>NC_057345.1:219915065-222795065 GCF_016509475.1 Prionailurus bengalensis | reverse complement strand
TCTAAGAATCTTCCAGGATCTTCCCATTTGGGAGAATTATCCATAGTAAGCATGTCCAATCAATAGTCCACACTGGATTCACCAGCACTTAACCAAGAAAGTCAGCTACTTATTACCAAAAAGGCACATAAATGAATATTTATGTTTGTTGGATAGAGAGGTGGATGGATGGTTGGATTGGTGGATGGATGAGTGGATGGATGGATGGATGGATGGATGGACATGTGGGTAGATGGGTGGATAGATGGGTGGATGGATGACAAGATGGATGAACGGATGAATGGATACACGAGTGAATGGATAAATAGATGGGTGGCAAGTCGAAGTATGGATGGGTGAATGGACAGATGAATAGATACATGGCTGGGCAGAAGAATAGGTGGGTAGATGGATAATCAGAATGGTGAAAGAACTTGCCTCATAGTTCCAGAGCATACATGGGAATGGATGGCTCATTTAGAAGGTGTCTTGACCTGTGTCTAAATCCCCTCTATCTTCTGCACCCTGACAGGCTGGACGGCGTTACTCTTTACCCTGAAACCACCCCAGAAACCCCCATCGCCAAAGCTGGACTCTCTCTGTTCACTGCCATGAGGAGCAGACTGGTCATTAATAGTTTGCACACCCTTGGCCTCCAGCCCTATTAAACTATCCTCCATACCTGGTAAAAGAAATTGGAGAAACCAGAAGACAATACGTAAGGAGGCAAAAAACATTAGTAAGGGACTGGGCTTTGGGGAAAGTTCAAGTTCCCGACAGAGGGTGGAAGACAAAGCGGACCCGGGTGGCAGTTTCCAGGGAATGGCCCACGGAGATCTCAGTTGACAAGGTGGACAGACAGGCTGGCCAGATCAGTAGTGGTGGCCCACGTGGAAACACACCTCCCTCCACAACAGTGTGCGCCTGGGAGAGCAGGACTGACCCCAGAGAGGGAGGGTCTGAGCAGCCCGTCTAAAAAGGCCGGACGAGGGGTCCAGGGCTGTGGGAAGCTGTGTGCCCGCGGGAGGAGGAGAGAACCCGGCTTGCCCGCAGCATGACCCAGGACTCGGGTGATGACCCGTCGAGTCCGCTGTCACCCCCTCTGAGCCCTCCCTCACAGAAACGTGGCGCAGTGAACTCCTGATTGCCAAGTCTGGATTTCTTAGTTAAGCTGGGGAAACTGAGGCAGTTCAACTGCTCTGTGTGTACCTGCACCTTCCTGGCCTTTTGCTGTTTCCTCTGTTCCTCTGTCTCTACATGGGTCCTGATCTTCGTCAGGTTAGGTGGTAGGGGTGCTGTCTCACTCACGAGAAAGTTTTATACATTTTTTTCCATTTCTTTCGTTGAGGTGTAATTCACATAACAAAAGTTAACCATTTCCCAGCGAACAATTCGGTGCGTTCACAGCACTGTGTAGCCTCCACTCCTGTCTCGCTCGAGGACATCCCCATGCAGGGCGACTGCTCAGCCCCAGTACAGCCTCACTCCTCTGGGTCTTCTAGGCTTTGAGGCTTCTGGAACACACTTCTAGAAGCTTCTAGAACACGCTTGTAGGAGCAATTATGGCACCACGTAGCCCCACCTGCACAGGGAAAGCTGGTTATAGCAGAGACCCCACAGCAAGTGTCTACAGAAACGACCCTGAACACCCATCATTGTGCAGAGTAGTGTGCAGGCAGAAAGCTGCAGAGTCCCCTAATGGTGCAGTCTACAGTGCAGTGAACTGGGTACTAAACGCAAAAGAAAAGCCCCAAAGCCCCATAGCTGGACCTAGAAGCCCACCGGGCACTGGCAGGAGCCCCTCTGGGAGCCAGAACGGCAGGAGAGGTCTGCTGGGGCACAGACAAGGTCTGAGAGGGGCAGGGCAGGGTGGAGGGACACCCCGACGTGACGTGGGCCTCCCGTACCATCAGGGGTCATCGGGCCATTGATGAGCTCCTGGCCCCTGCTAATCACAGCTGGGGCTACTGGCTTAAGGGGATGCTGCAGACACAGAAGGGGAAGGGTGATGCTGCAAGCAGGGGGAGGAGGGGAGGGGTGATGTTACAAACAGGGGGAAGAGGGGGAGGGGTAATGCTGCAAACAGAGGGCGGAGGGGAGGGGAGGGGGTGATGCTGCAAGCAGGGGGAGGAAGGGAGGGGAGGGAGGGGCACGGAGACTCCCTGCCTTCTGAGCAACTCAGGCATCCACCTCGGTGCTTCAGCTCAAGGAAACACACATAGCACATGAGGCAGATGCTTCCCAGACCGGATCTGCACTGAACCGAAGGTCAAAGGTCAGGAGCGAGGCTGGTGTTTAGGTAAATACCCGTGAAAAGGAGTCATTAAGCAAATGAACCTAACAGTGTGTGGTGTTGCCCCCCCCACCCACCTCGTTGGGAGGTGGGAATCTGGCTTATGTCCCCAGCGGATCGACCTAAAGAGTGAGAACAGACCTTTGGGGCACAGCCTCCTTAAACTGAGGCTCACTGCGTTAATACAGAGCAGATCGGTTAAATGTTGGGAACTGGGATTCTCAGCGCGGACAAAAGGAGCCACGATGAAGACCAACGAGGCTGAGAAAAGCCTGTGACCTTGATCTGAGTTGGAAACTTCGCCATGAACTCACTATGTGCTCGGGTCACGGGGAAAACAGGTGCCCGCTCTGCCCACCGGCAAGGCTCAGAACAGCGGCCACCGAGGAGCACAGGCTCCACGCCCGGACTGTGGCCTCTAAGTTTCCCACTCGGAAGAACCGGAGTTGTGCAGAAATGACAGAGGTCTGGGGTCTGTGGCCAGAAACCTGCAGGAGGGTCCTGGACATGTCCTGTCACCGCAGTAGCAGGCAGCTCAGGGACAGGACGGGAAGCCAGCCCGGCTGGGACACCAGAGGGTGCAGCCCGGGAGAACGCCACATCCACAACTTCGCCGTCAGAGGGAGCGAGGGGAGCGCCAGTATCGTGGCAAGTGGGTAAATCCGTGGCAAGAAAGGAGCTTTTCCAGGCCTTTGGAACGCCAACCACCCCAAGGAAACCAAACCACTGAGAAGGAGACGTTTCTCCTCCTAAAAGAGAAACTAGTAAATGGTGGGCTGTAGAGCCCGCTGACTCAGGTCATGATCTCGGGGTTCATGAGTTCAAGCCCCCCTGTCAGTCTCTGTGCTGACAGCTCGGAGCCTGGAGCCTGTTTCTGATTCTGTGTCTCCCTCTCTCTGCCCCTCCCCTGCTCTCTCTCTCTCTCTCTCTCCCAAAAATAAACATTTTTTTTTTTTCAACGTTTATTTATTTTTGGGACAGAGAGAGACAGAGCATGAACGGGGGAGGGGCAGAGAGAGAGGGAGTCACAGAATCGGAAACAGGCTCCAGGCTCTGAGCCATCAGCCCAGAGCCCGACGCGGGGCTCGAACTCACGGACCGCGAGATCGTGACCTGGCTGAAGTCGGACGCTTAACCGACTGCGCCACCCAGGCGCCCCAAATAAACATTTTTTAAAAGTTTAAAAAAGAAAGAAAGAAAGAAACCCGGGTGAATGGACATTCCTGAGACTGGATGGAAAGGTCAGTCAACTGGAGTTGAGGTTGAAATGCTACCACAGGTGACTGTTCATTTTCAGGTGTGACCGTGGCATTGTGGTCTGGTCTGTCAAAGAGCTCTGCCCACAAGCTGTCTTGCTTTTCTGACGCTCACCACGCCCTGCACACACGCCCTGTGCTGCATGGTGGCCGTGGTCCCTGCCCCAGAGATGGCTCGCCCACCCCTGCCCCTTCGACGGAGGGCTTGACCTTGTGAGCCAGCCTGGCTAGTGAACTTTCCGAGCGGCTGGGCCCGTCTCTCGCGCGCTGTCCTTCCGCCCTTGGCAAAGGAGCTGCGGATCTGAGAAGGTAGTGCAGGCCTAGGGCAGGGTCCCGTCGCGCTGACGGCCCAGAGCCACGTCCCGAAGACGCTCACACCTTCCAAACCGACTCACAAACGGGCAATGAGCCTTTCTTGTTTTAATCCCCGGTGCGGGATGTTTTGTGATGCAGCGTCTTATTTTTCCATGTTTCTGATTATGAGTAGTTTGATAGTAATTTTCATTCAGGAAATTGTTGAATATTTTATTTATTTTCTCCTGGTTTTTAACTCTTCCTAAAACATTTTGTTCTCAGCTTTTACCAGCTTCACAGTTTGAGTGTTTTTTGAAGTTCAAAGAAATACAGAACGACAGACAGAAATCAGCAGTCTCAGAGAAAACCCAGCAAGCACACCGCACGCGCCCTCTGCTCTCAGAGGCAAACGCCGCATCCTCCAGACTTTGGGTCAGAAAAATCTGGAACTGAGACACAGGTAATGAGGCTCTGTCATGAGCTTCAAAAGGCAAACTGAAGGAGAGAGATCTCAGAGAACGGTGGCCTCTTTTCTTCTCCTGGAAAGGTTTCACAGAGAAAACACTTTTAAAAGATGAAGACAGGGGCACCTGGATGGCTCAATCGGTTTAGCGTCCAACTTCGGCCCAGGTCATGATCTCACAATTCGTGAGTTCGAACCCAAGCTGTTTCCGGTGAGAGGCTACTGTGAAGACGGCCAGTCTGGGCATCTTGTTCTCGTGTCCCCAGGCGGACACCGCGGCTGGAACTGCCGAGTCGTATGGGAGGGCACCTTTACACATATTTCGCACACATCACCAGGGGCGAGCCGAGCAGGGACAGGTGCTGCCCTGACCACCTCACCCTCCCGGCTCTACGATCCGAAGCAGGAGGCTGAGACGCTTCTCGGGCCGAGGGCGTCCTCCTCGCACTGGAGACGGGCAGGCAGGGCGGCAGGGCCCCTCGGGCGGGTCTCCACTTGGCCTCTGGGCGCCGTTGGGTTGGCTGTCTTCTGACCCTCACGGGAGAGGCCGCACGCACGGCCTCCTGGGACGGCCGAATGGCAGCCTCATTCTGTCCAAGGGCCGAGGAGCCCCTGACGAGTCTCTTTCCACCCGTGAGACATCCGCTGAACACCGACACCGGGCCCCAGATGGGGGACACGCGGAACAGCGGAACTGGAGGAATCACAGGCTTGTTTCTCAGCGGGGAGGGGTCTCAGGACCCCGTCAGCAAAGTAGCTTTCAGGGACAAAAACACAGCCAGCTGGACCAGGCCCCGGTCCCACGTTCGGTTCACTGCGCTCCTGGAGCAGAAAAAGGAGTTAAACACCGAGAACAAAGTGCGTTTTATTTCTGTCTGTGTCCTACCCTCCCTGCCGGCTGTAACGTTTGTCAGCATAAGCACTAAAGGTAAAATGAATGTATATTTTTAAATACATGTCTGTGGTTTCAACCCTGGCTTTGGGACGGTTCTCATGAGTCGTGTTCTCTGTAGAATGTTCCCTTGGTGAGCCCTGCTTCTAAATGCACTTCCCTCACTCCCCTACCCCGCCACACGGTGACCGGTGCCCTGCCGCACCACAACCCCTGCCCCACCACATGGTGACCCCCGCCCCGCCACGCCACGCCCCCTGCTCTTGGCTGCAGACCTGGGCTGACGGCCCACACCACAGAACAGAGAGAAGATGTCTCCATGGTGGAGACTGAGGCTGTGCGATGTGCCCTCCTCAGCCAAAACTCTCGCATCAGTAGCTCCTTGGACCTGCCTGCCTGGGCTTCCTGTGACCCACCGTGGGCCAGCACAGCCCGTCCTGGGTCAGAGTGTCCACGCACGTGATCCCAGCATCTTCAGATAAAGCCCATCTGGTGGACCAGGCATCTGACACGGTCACTTGGCCCAAGAAGAGGCCATGATGTTCTGGTCCAGCTGCCAATGTGGCTCGACCAGCCCAACGTCTGGGAGTTTCTGGAATCCCCCACTCCAGACATAAGGGCTGGGACCTTCCTGGCACCAGGGTCTGGGGGAGGTAACTGGTCGGGCCCTCAGCTCCCAGCACGCTCCACCTGGGGACCAAGGACGGCCCAGCTGGGGCATCAGGCATCTGCCCCCGGAGGACACCCGTCCCTTAACCCTCCTGTCCCTTAACACCTGCCCCATGCTAGCCCAGAGGCAAGGACAGACGTCCTGTATCCCTGACTTATCTGCCGCAGCCACGCATGAAGAGACCACGTGATGTGTTTGGAAAGGCAGCTCCATAAACCCCTGGCCCGGCTCTGGAAACGGCATGTGATGTGCCCCTGCCCAGTGGTCACTGACAGGAGCTGCCCCGAGGGACGGATTCCCAGGTGCTTCCTGTCCACCAGGCACATGGGCCCGGGGGTTCAGAGATCCGACATGGACCCAATGCCGGCCTCCCCGGGTCAGACTGCGGCACAGGGAGCTGGAAGGGACCAGGGGTCAGCACCAAGGCCACGGCCTCCCTCCTTCCGCCCTCAAGCACGTGGTGAAGACAGTGGGGCCTTCTGCCCTACAGATTCAGCCCGACTCTGCCTGGTTGGCGGCCACCTCCCCCATCCTCTGCCCTGTATCTCCTGTGGTCGGGGCTCGGGGCTCAGTCAGCTCCGGGGCTCCCCTCCCCGGACACGTGCCGAGTTGCACACCCTCGTCCAGGCCCACAACCACAGGGTTCCAGAAGGCGGGTTTCTGAGGCCGTGCTGGTGTCTGAGGCTTCCAGCTCGAACCCAGGACTGTGGGTTTTTCTTAACCTGATCAGCTGTGTGTGGGGACCGCCCTTGTCCCGCCCCTCAACATCCGGTCTCACGGACCAGGAGCCCTTCTCTGATTTCTCCAGGACTGGATGTCCAGCACTCTGCTGGGAGGACCCCTGATGTCGTGGGCGTAAATTCTGGGGACCGAGATCCCTGTCTTCTCTGGAGAAGCCCACGGCCGGGGTCAGGGAGGAAGGCCTCCAGGGGGCGTGGTCTGTGCGCCATCCCAAAGAGAAAAGTTGGTTCGCAGAAACAAAGCTCACTGTGTCGCGATCCTGCGGCATTCTGCTGGCACCTGGGCACCAGCTACTGTTTGAGCTGTAACAGAAGAGACAGAGTTTTGGGAAAACAAAATCCAATTGAACGCATGTTAAAGATCCCGTTAGCGTCATTCAGTGAATCACCAATCAGGCGGTGACCCGTCCAGCAGAATGCAAGGGCTCAGGGAGCCGCACAAGATGAAGGGGTCAGGACACTGAAGCTCTACTGGGCAGGTCACTTCCTTGAGGGGACGGCAGAGCCCCGGCAGGCAGAGGAGCTGAGGGGCACTGATCAGGGCGTTCCTGCCCGACTGGGCTAAGAGGCCAGCTGCAAGGGGGCCGAGACTGAACGGTGATGAGGGGCTTCCGGGCCTATTGCCTTGTTTTTCACAAGAGAGAGGAAAACGGAAAGGAAACATAGTCCTGACGTCTGCGACTCATGAACACCAGGGTCCCCCCCGCCCCGCCCCCGCCATCACGGCTGCAACCCCAGCACTGGGGGGGGTCACGGCCAGGACTGCTGGGCCGGCAAGGAGCACAGATCTCCTGCCCCCAACGGGAACCAGCAGGCCCCGTGGAGCTCGGAAGGCGGGAGCAATGAATCAAGCGATCTCTGTCTGAAGTGAGGCCGGACCCGTCGTCTAAAGGAAAGCCGTGGTCGGGGAGCCACGCCACTGGGTTGACTCTGCGCCCGTCAGTGAGCCCCGAGTGCCTCCTCTGTCCTCACCACTAAAAACGGCAATGACCTTAAGCTCGTATTTACACATCGGCTCACGGAGCACAAGGCCAGAGGCAGCGGTCCCGTGCTAACAGAAATGAGCCAGCAGATGGCTGTGAGGGGGCCAGTTTGCACAGCGCAGGGCGGGGAGGGCCAGTGGGAGCGCGCTCTGTGGGCCACGGGCCCTTCCCGCCAGTGGGGCCCACGAGTGCCCACGGGGCGGGTCAGACACAGAGCTCCTCTGAGGTCCTGGAGCCCGGGGTCTGACACGGCAGCCCTGCACCAGGCCAAAGAGGACGTCACTGAATTAACAGACGGTCCCGTAGGGAGCGGAAGGGTCCCCTCCGCCAGAGACGCAGGCCGGGTTCAGAACCAGCACCCAGTCCCTGCTGCCTCCTGCCTTCCCTGTGCCTGTGAGTCAGGCAGAACATGTTTATTTTACTGATTTTAAACATGTATTTATTTATTTTTGAGAGAGACAGCACAAGCCGGGGAGGGGCAGAGTGAGAGGGAGGGAGAGAATCCCAAGCAGGTCCTGCACTGTCAGCGCAGAGCTCCATGCAGGGCTCAAACCCACGACTCGGGGATCGTGACCTGAGCCAAAATCAAGAGTCGGACGCTTAGCCGACTGAGCCCCCTCCAGGCGCCCCTGTTTTACTGTTTTCTCACCTTGGGGTGCACTGAACGACGGCCAGCACCTCAACCAGTCATTCCAAAGTCCCGTGTTCTTCCCCCAGGGCCAAGGTCCCCCTCCTCCCCCTGGGGTCCGGCACAGCCTCCAAGCCGCCCCACCCCCACGCCGGGCTCAACTGACAAGTGAATAAATACAACAGCCTGGGGCGCAGGAAGAGTACGAAGTGTGGACAGGGCGAAACACTGAAACCGGCCTGGACAGCCAACGGCGACTGGCAGAGTCCAAAGCAGGTGACGTCAAACACGGAGCAGCTGATGTGTGTGAGGGTCTGAGACAGCGCGGGGGGCACACTCCAGACGGGGGAAAGTGACACGCGGGGTGACGCGGCTGTCCTCAGTGAGAAGAGAGTTGAGGGACACGGGGCCAGGGACGCTTGAGGGGCTGCCCCTCCTCCCCCCACCTCCCCCACCATCCCCACCCCTTCCCCACCCTCTACCCTCCTTCTCAACCTCTCCTCCCCTGCCCCTTCCCCATACCCTCCTCCTCACCCTCCCCTCCCCCACCCTCCCCACCCCTTCCCCACACCCTCCTCCTCACCCTCCCCTCCCCCACCCTCCCCACCCCTTCCCCACACCCTCCTCCTCACCCTCCCCTCCCCCACCCTCCCCACCCCTTCCCCACACCCTCCTCCTCACCCTCCCCTCCCCCACCCTCCCCATCTCTTACCCCACCCTCCACCCTCTTTCTCAACCTCCCTTCCCCACTCCTCCCCCCACCTCCTCCACCATCCCCACCCCTTCCCCCACCCTCTACCCTCCTTCTCAACCTCCCCTCCCCACCCCTTCCCCACACCCTCCTCCTCACCCTCCCTTCCCCCACCCTCCCCACCCCTTCCCCACACCCTCCTCCTCACCCTCCCCTCCCCCACCCTCCCCACTTCTTCCCCCACCCTCTGCCCTCCTTCTCAACCTCCCCTCCCCACCCCTTCCTCACACCCTCCTCCTCACCCTCCCTTCCCCCACCCTCCACCTCTTCCCCCACCCTCTGCCCTCCTCCTCACCCTCCCCCCACCCTCTATCCGCCTTCTCAACCTCCCTTCCCCACTCCTCCCCCACCCTCCACCTCTTCCCCCACCCTCTGCCCTCCTCCTCACCCTCCCCCCCACCCTCTACCCTCCTTCTCAACCTCCCCTCCCCACTCCCTCCCCACCTCTTCCCCCACCCTCCCCACCCCTTCCCCACACCCTCCTCCTCACCCTCCCCTCCCCGGCCCTCCCCTGACCCTCCCTTCCCCTCCCCCCCAGAGTCTCCATTTTGTTCACCCTGGAGCCCAGCTGGAGGAGAGATGAGCATCTCTCATCTGTGTATGGGACCTGGGACGGAGCCTCACACCCAGACCTGGGTCTCACCATATGACCTACAGTTGCCACTGAGTCCGAATCTCTTTTCCGATAAAACCGGGATTCCATAAAAATATGTGACAAGTACTTACACCCCACAGCTCAGGGCTCCAATCCTGACACAGAGCGATGAAATCAAAACATTACATCCGCTTGGGCAGCCCTGGCCGGCACCAGAGCTCAGAGCAGCACCTGAAGTCATTCAGCAAACCCTTTCCAGAAGCCAGATCGACCTGGTCACCGACACAACTCCGATGAAAAGAAACTAACTCTGCAATGGCCCCCGAGAAGGAGGAAAGTGAAAGAGTTCCTGCCACCTGGACCAGCTGTGGCCTCAGGGGTGTGGGACCAGCCCTGGTTCCCTGTTACTGCCCGCGTGACCTCGGGCAGGTGGCTGGCACTCTCACTGCCTCCCCTTCAGTAGCTGGAGAACCGAGAGGTCAGATTGTGTCCACCTCCCAAACGGTGGGCAATCCAACAGCACACGAGGCAGAAATCCAGCAGCCGTGTGCCCGGCCTACGAGGAGGCCTGAGGACCAAAGGAAACAGTGGCCCCAGCCCCCCGACACACACAATAGGGCGATTCAGCTCCCCTCGTCAAGAAGTGGAGTCTGTCTCCCGGCCCCTACAGCAGACCGGGGTGGGCCTGGCCTCAGCAGTCCTCCCATTCTCGCTTGCTTTTCTGTGACCACCACAAGGATGCGCTGGGACGACTCGCAGCAATCCCAGGCTGGCCTGCTGAGGACGAGGACACAGGACGGCCAGCCCAAACCAGCCTGCCCTCATGCGACTGCCCGCCGACCTCAGAAGCACGGTCAAGCCCTTCCAGGTCAGCCCAGCCTAGATCAGACCAGCAGACCCCCCTGGCCTATCTGTAAGCTTGTGAGAAATGAACAGTTTTGTGGGTGGTTTGTTACGCAGCCGTAGCTGACTGATGCATGCCTGGTGAACATCAACTGCTTCTCTCTTGCTGAGACCCGGTCAGAGGTGGCTGTCTGACAGAATGTCCTTGTCATCTCTAAACTCATCAGAATGGACACGGCTGGACTTCCGACCAGATGAGAACACCACTCAGCCCTCTGGCTTCTTGCCGCCCACAGTACATCATCAGCCCAGCGTCGACGCACCAGCACCCAGCCTGTAGCTCTGCTCCCACATACAAGCCCTTCAGTTCCTGGCCATGGAGGGCATGCACTCATCTGCAGGGCTTCTCTGGGAGGTCACACGAGGGGCACCACCATGTGAGGACCCTGACTCCTTGTTGCTGAATCTCAGAACATCCCCCACCCGCTAATTAATGGGCCCTTGAAACTATCAGCTGTGTTGCATTTGCTTAAAGTAATAAATAATAAAATCACGGCCTGACTCTTAGACACCCAGAAGATTTGTTTTGATGTTGTCAGTGCTTCCTCGACATCTTAACAGAAGCTCTCAGCGGTCTGATGCACCGGCTCCCGTTGGCCAGTCTCCTTCCCTGGATCCAGCCCTTTCAGGGGACGGACGTCGGTGGTCCGGCCAAAGGAGGCACGTCTGTGGATCTGCGCTGCGTTCCGCCCCGCGGGAAGGACAAGGACAGCACATCCCACCAGCATGTCCTGCTAAGATCTGCAGAATCAGGACAAGGCAAGAGCCAGTTTCATGGTTTCTGAGCAGCAAACACTCCTCAAAACCCCAGAAGCGCATCTTCAGTGTGGGGACCTGATTCCAGGCTCACTTCCTCTGGGATGCCACACGGCCTTTCCAATAGAGAGAGAGATGTGCCGTTCAGACCTGCGATTTGTCGGGCCAGTCCACCCGTCCAACAGTCACTGTCTGCCAAGGGTTCGGTGGGCCAGGCATGGGGTGACCACCTGGGACAGAAGCACCCCTGCTCTAGGCAGCCCTGGTAAATACGGGCAAGTGGAGAGGTTGAGTGACCCAGGGGAGTGGGCCTGGGTTTTCAAAATCCACCCCTCACAGGGTGGGGGAGCCCTGTGGTTTGCCTCCCAATATCCAAGCCCTGTTTTTTCTGGCTGCCAGCTAGGCTAGGGACACACTTCTCCCCTGCCAGTGGTGTGCTCCTGGTGAGACAGCCAGGCAGCAAGACCCATCTGGGTCTGCTGGGACACAACGGCTCTCTTCTCTGCTGGGTCTGGACAAGGAGAGGTTGGCTGAGAGCCAAAAATACCTGAGAATGTTCACCGAAAGAGGCAGAACAAATAGACCAGAAAGAAGAAAGCTGCTGTCCATGGCATTGAGCCCCTGGATCCAGCCGTTCCTGAAGGCAGCCCATGCCTACCTAGACTTTTCAGCTTGGTGACCCAACAAATTCTTTATCACTTGATTTTTTTTTTTTGAGTTGGTTTTATGTAACTTATTATCCTGACTTCTATTCCATTCTAAACAGACTCTATTTCTTTGATTCCAGCAATGTGGTAATTTGGAAATACAGTGACACCAGCACTTCCCGTTCTGAGGTTGGGACATCTGAGGATGTATTTTCAGGGGTCAGGGAGTCTGGCCGTGTGTTGATCTTGGTGATGATCTGAAGCCATAAATAACATCCTGGCTCATGCATTCTGGCTCAGTGACATTCAGTGTGGAACCTTGCCAGCTGGTTCCAGGGCTAAGTCTGGGAGGGCTTACCATCACGTCCTCACCAGTGGGGGTGGGAGGGGTTTAAACAACACACATCTACTGCTCACGGTTCTGGGGCTGGCCGCCCACGATCTAGGTGCCCACAGGGCTGCCTTCTGGCCAGGGCCAGCGTGCAGTCTACAGCCACCGGCTTCTCGCTGCGCCCTCCTGGCGGGGACGGGGTGAGGGAGCTCTGTGGGGCCCCTGGAAGGGCTCTAACCCCATCCCAGGGGCCCCACCTGCACCTGCCATCACTCTGGGGGTTAGGAGGGTGGGGGTGGGGGGCGCCCGAGCAGGGGCATCGGGGGCAGGCCGTGCACACGTGTGATTCCCGTCCGCGGTTCACCGGGCTGTGCCCCAGGCGCCGAGCTGGTCACCGGTGCTGGAGGCGGCCTCCCGCCAACACTCCACGTTCCCCACTGCTCCCCATTCGCCACGTGCCGGCTCGCGGGTCGTGGGGTCCGGCCGTGGCCGAGCCGGCATGAGGCGAGCGCTCTGCCCTGTGCCCGCTTGTCCATCCGCATCGTCTGCTTGATTTGCTCCAGGTCTCGTGCGTCCTGCGCCGGGGTGGGGGTCCTTGCAGCCGGCGGCGTGGAACGTCCTCTCCCATCCGGCTCGCCTACAGTTCGGGCGCTGTTCAACCTTGGTGCGGGGCTGCTCACCTGTCCGCGGCAGCCGGCGGTCGCGAGTCCGTGGGGTCTGTCCCTTCAGCAATGCTTCCCGCCCTCACAGCGTGAGCGCCGGCCCGCCACGCGCCCCTCCCTGCAAGCGCATTGCCGCGTGGAGACGGCGTCCGCGGGAAGGAGCCACTTGTGTGCTTCTGCAGCGAGCCTGCCCCGGCTCCCTGGACAACTGACATCACCTAGCTCTGCGGAACGTTCCAGTTTCTCTACAGCCTGAGTCGTAGCAAGTAGCATTTCTATTTCTTCCCCCAGAAAGTCGTTGGTGTCTGTACTTACAGCCACTAACTGCTTTGGAGGGGGTGCCTTGAAAGATTTATGCTGAATCAGAACAAAAACCTGATATATGAAAACAGGGGGTAAAGGGAAAATAAAGGCAGAAACGGGCAGCAGTTTGGAGCGGATGGGACCAGCCCGAAATGCAGATTTTGTAGGATGACGTCAGCATCAAAGCCTGTTCCAGCATGTTGGTGGGGTTTCCACAAGAGCAGAGGTGGGTCCTTTATCCAATACAGTGGCTGCCCAGCCCCAAACACTTCCAGACAAAGGATCATGACCAGAGCAATAAACTCCAGCATCACCACACGCGGAGCCCCCTCCTGCATCCTGTGCGTTGCACAGATGGGGAAACCGAGGCCAGGAATGCCACCAGGTTCCAAGCGCTGCATTCCCGGGGCAGCACCGGCCAGGAGTCCCGGTCAGATTTTGTGACGGAACCCAGAGGGCAGGGCTCCCTCACGGTCACCCAGCGAGAGCGGGGCCAGAAGGGGTGTCCTGGGGGCCCGCTGCCTGTCACAGCTGAGCGCCCTCCCGCATCCACTGGGCAGAGTTAAAGGAACCAGCAAAGGGCTGCCTGGGTAGTTCAGTCAGTTAAGCGTCCGACTTTGGCTCGGGTCATCATCCCCCAGTTTGTGGGTTCGAGCCCCACATTGGACTCTGTGCTGGCTGCTGGGAGCCTGGAGCTGCTTTGGATTCTGTATCTCCCTCTCTCTCTGCCCCTCCCCTGCTCTCTCTCTCTCTCTCTCAAAAATAAATAAACATTAAACATAAAATAAAATAAAATAAAAAGTAGCTATCGGAAAGTACTGGAAAATTGCCAAAAGCAGACAGGAACTGACGAGGCAGTGGTACTGGCAGAAGGCATATGTGGGTGTGTTTTCTCTTTTTCAGGGCATTGTGCCTGAGAGCATCGGCCCCGCACGGGGAGACAAAATCCTCGGTAGAAAACCCACATCCAGCTGGTGTGAAGAACCAGAGAAGGGTTGGGGGGCCGAGCGGTGGGGGGTCCCAGAAAGAGGAGCCAGAGAGGGGGCCGCGGATCTGCCGCGGCCCCCAAACACACGGTGGGGACGACAGGGAGACAGAACTCACTTGAGTCAACAAAACCCCGACACTCAGGGCAGGCCACGTGGTGCCCGTCTCCACACATGGTCCGCCCGCCCGGCTGCGATCCCAGAGGCCGCAGGAAGGGGAACCGCCAGCCGTCACCCTCAGCAAAGGAGCGAGGGGAACCCACCCCTGGCCCAGGGCTCGTCCCGAATGAGAAGAAAGGAAACTCAGCGGCAGTGAAAAGTAGAGGCAGCAATCAAGTAGAACCCAGACGCCAGGATCCACTGGGGTTGGGGGAGGGGGGCGTCACAGGTGACGGAAGAGACAGGAAGAGAGCTGCACGGTGAGTCATCAGAAGCCACCCCCAGCGAAAGTGCTGGCCCAGTGGTTGGAGTCGGAGAAGGAGGAGGGGCACGCCAGAACGCACGGCTCACACGCTGTCCCGGTGCACAGACAGCCGGCAGAGCGGTGGGCAGGGGGGTGGGGGGGTCTCGGCCCCATGCGTGGGGTCCCGGAGGAGAAGGCGGGAGGGCCCAGCATTCCCAGCAGGAATCAGCAGGGGCTTGGCCGGAAGGTGAGCACATGCTCCCAGGTAAGTTCCCCTCATGATAAAATGCCTCCTGCACCAGTTCTGTCTTGAAAACTCTCCCGGGCACACCATGTCCTCGAACCCACGACCGGTGCTGTGGGGAGAAAGTCAGTGCCCAGCTGGGCATCTGCATCAGCATGGAGCCCTCCGGGGAAGGGGTGCAGACAGACAGCCTCCGAGGGACCCGGAGATGCCGCCTGAGCACCCCACACGCCCGTCAGCCCCGGCCCAGGCCACACCTGTGCTCGGCACCCCATCTGTCCGGCCGCCCTGACCCCCTGGCCCTGGGCACAGCCCGAGCTTCGGGGAGAGCCACTGTCCTCGGGTGTCCGCCTGGGCCCTGCTCTCCACCCCCCGGGGGCCCCCTGCCGGCCCTCCCTCTATGGAGGACACCGGCCTTCACCCGGCCCCAAGAGCTCAGCCCGAATCTGGACCCCTCTCCCTCTCTAGCCCCTCTCCTGCCCTCTGCCCTGTGCAGGCGGCCCCACGGCGTCTGGAAGGTGGCCCTCAGGTGGCCCCCTGGGGGGCATCACAGCATCACAGGCACCTGGGACGGATTCTGTCTATTTACGTGGGCCCTGCCTACCCTCAGAGAGAGCAGGAAGCCTCCGGTGTGGGCTGGGGGCTGGGATGAGCCGCTCACATCCTGCAGACCCACTGACAGACCAGGAGGCCTCCCCGGGGCTGAGCGGCTTTCCTGTGGTTACACACGGGCGGCTGAAAACACCAGAAGTTCATTCTCTCAGGGTCAGGACCCCAGAATCCCGAAAGCAGGTGTGAGCAGGCCGGGCTCCCTGTGAGGCCGTGAGGGAGCTTCTGTCCCAGGCACCCCGGCAGCAGGTGCCTGTCCCTCCCCTGCGGTACAGAAATGCCTGCGGGACACTTAGTCTGTATCTGCCTTTCATCTGAACCCGCGGTCCTTACTGTCCTGTCCCCTTGTCCCCAGACCTGCCTCTCGGTCCGTCTATGGGGAGGCAGGACGCTCGGGGAGTGAGGAGGGCCTGACCACGGTCCCCACCCCTGAGGATTTCAGGGTGTGGCCCCAACAGCCCTGTGCTGGCCGTGACTGCCCCCCTACTCCAGGGAGGGAAACGGGAGTCTGAACACAAGGCGCCCCACAGAAGACCCAGGCCACTGGCATGATGTTGGTGCGGATGAGTTCCGCCCCGGCGGGCTCCCGCAGCGAGATTTGGGCGGACGAATAAGTGTGGGGGATCATAACTAGATTTAAAGAGAAACTGACATCAGGCAAACCCACGTTTCTCGGTAAGACTTTGGGGAGCTCCGGGCCTGCGGAACAAGGGCCTCTGGCGCCCGGGATCAGGACGACAGTGAGCAGGACCTGGGCCACACCGGGGGGAGCCTCTGGATGCCAGCTCCGGTCCAAGAAAAGATGAAAAATACAGAAAGAAGATCCCTAAATGGACGTGTGACCCTGTACGTTCAAGAGTGAGGCTCCTGGCCCCACTTTGAGTTACAGGCAAACACACACGTGTGCACACACACACAGACACACACCCCCTTCTTCCTCTTGGGTTGATGTCGGCCCACACTCAGCACACGTTCAGTGCTGTAACAAGGCCAGTGGTCCATGGGGTGAGGAAGCAAGCTGGCCGTTCAGACAGTACGACGTGTCCCCTGGGGGCTGACCCCTGACCGTGTCCCCCGGGGGCTGACCCCTGACCGTGTCCCCCGGGGGCTGACCCCTGACCGTATCCCCTGGGGCTGACCCCGACCTTGGCCTCTGACACCAAGCTGAGGACAGTCCCTGCGCCTGGTGGGGGGGGGGGGTGCTCAGAGTCCACCCAGGGAAGATTCCAGAAGGAGGGTCTCGCAGACCAGCACCTCAGAGCGTGAAAGCTGCCCGGAGGCAAGGAACGAGAAGAAAGGAGGGGGCTGGGTGGCGCTCATGGGGTCCCGGGCACGTGCTTGGCCACCGTGCAGCCGTAAGTTCTTGCTAAACTCCATTCATAATGGTCTAGAAAAAAATAAAGCATTTAGGAAAAAATCCCTTTCGGGTGGTTCTGGTCAGGAAATTGATAATAAAAACTCACTTTCCCACTCAAGGCCACATAATCTGCCAACTGCCCGGCCCAGCACAGCTGGAGGGGAGGCACTCGTGGGCTCTTCCTCTGTGAGCATCTCCAGGCAGGGGTTTTGTCCCCTCACCTCTCCGCGAAGCCTTGAGAAGGTCAGGAGCCTGGCGCCTGGAGCTCCCCAGGCCTGCTGTGTCCCCCATGAGGCTGGCCGGCTCAGACTTAAGTCATATAGTCTATACTGAAAATCCAGGCACATCACCTAAAAAATCCAGACTTGGGGCTTCTGTGGCCAAGGGGTCCCCAGAGCAGCAGCGAGCCTGGGCTGACCGTCCACTGCCCCTTTCCACACGGCTGGGTCTCCGTTGGCCACCAGCACTCCCAACGCTGAGCCAGGTCAGTAAAGGGGGCGTCCTGCCCACCCCCCACCACCCTTCCTTCTCAGCTCCTCCCCCAGATTCCCTCGCCTTGTCCTCCTCCTTCCACCCCTGAAATCCCCCTTGTCTGTCAAGCTCACTGTGGATGCCGCCTCCTCCATGGGGCCTCCTGGGATTTCTCTCCCCACCTCGCGCTACCACGGCTTGGAGATTTGCTTCCGTGGGGGCAAATACATCCGCACACTCATTCATTCGATGACCAATGACTGTGGCAGCCTGGAGGCCACTCTGATGAACAGGAAAACCCCGGCCCCTGGGAGCTGCGCTCCAGTGGGACAGTGGGGTGGGGTCAGAGGGACAGTTTGCTGCTTCAAATAGGGGGCCACGAAGGACCCGTATGCCTGCCCAAAGTCGGGACACCCTGAACAAGGATGCCTGCCATTGGTCCCTTAAGAAACCACAGCCTTAGCCCAAAAAAACGGCACCTGTAAGGGGACAGCACTCGGGGATGGACAGGCACCCCGCCCCACCCTGGGACTCTGTCTGCTGGTGACCACACCGCACTGTCCAAGGCACTTCTTCCCAGATGACTTTCTGACCAACAGTGGCTTCCCTTTGAGAGTCCTCTGTTTTATGTATTTTCCTGCATTTGCTGATTCACCAGGGAGGGTGTCTGGCTGGGGTCCTGGGACCCTCCATCCAGGCGGGGGTAGCTGATGCAAACACAGCAGATCACGCAGCTGAGGCTCCCGGCTGTGAGGGAGGGCCTGAGGGGGTGGGGGACACAGCTGTTTCCAGGCCCCCTACCACCATCTGTCGGCGGAGGTTCCAGAACCAAGAGGAGACGTGAGCCTTTGTGGACGTGACCCGGCAGCCACAGGGCCCCCTGCCCCACAGGCCACCACGTCCGGTGCCTTCGCCAACCACAAACACTCCAGAATGTTCGGGGCGAGAGGCCTTTCTCCTAACAAAGCGCCGCGTCGCTGCCATTCTTTGACCGTCCTGAGTGCCGCCCAGCTTCCCAGGACGGCAGCTCGCGGAGGCCTGGTCCTCACGGTTGCCGGGAGTACCCAGGGCCCTGTCTCTGGCGCTCGTCCGCCATCGCCTTGCTCCTCTATGAGCCTCCCGTCCTTTCCTCCTTTGTGTGCAAGTGGATTTTACCTTATTTGCCTGCGAACGCTCTTTGCGTATTGTAGACATCCGCCATGTTCCTGGCATTCGTTTTGCAAGTTTTTGCCGAATCCATCACTGGCCGACCGTCTCTGCCCCTGCCTCCCTGCAGCTGAAAACTGCAACTTGTTTTCACTTGACCCCCTCATCTGATTGGGGGGCGGGGGCGGGTTTGCAGGGAAGGTCTACTCAGCATGTCACAGACTGGACCTCTGGGTCATCCTGAGCCGTACGCTGCACTTGGGAAGGTCAGGGAAGAAGCAAGGGAAGCTAAGGCGTCCTCCTGGGGCAGAACGTGTTCTCCCCAAAGCCTCCCCGTAGCTCTGGCCTCCGATGACGCAAATAACACACGCTCCACACAAACACTTCACAACACGCTAAAAAAAAGAGAAAGAAAACTGCACCTGCTGACCTCGACCTTGACCTTGGCGCCTTCGTGCACCGTGTGGAGACCATGGTTGCGTAGATACCACCACATCCTCGTTAAAACAAGGGAGGCTCACACTTGTCTGCTTTTAACCTCGGACGGGCACCTCCACGTCCCCTGCGTCTCCTCCACGACGAGCACCCGGCCTGGGACACTGGGGCCTTCCCGCCCTCGCAGGCTCGGCGCAGACGGAGGCACCGGTGAGGGCTCCCGCCACCGCTCGCTTTACAAGAACACGGTCGTGGCCCAGGCACTCCTGGTCGGTCCCTCGTCGTCTCAAGCCCTGTCCCCGCTCCTGCTATTTAGTGATGCTCCAAACCAGGCTGGGTCCCCGTCCGTGTCTGTCACCCTGTGCGCCTGAGCAGCGTCTGCCTCTCCGTGTGTCTGTGTTCTGCGTGTGGTGGGCTGGGTGGCCGTACGTCCCGATACCGTCCTGGGGCCAGCCTCCTGCTCAGCGTCCCCAAGAAGCCAGGCGTGCTGTGCAAAGGCGCTGGCCACTGCAGGACACAGGACCCGAAGGAAAGCTCTCCACCTCCACGTCGGACACGCACGCAGCTTGAATTTTTTAAAACCAGCCTATTCATGAGAATATGAAAAATGACCTTGTGGGAACCCTTCGTCCTGAACATGTGGACCACTTGGGGGCATACAGAACAGCTCAGCTGATTTCTTCAGAAAGGACACTCTGTCCCTTAAATGGAGGGCACTCTGATGTCCCTTAAATGGAGGACACTCTGAGTGTCCCTTAAGAGGAGGACACTCTGTCCTTTAAACAGAGGACAATCTGACTGTCCCTTAAACAGAGGGCACTCTGTCCCTTAAACGGATATTAAATCTGACTCTGGGTCACACAGGAGCTGTGAGGATGGCCGTCCAGGGAGAGAACAACACACGGGTATATTCTTACTGTCATGTGTATGATTTTTTAAATTTTTTTTAATGTTTATTTAATTTTGAGAAAGAGACAGAGCGTGAGAGCAGGGGAGGGGCAGAGAGAGGGAGACACAGAATCCGAAGCAGCTCCAGGCTCTGAGCTGTTAGTACAGAGACCAACGCAGGGCTCGAACTCACAGACTGTGAGATCATGACCTGAGCCAAAGTCGGACGCTGATCCGACTGAGCCCCCCAGGCGCCCTCCTCCGTGTATGATTTTTAAATGAGATGCATTACAAAGAGATGGACGGACGTTTGAGATAATTATATGCACACACAGAGTTGATTAGGTACCTATGTCTGTATTTGTACGTGTAGCTATCTTGTTACAGATGCTGCTGAATCTTATTTTTAAACAACATCTGTAGGATATATAAAGTCAGCACACACAAAAAGGCTTCTTACAGAATCTTGTGTAAAACAGTGTGAGGAGCTTTTTTAAAAGAGAAAAAAAAAAGGCATACTTGTAACCATCTTACACCCAGAAAGTTGCGTATTCCTGGTCTTTCTGGGACAGTTTTTTATATCGGTTTTCAGTAACTTTCTACCTATGATTGTGCAAAAATACATGTGTGTATATACACAAAATATATATCTACAACTAAGTAGACCAGCAAAGGCTGCAAACAAATGCACACGCACACCACACGTGCACACACACATATGCACACACACGCACGCACCACACACATGCACGTGTGCACACACACACACACACATACCTCACACACACACCCCATACATACCCACACCGCACACACGCACGGCCCCCCAAGGCGTGGCCGCCCAGTGGGCTCTTGCAAGTGTCCTGATGACAGGCTGACGGCGTGTCGGCTCAGAAAGGCCCGGGTGTGGTTCCGGGAAGAACAACGGGGCCGGAACAACACGAAGCTCGACCGGTGCCCTATCACATGTGTCCTGGCTGGCGTCCAGTGTCTATCTCGCAGCGTGTTAAACGCAAACGTGTGCTGCATGGATTCCCTGAAGGGAAGGACACAGACGTCCTGCAGAATTCCACTCTCAGGTGTAGCCAGTCTCCTGGGGTGCTTCTTACCCCCCCGACAGGAGATCAGAGGTGGAGAAGGGACTGGGTTCTCGCTGGAGCCTGTTCTCTCCTGCAGTGAAGAACTTTGGTCCTCGAGGTGCCTATTTGCCTTTTCTTGTTCGCTGTTCAAACCAGGTACCACCTGGGAGCAAGAGCCTCAGAAGGAAGTCCTCTGTTTAAACTAGAACATTCCAGGATGCATGGGTCTGTGTCGGGTACACAGCCGGGGTCCACACACAGGTGTGGAGTTTCCGTTCGGTTCCTGAGCCAGTCGACAGTTCTCAGTGTCTGCCGTCCCCAGGGAAGGCAGGCCCCTCCGTCCCGGGGGCTTGGTGCTTCGTCAGCTAGAGTCACCGCGGGGATGCATGGCCAGCCGGCCCCCCTCCCCCGGCTGACACAGGGGCCTTCATCCCACAGAGTCAATGGGTCATGCACGTGCGCTCTGCTCCAGGCCCTGGTCAGGGCCCGAGGGGACGTCGAAGGGACTACTGGGCTGGGCCCGGTTCTAACCACTTGACCATCAGCCGGGAGCCCCCGCTGAATCGCTGCTGCCCTGTGTACTAGTGGGAAGGGCAGGAAACACCCGGGTCCAGGGCTTTCCCTGCCTTTCTGAGGGAAGAACGCGGGACCCCCGCTGACGGGGGCTCCCTTCACCAGCGCCCACGGGTCTCGTGTCTTCCCGAGGCAGCCCACTCGCTCAGCACGGCACCAGTCCCTCATTCTCCACGTGATCCCCTTCTCAGTCCCTAGTGAAGAACTCTCGCCCCCTGGGGGTCTGTATCACCCCTTTGCTCCGTTTCCAAACTAGGTCCTCTCTGGGGTCAGAATAAACACTACATTACATACAAAAACACAAAGGTGAAACAGCCAACTCATGGAAAGAGCCCAAATGTCCATCACCTGACGAATGGATAAAGAAGATGTGGTTTGTACACACCACGGAACACTACTTGGCAACGAGAGAGAATGAAACCCTGCCATTTGCAGCAACGTGGATGGAACTGGAGGGTATGATTATGCTGAGTGAAATAAGTCAGCCAGAGAAGGACAGATACTTTCACTCATATGTGGATCCTGGGAAACGGAACAGAAGACCATGGGGGAGGGGAAGGGGGAAATAGTTACCAACAGAGACGGAAAGCAAAACACAAGAGACTAAAATACAGAGAACACACTGAGGGCTGATGGGGGGAGGGGGGGAGGGCAAAGGGGTGAGGGGCATTGAGGAGGCACCTCTTGGGATGAGCGCTGGGTGCTGTATGAAGCGATGAACCACGGGGATCTACTCCCAAAGCCAAGAGCACCATGTACACGCTGTATGCTAGTCAACTCGACAACAAATTATATTAAAAAATAAAATAATAATAAAGTTAGCTTGTAACATAAATGCACATGAGGATCCAGTAAAGCTAAATAAATACAAATCAAAGTAAATGCAAAGGCAGAGCGTCCGGGTGGCTCAGTCGGTTAAGCATCGGACTCTTGATTTCAGCTCAGGTCACGACTCCGGGATCATGAGATCGAGCCCCACGTCGGGCCCTGTGCTGACGGTGCAGAGCCTACTTGGGATTCTGTCTCTCCCTCTCTCTTTGCCCCTCCCACGCTGTCTCTCTCGGTCTCTCTCAGAATAAATAAATAAACTTTAAAAAATAAACAAAAAATACCGCAAAGGCCACCACTCCTCACACCAGGCCCATGACCCTGCGCGATGCCCAGGCAGCCCACACTCTCGGGGGACGGCGACACCTGGGTGCCACTGTCTCCTTGCCCTCCGGCTCCCTGTCAACCCCCCGGGCTCCTCGGGAGCAGCGTCTCAAGAAAACCAAGCTGTCGGCCTCTAGTAACGCCATCCGGCAGGGAGGCAGGGAGCGAGGCCAGCAGACTCCACATTTCTGGACGGAGGACTGAGGGACACGTGTGCGCCAACAGCTACGTGCCAGGGGCCAAATTACGTCTCGGGATCTGCAGCCAGACAGAAGACAGCTCGCTGTCCCAGCAACTGACCTGAGGCCAAGTGCGCGTCACAAAGCCCATATAAGTGAGTGACGGGAGAGACCAGCGGATGAGCTCTGGAGAGACAGAGGGCGCCCACCACGGGGAAGACACCCCAGGACGCCCAGTGACTGGGCCGAGAGTCACCTGCAAAGTAAGCTCTGATGTGCCGGGCGAGCTCGCTGGCGGGAGGCAGGGCGGCATCTGGGGGCCCCTAATACGTGAGCACCACGGAGGGGGGTTGGGGTGCACACGAGAATTCAACTTCGTGGTGACTGTTTCCAGGCGGGTTTCTGGTGGCGACGCCCCGGTGCAGGGCCAGCTAGCGTTGAGTTCATCCCGCGTCCGGCTCCGGGATCTGTGTTCGCTCCGGGTCCTCCACCTGCTTTCTGGATTTCCCGCTGTCTGTCTGTCTGTCTCTCCCCCACGAGAGTCGGCAGGGCAGAGCCTCCTCGGGAGCCCTGCAGAGGAGCGCAGGGGAGAGCAGCCAGGGCTGGGCCTCCCGCTTGTACTGATGTGAACGAACGCGCCTCCGAGGGGGGTTCCTGTGGGGGGTTCCAGCCAGAAGCACGAGCAGGCGCGCTGCCCCCCCACGGACCGCCGGGGGTGGGTGCGCTCAGGTGCGTGGGCTCAGCACGACTCCCGGCTGCCGGCTCGGCTGTTCGCAGCCCTTCCGGTAAACCGCGCGTTGGTAGGTTTCCGGAACATCACAGAGGGCGCCCACGGCTGACTTTTTGCATCTGTACGGAAGCCTCGAGAAAAGCATTAAAGTGCTCACAACACCCCTCCTGACGGTCTGCGCGGCCCCACGGTCACTGTACCTGCGTCCACGGCTGGACGGTCACGGCGGCGGCCGCCACGTGATACGGCACGGTGCCCGCCGAAGGGGGTGACGTGCTGGGGGCACACGAGCCCTTCGCTTTCCCCCAACTGGGAAGACGCTGGTGTGTCTGTTCCCCGTCAGGGTGCAAGTCACGCAGTAAAGAGAGGGCCTGTCCCGAGACGTGAGTGGGGACGCAGGGCCTCGTGTTCCCGAGTTCCGACAGCTGGGACGTTCCCAGGGCCGTGTGGGGCTCAGGCAGCTGCAGGCTGGGATGCACCCTCGTTCAGAGAACCCCGGGCCCTGGACCGTCACCCCGGCTCCTCCTATAACCTGGGGCTGCAGCACGGGGCCGGCCGCCTGCGGAGACCCGGGACTGGGCGTGGCGGGCACGCCCACAGGACCCAGGCTCCGTGTGCCCTCACGGCTGACCTGAGAGCAGGAGCCAATCCAAAAGGATTGGCTGCAAGTGACATCAGTCAGCCTGCCTAGACCACTTTCTCTCAAATAGCAGGACTGACTTCTTTGCCATGTTCTGGCACATTCGGCCCCAAGTCAGGGCGATTTCAGACCAAAGGTTACCCCTTCTGGAAGTCCAGTGAGGTGGTCTGTGCCAGGCTGGCCTGGGTGGCCTCGGGGGCAGTGCAGTAACCAGGGACCGTCTGCTCCGCAGCCCAGGACACTAAGTCCGCCAGGCAACCAATGCTACAGGCTTGTCCACCACGTATCAGCTCATCATGGCCACACTCCACGGCCACCCTGTCCTGAGACCAGAGACCTCCTGGAAGCTGAGCATCAGCAACATCACAAACCCAGAAGGCAGGCTCCCTCCTGGGACCCTGCCGCTCCTCCCTCCCAGGACCCCTGACCCTCCTCCCTCTTGGGACCCCTGCCCCTCCTCCCTCCTGGGACCCTGCCCCTCCTCCCTCCTGGGACCCTGCCGCTCCTCCCTCCCAGGACCCCTGACCCTCCTCCCTCTTGGGACCCCTGCCCCTCCTCCCTCCTGGGACCCCTGCCCTCCCCCCATTGACCTCTACCCCCCTCCTCCCAGGAACCCCTGACCCCTCCTCCCCCACAGAACCCCTGCCCCATCCTGGGGACCCCTGCCCTCCACCCTCCCGGGACTCTGCCCCTCCTCCTTCCCAGGAACCCTGCCCCTCCTCCCTCCCAGGACCCTGCCCCTCCTCCCTCCCAGGGACCCCTGCCCTTCACCCTCCCAGGACCCCTGCCCCTCCTCCCTCCCGGGACCCTGCCCCTCCTCCTTCCCAGGACCCCTGCCCCTCCTCCCTCCCAGGACCCTGCCCCTCCTCCCTCTTGGGACCCCTGCCCCGCCTCCCTCCCGGGACCCTGCCCCTCCTCCCTCCCAGGGACCCCTGCCCCTCTACTCCCAGGGACCCTTGCCCTCTTCCTTCCCAGGGACCTCTAATCCCCTCCTCCCAGGAACCCCTGACCCCTCATCCCAGGAACTGCTGACTCCTCCTGGGGACTCCTGCCCTCCCCCCCATTGACCTCTACCCCACTCCTTCCAGGAACCCCTGACCCCTCCTCCCCCACAGAACCCCTGCCCCATCCTGGGGACCCCTGCTCCTCTTCCCCAGGACCCCTGTCCTCCCAGGTCCCCACCCTTGTTGGAGGCCAGCACTGAGTCACTCTCCAGAGCACAGGGGCCCTCCTCTTGGGTCCCCTACTTTCTGTTGCCAGCACAGAAGTCTCAACTTTTAATGAGACTCCCCGTCTCCTCCTGACCTTGGTTAATGGGGGCGGGGTGGGGGGGGACACAGGTCTTGATTTGCTTTCAGAAGCCCCAGTGAACACAATTGGGGCAGCCCTGCCGGGCTGAGGCAGGAGCCCCCCAGCTGACCTCCACCCACCTCTGGGCTCATGTCCCGGGGCAGGCTCTGCTGCCTGTGCCCCCAGGGCCTGCCCCAGGAGCCGGGCCCTGCCCACCTGCAGCGTGAGCCCAGAGGCCCTGGGGGTGGGGAGGGGGCTTCTCCCTCAACTTCACACCCCTGAACTCAGCCAGCAGCAGGTCAGGGAAGGAAACTCCCTCACTGCCTTCACCCCAAAGGTCACAGGGTCCCCAGGGATCCTGCCACACACCGGCTGCAGGAGGGGCTGAGGGCCAATGATCACCCTGAGGTCTGGCCAAGGCCCCCCACCTTCACAATGCTAATTCATTCGTGTCCTGCTCACTTAAATGTTTGCACACACCCACGGGCCCCAACTGTGCAGGTGTTTTACGTGCCATCCTGGGTGCTGCGGATGCTTCCAAGAGAGATCCCAACAGTGAGAGAGGAAAGGACTGGGTCCCCAGGAGAGGTCAGGCAGGCTTCTGGAAGCTTCTGGAAGGAGTGGCCAGCTGGAGCCTTGCTGGCACTCTGGTAAAGCACAACAAAATCAATTGTAGGAAGTGACATTTAAAAGATATAAAGCCCATTTTCTTTTTATGGGACCCACACAAAATTCCAGCCAAACAGCCATGGAAGCTCCTAGCCTCTTCCCTGTGATTGTCCCCAAGGTGCCACCACGGGGCCCGAAGGGAGGGCCAGGCAGAGGAGGCATCGAAGCCCGGTCCGCAAAGGTCCTGATGGCAGGGGCATCACCTGGTCCATCTCACTGTTTTCAGTCTGCGCCCTGCTCCCGCAGGTCCCCCAGCGCGTCCCGGATGTGTCCAGGTGTCCCTCCCCCTGGGCACAGTGGCCTCTGGTTCCTAGGAGGGTTCACTCCCGGAACTCGGTGCCTCCAGCTTCGAAACAAGCGTGTGTGAAGCATGATGTCAGGAGATGAGTTTTGCTAAATGTCAACTTCAAGTTCCTTCTTGTAATTTTTTAACTTGAGTGTAGTTGACAGAAGACGTCACGTCACTCTCAGGTGTACAACGCGGTGACCAGACGGCGTGGGCAGGACACCGTGCTCCCACGAGCGTAGCTCCAGGCGGTCACCGCGCGACGCTCCTCCAGCGCCACTGGCTGGGGTCCCCGCGCTGGGCCTCCCGCACCGGGACTCCTTTGCCCGGTAACCGGAAGCCTGGCCCTCCCTCTCCCCTGCGCCCGTCTCTCCAGCCCCACCCCTCCCCTCTGGCAACCACCAGGGCGTTCTCTGCATTTATGGGTCTCTTCCTGCTTTTTTTGCTTATTTGTTTTGTTTTTTAGATAACAAGTATAAGTGAAATTCTATGGTTTTTGTCTTTCTCTGGCTGATTTGTTTCACTCAGCATAATATATTCTAGGCCCACCCAGGTTGTCACAAATGACGAGGTTTCATCCCTTTTTTCTGGCTGAGTGATATTCCACTGTATATTATACACCACATCCTCTTTATCCATCGTCAGTCAATGGGCAGTTGGGCTGCTTCCATATCTTGGCCATTGTAGATAGTGCTGCTATAAACATGGGGGTGTATATATCAAATTAGTGGGTTTTGTTTTGGGGGGGGGGGGTTGTAAATACCCAATCATGGAACTTTGAGGTCATAAGGTAGTTCTATTTTCAATTTTTTGAAGAATCTCCATACTGTTTTTGGCTGTGGCTGCACCAGTTTGCATTCCCACCAACAGTGTAAGAGGGTTGCCCTTTCTCTGTGTCCCCCCCAAAACCTGCTGTTTTCTGTGCTGTTGATTTTAGCCATTCTGACAGGTGTGAGGTGACATCTCATTGTGGTTTTGATTTGTATTTCCCTGAAGATGAGTGATGTTGAGCATTTTTTCATGTGTCTATTGGCCATCTGGATGTCTTCTTTGGGGAAAGTGTTCATATCTTTTGCCCATTTTTAATGGAATTGTTTGGTTTTTGTTTTGTTTTGTGTGCTGAATTGTGTGAGTTCTTTACAGATTTTGTTTTTGTGTGTGTTTTTTTATTTTTTAATATTTTTTTATTTTTGAGAGAGAGAGAGAAAGAAAGAGATCACGAGGGGGGGGGGGGGGAGACACAGAATCCAAAGCAGTCTCCAGGCTCTGAGCTGTCAGCACAGAGCCCAACATACAGCTCAAACTCAGAACGGGGAGATCATGACCTGAGCCAAAGTCAGATGCTTAACTGACTGAGCCACGCAGGCACCCCTGCCTTAGATTTGGGATACTAACCCTTATTAGGTCAGACCCCGGAGGCTGCTCTCAGGCGTGCCTACCGACTACCTCCCTGACAGATTCGGTGTGGGGGTCCCCACGTGGGTGTTCTGAGAACCACCCTGCTCCGAGAATCAGGGATTTGAGGCTGAATCCTCCTCATGGTTAACACGCCCACTCCCTGTGCAGTCCAACCAACACAGCACAAAACGGCTAAGTGTCATCAATTTTCCCTTTGACAGAAGATGAGCAAAAGCTACACTCTGAAGCAGCCTGGAAGAATAGCCTACGATGCTGGTGTGATCAAGAAGTTTTGGGAGGAAAAGATCGAGCTGCACACAAAACAGCTGCAGAGCGAGGACATGAGGACCCGCAGGAGCGCCCTGGACAGGTGAGCTCGCTGCAGAGCACGGCCTGGGGCCGCTCGGCCATCACCATCCAGACACCGGCACTGCCCTCAGATTCAGTCACAGGAGGAGCAGCTGCAACCACGGAACACCACTCACATTGACTCAGCTTAGAACCTTGATCACTGGGCTGGGGAGGAGAATGCCCCATCCCTGCAACCCCACCCGCTAACACCTACCAGCCCACCTGCCACCACCCAGCCCTCCACTCCCCATCCCTGCAACCCTTCCTCCCTCCCCCTACCCCCTGCCCCCCATCCCCCACTCCGGAAGGTCTTACTAGAAGTTATCAAAGAAGCCTTGTCTGGCGCAGACTGATTTTCTGACCGTTCCCCACCCCCCACCAGAGCGCAGGCTAAATCATCACACTCCTTCCCACACGTTTGCAGACCCAAAGCCCCTCTTCCCTGAGATGAGGCGAGGGTTCTGTGGGTGCAGAAGAGGGTCTCCTAGGTGACCCCGAGCAGACTCAGAGGTGCCTGGTCTCAGGGACAGCTAAAAGGGCAGGTTAGCACATAATTCGCTCGTAGACAAGGGCTCAGATGGCCAGATATTCCAGAGTGACCACAGCTTTCATCCTCAAATACCCCAGCAGCTGCTGCCCTGGGCGCCCAGTTGGAAAGGAGGGTTCCCGGAGGGGCAGTGGGACCAGGTCTGGTGCTGACCTTGCCGGAGGCCCGGCTGCCATCATCCAGGACACCTCACCTGTCATCCAGCACACGTGTCCCCGACAGGCTCAGTACGGGAGGCCAGGGTGTCCCTCCTCTCTGCGTGGCTCAGCCCCCCACCTCACACACAGCCCGAACACGGGAAGAGGGAACCTCCCACTAATGCCTCCTGCCAGCCCTCGGCTCCCGCGTGAGGGCACCAACGGCCTCAGCCTGTCCTACGTGCACCTTCAGACCCTGGAAACTTCTGGGTCTTCTGCCCACAGACCCGGGTCCCCAGAATGGGCGCCGGGTCAGACAGTGAGAGTGTGGTCGGCAGTGGCTGGGTTTGTCACTGAGGGTCCGGGCTGCTCAGGGACAGACTGTGGAGTGTGACCTTCTGTGGGGGATATGGGGCTAGTTATTAGGCCGCAGACCTGGCCGGGAAGATTGTTCCCCGTCTGCTGGACAACAGCAATCCCCACAGCATCCCCATAGCCATCCTACGTGCTCCCGGGAGCCGTGTCTGGCCCTGGGCCCAGCCAGTCAGCAGCTGCGCCCTGGTGAGGGGACAGGAACATGGCCCTCACGTGACACCAGCCTAACGGCCTGCTGCTTCGAGGCACCTTCCTCATTCACGTCTCCAGCTGCTGGAACAGCATCTATGTGCACGACTCCTACCAGTTTGTCCTCCAGACCCAGAGGCGTTCGGGAGCTGGGCTCCCAGCCCACACCGCGCCCTCCAAACCCAAACCACACAGCAGGGCCAAGCCTACACACGGATATTCAGGTCTGTTCCCACCCAGTCACCCCGTGTGTCATGCTGTGGTCACAGCAATGCACCACCAGCGGGCAGGCGGGCTGGACAGGCAGCTGGGAGTACCCCGGCCGGAGCCCGTGCGAGGGCGCTGGTGAGAGGGCCCCGGCCGACCGTGGGGACTCTGTCCGGTCCCCCTGAACACATCTCCTACACAACAAACCAGGCCCACTGACAAAGGAGGAATTCAGGACATGGCTCAGTCTCTCCCAGCCTCAGAAGTTTCCAGAAGCTGCTTCCTGGACAGAGCATTTTCCCTCTCCGGGCTGGGGACCGGAGTGAGCCCCTCCGTGTTGGGCCATCGCCCCCGCCCGGGACCGGCCAGGCCTCCAAGGTGGCAGGGCTCTCTGGGACCCACAAGGTCACGGCCGCTGGCCGCCTGGAAGGGGACGGCTGCACGGGAACATGTGCGGAGGTGCCGACAGAGGCCTGGCTGCCGCCGGCCCACGGCTGACTCACAGGCCGAAATTATCATTGTCCTAGGCTCCGCGGCGAGTGGGCTCGGATGCTGGAGGGCAGGAACAAGATGCTGCAGGGCCCCCCCGAGGCCCCCACGCAGCCGTGCCTGCTGGGCCCCCAGCCTTCCCACGCACGAGACACGACGGCAGCCTGAGGCTGCGGGGCCTGAGCGCAAGCGGGAGTCGGAGGCGTTGCTCATCCCCCGTCCCCGCGGCCATGGGTCCCATCACGGCGTCATCCTCCCCCCAGCACATGGCAGGTACCCAATAAAGCCCAACATTATCAGATTACATGTTTTGTGCAAACTTTTCTTCATACCTTTAACATTTACACACATTGGAAGCTCCCGTGGTGTTTTTAGCCCCTAAGAAGCCGCAGGCACCTGTCCTGGGCTCTGGCCTCCTGCCTGCAGCCTGGAACTCAGCTCTTTCTTGCCTTTGACCAAAATACACGCGTAAACTCAACCCCAGGATGTGGCCTCGTGTGATGCTGAGTAGAGCTCTGCGCTTGTGCAGAATTCTCTTAAATACTTCATACATTAGCCACAACATCTCAGGAAACTAAAAATCCTTATTTTTATAGTTGGAAAGTTCAGGATTGGAAACTTGTGTATTCAGGGCGCCTGGGTGGCTCAGTGGGTTGAGGGTCTGACTCCTTGATTTCAGCTCAGGTCATGATCCCGGGTCATGGGGTTGAGCTCCACGTCAGGCTCACAGTTGAACATGGAGTCTGCTTAGGATTCTCTCTCTCTCTCTCTCTCTCTCTCTCACTCACTCTCTCTCTCTCTCTCTTTCTCTAAAATAAATTTGTTTTAATTTTTTTAAAAAGGAAAGGCATGTGTTTCCAAAGCCACGAAGGTTGTTAGGGTCGGGGTTCAGTGCTTGGCCGCACTTGTCCTGTCCCTTGGCACCCCAGCTATGGCTGTGACCACCCTGAGTCCTGGGGCAAGAAAACCGAGCACACGGCGGAGGCCAGGCCACCAGAGGACCTGGGCCACATCAACTGACGGGGACCCAGACTGCAGCCAGCACCCGTCCCGACGTGTGAGCCCAAAGCCCACCACCCCCGTTCTCACTGCGTCCGCCCTGCTGTCACCACTGCACTTCATCCTCAGTGACACAGGACCCCCGTTCAGAGGACGGGATCCGGTCTGTGTCCTCTCTCCAGATGTAACTGCTTACAGGGTTTGGGTTTTGTTTCGTTTGACCCTCTGATCCAGTTGGCAGGGAGACAGGATGAGCAGGACTTCACAGGTCATGGGAGACTCCCCAGAGAAAACACTGACACCTACAGCTAAGTGACACTCGGAGCCACGCAGGTTCCTCGTAGGGCACCCCCAGAGCGGAGCACAGACCAGACAGACGAGCATGAACATCCAGGAAGAAAGGTCCAGAACCTGACACCGAGCAGGGGTGTCTGGCCAAATGAACAAGTGGACAGAACCCAGCGAGTGTGCCTTTACGACACCAGCCATGTCCCTCCGGCCGTCCCCAGACTGTCTGTCATCACTTGTGACTCAGGAGATTCCACTGATAACACACTGGGGAGCGTGGGTATTAATACCCAAAATAGTTCCTGAACAGAAGTCACTCGCTGATGCTTGCAGAGCCCAGAGCTGCTGAGGGTAACTTTATCTGATGGTAAACTTAGAACGCATTTACTGTCAACGCTAGGGAGCTGGGTGTCCAGTTAGACCATTGTGGGGTGGAAGAGCCTTTTCACACAGCAGCCCTTGCTGTGAGGCTGTGCGGAACCTTCCAGAACAGCCACACCCTCCTTGCTGTCCATCACGAGCCCGTTACCCCTCCCACTAACATAGAAGCCAAGGGACACCAGGCAGTTGACCGGCCACGTCTTTGGGGTCCCCACCACTAATCACCTGGGCAAAGCTGAGCAGGTTCTGACACAGGAGGCATGGGGGGAGGTGAGCTGACCCCAGCCCCAAGGGCTTTGAGGGGTTCGGGATGGGTGGGGGCGGGGAGGGAGCAGCCACAGCCCCAAGGACCCCCCCCCAGGGGCTCAGGACAGGTCTGGTGGGGGGGCAGGTGAGCAGCCCCCAGTGGCTCAGCGTGGGTGGGGTGAGCTTGCGTGTAGAGCGAAGGAGGCGGAGCCACCCACCCTGCAGGCCCCCAGCCGGCCACTCTGCCTCCAGGCGGGTGGGGAACTGGCTGTGGGGACAGATGGTCTGCACCTTTTTGGGGTGGAGCCTCCCCGCATTCACAGTTGTCCCAGCGCCCCGAGCTGAGCTCTGGAGTTCAGTGCTAGCTACTGTACAGAAGTTTCATAGAACAGAAAAGGTTTTAAAATGAAATGCAAGGCTCACACACACCGTCCTCTGCCGCTGGCCCCGTGGCCGGGAGGGCGGTTGCCTCCCGACAGGGAGGGGCCCTGCTCCCAGGGGGGCCCCAAGGCTTGCCTGCCCCCCGTCAGGTCCCCACCCCACCCCACACGCACACCTGCCGTCGTAGGAACAGGCCCCACTCGGGGGGTGGCTGAGCAGGCCCTGGGTTTCTCTGCTCAGGCTGGAGGAGGGGAGGGGGTCCTCAGGCTTCACACTCAGGGTGTTCTCTCCCTCCAGGCGTCGCTGTCCCCACACCAGCCACCAAGCCTACCGTCCCTATATTCATTCCCTCTCCTCTCCCAGCGGTGACGAGTCACGTGGGAGGGGACGGAGGTGTTAGCTAACCTTACTGTGGTGGCTACATCACATCGTAACCGTGCATCAGATCATCGCCGGACACCCTAACTTTACAGGGTGTCACTCGCCAATGACCCGTCCGTCAATGGTGCTAGGGAAGGAGGGAGGCAGGGGGCCAGGGTCCGAGGCTGGAGGTGCCCCAGCCCCCAGGGAGGCACCAGCCCTCCTGACCCCTTGATTTTATTTTCTGTCTTTAATGTTTACTTATGTATTTTGAGAGAGAGAAGGAGAGGGAGACAGACAGAGCAAGCGAGAGTGTAGGGGAGGGGGAGAGAGAGACAGAGACAGAGACAGAGAGACAGAGAGAGAATCCCAAGCAGGTTCCAGCTGTCAGCACAGAGTCCAACGGGGGACTCGGCCCCATGACCTGAGCTGAAATCAAGAGCCAGACACTCAACCGCCTGAGCCCCAGGACACAGCTGCAGGGCAGGGGATGGGGGAGGGCAGTCAAGGGGGCCCCTCAACCCAGGGTCTGGACCGGGGTCCACAGCACACACACCTGCTGCAGAGCCGCTCACTTAGACCAGGGGGCCCTGGCCCCTCCCCCTGCGCCCACCCCTCCCCCACAGGCTGAACTCCAAGTGCCACCCCCCAGGGGCCGGGGGGGACCGGAGGAGAATGCCTCTCTGACCGGCTTCCATACCCCACGTCCTTCTCTCTGGTCTCTCTGGAAGACGCCCCGCACCGCCTGCCAGATTGGCTCACTGCCATGGCTCACGGCTCGGGGGTAACAGAATCAGAAGCACATTCAGGAAACCCTTGTGCACGGAGGGAAGCCTACTGTCCACTGTCCTCTGCAGTGACCCCCCCACAGCCCGGCCTCGAAGGGCTTGCCCCTCCCCAACACAAGCGTGGTGAACCATGCGTTTCTTCCCTACAAACTTCCAAGTGTTCCTTCTCCATTTGAGAGAGAAGACCCAGGCCACGTCTGCTGTGAGCTCAGCCAACCCTCCAGTCGCCCCTGTGTAGACCCCTCCTCTGCCCCCCCACCCGCCCGCAGCCCCACCCCAGGAGGAGGCCTGGCTCGTGCTCAGACCGGGACAAGACAGTGCAAAGGGACAAGACCGGGAGCTTGAACTTCAGCGGGTGGCCCGGGGTCAAGGGTGAGTCTCACTGTCGCGACGGGGACCGGACTGCTGGGCGAGTTCTCCCGGAACAGGTGCACCAGAGCCCGTGGATTGTGAACACACCTCCACGTGCGACCAGGTCGGTGGGGCGAGAAGTCAGCTCACCACGTGGCCCAAACAGCGGACCAACGACCTAAGTCCAGACCCTCCGGAATGTTCGGGGCGGCGGCAAGACAGACACTCCTCTTCCGCATCCACCAGGGAAGGGCCTGACTTCTTCACCTGCCCCGGTGAGGTTCCACATCTCCGAGGGTCTGTTCATGGAGGATGAGCCCGTTCGAACCCACCAGCGTTCCGCACGGCCCACAGCCCTGCCCCGACGCCCTGCCCTGCGCCCGCCCCCCCCCCCCAGGACGTGTGTCCCCGCCTCCACGGGGTTTCTGCCATCACCCAGGCCTTGCTGCCTGCCGCCGCGGCTCTGAGACCCACACTCAGAATTCTTGCCCAAGAAGGCCGGGCGTCGCTGGAAAAGGCAGCCGGGCTGACCCAGGTCCCCCCAAGCCACAGGCAGGGCCCGTGGAGGGAGCACACTGAGGGTGTCTGCGTTCCTGTCCCTGGTGAGCTCTGTCGTGGGGGGCGGCGTGGCACTGGGCTCTCACTCCCCGCGCCCGCTGTTGGCTCTCCCGTCCGGCACTCAGGCGACCTGTGCCCTTGAGCTGCTAGGATGCTCGGAACCTCCCCTCTGGCCGTGGCGAGTGACCACAAACGCCCTCCCACCGCAAACAGGTAGAAAATCAGGCAAACACAGGGCGGTTGCTTGCAGGCGCTGGGTGGCAGGCAGAAGCTGACTGTAGGCCACAGGCGGGCGGCCTGCCCTCGGGGGTGGGGCCTGGGGAAGCAGGACCCACAGGAAGACCCAGACACACCTGACTCCGCGGCCCAGTCCCAGAGCCTGGGGCCCCCGCATCCCTGTCCGAGGCTGCCTGCCCTGTGTGCGGGGCAAGCCACCGTGTCCCTGCCCTGTCCAAACGGGGGTCTCCTGGGGGTCACAGTCTGGGGATACCTGAGAAGGCCAGGCCTTAAGAATAAGAAACGTGTCCTGGAGGAAGGGCCACAGACAAAAGGACTCAGAACGGGCCCAAGGGGTGTGGGGCCAGGCCCTTATCCGTGGGGCAACACCCCGTCCCAAGGGGATCACTTCTTCCTCACTGGCCTCGTACCTACCCTGCAGGCTGGCCGTCATGTAATGTCATGGAGTGACCTCTCACACAACACGGGCAACAACAGAGCAGAGCGGAGACCAGGAAAGTACAGTGCTCCCACTGGAGCCAGAGAAAGGAACAAGTTAGGGGCAGCCCCCAGATGCCGCCCTCTCCCTCCTGGCCAGGAGGACAGAGTCTTGGGAAAGAGCTCAGTGTCTGAAATGAAAATACGCTGGTGACTCAGGAGCAGGAAAGAGGCAAATGAGCAAGAAAAGAAGGGGAGAGGGGAGGGGAGGGGAGGGGAGGGAAGGGAGGAGGAGAGGAGAGGGAGAGGAGGAGGGAGAGTAGAGGGGAGGGAGAGGGGAGGGAGAGGGGAGGGAGAGGGGAGGAGAGAGAGAGAGGAGGGAGGAGGAGAGGAGAGGAAGAGGAGGAGGGAGAGGTGAGGGGAGGGAGAGGAGAGGGAGAGGGGAGGGGAGGGAGAGGGGAGAGGGGAGGGAGGAGGAGAGGAGAGGGAGAGGAGGAGGGAGAGTAGAGGGGAAGGAGAGGGGAGGGAGAAGAGAGGAAGGAGGAGAAGGGAGGGAGAGGGGGAGAGGGGAGGGAGGGAGAGAAGAGGGAGGAGGAGGGAGAGGGAGAGGAGGAGGGAGAGTAAAGGGGAGGGGAGGGAGAGGAGAGGGGATGGAGAGGAGAGGAAGGAGGAGAGAGGAGGGAGAGGAAGGAGGAGAGGGGAGGGAGAGGAAGGAGGAGAGGGGAGGGAGAGGAAGGAAGAGAGGGGGAGAGGGGGAGAGGAGAGGGGAGGGAGAGGGGGAGAGGGGAGGGGAAGTAGGGAGGGAGGAGGAGAAGAGAGGGAGAGGAGGAGGGAGAGGAGGAGGGAGAGGAGGAGGGAGAGGAGAGGGGAGGGAAAAGGGCAGGGAGAGGGGGAGAAGAGAGGGAGAGGGGAGGGGGAGGAAGAGGGGGAGTGGGGAGAGGGGGAAAGGGGAGATGGGAGGGAGGGAGAGGGGGAGAGGGGAGGGGAGGGAGGGAGGCAGGAAGAGAAGAGAGGGAGAGGAGGAGGGAGAGGGGAGAGAGGGGGAGAGGGGAGAAGGGAGGGAGGGAGGAGGAGAGGAGAGGGGAGAGGGGAGAGAGGGAAGAAGGGAGGGATCGGCCTGAAGAGGCCGCCGGCTCCCGGGGGCAGTGCCCGGGCAGTGGCTGAGCACCCATCCACGGCGGCCCCCTCGCCATTCTCAGCTCCTGTCTGCGGTGACAGGTCTGTGCCCACAACTCCCAGCCAGCCGCGGCCTCCCAAGGAGCCTGACCTGTGGCGCACACTCATGAAGCAGAAAGCATGCGATTACGGTTCGAGTGTGTGCGGAAGGGAGCACGGTGGCCAGAAGAGTGTGGGTTCGTGCTCCCGCTGGGATCTCACACCCGCTGAGGGGCCGACAGCCTGTGGCACGCCACGGGCCCAGTCATGATCCCCAGAACGACTACAAAAGGCAGAGCACGAAGAGGCACGACTAAGAGGCCAGCAGAGGAAGTAAATTAAGGTGAAATACTAGGGGCGCCTGGGTGGCTCCTTCGGTGGAGCGTCTGACTCTTGCTTTCAGCTCAGGTCATGATCCCCGCGTCACGAGATCGAGCCCTGAGCCAGGCTCTGCGCTGACGGCTCGAGCCTGGAGGCGGCTTCGGATTCTGTCTCCCTCTCTCTGCCCCTCCCCGCTCACTGGCACACATTCTCTCTCGCTCTCTCTCTCCCTCTCTCTAAATGAATAAATAAATAAACATTTTAGAAAATGAAGTGCCAAAAAAATTCTGAAAAAAGGTAGGAGTGGAGGAACCGAGGAAGAAAAAGCAGAACAGATACAAAACAAATGCCAAGATAAGACTGTTAAGAAACAAACAAGAAAGGGGGATTCCGAGCCAACTGTATGGAAAAGTGCACACAACACAAAGGCAGAAACAAAGACGGAGGTCATCAGACTGAGATGCACGCCAGGACCCAACTCCACTTCAAGCATGGGGACCCAGGCCGCATGTCTCCGGGACAGGGGTGCGCCCGGCCGGCCAGCGTCAGAGAGCCGAGGTGCCCACGTCAGACCACGCGGCGTCCCAGGGGAAACGAGGGGCTCCGGATCGTGACAAAGGAATCATCGTGACAAAGGAATCAGCCGCCAGGAAGACCTAAAAATCCTAAATCCTGGTGAACCTGATACCCGAGTTTCAAAATGTAACAGGAAACCGGGCAGAACTGAAGGGCGGGGCTCGGACGCTTCAGCAACAGGTAAGGACTTAGAAGCACCGGCGGCCCGGCGGACAGGATGCACGTTTACAGAACTTTGCACACAACAATTGCCGAAAACACATCATTGTCGAGTGTGTGAGGCACACTTACCACGGATGTCTGCCACCATGAGTCACGAAGGAGATGCAAACCGAGGCCACACGGACATGCCACTACCCCTGCGTCGGGTCACAGAGGCGGTGACGGGCCCGGCACCCGCCGGAGGCTCCGAAATAGGGTCAGGAAGAGGGTCCGGGTCGTGGCAGCTGCGGCTAGGTGCGCAGTGCCCGCTGAGGGTGGCCCTTCTTTCTTAAAAAGCTCCGTTCTAACGCCGCTCGCCGAAGGAAAATCAGAGAGCTTCTCTTGGTTACGCTAAGGCTGTGCTTGGCGGGACCAGGCCCCTGTCAAAACCTAGCTGAAAATTAGTGGAAACGGCAAGCTTCCCGTGGGCAGCAGGGGGTGAGTAACGCCCAGGCAGCGGAGGAGAGAGGCCTGGGGATCCAGGAAGCTCAGAGTCAACGTTGGAGGAAAGGACTCGCAGCCATTTTGCTCTGAGGCCCACGGTCAGCGTCCAGTGCCTCCCCGACCCTCGGGGGAGCCCAGAGGTGGCCAGGAGCCCAGGGCGGCCGTCGCTGGAAAAGTCAAAACTCCCGGGCAGGCAGAGAAGTAACAGCTGCAGCAGAGAGGAGGGGGAGGGGGATCGCTGGGCCGCCAGGGAGGGATCAGCTGTTTGTCACACACATCGTGTTACGTATAGAATTATTTTGACTTTTACACACCACAGAAAGTCCCACTTTGCCGTGATCTAAGGAAAATGATACTGCAGCCCCAGTGCCACCAGGAAGCAGGGAGAAGAAGCGGCTCCTGAACCCTGCGTTTCTGGGAGTTAGAATGTTTCCTATCACTTTCCTAATAAAAACGGAGGGGGTGGGGCGCCTGGGTGGCTCAGTCGGTTAAGCGGCCGACTTCAGCTCAGGTCACGATCTCACGGTCCGTGAGTTCGAGCCCCGCGTCGGGCTCTGGGCTGATGGCTCGGAGCCTGGAGCCTGCTTCCGATTCTGTGTCTCCCTCTCTCTCTGCCCCTCCCCCGTTCATGCTCTGTCTCTCTCTGTCTCAAAAATAAAATAAACGTTAAGAAAGGTTTTAAAAAAAAAAAAAAACGGAGGGGGAGGTTCAGGTCACAAGTGGTAAGTGTGCGCTCTTGTGGGCGCCTGGGGACAAGCTCTTCCAGGAGGCAGGCCCACCCCTTCCCTGGTGCTTGAAGGAGGACCTAAGATCTGCCCTGGCTCTGACCCCACACTCACCCAGCCCCTTTGTGATTACAATGGTAGAGCCTTCCAGAATTTTCTGGAAAACAATGCCAGACTACATTTGCTGATGAGAAGGGCTGGAGTATAGGATAGATGTGTTTTCTGATCAAAATCAACAAATTGTCCTGACTTTTCAACTCAGAAGAAAGATGATAGAAAAGCATTTCAGATGGGACAGTTCGAAGTCAGGATTCCAGCTGATAGAGTTTGCAGAGTGGGATCGAAGCCACCTGCCAGGGCCTCGGGCAAGGGCATCTGGTACCTACAGGAGGCCAGCCGTGGCAGGGATGTGCTGGGACTGACGGTGCACTGTGGCTGCCCTCAGGGAGAGGGCCTGGGAAAGTGCCCATCCACCGCCTGCGTCCCAGTGCAGGGCATGAACTAATCAGGGTCTGTCTGGTGCAGCCCTGTCACCCCCTGCCCTGCAGGAGGTCTCCTTGAAGCCCCCCTCCGCACACACAGGGCCCTTCCTTCTTCCCCCAGCTTGAGAAGCTCACATCGCTGTGCTCAGTCCCTGGCACGCAGGAAGTGTGACTCATTCCTTCACTAGAACATTTACCAAAAATCAGGAAATTGTTCACACTTTGAGACCCCCCCACCCCCCGGCTCTGGCTGAACTAACAGTACTTGCATTTAAAATGTGTCTGCCTTTGGTTCTCTTCGAGATGTTTTAGACATTCAGTGTCTCTATTATTGATTGAGTTCCCAAAAATAGTTATTGCTACATCATACTGAATTGGGCCCAACCTGGACATTCAGGCTGTACAAGAGACAGGTGTGGAATCAGGTGGAGACTCAAGTACAGGGTCAGGTGTGGGCCCAGGTGTGGGTCAGGCGTGAACTCAGGTGCAGACTCAGTGTGGGCTCAGGTGTGGGCTCAGGTGTGAGCCCAGGTGCGGGTCAGGCATGAGCTCAGGTGCAGACTCAATGTGCGCCCAGGTGTGGGTCAGGCATGAACTCAGGGGCAGACTCAGTGTGGGCTCAGGTGTGGGTCAGGTGTGGGTCAGGTGTGGGTCAGGTGCAGACTCAATGTGGGCCCAGGTGTGGGTCAGGTGTGGGCTCAGGTGCAGTCTCAGGTGCAGACTCAGGTGTAGGCTGTCCTAGATTTGCGTCCCAGGCACGCCTTGGCATTTTAGCCGGTGTCTGTGAGCCTGCAGTCTCCCGTGATTACGAAGGTAAACAGGCGCTCAAAGGAGCTGGTGTGCCCGGATGCGGATGCCAGGATGAGGATCTGTCACAGAGCGAGTGCGTTTGCTCTCCGCATTTGCTATCGGTCTTATTAATGAAACTTAATTCTTAATGAGTTAATTATTAATAATTTAATGAAATTTAGCTATTCATAAAGACTAATGTTAATGATGTCGATGACGGATGGAGTTTGCTGGGTTTTAACAAACCGTCTGATTAAACAAATATTTAAACAGCTGCCATCAGTCGCGCCATCGCGGGGCTGCGTGTCCCGCCAGCGGCCACACGGGGGCGCCTCAGGACAGCGCGGGCGGCCAGGAGCTGGAGGCGGGGCCGGAGAAGGGGCGGGGCTGGGGTGAGGGGAGGGGAGGGGAGGGGCTGGAAGAGGGGCAGGCGTCTGGAGAAGAGGAAGGGACTGAGGGGGGTTGGGCTGGGGGCCAGGGGTCGGGGCGGTTTAGGGTGTCAGGGGCTCGAGAAGGGGCCGGGAGCTGGAGGAGGGAGCGGGAATGGAAAGGGCCCATCGCGGCCAACCGGCAGAGGGACCAGGTGGACCCTTACCTCCTGACTCTCACCAGGGCTCCCCCAGTGGGGTGGGAGGCTTCCATCCCTCAATCAATCAGAAGAGACCCTGGTTTCAGATATTAAGCTCCTCCCCAGGGCAGCCCTGGTGAGCAGGGTCCCTGAGCTGAGGGAGGTGCTCCCCAGGGGGTCCTCTGGGAAGGACAGGCCCCTCTGGCCAGCCCCTGGCAGGGTTCCCGACCCCCACCCTCGTGGGGCAGGAGGGTCTCCAGCGCCCATCCCAAAGGGACGCTGGTCCTGCCCTGGGACCCCCGCGACTGTGGGCAGAGTGTCCCTCCCTGGAGAGAGTCCAGCGGCAGATCCCACGGTGGGCACTGCCACCCCCCAGTCATTTCCAGGGAAGCCAGTGAGCTGGGCGAGGACCCATGTGTGGGGACAGGACAGGGAACCTGCCCATGTCGGACCTCCCTAACAGACTCCCGGGTAGGTGTCCACACCCAGTGTAGATGGGATGCTGGGGGGCGGGGCGGGGGGGGGGGGGTAGGGTTGGGGGGGGAGGGGGAGGGGGCGGGGTGGCAGCTGCCCCAGGACAGAGGGCTCTCACCTGGTGTGGGTCCTGCCCTCCCAGTGAGGCTCTCACCCAGTGTAGACGGGACTTGGAGGGTCTGTGTTTAGGTCTGCCCCAGGTCCCAGTGGCATCAGGTGAGGGCTCCTGTTCAGGCTGGCTGAGGTCTGTAGACCCTGTGTCCCACACAGGTTTGGCCTTCAGGGCAGGGCAGAACCTTCTGGGTTTGCTGGTATTTGAAGCCTCACCTGCACCTCTTCTCTCCCATCCAACAACGTAGTCGGTGCAGGAGCACCCTGTCCCCGTGCCTCCCCCAACATGCACCTGTAGGATCCAGGTCAGGCCAGAGGGCAACTGGGCAGAGCCCTGGACGAAGGTTACCATACACTCAGCACCCCCCCACACAAGGCAAGGCTTCCCCAGACCCTCTCATCTGACCCCCCGCTGCCCAAATCTCAGACCTCGGGGTCCCTGCAGACAACTCCCCACCTCCCTGGGGCCCCGCCTGGAGAAGGAGGGCATGGGGGCCTGACATGGTCATGCCCAATGTCATGCCTCCACCTGGCTGGGAACTGCACAGCCCAATACCCCTGCCCCTTAGAAGTGGGCCCTGTGGCCTCTGAAGACAGAAATCCAGAGTGTGGCTGACGGGAGGGTTCTGATTTCTGGCATGGATGGCCCTTCTCCCACCACAGCAGTGCTGTCACGCACGGGGTCCTGGGGCAGGTCGGGGGGCAGGGAGTTCACCACGGCTCAAGGGGGCTTTTACCTTTTCCCAGAGCGGCAGGGGTGTGGCAAGTGGTCTGCTCCAGGAGGGTCCCAGGGGTCCACACAGGAACGCGGCTCGTGCACGGCCCGCGTCCCCGTGCTCAAAGGGCAGAGCGTCCCGGCCCAGCACACCCGGCAGGGAGTCCAGAAGCCATCAGGGGAACAAGTGCTGGGCACGACCGGGTCCCTGCAGGGAGGTGCCCGCCACACCCGCCCACCTCCAACCCTTCCGGGTGCTGGCTTCCACTCAGCCCAAGAGCACTGTGGGTTTTTTTCCGTTTAACTTTTATTTTACTGGATTGTAACACTCACACAGACAAGTGCCTGGAGCACGCGTGGGCAGCTTGGCGGACAATCACGGCGTGGACATCCACGAAGCCACGACTCACATCAAGAGACAGAACACACACGGAAGTGGGAAGGGGAGGGAAGGGTAAGGACCAGCTGTCAGAGGACTCAGCTCAGGGAGGGCAGGGAGGGGGGGCAGGGGGCCCGGGGGTGCAGACAGGGGCGGGGGTCCCATTGCTCTGCGGCCTGGGCGGCCCTGCTGGAGGGGCGCAGCGGGGACTGGACGGGGGGCGTCGGCCTCACCCTGGCCGTCAGGGGCTGAACTTGTACAGGTACATAATCCACAGGATGCAGACGGTCATGGACACCCAGATCCACACTTCTTCGTAGGGGTCGAAGCAGGGCCTGCAGCAGCCGTCCTCGGGGCACAAGTCCTCCTCCCAGCCGGGCTCGGGGCAGGACCTGCCCAGCCTGGCCCGCGGCCGCCTCCTCTTCTGGGACTGGCCACGGGGGGCCAGGCCACCCCTCGGGGAGCCGCTGGCGGTGGAGCTGGGGCCCACACACTTTATGATGTTGAAGACCGAGAAGGGGATGGTGACGGAGCCCTCGCTGATGGTGACGGGTCTGCGGGCGTGGGGCCCCTGCGGGGGCTCCCGGCCAGCGACGGCGGGGCCCTGGCCGCCGCCCCCCTCCTCTTTGCCTTGGGTGACGCCCGCAGAAGCACCCTTGCCTGTGCCTTCGTCAGTAAAGATGAAGGGGAAGGTGACGGAGCCGTTGACGATGGGGAAGGAGTCCTCCTCTATGACGATGTTGGCCAAAGACGAGGGGAAAGTGACGGAGCCCTCTCCGTCATCCGTGAGGCCGACGATGTAGGACACTGGCAACCGGCTGCTCCCCGCAGGGCCCCGGTCACCCGGGTCGGTGTCAGTGGGGCTGGGGATGGAGCCCCGGCCCTTGAAGATGAAGCCTTTGAGCTGGAAGGGCCTGATGCTGTTGATGAGGAGGCCTCGGCCGTGGAAGATGGGGCTCTTGAAGTTCACCGGGAGCCCTTTGCCCTTGGGCGGGGCCGTGGGCTTGGCAGGCAAGTAGATGGAGCCCCTACCAATGACGAGCGGCCCGCGGGGGTCAGCCGCCGGGAGGGAGCCCCCCCTGGGGCCGACACCGCCCCTGGCATCGGCACCGGGCCCCCTGTCCCTGCCCGCATCCACAAGGGAGAAAGGAACCGTGACTATGTCGTCGTCGCGCTCGAAGAAGTTGCTGCTCTCGGACACGGGGTTCCTGATGAAGTCGGACACGGACAGGGGGATGCTGATAGAGTTGGGGGTGTAGCCCCGGGAGCGGTCGACCACGGGCCCGCTGCCAAGGCTGAGCAGCTGCTTGCCGGCAGCGGCCGAGGTCACGCCGTCACCCCCGTACAAGGTGTACCTGCCCTTAATGGAGCCGGGGCTCTGGACCTCAGGCCCCCAGGCCGGGTCTGGGGGCTTCTGGAAGAAGCAGACCCCCAGGTCGCAGGCCTCGCAGCGCTCGCCGAAGCAGATCTCGGGGCACTGGTCCGCGCTGAGGCCCTCCCCGTAGCACTTCTGCAGGATGAACAGAACCAGCTTGTTGAGGAAGAGCCGCACGTTCAGGAGACTCACCTGGCAGGCCCCCTGGGAGCCCGGCGGGCACAGTCGGCAGCGCTGGCCCCAGAGGCGCATCTTCACCAGCCCCAGGCAGCTGGCCGGGTGGAACCACACGTGGAAGAGGATGTGCACGTGCGCTGAGGACCAGCCCCACTGGCAGCGGCCACACTGCAGCCTGAGGAGGACAGAGGGGCCGTGAGCGGCGGGCAGGGCCGAGCGCCCGCGCCCCCTCTGGGAAGGGACAGCGGGCAGGTACACACCCCTGACCTGCAGCCCGCAGTCTGAAAAGCCAAAGGGCAAATTCTTTTCCACCAGTCTGGCGGGAAAACCCGCTCAGGGACGAAGCCCGGCCCGACACCCGTGAGGGGTCACTGCACTGCCTGCTGCGTCCTGCTGCTTTTGTTTTGGGACTCAAGACCCAGGCTTAACAGCCCTGAGGAAATGTCACCAGGAGCCAAGCACCCTGTGAGTACCTGGTGGGGGGGAGCATCGCTGTGGGTACCTGGTGGGGGGAGCACCCATGTGGGTACCTGGTGGGAGGGAGCATCCCTGTGGGTACCTGGTGGGGGGCTGGGGGAGCACCCTGTAGACACCTGGTGGGGGGAGCACCCCTGTGGATACCTGGTGGGGAGTGAGCACCCTGTGGGTACCTGGTGGGGGAAGCACCCCTATGGATACCTGGTGGGGGGAGCACCCATGTGGGTACCTGGTGGGGGGGGGAGCACCCCTGTGGGTACCTGGTGGGGGGGGAGCACCCCTGTGGACACCTGGTGGGAGGGAGCATCCCTGTGGATACCTGGTGGGGGGAGCACCCATGTGGGTACCTGGTGGGGGGAGCATCCCTGTGGATACCTGGTGGGGGGGAGCATCCCTGTGGACACCTGGTGGGGGAAGCACCCCTGTGGATACCTGGTGGGGGGTGAGCACCCTGTGGGTACCTGGTGGGGCAAGCACCCCTGTGGACACCTGGTGGGGGGTGAGCACCCCTGTGGGTACCTCGTGGGGGGTGAGCACCCCTATGGGTACCTGGTGGGTGGAGCATCCTTATGGACACCTGGTGGGGGGAGCACCCTATGGGTACCTGTGGGGAGAGTGGGGGGAGCATCTGCTATGGCTCAGCTGTGCACAGAAACATGGGGAAGCCCTGGAGGGAAGAGCCCCATCCGAGAGGAGAGGAGGTGACAGGGAAATAAAGTCGGGGCAGGGAGGGATGTCTGGAGAGCCGGGAGGGGCTGGGGGCTCCCAGCAGGACAGTGAGAGAGCCTCTTCGACGGGTCCAATCTGGCTCTAAACATGTGAGCAAGAGAGCCATGCACGGGCTGTCTGGGGCTGGTCTGGGGTCTCTGTGGCTGCACGCCCCGGGGCCAGGCAGGGGCCCCCTCTCCCAGACCCTCAGGTCCTGGACGAGTGACCACACGCGGGCATTCCCCAGACAGTGCGGTCACCGGTGAGGACGGGCTCCATGAGCATCGGCCGGCCAGCAGCACACAGCCACAGGTGGCCAGGGAGCACCCATACAGCCAGTGCCCTGGGAGCCGCACTTCCAACTTCATTCCGGTGGAATCAACATGCACGCCAAGGGCCACGTGTTGCAGAATGTAGGGCTGTGCTGTGTGACCCCGCCACTCGCTGGTGTGCCTGCACGAAAGCTGAAAACCAGCTAAACGGTGTTTATGACCCTCAACCACACGTTTCAGGCAGCTTTTTCGCTTGGCTGTGGGACAGTGACGTGTTTCTCCCAACACCTGGGAGAGCCGACAGGCACCGGACACCTGCCCCCGGGGCTTTCAGACGCCGTGTCAGAGTGTGGCTTTCCACGGAGTCCCCCTGGTGACCTGTGAGGCCCCCTCCCCCACTGAACCCCATCCCTGCAGGCCTGGCCCATCCCCACTGCTGTCATCATGCTGACAAGAAGTGGGGTTCATGCAGTGACCCTCACAACACTACGGTTCCCAACCTGGCCCTGGCCAGACACAGCCCCATCTCGGCCTGTGGCCCCTTCGGTCACAGTCATGACTCAGCTTCCCTGTCTCAGGCCCCTCTGCAGGGCAGGGTGTGACCACCATCACCTGCCCATCCCCCATTAGGCCGTCAGTGCTGCCATGGAAACCGGGAGATGCTGCAGTGACTAAGTAAGCCTCCCACGCGTGGGTGGCCGCATCACCCCACCAGCATCTGCCCCCCCACCGCGTCCGCAGGGCCCCGACGGGGGTGGCCAGCACTGCCCAGCTTGCCAGCACTGGGAAGGACAGAACAGGCTGTCCCCCAGCACCCCCACTTCCCAGAAGGGAGGACGCGCTCCGGGCCCACCTACCTGTTGGAGCCAAGAGCAGGCTGGATGCGTGCCCCTCTTCCCTGCCCACAAGGTGCCCGCCGCAGCCGGCCCGGGCCCTGGACTCAGGGCCGACCAAGGGCGGTGCTTCAACAGCTCCTGCCCCTCGCCCCCCAGCACCCCACAGGGAGCCCCCACCCTCAGCGCACCTGGAAAGCCCCCTCAGCCGGTACTGAAAACCGCCACTCTCCATGTGCCCGGAGGCCAGGTTCTCCTCAGGCAGCAGCTCCCAGGTGTCCTGGGGTTTCCTCTTGGCCATCAGCTGGGCCAAGGTGCTGGCCCACACGTCCACCCCGTCCATGCTGGCGCCGGGCTCCGCAGTGCAGTCTGCTGGCTGCACCAGCTCGGGCTCCAAGGAAGCCCTGGGATCCCACATCCTGCACCCTCACCAGCCAATCGCTGTCCTGACAGCCATCCAGTCTCCATGGCAACCGGGTTTGTCTCTGAGGAATGAGAAACAGGCCTTTTTCCTTATCCCCTTGAACATTTTTTATTACGCAAGCAATACGTTTTCATTTCAGAAAAAACGAGAAACGGACAGATTAATAAAAAGGGAAAACTGCAATACAATCAAATCGTACATGATCATCCTTGTGGTGCTGACATCCGTACGTTTTTCACACACGTGCATGTGTAAATTTTCGCATCTATTTTTCATGTACAGGAACTCATGCTAAATATGTTATCGTACAGCGTGGCCTCTTTACTCCACGACATACCGCGGCCGGCGGTCCGTACTCGTCCGTCTGGAAATATCTGACATCTTTCCAGTCCGCAGCTGAGCCCAAGTCTGTGTGCCCCGCCCCCACCCGTGCTCATTCTTTGCCATCAGAAACAAGGCTGTGAGGAACTTTACGGAACATGTATCATTGTGAATTTTCCCATGGTTTTTTTCCAAACTTTTTATTGGCTAGAAACGTAAAACGTGTACCTAAAAAAATGACTAAAACAGAATGCTTCACAAGTTGTTATAAAGATCTCGCGCGGCACCCCCAAAACTCTCTGGGTGCCCCTCCCCTGCAGAGGCTCTACGGGGAGGGGGGGGACCCCTTGGAGCTCCGCCAGCTGAAATGTTTCTTTTTGCCGCTTTGAGCTTTCTGCCAAAGGAACCCTGCAGGACACATACTGTGCGCGCATGTCTGGGCCTCTGCCCCAACCTGGGCAAGCCGCTGTCCACGCGCACGTCCCCCAGATGAAGGTCGGACATCCGTCTTCGGCTTTCAGGACCACTGCCTCCGCCCCCGGGGCCAGCGTGCTCCGTGGGCCTTCCCGGCGGCCTGAGCCTCCTCCGCTCTGACCGCCAGCCTGTCCCCAGGTCCCTGCTCTCCCCCGTGAGTGCGCTGTTTCCCATCTCCCTTCCCACCCCTCCAGGAGTTGGGATGTTGCGCTCTGGTCCTGTTGCTTTGTGGAAGGCCCTGGAGCTCCAGGGTGTGAAGCCAGCCAGCGCCTTCAGAGGGCAGAGCCCCATCCCCTGTGGGGCCCCGGACTCTGTGTCTCGCTGACCTGCACTCAGAGCAATCCTTTCCCCTTCTCGACGGCTGACGAATTCTCTGCTCGCCCAGTCTGCAGCTGATCCTGGCACGTGACTTGATGTTCCCATCATGTTTCGCATTTCTGAAACTTCTTCGATCTCTCAGTGATGTGATATCCGTCTGTCTTGCAGCAAAGGGGAATCGTGGGACAGGAGAGGAAACTATTGGGACACACTTCCAGGAAGGCTCCATAATACAGGACCAGCTGGCTGGGGAAGACCTATTCCCCATCCCACTGTCCCCGGCATCTGTTTATCGATGCAGAGATGATGACCGGCACTCCTGCAGCCCTCTTAGACCATGAGGTGACTATGGTCACCATCTGGTCCTTGATGACAGTTGGAGTCACCACATCACTTCAGCGCTGCCCACCTCTGGAATTATTGTTCAAGAGAGAAGTTCACGCCCAGATGCCGCTGTTAGCTTAGGGCACTGTTTTCTGGGTTTTCTTGGTTATCACACAGGTAATCTCAGCAATTCCACCTGATATGCTGGGGCTGCACCTATGGCCATTGTGTGTAGGTGGGCACGTGTGGTCCTGGTCACACGCCGTGCAGGGGTCCGAGGGGATGGCTGTAGCCCTGGTCCGGGGGGGGGGGGGTCCCCACAGAGATTTTCCTCTGTATGTGACCTGATTGAGCCCAGCGGCCCTGACTACTTCTGCACCGTGCTCTGCCCCGGGCCATACCACAGCCTCGTCTGCGTGGCCGACCCCACAGTTTCCTCCCCTCCAGAGACCACAACCTGCCTCTGAGTTTAGGGAAGAGTCTTGGTATCATGACTGACCCAACCCAAAATTAATCTTTTTGGTTAAGAAACTTCCTTAAACCTTTCCTAGAAGTCTGCTGAAAAGGCCTGGGTGGCCAACCCCAGGGAAACCAGCCTCATTCCACGTGCCTGGTTATCTCTCCTCCCGAACCCACGAACCGAGCCCTCTGCAACAGCTACTCACGGCCAACTAACAAGCCAGTTGGCCATAAACATCCCCCCCTTCTTTAGCAGAGGATGATGGAGGAGACTGAGTGTGCACATGGCCGACTCCGGAGGGGTGTGCCGTACCCTGAACCCGGTCGGCCGTCGCCCGCGTGGATGCAGGTCCCTCCGAGGACAGGCTCTGGAGGCTTGATCGCAACTCCCTCTGCGCCTGCCCCATCCTCTGACCTGCGCCCACCATTCTGTGACCAGCCCCACCCCCAAGGCTCGGAGGGCTCCAGAATGGGAGAGTCCAGGGGTGACGGGGCACCATTTCAAGGCTACTGCACCCACCTGACAGAGACGGCGCTCTCCTCTCCCCGACGGACCCTCTCTTGCCTGCCTGGCACTCATCTTGAGTTCAGCTTTGCGAGAAGGGGGCTGGAAGGCAGGGCCTCACCCCTGGGCAGCCCCGAGGGAGTGGATCTCAGAGCTCAGAGCATCTGTCCCCCTCTTGGCCTGGGCGTGGCCTGGGCAGGTTCCCCCAAAGCCACTCACTGCGAGGCTGGACCAGAGAAGTACCTGCTTTGGGGCAGGACAGCACAGCAAAGGAGTCTAAGCTGGAGGCCAGCTGGCTGGCTGGCTGGTTTGCTCTGTCGGCAGGACCCCACCTCGTGTGCCTGGAGGGAGAAAAGTTGAGAGACAGGCCAGGAGAGAAAATCCGAGTGGCAATAATCATGCTGGGTTCACCCCTGCCCTCCTCCAAACACCAGCAGAAGTTGTACACCTCCAGGGACACGCTGCCCGCGCAGACCCCAGCCCCCAGCAGGCGGGTGGGGCGGGCATCCTGGGCCGCAGGCAGGCAGTGGCATCTGCTCCTACAGGCTCTTCCCAGTGCCCCCAAGTTCCTTGCCCTGGCGTCCCCCCGGCTGCTGCCAGGCGGGGGCCAGTCACGTCCTCCAAGCCTCGGTGGGATGGGGGCTTGCCCTGCAAGGAGCAGAGACCACCCTGGACAAAGAAGGGACAGACCAGGGGCCTGGGGACCCATGAGGCTGTGCGTGTGTGGCTGGCACATTGGCCACAGACGTATTTGCCGGGAGTGTGTCTGCCATAACCAATCGGCCATGTGGTGATTTTGCAAGAGAAAAAATAAAAAACTGGCAAACAGTTGGTTTGACAGTGCGATTTCCTCAAACTAGTAGACAGTTAGGTTTCGTTTCTCCATCAAAATGAGCAGGTGCGTGCAGGGCAGGACAGGGCCCCTCCCTCGTCCACGTCCACATGCCGGTGGCCAGCAAGGAGCCCGAGTGGCGTCCACCATCAGAGGTCAGGGACGCGTTCACGTGAACCGTGTCTCACACACGCCTGTGAACACACAGCACACACACACACGGGAGCACGTACGCACACACACACACAAGCGCATTCGGAAATTTAAGATAAAAGTCCACATTTCAACAACAAACAGCATTCTAGAAAGTTTAGAAAGTGAGGGGACCTGGAAATCTCCTGTGACCCTCCTACCCTCACAAACACCCGACTCCCTTCATTCTTGTGCGCAGTAAATGGTGTAGTAGTTTGTTCACATTTTTAAAATTTGGTTCTTAAAATGGGCAGATAAATTAGGTGTTCTTTTTTAACTTCTGGGAAATGCTTCAAAAACAGGATAGAACAGAAAGTTTTTATTTGCAAACACTATTAACCATTTCCTGTTCCAACCTCAGAAATCGCTGTGAATCTGCTGCTGCCTCCCAGGGCCACCACCGCCTGCGTCCAGGCTGGGTGACATCACCCCAGCCTCCCTCAGAGGCGGTTTCGGGATGATCCTTCTTCCTGTGTTTTACCATAAATGGAAACCTCCCTGTGACTCGGCTGCTGGCTCGGGAAAGCGCGGGGGGATCCCCTCTCCCCCACTTTCCATCGCGCTGGCTCCTGTTCCGGCTCCCCCCACCCGCCCATCCGCCAGCCCGCCTGCACACCCTGGCGTCACCGCTGGGCACCTTGGAAACCAGGACTCCTCTCCTCGCAGGGAGGGGGCACCCCACAGGACCAGACCCCCTGGGACCAGAGTGCCTGGTGGGGGAGGGGGGCATCCCGCAGGACCAGAACCCCTAGGGGGGAGGGGGGCACCCCGCAGGACCAGACCCCCTGGGACCAGAGCGCCTGGGGGGGAGGGGGGCACCCTGCAGGACCAGACCACCTGGGGGGGAGGGGGGCACCCCGCAGGACCAGAACCCCTGGGACCAGAGCACCTGGGGGAGAGGGGGGCACCCCACAGGACCAGACCACCTGGGGGGGAGGGGCCACCCTGCAGATCCAGACCACCTGGGGGGGGTGGGGGGCACCCTGCAGGACCAGACCACCTGGGGGAGAGGGGGTCACCCCGCAGGACCAGACCCCCTGGAGGGAGGGGGGCACCCCGCAGGACCAGACCACCTGGGGGGGCAGGGGCCACCCCACAGGACCAGACCCCTGGGGGGGAGGGGGGCACCCCACAGGACCAGACTGCCTGGGGACCAGACCTCCTGGGGAGGGGGGGGACACACCGCAGGACCAGACCACCTGGGGGGGAGGGGCCACCCTGCAGAACCAGACCGCCTCGGGGGGAGGGGGGCACCCCACAGGACCAGACCACCTGGGGACCAGACCTCCTGGGGAGGGGGGGACACACCGCAGGACCAGACCACCTGGGGGGGAGGGGGGCACTCCACAGGACCAGACCCCCTGGGACCAGAGCGCCTGGGGGGGGAGGGGGGAGCCCCGCAGGACCAGACCATCTGGGACCAGACCGCCTGGGGGGGAGGGGGGCGCCCCGCAGGACCAGACCCCCTGGGACCAGACCGCCTGGGGGGGAGGGGGGCACCCCGCAGGACCAGACCATCTGGGACCAGACCGCCTGGGGGGGAGGGGGACACCCCGCAGGACCAGACCACCTGGGGGGGAGGGGCCACCCTGCAGATCCAGACCACCTGGGGGGGAGGGGCCACCCCGCAGAACCAGACCGCCTGGGGGGGAGGGGGGCACCCCGCAGGACCAGACCGCCTGGGATCAGAGCACCTGGGGGGGGAGGAGGCACCCCCCTCGCTAACAGCCCGGGGCCTCCCGAGCCTTCTCCCCTTGGTCCTGCCAGAAGCAAACAGTGGACGCGGAGCAGGTCGGACACAGGGACACGGGCACACGGCACCCAGCACGCGCAGCCCTGACAGTCTCCCGGCACAGACCACAGGCCTCCACAGAGAACGGCCGCCAGCACAGTGAGGAGCCCGCTGCAGACGCGCACACGTGCAGGAACGCGGCCAGGGTCCTGCCCCATGGGGCTCAGCCCGGCAGGCCACATGCCAGGCTCCCCCACAGCTCTCCAAGTGCAGGACGCTCAGGCCGTCCCACGGGCGACCCCGTGAGGCACTAACCATGCCACGCACGCGGTCCTTGGACAGAATGCCGCCCTCGAGAGAGCCTGGCCAGGGTACGAGGCCGGCGAGAGAGCCTACGATCTCCCAGGGACCGCACACAACACGCTCTTCACGAGAGACCCCTGACCCGGGGGTCAGGGGGCATCCCCATGCCTGCCTACTGGAGAGGGTCCGGAGGTGGGGGCAGGGAGCAGGCGACCCTGGCTGGGACCTCCCGAACCTGAAGGGGTGAAGCCAGGACACGGCGGGGAGGAGAGGGCTGGCTAGCAGGGGCCACCAGAAGGGGACAGATGGAGATGAAGACAGATGAAGACCCTGACCTTCCCCTTCCCTCCTGTCCCCAATGAAAGATGGTGGGGGAAGGGCACACACACAGTGTGTGACGGGGACACTGTGTGTGATGGGGACAGTGTGTGTGACAGGGACAGCGTGTATGATGGGGACACTGTGTGTGTCGGGAAACTATGATGGGGATACTGACAAGGACACTGTGTGTGAGGGGACAGTTAGTGTGGCGGGGACAGTGTGTGAGGGGACACTGTGTTTGGGGGAGACAGCACGAGTTTGGGGGAGAGCATGCCGACAGGTGGTAGGGAGCTCCCCTTGGGGGTACGGCACCCCAATAGTCCCTGGGGCTCCTGCCCCCTCCCCCACCTGTCCCAGCCTCTTCCACCGGCTCTGATCCGGTCACCTGCTGGTCCTGCCCACCCCAGGGTGGGGTGGAAGGCTCCCCTGGGCCCTGTCCTCAGCCCCCGCCTCCCCAGCCTTCACAGTCTCTGTGCCCCCCTCTGCCTCCATATCACCCCTGCCAACCCAGTGCCCCCAGGGTCCGAGTGCCCCTCTCAAGCTCTCCAGTGGGCCCCTGCACGCAGCCTACCGCCCCAGCGGACATCAGTGGGAAGGGGGGATAGGAGCCGAGGAGGGAGGAGAGAGGAAGTGACAGAGGGGGGACAGAGGGCGCTGGGCAAGGAGGGGCACCACACACCCTTAGGTTCTCCGGGGGCCCACTCAAGATGCGCATCCAAGCTCCTGCCCGTGGAATCACAGCCAGTGTGCCTGGGGTGCAGGGGCCCCCGGGGGGCCCGGCGACATCTTCCCCCCAGAGCACACCCCCCACACCGCCCCTCCCGGCAGGCCCTCCAGCCCCGAGCCCCACAGGGCATCGTGCCCCCCAGCGCGGAGCCTCGAGGCAGGTGCCCACAGGTCTGAGCCTTGCCGGGCACCCAGCCGTCCTTAACCTGATCTGACCCGCCTCCCCAGCCCCAGGCCAAGCGCCTGCCATCTGAGGGGAGGCCACGAGGCAGGTGTGCGGGAGACAGCTGTCCACGAGGGGTGTCCACGGGGGCTGTCCCCCAGGCCAGCCCCTGAGCCATCCGGCAGCTTCGGGTGAGCCACAGGCCCTGTGCCCAGCCTGGCCGGCAGGGCTCCCGCCCACCACGCCGCCCCCGCGGCCCGCGCCCCGGCTCTGGGAGTGGCCCTTTGCTCAGCACCGAAGCTTCCTCTGCTCGCCCTCGCCTGCAGACGCGTCTTTGATGCTCTTTTTCCACAGCTTCAGTTCTCTTTAATGTCTTCCCTTCGCCGCCGAGCCGAGTGGAGCCGGGCGGCCCGCCAGCTGTCAGGCGGGCTCTGCCTTGCCGCTCAGGCTGTGAGACCCACGCGCCCAGCCACCCGTGTCAGCCGTTTCCGCTCCCGCTCATCACCGTCGGACACAAGAGCACGGGCCAGGAAACCAGCAGCCGCCTCCAGACCCCAGGGTCCCTGGGGACCCCAGGACCACGTGCTGGGGGGCTGGGCAAGGGGGGGCTGCGTGACAGGTTGAGCCTCCAGGACTGGGTGTCCTCGGGACACTGCGTGGAGGAAGAGCCGGGGCCACTGCGGAAGGACGCGGGACCCCGCCTGGCCTGCGGCCCCTGAAGCTGGGCCAGCGGCCCCAGGGCCGGGCAAACCAAAGCCATCCCGGGGCCAGGGAGACCCCAGTCCCCGACACAGGACTGGAGGAGAGGGGTCTCACGTGGGCTCGTACAGACCCTCAGCTGCCCCAGAGTGGTGGCCTTGCAGCCCGGGGGTGGAGTGAGCCCTTGGCCGTGGAAGAGCCCCCTCCCCTCTGCCCCTGCCCCTGCCCCCCTGCCCTCTGCCCCTGCCCCTACCTCCTGCCCCCTGTCCCTGTACCCTGCCCTTAACCCCCACCCCTGCTCCTACCCCCTGCCCCCTACCCCCTGCCCCTGCCCCTTACCCCTGCCTCTGCCCTCTGCCCCTTGCCCTCTGCCCCTGTCCCCTGCCCCCTACCCCTGCCCCTTGCCCCCACCCCTCCCCTCCCTCTTGCCCCCTGCTCCCTGCCCCCTGCCCTGCTCCTACCCCCTCCCCTTGCCCCCTGACCCCTGACCTTGCTCCCTGCCCCTGCCCCCTGCTCCCTGTCCCTGCCCCACCCCTCCCCCTCCCCTTGTCCCTGCCCTCTTCCCCTGCCCCCTGCCCCCTGCTCCCTGTCCCTGCCCCAGCCCCTTCCCCCCTACCCCTGCCCCCTGTCCTTCCCCCCTGCCCCCTGTCCCCTGCCCCCCTCAGCAGTGGCAGGGTATGTGGATTCCACCCCTCAAGCGCAGGCAAGGTGGGCTGACGCCACCCTTCATTGTAGACGAGGGGTGGGGGGGGGGTGCCTGAGCCCAGACGACCTGCCCTCCCAAGGGCAGGAGGGGGGAGGACACAGGGCCCTGCAGCCTCACCAGCCTCAGCGGAAGGGCGAAGAAGCAACCACAAATAAAGGGACAAAAACTGCTGCTGGACAGACCCCACGGTGGGGGAGCGGCGGCTGGCCTTCCCTCCTCCTTCGGCCTCTCTCCCTCCCTCCACTTCTGGGTCTCTGTGGCTCCTGCGTCTCTACCCTCTCACTTCTATCTTCTATCTCTCCCCCCATCTCCCTCTCCCACCCCCCACCCCCATCTCTGTCTCTCTGTCTCCCTCTGTACCCTTCTCTCTCTCAGGCTCCCCTCCAATCTCCACCCACGTGGAGGAGGAGGAAGAGGGGGCAGGGCTGGGGCTGGGGCGGGTCTCGTCCTAACACGGGACAGTTTCCTTTCCGCTGACACTCTACCAGAGCTGTGGAGGAAGAGATTACGGAGGCAGCGGCTGCCGCTCCAGGCATGGGGACCCCACGGGCGCCCTGGCCTCTTGTCTGGGCCGTGCTGCAGCTGGGCTGGTGGCCAGGTTGGCTCTTAGGTATGTGGTCAGGGGGAAGACTTCCCGCCCATGCCCCCTGGCAGGTGAGGAGGGGGCTGGGGGGGTGGGGGGCCAGGGCCCAGAGGCCCAGCTCTGCCCCTGGCAGGGCGCTGTGTGGCTTTGGGCAGGGGAAGGGGCCTCTCTGGGCTCCAGTTTCCTGCCTGCCCACCTCACCTGGTGTCCAGTCCAATCCTCGCCCATACGCAGGCAGGAGCCTCCCAGCTCCTCCTCAGAGTCCCGTGGGACAGGCCGGATGCTCTCTGAAGGATGATGGGTCCTCAGCCCAGATGCTAACGTTCTCCTGGGGATGGGACCAGCCTCCCAGGGGGAGGACTGTCTCTGCAAGGCTCCAGGCTGGACAGCCCAGAGACACTTCTCTAATTATATCCGAGGTGCGGCCATTCAGGTGAAGACTTCTCGCCTCTCCAGCCCACCTGCCATGGGCCTGGGGCCTCTAGACAAGACTCTTGGGTGTGCAGGGGTGGGCACGGCTTGGGGGGGCATCTGCGGCAGGATCTGGCAAGGAGGCCCTGGCCCCTAGCCCCCTTTAGGGGCGTGTCTGTCGGGCAGGCCCTGGGGGCCCCCGGTCAGAGTCTGCTGGTCGGGGAGAGGGGCCCGGCTGCCCTTGTCCTCCAGGGAAGGTGGATCCCTGGGAGGGGCCGAGTCTCTTCTCTGGACCTCGCTGGGCTCAGAGGTGTGACGGCCCCTGAGCTCCCTCCCTCCCAACCCTGGGGCTGCCCGGTCCGGAGTGTTGATGCCCCTCCAAGGGGCCTCCAGGCAGCAACCACCCTGCATTTCCTCCTCAGGCTGGCCTGGCCCTCAGGTTCAAGGGAGGGAACTCAGAACAGAGGCCGGTTGTCCAAGGGCCTGTGGCCAAAAGGTGCCCCATGGGGGGGTCCTTGCGTGGGAGCCCGGGGAAGAGGGGCCGAGGGGCGGATGTCATCCCAGCATAGTCAGGCCATGACTCAGCCCTGGTGGCCGGCTACCCACCAGGACCCCTTCCCAAAGCAGGGGAAGATAAGAACGCGGCTGGGCATGCCTCCATTTCCCCACCTCAGCACTGAGCGCTCACGCTGCCGACATCACAGGCCGGGGGTCCTCCGGCTCTTCCATCGGCCTCCGGCACTGCTGGCTGGGGGGCATCTGGTTCCATGTCATCTCTTTCCCTTCCTGATTTACTCTCTGTATTTATTATTTTGGTCGTTCCCATGGGTGTCCCCCACAGCTCCTCGTGTACACGTTTTTTGTTTTGCATTTTATGAAATATCCCAAACCCAAGAGTTGGCCGAGCCCTATGCTAGCGGACAACAGTGGTAAGGGTATGTACAGGCTTTGAAACAGGCAGGCTTGAGTTCAGCATCGCTGACGAGGCACCTGCCGCTGGGGACAGGGATGCCTGCCTTATGCTGAGAATGGAGTCAGATCGTTAATGAAAACTGTCCGGCACAACCCGTGATGATGTCCTTTGAAGCCAGATTTCGCTTATGTATCTTTTCTGCTTTATAATTCTGAGAAATGCCTGAAACCTACAGCAAAGTCACAAAAGCAGGCAGCGGACCCCCTCCCCAGAGTGGCCAGCTCGCAACCCTGGCACATTTGCTTCTGTGTTAATTTGCCGGGTGAGCCATAATGAAATACCGACCCCTGGGGGCTGCGGGTCCGAGAGCAGGTGTGGGCCGGGCTGGCCCCCTCCGAAGAGGAGGGGGCATCCATTCCAGGCTCCCCCGGCTTCTGCCGTTTGCTGGCAGCCCTTGGGGTTTCTTAGCTTGGGGGTCCATCACCCCATCCCCGCTCCAGCTTCACACGGAGCTCTCGTATGTTTGCGTCCAAATTTCCCCCTTCTCACAAGGACACCAGTCATGTCGGATGAGGGACCCACAGGCTCCAGCTTATCTTAATTAATTACATGTACAATGACCCTATTTCCAAATAAGGTCACGTTCTGCAGTGCTGAGGATGAGGACTTCAACACACACACCGGGGGTCACAGCTCAGCCCACGGCGCTTTCTGAGATGTCAGACTTCTCTGCGAACACTCCAGAGGCTTCCTCCCGGGACGGTAGCCTCGACCCACGGCCCGGATGCTCCTGCACCCCAGGGCCCCCCAGGCTGGGTTATCCGGCCCTGAAGGGAGCCCAGCCGAGGACCCCCTGCTTCACTCAGATGTCTCTGTCTTGGGCTCCTTCCAACTGGGGGCCCCAGCTCTCTCTGCCACCGCCAGCCCTGCCCTTCTCTGTGTGTGCGTGTGGTGTTTGTTTTTTTAAATCAAATCTCAATTTTATTTTGGATATGGAAAGCCTTAGGATCGGGAATACAGAATTAGGAATATTTTTACTGAGGTACGAGTGACCACAACGTACTAATTTCAGGAGCACAATGAAATGATTCGCGGTGTGTATATACTGTAAAACAACGACCCCGGTAAGGCCACCAACATCTGTCACCACACACAGTCACAAAACGCGCCTCCTGTCGTGAGAACTTTCAGTCCGCGCCGTACCGCTTCCAAATGCGCAACACGGCACTGACTGTCGTCCCGGTCGCCGTGCTGCGCATCCCCGCGCCGTGACTCTCGCATTTCGCAACTGCAAGTTTATGCGCTTTGACACCCCCTCAGCTCGCCAGCACCTCCCTCCCCATCTCGGTAGCCACCGATCTGTCCCCTACGTCCGTGAGCTCGGGTCGAGTTTTAGTTTGCTTTTCGTTTTTAGATTCCACGTGGAAATGAGATCCTACGGTGTTTGTCTTTCTCCGACTGACTTACTTCACTTAGCGCAGTGCTCTCCGGCTCCGTCCATGTGGTCACAAATAGCGGGGTTTCGTTCTTTTTTTTTTTTTTTAATCGCTGAGCAACATTCCGTCGTGTACACAGCACACCTGCCTTATCCATCGTCCGTCGGCTGCTTCCATACTTTGGCTGTTGGTACAATGCTGCTGTAAACATAGAGCTGCGCATATCTTTTCAAATTAGTCTTTCTGTTCTCTGCGGATAAGAGGAATTGCCGGGTCGTAGGGTAGTTCTGTTGTTGGTTTCTTGAGGAGCCTCCACACCGTTCTCCAGAGCGGCTGCACCAGTTTGCAATCCCACCAGCAGTGCACGAGGTTGCCCTTTCTCCACGTCCTCGCCAGCACCTGTTTCTTGGGTCGTTAACGTCAGCCACTCTGACCAGTGTGGGGGGAGGCGTCTCACCATGGTTTGGATTTGTATCTCCCCGACGATGAGAGATGTGGACTATCTTTCCATGTGTCTGTGGCCCTCTGTGTGTCTTCTTTGGAAAAGTGTCTGTTCAGGTCCTCTGCCCATTTTTAATTGGATTGTTTGGGCGTTTTGCTAGCGATTTACATGAGTTTTTACGTCTTTTGGATATTATCAGATGTGTGACTTGCAAACACTTTCTCCCATCCCGTAGGTGGCCTTTCCACTGTGTTGATGGTTTTCTTTGCTGTGCAAACGCTTTTTACTTGGACGAGGCCCCATGTGTTTGTTCTCACTTTTGCTGACGGCAGAAAGGGTCCAAGCCAGGGGCGCAGGCACGCACCCCCGGGTGTGTCTGACACCTGTTTGTGGGTGATCACAGGCGTGCTGGGGCCCTTCAGGGACCCCAGGGCAAGGAGGCCAAGGCACCCTGTTTCCGTCCTGATGAGTAAGAGACCCGTGGGGGTGGCTGGAGGCCCGACAGCCCATTGCGTGACCCTTCTGACTCCACAGACAGGGTTTGCCTAAATCCAGCGCCAGCTGGGGGTGAAACGTGTGGCCCGTGGGCCGCACCGCTCTCTGTGGGAGCCTGACACACAGCCTGTCCCGCAACGCTGGGCCCCAGCGTGAGGTCTTGGGGTCCCCACCCTGCCAGGCGGGCACAGTGTTCTCTCCTGAGCCCATTCCCCAAACATCTCATTATCAAATATAAATAGACAACATTTCAGTGTTTAAGCCCAAACAATATAAGACTCACAGATGTTGGTACCGTAGGGACAAAGTGGACTCCCATCCTCTGTCCTCAGAAGTGAGTTCCACTATCGACCCTTCTCTGGGAAGGGGTTTGGGTTGACTCCCAGGCCCCATCTGGCCGTCGCTCCTGCTCCCGGAGAGCAGAGAGCCGAGGGCCCACCTAGCCCCTCTATCTCCCCAATGAGGTCTCAGCCCCGTGCTCCCTCTGGCCCACTCCCCCCTGGTGCTCCCAGGCTCCTATTCCAGGGAGCCCATCTTTCTCCATCCGGACAGGCCCCTGAGCACCCGGCTGGGATCCCCCCTATGGCCCTGCACCCCGGCCAAACAACCAGCGCCCTCGACGGTCACGCACCCTGTGACTTGAGGGAGGTGGGTGCTCCCTGGTCAGAGCTGCTCTGGAGCCTGCGACGGGCCTGCCCCCTCCCGCTTTCCCCACAGGAACACTACCCCCTCGACCTGTCTCGGGCCAGGCGTAAGCTGCCACTGTATCCGGCCCCTGCCCCTGAGTGTGCTGTGAGGACACGGGCGGGTGGGAAGGGAACGGGCCCGGCCGTGGGAGTGTGTCCCAGGAAGGAGTCTGAGGAGAAGCGGCGAAGCCATATGGCGCCCAGAGGAAGTGGGACCTGGGCAGGACCGGGAGGCTGCTGTGTAGACGCCTAGGCAGAGAGGCTGGGCCAGGGTGGACGGGGCTCCGGACAGCCCAGAGTCCCCTCCTCACCAAGTTCAGACTCCCTGGGAGGCCCACAAGGAGCCGACGAACAGAAGTGACCCAAATGGTTGCAAATTCATGTCAGATGCGGGGCAGTGAGGGTCTGAACCAGAGTCCTCGAGGGGCCCTTGTGGGGGGTGGGGGGCTTGCGGGAGTGGGCAGCCCACGCACCACGTGGACCAGAGGGAGCCCGGAGGCACGGGGCTGGGTGGGCCCCACGGATCACACGGCCTCAGACTTCGCCCTGTTGGCACTGTTCCTCCCTCGACGAGTTCCGTGAGTGGACGCGCGCTTCTCGGACAGATGCGTAAAGACAGCTGTCGGTGCCGCCAGGGTCAGCGGTCCTGCTGTCCCGCGCTGGTCGTGTGCGCCTGGGACGCACGGTTACAATAGGAGACGGGCTTACTGTGGGCGCCCCTGGTGCTGTGTCACCCCCGGGAAAGCCGGGCTGGGGTCCGTGAGCAGATGGCCAGTTCCACAAGGCAGTGGGCCTCCCGCCTGCACCAGCCACCCTCCCCCCAGTCCCGGCCTGGCCCCCTCCAGGCCTTCTGGCCTCCTCCTGGCCAGTGGGATGGGCCCTCTGCGGGGCCACAGAGATGCACGGACAGCCACCCCCCCCACGGGGCCCAGGGGACCCCAGGCTGGGCGGCCTCCTGGCCCTGACACCCAGGGGGTGCCCACCCTCATGGCCACGTGACAGCCCTGTCCCTCCATCAGTGGCCAAGGGAGACACCAGGGAGGCCAGAAGTAGAAGGTCCAGACTGGTTGGGCCAGCCTCTCTAAGCCTCGGGGCTCCCAGCGTAAAGGGGGATGGGGGGCGCCCCGCGTGCTCCCCCGAGCAGGGCCAGCGACGCACAAGGATGCTGCGGGCGTGTCAGGGCCCACCCTGCTCTCACCACCTCTGTGATCTCGCCCCACGTGAGGTGCCCAGTGGGGACGTACAGGAAGAGCTCTTGTTACCCGCGCCCCGACGGGGCTCTCTGGGCCCTGGCACCAGCCCCTTCTTCCCCGGGGCCACGGTCACTCGGCCAGCAGGACACCGTGACCGGCCTCAGGCACCCTGTCCCCAGAGGCAGAGGGACTCCAGCTGAAGGGCTGTGGCCCCGTGTGTGAGGAACCTCGCCCAGCACACGCTGTTGCTGGGGTGGAGGCCTCGCCAGGCAAGAAAAGCTCAGAGGGGCAGCCACACGGCCTCACCTCGGGACTGACGTCCCCGGTCCCCGAGCATTTGGGGAGCCGAGGGGTGGGGGACGTGCTGGGAGGGCCAGGAAACGACCCCACCGGGCCACGTCTCGGGTCTGGATGCTCCCAGGGGAGCAGAGCGCCAGGGGCCGGGAGGGGCCGGGGGCTGCAGGGGCAGGGGGCCGGGGCAGGGGGCGGCAGGGCCGGAGCTGGGTCCCGGCTTAGCAGCCCGTGGCCAGCCGCCTCCTCCCTCCGAGCCTTGGTTTCCCCGTGTGTAACTCGGGTCGTGGCGCAACCTCCCCGTGTGAGCCGACCACAAGGAAGGGGGGGCCCAGCACGTGTGGGTTTGGCCGTGACTCTGTCTCTGGAACCCTGGGAGCCTGTGACCCGTCCCCGTGTCGCCTTGACCCCGTATGGGTGCTGCTGGCGCGGTGCCTGGGCCTCGATGGAGGGGCCTCTCCCCTGCCGCGGTGAGCACGCGAGGGCGTGTACACTCACTCGGGCGCTTGTGGACGTGTGGGAGCACGAGTGCATGTGTGCGCGCGGGCCTGAGCGTGCCCGGCGTGGCGGCGTCCCTGGGCCAGAGCCCTGGCCGTCGGGTGTTCTTGCGAGGCCTCGTTTTGTGGAGAGCGGGCCGGGGCCCAGGACCGTCAGGGGCCTCCATTTCTGTCCATATCGGGGGGCAACGTCCCGGCTGGCCTCCGAGCTCCCGTCCCCAGGGTCGTGGCGGAAGACACGGAGGGACCCGCGCTGACCCCACCCAGCTCTGAGCTTGTCCTGAGACGGGCCAAAGGCTGGACCTTGAGCCTCCTGGGGGCTGGGCTTTCCGTGGGAGGCCCCCACCGGCCCCTCCCAGCCTCTCGGACACCCACCCCTCCACCCTCAGTATACACGGGACCCGGCCAGGCCCCCGATGCGCCAGCGGCCCAGGACGGTGGGGCCAGGAACGTGGGGGGTCAGGCCCTCGGACACTAGCAACCCGGAGTCAGCAAGGGAGGGGTGACGGCCTAACCACCATGGTCCAGGGAGAAACGGGGGGACCTGGGGCCTCGGGTCTCGGTGGGCTCAAAGGACAAAAGTCCCACCACAGAGCTGCCCGGGGAGAGCGCCTCGGCCTCTAGAGCGGGCCGGGAGGAGCCGCCAGGGGCTCCGCAGCGTGCGAAGGTGGGGAGAGCAGGAGGGTCTGGGAGTGCCTCCTTCCTCACCAGCTGGTCCTCTCCCCACGCCTCAGACTCCCCCTACAGGCCCTGGAGCCCCCTCACCTTCTCCCCGGCCCAGCTCACGGTGCTCGAGGGGGAGAACGCCACCTTCGTCTGCCACCTGCCCGACGTACCCGAGAGCTTCGTGCTCAACTGGTACCGCGTGAGTCCCCGCAACCAGACGGACAAGCTGGCCGCCTTCCAGGAGAACCACACCGAGCCCGGCAAGGACAGGCGCTTCCGCGTCACGCGGCTGCCCAGCGGGCAGGACTTCCACACGACCATCCTCGCCGCCCAGCTCAACGACAGCGGCATCTACCTCTGCGGGGCCATCTACCTGCCCCCCAACACGCAGATCTATGAGAGTCCACGAGCGGAGCTCACTGTGAAAGGTGCACGGCCAGGCGGCCGGGGCAGGGGGCGCGGCAGGGACCGCCCAGGCTGCACTTCCGACCCACGGGGTGACTGAAGCACCCCCACACCCGCTGCCCCTTAAGGGAAGGCGGGCCCTCAGCGGGGGCAGCAGGTGGCACTTGTCAGGGTAGGGAAAGCTTGGAAGCTCAACGGAGGTGCCGCCTGGGAGAGGCTGGTCGGTGCAGAGCTACAAGCCAGGCCCCTCAGGACTCGGAGAGGGCAGGGGAGGATGCTGGGTCCCCTCCCTGGGTCCCCCCTCCCTGGGTCCCCTCCCTGGGTCCTCCCTCCCTGGGTCCCCCCTCCCTGGGTCCCCTCCCTGGGTCCCCCCTTCCTGAGTCCCCTCCCTGGGTCTCCCCCGTTGTCCCCCCAATGTCTCCTCCCTGGGTCCCCCCATGTCCCCTCCTGGGTCCCCCCAGTGTCCCCCCATGTCTCCTCCCTGGGTCCCCCCATGTACCCTCCTTGGATCCCCCCTCCCTGGGTCCCCCCTTCCTGAGTCCCCTCCCTGGGTCCCTCCCAGTGTCCCCCCCATGTCTCCTCCCTGGGTCCCCCCGTGTACCCTCTCTGGGTCCCCCCTCCCTAGGTCCCCCCTCCCTGGGTCCCCTCCCTGGGTACTTCCCCCGTGTACCCTCTCCGGGTCCCCTCCCTGGGTCCCCTCTCCCTGGGTCCCCCCTCCCTGGGTCCCCTCTCCCTGGGTCCCCCCTCTCTGGGTCCCCCCTCCCTGGGTCCCCCCTCCCTGGGCCCTCCCTCCCTGGGTCCCCTCCCTGGGTCCCCCCAGTGTCCCCCGCCATGTCTCCTCCCTGGGTCCCCCCATGTACCCTCTCTGGGTCCCCTCCCTGGGTCCTCCCTCCCTGGGTCCCCTCCCTGGGTCCCCCCGTGTCCTCCCATGTCCCCTCCCTGGGTCCCCCTTCCCTGGGTCCCCTCCCTGGGTATGCCCCCCGTGTACCCTCTCTGGGTCCCCCCTCTTTGGGTCCCCTCCCTGGGTCCCTTCCCTGGGTACCTCCCCCGTGTACCCTCTCTTGGTCCCCTCCCTGGGTCCCCCCTCCCTGGGTCCCCTCCCTGGGTACCTCCCCCGTGTACCCTCTCTGGGTCCCCTCCCTGGGTCCCCCCCATGTCCCCCCCATGTCCCCTCCCTGGGTCCCCCCTTCCTGAGTCCCCTTCCTGGGTCCCCCCCATGTCCCCCCCATGTCCCCTCCCTGGGTCCCCCCCTCCCTGGGTACCCTCCCTGGGTACCCTCCCCGTGTACCCTCTGGGTCCCCCCTCTCTGGGTCCCCTCCCTGGGTCCCCTCCCTGGGTCCCCCCTCCCTGGGTCCCCCATTCCTGAGTCTCCTCCTTGGGTCCCTCCCAGTGTCCCCCCCATGTCTCCTCCTTGGGTCCCCCCGTGTACCCTCTCTGGGTCCCCCCTCCCTGGGTCCCCTCCCTGGGTACGTCCCCCGTGTACCCTCTCTCGGTCCCCTCCCTGGGTCCCCCCTTCCTGAGTCCCCTCCCTGGGTCCCCCCATGTCCCCTCCCTGGGTCCCCCCTCCCTGGGTCCCCCCTCCCTGGGTCCCCTCCCTGGGTCCCCCCTGGTGTTCCCCCTCATGTCTCCTCCCTGGGTCCCCCCATGCACCCTCTCTGGGTCCTCCCTCCCTGGGTCCCTTCCCTGGGTCCCCCCCGGTGTCCCCCGCCATGTCTCCTCCCTGGGTCCCCCTGTGTACCTTCTCTGGGTCCCCTCCCTGGGTCCCCCCTTCCTGAGTCCCCTCCCTGGGTCCCCCCCTGTGTCTCCTCATGTCCCCTCCCTGGGTCCCCCCTCCCTGGGTCCCCCCTCCCTGGGTCCCCCCCTGGGTCCCCCCCCATGTCCCCTCTCTGGCTCCCCTTAGTGAGTCTCTGTCCTCCTGCCCCTCCAGAGAGAGTCCTGGAGCCCCCCACGGAGAGTCCCAGCCCCCCACCCAGACTCACGGGCCAGGGCCAGGGGCTGGTCGTGGGAGTCACAAGCGTGCTGGTGGGTGTCCTGCTGTTGCTGCTGCTGACCTGGGTGCTGGCTGCGGCCTTCCCCAGGGCCACTCGAGGTAACATCGTGCCAAACCCTACTGCCGTTCCCGCAGACAGAGCCCAAGGCACAACCCACAGCCTCACCCGCCAGGGATCCCAACCCTCCCCCTCCCCCCCCACCTCCCCCCAGCGCCCTCGCAGCGAGGACCCCTCAAGGAGGGGCTGAGCCTGGAGCAGGCCTCCCAGGTTCCGGGCCCCCCTGTCCCTAACACCTTGTTTTAAGGAGGGATGGGGGGATAGGCAGCTGCCAAAGTGAGGAGAAGCCCCCCAACAGGCTGAGCCACCTACTCTGACTGCACCAAGGCCACCCCCAAACCTCAGGCCACACCTCAGTCCACAGGGCACAGTGAAAGTCATTCTAACAGCCGCTGGGCTCTGCTGTTGACAACAACCACCAGGGTGGTATGAGGCCCCCACCTCGCCCCCAGGTGCCCCTACCCTGGCCTCCCGGCGTCACGAGGACGACTGGTCACTCTGATGATGGGCGCATGTCCCTGGGGCTGGAGGGAGGTGCCGAAGTTGATTCTCCTGGAGCCACTGAGAGGGGACCCAGCCAGGGGTCAGCTCTTCCCCAGGCTCCAGGTCATGGTCTCCTGGGACAGGCACCCGGGGGGACATGTGGCCAGAGAATAGGAGGTTCCACAGGGTCCTGGACAAGACTTCCAAGATCTCCCCGCTGAGCGGGTCAGGGAGGGCAGCTGAGGTCAGGGAAGGCGGCTGGGGTTAGGGAGGACAGTGGGGTCAGGGAGGACGGCTGGGGTCAAGAAGGAGGATGGCTGGGGTCAGGGAGGGCAGCTGGGGTCATGGAAGGTGGCTGGGGTCAGGGAGGGTAGCTGGGGTCAGGGAGGGCAGCTGGGGTCGGGGAGGACGGCTGGGGTCAGGGTGGGCAGATGGGGTCAGGGAGGGCAGCTGGGGTCAGGGAGGGAGACTAGGGTCAGGGGGGAGGGCAGCTGGGGTCAGGGAGGGCAGATGGCGTCAGGAGGGAGGGCGGCTGGGGTCAGGGAGGGCAGCCAGTCTCCCCGGGGCAGCAGTACTCAACCTCAGCCAGTCTCCAGTGGGAGTTCATTTCTCCAACGATTTTCCTCCTGATACTTTCGAGAATGTGCTATGTGCTCTGTGTGCTGGCCACTGGTGGACACGTGGCAGTTCTGTGTGGCATCAGTTGGAGAGAGACTTGCTACACTGATTCACTGTGACCACCCGCCACCCCCCCCCCCCGCCACCGTGAGCTGCACCAGCCCGGGGATGGTGGTGGGTGGGTCTGGTGGGCTCCTCTCTCGGCCAGAGTTTGCAGCCCGAGACAGTAGGCGCCCGCGGCAGGACCCAAGCCGGGGGTCCTAGGTGGTCGCCAACCCGGACAACCCGCGGTCCAAGTCGGACTTTTGGTTGACAAGCAGGGACTCAGGGTCACCACGTGGGGGGCAGGGTCAGCCAGACCGCTGGGTGGGGGGGGGGGGGGAGTGGAGAGGACACTCGGCCACCTCGGGTGGAAGGCGTGGTGCCCTCCCAAGCCCCCGGGGGCAGGGACCCCTGCCACAACCGCCACCCTGAGGACCGCCGGGTCTCCTGGGCTCACTCCGGACGCTTCTTCACAGGTGCCTGTGCCTGCGGAAGCGAGGACGAGCCTCTGGTGAGTTCCCTTCCCTTGGCGCCCTGGCGCCAGAGCCCGCACCGTGCTGGGGGAGGGCCGGGGCGGCTGCAGGGCTCAGCGGGGCTGGGAACCCGCCAGGGAGTCTGAGCGCGGGGACACCGGGCCCCAGGAAGGGTCACGGAGCGCAGGCCCTGCCCGGCTTCGCTCCGGCTTGGCGTCTGCACGTGCACTGGCGCGTCCGTGTGTCTGCCGCGGGACCGCCGACGCCAGCCCTCTCCCTACAGAAGGAGGGCCCCTCTGTGGCACCCGTGTTCACCGTGGACTACGGAGAGCTGGACTTTCAGTGGCGAGAGAAGACGCCCGAGCCCCCCGCCCCCTGCGCCCCCGAACAGACCGAGTATGCCACGATCGTCTTCCCCAGCAGGCCGGGCTCCCCGGGGCCCCTGCCTCTGAGGCCCGAGGACGGACCCTGCCCTTGGCCCCTCTGACCGGCTTCCTCGGCTGGCCTGCGTCCTTCGGAGCCTCCGCCAGGAGCCCGGGCGGACCCTTCCCCGGAGGAGCGTGCCGTGGGGAGGCTGTGGGGACTGCCAGCTTGGCTCTCCTCTCGCCGCTCACGTGACCCGGGGGTAGGAGGCGTCCCCGTCCCGTGTGGCCGTGTGGCGGTGGGGAGGGGACTCGGGGCCCGAACCGGCCCACCGCTCCCCAGATCTGCTGCTCTGCACCTCCACACACGCCTCCCTGCGGGGGATGGTCTGGCGCTGCGGCTCTCCCTGACCCACCAATGCCTCCCAGGGGACCTCCAGGACATGGGCGCACAGGGCCCCCGGTTGGGGACTGTGCCGGTGAAGTGCCCCCACGGCCAAGAGATGCAGCACACGGGTGGAGGGGCACACGCATGGGGCCCGGGACCTCGTGCCCCTCCGGGCCTGGAAAAGAGCTCTTGGTGTGGGGAAGGGCAGGCCATCCGTGGGCCACCCTCATGCACAGCCCAGCCCACCAAACAGCCTGGGGGCAGGGGGGCAACAAGGGGAACGGGCCCCAGCTGGGGAGTCGCCCTCCCTTCGGTGCCCATGCATGGTGCTATTTATGGGGGCCTCCGCCCGGCACCCCCCGGGCCCACTGTCACGGCGGGGGGACAGTGGTACCCAGGCATCAGGGGCTGTCTTAGGTTCCACACACACCTCAGAGCCCCCCACCCTGTTCTATTATATTATAATTAAATACTGACGAAAACTCTAAGAAAAGCCTAGGTTCTCTCCTGGCCTTGTTGGGGCGGCAGTGGGCGGGGGGGGGGGGGGGTTTCTGCTTCAAATAGAGAACGCAGCCAGCCCTCCTCGGGCCTGGCCCTCACCCGCCTGGCTGGCGCCTTCTCTGTCCCAGGAACACACGGAGCCCCGAGGCCCCTCATCTCCATCCCCCCCATCATGCACCACGGCCCCCTCAAGAAGTCTCCCCAGACCACCTCAGCCCAGAGGCTGCGTCGGTATCTGTCCTGCTCCAGCCCTCCCCACAGGCCCCCTGCACCTGACCGTCCCTCCCAGGCAGTGTCAGTGCCCTGGGCTGGGGTCAGGCCAGGCTGTGAGCGAGTGGGTGCAGCCCCACTGGAGACACACGGCCCTTCTCAGATGCAGAGGGGAGGTCTGTTCCGTCCTCCGGGAAGAAGACACAGCACCACCATCAGGGGCCTTCAGTTCTTGTCCCTGACTGCAGTGACAAACACCCCCCAATCCTGTCCTTCCCCGTGAGCCTCGTCCAGACCTTCAGGGGCCAGGAACACAGCTGCCCCCCACCCAGCCCTCAGGGCTCACACCCTGTGCCCGCCACGCTGGGGTCCTGTCCTGGGCGGGCAGGAGCTAGAATCACCAAGTCCGGGACAAGGCGAGGACATCAGGCAAGGTCACACATGAGGGAACACACTGCCGGGAAAGGCTGCGGAGGGCACAGGCTTGCATGCCTGGAAAACCCAGTAGCTTCTGCGGAAACACGAATAGGGCAATAAGAAAATGGAGTCAGGTGGCACACACAAAATTAACCCCCAGAAATAAATGGCTTTCATACATTCAAACAGCTGCCCCCTGGAAGACAGAGTGATAGGGAATCTAAAGTTATGCCCGAGGCGTAAATTTAACAAGAAATGCGCCGACCCGCAGGAGGACAGCTTGGCCGCAGGTGTGGGCCCTCCAGGCGGGGACACGCGGTGCCACCGAGACACCACCCCCCCCCCCCAGGTTGACTGGTAGGTGTGACCATCCCAGTGAAAACCCACTGCGACTGAAAAGCTCATATGGAGAAGCAAACAAGAAGAAGAAACCTAGGAAACCAAGAGAAGGAGAGCAGCTGTATCAGACCTCCGGCTCGAAACGGTGGTGCTCACACACGAGAGGCGGGACCCTGGGAAAGGACATTCTGCAACAGAGGGCGTGAGCAGCTATTCGAAAAGCATCAGGTGGACTCCGTTCGTGTGCCAGGGACTTGCACAAATCCCAAATACAAGGGTAAGACGGAAACCCGAGCAGACGCAGAGGAAGACGGGTGAGGTCCTTCACGCTGGAGCAGGAAAGCCTCCCCACACTGGCTCGAAACCACAGCACCATTAGAGAGACTGACACATTCAACTCTACAAATTGGGGGAAACACTTTAATGTGGCAAAAGGAAAGTCAGAAGCAAACCAGGGGAAAGTATTTGCAATATTATTACACAAAAGGTTGAGACTCCAGTTATGTAAAGACCTAAAATACAGAAAGAGCAAGGCCAATGGAAAAGTGAGCAGAAGATGTGACGAGGCGGCACCACCAACTCACACGCCCACGCGCACACATACGTGCACACGCATGCACGCGAACACGCACGTAACCGCACACGCGCGCGTGTGTTCCATCTACGTATACTCAGATCCCTTAAGCAACCAAAGGATGTTCAATTTTACTCATAATAAGAAAAACGCAGATTACGACTTACAAATCACCCGCGGGCAAAACTATGACCGCGTGACAACACGGTGCTGGCGAGGACGTGGAGAGACAGCCCTAGAGCGGCTGGGGGCCACAAGGCCGGACTGGAGGACTAGGCACCAGCCAGTGGTTAGAGAAAATGTGCCCTTTGACCCCTAAGCCCCGCCTGTAGAACTCCTCCCGGGGGTGAGCCAGCCGCCAGGACCACGCGTGCCCCAAGCAGGCAGCAGGAGTGGGGGGAACCCCAGGGGCAATTCACTGCCCCCCAAAACAAGGAACTGAGCTGGGGGCTCTACTCAAAGACAAGGGAGCACTTTGAGCACGAAAATACCAATTAACATTAACATATTTTGAGTACGTTTTAAAAGAGATAAGTTCGTATTCTAAAAAAAGAAGAAGGAGGGGGAGAAAAAAGAAGACAGAGGAGCACGCAGCAGAGAGGGAAGGAAGCGGTGGCCTCACCAAGCCACCGGCCGGGCCACCCCCTGGCGGCAGCGCCACGGCTCAGACAAGAAGTGAGAGAGCGCGGGCACAGTCAGCACTTTGATGCTCGCCTTCCCGGAACACGGCCCCTGCAGCCCGCCTCCACTCATTTTTTCCGTGCCCTGCTCTGCCCCAGTCCCATGTGTCAACGGCCCTGGCTGGGGCAACTTGCCCATCCCCACCCACGCCCCACCCCCACCCCCAGCGGTTCCCCCTCTTGCCAGCCTTGCTCATCTCCTGGAGGCCGGCCTCAGGAGGACCGGTGGGGGCCTGGGCTCTTCAGATGAGGCCTGAGACCCTGGCACAGGGCACCCAGGGCGGAAGGCATGTGGCCACCCCGACAGCCCGGGGCCACCAGAGCCCCACACTTGTAGCCCCTCTGGCCGGGAGGATGACCTCTCCCACTACCTGTGCTCACCCTTCCTGGTCTGCAGAGCTGGGGGCAAGGGCTGGCCTCCTCCCGATAGGAATGCAAGGTCGTGTGGGACAGGAGGACAGGAGTCTGTGCCACACCCAGAAACCCAAGGTGGGGGCCCTGACAAAGGTCTCCTGGCGGGAGAAGAGCACAGACCCCAAAGGCAACCTGCCCAGGGGATCGGGAAGGAGGGGCTGGCGACCCTCACTCCAGGGTCCCAGTCCCAGTGCGTGGTAACCAATCCCGCGTGGACAGGGGCGTCTTTGCACCTGGTGCAGCTCCTGAGATTCTGGAGAATTCGGGATGGGGTGGGGAGATGTCTTCCTGAGGGCAATCAAGGCGGCATGGTCAGCATGATGTTGACTCCAATCGCTGGAACCCCTCAACTGCTGCTCAACCGCAGCCCCCTGGGGGCCCTGGACCCTCTGGCTCCGGTCCGGTCGCCCCACCCAATGATGGGGGCCCATGTCTGAGGCTCCTGAGCTGACCGGCTCACAGTGAGGCTGATGACATTGTCACGAGTCCACTGGCCACTTGGATGCTCTCAAGATTATACAACCATTGTCAGGCACTTTCTTCTTTCTCTTTTCTTACTGTCAGAGTGTTTATGGCTATATTTTTTTAAAATTAGTAGACATATTTTGTTTTTTGGTTTTTTTTTTCTGAAATTTATTGACAAATTGGTTTCCAGACATATTTTGTTTTAATGTTTATTTATTCTTGGGAGAGACAGAGACAGAGACAGAGCACATGCGGGGGAGGGGCAGAGAGCGAGGGAGACACAGACTCCGAAGCAGCTCCAGGCTCCGAGCTGTCAGCACAGAGCCCGACGCAGGGTTCGAACTCACAAACTGTGAGCTCACGACCTGAGCCAAAGTCGGATGCTCAACCGACTGAGCCACCCAAGCGCCCGAATTAGTAGATATATTTTAAAGCGGTTTTAGGTTTACAGAACTGAGCAGTTAAGTCTCAGTACGCCACCCCCATGCCCCCCGCACACACAGTGTCCCCGAGGTTAGCATCCCCCACTGGTGGGGCACATCTGTCCTAACTGATGAACCAGCAGTGATCTGGTACCTCACATCAGGGCTCACTCGTGGTGATGTGCACTCTGTGGGTTTGGACAGATGTACAGTGACATGTACCTACCATTATAGTATGGCACTCGCTGCCCTCACTGCCCCAAGAACCTTCCGTGCCCCACACACACCCCTCTCCTCCCCACAACCTCTGACAGCCACCCATCTTTTCACCGTCTTCCAAGGTCCGCCTTCTCCAGGATGTCATATGGAATCGCACAGTACGTAACCCTGTCACACTGGCTTCTTTCACTTAGTGACGCACCTTCGCGGTTCCTCCATGTATTTTCACGGCTCGATAGCGCGTTGCTTTTTGGCGCTGAGTGATCTCCCGCTGTCTGGATAGACCAGTTTGTCCGTTCACCTCCTCAAGGACATTGATTTCTTCCAAGGTTTGGCAATTCTGAATAAAGCCGCTATAAACACCTTGTGCAGATTTTTGTGTAGACATGGGTTTTCAACTCATTTGGATAAATACCAAGGAACACAATTGCTGGATCCCACGGCAAGAGTTTGTTCAGTTTTGTAAGAGACGGTGACGCTGTCTTCCCACGTGGCCGCCCCGCCCGCGGCAGGAGAACGCTCCTGCTGCTCCACCCCTCGCCAGCAGGCGGCGCTGTCAGCCTACCGGACCCGCCGCGCTGATAGGCTAATCGCGTCCTGCTCTTTGTTTTACTTGGTCTTCCCCATGGGGGCAATATGCTCACTTGCCATATGCTCACTTGCCAAAGCATGCAAACAAGTCTTAAAACGCCCAATGAGAAGGCAAACGGCACAGTTAAAAAAGGGGCGAAGGCTCTAAACAGACACCTCACCAAAGACGAGCTGCGGCCACTTTGGAAAACAGGCTGGGCAATTTCTTGCAAAGCGAAACTATCGATAAACCAGCAGGTATCCTGAAATGTTCCGCGGAATTCACAGGGAAAGCCATGTACTCCTGCCGTTTTCCTAGAATGCACATATTTTTTTATTTTTTATTATTTTTTTAATGTTTTATTTATTTTTGAGAGAGAGACAGAGTGCGAGCAGGGGAGGGGCAGTGAGAGAGAGGGAGACACCGAATCTGAGGCAGGCTCCAGGCTCTGGACTGTCAGCACAGAAACCGTCGCGGGGCTCGAACCCATTAACCGCGAGATCATCACCTGAGCCGAAGTCAGACAATCAACCTACTGAGCCACCCAGGTGCCCCAGTGTGCGGAGATTTTAAATTCCAGATTAACTTCTTTAATAGGATTTTTCAGGCTATTTCGTCTTTAGTAAGTTGTATTTTTCCAGGAATTGTCCATTCATATAAATGGTTCCTAGCATCTTCTTGAAACCTGTGAACATCTGTAGGGCCCTCCTCGTGTGTCCCATCTCGTTCCTGATATTGGATTTGTGGGTTTTGTGTCTTTTAGGACCAGCCCCTCGAGGGGGTTATCAGTTTTACTAGCTTTCTAAAAACCCAGCTCTGGCTCTGGCCATTCCCTCTGGTGTCTGAAGTCTCCTGTCCCTCTAGTTCTGCTGCTTCCTGAGACTTCACTTACTGCCACTTTCTAAGGTGCTGGCATCACGGTGCCTCCCCCCACCCCCGCCCCCACGGGACCCACCTGGCTCAGCTCAACTCACAGATCGCCTGCAGCACTCACACAATTAACTTCAACGTCTTTTTCCATTTTCACTGTAGCATCTTCTTTGAACCAGGGGTAATTCAGAATTGTGTTTCTCAATTTTCAGACACAAGATTGGAAAAAAAAAAAATTTTTTTTTGAGAGACACAGAGAAGCGAGGAAGGGGTAGAGGGAGAGGGAGGGACAGAATTCCAAGCTCAGCGCGGAGCCCAACGCAGGGCTCAGTCCCAGGAACCCCGAGATCACGACCTGAGCCGGAATCAAGAGACGGATGCTGAACTGACTGAGCCGCCCAGGTGCCCCCACAAGGAAGATTTTAAGTTTCCTTTTGTTTTCATTTCCAGCTCAATTTCACTGTACTTTTCAATCCTTTGAAGTCTTCTAGAGACTTGACTTCATAATCCAATATAATGTCAGTTTTCACACCTACGTGTACTCCAACAGACTGTAGATTCTGTTCTGTGCAGTGCTGTGCGTGTGTCCACTGAGTGAAGCTTCTTGGGCAAGTTGGCCAAAGCTTCTGTGTGCAGCCTGATTTTGTCTGCTCACTCTGTCAGTCATTGAGACTTGTATCTACAATTTTCTACTGTAACTGTGGATCTATGTCTCCTAGAAGTCTGGCCACTTTTGTTTCTTATTTCAAAGCATACTATGAGGTATGTACAAATGGGTCGGACCAGAGAGCCCGTCAGGAAGGCCGGCAGCGCTCCAGACGCTTGTCCCCGGGGCCGGGTGGCTTGGGGCCCGGCGGCAGGTTCTGCAGGACCTCACCAAGGGAGAACATGCAGAAGGAGATCTCCTCGTAGGAGACCCTGGCCCCACTCTCAAACAGACAAGCAAAGGTCGGGGCTCCCTTGACAGTTGGCCCGATGGATGCCAGATCAGAGTAGCCGCTGGGCCCCTCATAGATCACCCAGGGCTCCGTCCAGCTGTGGGGATCCAGGGGGGACCGGCTCAGATAGATTCCCATATGGAGCCGAGCCCTGCGCCCCACTGGGTGGGAATATAGCAGCCAGGTGGGGCTCTGAGACAGGGTAGCAGGGGGCCCGGGGACCTTCGAGGTCCAGGCCGCCATGATCCCACTGAGCCCAGGCCCCAGGCCAGGCTCTTCGGGGCTGTCCCTCCATCCCTCCATCCCACTGGGCCCCTGGGCCCCTTGGGTGTCTCCAGTACCCTCCTCTGAGGGTTCCTGGACTCCAAGACAGAGGTGTGGAGAGTAGGAGTGGCTCCCGGCACCCACTGGCCATCTACCATTCCTCAGCCTGCTAAAGAGCGGGGCAGGGAAGCCAAGGACGCTGCCCTGGCAGCCCCGGGCGGTCTCGGCCAGGGCGGGCACCAGCTCCCCGGGCAGGAAGGAGGTGCCCTCGTCCGCACTGAGCGCCTGCACGCGGCTCCCCAGGGGGCTCCGGGCGTTGCAGTACAGGATGTGGCCGGCCTGCCCGCTGTCCACCGCGGCCAGCTGGCACTCGCCCGAGCGAAGGTTGGGCACCAGGCCTCCGTGGCGCCAGGTGCGACCGTGGTCGTCACTGTAGAAGGTGAAGGCATGCGGGCTGGTCCTGCAGATCTTGCCAAAGCACTCCCGCCGGTCTACGTGGTACGTGTAGGCAGGCACCAGCAGGCGGCCTGAGCGCAGCTGGATGCCGTGGCCCGGGCCCACGGCAAATGTGGCCCAGTCTGCAGAAGAGGGACTGCTGATCATCCGAGCTGGGAGGCAGCCTTGGCCGAAGCCAGACGCCACCGCCCTGGGGGTCAGGGACGATCTGGAGCCAGTGCCTCAGATGTGGGGACAGCTCATGAGGAAATGGGGGACTGCACCCCCACCCACACTCCTGCCGCCCACTCCGAATCCCCCAGGGCTGGACAAGCCTCTCTTCGCCACTAGCGGGAGCAGGGAGCCCGGGCAGGTGGCTCCGCCAGGCTCTCCGGGCGGCAGCAGGTAGCTAGTCCCTGGGCCTGGGGGGGCAGCCCCTGCAGTGCTCAGCATGAGCCCTGCCCAGACAGAGGGGCAGCCAAGGGCAGAAGGGGTACAAGGACCTTCAGGGTGGGGTCAGGGCCTGGGCCTGGGTCGCATGGGGTAGGGTCCACAGGAACAGAGAGCTCTTCGGAGCAGCTCCATGTGTCCTGGCCAGGTCCCAAAGCCACATCCCCTCAGCTCAGCTCCCACCTACAAGGATCAGCGTGGCCCCTGGGCCAGTGTCGCCACACCAAGGTTGGGGTCGCCTCGGGGGGCAGTGGGTGGTATGGCCCTCGGGGAGGGGGCAGCAGGAGTGGAGGAAAAGCTTTAGGGTCAGGCCACCTGCCTGGCCCTGGGCTGGACAACCCCCCCCCCCCCCCCCCGGGGTCCGGGTGCTAAGAAGGAGGGGCCTCAGCGCTCAGAGCGAGAGGGGCTTGGTTAGATGAGCCTGTTCCTGCCGCCAGGAGGTGGGGGTGACCAACACCCATTCACGGGACTGAGGGGTTCGGAGGGGCGGGGGGGGGGGGGGTCAGTCCCAAGAAACGGTGTGGGGGAGTAGGCAGCCACGTGACCTGCAGAGGGACCCTTCCCCCGCCCCCGCAGTGCAGAGCCCCCCTCCCGTCTCCTGGTGAGACCCCGCCGCTCAGCAGGCCCCCTCCCAGCGCAGACCCAGCCGAGCGGACCCCACCCCGAGCGAACCCCTCCCCGCCTACCCTGCTCAGCGCCGCCCACCGCCTCCTCCGTGAGGTCCCGGGCGGCGCCCCAGCTGCGCCCCGCGTCCCGGCTGGTCACGCAGCAGAGGCGCGCGGCGTTCCTGCCCGCAGCGATCTGCGCGGCCTCTGGGGTGCGGCCCCGCACGGCGATGAAGAAGAGGAAGACGGTGGCCGTGCGCGCGTCGTGCACGGGGCAGGGGTTCATGGACCGGTGCTCCTCCAGGGCGGCCGTCCCCAGCACGCGTGCGGCGCCCCACTGCCGGAGGGGGGGCGGGGGCGGCCTCAGTTTACCCGCGCGCGGCGGCGCCCCGCCCCGGCCCTGCCCGCGGGGCGCGCCCGGCCACTCACCCGCACGGAGCCCCCCGCCAGCGTGCCCCGTCTCTGCACCAGCCGGTGCGCGTGCGCGTCGTCGGGGCTGAGCCGCTGCTCCGCGAAGGCCAGCAGGGTGGGCGCGGGGGGCACGGGCAGCAGCGCGGGCACGCGGTACGTCAGGCCGCTCCTCTCGCGCTGGAAGAGCACTGTCCGCTCGGGGACGCGCGGGGCCCCCATGCTCTGCGGGGACACCCCCGCCCCCCCCCGGGGCCCCCGGGGTCAGCGGGCGGGGCTGGCGCCCTCCCCTCCTGTGCGCCTGGATGGGGGAGGGGGCTCTGCGGGTGCGGACGCCCCCACCCACCCGCGCGCCTCCCTGTGCCCCTCCTCCTCGGAGACCGCCCTGTCCCGGGCTCCTCACCCCACGTCCACGGCCGTCCCTGCCCACCCCTCCCTCCTTGCCACTGCACCCCCAAACGTCTGCAGTCGGCCCTTCCTCCTCTCAACCGGGTCCCCCCGAGCGGGAGCTGCCTGCTCGGTGTCGGAAGCGGGGGCCCCGGCCGGAGTGCCCCTACTGCCCGCCCCGTGCCCAGGCAGGAGGCTGGCCAAGTGGACAATCCGGGCCCAACGTGTGGGACACGCAGGGGTTCAGTTTCCCCCAGTAGAGACCCCACGAGCACGGGAGCCACACAAGCACAGAGAGACACAGGTACAGACGCGCTAGACCCCAAAAATGAGACAGGGAGAGCCGGGCAGGCGGCACAGGTGCGGACACCGGTGCGCACACTCACCACGCAGGAAGGAGCCTCGGAGACAGAAGGATCTTGCATCCCACACCCACGGCCGCAGGCTTCTCGGGGAAGGTGCCCCAGCTGCTGCCACCACCCTGCTCAGACCTGGGGGTCAGGGGGCTCTTGGGAGTGGCCAGGATCCGGGGGGGGGGAGGCCTGCTGAAACCAAGAAGGGGCGAGGGGCGCCAGTGGGGCTCCTGCAGAGAAGGGGCCTGAATTCCAAGTCCCTAGCAGGCCACCTATGGGTGCCGGGGACCAGTCCCTTGGGCTCCTGAGCAAAGCTGGGGTCATGAGGAGGTCCAGCAGAGACACCCCCCACAAGATGCCCCAAATGGCTCCCACGTGTGCCTCAAGGGAGGAAGGTACACACCCCAGTGTCCAGGCCCCCAACAGCTGGACCTCACAGTGATGGGAGGAAGGTACCCACTCCCAGTGTCTGACCCCCCCCAGCTGGACCCCACAAGCTGAAGCCAGGTTGGGGAGGGGGTGGTGTGCTTGGGGGCTTCCCAGAGTGGAAGGCTAAGAGGGGGGGGGGGGGGAGGGACGGAGGGGAGGCAGCATTCCAGGCACCAGGGGGGCCCCGGCAGGAGGGGGGGAGATTCAGCAAGGAGAGAGGAGACCCTCCCCACTGCAGTCCAGGCCTCTCTTCCACAACCCCGGCCCCACCTGCCCCTGCCCCTGGGCCCCGTGCCCCTCACAGCCCCAACCCCCAAAACCTTGGCTGGATACCCGGCCCCCCTGGCCCACAAGCAGGTGACAGAGAGTGGCCTAGGGCAGACTTTCTGGAGGCAGCCCCCCTCCTAGGAGTGTGCTCCCAAGGGAGGCTCACATTTGGGGTGCACGTGGAGGCCTCTTTCTCTGACTTGCACAAGGCAAACGAGGGCTGGCCCAGCCCCCCTCCACCGCAGGGACGGGAGTGAGTGAGCAGAGAGGCCCAGGGGGCCGCAGGCAACAGGGGCAGGGGTGCCACACGCCGAACTTGGAGCAGCCAGAGGCCCACCGCCAGGCACCGGGAGGTAACTGGCACCTGAGGGCACTGAGGGGAAGGCGAGGCAGGGAGGCGGGAGAGAGCGAAACACCCCACGTCACGCTCAGAGTACCCCTCTCGGCAGATCAAGCCCCCCACACACAGGCACGGCCAGTGCGTGTCTGAGGAGACAGGATGCAGAGGGGTGACCGGTCACGGGAACGAGCACCCGCCGCAGGAGCGGCCTCGCCGGGACACACGGGAGGCCTTGCCGCTGGCTCGGCCTCCTCTCCTGAGGTCCCCCAAACAGACAGACATGTCCGCCTCAGTCCACCTCAGCCCAGGGCCACCTGCTCCCGAAAGGCTCTCGTGGGCGGCACGCAGGCCCACCCCACTGCCCGCCCCACCCCCACCACAGCCTCTGGGGCTCTGAGAGCAGCTTCCTGTGTGCTGGAAGCCCCTGGCCTGCCCCCAGTTTGCATCCAAGGGGCAGTTGTCCCCAAGCAGGAAGCAGGTGCACATGCCACGTGTCCCCAAAGGCTGAATGGACACAAGGGGACATTCTCTCCACTTGGCTCACTCCACAGGCCCTGAGACCACCTGGGCTGGTGTCGGGGAAGGCAGAGGCTCCGGGCCCACCCCACCCCCACCCTGCGGACAGAGCAGGAGAAACGGAGGTTCCCCAGACCAGCGGCTCGCGCTGCTGGCTGCACAGAGCAGGGCAGGGCCGCCGGGCCTTCGGCGCCGTCCTTGTCTAGGCCAAGCCGCGGGTTTCGGCAGAGCCCCAAAGTCCCAGGGAGACCCCCTCAAGCGAAGAGGAAGAGCAGGGCCCCGGGGGCTCCCAGATGAGCAGGTAGCAGGGGTCTGCGTGACCAGGCTAGGACGGCTGTGTCCCGACATCCTGTCTGGGCTCCCTGGAGCACTCAGGACAGCCCTCCGGACCAGCACGTCTCCTGTCCCTTGGACCAGGATCCCGGCCTGCTGCAGGGCACTTAAATGCACACACACACACACACACACACACGAAGACAGCACGAGGAGGGACGGGCTTTGCGGACAAGCGGACAGAGGGGCCCTCTTAGTTCCGTCACTGCCTTGCCGGATGGGAATCCGGTCTAACCTGCCTGTCCTGTGCCCTGTCAGGGGCAAGGACTCAATTACAAACCCTGTGCCTGGTGGAGTGTGGCCTACACGCCCGTCGGATCCTGCAGGCTGGGACGGTGCCCCTGGCGTTGAGCCCCTGCACCCTGTCTGCATCACCCAACCTCTAAATCTACCCCTGGGGCCCTTCGGCACACCTGTCACTTGGGCCAGGACCTCATCCGACGGCGGGGGGGGGGGGGGGGGGGGGGGGGGAGGCGTCCATGCGGAACCTCTGGCTGGACGGCACCCAATCCAGGCACCCACTGCCCTCTGCCCAGAGAAGGGCCACCGGGGAGAACGGAGCGCCGTTTCTGGCCCTCGGGGCTGGGGTGCGGGTGAGCAGGGAGGGGACTCACCGGGCACCGCAGGGAGGCTGAAGAGCTGGCTGTGGGGCAGCAACAGGAGCGCCTGCTTCTCCGAGCCCCTGAGCAGCGCAGAGACAGAGACCGGCCCGCTGTGTGGGCGGGGGCGGGAGCTGGCTGGATCCCAGGGCCGCGTCAGGACCCAGGACCCAGGACCCTCCCGCCAGCTGTGCGACTAAAGCCTGTGCAGCCAGGAGAGCAGGTGGAGGTTTAGAAGGGCACCCCGGGGAGGGGTCCGGCGTCACGACAGGGCCACACGGCATTCCTCTCTGCTGCTCAGCTCTCTCCACCCTGGAGTGTAGGGGCTCAGCCTCCAGCAAAGGGCCACGGCGGACCTCTGAGCTGGACCCTGATATCCGCTGCCCGCAAGCCTCGCCAGAGACACCTGCCGTGCGTAGCCGAGTGAGCGCTCAGACCCCCGGCCACACACCATGACCCCCACACCGCCTCGGGGGTGCCGGGCCCTCTGGCTCTCACCGGACCCCAGCCCCGCGTCCATGCTGGGGAGCCAGCTCAGGCCCGGCGGGCCAGCACCCCACCCCCTTCCTAGCCCAGCCACCTTGCCACGCTGGCCCCCTCCACGAGGGCCCACTTCCCGGGGGGCCGCTGCCCGGGCCGGGGCTCCAGGGGAGCCCTCAGCATCCCAGCCGCCATCCGTGGAAAGGCCTTGGGGCCGTCCTGCTCAGGAGACTCTCTGAGGGCTCCTCAGACACTCCATCCCCTGCCCCTCCCTCTGACATGGTGTCACCTGCAGGAGCCCGAGACCTGAGCTCTACTGCCACCCTCTTGTCCCCCCGACCTTCATCCCCCATTCTTCCCGAAGCCCTTCCTTCCCCCTCATCTCCTCATTCAGGCACAAGACCCGACAGGTAAAGCATCCCGTGGAGGAAACTCAAACTTCCCCCAAGGAGTAACGACAGTCTGGGCGAAGAGCTCTGGGGGCCCAGACCGCCCAGACCACCCAGACCAGTGTGAGCTCAACCCCCGACTCACGCCTGCGCAGACGGACCACGGAATGACCCACGGAGCCGCCGACAGTTACCCTCACCTAATTACCACGTTCCATCCTCCATCCAAGGAAGAGCCCAAGCCTCATTTCTACAACACACAGCGTGTGTGTACGCGGAAGGTTTCCTTAAGGCCCGTGTGTGACCGCGTGCCCGCCTCTCCACGGGATGACGAGGCTCCCCTTTCTGAATATTCCATCCTAACCCTAAATGAAAGGAACCCAGCCACCCTTGCTCGAGGGTCACGGCTTTGGAAGTTATTTCCCGTGATCTCCTTCTCTGCTGCAAATAAAGTTTTCTTCGTGTGCTAACTCACCTGGTGGAGTTTCTATGTGTGACTCACCAAGGAGGGAACTCACGTCAGGTGTTACAACAGGACTTGGAAGGGAAACCGAGCTCTGGGGAAATTATGACATCATAAGATGTCCACGTAGGGATGATGAACCTGCCGGGACTGTTCGGGTCCCCGGGGGGGCACCTGGGGAGCGGGTGGGAGGCGACCCCGATGCCGGCCAGGCCACTGGGCAGGAAGGATGTCCCTAGCCGGCAGCCTGCGCCCAGACGGAAGCCCAGAGATCTGCCGTGGAAGGAACGGGAAGACGGGGAAGGAGTCGGGACAGCCTCCCCACCTCTCAGGGCTCCACTCACACCATCTCGCTCCCCGTGTCCCCCAAGTCTGGGCCTGATGCAGTCTGATGGGCCCCCCACGGAGCCTCCGAGTCACGTGGGCAAAGTGCCCACGTTCAGCAGGGCCGTCTAACCTCCATACCCACTGGGGCCTTGGAAGGAGGAGACTCTTGGACAGGCCTCCTTCCCTCTGCGTAAGGATTTGGGATTCGGGTACTTCATGGGTTGTTTTTATTTTTTTAACAATACCAAGGAGTGCTTAGAAAATAATTTACCGTTTGGAAAACTTTTATTCATAGAGATTTTCTAAGTAAGCCATTCATAATCTTTCACGTGTATTCATCTGAAAACCAGCTGTTTTTCATGTGTGACAATGATCTTTCCTCTAGAAACAGAACAAGAGATCTATGGGTTTTGTTTTGTTTTCTGGTGTGTTTTTTTTTTTTTTTTTTTTTTATTGAAGTGTAGTTGACATATGACACTATATTAGCTTCAGGTTGGGACACAATTATATGCATCACAAAATGTTCACGCCCGCCTGCAAACAACATTATCACAGGACTGACTGCATTCTGTGCTGTGCCCCTCACCCTCATTGCTATTTATTCCCTAACTGGACGTTTGTGCCTCTTAATCCCTCCACCTGGTCACCCATCCTCCCCGACCCCATAATGTTTTAGTGAGACGCCAGCAGGTTTTTAACAAAACATGGAGATTTTACATGAAAACCTGTATTTCCAGCTTCTCCTGAAAAATCAGCCCACAGCTGGCCATCACTGCCCCCCTGCCCCCACCCTGACCCTAGAATCATAAAGGCGTTGAAATCCCCCTCCCAAAGGGATTTTCTGCCTGGCTCTGTGCTCCCCACTTTATTGGCTGCAGACCCAAGCATTTTAAATATCCCTTTTGAATGGATTTCCTGAGCAGATGGTTTTCTGTGTTTTTTTGTTACAGACCACATGCACTTTACCTTGTAATAAATACTCCCGAATTTCCTTCCAAAGAGACAGAACCAGTTTACATTCCTGCCAACCTCAAAGGCAAAAGCAAACCTCATTGAATTCCTACTATAACTTTGCGTTCTTGATGGGCGTGCTGAGAACAGACCCCCTTCTGTGGTCCTGGCACCGGGGACAAGATGAGGCACGTCTGTCCTCACCCTGGACGGGCACGCTGGCCCAAGCCAACTGGTGGAGGCTGTCTGACGCCCAGGGCACCCAATTTGAGTCTGTCTTCAAATGGGGGTAATATTTTCGTTTCTTTGTGTGGCTATAGTTTCTTACCTATAAATCCCTCACTCTCCCTTCTGGGACTGTTACCCATGTGCTGCCTAACCTGCATCTGGTCTCCCTTCCGTTCCCCCAGGACGTCCCTCCACGGTCCCCACTGCCCCTGGCTCTCTGCAGTGTCCGTTCTGGTCTTTACTGTCTCTGTGCAGTTTTGGGGAAGTCAGGTTTTCAGTTTCTGATATCCTGTTTTACTCTCAAAAATCTCTGCAATATGTCCTCTAATCTCACTGAAAATTCATTATTCTTAAATTTCCCATTAAATTGATGTCCAAGGTAGTTGCTGCCTGTTCTGATGGCTGGGGGTCTCTGCGAAATGCTGACCCCCTGAAAAGTGCGGCCACGCCCCCTCCCCAGGTTGCCCACCCCCCCACTCCCGGCCAGGCAACTGGGGACTTCAGGCGGAGGAACCTGGCGTGGAAGGAAGAAGACCCCCGGCACCCGGCAGACAGGCCAGGCTGAGCCTCCCGGCTGAGCATGTGAGAGCAGTTCTGGTTCTTGGCTGCCCCAGGCACCCCGCTTCTCTCGGGACACGGGGCATCTGGTTCCAGTGTGCACCCCGCCCTAAGCACTGGGCCCCGGGGCAGCCAGGGATCCTGTCCGGCTAGGCAGGGGGTCCTCAGTCCCTCCCCACGGGTGGCAAACAGGGGTGCCTGGAAGCCGCCCCCCTCTGGCGCTGCATCCGAGGGGGTCTCCGGCACAAGGGAGGGTGCCACCAGCCGCGGGGGCTCCTCCGGCAGACACTCCGGGGGGCTGTCCCAACAGGGAGCTGCAGGACTAACCGCCCCCCCGCTTGTGCTCCGGCCAAACCATGCGTCTTATACACAGTTGGAACATTTCTCAACCTAAAGCCATTCTTCAGCTGGACAGAAACCTCATACAGCCAAAGAGATGGGAAGCTGAACATTCCAGACTCGCTGCCTCATACCAGTTTCCTGGGCCTGTTATCCAAGTGCCGCCTGTGGGTGCGGCACAAGTGCCTCTGTGACCGGCAAGTTCAGGGAGCCACTCTGGGCTCCCTCGGGGACCCATGGCCCTGCTGCCCAAGCCCCTCTGGGTTCTCTGAGTTCCAGTTCTTCTGATGGTTCATGTGTCCAGTGGATCCTTCCACCGGCCGTGCTGGCATGCGCTCTGATGGGCCGGGTGTCCGTGTGTGTTCCTTCCTGGGATGGTGTACTGACGTCTAATTAAACACGTGAGCGTATTCTGTTGAACAGGTTCATGCCCTCAGACCAGGTGTCCCTACTGTCCGAGATCGGGGCCCTCACCGAAAAGGCCCCTCCAAAGGATGGATCCCTGGTGGGCGCCTTCACAGGGGTCTTCACCCTAAAGAGGGGCTGCTGCGGAGTTCCCCCCACCCCCCCCCCCGCCCCCGCATGAACTGGGGCCACAGCCTCCCCGCCATGGCAGGAGGGGGCTGCAGTCACACGGGGGGGCCCGACCCCGTCCCTCTATTCCTCCAGGAGGGGGATGTTCTTGGGGGGCTTCCCCGGGAACTGGCGGGCGTACAGGTGGGCCATGTACTGGAGCTCGGGCGTCACCATCCTCAGGCACATCTGCCGCGTCTGGTTGTCCAGGTCCCGCCGGAGGTTGTAGCCCATGATGTCGGCCACGCCCGACTGGTAGGGGCGCAGCCGGCGGTCGGTGATCTGCGACCCGGTCTTGGCCTCGCCGTCCTGCAGGCACCGCGCCGCGAGCTCCCGCCGCCGCGCCCGCAGCCGGGCCACCTCGGAGCGCAGGCGCCGCGGGCCCAGCTCGGCGCCCACGCGGGCCCACAGGGTGCGGTTAAAGTGCTCGTAGAGGCGCCAGTCGAGGGCGCACCAGCGCCGGGCGCGCGCGCGGGCCTCGGGCGACAGGCCGGCGACGCTGCGCCGGCTGCGCGAGTTGAGCGGGAAGGCCACCACGTCGTCCAGCCGCCAGCGCAGCAGGTGGCGCAGCAGCACCAGGGACTCGTCCAAGTGCTCGGCGATGAGCACCAGCTGGAAGCGCCGCTCCACGTCGGCGAGGCGCGCGCGCACGTACGCCTCGTCGGCCGGCGCGTCGTTGTCGAAGCCCAGGTCGAACCACATGCCGTTCCGGGCGGGGGCGTTGCGCAGGCCCACGCCGCGGTGGTAGTAGGTGCGCGGGGCGGCCAGGAAGGCGTCCAGGCTGCCCGCCGCCCGGAAGGCGGGCACGTCTTTCCTGTAGTACGCGAAGGCGGACTCCAGCTGGAAGACGGGGTTTCTGAGGATGGAGAAGTAGAAAGTGTCTTCGGGCATGACCTTCTGCACCTGTTTGGAGACATGACGGGAAGGGCTGGTGACTCCTCTGCCGGGGCACCCGGGGCCGCCTCGCTCCCCTGCCCGCACCCTCCGCCGCCGTTGTCCAGAAGGATCCGAAAGACCTCGACGGGGGCCCCGCCCCCTCTCGTCCCCCCCCCCCTCCTTGTCCCCCCCCCTGCTAAGCCTTCCGAAAGCAGGTCAGGGAAGCTGGCGGGAGGAAGTGACGACCTTTAAACGGAGATCCGAGGGGTGCCTGGGTGGCTCAGTGGGTTGAGCGTCCGACTTCGGCTCAGGCCATGATCTCATGGCTCCTGAGTTGGAGCCCCACGTGGGGCTCTGTGCTGACAGCTGGGAGCCTAGAACCTGCTTCCGATTCTGTGTCTCCCTGTCTCTCTGCCCCTCCCCTGCTCACACTCTGCCTTTCTCTCTTCCTCTCTCTCAAAGATAAACCTTAAGAAAAAAAATTTAAATACCCGGAGGAGGAGGAGCTATGAAGAGTGCCCCCTCAAAAGGGGGCAGCATGTGCAAAGGTCCTGGGGAGGGAGAGGTCGGTGGGTTTGGGGACCAAGAGTGGGAGTCCAGAGACGCAGATGGAGAGGGCGGCAGGCCACGAGGGTGCCCACATCCGACTCCAAAAGCAATTGCAGGCACCCGTCAGCAGGGGAGGGGAGCAAGGTGTGTGGCAGGCCTCGTCCGGCCCCGTGCGAGGCTCCGGCGAGGTCTGCACGCACGCACACTCAGAGCCTTAGTCTCTCCAGCGTCCAGGCCACCCCCACCCCCCACCCCATGGTCACACCTCAAAGCCACAAAGTGCCTGGAGCTGCATCTCACCCCCTGCACCTCTGCCCTCCTCCGCACGCCTCGCACCTCCGGCAGGTTGAACCTCAGGTGGTTGCACATGATGTTGAAATGCCGCTGCGGGCCGGGGGACTCCAGGCCCTCCACGTAGCGCGCCAGGAAGAGCCAGGGGTAGCCCAGGTGAAAGCGAGAGCCGGCGGGTAGCGCCACCGACAGGTTGTGCGTCTCCGCAAAGCGGAAGAGGATGTTGAGCACCGTGCTGCTGGCGGTCTTGTGCGTCTTGAGGAACATGACGTTGATAACGGGTGGCCCCTCGGCCTGGCCCCAGAGCAGGCTGGGGGGAGAGCATAGCCAATGTCAACCAGGGAGGGCCCACGGACCCCCACCCCCGCCCAGAGAGACCCCCAACCCCACAACCTGGAGACCCTCAGACCATCCACCACCGAGCTTTCCCTAACCCAAGATCCCCTAACCCACACTTTCCCTACAGTAACACCAAAACCTGTGCCCCCCACCCACCAGAGACCCCAACCCTGCAACCCCAGAGGGCCCACTGGCACGGGCCTGACTGCTCCCTAAGTGGCACATCATCTGTCCCCCCACATCCCACAGCTCAGTCCCCAGGCCCTGGCACCCTTTCTTTTGCCTCCCAACTTTGTTTGGTTCTCAGGGCACCCAGCATGGCTCTGGCCCTGCGGACTGGACACCACATCCAGCATTTCTTGGCTGGCCCTTCATGCCTGGACTGAACAGCCTGACTGCAGGGCCAGAGTGGACACTGGTGGCCTCTCTCGTGATCCCACGACAGCACCTCCCAGCTGTGACTCCAGCCTGGAGAGTGGGCACCTTCCGTGCCCAAGTGCGTGACGGGTAAGAATAACCCAGGATAGTGGGGGAGGGGGGCAGACGGGATCCAGAAGCTGTGCCAGCCCTGGGTACAATGCGGGAGCCAGCAGAGACCCGGGCAGCTTGGGTGCCCCTTGGGGAGATCCAACCAGAGGTGGTAGGGTCAGGGAGAAGAGGCCCGGAGCCACAAGACCTCCCAGTGGCCAGCCCTGGACCTGGGTGACCACCCCTGAAGACCTGGCGTCACAGAGGACGAACCACTGGCAGGCAGGCAGGGGAACAGGGGCCTGGCCGTCCCAGACCTACCGCAGGCCCTGGCCCTGCCTCCCAGCACCTGGTCACCCTCTGCACACAGCGGCTCTGCCCGACACCCAGGCCCGCCCCCGTCCTCCCCAAGCCCTCCCCAGAGGCTGGGCAGCTCACTGTCCACAGGAGACACTGGGAGGGCTCCAGAGGGCTATAGGATCCCTGAAAGGAATGGTCACCAGCCAGTGCTGGATGCCACCCAGAGGTGGACAGCCTGGGGTCTCAGGCACGACTCTGGGAGGAGGCAGTGTCCGAACCATGGGGCACCCAACACAGAACTCACGGTTCGAACAGCCTGATGTCCCTGTGCAGGAAGCCAGCCAGCAGGAACACGATCAGGGCCAGAAGGAGAATGGCCTGGAAGCACCTGTGGGGCAGAGCGAGCCCTTCAGCCCCCCTCAGGGGCATGGGAGGGGCCGGCACCACCCCCTCCACCCCCCACCCCTGTCATCTGTGTATCAGCTCCTATCGAGTACCTACCTGCGCCCACCCCATGGGGCCTCTGGGGTGGGGGCTGAGACCCAGGAAGGGCCTGAATCATCAAAGTCTACCCCCTCTTGGCCCCGTACTGCACCCTTCTGCTGCTCAGAAGCCAGGAGAAGCTGGGGAGGGGGGCAGCGAGAGGGGCCAGCTGATGAGTCCTCGACAGGGATCCTTGGGAGTCCGGCCTGCCATAGACCCCTGAGCTCACACCCCCACGGGCGCATCAAGAGAGGGTCTGAGAGGTGGGACGTCCTGATTTTCCACCACTGGGGGAGGGGAAGGGCCCCACAAGAGAAGAGCGGCGTGGGAGGGAGGAGAGAGAGAGCAGCAGGGCAGGGGCACGTTTGGAAGGTGGGGGGAGCAAATCTGTTGCATATGAAATGTCCTGGGACACCCAAGCAGAGATGCCAGCCCGTGGCTGGAAAAGGAGTCCGGAATTGCTGGGGCTGTGCCACACATCTGCACATCAGGATAAAAATGCCATGTAACTTAGCGCCCCAGTCAGAAAACAATGGTGGATTCTCCTCACCAATCCAGAAGTCTGGAGAGGGGAGGCTGCTGCTTCTGGCAGACTTAGCCCCACCACATTGAGGATGTGGACATCTCTCCCTCTCCCGGCTTGTAGCCTCATGGTCACAAGATGGCTGCCAAGCTCCAGACATCACATCAACATTTGGATCAGCAAGAAGGGAGAAGGGGCAGGGCCAGCCATGATAGAGGCAGACGCCTTCTTAAAGCCCTTAGCAAAATTCCACCTCCACCTTGTTGGCCAAAATTCAGTCACATGGTCACCTCCAGCTGCAAGGGGTTGCTGAGAAAGCATTACTCAGTGTTTACAGCCTCTGTAGCGGGGGGACAGGGAGAAGGTGGTGGGTGTCTATACGGCTATATTTCTGTAAATCTCTGGGAATGGTGGGCTGCAGCCTGGGCCCGAGCTGGGCTTGCCCTCGGAGGCAGACACATCTCTGGAGGAAATACAAGAGGCTGCCTCACACGTGACCTGGCTAGTGGCCCAGGACCCAGGTGGCCAGGCCAGCAGCAAGGTGGCCCAGAGCCACCCGGAAGTCAGGCCTCTGTTCACCGCAGCACTCAGGTGACAGCACTTGACGTCAGGTTCTGCGTACAGAATTCGCGACCCAGGTGGCCCCAGACACAGAGCTGCAGCCGGCCACCCGTAGGCATGCCGCAACGTGGCGGGAAAACCGTCTTCAGGGCCTCACTGGGCCCTGGTCTGCAATTATGTTCCTGACATCAGACCGATAAATGCCTGTTCTGGTGCCTGTTAATGCTTTCAGCCCCTGTGCACTAAAACTGTCCATTTGCATCGAGGTATTTTCAGCCGCAGTTGATAGCGAGCTGTCCCGCTGTCTCTGCACAGCCAAAAACAGCCTGGACCTCCTCACTCGACGGGGACGGCACCTTGCAGACAGGAGCTAAGGCAGGGAGAGGCCGGGGTCTCTTCTTCCACTCGAGACAGCCGGAGTCAGGGTCCTTTCAGAGCCACCAAGAGGGGCTGCAGCCTCTTCCGAGCTCTGCCCGTCACGCCTGGCCTGTAGCCCGGCCGTCTGATGGGAGACACACGTGGTTTAGTGGTGGTTGACTAGATTAGCTCCGTGCCCTGACCTGTCGGAGAGAGGACCCCAGTGTCCCCTCCTGGGCTTTGCCAACGACAGCACAGAGCTTGGGACTCTGAACTCCAAGAGGGGCGAGCCGGGAGGAGCCGCCCAGCCCAGATCCTCGACTCCAGGACAGGCGGCTGCCTGGCCCCTGTCTGCAGATGTGGCCGGGAAGATTTCACAGCCGTCCTTCCAGGCTGTTCCCAGCTCCTCAGCCTTCCCCCAGAGTGCCCTCCTCACCCACCTGCTTCCCTATACACAAGGGAACTAGCTCCCCAGGCCTCCCCTTGGACGAGACCTGTGCTCAGAGGCTGAGCCTCATACTTCCCCGGGCTTGAAAGGAAAAAGACAAAGGAGGTCTCTTCCTGGAGCCTAACTGGGGGGCCTGAGTGTCCCCAACAGGTTGTGCCTGGGTCGGCAGACTGTCCCAGGGGCTCCCTGGAGGGGTAGCCGGTACCCAAAAGGCCTCTGAGCAGGGGAAGCGGAGGGCGTGGCGGTGGCCAGAGGGGGCGCGGGGGGAGGGGGCTCTGCCGTGTGGGCCCTCGGCCTTGAAGGAGGTCAGCTCACAGGTTATGAGGGAACTGGGTGCCACATCTGGACTCAAAGAGCTTAGCATCTGGAGAGCACATAGGGAGGAACTTCCTGCTCAGACTGGGGCTTTCACATAAGGCTCCACAGGGTACACAGGGGTGTGACAAGCTGGGAACGGGGGCGGGGGGGGGGGCACTGCACTCCTCGGAGGAGAAGTGGCTATATCCACGCGTGGCCCACCAGTCAGGGCCCCCTGGCCCCGAGGCTGAAACAGGAGCAAAGAGGAGGCCCTCACCCCCGCTCGGCAGTGGCCGGCACACCCCCATCCTGGGACAAAGGAGGTGACCAGATTTCTGCATCAAACACGCTCAAAGTTTAACATAATTCCCAGAAGAGAATCTTTAATAAGTCAATTCTAGAGTTCCAAGGGAAGCAAGTCACACAGTAATAGCCAGGGACATTCTAAGCAGTAATTATAAGGGACACGGGGTCTCCACTGCAAGGCACAGAAAACCACTCTCTCTGAAGCTCCTTGGTGTTAGTGCAGGACAGGAGCCCAGGGGAGGGGTGGGGGGTGAGGGAGCTTTCCAGGGAGGGAAGCGAGGGAGGCAGCGGTGGATGGCATGAGCAGCTGGCTAGCTAGCTCTGGAAAAGGCTTATGCCGGATTTCCCTCACCCCACGGATGAGAATAAATTCCAAACGGGTGACATTTAAATGTGGCAGGTGTGGAGAGCCCAAGGCTGTCCCTCCCTCCCTGTCACTGGTGTCCTGACTGGTGTCCTGACTGGCACCGCCTCCTGGGACCTCTGGATTAAAATGCACAGAGCCTGTGCCCAGCCAGGTTGTGACCAGCAATTCATCCTGTAGTCACCACGGATCCCCTTATCCCAGCACCCGACGTGCTCTACCCCGTGGTGTCCCCATGGGTCATCGCTGGTAGCCACTGGGCAGAGGGAAGTCACAAGCCTCGCCCAGGGCCCCACGCTAGGATGCAAAAGAGGCCTGTGACCCAGAGCTGCGTTAACCAGAGGGCCACGCTGTCCCCGCCCACAGAGCCATCGCTGTGGCCCAGCCAGGGAACAGACAGGGAAGAAACGCATCAGTGACCTCCCAGATGGAGAGGGGTGGGGACTCCAAGGGGAGGACACGGCCGGGGTCAAGAGCGGAGAGGTGCCCAGCGGAGCCCTCAGTGGACAGGGCAGAACTTGGGGGACACCAGAAGCCCAGGAAGGGAGATGGGGGGGGGGGGGCGTTGGTGCAAGTTTGGAAAGAGGGACATCGTTACAACGCTGCCACGCCACGGGAAGCACTGTGTCCGTCCGTCCTCCGTCTGCATGTCCAAGGTCTGTACCCTTCAATCAGACGGTCAACCTGGACGCTCTCAACACATTCTGGCTGTCTCCATGACGTCGGTCCTGTGCCTCCCGTTGTATTTATTTTGATTTGCTAGTTTTTCTTGCCACTGGAAATGAAACATTCGTCCAAGTCCCATTTCTGGGTGCTTATCACTAGAACATTCTTTGTACATCGTGGCTGTCACTTCCAGTCTCTCTCCCATGCTGCCCATTTACTGGGCGCCACTGTTTCATTCCAGAAGCCTGGTGCCCCTGGTGCTGCATCCATGCTGGCTGGGACACAGGACACTCCAGCCCTGTCCTGCTCGCCTCCTGGCCTGGGCCTGGAGCCAGCCCCATCTCCAAGAAACCCTGGTCCCACTGGTAGGGACGGTCTTTAGGGACCATAATCTGGGGGCTGGGGTGCTCACTGCTCAGGGAAGGTCGTAGTTTCAGGGGCAACAAAGCTAGAACGGCACATGTCGAGGCAGAATCGCTCACAAGCTCACACTGACAGGTCCGCTGTGATTCAAGACTGCAGCTTTTTGAACAAACCTCCTCCTGCTGCCTCTTGCGTCCCCTTTCCCGCACAGGAGTGTGGTCTCACGGGAGACGGCCGAATTAGAGTAGCCCATCATTACTCGTTGGCTCCATCCACGCTGCGCACACACCAGTGCTGACCATTTCTTGGCATACCCTGTCCCCTTCCCACAAAAGAAGCGACAAGCTTTCCCAGCTCTAGAAGGCCTCACTGTGGTCCCAGGGCTCCAGGGTCCTGGGGTTCCTGCACAGCAGTCATGCCATTTCTCTGGAACCCGTGAGGCCTTCCCGGGGGCGGGGGGGTTGCCCTCGTACCTGAGTGTGGATGAAACCACAGTGGTTTTACAGCCCATATACACTCTAACGCCCACTGGGCAAGGCCCACACGGGATACTACCCAGGCTGGTCTCTACCCTCGCGATCTCACAGACCCCACTGTGCCGCCACATAAACTCCCTTCTGCAAACACGGTGTGTTTGCTGGTCCCTTGCAGAGGAGCTGAATGAAGCTCTGTCACACGCTGACCATCTGTTCGAAATTCTCCCCTTTGGCCTTGAGGCGACAAGAACTGGCCTGTTTCTCACAGCTGTCCGACTAGAACAAACAGTCCTCAGAGAAATCCGTGTGCTTCTCAAGAGAGGCTCTTCTTTTGCCAAAAGAACCTGTGGCCCAAACGCCCACGGGGGCCGCCGGGTCACGGTTCTGGAGCCGCCAGGGTGCCAGGTGGCCCACCCTCAGGGCCGCGGGTGGGCGGGATTTGCTGCCAAGCGCCAGATGGGGAGCCGGGAGCCCCTCTGTGGCCTGTGTGTCTGACACACAGACGTGCGTTCTCTACGGAGAGCCCAGTGGCTGCACGACGTTAAACGGGTGAATTGTTTGCTATGTGAATTACGTGCCAATAAAACTGTTTAAAGTGATAGAAAAACCTATTTAAAAATATTTTCAAAGTGTTCAGATGCCAAAAAAAACTTTTTTGAAAGCCAGTAATTGTGGGAACAAATAAATATAGCTGGAAATGATTACCACGTGACAGTGCTCCCAAGTGCCTTAGCTGAAAGGGGCTTCCTACATCCCCCCCCCCCCCCCCCAGTGCCTGCCGCTCAGGCACAAAGGTCTCTGTGGACCTCCCTTGCCTTGGGGGCTTGGCCTGGGCTGCTCACAGGACAACTCCCAGGGTCTCAACCTTCCTGCCTCGGAATGCCTGGGGTGGGGCTCAGTGCCCAGCATCCAGGTGGTGGGCCTGCTGCCCGCCTCGGGAACATGAAAGGCTGGTGTCCCGTGGCATCCGGGGGGCCAACAGGCTCTCGGTCAGGCTTTGCTCTTAGAGGCCACAGAGTCCCAGCAAGCGGTACCAGAACCCCTGCAGCAGAGGCCCGAGAGCCAGTGCCGTCTGCCAGACGTGGCCCTGGTCCAGTCCCGGGGGGCATCCGTGGGAGAGCTCAAGGCCCCAGGCCCCTGAGCCCCAGGTGGGTCTGCTCCCAGGTCCCTCAGGGAGAAGTCCCAGGCATGTGGGTAAGAACCAACACAAGTCTCAAATCATGGATAAAAACAGTATTGGCACATCCCACCTCCAGTTCAGGAGCTTCTGGTCTGGCGAGCTTGCTTACTATGAGGGAGACTCACAGGGGGACTGACGGAAATGGGTTTTTTATATCCGGATTACTCGTTCCCACCCTCCCCCACACCCCACACCCCCCCACACACACCTACACACATATACACACCCACACACACCCACACCTGCTGTTCCAGCTGACCAGTTCCTTATAAACACACACTCGCCTCAGTGGGACTGAAGAAGGACATAGAGCCAAATGCCTGATGGTCATCCAGTAGTCAGCCAGTTTCAGCCGAAATCTAGAAAAAACAGGACTGACCCTAATCCGGGGAGCTGACTTTCAGCCCCACAGAATGCACAGGAGGCCCCGGGCTACACCCAGCCACCTGCCCGGCCACACTCTGTTCCATCTCAGTGGTCCCACGGCCCGAGGGAAGCAGGAGAACCGGCTGGAAAGACCCAGCACCCTCCCCCCTCACCTGTACACACAACCGTCAAGTGTTACAAAGCCCTCCGTCTGTCCTCTGGGCCTCCGGACCCAATGGGCTGCCTTAGAACACCTTCTCCCTCAGCCCATCTGGGGCTCCAACCCAGGGCTCGCATGTAGGATCCAAGGTTGTCACACAAAGCCGCCCCCCCTGCCAAATCCCTGCTCGTGGTGCATCCGTCATCTTTCACCTGGCCCTCACTGAGCCCCTTGTACCACTGTAGGTACAAGGACAAGCTGAGGGCATCAGGTACAGTCGGAGCATCTCATCAGTGGGGGCCAAGGACAGGATGGATGTTACTCAGGGCTCCCTGCCCACAGCCAAGCACTTGCCTGAAAGGCTGGTCTCTGCTGCCCCTGGGAGCGGCACCAGCACAAGGCCGGGGGGGCAGGGCCACCCCAGGTCTCCCAGGTCAGCACAGCTTCCTCTGCTGAAGACACCATCAACGCCAGGGTGGGTAGAGCACAGAGCCATCCATACAAAGAAGAACCAAGAAGAAACAGGGATGGGCTGCCAGACACCCAAACCCAACATCTCCCGAATAATATGGGCCACCCTCCACCCAAGGGCTTCTTCTAGAAGAAGAAAAGAAGGCCACATTGTAACCGTCCGCAAGACGTGACAGAGAAACATGGCCACAGATGGGACGGGATGGGACGGGACGGGTTAGGATGGGTTAGGATAGACAGAGCAGGACTGAACAGACACAGAATAAAATAAGACCGATGTAGGGGAGAAAAAGAACAAACTGAGTAGACTAAAATAAACATTGAGCAGGACAGACCAGACCAGAAAACACCTGAGAGGGTCGCCCGGGTTGTTTCGACACCTGTTTGCAGAGCGACGCATGAAGTGTGTCCTGGGCGCTGGTGCTGCACCTGGGTCACCTTCCCCAGGTGGGGAGGTGGGCACTCGGCCCCTCCGCCTCAGCTGGGTGCTGTCCTGACTCCCTCCCCGGCGCTCTGAGGCCAAGGAGCCCCCGGGGAGCCCCTCCCCACGACAGCACGGCCCCCGGCCCCTCCACGCCCTGTCCATCGCCTGTTGACAAGGACGGCACACGCCCTGGCCCAGCAACCTTGCCGCAGCAGGGCCTGGTGCCCGAGCCGTCCTCAGCCTGAGCGTCCCAGCTCCTCACGCCCAGAGCCCATCGGGCCGGCCACTAGAACGCCACTCTGTGACAGGCCATCCGGTCACACAGCTGGAGCCTCGCCCACCCTGGCCTGCACCTTCCCTCCTCGGGGAGGGGGGGGGGGTGCGTGAAGGCCCCACCCCCACTGCAGTACCCCCTCCCCAGGGACCCAGAGTCTGCCTTGGGGGCCCCGCAGGGGGCAAGACCCAGGAGCCCTGCCGCCTCAGTGGCCCAGGGCAGGCACTGTCCATCCCCACCAGCAGAGGCGTGAGATCCTCCCAGGGTCCCGGGGGCGGGGGGGGTGGGGGGGGGTGGGGGGTGGGAACGGGAGGAGCAGCGGGTGGGCAGGGCATTCACCTCCTGGTCCCTCCAGAGCTCCCAGGATGGCCTCCAGGGGAGAGGTGGCCTCCTGTGCTGGCCACCCGAGCCCACATCCACTGGGGCACCGTGGAGGTGGTGGGGCTGCAGCCCTGCCCTCCAGGACCCTGCAGGGTGGGCGACCACCAGGTGTGACCCTGGGAGGGCTGGCGGTCACCACCTTCACTGCAGAGGTCAAATGTGTCTCCCGGATGGCTGCTCCAGAGGGCACCAGCAGCCCATAATGCTGGGAAAATACGAGACAATTCGCAAAGCACTCCCGGTTTGTCCCTCCCAGAAGTTTCTGTGGCTCTGAGAAGCCCTGGGGCAGACCTGGCCTGGCCCTCAAGGGGTGCCAGACCAGGAGGCTGGGAGCCAAGCCACTCCCATGGCCAGGTGTAGGGAGGACATGACCCTCCTCCCAGCCCACCCCTGCTCGGGACCGGGCCTGGAGGCCAGGACAGACAGCCCAGCAGGGCACCAGCCACAGAGGTCACGGTGGCCCCATCACAAAGCCGCACAGTCCCACACCAAACAGTGCCTTCTGGAAGGCGTGGGCCTGACTCACCCTGAGAACAGCATCTTCCAGTTGGTTTATTCCTTGGTCCACTAGTGGACTGGGAACCCGTGAGGGCCACCGTCCCCAGCCCTCCAGCAGGAGGCCACACCTGGAGAGGACACCTTGTCTTGCCCGGCAGCCAGCTCAGAGGACACCCACCCAGCACTCGGTCAGGGTGACGGCTGCAGACAGGCCAGCACACGGACCACGTGGCGACAGACCGTAGGGCTCCACAACAGCTTTGGGGCATAAGCCAGGCTTTTCCCAAAAGCACCGGTGACTCCTGACAGAGTGAACCCCACCTGACCACACACTGGGGGCGGCACGCTCTGGACACGGTGAGGAGGTGCTGCACCCTCCCCCCGGGCTCCACTGACCCTCTCCATTCCCCCCTTCGCAGCCACCACAGGTGGGTACCAGCAGACTATTCCCAGGTCCCCCTGCATCGTCCCCCTCACTCTCAGAACTGGCCCCAAGCCCTGGAGCCACAGCCTCCTGCGAGGTCAACCCCCACAGGGTCACACAGCCCCCCTACGGGGACACACACACACACACACACACACACACCCCACAGGCAGGACCGGAGGTTCGGCACTCCAGGGGATACTCAATCCCCAGAAACAGAGCTGGGCCTCAAACCAGAAACGCAGGTTTTCAGGAGCACCCCCCCCCCCAAGCAACTCTGAGGCAGGACCTGGAAGATCTGGGCTTTCACCCCAACAGCTGCCAGGCAGATTGTGCCACCTGGGGCCGGGGTCCCCGCTGGGGATGCCACCCAAGCCAGAGGGTGCCCCAAAGAGGAGGGTCTGTGCCTTAACCCATCACAGTCCACTCGCTGAGACCACAAGCCCCCCTGGAGGGGAAGATCATGTCTCTGCTCGAGACGGCTCCTCCGACCACCAGGGCCCCTGGGCACCCGCCCAGCCAAGTTTCCCCAGGGTTTATCCCCTCCCTGTGCCCAGGGCCACAGGGTACCTCGCCAGGCAAGCCTGCCTGGGACTGTCCCTCTGTCCCCAGGGCCATGGCTCAGTTTACCCGTCAACCAGCCAAGCCTGCTGGCCGAACAGAGAGGGGCCTCTGGACATGTGCACAATCCGAGGAAAGCAAACAAGTCGAAGGCTGTGAAGACAGTGAGCGAGCGTGTCCGAGTGACCCAGGCAGCCCCTTCCTCCCGGGGCTCTGAGTGGACCCGTAAGCCTGGGACACCCAGCACAGCCGCCGCCCAAACCTGTGCCAGGACGGCCACCTGGAACCACAACACACTGCCCTGCTGTCCCACCAGGCGTCCTGCTCCGGGGGGCTCCCCCTGGGGCCCCTCGCCTTCCCTGTGCGCCAGAGGCCGGGCAGCCAGTGGGACCTGGGCTTGGCCTCCGGCTGATAGAGTGACGTCCCCACTTCATGCTTCCTCCTCAGGGTGGTGACCACATCCACCTCCACGGAGAGGGGGACACCCGGACCTTCCGTGTGTCAGCTGGCCCCTGGGGACCCGCTGTCCTCACCCGAGGAAAGAGTTGGTCATGCCCACGTCCGGGGCCCATGGGGAGAGCGCCCAGAGGCACTGGCATTTCCCCAAAGCGTGTGGGATGAGACAGAGAATGAAAATGCAAAGCATTTCCAGACACACCCATCCCCCCTCCGAACCTGAACTGTCAAAAAAAACACAACTCCCTCTGTTTATACAAAGGGAAACATAGCACTTACTACCCTGAGCCGGCAGGGCCGGGCGCCTGCACCTGAGGGGGCCTTGCTCTAAGTGCCTCAGACCCTCCAGCGAGCACCCTAAAACATACATGCAGATATCTGGCCCTGGAGTGTCCGAGGCTCAGGCTGGAACTCCCCCAACGCCAGGAAGTTCCTGCTGCACACAGGGGCCTGGCCATGGGAAGGGGGGGACAAGGACAAAGCCAGGAGGTCCCAGACCCCCAGCAGCCGCCCACCCAGGCCTTCACTCCAGACACCAAACCGTCATCCCCTTGGCCCCGAGCCCCACGTCCCCACAGAGGCCGGGACCAGCGCCGGGCCTGGGAAGACAGGGAGGGGTCACTCACGGCCTGAAATGAAGAGTGAGTTCAGGGCAGTTATTCTTGAGAAATAGCCCCAAATATAGTGACTTCCTTCTAAAGACAAACACAGAACAGCTCATTTCTGCCAGTCCCTGGAATATGCAGGGACTAGAGACGTGTTTTGTGTCTCTGTGCCGACCCCAGCGCACCCCAACTCACCTCTGCATGCCACCTGGCGGGGACAGCATGCTGGCTGGGGCCCACGCAATGGCGGTGGGCAGGTGGCGGTCCAGGCGGAGGGAGGCCAGCCGTTAGCCCCTGGGCACAGACACTGGGCAGGGTGCGGTACGTGCAGAGTGTGAACTTTACTCCCACGGGAGCTGACCTGGCTCAGGTGCGAGGCCACGCCCTGCAGCCCAAGTCGGAAGAGCTTAAGGTTCAGTTCTCAGAAAGAACCGGACTTTTCCCTGGGGCCCAGCTGGCACAGGGAGCCTAGGGCTCCTTCCGTGGGCCTCCCCGCCAGGCCAGCCCCCCAGGGCTCCCACCTGCTCACCCGGCCCCGTGCCCAGGGTCCCTCGGCCCCGGGTCGCCAGGGAGCCATAGGCACCTTCAAGGGCCTCTGGACTCAGGGCTGAGAATGAAGTGGACAAGGTGGAGGCTGAGGGTCCGCGAACCCTCTCGGGGTGGATCTGGGAAGCAGGGGATCAAATTCAAGACCTGTTTTCCTCCTTCTACTCCTTCAAAGCTTGCTTTATACCAGGAGAAAGCCGACTGGCTTTTACGTCTTGGGATGGAAACAACTGCGGAATGGGGACCTTGGAGTGCAAGAGAGAAATACTGGATTTAACCGCATGCAAATTTGTCTCTTCATCCAGGAAGTAAATAAATAAGCTTCAAAGACAAACAGACCAGGGGAAACGTCTGCAGTGCTCAACCGAGTGTTAAGTCCATAAGAAAAGGACAAAACCCCCATAACAGCACACGAGGTGGCGCTCCGGGGCTTGCTGGCCAGCGAGGGAGGGGCTGGGCATCGGAGCCAGGCCCGTGACCCACCTTCCCACACGGCCCCCTTTCTGTGACTGGTCCCCAGACACAATCTGGGGACTGAGTCCTGATCCCCAGATTGGTCCGGGCTGGCCAGCGGCCTCCCTGCCCTGGCCGGTGGCTGGCATGGTGGGTGCCACAGGACAGAAATAAGGTGGGTGGGCCGGGGGCCTGGAGGAGGAGAGGGGTGCCGTGGGCGGGGGCCGGGCTCAGGACACTCCCACGTCCCCTGGTGCCCGCGGGAGTACCTCCCCACCATGCTCAGCGGTCACACAGGAGCTCCCAGGGGCTGCGGCTCAGAGGGCAGGGAGTCTCACCCCCAGAACAGCCCTGGACTAAAGTGGGTGGGGAGGATGAGGCCAGTGTCCACCGCCCACGGAGCTCCAGGAGGACGCATCACATGGGGGAGCGGGAGCCAAGCACCCAGTATGTCATTTCCACCAAGGCGGGTGGGGGGGGGGGTGAAGCGAAAAAGGCAGAAGAAACACAGACAATATAGCCTTCCACTTCCAACTTGCCGATGTGTGTCAAACACCCCCTGAAACTCGGCAGCTCCCCAGCAAGGGCTGTGCTCGAGCTCATGGGCCCCAGGGGCTGTCTGCCCACCCTGCTGCTTCGGGCGGGGGGTTTGTCCTGGGCCCCAGCAGGATCTCTTCCAGGAGGACCCCAGGAGGCCAGGGCACACCTCACGCACCCCCCACCCCCATTGCAACCCAGCCCCTCCCATCTCACTGACCAGCGGAGCCATGTGGCCAAGCCCAGGGTCATTGGGAAGGGCGTGGGGCCACTGCAAAACCACAGCCCACGCAGGGAGTAGGAGTGATCAGTGGGATATCCTGTGCAACGCCCCCAGCCCCAGCCCAGGTGACAGATGTCACTGGATGGGGACAAGACAGCCTGTGACCCCCCCCCCCCCACCGTGGCCTCACGGAGGGCCCCAGGCCCTGGACAGACTGTGGGCACTCCTCCCTCAGCCCCCTCCCCACACCAGGGAGCCCAGGGAAAGGTGTGTTCTGGTCACTGAGCCTGGTCCAGAGATGCCCAGCCGTCCCCCAGTGCAGGGTCTCCTCTGCTTCCCTGGGGTCACCCCTCCCTGGGCCCGCTGTCCAGGAAGAGCCACAGTGGGGCAGGTAAACCAGGCAAAGAGCCACGGCTACAGCTGCAGAGTGCCACTCATCCAAGCTGGCAGGGCCCCAGGCCCCCATCGGGGAAAGAAACTTTGTGGCTGCCTGAGGGCAGCTGTCTGTCCACTCGCAGATGGAAAGGCGCCCCAGCATGGACACAGGGCCAGGACACTCCAGCACAGGGGTGGGGGTGCGAAGAGCCGCACATGGGAACATCTCAGTGCCCAGACCACTCTTCCCCACCTGCTGGGACCTTCAGGCTCTGTGAACATTTCTCTTCCTCCTGATCTACTGCTTCTGTAACCCTAAGCCTCACCAGCGCCCGGGGGGCACAGCGGCTGCCCCTCGCAAGGCCAGATTCTCTGACACTTGCTGATGAGGTCACTGTGCCAAGCCCCATGAGAAGCACCCTGAGTGACCAGAGAAACCACAAAGCCGCCAGTCCTAAAGACCTGGCCCAGCTGGCCCAGTGACTGGGACCAGGCTCCGGGCAGCTGGGCTCGGGCAGTGACTGGAGCAGTGACTGGGGCTGGGCTCCGGGTGGCAGAGCCCAGGGACGCTGGATCCAGGGGTGATACAGCTGGAGGCACTTGGAGTCTAAGCCACGAACCCCAGGAGGGCCCTGAGGGGTGCAGGGCAAGGCCTGCCCACCAGGGGCTGGGAGGCCACAGAGAGGGAGGGAAGCAAAGACTCGACAGGGGTGGGAGGAGAATGAAGGATGGGGGGCTGGCTGTCAGGTGCAGCTGAGCCGAGGAGGACAGGGCAAGGACTGGCCACGCCATCGGGAGGGTGAAGCAAAACCAACTCTGAGCTGCTGAGGTCAGCGGGGCTCTGGGAGAGGAGACGCCCTCGAGGGCTGCCACAGACAAGGCCACCTGGGGACACAGGGCAGGGAGGGGACAGCACCAGGGCACGACCCTGCCCCACAGCTGCATCAGGAGGCTGTGAACGCAGGAGAGCTGGCTGATCCTGGACCACGATCCCTTTCTTTGACCCTCTGAGGCCCAGAGGTCAGGTAGACCAGGAGGCCCCGATCTAGGTGGTGGGCTTCCTGTCCAGCCCCCACAGAGGCCCCCTTGTGGGGCAGACGTCTCCCTGTGCCCTCTGCCCTGTGGCCGGGTGACCCCACAGGCAGGACTGAGGATGCCCAGTCTCAGAGTGGGAGGCCTGCCACCCCTCGCCTGCGATGCAGCCCCCAGGCCCAGTGTCCATCCTGAGGAGGGCCCAGGACAGAGGAGCACCGTGTCACCCACCGAGGCTGTCCAGAGGAGGCCCAGAGGGCCACACGGATGTGGGCCCCCAGAGATGCTCAGGCTGGCATCGCCGGCATCAGAGATGCTTGGCTGGACGGCACAGCCCGCTGCCTATCCAGCTGCCAATGGGGCCCAGATGCCCCACTGCCTCCCTCCCCCGCTCACCTATGCCTGTAACCCAAGGTCATGACTCTGATGGCATGTGGTGGACAAATCCCCCACCTGGACACACCCTGCAGCCTCCACATCCCTCCCTCCAATGGGTCATGGGGGGCCTCCTTGCTTCACCTCTAAGGGGAACACTCCCTTTCCACCCCGCCGCCTAAACCTCGGACGTCGTCACCCGGAAGTCTGGGAGTCACGTCCACGATCCCTGCACTTACAGATGGTGGGGCCCAGGGCACCCCATCCAGTTGGGGTCCCAGCTCCCTGAATCAAGGCAGGCAGAGTGGGCTGAGGTGGGAGGCTCAGGGCCCTTCACTGAACCACCCAGTTCGGACTCGGGCTGGGGGAGCAGAAGGGGACAAAGCAAGGGGACACTGCGGCAGTGATGGCCCCAGCCCCAGGGACCGGAGGAAGGAACCATGTGTGACGCATGGGGCCTGGCCCGGGGCCCCTAGAGAGCAGGGTCTGTGGCTCCTGCCTACTCACAAAGAGGACTCAAGGGAAGGCTGGGAGAGGATAAGGGCCCCACACCCAGAGGGCCCGGAGGTTACCTCCAGGCTGCCTGGCCAGAGGACCCCTGCCCACCCTGCCCTGCAGGCCTGCTCCACGGCAGGAACCATCGTGCAGGGCTCCGCCTCCAGCAGCGTGGCCGTGGCCGTGGCTCCTGCTTCTGTGCTGAGCACGTGCTCTGGGAACTCGGGGAAATGGATGGACCACACCCTCTTTGCCAGCCCAGACAGGGGGCTCGGGGCCAGGACCTCAGCCTGCTGACCAGCCTCCTGCCAGTGTCCACGGAGCAGGCCCTCCGAGCCTGAGTCAAGAGCATCTCCAGACCCGAGGGCAAGGGTATTGTCACCCAAGCACCCCCGCCACCAGTTCTCTGCTTCTGAGGCCAGCCCTGCTGCCCGTCCACCTCAGACCCTCTGCAACCCATTTCCCTTGCCGGCCCACGGGCCCACGGCCACAGAACCCAGAAGGTGGCTCTGGGCACCGCACGTTCCGCCCAGAAACGGAGGGACACGGCCTGACTGGGCCACTGCTCCAAAGAACACCTATTTGCACAGCCACGGACCAGAGCCAGCAGGGAGGGGAGCCCGGAAACAGACTACCCAGATAGTTCCTTCTTAATGCACCCCTGCAGAGGAGCTATTCCAGAAACTTCGCCCTGACTCTGGCTGTCCCCCCAGGGCAGGCGTCAGGATAAGCCCAATGCTCGCTGGAGGCCTCCCCCGAGGGCCATGGTCAGCGCAAGCCTGCCAGGGAGGTCCAGCCAGCATGTTCCTCCTCACCGCCCCGGGGGGCCAGGCTGTGTCCCCACCACCCACGTGGCCTTTGGGGCCTGAAACTTTGGCAGGACAAGACCCAGCCTGCTCTCCCCAGACCCCTGAGGTCCAAAGGACCTCAAAGCCTAGGATGGCTTGGCAGCAGCAGGGCTGGTGAGACTGGCCAAGTAGATCCCCTGTCCCTCTGGGGGTCAGGGAGGAGACGGGGCTGGACCTGGGACTGCGTCCAGGGTAAGCACTGTCCTCGTCAGAGGGTTGAGGTCAGAGGCCAGGCATATTGTGCAACAGCCTGTCACCTCCTCCTCTGCACAGGGTCAGCATCCTGACGGACACGTGGGGGCCTGAGGGCCACATGGCCCCCAAACTCTTCATCTGAGCCCCTGGGGTCCACAGTCAGGAAGCCAGCTCTCCCCAAGGAGGGCTCTGCTCCCTGCAGGCCTGGGGAAGGCTGCCCAGGCCCCAGCCACGTCCCTGGGGTTGAGGGGCAGGCAGCCCCCTGGCTCCCCACCATTCTGACAAGCAGCTCCCTGGGTGGAGACCCCCAGGCCCACTCCCTCCCTCCCTCACCCAGCAGCTCAGGCCCTTCCTGCGCTCCCTGGGGCCCCTCCAGATGGGGCCCTTGGTGGCCATCAGCCATGAGCAGTGAGAGGTCCTGGTCCCTCTTGAATAACCACTTCTCTCGTTGCACCAGTGTAGAGGTTTTGAGGTAAAAATCACAAGCTTTTCCTAATCCAAATACAAAAGCCACCCCTCACCACCCCAGGCATGCTGGGAGATTATCCTCGGCAGGAGCCCCACCTGCTGTGGCCCCGTCCCAGGAGGAGCCGTCCTGTCCTGTCTGCAGACAGGCTTTGTGCTGCTGACACTCCCGACAGCCCGGCCTCCTGCCTCTTTTCACATAATGTTTAGTGTGACCACATCGCCACGCGGGGCAGAACAGCATGGAATCCACCGTGCCCTGCTGTGCGCCCCACCGGTCTTCACGGTGGCCGCCGGAGAGGTTGCTCCCCGCAGGCGTGAAGGCACGTGACCGGCTCCCCTGGGGTCTGGGGTCCTGTCCAGACAGCACAGGTCCTTGTCACCTTGAGACACATGTCATCCACCCAGGCGGGACAGGGCTTCATCACGTCCCTGCTGGGTGTGCGAAGGTTCAGGAACCCGTCTGGTGGAGCACACATTTACCACCATAAACACGGGTTTGCACCAGCAAGCCCCCTGTCCCACGTCCCGCTTTGCAGGCTGTGTTGTGTTCCGCGGACTCTAAGACACCATCAGCCTTAAGACAACACAGAGGAAAGCTGGAGGGGGCGTCCGTGAGACACACCAGCCAGCCCCTACTGTCAGACAGTCGAGAGGTGAACAGCATTGAGTGTCCCGTATCTGCTCTCTGAGCTCCCGGAGCGGGTGCCTGGTGGCCGGCGGGCACCAGGCCTCATGCTCGTCGTGCCCACCGCCACTGGGTAACACGGGCAGGAAATGCCTAGCACAGGCCTCTCTCCCGCAGCCCGGTCCCTGCCACCTCCCCCACCCAGGCTGCCAGGCAAAGCAGCCCCAGCCTCCAGTCCAGAAACAGGGAGAAACGTGACAGCTGCACACCTGGCTGCAGAGGGTTGAAGGCTGAGCCCAAGAACTGTGAGACCATGACCTGAGCAGCTGACCCCGGACGGGTGGGGACAGAGCAGGGCCATCAAGCACCCATGGGATCTGTCCTGTGTGGTGGAAGCCTCGGCTGCCCGTGGGCACCCAGCCAGGGGCATGGGACGGTGGCCACGGCCACAGGGTCAGGGCTGGCTCTTGGGGCTGGCAGGGCAGGAGGGGTAACTCGACAGTTGGAGTGGCCCAGGGCGCCAGGCCCGGTCAGGCACCAGAACCCAGGAGAGGCCACCGGTGCGGAAGGGAACTCTCGTCTTAAATCCTGGCAGGTGGGTCACCTGGGGGGCTCAGTCAGTTAAATGTCTGACTCCTGGTTTCGGTTCAGGTCATGGTCTCATGGTTCGTGGGTTCAAGCCCCACATAGGCTCTAAACTGAGAGTGGGGAGCCTGCCTGGGATTCTCTCCCTCCCTCTCTGTCTCTCCCCTGCTTTCTCAAAAATAAACTTAAATAAAAAATAGATACGTAAGCCAATCAATCCTGGCAGAGAGCAGGCGGGAGCAGTTGGGGACAGAGGAGGTGGGCCACCCACCAGGAGGTGGGTGCCTGTGTATGTGTGTGCCCACATGTATGCATGTGTGCACCGTGTGTGCAGAGGCCTGTCTGTGGATTGTGAATTGTGCAGGGCGGGCCCCACGAGTGAACCACGGGGCCAAAGGTGCACCACTTCCCATTCTGACATCTGAGGGCCAGCTCATCCTCAGGGACAGGGAGGTTCCTCCTGCCACCTGCTCCCTATGACCCCCAGTCAGTGGGCCACTTCTCAAAGCCCCACCCCTACACTAGCAGAAAACACCTAAAATCTTAAGCCTTTTCATATTTCGTGCATTATTTTTTAATTTTTTTTAAGTGTTTTTATTTACTTTTGAGACAGAGAGAGAGCATGAACAGGGGAGGAGCAGAGAGGGAGACACAGAATCCGAAGCAGGCTCCAGGCTCTGAGCTGTCAGCACAGAGCCCGACACGGGGCTCGAATTCATGGACTGTGAGATCATGACCTGAGCCAAAGTCGGACACCCAACCGACTGAGCCCCCCAGGCGTCCCTTTCGTGCATTATTTTAATTCTCACAGTGAAGCCGCTTGGTCATACGACCATCCCTGAAAGTCATTTTGGAGCCACAAAAGCCCTCACTGTATGTCACTAACATGAACTGATTCCGTCTGACAACTTAGGAAACCCACGTGAGGCCAAGCCCATGGGCCCAGGAGGTGGGGTCTTAGGTTACTCGGAGCGATGAGGACAGGGGAAGGGGTCAGGCCTGGGGTCACTCTGTCGGCCCCCATGTTCCAGCACTTAGGGAACAGGGCACACAGAGGCACCTCACCGCAGCCTTTATGAGATTATTTTCCAGTAAAAGAAACAAGGAGAGTGTCGTGATTAATTCCCATTTTTACTGGAAGTTCATGATGGCCAGAAAGCGAAAACATACCCAACCTCAGACCTCCACAGCCCCAGGAGGCCCCAGGGCAACAGCAACTAGCAGGCCAGGGCCGCGGAAGCAGTGTGCCCGGGCCTGGCCCCTGGCCTCACCGACCTTTGATGCAGAAGACCAGACACATCACAGCAAACCACCGAGACGAAAAACTAATGGCTGACCTCTGACAATGGTCTTGCCAATGCACAGACCTTCCAGAAAATGGAGGAACGATGCCTTCCAGGGTGGAGACCATCCCTGTCACTCTGGCTCAAAGGTGACCCTGGTGACCCGGGACGGACCCCACACAGAGCTCATCACCTCTGCCGGGGGCTCACGCCACATGGGGGACAGGACCACCCACGTCACCTCCCACGGCTGCAGCCGGTCTCCGGAGTGGGCAGAACTGCTCGCCCACCGGCCTACCCGGCACGTGCAGCAGGAGGCCATCTCCCAACCTGCAGAGGGCTGGAGGGCGTCCGCACAGAGGCTCAGCAGCACAGCCGGGAGGGACCCGCCCCCACCCCGCCCCCACCCCGCCCCCAGCCAGCCCTGCAGGCCCACTGCGACCAGGACAGCAAGACCAGAACAGGACCAAGGCCCCTCCCATGTCTCCCACTGGCCCCAGCGGGCCCCGTCAGGCCTGGGCAGGTAGTGTCTTGTAGGGGTTCAGGATGCCCTTGGGGTCCAAGAGGGCCTTGAGCTGCTGCATGAGCCGCAGGGCCTCGGGCGGCTTGCTGTAGCCGAGGACGCCCCTCTTCTTGAAGCCCAGGCCGTGCTCTGCGCTGACGCTGCCCCGCTGCTCGGCCGTCCACTCGTACACATAGGGCTCCAGGGCGCCCAGCACCAAAGGGCTGAAGGCCTCTGACGTCACGTTGAGGTGCAGGTTCCCATCCCCTGCAAGGACAGGGGCTCTGGGTCAGGCAGGGCAGGCTGAGACCCCTTCCTCGGTACCCCCAGTCCTGCCCCTGCCCTCACGCCCGCTTCCTGCCCTTACGCCACTGGCCGCTGACCTGCAGTGACAGAAGTGGCCTGCTGGTGACCGCTCCTGTCTTCTGGGAGGTCTCTCTGAGTCCTCCCCTCTGTCCTCGTGGCCCTCTCTGAGGGCTCCCAGCCAAGAGTCACTGGCCACCTGTCCAGCTGGTGAGAGCACCCGTGGCGGTCCCCAGACCCACCTCTCCCATGGTGCCAGGAAAGCCCCATCCCCGCCCAGCCAACGCCTGCCACAAAGTCCTGGCTCCCAGCTTCCCCCTCAGGTCTGCTGGGGCCCGGCGCTCTCTGGCCTCACTGAGACATCCAGATGCGCCCTGGCTCTGCCTCTGCCCACACGCACCCCCGTCGGGGGTCCCAAAGCAACGACGAGACACAGGATTAACCCGAGACAATGGGGGCAGGAGAGGGGGCTGCAGTCTGGCCGGAGGAGAGCCTGGTGCGCCCACCTCCGTGGGGCTGAGGGGAGGAAAGGGACAACACAGAGCAGCCGCCAGCGCCCAGAGGCAGGAGGGAGGCGGACTTGCCCGCCATGAGGCCCTTACCCAGGAGGTAAACGTTCATTTGCTGGTGTGACTGCCATGCAAAGCCAGCATGGGAGCCACCGCAGATGCGCAGAACAGGAGGCCCCCGTCCCAGACTCGGAGGTCAGGAAGGTGGAAAGGGCCGAGCAGAGCAGACAGTGCGTGGGGCCCAGGGAGGGTTGCCGCCCACCCTGAGACACAGGGAGCCGGGGCGCCAGCAGGAGGGGCCCCTAGAGGCTAGAGCAGCAAACCCCAGGCAGCACAGGGGGCACAGGGGGCGGGGCTGCCGATGACCCAGAGCTTCTCACGCCCCACCTCCCTCCCTCCGGGTCTGTCAGGGGTAGGGAGCAGAGCAGGTACCCTCTCCCACCAAAGTGGTCCCACGGACGCACTCAGGGCAAAGGCACCAGAGCCCCACCAGGGAGCTGCCCGGGAAAGCCGGTCCATGCACACTGCCCGGGTATGCTCGGCCACAGCCAGAATTCACACCACCTCAGTGCTCCCGCGGACCTTGAGCTAAGAACGCGAAGATTAAAGAGGTTCCAGCTCGGGGACCTGGGTCCCCACCCCCACTCCTTCTCCCTGCACAAGGAAGTCACCCAAATAATTCCCACAAAGCCCTAAATACAGGAGCCCACAACAAAAATGACCTGCACACAAGGAAGCAACCACCATGAGCAGGAGCCAGCAGAGAACAAGGCACAGACTTCTGACACTGTAACTTCCAGAAACTGAACACAATCGTGTCATATGTTAAGAGTAAGAGATAAAAAAGTATAAAGAGATAAAAAGTAAGAGATAAAGAGTATAAAACACTGACCAGGCGAAGTTCTTAAATATCTAAGTCAATTTTCTAGAAACAGAAACTACGAATCACTGAAACAACAGTCAATGAACGGCTTCAAGGCACACGACTCACGGCAAGAGGTTAATGAGAACGTGAATCAAACATGGGAGCTTGATGCAGCACCGGTCAGAGATGGGGACAGCAGGGGACACGGGGGGACACGGGGGAGACAGGGCCGGGAGATTGGGGGACATGGGGAAGTCAGAGCCGGGAACAGCAGGAGAGACACGGGGACCACAGGCTGCAGCCCCGGGGACACCAGGGGACATGGGGGGGGGGGGGGGACACGGAGGAGTCAGAGCCAGGAGACCGGGGGACACAGGGAGTCAGATGTGAAGAGAGAAGGGGAGTGCAATTTCTAAAACCAGAGCCCAAAAGACTGCAGGCAGGACGTGCAAACGTTCACCCAGACAGACCAATGACCCCAAAGCACCCCAAAGACAAAGGGAAAGAGAACACAACAGACTCCCTTTGTGGGGGGAGGGCAGCATTCTCACGGGGAGCTGACTTTGCAACAACACGCGAGTCACAGACGGCAGGACGCCTTCACCCTGCAGACAGGACGGAGCCGTCAACCAGACGCGGGTGTGTGAGTCCACTGGAAAAGACCTTCACAACAAAATCAATACGTTGTCAGGCAAATACAATCTGTGATGTTCTGTCACCTACTGCCCCACACTAGTGGACTGAGATTCGGGGAGAGGCTGTGACACAAGACTGAAGAAGGACCGCAGGCCGGCTGAGCCCGGACAAACACGGAGCACACGAGATAACATCATCTCTTTTCTCAGAAAAGAAAACTGAAATAGATCCCAAGAAACTGTGCGTGAACCAGGAGAGGACAATGACAATGAAAGTCACGGGTCTCAAGGTCCTTGCACCGTGTCAGTTGGGGATGTCGGAGAAGCAGAGCTGACAGGGTGTGGGCCCACATACAGATGGGGAGCAAGGTCTGAAGGGAGGGGGTCACACAACTGAAGGGCCTGGCGGGGCGGGCCAGCAGGCAGCTTGGGTCCAAAGGCGGTGTGGAGGCAGAAGTCCCTCCTCCTCTGGGGACCTCAGTCTCTCCAAGGCCCTCAACTGATTAGATGGGGCCCAGTCACATTACGGAGAGTAATCTGCTCTGCTTACTGCTGATTTAAATATTAACATTATCCAAAAACCACCTTCACGGTGACATTGGGGCTGGTGTTTGGCCGCAGCCTAGCCACATCGACACAGAATTAACCACTCCATCGTGTTTAGAAGGAGGAGAATGATGACACTGATCAACTTCAAACTCCGACAAGCTAAGGATGCACGTGGCATCTGAGGCTGGTACAGAGAACAGACACACACACACGATTCCCTAATTTATAAATGGGACAGGTTCAAACGAGGAAACAGAGTAGGCAAGAGAAGGCAGTAAGTTAGAGAAGAGAAACGCAGGACGGGAGGCCCACAGTAAGAGTGGGAGTCCCGGAGCCCAGCGGCTCCAGCAACGTGAGTGACGGCAGCAGAAGGGCCACTCTGAGCCAAAGAAAACTGAGAACGAGCAGATCCAAGAAAAGCTCTCTGCCCTCCCCGTCTGCTGAGAGCAAGACACACACAGGCCAGGGTGTCGCCCCCGCCCCCGGAAAGGAGAGCCAAGCCCCGGGCGGCCGTGGGCCCTGACCGGCCAGCCGGACCGCAGGGGTCTGCGCGGCGAGCCCACCGTCCCTCCAGTGCCTGGTGTGCACACCCACGTCCCCGCACTTTGCCGTCAGAAGCCCAAAGTCGCCTGCCTTGCCTGGGACCTCTCTAAAGACGCAGTATCCTTTGTCACGATGCTGCATAAGCCCCGGTTCTAACCGCCTGAGCCACTCACCACTTAGCCTCCCTGGCGTAGGCCCGATGCAAAGCCAGTGAACCTGCATGGTCTAACGTTCAGGCCCAGCCCAAGAACCTAGGAGGGCAGAGGGGACAGCTACGCTTTCTCTCCCCTCCATGGAGTAAACAACATGCTCGAGTTTAAAAGCAACGAACGTTTATTTGTGTGTCTCGTGTCAGAAAGTGGTCCAGGTTCATTCTTCTGCATGACGCTGTCCAGTTTTCCCGGCACCACTTGCTGAAGAGACTGTCTTCATTTCACTGGATACTCTTTCCTGCTTTGTCAAAGATTAGTTGGCCACACATCTGTGGGTCCAATTCTGGGTTCTCTATTCTGTTCCATTGATCTATGTGTCTGTTTTTGTGCCAGTACCATACTGTCTTGATGATTACAACTTCGTAGTAGGGACTAAAGTCTAGATGAGACCTATCAAAACCCTAGAGGAGAAAACAGGCAACAACCTGTTTGACCTCTGCCGCAGCAATTTCTTACTCAACATGTCTCCAGAGGCAACGGAAACAAAAGCAAACATGATCTATTGGGACCTCACCAAGATAAAAAGCTTCTGCACAGCAAAGGAAACAATCAACAAAACTAAAAGGCCACCGATGAAATGGGAAAAGATATTTGTAAATGACATATCAGATAAAGGGTAGGTATCCAAAATCTATAAAGAACTTATCAAACTCCACACCCGAAAAACAAATAATCCAGTGAAGAAATGGGCAGAAGACCTGAATAGACACTTCTCCAAAGAAGACATCCAGATGGCCAACAGACACATAAAAAGATGTTCAACACCACTCATCATCAGGGAAATACAAATCAAAGCCACACTGAGATACCACCTCACACCAGTCAGGGTGGCTAAAATTAACAACTCGGGCAAAACAGATGTTGGCAAGGATGCAGAGAAAGAGGATCTCTTTTGCATTGTTGGTGGAAATGCAAGCTGGTGCAGCCACTCTGGAAAACAGTATGGAGGTTCCTCAAAAAATTAAAACTAGATCTACCCTATGACCCAGCAATAGCACTGCTAGGAATTTACCCAAGGGATACAGGAGTGCTGATGCATAGGGGCACTTGTACCCCAATGTTTATAGCAGCACTCTCAACAATAGCCAAATTATGGAAAGTGCCTAAATGTCCATCAAGTGATGAATGGATAAAGAAATTGTGGTTTATATACACAATGGAATACTACATGGCAATGAGAAAGAATGAAATCTGGCCATTTGCAGCAACGTGGATGGAACTGGAAGATATCATGCTAAATGAAATAAGTCAGTCAGAAAAGGACAGACATCGTATGTTTTCACTCATATGTGGATCTTGAGAAACTGAACAGAAGACCATGGGGGAGGGGAAGGGAAAAAAATAGATACAGAGAGGGAGGGAGGCGAAACATAAGAGACTCTAAAATACAGAGAACAAACTGAAGGTGGATGGGGGGTGGGGGAGAGGGGAGGGTGGGTGATGGGCATTGAGGAGGCACCTCTTGGGATGAGCACTGGGTGTTGTATGTAAGCGATGAACCATGAGAATCAACCCCCAAAACCAAGAGCACCCTGTAAACACTGTATATTAGCCAACTTGACAATAAGTTATATTAAAAAATAAATAGTAAAATAAATAAACAAAAATTTTAAAAATAAAATAAAAAATAAAAATAAACCCACAAGGTTTTCAGCATTGAAAAACAAAATAATAATAAACAAAATAAAATAAAATAAAACAACAAGTGGCAAACCGTGGAACAAAGAAGCCCCAACTCCTTGTCATCTACTAGACACGTCTAAGCCATAAGGATGGAAAACGGTCGAAAGTCCTGGGAAGAAACACATCGTGTCAGGAAAACAACTAAATGCAAGGAAGCCTGTGTCACTGCACAGTATCAGTCAAGGCAGGCTCCCAGGACAGAGCGATTCCGGGGCCCAAAGAGCCCACCTACCAGGTGACAAAAGAGCCCACCTACCAGAATGACCGATGTGACCTCCCTCCATCTTCACCACTCACAGAGTGACAGAGCCTGCGGCCGCTATGAGGCTTTCTAACCCCCGCTCAGTACGCAGCACCCAGGCACGACCCAGCGCTCACACAGCAGGTCTGTGTGCACAAACACTGGCCCCCTGACCACGGAGAACACGCTCTCCACGAGGACTCGGGAAATGTCAGGAAACCGGGCCACTACCCGAGGGGCACACACGGTGTGACCAGGCTCGCAGGCTTCTATGCAACAAACAACAAGTCAGAAATTTTAACAACAGCTAGAAAACTCTTGTACGTTTGGGAATTTACAAACACATTTCTGCCTAACTGATGGGTCAGAGAAAAGAGAACGGGAATCAGAAAGTACGAGGGAGGCTGGCCAGCGTCCACAGAGGAGGCTCTCAGAGCTGAGTGGGGCCGGCCTCACCCTCTGCCCTGTCCACTCCCCGGAGCCCGGGGCGGAGGTCAGGACGGCAGGCAGCCCAGAAACCAAAGGGCAGGAGAGGGCGAGGAGGGCCGGCGGGCAGCAGCGGAGCCGGGAGCCCAGATGCCCAGCAGGCGGCACAAAGCGCCCAACTCTGGCTCCCTGGCGCACCCTCCTGGCCGAGCACACAGACGCCGGGGCTCCTGGGCCGGCGTGAGCAGGTGCTGGCCTCACGGACCCTCAGACATCACGTGGAGTCTGACAGGACCACACACAGAGACACTACTTAAGACAGTCACCCCTGGGGTCCGCGAGACTGGTGTGCAGAGAGAAACCTAAATACTTATGCTAGAAAAGAAAAAAGGCTGAAAATCAGGCAGAGTACTTGACTTACAGTCAGAAGAGCCGCTGGGCAGGCTCAGTGGAGAAGGGAAGGAGGGAATAAAGGTAACAACAGAAAAAAAGAGAAAACGAGGTGCAGCGGAAAGGATCAAAGGAGGACGCGGTAGGACCGACAAGCGTGAGAAACAAGAGGGAGGCGGCAAAGAGGAAACCCCATCGGGACGGAAACCGGGGCCACCCGCGAGGGCCGACCCGACAGAGGAGCAGGAGCGGGATCAACAACTTTGTGCCAACACGGCCGAGATTTACAAGAAACGGACAAACTCCCAGAAAGCAAACTTGGCAAGAGCACTCAGCCAGGACGGCCCCACAGCTGGTAAGGACACGGGTCCGCGCTCAGCCCCCCGCCACCTAAAACACAATACGCCTCCGGCCCTGAAACTTCGCTGTCAGCTCCCAGGGGACAGTCAAGGAGGCGGTAACGCCAACCACTCAGACCCCGCTGGGCCCAGAGGGAGAGGCCAACGCCCAGCTCGGACACAGCGAAGGGACCCTACAGGATGGCCAGGCCCGGAAGGCCACCGGAAGAACCCCGTGCAGAACAGAGGCACGTGGACCACGCAGGGCGCAGAGGGCCGGGCCGAGCCGGGCTCACCCGCGGGTCACAGCCCCCCTGCAGGAGAGGGTCTAGGGTGCACCACCCCACGACCACAGGAAAACATGCCCGGGTTGCATCCGCAGACACAGAAGCAGCTTTCCACAAATTCAACACCCCCCTCGACTCACAGAGTGGGGGCCCGACTCCACCTCTGGCCGTGACGCCATCTCCGTCGGCAGCAGGAGCCGCTGTCAGTGCCCCTCGAGGAGCGGGCTCTGGCCCGGGGGCTCCAGCTGCACGTCCTTGCCCCCGGCCCTAGGTGAAGATGCCCTCCGTGCCCATCCCCCAGCCCCCGTTTGGGAGCCCACCGCGCAGACGGGGCTTCCTCCAGGCTTCCTCCCTGAACGCTAGGTGTGCGAGCCCCGTGCCTTTGCCCGCCAGCGTTCCCGTTCAGTGGTCTGACAAACCAGAGAGTGGTCCGAGTTAGCAGCACCCCCTCCTGTGGTTTACACATCTGCGTCCTGATGAAGAAATGGTCCCCACTGCGAGGTCATCATGCTCTCGGGTCCTCTCCTTCACGAGGGAGAGTCTGAGCCACGCGGACAGCGCCACGGGGGTGTGGGTGGTGGCTGCCCCCAGCCCCTGGCCATTCTCACCATCCTCAACGCTGGACAACCTACCCCCCGCCCCGCGCACTCTGGGGCCACCAGCCGGCACCACATGCCCTGCCTCCAAACCACAAACCAGGTCCTTTCCAAAATACCCAAAGATCCATGAAGACAATTAGGGTTCTCCCAGGTCCCAGGTTCCCCCGTCACTGCTGACCCCGGCGCAGCTCACCCAGGTGGCCGTAGCCCACCACGTGCTTGGCCCGCGGGCCGAGGCGCGCGCGCAGGTCAGTCACAAGGTCGTAGAGCCTCTCGGTGGGCAGGGAGAGGTCGTACTTGTACACGTAGCCATCCCGGCTCAGCGCCTCCGAGATCCTCTCCCTGAGGGCCCACAGCGCCTAGGATGGACAGAAAACAGGCAGAGTCAAGGGCTGCCGCGAAGGGTGTCTATGCTGATGGCAGTCAAAACGCTGGGGCCTGGGGGGACTGGGACAGTCATGAGGGAGCTTTCCGGGTGACGGAAGCGTTCTTGTGGTGATAGGCACAGGGATTTGATCCAAGAGCCAGTACCAGATGGGGCCCCAGAACGTGGCCATGGCTCGCTCAAGGACACTGCAGGTGACAGGGTGGGAGCTGGTTGGGGCTACCGGCAGGCAAGGAGCCAAGTGAAGGCAGGGTTGGGACAGGGAAGACCCTGCAGACGGAGGGGACAGGGCCACAGGGATATGCGGGCTGTGGGGGACCCATCACATCACTGCCCTTCCAGATAAATCCATCCACGGGTCACTGCCTAGGCTTGCTGACCTGTCACCAGGGACACCTGAAGTCCTCACGATGGAGCAGAGGACAGACAGCGCCGAGCAGAGGACAGACAGCGCCAAGCAGGCCATCGCTCGGATGCAGGGTGGTCGCTGTCCTGCCCCCCACATGTCCCCCGGATCCAGGAAGCGTCATGGCAAAATTTCTACAAGTAAGGACTCGTGCCCTGGCTTTTTCACATGATCACAGTGCCAGGACCGCCCCCAAAGGAAGAACAACAACCCCTCACTCCCGTGGACCCCTCGCCACCCCGGATCCCTCACCACCAGACAGTGTCCCGGCCTCCCCAATTCTGTCATCGGCGTTAGGGGTCACTCCGAGGTCACTCTGCCTCCGACCCTCAGCAGCTCCCACCACCACCTGCCTCACACGCACAGAACCCGGCAATGACTCCACACAGCCCGCTATGCTGCTGGACCGCGAGCTGGAGCACTGCAGGGCAGTCCGGCTGCCCACGGGCTCCTCCATTCACACCCACCACACCCTTCCGTGGCCACAGACCTGCCCTCCCCCCCGCCGCCGCCTGCCCACCCTGCCCACCCTGCCCACCCCGCTTCGGGGCCCTGGAGGATGGCTCCTGCCTCTGTCCTATCTTTGCTCAAATGCCCCTGTGTGGATGTCCCCCCCACCCCCCCGTGTCGTGCCCTGCCCACCCGGCACTGCCCAGCTCCTCCGTTTGAGAACACAGCTGTGAAGCCAGCAGTCCAGACGGGGCAGGGACCAGTGTGGGCACACGTGGCGGCCCCGTGGCCGCTGCCCCCACAGGACAAGCGGCGGCGACCCCACCCCAGCGGCCGGCTCTCGGGACTCGCTCTGAGCAGAAGCAGGGAGCACTGACTTTCCTGCTGTCCTCCCGCTGCTCAAGCCTCGGTCGGCGGAGCGGAAATGCCCGCGTGTGCAGGACAGGGTGGGAGCCTCTGTTCTCACGGCCCCCAGGGCCTGCACTCCCACCACGGACGGACACTGCATTCAGGAAGAAGTAAGGGCGTGGAAACACCAGAAAAGAAATAGCTATGCCTGTCGGCAGGCAGAGAACAGCACTGAGCCGATCCGGAGACTGAAGGATTGGCCCACGTTTCCTGCGCTGGCGCTGGCTGCGTGACACTGCGGGGGAAGCACAAGACGCCCCTGCCTGGGTCTCCCTCAGTGATGACATCACCCAGTGGAGACGATGGGGCCATAGAGGTGGGAAGACGGTCAAGTGCCCTGAGACCCTTCGTCAGGAGAGGGGCTGAGGCACTGACAAGGTCTGACCCCTTTGCTAAACATACAAATAACTAAAGAGAAAGGTTCAGCGATAAGGCGGAGAAAGGAACCCACTGAGCAGACCATAAGGGCCAGCCTGAGACCCGCCCCACTCACCCGCACGGCCTCTGCCCCCGCCCCTGGGCAGCCCCAGCCCTCCCACCACCCGGCTCCCGCGGCTGCTCCCACACAGCGCCCCAGGGACCACGGAGCACAAACTGGGGAGGACGGCACACAGCACCCCAGTCCCGCAGTGACGGTAACGGTGACGATGGCTCCCACAGCCGTGGCTTCCTTCTCCCTCCTTTAGCCTCAGAGCTGAATGATCTCTGGTGGCAACGTCAATGCCCTCTCCTAGGAAAATGTAGCCCTTGAGACTGGCTCAGTTCCAGGCACACCTTCCCATGTCCCCCGGCAGCTCTTTCTGCCTTTTTTTTTTAATGTTTATTTATTTTTGTGAGACAGAGAGAGAGAGAAGGTGTAGGGGAGGGGCAGAGAGAGAGGGCGACACAGAATCTGAAGCAGGCTCCAGGCTCCGAGCTGTCAGCACAGAACCCAACGCGGGGCTCGAACTCACGAACCAGGAGATGGTGCCCTGAGCCGAAGTCAGACTTTCAACCCGACTGAGCCACCCAGGTGCCCCATCTTTCTGCTTTTGTTTAAGATACTGATGATAGGGACACCTGAGTGGCTCAGTCTGCTGAGTGTCCAACTTCAGCTCAGGTCATGATCTCACGATTCACGAGTTCAAGCCCCACATCGGCCTCGCTGCTGTCAGCACAGAGCCTGCTTCAGATCCTCTGTCCTCCTCTCTCTGTGCCTCCTCCACTTGTGCTCTTTCAAAAATAAAGAAAACATTTAAAAAATAAAATAAAATAACACAGAATACGACTGATAAAGACAAAGACCCAAAAGTGTGCTTCCAGAGAGCGAGGGACACCTGCCCACATCCGGATAGCGCACACCCTGAGCCGGACACACGGCACCGTGCAGACGTCCTGCACCAGTTCAGCACGACAGAAGCAGGGAGGGGCCAGCGGCACACGCACCTTGACTTTCATGTGGTCTGTGGCCACGGTCCCATCCGTCACCAGGCCGGAGCTCAGCACCTGCTCCAGGAAGTCATTCAGCTTCTCAGCATCATGGCCTGCTCTGGAGCCTGAGGTCTCGATCAGAACATAGAAAGGACTCTCTGGAAGGCACAGAAAGCAGGATGAGCAGAGGCGAGGCCGGCAGACAGACAGTCAGGATGGGCCTGGGCTGAGCATCTCCGACAGCCCTGTGGGGCCATCGGGCAGGCAGCTCACACAGCAGAAAGCCTCTGCTCAGTTTAGAAATAGGTCCTTCGGGGTGCCTGGGGGGCAAGTCGGGTAAGTGTCCCACTTCAGTTTGGGTCACGATCTCACAGCTCATGGGTTCGAGCCCCACATCAGGATCTGTGCTGACAGCTCAGGACCTGGAGCTGCTTGGGATTCTGTGCCTCCCTCTCTCTCTGCCCCTCCCCTGCTTGCACTCTCTCCCTCTCTCAAAAAAATAAACATTAAAAAAATTATTAAAAAATAAATAAAAACAGGTCTTTCATGGGGCGCCTGGGGGGCTCAGTCAAGGAGCACGTGACTCTGGATCGTGGGGTTGAGCTCAATCCACGCTGGGTGTAGAGATCACTAAAAACAATAAACTTCTGGGGCGCCTGGGTGGCGCAGTCGGTTAAGCGTCCGACTTCAGCCAGGTCACGATCTCGCGGTCCGTGAGTTCGAGCCCCGCGTCAGGCTCTGGGCTGATGGCTCAGAGCCTGGAGCCTGTTTCTGATTCTGTGTCTCCCTCTCTCTCTGCCCCTCCCCAGTTCATGCTCTGTCTTGCTCTGTCCCAAAAATAAATAAACGTTGAAAAAAAAATATTAAAAAAAAACAATAAACTTGTAAAAATAATCATAAAATAAAATAAACAAAAAACAGGTCTTTCACTGGAAGAGAGACCACGCTCCCCAGAAACACATGAACTACCACATGACACCATGAAACCCTCAGCACTGGCGCCTGGATGGGGCCCCTCTTACAAAACCACACACGGTGGGGAGACCCCCATGCCCATGTGGCCCACTGTGCCCGCAATGCTCAGCAGTTCGTGCAAAAAATGCACACTAGGGGCACTTGGGTAGGGGGCTCAGTGGAGCCTTAATTTCAACTCAGGTCATGTTCCCAGAGTCATGGGGTCAAGCCCCACATCAGGTTCCACACTCAGCACGGAGCCTAGTTGAGATTCTCTCTCTCCCTCTCCCTCTGCCCCTCTTCCCTGTATATACACACCCATGATCTCTCTCTCTCAAAAAAGAAAAACGCATACCTTTTACCCAAGATATCTTTTTTGAAGTTTAAAAAAAGGTACGTTAGTAACTATAAGAAAACGTTAAGCTTGTTTTTTCAAGGCTACTGTAAGTTTATCTTTACACTTGTTGAAATCACAAATAAACTCACTGAACCGCCTTTTCTTTCAGTACTACATTGTCCCTTCCAGGAAAACACGACAAGTTGGTCCTACTGTAAACAGAACAGTGTTTTCCAGAAAGTGGCTTTTTCCACGCTGAAATGCACATTCTGCTCTTAAATTTCTCACACGTCATAGAAAACACGGAGAGCTTTTACATTTCTATTGGCTCCTTTTCCAATTACAAAAGTAAAACATGATTATGAAAGGAGTCTTAGGGGCCCCTCGGTGGCTCAGTCGGTTGAGCGTCCAACTCTGGCTCAGGTCATGATCTCAAGGTTCATGGGTTTAAGCCCTGCATCAGGCTCTGCGCTAACAACATGGGGCTTGCTTGGGATTCTCTCCCTGCTTCCTGGCCCCTCCATGCGTGCCCTCTCTCTCTCTCAAAATTAAATCGTTAATTGATGAACTTTTAAAATTTAGAGCATAAAGATCTTTCCATATTTATGACTATTCTGAACTAAGTTGTGTCCCCCAAATTCCCACAGTGAAGCCCTAACCCACCCCCAACATGACTATATTTAGAGACGGGGCCTTTTGGGAGGTAATTAAAGCTAACTTAGGTCATAAGAGTGGGGCCCTGACCCCACAGGGCTGGTGCCCTCGTAAGAAGAGGGAGGGGCACCAGGAACCCCACCACCACCACCACCACCACCAGGAAAGGCCACGTGAGCACAGAGCTCCGGGCCGCCTGCAAGCCAGGACGAGGGCCCTCGCCAGAACCAGCCCTGCGGCCTTGCAGTGCCACCATCTGTTAGGGCAGATCTCAGAGGTGAAAATACCAGGATCTACAGGTTCCGAGGCACAGACACTTTCTGCAACGTGATATCGGCGTCCTGTGTGCTGGTCTGGAATGAACCGGCTGGGATCTGTCACGGACAGATACTCCTCTGAGTCGAAGAGAAGTGTTTCTGACGAGTGCACCTGGGTTCTCAAAGGCCCCGGCGCTCTGGCACAACAGGCAGCACCGATGGGACCCGCACTGGGGGCTCATTTAAAACGCGCATAAAGGAATTCTGCACTCAGCCAGTTGTGGCGATGCCAGGGCCACGAACACACCGACCTGTCCAGGTTCCTGCCACACCTTCCCAGGTTGTGGGCAGGACTGATGGCCTGCGAGCCTCCCCTGCGACCCAGGGCCCGGAGGGGGTGCCGCCCACCAGCTGGGATCAGTACCTTGCACGGGGCTGGCGAGGCGAAGGTGACGCGTGACCAGCCACATGCACTCGGCATCCATGAACTCGTATGCGGACAGGATCTCACCCAGCAGCCCCTTGCAGGTGCTGAAGGTCTGCAGGACCTCAGAGAAGCCCGGACAACCTGCAAAGGGTCAGAGCCTCAGGCCCCAGAGCCCACGGCCCCCGACACCCACCCCGTCCCCCCTTACCGTGGCCGCGCTGACCCCAACCCCAGGGGAGGGCGCTGGGCGAGCTGGGCAGCCTCGGGAAGGTGGTGGGAAGCAGAGGGGCCGAGACGTAATGAGAACGCAGGGCTAGTGGTTGGGAACGGCTTCGTTGTAGCTCTCTTCCCACAACCAGCACTCGGCTTTCCGTGGGGAATTCATCTGGGGCTTCAAGACACAGCCAGGCCCAGCACAGGCCCGGGTAGCTCGCCCGCCGGCGGCTGGAGGCGACCCTGCGACAGGAGGGGTGGGATGCACGCAGCCTTTCAGAGGTGAGGCAGGGAGAGTCTGCGGGGGGCGGGGAAGTGTGTCCTGCACAGCTCGAGGCTGGCAGGTGCCTGCTCTGCACATCCAAGGAGCACATGGAGGTGCCACGGCGGGGACAACAGGGCATGTGGGGGTTCGGCAGCACATGGAGCACCGCGACGGGAGCGCTCATAAATGGAGATCAGACGGGAAGAGACTGCCCAGACGTGACAGGATTGTGAAAGGGTGGAAAACACGGCAGAGCGAGAGCACACACTGGAAAGTTGTGTCGTGGGTTCAGTGACAGCCCTGAGGGACAGGAAGACAGGAATCTTCTAGAACTGGTGAGACATCAAGCCACAGGTGCAGGAAGCTCACGAGACCTACACACAACGCGCCCCAAATCACAGAAGACCAAAGACAAAAAGAAGACCTTTAAAGTGACCACAGAACAGAGCGCCAGAGTCCCCGGAAGCCACAGTGGCGGAGGGCAGCAGGCCTCCCCGTGACCACCAGCACGAGCCACAGGCCACGCAGTGACGCTCGACAGGAGGAACAAAAACAAACCCAACGTGCTTGTGGACCAGTGACAGTGTCGTCACGGGGGGGGGGGGGGGGACGAAGTCACTGAAGACACAGCGGGGGACAGAGGACGCGTCACGAGGAGTGTGTCCCAGGTGGAAGGCCCGACGTAGGAGGCATGCTGAGAGCCGACGGGGACGAGCAGCGACAGGGCAGGCGGTGCGTCCCCACAGGCGTGACTGATTCCGCCACAGTAATGAACACACAAGAAATGACACGATCTCCCCCAGCATCTTCCAGCATAAGCTACTTAAACAGCGGACCAAACGGATGGAAGAGACGAGCAAAGCCCCAGTTGTGTTACAGAATAAAGTGTGCTCTGCACCAAGACAGGACAGGGTCCGCTCCAGACCTTGCTCTGGGAACCAAGAAGGCCAGGTCCTGACCCCTCTGGGAACAGAGAGCGAAACTGGGAGAGGCAGGAGCGGCCTCCCGAAGGGCTCCCACCCCTGCACCAAGGGCAGGGCAGCCGGAGGAGGTGCGGCTCTGAGCCGGCGGCCGGCCCACCTACCGAGGAAAGCCACGCTCACAGCCCTGGGCTTGGGCGGACACAAGATGGACACGGCCGTGATGACCCCCAGCGTGCCCTCGGACCCGATGAAGAGCTGCTTCAGATCGTAGCCCGTGTTGTCCTTCCGCAGGGTGCTCAGGCAGTTCAGGACCGTGCCGTCCGCGAGAACCTAATGGGCGAAAGAAGTAGGCTCAGCCCTCGGTCCCAGCAGGTGCCCCTCCCCTCCCACCACAATGCTCGGTGGGGCCGGGGGGGGGGGGGGGTGCTGCAGCCCAGCACCGCCTCAGAAAGCAGAGCCAGGCACAGGCCCCACCACACCCCGGAGTGTTCGGGAACGCGGGGCCCGGCGTTACTTAATCAGGCTGAAGGAAAGACTCATCCCCCCAAAGCCAGCAGACCCCCGAGGGAGGCAGAGAAGGGGGCGCAGCCAGGTGCAGCTGAGGTGGCATCGGGCCCACCGCCCCCCCCCCCCCCCCCGTGTCTCGACCTCACCCTGCACCACCCCAGCTGTCCCTGCAACCTGCAGAGCGGCCCAGCAGCCCAGCCAGGACGGGGCTCCCGCGGACCTCACAGGGGAGCACAGTCCGTGCTGGGAGACGGCCAGGAGGGCCGGGGGGACACAGGACGGCGGACGGCGCCCCCCAGCTCACCGCTTCCAGGCCTAGGACGGTCCCATGAAGTGAGCCGTAGCGCAGAAACCGCAGGCCGCCTGCATTGGTGGCCACATTTCCCCCGATGTGGCAGCTGCCCTTGGCCCCCAGGTCCAGGGGCATGATGAAGCCCCTCTCCTCCACGTGACGGCTGAGATCCTCCAGGACACAGCCCGCCTGGCACACCAGGGTCCCTGCCGGGCGGGAGGAGATAACTCGGGGCGGGGAGGGGCTCCCGGCCCCGCAGGAGCAAGGACTCATGGCGGGGGGGGAGGGGGGCCCACAGGGGTCAGCCACCCGGGAGCCGTCCCCCCCACAGAATCCAGGCAAGGAAAAGGTGTATGTCCCCCCAAACCAGAGAAGAAAACCCTCATGTACGCTCACCCTCGTGTGGGAGGGACAAGAGAGAGCAGTGCTCTTAGGAGGGGGTCCCTGGCTGGCAGGGGACCCCCACCAGGGACATGTGACGAACCTGACGACAGTTTGTGCTTTGGGTGCTGCCGGCAGGGAGCAGGACAGGTGCTGTGCCCAGGGCCCCCACCACAGATGTGTCCTGCTGGACAGACAAGCCACCGGGCCACTGGGGCCGCTGGGCGGGAAGGGTCTGCACGCTGGCTTGTGCCTCAGACGGGGCACCGCATCCACAAGGGCAGACAGGGCCATCTTGGCCAGAAAAATGCCAGGGTCACAGGGACTCACAGCCCTCCCCTTCACCACAAACCCCCAGCACAGGCCCCCGAGTGACCAGCTGAATGATTCCCCAGGGCACACACACACCCAGAGGGCCAGGCGCACAGAGCGGGGGCCCCCGGGGCCCCGCCGCAGGCCAGCAATCAAGGCACCCCGGGCAGGGTAGGCTTACCGGACATGTCGTGGAAGCTGATGACCTGGTTCATCAGGGCGGTGGACAAGATGACCTCATCGAAGACGGGCACGCTGCCCCCCACCATGCCTGTGTTTCCCCCCTGCGGGTTCACGGCCAGGTTTCTCTCGTGACAGTGCCTGAGACGTGCACAGGGGGCATCAGGGCCCCCCGTCACGCACAGCGTCATCCCTGCAGGACAGCACGCAGGCCAACACCCGGCTGTGAGGCCACTAAACCTTGCTTCCGTACCCTCTCTTGTTGGCCGCGGCCCAGATGGGGGAGCCTCCTGGGTCCCCACGTGGGACGAGTCTGAGGAGGCCCGTGTCTGTCACAGACTGCACGGAGCGCGAGGCTGGCACTTTCCCAGATGCCAGACAGGGTGGCACGCGAGGGCGCCCCTCTTCGAACAAAGCGCCAGTGCCAGCTGCACCCCTGCTGCTCCCCAAGAGCCACTCAGTTCCCAGCCCCCGGGCTCCTTCCCCCCCACCCCACCACGCTCCACACACGTCCACGTCACTGTGGCACTTCATCCACGGCCAGGCTCCAACTCCGCAAAGGCCTAAGCAAGCGGAGGGCCCACAAGGGTGTGGCTTTGCAGGAGCGCACCTGCCCGCGGGAGGCAGTCCGCGCACGCACATCACGTGGGCCGCCCTGGCAGGTGGAGAGCCCCCGCGGTGGGCTGACGGTGAGTGTGCGTGGGCCCACATGCACTCACGGAGGCCATTCCGAAGCCGCAGTTACGTGAGTGTAAAGGTGCACGGCCCCGCTGCGTGCTCTCTGGCAGCTCCGGGAGGCCAGTGAGCTGCAGAGAACTGTGAGGCGCACCCCCTCACGCACTGGACGTGGCGTGGAAGAGTCCGCGCTGGGGGCACGACGCGAAGTGAGTCAGACGCAGGAAGGCAAACACTGTATGATCTCACATGTGGAACCCAGAAAACCAAACGAACAGAAACAGGCCCACGGAGGACAGAAGGCTGCCAGCTGGGGGTGCGCAGATGCAGAGGCACAAGGTCACGGTTATAACGTACATCGGTCCCGGGAAGGAGGCACCCACGGGAAGTCAGGAACGCTGCAGGGACCTTATGGGGACCACACGTAGTCACGAGACCACCTGCTAACGGGTAAAACTATCAAACCACGGTGTCATCCCCCACAGGCCAACAGGACACTGCACGTCGATTACACTCCAACCTCAAAAACCGGCGTGGGAGAATAATTAGCATCTAGAAACAGGTGCGGACACGGCCAAACGGGGCAGGGGGAGAAGGCGTCACATCACAGATACAACGCAGTAACAGTCAGAAACCACACCAGGGCAGATGAAACAGAATGTCATCGGCGGTTACTTCTGGAGGGAAAACACTGGTTGCTTTTGCAATATTTTCCTTTATGGTTGTCTATGTTTTCCAACTGTTCTAGAACAGACATGACGGTTTACTGACATAAAGCCATCAAAGAACGCCGTTTGCACGGCAAGGCCAATCCGCCGCCTGATGTCCGCAACCGCCCCCCCCCCCACCCCGCCCCAGTCAGCTCCAGTCCGCGGGTGAGGCCCCTGCCCGGGGCGGGCTCCATACCTGAGGATGTGGGACACCTCCTCTGTCGTCCGCGGCCTCAGCAGCAGCACACTGCTCCCTGCAACGCCAAGGAGCACGTCACACACGGAGGGCAGTGTCAGTGTACCCTCCGAGCGACACTCCTCTGGGGGGGCAACCCGCAGGGGCACCATTACCAACAAGCCCACAGACCTCAAGAACGAGAGCGGGGTGTCAAAAATGGGTCCCATCTCAGCCCGCAGGGGGGTGGAGGAGACCCCAGCATCCACGTCCAGGCCCGGACCCAGGGCAAGGGGCGCCCGCCAGGCTCGTGATTCCCTAACTGTAACTCTCCTGTGCGGAGACACTTGAGACTCCAAGTCTCCCATCGCTGCCCACACCTCCACCGCCAGTGCGAGCTCGGGGACGGTCTGCCAGAAGAGGCTCAGTCCATCCCTCGTCCACCCCTCCACCTGCCATTATTAGCTGACTTTCCACCCACAGAGGGGCTGCCCTTCCCTCTCACATACTTATTCGATCATATCCGTGGGGCCTCGTGGGCTCTTACTGGATGCACCAGCTTACACACCAGCCCTCTGCTGCCATGACTGGTCTGACGCCCAGATGTGGCAGCAGGAGCCCCTCCAGGCCAGCCCATCGGTGTTCCTGACCACTGCCTCCCCCAGATGGTCAAGCTCCTCTCTGCCCCTTTGGCTTTGTTAAAAGTACGGAAGTAGGTGAGGGGGCTTCAGAAAGGCAGGAGGCACGCTTCACACGGGATCCTCCCATCAGTGACTTTTCACAGAGCCTCACCATCTGGCTGTAGTTTTTATCTTACTCCTTTTTTTTTAGGAAGGAGTAAGTTTTTTGGGTTTTGTTTGTTTCTTTTGTTTTCTTGAGGGAACTCAGGCACACATAGGGGAGAGGGGCAGAGGGGGAGAGAATCCCAAGCAGGCTCCTCATTCGGCATGGAGCCAGACGAGGGGCTCAGTCCCACAACCCTGGGATCACAACCTGAGCCGAAGTCAAGAGGACGCTCAACTGACGGAGCCACCCAGGAGCCCCAGGAAAAAGTAAGTTCTGAATATTTATTATCCTTGTTTTATTTTATTTATTTTATTTTTTTTTATTTATTTTATTTTTTATTATTTTATTTTATTTTATTTCATTTTATTTTATTTTATTTTATGTTTTATTTTTGAGAGAGGGGCTGACAGAGCTCGAGCAAGGGAGGGGCAGAGAGAGAGGGAGACACAGAATCCAAAGCAGGCTCCAGGCTCCGAGCTGTCAGCACAGAGCCCGACGTGGGGCTCGAACTAACAAGCCGTGAGATCATGACCCAAGCCGAAGTCAGACGCTCAACCGACTGAGCCCCCCAGGCACCCTTTATTATCCTTGTTTTAAACGTAATTTAATTATATATCTATGTAACTTAATTTTTAGTAATGGCTGTTTTACAACTGGTCTGCAACAAAATTCTAAGAGTTTTTTTTAAGTAGGCCTCATGCCTAGTGTGGAGCAAACACAGGGCGTGACCTCTCAACCCTGAGATGAGGACCTGAGCTGAGATCAAGAGTTGGATGCTTAACCGACTGAGCCACCCAGGTGCCCCTCTAACAACTGTTTGATAACTGGCTGTCCAGAGCCAGGACAGGCCAGCTCCGGCACACCACTGCCCCAAGGCTCCAGGAGACCCTGGGATTACGGGACCACCTGATGACACAGGCCAGAGGGAGGCAGCCGTGGAGATGCTGCTGGCTTATTTCCGCGTTTTCTCTCGGAACGTGTGGGAGGAACCCAGGAAGGCATCTTCAGGCAGACTGCCACCAAGGTTCACTTAAATTCAGCTGTGTCCCCGTCTCCCCTCTTCCTCATCTGTGTGGAGACTCATGGGTTGAGGGCTTCACTGAGAGGCACAGAAAGGGCGAAAGCAGGAAAGGCTTTGCTGCAGAGGGAACAGAGCCAAAGCTCTGGAGGCGATGGGACAGGGAGGAGTAGAGGCTGAAACCCTCGGCCCTTCTGGCCATCCGCTCTCATCCTTGGGCTGGAGGAAGCAGAGTGGGCGGGGAACAGACACCTTTCCTTGGTCCAACCAGCATAACTAGTAGTAGGCTCAGGCAGAGCTCCCCTACCCGCCCGGCTGCCACTGTCCCCCTCCAGGGAGTTTGTGACTCAACACTCCACCCCCACCCCGGGGAGAAGAGTGCCCTGAGCAGGGGTGGCGAGCAGAGTCAGGATCCGAAAGGGGATCAGGGTGATGGAGGAAACACAGGATTACCAAATCATCCAAATAAGTGCCCATCAGGGCAGAAGAGAGGGTGTTTCCCCATGTGGGCCCCTCTGCCCGTGCCGGCAACGGGAGGGGGTAGCAAGCTTCCCCAGAGCCTTCCACCTGGACCCTCCGTGCCATCAGCACCTCCCAGACGCTGTCCTCAGCTTCCTTCACACTCCGCTCAGGGAGGATTCTTTTCTGTTCTAATTCTTTCATTCTTTTTTCTATTTTCTGTTTCTCTAGCAGCTCATTGTTGTGAGTTACCTCCTTGAATTGGAGAAGACACATGGTTCCTACACCTTCGTAACATGCTAGTCTCATCCACCAAGGCCGTGAGCTCTGTATCTGTAAGATGCGTGTGCTTTTTCGCTCCGTTTAGCTGTTCAGCCTGCACGTCTGCAAGTCCCTCCGTCCGTTGAGAGCCACAACCGGCTGAGCTCAGCGAAGGCCCTCGTCGACGCCAGATCCGTGGGGCTGCCGTCTTGGCATCTTCTGTGCCGGGGTCACGTCCGGGATTCTGAAAGCCCCTTCTCATTCGGTTGTCATCAAACAAACCATGTCTGCCCCCCAGCCCTGATCCTTTGGGACAGCACAGTCCAGGGACCCTGGTCACCCGTGAAGACCCTGCAGGCTTCAGTCACCTACTGCAGGGATCCCAACGGTGTCTGTGTGCCCACCCTGTGTGTCGGGGCCTGCTGAGGGCACGGAGAATGAAAACAGGCAAGATGTCCCACTCTCAGAACATTTACCTCCTAACGGGAGAGGAAATGCTCTAATATGTCAACAGCAGGCACCCACAGAGAGAACAGAAAATCATCAAAGACACGGCTGGGGACATGGCCCAGGACTGCAGGAAAGGGTGTCTGAGTGGAAGAGGCCCCAGAACTGCCCAAGCCAGCAAAAGCCGCACACGGGTCAGGGCAGCACAGCATCCAGCCCGCCGTCCGCCAGCAGCGCCCTCACCCAGCGGAGAGCCACGGTCGGCCCAAGTTCTCGCTGGGGCAGCCGTTTCCTGCGGCTTCTGAGCCTTCCTGCCACCTTCTCCTTCCACCATCCCGACTCCCCGGCAGAAGCTGGCTCCTCTCCCGCACTCTGGATGCCACCGGGCTTGCGGGACGGAAGGCACCCGCCTGACGCACGGCCCCTCCCGGGTGTGGGAGACCTCCCTCCGCGAACGCACGTCACCCACCACAGCAGACAGACCCCAGGGCTCCCAACTGCCCCACAACAGACATGGCCCCAAGGGCTCCCAGCTGGCCATCAGCAAACCCGGGACTCTTCTTTCCACACGCACACCTGGCACCCGAGCCCATCTCTCCTGACGGCCCCTCGAAGACTCACGCTGTCCTCTGGGCTTCCCTGACTGGGCCGTGGAAGCCTGTGCCCCACGCGGCAGCCACGGTCAGGCCACGGGCCCCTCTCTTCCTAGGGCCTCCTAGTAGCTCCCCATCGGCTCGGGGGAGAAGCCAGGACCCACACGGCCCTAGAGGTCTCGACGACCTAGCCCCTTGCTCTCTGACCTCCCCTCCCTTCCCCAACCCACTGCAGCTGCACACAGGTCTCACGACCCCACAAACACGCCAAGCGTGGCCTTGCCGAGGGCTTTGCACTGGCAATTCCGGCCCCGGAACACCCTTGCAGGTGGCTTCCCGAAGCCCCGAGAAAACCGCCTGTGCTGGCCTCCCGGGCCCTCACGGCCACCTGGCGTGCAGCCCACCCCATTCGTGCCCCTGTCCCTCAGGTCAGCCTCCTGTACGTCTTCACATTTGGGACCCCCAGACCCGCACTCGGTGAGGCGCTCACTAAATCTCTGGGGTTCACCTCTGAGCAAGTGACCTAACGTTTGGGCGAGATATTTAATGACAGCTTCCGTTTCAAATAAAGACTATGCTCTAAAAAATTATGAAGCTCTGGGGTGCCGGGGTGGTTCAGTCAGTCAAGTGTCCAGCTCTTGATTTCAGCTCAGATCATGATCTCACCGTCACGGATTCGAGCCCTGCATTGGGCTCTGCACTGACACCGTGGAACCTGCTTGGGACTCTCTCTCTCCCTCTCCCCCCCACCCCTCCCCTGCGTGCATGCTCTCTCTCACAATAAATAAACCTTTAAAAAGAATCACGAAGCCCTAATCAGCATTTACTGGCTGTATCTTCTACACAACTCCAAGATTAAAATGTTAAAGTGTAGTTTAGTTTAGAGCTGCTTTCTCCCCCAAAGAAAGCCACGTCAAGGGCTATTTCGAGAAAAATTCAACAAACTATTTCAGCGGACACCCACCGCGTGGACGCTCGGAGGTGGGCTGGCTGCAGTGCCAGCCTCCCGGGTCAGGGTCTCGGCAGCGGGGGGTCCCCCACGCAGGCACACACCATGTGCAGCCTTGCAGACGGACAGGCCGTCCAGCGTGAGGCCCCTAGGAAGGGCCCCCAGGGGACAGCCCGCCCTTGCCCAGGTTGGGGAGGCACATGGTCTCCATCCCAGGCACCACTTCCACCCGCTCTGGAGGTCCGGAAGGAAGACACCCCAAGCCTCGAGCACCAAGCACACTGGGTTCTTACCTCCAAGGTGGGAGCCCATCCCCCGTTTACGGGCAGTGGAGCTCAGGTCCATCTGGCCAAGGGCCAGCCAGGCAGTGGTGCCAAGCCAGGACGGGGGCCCGGCCCAGCTGAGCCCGGGGTGGACAGCACTCTGTCCTGCTTCCAGGAGCAGTGCACGTGAGCCTGCAGACCCTGTGCGGGTGAGGGGCTCTCGGTGGGGCCACGTCAGCCCTGTGGGGTCCCCACTTAGCAGGCAGGGTGGGGCTGGGAGCCCTGCCACTCTCAGGCGCTTGGCCCGTAAAGAACAGGCCAAGGACTTCTTGTGTCTCCGGCCTCCTCACAGGAGCCGCCTACGTTGCCTGAGCCCACACCCTAATCCCACTCGCTCAAGACCACGCACCAGTTCAAGACGCACAGCATTTCCCAGCTGCTGTGGACCCTCCTCAGAGTTCTTCCCACCAATAGCACAGCCCTTGCAGGGGCTAAGTCCAGGCCCAGCCTGCAGACAGGGCTGCCCAGCCCATCCAGGCATTACTTATTTAAATACATTACTTTGGTATATAGCAACCCAGGCCTTCCTAAAGAAGGAAGAAAGATACACAACCTAACCTTACACCTTAAAGAGCTGGAAAAAGAGCAGCAAATAAAACCCCAAACCAGCAGAAGACAGGAAATAATAAAGGTTAGGGCAGAAATCAATGCTATATAAACCCCCCAAAAAAACAAACAAACAAACAAAAAAAACCCAGAAGAATAGATCAATGAAACCAGAAGCTGGTTCTTTGAAAGAATTAACAAAATTGATAAATCACTAGCCAGTTTGATCAAAAAGGGAAAGGACCCAAATACATAAAATCAAGAATGAAAGAGGAGAGATCAAACCAACACAGCAGAAATCAATACATTACTTCATAGGGCACCTGGGGGGCTCAGTCACTTGGGTGTCAGACTTCAGCTCAGGTCGTGATCTCACAGTTCGTGAGTTCGAGCCCCAAGATAGGCTCTGTGCTGACAGCTCAGAGCCTAGAGCCTGCTTCGGATTCTGTGTCTCCCTCTCTCTCTGCCCCGTCCCTACTCATGCTGTGTGTGTGTGTGTGTGTGTGTGTGTGTGTGTGTGTGTCTCAAAAATAAACGAACATTTGAAAGAATAAAAAACTATAAACAAATACATTACTTCATTGTAAACTGGTTGTCTCCTAGGTCTCTTCAATACTACAGCAAGGACGTCGTGATGGGTTTTGATCATTGTCTGAGTAGACGGGTTACGTTACCGCTGAAAGCATTTCAGGAGAGAAGAGACTTACAAATTCTTTCTCGTGGGAAGGGTGTGCTGGGTCTGGACGGACGAGAACCACCAAGCAGGTGCCCAGGCGTGTGCTGGTGCGGACAAGTGTGGTGAGAGGAGGGAGGCAGGGGTGGCCAAACAGCAGCCCCACACCTTGTCCCAGCGACATGCCAGGGGCAGAGTGTCCACGTCCTGTCCCTCAGAACCTGTGCACCTGACCTCATCTGGATAAGGGTGTTTGCACACGTAATTAGACCAAGGATCTAGAGACGAAATCATCCTGGATTTGGGGGGATGACAGGGGTCCTTACAAGAGAAGCAGAGGGAGACCTGAGACACAGACACACACGGGGAGAAGCCACGTGAGGATGGAGCCGGAGACCCACGGAAGCCGTCACAACCCAGGGACGCCCGGGGCCACCAGGAGCTGGACAAGGCAGAAAGGAGCCTGCGCCAGGGCCTCTGGAGGGAGCACGGCCCTGCCCACGCCTTGATCAGACAGACTACATCCTGTTGTAAACCGCCCAGTGTGTGGCTGTTAGGGCAGCTGCAGGGACCGGCACACCCCCCTCAGAGCAGCCAGGGGACACTGCTTTTATTCACAGATGTCACATACCACCAATAAACCTCTATGAATTTTGTTCTCAGAACACTTTAAAACCACAATACAGCTTTTCTTCAGTGTAAGAAAGGCTACGTGGGGGCACCTGCGTGTCTTAGGTGGTTAAGGGTCCGACTTCAGCTCACGTCATGATCTCACGGTTTGCAGGTTCAAGCCCCGCGTCGGGCTCTGTGCTGACAGCTCGGAGCCTGGAGCCTGCTTCGGATTCTGTGTCCCCCTCTCTCTCTGCCCCTTCCCCTGTTCGTGCTCGGTCTCTCTCTCTCTCTCAAAAAGTAAAAAAAAAAAAAAAAAAAATTAAAAAAAAGAAGGCACATGTGACAGTCACCCCGTGGTCCTCTACCCAGAGCTCAGTGCTATCGTCTCCCCTCTCACTGCTAGCGCACACCGCCGTCCCCCTGAGGGACACCGTGTGCACAGACCCTCACTCACCTCGGACGGTTCGAAGCCAGTCCACATTTGAAGCCTCCAGCACCTCTGGGTCTGTGATGACCCTGCCGGGGACGATGCGTTCAAAGGCTGCCAGGTCTTCCCCAGACACCACGGAGAATGGCAGCCGCCTCACAGGGTAGCGCTCCTGGGTCAGCATCACCTCCGGGGCCCGGGGGGACGTGGAAAAGCCACTTCTGTAGACCCGGGGGCTGGTGGCCGTGGCTCCCCACGGGCTGCCCAGCCTGGGGATCCTGGACGCCCCTGCCCATGTCCTGTGCTGCACAGAGGCTCCCAGAGTGCTCGCCGCCTGCCGCCAGAAGCGCCCCCCAGGCTGCACCAGATGGGGTGCCATCGCCCTTGCCCTACAAAAGCAAGGGATGGGACCTGTGACTCTGAAACACTAGGACCTGGGAAGAGGAAAGCACCTGCCCGGAGAGGAGCCGGAGGCGTCCAAGTCCGGGCCAGGCCCAGGAACAGACCTGCTGTCCAGGGGGTCAGCGGTCCGAGAGCAGGGGCGCTGCCCTCGATCCTGACCCGGGCTGTTTTCCTGCAGGACCCCCCTCTCGGGATTCCCTGAGCTGCACACCTGGCTGGGAGCCAGCTGCGCCACCCTGACAGTCTGACATTTGCCGTCACAAAGCTGTCTTTTGGCCCCCTCGCCCTTCAGGACTAAACCAGGACTGAAGACACGAAAAGGGTGGAAGCCACTGAGTACAACTGACAATGGTTGGAATGGTACGTTCCATTCCATACGTGTTCCATACGTGTACGTTACCAAGTGTAAAAAGTGTAGAAAAGGAAAGGGCGGGGTAGGGAAGCTTCTCCGGCTGCCCGCCGAGCTGCAGGCGACTTTCGACGTGTACAGGGAGCCCCCAGACCTACCCAGGCGAGGGGACAGGGGACGGGGACGCGCCCCTCTTCTGGAGCTCAGACAACCTGAACCGGCGCGCGTGCCAGCGCTGCCCGCGGGGTTCACCAGTGCAGTGCGACCTGGGGAAGATGAGCGCGCCTCTCCGAGCCTCCCCGCCGCACACGCGCCACCGCCAAGGGCCGAAGAACGAGCGCGCGGGCTAGAGCCGCGGCCGGGAGTCGGGCCCGCGCACCCACGTGACGGCACGTAACCCGGCGGGCTCGCACTCGAGAACGGCCTCGGCGCGCGACGCCCCCAGCCCGCCGCCCCGACTCACGGCCCTTCAGCCACAGACCCCCGGCGGCCGCGCGCACGCACTCACGTCCACGTCTCCGTCCCGCCCCTGCCGCCACCGCCGCCGCAGGCCTTGCGCCGCCAGAGCCACGGCCGACTGAGCCTGCGCACCGGCGTCCCTCCGATCCCGCCCTGGGCCCCGCCCCCGCGTCTTCTAGGCCCCGCCTCCCGCGAGACGGGCGCCCTCCAAGCCCTGCCCCCAGGCCTGCGGTGCACCGGGGTGCGTGCCCGGGTCCTCTGCGCATCGCGGGCAGAAGGCTTTGAACCGCGTTCGGCACGCCTTGCAGTGCTCCCCCCACACCCTCCCACCCCTTCCCAAGGCCAGGTCTTACCGTGGCCCGCCCTGACTGTCCCTTCTCTCTTCCTACTGCAGGGCACCGACCAGGGAACTCTGCCTTCCGCCAGGGGTCTCTAGTTCCCCCTCAGGGAACTCTGCCCCTCCCAGGGATCTCTGGTTTCCCCCCAGGGAACTCTGCCCCCCCCCCCCCCACAGGGGTCTCTGGCTCTCCCCAGGGAACTCTGCCCCCCATCAGGGGTCTCTGACTCCCACCAGGGAAGTCTGCCCCCCCCAGGAGTCTCTGGTTCCCCCCAAGGGAGCTCTGCCCCCCCCCCAGGGGTCTCTGGTTCCCCCCAGGAGCTCTGCCCCCTCAGGGGTCTCTGGCTCCCCCCAGGAAACTGCCCCCCCAGGGAACTCTGCCCCCCCCCCGCCAAGTCTCTGACTCCCCCCAGAGAACTCTGCCCCCCAAGTCTCTGGCTCCCCCCAGGGAACTCTGATCCCAAGTCTCTGCACCCCACCCCCACCCCCAGGGAATTCTGGCTCCCAAGCGCCCAACGCCCTGCCCCTACCGCACCTCCAGCCAGAGGGCAGACACTTCTGCAAGTTGGGCACGCATTACAGGCAGAACCCAAGAAGCTCAGAAAGCTGCCTGCGCACACACAGCCTGAACATTTTCCTGAACAAAGGACCAGGCCTGGGACTCAAGTGAGGCGACCTCGGAGGGACCGCACTGGGGCTGGGGGACCGGAAAACCACACCCAGGCAGGGAAGTGGTGGCAGCCTGGCCTGGCGGCTGCCTCTTACAACCCCTCCAGGTTTCTGCCTGCCACCCAGCTCTGACATGCCCTTTGACCACTGGTCTGTGGGGCCTGTTAGGCCAGGCCACCTGAGAAAGACAATGGCAGTGGGGGGGAGGAAGAGGAAGCTCCTGGCCTGATGGATACTCCCTGCAGCATCACCCCAGCAGCCTGGCGCCAGGTCCCAGCCTCGCCAAATTCCCTCACGGGTGGCCAGGCCAGCTGAGCAAGACCCTGTCCTGGGACAGGAGTCCCGGCTCAGCGGGGCACCCCTTCCCAAACATCTTACCCGCCAGCCAAGCAGCCCGCCCTCCTCAGGGCTCTGAGTCCTAATCAGTGCCCCTCCTCCAAGCTGCCAACCCCAGAAACCCCCAGACTTAGGAGTGGTAGCCGCCTCCTGCAACCATCGTCCCGTCACCGTCGCTAAAGTGGCTTCTGCCTTCCTGACACAGTACCTGGTACCAGGGTGGGGCTCATCCCCCACGCACCCCCCTGGCTCCCAGCCATCCTACTGAGGCATGTCCACTGGTTGTCGGGCTCATCCAATTCCATATGCCAGTGGCAGAGCAGACGGCGGCATGTTCTGCGGAAGGGTAAGATCACGAAGACGTCCGGCCCACGTGGCTGTAGGGCGGGTGTTCACAGAACCCTAAGGTGCACAGCTGGCTTTGCCACATAGAGTGGATCCTGATGGCCTTGCAAACTGGCAGAGAACAAGCACTTGCCAGGTCAGTGACGGCATGCCACGCGCCGAGAGGGCAGCGGCAGCAATGCTGCATCTGGGTGCACCACCTGTGTCTTCAATCAACCATACTCCTTACAACCTGCCCGCCTCCTTACAGGTGTGCTAAGGACACCACCACTGCACCCTCTCATCGAGGATACATTCTGCCTTTGGATTGCCGTCCTGACCAGGGAGACGACGTTCCAGAGACTTCCACCTGCCCGTCCCTACCATGACGGCCCTTGCTCCAAGGTCAGTGTGGAATCCGTGTGGGAGTCCTGCCAGTTCTCAAGTCTCTTTGCATGGCACATTCAGGTCCTGGGACGATAATCACAGGGATCTGTGGACCCACTCAGACAAGTGTCACCACTTGATCAAGGTAGCCCTCCCGGACCTCTGAGACTTAGTAACAATTCAGAGCCAGTGAAGATTACCACCCCCACCCAAAAACACTGGTGTTCCCTTCTCCTAGGCAGTCACCACAACAGGTGGCTGCAGGTTCCTTTAGGAATGCCCAAAGGAAATCCATGCACGTGGCAGCATTCCAGGCCCTTCCTCCAGAATCTCATGCTCCCCTCAAGCAAGGACTCTGGGTGTGCTGAGAGGCTGTGCCTCTCCATCATGGTGACCAAGCTAGGTTTCGGTGCCCTGACCATTAACTCTCCTCAAGGAAATGTCCTAAGAACTATTTAGTTCCCAAAGGGGTCTTGACATCTATGCAGATCTCAAGGGCAAGCCTTCTGTTCCAGGGAAAGTGCTTTATGCTTCTATGAAATAGCCACTCCAAGTATTCTACACTGACATTTCTTGTGAGCTTAGGGATCAGCTTCTGACACCACGTAACAGCTGAGGCCCAGGGTCCTGCCCAGGCCCGTGGTCAGGGAAACTCCTCTGCTCCCATTCACTGCCCATCCCTTTAAAATTCTACGGAGGGGTGCCTGGGTGGCTCAGTCGGTTGAGCGTCCAGCTTTGGCTCATGTCATGATCTCATAGTTCGTGAGCTCAAGCCCTGCATCAGGCTCTGCATTGACAGCAGGGACTCTGCTTGGGATTCTCTCTCTCTTTCTCTCTCTCTGCCCCCCTCCCCCCATTTGTGTTATCTCTCTCAAAAAAAAAAAAAAATTCCACGGAGAATACACTTACCATCTCTGGCCACAATGTAGAAGTTTTCACATTTCCTGGAATGACTCATCCTCAAACGTTTATTCCAAAAAATACTTTATTTATTAAACAATATATCCATAATCTATAACATGATCCAAAAATACAGATATACATCTTTACATTATTTAATAAAAAGATTTACAATATTATCTTTCCTTTACAAAGGGGACATAGATAATTCCTTGAAAATAAAATGTAACATTCATGTTAAAGCTGCATCATCTTTTTGGATGAAATGTGGTCAAAGTGAACACCACAAAATACATTTGTAGAAAGAAAGAAACTTCATAGACTTCTCTCCTGAATGAGAACGTTTTTCTTAGGCTTCCTGTTTTAAAATTCCTCTCAGCACAGGTAGCGAAGACCAGCCACGGCTCACTAGCAATTGAGGAAAACCTTCAGTCTCCAAGGCCCATGATTAAGTGTCTATTCAGGCTCCGGCCACACGGCGGGGGGGGGGGGGGGGGGGGCCGCGGCTGCTGTTCGGACAGCGTGACAACTCGAAGCCTTCCCTGCCAAGGGCTGCCAGCCACAAGTCATGAGGCAGAGAGCCGCGCGGCCGCCCGGGGACAGGACTGGCACCCAGCTGCCCAGTGTCGTCCACAGCCCAGCAAACTGCCAGCTGCCCAGTGTCCCCACGCAGCCCAGCAAACCGCCAGCATTCCTGTGGCTGTGTCTTCAGCATTTGCTGCCCTGGGAAGACTCGAAGCCACCAGGCTCCCGTGACCCTGGCCAGTCCCATTTCATATCCACTCGTCCAGGGCCCCAGCCTGTGCAGTGGAGACGCTCACCCCAGCCAGCAGCTCCACCAGCGCAGCCACAGATGGCGGGGGCGGGGGGGGGGGGGGAGGGTTGGGGTTCAGTTTATAAGTGCAGCATGTGTCCTCCTGTGGGAAAATGAGAGGCTGTCTGTCGAGCTGCTGACTGATAATCTAGCACTGAGAATGAGGAACGTGCAGATTCTCCTCAAACAAGGTACTCCTTCCCTTACACGGGAACCCCGCGGCCGCGGAGGGCCCGCACCCTTGGCTCAGATACAGCTGCAAGAGGGACCGCTGGACCCCCTCAACCCAAGGAACAGGGCTCTGCAGCCCCCTCTGGGTCCGATCCAGCGCCTGGGAGGCAGACGGGGTCTGGTAGGAATCACCCCAGGATGAAGGCGGCTGGCCTCAAGCAGCAAGCAGTCCTCGGGACCAGGGCCACGCCAGGTGGCAGAACATTCTTCCCCAAGCAAAGCGCTGCTGTCGAGTGTCGTTCTGACTTGCAGAGTGTTGTTCACAGTTGGGAAGGACAACCGATCGGTCTTGACCCAAACAGCATTCCAGGGAATCTTCCTAATCCACTCATGTCCTCTGTTTTCTCCAAAGCTAAACGTGTGTTATTTGGAGATATCAATGTAACTGACAAAAGTAAACACCAGAAACAGGCAGGGACAGAAACCTAAAGAGAAGAGGTGACAGCAGAGACGCCATCAGACTTTACACATAAGCTTCATATGGAAGTCGGCCATCTCTCCTGTCATGCTCGAGGCCCCGGAAACCAGGCATCGAGTGTACCTAACCAGCCATCGGCCTATGTGCACGGTCACCCGTCTTTCCGCGATGGCAGCGGCCGCGAGTGTTCTGAGAGGCAGTGCAAATATTAAACTAGCTTCCAAAGAATCACCACAAACTCACTGTACTTACCTACCCTCTCCACAAAAACTGGTAAGAGTGAAGCAGACAATTTTCCACAATTTATTCCCCACAATCTTTAAACACCTGTGTTAACAAAAAGCTAAGTTCCTAAATACAGACGAGCCTCGGTTTTGGCTGCAGTGCAGACTGAGGGGCTCGTGCGGGCCGGTGCTCAACCCGAAGCCCCCACCCCTTCTTTCGGAGAAGCAGGAAGGCATCGGTTCTGGGAAAGCCTGTCAGGCCCGGCGACCCCCTACCCTCCCCACGCAGCCCAGGCGCACATGCCGAGCCGACCCCACCTGCAGTCGCCTGGAAGCAAGTCCCGCCACTCGGCCTGCTCCAGGAAGGACACAGGACGGCGCATCTGCTGTGGGCTCACCCTCCGAGAACCACGGACGCGGGTCCCGGCTGGACACTCACTGCCCTCTGACGTCAAAGCTAACAGTCAGCGCTCCTCTAGGGACAACGAGCTGAGCTGGCGCGAGGCGGCCCGTGCATGACACGGCTCCCCGAGATTCTCTACGTGGCATCTCCTGGCCTTGCTGACATACTAGAAACAGGAGGACACGTGCAGTGAACAAGCCATCGGAGGAAGCGGGGCACTGTTCCAGAAGGCCTCCTGATAAAGAGGAGACTCCTATTCACCTAGGAACTTCCCATCTCGACCCTGCCTCCTGCGTTTCTTCTCATGCCTCCAGGACAGAGACCGGCTCTCCCTTCGGGGCTCCTCGGAGCCCTCTAAGTGGGTGCTGAGGGGTCTCGGGGTCCACAGATGCTCCCAGAAGTCATGACGCACACCACCACAGACGGACCTCAACCGGAGGTACACGACTTCCCCCAACTGTTACCAGAACCACGGTTCAAAAACTGGTTTGGTAAGTGCAGACTGAAGGGAAAACGCGCTCCGGTTTCCCAGCCTCATTCCAGAACCGCCGCGGCGCAGACTCACAGGTGGCCTCACGTAACCGTGGTCCCCTCTGACGTGAGCTGCTTACCAGTGTGCAACACGGCAGGTTTAAAATCAGCCGGGCCTCGCCAGACCGGACTCGCCTCACGTGCACGCAGACTGCCATCTTCGCACTGTTACGACAGTTCCAGCTTCACAGTAAAACATCAGGGGTTCCCAGAGCGACGGCACACCAGCCGTCGGTCAGGCGTCTCACGGGCGGCTCACGGCAACGACAGCCCGCCTGCTGATGACGGGCCGTTCACTCCAGCAGGTAAAGCCCTCACGGAGGGAACTGGGAGTCCAGACGAACAAGGCAGCGCACAGTGCAGCGGGGCCCTCCCGCTCCAGGGACAGCCCCACCGTCCCAGGCAGGTCACCGAGACACGGAGGACGCCTTCCAGCAACGCCTCGCCAGCTTCCGGGCACACGCCTTGCGGGGACAGATGTGCCGCGGTGGCGCCGGGACGGTCGGACCACACAGGCTCACACCCCAGCTGCAGAGCGACGGCAGTGCAGCAGGGTGGGAAGGTCCCCACCGCACCGGCCCGCGGAAGGCTCGGCCACTCGGTGCACCTGCCGTGCCCGGGGCCGGGCCCCGTACGAGAAGTCTCGAGAATGAAGTCACTGTGGCAAGTCCCTGTGAGATCGCTCCTCGTGCAAACAGGGCTCAGGTGGATTCTTGCTTGTCTCAGGAAATACCCAGACTTACAACTGGCCGCTGAGTTGTTAAGTATCATTCAAAACAAGGTAGTTTTAAAATGAAGAGAAAATATTGCAACACGAAGAAAGGAATACATTAACTCGCTCTTCCAGCCCAGGTAGCAGCCTCACTTCCTCCTCCTCCTCTCCTGAACGCACCTTGGACAGAACCTGAGGAGAGAGGCACAGTGATCGGCCTGTGCGTGAGGAGGCCCACCCCGCCCCCCAGGTCTCCAGGGACGGTGGCCGTGTCACCGAAACCACGCCGGCAGAGAGCACACGGCTCTCCCACCGGACGCCCCGGCAAGGGGAGACCCCCAGCAAGTCGCTGTGGCCAGCGTGTGTTTCCAAGGTGACAGAAACGAGTCAACGAGCAAGACTGTCTGTACGAACGAATACGCCTCTTGACCCAGTTTCTTGGCCCTCCCTGTGAGACAACGTGGCCACCGGGGACCAAAGTGGAGGCGACACCCACAGTCACATCAGCAGACCAAGCACGGTGGAGGATGAACCAGCGCGCTCCAGCAGGTGGGGCAGGCCGAGAGGGCCCTGGAACCCGCATGGTTGGCGAGTGCTCCCCGGGGACCCTGGGCAGGCAGGCTCAGCGCCTCAGATACCGGGGGCCGCTCCTGGTCACGCCTGGACCACGGCAGCTGTCAGTGACACCAGGGGACCTTCCAGCTGCTCCCGATGCACGTGACTGTGCCCCCCCAGGCCCCCGGCCGCCCCGTTCCCCAGTGTCGGGTCTGTGCCAGTGAGCGAGCACTGAGCGCGCCCCCGGCCCTGCCCCCGAGGAAGCAAGGCTCCAGCGGCAAATGCACTCACGCAGGCTCATGCCACAAGAGCATGTCAGAACAAATCTCACTTAATAGGGAAGAAGCCTGAACAGTTTGTGATTCTGGAAAGACCCCAGAGAAACCCTGAGTTAGACAACAGGGGGGGAGCCCCACCCTGCCTCCCTGCCTCTGCCCACGGGGCACAGACCCCCTGCAGCTCGACCCTCCCAAGAGGCAAAACCGTCTTCCAATGCCCACTGACTCTTCCACCCGGAAGTTCCACCAACAACTCAAACCCACATTGGAACCCGAATCACGTGTCCCTGCCCCCCACCCCAGCAGGAGGCCCGCAGCTCCCCACCCGGGTGCCCGTGCCCCAGCTGCAGAGCACGGTCAAGGGCTGCGCAGTCACTGCTCAGACTTCCTGAGGCGACCCGGGGCTGGGACGCACATGGGGCCAGGCACGTGAGCACCCCCTCAGCCACTGCCCACTGAGCCCTGGGGACAGCACAGCCTGTCCTTCAGGGGTCTGTCACCACCCCCATCCACATACACGCGAACACGGAGGACAATCTCCGAGCCTGCATTTTAGAACTGAGACCCACTTCACCCACGGGTAAATAAAACCCGCTTTTTCCTTAAATTAACTCTCGGGAACGACACCGAAGCCACCAGCGGGCACACGGACCAGGGACAGAAGCTGCCCCCGCACCCTGCACCCCTCCCCAGGTGAACACAAGCCCCAAGGCAGGTCACCGGCCTCACCCAGGTTCGGATTTAATGCTTGTGCTCTTTGTCTTTCCCCAAATCTCCTCGGGAAAGAACTCGTTTCACAGTTTCTACCTCAATCAAAAGCTTCCGAATAGCTGTTCCTTAGAAGCTTAACAAAAATAGGGGAGCACCATGCAAACATCCTGAGAGACCGGACCCAGGCGAGGGGCGCAGATGTCCCTCTACCAGCTCAGCCCCAGGAAGCAGGACCCGCGGACTGCCCGTGGCCACAGCCTGGGCCTGGTGGGGGCAGCACTCATGACGCCCCACAGGCAGGGAGAGGCCGAGCAGAGCCCATACTGACCATTTTCCTTTGGGTTTTGTGGTCAGATCCACGCAGGCGAAGTGAAACCACTCGATAGGACACTGCAAGGCAGAGGGGAGAGCTGCAGTCAGGACTCCATGTGCCCCCCCCCCCCCGCACCCCCACACCCCCGGCCCTAGGTGCAGGGCCCTGCCCGAGGCCTGTGCACGGCGCCCACACTCACGTCCGGGTTGTCACAGCCTATCATCTCCCCGTAGGACACCTGGTGGCACAGGCAGTAGGTGGGCTCATTTGGGTCCACGGGCATGTCCAGCACGTCAGAGGGGTGCACGGACAAGATGGTGTCAGTGAACTCAGACCTGCGGGGAAACCACAGCAGTGAGCAGCAGGTGTGGGGGGAGAAGGGACCGGCCCCTTCGTACCAGACAAGATGGGGCACAAAGGCACCCCAGAGGGCGTGAGGGGACGCACTTACTACCCACTCTGGGGTCGTGAATCCATCCCTGTCTCCTGCCTCCAACCTGCTCCCTGGGCTCCCCACCCACCCCGCCCCAAGTCCCCCCATCCCCAGCCTCTCAGGGGCCCTCTCCCCTGGGGGCAGGCAAACACCCCTACTCACCAGCCACCAGCTGACGACACCTGAGAATCCTGGACCCCAACCCAACCCAGCACACCTGGTGCCAGTCCTCCACCCCACACATGCTCACAGCACCTTCACCCCAAAACCTACAAACCACCAGCTGCCCTTCCCATCCCTGGAGCAGTAGGTCTAGGGAGCCCCTCCAGCCCCCTACTGCCCACCCCCCAGTGGGGCCGCTTCTGACCATGTGCCGCTGTCAACTGCCCACCCCCCTGAAGCGGGCCTGTCGCCCCCCACCTTCCGCAGCCCCCCTTGGTCACTAACCAGTGGCCCAGCCAGAGTCTGGCCTGTCCGTGCTCCCCTCTGTGTCAGCTGGGCCTATCCCCCTCACTCCCCACAACTCCCCCCCACCACCGGCCAGAGTCCAGCTGGCCCGTGCTCCCCTCTGTGTCAGCTGGGGCCTATCCCCCCCACTCCCCACAGCACCCCCGGCCAGAGTCCAGCTGGCCCGTGCTCCCCTCTGTGTCAGCTGGGGCCTATCCCCCCCACTCCCCACAGCACCCCCGGCCAGAGTCCGGCCGGCCCGTGCTCCCCTCCATGCCGGCTGGGGCCTATCCCCCCCACTCCCCACAGCACCCCTGGCCAGAGTCCGGCCGGCCCGTGCTCCCCTCCATGCCGGCTGGGGCCTATCCCCCCCACTCCCCACAGCACCCCCGGCCAGGGTCTGGCTGGCCTGTGCTCCCCTCCGTGTCAGCGGCCCACAGCTCTGCGGCCAAGCAGATGTGAGAGCCGGAGCAAGCGTTCACCTGCCTCAGAGCAGGGAGGGCTGGGGGTTCAGGCTTCTACGTGTTTCGGCAGCTTTCAAACAAACCTACCAGCTACGGGGCAGTGTGGACAGTACGCTCCTACTAGCACAGAAAGGCAATCTTCCCTATCTCACCCTGCAGAATCAAGAACACACATGTGACTCGGGTATATCTGCTATGGAAACACCGCAAGTTCACACCAGGAACTTGGTGACAGGGATGCCGCGAAGCCGTGGCAGACCACGTTTCCACACGCCGACCAAGAGTCCGGTTCCCGAAGGCAACCACCAACCCCTTTGTCCCATACTGCCCGTCTAAGGACACACTGTGCCTCTGCCATCAGATACCCAGAGCCAGCTGTGCACGCCACACTGCCCCCTGCAGATAGCACTGTCCTCCCTACCGGCCCCCCCACGGCACGGTCCTCCCTACCACCCCCCCCATAGCGCTGTCCTCCCTACCACCCCCCCCCCACGGCACTGTCCTCCCTACCGGCCCCCCAACGGCGCTGTCCTCCCTACCAGCCCCCCCACCCCCCCCCACAGCGCTGTCCTCCCTACCACCCCCTCCCACGGCGCTGTCCTCCCTACCAGCCCCCCCACCCCCCCCACAGCACTGTCCTCCCTACCACCCCCTCCCACGGCGCTGTCCTCCCTACCAGCCCCCCCACCCCCCCAGCGACAGTGTCCTCTTTGCCAGTGCCGCCTCTGGCCTGAGTGCTGCTCGCTGGAGGCAGTGCTGCCCGTGAGGGCCCCAAGGCCCGTCTAAGCCTCTTCTCTTTGTAAGTGACCTGCTCTCTGTCTCTGGGAACAGGCAGGACTTTCTCTGTTTATCCGAAATCCGTGTGCATCACAAAAAGGTGTCCCGTCCACATGCTTTCAAAACGTTTCAGGCAACTCTCCAGACTAGGACGTGGTTTCCTCTGTTTTCCGCCAAACCTCGATTTCTCAAGCTGGCCTCTGACACCGTGTCTCACCCCCTGCTGGATCGGTGGGGTTTCCTCCCCGAGACTCACCTGGAGGACCGGTGCCAACCTGCGGTGGGGTCACCCCCAAACGCCCCAGGGCACGCGCCTTCCGTGTGCCGACCGCACTTCGGCGGCCCTGTGCGTTCTGCTTGCGAAGCTGGACTGAGCTCTCACACCGCGAGCTGACATCTGACCTGAGCACCTGTCCCCCAGGCTCAAGGGCGCCACCCAACCGGCGAGGAGGCCTGGGATCGCCCCTGGTCACCTCCTCTCCGGTCTCACCTGAGGGGGCTCTGGGGTGGGCGGGTGAAGGGCTGCCAGGAGGTCTTTCCCACCTGCCAGGCAGGCTGGAGACCCCGTATCGGCCGTGCTGGCCACCTCACTCCAACACTACTGGGCACAACAAGTGTCCTCCGAGCCGATTTCCCGGGACATCGCAGGCATCCCTCACCAGGCACTGCCAGGGATCCCCCCTCCCGTGCCTAAACCGCCAACTGCCCGATGTGCTTTCCAAGCACGAATCAGAGCCAGACTTCAGGGCAGGCCCGGTGCCCCTCACACACCCCTCACGTCAGCGGCCCCCGTGGCCCGTCCTGACCTCCGTACAGTGCTGCTCGGGGGCCCGAGAAGGGATTCGCACGGACGGGCCGAGCCCGGCCGGACCCGCCCAGGCGCTCTGCACACGTCGCCACCCGACGTGCCCCGCTCCTCCTCTGCAGCCAGCCCAGCACAAAGGGCCAGCTACCCGCCTCCTCGACGCCATCAGACGGCGGTCAGCAACGCACACGCCGTCACGGCTCTGCCGAGGGAAAAGCCACGCGCCCAGCCATCTCAAGTGTGTCCACACAGGTGGCGGCGAGACTCGTGCGTCACCGTGAGGTCTGCGGCACAGGCAGGTGTACCCCCGCCAGGGAAGCTCTAACCGCGCCTGAGAGCTGGGGCCTCGTTCCCTGTGAGGGACCCGTGGGGAGGCGGCCAACGAGAGCGCCTGCTGTCTCCAGAAAAGGCCACCACGCCTTTCGGTTCTGAGCAGCGTGGAGCAGGAAGACTCGGAGCCCTGCCGCCACGAGTCAAAAAACCAAACCCAACAAGTTGCTAAAACCACATTTTCCAGACACCAGAAAGCTGTGGCGTGACAAGGCCCAGACGCCCTAAGGCCAAGGGAAGGGCAGTGGCCAAGTGGGCAGGCCATCTGTGTCCCGGGCTTAGCGGAGGGCTGCCCACCCTCTGGGGGCCACACAGAGCCAGCACGGCCACCGACACGTGAGAGCTCTATATGTGGGGCAGCCGTGACCCCACAGTCATTCGCTGAACCTGGGGGCGGCACAGAGGCTGCAGAGCGGCAGAGCGGCAGAAAGGCTGAGCGCTGAGCCATATTCTCGGGGGAAGGGCCCACCTCTGTACAGCGGCCCGTCCTCCACACCTCCACCAACCCCAGGAACAACACAGGCAGGAGACAAGAAAGGAAAGCCAGGGCGCGGACTAGCCACACAGGCGCCTTTCAGGAGGGGGAAATAAACCCTGGGTCCCCCACTGAGAACTGGGGGGGTGAGGGGGTCTTCCATCGTGAGACCTTTGACATCAGAGGGGACAGGGGACAGGGCCCAGGTAGAGTGGCCGCCGGCCTCCAGCCTGCTCCATTTGCCTGGACTGAGAGCAAAATGAACTCCTTCTGGGGAATGGCAGAAATCTCACCCTCCGGGTTCCTCTTATACCTAAAGTCAGACAGACAACAAAAAAAACTACAGGACGGGAAAAAGAGCAGGAAAATGTGAGTGAAAATCACGAAAAAGCTAATAGAAGCAGAGCCACAAATGACCCGACGTGCAAATGAGCAGACAAGGGCTTGAAGCAGCTGTTACAAAGAAAATCTGAATAATGTGACTGCAAACAAGGAGACTCTCCAAAGAGGAACTAAAATCTGTACAAAAAGGAACCAAAGGGTGTTCGAGAATGGAGAACGCCACGTACGAGACGTCCTGCTGCGGGTCTCGTCCACCCGGAACTGACTTGGCCTGACCGCTCATGTGTCAGCCAGTCGAAGGAGACCCACCAAGGCCCGGGCCCTTTCGATCCCGTCTGCGGGCCGTGTTTTCGGCCCAGCCTCAGGTGCCCCACCAGACCTCCAGAACGCTGGCGCAAGCGGGAGCACACGTGAAAGCGCCCCCGGTCACAGATGGAACAAATCCACCGAGCATGGGAGGAGACCCCCCATGATGATGCTGAGAGAGGATGTACTGACATCTGTCAGCGAGATCTAGACTCCAGGAAACGCCGGGAGTCACACAGGCTGGGCTCCGCAGAAGGAAAGCTGTGAAGAAAAGAAAGGGACGGAGAAAAACTGACGCGTGAGAGAGACTACAGGGCTCGTCTAAAGGAGAAAAGAAAAAACCTTCCGTTTCTGACCAGGATATAACAACAGGCACCAAACGTGCCCCCCACCATGAACAGGGAGAAAACCGGACGGAACACGCGACAGCTCTTCAGACGCTGACCGCGGGCAGCACAGGACGGCGGCCCGAGAGAAGGTAACCGAGGCGAGCCCTGCAATCGTGTCGGCTTCCTGCTGGAGGCACTTCCCACACTCCAGTCCACCGAGACGAAAACCAAACGCAGCATGGAGGTCTAGAACTGAGGGAAAAACCAAAGTTCCAGGAGGGCAGGGCTGCTGGCATGTGGTGGCAGGCTGCTAGAAAGGAGGAAGTAAGAGAATGTGCTCCCCAAATCTGCAGAGGGACCCCTTTAAGTTTTCAGCAAAAAACTAAGCTGTGCACAGGTGAGAGCCCCTGAGTCCTGGAAGAGGGTGCAGGGCGGCTGGCAGCCGAACTCGCCAGAGCTCACACACAGGCTCGTCACACTTGCTCCACGCGGCCAGCAAGGAGAGGCCTCGCTAAACACAAACAGCATTCGGAAGAGAACGCAGAAGGGCTAACCCTTAGCAGTACAGCTTAACCAACCCTACAGTAAGGCTACCCTAACCTAGGCGTTGGTGGTCTGTTTCTGTAAATAACGTTGTATTGAAACACAGCCACATATTTTCTGTGGATGCTTTTGATATAAAATAGCAGAACTGAGTGGTCACAGCAAAGACAACACGGCCTATAAGCTTAAAATGTTTACCATCTAGCCCTTTAAGAAGAGAGGGTTTTTGGAGCACCTGAGTGGCTCAGTCGGTTAAGCGTCCGACTTGGGTTCAGGTCATGATCTCACGGCTCATGGGTTCAAGCCCCGCATCAGGCTCTGTGCTGACAGCTCAGAGCCTGGAGCCTGTTTCGGATTCTGTGTCTCCCTCTCTCTCTGCCCCTCCCCTGCTCGCACTCCGTGTCTCTCAAATAAAATAAACAAATAAACATTAAGAAAAACAGATTTTTTTTTTTTTTTTTTTTACAAAGGTTAAACATGTGCCTGCAAAGGATCAAGTTGATCCGCAGGTAATTAACCTACTGACCAAAAAATTCGAAAATAAATTCAATACCTGTTGAACGAAGACAACAAAATCTGGACACTCAACAGCACACATTCACATTGTCCATCATCCCATAAAAAAATCACTAGATGTGTGAAGAAGTAGGAAAATGTGACTTCAACCAGGAGAAAAATTAGTCAGAAACAGACTACGCATTACGCATGGACAGCTTTTTGTACCTCACTCGTGCCTTAATAAATTGGGGGTTTTTTAGCATGCTTTTCTTTTCTTTTTTCATTTTAGAGAGAAAGAGCATGAGAAGAGAAGGGTGGAGGAGAGAGAGACAGAACCTCAAGCAAGCTCTACTCTCAGCACGGAGCCCAACACGGGGCTCTATCCCACAACCCTGAGAGCATGACCTGAGCTGAAATCAAGAGTCAGACACGCAACCAACTGAGCACCCAGGTGTCCCAATAAATAGGTTTTTAAAAAAAGAAAGAAAACACCCCTGGAAATGACAGAATCAGAAAAGAAGATCTTTCAGAAAGCTATCATAAATGTGTATGCTCAAGGAGAAAGGAAAACATAAATGTAATAAGGGAACCGTTGAATAGTACTTAAGTAAATACGGTATAAATAGAACTTCTTTAAAAAAAAATCTCTTAAATGAAAGATTCACTAAAAGAAGATTAAGCTAGACACTAAGGAAGAAGACCTGAAGACAAAGTAATAGAAACTATCCAAACAGAAGCACAGGAAGAAAAACGTTGAGAAAAAAAAAACCACCACCACCGACAGCAACAAACGAGCTGAGCCTCAGTGAACTGCCGGAAAATATCATGCCAGCATACATGTAATTGAAGGTCCACAAAAAGCCAAAAGGGAAGCAGAACTGTCTGAAGAACGTCTGAAAATTTTCCCAATTTCATACAAACTACAAACCAGTAGTTCTAAGAAGTTCTCAATGAGGTCTAAGCCAAATATATACAAAAGATCCACACCGGGACAGATCATAATTAGGTTGTTAAAAATCAAATTGCCGAATGGATATCTTAGAAGCAGCAAAAACAAATAAAGCCACGTACATTCAGAAGATCAAAGAAAAGCCTTTCTCGTCAGAATCCGTGCAAGATAGAGGATACCAGGGAAGGAAATATCTTTAGTGCTGGGAAAAGTCAACTAAAATTCTGAGTCCAACAGAAATATCCTTTAAAAAAAAGAGATAAAACAGACATTTCCAGACAAGAAAATTTTGAGAAAACACCTCAGCCTCAGCAGACCCACAGTGTAGAACAACGTTGAAGGCAGTTCTTTAGCAGGAGAGAGATGACAGCAGAGGGAAATCCTCACGTCCGTAAAGAAATACAGGCAGCGGAAACGGTACGTACATGGAGTGACAATAAAACCCTTCCTCGTGTTTTATCGTCTGTTTAACATAATCAGTGGTTTAGACCTAAAATAATAACAATATGTTGTGAGGCAAATTATCACGTGTAGAAGCAGAACTTTTGACGATGGCACAGAAGGCACGAGGAAAAAAAAGTCGTGTGGGTTCTTACATTACACACAAAACAGGGTAATATCATTAGAAGTTCACTGTGGTAAGTCAATGAACAGGGAAGACACACTAGAACAGTCCTTAAAACAGAATACCAAAACATGTACTCAAAAAAATACATACGGAGCGCCTGGGTGGCTCAGTTGGTTGAGCGTCCAACTTCGGCTCAGGTCATGATCTCACAGTTCATGAGTTCAGGCCCCGCGTGCGGCTCTGTGCTGATGGCTCAGAGCCTGGAGCCTGCTTTGGATTCTGCATCTCCCTCTCCCTCTATTCCTCCTCCACTCGCACTCTGTCTCTCTCTCTCAAAAATAGATAAAGATTTTAAAATAAAATTTTCTAATACATGATTAATCTAAAAGAAGACACTAAACTAAGAGACGCACAAGCGGACAACTACCAGCAGAAGGTAAGTTCAAATCCAATCATATGGGTAATGACGCTAAATCTGAGTACTCTAAACATTGCAGTGAAAAGGGAGACACTGTCAGACTAGATAAAAAAAAAAAGCGAGACTCAACTTCGCTGCCTTCAGGAAACCCACTTGAGGGGCGCCTGGGTGGCTCAGTCAGTGGAGTGTCCAACTCTTCATTTCTGCTCAGGTCACGATCTCATAGTTCATGCAATCAAGCCCTGTGTTGTACTCTGTGTTGATGGTGCAAAACCTGCTTGGGATTCTCTCTCTCTCTCTCTCTCTCTCTCTCTCTCTCTCTCTCTCCCTCCCTCCCTCCCTCCCTCCCTCCCTCCCCTGTTCGTGCTCTCTCTCAAAATAAATAAATAAACTTAAAAAAATAAACCCACTCTAAATACAAAAGCATAGGGGCGCCCGGGTGGCTCAGCCGGTTAAGCGTCCGACTTCGGCTCACGTCATGATCTCACGGTTTGTGAGTTCGAGCCCTGCATCAGGCTCTGTGCTGACAGCTCAGAGCCTGGAGTCTGCTTCAGATTCTGTGTCTCCCTCTCTCTGCTCCTCTTCCACTCACACTCTATTTCAAAAATAAATAAAAAGTTAAAAAAAGTTAAAAAGAATAAAATAAAAAATAAATACAAAAGCATAAATGTGTTGAAAGTAAAAGAATGAAAAAGGAAAAAGATACACCATGCGAAAAGTCATCATAAGACAAATGGAATAACTATCATAATATCAGACCACGTAGACTTCAAAACAAAGAATATTACAAGGGAAAAAGGAGGAAATTTCATAACAATGAAGAGTCAGTTATTTTTAGAAAAAACTAAATGCATATGTACCAACAAATAACAGACTTTCAAAATATGTGAAGCAAAGCTGACAGAAGAAACAGAAAAATCCACAGCTTGAGTTAGAGACTGTAAGATGTTTGTCTCCGTAATTCATCAAGTGAGTAAACAGAGTGTCAGGAAGGACACAGAAGACCAACAGGACTCCCAACCAAGTTATCCGACTAACAGCTACAGAACATGCCGCCACCAACAGAAAACACGATATTCTTCTCAAGGGCATATGGAATGTACAGCAAGACCGGACCATAAACCATAATACAAGTCTTCATCGACTTCAGAGAATTTCAATTATACAGCGTGCTCTGATGACAGCAGAAATATTAGAAACTGAAATCACAAAGTTACCTGGAAAATCCCAAATTACTTGGAAGCTGAAAACATACTTCTACATAAAATATAAGTCAAAGAAAAATCAGAGGAAATTTTAAAATATTTTGAAGGAAATAAAAATAAAATATACCTAAATTTATGGGACATGCTAACAGTAATTAGACTTAATAGTTTAAAAAAAAACTATAGCTGTAAGTGCTTATATTAGAAAAGGAAAATATGAAAATCACTGATCTTAGTTACTTCCAGCTTAAAAAGCCAGAAAAAGAAAAGTAAATCCAAATAGCAGGAAAGAAAAAATAAAAATACAAGCGGAAATCAATGACAAAGAAAACAAACAACAGAGAAAATATAAAAACCGATGAAACCGTGAAGCACCTGGATGGCACAAACATCCAATTCTTGATTTTGGCTCAGGTCATGATCTCACGCTTTGTGAGATCAAGTCCCGCATCAGGCTCTGCACTGACGTCACAGAGCCTGCTTGGGATTCTCTCTCCTCCTCTCTCTCCACCCCTCCCTCGCTTGCACCCTCTCCCAAAATAAATAAATAAAACATTAAAAAAAAAAAAAAAAAAAGTCAATGAAACCAAAAGCTAATTCTCTGAAAAGATCAAGACAAAATGAGAGAAGACATGAATTATCAATATTAGGTCTGAAAGAGGAATCATCAGTACAAAATCCTACAACAAAAAGACAATCATGTAGTATTATGACCAACCTGATATCAATAAATCTGACAACTTATATGAAACAACCAATTCCTTGAAAGACACAGATTACCAAAACCGACTCAAGAAGAAATAGAAAGGTTGAAGAGTTCCATAACTTGAAAGTGAAAACAGCAGTAAACTGTAAACTTAAAGTATTTTATTGTATGTAAACCATTCCTTAATAAAGTTAACTTAAAAGAGAAAAAAATAAAAGGGTGCCTGGGTGGCTCAGGCAGTTAAGTGTCCGACTTTGGCTCAAAGTCATGATCTTGCAGTTCATGGGTTCAAGCTCCGCACTGGGCTCTGTGCTGACAGCTCAGCCCCTGGAGCCTGTTTCGGATTCTGTGTCTCCCTCTCTCTCTGCCCCTCCCCCATTTGCGCTCTCTCTCTCTCTCTCTCTCTCTCTCTCTCTCTCTCTCTCAAAAATAAACAAACAATAATATAAACAAATAAATAAAAGGGAAAAAAATAAGGTTAAACTATAGCATCCAGGAACACACACACGGGACAGAACTACAAAGAATGGAAACAAACACCACGTAAGTCTGGGTCGTAGGTCCCCGGGGCAGAGGGAGGAGGTTACAGCTTCCACAGAGCCATGAAAGCACTTTTGGCTGAGGTCAATCACTGACCAGGATGTGCCTCAGAGGAATTCGTTAAACTACCTGCTTCTTCTGCATTTATTTACTGCAAGATGGTATTCAGGGTGTTTCTTAAAAGTTTAAACAGAACCAAAACTTCTCCCGTTTTTTGTCAAGAATGGACTGTCCTGAGATCTCCCCGTAACCGTCAGAACCATCTCCCCAGAAGCTACTCAGCTCTCTACCGTTTTCTCTGAGTCTAAATGTCACTTCTGTGAAGCAATACAAGAGCGAGGGGGGTGGGGGGAGCAGGTGGGAGAAAGCTTTAAATGAAATATGCTGAAATTCAAGGTAAATGACACATCTGTTTAATAAATACAGTCATGCAACTTAATGATGAATATATCCAAAATATATATTTATACATAAAACAACGAACAGCTATATATTTAGCTGAAGTGTGGCTCAGCCTGAAATGTCGGTAAATGTTATAGTGTCACTCAAAAGGCAGGACACACAGGGGCTCAGAGCGTGGGTTTTGGAGTCACACCGCTCTGTGCGAACCCGGCTCCCCGCACACCAGCTGTAAAACCTCGGCCGGTCACTCTCCCCAGGAGCCCCGTCAGGCTGCCGAGCGCAGGTGGAACCGCACCCACAGCGGGCACGCAGGGAGCGCCTCCTCGCTGTTAGCGGCCACTGGTGCTCCTAGATGCTAAGTAAATACTAGCGCTAAGTAACCTCTGGGGAGAAAGAGACAAGGAAAAGAGCCTCTCACCCTCCTTTATGCTTCTTTTTCTTTGGAGTGTCTTCTTCTGAGGTCCTCCTGCCACGACCTCGGGAGCCTCTTTTTTCTTTCTGACCTCGACCTTCTGAAAGACCATAAACACCCCAATTATCTGCACAGAATTCACTGAAGCAGGACAAGATTTACTCAAACGTGATATTTACCATAATGTTCCTAATACATTTATCAGACAAAACTCTTCAAAACTCCGTACGTAACGGTAACAAAATGAAGAAAAATTAACAGACTTGCTTTTTAACCCTCGTCCTCCGGAGCTTTCAAAGTCACTGCCCTCCATCTTGTCCTTCAGGTCTGCTTCGAAGCGTGCCAGGTCTGCATCGAGCCTTCGAATGTGTTTATCCACCTACAGAAAAGGATGCTCGCAAGTCATTTAAAAATGGAAGCAGGACATCTCAGTAATCACAAACACACTGGAAATCAACCAGGACGTACATTCTTGGATTCAGTTGAGTCTTCAATTAACAGAGCGCTATAGAACAAGGCCCGCCATCCCAGTTTATGTGGGGGTCTTTGTCCCCACATGCTTTGACACCTCAACAGAGTAACTGCCACTCAGGAAAACCGTGAAGGCAGACAGTAATGAGACACGGGGCTGTGAAACGCAATGGAATGGGGGCGAAGACATAAAAATCTGAAGAACGTACAGATTTCAGAGTACAGGTTCTCACAGAAAATGCCTCCGATGCCTTAGGTATTTAGACCAAGACAGTAGAAAGAAGAGAGAGAGGGCAATGGGGTCAAAGCTCGGGGATGAGACAGTTACCTGGCCCCACAGAAGAGACCTACAGACGCTGCCAAGACCTGACAAGGAGCCGGCGGGCTCGCAACACTCAGCCAATGCCACGTGCCACAGTCCACAAGAAGGACTTGTCGGGGCACCCAGAGGGTGCCTTCCGGCAGACAGGGCAGCACCCCCCCCCCCCCCGCCACCCCCTCTTCCCGCAGAACAGGGCGGGGCCCACCCCTCCTCACCATCTCATAGGTCTGCATGGCCAGCTGCACCTTATCATCACTGTACTCCTTACACTTGCTGTAGGCGCTCTGGATCTTCTGCAGGTGCTCCACACGCTGGTCTGGAGAAAGCGTCTTCACCGTGGAGATATACTCCGCAGCCAGGATGTCGATCTCTGCCTTCTTATCTGATGGGGAAATGGGGGAGAAGCTAGTCCCCGCAGGGGGTTCCAGAACAAGCCCAGCAGTGCCGGTTCCAGTGACGGTGGCTGACCGAACTCCGAATTACTGCTGGTAGGAGCACAGTGGGCACGGCCTTCTGCAGGGAGCCTGGCGCGGGGGGGGGGGGGGGGGGGGGCACAGACGCCACAGCCAGGGCAGCGTACCCAGGAAGTTACAGCGCACAACCAGGCACAATCGTGGTCCAGGTGAGCACACATACCGGCCCCACCGACTCTCAACGCCCCCGAGTAACAAATTATGTGCTCATTCAGCCACAACCTGCCTACTGCCCTCAAGTCCACACCCGAAAGATTTAGGATCCATATGGGAAAACACCCATAAATGCAGAAAACAGGAAACAAGGCAAATGTGCGATCTATAGTAAGACGGATCAATAAACTGTGGCCCAATCACATGGAATGCTACCCAGCACCAAATAGCACAGCTGTCACCCATAGCAATGTGTATTAATCCCACAAAAGGTGGCACTGAGCAAGAAAAGCCAGACACAGGGGCACCTGGGTGGCTCAGTTGGTTAAGTGTCCAACTTTGGCTCAGGTCATGATCTCACAGCTCGTGGTTCCAGCCCTGCATCCGGCTTCTGTGCTGACAGCTCAGAGCCTGGAGCCTGCTCCAGATTCTGTGTCTCCCTCTCTCTGTTCATGCTCTATCTCTCTCAAAAATAAATAAACATTTTTTAAAAATTTAAAAAAAAAAAAGAAAAGCCAGACACAGAGAACAACATACCGTGAGATTCCACTGATAATTAGGGGTGGACTGATACAACTCTGAAATCTCCGGTTTAGCGAGGTGAGAAACCTACTGTTGCAGGAGGAAAGCTCGGGGTGCCAGCCCCTTGGGGGGAGGGGTAGCATGCTCAGCAGGGTTACACGTGCCCCAGGCTCCAGAGGCTTCATTGCTCCATCTAGGCAGAGGTTCGTAAGTTGGTATTTGTTAGACAATTTCTAAACATATGCTTATTCCTGGATGTAAATGCCATATTTCGCAATAAAAAAAGTCTCTGTATTTGCTAGTAGGGAGACTGTACCTCAGTAAAAAACCACAGCTATCCTGATCTTACAAAAACTGTGCCAGGCACAATGAATGAAAAATCACCCATACCCAAGTACGTTGCCACAAAACACAAAACCTCAAGGACAAAGAAGCAGCAGAAGCTGCTAAACAGGAAAAAGACCACATATATAAAGGATGAGGAATCCAAACAGCATCACATTTCTCAAGGGCAATGTGGAAGCTGGGAGACAAGGCAGCAGTGCCTTCCACATTCTGAGGGAAAAGATGGTCAATATGGAATTCTATACCCAGCCAAACCGTTCATCAAACAGGAGACCAGAACAAACACATTTTCAGACATATAACATCATAAGAAATCTACCTTCCCGTGTACCCTTTTCCAGGAAACTACTGGAGGAAAGGCTGCAATAAAACAAGGGAGCAGATCAAGAAAGAGAATGTTTACAACAAAGCATTCAGGGTCCTGCATTGAAGATGAGCAGAGGCAGAGCCTGTGCAGCAGGCCTAGAAACAACCAGCCCAGGTATAGCCTGCAGGACAGGAAGCCCCAGGGGAAAAGGCTGCGTTTGGAGAGCAAACTCAGAAACGGCAGATAACCTAGTGTAACAGACACACGGAAAATGTGGAACATGTATGAAATGTGGAAAACAAAGCAATTATGAACTCCCAGAAAAACAGAAGTTATTCAAAACAGGTCACACAAGCACAGCATGTAACATGGCCCAGCTGCAAACCACCCAGTCAAGAGTCCTGAAGGAAACAGCATCCCTGTTGTACTGCAGGTTCAGATTCTAACCCACTACACCAGGAGGTGGCTGGGTGGGCGGGGGCGGTGCAGGAGCTGGGCAGGTGCAACTGCGGAAGCAAACCTTCATATTCCACAGTAACAGAATAAACCCCAAAGCAAAAGGGAGATAAGTAAGAAATAGCAAAAACATGATGTTTAGAAACAGGGAGTTAAACACCAGAACATCAGAAAGTGCTCTTTTTAAACTATATACACACAGTTTAAAAACAAAAAATAATTTTTTTAATGTTTTATTTTATTTTTGGGAGAGGCGGGAAGGGCAGGGAGAGGGAGACAGAGGATCTGCGCTGACAGCAGAGGCCGATGCAGGGCTCAAACACTCGAACCATGAGATGATGACCTGAGCCAAAGTCGGACATTCAACTGACCGAGCCGCCCAAGTGCCCCGAAAAACATAAAGTCTTTTAAAGGAAAAGAAAGATGACAAACATTCTGATTGCAAGAGACAGATAATGGTCATAAAAATGATACATGAAGGGACACCTGGGTGGCTCAGTCAATTAAGCAACTGAATCTTGATTTCGGCTCAGGTCATAATCTCAATTTGTGAGTTCAACCCTTGCATCAGGCTCCATGCTGACAGTGCAGAGCCTGCTTGGGATTCTCTCTCTCCCTGTCTCTCTCTCTCTGCCCTTCCCCAGTCGCCCACATGCTCTCTCTAAATAAATAAATAAACTTAAAAAAGTGTTACGTGAAGGTATGTTAAAACCCAAGAAACTAAGTATAATTTTTTTAATGTTTTATTTATATTCGAGAGAGACAAAGCGTGAGTGAGGGAGGGGCAGAGAGAGGAAGACACAGAATCCAAAGCAGCTCCAGACTCTGAGTTGTTAGCACAGAGCCTGATGCGGGGCTTGAACTCACAAGCCATGAGATCATGACCTGAGCCAAAGTCAGATGCTTGACCGACTGAGCCCCCCCCAGGCGCCCCTAAGTCTAATTTTAAAGTGTCAGCACACTCCATAAGACACCACACAATGCCCAAAGTTTAAGGCTAGGCTGCAGCCCCACTGTCTTGGGTCCCCTGGGAGACCAGTGCCACCCCAGTATCTTGGAGCCCCCTCTCCCCAACTGTCAGAGCACACCACCGGCTGTACTGTAAGGCCTGGACCCACCTTCCGTCCTCTGGTCCAGCTCTCTCATGAGCTGGAAGTTCCTCTGCAGCTCACAAGGAAGGTTCTCGATACCTGAAACACAGAGACATGTACTTCTAGGGAGCAGGACAAAATCTGCCTTCCAGACTTTATACCTAAAATCTACAAAAAATAAGCTCACGTCGTTTCCTGTTTCTGTTAGGATTTGGGGAGGAAAAGGATTAAGGTATCTTTTGGGGAACGGGTACCAAACACTGATAACAGACTCACAGGCTTCAGATGTTGTTGGAAGCTGGAGAAATTAGAGGGACTTATCCTGGAGCTGCGAGCAGAGGTGGGGAAGTGGCCCGTGTGACTGTCCACCCCACACCCCCCAGTCACTCCTCCCCTCTCAATACCTCACCACAGTGAGTAAGACCGAAACCCTGGGGTCTCTTTGATCTTCCCCCCCGATTGACTGTGAAAACCCATTCACGGGGTAGAACATCAAGCAAGGATGGATATGGTCTCTCCGGGCTACACAAGACATCAGGCACTGACCACGGGGCTGCTGGGCACCTGAAGGGCTGCTACTACAACCGAGGCACTGAGCTCTTCATTCGCTTGTTTAATTACTTCCAAGTTAAACAGACCATGCTGAATAGCGTGGGTGGAGGACCCCACCCCACACTGCTTTCCCCTCTGCACTGCAATCCTCCTACTCCAGGACAACCTTCCAGCCTGCCTGCACGGCCTCAACAGGCCCCTAACTGGCTCCCATGCTCAGTCCTAACCCCCTCCACTGTCTTCAGCTGACAGTGATTGTTGTAGGGCTAAATCCGGTCTTTACAAAGCTGCTGCTTAATGCTGCCCGGCTCAGCCAGACAATGGCACAAACTCCCTCCACAGCCTCTAGGCTCACCACACCCTCCCATGGACCTCCCCGCTCTGTCCTACCCTGGGCTCTGCAGGACAGTGCCACCTCAGTGCTCTAGCAACCTGCTGGGGTCCTTCATGGCCCTTCTTCGGCTGTGAGCTTTTAAAAAAATCTGTCTGCCCCATGTGAAAGTAAGTTCCAGGAGAAGGAGGACAGAGTCTGCTTCCCTGGCACACAAGCAAGTAGGCATGTCCATCCTGAGCTTTCACACAGGTGCCCAGAGCATGATGGAACTCACGATCCTCAAACCCTCCAAATGGGGCCCACTGGGAAGGTACCAGGACAGAGAAGAGCAAGCCCCAGCAGATGGGTTCAGCAGATGAGTTCATCGTGGTTCTGTAATGAGTGCTGCAGGGAAGAGCCTCCTCCCCTCCAGGGTGCTCTCCCACCTAGGACACCGCCCCCCGCCCGCCATCGCTCACGCTTGGCCTGGGAGGTCCCCACCGTCTCCCCCAGAGCAGGGGTTCACTTCCAACTGCTCCTGCTAGAGCTGCAGGTCGGGTTCCCAAGCAGCCAGGTACCAGGGACCGCGTATATTCCCACTGCAATACAGCTCTCCAGCTCCCCTCCACCAGCCCCGCCCACCCCCTCCCGCCAGGCCATCCCCTAGCCAGAGCCAGATCAGCAAGAGTGCATGACCTTGACAAGCTACTTAGCCTCTGCAGCCTGCATTTCCCCATCTGTGAAATGAGGGAAATAACCATCTGCTCAGGAGTTCTTAGGAAGCTCCAACCTGTGCTACATGTGGACAGAACGACGCCTGCAGGAAGCGCCTCACAGACGTCTGCCCGTGGTGCCGATCACTGCCCTGAACACCTGCGAGTCCCCCTCCTCCGTCCCCGGCCACGCAGAAACACAGGCACCCGAGGACACTCTCCAGCCAGTATCGTCTCCCCCAACTCCCAGGTCACTGCACGAGCAGGCACAGAAACACGGCCGGAATCCCGCCCACCCCCCGCCCAGGCTCGGTCCAGCGTCCGAGGGGATACGGGCTCAGGGCTCAACCACCCGCGCCAGTCAACTGGGTGGGAGCGGGGACGGGGCGGGGGACGGGGCCAAGACAGCGGAGGGGGGTCGGGAAGGGCGGAGCGGGGCCCTGAGCTAGGCCTCTCCCAAGAGAGACTGAGGGCCGGGAGGGCGGTACGCCGCTGAGGGCAGGGGCGGGGCCTAGCATGGGAGGGGCGGGACCGTGACACGCAAGCCACGCCCCACGCTAACCGGCCCCGCCCCTCCGTGACGCACCTGGAATTGGCGCGGCCGTGACGGTGGGACCCTGCGCCGCGCCCCCCGCGCGCATCTCCTTACGGCCCCGCCCCGCCCCGCGCGCGCCCCCGCCACCCCCGCCGCCTCCGGACTGCCCTCGCCACCCCCACGAGTCCTCGGGGTCCGCACGCAGCGCCTGGTGTCCGTGGGGAACCGTGAGGGGGGTACCCTGTGCGGGCGCCGGGCTCGGGGGCCGCGAGGGACGCTTACTGTCCAGGTAGTGCTCCAAGTACATGGCGGTCGCCATCTTCGTCCGCGGCCGCGCTCTAGGTCTGCGCGGGCGGGCGGTGCCGCGAGGGGCGGAGGCGGGGCCGGCGCGTTCACTATTAATGAGCCTCGGGTGTTGATTGGCCCTCGCGTAGGGGGCGGGGGTGCTATCTGGGCACGCCCCCTGGCTTCCGGTCGGCAGGCTGCGCGCGGCGCCGCGCGGGAGCAGGTTTTGGCCTGGCGCCGGGCGGGGCAGGGGACCCGGCCCGGAGGCGGGGTCGGGGGCGCCGCGCACCCTGGACGCCCGCACCTGTCCGCGCGGCCCCGGACCCCCGGGCCCCCGTCCCCCGCCTGGCGGCAGCGCCGGCGCATAACAGGTGCGGGTCGGCTGTGACGAGTGTGGTACGGCGAGCGCGCGCGGTGTCGCCAGCGTCCGGCAGGGCGGTGGGCGACGCACGTGCAGGTAGAGCGCGGGCTCGCCACGTCGGCCGCTGTGCTGGGGAGAAGGGGCCCGGGCCCCGGAGTTTCCAGGGTGCCCTCCCGCAAGTTAGCACACCCTGACCAGGGGAGTTTCGTTATTCGGGATGCGTGTATAAACATGTAGCCCCCTCGTGACTCCCCCCTAAACCTGTCAAACACTAACGAATTTCCATTTGTTACGTTTGCTGAAAAAATTCAAGTCGTACAGGAATTTCGAGTTTCCCCACCTCCTAAGGGTACAGATCTCTGTCTTATTCACCTTTGAATCCGAATGTCAGCAGGTTGGGTGCATCCCTTCTGGTCCCCTTTCTGTGCTTGATGAAAAAATGCACGTAATTGGACACTACCGACCTTTTTTTTTTTAATGTTTATTTATTTTTGAGACAGAAAGAGACAGATCATGAACGGGGGAGGGTCAGAGAGAGAGGGAGACACAGAATCGGAAACAGGCTCCAGGCTCTGAGCTGTCAGCACAGAGCCGGACGTGGGGCCTGAACCCACTGACCGACCGCAAGATCATGACCTGAGCCAAAGTTGGATGCTTAACTGACTGAGCCACCCAGGCGCCCCACTACCGACCTTTTTTGTTTTAAATGGCCATGGTTGGTTTTTTGTTGTTTTTTTTTTTAACTAAATAGACTTTATCTTTTAGAGTAGTTTTAAGTTTACAGAAAAATTGACAAAAGTTCCTATATACCTTTTATCCTTAAACACATACACGTGCGTGTACACACAGCCCTGATATAATTTGCATTACTGTGGTACATTTATTATAACTGATGAGGGGCGCCTGGGTGGCCCAGTCCGTTAAGTGTCAGACTTCAGCTCAGGTCATGATTTCATGGTTCCTGAGTTCAAGCCCCCAGTCAGGCTCTGTGCTGACGGTGCAGGGCTCACTTCAGATTCTCTCTCTCTCTCTCTCAAAAATAAACTTTTAAAAAAATTAAATAATATTGATACATTACTATTAAAGTCCATAGTTAACATTAGGGTTCACTCTATTGAACATTCCATAGGTTTTGACAAATGTATGACGTGTATAATATACAGAATTGTTTCTCTGCCCTAAAAATCCTGTGCTCCACCTTTCCAGCTCTCTCCCCACTCCCCATAACCCCTAGCAAACACTGATCTTACTGCATAGTTTTCCCTTTCCCAAAATGTCATATAGTTGGAATCACACAGTATGTAGCCTTTTCAGATTGGCTTATTTCACTTAGCAACATGCATTTAAGTTTCTTCCATGCTTTTTTTTTTTTAATGTTTGTTTATTTTTGACAGAGACAGAAACAGATCTCAAGTGGGGGCTGGGCAGAGAAAGAGGGAGACACAGAATCGTAAGCAGGCTCCAGGCTCCGAGCTGTCAGCACAGAGCCTGACGTGGGGCTCGAACTCAGGAAACGGAAGATCGTGACCTGAGCTGAATTCAGATGCTTAACTGACCGAGCCACACATGTGCCCCACCTCCATGCTTTTTTGTGATTTGACAGCTCATTTCTTATTAACGCTGAGTAATATTTCATTGTCTGGGTGTACCATAGTTTACCCATTCACCTACTGAAAGAGATCTTGGTTGCTTCCAAGTTTTGGAAATTATGAATAAAGCTAGTATAGTCATTTTTTTTAAATTTACATCCAAGTTAGCACATGGTGCAACAATGGTTTCAGAAGTAGATTCCTTAATGCCCCTTACCCATTTAGCCCATCCCCCCTCCCACAACCCCTCCAGTAACCCTCTGTTTGTTCTCCATATTTAAGAGTCTCTTGTTTTGTCCCCATCCCTGTTTTTATATAGTTTTTTTTTTTTGCTTCCCTTCCCTTATGTTCATCTTTTTTGTCTCTCAAAGTCCTCACATGAGTGAAGTCATATGATATTTGTCTTTCTCTAATTTCGCTTACCATAATACCCTCTAGTTTCATCCATGTAGTTGCAAATGGCAAGATTTCAGTCTAGTAGTGCAATTGCTGGGTCATAGGATAGTTCTATTTTTAATTTTTTGAGGAAACTCCATACTGTTTTCCATAGTGGCTGCACCAGTTTGCATTCCCATAGTATAATCACTTGTATACAGGTTTTTGTGTGGACATGTTTTCAATTCCTTTTGTTAAATACAAAGAAGTGTAAGATTGTCTACGTTTGTAGAAACTACCAAACTGTCTTCCAAAGTGGTCGTATCATTTTGCATTTCCATCAGCAATGAATGAGAGTTCCTGTTGCCCCGTATCGTCACTAGCACCTGGTGTCATAAGTGTTCCAGATTTGGGCCATTCTAACAGGTGTGTAGAAATAGTTCTTTGTTTTTTTGCAATTCCCTAATGACATGATTTTGAGCACTTGTTCACACATATATTTGCCATCTGTATATCTTCCTTTGTGAGGTGTCTGTTCATAAATTTTGCCCATTTTTTAAATTGGGCTGTTGGTTTTCTTACTGGTGAATCATACTATCCATTTTTCTACTATTTACATCTCTAACTTAATACTCTTTGCAAACATCTGGCCGTGTTTTACTCAATTCGACTTCATTTTGTTGACTAGATATATTTTCATTGGTGTACCACATTTTAACAATAGATGTTTAATATTTTGATTGTTTTCAATTTTTCATTACCATAAATAATGCCCTGTTGAACATTTATTCATATGGCTGTATGTATCTGTGTGTTCCAGTTATTTATTCCTGCATAATAAACTACCTGAAAACAGTGGCTTAAAGGAACCATTTTATTATCACTTATAATTTTTATGAGTCACACATTGCAGCAGGGCTCAAGCAGGGGATTCTTTTTTCTATGGGAGACTGTAGAGATCACTGGGATGGCTGGAAGGTGGCATTCAACTGGCATTATGGACCAGGGCACTTACATAGGCCCTCTCCAGCATAGCTGTCCCACGTGGTAGTACTTCGCACATGGCCATGCAGGGCTTCCCGAGACCTCCAGGCCTCCGTAGAAGCTGCAATACTTGCGAATGCCCCTTGGAAGTCCCAAGACACCTCACTACATTTTATTGGTCAAATTGTTGGGGCCAACTCCGATTTGAGGGGAAGGGAATTAAACACACCTCTCAATGGGAGGAGTAGCAATGGTTGTGGACAGCTCTAATTTACACACTGTCCTATTAGCCCTTTAGGATAAATTCTTAGAAATGGAATTGCTAGCTCAAAAACTATTGCGTGTTCTAAGTGTTGATACTTCTAAATGAATTGCCCAAGGGAAAATAATACCAACTGACACTCCACTAAGCATGTTTCTACACTTTTTGGCCATGATCTCGTGTTTCAAGAGTTCGAGCCTGGCGTCAGGGTCTGTGCGAACAGCTCACAGCCTGGAGCCTGCTTCAGATTCTGTGTCTCCCTCTCTCTCTGCCCCTCCCCTGCTCATGCTCCGTCTCTCTCTTAAGAATTAAAAAAAAAAGTAACTTCTTCCAGATAACCATTTGTCTTCTTTCGTTCACGTGATAAAGCTGATGAATTCTCTTACAGAGACCCTGTTTTAGAAACTATCAGAGATGACTCCCTTACTGTCTACTGTTACTGCAACGTACTTAAGAGCAGGCTTCTCAATCTCAGCACTGTTGACACCTTGGGCCAGAAAACTCTTTGCTGTGGAGGTGGGGGTGGGGAGGGGGGCTGTGCTGTGCCCTGTAGGATGCTTAACAGCATCCCTGGCTTCTACTCACTAGATAGCACTTTCCCAAGTTGTGACCATCACAATGTCCCCTAATTGAGAAACAGTCGGGGGGCATTTTGGGCAAGAGTAAGCTACTCTGACATAAAGAAACCCTACCAAGATCCACTGGCTTGGAAAAGACAGAATTTTATTTCTTATGTAACAGTCCCAATGTAGAGTCCAGGATGTGGCAACCATGCTCCCTGGGGTCACTCAGGGGCCCAGATTCCTCCAAGCATGGTGTCTCCCCCAGGGAGCTTTGTCATCATCAGCAGAGGCAAGGCTGGGTTGCAACAAGAGGGAGCAGTGGGCAAAGGGAGAGCACTGTTTGCTGTCTCAAGGAGCACACACCGTATCTACTCACATTTATTTATTTTTTAAATGTTTATTTGGGGGGGAGGCAGAGAGAGAGGGACCAAGGATCTGAAGAAGGCTCTTGTTGACAACACTCACGAACTGTGAGCTCATGACCTGGGCCAAAATCAGACGCTTAACCAACTGAGCCACCCAGGTGCCCCCCCTACTCACATTTAATTGGCAGTTACCTGGCCACACCTAACTGCAAGTGGGGCTGGGAAAAAGAGTCCGGTAAGGCACTGATGTGCCCAGCAGTCTTCTGGAAGTAGGTGAGTGCCATGGACCGAATATCCCCCCAAACTCATAGGATGACTCCTACCCCACAGTGTGACTGTATTTGGAAAAGTAATTAAGAGGAGGAAGAGATGCCAGAGATCTCTCTCCACACCTGTGGTAGAAAGACTGGTGCCATCTGAGCCTCCCGGTCTGTGGTGTTTCAATATGGTAGCCGAGCTAACACAGTGAGAGGGTCTTTGCTCCACAGCACCAGTGTCTGACACAATCCTGCGAGGTGGAAGGTACAACACACCTGAGAAGGCAACAGTAAAAGGGTTTTAGTGATTTTTTTTTTTAAGGTTTTATTTTTAAGTAACCTCTACACCCAATGTAGGGCTCGAACTCACAACCCTGAGATCAAGTCGCACACTCCACCAACTGTGAGCCAGCCAGGCTCCCCAAGTCTTTTTGTTTTTTAATGGACAATCGCAAACACATTAAGAGTAGAGAGGACCTAAGAAGCTCTGTGTGCCCATCAGCCAGTGTCACCAACTCTCAACTTACAACCCATGTTATCTCACCTCTGTCTCCAAGCACACTTAGACCCGGAAGTGCATAACGTCGTCCATGAAGTGGATGACCTGTGCCCACCTACAAGGCCTCCATGGTCTGGGGAAGAGGACTCACTGCTTCAGGACAGACCATGCTGAAAATCAGGCCCGAGACCTGACTCCCCCACCATGGCAGAGCAGAAAGGAGACCGATGTCCAGAGCCAATGGTGCCCCTCTGCCCACCGCAGGGCTATGAGATCAGCACTGGATGCAAGAAGAGGCGGAAGTCACCCTGTGACCATGAGGGAAAAGTAGAACTAAAATGTGGACCTGGCCTTCAACATCACCTAGCAAAGGAAGCAGTTCTCAGCTGCCTAACTCTGAACTTCGAGTTATATGAGATAATGAAACATCCTGGTGATTTCAGCCACAGTGAGGCTGGGATTCTGGCACGGGCAGTTACAGTCATCCTGATATTTGAGAGGCGTGACATGTTCTTAGCGATGGAAGCAAAACCGTTTGCTGTACCTTAACAACATCACCGTGCTTGTGCCAGGTTAGCCGTTTCTGCAGTCAAAAGGGCACCCCCACCAGCACCCGGCACACAAGACCCTCAACAGCCAGGCTCCTCCATTTCCGCCGGCAGCCAGGAAGTCCCTGCATTCACGTTCCTCCCCGGCAGCCTGGTGAGCTCATCCTGCAGACGTGGCACAAGGCTACCCTGGGCCCTGCCGACCCCGCGAAGGTTCTCGTCCCCACTCTAATCCTTTTCACACTTTCGAAGGCAAGGAGATGGACATTTTAGAAAAGGAGACACCAAACAAATGGATGTTACTTCCCCACCCCGAACATTAAGCACCAGCCTTTGTATCAGTGAGCTCCTCCTAGGCCATGCTGCAGTAACAAGGGATCCCAGGATCAGGGACAGGGAATCCCGCTGGCTTAACTCCTGCCGTGCCATGGGCTGCAGGGGCTGCAGGCCTGCTCTCTGGGATCAGCACGAACAAAGACTCATAACCATGCAAAAACTCTTTTGGCACCGGGGGCAAAGAGGGGATGGATGAACCACACACCAGCTTTTAAAGCTTCTGCCTCAGAGTGTGCGTGTCATCTCTGATTACAGCAGCGTTGGAAGTCATACGCTGAAGATCGACATCGAGGAATGAGGCAAACGATTTGGAATGATGATATAATCTATCACCTTTTCCAGAACCGAAAACCAAATCAGGGAAAGGTCAGTTGGGGAAACATAAAGTTATTCCAGGTGTCTTGGGTAAGAGCGGCATCAGGGTCTTGTACAAACCCGAAGACCTGGGGGGAAAAGTCAGGGAGATCGCGACCGAGGACGTGGGTGGTGCGGGGAAGCCTCGGCAGTCTCCTGGGCTGCAGCAGGGAAGCCTGTGCTCCAGAAGGCTCGCTAGAAAATCCTACCTGCAACTGCCTCCGATCCTCAATCTCTAATCCAGTTATGGAGGCTATTCCGGGAAACGTGGCCCCCAGCTGATTACCACCCGAGCTTCTGTGTCCTGCTCCCCATGTGACGGCACCTGGGCAGGGCCCCCGGCAAGCGAGCAGGTGGCGAGGGCGGGATCCCGACGGTGGTACAGCGCCCTCACCAGGCAAGGCCGGCGGACTCCCCAGGAGCACAGTCTCACCTGAAGCACCCCAAACGGCCCGGGTGTCCCTAACATGACAACAGCACACAGGAGAGAGCGCTTTCCGGACGCGAGGAGCTCCTCTCCACCCTGAAGCTACCCCCCCACCCTTGCCGTCGCCCCACGGCAGGAGTCGGGCACAAGGCGGCGGAACAGCTGCCCCCGTCCCTCTCCCGAGAGCCCGCCTGTGTCTTCTGAAGCGCACCCCGGGCCTCAGGAACAGCGACAACGCCACCGCTTCCCCGCGACTGTCGCGGAACTACACGGCCGCCACGGGACAGCTCAGTCCGTCCGCGGCACGGCCCGCAGCCCTGGGCCACAGCGGCCGCAGCCAGGGCCGGGAGACTGGGACTCCGCCGGAAGGGGCAGTGTCCGACCAGAGCGCCTTCGCCCCACCCCCGGGCCAGCAGCCAATCCCAGCGTGCGGCAGTGAAGACGGCCCACCTTAGTCAATCCCAGAGCGCGCGCGGGCGGCGCTCCGCTGACGCAGATATTGCAGCAGTCCCGCCACGCGCCGCGGCTACCGGTTCTTCCCAGAGCGCACTGCGACCGCGCCCCTTTCAGCCAATCACAGCGCGCGCCGCGGACGCCCGCCAATGGGCGCTCTGAAAGGCGGGGCGGCCCGGGACCGCGGCGGGTGGCGGGAAGGCGCCGCGATGGCGGGCCGGCGCGGAGCCCTCATCGTGCTGGAGGGCGTGGATCGCGCGGGAAAGAGCACGCAGAGCCGCAAGCTGGTGGCCACGCTGTGCGCCTCGGGCCACCGTGCCGAGCTGCTCCGCTTCCCGGGTGGGTGTGGCGCCGGCGGGGCGGACGGTGCGCGGTCCCGCTCGGTCTGGTGTTTGTGCGGCTCCGTGGGTCTGTAGTGGACGTACGACCCGGCGGCCCTCTCTAAAGCGGGGTCGTGACGCGGTCGTACACTCAGGAGACTGGTGTCGCGAGGTGACGACCCGATCTGTCACCCCCGGCAGTGTCCTGGCGCTGATGTGTAGTCCGTACCCCAGTGTCTGCTTTTGGTTTTCTGGATAGCTGTTTGCTCTCGGGGGGGGGGGGGGGGGTGGTATGGGATATTTTTAGTTTGTAAGGTAAAACTTTTGATCTCCAAAGTGCTTACGAAAATTTCGTCAGTGCTTACGTTATCCAAAAACACCTTAAGGCCTACGAAACGGGTAGGGAAATGAGCGTAAAATGCTTTTTTGAATACCGTTCTAATCAGTCTGCAAATCTTATGAATACTTCTTTCGAGATAACTACTTTGTGCCCTCATTTCCTTTTCTTAAAGCATTTTTCCCCCCATCGTGTGTGCACGCTGCTGCCCTTTCTCAGGGAAGCTCCTTTGGCTTCAGGGGGAGGTGTGAACCTGTGTACACACGTGGTACCGTAAAACAAAGTTCGACTTGAGTGTGGCACCGGAAGCTCAGCCCCAGCTATATTCTACTTCAGGTGGAGAGTCTGTCCTCACTTTTGTGTCACCCCCTCTTCTCTTTTTTTAGAAAGATCAACTGAAATTGGCAAACTTCTGAGTTCCTACTTGGAAAAGAAGAGCGAGGTGGAAGATCACTCGGTGCACCTGCTTTTCTCCGCGAACCGCTGGGAGCAAGTGTAAAAACAACCTTTGTGCCGCCCCTTCCTGGTGTGGTGCTTCCTTCTTGAGCCTGGGTGAACGGCAGCTCTTGATTCTGAAGGGTGTTGGCAGGAACGCCAGTAATGACACTTTTAAAAGTGTCAGGCTCGTCCCCCGTGACCCGAGGTCTTAGAGCTCCATAGTTCCCAAAGAGCACTGATTAGTGCTTTTCCTTCCTCCTGCCCTGCCACCTTTCTGTTATTAATAGACATTATTTAGGCTAGGTTTAGGTATACAGAAAAGCTGGTGAAAAGGTCAGTTCCTCCATACCCCTGTCCCTACCCCCTCCTCCATTTCTCATGTTATTGGTTAGATCAGCCAGTTAACTTGTTTCAGTGGGTGAACTGATGTTGACACATTAGTAACTGAAGTTCACAGTTTACCTTCTCCCGCCCCTTTCGTTTTGCCTCCTCTTACTCAGCCTCTTCCCTCAATGTGTAACTTTTACACAGTGCCTGTGGGGTATGCTTTTAGGTGCTTTTGTTTCCATTTACATACACCTGTGTTGTTGGCCTTGTTTTGTTTTCTAACATAAATAAATGGGATCCTCCCATACAAACCGCCTCCTAACTTGCTTCCTAATTCTGGCCCGCAGAGCTCTGACTTCCCTGTCGCTCTGGGGAACTTTTCAGAAAGGCTACTCCACAGTAGATGCAGCTAGATGCCTGCTGACGGCTTTGCGCTGTCCCCCCTTATGAGCAAGCCTACGCTGCTTTCTTCTGGATCATCTGTGTCTTACTTGGAAAGGTCTTCCCACTCCAAGTATTAGAAGAAAGTGAGATCATTTTTATAAACTTTAATACATCTGGAATTCATGGACATAATTGGTCTGACTTTGCTTTTTGTGGCTTTGTAGAAAAATAAGTCCACTTAGAAATGAAAACTAATGCTGACTCCACTTCCTAGTGAGTGATCTTGTCCCTGGCACACAGGTCTGCATGTGGCACCACTCCTCCTTCAGGTCACTCCAGCCACTCCCATTTGCTCAGTCAGATGTGAAAGTCCTTGGGTGACCGGTCAGATGCCGGGTTCACATCTGGCACCGTTGCCCACCCGTTGTGTGACCGTGGTCGCGCGCAGCCCCTCTCAGCCACAGCTGCCTCATCAGCATCGTGGCCGTGGTGGCCCCTCTTGTAGATCCGGGTGAGGATCAAGTCCAGCTGGGCGGCAGGCCTGGGAATGAGTGCCCGGTTAACCTGAGCTGTTCTGAAGCACTTCTGTGAAGAAACTGCTGATTTCCTCCAGCCCTTCAATTGTCCATCTTTTTGCTCTGCTTCTTAATGGACTCAATTGCTGGTTCCCAGAGATACTTGTCTTCTGGCTTCTGTACAGTCCGGGGGCACAGACTGGGTGGCACTGCCCTCACAGAAGGGAAGTGCCCTGCACTTCCTTCCCCGTCTCTTTGCCAAAACCCACCAGTCCTCCAGGGGCACCTTCCCACTCCATGCAGGAATTCATTCCTGGAAATTAGGGATTTCTTTTACTTCCCATAGCAATTTAGCCATTTTCTACTCCTTTCTGTGCCTGTCTACCTGAGATCTCAGGGCTGGGGGCTGACTAGCCATCATCCAGTCAAGGACACCCTTGGCCACCTGTCCATCCTCGTCCTCATCCTTCAGGCTCAAGGCCACAAGCGTCATCGTATCTCCTCCTGGCCTCATCTGCTCCTTTGCCCTCCTGGGTTCTTCTTTTCAGCAGGGCAGCCTGGCCCCTCTGCACCCCCACCCAGACAGCCCCAAGCCTCCCTTTGCTCATCTGTCTTTATCACTTGTGTCTGTGGTGCTTTAGTGGACTCGTCTTTTCTACGTTGGGCTTTGCCGGGAACGCTCCTGTGGCATCTTCTAAAGAGAAGATCCAGGAGTGCCTGGGTGGCTCAGTCGGTTGGGCGACCAACTTCAGCTCAGGTCGTGATCTCATGGTCTATGGGTTCAAGCCCCGTGTCAGGCTCTGTGCTGACAGCTCAGAGCCTGGAGCCTGCTTCGGGTTCTGTGTCTCCCTCTCTCTCTTCTCCCCACTCTGTGTTCTATCAAAAATAAATAAACATGGGGCGCCTGGGTGGCTCAGTCGGTTAAGTGTCTGACTTCGGCTCAGGTCATGATCTCACGGTCCGTGAGTTCGAGCCCTGCGTTGGGCTCTGTGCTGACAGCTCGGAGCCTGGAGCCTGTTTCAGATTCTGTGTCTCCCTCTCTCTCCGCCCCTCCCCTCTTCATGCTCTGTCTCTCTCTGTCTCAAAAATAAATAAACGTTAAAAAAATTTTTTTAAGTAAGTAAATAAAAGATTTTTTTTAAAGCGAAGATCCAGATCTTTTCTGAACAAAAATAAAGTTACAAATCACTGCCCAGTAATCCCTTCATTGCATGGGTTTCTGAACTGGTGAGTTATATTCTCTGGACCTGTGAAGCCAGGACCGTGGTTCAGAAGCACTCTGTTTTTTAGGCCATTAATTAAGAAGAAGTTGAGCCAAGGCATCACCCTCGTTGTTGACAGATACGCATTTTCTGGTGTCGCCTTCACCAGTGCCAAGGAGGTGAGTGTCTCCTGGCCCCCAGTGTGACCGTGGCAGGTACAGACTCCGTGTGTTCATAAAATGCCTTCTAGGACTGCTAGGGTCCCTCTCTTTGCTGGGTTAAGTGGCTCTTTATCGGGAGGAAGAGCACCCAGATTGTTGTCAGAACTCTGTGTTGCTCGGATAGCATATTAGCGCCTCCATTCCATGGTGGGTGTCTGGGTGTTTTCTATTAATTTTCCTCCCCACCGCCCCCACCCTCCCCCCAGTGCCATGTACTTGTCGTTCTGCGGGGAGAACGGCAGTGACCATGCTGCCCGTTTGTTCTGCTTTTTATTTAGAAATGTTCACATAAGCACCAGCAGAGAAGACGATAACCACTAGCACCATCGCCTGCCTCAGAACCTTCTGGTCTCTGAGCTGACCCACCGGGCACGTCACTAGCTCCTTGGTGAACATTTCAGTTCACATCCCAAAATAACTTCTCACTAACATAATGTCACCTTAGCAAAGAGGAGCCCTTTCCTGACGCCATCATTCAGTCACGTGCTCAGTCGCCAGTTCTTTCGGGAACTGCTTGATTGGTCTTGTGTTTTCACACATAGATTGAATCAGAATCCCTTTCAGGGCCGTACTTGAAGTGAGATCCTTTTGCTGTCTCAGACACACATTAGCTTGTTTTTCCCCCTTTGTTAGGAATTTTTAAACCAAAAATTCGACCCCATCATGGCTTCTTTCTCTAACTGTTGGGTTCTCTGTCGCCAGAATTTTTCCCTGGACTGGTGCAAGCAGCCGGACGTGGGCCTCCCGAAGCCGGACCTCGTGGTGTTCCTTCAGTTACGGCTGGCAGAGGCCGCCACCCGGGGAGAGTTTGGCCGTGAACGCTATGAGAATGGGAACTTCCAGGAGCGGGCGCTGCGTCGCTTCCATCAGCTGATGGCGGATAAGACTCTGAACTGGAAGGTGAGGGTGTCTCCCGGTGTCGCCACCAGAAAGCACCTCAGTCCTCCTGCTGAGCCGAGACACCTGGCGGGCCTGGGGCTCCTCCAGGGCTTCTGTGCACAGCAGACCCTGGTCCTTTGTGGGTTGTGCACAACTAGGGAATTTGGTGCCTGGCGGGTGAGTCAGAGAGAGTTTACTAGATGGCAGCTCTCAGAGTGCAGTCCCGTGTGGTCAGGGCTCCTCTGCTGGCATCATGCCACCCACAAGTCACACCTCGCTTCGCCTTTTTTTTTTTTTTTCTGGGTTTTGTTTTAATTTTTGTTTTTTAATGATTATTTTTGAGAGGGAGAGAAAGTGCACTCAGGGGAGAGGCAGAGAGAAAGGGAGACACAGAATCCGAAGCAGGCTCTAGGCTCTGAGCTGTCAGCACAGAGCCCGACGTGGGGCTCGAACGTACAAACTGCAAGATCATGACCTGAGCCGAAGTCAAATGCTTAACTGACCTGACCGAGCCACCCGGGCGCCCCTAAGGTTATTTATTTTGAAAGACAGCACGAGCAGGGGAGGGGCAGAGAGAAAGGGGAGACAGCATCCCCAGCAGGCTCCTCACTGTCGGCGCCGGCCTCATCGTGAGACTATCCCACGAACCGTGAGATCATGACCTGGGCCGGAGCCAAATGTCAGACCCTCAACCAACGAGCCACTCGGGCACCCCCGCCTTCCATTTGTAACCTCAGAGTAGCACTCTGGCTTGCTGTGTCTGTTCCACCTCTGATCTCGAAAGTCCTAGCTGGCAGGTTTGGGCGCGGCCCTCTGTTCTGCCTCCACACCTGGGAGTCCTTTGCTCCCTCCGAGCCCTGTCCCAGCAGTTCCAGCCCCGGAAGGGGCCTTTCTTCCTTTCCTCTTGTGAGGATGTCCTCCTCTCACCCGCAGGCTCACACCCATGCAGCTCAGCCCCTGTCTACCTAGGCCTGGTGCCCCTCAGCCCTGCTCCCTCCGCCTCAGTGCACCGCTCCCGTTCACCTGGCCCATTTCCCCCTCCCCGTGGACACCAAAGCGGCCCCTTCCCCACTGCTCCCCGGGCCCACCCTTATCCCTGTGTGGTCAGAGGCTGCCCCGGGAAGGAGAATGTTGGTTTTCTTTACCATCAACAAGCTCCACTGCTGAGAGGGGCTGCATCCCTGCTGTGCTGTGGGAGGTCTAAGGGAGTCGCTTTGGCTCCCAGTGCTTTGGCTCCCAGTTCGGCCGTCTTCTCTGGTTCCTGCTGCTCCCTCGAGCTGCCTGTCTGTGGCCTCATCCTGTCCCCCACACAGAATTCTGCCTCTCTTGTCAGGGTGCTTTCTCCTGCTGTGCAAGGACAGCGTTCCTGTGAGAATGGCAGTAAGGGAAAGTGGCTTAAAGCAAAGAAGCGATTAGCGTTAATTTATATGGAACATTTCTGAATGTTCCCAGACCCAGAAAATCACCTCTCCTAGGCCCTTGTGACCCATCTTGCTAACGAGTGCCCATAACCCATGGATGTGAAGTCCAGACACTCGCAGACACAGAGCTCTGGCGGCAGGGCGCAGGGACGTGGAGGGCCGTCCCGGGGAAAGAGCCCAGCGGGCCTCCTTGCTGTAAAACCAACGCTGAGCGCCCTTTCCGCCCTTTCCAGTAAAGCGAAAATCCTTGTTGGTTTCTTTTGGTTAGCGAAACAGGTACTAACATCGGTCTTTGACACAGACTTTTGCAAAGCAGGGGACACCATTCCATTCCTGTTCAACGTGCCCGCGTCAGAGCTGGGGGTGTGAGCAGCGTGTTTCTTTCTACAAATGGAAGCTCCAGATAAAATCCCTTTTAAGTTTGTTTAATATCAATAAGCTTTTAAACTCATTTTTATACTGATTGATTATATCGTATGCAGAAGTTCCAAAGTTCTGTTCCATTTCTGTTTTTCTTTTGTCAATCAGTTCTACATGGTTTAAGTTATTCTGAATTTAGAACACTTTTCAGAATCTGCAAGGAATAAGACAGAAATGTCTGCGATCAGGAATGTGAGTGGAGAGGAAACCGTTTCCTACCGACCAGCGCTGGTGCCCTTGTCCTTCCCGACCTCCTGAGTTTTCATCTTGTGTCGCTTCCTTTAGTCTTAAGAACATTCTGTAATGTTCCCTGTAGGGTGGGTCTCCTGGCATAGAATTCTCAGCTTTTGTTTATCTGAAAATTAACGTTTTTAGCATTATTTTTGAGAAGTTTTTAAGCAAATAACAAGAAGTTACAACTTGCAAGTATAGTATATAAAACTCTCTCCAAGGACCATTCGAGAATGAATTTGTACCCAACACCTGCCCCCTGCCATGTACTGTCAGATTTGGGACTTAACACCATTGGGTCCCCAGGCCCATTTGGGTTACCCCCCATTCGGGTTCCCACTCACGTCCTTTTTAAAAAATGACTCCGTGTACAGTCACGTGTCTGGCCTTAGCCTGTGACTTTCATGACTCTGACACTTCGGAAGTTTCACAGCAGTTGTGGTAGTGAGTCTCAGATGGCCTCTCCTGTTTGCCCACGACTGGATTCAGGTCGTGCGTTTCTGGCAGGGTAGCATTAGCGGGCTGTCGGCTTCCCAGTGCACCCTGCCATGTCATGTGGGGTTTCGGCTTGTCCCATTTCTGGTGATGCTTGCTTTGTCGGGCATTTATACTGAAGTGTAGCTGACACACACTGTTAAGGTTAGTGTGCACCACAGTGATGGGACCCGCATGTGCCACTGGCTGTGGTCCCCAGGCTGGGCCTTCCACATCGTGACTCCACCCCGTAACCGGGAGCCTGGCCCTCCCTCTCCCCGGCACCCCCCACCCCTTCCCCTCTGGCAACCACCAGTGCGATCTTTGCATCTATGCGTCTCTTCCTGCTTTTTGTTTGTTTGTTTAGATTCCACGTACACGTGAAATCATACGGTGTCTGTCTCTGGCTTACTTCACTTAGCCTGCCACCCCCTGGGCTCACCTGTGTCCCTGCATACGGCGGGAGCTCCTTCCGCCCTTCGGCTGAGCGATGTCCCACTGTGCGCGTACCGGTGACGTTCACCTCCAGGGTGCTTGCCGGGCCCCACTGCGAGGGGACTCTCCGTCTGTAACTAATGCGTGTTTTGTGATGAGATTCTTCAAAACCACCAAAGAGTCTCATCGCTCATCATGTTTTCAGTTCACCTTTACGTCTGTATCTGAACAGACCCGTGTTTCCCTGCTTTACCACCAGCAGTCTGTTCCACCGAGGCCTGGCCCGCGGGACCCCCCTCCCCACGGCTCCTGTTACACTTCTGCTCCCCAGCACGTGAACATTTTCTGGATTTGTCCTGTATTTTTCCAGCCCAGCTCTAGAATCGGTTGCCTCCCCAGGTGTCCCTGGTTGCTTTTTGTGGCGAAAGGTACTTCTAGATCCGTGTCCAGGGACCCAGGGCGCTTGTTGGTGCTGTGCTGTTCCCAGGCCCTCAGAGGACTAGAGATGTAGAAGTTTCTGTGCGATATGCCATGTGTGAGTTTATACAGTGTGTGTATGTGTGTGTGTGTGGTACACGTGTGCGGTTTTCCCGTGTGTGTTTATACATGTGTGGTACGCCTGTGTGTGTTTACATGTATGGGGGGGTACACCCGTGTGCGAGCTCATACGTGTGTGAGACATGCCCGTATGCCAGTTCACACCTGGCATGCAGGGTGCAGAATGCAGTCTGGAAGGCCTTCAGGAGGGTGTCACCGGTGTGGGCTCTCGGGCTGTGTAGGAGGTCATTCCGACTCCTGCAACCAGACCTCACGAAATCGTTCCACAGCCGAGTGGGTCTGTGCTCCCAGGAGCCCGGCTGTGTCAGGACAAAACCGTCTCCCCAGGCCTGACTTCTTGCAGAACTTGCCCGAGTTCCGCTCAGCGACCGGGCAGGGCTGCGGCCGGGTGGGCCCTGCAATCCCTGCGCGTGCTCTGAGCTGGACTGGTCGGGGTGGGGAGGCGAGGGGAGGGGGCTGATGGGGAGCAGGACTGGGTGTTTCTCCTGTGTCGGGGCCACGGGAGGAGTGCGGGACGCCTTGGTCCTCAGGACACGAGCAAAGCCACGACCAGAGGTCAGAGGGGAGGGTGAAGGACCCCGGCGGCGTGGGGTGCCCCTCCGGATTAACCGTCCTCTCTCTCCCTGCCTCCCCTGTGGGAACAGATGGTCGACGCCTCCAAAAGCATCGAAGATGTCCACAAGGAGATCCACGCCCTCTCCGTGGACACCATCCGGGCCGTCACGCAGAGGCCGCTGGGGGAGCTGTGGAAGTAGACGCGCAGCGCCCCTCGTCGGTGGCCCCTCGGGGCGGAGCTGCTGGGGAGGTGGACGACCCGACGCCGTGCGCATGCGTGGACCAGCGCCGGCAGCCGCAGGCCAGCCCGTTGTGAGGTGGCGGGGCGCGGAGACCCCGTGCGCGCAGGCTTCCTCCGCCCGCTTTTACCCCGAGAGCCCGGTAAATTACTGTTTTCTCTTCCGGAGGTACCGCATCCGCGCGGTTTCATTGAAACGGCAGTCAGCTGAAACTCTCCTGAATCTTTTCTAGGAACTAATAAAAATGATTTGGGGAACGTCCTGCGGGGCAGTCGTCTCCTTAGCAGCCGTGGGCGTGAGGGAGAGGCGGGTCGTAGCGGGCCAGCCCCGGCCGGGCCTTCGGGATTCCTGCCCGGCGTTGCCGGCAGCCGCCGCTGGGCCCTGAGCACCTGCGTGCCGGCCCGTCGTAAGCTGCTGTGCGTGGTCTGAGGGCACGAAGAGAATCGGGGCTGAGGGCAGTGCAGCGGGGGCCCCCATCCAGAGGGACTGCGGCCGAGGTGTGGTATCTGGGTGACCACTACGTTGTAAGAGGTGACGAGAGGACCCTGGGCAGCACCTGCCGGTGGCCTCAAGGGTCCTGCGCAGCGGCAGCGCCCAGGGCCACACTTGCCTGTGCTGGGCAGGGTCGTGCTTGTCTGGGTTCTTGTCTGTGGTCCCCGGGCCGGGGGCGCAGGCCCGGACGTGCCCAAGGCAGCCGGGCCCTGCGTCCTGGTCCTCAGGGGGCATCTCAAAGGGGACGGAGGAAATGATGGGTTCTGTGTCCTTTGCTTGCTGAGGGGCCTGGGGACAGCACGGTGTCAGCCTCAGGCCTCTGTCCATCAGAAGGTGCTGGTTCTGTCCACTCAGACCGCGCCGCACCCTTGAGGTCACCATTGGGTAACAAGAGCTGTTGGGAACAGGGATAGACTGTGGAGTGCCGGGTGTCCCCCCGCGCCCCCCAGTGGTGGCCTGGCCTGGCCTCACCATCGTTAGCTGCCTTTGTGCTCTTTGACAGAATCGAGGCCTCGTGCCCTGTGATGAAAACAGTCACTGCCCCCCCCAACTGGGGGCCCCTGGGTGGTCAGTCCATTGAGCATCCAACTCTTGGTTTTGGCCATCATCGCACAGTTGGTGGGATCGAGCCCTGTGTTGGGCTCTGTGCTGACAGCATGGAGCCTGGTTGGGATTCCCTCTCTCTCCCTCTCTCTTCCTCCCTCTTCCTCCCTCTCCCTCCCTCTCCCTCCCTCTCCCTCCCTCTCCCTCTCTCTCCCTCCCTCTCCCTCTCCCTCTCCCTCTCTCTCTGCCCCTCCCCAACTTGCTTGCACATGCACACTTTCTCTCAAAATAAGTAATAGTAGACTTAAGAAGCTCCCAAACCAGCATCCCATGTGCCTCCCGTTGCCGTGGGGCAGGCCAGGGTGACTGACACCTAGTGAGAGGTGGGGACTGTCGGCAGGTGGAGTGGGTGGTGGGCGGAGGCTGTGCCCAGAACACCCAGGCCACGATGGCGGCTGAGGCGACCTCTCAGCTGCAGACAGCTGCACCCCAGGCTAGAACTCAAGCCGTGGGGAGCCACCTGCTCAGCGCCGGCCGTGGTGGGGTTGGAGGTGGACAGGAATTCGGGAAGAGAAGGGCTGGAGTGAGGCAGAAATGGTCTGACAGATTCCAACTTTCTCCAGGAAATGCGGTGGGTCTTCAAACATCTGGCCAGGTGGCAGGGGCAGGCCTGACCAAGGAGGGGTGGGTAGGGGGGGACAGGGTCCAGAGCACCCTTCTCTCCGGTGGCTTCCGGTCTCTCCCTAAAGACGACTGTCAGGCGCTGGGTGGGGCACCCGCATGGCAAGGGGACCGGAGAAAGCCCACGGTGCTGTCACAGGGTCTCTGGTGGGGAGGCGGCAGTCCTGGTCAGGGGAGTGGGCGGCAGCAGGAGGGCTCAGAGGGCGCGCCCTCGCTGGCACGCGGGATGGAGGGAGGGCCCCACCCCGGGGAGCACAGGTGGCTTCTGGGAGACGGGAGGAGGTAGGCCAGCATGGGCCCGGGCCTCCAGCCAGAAGCAGCCTTGCAGAAGCCTTCTCGGGGCCCCTGGGAAGAAGGTGGCTGCTGCTTCGACTGTTCCAGCTCAAGCTACTCCGGGTGTCCCCTAGAGGACGTGGCGCAGGCTCCCGGACTTCCTCACCTGGGGAGCTTTTGTCTGCCTTCGTCCCCTGGCAGCTGCCGTGGATGGCAGGTGGGGGCGCTGTGTGACTCGTGCCGAGGTGACCGGACGAGGCCAGTGGGCTCAGCCCACCTGGAAGGACACTGCTTTCAGAAATCAAACCAAGGATGGGGCGCCTGGGTGGCTCAGTCGGTTAAGCGGCCGACTTCGGCTCAGGTCATGATCTTGCATTGCCGTTTTTGAGTTCAAGCCCCACATCAGGCTCTGTGCTGACAGCTCAGAGCCTGGAGCTGCTTCAGAGTCTGTGTCTCCGTCTCTCTCTGCTCCTCCCCCACTCACACTGTCTCTCTCTCAAAAATAAAGTAAACATTAAGAATCAAACCAAGGCTTAACACCACGCGCCACTCTCCACAGCCTCTCTTGTCAAAGGAGGAGCCGCTGTGCGTCGTCCTAAAATCGAGTTCCTTGTCTTTCACTCTGGGGACCACGAGGCCGAGGGCAGCATCACAGCCCACGAGCTGGTGGGGGCAGGACGGGCTCCTCGTGCGCCGCTCTAGGGACGAGAGCTGCCCGCACCTGCCGGCTACCAGAGCCCCACCCCGAGGATCTTTCTGTGGCTTCGTGAGCCCAGGAAATGCTCTCATCACAGCACCTAGACCTCCAGTAGAAATCAAGACACAGACAACAAAGTGTTTTCTACTGAAATGGTTATTATTTGCCATTAAGAATTGCAAACTACGCTACGAGGAATGAACATTTTCTTCAGTAAGCCTTTTTCAAAACACACAAAACAAAGCTCCCCGTGGGTCAGGCCATCGCCCGCGCCCCCGGTTCGTACCGACGGCAGGGCTGCGGCAGCGCCCCGCGCCCCCAGCCCGCGGCAGCGGCGGCACATGTGTGGTCCAGAGGGTTGCAGCCAGCCCTCCCGGCTCCCCAGGCTCTACCTCACGGATGGGGTGCAGGACAGATGGCCCACACGAGCAGGGACACGGAGCCCTGGCGACACGTCCTGGCAAGCCCCGGCGGGCCCGGCGCAGTCTGGGCCCGGAACACGGGGGCTGAAGGCTACAGGTGCTGACGTTAGAGCCGAGAAGGGTCTGGAGACGTCTCCAACTGGTGCAGAAGGATGGGGCGCCAGTCTCGCACCATCAAGCCTTAGGCTTTACCCTCTGGCCCCAAACCACCTAAAACCTCACCACGAGGCAACCCCGAGAAGGACAGGGAGCCGGAGGAAGGGCCTGGGGGCCCCAGGGCAGCCCCCTCCCCACCCCTCGACCCAGATCCGACCCAGGGGAAGCCGGCGACGGGAAAGCAGCAGCATGGCGGGGGGAGGGGGGGTGTCTTCGACGCCAGGACCCACAGAGGAGACGTGAGGAAGGCACACCCCACTCGGGCGTGACCTGCAGCTCCGAGGCGTGTCCCTGTCCTAGCGAGTCACATGCACGGTGACATCTTTGGATTTCCACCACGCCCCACCACTCTGCTACTTTTCCTCCCAAATCAAGGAGAAGCCTCGCCGTTGACTCTTCCGGCCCGGTTTCCCCCCGAGGTAGCCCTTGAGAAAGCACGGTGGCAGGGCGGAGGCCACGGAGCAGGCAGGGGCCGAGGCTGAGTCCACAGGCGTCCCGCCGCACACGCCTGCCCTGCAGGTCTTCCGAGGCGGACAGGACAGAAATTCACGTCCTTGTGACTTCAAACAGGATTTTAATTCCAAAGCAAACCCAGAACCGAGCGCCCAGGAGGAAGCAAGGCAGAGGCGACGCGCCAGCGCGGGGCCGGCAGTGTGGCAGGGAGAGCTCTCGCGAGTGTGACGGGCCCTGCTCTCGGGGGCTCCCGGCCCGGCCGCGCTGGGCTTCCCTCGGTGGCTCCTGGCTTGCGCCTTGTTGCCCAGACAGACCCTCTGGGCCGGAGCAGCAGCAGGGTTCACGGGGGGGCTCCGTGTGAGGGCAGAGGCGGCACGGGGCGCGGGCGCTCAGCGGACGGGCAGGCTGGATGGATGAAATGCGGTGGCACCAAGCGCCCCAGGGCGGGTCTGGGCTCTCGAAGGTGCCCCCAGTGAGGGCCAGTGGAAACCGTCCCCCAGCTCCGGGATTTTCAAAGAGACAGGATTTCAAAGTCTTCATCTTCTGAGTCAAAGAATCTTTCCAGTCGCTCTACGTCAGAAGAATCTAGGAGAAACGAGCCAACACCTCATCAGGTGCCTGGCGTGGGACACCTGGGGCGTGGGGACGAAGCGACCAGCGCCTGTGTGCGCACTGCCCGCCGCACCCTGCCTCTGGCCGGTTTGCCCTGGGTGCAGCAGCCCAGAGGACACCGGGCCGCTGCGGGTCTCGGCTGGCCCGGAGCCTCAACCAGGGGAGAGCGGGCCAGAGAGTCCCTGAGGCTCATCTGAGGAGAACACGCTTCTCGTTGGAGCAGAGAGAGAGGCTGGGGGCTGGGTGGGCAGGGATTCCCGTCCCGGGGTTGGGGGGGGGGGGGGGCAGGCAGCACTCCCTTCTGGGTTCTGTCAGACAGTGGACTCCGTCATCAGCCACCAGGATCTTCTCAGAGGAACAAGGACACGAGCCCCGTCATCGTCACGGAGACAGACGGCTTGAGGAACCGGATGTGCTCCCGGCCTTCCTGCCGAGGCCGGGTTTTTGGTACGCTGCAGGCTGACTGACGTCGGAGACGCGGAGGGCCTGAGCGAGGGAGGTGGCCTGGGCCTAGAGCCCGTGAGCAGCAGGAAACGGGCGTCCAGCTGCGGCCTGCCGTCCCAGAGCTGGCGCCGTGCCGTCTCGGAGACACAGCATGTCCTGGCTCTGACGAAACCCAGGGGCCGCGTGAGCACCCCCGGGCACTGCGCATGAGGCGAGGGACAGCCCGCTTGGGGCAGGGGACGGGCTGCCGGGCAGCACCCCTGGTCCCACACACACGAGCGGTCACATCTGGGGTCATACAAATCTTAAAGGCCAAAGGCAACCGGAGAAGCAGAGAGACGGGGACAGAACGTCACACAGACCACAGGACGGCGCACCTGACACGTGGCCCCGTGGCCCCCCACACTCACCTAAGGACAGGTTCAGGACGTCGGGGCAGGCCAGGTGGGAAGGCTGCTGTTCCACCAGCTCGAACATGGGCAGGGCGCCCCCGAGCAGCGACAGCTGTCAGCAGACACGGCCGGCCGTCAGAGACGGCCCCAGCGCCCCCGCTCACCAGGCAGAGGGAACTGGGGACAAGAAAGGGGCGGCAGCCTCCGTACAAGAGGCTCTCGACCCTCTGCTGAGGCAGGTGCCGCCGCCCCTCGGGCATCCACGTGTCATCAGGTCTCCGGCCACATGGGGGGCGGCAAGCGTGAGGCTGGCGAGCAGCCTCGGGGGCAAATCCCACTTACCGCCTCCCTTCACCGACACGACAGCGGCGAGCCAGAAACCGAGGCGCACGAGCAAGGTCCGAGGCCGACGCCACAGCCACGACCACGCGAGGGCCACGGCACGCTGCAAGGTGGGACCCCAGACCGGAGACGGCCTTCCCCCCTGCCCCGCAGGCGGGGGACCCGCTACCCACCTTTCTGACGCGCTGGCACCAGTCGTCAAAGTCCTCCTCGGTCTGACAGAAAAACCCCTGCAAGAGAACAACGGTGAGCAGCACGCGGCAAGGCGCGAGAGCGGGGCCCACTCAGACGCCGTGTGGACCGCGAAGTGGCGTCCACCCTCCTCTGGAGGCTCTGCCCCAACTGACCAGACACAGAGGCCGTGCACATTTTAACGGCCTGGCCGGCAGCAAAGGCCCCTGGGACCCACCACGTGCGGCCCAAGTGGGCCTCCCCCGCCCAGCGGCACCTCAACGCGGGGAGCCCTGGGTCCCACGGAGCCAGTGAGGACGACGCACTGTTATAGCCACGTGCACAGAGCGCCAACCCTGCTGACGAGTTACGAGAAACTCCAGGCGCCAGCAGAATCACAGGTTTTTACCACGAACAGGAGCACGGGCAGCACCCTGCAGGGAAACGGTCTAGTTTCTCCTAAGGAGCCCACATGCAGCACCCTTCCTATCAGGCAAGGACACGGCGTCCACGGAGCTGGCTGTCCAGGTGGCTCGGGTACCGAGCACTTCACGCAGCTGCGTACTTCGGGCTAGCCAGACGGGAACTCAACCCTCCACGCTCCAGCCACGTCCCGCCACCCTCAGGCATCCTCCCCGGGGCCACCAACCTCAGGACATGACACAAGACCCACAGACCCTGCGTCCAGGTGTCTGTTTCAGGACCGATCTGCCTCATCTGTGACTCAATCGCCCCCCGAGGGACATCATTACTTGCAGGCATCTTGGGCCTCGCTCCCCATCAAGTACATTTTGAGGGCACACAAGTTCAGAGAAATCACCACCCCAGATCCCAGCCTTGGAATCAAGAGAGAAGGAAACTGATTCTTAAGGACGATCTCACAGGCACAGAAGTCCAGAAACTTGAAAGTCAACCCAAAAAGCCCACAGAGGTGGTGCAGGGCAGTGGGCTGGGCAGGCCGCCGCTGCCGCCGCTGTGTTACAGGGGCTCACTCACTCTCACTGCGCTCTGGCTCACACCGAGGCCGTGAGGGACGCGCAGGGCCACGCAGGACGACGGCCTCTGGCGGGTGTGAGTAGCTCATGGACACCGTTAACCCTTTTGTGCCCTCTGCATTCTAAACCAACACGTTGGGGAAAAAAAAATCACGAGAATCTGAAGCCTTTCCGAAACTTCCATTCTAAAACAGCGGGACTGAGCACAGGACGACTCAGAACTCCAGCCCACGTGGCCAGAGAAGGCGGGACGGGGTGGGGGCGCACCACGGCAATGGACGGGTCGAGCTCCCTGACGCCCATCCTGCTCGGAGGGTGCTGGCAGTGGAAGCTCTCGTCCGGGATGAAGCAGCTGTCCGCAAACTCCACTGCGGGCTGCGTCGTGTGCGGGTCCAGGTAGATGAGCTCCTCGCCTGCGTCAGAGGACAGAAGTCAGCAGACGGGGAGCAGCCCGGGGTCCCATTTCAGACCCGCTGCACCGAGACCCACCTGGCTGGGTGTATCAGGCCGGGAGAGCCGGTGGCCGCAGACGGGGCGGGAACCAGCCCACTGGGGAGGCCGGCACCGGCCAAGAGGGGACACAGACCACCCGCGGGAACGGGACACCCGGCTCGAGCCGACGCCCTAAGGACGTGCAGCCTGCCCCCTCTTCCTCAGCTTCGGGCCCGCCTGAGCATCCCGCACACCCACCACTCACCGACGTAGCCGATGAAGTAATGGGCGCTGTTGGGCTTGCCTCCGATCACGCCCAGGGACTGGGGCATCATGAAGCAGTGCTGCGGGACACAGGGGAGGCGGGGCGGCTCAGCATGCTGTGCGGCAGCACAAGCCACGCGACCGCCAGCCTGTGTGTCCAGGGGGCAGCCCCCTTCCCTGCCGGCCCCAGGCCCGAGGGCGGGACGCGGGAAGGAGAGCCGGCAGACGTGGTCCCACAGAGCTTTGCCACGAAGGAATCCGCGGTCGCGTCCGGGGAAGTTCCGTGGGGGCAGTGGGCCTGCGGAAGGGGGACGCGGGCGCAGGGAGGAGGTACGGACTGGGCTCGGTGGCCCGTGCACAGGGCAGACAGGCGTGGGGAGGGGGGTGGGGGGAGCGGTGCCCCGAGGCTGGGTGCTGGCGGAGACCGGAGGCAGGGGGAGCAGAGGCGCAGCGGCCAGTGCAGAGGCGGTCAGGACTGCCGGGAGCGGGGCCAGCAGTCCGCAGGGTGCCAGCATGGCCACGACAGCAGGGCTTTAGCAACAAGCGGCATCTCGAGCCCCCTGCTGGTGGGCGAGAAGACGCCGGCCCCCACCCACCTTCAGAGTCTCCACGTAGGCCTCGTTGATGTCCGTGAGCCCCAGGCGCAGGGGGATGAGAAGCACCAGGGGTCTCCACAGTGCCAGCCTGTTGCTGACCTCGGCTCCCGCGGGGAAGCCGTTACAGTGCCGGCCGGGATCCGCAGGAAGCGCGGCGGCCCCCGCGCACGGAAGACCGCCCCTGCACAACCTTCCTGAAAGATGGAGACGGGCTTTCAAGGGCCGAACAGGGGCAGGCGGACGGTAACCCGACAAAAACAGGTACACAATCATCTGGTCTTAGGAAAAGGGGACAAAAAGCCAAGGGCTTAAACACAATTCAAACTTGGAAAATACGACGATTAATCCTGCCACCCACAGAGAAAAAAACAGAATCAAACGTTTTCTATGCACGTCCGATAGACAGTTGTTACTGTGAAGTAAAGTGTCCCGTGAAACCGTACAAGCAAACACAGCCGTGCGCCCAGCGACGACGGCTCCATGGAGGCACGGGGCCCCTCAGCAACGAGATGCTTTCCCTCCCTCATGAACGCTGCTATCTGCCGTCTACACCTGCTGGTGATCCCTAACCGACGTGCTAACAAGGGGGCTGGCTGGTCGTGTGGACGGGGATGCTCCAGCAGCACCCGGTCCGTGGTTTCTGAACACCTTTCCCCACTACACGGAACCGGGGCTCCTCAAGGAAACCACCGACCCCAGGCCTGGGGCGGAGAGAGTGCAAGATGAGCCTGAATCTAGTTAACGCCCAAATGGAGGACTGGACGATGACGATGACAGAGCACGTCAGGAAACAGCACGGACCTGAAGGGGTGTCCACTCACCGTACTTGGAACAATGAGTAAGGACCATAACGTGTAATGCATAACCCGCTGAATAAAAAGAGAATCCACAAGTCCAGTGACTCACAACGTTTCCAAATCGAAATAAGGAGAAAGGGGCGCCTGGGTGGCTCAGTTAAATGAGGAGAAGGAAGGCAGAGAGGGCTCTTCTCGAGAAGGCCAGCCAGTGAGCCGGCCGGGGAACGTGGAGGAAGGATGGTTACAGAGCCACCGGTCCAGGCAAAAATCCTCAGAGCACACTCTGCATCACCCTCAGATCTCAGCGATCGCAGAAGCAGAGACGCGGCCAAGCAGGTGCCCTCAGGAGGCACCGCTGCTGGGCAGAACCTCCCCGGCGGCGCTCTACCGGTGGCCCCGGGGTCTGCTCGTGGGCAAATGTTTACTCAGATCCGAGTGCGAGGAAGCAAATACACTGAGTGTGGGGCGCTGTACCAAACCGGCCCGGGTTCTTCAACAGGTCAGTGCTATGAAAACCCAGGAAAATAAACCAAGGGGGCAAACCGTCAGATCAGAGGAGACCGCGAGGCCCCGGACCACAGGCCAGGGCTGCGGAGCGGCGGGAAAGTGGCTGTGTCAGAGCACCCCGACTGGGGATGCAGGAGGGAGGTTGATGGCTGAACGAACCCGGGATTGGAATTTCTCAAAACGCGTAGTTGGGCCGTTGGGTGGCTCAGTCGGTTAAGCGTCCGATTCTTGACTTCGGCTCAGGTCATGATCCCAGGGACTCTGCACTGAACGCAGAGGGAGCCTGCTTGGGACTTTTTCCCTCCCTCTCTGCCCCTCCCCTGCTGGTGCTCATGCTGTCTCTTACTTTAAAAATACATACTTGGAAGATGAAAGAACGGGTGAGGAAGGGATTCAACTTTCTTTTCATCTCTGGCTAATCCTTGTTTAATATTGTGATTTATTGTAAGAAACACGTATTTGGTTTTCCAGCAGAGCTCCTAAAACCCTTTAATTTTCCTAAGTGATGAGGCCCACACAGGTGTCTTTCGTTGTACGAATGAGGTGACTTCCCCAAAGCTTCTACGGGTGGGCTGGAACTTCCAGTCCCACACCTGACCTCTGGGGAGAGGGGCTGGGGCGGAATCGATCCCCAACGGCCAATGATTCCATCAGCCGTGCCTGTGTAACAAAGCCTGTGTAGAGACCCAAAAGGACCGGGTTCGGTGAGCTTCTGGGTGGGTGAGCGCGTGGAGATTCGGGCAGAGTGGTGCTCCCGGAGAGGGCACGGAGGCTCCACACCCCTTCCAGCCGGCTGTTCCTGAGCTGCGTCCCTTCCAACACTCCGGGAATCTACTAAGTGAGTTCTGAGAGACGCTCAAGCAAGTTCACCGAACCCAAAGAAGGGGTGGTCAGAACCTCCCATCTACAGCCCAGAAGCACAGGCCACAAGCTGGTCTTGGCGCTGGGGTCTGGAGGGGCATCGTCTTGTGGAACCGAGCCCTCGGCCCACAGGGTCTGACGCTGCCTCAGCTCAGTGTCCAACTGGGTTACAACGTAGCATAGTTACACCCAGCTGGTGTCGCAGAACTGCTTGGTGTGGGGGGTGCAAGCCCACGTAACAGAACTGATGTCAGAATCTTACCATCTAATTTCTGAAAGCAGATTTCTGGGCTTTTCCCATTTTCTTTTTTTAATATTTATTTTACAGAGACTGCAAGTGGGGGAGCGGCAGAAAGAGGAAGGAAGGAAGGAAGGAAGGAAGGAAGGAAGGAAGGAAGGAAGGAAGGACGGACAGAAGATCTGGCAGGCTCTGCGCTCACAGCACTGAGTTCAACGTGGGGCTCGAACTCGTGAACCTTGAGATCATGACCTGAGCCAAAGTCAGGTCATGACGAAACAGAGCCACACACGTGCCCCTTCCCGTTTTCTCTTGATAAAGTTACCTGGTGATGTGTTATTGCTATTTTGAAAAAGCCAGCTCCAGAATTTATTAGTTCTACAATTCCTTCTTTTAAATCATTAATCATCAATTGGTCTTTATTAACACCACTCTTCCTGGATTTCTTCAGCTAATTTTGTTGTTCTTTCCCTAACTTCTTGAGTATATGCTCGCTTCGTGTGTTTTCACTTTTTAGTATCTGGCAAGCAGTACTGCAGATACAGGCTCTTCCTGAGTTTAGAATGCATCAGATTCTGATACGGAGCCTGGAAACTTCACTTCTTTTGATCCAAAAGCTAAGGCCGGTTTCAAATTTCTAGGTAGTATCGTGTCTTCTGTTTAGTCTCCATTAGTTTGTACACATGGACACTTCAAACAGGTATGTTCTGTGGCCAGAATCTAGAGTTTAATGTGTATCCGCTAACCTCTCCTACGGTGTGATCGGGCCGCTCCGTGACCCCATGTTCCGTATATTCAACCTGTCACCTAGTCTGTTTACTGTTCTGTGACACTTTCCTGATCCACTGCATCTTCATCACTAGCACAGAATCTCACGTGGATGGGCTCAAGAGAGGACGGGAGCAGGGCCTGTCACTGCTGCACTCTGGGGACCCACCAAGGCTGCATGTGGCCCAAACACTGCAAACGTCCTGCTGTTAACAAACAACGGGTTTTCGTTTGTACCAGGCACCCGCTGGCAATTCTGTCGTGCCGCTCTAACATCCTTACCATGTAAAAGCCCCCTGTGTTTCTATCAGTGACAACAGCGGAACGCTGCCTGGGCCCCCAGCTCACAAGCCAGGCCACTGCCTCGGAATGCCGACCTGTCTCCGCCAGCATCTCCTGTGGCAGAAGGGGGACAGCCAGGCCAGCAGGATCACCTTTCTTCAAAGGCAGCTTCTTATCATCGTCAATTGGGTGCTTATAAAAGTGTCTCTTTATCTCTGCAGCTTGGAAGTGTCACCAGGAACACGCATATCTGAACAACTCTTGGTTAAAAAGTCGGAGGTCTCCGGTTCTACAGATAACACCTGCTCTGGAGCAGGGAAGCTTTCCTCCCGTTCCTTCACGGTCACCTGTCCTTGCCTCCTGAAAATTCTATCCACAGCCACCTCTGTTTTATCTCTGCCACCAGGGTCTTTCCGCCACATGCTTTCTCCGGTGCGCTCGAGTTTAGTTTTCCTTCATTCGTGCGCAACACCAGATTGTCTTTGTCAATCTGTAATTCCCCAGATCCAGAGACTTCCCACTGTCTGCTTGTTCACGAGGGTCTAAACCCACTGACGGCAAGCACTGGCAGGGGCAGAGGCTGCTCTGGGTGTCCTGGCCGGCCCCCCAAGGAGGGTGGGCAGGTGGGTGGGGACATCCCAACCAGCAAGGCCTCCCCTCGCCCAGCACACTTCCCCTGAAGAGGAGGGAAGGTGGGAAGCCCGCGCTTTCCCTGGGGAGGGGCTCTGGGGGTGCTTCCGGCTGACCACTCCCGAAGCGGCTCTGAAAACTAGGTCGGCCCTTGCTCGGCCACTGCTGGTTCTCCACCACTTGCTTTGCTGAATCAGAGCTTTCCCTCCTGTGCCCACGACCTCAGCCCCCATGACTACAAAGAGGCTGCCCTCAGGCCTTTGCTGCAGCCCACGGGGCCTCCCCTGGGGCTCCTAAAACCAAAAGCATCAGCACAGCCATTGGGAAGCACCTCCGTCTACTCCACGCACCCCTCACCCCTCAGGTCTCTGCACTTCTTCAGCCCCAGTGTCCTTGTGGGTTGGGTTCTGATGCTGTCCTTCCTCAGTCGTCCCCGTGACCAGCATACAGCGCTTCTGACTCAGGAGGGGAGGACCACGGGGCCCTGATCACGGCAGGGCGGCCACACTCACCCCGCTTAGGAACCCTCCCCAGAACAGACCCATGTCGTCCTCAGACAAACCCCGGATCCGCACCTCGTCTCCAGCAGCGCTGCCGCGGGCAACCTGAGACCCTGAGAGCCGGGAGCCAGCGTCCAGCCACGTGGCTGAGTCTCCTCCAGGCACCAGCCAGCACCCTCCCCACCGAGGAACGGAGGTTCCGGACAGCAGCCCGTCCCTCACCCCTCCTGGCACCGCACCAGGGAGCCAGCCTCGCTCGTCTGAGGGCAGGTTGGGAGGCTGACTGGGTAGACCCTGAGGTAAGCGGTTCCCCCAACAACGGGGCCAAAAAAACCCTGATGTGTATTGGGGAGTGAACAGACAACAGATGGTTGTGACGTTTCACTGACGGAAGAGGCCGCTGTTGACGCCTGTAAGGACCGCTCTCAAAAAACGAGACACACACTGGGAGGGGCCGTCTATCCGCCAACAGGAACCATTTCCAAGTGAGAAAACCAAGTGTCGTTTCCCTCATTCTCTGTGCGTTTCCATAGTTTCCAACGTGTCACAGACATTTCTAGAAACAGAATGCGAGGAGAAGGCAGAGGGAAAAGATACATGTCCTTCTGTGGGGGCCCCGGTCGGCCAGCCCTCAGGGGACACAGGGTCGGTGAGCTGGGAGGGCGGGCCGGGCAGAGGGCCGCTGCCTGCCGGAGGCCCGACCCTGGCTCCCCCGACACCTCACGGACGCCGTCCCCCGGCTGAAGAGGAGAAGGGTCAGTCGGCAGCGGGGAGCGGCGGTGCCTCAGGCCCGGGTGCGCTTGTGGCGGGGGCCCCCCACCCGCCGTCACAGCACAAGACCTCCTCCCGCAGATCAGCTGGCTCACAAGGCTCTTTCTTACGTGACAATCTTCAACAAGACCGGAGGGAGGGAGGGCTGGGAAACCGTGGGGAAAAGGCGTTCCCGAGGAAAAAAACTAAGACGTTCGAAGAGTTTTGTCGGCTTGGTAGCACGAGAGGATGTCAGCTCCAAATTCAAAACTCACTCTCTAGAGGCTACCTGCCAGATGGAGCCGTTTGCCTCCTGGACTACCACTTCAGCATGCCTGGACGCCTCCAGGTTTCCCGTGGATCCTTCCAGAGGGAGGGACAGAGCTACGCTCCCCTTTCCTGCTGCACGCTGGCCCGAGACGGCGCAGCGGAAAGCCATTCCTGCCTTTCCTTGCGGCGCACGGATGCCCGCGAGGGGCTGACCCAGCACACCGGAACGCTTCCCTTGCAACGAGGACACAAAACAGCACGGGCACTAAGGGACCCAACCCAGCTCTACAGAGAATCCAGGCCCTCCCCCGAGCCTGGTGTGTGCTCAAAGAGAACAAGGGGTCCCCTGGCCTGCGCATGGGGCGCCGACCTGCACGCCAGGCGGGGGGGGGGGGGCGCCCATCGTGGGCCAGGGAGCCGCCCCCGAGGCCCACCAGCCACAGCCCCGCACGCCCATTCACTTACTGATGTCCTCCATCACCACCGTGTTGTCCATCGCTACGTGGACTGCCAAGGCGCTCCACGTGTCGAAGACAGCAAGCTTCCTGACGGAAAAGGGGAGAACACACCAGTAAGCCTTCACGATCAAAGACATCTCACTTGTGCGGGGCAGGTGAAGGAAAGAGCGTCAAATGCTCTAGCGGTTTCTGCGAATGAGAAAGATGACGACCGAGATGGTCAGCACCGCAGGCGGGAGGAAGGCCGAGGCTGCGGCCCGCTTGTTCCCACCTGGGCCCAGCGCACCCTCCATCACCCGCAGCCTCCACCTGCGGACACAGTCCCCGCGCCAGAGCCCTGCACGGCATCACCTCCTGACCCAGCTACACGTGGAAAGGGAACTGGGGCGCAAGCCCCGCCTCAGGCACCGGGGGTGTGGCCGACCCAGGCGGGCCCAGCACCCCGCTTCTCCCAGCACCTGCACACGCAGCTCCAAAAGTGCCGGACTGACCAGCACTCGGGTCCTCCCACAGACATCTGGTTTCACAACTGCGAACAGCCGCGGAAAAGAACCGAGGCCAAAGACAAGATTCTGAAGAAACCCAGAGAGCAACCGAAGGTGCAGCAGGAAGGCGGGCGAGTGCACCCTGGGTGCTGGGTGACGGGGAGGGGCCGCCCAGGTGACAGGGAGGACCTGGTGTGTCTGGGGACGCACGTGGAAGGCACAGGGCAGCCATACAGAGCCGCTCCCGATGGGAGGCCAGAGTAGAGGCCGGGGGAGCGCATGCAACACGCCACTGGCTGCCTCCCTCTCACGTCTGCCGAGGGCCAGGTGCGGGCCCGAAACCCACGGACGCACAAGACACAGAGCAGCCCCTCGTGAGGCTGACGTTCCGAAGAAGCGTGTGGGCAGCAGGCGCCGTGGAGAAGCACGGAGCAGCAGTGGGGGCACTTCCAGGGCAGGTGCAGAGTGCCTGGGAGCGAGCACAGGGTGGGCAGTGGAGGCAGGGCCCCGCGTGTGCTCACCGCTTTCCCTGGACTCGGCTGGGAAGCCCCAGGACGGTTCCGAGCAGAGAAGGGGCAGGTGGTCAACTTGCACTTTGTGAAAGCGTCACCTACTGCTATTTCCACAGAGACTCGAGAATGACAGAGAGAAAAGGAAGACCGAGGAGGAGGCAAAAGACAGGGCTTGGGCCAGGGTAAGGACAGGGAAGCAGTGACCCCTGGTTAGAGTCTGGACACACTGGGACGGGGTATGCCGAGAAAGAGTCTGGCAGGATCTCAGTCGTTGGCCTGAGTTCTGGAAGGAAGGACAGCACTGCCGTTCCCTGTAGAGGAACAGGCTGGGGAGGGGGGGGCAGGGGGGGCCGGCTTTGAGTTCTGGCTGTTAGGTTGACCTGCCCCTCAGACACCTAAGGGGTGATGCTGAGGAAGCATGTGGACCTGGGCCTGGAGGCTGGGCACGTGGCTCTGGGAGCCGGCTGCGTGCACACAGCAGCTGAGGCCAGTGCTGACAGGGAGAGAGCGGCCAAGGGCCCAGGCCGGCCCTGTGGTGCTCCCCGATGGGGCGAAGCGGCCGCAATGGAGGCATCGACAGGGACCAGAGAGCGTGACCGTGCGGCCCAGGGTTTCCAAGAGAGAACACCTGCATCGAGGGCCACCTGCTGGACAGCAGAGTAAACAGAGGACCCAAACCTGGCCTTCAGATCTAACCACTAGACTGACAGCAACCTCGAAGGAGCTCTTCAGAGCAGCAGCGGGGACGCGGAGCGAGGGAACAGCTGAGACAGGGAGAGTCCACATGCAGAGCCCACGGACAGATCCCGTGTCCAGACACGCAGAGCACGTGGAGAGCACCCACGCCAACCAGCACACCGCACAGACCACACACACAGGCCACGCAGAGAACACCTGCAAAGCACGCACACCACACAGACAGCACACCACACTCACGCGGACCACACAGCCACGGCACACATGGGCCACGTGCACCGCGGACCACAAAGACAGACCGTACGCACGGAGCACACCAGCAGAGTCACGTACAGACCACACACGCTGACCGCACAAACAGGCCAGGCACACGGGCCACACAGACTGACCACGCCCACGCACCATGCAGGGAGACTGACCGTCCGCAGACTAGGCTCCCGAGGCACGCGGGGCTGGGCCCAGGGCCCTTGAGGGCATGTGGTGGGGGCTGAGCAAATGGGGGGCTGGGGAAGAACACAGATGGCGGGCGGGCGCGGGGCTCAGCTAGGAGGCGGACGTGCGAGAGAAGGCAGCACCTGGGTTCCTCCAACCCAGGAAACGTGACCAGGGCAGCCGGGCAGAGCTGGCAGCCCGTCGCCACAACGAGGAGGAGCGGGCTTGGGCCGAAGGACAAGGGCCGGTTCAGACCCGCTGAGCGAGGAGCCTGGGAAGAGCCCAGGGGGTGGGCAGCACGTGCACGAGTCAGGACGTGGAGGGAAAGCCGCAGCTGCAGACACGGGGCCCCAGGAAGGGGCAGAGCCCCACGGTGCCCACGCCACACTGCCGTCGCTCCAGACCAGCGTCAACCTCCCAGACCCTCAGAAAGCACCAGTGGGTGGTCCGGGTGACACACACGGGCCCCACCCAAAGTGCACCATCTGGGTGAAGATGTTCATTTATCGGGAAACAGAAACTCCACACAGGAGACCACTTGGTGCAGCTGCCCGTGAGGGGAAAAGGGGAAGACCCCCCCACGGCCTTCAGCGAGCGAGACTCAGCGGAGTCTCGCGCTCCACTACACCCCAGGACACGGGAGGGACAGAGCTTGGCACGTACTTGAGCACCTGGGCGACCGTGTTGGGCCCGTACCACTGGCCGATGGACTTGCCCTCGCCGACTCCCATTTGTGCTGCAGGAAACAAGACGGGATGAGTGACGGGCACCGCAGCCCTCCCCCCCACCCCCCACCCCCCCGAAGCGGCAGCAGCAACGCTCCACAGGAAGCCCGCACGGGTGCTCCCACCCCGGCCTCCAGCGGGCCCTCCCCACGCACACCAGGACGCTTCCTCGCGAGAGGCGCGGAGGCCACGCCAGGGCTGCCCTTCACTACGAGCCAGGACCCCAGCCCCTCGGTGAGGAGCAGGAGGGCCGGGTCTCTCAGAGCTCTGCCTCTCCCCTGCCCCGCGGGAGAACACGAATCAACACAAGGAGCACTCGGACCCCGCGAAGGGCGCAGAGCGGGACGAACCCTCGGGGGCAGGGTCCGGCTTTCACAGCCCCGCCGGTTATGGGCCGGAGTGACCTACATACAGCCTCACGCCTCGCACACCCCACAGCAGCGCGGCTCTCGGGGGACCCCGCACATCCGCAGCCTCCCACCTATCTGGTGAATGGAGTAGTAACTGTCCTTTCTGTCGATGAACGCGTTGAGCACGCTGAAGTAGCCGTCCGGCTGCCTCTTCCGCTGCGTCCACCGCCAATCTACCAGAGACACGCAGAGGTCAGCGGTACCCAAATAGCAGAGAGAGGCCTTTACGCTTCTAGAACACCCAAGCCACAGAGGATACCCTTCCCTGAACCTTCCTGACGTTAACAAATTCTCCAAGCTTCCGAATACGCATGAGCTAACCCACCGGAACAAATCCACGCAGAAGACAGACGTGGTTTCAGTGACTTTCTAAAGAGTTTTTGAAAGACAAACGCTCATCAGTATCCTTTACAGTCACTTTTTCGAGCTGACGAAACCCAGGGGGTCACTCAAGAAAACCCTGAACCCCAGTTTCTGCTCCACCAGTGATCACTCTGGGTGACCTCACCCCACAGTCCCCTTTGCTGAGAACGCTGCCGTCCCTGCGCCATGACTCACCTCGGCCTAAATGCCGGCACACCAGGGCCTGGGCAAAGATCATCTGTCCACACCGCAGCATACAGCCCCAGCCTGTGTCCGAGGTGGGGCCGGTCCCCCCTGGCAGGGCAGACAGACAGACAGGCCTCGCTGTCAGAGGGCCCGGTGGGCCAGGAGGCCACCGGCGGGAGGCCCGGACGCCACCTCAGCTGCACCCCAGGTGACAGGCCATTTAGAGCCTGCTCATGCCAAGGGCACATTTAGTGGGCAGTGACGCACCCCGCCATCCTCTCAAGATGGGTGAAATATGTGAACGAGTCAGTCGCAGAGAATTAAGAGTGTGTGGAACACATGAAAAGAGGAAGCCTCGTGAGTAATCTAGGAAACCTGAAGCTGAATCAGGAGCCATTTTCCAAGCCCCAGAAGGGCAGAGACGCAGGTGCTGCGAGAGCGGGCAGGGGCACGTCGGCCGCAGGGCAGGAGCAGAACCGGGGGGTCAGCAACAACCCCGTGCCCTGGCAGCGGGCCCGCCCCGGGGCACAGAGGGTGTGGCCACCAGGCAGCGCAGCTCTGCGTGCCCTCCGGGATGGGCCCTGGCACGCCAGGAGACACCTGTACGTCCTATCCACCCGCAATTCCACAGGGAGGTGCTGGAGGAGCAGAGATGCCAGGGTCGCCCCAGCTGGCTCCACTGTCCCCGCCCAGGTCACCTCAGAGCCTCGCACAGCCCCTCCCACGAAGCCTCTTGGGCTTTCAGAGCGCAGCGCCCCAGACAGACCAATCCTCTCCGCGTAGCCAGGGCAGGAAAGAGACCACGGTGGCCCTCACAGGCAGGCCGCGTCCTTCTCGATGACTTCACCAAACCGCACAAGGCTCCTCTCGGCCTGTCCTTCTGTGCCCAGACCGCAGACCCGCAGGACAGCGGGGTCCTGCCAGCACCGCCAGGCACCCCCACCCCGCCTCAATCCCAGGGCGCAGCCGACAGGGCTCATCAGACAGTGGTGTGTGGTGGCACAGGCCTCGGGTCCGCACTCTGCAACGCTCCCCGACAGGCACCATGGCTCGGCCACACGCACCTCACTCCAGGGACGCAGGAAACCGCGTCTGGGTGAGGGGCCTGAGACCAGCCACCCGTTGGCCTTCTGGTGCCCCACCACCTCCAGTGTCGGGTTCTCCAAACGGCAAAGGCCAGGCCGAGCCCTGGTGCCCAACCTGTCCACCCTCAGGGTCCCGACGACGAAGGGTCACTCTCAGCGGGACGTACGGTCGTGCTACATATGTAGGCACATATGTATGCACGCTGCCCCTCAGCTCTCCCACGGCTAAGTGTGGAACACATCGGAAAAGGTGACGGGGGCGGGGGTGAGGGGGGCGCCTGGGTGGTTCAGTTGGTAAAACGTCGGACTTTGGCTCAGGTCATGAGGTCATGGTTCATGGGACTGAGCCCCGTGTTGGGCTCTGCGCTGACAGAATGGAGCCTGCTTGGGATATTCTCTCTCTGTCTCCCTCCCTCCCTCCCTCCCTCCCTCTCTCTCTCAAAATAAATAAACTTCAAAAAAATTTTAAAAAGTGTCGGATACAGGGCAATGGCTTCCACACATGCTGGCCCCACAGCAGGAAGCAAACTGTCACCACCACGGCACGGGACAACACTCAGACACACAAACTAGATCCTCCTGGATTGACACGCTGTGCGCTATGGTAACACACCAATTCGTGTCCCCTTCTGTTCTGCATTTTTAAATGCCGGTTGTGACTCATTATCCGGATCTCAGGTCCCAGGAAGAAACCTTGACTTGCACACCGACAATCCCTGCCCTCGGAAGAATCAGGAGTCCTGGCTTTGGCCCCTGACTCTGCCACACCAGGTGCGAGCCCTCAGCCGGCTTATATTTAGTTCAGGTTGCTACAACAGTTAAAACGAAGTGACAAATAACTGGCCTCCTGAGGTTAACTGTCAAGTTTCCCTCCTCATACGACGTACGTATTGTCACAGGTTGTAACAGACAGAGCACTTACCAATGGCTGGGAAGTTTTTCCTGTATGTAAACCAAAGTCTGGACGCCACGTCGGACAAGATCTCATCCTTTTCTAGGGATTATTTAAAAGAAGAAAACACAGCCTTAACTTGGTAGATCACGTGTCACAGAAACTTAGCAGGTAACTATTATTACCACAAAACGCTTTTTGTAGACTGAGCCCCGTGAGCACAGCAGGCCTCACCATGGCTGATACCTGTGGAAATGCTGTATTTTCTACCCAGTATCCACACAGGCTCTGAGGTCTCCGGGAAATCTTCAAATTCGGCAAATCGAAGAGTGTCGTAGGTCAGAGTAGCTATTGAAACCAAACACACAGTGATCCCATTTTTATGATTCCAGAGAACAGCATCAGAGACAATCTCTAGCATTTCTGTATAAGGAGCTAGGTGGAATTCTGCATCTCCGCAGGGTCGTGCCAGCTATCTGCCCCCCCCCCCCCGCCCCCCTCCCGGCCTGAGCCTCACCTTCCAGCAGACACGTAGGTGAGGCCCACTGGGCTAGGCCCAGGGCAGGGAAGAACTTAATTCTTTTTTTTTTTTTCTGAGAGTTTTTTGTCTTTTTTTGTGTGGGTTTTTTTTTTTGTTTTTTTGTTTTTTTCCGAGAGAGAGACACAGAGAGTGAGAGAGACAGAGGGGGAGAGAGAATCCCAAGCAGGCTACACATTCAGCGTGGAGCCCAATGCTGGGCTTGGTCCCGTGCTGAGGCCATGACCTGAGCCAAAATCTAGACTCAGGTGCCCCATTAAGTACTTGTTTTAAATTTAAACCTACAGGACAAAAGTAGCCCTGGCATCTCAGTGCACACGGGGGCCTGCAGACTGAACAGACGGTGGAGTAAATGTCCCCTAGGAGCATGTGTCCAGATGCCGTGGGTGAAGGCAGGCACTTCAGGGGCAAGAAAACAAGCTCCTGGACGACGAAGCCAGATGCAGAGGGCGGGACACAGACTCCCAGAAAAGGACCCAGAGGCCCCTGCAAGCTGTTTCCACTTCACTGACGCTCTGAGAACAAGGCCACCGGCTCCCACCTGCTAAGGAGGTTGCCGTGTGTGGAGCTAGCAAGTCCTGAGCACCACTTAATAGCGTGTTGCTTCAGCTAAGAAACTAGAGAGGCCCAGGGTCCCTCTCTGTCCTTGGACCCGGCTGAGGAAACCCTGTGCACACAGTCTGCAGACCCGGCAGAGCACAGATGGACACCCGCGAGGCAAGGTGCACAGTAGGTCCCGGGCCCCCCAACTCTGTGGCTGCTCCTCATGGAACAAAAATGCACAGCTCTCATCTGCTAGCTCCCAAGCCTCAGTGGCACCTAGTCACTTGTACCCTTCACCTGCAGCTTCCCCAAATCTTTGGAAAATCTATCATAATAGTTTCTCCCACATCTGAATTTACTTTTTGACAACAGCCCCACCTTTTGGTAACAACGATATATTGATTTTTAAAACCCCAAGACTACAAAAATATTATAAAAAATCATGTGCAGCTTCACACCCAGCGGTGAATCTCCTTCCAGAAGTCTACGTGTGGACCCACAAAGGAACTACACCACACCCCTGATTTCCTCCTCTCGGTTCTGGACAACAACGTGGTCAGTCCACACAGACACAGAGCTCCAGCAAATGTCTACCAGTCTCACGGTGTCCCGCTGCACAGATGTCCATGCCCTGAGCGCTCAAGCGCCCGGTTTCCCGCGTGAACGTCCCAGCCTATCGGTCTGTGCTGTGTGCGATCCCCTGGGGGTGTCGGGGGTGTGGCGCTGGCAGTGGGGGTTCAAATCCCAGCTCAGGCACTCACAGCTTCTAAGTTCTTTGGGCTCCTTGACCTCCTGGTGTAGCAATTTCCTTGCCCACAATATGGGGGGGGGGGGGGTAGGGGGGAAAGGAACAGGATGCTCTCGCAGTGTGACTGCAAAGTGTCCGTGAAATCCTCCCCGCGAGGCGCTCACACAGAAGCTGGCAGACTGAAGGGCTCCGAGGTCAGCTGGCATCACTAATATCGAGGACGAGGACGCAGACCTGCAGGCTCAAAGGCGCGCAACTGTACTCCCCCCACGAGGCGAGGCTGCGCTGGAGGCGCGCTAATGGGGCTGGCCGTCACGGGGCTGGCCGCCAGTGCTCCGCCAACAGAGACATCCACAGCAACAGAAGACCCCGTGCTGGCTACTTAAAGAATCCCCTGGCTGTCAGGAACCCAGACCCAGCCCTGCCTTTTTTTCCCACCCCAAATCAGATGGCATCAGAACAGTCTTGCGCTTCCAGAGAAGCCTCGCCGCCCAGAGCGCCTGAGCTGGACGCAGGCACCGGGGCGTCACTCGCTGGGCTTCGGGCACATGCAGGGGCCCCGCTCGGTGCGTGTGACTTGCCCACGCTTCCACCGTGAGGAAGAGCCCCAGCCCAAGGCTACCTCCCCCTCCTTTGTTAGGGACGATTCTGGTCTCCGCACACAACTGCAAACGCTATGCGGGAACGGACTCGCGTTCCACCTTCTCACGGGGCTGTAAACACCGCCATGCCTGTTACCTCTCTCTCTCTCATCAGGACCTCTGGGCCGTAACCCACGCGGACACTCAGCTATTCTCAAGGAGAAAGGAGGCAAACAGCTTGTCTGGTCTCAAGCGACCCCACCACAGGACCACACTCTCATCCTGCCCTACTAACGTCTGAGGTCCTCCTACGGCCGCAGCCTTCAACTACGGGTGACTTGGGTGAAGGGGTCTCTGACAACCCTGAGAGCTACCGAGTACTCCGGGCGGCATCTCCCCCGTGCACCGCGTCAGGGGTGCGGCACACGTCAAAGGCCGCCACTCCGCGTGAAAGCCGGGGCCCCTCTGAAGTTGAGAGGTTTTCATCAATGAGGTGGCAAAACGCAAAGCAGGTGTACTTCTTAGGTTTACTAGCAAAGTTTATAGGCAACCACGCCAACTTCAGAGGGAAAGGAGTAAGAGGCGTTCCTTTAACACCGGTCACCAAATTTCGTCCCAGAGCTAACAAAATTATGGGTTGCATGCCCTCAGATCCTTTACTGCCCCAGCCAAAAGCAAGCAAGGAGCCAGACACTTGAAGGGAATGAACTACACCAGGGAGTGACCCCAGCTCTTGCCAGATCAGCAGGAGCCTTGAAGCGAGGGCACACGTTATCTGCGGGTCCCCAGAGAGCGCTGCCGTGCCCCTGTTCCCCATGTCCCCTCACACCACTGTTTCTCCTGCTCCTGCCCCTCCAGTGCCCGCCCCGGGGGGGTGCAAGTCACATCCCGTCCGCCTCTGGAACCAGCTGCAGACACACTGCCCCCAGCGCACCGCGGCGTCCTCAGACAGGGACCGTGGTCACCTCCCGGTCCTGGGGGGACACTGCCTGTCGAACACACTCCCCGCCGTGTGGAACCAGAAGGCTCACCCTCACTTGGTGGTGACCCTTCTCTGCCTTGGTCCTCTCATCGGCAAAACAGGGACGGTGTGAGGAGGAAACCTGAAAGGCTCTGTGCCACAAGGGGCGACAGGAAGCGAGGTTCAGGGCGGGTCCCCTGAGAGCGACCGAGCCGGCCACGCTGGCAATGCCACAGCCAGGAACAAGAAGCCCCCACGCTCTGTAACTGAGTTGTGGCCCCCAGGGCCATGTGAGCAGGAAGCTGGCCTGGAACACGACCCGCAGGAGCACGAAACTGCATCTAAGGCCCAAACCTCCCTCACAGACGCAGGGCCGTGCTCAGAGCGCAGATGCCAGCCACTGCGACGAGTCCCATGGACCTGCGGCAGTTCAGCCCAGGAACGCAACCGAAGGACCCCTGGTCCCCGTGCGGCCACCAGAGTCCTGCCCGGCAATCCCCCCTGCCCCGGAGGATGGGACCCGCCTGGTGTCCCCACAGCCCGGCACCCTCACGGCGCCTGGACCATACCAGCAAGCTCCTGGCCCTTCCAGATTGTACTCTCCAACAAAGACAATGTTTTCCTAAATCCATGCACGTCCGAAGTTCAACTTTGTAGCTGCTGGAAGATTTGGTTCTGGGCACAGAGAGCCCACCTGCTGGCTGCAGGATGCACGCCCGGGTCCCCTGACCATGGAGTGGGGACACAGCCACTGGCTCTGTCCAGGGCGGGTGGGGACACAGGCTGGTGCCAGGTCCCAGCAACATGTGCGGCACCCAGCCGTGGTTTTCAGCACCCCCTCTTCCTCTCTTTCATATCCTCTTGGACCTCACATTTCATGGGATGGAACTAAATCTCCCTTCCCCTCAGAGAACACTTTTGCCGTTCGTGTTAATTTGGTCAAAACACATATTAATGACCCTGCAGAACGGAAAATGTTACAGGACACCCGTTCAGAAAACAGTTCAATAGACAAACCAGCACTTTCCTCCTTTAAAACTCAGCTCGCAACGCCTGAACAAAGTGGCCAACACGGGAGGCCACTCGTCTACCAACTCCGCTCACACCGGCCGGCGGCCTCTGCCTCCTTCCCAGAGAGGCTGCGGCAAATTGATGCGCCCTCTATCTAATTTCATCACCATCCCGTGTGATCTCAATCCTGTGTGAAGCAGTTCACATACCTTCCACGTTAAAAAGGGTCAAATCCCGAAAAGACCGCCAGTCTCCCGACTCCCAGGAAATGACTAACCCCCACTAAGGTGACGCGCAGGACGAGAAGGGCTGACAGGTGCCATTCGCCGTGAGAAAGGGGCTCCTTCAGAGGCACTTGCCTTCAGTTGGTCACCTGAGTCCCAGACACTTGATTTTCCACATTTTCCTCCCTGATCACATCCGGAAGAAGGAGCAGAAAACCCTTTAATAGCATGCTAATTCCATCAGGAAAGAAATGTTCTGATTTATGTTATTAATTTGACAGAAAAATAGGGAACTGTGCTCAACGAATGTCACCAATTTCTCTCCGCTTAGTACCAATCACACTGTAACCCAACCAGGGAGAAATACAAAATACACGCACCACTAGCTCCTTTCAAACTTATTATAAAGCATCACGTTTCAAAGACATTTCCCCAAAATACCTACAGCTTCTGAGAGATCACGTTTTATAAACAAAATCAAAAGAAGCGTTCTCCCTTTCCTTTAAAAATGTTTATGCTAAGCAGCACCTGGGCGGCTCAGCCCCGACTTCAGCTCAGGTCATGATCTCATGGTTCGTGAGTTCGAGTCCCACATCAGGCTCTGTGCTGACAGCTCGGAGCCTGGAGCTGCTTCGGATTCTGTCTCCCTCTCTCTCTGCTCCTTCCCCGCTTGTGTTCTGCCTCTCCATCTCTCTCAAAGGCTCTTAAAAATAAACATTAAAAAAAAAATGTTTACAGTTAAATCTTTTTTTTTAATTTAAAAAAAATTTTTTTTAACGTTTTATTTATTTTTGAGACAGAGACAGAGCATGAACGGGGGAGGGGCAAAAAGAGAGGGAGACACAGAATCGGAAGCGGGCTCCAGGCTCTAAGCCATCAGCCCAGAGCCCGACGCGGGCCTCGAACCCACGGACCGCGAGATCGTGACCCGAGCCGAAGTCAGACGCTTAACCGACTGAGCCACCCAGGCGCCCCGTTTAATTTTTAATTTTAGAGACAGAGAGAGTGAGAAAGCAGAGGAGGGGCAGAGAGAGAGGGAGACAGTCTCAAGCAGACTCCACGCTGTTACCACAGAGCCTGATATGGGGCTCAAACCCATGAACTGTAAGATCACAACCTGAGCCCAAACCAAGAGTCGGATGCTCGACCGACTGAGCCACCCAGGCACCCCAGAAAATGTCTGTTTAAAATAGCAGGTTTGCAAGTGGTTACTTTCTAAAATCCCAAATAGTTTACATGAAGATGTTGGCAGTTCAATTCTGAATAGAAGGAAGAGACAGGAAAAGTACCCGGAACGTTAGCGACACCAAGAACTAGAAAATAACGCGCTCATGAGCACACCAGACAGAAGGCCACTCTGAACCCTGCTGCCCCGCAGGGATCAGCAGCCCCTTCTCGCCGTTTACACCTTCGTGTTACAACGGGCTAGCTTTACGTGGCAAACTCTCCAAACCGAAGTCCTTGCAGTGCAGAGTGGGAAAGTGTCACAGATTCAAGCTCTGCTTCAATTACCAGCCACGCACCAGACACAGCGCGAAGGCCTGCGCGCACAAGGTGCCGGCTCTGTCCTCAGGGGACGGGCGGTGCAGCTCTCTAACCGCTGGCACCGGTCGGTTCCCTGAACCCAGAGCGTGTCTTGACACAAGTGCTGGGGGCTCAGGGGAGAACACGACGGGCCCGCAGCCAGCCTGCCGCCTTCTGGACCCCTATGCCCCGGCCGGCAGCCCTGGGCACCCCTCCTAGGCCCCTTCTTTTTCCTTCTCTTCAGACCATCAGCAACTCCTCCAAAGTGGCTTCCCACACACTTGAACCTCTAGTCCAGGCCCACGCCCTCAGCTCCAGGCCGGGGACCCAAACCTCCCCGGACGTCGCAAAGCAGATGTCGAACAATAGTCAACACGTACAAAGCCAAACTCCCAACAGCTTCCCCACCGGCACCACTCCCAAGGTCCTCCCCAGCAGTTTCTCAGCTCAGGCCACAAACCTCAGCGCCACCTTCGACTCCTTCCTCTCGTCCCGTCCTACCGCCCATCACCTCCAACCCACAGACGGTCCTGTTGTCTCAAGCCTCCAACACATCCAGAATTTGACCCAACTAAGTAAGGTCCGCTGGGCTTCCTTGCAACAGGCTCCCAACCAGAGTGTCCCTAGCAGAGCGTCCCTACTGGAGCCTCCCTACCGGCCTCCTGGCTTCTGCCCTTGCCCCTCTCAGCACGAGCAGCATTCCCGGACGGAAGAGCCAGAGTGAGTGTGTGCAACACATTTCCCGTCACGGTACTCCTCCACTCAAAACCTCCCAAAGAGTCACCAACTTGCTTAGAATAAACAGCCCAGTCCTGTACCTGGGCCCAATTCGTCTCTCTGCCTTCAGCTCCTAAGCTCTCATCCCACCTGCTGCACCCCGGCCACACTGGGCCACCTGCCCTTCCTCCTACGCTGCTTTTGGGTCTCAGTTAAAACTTACCTCTGTCTGCAGAGACACCCTGCCCATGACTCCAACCCTCCTGGCCCACATCCCGCTCCCACGTGAGCCACATGGCTTTTGTCTATTCTGTTCACTTCGCTAGCCAGGGCCTAGAACAATGCCCAACACAAACCTCTCACTCAACAATAAATGTAGTTTATCAAATGGATCACTGTAAAAACAGAACCACCAGGAATTGCGTAAGATTTGGTCAAAGAAGGCAGAATCCGTAAGGACTCCAGGGATCAGGGGAGACTGGGTCGTTAATCATCCCTAAAAGGATGCACAACATCACATCAGGAAAAAAAACCCTCCACTGCAGCTTACAGATACCACAGGTACTTTTATCAGCATCAACAGAGGCCCTCAAATGCGAACACCTTCTGGTACTTTGAAACAGCTTTGGTGTTTTCCCTGGAGATGACTTCAGGGAACCACCACGTGGCTACCCCTAACTTTAACCTGCTGATTTTCACGTGCATGGCAATACAACCAGCATTAAACCATGTTTTCCCCCTTAACCAACTCTCCCATGTCAAAGGTCTACAGTTTCTGGGCAGGGCTAACTTCAAGAAAGTGGATAAATAATTCTATTCCTTTCTCCACCCTGTGCCCCCTGCCCCCAGCAAACAGTAAAACACTCTCTGACACTTCTTTTTAAAACAAACCTCACAAAAAATAACCTCTTTAACCTGCTCTTTTGGGAATCTGGGCAACAGTCTCCACCACAACTTAACGCGTTTATTATTTTTTTTTAATGTTTTTATTTATTCTTGAGACAGAGAGAGCGCGCGCGCGCGAGCGACGGAGGGGCAGAGAGAGGAAGACACACAATCCAAAGCAGGCTGCAGGCTCCAGGCTCCGAGCTGTCAGCACAGAAGCACAGAGCCTGACACGGGGCTCGAACCCACAACCCTGAGATCATGACCTGAGCTGAAGTTGCAGGCTTAACTGAGCCTCCCCAACACATTTAAAGGACAAGATGCTACAAATCATTGAAATACTGGCCATACACGTTTGCATTCATTTCCAAACTGAGATTTCAGTAAGTTTTTGTTGCCATTGCCAGAAAAAAGACAGAGCAAACAATGCCATCCAGGATGACAGGTGGGATGAAACCAGGTGGGATGAAACCAGGTGGGGGAGGGGAGCGGTGCTTGAAGGCCAATCACTCCCTATAATGAACGAAAACGCTAAGACTGCCCTGGAAATGCTTTCAAGGCTACTGAACAAAGACCCAAAATAGCTTGCCAGCAAAAATGAAGGGACGGTCTCTCCTCTGAACAGAAGCACGATGAGACAGACCAAAACACCACATATGCGGATATTCGCACATGTACGTGTACACACGGATAATACACACACCCTCCCGCTCGGCCACATACTTTGCATTAGGACCCCAAGAAGTTAAGTTATGATGAGATGAATTCAGGTGCTCTCTTCAACCACGGAAAGGAAGCTGGCATGATCTACTGGTCACTGAACTTAAAAAAGAAGAAGAAGAAAAAGAAGAAGAAGCGCGTGCCGTGAGTATGTTTCTGGCCTCCAGAGAGTTCAAGAGTCTCCTCCACTTCTTAATTCCCCGGGCATGGGGAGCGGGTGGGGGAAGACAAGGCATTCTCCGGCCGCAGTTTCTAGAGCCAGCTCCGCCCGACCCCCAGCAAGCGCCCGACACCGAAGCGGTGTCCCGTCTGGGACGCCACGCCGCCCCTTCTCGTCCGAGCTGGCCTTGGGCCTGTCGCCGGGCGCCCGGGCGGGACCGAGAAGGCGCCGAGACACGCAAACACCCGCTGTCACATCCGCGCCGGCCTTCCCACGGACGCCGTCCCCGCCCCGCTCCGCGTGAAGGCCAGCTCCGCCCCGCGGCCCCGCGCCCAGCCCTCACGCCCGCCGAGGCCGGGCGACACCCCGGCGGCCGAGGGGCCAGGAGAGCGCCGCCCGCGGGTAGCCCAGCGCTCGCTCGGGCCCTCACCTGCGTCCATCTTCCCTCTCCGGCCGCCGACTGAGAGCGGCGTCGCTCCGACGGTTCCGCAGCGCGACGCGACGGGCCGCTGCCGGGGCCAATCCGGGCCTAGCGGGAGCGGGCGGGGCCGGAAGTGAGGGTGGAAGCGCACGTCCGCCATCTTGGCGTACGGCGGGGCCCAAAGCCGAGGGCTGGGCCCGCGCGCTCGGCTCCCTGGCGGCCTGCGCCGTTCGCTCCGGGGACCTCGGCAGCGACCCGTTGGGCTGGCGGAAGCAGACGCGGGCGGGCGGCGGGACCCCGGGGTGGGGGGGCGCGTCAGCCCGCCGTGCGCCCGGGCCGCCGGCGCGGCCATCTTGCCGTACGGACCGGCCGGCGCGCCATGCTGCCGTACGGGGCCACCGGCCCGGGGCGCCCCCGCCCACCCTCGACGCCTGGAGCCTCGGGCTGCGCCCCGCCTGGTGCTGGGGAACCCTGGCACGCCGAGGCCCGGCCTGGGGGCCGGGCGGCCGGGCGGCCGGGCGCGCGCCGCCATCTTGCCGTACGGGAGCCGCGGGGGCCGGCTCCCACGTCCCGCAGCCGTGTCGCCGCGCGCCCTCCCCTCGGGGCGGTCCCGCTCGCGGCGCGGCGAGGCGAGGGCCGGAGCCTGGCGGCGGCGCGGCGGCCTGAGGCCCGAGATGGTGATCTGCTGCGCGGCCGCGAACTGCTCCAACCGGCAGGGCAAGGGGGAGAAGCGCGCCGTCTCCTTCCACAGGTAACGGGGCCCCGCCCGCCACCGCCCGGCCGGCCGCCCGCGCGGCCCGGCCGGCCACGCCCCCGCCCGGCCCGGCCCGGCCCGGCCCGGCACCGCGGGGAAACTGAGGCCGCGCGTGCCGGCCCGAGGCGGGCGGCCCTCGGTGCGCCGGGCCTCGGGGCCGGTCCCGCGAGTGAGTCAGCGCGGGGCGCTGTGTGACCTTGGCCCGGGCCGCCGTCTCTGGGCCGGGCGTCTCGGGCCACCGCGGCCACCCCGGCGCCCACCGGCGGCCGCTCTGCGGCCACCGGCCTTTCGCCCTTCCGCCACCGGGCACCTACCCCACGCCGACGTGGAGGCCGCCCGGCGCCCACCTTACGGCCGCCACCACCCTCTCTCACCTCCGCCCCGCGGCCACCCTGCGCTCCATTGATTCGGGCTGGCCCCGCCGGTTTCCAGACAGTGTGTCCTGGAGACGCTCTTAGCTTAGTTGTCCTCTTGCGTTTGCTGTGACTTTTGTGCTCTTTCGATCGCGAGGGACCCTGCCTTGAGGCGAGTGATCAGGACTGGGACCGAGCAGATGCAAGTTGTGCCTCGAGGACTGACACGCGCTGCCACACGCTCTGCCAGCAGCAGGGTCCCGGCGGTCGCGCCGAGAGGTGGCCCTGCCGCGCTCAGGTGCGTCCCTGGACAGTCGTGCTGGCTGCATCCTGCGCACCAGCAGGGCGAGGCCCGCTGTTCACAGGGGGGGCTTCCCCGGCCCGCTCTTGGACCCGGCGCTCCTGGCCGCTTCTTCCTGGCCGGGCCTGGCCCCCCTCTCTGAGGGATTCTGGAAATGGGCCGCTCTCAGCCCCTCGACTCGCTCCCTGGAAAGCCTCCGCGCAGACACTTGTGTTTCCTGTTTTAAAAACTTGAATCCCGTTGGTTGCCGGTAGTTTCGTTGGGAATTCTCAGGGGTTTGTTTTCTTCAGTTGTTACAATCTATCAAAAGAGCTGATAGCAGATTGTTTTAGAGGTCAGCCATCGTGCTTTCTGGAGTTTTGCTCAGACCCTGTGTCCGGAAAGTTTTGATACTGCTTTCACAGATGAGGCAAATCAGTGCAGAGTCGCTTCTCTTGGCCGGCATCCATAGTGGTCTTCGCTGGTAAGGGCAAAGGGTATGGGGACCAGGGTCTTGGGGAAATGGGCTCACAAAGCATTGAGGAAGTGTGGAAGGTCGCGTTGCATGGGACTTCCTGGGGCGCGTTAGTATCTGCTTGGCCCTGGCCCCGGTCCTGGTCCACAGTGGCCTCAGGTGGGGCAGAGACGGCCCTTGGGAGGAACCACCCACCCCACCCCCAGGGCAGAGTTTGGTCCGACTTTTGTAAATAGGGATCTTGTCTAACAATGAGAAGAAACGACTGCTAAGTGTTTTAGTGTTTTCTAGGAGTTAGTTGCTTTCGCTCCGGCCATGGAAATGTAGTAGAAACCCAGGACTGCAGCTTTGAATTATCCTCAGTTGCTGGAGTCACAGCTCTAGCTGTGAGGGTCGGGCATCAGGCAGACCGTCTGGGATGCTCTCCTGACCCCTTGCTGGCCAGCGCCTGACCTGGCCCCTAACTAGGAGACCAGCCGTCCCTGTTTTCGCACCTGGCATCCTGCCTCCGAGGCACACCAGGAGGGCAGTTGTGCTGTGCGATTCTAGGAACTATTCCCAGGGCTTCCCCAAGCCTTTCCTGTAGTCGGACGCCCTCCTGTGCGATCTCTCCGAGCATTCTGTGTCCCTACGGGACATTCACCACAGCCTGGGAGGAGTCACCTCCGTTCTCTGCCCTACAAACCGCGAGCTCCTTGTGGGCAGGTGGGGAGGCTGGCTGGCTTCTGTCTCACAATCACTTACGAGCAGAAGGTGTCCCTTACGTTTTTACTTAAGTTTTAAATGAGTAAAGTCAACGCGGCATTGGGTATTTGCAAAACCACTTGTTTTGCTTTCGTGATTGATAAATTTAGGAGGAGACGTTTAGCTCTTTTTTTCTAATTCTCTGTCATTCTTCCTGCAGGTTCCCCTTGAAGGACTCAAAGCGTCTGATCCAGTGGTTAAAAGCTGTTCAGAGGGACAACTGGACCCCCACCAAGTACTCTTTTCTCTGCAGTGAACATTTCACCAAAGACAGCTTCTCCAAGAGGCTGGAGGACCAGCATCGCCTGCTCAAGCCCACGGCCGTCCCCTCCATCTTCCACCTGCCTGAGAAGAAGAGGAGCGCCGGAGGCCATGGCCGCACGAGGAGGAAGGACACCAGAAAGGCCTCGGGGGGCCTGAGGGGACACGCGAGCGGGGCGGACGGAAAAGGAGCCGCAGGTGTGTCGTCGTCCTCAGGTGCAAACCCGATGGCCAAGCCCGGGGCCCGGAAGGTGAAGCAGGCCGCGCCGCAGGGTGAGACCGCCCCCGGGGCCGCCCAGGAAGCCGCCGGTCGGGAGCGGGCGCCGCAGGCCCCAGCAGGAACTCCGGCCGATGGCTCGGCCGCCGCCGCCAGCGGTCAGGGCGAAGCAGAGGCGTCTGCAGTAGACGCCGGCGGTGAGAGCGCCGCCGCGCCCGACGGAGGCCTGGTGGACAAGAGCGGCATTTCCGTGGATGACTTTACCCCGCCAGGGTCTGGGGCCTGCAAGTTCATTGGCTCACTTCATTCTTACAGTTTCTCCTCCAAGCACGCGCGCGAGAGGGCGTCTGTGCCCCGAGAGCCCGTTGACCGAAAGAGGCCGAAGAGAGACGTGGAGCCCGGCTGCAGCGGGACCAGCCTGGGGCCCGACAAGGGCTTGGCCCAGAGCCCCCCGAGTTCGTCGCTCACGGCGACGCCTCAGAAGCCCTCCCAGAGCCCCTCCGCCCCTCCGACGGACGTCACCCCGAAGCCGGCGGCGGAAGCCGTGCAGAGCGAGCACAGTGACGCCAGCCCCATGTCCATCAACGAGGTCATCCTGTCGGCGTCGGGGGCCTGCAGGCTCATCGACTCGCTGCACTCCTACTGTTTCTCGTCCCGCCAGAACAAGAGCCAGGTGTGCTGCCTGCGGGAGCAGGTGGAGAAGAAGAACGGCGAGCTGAAGACCCTGCGGCAGCGCGTCAGCCGCTCCGACAGCCAGGTGCGCAAGCTGCAGGAGAAGCTGGACGAGCTGCGGAGAGCGAGCTTCCCCTACCTGAGCAGCCTGCTGCCCCTGAGCCGCGGTCAGTACCGGCCTCGCGGCCCCCGCGCCGCCCGGCCGTGGGAGGGGGTTCTCGCCGCGTGGCCGCCGGGCCCCGGGCACCCGCGCGTCTCGGGAGGAGGCCTCGATCGGAGCTGCCCTGGGAGACGGAGAGCCGGGTTAGGACCCTGCCTCGCGCCAGGGCACCCGAAGGGCGTCTGTGGCTCCGAGGGTTCGGCCAATGGGAAGGGAGGCCTGTGCCGTCTGCTGGGGGAGCCAGAACCCCCAGTGCGTGGCTTCCCGCCGGCCGGGGGTGGGGGTGGGGCATCCGCTCCTGCACCCCTCACACGAACCACGGTTCCAGACGAGTTGACCTCTTGACGTGAGTGCAGTAGGCTCAGCAAGCTGTTGGAAAAGCGGTAGGAGACTCTTAAAATCGTGGGGAGTTTCTTTCCATTAGTGTTTTGAGGAATATCCTTGAAGTTAAATCGTTTTGAACGCCAAGTTACTTTAGTGCGCCTGCTCGTGCTTTCTTTCAAAATAAAAAAACCTTAGGGGCGCCTGGGTGGCTCAGTCGGTTAAGCAGCCGACTTTGGCTCAGGTCATGATCTCACGGTCCATGAGTTCGAGCCCGGCATCGGGCTCTGTGCTGACCGCTCAGGGCCTGGGGCTGCTTCGGATTCTGTGTCTCCCTCTCTCTCTGCCCCTCCCCTGCTCGCTCTCTCTCTCTCTCAAAAGTAAATAAACATTAAAAAAAAAATTTAAACATCTATTCAAGTAGAATATATTCTGTCTTATAAAAATTAAGATGCTACGGAAATAAGGGGGCTTCAGAAGTGGTGAAAAATCCTATTTCTCACTTATCTCTGACTTCTGGTCCTTGTTAAAATTTCCTGTATGATATTTTAGATTATCGTCTGTGTTGTCACATACGTGTCTTTCAACCTATAGGTACAGGCAGGTGGGATATATATTTTGTAAGCTTCTCAGCTATGTTTCTACTTTTCACCTTACCTTTCTACTTAGTACTTGTAAAAAACTGCTTTCTAGATATTCTCTACATTTTGAGTGTTACGTATTTTACCTGTTAAGTATACATGGAAAACATTTTCCTACTTGTTGTTCATGCGATCTGGATCAATATTTGTCTTCCTGGGCGTAACGAACACTTCTTTGGGAAGAGGCTCCTAACGTGACGGGCTGGGACATCCTGGATCCCAGGGCAGCAGCCGCGCACAATATGAAACCAAAGCAAGAAAACAGGCCCATCCTGTGCAAAGTGCACGCTGGGGGAGGGACAGCCCCAGCTGAGGGTCAGCGATGTGCTTACTGGTGGAGGTAGACCCGCTCACTACTTTACGGTACCTTCTCCTCCTGGCCAGACTCCCAGGGGCCGTCACTGTTTCGGGTCTTTCCTTTGCTCCATTGAGCAAGGCCGCCTTGTTTCCGCTTCATTAATCCTCACTTCTTTCTGCTTTCTCCACTGTTACTTGGTTTTCTTGGTGGTTCTGGCTCCTGGGGGGAAGAGGGTGTTTCCGGATGCCTGCAGGTGGAGGTGTGTCCGTCCCATTGGCGCGAGAGGATTTGTCTCTTGCAGCTCTCATCGCTGGTCGTTTCTAAATAGTTTCTAATTTCAGTCTGTGTTCCCTCTTTGAGTTATTTAGAAGGGCGTCGACATTTTTCAAGTTGGGGGAGGGGAGCTAATTTTGTTGTAGGTTTTTTTTTTTTTTTTTTTTGGTGGTTTTAAATATTCCATTTCTTTCTTTCTTTCAAAATGTGTGTTTTTAATTCCAGCGTAGCTGACATACAGGGTTGCACGAGTTTCAGATGCACGGGGCAGTGGTTCCCTAATCGTGTACTTTCTCCGCGCATCAGGACGAGTGTCCTGTCAATCCCCTCCCCGTTTCTCCCAGCCCTCAACCTCCTCCCCTTTGTTGTGATTATTTTTAAACTTTATTGCTTTAAGGTCATATTTGGTTTTTGGCCCCTTTCAGGATTTCGTTGTGGCTTAATATGCAGCTTGTTGTCGTGACTGTTTCGCTGTGGTTTGAGAAGAATGTATCCTCCCCACTTGTTGGTTCCATGGCTCTCTGTCTCACTGAGCCTCCGTGTGGCTTGTTAACAGGTCTGTGTCCTGACTCACCGAATCCCTTATCTCGGGGACAGAAGGGTGACGTGCCCATCCTTCCTGGGCATCTGCTTGGTGCTGCCATGCGTCCCGCGGCCCTGTGTGAGACGCCCAAGTGGTCCTGACTGTTACCACCACGGAATGCCCCTTTCTGTCCCAATTGGAGTATTCTTTACCTGCTTACCTTTGAAAGCTTTTTATATTCCTCTATCTTTTAGCTATATTTTAACCCAATCTGAGAGTGTTTGCATTTTTTTAATAAATTTTTTTAAACGTTTATTTATCTTTGAGAGAGAGGGAGTGAGAGTGCAAGTTGGGGAGGGGCAGAGAGCCACAGAATCTGGAGCAGCCTCCAGGCTCTGAGCTGTCAGCACAGAGCCTGACATGGGGCTCGAACCCACGAACCATGAGATCGCGCCCTGAGCTGACTGAGCCACCCAGGCACCCTGTCTTTCCTTCCTTTAGAGTAATCCATTTATAATTGTGATTATTGATAAGTTGGAATCTGTGCTTGTCGTTTATGTTTTAATTTGTTAGGCTTTTTCGTTTCTTTTTCTGTGCTTCTGGTGGATGTCTCTCGGCTTTCGAAGCTAACTGTTGAAGCCCATCTTCCTGTGGTGCTTAGAGCTTGGGCTGCTGGGTTCCACAGCCCAGCGCCTCCACGCTTCTGTCCCGTCCCCCTCCCCCGCCCACCCGGACTGTGTGTGTCCTCTACTCCCGTACTCAGGTCTCCTGTCCAGGGGCCTAGGGGCCGTAATGAGGTGCAGGCACACGGTTGGTGGGTCACTTCACTCACCACCGTTTGTCGTTTGCTTCCTTTCCAGAAAGAGTTAATGGTGTTTTTGTAAGTCCTACCCTCGTAAGATTTTGAGAGGGGTTGAGTTTGAAATGCTGATGCCAGGAAACCATCCATTCTCTCAGAGCTGCCCGTGTGTGCGTGTGTGTGCGTGTGTGTGCGTGTGTGCCTGCCTCAGGATGAGGTCAGGGGTATTTAAAGCCACGATTGAATGGGGTTTCCTGGAGAAGCTGTAGCTGGGGAGGGGGAAGGAGGCAGGCCCGGCCCGGGAGCCGGCTGTTTGCGGAGATGCGGCTGAAGAGGGCCAAAGAGGGCCCCGGAAAGGGAGAGTGAAGGAGGGAGCGTGGAGTCACGACAGCCCAGGGGGGAGATGAGGGTAAGCAGCTGGGCTGGACCCAGCTCTGATCAGAGTGGGGAAAAGATGGCTGGGCTCAGCCACATGGGGTCACTGGTGACCGCGGTGTCCTTGGAGCAGTGGGAACACTGCCGGGTCGGTCTAGAGCGGGTGAAAGGCAGCACTGGGGCACTTTAAGAGGGTTGGCCGTGAAGGAGTGGACTGTGGGCAGAAACCCCGGGGAACGTGGCTCCAGGGGAGAGTTGTGTTTGTGAAGTGGGGGTCAGCAAGCAGGTGTCCGTGCTGCCTGTGGGTGGGATGCAGAGCAGGAGTCGTGGGGCCCAGGAAGGAGTGTGCTGGGCCCTGGGGAGGTGCCCGGAGAGGGGGCTGGTGGACAGGGTGTCCCAGCGCCTCTGCCCAGTGCTCCCTGGGGGGTGGGGCTGGTCGCTGGTTGGCAGGGGAGGGGAGGGTGCGGGAGGTGTTGGGGGGCGGCAGTGGGAGGGACAGCGGGCACCCTGGCTTCGTCTCCAAGGAGACGTGCCTGGAGCCCCCCACTCAAAATGTCTTCTCTCTTAATGGTTTCCCTCCCAGGCTGTCGTGAGTTTGTTGGTCAACGAAGGAAACTTCTTAGGGATTTTATGTCGAAGAGGCATACGCGTATTTATTCCGCCCGATGTCTTTAGCCAGGCAAGCCCTTTATTTTTGGGCAGATTACCTCCAGCGGGGCAGCTGGGCCAGGGGTCTGCAGGTTCTGGGTTCAGAGCCCTCCAGGAGGCGGGTGCTGATTGGCCTTCTCACAGGGTGTCCGTGTCCGCAGGGAGGACTTTCTCCCTCCTCCACCCGCCTCCCGCTGCTGTTTCTAGCCTCCAGGAGGACTTCTGTGAGCCCAGCTGTTCGTCCTTACCAGTTGGGAACTGACATCGATACATCGTTACCAGCCATCTTCCCATAGAGGTTTACTATCTTGTACTTGGATTTTTTCTTTTTTTTTTTTTTTTTCTAATTTTGAGACAGAAAGCAGGAGTCAGGGAGGGGCAGAGAGACGGGAAGAGAGAGAGAATCCCAAGCAGGCTCTGTACTGTCAGCACAGAGCCCGACACGGGGCCCAAATTCACAGACCATCAGATCATGGCCCGAGTGGGCCCTGAGCCGCCCAGACACCCCTTGGATTTTGACAAGTGGGTGCCTGCGGTGATCCTGTGCGGTGCCGCGCAGAAGAGTCATGTCCCTCAGCATCCCTGCTCTTCTCGTGGTCACCCCATCCCTTCCCAGCCCTGGCACCACCGGCCTTCCTGGTGTTTCTGTAGTGTGGGTTTTTCCAGAGTGTTCCGTGGTTGGAGTACACGGATGCCGTGGAATCGCAGGCACAGCTTTTTCAGGGTGGCCTCCCTCACTCAGCGGTACGTGTGCTTCAGGCTCCTCTCTGTGGCTCAGTAGCGCATCGTCTCACCTTTTTTTTTTGCACTGACTTAGAATGTCCACAACAAGGGCCGCCTGGTAGCTCAGTGGCTCGAGCGTTGGACCTCTGACTTAGGCTCAGGTCGCGATGTCACAGCTTGGCTCCGTGCAGACCGCACAGAACCTGTTTGGGACTCTCTCTCTCCCTCTCTCTGCCCCTCACCTGCTTGTTCTCTCTCTCTCTCTCTCAAATAAATCAACTTAAAAATGCATACGTACATAGCAGCGATTTACCGCTTTTAGGTGTGGAGTTCAGGGGCGTTAAACGCGTTCTCCTGGTCGTGCAGCCACCACTATCCATCCCCCAGAACTCACGTTAATCTGAAGCTTGACACGTGTGAAAGCGTAACGGTCCTGTCTCCCCTCCCCGCCGTTCCGATGTCTGCTGTGTGACGTTGTCGGCTCCCAGCGCCTCCTGGAAGAGGAATCTGGCATGTTGCGCCGAACGTGACGCGGATACGTTGTGGCGTGTGGCAGAATTTGATGCCAGCGGAACCATCCCGTTGCCCTGCGCAGACGCACTGTATTTTGCTCATCCGTTCATCTGTCAGGAGACGTGGGTTGCTTCCACGGTTTCACTGTCGAGAGTGATGCTGCTGTGAGCGAATCTCTCTTCGAGACCCTACTTCCACTTCTTTTCGGCATACACCCAGAAGTGGAATCGCTGGATCACGCGGTATTTTGCGTTTAATTTTTTCGAGGCGCTCCAGTACTGTTTTCGACACCGGCTTTAACAGTGTGCATTCCCACCCACGGAGCATGGCCTCCAGACTCCGCATTCTCGCCATGGCTTGCTGTCTTCTGTTTTCTTGATTCCCGCCGTCCTAGGGCGTGTCGTGGTTCGCATCGGCATTTCCCTGGTGATCAGCGGTGATCAGTGATGAGCATCTTGTCCTGTGCTCGGTGGCCACTTGTGTGTATCTTGGGAGAAGAGCCTCGTTTGCCCATTTTTGAGTCTGGTTGGTTGTCTTCCCACTGCTGAGTTTGAAGACTTCTCTGTACATTGGGGACCTCAATCTCTGATCAGAAGTATGATTTGCAAATATCTTCTCCTATTCTTTGGGGCACCGTTTTATTCTACGCATAGTGCCTTTTGATGTACAATTTTATTTTCACGAAGTCATATTTGTCTATTTCTTTCATTACATGTGCCTTTAGTGTCCTATCCAGGAAATCATTGCCAAGTCCATGGTCGTGAAGCTTTTGTGCTGTTTTCTTCTAAGAGTTTTACTGTTTTAGATCCTTGATCTACGTTGAGTGAGTTTTTGTTTATGGTGTAAGGATCCAACTTCATTCTTTTGCATGAGGACGTCCAGTTTTCCCAGCACCATTTGTTGATAACGTTCTTTCTCCATTGAATGGTCGTGGCACCTTGTCAAAATCAGTTGACCATATACAAACAAGGGTTTGTTTCTGGATGCTCTACGTTGCATTGGTTTCTACGTCTGTTTTTATGCTAATACCACACTGTTTTTATTACTGTGGCTTCGTAGTAAGTGCGGAAATCAGGAACTGATTCCTCCAGTTTTGTTCTCCTCCAGGATTGTTTTCTTCGCTGTTCTGGGTCCCTGAGATTCCGCGTGAATTCTGTCTACAGGCAGTGTCCTTGGGATGTCCATCGGGATTGCATTGAATCTGCAACTTTGTTTGAGTAATATCAACACTGTGACAACATTAAGCCTCACATGAACAGAGGATGTGTGTCCATATATCTCTGATTACATGGATGTCCAGTCCCAGCACTGTTTGTCAAGAAGACTCTTCTCCATATAGTTGCCTTTGCTCTTTTGTCGAAAATCAGATTCATGAATTTGTGTGAATCTTATTTTTTTTTAACGTTTATTTTTGGGAGAGTGACAGAGTGCAAGTGGGGGAGGGGCAGAGAGAGAGGGAGACACAGAATCTGAAGCAGGTTCCGGGCTCCAAGCTGTCGGCACAGAGTCTGACGTGGGGCTCAAACCCATGAACCGTGAGATCATGATCCGAGCCGAAGTCGGACGCTTAACCAACTGAACCACACAGGCATCCCTAATATTTATTTATTTGAGTAATTTCTACACCCAACATGGGACTTGAACTCACTACCCTGAGATCAAGAGTCACGTGCTCTTGGGGCGCCTGGGTGGCGCAGTCGGTTAAGCGTCCGACTTCAGCCAGGTCACGATCTCGCGGTCCGGGAGTTCGAACCCCGCGTCAGGCTCTGGGCTGATGGCTCGGAGCCTGGAGCCTGTTTCCGATTCTGTGTCTCCCTCTCTCTCTGACCCTCCCCCGTTCATGCTCTGTTTCTCTCTGTCCCAAAAATAAATAAATGTTGAAAAAAAAAAATTTTTTTTTTTAAAAAAGAGTCACGTGCTCTTCTGACTGAGCCAGCCCCTGTGTGTGAATCTGTCTCTGGACCCTGTTGTGTCACTTGATCTGTGTACCTGTTGTTCTGTCAGTCCCGTGCTGTAGTGGTTACTGTAGCTTTTAGTGAGTCTTGAAACAGGACTGCGAGTTCTCCAGCTTTATTCTTTTCCATGAGTATTGTGTTGGCCGTTCTGGGTCTTTTGGCTTGAGAATCAGCTGGTCGATTTCCACAAAATAGCTTGCCGGGATTTTGATATTGGGATTGTGTTGAATCTATAGATCAATATGGGAAGAATTGACATCTTAACAATACTGAGTCTTCCTGTGTATCAACCCGTTTATTTAGATCTTTTATTTCTTTCATCAAAGTTTCATATTCCAGGTTTTTTGTGGGTTTCTGTTTTGTTTTGTTTCTGCTGGTGTGTAGGGAAACAATTGACTTTTGCATGTTAACCTTGTGTCCTGCAACCTTGCTGCTTACTAATTCCTGGAGTTTTTTGTGAGTTCTCTGGGATTTTCTACATGGACAGTCATGTCATCTGCAAACACAGATGGTTGTTTTGTTTTTGTTTTGGTTTTTTTCTGTCCCAATCTGTATACCTTTTATTTTCTCTTTTTTATTACATCAAGTAGGACTTCCAGTGCAATGCTGACTGTGAGTGGTGCTGAGCTTAGTAGGAAAGCTTTTGTTTTCCCACCATTAAGCATGATGTTAGCTGTAGGGTCTTGTTAACGATGTTGTTTATTATTCCTAATAATAATATTTGTTCCTAGATTATTGAATAGAACTTTTATCAGGAATGGGTGTTGGGTGTTATCATGGTGAATAACTCATTTATTTATATTTTTGGATTCAGTTTACTAAATGCTTGTTAAAAATTTTTGTGTCTCTGTTCATGAGAGATACCCATCTGTAGTTTCCTTTCTTGTATGTCTTTGTCTGGTGTTGGTGTCAGGGAAGGGCTCACCTCACAGAATAAGTTGACACTCTGCTTCTACCTTCTGTAAGAGATTGGAGACAACTGGTATTAACTGTTTCCTGAATTCTGTGGTGGAATTCACTGATAAGCCCATGTAGGCCTGGGGCTTTGTTTCGGAAGGTCATTAATTATTGATTCAGTTTCTTTGATGGATGTAGGCCTATTCAGATTCTTAGTTCCCTTGGTGAATTTTGGCAGTATGTGTCTTTCCAGAAATGCATCATTTCACCTGAGTTACCAAATCTGTGGGCATAGCGTTTTTCATAGTAACCCTGATTGACCTTTTCATGTTCAGAGGATTGGTAGTGATGGCCCTCTTTTATTTATAATATTGACATTTTATGTCTTCTCTTTCTGTCTCTCTGTTCTTAGTTAACTGGGCTAGATGTTTATCCGTGTTATGGATCCTCTAAAAAACCTTTGATGTTGTTGATTTTATTGTTTGTTGTCTTTATTTTCCTGTTTTCAATTTCATCGGTGTCTCTTTTTTTTCTGCTTGCTTTCAACAACTTAATTGTTCTTCTCTTCCTACTTCCCTAAGGTGAACACTTAGATTATCAATTTTAGATCTTTCTTCTTGTCTACTGTACTCACTCAGTGCCATAAATTTGCCTCTAAAGATTGCGTTTACTGCACTGCACAAAATTTGATAAGGTATATTTTTCATTCTATTTACTTCGAATATTTTTTTATTTCTCTTGAGGCCTCCTTCTTGACTCACCTGTTACTTAGAAGTGTCTTGTTTAATCTACAAATATTTGGGGATTTTTCAACTACACTGCTGTTCCTGATTTCCAGTTTAATTCCATTGTGGTCTCAGAGCATACTTTGTATGATTTCTACTCTGTTAAATTTGTTATGTTTTATGGTCAAGAATGTGGTCTGTCTTGGTGAATGTTCCATGTGAGCTGGAGAAGATTAAGTGTTCTGCTGTTGTTGGATGAAGCAGCATCCTAACCTAGCCTCACGCTGACCTGTTAGGGTTCTCCAGAGAAACAGAACCAGCAGGATGTATACATACGCGTACACGACAGGAAATTTATCACAGGAATTGGCTCCCGTGGTTAAGAATGACAAAATTGGAGAACCAGGAAGGCTGAAGGCATAGTCTAGTCCCTGTCCAAAAGCCTGAGAATTGTTGGGGGATGGAGGGGCGGCGGGAGGGCATGAGTCCTGGACCAGCACTGATGTCCCAGGATCACAGACCTCCCAGCTCTAACCGCAAAGTCACCTTTCCTCTGCCTTTTTGCTCTATTCAAGCCTTCAGTGCCCACCCACCTAGGGGAGGGCCCTCCACTTTACTCAGTTCACAGGCTCCTATCTTCCCTAAACACCCTCGCAGGCACACACATGAGTAATGTCTTACCAGCTTTCTGGGCGTCTCTTAGCTGCATCAGACCGACATGTGACATTACCTAGCTCGGTAGCGTACGGACGTCACTTCCATCCAGCTGATTGATGCCGCCCTTGAGTTTGGCCAAGTCCTTCCTGATTTTCTGCTGCCGGATGTGTGCATTTCTGACAGAGGAGTGTCAAAGCCTCCAACTGTAACCGTGGATTTGTGTGTTTCTTGTTACAGATCTGTCCGTTTGTCTCGTGTGTTTGAATGCTCCCTTGTTAGGAACATAGACATTAGGGATTATTATGTCCTTTTAGAGTATTGACTCCTTTGTTATTATGTAACGTTCCTCTTTGTCGTCGCTGATAATTTTTCTGATCCTAACGTCTGTTTTGTTCTGAAGTTAGCATTGCTCCTCCAGCTTCCTGTTGATTTGTGTCAGTGGGATAGATGTTTCTCTGTCCCTTTCCTTTGGTCTATCTTTATACTTAAAGTGGGTTTCTTATGGACAACATATAGTTGGGTGTTTTCTAGTCTCCTGACTGTCTTCTCCCTCCCGTTCACATTTGAAGTGATAATTGTTGCAGTGGGACTAAGCGCTCAAATTTGTGACTGCTTCCCATTTCTGTTCTCCCCTTTTCCACCTTCTCTGGCCTCGATTGAGCATTTTGTGTGATTTCATTGTGTCCCTTCCTCAGCACACTGACTTGACTTCTCGCCGCACCTCTGTTCGTGGGGGCCCTGGGGTTTTCGCCCCACGTTTACAACTCAAGTACATCCACTTTCACACATTGCCGCGTCCCCGGTAGCGCAGGCGCCTGAGACCTGGGTGTCCCCGTCACCCCCGTGTCATCCCTTATAAAACCGGGACTCTGTTTCACTTGCACGTGTGCTGGGCTCACTACCATTAATCTGAACACATTCATCTGTTGGGTGAATTAAGAAAAAGGAAAGATTTTATCTTTCACATATTCCTTCCCCAGTGCTCTTGTCTGTACAGACTCAGGTTTCCAACCTGTTTCATCGTTCTCCCTGAAGAACTAATATTTCTTATAGGGCATGTCTACCAAGGAATCCCCTCCAGTTTTGTTTGAAAAAGTTTTTGTCTTTAGTTCTTCTTTACTTTTTTTTAGTTTTTGTTTGTTTGTTTGTTTGTTTGTTTAGAGAGGGAGGGAGACAGAGTGTGAGCCAGGGACAGACAGAGAGAGAGGGAGACACAGAATCCCAAGCAGGCTCCAGGCTCTGAGCTATTGGCACAGAGCCCGACGTGGGGCTCAAACTCACGAACCTTGAGATCATGACCTGAGCCGAAGTCGGACGCTTAACCAACTGAGCCATCCAGGCACCCAGAAATCAGTGTTTTGGTTTTTTTTTTTTTTTTTAATTTTTTAATGTTTATTTATTTTTTAGAGAGAAAAACAGAAAAGTCGGGGGAGGGGCAGAGAGAGAGGGAGACACAGAATCCAAAGCAGACTCCGGGCTCCAGGCTGTCAGCACAGAGGCTGATGGGGGGCTCAAACCCATAGACTGTGAGATCATGATCCGAGCTAAAGTCGGACGCTTAACCTACTGAGCCACCCAGGCACCCCAGTTCTTTTTTACTTTTGATGGACAGTTTCTTTTTCTTTTCTTTTTTTTTTTCTTCTTATGTTTTCATTTTATTCATTTCCAGAGAGAGTGCACGCATTCCAGAGAGAGTGGGGGAGGGGCAGTGAGAAGGACAGACCGAATCCCAAGCAGGCTCTGCACCAGCAGCACAGAGCCCGATGTGGGGCTTGAACCCACGAACTGTGAGAGCATGATCTGAGCCAAGATCAAGAGTCAGAGGCTCAACTGACTGAGCCCTCCAGGGGCCTTTTTTTTTTTTTTTTAATTTTTTTTTTTCAACGTTTATTTATTTTTGGGACAGAGAGAGACAGAGCATGAACGGGGGAGGGGCAGAGAGAGAGGGAGACACAGAATCGGAAACAGGCTCCAGGCTCTGAGCCATCAGCCCAGAGCCCGACGTGGGGCTCGAACTCACGGACCGCGAGATAGTGACCTGGCTGAAGTCGGACACTTAACCGACTGCGCCACCCAGGCGCCCCTCCAGGGGCCTTTTAAGTTTTCATTTTAATCCCAACTACCGTAGAGTGTTGTGTTTGAAGGACGGTGTCTCTGGGCATGGAATTCTACTCTTGTTGCCTGCACAAGATGCCCTCTGTGATTCTTCCCCATTTTGTTCTCTAGGTAAGAGTTCTTTGCTCTGGCTTCTTTCAAGACTCTCCATCTTTGGTTTTCTGCAGTTTGAATATGAAATGCGCAAGTGTAGGGTTTTTGGTATTTGCTGTGATTGGTGTCCTCTGAGCTTCCTGGGTCTGTGGTTTGGTGTCTGTCATTAATTTTGAAAACTTCTCAGCTACTACTTCATGTATTTCTCCTACTTTCTCCCTCTGTCCTCTGGCTGTCATTGCCATGATGCATGCACATATCTTTTGTAATTGTCCCCAACCCCCCAGTGTTGTGTGCGTTCCGCTCTCTGCATCTCACTGTGGAACGTCTCTGCTGCCTGCCTTCGAGCTCGCTGGCTCTCTCCTGGACCTCAGGCACCCCAGGTTTCGCCTGTCTCGCGCTGGTTTGGATGTGCAGCCTTTCCTTCGGACCCTTGTTAGCTTCCTGTCCACTTACAGAGCTCAGTTCATGCACGCTGTCTGCTCTTTCTGCTAGAACCTGAGCAGATGGATCATAGTTATTTTAAATTCCGAGTCTCAGGATTCCAGAACCTCTGCCTTATCGGAGTCAGGTTCCGATGTTGTCTCTTCAGACTGAATTTTTTCTTGCCTTTAGCATGGCTTATAATCGTTCTAAAAGGTGGCCATGGTAATGGAACCTGAGCCGCCAAGTTGGCCTGCCTGGCAGGTGGGTTGTGTCTGATCTCTCCTGCATCAGGCTCAGATTCCTCTGCTGTCTTTACGCTTCGTCTCCACTGTGGTCCTGGGGCTTGTCTGCCGGACTCCCTCCCAGCCCCTGCATCTGCGGCTTTTTCTGCTCTGATCCCCTCACCTGCTGGAGCCCTGAGGAGGGCGTGGCGGAAGGGGACACTCTGCAGTCAGCTTTTTGTGGGGTTCCTCTTCTGTGGCCTGTGTTTCTGGGCTGTGACCTTCCCGTTCTTGTCCTCTTGGAGTGGGGGCGGCGGGGGGGAGGCCGTAGGAGCTCGTGGGGGAAGCCGTCCCCAGCAGAGTAAAGCTCAGGTGACATCTGCACTGCACAACAGCCCTTTCCTTTGGAGCATGCTCTGAGCTCCGGTCAGAACTTTCTCTCCCCTTCCAGTGCCAGAGAGAGACCAGGGGATATTTTTCCTTGGCTTCTCACAGTGAGAATTTGGTGGGTTCCTGGAAATGAGACCCGAGGGAGCGTGGGGCCCCCAGGAAACTGTCTCCTGCTCGTCTGCGTTCAGCTCCAGCCTCTTGCCCAGTTGTCATCCAGCGTCCCTGTCAGCTCACATCTGCCCCGGGTGAGCATGTCCCTTCAAGTTCTGGGAGACTGGGACCTCACTTCTGATGGGTCCAGGCAGTCACTGATTTTCAGTTCGTTCCATGTTTTTCTTGTTGTAAAGACAGGAAATAGGGCTTCTAAGCTCTTTACGGGTCAGAGTTGAACCGTGAATCTCCCTCCTCTGTTATTTGGTTATTGTTAATATGTAGGAAAGCTAACTTTAAAAACAAACCATCTTATCAAAGTCACTTATTCTAATAGTTTTTCAGTTGAGGCTTTGGAGTTAACTAGGTAATCAACCATAATACTCGCAAATAATAACTACTTGGTCTCCTTTTGTGTCTTTCTGTATTTTACAGGAACGTTTGCCCTATTTCCTGTCCTTTCTTTTTTCCCTGTGTGCGCGAACACCTTTTCATCTGACGGGTCATAAAGTGAGGGCCTTGCCACCATCTCAAAAGAACAGCTTCCCCTGAGGCGCCGGGCAGGTGCGGTACGAGCGGTCACGGGGCCAGGACAGTGTCTGCTCCGCCGGGACGGCCAGCGCCAGCCAGGCGACGGCGGCCTGGGCCCTCTCTCTCTCGAGCTTTGCAGCCGGTGTCGGAAACACTGCCGTCTGCTAACACAAAGCAGAGGGAGGGTGGGAGGCGCCAGGAAGGCGTCCGTCCCCAGCGAGCGTGTCTGCTTGTTTCCTGTCGCTGGGGTCCTGGGCCCGTCTGCTGACACCTTTGCCAGGAGGCACAGCAGTCTCGAGCACCCGTGTCAGAGCCAAGATGAGGGTCCACCGGCCCGCTGGGAGATAGATGCAAGGGACGCATCAGGAGTTTCCAGGGTGACTTACAGAAACAGCTTCTGCCATGTGCCTGGCTCCGCCCGCTTCCCCGTTGGAGGGATGGGTTCCCTCCGTGGCCCCTGGGGGAGGCAGTGCAGGGCCGAGGCCCCACTCCTCACTCCCTGGCAGGTCCCACCTTCCTAAGCCCCGGAATGATCTCCTCCCAGATCCCAGTTCGGTCACCTCCGGGTGTCCTTGTCCTCTCCCGGCTGGAACTACACTTCCCAGAATGCACTCTTCGGCTTGGCACTCCCTTCCTGCCAAGCTGTTAGTAACCAGGTGCAAACGTTTCCGTCAGTTGGCAGAGAACAACCTTGAAGAACCTTGACGGTGTCTGGAGTTCAGAAAACTTAGTGATGGGTAAGCCTGCTTTTGCTGTCTTGGGCCAACAAACGAAAATTTAAATTTCATGGAGAAGATTTAAATTTTTGTTTTTGCATTTCGGTTGAGGTTTTAATAAAAGAAGAAAAAAATGAAACTAAAAGCCTGTCTGATTTACTTGAAGAGGTAGAAAGTGGCAAATAGGCTTAAGTCCCTTACTTCTTATGCTCATTTGTTTGACTTTCAAGTTTATCTTACTTTCATTTTTCTAATGAAGTATGATTTACATGGAGTGAAAGACACCAGTCTGAAGGATGTGATTGGATGGATTTTGACATATTTCACGTAACTTGACATTTGGATCTTAGAATTGCCCTGTTGGTCGTCCCCTGCACCGCTTCATTGAAAACAGGAGGAGACACGGTGGCGGCAGGGCCGTGCGCAGGGGTGCAGGTGCCGAGGACCTGGCTCACCCCGTGCTGGGGGGCGGCGTCCGGGGGCACTAGACCTGGCAGGAGGCGTGGAATCCCCCTGCCCACCACCGGCAGGTTAGTGCCTGCCCCGTCATCCTTACTCGATTAAAATTCGTCACAGCCGAGAGCAACTTGCCAGGAAGCCAGGAGAACTACGCTTGAAGAACCTAATTCAGAGCAGTTAGGTTCTCCGTGGCAGAATCCCACGCCTCCTGGGGCTGGAGGTTTGGTGGACGTGCGTGCTGGTCGTGGACCCTGGGCGAGGCGACCCAGAGTCTCCTGACATTGACTTAATGGCACGCACCTTCCACGCAGGTTCTAACTTTTGCTGCTCAAAATGGTGTTTCTTTGAAGAGTCATTCCAGAAACTTTGCGTTGCCAAAGAAACACTGCTTCCTTCCACTTGAATGTGACGCGTCAGAGGAGCTTCTGCAGGTCCATCAGGCGACTTCTGTGGGCCTCAGAAACCACTGGTGTCTGGGTGTGTCTTGTCTCCCCAAGGGCTTGCTGAGCCTCCTGTACGGAGGCTCTGTGTGACCTACTGTGCACCCTCCTGCCGCTGCAAAGCCCACTGAACGGGTTTACACAGAACTGGTTAGAGGCAGAAGTTAGACCCTCAGCTGTCTCTCCCACTTGCTCTCCTGAAGACACCCTCTCACCCCGGGTCCCGGTGCTGTGACCCTGCTGAGCCCACCCCTCTGGGGGTTTTGACCTGTCCTGGGGTGATGTCCACCCTTGGCCCCGACCCCCCTCCAGGCTGCCAGCCTGGGACACCGGCCCCTGCTGGACTTTCCCCCTGACCCGCACCCGTCCACCTATCCCTGTTCTCCTCCACTCTTCCTGGCCCGCATCACCTCTTAAGCCCCTCTTCCCATTTTGTGGTTCCGGCGATTCTGTCCTCCGGGCTTCCAGTATGAGTCCCCTCAGCCCACCTCCCTGGTCCCCACCCTGGGCAGGCTGTCCCTCTGTGTCACCTCACCCAGCCGTAGTCACTCACTCCAGCCCCTCCCCCCGGTCCCCTGTCCCCTGCCCGAGCCCCCACAGCACAGCACCTGCGCTCTGGCCTGCAGTCGTCGTCACCAAGGAAAGAGGGAACGGGCCAGACCCGTGCTAGCAGACCACCTGGGGTGCTGCTGTCTTGTCCCAAGGCCCTGCATCAGCACCCCAGAGGTAGAGAGGGTGCAGTCCAGGGCTGCTGGGATGGGCCAGGCTCCGCCTGCGTCTGCCTGCATTAGCTGGGTGGGCGGTCACAGTCCCCCGTCCCCCACCCTCCACAAGGTCTCAGAGCACCTTTTCCACCTGTGTGCTGTTCCTGTCTTCTCTCCCCCCTCCCCCTCCCTCCCTCCCTCCCTCTCTCACTCCCCCTCCCCCCCCCCTTCTGGTGTCACTTTGTCGGAATTGCTTGTGCAGACACCTCTCTTGCCTACTGGCAAGTGAGGGCTGACACAGAAAGCCCCCAGATCCTCCGAGAATCACCTTCAGTGGTTCCAGGGCCAGCACCTGCGGGGGGAGGAGGCCCAGCAGACCCCCGGGCCCCTGCAGGGGTGTCGGGAGGATGTCCACATGCCCGGGCCCTGACCACTGACTCACACTGTAAGCTGCAGTTGTCATTCAAACGCATCTTCAGAAATTGGGGTATTTTACCCCCAGGTCAGTAGTTCTAGATTTTCTTAAAACACCAAAACAATCTGCAAGAGAAGGCTGTCTCCCTGTGGGCAGCAGTCGGCCAGCACAGACCAGAGGCCCTGGGAGGCTAGGCTGCCCCCTGAAGTGCCAGCTGAGGTTGGAGTCACCTGGCCACTCATGAACCTGTGCTGTGGTGACAGTAAACAGGTCCTGGGAAGGCGTTCCCAGGCTCGGATTGTTTTTTCTTTTCATGTTTGTTTGCTTTGCGGAAGTTTCAAATCTGAATGTTTTCACTGAGGTACAGTTAATGTAAGTAAAACAGCCCTTGGGTGTCCCTCCGTGACTCCTATGTGACGCCATCATCCAGAGTCCCCGGATCTCCACGCCCTCCTGCCCCAGCCCCCACCCCACACCCATTTACCTATTCTAGAATTTCATGCAGATAGAAACGCAGATTGCGTACATGGTCTCTTTTGTGGCATGACATTTTTCAGGGAAATCTGATCATGTTTTCATAGCCTTGCTGCACTGTGGTCGGACGACATGGTGGGGACTCTCTTTACTTTCTGACCATTTACGAGGTCAGTTTTCGTGAGGCTTGGAGAGGAGATTCTGCAGTCTCGGGCGCGGAGCACAGCGTCGCGCGCTCAGAACTAGCTCTCTAGTCGTGTGGAGCGAGCCCTCCGTGCCGTGCTGTTCTCTCGGACCCACGCGAACCACGGTTCCTGCTGGTTTCTTCCTGTGAGCATCTGTGTGTCGTCAGTAGTTTCTGCTTTGTCACGGCTGCCGCTGGTCGCCTGCGTCTTCCTGACCGCGCGGTCTTCGCCGGGACCGGGACCCTGAGCGCTCTGGAGAGCCGTGCTCTGTCTGTTCTAACGCGTCTTGGGTGGAAGTTCATGTTCCCTCACCACGGGAGCACGATGCCAGCTTTCCCTTGGGCCCGCCTTTGCCTGGCTCTGAAATGCCTTTCTGAGTGATTCTGTCTGGTGAATCTCTCCTTTGCAGCAAGAGTCGAAGGTCTTGCTCTGTGATCCAGTGTGAAAACCTTGTCCTTTTCATAGGTGAGTTCCGGTACGTGTGGCTTTAGCTCTGCCTTATTTTTTATATTGTACCTTGACGTATGTTTTTAGAGTAAAACCTTCCCCACTTGGTCTGTGTTTGGCTTGCCTGCCTCCGTGACGTCGCCACTCGGGGGTAGACCTCGGGCATGGTCAGGGCGGCCACCGCCTGGGACCAGTTCTCCTGGGGAACGCTTCCGTGACTTTCTGGGAATCCCTTTGCTGTCACTTCCCTGTGGCTGCCTGGCGAAGGCTGTCCTTTGGTGGTGTCCTCAGAATGCGCTGTAGCAGAGATCCCTGAGTGTTAGTGTAGAGACCATCCATCACGGCGCCGTCCAACAGGAGCACAGCGTGAGCTCGGACATGGTTTGAAATTGTCCTGTAGCACACTGAGAAGGTAAAGAGAGGGCCGCCTGGCTGGCTCAGTCAGTGAGCGTACGACTCTTGATCTCAGGGTTGGGAGTTCAAGTCCCACGATTGGCCTGGAACCTGCTTAAAAATAAAAAGGTAAAGAGAAACAGGTGAAGTGAACTTTAATGCTATATTTTATTTAACCCAATATTATCTGAAACGTTATTTCAGTACATAACCATCGGAACCTAAAAGTTACTGAGATGTCTGAAGTCCTTTTTGTGCTGAGTTTTTGAAATCCGTGTGTGTCTTAGCCTTAAAGCACATCTCAGTGGACCAGCGCCTCCAGATGTCCACGTGGGGCCGTGAGCGGCTGTGTCAGACACACCTGTGGCAGCTACAAAATCCGTGACGCTCACTCTCCCCGTGCATCTTGTAAGTGTGGCACTAGCATCTGCCGGACGCTGCTGTGGAGGAACCGTTGGTCCGCTCTGGGCCTCTGCGGGCTCGCCTGTTGTCGCGTTTCATATGAGTGGAATCAGGGTGCATGGTCTTTTTCTTGGTTCATCCACGTGGTAGCATTTGTCAGTGCTTCAGTCCTTTTAAGTTTATTTACGAGAGAGAGCACGCACGCGCAGGAGGGGGCAAAGAGAGGGATGGAGGGAGGGAGAGAGAGAGAGAGAGAGTGTGTGATTGGTTGATTGATTCCCAAGCAGGCCCTGTGCTGTCACTGCAGAGCCCGACGTGGGGCTCTGTCCCACGAATCATGAGATCGTGACCTGAGCTGAAATCAAGAGTCAGACGCTTAACGGACTGAGCCCCCAGGTCCCCTCTTCATTCCTTTTTATGACGGATACTGTTCCTCCGTCTGGCTCTGCCACGTCGTGCTCACCCACTCGTCAGCCGGAAGCCGCTGGGAGGTTTCCGCATCCAGCAGCTGTGAACAGCAGCCACGCGGACGCGTGTCGTCCTCTCACAGGAGGACACCCAGCCGTGGGACTCGCGCCCGGCCCAGGTCCCCCCTCCCCTCTCCCCCTCCCCCTTCCCCCGCCCCCGCCATAGTCTCTCCCCCTCCCCCACCCTCGCCCCCCACCTGTCTTTGCACAGGCTGCACGTTGCACACGCCCCCAGCCCAAGTCTCCAAACCTCTTGACTTTGTTTTCGTTTTACTCTTCTCGTTGTCCTCTGTAGCGCGTCTGCCGTGAGTCCCATGCTGTCCTCGTCCACCTCCACTCCCAGCTTCTTGATGCGTCTCTCCCGACTTCTTTCTGCTGGAGTTTCACCTCTCCTGCTCTCCTGCCGCTTCTCTCCCACATTCTTGCATTTCTTCCTGGAGGTGGTTGCTTCACCGCGCACAGAGCCGTGTGCACAGAGTGGGCACGCAGAGCCGCGTGTACAGACCCATGTGCGCAGACCCATGGGCACAGAGCCGTGTGCGCAGACTGGGTACAGACCCGTGCGTGCAGACTTGTGTGCAGAGCCTACACTGACAGCCTCCTCTGGGCCCTGGTGGGGGTCAGTGCTCCTTCAGTCTTCGGGCTCTAGGCCCCACGTCCACTCTCAGGCTCTCGCGGTTGGCACAGTCTGACGGGAATGCAGGATGCTCATGAAGCGGGGGGGGCGGGGGGTCCTGTGTCCCTGAAGGTCAGTGGCACCCGCCAGGGGCCCGGCTCCTTTCCTGCTGCTTGTGAACACGGGCAGGGTCCCAGGGCCACCCCAGCCCCCACACAGCCCTCCTGCGCATTTTGGTGGCCGTGGGTTGTGTCTGTGACCTGACTTCCCTGAGAGCCAAGGCCAGGGAAAGGTTTTCAATTATCTCTGTTGTCGTTTTTTATTCCTTTCTGAAAGAGGTGATAATGCTCACCTACCAACCCTGTTCCCTCAGAGAGATCCCCAGAGAGATTTTGAGGCAAGAAAGAGCATAACCCAGCTCTCTCTGTCTGTCCGTCTGTCTATCCCCATCTCTGGGTCCTTCCCTGTCTCTCTGTCTGTCCATCTGTCTGTCCCCATCTCTGGGTCCTTCCTGTCTGTCTCTATGTCTGTGTCTGTCTGTCTCCCCCCAGTCTCTGGGTCTTCCCCCATCTCTGGGTCCTTCCGTGTTTGTCTCTCTGTGTCTGTCTGTCTGTCTCCCTCCGTCTCTGGGTCCTTCCCGGTCTGTCTCTCTGTCTGTCCTTCCCCTGTCTCTGGGTCCTTCCCTGTCTCTGTGTCTGTCCGTCTGTCTCCCTCCATCTCTGGGTCCTTTCCTGTCTGTCTCTCTGTGTCTGTCCGTCTGCCTCCCTCCGTCTCTGGGTCCTTCCCGGTCTGTCTCTCTGTCTGTCTCCCTCCGTCTCTGGGTCCTTCCCGGTCTGTCTCTCTGTCTGTCCTTCCCCTGTCTCTGGGTCCTTCCCTGTCTCTGTGTCTGTCCGTCTGTCTCCCTCCATCTCTGGGTCCTTTCCTGTCTGTCTCTCTGTGTCTGTCCGTCTGCCTCCCTCCGTCTCTGGGTCCTTCCCGGTCTGTCTCTCTGTCTGTCTCCCTCCGTCTCTGGGTCCTTCCCGGTCTGTCTCTCTGTCTGTCCTTCCCCTGTCTCTGGGTCCTTCCCTGTCTCTGTGTCTGTCCGTCTGCCTCCCTCCGTCTCTGGGTCCTTCCCTGTCTGTCTCTCTGTGTCTGTCCGTCTGCCTCCCTCCGTCTCTGGGTCCTTCCCTGTCTGTCTCCCTCCCCCTCATCCCAGGCGCACGGGGCCTGGCTGCAGTTCCACCACCACCACCCTAGGCTATGTGCCCAGGGGAAGGGCCACGCTCACCAGCCCAGGCGGGCACTGCTCTCACTCAGAGGGGACTGGACCAGCAGGTGGGGCCTGGACAGCGGCTCCAAGTGCTGCCCTGGACGCGACACAGGGTCCACTGGACAGAGAGCATCTCAGAGGCTGTGGCTGGCTGGCTGGCTGGCTGGCTGGCTGAAAAACAGCGATTTCTGTTTATTCTGAGAACCGCAGGCCCAAACCATCCGAGCTTTGCTCTCCCCTTGTCTCCCTGATGCCTTGAACCTCGGGCGCTGCTCGCCAGCCCTGCATCCCAGACATCAGTGCGTGCAGCTGGCTCTCCCTGCAGGGCAGCCCTGGGATCTGGCCCTTTCCACCGGCGACACGGGGCCCAGGCCGCCCTCTTCCGCCACCAGGCACATGCTGCCCCCGCGTCTCCCACTCAGACCTCCCCAGGGTCCTCCAGGATCTGGCCCGGCTGGCCCTGGGGAAGCCTCCGTGTCCCGGAGCGGCCACAGGCCCTCTCCCACCGCGGCCTCTGCACGCGTCTCAGGGAGCCGTCCTCCGCCCTCGAAGTTTCAAGCTCAAATGCCACACAGCCCCACCCCCTTTCGGCTTGTCGCCTCTTTTGCCACACATTCAGCATCCTTTTCTTATTTCTTGGTGGACTGCTCTCTTCCCTCGGGACACCGGTGTCCCTGTGAGCAGGGTGTTTGTCTGCTCTGTCCCGCTCCAGACCTTTGACTATGAAGCTTTTATTCCTGGTCTCCACCATAGGTGGTAGCCGAAGTCCCGACTTCACTCTTCTCTTGTCGTCTAACTACGAAAGTCTTATGGCCATGCTCACTCCCAGCTGTCCACAGGCCATCTGCAGAGGCCGGGAGGAGCCGGCCAGCTGGGGGAAGGAGCGGCCCCACCCCTCCCCGGCCACCTGAGTCTGCCCGGGTGGGCTCCCACGGTGGAGGGGCGACCCGCCGTTTTCCACCCACAGCTGCTCCCACTTCTTGCCGCCAGCCTGGCGCAGGGCAGCCCTCCTCCGCGGGTCCCGTCTTCCTTGGACTTGGCCTCAGCCCCGCCCACCCCCAGGCCCTCTTGCTGTCTCCCCCGTGTGGGAGCTGCGTCTGACAAGATGACATTTGCTGTCTCTCCCCGGCTTGACGGCCAGCTGGTGCGCGTTCATGGAGGCACCAGCTCTGCTGTCTGCGCGAGGGCGTGCTCCCTCACCGAGCGTGGACACGGAGCCCACTGACCGCCTCTTCCCTCTGTCCTCAGAGCCCCCCACGATGAACCCAGTGGTGGAGCCGCTGTCCTGGATGCTGGGCACCTGGCTGTCCGACCCGCCGGGAGCCGGCACCTTCCCGACGCTGCAGCCCTTCCGGTACCTGGAGGAGGTGTACATCTCCCACGTGGGCCAGCCCGTGCTGAACTTCTCGTAAGTGTGCCCCCGACCGCGTGCAAGAGCAGGTCCGGGCCGGGGACGGAGCGGCGGGCGCCGGGTGGGAAGACACAAAGGAACTTGGTTGTATTTCGGAGACGCGCCCTCTCCCTGCCCCGAATCTGGTCGCACAGTGGGTAACGAGGTGCTTTCTCGTGGTCACGTTTCTGAAGACGCGCGGCTGACCACAAAGCCTCAGGCGTGTTGATGCAAACACACCATCAGTGGTGCCGGCACTCAGTTAAGTTCCCTGTGCCTGCCGCGGTCCTGTATGGAGACCAGCCACCCCCGTGTCACTGAGAATAAAATGACGAACATGCCTTTCCCAGAATTCCCCCCTGAGCTCAGCCGTGTGAGGTCTCAGAGAAGCGGTTAGTATTGTGGTTCTCAGATTCGTGCCACACAGCCAAGCGCACGGCCTTTGAGGTCCTCTGTCAGCACCCTGACTTCGTGCCTGCTGTGTCCTATGTGGGGGTTGGTGGGACCCCCGAGCATGATAATAGCTCCCAAGAGGCAAAGCCTGGGGTGAGGGTGGGATTTGACTGTGCTCGTGGGGTGCGTGGGACCGAAAAGCACGGAGGGGCCTTGCGGGAGGCGTGTGCCTAAACTGTGGAGACCGAGTTTCTGTCATCAAGGTCACTGTCGGTCGTGATGGTCGGGAAGATGGGGACACAGACAAGAGCGAGGGCGGGTGGCACCTGGAGGAGCGGCTTCTGGGTTGGAGACAGAAAGTCCTGACGTACCTGGCAGCCGGGCCACACACGTGGTCTCTCGTGTCTCTTGGGCCGTGTCTTTTATGTGTCTCTGCATTTTCCACATGAACAAGAAGCTGTTTATTTTACATTTGGTGGGTGGGGGCTTCATACAGTGAGACGGGCACGTGCACGCAGCCTGGCCCTGTCTCGGGGGTATCCGCTACCTGGGCCTTCACCCTCCTGCCCGCTAGGTTCAACGCCTTCCACCCAGACACGCACAAGCCCATGCACAGGGAGTGTGGCTTCATCCGCCTCAAGCCCGACACCAACAAGGTGGCCTTCGTCAGCGCCCAGAACACAGGTACTGTCCCTGGACGGCCCGCCCCCTGCCCGCATGCCAGTAGAGGGGTGGCCAGCGCCAGAGGTGGCATCTGCGTCCCGCCTGCCACTCTGCAAGTGCCCTCTGGGAAGCATCAGGCCTTCGGACAGGCCCGGCGGGGCTGGCGGGAGGGAGCTGGTGGCAGGGGCTGCGGGTCCCCTTTTCCCCTGAGCTGCACACGGGTGTTTCCTGTAGGCTGGGGCTGCGTGGAGGGAACCAGACCAGGAGGCCCACACGTGGCCCGAGGTTCTCTAGAAGTCCGCACTGCCCCCAGTGCCAGGCCACCCTAAGATAGCTCATAGGGTTGATTAATTGGAAATTACTCAAATCACACCTGCTTGACCTTTAACCTTGCTCACTGGTCCAAGTGAGGCTCACTTCCTAGAAGCAGGTGGACAGTCAGAACCAGCCCGACTTGGGGTGGGCCTGCCCAAGGCAGTAGTGAGCTGGAGGTCGGGGGGCAGCGAACGGCCGGGAGGGGGATGCCTCCTGGCCTTTTTCATGGGGCCGAGGGCAGGGCCAGGGTCAGGGCACCCCCGGAGAGAATGACCCTCCACAGACCCCCCCCCCCCCCGCCCTGGCTATAAGACGACCCGTGAGTCTTTCCCCCTCGACGCCTGGGAGTCTCTGTGCTGGCCAGGGGGACAGGTCGTTGCCTCGATGGCTTCAAAGTTCAGACCTGTTGAAGCCTGGGGTGCAAAGGCCGGTGGTGGGAGCAGCGGCGTAGGAAGCCGCGGGCGGGACACTGAGGACTGGCGGTCCCACAGGCATCGTGGAGGTGGAGGAGGGCGAGGTGAACGGGCAGGAGCTATGCATCACGTCCCACTCCGTCGCCAGGATCTCCTTCGCCAAGGAGCCCCACGTGGAGCAGGTGAGTCCACACTGCAGTCCCCTCGCGGGTGCCCTCGCCACCATCACACCCTTGGGCCAGGGTCACGGCCCATCCCTTCGCCTAAAGTCTGCCTTTCTGCTTGACCGAGCCTGTCTGCCCGTGCTTTCTCATGCCCACGTGGGGGTGTGCCACCATTCAGACACCTGGTCCCTGGCCAGTGGGCGGGGGCCTCGGGTTTGCCGTTTTTCTGGCACACACATCCTTCTGCGTTTGTGCTGTCCGCTTTGGCGAGATTTCTCCCGATTGAATTGCTGGGTCAGAGGCACATTTTAAATTGTGACAGATTCCATTAAATTGCTTTTCTTGACCACTGCGTTCCCACCAGCATTGCGTGAGGGCACCCGGCTCGCTGCTCCTTCATCAGCGCTGCTCGCAGACTTACTGGCCCTCGCAAGTCTGATGGATCAAAGACGGCATCTCGGCTGTGTTTACGTTGAACTCGTGGATGCAGGGAGCGTCCCCACGTCTCCTCTCATACTTGATGTTCGCGGTCCTTGCCTGTGTTGTGTGCGTTGTCATTTACGGGAGCTTTCTGTGTGCGTGGCTGGTACCCCCGTGTCTGCTGCTTATGTGACACAGTCCCCATTTGGTGGCACGTGGTAGTTTGGCTTGTCCTGTGCTCCACCACCTGTTGTGAGCTTTCCTGTCGCTCCCTCCAGGGGTCTTTCCCTCCATGGCGTCTGGATTTGCGTTCTGGCTCTGGGAGGTGTTTCTGCTCAGATGATCAAAGTATCCAAGCATCCCTCCCTTCCCCACGCTCTTGTAGCTTTTCACACTCAGACCCTAGTCCGTCCCAGGTTTGTTTTCCCATGATGCCGTGTACAGACACGTGGTGACCAGTGCCCCACAGACCTGAAGTGTCCTGCCTGGCTCGGACCCGTCCCACAGATGGGAGAGGAAGTGTCCGTCTGTCTGTCCGCCTCCTCACTGATAGTAATTTAAAATTGTTCAATAACATAGGTTCCCGATACTCTTTTCTCTAAGTTTCCTTGGTGAATTCTTCAGCACTTCCTCTTCTGCATGAGCCGTATGTGCTGGGCTGCACAAGTGCACGAATGAATCCCGGGAGAAGCGGCCTCCTCGTCTACAGCGGCACACAGCGGCTCGGGGCTGTGTTGCCATGGTTTCAGGTCTAGTTTGTGCTCTTTCGGGGGCACCAAGTTTCTTTCTTTATAATCTTGTGTAATTACATAGGTGTTGGACATTTCATGGCAGGTGACGTCGTGGTCCTCTCTAGCGTTCGTGGCTGTACCGACGGCATGTGGCTTCGCCTTCTGATTGCTGTTGGTGGTGGGAGGGCTCTGGTTTCTGTCCACCTGTGCTGAACTGGGACGTGTCTGTCACGTCTGACAGCTGGTTCTTGGGCACAACCCTGACCGAGCAGAGACGTGTGTTGGCGCTCACCCCGTGAGGGGCTCGCGGGCTGGTCGGGTAAGGACATCCTGTTTCTACTATGTTTTTACTGTGGTAAGAATTATATTCAGGAAGGGGTTTTGAGTTTCATCAAATGCTTTTGCAGCCTCTTTTGGGAGGATTCTGTGTTTTTTCTCATTGAAGCTGTTGACGCGGTGAATCAGAATAATAACTTCTAAGTGTTGAGGCGTGCCTGCTTTTTGAGGGTAGCTCCTACTTGCGTGATTTTCAGGAATTATTATCCATTTGGGTATCAGTTTTTCACAGAGTGAGCTGGGAGCTTTTTAGTGGTTTCCGTTCCCTGACAAGGAGGGAGCCCCATGGAAATTGCCTGTTCCTGGTGGGTGTCCAGGGGACAGCATCTGGGCCCAGCCTGGGCGGCCCCTGCTTCCCTCCCTGCTTGCCCGACCCTCTCCCTCGTTGCTCCGTTGGCAGCCTCCCCTCACGGTTCCCGGGAAAGGTGCCCTTTCTTCTAGGTTTTCAAGTTTGAGGAAGAAGTGACACTTACTGGTCTCTCTCTGCCATTCTGTGTCCACCTTACATCTCTGATCTTTTGCGTATGACCGTTTTCTCTTTTTCTTGCCCGTACTTGCCAGAGGTTACTTATTTTATCAGGGTTTTATGGAGGTGGGGGGAGCTTTATTTTTGCTGGAGAACTGACTTTGGGCTTTAGGAAACAGAGGAGCCCCTCTCTGCAGGACAGAGGAGGTGAGGTGAAGCCTGTGGGGGCAGGGCCAGAGGAAAGCTCAGCCCCGCAGAGCGACCCGGCCGACCGAAGGCTGGTGGGTGCCGGGGTTGGCCTCCCCGCTGGCTCGACATGGACAGAACCTGGAAGTGAGAAGCTCACACTTGGGGCCAGAAGAAGGGAGGGGAGCGGGGACTGGAAGTATGTGTCTGTCCTCCCAGCAGCTGGCAGGCGGAACGCCTGGCTTCTGCAGACCCCTGGGAGTGGCAGGTGTCGGGACAGGTCCCTGCCTGTCTGCTACTGAAGCCCAACCCCGTCCTCACCCTTCTCTGTTACTTGCCATCTGTGTTTGGTCGTTCAGGACTCCACACTGTCCACACGGCTCTGAGACAGTGGGTCTAGCCCCTGCCCTCATCTGACACTGAGGATCAGAGAGGCCCTGCCTTCCAGAAACTGCCTGCGTCCTGAGGTGCTGACTTGTGCGGTCAGGCTGCTCTGACGGCCAGTGAGGCTGAGCAGTGTCCATCCCTGCCTGCTTGGTCCCTCCTTTTGGGACGTCCTGACCCGGCCCTCTGACCCGCGTCCACTGTGTCTGTCCCGCCGGCTTCATCCCCATATAATTTCTTCGTCCCCATATAATTTGGATATAAGCTCCTTGTCAGTTACTTGTGGTGCCAGTATCCGTTCCTGTCTGTATCACTTCCTCCTCTTACTAAACTTTAATTATATGTGGTTCAATTTCCCAGGCTCTCCTTTCTGGATTGGTTTTGGTGTTTCTTAATTAAGCGGTCTTCCCTGAACACTGTCAGAAAATACGTATTCTATGTATTTTTTTCCGGAAGCATTACAGCTTGACTTAAAACCTCCCCTTCAGCTCATCAACGCACCTGGACTTTTGTGCAGATAAAAGGCTCGCTGTCCCAGCCCCAGCCGGAAAGGCCTGCGTCGCCCTCCCCGTCCAGGCAACCTGCCTGTCTGCCACCCCCCTCCCCGTCCAGGCGCCCTGCCTGTCCACCCTGGGCCAGTCCGCTGTGTTTTAATTATTAGAGATTACTAGAATTTTCTTTTTTTTTTTACTTAAAAAAAATCAACACTTTTGAAGTATAGTTACGTAGAATTAGCACATACACTTGAGGTGTCCATGCCCGTAAGTCAAGACCATAATAGCCCGGCCCCCCAGCCCCTGCCCCCCAACCAGGGCCAGATTTCTGTTGCCACAGACTAGCTGTGCGACTTCTGGGACCCCTTATGAATGGAACCATCCAGTATTTACTCCTTTCGTTCAGGGAAACACTTGTGAGATTCGTTCCTGCTATTGCTCGTAGCGGAAGCTTGGGTGTTCTGATGCCCAGGGCACGTCTGTCACAGCTTTGTCTGCTCTCTTTGACGGACGTGGGTTGGTTTGTTTCCAGCTCTGGGCCGTCACGAGCGCCTGTGTGCTCCTGCACGCAGACACGTGGTTTCACTTCTCGGGTGACGACCTCGGCCTGCCACCGCCCGGTCCCGTAGCGAGCGCCAGGCTTACTGGTGCCCAGCGCGACCGCACCACGGTCCCCGGGCCACCCTCTCTGCGGCACTGGTCCTCGAGTGGCCGCAGACGGCATTCCCTGTGCTGATAAACACACCCCCGGATGCCTGACGGGGTCGCACCCTCCTGGTGCCCGTTTCTCATCTGTGAAGCCAGCGCCCGCATCCTGTGCCCCTGTCGCCCAGCTCTGAAGGTTACGCGTTCTGGACGCAAGGTCTGCACGTTGACACGGTAACAGCGTTCCAGCTGATGACTTAGCTTTTCGTTTCGTTAACAAAGTGTCTTACTTTTCACGTTCTGTTACCAGTCTTGTCTTTTACGGTTTGTCCTTTTAATGCCCTTTCGTAAGTTGTTTTGCCCAAGCCAGGCAGCAGAGGTGAGTAACTTGCATTTTCTCCAAGAATTTTTATGGTTTTCTGTTTCACTTTAAGGTTTATGATTTTGGAATTGATGTTTTTTTGTTGTTTTTTTTTTTTTTCCTTAATGTTTATTTATTTTTGAGAAAGAGAGACAGAGCACGAGTGGGGGAGGAACAGAGAGAGAGGGAGACACAGAATCTGAAGCAGACTCCTGTTTCTGAGCTGTCAGCACAGACTCAGGGCTCGAACCCACGAACCGCATGATCATGACCTGAGCTAAAGTCAGACACTTAGCCAAGCCACCCAGGCGCCCCTGCTATATTATTCTCTTAGCGTGATTCATTATAGGAACAGTTTTTCAGATGTTGAACCAACCTTATATCCTTCAGGTAAACCCCACCTGATTGTAATGATTTATCATTTTTAGTTATTGCTGAATTTTTGTGTTGCTTAAGTACATAAATTGGAGAAGTTTTGCTTCATATTATTTTTTATTCTAATCATCCTGAGTTTAATTTCCTCCTGTTTTTTGATTTCTTAAATGGGAAGCTTGCATCATTGATATCTAACCCATTTTTAGTTTGTAACACTTGAAACTATGAATTTTCCTGTAAGCCCTGCTTCAGCTGCCTCCCGCAGGTATTAGTAGAGTGTGTTCTTACGACCTCCTAGCTCAAAATATTTTCTCTAGTGACTTTCTTCTTGGAACTGGATTATTTGGAAGGTATGCTACTACTTTCCAAATATTTAAGGATTTTCTACTTATCGTATTGCTAGTGACTTCTAATTCAACTCTGTAAAGCCCAGAGAACGTGTTCTTAGAGTTACTTTATGCCACAATGTGTGCTATAACTTGGTGAATATACCATACACAGTCCAGATGAGTAAGAAGTCGACAGTTGTGGGGTGCAGCGGACCTGACACTGTTAGGTCAGGTCGCTTGATGGCGTCATTCAGATTTCTAGCATACAACTGAACTTTTTGGGGGAGGGAGTCTGGTTCTATCTGATTGCAGACAGGTGTTAAACTCTCCAACAATGATTGAGGCTAATTCTCTCCTTTACTTCCGCCTGCTTTTGCTTCACAACTTTGAAGCTCTGTTATTAAATGCATACGTATGATATTTCATGTTTATGACATGTTACCCTTGGTAACTTGCGTGTACCTTGAAGTTGGAGAGTAACACAACCATACCTGCTCTCCGGTGGTGGTTGTCTATGTGCCGTGTCTGTCTTCCTACCTTTCTGCATTGAACCTCTTTGTCTGCATTCAGAGTACATCTCTTGTAGGCTTGCTTTTTTTGTCAAAAAACTCTATACTTTAACTGCAATGTTGAGTCCACTTATATTTAAGAACAATATTACTAGTATGGTTGGTGTAAGACCGCCACCTTGATTTGTTTTTTTGTGCTTTCTTGTTTTTGTTCCTTTACTGCATTCTCTTGGGTTAAATATATTTGGCATTCTGTCGTATTCTGTTAGGGTTTTTTTTATGTTTGTTTATTTATTTATTTTTTAGAGAGAGAGAGTGAGGGGGGGCCAGAGAGAGAATCCCAAGCAGGCTCCGCATGGCCTGTGCAGAGCCCAACACAGGCTGTAACCCACGAACCACGAGATCATGACCTGAACTGAAACCAAGAGTCAGAGGGTTCACTGAGCCACCCAGGTGCCCCCCCGCCCCGCTTTTTCTTATTGAAATATAGTTGACACAAGACGTCACGTCACTCTCAGGTGTACAACGCGGTGACCGGACGGCGTGGGCAGGACGCCGTGCTCCCACGAGCGGAGCTCCCGGCTGTCACCGCGCGACGCTCCTCCAGTGCCACTGGCTGCGGTCCCCGCGCTGGGCCTCCCGCGCCGGGACTCCTTCGCCCCATAATCGGGAAGCCTTGCCCTCCCTCTCCCCTGCGCCCGTCTCTCCAGCCCCGCCCCTCCCCTCTGGCAACCACCAGGGCGTTCTCTGCATTTATGGGTCTCTTCCTGCTTTTTTTTGCTTATTTCGTTTTTTAGATAACACATATAAGTAAAATTCTATGGTTTCTGTCTTCCTTTGGCTGATCTGTTTCACTCATGCTAGGCCCACCCACGTGGTCACAAATGACGAGGTCTCATCGTTTCTATGGCTGTTAGCTTCTCAACTGTGTCTCCCTCGTTTTTTTAGTGGTTGCTCGGAGGCTACCGTGACATTTGCCCCTTCACACTGGTTGTGGATAATCCGGCTTCACAGCTGATGCTTCCTTCTTCCCGCTCTGCAGTCCCACTGACCGTTTCTTCTGTACGGTGTCGTCACACCCGTAACATGTCTGTGTAAACATTGATGTCAAAAGTACACACACACACACACACACACCATAAATCTTCACGGTACTGTTCTTTTTGCTTTAAATAGTTGATTTGCAGGGAAATTACAGTGAGGGGAAATGGTACCCTCTTCTCATCACCCACTGCTTTTCTCTGTGTGCTGCTCTCCTCTCCTTCCTGCGGCCCTGCGTCTCCAGCGGCATCGTCTCCCTTCATCCTCAAGGCCCACGTCAGTGGCCCTTCTCACAGCATAGTCTGCGCTCAGCAAGTCTCTTGGGACTATTTCACTCCCGAACTTTGTTTTTTCTTTTTTTTTTTTTTTTTTTAACTGTGGGGTGAAATACATGTAACAAACTTTAGCATCTTGACCGTTTTTCTTTTTTTTTTTTTAATTTTTTTTTTCAACGTTTTTATTTATTTTTGGGACAGAGAGAGACAAAGCATGAACGGGGGAGGGGCAGAGAGAGAGGGAGACACAGAATCGGAAACAGGCTCCAGGCTCTGAGCCATCAGCCCAGAGCCCGACGCGGGGCTCGAACTCCCGGACCGCGAGATCGTGACCTGGCTGAAGTCGGACGCCTAACCGACTGCGCCACCCAGGCGCCCCTTGACCGTTTTTCAAGTAGTTGTCTCACGTTTATGTATTTGTTTGAGAGAGAGAGAGAGTGCACATGCGCACGCCAGCACGGGAGGGGCAGCGGGGATGGGTAGAGAATCCCAAGCAGGCTCCACACTGTCAGCACAGAGCCCGACACAGGGCTCGATCCCACAAACCGTGAGATCACGACCTGAGCCAAAATCGAGAGTCAGACATTTAACTGACTGAGCCACCCGGGCGCCCCACATCCTACCTGTGTTTACGGACGTGCGTCCGTGGTGTTAAGTATATTCGTGCAGTCGAGCAGCCATCACCACCGCGCATCCCCAGGACACTTGGGTTTCCTAAGACTGAAGCTCTATGCCCCGTGAGTCACGACTCCCCATTGTCTCCCCCTACAGCCCCTGGTGCCCCGTGTCCCACTCGGTGCGCTATGAGCCTGACGACTCCAGGGACCTCGTCCAAGCAGAGTCACACCCTGTGTGTCTCTTGTTACTGGCTTATTGTACGTAGCGCAACGTGCCCAGGGTTCGTGCGTGTTGTGGATATTGCCGAACTTCCTTCTTCGGGCCGAGTACTACTCTGTTGTGTGTATGTGGTACATTTTGCTCATCCGTTCCTCCGTGGCGGACGCCAGGGCCGCCTGCACCTTGTAGCGGCTGGAATGCGGTTACCGTGGGTGCACAGACATCTGCAGGACGCCGCTTTCGGTTCTTCTGAGCGTGGACCCGAAAGCGGGCTGGCGGGGTCGCGCGGCAGTCCCGTTTCTGGTTTTGTGAGGAAGCCCACGCCGAGCCCCACGGCGGCTGTGCGGGAGGCCCCCTCCTCCACGTCCTCACCCTCCGGCTGCTCGAGCTGTTGGGGCGGCAGCCGGACTTCTGTTACCAGAGACGCGACCGGCCGATGTTTCTCTCGTTGCGCGAGTTGTTTTTACTGTTTGGTGTCTTTGGACGCATACAGATTTGTAATTTTCCTGAATTACGGTTTGTCTGTTTTTTCTGTTGTTGGCTCTGCATTCAGAGTCACATCCAAACATCGCCAAGTCCCGCGCAGTGAAGCGTTTGTGCTGTTTTCTTCTAAGGGTTTTATTGTTTTAGCTGTGACATTGAAGTCTCTGACTCGCTTTGAGTTAGTTTTTGTGTGTGGGGCTAGGGAAGCGTCCAGCCTCGTTCTTCCGCGTGTGGACGTCCAGTTTTCCCAGCGCTATTTGTTACAAAGACCGTCCTTCCCACATAGAGTGGTCTTGGCGGCTGCGTTGAAAATTGACCGCGTATGTGAGGGCTTGTTTCTGAGGCCTCTGTTCTGGTGCATCGTCTGTATGTCTGTCTGTATGCCAGTGCCGCGCTATTGTGAAATCAAGAGGTGTGTGTCTTCCAGTTTTGTTCTTCCTTTTCAGGATTTTTGTTGGCTATTCCGGGTCCCTGAGAATTCCATGTGACTCTTAGGATGGATTTTTCTGTTTCTACAAAACATATTGTTGGGGTTTTGATAGGGATTTCGTTAGTTTTGTAGATCCCTGGGCAGTATTGATATCTTACTGATACTGAGTCGTCTAATCCATGAACGTGGGATGGGCATCCCTTTATTTATGTTTACTGTTTTGGGGTGGCTTTTTTATTTGTTTGTTTTTGGTTTTGGTGTAGACTGCCTGTGCGCAGGAACCACCCAAGACGTAAACTGAAGGTCTCCTCAGGTCTTTACTGAGCCTTTCCCTGGGCGTGTGCAGGCACACTCTGACCTCCCCGTATATGCCCTGGTTTGTCCGAGTCGCTGATGTGTGGTTCCCCAAAGGGGAAAAGGAAAAGAAGTGGGGAAAGGGGTGCCGGCCCTTCAGGTCTCCCGTGGGCCTGGGCTGGTCTCCTGGAACTCTGGGGACTGTAAGATCGAGTTTTTCATATTTGGGGATTTTCAGACATCATTTCTTCAACTGTTCTCCTGCTCAGTTATTCCTGTTTTCCCCTCGGAACTGCTGTTAAACGTATGTCAAGCCATTTAATCTTGTGCCACACGTCCCCGAGGCTGTTCATTCTTCAGTCTGTTTTCTCCATATTACTCAGTTTGGATATTTTAAAAGTTGTACTGGGGCTCCCGGGTGGCTCAGTCGGTTAAACGTCCGACTTCGGCCCAGGTCATGATCTCACGGTTCGTGGTTTGAGCCCCATGTCGGGCTCTGTGCTGACAGCTCGGAGCCTGGAGCCTGTTTCGGATTCTGTGTTTCCCTCTCTCTCTGCCCCTCCCCCGCTCGCTCACACACACTGTCTCTCTCGAAAACAAATAAGTGTTTAAAAAATTTTAAGATTTTGTTTTATTCTTAAAGTTCACGTATTTTTGAGAAAGAGCACACACGTGCAGAAGTAGGGGAGGTGCAGAGAGAGGGAGAGAGAGAATCCCAAGCGGACTCCACGCCGTCGGCAGAGTCCTGCTCGGGGCTCGAACTCACAAACGGCGAGATCGTGGCCTGAGCTACAATCAAGAGCTGGACGCTCAACCGACTGAGCCGTCCGGGTGCCCCTAAAGATTGTATTTTTAAGAAATCTCTACCCCCAACATGGTGTTCGAACTACCAACCCGGAGATCGAGAGTCACACGCTCCCACTGAGCCAGCCGGGCGCCCCCAATTTGGATATTTTTATCGACCCATTTTCAATTTCACCAAGTCTCTCTTCTGTCTCCACTTAAGCTATTAAGTGAGTTTTTCATCTTTCTGTCTTTGTGCCTTCTCTCAAAGTGACCTCTCTTCCTGGCTTCCTCTCTCCCTCACCTCCCCCTCGGCCCACTCCGGCAACCCCCTCTCCTTGTCGCCCGCGAGCAGCAGGGCAGGGGTCTGGTTACAGTCGTGGAGCAGCTGCGTGTCTACGGCCGTGAGACAGATACTGCCCCCCGGACCCACTGTGAACTCCTCACCCGTTCACGGAGACACGGAAGCAGCCTTCGTGTGCACCGACGGGTAGAGCGAGTATGTGTGCGATGTGCACCCACACACACGCGCACGAGGAACGTGAGAATTTTAAAATGATTAAATCCTGTCATCTGCCACATGGATAAAACCCCGAGGGGATCGTGCTAAAGTAAAATAAGGCAGGAAAAGAAACAATGCTGGTTGTTGCCTAGGGGCGGAGGGATGGCAGGTTGTAGGTCAAGGGCACAGGCGTCCAGTTAGAAGAGGAGTGAGTCGTGGGGACGTGATGCCCAGCATGGTGTCGGCAGTTTCTACCGTGTTGTATACAGTAGATCTCACAGATCGCACACCCCGTACGCAGAAAGTAAGTGTGTGAGGTGATGGGGGTCAGCTAGCACCAGAGACACCTGTGTCCAGTCCACACTTGTGCACCTACACAGTGTCGTGTGTCTCAGCAAGCTGGGGGCGCTGGGGGCGAGCGTGCGTGTGCTTGGATTCTCGGTCGTGCGGACTGGCGACTGGCGGCAGGCCACCGAGGAATGACGACAGGCCTGGCTGAAGGGTAGCTGTCGGCTCGCCGGGATTCCCGCGGCTGTGAAGCTCGGCCCCTGTCACCTCCGCAGCCTCCGCCACACCTCCACCTCAAACCTGCTCCACGGCGAGCACGGTAACCACTGTGGCTTCCTGATTTCTTTGTTTTAGGAACTAACACACAGTGAAAGCCATCTTCCTCCTGAATTTCCTTTTCCACCTTTTCTCTACTGAACAAAACAAGGAAAAACATGCTTTTAGAAAGCATTAAGACATCAAGAAATTCTCACAGCGCGCCTCCCGCCGCAGCGTGCTTCCCTGCGGTGGGCGCAGTCTAGGGAAGATGGGCACCCTTGGCTAAGAGAACAGCTGGCGTTTGTCAAGAGGGACTCTTCTGCACCTCCAGAGGCTCGTGGGCCCTCGGCCCGGCTGCGTGCACGGGAGCCGGGCTCCCCGCAGTCTGAGCGTGCTGTCTGTGATCACCGGGCCGCCTGGACCGGCTCCGCTTTGAAGCTGTCGAAGCTAGCGGCTCCTTCCAGCCTCCCGTTCCTCAAATGAGGATCTGTCTGTGGCCCAGATGGGCCTTCGATGATGCCTTCGCTGTCGTGGCCGACTTGGGATGAACACGGAATTACTCTGAGCGAGCTTACCAGATTGCTATCTACGGGCAGAGGCCGTGGGAACCACCGAGCAAGGCAGCGTGCGGCCTGCCTCGACTTTACATCTTTCCAGCGACTGGCAGTGGGGGGGGACGAGAAACGTCCTCCGAGGGCCTCCAGTTCCAAAGGAACCTGACGGGCGACTCTCGGGGCCTGTGCGCTGGTGCTACCGTTGCTGGCTTTGGCTCCGAGTGCTCCGCTGTGACCGCTGTCATCTCCGCGACAGGCTGACAGCACTCCGGAGGCCACACGGCACGTGCCGGAGGTGCCCGACCTGACCAGAGCCCAGTGAGTGTGCTCTGGGGGCGGTGGGCGCAGGGGGGCCCCTCGCTCCCCAGCCCCGCATCCTTCCTGGACTGGCGGTCGGGCTGTGCTCCCCAGGCCTGCCTCCTGTCTCCTGCTCGCCTGCTGCCCGTCGCCACGCTGCTTACGCTGGAATAGGATGGCCGTCGCAGGTTTGGCACGAAGAGGCAGAGGTGAGGGGAGGCCACACTTGGATCACTGCACTGTGAGGCGGGCTGCGGGGGGCCGTGTGGTATTTCCAGAAGCCCCTCCAGCCATGCAGAGACAGCCGTTCAGAAAAGGCCAGTTGTCCTCAGGTGTTAGATGTTTTGAGGAGCCTCTCACGGGCTCAGAGTAAATAAGCAGCAGCCTCGCTCTTTTCCGTGGCTCACAAGGCAGTGCCTCACCTGCACGTCCCTGTGCAGCGTGGTCCCGGGCACTCAGCCGAGGGCACCGCAAGACCACATGTCTCCACCTGTGTCCCCTGAGAAGTGGTCTCAAAGGTTAAAGCCAGCCTTATTTTTTTTTTTTTTTAATTTTTTTTGAGAGACAGAGACACAGAGCATGAGCAGGGGAGGGGCAGAGAGAGACGGAGACACAGAATCCAAAGCAGCTCCAGGCTCCGAGCTGTCGGCACAGAGCCCGACGCGGGGCTCGAACACACTGACCACGAGATCATGACCCGAGCTGAAGTCGGACGCTTAACCGACTGAGCCACCCAGGTGCCCCAAGCCTTGTTTATTTTTAAATGAAATTCCAGAAGAAATCTCATAGAATTACAGACGCTGACACGGTGAGACGAAGCTTACGTGCCACATGAGGCCCCCCGGTTGTGTATCTGTCTGTGTGTCCTGTTCTGGGTGCTCCGCTCCCCCGTGCCTGCCTCTTGTGCTCTCCCGGCCTCCCGAGTGTTGTTGTCTGCCCTGTGGTGACCGCCACCGGGGGGACTTTGCAGATGGGCGAGGTTCCCAAGCTCCAGCGCTGGAGCCTGGGTGCAGCCTGGGACTGCGTGGCCAGCACCCCCGGGCGGCAGCTGCTGACGCTGGGGACACATTCCGAGTTGCGGGATATGGGACGCGGACTCTGTGCGTCTCCCCTTGCCCTGTCGTCTTTTTACTTTGCTTTTTATCTTCCACCACTCTTTTTCTGAATGACGGCAAAAGGAATCTTTTTTCTTCTCACAAGGAAATACGAGTGTTTCCTGTCACTTTAGCAGGAGTCAGAGATTTCCTCACAGGTGACCTCGGAAATCTTTCCTTGTACTCGAAGACAGAGATGAACATCCTTTGCAGGGAGCAGGTGTGTGTCCCGCCTTAGAACATACCAATACCTTTGGCTAAAAGGGAGCCCGGGAGCTTCGTTCACTGGACGCCTCCCGCGGCTGGCGCCCTTCAGTCACAAGTTAGAGTCTGGGAGACCAGACTGAAACCGTGTCTGACACAGCGGCGTGTGACTCGAATATAGGGAAGGTATTTTCAAACACATCGCCATCTGAGGCATTTTTCGTACCCCTCCCATGAGCCGGACGTGGGTCAGCCCCTTCCCACGCTCCCCCGTTCACAGAAGCAAAGCGTGCTGCTGCCTCAGTTTCCCCACTCGCGCGCTCCCACGCCTCGCTGCACGTGGCCACCCACGTGCCTGCTCTCGCCCTGCCCTTCGTTTGCCCCTGCTTCTCCGTGCGGGGGGCCCTCTGGTCTTCTGTTTAAGGGGATACGAAATCTGTGGAGTTTCTTTTGTCCAAAGACGTCTTTGTTTCGCCTCCAGTTTTGAAGAGAACACCTTGGGTGGCGGTTCTGTCATTTCTCTGTGGTGCCGTCCCGCTGTGTCCTGGCGCCCGCCCTGCCCCTGCCCCTGCCCCTGCCCCCGGGGCTCCAGCTCTCCCGGGGCAGCCGGTGTTAGGCCCGGATGCACTTTGCATGCGAGTCTTACAGCTGCGACCTGCTCACATCTGGCCGTGTCGTTCTGTCCTGTGTGCTGGGGTTTCCGCCACACGTGTGAGCTGTGACTTTCCGTCCGTCCGTCCGTCTGTCCTCACGGTCCAGCGGGCGTTTTCTCCCAGCCGCTTTCCAGCTGCGACTCTTCTGCCAAGTCCACCTTGGGGGCTTTAATTTTCATCATCACATTTTGCAGTTACAGAACTTTCTTCCACCTTATTCTTTCTGGCACATCCGATTCTCCGCTGAAATTGTCCGCAGGGAATACCGTGTGGTCTCCTGACCCGGGCGGTATCGGCACCCCACCCCCGCCCCGGGGTGCCGGTCCTGCTCTTACCTCCTTTGCTAAGCCAGTTCTTCTCTCCTTCCCTCTCGGACTCCAGACCCTGTGTGTGGAAACCTCAGGTGCCATGAGGCTCTGTGTGGGGCTGTCTCCCACCGAGGGGTGTTGTGGGGCGGACCCCGCCCGTTGCAGGCTGAGTCGCTTCGAAGCTGGCCTTCCCTGTCCCGTAGCCGGTTAACTCTCGGTGCTGGGGGCGGCCCAAAGTCCGCGGTGCTTCCACAGCCTCTCCTCCTCGGCGGGCGTGGAATTGCAGAGTGCTCCACGCAGCACCGCGCCACGAATCGGAGCTGCCGTCCCCTCGGGGTCCGGGCAGCCGCTCACGGCAGGCACACGACTCGGGTGAAGGGCCGCCCCGAGCTGGGTCTCCACACGCCCTCTCTCCGGGACCTTTGTCCCGGCTTCGGAGTGGTTCCCTGATGCCTTTAAGTGGACTTTCTGAAATGCGGCTTTTCTGGTTTTTCGGAGCCGGGTGGTCAGTTACAGAGCGGTTGGCTGCGGCCTGCGGCAAAGGTCCTATTTCGTACGTTTGCGGCCCCCGGCGCGTCCGGAACACCCGGAAGGTCCCGGCCGCGGGGCTGTGTCTCAGCCGTTGCGTGTTCCACGCTCTCGGGCAAACGTTCCAGGCGGGTAGCATTTTCTCACCGGCCGCCGTACTTTGTTCTAATTCGTGGTTCCAAAAGTGCTCGTACTGAGCTTTCCGAGAACGCGTGTTACGTCAGTTCGAGTCGTGGGCGTGAAAGTGAACAGTGACAAAGCAGGAAAGAGAAGGATGGCTGGCTTCTAAGTAGGCTGGGGTGAGACCAAGCCCCACACTTGCCTGTTGGTCTTTGGGGACAGCCCAGGGGCAGAGGGAGGGGCCGGAGCAGAGGTCAGGACGCCTTGACCCCGGCACGCCCCGTGGCGGCTGTGGGCCCCGTGTCCACCCCCCCCCACGCCCCCCACCTGCTGGCGGGGACACCACGAGGCCCACGGGCCCCTGACGACGGAGGCGGCAAGTTGCGGCCTGTGCCACACGCTTGGCCTGTGGCAGGGTCGCCCTTGGAAGACGGAACTAAGGGGTTTGCGTTTGTTTTGTCCTGCTCAGATCACCCGAAAATTCCGGCTGAATTCTGACGGCAAACTCGAACAGACGGTCTCCATGGCAACCACTACCCAGCCCATGACTCAGCATCTTCACGTCACCTACAAGAAGGTGACCCCGTGACCCCGAGCGTGTGTTGTGACCCTTCGGCTTCCCCGTGGACGCCCGCAGCAGGTGTGGGTGTGGCCGCAGGTCTCCGTGGGCTCCCGCGTGTTGCCACGTGTTCCTGTAACGGCGTAGAAAAACCAAATAAAAGGCCTTTATTTTTATGACGGAGCATTTTGAATATTGTCTCTCGTGTAGACTGTGCGTTTCTTCCATCTGCCGGTGGCTGCTTGTTTTCCAGTCTTTTCCCTAAAAAATTAAGGAGTGACTCTCGTGTTCCCTCACCTTTTCTTCTGGTAGTTTTGGCAAGATCTAAAATACCTATAAATCTTCAGTGGGGGAGCCGGTGATAAGCCGACGACCAACGCATCACAAAGGGGATCAGTTACTTTATGACTTTAGAGCTGACGGTCTCGGGGCCCCATCTGCACAGGTGAAGGGCCTTCCCGCGGCCGTGAGTCCCTCACACCCCCCGCCGTTCTGTGCGGACCGCTGCTCTCATCTCTGTGTGTGTTGTGCAGTCTCCCAGCCACCCAGCCGTCCCCCTCCCAGGGCTTCGTCCCTTCTCCCTTCTTTTCGCTGGAGTATTTTTAAACAAATTCCCGGCGTTTCCACCAACTGCTTTAGTGTGCGTATCAAAGCAAAACAAACCGTTTGCTTCTTCCTGACACCCCACCTTAAAAGCCCAGCCCTGAAGTGGGGCCCACGTGAAGGGAGGTGGTGCCCTAGCCCCAGGGAGAGGAGGACCAAGCCTCGCCCACCCCCCCACCCCGGGCTTGGGGACAAAGGCGGCACCAGGTGAGGTGGCCAGTACCTAGGAGCTCAGGAGGGACCAGGACTGGTGACCCAGGTACCAAGGGGCCAGGGAGGTTGCTGCAGGCCAAGTAAATCCAGGGCAGGAGACTCGTATGAAGTCATCCTGAGGTGAAGTCCCCTCTAGCTGCGTGTGAAACCAGACAGTTGAGGTGCTTCCCGAACATGGCAGGACAGGGACGGCGTGGACGCTCCCCGGCAGGGCCAAAACCCGAAGGCGGCAGAGGCCCGCTCTTTGGCTCCGGGCCTGCCCGGAGGCCCGCAGGGTGGAGGCCCTGCCTTCCCGGCTTTGCTGGACGCAGCCCACACGCGGCTCCCTGGGACGCGCTCCTGTGCGCATCATAATGCATGAGATTATATGCACTTCTCTGGGGTCTCTGCGGCTGGAATCACACCAGCGGCTCCACCCGCGTGGGGCGTGGGTCTCTGCCGAGACTCCGGGCCACTTCACCCTCCAAAGTCTAGGGGGAAGTAGCAGAGCCCCTCTGGTTAGGATTTCAGCATCTGGGCTTTGGGGAAAACAAACATTGGGACTTTAGCACCGGAGGCCCCGGAAGCCGGCAGGGCGGCCTCCACCCGCGGCCCTCCCGCCCAGAGCTGCTTGCGGGGTGAGCTCGGAGCCCAGGACCAGAAGCAAACATCCGGCACGGTCTGGTCCCTCCCCCGTGCTGTTTGGGAACGGGGTCCCTAAGCCCGGAAGGTGTTCCCCAGGCTGAACTGGGGGTGTGTCTGTCTTGTTCCTCCGTCCCTTCTGTCCCCGTGGATGGAAGTTCTCACTGGACTGTGTCTGCCCAGAACTTCTGTCGCCACTCCGGCAGTCACCTGTCCAACTGCCGCCCTTTGCTGATGCTAAAATTAAGAGGCCCCAGTGGTGGGGGGCTGACCCCATCTCTCACCGGGGAGTCCGCCACCATGGGGGATCTCTTCCTGAGCCAGCCCCACGGTCAGCGCTGCAGACTGGCCGCCTTACCACTGTGGTCATTTCTTTATTTATACATTTACGTCATCTCCACGCCAACATGGGGCTCGAACTCACAGTCCCCCGATCAGCAGGCATGCTCCTCCCAGCAGCCGGGCACTTTTTCCTTTTTCACAGAGCCATTGTATTTTATCGGGTCTGGCATATTTTGTATTTAACAAAATAGAGGAGCCAAAACTGCAAACCGGTCAGCAGTGTCCTGATGGGAAGAGGGGCTCCGCTCCCTCCGACCCTTCCCACCCGACTGGAGCTGAGCGGCATGGAGCAAGCACGGCTGCTGACAGCGGGTAGGACCCGGGTCCTGCGACTCCTGCCTTCTGCGTGTGTTCAGGGGCATCTGTGGGTCAGGGAGACCCCAGGTAGGAGCTGAGGAGTCAGCTCCTGGATAGATCAGAGATCCCAGCGGATGCCCGCCTTGGACGCCATGCCTGCCTCCCTCCTTCCCCTTCTGTGACTCGTTCGTGCCTGCGGTGCTGGGTGGACAGAAAGGAAAACCAGTTGCAGCCGTCAGAGGGGGAGGCTGAGACTCCTGCAGGTGTCAACGGGGCGCCTCCCGCCACATTCCCCAGCGGCCCTGCCACCACCCACACAAACAGGAGAAGGAAAGGCAGGGATTCCAGGGACAAGCCAGACGTTGGGATCCCAGGCTCTCCTGGGAAACTGAGGAGACTATGAAAATTTCTGGGGCATTTCCAAGGAGACAGCGTCTTCAGAAGAGCCTGGAAACTCCTATTCTGACAGCCTGGGGTGGCGGAGGCACAGAGCCATAGTCCGTATCGCAGAGCTGCCGACCACCTCCAGGCCTCTCTGCGCTCAACCCAGCCACCCGCGACCTACCCGCTGGCTCAGGCCTGACATTTCCCCTCCACATCCTCGTCCCCTCCTACAAGGCTCTCAGAGGCCCTGGTCTAAAAGGCCAGTCAGTGCCATGGACAGAGTAGCCTGTCTGAGAAGGAAATCGTAGGGGAAATGCATGAGATCATGGATGGGGAAGCACCACAGCAGGAGACATTCTGTCTAGTGTTGTAGTCTCTGGAGTGGGGATGGGCGGCGGAGAACCACTCGCTTCCTATCGCAGGGGCCCCCTCGGCACCGCTGTCAGGCGGGAGGGGTGGGAGCTGTTGGGAGTGGGGAACACCCCACGGACACACTGCCTGCCCACTCCCTGGCCCCTGTAGCTCCAGCCATCTGGACCACTAAATCCCCAGGCTCTTCTACAGCCCCCAGGGCAGGGCTGGGAAGAGAGGGACAAGTCCTGCCACCACTAGGGCCAGAGCATGGTCCCCGGGACACCTGACCCCCTCTCTTGAAGGACTGGCTACATGACAGTCAGAGAGCTGCACGGACCTCACACTGTTCTCTTCCTGGAGCCGTGGCGTGAGCGGCAGATGGGAGAGAGAGAGGAATGGAAAGGCTTGTCAGAGACCCGGAGAGAGGCATTCAGAGGCGGAAGGGACAGGCCTCCCCACTAACTGCTTTATTTTAAGTAATCTCTGTGCCTAACACGGGGCTCCAGATATCAACCCCAAGGGGCACCTGGGTGGCTCCGTCGGTTAAGCATCCGACTCTTGATTTCAGCTCAGGTCATGATCTCGCGGTTCATGAGATCAAGCCCCAAGTCGGGGTCTGCACTGACAGCGCAGCCTGCTTGGGAATCTCTTTCTCCCTTTCTGCCCCTCCACCGTGCACGTGCGCACACACACACACTTTCTCTCTCTCTCTCTCTCTCTCTCTCTCTCTCAAAATAAACATTTAAAAAACAAAATATCGGCCCTGGGATGAGTCACATGCTGTCCCGACTGATCCGGCCAGGCACCCCAACAGCAGTCACTCCTGCGCTGGGGGATGAATTGTCAGGAAGAAACTCCTTCCGCGTGCAGCAGGCTGAGCCTGGTCGCCCTGTAGTAACTTCCCAGCAGAAAGCCGGCCGCCATTTGCGTCAGAAAGCCCTAGCACCTCGAGTGGAGGCCCACACCCAAGGCTCCTCTGCTCCTCCTGCTGCCCGGAACCTGTGATTCGGGCCAAAGGGGGCGGGAGGTGCTCAGAGGACAGGAGGTCGTGGGTGGGAGGTCAAAGGTGGCAGGAGGTGCTCAGAGGCCAGAGCGCACAGCTGTGTCCCGTGGCCTCCGCTCTGGTGGCGGGGTGCTCAGAGGCCGCAGGCCCACTGCCCTGCTTCCCGCCTGCGCGGGCAGAGCCAGAAATGGAGTTACACTTCATGGTCTCGGCACCGCCGTGGCCCGTTTGAGGTCGCCACGCAGTCGGCACCTTCCCCGTGGCCGCCTCAGCACAGGGGACTCACATTCGTGTTTACGGGGAAAGGCGTAGCATCCGTGCCGTCTCCAGTTCGCTCTCTAGGAGCGGAGAACTTTTCACCTAAACTCTCTGATCTTACCTCTTCTGAGGTGAAAAATCTTGGTTCTTTGCAATATTAGTTGCTTTAGTCTCCAGGTACGTAGCGTTTTCAGAGGAGTAACACTGTGACAACGGACGGAGCCTGCCGTCTGCAGTTTTTCCTTTCGGTTTTGCCCCTTCCCCGCAGAGAGAGCGAGTCCAGGTACAGTCGAACTGGACTCCTCGGTTTCCCTGGTGCTTCCGGCACCGGCTCGCCACACGAGCTCCCTGCGTAACTCTCTGATTGACTCCGCAAGGTGGCTCTGCTTACGCAAAACCCCCGACGTGACTTTACTGCCAGGACCGTAAAATAGGGCCCACTTGCCCGCCCGCAGCTGCAGGTGCTTCTGGGGCAGCCAGGCCACGGCTCACCAAGCGGGTCCCCTCCCGCCGGACGCCCACCCCGCTTCCGGTCTTCGGCGGGCCTAACGATGCCCCCACCAGTAACCTGCCGCTTTGGGTTTCTGCCGGCGCACGCAGGCGGGACGTCCAGGAGGGGGGCTGCCAGCCCAAGGCCAGCGGCACAGGGGACCCGACCCCTGGCGGCGGTGCCCTCCACCCCCACGGCTGTGGGAGGCCGCTTGCCCCACCAGCCGGGCGCTCGTCAGGGAACGGGAGCTGGGCTAGCTGGGGTTTGCATTTCTCTCATTTTATTTTTTTCTTCTGGGTTTTTGTAGCTGATGCACTCTTGAATTTGGAATATTAATCCTGACATGAACGTTCAGTTACAGTTTTTTTATTGAGGGAAAACACACTGTTATGACATAAAGTTCGCCATTTTAACCAGTAACTAAAGTACGGTTTGGCGGCATTTAGTACCTTCATCCTCCTGGGCAACCGTGACCTCTGCCCTCTCCCAAACCATCCTTGTCGTCCCAGAAGGAAGCCCCCGACCACGTGATGGTCACTTCCGTCCCCCGACCCCTAGCCCTGGCGCCCACTACTCTTTTCTGTCTCAAGTTACAAGTATTTTTGAAAATGTTAAATGCCTTTTTATCCACTATGCATTTTGTCTTTCATCGTTCCTGAATTGTACGTCTTACTTAGGAAGGTTTTGTCTGTTCCCCAGTTACGGAGAAAATTACCCATTTCTTCCAGTACTTATTTCACGTTTTTCACTTAGGTCTTTGATCCACTTGGAATTTGTCCCCGTGTATATTGTGACCTCGGGCCCCATCTCGTCTCTTCCCCCACCTTACTCGCGGACTCAGTTCTGCAGGCACTGGGGTCTGGCTCTGGCTGTCCCAGGTCCCCCGGACTGCCTGCCTGCACTTGGCCTCGTGCTCACGGTTCCGTGACAGACGCCACACCGGGCTCAGCTACAGGCGGGCTTCTCCCTCACCTTTCTCCTTTTTAAGATTCATTCTGGGAGCGCCTGGGTGGCTCAGTCGGTTAAGCGTCTGACTTTGGCTCGGGTCACGATCTCGCGGTCCGGGAGTTCGAGCGCCGCGTCGGGCTCTGGGCTGATGGCTCAGAGCCTGGAGCCCGCTTCCGATTCTGTGTCTCCCTCTCTCTCTCTGCCCCTCCCCCGTTCATGCTCTGTCTCTGTCTCAAAAATAAACATTTAAAAAAAAATTTAAAAAAAAAAGATTCATTCTGGCTGTACTTTTTTTCATTTTTAGAATTTTTTAAAAAAAAATTTTTTTTTCAACGTTTATTTATTTTTGGGACAGAGAGAGACAGAGCTTGAACGGGGGAGGGGCAGAGAGAGAGGGAGACACAGAATCGGAAACAGGCTCCAGGCTCCGAGCCATCAGCCCAGAGCCCGACGCGGGGCTCGAACTCCCGGACCGCGAGATCGTGACCTGGCTGAAGTCGGACGCTCAACCGACTGCGCCACCCAGGCGCCCCTCATTTTTAGAATTTTTTAACATTTTATTTCTTTTTGAGAGAGAGACCGAGCACGAGCAGGGGAGGGGCAGAGAGAGAGGGAGACACAGAAACCCAAGCAGGCTCCAGGCTCCGAGCCGTCAGCACAGAGCCCGACGTGGGGCTTGAATCCACGAACCATGAGATCGTGACCTGAGCTAAAGTTGGACGCTCAACCAACTGAGCTACCCAGGCGCCCCTACTTTTGCTTTTTAAGAAAATTTCCTCCCATTAAAATTAGCTTGTTCGGGGGCGCCTGGGTGGCTCAGTCGGTTTAAGCATCTGACTTTGGCTCAGGTCACGATCTCACGGTTCGTGAGTTCAAGCCCCGCGTCGGTCTCTATGCTGATGGCGCGGAGCCTGGAGCCTGCTTGGGATTCTGTGTCTCCCTCTCTCTCTTTGCCCCTCCCCTGCTCGTGCTCTGTCTCTGTCTCTCAAAAATAAAATAAACCTTAAAAAAATTTTTTTAATCAGCTTGTTTAAATCTAGAAAAAAAAATGCCATTCTGATATGTCTACAAGGATGCATTAAATTTGTAAATTTGCTTATGAAGAATTGTCTTCTTTGTGGGTGGATTTCCTCTCCGGAACATGGTGCCTCCGTCTGCTCAAGTCCGTGTGGGGTCTTGAAGGCACACGAGCCTTCCGCACACAGGCTCTCTCACTGTTGGGTTCATGCAGAGGAGTCTCATCTATTTGTTGCTGTTGGAAACAGAGCCTCTCTCCTACTGCGTCCTGTAACAGGTGTGTGAAGACAGCCCCCGTCTGATCTCCCTGCGGTTTCGGACCCTGCTGCTGTCCTGTGCTGCCAGCCTGCCCCAGGATTGGGTCCAGGGGGTGAGGGAGGAAGCTGGGGCAGGCCCAGCAGGCAACGAAGACCTGACCGGCATCGCCTGCCCCCGTCACGGGCACCAGGGCGAGAGGAGGGCAGGCAGGGCTTGGAGGAAGCAGCATCCTTACAGCCAGCCGACTCCCACCCTGTGCCGCTTCCCTGGGAGGCTGGATGGGAGGGCCGGGCCAGCTGACTTCAGCCTTCCTCTGGCTCGGCCATACGTTGTACAGAAAGGGAAACCCAGACCAAGGGAGACTGAGTGGCAGAATCCAGCACCGTGTGCCTGTGGCCTGAGCAGGAGTCGGGCCCCCATGGGGAGAATGTCCGTTCACCAGAAAGCCGGGGGTACGGACTGCCCGGAGCCGGCCCTGAGGTGGACACACAGCAGCCAGGCCTCTGGGCCCAGGGGGAGCCCGGGAAGGGGCACGGAGGCCTCGGTCGGCAAAGCAAGGGGAGGAGAACGGCCGGGCTGGACTGAGGAGTCATGCAGGGCGGGACCGCTGAGCATTTGTTCCTGGTGTGTGTGTGCGTGTGTGCCCGTGACGCCGTGCATGCACGAATGTGTCCGTGTGGAGCTCCCTGTCACGGTGCGTGGCAGCAGAGGCCGCCCTAATCAGGGAGCGTGCTGGGATGCTTCCACACTTGTGTTTTCTCACCTGCCTCCTGTCCCGTCCCTGGGCGGCAGGGCAGGGCAGAGGCACCAAGAAAGCAGATGGGTCACCTCCGTTGCCATGAAACTTTATTGGGACTGAACACACACACACCAGCCTTCTTGTTCACAGGCTCCTGTGCTCTCAGGTCAGGCGTGCCAGCTTGGAGCCCACACCCCTGGTCCCAACACAGCCTCCCTGCCATGGGAGGGGGACACGCGCTCCCTCCAGAAATGGATTAAGCAACCAGCACATGAGCTCTATGCCCTGTTTACAAGGTCAGTAAGACCCCACGGCTCCTCCAGCCTTGGCCAGGCCAGGGTCTCCTTCCAACTGAATGTGCAGGGCCCACGGCCCAGCTCACGTCCTGACGTGGTCACCCTTCACGGACGGGACCCGGGCATCAAGTGACAGCCTGGCGTTCCCAGCCCCCTTCCTTTGGGACCTGGATGGTGACCCTGGCTTCATGGCTCCAGATGGAAGAGGACAGGGAGGGGTTCCAAGGGAAAGCACTGAAACCCAGCTCCAGGCCAGGGAGGCCCCCCTGCTCCCCTTCTAGAGGGCCAGGGTCTGTGGACGAGGGGCTCAGGGCAGGGCCTCCGGCACCGAGGCGGGGCTCTGAGGATCGGAGCGTTCCCAGCCTGGTTGGGGAGGACGTTGGCGCTTTCGAGGGCCGGGGGTCTCCTGGGTCGGAGAGCCTGGCTTCGGCCTCTGCCCGAGCCAGCGGCTCATCTCTCTGGCAACAGCACGAAGAAGGCGGCCTTCAGGAAGCGGCCGAAGCTGCAGAGTGCGGCCACCAGCCAGTGTGAGCGGAAGCCGGGCTCGGTGCTGACCACACACTTGAGGACATCGGTCTGGGAGGGAAGAGGGCACAGTTAGAGGGCAGGGCACCTCACATGGATGTCCGCCGACACCCACGAGGGGGTGCGCGAGGCCGTTAGGGAAGGCCCGTGGTCCACTCCGGACGGAAGACCCGCGTGGGGCCGACCCGGCCACGAGAAGCGAAGGGAGGATGTAGGTGGAGGCAGGGAGCGGCCAGCCGATGGGAGAAGCCTGCGGTGCCCACGTGAGGACTCCACCGCCAGCCCCGTGGCCACTACCTGCAGCCACGTCCCCGCAACCCCCGGCCTCCTTCTGCCTTGGCCCTGTGGAGCCTGGGGTGCCAGGAAACGCCAAACCCAGCTTCAGACTCTCCCTTCGAACAGGAGTGGACACAGCTTTCCAGAACCCCAGGGAACGGCCACTATTTCTTCCTATTCCTGCTAAGAAATGAAGTATTTTCTCTACAGTCCAGACTTGGACCGTGGTGGTCACGGCCTTGCTGGCTCCACGGAGAGGAAGCAGGAGGGACAGAGGCCCCTGGGTCCCTGCTGAGGGACACCCACAGCCACAAGTCACCCTGGAGGCGGTGTCCCTCCGCCTGCCTCCCACAGCGCCAACTTCAGATGAGCCTCCGGCCCCAGAACCGCCCGACCTCGGCCTTCGGCTCCGACCTCTGCCATCCACAGCCGGCCTCGCACACCCTTGCCCGCCATCCGTTTTACAGAGGAGAAGACTGAGATCTCCTGTGGGAGCCTGGCCAGGGCTGGGCGGGCGGCTGGGGCGCGGGGACTGATGGGAAGGACGCCTGCACGCATCCCTGCGGGCTGGGCCGATGTGCCCCACCTCTCCTGGACAGAGGGGTCACGGCTGCAAACCAGCTTCTGCCCTGCGGGGGACTCCCGGACAGCAGGACTTTAGCCCTAGAGGTGGGGGGAGGCTCCGGCCTTGGAGGGAGCTGGGCCTCACCCCTGCCCCACCCAGCAACCCCTTCCCGGGACCTCAGGTGCCCCTCACCCATCCGCCGCGCCTCCGCAGCCAGGGCGCCAGGGTCTTGCGTACGAACTCCCCGAGGCAGTCGACGATAGCGTGGACCATGGCGGGCTGGGCCTGCCGCACACAGTCTACGGCCAGCCCCGCAGCCACTGAGTACAGGGACACCACCTTGCCCCACGTGATGCCTGCAGGGAGAGAGACAGACGCCGGTCAGCAGAAGACCACCCAAACCCTGGCTCCAGTCCAGCCCTCGGGGTCGCAGGAAGGGCCTCTCTGAGCCACGCCCCCTGCCATCCTCCCACTGATGACTGGGGTGGGCACCCAGGGCGCCAGCCTCCACCCCACCTGGACGGGCGCCCTGCCAGCTGACCGCCAGGCACGAGCCCCAGCCGCCCTCCATCACAGGTCAGTCCTGCCACCCTCACGGGCAGTTCTCAGGTGGAGATTCTCGAAGCCCCCGTTATCCGCCCGCACACCTGTGCCAGCGCCCGGGACAACCTCACACGGCCCACCGTCTGCCGGAGGAGGCGTTAAGACAGCAAGGCAGTTCAGTGAGGAGGAAACGGAGGCCAGGGGCACGGGTGGCCAAGTGACCTGGAGCTGCACGCTGTGTCCAGTAAGTGGCGTCAAGCCACACCTGCCCCGGGCGCGTCCGGTCTCCCGAATGGCCGTGTGAAGGCACCGGACGTTCCCTACACGAAGAAGCTGAGGCCCGCGCGGGGGGTGACCCTCCCCAGACCACAGAGCTCCTGAGCAGTGGCGCCAAGATGGGGCCGCCCGGGAGGAAAAGGCCGATGAACGGAGTCTGAGAAAGAATGCCCGAAATTCTAGGGTGTGGGCTTCCTTAATGTATAAAGAGAGTTTACAACTCAGCCAGAACAAAGAGAAACCTTTCAAAAGTATGAACGCAGAATAAACAGCTGCTTCACGGAAGAAAAGATACAAATACGTGAAACATCTGAAAAATGCCCACCTCACAAATAACCACAGAAAGGCCAATGAAAACAAGATATAGATTGCAATCTGTCAGATTAAAACTTTATTGTTTTTAAGTTTATTTATTTTGGGGGGAGGGGCAGAGAGAGAGAGAGAGAGAGAGAGAGAGAGATTGAGAATCTCAAGCAGGCTCCACGCTGTCAATGCAGAGCCCGACGTGCGTCTTGATCTCATGACCGGGAGATCACAACCTGAGCGGGTGTCAGGAGTCGAATGCTTAAGCAGCTGAGCCACCCAGCCTCCCCTCTTTCTTACCTCTCTTAATCTTCCTCCTCCCCGAACCCACCGTCCTTAATTCTCCGACTAACGAACACAAAGCACTTGGAAGAGCACTGCTGTAACATGTGGGGGGCACTTTATTTTCTGTGGCTGTATTACCGTTGTCATTGTAATTATAATTATTAGTCATTCCTCTTTGTACCAAAATTTCCTCATGCTCATTAAAATATCAATTATAAAAGATACCATGAGAAAACATCGAATATGTCGAAGAATCTTTAAAACAGATTGTAGCAGGGGAGGATTATGGTTACCTGGATATAACCGAGGAAGTGTCATACGACCCAGGGGAAAAATAAAACAATGGCCAGACAGATCATCCCTTGGGATCTAGTGTGTCCCCTGTCCAGATTTATTATAACACTGAACAGGTCTGAACAGTGACTCTGGAAGCTGAGGAGAGGGTGTGCTCTGTGCAGAGTCACAGGATATAGCCCCTAAAGCCGAGGACCAGGTAGATACCCCAGGCTGGAAACTCTGACAGCTTCAGACTTGTGCACCCAGCAAACTTCTGACCCATGGCACGGATTGGACCAGTCAGGAAGCAAACGGGAGGGCCCCGGGGTCCCAGAAACCAAGGCCCGGATACCATGCCCGCCTCCCTGCCAGGCTACGAGAGTCACAGCCCTCCAGCCTCCCAACACGAGGGGCCCCTCTACAAGTAAAGATTCTTCACAAACAGCAGAAAACTACAATTACTCTGGTCTAGCGAGTACATGTGAGTACATTATCGACTCTCCTCTTTCGTCTTTTTAAGTTTACTTGTTTATTTTGGAAAGAGAAAGAAAGCGTGAGTGGGGGAGGGGAAGAAAGAGAGGAAGAGAGAGAGAATCCCAAGCAGGCTCCGCACCGTCAGCACAGAGCCTGATGCGGGGGTCGAGCTCATGAACCGTGAGACCGTGACCTGAGCCGAAATCAAGAGTCGGACGCTTAACCGACTGAGCCCCCCAGGCGCCCCTCTATTTATTCATTTTTAAAGTAAGCTCTAGCCCCAACACAGAGCTTGAACTCATGACTCCAAGATCAAGAGCTGCACATTCTACCGACTGAGCCACCCCAGCGCCCCTGTCAGATTAAATCCAGGTGAGTCTGCACCTTGTCACCCTGACGGGAAAGACAGCCACCATCACGGCAGGAATTAGCCTGAGGACGCGGCATCTGCGGACGGTGGTGCTGCCGGGTCAACGCACCTTCGCGGAGCAGCCGGTGCATAGACCGGCTCCCACCCACCCTTGCTCACCCGTGTTCGCGGCACCCCTGCTCACAATCGCCAAAAGGTGGAAGCGACAAAAGAGCCATCAACTGTGAGCGGAAGCGCAAACTGTGGTCCGTCCGTGCCAGGGAACACGACAGCCACGGAAAGGGATGGGGCGTCGGGGAGCCTCGGAAACACGGCGCTCAGGGGAAGCCACAGACTCAAGAGGCCGCATACGCTGTATGAATCTGTTACGCACAACGTCCAGAACAGGTAAATCCGTGGAGACAGACGCAGGTCGGCGGTTGCTGGGGGCCGGGGGAGGGGCGGGGAGGGGGCGCTCAAGGGGCTCCAGGTGTCCTGGGCGATGAAAACAGAGGTGTTAGTTGCACGCACTGTGAATGCACTAACGGCCACTCGATTGTACGCTTTACAACGGTTCATTGTTCTGTAAGTTTCATCTCAATAAAGAGAAAAATTTTAAACCCCATAAATCGGACCACATCATTCCCCTGCGTAAAAACCTCCCATTACTGTTACTTTGCATCTCTTTCTAAAGAAATTCAAGTTACGGGGCCCCGTGGCCAGCTCCCAGCCTGTGGAGCCTGTGACTCTTGAGCTCAGGGGTGTGAGTTCGAGCCCCACGCTGGGTGTAGAGATGACTTAAAAATAAATCCAAGTCTGAAATCTCATGTGAGCCCCCACCCCCCTCTAGGCCCCATTCCCACCACCCCGGCCCCGCGTGTGCTCTTCCTGCCTCTTCCCTGCTGTCGGCAGTGCTCCCCAGCTCCACAGGCCAGGCCCTGAGGGTGCCAGCTCGTGGTGATAGCACTCCCCCCTATGCCCGTCCCGCTCACGTGGTGCCCTTGGCACCTGACAGGCCCCCCTCCCTGCCGGGACGCAGGTGAAGGGACTGACACGCGAGGGTCGGGGTGACTGCCACGGGATGCAGGAGGTGAACACCACGTTCTGTGGTGCCCCACGTGGAGACAGGTGCTCACTGTGGCGAGCTCCATGTGATGGCTGTATTTTCAGGTCTGGAGAGAAAAGCCAGGGATGGTAATAAGTTACCCTAAATTACAGTGGCACTTAATGCACTCACCGCCTCTGTCTCGCCCTAACACATTTTCAGGCCCCCAAAGGACGCCCTCACCACGGGCAGTCAGGCCCCTTCCCCACCCCTGCACGCAGACCCGTCTTCTGCCTTGGCGGATCTCCCTCCTGTAGGTGTTCCCTGTGGAAGGGCTCACACACGACACTCCGTTCTGCGTCTGGCTGCTTGCACCGGGCACAACGTCCCCAAGGTTCATCCACGTGGTACCTGTCAGCATGTCTCCCTTTCTGTGGCCGAATGACATTCCCCTGTGCAAAGAGACCACGTTCTGCTCATCCATCCATCAGATGACGAACGTCTGGGTTGCCTGTGAACAGCACTGCTCTGAACGTCTGCGTAGACGTGTGCTTCCATTTTTCACGGGTGGACGCCCAGGAGCAGGACCGGTGTGCCCCGCGGTAACGCCACTTGAGTTAAACCTCTAGAGAGGCCGACCGTCTTCCACGGCAGCCGAGCCACACTGGGGCCCCACCAGCAGCTAATGAGGTTTCGACTGTTCACGTCCCCACCGTGGCGTGTGCACCTGCCTCTGATCCCAGCCATCCTGGTGGGCGGGCGCTGGGGCCTCGCGGTGGTGGCTCTTCCCTGGTTGGCTGATGAGAGCACTTTTCACGGGCCATCTGTACATCTTCCTTGGAAAAGCGTCTACTCAGATTCTTCGCTTCTTTTAGGTTGGGTGGTCTTTTTAGTACTGTTTTCTAAGAGTTGGTTATCTTTTCTATTTTCTGATCTCTTTGTGGTAAAATATTTTGCTCTCGTCCTAGGAAGAAAAAACTGAAAACCCTGCCAACTTCTAACCAGGGAGAGAAAAACCAGTTTTTCCCCTGAAGGGAGCTGAGCAGACAAAGGGCAGGGACAGAGGCACGGCCACCCAGGGGATGCCTCCACAGGTCCTGCCCTGTAGTCCTCAAGCTGCCGCATCCGGGGCCACAGCCCTGACTGGGCCTGCACCCCACGGGGGCCTGCCAAGGGGAGGAGGGGGTGCGAGGTGCAGCGGGAGGGTCCGTGTGAGCAAGGAAGGGCCGCGGGAAGACGGACGGGGCTGGCGAGCACCTCAAGGCTGGACCTCACGGCTGCGGCCGACCCAGTGGCGAAAGGGTCTAAGGACCTGAGACGTAGGATGGACCAGGGACCAAGGGGAAGCCTTGGGCGGCAAGCGGGGTGGTGAGAGGCGCACCCACAGCTGGTGAGGGGGTGGCCGGAGAGCCAGGCAGCAGCAGAGGGCCAGCCCTGCAACCCCACCTCCGTGCAGCCCTGCTCTTTTCAGGTGGCTCTGAGGTTCAGAGAAGCTAAGAAACCAGTTGCAGGTCACAGAACCGCAGCCGATGAGGGGCAGCTGCCGCAGAGCCCACAGGGGCGGGTCAGGTGTGGAGGCTGCCCCCAGAAGGGGATGGGGCCGGCAGGGGCCAGGGCCGAACGTGCTTGAACACGAGGGGGTATATTCCGCCCCAGTCTCCGGTGAAAACCACAAGACTAACTGACCTCTGCAAGTGGATCGAGCCTCCGGGCTTCTGTGCCCGTTCTTCCCTGCCCCTCCCCTGTCCTCGTGGTCCCAGTCGTTCCGAACACCTCCCTGAGCAAGGCTGGGCAGGTGGAGTGGTCCCTCTGTCCCCTGTCCCCTGCCCACATAGCAGCCACCACCCAGGAGCCTAGCCCAGCCTTCCCGCTCAGACCCACAGCCAGCAGCAGAGCAGAGCCGCATTCTCAGAGATAAGCCTTCCTTTTAAAGCCAGACCTCGGCTCATAAACCAGCCGCCCGCCAGCCTGGAGTCAGACACAGGCGGCCACCCACGCGCCAGCCATCAGGCCCAGGACACAGGAGCCCAGGGAGGGGGAGGGGGATCCTCAGCCCAGGATCTCCCCTGGGCCCCACCTCCTTCCTGGGCCCCACCTGCTTCCTTCTTCCTTCTCCACAACGTGCCCTCCCAGCCCACCCCTGCAGGTTGCCACAGCCCAGCACCGCCCTCCACCCCCCCCCCCGCCCCGCCCCACCCCAGGTCAGGACAGTTAGAACATTCTGAAGGAAATTGGCCCTCCCACCAGCCCATCCAGGCACCTGCCTCATGACGTCCTAGCCTTACTGACTCCTATCTGGGAGGTCAGTGCTGACCTGGTGGTGGCCCTGGAGGAAGCTAGATTCTACGGTTGGCTGTCCCATGTCCCTGGCCGTCCTGCGTCCCTGGCTGTCCTGTGTCCCTGGCCGTCCCGTGTCCCTGGCTGTCCTGCGTTCCTAGCCGTCCCGTGTCCCTGGCTGTCCCGCGTTCCTAGCTGTCCTGTGTCCCTGGCCGTCCCATGTCCCTGGCCATCCCTGGCTGTCCTGCATCCCCACCGCACTGGCCACAACTGAGGGAAGCCTATGCCCACCAGGAGCTGGTAGAGCCTCCTTGGGGGAGGATACCGGAAGTCGACGTGTGGTCACCCCAGAGGGTGGGGTCAGCTGGGCTAGGGGTTCATCTCTGATGGGATGAAGCAGCCCTCTGCTTTATCTCTTTTCCCTGCAGGGTGTGGGCTGCATCTGCGGGTGGTGGGGACCGTGGCTCCCCCCGCAGCCTCCACCCTAAAGCCCTGCTCTGCTGCTGTCCCAACCATCCCATGGATGAGGAAACCCAGGCCAAGGTCACATAGCTGGTCAGCAACAGAGCCAGGACTGCCTCCCAGAGGAGGGTGCGAGGCCTCCCTGCTGCCTGGGGCCCTTCCTCCTGCAGTGGAATGCCTTCCAGAAAGCCCCAGAGGGAGGGTGGCCCTCTCCACTAGCCACATGACTGCTCACCTCACTCCCCACTCCAGCTGGGATGCAGCCTCTGGAACACTCTGGCTCCCAGGCCCCCAAGCTTTCCCCCGCGGAGGGCCAGGGCAGGCTGTCCCCTGGCCCCGGTGCCGGGGAAATACCCACGGGATGTGCTGAGGCAGGAGGTGCTGGTTGGGGCTGGGGCTCTGGTTACCTAGACGCACAGCCTGGCACCTGTTATACAAGGATACAGGGACGGACTCACAGAGTGTGGGTGCCAGGACAGGACGTGGTGTCACAGGTGGGGATATGAGGTCCGTGGACGGCAGGGAGCCCAGCAGGGTTCCAAGGAGAGGACATGGGGACAGGAGAAGGTTTAGGGGGACGAGCCCCATCGCCTCCAGTGAGTCTGGGGGTAGCAGCAGGAGCTGAACTCAGAGGTGAGGGCACAGAGAGGAGGTGGCAGGAGCACACGTCACCTGCGCACAGTTGGGGCATCAGGAGACGCCCAGGGGAGTGCGGGTCAGCCAGCTGAGACAGGTGTGGTGCTCTTCCCCAGAGACTGCCCAGGGAGCCTCTGCTCCGGGGCTCCTGCCCTCATGGATCTTCCCTCCATGTGGGGCCGCCCCGCAAGGAGCCTCTGACCAACACGATCCGGCAGAGTGACACCGTACCTGCAGAGGCTGCATCCCGAGAGCCTGGCAGTCCCATCCGGGATGCTGGGGACACTCCCCTTGGGGACCCGGTACCACGCCGTGAGAAGCCCACAGGCCACACGCAGGACACGCTGCCCCCCCTCTAAGTCGACAGCCAGCACCGACTGGCAATCTGGGACACGCGGCCCAGACGAGACTTCAGGTCACTGCCACCCCAGCCGATGCCCAGTCAGAGCCTCGTAGAGGCCTGGCACCAGCTGCCCAGCAGGCCCACCGTCCTCACAACCGGGGGAGGCACTGCACGTCACCGTTCGAGTCAAGGTTCTGGGCTCTTTTGTGCAGCAAGAAAGTACACGTGACCACCAGGCGGCTCCAGGGCTGTGGGGGCCGCTTCCTGCAGGCCCCAGTGCTGAAGGCCCTGCCCCCCGGCCCACCCCAGCCCTGTGGGCGCCCTGGGGGAGGGGGCACCCAGGCCTACCTGCGGAGAAGATCTGTGCTGCCACGGCCAGGAAGGCGTCGGTCACCACTGTCTCAGACTGCAGGGAGATGTTCAGCTGACGAGCCACGTTGCGGTAGATACTGGGCCGGATCAGCTCCAGCTCATCTCCTGTGCAGTCACACAGCGGGGTCAGAGGTGGTCCGTGCCTGCACGACCCTAGTCCCAACCGTCACACGGGCCTGGGACCAGCTCACTCCTCACGGCCTGCAGCTGGCACCGAACATGCCTGATCCCCGACTGGATTCAGCCCGTCAAATTCCCACCCTGACTTGGCCCCACCACGGCTCCTGGGAACAGGAGACCAAGGAGGTACCCTGGGAACCCCCAGACCCACCTCCGCGTCCCGCCCCTCCGACAAGCCAGCCCCCCCCCCCCCCACTCCCACCCAGGGCCAAGCCTGCTGGGCCGGTGTGGTGGGAATCCCAAGGAGGAACAAGGGCCGTGCCTGATGGGTGACTCATGGCTCACAGTGAGCTGCCCGGGCGGCAGGCGGACTGGGCAGGCAGCCAGAGCCCGACACGGGCAGGGGCTGTGCCAACGACCCCACGCAGATGGGCCCCTGGCTGCCGCCTCCGAGGGGCATCCTCGCTCAGGCCCTGCTCTGTGAACCGAGAAGCTGAGCCCCAAGCCGCCGACACCGCCCAGGCTCAAACCTGGGCTCCTGGTGCCAAGCGGGTGTGTCTGGACGGGCGGCCACGTTGGGCAGAGAAAATGCCCTCTCAGCAGCCCTGCCCGCGGCCTGCGCTCGCTGCGGCGCCCCTGGCAGTGACGCGCTGGGAATCCCGCACGGCCCTCCGACCGGCGTCCCCCAGCCCAGGCACTTCTGCAGCCAAGGCCAACGGGGAAATGCCGGGGACTGGCCAGCACGGAGCCACAGGGGTGTCTGCGTCATTCCCGAGGCCAGCCGCACTCCGTCTAATGAACTAAGATCTCGATGCAGAGCACAAACCGGCGAGGCTGGCGGGCAGCTGGAGGAGGTGGCATGGAAATCCCCAGGGCCGGCCTGGCCGTTCCCACACAGACCTCAGGGCCGCTGGGGGCCGGCCCCAAGACACGGACCACAGGGACGCGACCCATTCTTCTTCCTGTGTGCCGTTGCCCCGGGAGCTAGGCGTCTGTGCCGAGGAGGGGCTGAGGGGCGTGCTGGGGGGCAGGGGGGCAGCGCCGGCCGTGAAGGGGCTAGTGCGGAGCGGCACCAAGAGCAGAACGCAGCAAACGGACAAGAAGAAGAGCACCCTGGGGGGCCAGGCCACCTCCTCCCTCCGGATTTCACCCGGCAGGGCTGAGTCCCAGCCACCGGACATAGCCTGGTGCCGGGGAAGGGCCTCGAAGGCCCTGCTCCTGAGATGGCTGGTGCTGGGCACCCAAGCCCAGGCCGGAAATGCCGGGGCTCTCAGGATGGGACACAGAGGACTGAGGGCACAGGAACCAGCCTGGTCAGACTGGGAGAGGCCGAAGCAAAGTTCTTCAGACGAGTTCAGACAATAGGCACTCTGGGCCCAGGGCAGAGGCAGCGCCCAGCTCCCGCTCACAGACAAGGAGACAGAGGCTGGAGGTTGGGGGGCTGCAGGGCAGGCCAGGACGGAGGCAAGACTTCCTTCTGGCTCCCCCAGGGAGGCCAAGGAACCACCTTCTCCAGGGCCCTCTAGAATGCTCCACCAGTGTCATCCCCACAGGCCAGCTGAAGAAACGGCTTGTGGGTGGCCGACCTCATGGGAGTCTAGGCCCTCTGGACCCTGCCTGGTTCCCCAAACCCCACTGGCTCTCCCCTCCCCTGAGGCCGCGGAGGGCTACCACCCTTCCTGGCAGCCTTGTCTGACGCCCCAGGGAATCTGTGTGTCTCCCCACACCCCAGGTCTACACAGCTCTGCTCTGAGTCCACACAAAACAGGGACAAGCAGACACCGGTGTCAGCCGGAGAAGAGGCAGCGTCCTCTCACACAGCACTTCCCCGCGAGCCTGGACCCACACTCTGCGCGCAGAGCCGCACCATCAGGCCTCCATCCCCTGCCCATGTGCCCACCGCCAGCAACCAGTAAGCGAGCTCAGTCCCTGGGGGAAGTACACTGAATCAGCTGGGCTGGTCCCCCTCTGGGGTGTAGACCCTGGAGAAGGTGGAAACAGTTACTGGGCTGCGTGTGACCGCACGCCCCCCCATAAGTGCCCCCAGGTGTCTATACACACGGGCTGGCCCCTTGGTGGCTCTGAGCCTCTGAGCCTCTTTTGCAGGGAGCCCTACCAGGCCTCCACATCAAGGGGAAAGAGCAGCGGGGATTTCAGGCAGCAGCCCCAAAGACCTACTTTCCAAAACAAACATCGGGACACGTGGTCCCACAAAGGATTTCTGTGCCCAGCTCAGTACAAGGGTCACTCTGGAAGTTTAGCCACCAAAACACTGTTGTTTCCCAGAGATTTCTAGTCTTTGTGAACAGAATGTCTCAGATCTGGGCGGAGCTGGCATGCCGGGGAGCTCTGCGGCGGGTGGGCCGGAGAGCCCAGGGGCTAAAGAGGGGAGTGTGGGTGGGCCCGTCTAGCGAAGCAAGGCTATTCCGGCCCTCCTCCTCCTCCCCTCCCGGCCCGCCCCCTGTCCGCCCCCAAGGGAAACTTCGGCCTAGCAGCGGGGGGCTTCTCCCGGACACCCCTTGGCCTAGCAACGGGGGTCTCCCCCGGGGCACCCCCTCGGCCCAGAATTGGGGGGCTTCTCCCGGGCACCCTCGGGCCAGCAACGGGGGTCGCCCCCGAGACACCCCTCGGGCCAGCAGCGGGGGGCTTCTCCCGGGCACCCGCCCGCCCGGGCCCGCACTCACCCAGGCGCAGCAGCACCGCGCACACCTCCGCCAGGCGGCCTCCGGGGGCGGGAGCGGCGCGTTCGGGCGCGTTCCAGGCGAGGCCGGCGCGCAGCAGTCGCGCATGCACGAACTCCCGGCCGAGCGCCTTGGCCTGGGCCACCAGCTCCTTGTCGGTGGGCGAGCGGTCAAAGGCGTCCATGATCTCGGCGGCGAAGACCGAGGAGCGCCGCAGCACCTCCATGGCGGGGACGCGGGCCAGGGGCGCGGCACCTGCGGGGAGCCCGGCTCAGCGCCCCGGCCTGGCCGGCGGCGGGGAGGGCGCGCGCGGGGAGGGGGCGCGCGGGGAGGGGGCGCGGCGGGGAGGGGTTGGAGGGGCGCGGCCGGCCGCGAGGGGCCGTTCGTTCTGGTGAAGGGGGGAGGGACAAATCTTTGAAATCACGGTGCCACGCTCTTTGAGATTCCGGGTTCCATCACAAGGCTCCCCAGGGTGCCCGCGCCAGAAGGACCGCTGCGAGGTGGCGATGCGCCCCTGGGGCCCCGCCTCGGAGGCGCGGCGTCCCCCGCGCCCGTCCCCGGCCGTCGCCCCGCTCACCTCCCCCGCGGCATGGCGCGGGCGCGGGGCCGGGGAGGGGGCTCTGGCCTCAGCGTCTGCGGGCCGCGGGCCCCGCCGGCCTCGGTCCTTCCCCCCGCAGCGGCGGGGACGCGCGCCCGCCCCTCGCCCCGCAGGTCCGCGCTCGCGGGGGCGCACGGCGCGGCTCTCCGCCGGCGAGAGGCGAGGCTTGGGGCTTCGCCTTCTAAGGAAAAGGCAGCCCCCGGGGCGGAGCCGCGGCCCGGCCTCCCCGCCGCCTCCCGGCTTAAGGAGGACCGAGCGAGTTCGCCGCCACCGGCGCCACCGGGCAGGACCTGGAGCTGCGGCCCCCGCGCGGGCCCCTGGCTTCGCACCCAGTGCGTTTTCTTACTGGTTCCCAGACGTTCTCCATGTGCCCCGGGGACGTGCCCCTGGGCTGACACGTGGCCTTGCGCTGTAGATAGACGCTTGGCCGCGTAGCGCATTGAAGACCCTACAAAAATCTTGTGGCGCTGGGGGGGTGGGCGGGGGGGTTGCTGTTGCTTACAAGGAACTGGAGTGATTCTCAGCCAAGTCCAATTTGTCTTTCCCTCTCTTTTTTTTTATTAAAAAAATGTTTTTAACTTTGTTTATCTTGAGAGAGACAGAGCGTGAGGGGGGGAGGGACAGAGAGAGAGAGAGAGAGAGAGAGAGAGAGAGAGAGAATCCCAAGCAGGCTCCTGGCCCCTCCCTTTCAGTGCAGAGCCTGATGCGGGGGTGGAACTCACCAAAGGGTGAGACGCTTAACCCAAGGAGCCATCCAGGCGCCCCTGTCTTTTCTCGTAAGGTTGGTGTTTTTTCTCGTAAGGTTGGTGTTTTTTCATTAGGATAGTCTCCTACGTTTCCTTTTCATAGCATAAATGTTTTACCGGTGACATCGGTGGATCACAGATCAGTTCTTGTGAAGGGCATCCTAGGGACCAGACAGAGCTCTTTTTTGTATTTTCATATGAATATCCAGTTGACCCAACATCATTTCCTGAAAAGACCATCCTTTTCCTCTTGATTTGGACAAGAGCCCCCATCATAAATCAAGTAATGGTGTATGTGATGACCTGTTCTAGATGCTCTTACGTCCCACTGGTCAATTCCTCTATCCTTGAACCAACACCACACAGTTCAAACAACAAGATTAACCAACCTGCCCTAACTCACATACATAGGGCACGTCATCCAATAGCTGTAGAGTACATGTTTCTAACACGTGCACATGGAATGTTAATCAAAATAGACCACATCCTGGGCCATAAAACCTCAACAAATTTCAAAGGATTGAAACCATGCAAGTGTGTCCTCCTTGAATTAAATTAAAACTCAATGTCAACAAAACAATTAGAAAGCCTCCAAGTGCTTGGTATTTAAACCTTACACTTCTAGATAATTAAGGATCTAATGGTAAATCACAAGGGAAACTGTAAAATATTTTGAAGTGAAAATATGACCTGTCAAACACTGAGGGGCGCAGGTACAGCAGTGCTTGGAGGAAAACTTGTAGCTTTAGGAGAAAGGTGGAAAATTAATGCTCTAAGTTCCAAGTCAAGAAGCTAGTAAAAGAACAACAAATTAAACCCAGAGGTGAGAAGAAATAACAAAAACTATGGCAAAAATTAATGAAATAAAGCAAAATTAGAGAAAATCAACAAAGCCAACAGTTGGTTCTTTGAAGAGATTAATAGAATTGATAAACCCCTGGAAATGTTGGGTAAGAAAAAGAAAACAGAAATTCCAGTATCAGGAATGAAAAAGAGGACATAACCAGATACTACAAACATTAAAAGGACAATAAGGGGACCCTGGCTGGCTCAGTCAGTGGATCACACAACTCTTGCTCTCAGGGTTTGAGCCCCACATGGGTGTAGAAATTACTTTAAAATAAAATCTTAAAAAAAAAAAAAGGGATGATAAGAGAATAGTATGAACAACTCCAAGACAGTAAATTTGAAATTTAAATGAAACACAATTTACCAAAACTGACATTAGAAGAAATAGAAAATCTGGATAGTCCTATACCAATTAAATAAAATTAATCCATAATTTAAAATATTCCCCAAAAGAAAATCTAATTCAGATGGTTTCTTTTTGTTGTTGTTGTTAGTTAGTTAGATAGTTTGTTTATTTATTTATTTATTTATTTATTTATTTATTTATTTATTATTGAGAGAGAGCACAACTGAGGGAGAGGTAGAGAGAGGGACAGATAGCATCCCAAGCAGGCTCTGTGATGGCAGCACAGAGCCCCATGAGGGGCTTGAGCTCATGAACCATGAGATCATAACCGGAGCTGAAGTGGGACGCTTTACTGACTGAGCCAGGTGCCCCATTTTTTTTTTTTTTTTAATTCAGATGGTTTCATTGGGGGAATTCCTCTAAACAGTTGAGGAAATATCACCAACCTTACACAAACCTTTCCAGAGACTAAAAAGTGAGCAAATACTTCCCACCTCATTTTGCAAGGCCAACAAAGCATTGATACCCAAACGTACATAGAACATTACAAGAGGGGCGCCTGGGTGGCGCAGTCGGTTGAGCGTCCGACTTCAGCCAGGTCACGATCTCGCGGTCCGTGAGTTTGAGCCCCGCCTCGGGCTCTGGGCTGATGGCTCAGAGCCTGGAGCCTGTTTCCGATTCTGTGTCTCCCTCTCTCTCTGCCCCTCCCCCGTTCATGCTCTGTCTCTGTCTGTCCCAAAAATAAATAAATGTTAAAAAAAAAAAAAAGTTAAAAAAAAAAAAGAACATTACAAGAATCGAGGAAAGCTATCGAACCTCTGCTGCCTTGGCTTCTCCATCTATAGAACAGTTACCTACCTTGTGTGGTTGTCAAGAGGCCTAGACTAGTGAATCCACGTAAAAACTTGCTTGTCACATAGAAAAGCTACGGGGCTCTCAAATGTGAGTGTGCATTTTGATGACCTCTTCAGTGTAGAGTCTGGAGTGTCAGGACAGAGTCTGCCCTGGCATTTCTGCAGAGCACTCGGGTTTGGGACCTCCCTGTGTTTTAAAGATGGGAATATGGAATATGGATGTTCAGAATGGAAAGGGATTTACCCACGGTATCTCCGCAAGACTGTGCATAATCAGATTGTGAACTTTGGGGTCCACCCCTGGGGCCCCTGGAATGTACTTCTGGCGGAGGGAAAACCTGTGTCTGCACACAGGAGACAGGGATGCCCCCTCCTGCCACCTTCCCCCCACGTGGCCTCAGGCAACTTTCGGCCCCACTCACAGCCTCCTATAGGACGTGAGATCCCATTCTCTGCTTCCTTCCTCCTGGGGAGCATGGATGGGTGCAGAAAGACTTGCTAGGCCCCCACGTGGAAGTGACAAATCACTGCACATAACTGATCGATGCCTATGTTTAGCACAGTCCCTTCAGTCCAGGAGATGCCGTGCCTGGATCCAGCCGTGCCTGAAACCAGTGGACTCCTCCATGGACCTGTTATAGCAGATCAAAGCCATGTCTCAGGATGTTCAGTACAGAATATTGATAACAGTGAGGGACTGGAAATGCCCCCAAAGGCTTATTAAGAGAGAAGCTTTTGGGTTTTTTTTTTATTTTTTTTTAACGTTTATTCATTTTTGAGACAGAGAGAGATAGCATGAATGGGGGAAGGTCAGAGAGAGAGGGAGACACAGAATCCGAAGCAGGCTCCAGGCTCCGAGCCGTCAGCACAGAGCCCGACGTGGGGCTCGAACTCACGGACCGCGAGATCATGACCTGAGCCGAAGTCGGACGCCCAACCGACTGAGCCACCCAGGCGCCCCTAGGGGAGAAGGTTAAAGCAGTCCTGAGTGGTTAGAGCACAAACCCTTATCCAGACCTTAAAAAGGCTGGCTCCTGGAGGCACCTGGGTGGCTGAGTCGGTTGAGCGTCCGACTTCGGCTGAAGTCATGATCTCGCGGTCCGTGAGTTCGAGCCCCACGTCGGCCTCTGTGCTGACGGCTCGGAGCCTGGAGCCTGCTTCGGATTCTGTGTCTCCCTCTCTCTCTCTGCCCCTTCCCTGCTCACGCTCTGTCTCTCTCTGTCTCTCAAAAATGAATAAATGTTAAAAAAAAAATCTTTTTTTAAAAAGGCTGGATCATGCTGGAATTAGTTGAGGCCTTCTTGTCCCTCGAGGCCTGGAGGAAGCTGGCCTTGTCCACCCGGTCCTGGTGGCAGTTCCCCATGAGTGCTCCGACACTCCGCCGTCACCTTCGGCCCCGATTCTCTGCCTCTGGAGAACGTGTTGCTTCTGACCCTCTGTCTGCCCTGGTGTTGACCAAGTGTGGACCTTGGTGCCTGGTTGGCAAGGAGCCTTCTGCGGCCCCAGACTGGCCTGAGCATAGGGGGGCTTTTGGTTCGTGCGACTAAAATGTCCGGGGAGGGGTCCACTGGTTTCAGGCACGGCTGGATCCTGAAGGAGGCTCTCCTTCCGCCCGTGGGTCTGTCTGTGCTCCTTCGTGGTGGCTTCACTCTCAGGCGGGCCGTCCCTGAGTGACTGCACCCACCTCGGCCACGCAGGCTTTCCCAGAGGGAAAAAACCCGGTCGTTCCAGGATGCCCTGGGGCCAGCAGCTTTTGTCACAGGCCCCTCCCTGAACCAGCTGTGGCTGGAGACAGGGAAGGTGCCACGGTGTCAGGTCTGACTATATACGTGGCCCTGGATGGGGTGCAGGGGCCTGCCAGTGCCACCAGGTAGCAAGGATAGGGGTGGAGCTCATGGCCTGGAGAGGGAGCCTGGCTTTCCATAAGATCCTGCTCAAGGCCTTTGTGGGGGTCACGGTTTGGGGAGCAGGGGGTCCACAACCCAGTGATGCCAGGTTTGAAAGGTGAGTGGTCATACTAGCACAGACATGGACCTGGGTCCCTGCCTGGTCCCCTATAGCCATGCAACGGGGAAGGCACACAGGCCACTGTCCTGTCCCGCAGAGCCAATGCCCAGGCCTCCAGAAACCCCTGTCTACACTAGCACGGCCACCCACAGAGCCTGTGTGGGCCTCTCCCCGAGCCCGGCCCTGGAGGAGACTGAGCAGCTGGAGTCTGCAAGGATGTGGACGGTCACGGGCGTGTGGATGGGCATGGAAGTGGCTGCACAGGGCTGCGTACGTGGGGCTCACGTGAGGCCTCGTGGGCAGGACTGGCTGTGGCCGCGAAGGCCACGCGAGGGTCCTGTGGGACTCTGATCTTCTGGGCCCCGTCCAGGCCTCCCAGGGCATCATGGGGCTGCTCGTCTAAGGTGGGGGCCTGCATGTTGCATTGAGTCGTTGCTGAACTCCTCCTGTGTGCAGGCTGGGGACACGTGCCCGCCGTCCGGGGACCCATGACCCATGGGTGGGGTGGGGCTTCACCAAGCCTCTTCATTCTCCTTTCAGAAGACACCCTAAGGGAGCTGCTTCTGCCTCCGTTGCTGTAAGCACCCTGACTCAGGCCAGCACCCCTCTCTTCCTGAATGCCTGCCTCTCAGCCACACCTCTCTAGGCTACCCTGTGCGTGGGGAGTGCCTTTTCAAACCCAACCATTTTCATTAGTGCCCGGCACCCCGGCACCTGCTTTTACCCTCCCCGACCTCCGAGGCTTCCTCTCCCCTCCCTCTGCCTTGCTCTCAGCTCTGGCCACCCATCTCCTTGTAGATCATCAAAACCACCCGGCACACTTGTGCCTCAGGGCCTTTGCACTTGCTGTGCCTTCTTCTCTATTATCTTCACGGCTCTGCTCACGTAACATTTCATCAGAGATGCCCACTCCTGGATCCTGACTCTCCCGCCACTCCCATTACAGTCTTCCTCGCTCTCACAACCTCTGTGCAAAGCAGGTCCCTACAGGGGTAGCCCAGGACAAGGTGGACCAGGAGGACACGAGGCGGAGTCCCCGAGAGGTGTGACACAGCCTGCCGCTCACATACCCGAGTCTGCCCTCTCAGAAGTCCAAAGCCTCACTGACGGTAGATATCCTTATTGAGTATCACTTTGTGTATGTTCTACGGGGCACGGCGCACCGTCCTTCCGGGAACCTCAGGGCTCCCCTCCTCCTCTGGCTCAGGTGTTCATCAGGTGCTTTGCTCCTCCTGGACGCAGGGGCAGAGGTCTGTGCGGAGCACCCGTGTGGACTGAGCCGAGAGTGGGGGGTGCTGCGACTCTGGCCCTCCATCCCTGTCGGCGGATCCCCTGGAGCTCTGTTGTTAGGGCTTCTGTTTACTCCAAGGCGTTCTTGCCCCTTTTCTCTTGAGGTCCAGGATGTGCACCTCGTGGGCGGTGATGGGATACCCTCAAGGTTCTCTGACAGGAAACGAACTGATGTACCTGACCTACCGGAAGGAGGTCAGGAGCCTCAGAAAAGACAGACGAGGGGAAATGGCCCCCCAGGCACCAGCCTCTCTGCAGGGGGTTCCGCACACGGGGCCACTGCACCAAGCCAGGCTGGTGGAACTGGAGCAGAGAAGGAGCCAGAGGATCCCGACCAGAAATGCACAGCATCCTTGAACCCTGGAGACGTTTAAAGAGTCCCAGAGGCAGAAGCCGATAAGGTGGTCACGTGGACATCAATCTGCAGACACTTGTGGCTTGGCCCAGGCTCTGGGATGAGGTTCCTGCCCTGCTGCCAGATGGGAACACCCCAGGAGGGGCCCTTGGGGGTGCTGAGCGAGGTCTGAAGGGGCTGGTTCCCCGGGCCCGTCTCCCCACCCCACCCCACCCCACCCCAGGGACAAAGCAGGGGAGCGCGGTGCAGGGAGGAACCGTAATGTGGGCGGGGCCCCACGTAGCCCTGCGGGGCGGAGCCGTGGTGTGGGCGGGGCCCCCAGGTGGTACCCCAGGGCAGGTGACCCTCACTACCCCTTCAGGAAGGCCGCGTGGGCAGAAGCTGCCCGGGTGGGCGTCCACTCCGGCTCTTCCATAGCGATGCTGCAGTAATAGGAGGGCTTGTGGGACAGAGGCGGCACCTGGAAGCTTCCTGGGGCTGAGGCCTGGGGAGGCTGTGAGCCCTGCTCTGGCCCCTCCCTGTTTTTCTCTAGTAGCTCATTCTTCTTCCGAAAGGATCAAAGCCCGGACAGAAGGGTTTTGTATACACTGGGGTAAGTGCTGGATAAACACCCAGGGGGCAGAGACGGGGGTGGGGGGTGGGGTGGGGGGGAGGGGGGTCTACATGCCTGACCCTGTGCCCCCTCCCCCACTGCACAAATGGAAGGGTGGGCTCCAGCCTTGGGAGGCGGCCTCAGGGCGGCGGGCTCAGCCGGACCAGCTGCATCCGCCCGCAGGGCCCGTTGCCCCTCTGCCAGCCCCTCCGCTGCTTAATTATAAAGTATTTGGGGGCACCTGGCTGGCTCAGTCAGTTAAGCATCCGACTTCCGCTCAGGTCATGATCTCACTGTTGGAGGGTTCGAGCCTGGCGTCTGGCTCTGTGCTGACAGCTCAGAGCCTGGCGCTTGCTTCAGATCCTGTGTCTCCCCCTCTCTGCCCCTCCCCTGCTCGTGCGCTCTCTCTTTCCCTCTCTCTCTCTCCCTGTCTCCAAAATGAATAAACATGAAAAATTTTTTAAGGGGCGCCTGGGTGGCGCAGTCGGTTAAGCGTCCGACTTCAGCCAGGTCACGATCTCGCGGTCCGTGAGTTCGAGCCCCGCGTCAGGCTCTGGGCTGATGGCTCAGAGCCTGGAGCCTGTTTCCGATTCTGTGTCTCCCTCTGGCTCTGCCCCTCCCCCGTTCATGCTCTGTGTCTGTCTGTCCCAAAAATAAATAAACGTTGAAAAAAAGAATTTTTTTTTTAAATTTTTTTAAATGCAAACATTGTCGAGCAGCCAGGTGAAGAGCCCAGTTAATGTGCCCGCTGCCGACAGAACTGAGCAACTTTGCACCAGCTGTGAGCCATCCGGGCTCTTGTAATTTCCCAGGCACAGAATCAGCCCTTTTCCTTCAGGTATTTATTTGTTCTCCTTGGCTCGTCCATATTCTTTGTATATTCTGGGTATTAATCTTTTGTCTGTTTTATATAAATGTTGCAAATATCTGCCCGCTCCCCCAGGCTGCCGCCCTTCCCTGGGGCCTTTGTTGGGGCAGGGCCGCCCACCCCGCTGTCTTACCCCTGCTGCCAGGCTCTGTTCCTGCCCTTCTGGTGGTGTTTAAAATCCAGTTTTGTGGGGCCCCTGGGTGGCTCAGTCAGTTGAGCGTCTGACTTCTGCTCAGGTCATGATCTCATGGTTCATGGATTCGAGCCCCACCATGGGCTCAAGCACTGACAGCCAGTAGCCTGCTTGGGATTCTCTCTCTCTTCCTCTCTCTCTGCCTCTCCCTGACTCGTGGCTTTTCTCTCTCAAAATAAAGAAATAAACTTTAAAGAGAGAGAGAGATTCTCTCTCTAACAAAAAGCGCCTGTTTTGTGGATGTTAGTAAGAAAGATGTTCTTTTTCTTGGTCTCCTCCAACCTGGGCTGGAGGTTTGTCCAACACTTCCTGCCGAAGAGGCTGGTGTTTTCCAGGACTTTGAAACTCAAAGCTGAACCTGAGTCCAAGTCTGGACTCACCGTGGACAGGCCCTGCCTCAGTTCCTCATGCTCCTAGCTACTTCATGTATGTGTTCACATCTGGCACGGTGAATTCGACTTTCATGCATTCTTTTTGCATTTATTGTGCACTTCAACGAAAATCATGCACGTCCATGATTTAAAGAACTCAGTAGCTTTACGAGATTTTCGGTGAAAAGCAGCTGTCCCTGGGGCCTCCTCCCCAGACACACCATCTCCAACCCTCACTACAAGGCACGCCTCTGGGCAGCTCTGGGTTCTCTGTCAGAGATGTGCCCACTCACTTGCTGCCTTGGAAGGTGAGGAATCAGCCCCCCAGCCCCACACCTACTTCCTGGCTGCTCTACCTTCCCGTTTTCACTCTCTGGGACTGGGTGAGGTTTGTGTCTGTGCCACAGGGCAGAGCCATGCTCACAGCCCTGGCGTCCCGGTGGTGGCCCTGCAGTGCACACTCTTGGTCTGTGACTGCCCCGTTCCAGTCGTTTCCAATCTTGCCCCAGAGGAAGATAACCCAGAGCTCTGGGGCCCCTCGTCGCTGGTCCAGCCTGCCACTCCCCAGGGACATCATCAGGAAAACAACATTCTGGATCAGTCTGATGGATTCATGTGAAGAAACCCAGGCCACACCGATCCTATAGTGTTCTCTGACCTCAGAGCTTGGCGGGGATTCCCCCAGGAGAGGTACAGGGCCTTCCCGGGCTCACCCCTCGCCCCTGCCTTCCATTTCCCCAATATGGTCACATCACAGGTTCACCTTGGACATGGCTTGTAAGCAGCCATTCTGATTCACAGGCTTCCCTGCCTGGAGTTAAGGACTGCCTCCCCTCCTACTGCTTCTGTGTGCCTGGTACGAACAGTTGATGGACACTTTGTGGTCCTGTCATCGTTATCAGTCATTGTTCCAAGTGCATCTGTCCGTTGTCCTGTCCTGGAGGCCCCCCTCTGCGTTCTTCCCCCATGTGCGTGGGTCTCACCCCTGTGCAGGTGATGCCAATGGCCTGGGGCCGGCACCAGCTTCCCAGTGTCCCCTCCCCCGCCCCCGTCCATATTCTCTGCTCCATCTCTGTGTCTTTGGTTCTGGCTTCTGGAAGAGTTCCTTAATTTTATCTTCATGCATTTCTATTCCAATGCTTCTTTCTTATTCTTTGATCATTGCCTTAACTAAGTTTCCTGTTCTCGGTGTTATGGACACAGTATCTTCTCTTTCTGAGGATTATAACTTTAAGGGACTTTTTGGCGAGAGGCCTCTTATTTTGCCCCCTCTCCCCCCACACTTCTGTATGATTTAGTCCTCCCCTTTCGTGAGGGAGGTGCTCCTTGGCTGTCCTTCCACGTGGACAGGGAGGTCCAGCAGCTCCTTGTGGGTGTCCAACCAAGTCTGGTAGCTGGCCTGCTTCTCTCCTGGGAACCCTAAAACGAGGTCCTTTTCCTGGGCAGTCTGGCTTCTCCTGAGAAGGTTCGTCAGGTCTCCTGCTTAGGGTGAGAGGGACACACCCTGTCTTTCTGGCAGCATCCCGGAGCAGCGCTCGTGAAGGGAATCAGGGTCTGCAGGCTAGGAGACAGCCGCTCCTTGACACCCCTCCCCTGGGCCTCACCGCCCTCGACATTCCCACAGCTGGAATGCCTCAGACCCAGTTTCTTCCCGAGGACAAATCCTGGGGGCAGGATGCTTGGACAAGGCCACCCAGTCTGGCTGCGGGACGTGGGTGAGGGACGTGGGGGTCAGGCCCTGCTGCCTTCCCTGGCAGGGACTGGGCTGTGACACTCAGACATCCTCGGGGTCAGCGTGATCTCCATCGATTTCACAGTCCCTGCCTGTGTGCGTCGGGGTGGGTACAGGCCCTGGACCCCAGATGTCTGGCGGGGCTACGAGACTTGCCTCGGCCTATGAAACGTGAGTAGGGTGACGAGGGCCATGAGTGAGCAGAAGCTTGAAGAGCCAGGACGCGCTTCTGCCTCCTGACTCGGTCACAGGCTCTGCCCCAGAGAAGGCTGCCCCTCCCCCTGACTCCTGGAACGCAGCAGGAACAGGAGTGTGTGTGGGCGGAGCTGCAGGGAGGAGCCAATGTGTGTGGGCGGGGCTGCAGGGAGGAGCCAACGTGTGTGGGCGGGGCTGCAGGGAGGAGCCAATGTGTGTGGGCGGGGCTGCAGGGAGGAGCCAGGGGGCACAGGGTGCCTGCTGGAGAGAGACAACTTGGCTGCCGCCAGGGGCTGTGATTCAAGGGCTGCTCCTTACTGGGAGTCACTGCCCGGAGCTGACAGCTACGTGTGCCGAGTCACACACCACCTTCCATCTTTCTTTGCATTACAGTGTGGTGGAAAGCAGTCAAATCTCTCATCTACTGTTGCCTTCTCTGCAGTTCTCTTTGTTTTTGAAGGTTTTCCCTATTGTACAGTTCTTTCACTGCCATTTTAGAAGGGCGTGGGGAGGAGATGTGACTGATGAGCCTTTTTTTTTTTTTAACGTTTATTCATTTTTTTTTTTTTTTTAATTTTTTTTTTCAACGTTTATTTATTTTTGGGACAGAGAGAGACAGAGCATGAATGGGGGAGGAGCAGAGAGAGAGGGAGACACAGAATCTGAAACAGGCTCCAGGCTCTGAGCCATCAGCCCAGAGCCTGACGCGGGGCTCGAACTCACGGACCGCGAGATCGTGACCTGGCTGAAGTCGGACGCTTAACCGACTGCGCCACCCAGGCGCCCCTATTCATTTTTTTTTTTAACGTTTTATTTATTTTTGAGACAGAGAGAGACAGAGCATGAATGGGGCAGGGGCAGAGAGAGAGGGAGACACAGAATCTGAAACAGGCTCCAGGCTCTGAGCCGTCAGCACAGAGCCCGACGCGGGGCTCGAACTCACGGACCGCGAGATAGTGACCTGGCTGAAGTCGGACGCTTAACCGACTGCGGCACCCAGGCGCCCCAACGTTTATTCATTTTTTGAGAGACAGAGAGAGACAGAGCGGGAGCGGGGAAGGGGCGGAGAGAGAAGGAGACACAGAATCTGAAGCAGGTTCCAGGCTCTGAACCGACAGCATGGAGCCCCTCGCGGGGCTCCAACTCACAAACTGTGAGATCATGACCTGAGCCGAAGTCAGACGCTTAACCGACTGAGCCACTCAGGCGCCCTGCTGTTGAGCCATTTTAAACTGGGATTGTGGTTGCCTGCTTTCCAGCGGTACAGTCAACACTTATGCTGACTTCCCAACACGTTTCGCTGACCTCTGTGCAATTCTGCTACTTGTGTCCTGTGCCTCTTTATCGTTGTTCTGGGCGACGCTGTCCGATCCTTCTTTCCGACTCCTGGGTCCCTGTGTGTTTGAAGATGCCTGTGACTCCACTCGGAATACAAGTAGACAGCACTCCATGGTCTCTGTGCATTTCCATCGTCCTCCCTCCCGTAATCTTCTTCCCTGCTCCGTCCCTTCCTCCTCTCCTTTATTAATCTTCATTAATCTCCCGGGGCTCCTAACAAAGCAGCACAAACCTGACCTAGAACAGTAGACAGGCTCTTTCACAGTCTGGAGGCCAGGAGGCCAGAACCCCAGGTATGGGCAGAGCTGGCTCCCTCGGAGGCTCTCGGGGAGGGTCTGTCCTTGCCTCTGTCCTCACTGTGTTGCCCTCTCCCTGTGTGTTTGCGTCCAAATCTTCCTGTCCAGAGGCCCCTACTCCAGCATGACCTCATCTGAACTTGACGTCCTCTGCAAGGACTCCCTGTCCAAACAAGGTTCCATTCACAGGGACAGGGCCGTGTCTCAACATGTCTCTCTGGGTGATGCCATTCAATCCTCTCAGCTTTTTTTTTTTTTTTTAATTTTTTAACATTTATTATTGAGAGACAGAGAGACACAGAGCGTGAGCAGGGGAGGGGCAGAGAGAGGGAGACACAGAACCTGAAACAGGCTCTAGACTCCGAGCTGTCAACACAGAGCCTGACACGGGGCTCGAACCCACGAACTGTGAGATCATGACCTGAGCCAAAGTCGGACGCCTAACCGACTGAGCCATCCAGGCGCCCCAACCCTCTCGGTTTTTAAGACTTGTTTTTATCCTTAGAATTCTAAAACTTACTACAACGTGTTAGGTCAAGACTTTATTTCCTCTTCTAACCTGAAAACCCACATTTCTCTTCACTTTTGGGGAAATTTTGCCTACTGTGTGTCTCTGCACATGCATGTGGTCTGAGTGGTTGCGGGTCTGTGTTTGCCCCTGCCTGCCTGTCTGTATCTGCCTGAGTGTCTGTGTGTGTCTGTGTCCGAGTATGTGTGTGTCTGTCTCTGTGTGTGTCTGCGTATGTGTCTGAGTGTGTGCGTGTGTGAGACTGTGTGCGCTGTCCGTGCTTGGCGTGCCGAGTGATCAGTTCCAAAGATGTGCTCTGCCTAATCCCTGCGCGTGAGCTGCCTCACGTGGCAAAAGTGACTTCGTAGGTGGGGTTGCATTGAAGATCTTGAGGGGGGAGATCCCCCTGCATTGTCTAGATGAGCCCGGTATCATCACAAGAGTCCTTGTAACTGGGACCAAGGAGGGTCGGCCTAGAGAGGAGATCCGTAACAGGGTCTGGGAGAAGCAGGGTCAGAGAGAGGCTGGCTTTGCAGATGGGGGAGGGAGCATGAGCCAAGGGCTGCGGGTGGCTTCTAGAAGCTGGAAAAAGCGAGGAAACGGGTTCGCCCTGGAGCCTCCAGAAGGAAACAGCCCTGATAACGCCTTGACTGTAGCCCAGTGAGACCCCTGTCAGACTTTTTCTTCCAGAACCATCAAATACCTGCGTTGTCTGAAGCCATTCGGTTTGTGGCATCTTGTTAGAGCAGCCGTGGGAAAGGCGCGTGCCTGGCGCTTCTGGTTGTGAGCTCGCCTCTGTTTAGGCTCAGGGAGCCCAGGGAGAGCTTGCGGAGCACTTTGGGAGCCGAGCTGCTGCCCTCCGCCAGGGGAAACCTAGTCTATAAGTAATACATGGCCATTGATAAACTCTGAAAAGTACAGAAAAAATTAAAGAATTTGCAGGAAAGATTCATAATCTGGCTCACAGGCAAGTGAGCACTGTGAACGTTCAATACGTTTATTTCTATCCGACAGGGAAGAAGGAAGAGAGAGAGGGGAGGGGGGAGGGGGGAGGGGGGCTGGGTTGCAACAGGAGCAGTTTTTCTATTTTCCCACTTGCCTCGGGAACACTTTCCTGTCATTATGGTGTCTTAGCAACGGCAGTTGGACGACCGCACCGCATCCCAAGGATATATGGCAGTTTATGCAACTGTTAGTATCACTGGGTGTTTGCGGTGTTTCCACTTTCCCACCTTTGAGCTAAATCGTGCCTATTTTTTTAATATTTATTTACTTTGAGAGAGAGAGAGAGAGCGTGTGTGAGCATGTGTGCGCGTGTGCGCGAGAGGGGCAGCGGGAGAGGGAGGGAGAATAGAGGGAGGGAGAACCCCAAGCAGGCTCCTTGCTGTCTGTGCAGAGCCCGATGCGGGGCTCCATCCCACGAACCGTGAGATCATGACCTGAGCCGAGATCACGAGCCAGACGCTTAGCTGACTGACCCCCAGGTGCCCCCGCGCCTCTCGATTTCCTCAGTGCTGATGCCTGGAGGTGGTGTTGCCGGATCAGCAGGAGGGGGCGTTTTTTAAAGCTCTGCACCTGGGTAATATTATGCGGGAGAGCATTGTCCCCCCCCCCCCCCCCGCCCGCCCCCCAACCCCACTGCCAGGATCCGAACCCATCCGAGTCTGAGCTTGCCCGGTGGGCACTGGGCAAAGCAGCACTTATTTGGTCCGGAGCCTGACACGACCCAGGGTGTGTCTAGAGAGGCTGTGCTGGCTGCTGGTGACCGGGAAGCTGGGCGGGAGGCAGAGGCTGCTGGCTAATGCGGAGGCACCTGAATGCACCAGTCTTCACCAAACTGGGTTTGAATGTTTCCGGAACTTCAAGTCAGTCTTAGAAGGTGAAGATTTGCTGTCTGTGAGGGTGGAGGAGACCTCGACCCAGGAGAGCCTGAGGATCCTCGAGGCTGCGGTTGGGGGCCGTCACCTCCCCAGGGCCAGCCAGGGCTCCCACCCTGCCGCCTAGTGGGCCAGGGAGCAGGTCCGGGCAGGCCCAGGAAGTCACCTGAGCCGTGTCGTCGTCGTGGGCCCTTTACCTCTAGTCCAGACTTGGTGTTTTGTTTGTTTGTTTGTTTGTTTTTGCCCTGAGGGGAGTGAGTTTTCTTCTACCTAAACCTCCTTCCTGAGATCCTGAGGCCTTGAATGTGTTGTTTTGAAACAATCCTCATTGTTCTGAGATTTCAAAGTCAGCCAGCAGACACAGATAAGCCTGTTTTTCTGAATACAAGAGTAAAATCTGATCACTGAAGTCTACTGGACCTGGAAAGTTAGGATAGCAAATAAAATAAGACTTAAGATCCACATGGCTGCGTCCAGTCCCCATATCCTGTCAGTTCAAAATAGTCCCCATGTGTATACACAATTAGCGTGTAGTTCTAAAACCTGGTTTTTCGCAGCGCCGGGGTAGCTCAGTCGGCTAAGCGTCGGACTTCTTGCGGTCTGTGGGTTCGAGCCCCGCGGCCGGTTCTGTGCTGACGGCTCGGAGCCTGGAGCTGCTTCGGGTTCTGTGTCTCCCTCTCTCTCTGCCCTTCCCCGGCTCCCGCTCTGTCTCTCTCTCAAAAATAAGTAAACATTAAAAAAAAATTTTTAAACTGGTTTTTCACTTAACGCCATCCCTGAGCATGTGTCCGTGGCATCTCTTCCGTCCCACGGCTGGAATCCTCCACCGCCCTCCAGGAGCCGTCGGCCTTGTCCACAGACGGGCGTGGACAGGACACTCCTGCCCTTCTCAGTGGCTTTCCTGGTGGTGGCAGTGGGTGCCAGGTCACGGCTGGAAAGTGAGGCTTCCTTGGGGTCGCACTTGAAGGCGCAGAGCCTGGTGGGCGGAGAGCGGGATCGAAGGCGGAGGCGCAGAGCTCAGGGAGCCCGGGGAGCCCAGGGAGCCCAGGGCCTGTGTGGAACTGGGTGCTCCCCACGCGGGTTCCATCCTACACCCAAGCCCGGCGGCCATGGCCATGCCATCTGCCCCTGCGGGGTACTCTCCCTGCAGTCTCTCGGTTGCCCAGGCATCCCAGGACACCCCTGTGGCCCTGTGACACCCGCTGCCTGAGTGCTGCCTCCCGTCCACAGTCACCAGTGGGAGGCATTGTCCTCGGCCCGGGGAACACCCTCCCCTTCTCCATTCTCTTGAACCCCTGGACTCCGGGATCCAGGCTGATGGGCGCCTCTGGATGACACGGGAGCCCCTAGGGGCCGGCTCAGCCATCCACACCCTCCTCCCACGGCAGCCTGGGTCCCAAGGAGGGGCGGTGAGGCCCTCCCCCCGCCCCTCCCCCCCCCCCCCCCTCCGGCCGTGAACTCTGCACCCTCTCATCCTTGCCTGGTTTAGGGGCTGAGAAGCCTGGGGATTCCCCTCTGGGACCTACTACCAGGGGCAAGGTGAAGCCCCCAGACCGCTCAGTCCCCTCCCACCCAGGGGGCGGTTCTGGTGCCTCCCCCGCCCAACACTGCCCCTGCCCCTTTGGACGGCGCGAGCTTCTGCAGCCCTCCCGAGATGAGCCCATTTGACCCTGACATTGGCCAGGAGAGCACGCACGTTAGAGCAGAAGCTTCTGGCCCGCCTTGTCCCACCCCTGGGGCCCCAGAACAGGGGGCCCCGGCAGAACTCTGACCCAGAGCCCGGGGCACTGGGCCAGTGGGATCATTCAAGGCCACGCAGGCTGGGAGAGGCCTAGAGAGAGAAGCAACCATCCAGATGTTGTCCAGAGCGGTGGGGCCATTTTGCATTCGCACCGTGTAGGATGTATGAGCGTTCCGGGTTTTCATCCTCCTCCTGAATGACCAACTGTTCAGCTCTGCCTCAGGCAGAGGGGTTTCCGGGGATGTGGGACTTTCAGTGCCAGAACTGGAAACTCCCTATTATCAGTACCTTGTATTTTAGCCATTCTAACAGGCATGTAGACAGTACCTCGCTATGGTTTTGTTTGCATTTCCCTGAGAGTTGATGACGTAAAGCATGTGTTCACGTGCTACTGCCATTCACCCGTCTTAATTAATTATGTATTTATTTATGAGATAGAATGAGCAGGGGAGGGGCAGAGAGAGAGAGAGACAGAGAGAGAGACAGAGAACCCTAAGTAGGGTCTGCGCTGTCAGTGTAGAGCCCAACTCAGGGTTCCAACCCACGAACCATGAGATCATGACCTGAGCCGAAGTCAAGAGTTGGACGCCCAACCGACTGAGCCACCCGGGTGCTCCTCACCACCCCCTTTAATGAAGTGTCTATTCAAGTCTGTTCTCAAATTTTTTTTAATTGGGTTGTTTTCTAACCGTTGAGTTTGGAGAGCTCTGTGTATATACGTTGTATAGTATGTGTATAGTATAAATACATATTTCATGTCCGTACATCCGTATGTATGTATGTATGTATTTGGATACGTGCTTTGCAGTTTTTTTCCCCCAGCCTCGTAGCATGGCTTTTCCTTCTCTCAACAGTATCTTTCTGAAAGCAAAATTTAAAAAATTTGTTGACATTCACTTTATCACTGCTTTTCTTTCTTTGCGTTAAAATACACGTAACGTAGGGACGCCTGGATGGCTCAGTCAGTTAAGCGTATGACTCTTGGTTTCAACTCAGGTCACGATCTCAGTTTCCTGAGTTCAAGCCCTGCATAGGGCTCCATACTGACAGGGTGGAGCCTGCTCGGGATTCTCTGTCTCCCTCTGTCTCTGCTCCTCCCCCACTTGCGCTCTCTCTCTCTCTCAAAAATAAACTTAAAAAAATTAAATACACATAACATAAACTATACAGTGTACAATTCAGTGGGATTAACAAATTCACGATGTTGTGTAATCATCACCACTATTTCCAGGACTTTTAAAAAATCACCCCAAACAGAAACTCTGTCCCTCTTAAGTGATGATTCCCTGTTCCCCTCCTCAGCCCCTGGAAACCTGTATTTGACTTTGTCTTTTGAATTGGCCTATTCTCCATGCCTTAGGTAAGTGCAATCATGCAGTATTTGCCTCTTGTGACCGGCGTATGTCCCCTGCGTAATGTGTTTGTTGTTGTTTGTTTTATTTTAAATAGGCTCCATGCTGGGTGTGGACTTGGGACTTGAACACACCACCCAACACAGAACTTGGACTTGACCTCATCAAGATTGGGATGCTTAACTGACCAGCCATCCAGGAGCCCCTGCATGATGCTTTTAAAAGTTCATGTTGTAACACGTGTCAGAACGTAATTCCTTTTCTATTTTATTGTATTTTATTTACTTTAAATTGTGACATAACACATAAAATTTACCATCTTAAAAGTTGTAAGTACATTAGCATTGTTGTGCACTCAATCTCCAGAACTCTTTATTTTGTGAGACAGACTCTGTGTCGATTAAACAGTAACTCCCCCCATTTCCCCTCCCCCGGACCCTGGCACCCACCGTCTACTCTGCGTAAATCTACCCCCTCTAGGGACTCCACGTATGTGGACCCATGAAATAATTGGTCTTCTGTATCTGGCTTCTGTTACGCGGCATAATGCCCTCCAGGTTCATCCATGTTGTCGCAGCTGTCAGAATGTCTTTTTTCAGGCTGACTAGTATTCCACGGCTTTGCTACATCACATTTTGTTTCTCCATCCCACCCTCCACGGTTACTTGAGTTGCTGCACTGATGCACAGGGCATCGGCGAAAGCCCTCCAAGGCGGAGGGGAGGAGGGAGGAGGGAGAGCAGAGAGCGGGGAGGTGGGTGGAAGGGACCACCAGGAGGGAGGATAGAGAGGGGAAGAGAGGAGGGGAGGGGAGAGGAAGGCCGGAGGGGGATGGACGGGACTGGGAGGGAGGACGCAGAGGGGATGGCGGGGGTAATGGAGGAGGCAGACGGGGACGGGGTGGGCGGGAAGGGGAGCGAGTCCACGGGTGGGAGGACGCATGCCCAAGGGCCCCCCCAACCCCCGGCCGCAGGACCCCCTCCTGGCCCCGGCCCCGGCCCCGCCCCGGCCCGGCCCGCGGCCTGCTGGGAGACGTAGTGTAGAGCCGCTCAGGAAGCCCGACTCCGAGTCCCGGCGAGCCCCGCGACACCGCCCTGCCCCGTGGCTTGCCGGGACTTGTAGTCCAGAGCCGGCGGGCACCCGAGCGCGGAGCGAGCGGCGGGACTCGGTGTCCCAGAGAGCCCCGCGCCGGGCCACGACACCGCGCACCGCCCTCGCCGTCGCCGCCGCTGGGCTTTCTCCGGTCGCCGCCGCCACTGCCGCTCCTTCGCGGGCTGGAGGTCCGGGCGTTCCCCGGGCGAGAGGAGGCTGCGGGTGGGAGCCTTCGTGGGCACTGAGGAGCGGGCCGGGGGAGGCCGGGATGGAGCCCCCCGGAGGTGGGCGCGCTGCCGGGTGGGGCCCGCGCCTGCGGCGGTTGGGGAGGGGGCCGGGCGGTGGGGGGTGTCGGGCAGTTACGGACCGTGGGGCGAGCGGAGGGCGCTGAGGGAACTGGGGGCGGGGCTTGGCGGTGGGGGCAGGGCGCGGGGAGGGGGGAGAGGACGCTGGAGGTGGGGTTCGGGGTGGGGTAGGGCGCTGGGGGCGGGGCTCCCCGCTGGGGCGGGGGGGTGTGAGGGGCGCGAAGGGGCTCGGGGACCCGGCCCTGGGCGGCGGGGGGGGAGTAGCGGTGGAGGGTCGGAGGCCGGAGCGCGGGCGGGAGAGGCTAAGACGGGGGCCCCGCTTGGTGAGGCCATCAAGGAACGAGACGGGTGGGGGCGCCTGGCCCCGGGGAGCCCCGTGTACCCCGAGCAGCACCAGCATCGAGCGCGCCTGCTGTCCTTCCAGTTGACTGAAGCGAGGGAGCCGGCTTCCAGAGCCTCGAGGCGGGATCTAGGGGCCTCGTGGGGTTGCAGCCGATGGTCTGAGGGCATCGCAGACATGGCTCACCTCAGGGGCTTCGCCAACCAGGTAAGGCTGGTTCCGGGATGGGGGGTGTGCGGCAGCGTGCCTGCCCCGCCCCCGCACGTGGGAGCGCCGACCGCCACGTCCCGGGAAGACGTTTATTTCACCCACGAGCGTGTCACCTGAACAGCGCCTGGGCTTTCAGGAGAGCCGCCCGCTGAGGACCCCGCTCCTCCGGGGACCCCGAGGAGGGGGCAGTGCAGAGGGGCTGCTGCCTCGGGGCGGCTGGTGCGGGGTTTTGGGGGGCAGATGCGCGCAGACTTCTCAGAATAGAAGGCCCCCCCCCCCCGCCCCCCGCCCCGCGCCCCGCGCAGGAGTGGAGGGTGTGCGGAGGCTGACCTTGGGAGCAGAGCGGGGCCGGGCGGCGCCGGTGGGTTTGTCTGGGAACCTGGGTGGCTGCGTTTGCGGGGTCCCCGGGGCCGGGCCGGGGGCATGCCGGGCTGTGGCAGAGGCTGGGGGTCCCCTCCCTGGGGGCGCGATGAAGCCGCCTCGGGTGACTTGGTGTGTCGGGAGAGCTGAGGGCCCCAGTGTGTTTCTGTCGGGGTTTCTTGGGAAGGCTGCTCTAGGAGCGCGTCACCTGGGCCGGAAGTGCCTGCCTGCAAGGTTCTTGTGCTTCCCCACCCGAACCACTTCGCGGCGTCACCGGCCGGCTCTGGGGGACCCCCCCCCCCCCCACATCCGGCCGGAGTCTGCCCGGCTCCAGGGCCGGCTGCTGGTGCTGGGACGTGGTGGCGGCAGCCAGCGTGGGGGCTTGTGGTTGGTTCCCCTCCCCGTTTTGTTGTCTCAAAACAAGGGCGATGGAGGCAGCACGAAGGAGACTTTTCCTAGGTGCTGGCGGTGTGGTTGTGTCCTCAGTGGGCTGGCTGCTGCAGGGTGATGGGATGGCCCGTTAGCCCCCCTCCGCTGGCATCTGCCCCGGGAAGGTGTGGACGGGGGAGCCTGTGGGGCTCCCATCGAGCAGCGCGTCCTGCACCAGCTGTGGCCACAGGTGGGAACCGGGCCTCGCTGGTTGATGCCGAATGGGGCTGGCAGATTCCTCTCTAGGCTTTGACATTTCTGTCTGGTAAGTCACATTACTGGTGCGCAGAGAAAACTCGGCCTCGAGCTTATTTGCAAGAGCCGCAGGGTACATTTTGCACCCAGAAAGAGCCTCCCTTGCCTTACCCCGCCCCGCCCCCCATCCTGCTGCTGGTGAGTGACAGAAGCTGCAGAGAAAGCACCGGAGAACCAAGCCGGGTGATCGTGAAGTGACTGTATGGAAGCTCACCTTGTAAGTTCCACGGCTGCAGCTCCAAGTGCGCAGGAAGCCCCAAACCCATGTGTGAAGGGCTTTGACATTCATTGTCAGACTTGAGAGGCCGTTAGAGAGGTGCGGGTTAGAAAGAGAGAACTGATTTGGAAAAAGACAAAACACTTTGTCTGGGTGACATTTACTCGTTCAGTAAACGTTTATAGAGCACTTGCCGCCAGTCTCTGTGCGCTAAGCCTTTTGCGTGTGTAGCCTCGTGGTTCCCCTCAGCCTCACCACACAGGTGCCGTCGTCACCCTGGGTTTAAAAAGTCGGTGCTTAGAGATGTTAGTTGGCTGGAAAGTGGCAGATCGAGGCTTCGAATCCAAGTCTACCTGGGGTGACGCTCCCAACCGTCCTGCAGTCCGATGGCAGGATGTGTCTGTCGTCACGGCTTCGAGGTTTCTCCCAATGAATCGGAAATACCCTTTACCGTTCTTTTCCCTCTTAGAATACAGGAAGGGAAAAAAGCTGTGGGAGTAGTTCCCGTGGCTCCCGGAAATCGGAGCCCTGAGCTGCCCCCGTCCCCGTGTGCGGTCGGTGCTTCGTGTCGGCCCTCGGCGTCCAGATCAGACGGGGAGAAGGGACCCCTCAGGAACGAAGCCCCCTTTGTCCTTCCAGAGGCCGGTGGCAGGGAGCCTGTCAGTGTATCATTTTCTCTTGAGACAGTTGTCACTGTGGCCCCGTGGGGCAGTCCCTGCTTGGGGCAGTAGGCTGTGCTCCCCCACAGCCTCCCCCCCCCCACTTGTTCCTGTGCTGCCGCCTGTCGTGTGGTGGGTGGGGATGGCTTCGCTCCCCTCATTTCGTGAGGTGACATTAACGGCAGACACGCTGCCAGGCAGCGGCCACAGACCTGGCAGCCTCGGGGCTGGAGGACAAGGGTGTCAACCCCCAGAGCCAGTCGAGCTTTTGAGCTGTTACAGCATCGCCTGGAAAAGCAGCCCGAGGCCCCCAGACCCAGGAGCTACTTGCCTTTCCTTCTCCCGGCGGGGCTGGGAACAGGTGGGCCCTGTGACATTCTTGTAGCGTCAGGGTCGCAGCCAGGCGCGTGCACGTGTCACACTGTCTGCTGAGTTGACTGGCCTGCAGTCGGGGGGGACTCAAGGAGTATGAGAGTCGGGGGTTGGGGCTCCCCGCCTTCCTCGCCAAGCCAGGAACTCTAGCTTAGGGTCCACCGTGTTCTCCCGGGCAGTGGGGGTCTGAGTGCCCCGTCTGGGGGTTTCCCTTGTTGGGTTGCTGGCCCTGCGTGGAGAGGGCCGCGGTGTTCTCAGCAGGGCTGAGGGGAGCAGAGCAGGAGGACGTGTTGCCAGCAATTGCCTGAGGGTGGGAGGGGACCCGCTGATTGGTGCTGCCTGCTGTCCGTCCCACCTCCTCCAGCTCTTCTCTCAGGGCGCCTTAGGGGAGGGACTCTCTTCGGCGACAGAGGACACGAGGTCAGGGCACCAGCTGGACTGGAGTTACTGGACAGCCGTCGTGGGGCGTCCTGCAGGGCTGTGCCAGCCCTTCTGGGGCAGGGGACAGGCTGGCGGTCTGGTGGACCGCCGCCCCCGGCACCGAATAGGCGGTGGCGGTTGAGTCGATGGCAAGAGCCTCTGGGAAGGTGCTGTTTGGGCCGATGCGGAAGGAGCAGGTCCGGGAGGGGCCGTGTCCCAGACCATGCCCCACCGCGGCAGCCAGGGAACAGCGAGGTCCCCCACCCGCTCGCGGAGAAGGCCCTCCGGCAGGAAGGTGTTCTTGTCCGGCCGCCGGCCGGTCGCGTGTGGGGTCGCGTGTGGGGCGGGGGGTTGGCGGGATGGCGCAGGCGCCCTGCCGGGCCTTTCTTTCGGGTGGGGGTGGGTTCTGGCCACGTGATCCGCGCCACCCCCCTCCCGAACACAGCCGAGTGGCTGCAACTCGCGGCCACATGCCTAACCTGTCCTGGTTTTCTTGACACGCGCGGCAGGAATGGAGATGCCCGGCGGTTGGGCCCGAGGGACCCGAGTGGCGCTCAGCTCTGTATCCTGCTGAAGCCTTCAGCCTTGGCTTGGGGGCTCGGTGGTAACTTGACCGCGTGCACCCGCTGCGCCTTGTCCTCTACATGCACTGGCTTGGGGACTGGGCTGCTGGTTCTGGTGAGGAAGCGAGGAGGGCCACGTTCCTGAACCAGCTGGGCCAGCGTGTGGGTGGAGCCCGGCCCGGCCCGGCCCGTCTGTGGGGACTGTGCTGAAGTGCTGCTCTGCCCCTTGGTCCCGGCCAGGCCCCGCTCCATCTGCTGTCCTGCGGGGCTCCTGGCACCCGACGGCCCCTGCTGTCCCGGCTCTCCGGGTGCTCGGAATCAGGGCTGCTCACCTGTGGGCCTGCGTGCTGCCCCCTCCCTCCCGGTCGCACACCTCGGGAAGGCGGCTAATTAGCAGTTTCTGTTGACGCGTAGTCTCTGTCTGGAGCCGGTCAGGCCCGACGTGGAGCTTTGCTGGGGGTGAGCCCAAGGTGGGCTCCGTGTGTGTGCCGAGTCCATGCGTGGAGGGCTCTGCTCGGGACCGGGGGCGCCCACCCACCGCAGGATGGGCCGTCCCTCGGGCCGATGAGGCACGGGAAGCCGTACTTTTCTCCCTCGTGTACCCGGCACCAAGATGCTCTGTTGCCGGTGGTGCTGGGGCTGTGGCAGCGGCCTCTGTGCCGGGAGGCGCCTCCTGGTGGATCCGAGTCTCGGGGCCTTGGAAAACCCTTTCTGCCTCTGCCTGGACAAGACGCTAGGCTCCCACCCTCCTGGCCCCCTGTGTCACTCTGGGGCTGTGTGGACTGCTGCTGGCTCTCTGAGGACACAGTGGCTTGGAGTTCCCAAGAGAGTGCTGTTCTCGGGAGCCCGGGGGGCCACGTGCGCAGGGGTGTTGCCTCCTTCGGGCAGCCCCCCGAAGGCTGAGCGCCATCTCAGCCCCTGACGTGTGGAAGGTCAGTGTCAGGCGTGTGAGTGTCCGCCCGCGGGCGGGCGGGCGGGCGGGCGCCCCTCTGCCGGCCGCGCCCTGGTGCTCAGACCTCTGGGCGCTCATTTTCAGGCTTTGAATTGAAGTCCGAGGACAGGACAGTGCGCTGGTTTTGCGTGGTACTTGAATATCCAGGGTTAAGCATCCAAGACAGCATCAGTTTTCAACTCCCCGCGGTGTGAGGGTGGAGCTGTCTTGAGGACTGATTTGGGGACCAGAAGGGAAGCCATTTCCGGGGGGTGTGGCTCCCAGGTGTGCAGGGAGAACCGGCTGATGCCATAGACTCTTGCTCAGGAGGACTTCAGGGGGGCGTCCGGGGAACCGAGCGCGCCGGTACCTCCCTCCCCCGCCCCCGAGTCTAGCTGGGGTGTGTTTGTTACAAACCAAGAGGCAGCATGGGTACGTTCTTGCGAACTAGGCCCCTGGTCCGCGAGACTGCATCGGTGCTGTCCCCGTTGTCCCCGCTATCCTATGGGATAGCCTCGCTGCCCCCAAATCCCCATTTCCTACCCACGTATCCCCTTTAAGCTTGTCCTTGTGCCTCACTTGGCCCTCCCCACGTGTCCATGTGTGGGGTGTGGGCAGGTAGGGCATGACCTTCACCGTCTCTCCACCTGCTCCACAGCCTGGTCCCTTGGCTGCTGCGGGGGCCTCTGTGCTCCTTTGTGGGGAGGGTACGTTTAGGTTTCCTGAACAAAGAGGTAAAAGCAGCAAGGAGAGCGGTGCCTGGCTGGCTCAGTCAGAAGACCGCGACTCTTGATCTTGGGGTTGTGAGTTCAAGTCCCACAGTGGGTGTAGAGATCATTTAAAAAGCGTAAACTTAAAAAAAAATGTGGGTGGGCTCCCTAGCTCCTCATTTTGGGGATTGCCACCTCCTCCAGTAGGGTCACCCTCAGTCTGCCTGCTCCGTGTCTCTACAGCACTCACGCGTGGACCCCGAGGAGCTCTTCACCAAGCTCGACCGTATCGGCAAGGGCTCCTTTGGGGAGGTGTACAAGGGCATCGACAACCGCACCAAGGAGGTGGTGGCCATCAAGATCATCGATCTGGAGGAGGCCGAGGATGAGATCGAGGACATCCAGCAGGAAATCACTGTGCTCAGCCAGTGTGACAGTCCCTACATCACCCGCTACTTCGGCTCCTACCTGAAGGTGCCTGTGGGGTGGGGGCTCACTCCATGCCAGGCCTGCGCTTGGATAGATGCCCGTGACCGCCGCCCCCCACCCAGGCTGCCTCCAGAGAGGCAGAAAGTCCCTGTACCTGCTCGGGAGGCCCGGGCTGGGTCTGCCCCCACATGGGGACGGTGGGGACAGGCCGGGTCTGAAGGATGAGGGCACTCAAGAAACTACAGTCCCGAGGGCCAGGTAGGCATGTAGGACATGAATGCGACCTAGTTGGCTCTGAAGTGGCCGTGGTGTCTCACTTCCTGGCTGTGCCGTCTTCCCAGGCCAGGGCAGCCCCACGGCACAGCGTCTTTGAGCCCATCTCCCGCTCTGCCTTGGGGGCCCGCCCAAGGGGCCGCCTGGGTGCAGGTGCCCGCAGGCCGAGTGCCGGCTGGACACGTCATGCCTGCAGCCTGGTTCCCGTTGGGGTACTGGCATGGGGGACCTGGCCACCGGCCTGAGCACTGGGTCCATCTACACACACACACATCAGGGCTGTGACAGGAGGGGGGCTGGATAGGGGCCCCTGGGGCCTTTTTGCGGTGGGTCCCTGAGGGTCGGTCCCTGAGGGTTCCTGAGGGCTGGAGGCCTGAGTCTCCCCTGCCGGGGAGTGTGCGTGTGTCTTGGGGCCGTGGCCTTGAGCTCACGGGCGTTTCTCTGGGCCCAGGGCACGAAGCTGTGGATCATCATGGAGTATCTGGGCGGAGGCTCCGCATTGGACCTGGTGAGGCATAGGCTGCGGCAGTGGGCGGCTTGTCGTGGGCAGGAGTGGACACAGGAGGTGGCTGTGGGGCTTGGGGCAGCAGCCCTGGACCCACTGCCTGAGGACCCCCGGCTCCTGTGGGCCTCCGGTCCTTGGCTGCTTCGGTGTGGTGCGTGCTAAGAGCCTTCTCAGCCCAGAAGTGAACTGGGGTCCATTTCCACTGGTTTCCCAGGGGTTCTGGGCTGGTGGGGTGCGGGCGGGTCAGCGCCCCCAGGTACGTGGGCTCGGCAGTGGCCGGGACCCCCTTCACGCCAGCGGAGAGAACGGTAGATGCCGTCTGGAGAGAGCCTCCCCCACTCCCACCTGACTCAGCATCTGAAGTCCACTTGTCCCCTGGTGGAGGCCCCTGGTGGGGGTGCCTGAGGCCCTGCCGTCCCTTCTCTGCCTGCAGCTGAAACCCGGGCCCCTGGAGGAGACGTACATCGCCACCATCCTGCGGGAGATCCTGAAGGGCTTGGACTACTTGCACTCGGAGCGCAAGATCCACCGAGACATCAAAGGTCCCCGGGGGCGCGGCCCCTGTCCCTCGTCCCCGTCCCCTGCAGACCCTAGAAGCGCCAGGGTGCGAGGTGGAGGTCGCTGCGAGGGGTGTGCGGCTGGCGGTGCTGGGGGGTCTGGGATGTGGGGACCCTTGTAGTTCGGTGCTTCTGGCCTGAACTCCCTTGGTCCGTCCGACGCCGAGCGGTGCCGTCTTGCTCTGTTCCTGAAGACGCTGCCAGTAACAGAACTTTCCGAGTATGTTGTGCCCGTACGGTGGGGACCCCACCTCTGCTCCTCGGGTCGGAAGGGACCTGATTAATGCAGACGTGTGGATTTTTGCTCGTGGTCTCCTGAGCGCCCAGTGTGTGCTCCAGCGGCCCCACCGTGGGAGCTGGCCCTGCCAAGGGCAGCCGGGGGTGTGAGGGCGAGGGCCAGAGTCACCTCTGCCTGCTTTGCCGTTCGGGAGAAAAGGGCGGCGGCTCTGTTCTTGGGGTTTGTTATATAAGGCACACTCTGGGAAGGCCTGGACCTCGTGCCCAGGCGGGCCCCTCCCGCAGCCACCCCCCGGCTGTGCACGTGGTCCTGGGTGCCTGGCCTGCCGGGTGCCGAGGAGAGCTAAGGTCCCTGAGCCAGACCTGCTGGCGTCCCCAGGTAGCCCTGTGCTTCCTCAGGCAGCTGTGTGCAGGGGGAGGGGCCCTGCGCGGCGCTGAGGGTGACCCCCTACCGTCCTGTGTCGAGCAGCCGCCAACGTGCTGCTCTCAGAGCAGGGTGACGTGAAGCTGGCCGACTTTGGTGTGGCGGGGCAGCTCACAGACACACAGATCAAGAGGAACACGTTTGTGGGCACCCCCTTCTGGATGGCACCCGAGGTCATCAAGCAGTCGGCCTACGACTTCAAGGTGGGCACGGCGGGCGGCAGGGGGGCCGCCGTGTGGCTTGGGGCCCCCCCGGCGGCAACAGTCCTGTATGGGTCTCTGTCCAGGCTGACATCTGGTCGTTGGGCATCACGGCCATCGAGCTGGCCAAGGGCGAGCCTCCGAACTCTGACCTCCACCCCATGCGTGTCTTGTTCCTGATTCCCAAGAATAGCCCGCCCACCCTGGAGGGCCACCACAGCAAGCCTTTCAAGGAGTTTGTGGAAGCCTGCCTCAACAAAGACCCCCGATTCGTAAGGCCTGTCTCACCCTGGCCGCTGGGGCCCTGGCTCTGTGGGATGGGCCAGGAGGAGGCCTGAGCGGCTGAAGGCGGTAGGGGCGGCTCTGGGACCGGGCCCCAGAGAACGGCCCCGTGGGAGGGGACGGGGCCTGAGGCCCCTTCCTTGCGCCCAGCCTCGCCCAGCCCCGAGCGCCTCCTGATCCAGAGCGGGCCCTGGCCAGGGGCTGAGGTCTGGGGGAGCTCGTGGCGGGTGTTTACCTGGTGTGGAGGGGATGTGTTCCACCCCAGCCTGCTGGTGGCCTCGTCCCTCTGGTCCCCGGGGGGAGCCGTGAGCTCCGGGAGCGTAAAGGCAGAGCTCAGCCGTCCCTGGCGTCCGCTGACCTGTGCCCTTCCTTCGGCAGCGGCCCACTGCCAAGGAGCTGCTGAAGCACAAGTTCATCACCCGCTACACCAAGAAGACCTCCTTCCTCACTGAGCTCATTGACCGCTACAAGCGCTGGAAGTCGGAGGGGCACGGCGAGGAGTCCAGCTCCGAGGACTCCGACATGTAAGGGCCCTTCCGGGGGTCACGCCCCCTGATGGCCGTGGGCCTTGTGCCGTGGCGGGGGTGGGGGTGGGGGGTCAGTGGGCCCCTAGGGCCCCAGGGCGGGCCTACTCGACATTTAGGGCCACGAGTTTGCCTCCAAAATCAATGGGGAGACTAAGGGCAGGTGTGGGCCTTGGGACCCCCAAATCCCAGCCCCCATGCTCCTCACGACCCTTCTCACCTTCCACCGTAGTGACGGAGACGCTGAGGATGGAGAGCAGGGCCCCCTCTGGACGTTCCCCCCCACCATCCGGCCGAGCCCCCACAGCAAGGTGCACAAGGGCACAGCCCTGCACGGCTCCCAGAAGGTCTGACCTGGCTGGGGGGTGGGGGGCAGGCACCCAGGCCTGGACACCTCACGGGCTGCACCTTTTAAGGAGGTCAGAAAGCTGGGAGGGGGGCGGGGCACGCCTGACCCTGGGGCACACTCGCTCTCATCACCCTGCCGGGGCTTTGACTTGGCAGTCTGCGGAGCCCGCCAAGAGGCAGCCGAGGTCCCAGTGCCTGTCCACGCTGGTCCGGCCTGTCTTTGGAGAGGTAAGGGCCAGGTCAGGGGGTCCCCTGCGGCAGGAGGCTATCGTGCTTCCCTGCACATGCTGTCCCCACGTTGTGACCTTGAGGTTTATCAGGAGGTGTGCTGGCCAGCCCCCCCCCCCCCCGCGTGTGGGGCTTCTGGGCCCCTTGAAGCCCATTGTGGTTGGACCTGGACCTGGGGACCAGGCTTTCTGAGCAAAGCAGAAGCGGCCGGGAGAAAGTACTTTAATGTGACCTCCCCGAGTTCTCCCCCTGCTGTGGTGGTTTGGGGTCTCAGGATGGCTTTGATCGAAAACTCCTGTGACTTTTATTTTGAACTGCCAACGCATGGGATGGTCATCTGTTGAGACAGAGCCTGGGAGGTTCAGTTCTCAGTGCTGGATGTCGGGCCCAGGGCAGGGAGGCCTCAAGGGCCATGCGACCCTGCATGTCACCTACCAGTGGGGGGCCGATAGCACCCCAGGGACCCCCACACCCTGGACTTGGGGCTGGCAGTAGTTCAGGGGCCCAGTTCCCACCGCAGGCCCAGAGAGGGAGGAACGGGGTGCTGAGAGCCTTCCTGAGGCAAGCGGGCCCTTGGGTATCCGCTGGGGGGCAATGGGTAGAGGCGGGAGAGCTCCCCCCTGGAGGGGCCTGATATGCAGGGGAGGCGGTTGGGGAGGAGCAGGTGGCAAGAGCGGTACTGTCGGGCCATGGACCAGGAGCTTGGGCTCAGCTGGGACACGTCCCCACGCTGGGGAGGGAGGCGGCCAGTGTCACAGGAGTGCCGGGGCTGTAGCGCCCTGGGCCGCTTGGAATGTGTAGAGTGGAGGGGTGGGGCTCTGGGCTGCTGGAGCCCCTGCACCGTGTGTGATGGCGTGTGTGTGGGGAGGTTGGGGGGGGTGGAGCACAGCCTCATCCAGGTGGTCGGGGCCCCCCTGTGGGGCCTGGTTCTGTGGACAGGGCCTGAGGTGGAGGCCGCCGGACAGGGTGTGCTAGGAGGCACCCTTGTAGTTTCTGTGAGGGGTGTGGCAGGGGACCCGGGTGACCTGCTTCTAATCCCCAGGGCGGTGATGCCTCCATCTGGTTCTCACAGCCCCCGGTGGTGGTGGGGCCCAGGGTCAGGATGCCTTGATCTGGCTGTGCTGTGCACTGGGGGGGGTTCTGAGCTGTTCTCTCAAGTTTGCGGGGCCTGAGGCACCGGATTTCTGTGACCCTTGGGAGGAAGCCACGCGGTTAGCCTGGCCCACTGTAGCGTGACGGTGACAGGCCAGTAGAGACCCCTCTCGAGAACGGAGTTGGGAGATTCCCTCAGGCGTGGGGGTGGGGCAGCATCTGTCTTTGCGGGAGCCCCGGGTTTGGCCTAAGCAGCAATCCGAGGAACCCCGGGGGACCCGGCCCACCCTAGCTCTGCGGTGGACCGACAGCTGGGGTCCCGCAAACGCAGGTCACGGCGAAGGGCCGGGAAGCCTTCCGCGGGAGCTTCCTTGTGGGAGCGTCAGAGCCGAGGGCCCCGGGGTCGGCAGTTCCGGTCAGGCTCCCGGTGGTCTCTCCACAGCTCAAGGAGAAGCACAGGCAGAGTGGCGGAGGCGTGGGGGCGCTGGAGGAGCTCGAGAACGCCTTCAGCCTGGCCGAGGAGTCCTGCCCTGGCATCTCGGACAAGCTGATGGCGCACCTGGTGGAACGGGTGCAGAGGTGAGGCCCGGGGCGCCGGCCTTGTCTGCGTCGGCTTCTCTTTTTCTCTCCTCTGGAGCCTCGGGGCCTGCGAGGAGAGGCTGCGGCCCTCGCGGCCCCCGGCGGGCTGTGCTCAGAGGCTCGGGTCAGAACGCGGGCCGCCCCCTCCCTCGGCATCCCGGAGCCCCCACCCTGTCCGGGGCCGTGCCCCTCCTGGCCGGGAGTGACCGCGTCTCCCCCGCTCCGCAGGTTTTCCCACAACAGAAACCACCTGACGTCATCCCGCTGAAGGCGCTGCTGCTTGAGAAGTGGGGAGAAGGGTCTTTGTGCGGAGCCCCCTGTGCTGTCGTGGCCACGTGGGCCTCACTGCCGGGTCACCGCCCCCCACCCGCGCAGAGGGTCCCTCTTCCACGTCCCCTCCTGGCAGCGGAGCACCGACAGGCGACCATGTGGCACGAGGAGCAGAGACTGTCGGGGCAGCCCTGCCTCCTCCTCCCCTGCCTGGGGTCCCCCGAGGCCGCGCCGGGCCCAGGTTTGCTTCGTGTCACGTTACCGTGTCTCCCAAAGACTCGTTTCAGCCAGGACTTTTTTTTTTTTTTAAAGAAACTGAACTTCCTGCTTCCCTAAATGTTCTGAGGTTAAGGTGTTAGTTTTCATAGAACATCGAGAGGCTCGGGCCACTTTCAATAAAAACCTGAATCGGACAGATGCTGGTGGTGGGCGGGGGCCCCGGTTCTGGCTTCTAGGTCCTTATCATGGCACAGGGTGACCCTGTGGCCCGCTGGCAGGAGAGCAGGGGAGAAACTCTTTATCTTGGACCGCACGCACGTTTGCATGGACAGAGTAACAGAGCCCGTGTCCATTTACTTTGATTTGTGAGGAAACCCTGGGGGAACCGAGAAACTCTAGGCCCTTGCCCTCCCGGGGCCAGGTGGGAACGTTGGTGTCCTCTCCTCCAGAGGTCTGTGGGGCGGGCTCCAGAGTGGCTTCTGCTGGACTTGCGTGGACACGTGTCATCTGGCGTGCAGCTGCAGGGCCCACCCTGGTTCCTGTTCCGGGCCGGTCCTCGGCAGGGCGCTGCTCTGGAAGAGGAGAGGGCAGGGGAGCGTGGGGTGCGGCCACCATCCCTGAGCCGGGCCCGCCTTTTTACTTGCGTGTCCTTCCCGGTGCCCACTGGGTCTCGGGATGACGACCCTCCCAGAGGTCGCTGTGAGGCGTCCCCACGCTGTCCTACCCCACCTATCCTACGCCGGGGACCCGAGGAGACCACAGCCACCCCTGCGCCGTTGGGAAGACGGGACCCGCCGTCACGGGGGATGTGCTGACCCTGCTCTGCTCCTTGGTTCTGCCCTCCTCGGGCAGGGCGGGCTTCACGCCTCGTCCTCGGGGCGCCTGGCCCTCCCAGGTGAGCTGCTGGCTCTCTCGATCACCTCCATCCACCTGGAGAAGAGGCTGGGCCGTCAGAAGCTCCCAAGATGCTCGCTCGGGTTTCAGGGTGTGCCCTGGTCACACCAGTGGCCTTGTGCTCAAATAACTCCCCAGGGGTAACCCTGGGCACGGAGCGAACGGGCCAGCCAGCCCTTCTGGAGGCGGCACCCAGCCCTTCTCTCCAGGGCTCAGAGCGCCTGCCTCCGGCACCCTCTGTAACAACAGGAGACCCGCGGGGACAGCGGCCGACCGTGGCCGCCTGCCACAGGATTACCTCTCAAACGTGTACTTGCTCTCAGCCCGGAAGAAGTAGACGTGGGACTTGAACTGGAGCTTGAAGACGTGCTCCTTGTGGATGCAGTCAGCCTCCTTGGGGACGCTGACACTGTAGCCCAGCAGCGGGAGGCTGGCCAGGGGGTAGTCGTCCTGCAAGGTGGCACGTGGCTCGGCGGGTGCGCCCCCCCGACCACCGCCCAACCCGCTCTCCCTGTCGGGACTGAATGCCCCGTGAGCGCGGGCGGAGGAGCCGGGAGGCCGTGCTCTCCTGTGCCAGGAGCAGGGGCCGCTGTCTGCCAGCGCCAAGGGCACGGCCGCCTCCCCGCCCCGGCTCCGTCCAGCACCTTTACCTGATGAGTTTTGTAGAAGAACAAACAGAAGTTGGTGAAAACCACCCAGAGCTTCTGCCAGCCGTTACTGTTTTTGAATTTTCTCAGCAGATACCCTGAAAGCTGGTTCTATGGGAAAGAAAGACACCGGTACTGGTTAGGGTCCTGGGACTCTGTCCCGGAGCAGCACCTGCTACCCCGAAGCGCGCATCGGCCCCCGAGGGCTTTCTTGGCTGTGGCCTTGACTACACTTTCCTGGGCGGCAGCTTCCTTCGCCAGGGCTCTGGGTCGTCAGTCTGTTCATAGTCTGACAAGGATGTTTACAGATGTGGGGGGTGAGGTCCCAGGCGCTGAGTAGAAGGACGCGAAGTTTCTTTTCCCTGTTCATAACCTCCCCAGCCATGACCCTCATAAACCCGATGCTGTGACAGGCCACGTGGAGCCAAGTTAGCACAGTCCCAACGAGACGGCCTGGCCCTGAGCGTGGCGTCCTGACCCAGGATGGCCCCTGTGGCCAGTGGCCCCGCCTCTCCCTTGTAACCCTGACTGTGCTCACGAGGGCCCTGCAGGGACGCCGTCACCGTGCGGGCCTTCAGCCCGCACTCCTCGCACTGGGCTCGTGGGGCCTGGCGTGCTGGCGGTGCTCTGCCCTTTCTGTGGGCCCTACCTTTCGGGCCCCAGTTGACGGGGGAGCCCGGGGCTCTGACGGCTTCCTCACTTGGTTCTGCCTCAGGTACGACAGGAGCCCAAAACCCACAGCGAATGGGAGGCGGCCTGGGGGCCGAAGGGCTGGAGCGTGAAGTGGCCGCTCCGGGTGAAGGAGGTGGGAGGGGAGGCGGCAGCCCCCATGAGACCGCCCTTTCCGGAGAACCCCAGGGACGCCGTCCGCCCGGATCCTCCCACACGGAACTAATCTCGTGGGCCTGCACAAGCCCTGATGGTCACGGTCAGCCCGCAGCCTGGTGGCCCCCTGCTCTGCCCGGTCCAGCCCTCCTCCCCTGTAGCCAGCGCAAGCAGAGGGCGCTTGGGGCCGCCGTACCTCGACGGCCGCGCTCTGGTCGGCTCTGGAGACGCTGGTGTTCCGGTACCAGCACACGTGCACTGTGGTGTTGGCCCGGTGCTGGCCCTGCCCCTCCAGGGACCCGTGGACGCCATGAGTGTCTTCGGACTCTTGCTCCGGAGAGACCTCCTCAGAGGACCCTGGGGAAGGAGTCGGCCCTCTGCTCAGAGGGAAACGGGAGCACGGGGCGAGTAGGGCGGGGGTGGGGGGTGCTTTTGGTCCAGTGCTCTGGACTGGGGGACGAGGGAAGCCTGCAGCCCGGGTCAGCAATGGGCGGAGAGCAGTCACACGCGCTTCTGCCAGGAGAGCTCGTGGCCCCTCCCCGCGCCCCTCCCAACCTCTCCCCTGGTGTTCGGGGTGCCTGGACCGTTCTCTGTGGAGGGAGAGCCTGTGGGCCGGCAGGAGGCCTGTGACCGAGAAAAGGGATCTGTAGGGAAGCTTAGGTGCAGCGGGGTCCCCGAGGGGGCGTCCCGGCCGGAACTCACTGCAGGGAGGAGCGCAGAGCACGCTACCCGGCAGCACCAGGGACGGGTCACCCCCGCTCTTGGCCACGTCGATGGCAGTGTTCAGGTCACATATCCACTTCTCCTTTTCCAGGCGGGTGCTGGTGGGGGAGGGCCGAGGCTCAGCGCCCGGATCACAGGACCCAGGCCACCAGGGGCTCCCTGCTGTGCCGGCTTCTCTGACTGAAGGTCCGAGGGCCGCACCCCCCTGGGAGGTGAAGGGCCTGGAGGGGGCGCTTCTCCAGGGACACTTCATTCCCGAAACCAGAACTTTCAAGTCTCTGCCGCTGAAATACCAGACCCGTTCCTGGTTCATGATTAAGCTGCCACGGCTTCCTGGTGGGGCATTAAGTGTCCTGTGCTCTCTGACGGCAGCCGTGACGCGATGACGACGGGGTGGAAGCCCAGAGCCAGGCGCCCGCCCGGGAGGAGAAACGCCTCCCCTCTGGAAGGGGCCGGGGACCCCCGGCCCCTACAGGGCAGTGAGCCGCCTGCTCACCTTTGAGCTCAGGCCTCCTTCACACTGGGGTGATTTGGGGGAAGTGGCTCGGCCGTGGGAGCAGGTGGAGGCCGGTCCCCTCCCCGACTTGAGGGCACCTAAGTGCCACTAACCACGTGGGCTGCCCCTGGTCGAGGCAGCTCAACAGCACCGTGGCCGCTCCGTGGGGACATTCTCAAAGGTCACTCGCTTCCCACCACAGGAGAACCTGCTCTCCGGTCACATAACTGAAGCAGGGCTCAAGGGGGCACGCGCCCCACAACGACCTCGCTCGTGCCAGGGAAGCACTCCCCCGCCCCACCCCACCGCCCCGGGCCGCTGGGTGCACGGTGGAACATTCTTACCTGGCTGCTACCACGACTGTTTTCTGAGCTGCACAAATGGTGAAACAGTGTGGAACAGACCGCCCGCTCTCGCCCTCTTCTACCTGTGGCGGGAGAAGAGGCGGGCGTGTGGAGTGAGCCCGGGGCCGGCAGAGCCCGCGCCTGCAGCACAACACAGGTGCCTCGGAAGCCCTGTGCTGGGCAAATCTCTGCTGACTACCAGGGGCTACAGGGGGCATGGGGATCCCCAGGCCACGGCACCTGCCACCCAGGTGGGCGAGCTGTGGGCCGCAGGGCACCGAACTACTCACCGGTGGGTCCAGCACTATTAGCTGAAAGTCAAGCACAGGAAAAAATGTTGAGCATTTTCATTATCAAAAAGGGAAATGGACAGTTTGCTTTATAAACCTGGTACCAAAACCTGACAAAGTTAGCTTCAGAGAAAAACCTAACGGACTGCTCACGGTTCTAAGTGACTCACTGAAGTAACTCCCAAATAAAATACTATCCAATCAAACCCAAAGCACAGACAAAAAATTGCCCTGTGACCGAGGAAGGGTGCTCCCGGGATGCGACGGTGCTTTGACGCTGGGAAGCCGGCCAGCAGAGGTCTCCCTGTCGGGAGGAGGGCGGTCATTTCTGCAATGCCACATACACCTCAGCTAAAATCCAACGTGTGACTTCTGATGTCTCTCACGTGGAAACAGGAGGAAGCCGTAAACATGACACAGGTTCTCTTTCTGAAGCCAAGACCTGTCACCCTTCCCTCTGCATTCAGGATGAGGCCGGCTGTCTGTTCCCCGGGACCACCCGGTTACAGACCACCCCCGAAGAGACGGCTTCCCTGTGTGGGGGCCCATGCGATGCCAACCACCAAGCCTCACGCAGGACACAAAAGATCTGAAAGTGTGAGCAGCGGCCAGCAAGAGAAGGTCACGATGTTCGTCTCCCTGTAAGTCAGCACGTAAATGTAATGCCATTGAACTAGAAATCCCGGTGCTGTTTTTGGAAGGAATTTGTCCAAATGATTCCTCAGTTTATCTGGAAGAATTAAATACTTGAAAGTAGCAAAGAACTTTTTAAAAAGGAGGACGAATAAGGGGTGGAGCTTCCCAACACAGCAACCCCCCCACATGACAGAACAGTGTGACTGAGGCTGGCCCGGAGAAATGAGACGGGAGGCCCAGCAGGCACCCCAAGTGTGAAGGCCACAGTGTTTCCATGACGAGGGCAGCCTTGGAGGTCAGAGAGAAACAGGTTCGACAAAGGAAGCTGCGTGCAAGGGGGGACGTGGCACGTCCCCATCTGGTGGCCCGCAAGGAAACACGTTCAGGCAGTTTGTGAGGGAGACTTAAGGAAACTGAATGTATCAGAAGAACAAAAAGGCGCTGGTGTGATCTTGGCACAGGGAAGGACTTCCTGAGCCCGCACTAAGGATGGGAGCCCTGATGGAAAAGATGAACTGATCTGACTATAAAAATGTCTGAATTCCCTCCTTCAGCAAGGATTTGTTGGGACCTCTGTGCCAGGTGCCGTCCCAGGAGGAAGACACGATCACTGTCCAGTGGACTTAAAATTCTACCAGATCACACCAAACCGCAGGCGAGACAAACAGGACTTGCCAGCTGCGGAAGGGATCCGTGGCCTCCGCGAGCGGGTGGCGTCTATAAAATGCGGCACAAATGTGTACGAAGAGCCAACGGACCGACAGAGACCGTGGCAGCAGACACCCGCGTGTCTCCTCGGGGAGGCCCCAGACTCTAGGAGACACGGACTCCGTCAGCCTCCACGACCGTCCAAAAGCTGCGCCACCGGCCGGACTGCGAAGGATGAGGGGTGAGTGCCCAGTGCCCCCCGACGCCGTGGAAAGAGGCTCGGATGCACTTAGTGGGAGGCCGGGTCGTGCGTATGCTCCGGCAGTGATGTGGCGCTGATATTCGGAGCCAGAAAAACGAGCGTGCCCAAGGCTCGAACAACACGTGCCGGGCGTAGAGATGTGTAGAAAGACCAAAATCCAACGGGGTTATTTCTAATTTCGAAAAACTAAATGGAGCCAGAATGTCCAATGTCGGGAAACAGTTCAGAAAGCCAGAGTCTGGCCTCCCAGTCCACTGCCCGTCTCCATTAAATGTGCACGGAGCCCACCTATTACAAGCACGGGAGACGTTAGGGATGAAGCGCTGAGCAAGAACAAACGAGTTACAGAAGAGCTTGTAGGTGATTGCGCCGTGCCACCCACGGAAATGTTCCCGTACAGACGAAGCCTGAAGGGCACGTTGCAAAATGCCAACAGTGCGTGTTACTTGGTGGCGAAGTCATGAGAGATTTTTATATTTTCCATTTTTTTCTATAATGAAAGTATAATTAAAAAATATACACTTTAGGGGTGCCTGGGTGGCTCAGTCGGTTAAGCGTCCGACTTCAGCTCAGGTCACGATCTCGCGGTCCGTGAGTTCGAGCCCCGCGTCGGGCTCTGGGCTGATGGCTCAGAGCCTGGAGCCTGCTTCCGATTCTGTGTCTCCCTCTCTCTCTGCCCCTCCCTCATTCATGCTCTGTCTCTCTCTCTGTCTCAAAAATAAATAAATGTTAAAAAAAATTAAAAAAAATATATACACTTTAGAACAGATGGGGTCTGCTTCCAGCGAGGGCAGAGGACTGTGTTCGGACAGGCCCCGTTTTGCCGAGGGTGGGGAACACCACCAAATGTTACAGGCTCGGGTGCCCAGTGGAAGGAGGCACAGTGCCCAGGAACACGGAGGGCCGGGAAGGGGAAAACACCCTTGAAGAAGGGTGGGGAAATTGAGGCAGACCAGGCAAGTGTAGCAGAGTGGTGTCTGAGCCCCCACCCGTGGGCACCTGGACGGGAGGCTGGCGGGGCTGCAGGAGAGACGCTCACTGCAGTGTGGCCTGTTCTGGACCAACGGCACAGCTCTGTGGCAAACACCCGAACCTGGCCAGCCATCTTGACTGTTCCCAAAGACGGGGTCCAGGCTGAGTGCAGGTTTACGCTCAAGGGCGAGTGGACAGTGAGTCGATGTGTGTGCGTGAGCCTCTCTGAGACCTTCACGCAGGGTCGTCAGACCACGAACAGCACCGACCACAAAAGGTAAGGCTGGGGAACTGGGTCACGTCAAAACGAAGGGCTCGTCAGAGACCACACTGAAGTGTCTGGCTGAGCCTGTGCTGAGGGGACACAGACATGCTGACCGGTGTGTGGCGTGGACAGAGAGCACGCTGTGCAACAGGGTCACCGGCGGCCCAGGCCCGCTACGGCGGCGCACAGACGGGGTGCGACGTTTCCTGTGGCCAGGTCCTAGAACATGGAGGGAAGGCCCGAGCCCAGCCCCCAGCTACAGCCTGACGACTTGTTGGTGGTGCTGTCTTCCGGTTTTGAAGCTGTGTGCGCATGTGCACGTGTGACAGAACTAGGAACGATCAGACGACGTGAAGAGAACGGCCCATGTGAGAAGGGATGAGCACAAGAGCAGTGAAAGGGGATCGGGGTTTTTTTTTTCAAGAGCTGGGTCGGCCCCATTCCCTGAGCACCCAACTGGGGTCTCCCATTGTGCCGTCCAAGGAAGGACAGGCCCCCAGGGGAACGGCAGGTGGGCTGGAGCGTGAGGAGGGATAGTAACGACCATTGGCGCGGTGCCTGGCACTCACCAGCATGCCACGGAGAGGAAGGAGGCCCCGGATCCGGAAGTGGCTGGTACCGGTGACCCCTTTGCTTGTGTAGAGCAGCATATCTGAGAACTGAAGACGACAGGCTTTATTACGTGAAGCTTAAAAGCAAGCGACAGGTTTCAATGTCTTAATAGACCAACTTCGGCGCCTGGGGCCTTTATGTGGTTATCAAATTTGCTCAGCTTGCTGGAGATTTGGGGCAAAAAAGGAATTTTTTTTTTTCAGTCACACGATTATTTTGACGAGCTGGTAACCACATGAGGCAGCAGATCTCTTAGGCCCGCATGCCCAGTGCCCGCCAGCTGGAGGCGGTGGGGACTTCTGGCTGGTCCTCCGGTCAGGCTCAGCCAGGGTGGCTCAGGCTGGGGTCTCCTAAGTGGCAGGAGGAAGGGAGCCGATCAAGGGGACCCGCCGGGAGGGCCTCTCTGAGGCAAAGCCAGCTCTCAGCAGAACATTCCTGCAGCAACGGGAATGTGGACTTTTCTATCTTCTGGTTTTCTGATGGCCTTGCAGGCAGCTCCCAGAACACAGAATGAGGCAGGCGCCTCGCTGCGAGTGTTTTGTGCCGTCCTAGGCGGGCTCCTGTCTGACTTGGGGCTGCTTGCCTGGGCCTCAGCACTGGCTCACCGGACACAACCACACCCACCCCACCTACCAGAAAGAACATTCTCTGCTGCAGACCTTTCTTGGTGAGCTTGTGAAGGCAGCCCTCGCGGATGAACTCCTAAAAGAGAGAGATGAGGTCCTATTTGTGCCGAAGGCCACCTCTGCAGGTGGTGTGCTGGCGGGGCTGAGGGCCAGGTGATGTCACCATTTATACTTCTCTGAGCCCGTCTGGATAAGCCACTCACAGGCCCCCGTCCGACCCTTCGACAGTGCCCTCCTACCCAGGACGCTCCATGCTTTTCCGACCTCTTCCCTTCCCCTCCCCCCTCCCTCGCCTGCCTCCCTTGGCATCCAAGTCGGTCCCCAGACTGTCTGCTGAACACCTGCAGCCCCGTCTCGCCACCGGCCAGCTATGCCGAGAGCCTTCATGGAATGCAAAGGGCACTGTTCTTGTTGAGGGGAAGCTTCTGGAAGGTTCAGACACAGAGATACTGGAGTTCAGCTTTGAGGAAAAAGTCGGCCAGAGCAGCCTGAGAATGGGAGGGAGGAAGGGACAGCTGGTTCCCACCAAATGTTCACAGGTAATTAGTGTCAGCTGCCACCTGGGCACTGGCATTTGGAGAAATGATTCCCCAAACCACGCAGGCTTTTCCACCCCAAAGGAATAAGGCCCTGGTGGGAGCCGCCCACACTCGTCCTGGGCTGTCCCTCCACCGAGGAGGAGAGGGTGCGGCCTCTGCCGCCAGGGCCTGATGGCACCACCAGGACCCGGGCACACCCTCACACTTCCCCACCTGCCCCGGAAGCAGCACTTCCCAGGCCCTCGGGCGTCCACACAGGCCTGACTGCCCACACCAATGGCGGGAAGGGTCAGTCCTGGTAATTCCGAAGAATTCCGGTTTGGACAATTTCCAGACATTCTGCTGCCATCTGTCATTCCTTTCAGAGAAGCAGGAGCGTGAGCTTCACACCCTGAGCACTCGCCAGAGACCCCGGCCCTCGAATGGACCAAGTGAGGGCGTAAAACGGAGGACTTCGCGGAACCCCTGCGGACCCACCTGCCCAGCCGCACGCACTCTTCTCACTCTTCTTCGGCTGAGGGTGAGCGGGGAGCCCAGCCCCTTCCTGCGGCCCCCAGTCCTGTTTGCAGGGCTCCTCCCTTCACACAGCCGGCTCCTCCCCCTCTGCCCCGGGGAGCCGCAGGGCAGCAGCCCCTTCTCCCGGGAGTGTGTCCCAGGTCCGTGGCTGCCCTTCCCTCAAACACTGCCTGCGGCGCTGCAGGCTCGCCCCGGGTGGCACTTGCGTCCTGCCTCTTCGACAGGGCCCTGCTGGCCCTCTGGTACCTCATTATCAACTTTCTTCCTAGTTAATAACCCTGGCTCTTAAACTCCTCTGCTCACATCTCTCGTGTGGCTTCTGTCTCTGACATGAGCATTTAAGCAAGCAGGGAGACCAGGAGCCCTGAGTCATGAAGACGTTAGAGGTTTGGGCTAAAAACAACTATGGCAGCAAGTGTTGGCAGACCAGCCACTTCATGCCAGGTGCTGAGCCAAGCAGCTGCCATCAGTCCCCTGTGGCCCCAGACGTGGAGCAACTTGCCGGGCCACACAGAGACCCCGCCCGGTTTTCCAGTCCCTGTAGTGACGGTCCCCTGGGCCACCACTGATAACCCATTGAGTGGAGCACCGAGAGAAACAGCCTGTATTGAGAGCCCTACTGACCTCCAGGAGCTCACAGCCAGCCGCAACCCTCAGCCACGTGGCAAGGAGAGAAAGGACACAGAGCTGTCTGGGTACCAACCAAAGCCCTGACTCCAGGAGGTCAGAACCTTCCTGTACATAAAAAAATTTTTAATGTTTTATTTACTTTTGAGAAAGAGAGAGAGAGAAACAGTGCTCGAGCAGGGGAGGGGCCGAGAGAGGGGGAGACACAGAATCCGAAGCAGGCTCCAAGCTCTGAGCTGTCAGCACAGAACCTGATGCGGGGCTCGAACTCAGGAACCGCGAGATCATGACCTGAGCCAAAGTTGGACGCTCAACAGACTGACCCACCCAGGCTCCCCCTTCCTATACATTTTAGTGTAGCTCATTTCTTTTCTTTGTGATCCCACATTCTCCATACCTTCTAACAAGGCGAACACGGACACATGACTTACACACCACAATCTAATTTGTGTTAAGATGAGAAACATCCCCCATGCAACCCTTAAAAAGGTCTTCTTAGGTTGACAGTACTAAGTTCAAAGCAAAAAGCATTAGTGGCGAAGCAAGGAGCAAGCAGCCAGGAGACATGTAGACCCATGGAAGGGAACTAGGGTTCAAAAAGAAACCTGCATATCTGTGTCTATGGACAGTTCAACAAATGGTGCTGGGAACACTAGATGTCCACGTGGGAAAGAATGGAGTGGGACCCCTACCTCACACCACACATAAAAATGAACTAAAAATGGATCAAATCTAAATATAAGAGCTGAGGGGAGCCTGGGTAGCTCAGTTGGTTGAGCGTCTGACTTTGGCTCAGGACATGATCTCACTGTTCGTGAGTTGGAGCCCACATCGGGCCATCTGCTGTCAACATGGAGTCCACTTTGGATCCTCTGTCTGTAACCTCCCCTGCTCATGCACTCTCTCAAAAATAAATAAACATTAACAAATATAAGAGCTGAAACACAGAAAGCTTCTAGAAGAAAACACAGATGTATATTTTCACACTGTGGACTGGGCAGTGATGTCTCAGCTGTGACACCTAAAGCACGAGCAACCCAAGAGAGAATAGGTAAATTGGATTTCGTGAAAATCAAAAATCTCTGGGGGCGCCTGGGTAGCTCAGTCGGTTAAGCATCCAACTCCCACTCAGGTCGTGATCTCACAGTCCGTGAGTTCGAGCCCTGTGTCGGGCTCTGTGCTGACAGCTTGGAGCTTGGAGCCCCATTTGGATTCTGTGTCTCCCTCTCTCTGCCCCTCCCCCACTCACAGTCACTCTCTCTCAAAAGTAAATAAACATTAAAAAACATTTTAAAAAAATAAATAAAAAAATTTAAGAAATCCCTAAAAACAAAACCCAACACCTTCTGTGTTGTGATACCATCGAGAAAGTGAAAAAACACCCCACAAAATGGGAGGGCATATTTGCAAATCCTATTCTGGTAAGTGTCTGGTATCCAGAACAGATAAAGAATCTCACAACTCAACAGCCAAAAGACGACCCGGGTGGAGAAAAGGATCCGAAGTGGCATTTCACCAAAGAAGGCACACAAATGGCCGACAAACACACAACAAAAACCTTGGCATCCGCTGTGTGAGAAACGCAAATCGTGACCCCGGTGAGACACCCTGTGTAGCAGCCCGATGCCTAGACTCACAGGGACAAGGTACAGAGAAACCGGAATCCCAACACACCCCTGGTGGGAACGTAAAGCTGTCCGGTAACTCTGAAAGACTTTGGAAAACTGGCAGTTTCTCAAAAGGTTAAACCCAGTTCCCATACAACCCAGCAGTTCCACCCCTAAGTGTCTACCCAGGAGAACTGGAAACGTGTTCACAGATGGACCTGTGTGGCAGGGACAGACGTTCACAGCAGCGTTGCTCACGGTCCCCGTTAGGGGGAGCAGCCCAAGAGTCCACCAGCAGATGAACGGATACAGAGAGCATGCTGTATGCAGAGAACAGAATTTACAGCCACAAAAGTGAGTGAGGCCCTGACGTGCTACAACATGAACCCGGAAGCATGACGCTCAGTGAAAGAAGCCAGACGCAAAGGCCACACAGTGATTCCACTTAGAGGAAACGTCCAGAAGAGGCAAATGCACGGAAAGTGGATTAGTAGCTGCCGTGGATTGGGGACGGGGGAGGGGAGTGGCTAACAGGTGCGGGGTTTCTTTCACGGGGGATGAAAATGTTCTAGAATTAGCGATGCTGATTGCACAACCTTGTGGACACCCTAAAGACCACTGGACTGTACACTTTGGAAAGATGAATTCTGCAGTATGTGACCCAGGTCTCAATTACACGCAATGAAGTGAAAAAGAACAAGGCTGGAGGCATCACAATCCCAGATGTCAAGACGTACCACAAAGAGGGAGTCATCAAAACAGTGTGGTACCGGCACAAACACAGACACATAGAGCAGTGGAGCAGAATAGAGCCCAGAGATAAACCCATGATCATATGGCCATTAACCTTTGACAAAAGGTGCAAGGATATACAGTGGGGAAAAGACGGTCTCTTCAACAAACAGTGCCGGGAAAACTGGACTACTTTCTCACACCATACACAAAAATAAGTTTGAAATGGACTAAAGACCTAAATGTGAGGCCTGAAACCATAAAAATCCTAGAAGAGGTAACTTCAGAATAATTTCTCTGACATGGGCCTTAGCAACATCTTTCTAGATATCTCTCTTGAGACAAGGGAAACATAAGCAAAACTAAACTATTAGGACTACGTCAAAATAAGTTTTTGCATAGCAAAGGAAACAGCAAAACAAAAAGGCAATCTACTGAATGGGAGAACATATTTGCAAATGACATATCTGAGAAAGGATTAGTATCGAAAATGTATAAAAACTTACACAACTCAATATGAAAAAATAATCCAAGGTATGAACAGAAATTTCTCCAAAGACATCCTCATGGCCAACAGACACATGAAAAGATGCTCAATGTCACTCATCACTAGGGAAGTGCAAATGGAAACCACAAGATACTACCTCACACCTGTTGGAATGACTTAAAAACACAAGAAACAATAGGTGTTGATGAGGATGTGGAGAAACGGGAACCCTCGTGCACTGCTGGTGGGAGTGCAAACTGGTGCAGCCACTCTGGAGAACAGTGTGGAGGTTCCTCAAAAAATTAAAAATAGAACTCCCCTACGACCCAGTAATTCCACTATGGTTATTTACCCAAAGAATATGGAAACACTATTTGAAAAGATATCCGCACTTCTAAGTTCACTACCGCATCATCTACAATAGCCCAGATATAAAAGCAACCCAAGTCCACTGACTGATGAATGGATAAAGAAGACGTGGTGTATAGATAAGATGGGGTATTACTCAGCCATAAAAAAGAATGAAATCTTGCCATTTGCAAACACGTGGATGGATCTAGAGAATATCATGCTAAGCGAAAGAAGTCAGAGAATGATAAATACCATATGATCTCACTCGTACGTAGAATTTAAGAAACAAATGAAAAAAAAAGGAGACAACCCCCGCCCCCCCCCCCCCCCCCCCGGCAAAGACTCTTACCTATAGAGAACACACTGGTAGTTCCCAGAGGGGAGGTGGGTGGGCAGACGGGTAAAACAGGTGAGGGGGATTGAGAGCCCACTCACCGTGAGGAGCACAGAACCATCACTGTATTGCACACGCGAAGCTAACACAACAATGTATTGTGAACTACACTGGCTAAAAACCAAACAATTAGGTGACCATCTCAAAAAACTTCCTCGAAGTCACTCACCCTGCCGGGAGTGATGAGATTCTCTATGCCGATCAAGTCCCGCTGCAGCTCTGTCAGCTTCTGGAGGTTTTCCAGCCGGGCAAGGCTGTGCTGGAGTGTGGAGGTCACCTCTGTGATGGCCTGGAGGGCATCTGTGAGGAGAGACCCCTTAGTACAGGCACCGGGGAAGGTGGGCATGGAAGGAACCCTCCACCCACACCTCTGCAACAGGAACTGGCATTTTCAAAGGCAGTTTTAACCCAAGGAACATTCTACTCCCGACTCCTCACGGGACTGCCGTCCATGGTTTGCAGCTGCCAGGGACAGCACGTGGGGGTCCCTGCAGATGCCTCGAAATTTGGACCTGTTCCGTCCAAACCACTGACTAGCTAACGCTCCGGCTTGGAAAACAGGAAGATGGTCTTTGTGAATAATTGCCGTTCTGGGCACAGCCGCATTTGTTTTTTACGGAGAACTAGCTACTGTAGTCGGAAGGTGAATAATTCGCATCTTCACAACCTTTGTCCTTTTTCTCCTTCAATCGAGAAACACATGCCAATCTTGTAGTTCCAGCACAGATATGAAGGTTCATCACCAGGACGGGAAACTCATTCGGACAAAGCACAAAAGCAGCCACGGAGGGTGGCCTTCACCACGCAGCCCTGAGCAGGCCACACCGGGAGCAGCCGCTTGGCCAGAGCAGAGTGGCCACATTTTGTTTCCTTTTGGGGACGGCTCAGAGAAGCTTCCACCCTCCCGCCAGAACCTCCGCTGACAGCCTGGCCACTGCCTGGTGCGCCCAAGAGGCACAGCGGGAGCTGTCTGCACCCTCAGCTCCGCCCCTGCAGGTCGGTTGCTCCCAGCGGGGTGCCCACCCCTGCCTCACAGCTTTAAGAGGATCAAATCGGATAAGAAAGCACGCGCTTTGATGAGCCACTCCTCCGGAGGAACCGCTGGGAGAGCCCCAGGGACGGTGCACGCCCCTGAGCGCCTGCTGCATCCGGCCTTGCTGTGCTGCAGGGCTCCCGTTGAGTCTGGACGCGGGGGCACACGGATGCTTGCTTTGCTCTGTCGGTGCACCGCGGGCTGCCTCGCCGGTGTCCCTCGCTCTCAGACGCCTTGTGTGCATGGAGCACAGGGCCGGAACGTGGGCTCGCACTGCACCTTTGTTGGCTGTGGAAGCTGGGGACACGTGTCTGACCTACTGCCAAACTGATGTCCCCAGGCCCACCTGTGCCTGAGTCTCCACAGAATCACAGTGATGTCGAGGGATCAGACACACACGAGTGGCCCCGAGCCAGTGCCAGGCAGCGCCCTCAGGAAACCCTTACTGAACGAAAGATAAAATAACAACACAAGGGGCTCCCGGGTGGCTCGGTCGGTTAAACGCCTGACATCAGCTCAGGTCATGATCTCGCGGTCTGTGAGTTCGAGCCCCGCGTCGGGCTCTGTGCCGACAGCTCGGAGCCTGGAGCCTGCTTTGCATTCTGTGCCCCCCTGTCTCTGATCCTCTCCTGCTCACACTCTGTGTGTGTCTCTCTCTCTCTCAAAAATAAATAAACATTAACAAAATAAAAATAAAAAAACACAACGCGAGCCTCAACCTAAAGGGATCCCCTTTTGCCCAACAGGTTCGAGGAAGCCCTGCAGGTCGGGGAACAGGTGGGAAGGGGCCCTGACCGCTGCTGTCAGCTAAGCATGTGTTTCGTCCATGGCTTTCCCAGTGCTCCAGAGATGGCCAGGCTCTGAGGCAAACCCATCCAGGCTGTCGGGTTATCAACACTGTGTCATGTTAACAATTTACACAGCACGTTCAGACACGCAACCTTGCTGGGTTTTTGCATCAGCAAAACCCCAGCCCTCTCGTGCATCAGCCCGGGGATGGGTTCCACCAAGTGGGAAGCCGGTGGTAGTGAGCGGGCCCCACCCCCTCCGCTTGCACTGGCCTCCCTGCCGTGTCCTGGAGCCCGGGCCTCCGCTGCCGGCACCGCCCACCCCACGGCCAACGGACTTTTATAAACGCTCCGTACTTGTATCGCCCTAAATGTGCTTGCGAGGGTTTCCCACAATTTTGTCCTTTTATCGAGCAGAAAGCCCTTGCTTTTGGAATGAAGAGGAAGGGAGATGTCAGTGTCCTATGACACATTAGAAAGTATCTTATTTACTCCCTTCGGGACTAGGTGGGGACCAGCTAAATAATCTTTCATCTTCCAATGACGGTAGGGGACTCGCACAAAGGCTGGCACCAGAAGCGCACAACTAGAGGTCGTCTGTAGGCTTAAAAGCTCTGGGTTTATGCTCCTTTGTCCCCTTAACACAAATAAAAATGACCAAGCTCATTAATATCAGAAGCTTCTGATGGGCCATGCTGGCTCAAATGCTTGACTTTTAGAGCCAAGGCTTCAAGGCCAGAAAGGGTCAGCTTTCTGCTGCTCTCTACCGGCAGTGGACTTGGGTGGGTGGGGGGGGATCCCCCCACAGCAGAAGGCCACTGTGACTTTGCGAGGCGATCGGAGTCCTTCCCTACACTGCGCAGACGTGCAGAGAAGATCCCTGCCCTGGAGTGGCAGAGCTAAAGGACAGGCACCCACCTCTCCGGCAGCTGCGGCCAGACCAGCCCTCCCAGGGGGGAAGCCACGCGCTCCCCAGTTCCCAGTAAGAAAGCCAGCATGCTGCCCTGTAGCCGGGCCTCTGGCACCCATCCACACCGGCTCTGGGCCACACCGGCTCCCGCCTGTCCGGCCCACACTCACCACGGCAGTCCGCGTAGTCATGGTGCCCGGGCTCATAGCGGCCGCACAGCCGGCTCAGCAGCAGGCGGTAGTGCACCAGCCGCTGGATGGGCTTCAGCAGGAACGCATTCAGGGGCAAGTAGCAGACTTTCTGGAGCTCAAACTCTTTGTACACCGTCTCCAGCTTCTTAAAGCGTTTGGTGGCCTTTTCCAGTTCCGTCAGGACTTCATCGTGCCTTTGGAAGTAGCTGGTGAACTCCTGTTGGGGCATAAAAGGGAGGGCCTTAGGTTAGGAGGGCGGGAGAGGGGGGCCCGCGTGGACAGCCTGGTCAGCCGGAAATCTCAGTGGGGCAAGACAGAAAAGAACGGCCGGTGCGCGTGCGACCAGACGGCACTCAGACGGGAGTGTGGTGAGGGGACACGGGGTGTTAGCCCCACTTTACAGAGGAAGGGCTGGGGCTGAGAGGGCCGTAACCTGCGTCACACGACACAGTGGTGCTGGGCGGCAGGGAAACAGACCAGGCCCCCTCTGCCCTCAGCCCCGCAGAGGCCGTAGGTCCCAGCCACGCGCAGAGCAGAGCGGGTGTTCGAGCCACTTGTTGGAGTGGGAATGATCACTCCTAATATTCTTACAGCACAAATCAAAGCACACGTGTATGGATTCTGAGTATTATACAGATAATCCCAGCCAGTCCCTCTCTACCTTCTAGAAGGTTTCAATGTTAAATCAGTTCGTTTTACTAATGTTACACATAACGTCTGTGGTACGATAACCTCGAGCAGATTCGTGTGTGTTTTGATTTTAAATTTGCGCGAGTGCTTTTGGGATAGAAATGACGGATTTGCTACCTGGCTCAGAAAACCAAACAAGTCTCAGGGTAAGAGAAGGGGCTCCGAGCAGGGCGCTCTGAAGACAGAACTGAGGGGTCTGTGGGCCCCCCAGGCTTCTAGGAGTGGGGCCTACGATATGTCAGGAGTCTGGCTGGACTGGCTGGAAGGCAGGACGGGCCTGGGATGGAGGCGGCGGCCAGCCCGGCGAGAGGCCATGAGGGCTCGGAAGCCCAGAGCAGTACCAGTGGGTTTGAGTCCCCGGGCAGGACGCTGCAGGGCTGCTCCACGATGAGCATGTGGGTGGGGCACCTGCCCCAGGTGTGTTTAGCCAGAGTGAGACCCCTGAACAGCGAAAGCACGGCTGGCCCCCCTGTTTTCCACACCGGTGACAACTGGTCCTGATGAGAAGACGTGCTGCTTCTGCCATGTCGCTGACCTCGGCTCCCCAGAGTCGCTCGGTACTTTCCGTGGCACATTCCCCTCAGGGAGCTCTAACACGTCTGAGGGAAAAAACCTGAACTATAAGCCAGCAGACCTGTGTGCAAAGACCCACTGCCAGCCTAGACACGTCCTGCACATCCTACTGCAGCTGGTGAGCTCAGCAAGGACAGCGACAACTATACGGGTCAACTGTGGATCATGGATCAGCAGGCATCGGGAGCGCCAGCCCTCAGCACGCTATTCCCTCTCATGCTGTCCCGAGGGAACACTGCTCTAAGGGAAATGCTGTCCTTAGGGGAAGGGTGTCTGAGGAGAATGATGTCCTGATGCCCTGAAGAGGAAACTGCACTAAGGGGACCCTGTCTTTAGGGTCTGCAGCCTTTTTTCAAAAAAATTTTTAGGGGCACCCGGGTGGCTCAGTTGGTTGAGCGTCTTTCATTCAGGTCATGATCTCGCGGTTCGTGAGTTCAAGCCCCGTGTCAGGCTCTGTGCTGACAGCTTGGAGTCTGCAGCCTGCTTCTGTGTCTCCCTCTCTGTCTCTCTGCCCCTCCCCACTCGTGCTTGCTCTCTCTTTCTCTCTCTCAAAAATAAACATTAAAAAAAAACTTTAAAAAAATGAAGTAAAAAAAAATTTTAAGTGTATTTATTTTGAGAGAGACAGAAACAGTGCGAGTGGGGGAGGGACAGAGAGGGACCGAATCCCAAGAAGGCTTTGTGCTGCCAGCACAGAGCCTGACCCGGTGCTCGAACTCATGAAACCTCAAGATCATGACCTGAGCTGAAACCAAGAGTTGACTTATAACTGACTGGGCAACCCAGGCATCCCGAGGTTTTGCAGCCCTGAGGGAAAAGCTATCCTGAAGGGAATGGTGACCTGAGAACCCTGATCTGAAGGGAATTTCATCCTGACTTTTGTGTCATTCTAAGGTAAAAACTGCCCAGAAGGAAAGGCTACTATGAAGAAAACTTTGTCCTGAGCAAAATGCTGCCCTGAGGGGAACACTGCTGGGAGGGGAAAAATGACCTGAGGGGAAAACTGTCCTGAGGTGGATGCTTTCTGAGGGAAAACTCTGAGGTGAACACTATCCTGAGGAGAAAACTCCCCTGGAAAGAGCTGTCCTGAGGGGATAAATGACCTGAGGTGAATTCTGTCCCGAGGCAAACACTATCCTGAGAGGAAGGCTGTCCTGAGGCGAACACTGTCCAGTCCTGAGGGGAACGCTGTCCTGAGGGGAATGCAGTCCAGTCCTGAGGGGAAGGCTGTCCTGAGGGGAACGCTGTCCAGTCCTGAGGGGAAGGCTGTCCTGAGGGGAACACTGTCCAGTCCTGAGGGGAACGCTGTCCTGAGGGGAACGCTGTCCAGTCCTGAGGGGAAGGCTGTCCTGAGGGGAACACTGTCCTGAGGGGAACGCTGTCCAGTCCTGAGGGGAACGCTGTCCTGAGGGGAACGCTGTCCAGTCCTGAGGGGAAGGCTGTCCTGAGGGGAACGCTGTCCTGAGGGGAATGCAGTCTGGTCCTGAGGGGAAGGCTGTCCTGAGGGGAACACTGTCCTGAGGGGAACGCTGTCCAGTCCTGAGGGGAACGCTGTCCTGAGGGGAACGCTGTCCAGTCCTGAGGGGAAGGCTGTCCTGAGGGGAACGCTGTCCAGTCCTGAGGGGAACGCTGTCCTGAGGGGAATGCAGTCCGGTCCTGAGGGGAACGCTGTCCTGAGGGGAATGCAGTCCGGTCCTGAGGGGAAGGCTGTCCTGAGGGGAACGCTGTCCAGTCCTGAGGGTAAAGCTGTCCTGAGGGGAATGCAGTCCGGTCCTGAGGGGAAGGCTGTCCTGAGGGGAACGCTGTCCAGTCCTGAGGGGAACGCTGTCCTGAGGGGAATGCAGTCCAGTCCTGAGGGGAAGGCTGTCCTGAGGGGAACACTGTCCTGAGGGGAACGCTGTCCAGTCCTGAGGGGAACGCTGTCCTGAGGGGAACGCTGTCCAGTCCTGAGGGGAAGGCTGTCCTGAGGGGAACGCTGTCCAGTCCTGAGGGGAACGCTGTCCTGAGGGGAATGCAGTCCGGTCCTGAGGGGAAGGCTGTCCTGAGGGGAACGCTGTCCAGTCCTGAGGGTAAAGCTGTCCTGAGGGGAATGCAGTCCGGTCCTGAGGGGAAGGCTGTCCTGAGGGGAACGCTGTCCAGTCCTGAGGGGAACGCTGTCCTGAGGGGAATGCAGTCCAGTCCTGAGGGGAAGGCTGTCCTGAGGGGAACACTGTCCTGAGGGGAACGCTGTCCAGTCCTGAGGGGAACGCTGTCCTGAGGGGAACGCTGTCCAGTCCTGAGGGGAAGGCTGTCCTGAGGGGAACGCTGTCCAGTCCTGAGGGGAACGCTGTCCTGAGGGGAATGCAGTCCGGTCCTGAGGGGAAGGCTGTCCTGAGGGGAACGCTGTCCAGTCCTGAGGGTAAAGCTGTCCTGAGGGGAATGCAGTCCGGTCCTGAGGGGAAGGCTGTCCTGAGGGGAACGCTGTCCTGAGGGGAATGCAGTCTGGTCCTGAGGGGAAGGCTGTCCTGAGGGGAACACTGTCCTGAGGGGAACGCTGTCCAGTCCTGAGGGGAACGCTGTCCTGAGGGGAACGCTGTCCAGTCCTGAGGGGAAGGCTGTCCTGAGGGGAACGCTGTCCAGTCCTGAGGGGAACGCTGTCCTGAGGGGAATGCAGTCCGGTCCTGAGGGGAAGGCTGTCCTGAGGGGAACGCTGTCCAGTCCTGAGGGTAAAGCTGTCCTGAGGGGAATGCAGTCCGGTCCTGAGGGGAAGGCTGTCCTGAGGGGAACGCTGTCCAGTCCTGAGGGGAACGCTGTCCTGAGGGGAATGCAGTCCAGTCCTGAGGGGAAGGCTGTCCTGAGGGGAACACTGTCCTGAGGGGAACGCTGTCCAGTCCTGAGGGGAACGCTGTCCTGAGGGGAACGCTGTCCAGTCCTGAGGGGAAGGCTGTCCTGAGGGGAACGCTGTCCAGTCCTGAGGGGAACGCTGTCCTGAGGGGAATGCAGTCCGGTCCTGAGGGGAAGGCTGTCCTGAGGGGAACGCTGTCCAGTCCTGAGGGTAAAGCTGTCCTGAGGGGAATGCAGTCCGGTCCTGAGGGGAAGGCTGTCCTGAGGGGAACGCTGTCCAGTCATGAGGGGAACGCTGTCCTGAGGGGAATGCAGTCCAGTCCTGAGGGGAAGGCTGTCCTGAGGGGAACGCTGTCCAGTCCTGAGGGGAATGCTGTCCTGAGGGGAATGCAGTCTGGTCCTGAGGGGAAGGCTGTCCTGAGGGGAACGCTGTCCAGTCATGAGGGGAAGGCTGTCCTGAGGGGAATGCAGTCCAGTCCTGAGGGGAACGCTGTCCTGAGGGGAAGGCTGTCCTGAGGGGAACACTGTCTAGTCCTGAGGGGAACGCTGTCCTGAGGGGAACGCTGTCCAGTCATGAGGGGAACGCTGTCCTGAGGGGAATGCAGTCCAGTCCTGAGGGGAAGGCTGTCCTGAGGGGAATGCAGTCCGGTCCTGAGGGGAAGGCTGTCCTGAGGGGAATGCAGTCCAGTCCTGAGGGGAACGCTGTCCTGAGGGGAAGGCTGTCCTGAGGGGAACACTGTCTAGTCCTGAGGGGAACGCTGTCCTGAGGGGAACGCTGTCCAGTCATGAGGGGAAGGCTGTCCTGAGGGGAATGCAGTCCAGTCCTGAGGGGAATGCTGTCCTGAGGGGAATGCAGTCTGGTCCTGAGGGGAAGGCTGTCCTGAGGGGAATGCAGTCCAGTCCTGAGGGGAAGGCTGTCCTGAGGGGAACGCTGTCCAGTCATGAGGGGAAGGCTGTCCTGAGGGGAATGCAGTCCAGTCCTGAGGGGAATGCTGTCCTGAGGGGAATGCAGTCTGGTCCTGAGGGGAAGGCTGTCCTGAGGGGAACGCTGTCCAGTCATGAGGGGAAGGCTGTCCTGAGGGGAATGCAGTCCAGTCCTGAGGGGAATGCTGTCCTGAGGGGAATGCAGTCTGGTCCTGAGGGGAAGGCTGTCCTGAGGGGAATGCAGTCCAGTCCTGAGGGGAAGGCTGTCCTGAGGGGAACGCTGTCCAGTCATGAGGGGAAGGCTGTCCTGAGGGGAATGCAGTCCAGTCCTGAGGGGGGGAAAACTGCCCTGGGGCAAACACTGTCCTGATGGGAACACAATCCTGAGGGGAAAACTGCCTCAGGCGAATGCTGTCCTGAGGGGAACACTGTCATGAGGCATATGCTCTTTACAGGAGAATGCTGCTCTGTGGCTAATGCAGTCCTAAGGGAAAGCTATTCTAAGGGAGTCTGTCCTGAGAGGAAAACTGTGCTGAGGTGAATGCTGTCCCGAGGAGAAAACTCACCTGAAGGGAAATCTGTCCTGAGTGGAATACTGACCTGGGGTGAACCATGTTCTAGGGGAATCGTATCCTGAGGTGAACAGTGTTCTCAGGTGAATGCTGTCTTGTGGGGAAAACGGCCCTGGGGCAAACCCTTAGGGGTACGCTATCCTGAGGGGAGCTATTCTTGGATGAACACTGTCCTGAAGAGAACTGAAGGGAATGCTGTCCTGAGTGGAATGCTGTCTTGAGGGGAAAACTGCCCCGGGGAGAAACATGTCCTGCCTACAAAACTGTCCTGATGTGAACGCTGTCCTGAGGGGAAAGCTTCCCCGAGGGGAAAGCTGTGTTGAGGGGATAACTGCTCTGAGGGCAACGCTGAGGGCGCACTGTCATTTGCTAGGTATGGAGTTATCACACCAACACATGGTACCTTTAACTGATGCATGTTCCTGAGCAGGATGTCCCCGATTCGTTGATGGCCGCCTGTGGAATGGGCACTGGAAGACCCTTCCCTGGAGTGGACAGAGATGGACAAGTACGGTCAAAACCTTGTTAAAACTTGCGAGCTGTACTTTGACGCTAGTGTGCCTGGCTGTCCTAGTCTTAGAATGGCAGTGAGATGCTTCAGGGTGGGAGGCCCGTATTTGACAGAAGACGGTAATGAGGCAAACAAGTGGATCTACCTTTACTTCATTCTCTCTTACGGAAAAGGAAGAATAAAAGTGGCTGTTGTTACAGGTCTACCCCTCCCACAAGTTCTAAACATATGCTTCGACCAAACAATGGTTCTTGTGAGTTCGTTTCTGAAGCTGGGAATTTCCTGAGGGCAGTGATATAGCTACATCGGCGGAGCTGGCCGTGTGGGGGTCCAGGGCAGGGGCCGCCCACGCGTGCAGGGTGTTACCAGAGTGCCAGCCTCTGCTCCACCTCGCGCAGGAAGCCTCTGTGGAACTCGTAGATGGGGTCTATGTTGGAGAAGAGCAGGGTCATCAGCTCTGCAGGCATGGCGTCCTCCTTGACCACCGCACTGCGGAACCACTGCAGGAAGAGCTCAGGGTGACCGAGGAACCTCGCCCCCGATGGTCTGTAGCCATAGCACACACGGCACCGATCCCGGATTCCCCATTGTTCAAATCGGTGCTACAGCTATCCTCTTGGCTGATCACCCAATTTTCGCAACATACGAAAACAGTTCTGGGTGAAAAGCTTCAAATGGATACTAGTTTTACAAAAAAACTTGGACTCACTATTCTGACTCTATTCTTAAGACAGGCTTGAAGGCAAACATGTTTAATAGAACATAAACATGCACATCTCATGGTGGCCAAGAGCTACTTCTCAGGACAGATGCTCTATTTCTGGTGTCGATTATATTAAAGAAGACAAAGTAACAAAGGATTTAGGTCTCATACCACAGTGAGAACTTCTAAATCCTTCAGGTATGTTCGTTCTGTAGCGAGAATCTCCTTCGCTATGAAATAGGCCTCCTCTGCTGCCATGCTCTGCAAGAGGCACAGACAGTGTGAGCGTGTGTCTGTCGGCCACGTCGCCCACGCTCACAGCTCTCGCTTTCTTCTGCCCAAGCTGACATCATTGTGCGCTTTTCATCTGTAATTCCTGAAGGGATTTACTTGTGAGTCCAAACATAAGCCCAGATGGATCTCCTTCACATGTTTTTCCCATTTTATGTTATTTTTTTGGAGGGAGAAAAAAAAATCACTGTTCAAACATCAACATGTTCTGAAGCTTATTACTGGTTTTGTAACGAAATTATTGTTCTGGTATCGCTGCCAGGGGTGTAGCTGGTTAACAGATACATGTGTCCATATACACGCATGTATGTGACTAGAAACGATTAAGCTGAACTCACAAAAAAGTCATTAAAGTTGCCAAACATTCTCACTGTGCCCAGTGTCAGAGCACCAGGCCGGCTAACACGCTTTGAGTGCAGGGCCAGAGATGACCCCGCCCTGGAGCTCCGAATTCTCTGTCGTCACGGCCTCTGCCTGACTCTAGGGTGCCGGCAGCCAAATCAGCAGGGAGGGGACCCGACCCTCGGGAGCAGGAAGGGCTGCCGCAGGCCCCCCTGGGAACCTGGGCCACACCACACCCAGCTCTCGGCAGGCCAGCAAAGGACAGGCCGCATGCCCCACGTGGGTGGCCCTGCTCAGCCCTGCGGGGCTCCTCCACGCCATGAGCACCTCAGGTAGCCGCCTCTGTCAAGGTCCGGCTCGAAGGTCCCTCCTCCGTCCTGTCCCACCTGGCTGATACCCTGCTCTGTTCTATCCCTGCACGCTCCCCTGTAGCTCCCCGAGCCGGCCGAGGACTTCTCTAGGGCTGGCTGTCCCTGAGGCCACCAAGCAAACACCTACAGAGCACATACCAACGGCACACGGGCACCGGGGACTCCCCCAGGAGTAGAGGCCCCCGCGCTGGAGCGACAGCAGTGGGAGGAAGGGCAGAGCGGGGAGGGTGGAGGCCGGAGGTGTGGGGCGGCCGCAGCCCCTGCCGGCAGAGACAGGGGGTCGGGTAGTGGGAGACCAGCTGGAGGTCAAGGATGGGGGGGACGGGCAAGAGACAGGTGAGCTGGTTACTGGTGGGGGAGGCAGGGCGTCTCTGGGGCCTACTGGAGCTCATTGGGAGGGGCTCGGATGCCGCACCAAGAGCAGCATGGGGGGCTGGGGCCCGGCAGAAGGCTCCGTCCGTAGTAGGGAGGGGAGCAGCAGGACCCGGAAAGAGTCTCCTGGTCACGTTCTGGTGTGGGTGGAGGTCCAAGGGACAGAGGAGACAAAGCTGACTGTAATTTTGGGTCCAGGCCCAGGGACAAAGCTGCCATCCCCGAGGTGACAGGTTTGGGGAGGAAGGTGAGGAGTCGGGTTTGCACGAGTCTGGGATGGGCTTTCGACGCCGGCGAGAAGCTGACAGGGGAGGCTGGGCTAGAGGCTGCTATTTGGGGGCCCCTCCCTCTCCTCCCTGTGCCCCCGCCCCCAGGTGAAGTTGACCAGAGGTTGCCATGTTCCCACGGTGGCAACACAGTCTCATGCCTCCTGTGTGCCCCGGAGACCACCGATTTGGCCGTGACCTCTCCACCCACAGGGACTACTCCCCGCGGCCCACTCTTTCCAAATAGTCAACAGCTGCTCTGTCCCAGCAGCCCCGGTGAGCCTGCTCTGCGGTCACACAACACCGGGGTCCCAGCAGCATCTCCTTGGAGTGCCCACCCCTTGTTCCTAGAGCTCCAGACCCCCTCCCTGCAGAGTGGCAACCTTGGTGGCTCTTCAATTCTTTCTGGGCTTTGTGCTATTGAAACATGACTTTCCAAACCCTGATTCAGTCCAGTCTCTTTGACACACCCCATCTCCACCTGAGCTCGAAGTGCCCAGCAAGCTCTTGGGGGCCAGAGCCGAGGCGGAGGCCCACGTTCCCGGTCTGCAGCCTCTGCCCACTCCCACGCGGCCAAGTGTCCCTGATCCTGGACACCTCCACCTGCACGCTGTCGGCCCGGGGGTTCTGGGTGGGGGATCCAGGGCAGGCAAGCTGGCTTCCTACCCACATTTCCTTTGCGTGGGGTCCCAAGCAGTGCCTTAGCCCTGAGTGCGATCCTGCAGAAGCAGGGTCACCCTGAGGTTCCAGACCGACTCCTCTTCTGTGGGGGATGAAAGTACCCACAGAGAAATGCTCAGAAACACAGCCACGGCAGTGTCACTGATTAGCTCACCATCACGTCACAGGCGCCACCAGTTGGTGGCGGGACACAGGGGTGTGGCAGTCAGGAGCGGCTGACGGACAGCCTGCCTGTGTACCGAGGGTGGTCCGCAGGTTTCCAACGCAGTGAAAAACCTCTTAGGGAAACTCCCAGGGGAGCAAAAGCCCGGCCAGCCTGGCTGCAGATCGGTGGGGCTGGGACGGCACCACCCCGGGAGGAGTGTACTTTCTGCCCAGCCCTGCCACCTGTCCTCACAGGAAGCAGCCCAAGAGCCCCAGGCAGGGAGTGCCCCACAAAGCACCTCAGTCTTCGTCCCTCCCCAATACTGTCAGTCCTCAAGGATTTCTATTGGAAAGGGGGAGAAACAGCCAGTTAAGTGGGACACACTGGGGAGGAGGGACGCCAGGAAACAAGTGGGCGGGTTGCTCCCCACGGAGGGGGAGTCCGGCAGTCAGAGGCAAACGCAGAAGCCCCTCCCAGCGCTTAGCCACTGCTGAGGCCCTGCCAGGGAGTCCTCCTGGGTCTGTGGCCCATGTGTCTTAGCGCCGGCCTGTGGGCTGGCCGTGGGCAGCACTGAGGAAAGTGCCCAGGGACAGGAGAGGAGGCAGGGGAGCTGTGGGGCAGGGCCTGGGGTCCCCAGGTGCAGGGCCCAGACATGGCTCTGTGAGCCTGTGGTGGGGCTCCCAGGTTCCATCTCTGAGGCCTGGTCTGGATGGGAAGGCCACGGCCACCCACTGGGAATCCGGCCGGTGACCCTCGCAAGTCTCCCTACAGAACCACCTAAAGGATGACTATTTTTGTAGTGCGGAAGAGTAACAAAACAAAATTTAGTTTTTTATGCAGCTTTCCAGCCGTTCTGTTTATGCACCAAAGCAACAGTGAGCTAAACAGATAATTGTTAGGTTTGCAAAATCAATAAATAAAAACACCCCAAGCCAACAGTCTTGCTGCCAAACCGGGTTCGAGGGACCAGAGTGACCTCTGCCAGGCAGCCCGATGTGAACAGAGGCCTGAGGGGCGGGGACTGTGAGCCCTGCCCCCGGGGCCGGGGTCCTGGGATCCCTGCCCTTGCCAGGCGCCCAACGGCACATCCCGTCTTCCGGTTCAGGACCTGCTCTCTCTGACAGGGGCCCCGGGAAGGAGTGTGTGCTGAGGCCTCGCCAGGCCTCCGACTGGTCGACCCCACTTCTCGAGGAATCTCCCGCATCCCACGCATGGCATCCCTCGGCACAACTTCAGGATGAGACCCACGGCCTGACAGGTGTTCTCCACGACAGCCCTCCCACGTGACAGGCACCTGTGAGGCAGGGTCCCACCTACTGGCAGCCCAGGTGAGCCTGGCTTCCTTCCAGCTTGCTCCTCGGGGACCCTAAACAGGGGGACAGGTGCCCTCTGGGCCACCACAGTCCACTGCCCGTTATTTCAACCACTCTCTTCCCCAAGCCTCCAGCTGCCTGGCCCCTTTGTCCTCCCTTGTGTGCCCGCCCAGAGAGCTGCCTGGCCAGGACCACCTGGTCTATGGTGCTGCTTGGGTTGGGGGGGGGGGGCACAGGCCAGGAGGGTGGGGGTGGCCACGCAACAGGTGCCACTGCCTCTGGCCAATGCCTCATCCTCGAGTTGGGGCTCTCCGACCTGCCGGCCTCCTGTCCCTGAGGGCAAAGAGAAACCTGTGGGCATCCCCTCAACTTTCCACCGCAAACCCCACACAACCCTCCTCCTGTGCTATCACGCCCCCTCGTGTGGACCCCACCCCATCCGGTCACTCCTTCAGAACCCACTCATCCACGAGACCAAAAAGATGGGGGTTCCTGGTCACCCTCCCAATTACCCGATCGTTTGAGAGAGTGCCCAACAAGGGAGGGAGGGCAGGAGGCTGAGAAGTCCCCCAGGGCCCTACCATTCCCACCACATCCCCACTTGAAGCCCACAGGTGCCAGGAACGGCCATTCAATGAATAAGAAAGCCTGCCTGTGCGCAAAGGTGGCCGAAGAGTCCCCAGTGACGTGCAGCTCTAGGGACAGATTTCACTGGGCGAGCCAGCCCCCTGGGACAGAGCTCGCCCTGGGCCCCCCAGGCTTCCCTGCAAACCAGGCCCACCAGCAGCTAGCCTCTTGCTGGGGCGGCGCCCACCTTGTGTTTTGGCTCCTCCTCGCCGTCCATCCTGGCTCCGCCAGCGTCGCTAAGGACAGGGCTCAGGAGGGGGAACAAGCCCTGTTCAGCTGGGCCCAGAGTCACCTGAGATGCAGGGCTCAGGCTCAGCGGGCTCTTCCGGGTGGAGGGAGAAGGCTGAGGACTGTCCACGGAAAGGCCTGGAATTGAATGGGGCGGGGGATGGAGCAAGAAATGAGAAAGGGCCGCCACGTCGGCCAGACACCACAGTTCTTACCGTGTTTTAGCCAACATTAGCCTAACGCTACCACCGGGCACCTTCTGGGAGGCATGGAAACAAAGCCTCTATCAGGTGCAATTCTCAATATGACAGAAAGCGAAACGAACACAGGTTGGTGGCCGGTCGACCCGATTTCAGAGACCAACCTACAGGTGGTTCGGACACCCCAGGGCTCTGAGTTTCTGGGGTTTTTTCTCGGTTCTAGACAAGATGCAGCTGTGATGAGAATAAGCAGCACAAGGCCTGCGAAGCAGAAGGCACACCCTGAGTAGGGCGCTTCTGTGCGCACATTAATGGAAGGCAGATTGCGGAGCTTAGACGGAAGGTGCTAACGAATCTGAAAAACAGAAGTGTGCTTTAAGGTCGCACTCCTCACTTAATCGTTCGTTAAAAAAACTGGATCATGTACTCATCATACTGTTTTCTACTTCCTTGAATTTTTTATTAACAAGGATTTTATATTGGTTTTCTAGATTCATACCACAACAGTAACTACTACTATTTTTCTTCTTAAAACAGGGTTTGCTTGGAACTGGGCAGAGGCCAAAGCGTGGCCGAGTCCTAAGAGGGCTGACGAGGCATGCCCCATCCCACGTTTTGCAATACAGGAATTCTGTTATCAAGAGACCTTCAAGTCTGAAAGGGTTATTTCTAATGTTTTTCTATGGGAAATCAGTCAACTACTGAATGGCAACTTTTGAAGGTATCTTTAAAGCAGAGTTGTATGTAAGAAATCGAACCAGTTTAGAAGCTATTTATAATTGAAATTTACCTCAGGCTTACAAATGGGCGTTTAGCTCTCATGCTACCATTACTCCTGACTGTGGCTAAGTGGGCTTACGGAATGCGGGCACCTAAGTGACTTGGCCAGGACCCCTGGTGCCTCCCCACCCCACCTCAGCCCATCCACCATTGGCTTCAAAGCGAGATCCTCTTACACCGTAGACAGAGACTTCAAAAGCAGTCACCTATAGTGACCAGCTAATAAAACCAAACCTTGGCTTATCTGACCTCAAACATGCACGTGTGCAGGCAGGTTAGTGCAGAGGGCTGCCGGGAGGGCCGGGTGAGCATGGCACCAGGGAGCCCTGGGGCGCGGCCGGCAGGCTTGATTTTCACATTGACAAAGGTGGAGTTCTGGAAGGCTGCTGGTGCTGGCGGGGTCTCGCCCAGGGAGGGGGTCCCGCCTTGGAGGGGAGCTACCAATGCTATGAGGGCAGAACTTTCCTGTGGGCCTCTCACTACGACGGAGAGTGAAAACTCAAGCAAACATTCACTGACCGAGAAAACCTGGACGCTGTTAAGAGCATGAAATTATTAATCAAATCAGAATGTGCTTTTATTCCACATCAATTTAAACAAATTAGAATTTGCTTTTATTACACATTTAAAACATGCTAAAGCAACCTTGAAATCACATGGGCTTCCTTCGTGCCCTACCCATGTGCAGGAGCCTAGTCGCTTCTGAAGGGGTCAGATGGGGTCGGGGCTCTGCCGGCCCCTGTGGTGCGGAGGACCCCTACGAGGGAAAGCGGTGTTTCCAAAGATGAGCTATTTTAGGACTCCTATCCAAAACCCTTTTTGTCTCAAGCAAGCTCAGAACTGTGTCGGGAGATACTTTTACACACAGGAGAATTCACAAAAAAGTCTAGAAGCTCCTAGCAACATACCTTATTTTTCACAACTGTACTGTTCGAAGTGTGAGAACTGAGATATTTCATACTCATTGGTTATGAAAATAAGGTAAGTCCACTGCTCCGCTCTGCCCCCCACCCCGTCCCATGCCCTGCGCAGCGCCTCCCTCAAAGATGGGTGGTCCTACCACAAGGTCATAGTGGACGGTTTCCCAAAAGTCACTGTGAACTTGACTTCATGTTTAAACAGCAGAAGGTGACGTTGGAGGAGGTGGTCCTCCCTGAAGTGTCATGGATGGGTGCCATGACCCGGGGGGTCGGGCTGGTCGGGCCATCAAACTAGAGAATGCGGCTTCCAATACACGGCCCTTCTGATGAACTTGTGAGAGGAACCACCCTTCCAGGACGGACTGCTCATTTGGAATAAAGCATTGTGGTTCCAGGGAGGGTACAAGCCGTCATTTGATATTATCACTGTGGACACCTACTTGACAAAAGTCGTCACCTCACAATTTAGTGAATAGATTAAAAAGTACCACAAACTGCTATTAATCACCTGTTTTTATTAAATCTGTCAGCTACATCGAAACAAGTCATACCTACTTCAAATTATGTGAACGCAGATCCTACGCGACAAAGCAAATCTGTTAGGAGACACTTTTTCAAGCAAGTGGCAGTGAGCATGGAACCCGTCTACACTGCTGCTGGAGGCTGCTGGAGTGGGCGCCACGGCTCCATGCCCTATCCTGTGTGGGTCAGCCTTAGTACTGCATCTGAGGTCACCAACGCGTACACTGCACACGGAGAACACAGGCGTGGGCTGTGGCTCTGTGGTGTGTTCTTCCGGAGTGACAGAAGCCAGTGGTGCCCACGGCCTGCTGCTCTGGACCCTGTGTTGACAGCGCGCAAGGGCACTCACGTTAGAAGCTCCCTGCCATAGCAAACCCTGTCATCGCTGACATACCAGGATGCAGGTCTGAGGGATTTTTAAAATGCTAAGCCGTCGTTTCAGATACCACGGAACACATTTAGTCTTAACGGACACGGAGAGAGTCTTCAATATTTGTGAAAACAGACTCCCGTGTCCGAGGTCCTCTACGGAAAAACCGCGAGAGTACTATTCTGAGTGACAGGGTCCCTACCATTGATCTACTCAGACACAAAGGTGGTGCTCTACTGTGTCACCGCAGCATCAAGAATGACCGGTTCTGGGACACCTGGTGGCTCAGCTGGTTAAACGTCCAACTCTTGGTTTCGGCTCGGGTCATGACTTTACGGTTTGCGAGTTCGAGCCCCACGTCTGCTATCAGCACAGCCTGCTTGGATTCTCTTTCTCTGCCCTTCCCCGGCTCACACACTCTCAAAATAAACTTTAAAAAGAAAAAAAAAAAAAGAATGACCAATTCTTCTACTTGTGCATGAGGAATTTTCAGAAAGTCTTCCATTTCCAGCATCAAATTATTTGAAATTGATAGACAAAAATGATAGCTATGTTCTACTGAGCACCTCATTCCTGCTGGAGTGGCTCCACGCTGTCCACCCAGTGTTCAAGACAGCTCTGCACTCAAAGGGCCAACGTACAAGGTTTGATTATCTTTGAAAACACACATTTAAAACATTTCAAACTGCCAACAGGAAGCAACTCTGACAGGTGATGTTCTTTATTTCCAAAAATTTCTAACTATTTATCTTGTAATTTTTGAAATGTCATTTTAAAAAGCACAGTATTACACTTCTGTGATCATCTTCACCTTATCCATCTAACTAGCTGGGGAGAGATAACAGCACAGAGCAAAATTTAGGCTTATTTTCATTTCGTACCTTTAAATTCTTTTTCAAAACCCTGTAATGAACTCTCTTGAAAATTCTGCCTAAGGTGGAAGAAGAATCAAGGTTCGGTTTGGAAAATACAAGGTCAAGTCTGAAGGTTAATATGATAGCAAGAAAGTAAGATCTAGAAACTCCTTTCGTTTGAAAAATGGATCATTAATTCCATAAATGGAAAAGGCTAAACTGTACAGAGAATTCAGGTAAATGTGAGCATCACAAGTTACCAGAAAACTACTTCTGGCTCTGCTTTTGGACTAGGATGTCGGGGGTCACTTTTACACAAAATCTGGCTCAAAAATAAGAGTGGAAGGAAAATGCGGGCGCGTGGGGCACAAACACCAGCTCGTCGCCCGCCGTGTTACCGCCAAACGGCAGAGGAGGGCTGACTTGTGCCGTACCTTTCCACGGCGCTGTGGTGCTCACCCACAAGGCTGTGGGCCGGTGCCTGGCACAGGGGGACCTCAGGGTGTGGATGTGGCTGTGGTGACCTGAAGGGAAGAGGGAGACGCCATCGTGCATTGTCAATCTTTTCTTTTGTTCTAAATAAACAGGACTCTTTCCCTGTTAAGGAAAACAGGTATTGTGGCCTACAACACAGTCACATTTTGGGCGTCTGCAGGGGTGAGGTCTCTTGTGTGTGGTCCAGGGTGCCCTGCATCTGGGTTCTAACGGAGGACACGGGTCTTCTGAACCCACTGCAGCATCGGGGACAAGGTACCCACAACCAACTATTCAAAAAAAAAAAACCAAAAAACCCACAAAAAAGCCTGTATGTGATGTTGTTAGGAAACAAATGTAACCGAGATTGACATAATTCAGCAATAAAAGTCAGAAGGTTTTCACCCTTCTAACCAGTCATCCTAGAGATGAGATGGAAAAGAGAAAGCTTTGAGCAGTTTCTTGAAATCTGGATTTGTTAATGACACACCTCGTGGGGACCCACGTGTCGCGGGAGGGAAGGACTTCCTGTGGCACACCAACCCTCTGAGTGGGGAAGGGACCACCCACGCGGGTTGTGGGGTGTGTGCCAAGGTGCTTTTCTAGAAGGCTGCTGCTGCTGCCACGGCCCCCTGGTTCCGGCCACACCAGGCGCCAGGCACCTCGAAGCCCCAGGGAGGAGACCGACAGCCGCTCCCAGGGGCCCGTGTTGCTCAGAGCACCAGGAGGGAGAGGTGAGAGCAGCATCTGCCAAGCTCCAGGACCCAGCGGGGGGGGGGGGGGGGGGCTGCACAGGGGCGGGCGGCTCCGTGGGGGCAGCAAGAGCTCGTGTTGGCCAGAGGGGAAACTCAAGTTCAGACTCTGTGTAGCTGCTGCGCTTTGGGTCGGGGACTTCACAGGGTTCCAGCTGACTCGGGGAAGAAAAGGCACAACGTTCTCACCTTCAGAATTAAGAAGCCAGCAGCAGGTGTTTTGCGTGCAGTCTAAGCCTAAGGACCACGTGTTTGTCCCCAAAGCTGCAGACAGCGCCACCCGAGAGGTGCGGTGCGGGGCCCCGAGCAGCAGGCCATGGCCCCCCAAGTCCGCCTGCACGCTGGCCGTACCCGTCAGGCCCCGAGACAGAGTGACCCCCGCGAAAGTGCACGGCACCCTCCCCTGCTGGCCTTCCAGAGGGCCGCCTGTCCACACCTGAAGCAAGCCCGCCAAGGTGCCTATTCGCTGCTCAGAAGCCTACGAAGTGAAAGAGGCGCCAGTGAAGAGGTTGTAGAAACAAGATGTAGCTGTTCCGGAGATTCGTTTAATACGCGAGACCATCTTTAACATATATAAACCAAAACTATAAAAAAAGGAGAGGGAAAGGAAGCTAAAAATCCCATTTAAAAGTTCATAGTAAATATTTCCTTATTTTATTGAATAAACAATTAAGTTCTGAATTAGTACATATCTGTGAATTTATAAATGGCAATTTCAGTGGAAAACAAATTCTGTTAAGTACCACAAAGGAGGCAACATCCGTGTTTTCTTTAGAGAATGAATAAATTAAGTGTGTCAGGAAGTACCGGTTCCTTTCCTCTGCATTTCCTAGAGGAAAGTAGATGTTTTTAGGCCAAAGATAGCACTTTGGGACCTCACAGCACAGCCACCAGACCTCACAGAGGGGCCAACCAGGCCACCTGCACTCCAGCCAGCTGTGACAAGCTCTGTAACTTCAGGACAAGGGCCAAAGAAAAACCCTGGCAGCGTGACTCCATGCCTTGAGAACACACACTGAAATTCTCAATTCTCAACTGTACGCGCCTGGAGAAGGTTAACATTTTTGTCTGTGAAGTAACTGTTCTAGAAATGGATTTCTTTTTTGATGTTCCGTGAACCAGGAGGGAATGGTACCTTGAAGACACAGGCACTGACATCAAATGTCACACAAACACATGGCTCGTGGGGAGATGGCCCACGTGCCAGGTGGGTCCTACGTGATTGCAGCCACGACACGAGGGGCGCTCGTGGTGACTCATGTGGGGCGGCAGGTGGAGGAGATCGTCACTGAAAATCCACGTATGTCCACACAGGACCCAGTTAGAAAGGACTTTGCAAACAACTATGATGAACAGATGTACAGGTTTCCCTGTAAGCTTTTTGATGTCCTATTTTTATTGTCCATCCATCTACCATTACTGCTATTTCTAAAATGTGTGTTGTCACACACAAGGTACTGTGATGAGGTTGTGTGGTGACAGATGGCGGCCACCCTCACAGCAAGCACACCCGATGCCCAGACTTGTCCAATCACTGTTGTACAACTGACACTAACGTAACATCGTGTGTCAATGACACAACACACTTTGTTAACTGGAAAAGGGGATCCTGACCTAACTCCATACTCAGGGAATTCCCTTGGAACACAGAGAAGGCACACAACCAGACCTAGCGACTCATAAAGTTACACAGTACACACCATTGCCTATTTGAGTGCGGTCAATCTTGCTAACCTGAAACTTTACTATTAGACTTTAGATACTCATATATTGGTGTATGTAAAATACTGGACTTTGGAAACTTAAATACAAAAATAGACTTGATAACTAATATAAATAAATATTCTGCCTCAAGCAGGTGTACTCTCAGAGGTGGACTTCATGGAGGTAACAGGCACTGTCTATGGCCCCAACACTCCCGTCTGTGATGGGGCTGGTGGGTGCCCTCCTGTGGGAGGTCAGGCCTGCATCTGGCCAAGGCAGGCAGCACATAAAAGGAGAAAACCGTTTACACTGCAGGCACTTTACAACTACACACTCTCAGCAAAGTGGCCACTGACATAAGAAGTGCTCGTTACAACTCTGCACAGCTCACTCAGGTACGAACATCCAGATCAGATCCTGTGATCCAGGAATAAGGGACCGCCCTCCCAAGACGGCCTCGTGCACATGAGGGCTTCCAGAGAAAAGACGATCGTGATCAATGGTCATAAACAAACAAAAGAACGACCCAACGATGCTTCAGGAAGTACTGACGCTCAATCCGAACTGCTCCAGATATTTTGACATTTGTGGTAAAGCATCTCTTACTAAGATAGAACAGAACAAGGCCACTGCCTGAACTATCTGCTACAAGCAGAAAGGACATAATTTGTAGCAGGAAGCGTCCTTCGGGCTCCCCTTCCCCGGGTTTCTAAAGAACTCCCTATGTGTGGGGGTTACGACCCACCCGGAAGCAAACGGGGTTGGTGGAGATGTGAATGGCAGGCGCCTCCAAGGAGAGCCACGACTGGTTTCCAAGTCACTGACTTCACTAGAAAAGGAGACCTGCCAACCTAAACATAGTATGAACACTCTGGAAGAGAAAAGCTCTTATACATTTCTCCAGATCTTGCCAAAAAGCTAAACCTGAATCTGAACGTAACAGCTGTCCCAGTGGTGTCCACAGAGTGTCTGGGACCGGGCTCGTTTCTCAGCCGTGCTGCCCCACGTGCTGATGGCACAGAAGTGCCAGCCTCGTGGGGCTGCGGGACGAGGGCTGGTGGGTGAGGGCGCGTGCTCAGCGGTCCGCACGTCTCGGGGCTCAGCCCCCAGAGAATCAGGGGAAGGGCAGACAGGTGACGGCATAGGCAGGGGTGCGAGCCAGGACCAGGGGCCTGGCTCCTTCTACAAGTCACTGGCACGAAGTGGGTCTTGTCAACGAGAGAAGGTGGAAGAGCGGTCACTGCCACATGTGTTGAGCAGAGTGTGTTTAGAGCCGGATCTGAACAAATCAGGTATTAACAGGCCCTTCAGGCACCAGGGCAAATTCAAGTACATCCCTGGTACTGGAGGATACCACAGGGTTATTGAGGATACCACGGGGTTATTAAGTTTGCATGACTGTCTGTGGCCCCATGAGAGAAGGGGGGTCACGTTTCAGAGATGCACGTAGACATTCTGAGGAAAGGCATCGGCATGTCAGGGCCCACAAGAAAATATTAGAGCACCAAACGCGGAGAAGGAAAAGGGGCAGACGGCACAGGCACGGTCGGACTCTGGTAACGCTGAATGGGGTGGCAACGGGGGTATGTCTACTCCCTTTTCTGCTTTTGTGTATTTTGAAAACATTCTAAATAAAAAGCTAAAAAATCAACTCTAGAAAATGAAGGCTCACCGGGGAAACAGAACGCCTTTACAGGAAGGCCTGGTAGAAGCTGTCGGAGAACAGCCTTTACTCGGAATCTGCAGGACAAGGGTGGTGTGATGAGGACCTCCCCCACCCGCCCTGGCTGGCTCCAACCCACCCACGTGGGGCCTGCTGCCTAGGCACCCGAAACAGGACAACTCAGGTTCGCTGAGCCCAATGCCAGGCACTTTCACTAGGAGAGAGGCAGCCCTCATGACGACTACAGCCCAGGAAAAGCATTTTCCATGGAATACAGATTAACTCCTCGCCGCACAGACACAGGCAGGGTTTGTGTCTGAGTGACCCCAAGGGAAAGACAAAGTGTCTGGAACATGCTATTCTAACTTGTGGTTCCTACCTGTGCAACCCTACCACCTTCTCCCTCGCTCACACCGTCTCTTCACAGGTACTGGTCAGCCAACACGAACGACACTGCACCAGACTGCCTCCACGCTGGACACAGGCCAGGTCTCAGGAACAAGGGATAGGATAAGCGAGAAGGACCTGCAGGCCCCAGTGATGAGATGGTGCCGCAGGTTTAAGGCAGGTACAGAAATGGAAAATCAACACATTTGGCAAAAAGCCTCTGCTGGTAATCCGGTGAATGCGGATGACAAAGACGGCCCCTGGCGAGAGGCCGCTGGCTGCTGGGCGTGTGCACACGTACCCGCCAGGCGGAGGGTCCGCCATCCGCACACAGGGACAGACGGGAGGCCTGCAGTTACCAAGGGACGTTTAAGAAGCACGGCCTTTAACACGGCCTGTCTCTACTAGGTAAGACCAGAAAGGATAAGCTACGAAAGTCCGATCTGTGAAGTGGGCAGCAGCCCGGGCTTCATGGTGGCGCAGACCAAGGCACCTCCGAGTGTGCCCGTCCGGTGGGCATGGCCACCTCAGGCTGTCCATTCCCGTGGCCATTCCATCTGCCTCAGAAACAGACACTACTAGAAACGGCTGGCGCCCACGTACCACACGCAACCCGGCCTGAAGGAAATGACACTCCTGAACGAAGAGTGAACATCTCAGCCCTTGACGTGTGTGGAGCTCCTGGGTGCTGCCGCTTTTTAGTGAACAGCCCTCCCATCGGTGTGAAGCAGAGAGCTCTGGTGAGAGCTTATGCACTTGAACTTTCAGGCGGATCGGTGTGTCCAGTTCTGCTTTTTCTGCAACCAAGTATTTTATATCCCGATTGAGCCAGATGGAAGAGAGCAGTTCAAACTTACATTGCATTTTAAACCAAACTTCTGCAAGCCCACTATCTAAACACAGCACCATTTCTGGATCTAAAGTCAGTAGACAATGCCCTTGGCGCAGAGAGCGCTGCCGCAGGGCCAGGGACCCCGCCACGTGCAGCTGCAGGGCTGGGTAGGCAGGGGGCCTCGGCCTCCAGGGCCTTTCCCAGGAGCTGGGTTCTGCGGGGCTTACCGGAAATTCTGTGCGGGGCCTGGACAAATCCCACCAGACTGCCGTCCTGATGAAGCTCAGGCAGCAAGCTTCATCTTAAAAAAGAAGCACCAGGCACAATGCACACTGCAGTAGAGACCAACGTGGACCAGAACCGCGTACCTTTCCAAAAGTGGGGCGCCAGTTTCTCGCTGAGTCAACGCGTATGCCAGAGATAAAGCTGCGAAGACTGACTCATCAGCCTTTAGGTGGAAATACTCATCTACTTTACGCCTTTTAACACACCATTCTAAGCAAAAGTTTTAATCCTTTGATATTCAGAACAGACTAAGCAGAAAACTAGAAAAAGAAGAACATCTAGCCTCGAACACAGACTCGCTGCCTAGGTGTAAAGCCACCAGTCTGAGCTCTCACCACACTGAGCGGGTGGGGGGTGACCCTGCAAGGGGGCCCAGGGCTGCTCAGGAAGGGTGTTTATCTACCCGCTCTCCTGGAGTCAAATTCTTTATGGTCTGCAGATCAAAAAGGACTCTCTCTCCACCTGTCTGTGCAAAAGGGTTGCTGAAAAAAAGGCTCATGTCTAATGGGGCCCCGGCCTCGGCGCCCCACGAATCCGTGTCTGTGCTGCTGGAGTCCTCAGCGGTGGTGGGCGGGTAGCTGAGCTGCTCTAACTGGTCGATAATGTCTGAGAGCTGGAAGGCTGAGCTGGCCTCGGAGCGGACCGAGCAGGCCGGGAAGTTGGCCATGGAGCTGGCCTCGGACTGATTGGCCGAGCTGGGAGTGCGCACAGACAGGCCGCTGTGAAGCGGCAGGTTGCTGAGGGAGCTGTTCTCAGACTGGTTGTTCCTCAGCGAGCTGGTCTCCGAGGCGCTCAGCAGGCTCTGCATCAGGCTGGCTTGTGCCTTCACCTCAAACAGCTCTGAGGTGTCTGAGGGGTGCACGTTGCCACCAAAGCCATCCTCTCCCTCAAATTCAAAACCGTGCTCTACGTGCATGTGTATGACCCCCGGGGGGTACCTGTCTGGGCTGGAGGGGGTGGAGCTGGGGTGACCACAGGGAGGGGCCTGCGGGGCCAATGCACAGTAGGGGAAGGAAAATGCCTCCGAGCCTCCAGCAAAGAAAGAGATGTCTGCCGGGTCATCGTCTATGAACTCCTCAGACACCTGCAGCCGGGCATTTGTCAATGTGAAAACAGGCCCCCCACCACCACCACTGCCCTGCCGGCCGTGTGGGTGCTCCCCCTTGGTGGGGGACAAACCCACGGTCAAGCCACCGCCACCCCCGCGGTCACTTTTACCAGCAGCTCTACGCTCCCCGCCAGCACCCCCTGCATCTGGGTCTGTGGCAGTGTCGTGACTCCGCCCCACGGGGCGACTGGGGCTGCAACTCCTCACAACGTGACAAAACCCAACACCTTGACAAGGCTGCGGTGCAGGGGGCCCGGGGGACTGGGCCCGTCTGGTGTTGCCGTCGGCCGCTGCTGTGCTGCTCCTCTCTGCGGCTGGCCTCTTGGTGTCGGGAGCCTGGGGCTCGGTGAGGGAGCCACTGCTGTCTCTGAAATCAGGCAGGCCTCGCAGGGCCAGAGGGGAGGTAGGAACGGAATAGGAGGAGGCGTCTGCTGAAGACGGGGACGCAGAGGTCCTCAGGCCCTCGGTGAAGGAGACGCTCTGCGGGTCACAGATGAAGAGAAGAAAAGAGGCGCACATAAGATTACAAATCATCATTGGAAAGCTGCAAAGCTAACGGACCCAAGCTCGTACGTCTGCCTCTACTAAGAAGTGCGACTGACCAGACTTTCCCCATTAGAACTGAAGATTTGTAAACGCAGATAGGATTTCAGAAGGACCCAGGATCGTCTGTTTAAAACCCCTTACAGTTTCATTTTTTCTCTTATGCTGTAAGAGTGTCCCGTGCCACCCTGAGGTTGCAGGAGAGCGTGCTGGATACTCATCATTTCCGGGGCAGAGGACAGAGGGCGTGAGCCACTCCATTCAGCTAACGAGACTCCAAACCAAAGCACCAATAAGGCGACACACACGGCTGCACGTGACGCTCATTCCTCGGAGGTCACGGCCAGGCACTGATGAAGCGCGTCGGTAGTACATTCACACGGGCACGCACGGCCGGGGCCTCTGCCAGCGCCGGCAGCACAGGAACCCCGGGGCCTTCTGGAAGCACTGGCGTCGCCCCCAGCTCGCGTGAGCAGCTGCTCAGGGGCAGGAGGACCCTGTCCTCACTCACAGTCCCACACGCAAGGAGACGGGGCGAGCCCTCTCTTCTCCTTCCGTCACCGCTCACGTGCCACAAGACAGTCACGCCTCCAGGAAACTTCAGATGACGTAGACACACACAACATCGTCAAGAGGGTGGTTAGACCAAGGTGGCACCAGACAGTCCTGAATGATTTTCTGCGCAAGGAGCGGCATGCGATATGAGCGCAGCGGCAGAAGCCACAGCGGTGACCGACCAGAAAGAAAATGGTAGCTTTCAGTCCACGGGTCAGTCTCTCACAGGTGTCCATCCCATCGCTTTTTCAATCACCCAACTGTACTCAACATGCTCTTGTGGCTTTTAAAAGACAGTATCAGAACTGAGAGTTTAAATGTAATTTTTAGACTATTCGTATTATCTTTTTAATGTTTATTTTGAGACAGGGAAAGAGAGCACGAGGGGGGGAGGGGCAGAGAGAGAGGGAGAGAGAGGATCTCAAGCAGCCTCTACACTGTCAGCATGGAGCCTGATTCTGGCCTCAAAACCCTCAAACCTGAGATCATGACCTGAGCTGAAATCAAGAGTTGTACTGGATGCTCAATCAACTGAGCCACCCAGGCACCCTTATTCATACGATTTTATTCATTCATTTTTAATGTAGGCTGCAGCTCCAATGTGGGACTTGAATTCACAACCTTGAGATCAAGAGTCACACGCTCTTCTGACTGAGCCAGTCAGGTGCCCCCATTCATACTATTTCAAACTATTCAGGGGCACCTGAGTGGTTTAGTCAGTTAAGCTTCCGATTCTTTATCTCAGGTCTGATCGTGATCCCGCGGTTCATGGGATCGGCCCCTACATTGGGCTCTGTGCTGACAGTGCAAAGCCTGTCTGGGATTCTCTGCCTCCCTCTCTCTTTGCCCCTCCTGTGCTTGTATGCTCTCTTTCTCTCAAAGTAAATAAACTTTAAAAAAAATTAAAAAAAAGAAACCATTCATAAATTTTAACTTTGTTTAAATAGAAGTCTTTCAATATCCATTGATTTAGCAAAAAATTCCTAAATGTGAAACATACCTAGAAGAGTTAAGGAATATTTTTATTTAAAAGATCCAATTAAACAAAGTTTGGGAAACACGAGCTTTGATCCATGAGGTACAAGTGCAGCTTCTGGAAATACTATAACAATATAAATGACCAACTGTCAACAAAGACTAACATCGAACGGGAATAAAAACTTCTAAATGTGAAACTACAGAGCTGCACGAGGAGACAGTGACAGCATCACATGAAGAGAGCAAGAGTCTACATACAGTACATATGTGGAAGCTGACCTGTGAGCCTGCAGACAGGAACACTCTAGTCAAGCACACGGGAAGCACAGGACCAGCCACGTCCCCTCACGCCGGCTCTGCTATCACATTTTGGATTCTGTGGTCAAATGTCTTTCTGTGAAGCATTTGCACTGCCTCTGGCTATGCCCATGCTTAGTATAGTAGTAATCACGCCAAACACGGATATAAATTTGTTTCCTGCTTTTCACCCTTAACATATTAGCAAAAAAAATCTCACTCTGTGAATATAGTTTAAGTAAATTAGCACCCTAAGCTGGCATTTTACAGTTTCACGCTTTTATAAAGGTAACATTCAGTGTCTGTTTTCCTGACAAGCAAGCTGAGCTTCCTGATAGGCAAGTAGTAGAACTTGCCTGGAACCCTGCCACCCAGAGACGACACGGGACACTTAGGTTTGTGCCTCTAGCCTGTCCTCTCTGTGCATCTGTCACTTTAGATTCATCACACAGGCTGCTCCGCAACCTGCTAGCTCCCCTTGCCAACACATTGTGCGTGTGTCCCAGGCTGCACACCGCTCTCCTGCCCCGGGACTTGTGGCGGTTCCCGGGTACCCCCCATCGAATGGGCACACCTGAAACCAAAACCGTGCTAGTGAGTCACCTAGCACAGGCAGCGTTACAATACCATCGTAGTGCGTCTCAATGCACAAAGCTTTTCCTTACTTAGGACTCCTTTTCTGCAAACAGCCCCTGGGCTGGGAGTGCCATGTAAACAACAGGACTGATTCTAAGAGTCCTGTTACAACACTGCCAGGTGATTCTGCAAAAGAGTACGGGTGATAATGTCACGTATGTTTCAACCGGAAGGACTAACCTGTCTTGGCAAGTCTGCAGTCAGAGCACGAATAGACATCCGAGTCTTGCTGTGTCTTCTGCAAACAGAGAACAATCTGTGAGCCACCGAGCCTGCCTCTCCCGGCACCTGTTCTGAGGGCAGCCGTGCCCCGAGGAAGAGTGCACGTAAGAACGGGGCTAAGGTTCTGATAACATGCCACAGGCACCTGGCTAGAAACAGGCAGTGACAAAAAGCAGGAATTCAGATAAAACAGATGTCGCAGAAGAGGTAAAATTATCCCCTCACGCTGAAGAAAAATTCCACATGCAAAAAACCCATGCATTTTCAGATTCAAAGTTAAGCATACTATATAAAAACATTATATATAAGATAGGCTATACAGATTAGAGGCTAAAAAGTAATTGTCCGTATCTGCGCAGAGTAACTATAGACAGATATTAATCCATTATTTAAAAAAAATAAAAGAAAGAGAACTCCAGTGTCAAAATACATGTTTATGTACTTGAGGTGACTACGTAAAGGTTAAAACTATGTAAAATATTAACTTTAAAAGCACATACTCTCCATCACAAAGACCATGGTGCTCACCTCTCATAGGGAACCCTCTTCACCCCACTGTCTCGGACATAATCCACCAGCTGCTTCTGAGTCCTTCCACTGTGAATAAAAGTTCAGATTTTAAAGGAAAGAATCGGCAGCAATTCACAGCATTAATTTTCCAGGAAGGCGAAATAGCACGTGCCAGCCCTCTAAGTTCCCAGAGACATTGTAAAGTTCTGTTTGTGATAAGCATAACTGATTTCGCACAGTTTTTATCACAACTGTTTTTTCCACTATCTTACTGGATTTGCTCCCTCCAGTTTCACAGTAGCTGTGTTCTGCATGTAATTCTCTGAACCATTTCACAGTGCTTGCCTGCTGACCAGGGACATGCATACTCTCAGTCCTAAAAGCCGCCAGAGCCCCACCGACACGTGGTGTGGCCCCACCTGTATCTGAAGGAGGAGCCCCTGCTGAAGAAGACAGCTTTAGCTCTGGGCTGAGGTTGATCAAAGAGTCTGAAGAAGGTGTGATACTCCACACAGATCTTCCAGAAGTTCTTACAGCCGTCTCTACTACCCAACAAGAACTCCAGTGTGTCCTGGTAAGGTCCCTAGAAACAAAACACAAAGGTTCAAGTAACTAATTCAAGAAGAAAATTTAGGCAGTATTCAGGCAACAGGCTTTTTATTCAAAGTTAAAAATTAGGAAGATATTTTTGGGAGACCTGGGTGACTCCATGGGTTGAGCGTCTGACCCTTGATTTTGGCTCAGGTCATGATGTCACGGTTCATGAAACAGAGTCCCGAGCTGGGCTCTGCGCTGACGGCACGGGACTCTCTCTCCCTGCCTCTCTGCCCCTCAAGTGCTCAAGTGCGAGTGCATGTGCACACACTCCTGCTCAAAATAAACTTGGGGCGCCTGGGTGGCTCCGTTGGTTAAGTGTCCAACCTTGGCTCAGGTCATGATTTCATGGTTCGGGAGTTCAAGCCCCGCATCAGGCTCTGTGCTGACGGCTCGGAGCCTGGAGTGTGCTTCGGATTCTGTGTCTCCCTCTCTCTCTGCCCCTCCCCTGCTCACGGGCACATTCTCTCTCTCAAAAATAAAAATTTAAAATAAATAAATAAACTTAAAAAACTCAGGAAGATTTTTATTCTGAATTATCTATAAAGACTTCTGGTGTCATTTATATTTGAGAAGAAATTTCACTGTAGAAATTACCAGAAAAATACAGTCACCCACGATCGCACAACTGCTAACATTTATAAGTGTATCCTTGCGACACATCCCACCCAGCAAACCAGGGCATTTTGTCTGTGAGGCAATTATTTATATGCTGTTGCCTGCGGAGTTTTGGGATGTGCTGGATGTCCTCACACACATCGCCTTGAAGAAACTACTGCCTTCTCTCATAGCTACTCCTCAGGATAGGTTCCTAGAATTGTTACACTGAGCTTAAAACAATGCATATTAAAAAAAAATTATTTATTTACTTATGTAATCTCTACATCCAACACGGGGCTCAAAGTCATGACCTCGAGAACAAGAGTCACATGCTCTTCCGACTGAGCCAGCCAGGCGCCCCCACAATGCACATTTTTGAACCTCGTGACATATTTCTAAATTATCTTCCAGAAAGACTATCCTACCCAGACTCCTGTATTCTGTCTTTAAAATCTAAGTGCTGACGGATACAAGCTGTAACTGCCATGGGCAGGTGCAGCCGCAGCCCTGAGCCTTGATGGAGTGTCATGCTGTGGCTCCAGCACACTGGGCAGGGACGCTCCTCTTTCCAACTTGTCCCAACAGCCCCAGAACCCTTTCTTTCACTCACGGAGAAAACGGCAGCCCTTTACCTGATTTTGTGTATGTTTTCAGCATCCCTTATCCTTCCCTCCCATCCCTACAGCAGATACTTGAGTAAGAAACAAGCCCTCCTTCCTGGCTTCTACAGAAAGGAAACAGCCAGGCAGCCCAGGAACCTGCTGTTGGACAAAAGCTCTTGCTAATCAAGTGCCTTTTAAAAGCTTAAGTAGAGCCTTCTTCTCAGCTGGTTCAGGGCCTAAATCTCCCACCGCTGGAAGCCAGTCTTCGCTGACACAGCCTCTTAAGCCTCAACCGCAGCGTTCGGCTAATCTACTCTCATTTCCTAACCTCCTTTGTACACTGGGAACGTACCAATGTGGACATCTTCGAATCGTTTCAAGGACTGGATTTTCCCTAACTATCACACTTATAGAGACATTTACTTTTTTCCATCTTTACCCATTTCAGGAAATTCATATGTAATTATTACTTTATTGACAGACAATCTCAAATGAAAGGAGTACTTATTTTCTGAAAATCAAGACTTCTCCATTTAGAGCACGCAAAAGGTCAATTTCTGAATCAAAGAGACAGGAGAATACTGGGAACGTCCCTCAGCTTACTTGTGACAGAAGCTCTAATGCTAATGTGCCGTAGGCCTTCAGACCACAGCCTCCTAACCTAGAGAACAAAGAGGCTCAATAAACAGACTGTTCTCAGCAGCCCCTGGGAGCTTCTCTCTCTCACCTCAGACCCGGCTAAACCCGAAAACCAGCTGGGAAGAGCTGTGTGAGTGGTCCCTGCCCAGAACGCTGACCCATCCTCAGCGGCAGCCCTACAGGGCAGGTTACCCAGAAGCCCTTCCGCACAATTCCAGATCCCATCCTTAAACTCTTGTGTGCATGGCGCCAAAGTGCTTTATAATTTGAAAAGTCAATATTCTAGCAGAATAAATTTTCTTAAAATTTAGAAAGTGCTCCAAATCATACTTACACGGACCTCTGGGTGCAGTTTGATGAGAAACCTTTTCCTCTTGAAGCTGAGTTTTCGGACTCTGGACCAGTTAAAAGTGTTAATTTTGGTGGTGCCCTGAAATCCAAGAGATGCACACTCAGACACGTTTATAATCCAGACAGACACACACATTTTTTCATGAAAAGAGAAGATTTTTTTATTTTTTAATATAGATTTTTGAAAAAGAACACAACCAGGGGAGGAGCGGAGAGGGAAGGTGGGGTGGGGAGGACCTCTGTCAGCACAGAGCCCAGCGTGGGGCTTGAACTCACAAACTGTGAGATCATGACCTGAGCTGAAGTTGGATGCTCAACCGACCGTGCCACTCAAACGCCCGGAAACAGAAATGTTTAAATTACAAACTTACCAGATAGCACAACAACCCACTTGATACTTTACAATTATATTTGGAATGACTCTGAATTAGTATGTCAACACTAAACATACAAATCTGCCTGTTTTAGGAAAAGTTGAGGTTTTTGATACGGCTCTCCTACAAATTACTATTATTTTTTAAAGTATATTTACACATAGAGAGTGTGCGTGCACGTGAGTAAGCAGGAGGGGGCAGCGAGGGAGGAGAGAATCCCAAGCAGGTTCTGCGCTGTCTGCGCACGCAGAGCCAGACTTGAGGCTCGATCCCACCAACTGTGAGATAATGACCTGAGCCGAAACCAAGAGTGGGACACTTAACTGACTGAGCCACCGAGAAGCCCTCCCCGCTTTTAAAGTTTATTTATTTAGAGAAAGAGTGAGAAAGAGAGCAGAGACTTTCTAACTTTTAAACCTGGGCAGCCGGCAGCACTGCTCTCACACGGATTTGTATGCAATGACCCACGGTGTAATCAGAAACGTCAGGCAGGGCCTGAGATAGAACCCAGGCATTGTGGGCCCCACGCTCAAGCACTCCTGCTGGGACAGAAACCCCCCCACCCTCCCCAGCAGCTCTGACGCCCGCCCGGGGTGCCTGTGGGAGACCTGGCCTCTGAGCCCTCCCGCACCCCTCGATGGCCACTGAATTTTAAATTTGGTTTCCATACTATTGATCACGTGAGTACGGCTCACAGGCTGAGCTATGGTGAATTCTAACTATATTTTGCTCCTTTCCTTTTTCTTGACTTACTGAGTGCCTCTTTTCATTTACTCAATTCTCTATGTTCCCATCACCAATTCAGCCTAAACCATCCATGCGGAATTTAAACTCTTCGATGGGTCTGATCCACGAGACAATTTTCTCCCCGCTGCCTGCGCGCTGGCAGGTGCTTTCCGGGCCCCGGACCCCAACGTGAGCCTCCCCCCCCCCCCCGCCATCCTGGTCTCTTTCGTCCTTTAAGGGGTGCTCAGCACTCACCCCTTTGCAAAACTGCGTGTCTGGAAAACCCTCTTATTTTCTCTGCACGGAAGTCCTGGGAAGTCCTGCTGGACGGGGCACAGGCCCTTGGGTGGGAACTGACTGACTTTCGTGTTCTGCACGACCGCCTGCCCGGTCGTCTTGTGGCTTCCAGTGTTGCCCCTGACGAGTCTGACACGCTTCCTGGTCTCTCCTCCTGGAAGCTCTCTGGTCCCATCCCCTACTATGACATTTCACGCCAGTGTGTTCTGTGGTGATCTTTCCTCGTGGGTTATACGAGGAACGTGTAGATGGTTCTAACGTGGAAATTTGTGCATTCGGTTCTGGATATTTTCCCCAGGTAATTTCTTAAAGGCTCCCTCTGCTGCTTTGGGCTTCCTGGGTGCTGGGTGCTGGGCCTCCTGAGCTGTTCCCTGAATTTTCGCTCCCCTCCTCCACCTTCAGTCAAAGCCTCCTGGTGGAGATTCTGCCTCACTTTCATCTTCCAGTCCCATCCCGCCAACACCGCCCTCTCTGCCACCGCATCTCAGACCTGCAGGCGCTCCTGTTCTCCGTGTGTCCCTGAGACTGGACACTGCTCGTGTTTCAGAGATGAAGGTCCTCTCTGACTTCTGCAGGGCGTTCCGGAAAGCGTAAGACAGTAACACGTCAACAAGGTTCAAACTCGCAGGCACCAGAATGTGTCCACAGGGAAAAGCCCCCTCACTGGCTCCCGGAACCCACAGCTGCCTTCCCCGTGGCCACGAATACCACCTGGTTCTTCTATGGCATAAATGGGGTGTAATTCTCCTTTTTTCCCACGGGCAGCAGCAAACCCCACACACACCTGTTGAGTCTTTGCTCACGCAACAGGGACAGGGCGTCCGACAGAACGTCCCACGTGCCACGACACAGGAAGCCTCTACGTTCCTGTGCAGTTGCCTGATACTCCACAGTATGGATGCACCAGCCTCCTGATGAATTACCAGTGTTTTACTGTTATAAATGACTAGACTAGAATTTCACATAACAAGATGAAAACTGTACATTCGGATTCCTATTCCTCATAAGCATCACCCAGCATAAAGCAATTTTCTGTGTCTTGCCCATGGGACAGACAAAAGGTGGGGTCCTCTCTGAGGATTCTATGGGCTTTGTTTCTCCTCTTCCGTCCCTGGCATAGGTTCTGTTTCTTCTGAACGGAGAGGATTTCGATCCCTGGTTATCTGAGTTTGAAAGTGAGGCCCAGGACTGCGGGAGCCTGTGACCATCTGGTTCAGTGGGTGTGAGATCTGGAGGGAAACAGGATAACTGAGTGGTCTTAACATGCCTCTCCACAGATTGCTTATTAGTTGAAAGAGAAAAACTAGTAACTATAGTAACTGATAGCTAATAACCAGAAAGCAGCGATGAAGATTCACACCACCAGTGAGGCCAGGTGGCGTCTCTGTCGTGACCCCCTGAGAAGGACGTGACGACACCCGGGTAGGGGTCCAGCTGGGAATGTGTCCCCTGAACCTAATCCCAGGAAAACAGATGACAAACCACAAGTCAAGAACATCCTATTAAAGAGAAAAAGGACTGTGCTCTTCAATACTGTCAAGGCGGTAAAAGATAAAGAAAAAAATAAATGTTCCAGCTTAAAGGACACTGCAGGCACGATCGCTAAGTGCTGCATCTGGTCCTCGACTGGGTCCCATCCTGGGGAGAACAGCAGCTGTGAGGACGCTGCCGGCTGACAAGACCAGAAAATGAACAGTGGATCCACTGCGTCAGTGAGGAGGGTAAGGGAGCCCTTTCTTGTTAGAAATATGTGCCTTCAGTGGTCAAGGGTCCTCAAGTCTACAACTCACTCTCAAATGCTTCGGAAAAACCATCTGCAGGTGCACATGTGCGTGTGCATGTAGAGAGTCGGGGGAGGAGAATGTGTGCTGGGGGAAGCACAAACCATAAAGCACAGGTGAGAAATGCTGGGGCGCGTCAATCTGGGCAAAGGGCAAGTGGGGGCTCAATGTGCTGTTCTAATTCTTTACAGTTTTTCTCTAAGTTTGAAAGTATTTCCAAATGAAAGTCTTTAAAAGAGGAGGCTCTCTGTGGGCTGGAGTAGGGACACAGGCCTGTCACCACGGGGTGCCCCTGCATCAACAATTGAGAGAGTAATAGTGAATTCCATCTAACGTGGTTAATTTGAAGACTCTAATTTCTGGTTTTAACTTCTTCCAGTTACAAAGTAGTTATCCTTTTCTGGAAAATGACACTGGCTGGATTTGGATGGATGTGATTTTCATCACGCATGATGGTAGGACTGTCATCTGAGTGAGCAGGTGTGGGAGGCCATGGGTCCACCAACTCGTTGGGTGTGCCTGACACAATCATTGCCTGTCAGTCAGTGTACGATATAACACAATTAGCGTTCTGTTTACAAATTAATTTTTTTCCCAGTAGGCAATTGAAACTTGATGGCTAGGTTAAAAAAGGAAAGGGAAAGAAAGCAAGTGTAGCTTGACTACAGAGGCCTGGACTAGACAAGCCATTTTAGGCAAACACAGGTTAACAAGAGCCCACAGATGGGGAGCCTGGGTGGCTCAGTTGGTTGTGTCTGACTCTTGATTTCGGCTCAGATCATGATCTCACGGTTCATGAGATCAAGCTCCTCGTCGGGCAGGCTCTGTGCTGGCAGTGCAGAGCCTGCTTGGGATTCTCTCTCTCTGTCTCTCCACCCACCCCCTCAAAATAAATAAATAAACTTAAAAAAATAAAAGAGCCCACAGAGTGGACTCCCTGGAGTCCCAGGATGCAGCCCTGGACTCCCAGGATGCAACCTTCCATGGCAGTCAGCAATGAGCAGGTCTCTGCAGGTCGGCTGCATGCACCTGGGCCACTGAGCCCGAGTGAGAGGATGCAGGGAGCCCTCCACCATGTTCAGGCACAAAGGGTCTGCGTTCCTCTGCTTCGGATGCTTCCACAGCAAAAACCCAAGCACACACATGTGTGACTGCAGGCAGAACTTAGCGGCCATTTTATGTCACTAATTACATATCCATACATAACTAATACACGAGTTCCTGAAGGCTGTACTGACGCTTATCACGTGCAACAGACTCTGATACTTTCCAGTCTATTTCATGTACTGAAATGACACCTCACAGAGCGGCACACCCAGACCTGCAGCAGGTCCATGCCTGAAGCGTGGAAGAGCCAGTGTTTCTGTTGAAGGTTCTATGGACATGAACTGTGGCTCAGCAATAGAATGGTGCCATTTGACTGTGTGCCCTGGGGGGCAGAGGGCTCTGTGACAGCAAGGACAGGGAAAGAAGTGCTCCGCGGGATAAGACAGGCACGCTAGGTTCCTCCGACCAGTCCAAGACCTTCAGCATCAGAACGAAAATTTACCAATACGTGTAAAATCAGCCCCCACCCAGTCCTCGCACACCCCTGCCCTCTCCCTACCTGGAACACGAGGACACCCATGTGGGAAACGGCCAGGTTAATTTTGGCCCCCTCCCTGTCAGAAGCGGCGTGAAAACGGATGCCATACATTTCCAACTTTCGGGCAATTTCGAGCACCTGGAAATCCGACTCAGCAGGCGTCTGGCCCCTATGACAAAGGACGGCATGATCACAGCACTGAAAACAACTTGATTTCTAAAAGAGCCAAGGTGTGTAACAAAACTGATCAGGAAAACAAAGCAGAATGAAACAAACCTACACAGGAGGCTTTTTTAGAGAATGGATTGCTTTTGTGAGTGTATTTACCCACTAGAAGTGCAGCAGAGCACACACAGGCCAAAGAAACTGTCCATTTCCTTTTATCCTGTGATCCACTTCCTGATGGGTAGAATGTTTTCTTTGTATGCACAAAATGAGCTGAGGTGCTCAGCCTTGTAATTTGTTCTTAATACTGAGGAGGTGACATGCAAACACTGTACGCAGAGACAGGTACGAAACGCAGGGAAACCACAGATAACACCGGTATCTCATGAAACCCATTTCATACTTAAAAAAACTGTTTTCGTAATGTACAATTCTAACCGAGACAGTATACTTTTATAAGGATAAAATTATGAAACGGAATAAAACCATGTTTCCCAAGTGCACAGTCCACAGTCCTGCTCCCAGGGCAGTGACCTGGGCAGGGACCATGGCCCATGTCACACTGACCAGCCTGCAGGAGGCTGCCGCTCAGGGAGGGCACAGCTGGGCGAAGGGGACAGACAGGGTCCTGGTTAGGAGAACCCCTACACAAGGCCTGAGCCCTGCATGTGGGGTTCTCCATCAACAACCCTTCCTCTCACTCCCACATGTCTGAGCTTCTGGATCTTTAAGGAACAGCCCTTCCCACAGTTTCTATTCTTAGACTAAAACTTCTATTCTCTGAGTCTGATATGGACACCCGACTGTCAGCTTATATTTGATAAATCATCATCAAGCAGGAACACCCAGGGTGTGACAACCGTTTTCCATGGTGTCCCAATGCTTCTGTTTTGGAATGGGGCACTGGGCGGAAGCTGGAGGAGTTCTGAGGGGAGGCTAGGGTTAGGGATGCTAAGGGAGATTCTGGTAAGGGCTAAGAAGGAAAAGAGAGCAGAGAAAAAGCCTTTCTTCTCAGAGAAGCCCTAAGCCTTCGTGAACAAAATTTGGTAGACACGAGGGTGGTAAAGATCATTCTGGTGAGGTCTCAGAAGTGAGGAATATGTCATTGGAAGTAGGAGCAAAGGCGATCCTTTTTATAAAGTGGCCCAACACCTGGCTGAGTTACATTCGTGTCCTAGTGTTTTGTGGAGAGCCTGATGCAGGCGCGATCTCAAGAACAATGAGATCATGACCTGAGCCGAAATCGAGTGGGATGCTTAACTGAGCAAGCCCTCCTGGCACCCGTGGCCGAAGAGATTTCTAAGCAAAGTGATGAAGGTATGGCTGGGCTCCTCTGACTGCTGATAGCAATGCAGGAGGAGAGAGATGCCCGAGACATGGAAGTTTAAGCAAAAAGGAAGCAGAATTTTAAGACGTGGAAAGTGCTCAGCCTGCCCATATTGCAGAAAACAAGAACACCGAGGTGTGGCTAAGAGGCTGAGCAGGAGGTCAGTATGGACCGGCCACCGCAATGGAAATCAGGACGGGGGAAGGAGGATCCCAAAGGCAATCTGGATCAGGGCCGCCTCTCCCATCACAGGCCACAGTGGAAGAGCGTGGGGGTTGGGAACACAACTGGCCCTTGCTCAGGTTTCCAAGGCCAGGGCTGCCTGGAGCCGCAGGAGGGTATACTTGAGGAGTATGGTAGGCCTGGAGGGCAGGGCACAGAGCCAAAGAGGATTATTCCTGAGCCTTAAGGTTTATGTCATTTGCTCCACTAGGTTCTGGACTTGCCTGAGACCCGTCACCCTTTTCTTCCTTCTAGTCCCTCCCTTTGAGGGGGAAATGTGCACCCTGCGCCTATCCCCTACCACAGTACTTTGGTTTTACAGCTAGAGGAGACTGTGCCTCAGGCAAACCATACCTGGAGTCTCAGCCAGATCTCATCAAGATGAGATTCAGGTAAGGCCATGGAATCACAGGATTTAGTGTTGGTGTTAGAGCAGTGAAGGCTTTTGGGCTGTTGGGGTGGAATGAATGTATTTTGCATGTGAGAAGGACATGAACTGTGGAGGGTGGAACGTTCCAGAGTGAATGTCTGTGTCCTCCAAAATTCAGATGCTTCAGCCTAACCTCTGGGGTGATGGTATTTGGAGGGGGGTCTTTGGGAGGGCCTGGGTGGGGGATTCACGAGTAAGAATGCCCTAACAGAAGCTCCGGGGAGCTCTTGGCCCCTCCCGCCCCATGAGGATGTGCGAGAAGATGCCATCCGTGCCGCAGGAAGCAGGCCCTCACCACACCCGCATCTACCAGTGCCTCCGTGTCTGACCCCCAACTCCAGAAGTGTGGGAAATCACAGTCTGTGGTCCCCACGCTGCCTGGCTCGGGGTGTTCTTTTTTTTTTTAAAAAATTTTTTTTTTCAACGTTTATTTATTTTTGGGACAGAGAGAGACAGCATGAACAGGGGAGGGGCAGAGAGAGAGGGAGACAAGATCGGAAACAGGCTCCAGGCTCTGAGCCATCAGCCCAGAGCCCGACGCGGGGCTCGAACTCACGGACCGTGAGATCGTGACCTGGCTGAAGTCGGACGCTTAACCGACTGCGCCACCCAGGCGCCCCTGGCTCGGGGTGTTCTGTTATAGCAGCCGCGAAGGACTAAGACACCAGTTTTCAAATGTTTTTTCTTCAATGTCAAAGATCCAAAAGAACTGTGATAAAAGTAAAAAAAACCACTCCTTCAATATCCTCTTGAAGGGTGATTACAAGGGTGTTTCCAGTGGGTCGAGGAAGATGATTATAAATAACTATGTAAGAACTAGATCTTGATTAAAATGAAAGTACCACATCGTCTCTAAAAATCCTACATAAAAAATGATTAAAAGAAATAAAAGTGCAGTAAATATCTGATGACTGTGGAGGACAAAGTTAGCACATCAGAACTACGAGAGGGGCACCTGGCTGGCTCAGAGGAGTGTGCAACTCTTGACCTTAGGGTTATGAGTTCGAATCCCACCTTGCATGTAGAGATTACTGAACAATAGATATCTTAATGTTTATTTTTGAGAGAGAGAGCGAGAGAGCGAGCAAGCATGTGCGCAAGAGAGTGGGGGAGGGGCAGAGAGAGAGGGAGATACAGAATCTGAAGCAGGATCCAGGCTCCAAGCTGTCAGCACAGAGCCCGATGCGGGGCTCCAACCCAGGACCCAAACCATGAGATTATGCATTGAGCCAAAGTTGGATGCTTAACCAACTGAGCCACCCAGGCGCCCCCTAAATATCTGACAGAAAGAAAAGAAAAAGATCATGAGAGCCAAGAGACAGCTGAGCTCAGGGATGGCGGCACTCTGTTGGAAAGAACCCAGGTTTAGTCCTGTGTCAAGCACATCACCTGATTTCTCTTTAACTGGCTTTCACGAATTTTTTTTTTTTTATTTTTTTTTCCAACGTTTATTTATTTTTGGGACAGAGAGAGACAGAGCATGAACGGGGGAGGGGCAGAGAGAGAGAGGGAGACACAGAATCGGAAACAGGCTCCAGGCTCTGAGCCATCAGCCCAGAGCCCGACGCGGGGCTCGAACTCCCGGACCGCGAGATCGTGACCTGGCTGAAGTCGGACGCTTAACCGACTGCACCACCCAGGCGCCCCTTTCACGAATTTTTAAAGCAGCCACCTTGAGACACACCCCTAAGACGCACAAACACGCACACACGTGCAAGCTCATGAACATGTGAGCACAGGCGCCCTCCCACGTGGCTCTCAAAGTGACTGCTCATAGACCTGCACCATTCCATCACCTGACACACATGCCTGTGTCCACACTCACCAGGCCCGGTGGGGAGCCTCAACCCTTTCCTGATGTACCCGTCCCTCAGAGCCTGAGACCCCCACACACCCTGCCTTGTTCTCATGGCCTCTGGCGGAGCCCCTTTCTCACTCCTCCCTTCAAGGCCAGTCTTCAGGAGGCTGTCCTGGGCCCTGCTCTCCCATCTGTGTCTACCCTCTCTTCCCTGGGTGACCTGCACAGCTTGATGTGCCTTACGTGTTGACAACACTCTGCCCGCATCCCAGACCCATCCACCTGCTGGCACCGATGCCTTGGTGGGACCCTTGACCCTGTAGTGCCCCACGCCAACTCCAGGAACAAATCCCAAACAGGCGATCATCTCCCTGGGGACTGGCGCTGGGAGATGACCCTTTGTTCCTCTGCCCCAGTGTGCTGAACCCTGACACTGAGAGGTGCCCCCAACCGTGCACCGAGAGGGGGCTGGGGCCTTTGCTTGGTCTTACCATGACAGTGGAGTCACACAGCCTCCTGTGAGCAGCGGGCACTATTACTCGCCCCACCAGCCAAGCCAGAAATTCAGGTGCAACTGCGGGCACCATGCTGGGTCTCCTGGACCCTCCCAGGCTGCTGCCTTCGCCTGGCACTCCCCCTTCACCAACCCTACGTGGCCAATTCCTTAGAGATGCCTGCTGGCCCAAGCAGCCCGGCCACTCACCCTTCTCACTCTGGCCGCTCTGTCTGCCCTCAGCTTGCACACCAGAGTGCACAACAATATACTCGTGTATCCAGTGCCCGTCCCGATGCCAGGCACACAAGAGGAGCTCCCCAAGTGCCGTGAGTGGCCAAATGCATGAGAAGCACACAGTCTTGCTGGGGTAAGGTCCTCCAGGTGAGCATCTTGGTCCACCTTCTCAAGGGCAAGGCTTCTCTCCTGTCCACTCTCCTTTTGGGGAGTTCAACATCACAGCTAACTCCCCCCAGGCCCTCGGCCCTGGCCCTCCCTCCTGCACCTCTCTTCAACCTGAAAGGACGTACCAGCGTCAAGCCAGTCAAAGAGCAGGCCCGCCAGCCCTACCCCACCTCACAGGAGGGCCGCCTGCTGCTCGGCGGGCTACCACACGCTTCACACCATTAAGAGTGTCATGCATGTGGTGGGACCCCATGGCTGCCCCTGACGCTCTGCCCTCTGGTCACTCTTACCAGGGCCCTGACGTCCCTTCCGGCCTTTCTAAAGCAGTGAGACTGTGCCCTCCCAGGGAGTGGATGGCGGTCACTTTAGTCAGGCTTGCAGAAGCCTTAGTGGTGGCTCCCGTTACTTAAATACACTATTTCATCATTATAATGTAGGGACAGGGTGCCAGCGGCTGACTCTGACAGACTCACGTGTGCTTCCGGTGGAATTCTAGAATCTTCTCAAGAGAACGCTCCTGACTGGGCAGGTACTCATTCACTTTAAGGTGCTCTCGATCCAGGGTTTCATCATAATCTCCTATTTCAGCTGAAGTGAGAGAACAACAGTCAGTAATTCTAATTCTCAAATAAAGAAAAATACAAGCATTTGTACATGCAAATGCATGAATTAAAAGAAAAAAAATTATCCTAAATCTGTAACAAAAGAATATATAAATATTTTTATTTTATGAACAAGATTTTGTATTTTACTTTCCCACACATCTTAAGCTACTAAAGGCAAATATAAAGGCAGGTAAAGAAGTTTTTTCCTGAGTTTTGAAGAACAAAGATGCTGGTGAGTGACCCCAGGGAGGCTGACACTCAGTCGCCAGTTTATCCTGAGTTTTCTGTGTTTTAAACCTCGCTTTATTTGTCTGTAGTCTCAAGACTGTTGTGACCAGGAATATGTATCTTGTTTGTTTCAGGACAATGTATTTGAAATCATTTTTTCCTTCAGGGTCTCTCAAATTCTTGAGAAACAATGTCTCTTTCTAATTTCATGAAGCTTGAGAGGCCACTGATGTTTCAAGAATTGTAGTTAAAGCCCAATAATCTTAAACAATATACATCTTTTTTGTTTTGAGACCATCTCAAGTTCACAGAAACGTCGCTTGCACTGTGCCACACTTGAGGGTGTGCTGTGTCCACATAAGACACGGCCGCCCATGAGCAGGGCACAGCCCCCGAGCAGGCGGGCCCCGGGTCTGCTGCGGTATCCGAGCCTCAGACCCCACCATGCTGTCAGCAGCTGCTCTGTCACGTCTCCTACAGCCAGACGTCCTGGCTCAGAGTCACGCTGCAGCGGGTGGCCCTGTCTCTGCAGGTTCCCGCACTGGACGCAGCGCACGTCCAAGGGCAGGGCGACGGCTCGACAGGTTATCACACCACACTGGCACCGGAAAGCCAGCTGTCTCTCTGAGAAGACCTCAAACCCAATAAAAAACAACGAAGTCACTTTGAAAACTTATATCAACAAGTGACAGCAAGGCCCCTAGTGATGAAATTTGCTATTTGTACAAGGTGTGTGTGGGGGAGGGGAGGGGACCCGGCAAACCACAAATTAACCCCCGTACTTAGCCATTCCCATGATCCCCCACACTTTCTACATTCTACTTTCTGTGCTCAAATTTCAGAAACATCACTTCTGTGTCAGGGACTCTAGTCCAGAAGCAGCATTTCCTTCGTCCTACCCTGTCGGCGGGGGCTTTGTAAAGCCCCAGCAAGACACACACCCGTTTTTCGGAACCTCTTCCTACAATATAAATTTTCCCGCTCTTCTGAGCTACCTCTTGCTGTGTGACATACTGAGAAATGTGTTCTTTTCCCTCAGGGTTTGATGACTGACTTATCACCAGAGGGGCTGTGACGGTCACCCCAAGGAGGTCTCTTTCCAGGGGTGCTGAGGGTCAGGGCTGCCACTTGGCTCCCAGACGCAAGACATTTATGGGGAAAATGCGGGAAGACACAAAGGAGAGACGTTCGGAAAGGATTCGTGTGGCTGCAGCTCTTGGCCTGGAGCCTTCCTTTCTTGGTGGAGACTGTCTGCCTCAAGGACTTCCACTCTGTAGATGTTAATCTTCAGCTTATTGGAGAAAATACTCAAATCAAAGGCCTGTTCTTTCATCACATTCATTAACTGTGCAGGTACATCAGGTGCTGGCGGTCCTGAGGGCCGTGCACCTAGGACACCGTATGCGCCTCCGCCCGCGGCTGGGGACACTCACACTGCAGAAGGTGGGATGCCAGAAGGGCCGCCGTGGTGTCCGCACAGGGCAGACGCTCCTCCAGGAGGTCTCTCTTAAGTTGCAAGGCAAACAAGTACCTAGAAGGGAGTTCAAACAGCACAAATGTCAGCTCCGAAGGCTCTAGAGCAGACCCCCCGCATCTCCGTCGCAGGACAGCACCCGTAAACAGCGGTGACCAGGGACACCAGAGCCGACAGTGACAAAGAGGCGAAGTCGCAGGCGGCAGCTCCGTGGGCAGAGTCACCGCACACACGAGAGCACTCAGATGCTCGCCTCCCGGACCCTACCGCACCTTCAAGGGCAAGCTCACAAGTTCAGGTCACTTCTGTCACACACACAACTGCACTTAATGGCTCTGTTGTGAAAGAATCAGCAACATCCAATTCAGATAGAGCTTAAAATGTGGCTATGGAAGTTTGAGACAGATCGATGATATTCAGCCTTGGCTAGGATCTGAGAAACAGGCACTCCTGAATGTAACTAGAGAAGGCAGTATTAATATGCTCATATGCACATCTATTCCACCGACAAATGATCACTGAGCTTGTACCATGTTCCAGGTACTATTTCTGGAGCTGGAGCCACGATGGACAAGACAAACTCTCTCTGCCCTTGCTGCCATTTATACCTGAGTGAGCTGTTAAAATTTACTGTATTCTCTTAAATTTTAAATGTGGCTACCCTTTAACTTAGCAATTTCACTTTTATGAAACTTTTCAGGAGAGATATTTTCTAGAGCTTACAAAGATGTGTGGGCAAGGCTGTTTGTTTGCAGCAATATAGCAGAGAAAAATTGGAAATGATCTAAGTATGCACTAATATAAGAATAATTTAGTAAAGCAGATACAGGCACATGCACTATATGCACAAAGACGGACACGTGGATAACGAAACAAGACCAAACAAGCCATCCAACCCACAGTTCTGGGCGCATAGTGTGATACTGCTTTGTGAATTACCATTTCTTTAAAGACCTGGCTCCATTTATACATTTGCTGTGAATTCGTCTGGAAGACACTCCTCAAGTGTAACTACTTCTGGGGACAGTGCAGTGGGCAGGGAGTGAAGGGGAACATTTGCTTGTTATTCCATGTAGCTGTATTCTGAAGATTTTCTTCTTTTCTAATAAACTGCTTTTTTTTTTTTTTTTAATAAATAAAAGAAGCACCTTCTGCATAAAGTTGGCTTGGACCCAGTTAGGTAACACCTTCCGTTACCTGTTATTCCCTCAAAGAGGACTTTTTTGGGAAACGCCAGGTACTTAATATGCTAAGAAGATGAGGTCTGTATTCACTCATAACAACACTTTTTGCTGCCCTTGGGGTTGTTTCCTTACCCACAAAGTGAGCGGCTGGGCTAATGGGATCTCTACATCTCCCTGCAGCTGACAACCTGGGATTCTGTGATGTTACACAGTTCTGTAAGAACCTTCTAAAGAGAGATTCATAAGATGCCCATGATGCAGGTATAAATACATTTTTTTTGCTCAGAAAGGCTGGTACCACCACAATGATATCACAGTTCTCTTTTATCTTATATCTGATCTTGGGTTTTGAATTGGTACATAAAACACAAGGAAAATAAATTCCATAATCTGTGGCCAGATGAAGCAACTGTAAACATTTTCTTCAAATCATTTCTATGAAGAATCAATCTCGAATTCGAGAGAGTGATAACAAAAGAAATCACCTAAAATACTTCTGCTCATATATTCATAAGGACTCTCAAACTCAACACTTCTCCCACTTGAGAGTATTTTGGGCATACGGGCTAGGCTCCTGACAACTTTATGCACATGCGTAAATCTGTGCCAGCAGGAGGCTATCAGTTCAACAGCACAATAACACGTGTTAGTCCCCCCACCTTTGTCCCCAGTTTGCACTATAAACACTCTTCCAAGCTCCACTGGCATTTGTGTTTGTGCAAGAGTTAAATGCTTCTTTTAATACTAGACACTGACCACACCTTTTATGTGTATACTGTTCACCTTTTAGGTGAATGAAGATGTATTCATTCATTCTTTGAATAGAGCCTGAGCACTTGATGAGCCAGGCGCTGCTGGAGATACAGGTGAATTCTAGATCCCGCTGACAGCAGCTGTGGCTTAGTAGGGGCTCTTTACCTTGTATATTCTTCCTGCAACTGACCCGGATCAGGTGGGAAAAATTTGACTGCTAGACGAAGCAATGCGTTCTTTGGCCCTATGAAAAGAAACATTTTAAGCTTCACAAATATTAGGTCAATCCCACTATTTTTTGAGATCTTTGTACACTTTAGTGAAAGAAAAATGTCACCATCGCTAACTATACTGAACCAGAACAATATGACTGCTGTAAAGAAAAAGCACAAGGTATTATTAGCTCATCTGAGTATCTTAGCTTTACTGAAATTTTATAGTAACACACCCATGTAATTTTCACCAAAAAGGAAATAGGAGCTGTTTTGCTAAATGTGATGATGCCCCACACGGCCTGACGTCACCAGTGACTGATGAAGCTACTGGTGCACGCCCTTCTCTCCCATTCGGGACTAAAAACGTTGCAGGTGAATCTGGACCCCTAGAAAGGACCCTGTGCGTTACATAATTATTAAGAGGCATCACTATGTGCCTCAATTTAACAAATTGAATAGAGACTAACAAAAATAATGTTTAAAATTACAAAATAGTATGAACTATTTTATTAAAAATGTAAACTGTGTCAACTATACTCAGAAAAAAAACATCAAAAAAAATAAAATTTTAAAAATTGTTTAAAAAAAAAAGGGGGGTGCCTGAGTGGCTCAGTCGGTTGAGCATCTAACTCTTGATTTTGGCTTGGGTCACGACCACAGGCCTGGGATCGAGCCCTGTGTTGGGCTCTGTGTGGAGCATGGAGCCTGCTTAAGATTCTCTCCTTCTCTCTCTACCCCTCTCCCCAGTCATGCATGTTCTCTCTAGAAAAAAAAATTGTTAAAAAAAATTACAAATGCTAATTGAACCTCAATGTCTTTTCATAATTCAGAGAGAAACTGCCTTCTTATTTTTTTGTTTAAATTCAAATTAGTTAACATACAGTGTAGTATTGGTTTCCAGAGTAGAACCCAGTGATTCATCACTGACATATGACACCCAGTGCTCATCACAAGTGCCCTCCTTAATACCCGTCCCCCACCCACTTCCCTCCATCAGCCCTCAGTTTGTTCTCTGTCATTAAGAGTCTCTTGTGGTTTGTTTCCCCTCTCTCCTTTCCCCTCCCATATGTTCATCTGTTTTGTTTCTTAAATTCCACATATGAATGAAATCGTACGATATGTGTCTTTGCATATTGGTCCAAAATTAAAGAACATATCCTGTTACTGCCACACCTGAGACTGAAGTGAGTTAAATTACTGCCCACCCCCAGCTAACATAGGATAAGACTAAGTAGTGAAATGACTTTCAAGTTCAAGTACTGTTGTCGATCACCTTGCTGCTATCCAGTGACAATGCACATCTGAACATACCTTCAATTTGAACAGTCAAGAACGAAAGCATCTAAAATGAACAGAATTTTTAAAGACTTTAAAAAAAGGACTTACTCCGTATTTGCCTAGTGATGGGCTTCATAGGTTCGAGCCAAATCTAAAGAGAATTTAAGAAAAGAGATCAGATGTGTTCAATGATTTCTCTAATAAGTATGTTACAAAATACAGAACTGTTTATAATTAGGAGAGATATTTAAGGCGGGCCTATTTTGGTTCTCCACTCACACACCAGTCTAATGCTGATAAAACACCTGGGAGTGGGGTGTCTGGGTGGCTCAGTCAGTTGAATGTCTGACTTCAGCCTGGGTCATGATCTCACGGTCTGTGAGTTCGAGCCCTGTGTTGGGCTCTGTGCTGACAGCTCAGAACCTGGAATCTGCTTTGGATTCTGTGTCTCCAACTCTCTCTGCCCCTCTCCTACTAATTCTCTCTCTCTCTCTCTCTCTCTCAAAAATAAATAAATATTAAAAAAAAAAAGACACCTGGGAGAGGTATAGGAGCACCTGCTTCGAGAAGTGTGGCAGGAGGCCAAGATGCCACACTGAATGGGACCCCACCACGAGGCCACAGCACGCTGCTGTTGCTATGCACAGAACAGGTACCAATAATTATTTTGGGGGGGGGGCATCTGTTAAGGCCAAACAACTATGTGGTGCATGCTGCAGTTGTAAACAACAATGGCAAGAGCACCACTACACGAAGGGGTGGATGGAACTCTAACGTTGACATACTTATTGAACGAACAGGTTGATTTTGGGTTTTAAAACAGTCCCACCTGTAAATATCAAAGCTCCATACTTTCTAAGGCTCATCTATCAAGTAACAAAAAGGATAAACAATTTAGTAGCACAGTTTGCTAAAAATGATCACCAAACAGATGTACTAGAGGGAGTTTCTGGATCTCCTTGGCACACGTACTGGCAGGGAGAACAAATTCAGGGAGGATGGGAACTCAGCCTAGCTAACAGGCACGTGTACTCCGTATTTCCACGGGACAGCCCCAGTAACAGCCCTGTGATCAGGTTCCATGCTCCCATTGCTGCCACAGGTCCTCCGAGGCTTGCCATGGCCACGTGCATCGCCAGCACCCACCACGTACCCACAGCCCGTCTGCAAGAGTGAGGCAAGAGCACGTACCCAGTAGGCCCGGGGGTGCTGAAACTCCAGCCCGAAGTAGTCACACTCCGTCAGGTTCAGGCGCCTCCACACCTGAGTCAGCAGCGTCTGGCCATTGCGCTTAGGCTGTGAGAGGCAGGGAGGGGAGCACAGGAGAATGAGGTGCCTTCCAACAACCCGGGTTCGTGAAACAGCGTGGCAAGATGTGGCTTCCGCACGTACAATCCATCCTCCTAACTCCTTGCTTCACTCTGCCTTCCTCTAAGGCTCTTAGTGCTCAGAAACGGACACCAAAGCGAAGCCAGACAACCCCTTCACTCTTACCTTCTCAGGTGCATCTTTAGCTATTTTTCTTGGCAACGTTAGATGACAGAACCCATTCTCAGCCTCACTGAACACTTTATCAACTTGGTATTTACTACAGAGGTGGGTCTCATACTCCATGTTTGCCCGAGACCCCAGTGAATGCTTGATTATTTGGTAATAACATTAGCGAGGAGACCTCGCACTGCTCAGACTAGAGGTGGGACGATCGGCCCTCCATTCAGAAGAAACGTGAAGTTAGCTCCCTGGTCTGCACTGGCCACAAAAATAAACTCCTATGGACTAAAGAACAGAACAAAGCAGGAAAATATTTCTCCAGTTTGGGGGTTAAGTAAAGTGTTCCTAAGTACCACACAAAGACAGACAGACTCGATTAATTAAAGGCGAAAAACTTCTGAACAGAGAAACAGCGAACAAAGTTACCATCCAGAATCATACTAAAACAAGTGATTTCTCCCTCACATTGCTCTCATGAATTGGGTAAAGAAATACAAATGGCTTTTAGGCACATAGAAACGTACTCAAACCCATCCTCCCATCCTCCGTCCCATCCTCCGGGAGAATCTGAAAACACCTCCAAAACTTAAAGTGTACACATACACCTTTGCTCCAGCAATTCCCCTTCTAGAACTTTCTCCTACAGATATTCTCACACAACTGCACAGAGCTAAAGATGCAAGGACAAACCCAACAGAGAACTGATGACACGAACAACGGTACCTCCGTTGTCACAGCCCTTAGGACTCTGTACCAGCGTGGAATGAAGTCCAAGACTACAGTTCAGTCATGAAGAAAAAAGGGTTCCCTTCCTATCCAGTGTACATGACAGAAGCCCACTTCATAAAATGTGCATGCTGCATTTACCTTAACTGAAGCAAGTCTGGAAGGCTCCATCCTGAGAGGAAATCACCATTCTGGACTGAATGGGGGTGGGGGACAGGGACCAGGGCCTTCACTTTTACCTTATTTTCTAACTTCTGCGATGTCTCAGTTTTCATCAGCGGGCATGTCATTTTCGCACTGCAAAGATAACATCTGCAGGGGGAGGAGAGGCAAACCTCCATGGCTCCCCAGGACGGTAGTTTCCGTGAGTTTAAACACTGGACTTTCTTACTGTGTGCCCAAGAAGTGGCTGTGCTCCTAATGTGAGCACTCTTTTCTCTTTTTTTTTTTTAATTTTTTTTTTTTAACGTTTTATTTATTTTTGAGACAGGGAGAGACAGAGCATGAACAGGAGAGGGTCAGAGAGAGAGGGAGACACAGAATCTGAAACAGGCTCCAGGTTCTGACAGGTCAGCACAGAGCCCGACGCGGGGCTTGAACTCACAGACAGTGAGATCGTGACCTGAGCCGAAGTCGGACGCTTAACTGACTGAGTCACCCAGGTGCCCCTCTTTTCAAGTTTATTTTGAGAGAAAGAGAAAGAGAGCGCAAGTGGGGGAGGGGCCGAGAGAGAGGGGGAGACAGAATCCTAGGCAGGCTCTGTGCAGAGCCTGATGCAGGGGCTCGAACTCACGAACCCTGGGATCATGACCTGAGCCGAAATCAAGAGTCAGCAGCTGAACCGCCTGAGCCCCACAGACGCCTGTAAAGCCAGCATTCTTATGGGAAGACGGAAATAGCCGCCCTCTGTGGTGACAAAGCGGCACGCAGCGAGTCACGGCCGCAAAGGGGTGCAGACAACGCCATCTGTAGAGAAGGGAAGGGCAAACGTTCTGGACGAAGCACCAGAAGATCAAGTCCGACAAGGATCACGGTGAGGGCTCGCGTGCCGGCCGTGCTGTTGGGAGAACGCACCCACGACAGGCTCTGCAGCCTGACGTGCGGCCCAATGCCCTCAGTGGTGAGCTGGTCAGAAATCATGCGGTCTGCTGCAACTCCTCTCACACTCAGCACTCCTCCCCAGGAAGCTCTCCCACAGCTGTGTCCCCTCCCCCAGGGCTGCAGGGCTGTTGCGGGGTGGGGGGCTCCACAGGAGGACGAGGAAGGCCCCAAAGGTGTGTGCGCATGGGCCCCACAAGGCCTGGCCTTGCCCATTCGGGGGCGACTTGGACACCTGGCTGCTCCCTCACAGGGAGACCCCCTCTCCCTCTGGCGGCCTCGAGCAGATCCTTGAGAACCCGGTGAGTTAGTTGCCTCATGGGGAAGGTCCCCTTCATTGCGTTTGGCTCCACGTGACCGCCACATCTCTTGGCGCTTCTCTCCAGCACGGTGCTTATGGCGCTGTCGTTCCCACATTGACTTGTTTGGGTGCATTCCTACTACTACAGGGTCAGAGACTGCATCATCCATCTTGAATCTCGAGGCCCAGCAATGTGGCAGATGCGCCACTGACAGGCCCAGAACGTCCACAGCTGCTCTGCTGCTCCAGTCCTCCCCTCTCCCTTCTCAACTGCCTGGTCACCCCACGCGGTAAGGGGCGATGGTGGGATTAACAGCCCCATCCAAGCCCTCCACCCATGGGCAGTGAAGCCCTGGCTTGTCCCAGGAGGCCTGCCGAACCGAGGGCTGCCAACATGTATCAAGTGTGCAGACACACAGGCACACATCCGTGATGCACCAGCGTCCAAATCCAGAACAGGGTTGTTTTTTTTTTTTTTTTAATTTTTTTTTTTCCAACGTTTATTTATTTTTGGGACAGAGAGAGAGACAGAGCATGAACGGGGGAGGGGCAGAGAGAGAGGGAGACACAGAATCAGAAACAGGCTCCAGGCTCTGAGCCATCAGCCCAGAGCCCGACGCGGGGCTCGAACTCACGGGCCGCAAGATCGTGACCTGGCTGAAGTCGGACGCTTAACCGACTGCGCCACCCAGGCACCCCCAGAACAGGGTTTTTAAATCTGGGTATAAAACTGCACTTCATTACACAGGTTTCTGTACTAATGTACACGCATATACATACATATGTATGGACACACACATGGATACACATATATCCGTACACACATATGCATACGTGTATATATATGTGTGTTTAGCTCCTGTATTGGAGTAAATTTTACCAAAGTAAAAAAGTTTTGCAAGTCAACTATCCTATGTTCAGCAAAAAAATAATAAGTAATAATTTTAATGTTGGGACACCTGGGGGTGGCTCAGTCGGTTAAACATCCAACTTCAGCTCCGGTCATGATCTCAGGTCCGTGAGTTCAAGCCCCGCGTCAGGCTCTGTGCTGACAGCTCAGAGCCTGGAGCCTGCTTTGCATTCTATGTCTCCCTCTCTCTATGCCTCTCCCCTGCGCTCTCTCTCTTTTTTTTTTTTTTCTTTTGCAGGGGCCATATTTCATCTTTTTTTTGGTATTTTTCTAGTTTCCTTTACTTTTGCAATTGAAGTATAATTAACATATAGTGTCATTATATTATTCTCAGCTGTACAATGTAAGGATTCAACAATTCCATACATTTCTGAGTAATCATCAAGATAAATGTACTCTTTTTTTTAAATGTTTATTTTTATTTTTTATTCTATTTTTTTTAAAGTTTATTTATTTTTGAGACAGAGAGAGACAGAGCATGAACGGGGGAGGGTCAGAGAGAGAGAGGGAGACACAGAATCTGAAACAGGCTCCAGGCTCTGAGCAGTCAGCACAGAGCCTGACGCGGGGCTCGAACTCACGGACTGCGAGATCGTGACCTGAGCCCAAGTCGGATGCTTAAACCTGACTGAGCCACCCAGGTGCCCCTAAATGTTTATTTTATTTTTCAGAGACAGAGAGTGGCAGAGCATGAGCAGGGGAGGGGCAGAGAGAGAGGGAAACACAGAATTTGAAGCAGGCTCCAGGCTCTGAGCTGTCAGCACAGACCTTGACATGGGGCTCAAACTTACGGACCTGAGATCACGACCTGAGCCGAAATCGAGTCAGCTGCCACCCAGGTGCCCATAGAACAGGAAGAAAGTGATTCTTGAACAAGAGGAGGCCACTCTCAGCAGTACACTAAATAGCTACTATGTGACACTGACATCAAAGCAGAAAGAAATGAGACGTAAAAAATCAGAAAGGAAGCAAAACGATCATTATTTGTAGAAACGATAATTCACTTGGAAAACCTGAGAACATCAACCAGAAAATCATGAAGAGGTGGAACTGAGTCAGGTGATGGGGGAAAAATACCATACATGCGTCTAAGCTGCGTTCCCCTATACACAATTAGCCACCATCCTCAGGACAGAAAGGAAGGAATCAACCACATTTGTAACAGTCACGAAAGAGCTGAAGTATTTTGGAGTAAGCTTAACAAAAGAAAGCTTCATGGAGAAAATTTAAAACCACTGCGATGAGACAGAAAGGGGGACACAGAAGGAGCGTGGAGAGGTGCAGGGCACACGAACGCCTCCAAAGGGGCGTCATTGCTCACTGAAGTAAGCCACGGATTCCACATGGTCCTAATAAAAAGAGCAAAAGGATTCTTTGATGGACCTGATAGACTGATTCTATAGCTGGTATTTTTTTTTTTTTAAGTGCAAGCATGCCAATGAAAAAGAAAAATAGGGGAGGACTAGCCTTAGCAGACATTCAAACCACAGTAATTAAAATGTTTGGTACTGGTACATGTCTACACAAACTAAATAGAACAGATTAGGAGGTGAAGAAATATACCCAGATATATAAGGTATTGGAGTGTCTGATAAAAGTGATGTTTCAAGTCAATCAGTGGGAGGAAAGCAGATTACTCAATAAAAACTACTTAGTATCCATCTGGAAAAAATAAGGTTGTACCCTTACCTCACGTAATAATTTCAAGATGAGTAAAATACCTAAACACAAAAACATGCACCCATCAAGGTCCTGGCAATGAGACCGTTTTGTTTCATACTCTGGGTGGAGAGAAGGCCATGGTCAGGACACTCCAGAAGCTAAGAGCTGTAAGAGGGGCTTGAGAAACTGGGACATCAAACAAGAAACGTCTGCACGAGATGAAACTGCTGTGGAGGCCAGCTCCTTTGGGGGAGCATGTGACTCCATGCTGGGCAGAGAGCTTACTTAAAAAATACAATCAGGGAAAGGGGAAAGGCGAAAGGGGAAAGGCGAAAGGAAAAAGGAAAGGAAAACAAAACGAAACTACTATAAAGCCAAAAACACTCAGGGAGAAAACATTATAGCTCACATCACAAGGTGTTAATTTTTAAGGCACCTGGGTGGCTCAGTTGGTTGGGTGTCTGACTTCGGCTAAAGTCATGATATCACAGTTCGTGGGTTCAAGCCCAGCATCAGGCTCTGTGCTGATAGCTCGGAGCCTGGAGCCTGCTTCGGATTCTGTGTCTCCCTCTCTCTGCTCCTCCCCGACTTTTCTATCTCTCTCAAAAATAAATAAGCATTAAAGAAAAAAAAAAAGAAATTGATAAAGCAGATTAAAAAAACAATATAAATAGCAAAGCCTGGAAAGTGAAGACAACTTTAGAGAAGAGGAAAGTTGGAGGACTTACATTGCCAGATATCAAGACTTATTCTGGGGCACCTTGGTGGCAGAGTCAGTCAGGTGTCTGATTTCTGCTCAGGTCATGATCTCGCAGTTTGTGGCTTATGGGATCGAGCCCTGTGTTGGCCTCTGTGCTGACAGCATGGAGCCTGCTTGGGAGTCTCTCTCTCACCCCTGCTGCTCGCTCGCGCTCTCTCTCTCCCCTGCTGCTCTCTCTCTCCCCATCTCAAAACAAATAAAAACTTAAAAAAAAAAAAAGACTTATTCTAAAGCAGCAGTAATTAAGACAGTATGCTATTGGTGCAAAAACCGACCTGTGGAGTGTGCAAGAGCCCAGAGAGAGACCCCTATACGCACATTCATTTAACTTAAAGAAAAGACACTAGTGTAATTCAGTGTAGGAAGGGTAGTCTTTTCAACAACTGGAGCCAAGGGAAGTGAATGACCATATGGGAAAAAAGATGAACATCGACTCCTACCTCACACCATACACAAATATTAATTCAACATGAATCATGGAGAGGCAAAGCAATAAAGCTTGGTGTGAGCATCATCTGCTCCTAAAAATCCAGAAATGCACCACCAGGTGGACTACAGGACCCATGCCCACTGCATATTCCCGAAGTAGCAAAGGAAACCAGACTCTCTCTGAACTACGTAAGGGGCTAGGCTCTACAGACACTGAAAACACTGGCATCATGGACAGATACTCACAATGGAAGAAAAATGGTCTTCATAGCCCATTTCCCACTGAGGCAAGCAGCCACCCAAATTAGAACTGTGTTTCAAACACTAGACTGGAGAAGAAACAGCATTAAAAATGTAACATACAAAATATAGATTAAAAACCAAAAATTCTGTTTGGTGTTCCCATCTTCCAGTTGGCCACAGTATTCAAGTTCTTCTCCAAGCTTAGACATAAAGCATATTGTTAGAAATTTGCATAGACAAAAGTACCATTAAAGATTTTGTCTGGATGGAAATGGGCTACAAAACCTCAGCTCACAAAGTACTTCTTTATTCTTTGTCTTAAGCACTGTGGGAAAATTCTGGAAAAAGCTTGATTTAGTCCTTCAACTTGTTTCACATGCCCATTTACAGTTCATTTGCCAAATTATAACTCCTCCATCTATCTATCCAGATGCCTACTCCTATTATACAACTCATATCTCTACTGTTTCATTACTTAAAAATTTTTCTTGTCTAATAGTTACATCAATGTCAAATTTCCTTTTATAATATTATGTTGTACAATGAATATAATCTTGAGTGCTCACAGGAAACTGTAGCTACATTCATTCTAGATTCTTTGAAAGGTCACCAACATTTTTGATAGGCATTTCATTCCCACTCTGGCACACTTTCAAGTCTTAGGTTCTCACATCTCCCTAAAATGCTGTGCACCAGAGAACTCCTCCAAACTGCATGGGAAGCCACAAGGACTTGTGTTAAATCTGAGAGCTGAAAGATGGAACTGCCACTTCTGCTGATCAGAGAGGGGATCCTATGTCCTGGAAGGAGAAATGTATCCCCACGCATTCAGTGTTCTTAGACTGAGGAGATCACCTTGCACGTAAATTATCTCTACCGTAAGACACGGACATAACGCGAGAGCCGACTTATCAATGGAGCCACTGCTACCTTAGCTCTTTCTACAATGGTTTCTCCTGAATTACTCAAGGAAACAGGACAACTTAAAATGACCAAATTTGAACCTGTTAACACGGGTGAGCCAGGTATCCATTTACTGCTATTTTCTCCAAATCTACCCTTCTATGCCTTGCTTTGTGACACGGGGGCAGGTCCCTGTAGATATTTCTCTTTTACAAGCTGCCTTGTCAGGAAAGGGTGCCAGGGATACTATGAGAAGAAGGAGTTTCTCTCCCTGTTTCTGGGGCTGTGGGATTTTGTGCAGCTATGGCCAGTCCATGGCTTCCCTGCCCACTGTGTGCAGGAGATCCCATGGCTGCGCCCTCCTGGGTCTCCCCCTTCTACTCCAGTCCTGCCAGGGGGCAGTTTCCTGCCTGCCAGCCTGTTCCCGTGGCACCTTAGCAAATATCTCCACCAACTGTAGGTCTGAACCTTGACCCTAGAGAAGGAGACCTCTTCCAAGTTTGTGTTGGCCGCTCTTTACTGCATTTCCGGTTCTGTATTCTTCAGCATTCTCTCCTCCCCTCAGTAGTTAATCCTTATACTACTTAATAATCACTCCTATTACATTTCCCAGTTCAAATTACTGGCACATATATATATATATATATATATATATATGTTTATTTACTTATCGAGGGGGGAGGGGCAGCGAGAGAGGGAGGGAGAATCCCAAGCAGGCTCCTTGCTGTCAGTGCAGAGCCCGATGCGGGGCTCCAGCTCACGAACCGTGAGATCATGACCTGAGCCGAGATCAAGAGCCAGACGCTTAGCTGACCGAACCACCCAGGCTTCCCTGATGTATTTTGTCTCCAAAAATGACAGTTGCCCGGTCGCAGGGCCGTGGGAGTGGCCAAGATCCTGGCTGGGACCCTGAATACGTCAACAGGGAGACCCTGGAAAATGCTGACAGTTGGCACATCTATCTGGAACTTGGAAGGAAGAGTTCTGTAACTGAGGAGAAAAATGTCGCATCTACAGCGGCCCTCCTGTAATCTGTCCAAGCTCAAGCTGTATGTCCTGGCGCACAGGCTTGGCAGGGCCAGGTGATGCTTACCAATGCGAGAGTAATAACTACGGGGGGCTCGCGTGGGCGCCTGCTCTGCTTGTTCCCAATTCGTCAGGAAAAGAAAACACTGTGCCTTCAAGCGGCTCTCATCAATGAGGGAAGGTAGGTTTCTGCCTGAGAATACACAGTCAGTAACAAGCTTCATAACAGAGGAACTGGTGGAGTGCACAGAGGGGCTGAGACGTGAGCACAGAAGGGGATAGATGTAAAAGACTCTGCCGTTGCGCGGAAGGACCGTTAAAGTCTCCTCACGCCAGAGCCAGGGCGCCTCCAAAAGGATACATGCCAAGTGAATGAGGCCCGGTTTTGTGACACTCGTGGTTTCCCCACCACATATGTACACAGTAAGTTATAGACCAGCAGCCAAAGAAGCAACTTGCTACTTCTGGTAAGTTTTAGAAGTTGGGCAATCAACCTACTCTTCCCCGCCCCCCCTCTCCCCCCCTAATTCCTTGTCTTTACCTGAGCATCAGGGAAAAAGCGAAGGAAAGGGAGAGCATCTTAGGTTGGCAGATCTCTCAGAGCAGTCGGCCTCACAGGTAATTCCTTTCTTTTTTCCTCGTCAACAGAAGGGCTCTGGGCGGCTTGCCTGTTCTTACTTGTACTTGTGAAAACGCATACACAGAGAGGAAACCTGTCTGTCAGCGTGCCCTACCCACTCACCCAGCCAGGATCTTGACTACTCCCGTGGCCCTGCAACCAGGCAACTGTCATTTTTGGAAAGGAAGCTTGCCTGGGAAAAATCAACCTGTGGCCACTGCAAAGGCCAACGAAGCCAATAGGAGCAGTCTGGAGCCTCACTTGCAAAAACACATGGGCGACCAAGAATGAGCAGACACAGAGAAGGAAATTCCTGAAACAGAGGGATCAGCCTGAAAAGCAGAGGAACTGACCCCAGTGAACAGAAAGAGTGGGGTACACCAAAGAAACCGCAGTAAAAAAATTAAGGTCCTCCCAAAGGCCAATGTAACAGGCCACTGCATTCATGAAATGAGGAGACTCTGGGGAAAAGAGAAGCAACTAATGACTTAAAGGGGACATGAAAAGAGCACTCCAGAAATTAAACCTCAACTCAGGAGGCCTGAATCACAATATGAATCAAGTATGAATCTGAACCGATGGCATGAAAAACAGAGGCAAACTTCTGCAGATAGAAGTAAGGAGAGAAGAGTTTGGATTCAGAAATGTGTGTGAGAAGGATTTCAGGATGGAGACGGTAAAGGGTACAGGGGGTGTGGGTGGTGCTACAGACAATACCCGGTGGCTTGCCTCTTGAAGACCGTAGTCTGAGTTGTCATTTCCTCAATCTCTTGCTAGAATCGTTCAAAATCAAAAAAGAAAATAACAAACAAAAATGTAAACTCCATTTTCAGGAAAATTGCTAAACCCTGAATCAAAAACCTTAGGGGTATGGAAGAGAAACAAAAATAATATAAAAACAGGGAGGGGGACAAAACAGAAGTGACTCATAAATACGGAGAACAAACTGAGGGTTACTGGAGGGGTTGTGGGAGGGGGGATGGGCTATATGGGTAAGGGGCACTAAGGAATCTACTCCTGAAATCATTGTTGCACTACATGCTAACTAATTTGGATGTAAATTAAAAAAAAATTAAAAATAAAATTAAAAAAAAAAAACCCCAAAAACCTTAGGGGGAGGAGTGTCACTAGCCACAGAGCCAGAGGGTGCTGGCGTATAGGGGTGGCTCAAACTAGATGCCAGGAAGCAAATTTCAGGAGAAGCCTCAAAGAATACAGATCAACAGTGAAAGACAGAACCCGGGGAGTAAAACTCAAATCCGTCGTTTGCAGAAACGAGGGGCAAGAGGCATCAGGAGCAGAGCTGCACAGGAGCCAGAGCCAAACAAGAAGTTGTATGTGAGCTGCACAAGGGAGACACTGTGAGACCCACTCTCCCCTGCCCCACCCCCCACAACCACAGGCGAAGAAGAAGAAGTAAAGGCAAAGCTAACTTACATACAAACCTCAGGTCACTGGATAAATTTCAAATTTCAGCTAGGCTATAACCAGCCACCCATACAAGACCTCCTGAAGATAGCCATCCACGAACAACTTATCTGCCCCAAAGATGAGAAGTCAAATTAAAATCATTGCAAATATTCAAAGATACTCAAGATAAAAGGAGAAAAGAAACAAAATACAAAACAAATGTAAGATGAACACTCAGTTGAAAAATGTTGCCTTTTAGCACATGAAGCTGTGACTGAAATTTGAACTGAAAAAGAAAAGTTCATGGAGCAACTGCCTCTGTAAATTAAGAGCAGAAAGAAGAGATACAAGAGCTCTAGAGAAGACAGTAACATCTATCCTGAGAAAAAGGATCAGCTGGGTGACAGTTCCTCTGCACCTGTTTTCTACTTGTGTGACCTTGGGCAATATCTGAACTTGGGTCGTCTTTTCATTATTGAGTTGTAAGTCATTTTAAACTATTTTTCAGATACAGAATTTATAAATATTTTCTTCATTCTTTTTACTTTCTCAATAGTATTATTTCTAGCACATTTTTTTTTGTTTTAATAAAGTCCAATTTATCCATTTTTCTCTTTTGTCATTTCTGGTTTTGGTACCATACCTAAGAAACCACTGTTTAACCTAAGGTCATGAAAATTTACTCCTAGGTTTTCCTCTAAGAGTTTTATAGTTTTAACTCAACACTTAGGTCACTAATCCACTTCGAGTTGGTTTTTGTGTGTGGTGTTAGGTAGGGTTCAGCTTCATTCTCATCCATTTGTGGAAGACCATTTGTTCTCTGTTGAACTGGCTTAGCACTTTTTTTAGGGTATTTTCTTCAACTGACCATAAACATAAGGACTTACTTCTTGACTTTCAATTCTATTCCACTGATATCTATGTCTATCTTTACATCAGTACCACTATGATTTGATTACTATAGCATTATAGTAAGTTTTGAAGTGTGAGTACTTCAACTTTATTCTTTTTCAAAATTATTTTTAGCTATTTTAGTTCCCTTGCATTTCCATATAAAATTTTATTTTAAATGTTTATTTATTTTGAGAGAGAGCAAGTGTGAGTGGGGAGGAGCAGAGAGAGAATCCCAAGCAGGCTCCATGCTGTGAGGGCAGAGCCAGATGTGGGACTCAATCCTGCGACTGTGAGATCATGACCCGAGCTGAAATCAAGAGTTGGACGCTCAACCGACTAAACTACCTAGGCACCCACCCCTAGGTAAAATTAAACATAAAATTTAAAAATCAGCTTGTTAATTTCTGCAAAAAAAGCCCACTGGGATTTTGATGGGGATCACATTAAATCTGTAGATCAACTGAGGAGTATTGCCATCTTAATAATGGTAAGTCTCCTTTAATTATTATTATTTTTTAATGCTTATTTATTTTTGAGAGAGACAGAGTGTGAGCAGGGGAGGGGTAGAGAGAAGAGGGAGACACTGAATCTGAAGCAGGCTCCAGGCTCTGAGCTGTCCACACAGAGACCAACATGAGGCTCAAACTCACGAACCATGAGATCATGACTTCAGCTGAAGTTGACGCTTAACTGAGCCACCCAGGTACCCCATTAATGGTAAGTCTTCTGATACACGAACATGGGATGTCTTTTCTTAGCTATTCTTTAGTTTCTTGCAACAGTTTTACGTTGTTGTTGTTTTTTTTTTTAAAGTTTATTTATTTATTTTGGTATAGAGAGACAGATGAACTGGGGAGGGATTGAGGGGGCGGAGGCAGAGTATCTGAAGCAGGCTGTGTGCTGACACCAGAGAGCCAAATGTGGGAATTGAATTCATGAGCTGTGAGATCATGACCTGAGCTGAAGTTGGACGTTCAACCAACTGAGCCACCCAGGCGTCCTGCTTTACAGTTTTCAGTGCACAATTTAAAAAAAAAAAAGTAATAGTTTCACTGGAGCTCATAATATCTGTGTTTGGAATTCTGTTTTATGGGCTCTCATGATCACTGGAATCTGGGCTGTCCTGAACATGGCATGATGAAGTGGAGTGATAACATGCAAAGCAAAATTCCTGGACTTCCACAGCTGAGCTCTAGGTTTCATTTTACTGTCTTTTGCTAGAAGCACCAGCAAAAGTTGCTAATGAGTATTTATTATATTTTGGCAAACACCATCCTAAAATGGAAATGAATAATATATGTTCACTTAGCCCAATCTTTGCCTTTAATCTTTAAGTATTTGTTGAAGAAAAAAAATCTCAGTGTCTTGACATTTGGTTCTAGTGTTTAAAATTTCTCTTTAAAAATCATGTTTTTCATAAATATAGAGTGAGATTTATTGGATTTGTTTTTAGTAGTATGTAGGGTTTTTTTTCTAATTAATATAGGTTTCCAGAGAAAATATAAAATTTGGTTCTATCTCATTTATCAGTACTTCTAGTAGACAGGCCAAATGTAAATACAGATAGGAACAGTGATTCAATTATTTTAGGACTTTACATGTATTACCATGTTTAGTTTTTAGAAAAAACTGCAATGTAAAAACAAGTAAATAATTTTGCAGCTGGATTCAACATAAATACTCTACAACTGTAATTTAAGTTCTAAAACATAGGAAAATAGATGGACAATGTAAAGGAAGGATAATTAGACCCTATAAACAAATCAGTGGACTGTGTTTTAATTAGAATTTTGTTGGGCTCATGAATTTGTAATTATTTTGATAATTATACTGGGAAGGAGAAAAAGCCTCTCTGGGTTATTCTCTTTGGATTCTTCTTTCCTAAAAAGTTTTTTTTTTTTTTTAAATCTTTTTATTTTATTCTATTTAAAAATTTTTTTTTCAACGTTTATTTATTTTGGGGACAGAGAGAGACAGAGCATGAACGGGGGAGGGGCAGAGAGACAGAGGGAGACACAGAATCGGAAACAGGCTCCAGGCTCTGAGCCGTCAGCCCAGAGCCTGACGCGGGGCTCGAACTCCGGGACTGCGAGATCATGACCTGGCTGAAGTCGGATGCTTAACCGACTGCGCCACCCAGGCGCCCCTATTCTATTTTAGAGAGAGAGCGAGTTGGAGAGAGGGACAAAGGGAGAGAGAGAGAATCTTAAGCAGGCTCTATGCTGTGTGAAGCTGGCCGTGGGGCTCGATCTCATGACCCTGGGATCATGACCTGAGCCAAAATCAAGTCAGATGCTCAACTGACCAAGACATCCAGACACTCCCTAAAAAGTTTAATTAAACACCTGGAACTAATGTAATATTGTATGTCAAGCATACTTCAATTAAAAAAAAAAGCTTAATTCAAAATCTCCGGGTCACTAATTAGATTTTTAAAACTCTCTTTTTATGGGTTATAACAGATTTCTTCTTTAAGAAATTAGTAGTTGATAACCAGAGAGTGTAGAAGTTTTGAGGTTCTCTTGTTAAATTTATTCCCAAGTATTTTTTTTGATGTGTAAATTAAAGTGTTTTCTTAATTTTATTTTGGAATTGTTCATTACTATTATAAAGAAATACAAGTGATCTTTATACATTAAAAAATTTTTTTTAATGTTTTATTTTTTTGAGAGAGATGGAGACAGATTATGAGCAGGGGCAGAGAGAGGAGACAGAGAATCTGAAGCAGGCTCCAGGCTCTGACTGGTCAGCACAGACCCTGACACGGGGCTTGAACTCACGAACCACGAGATCATGACCTGAGCCGAAGTCGGACGCTTAACCGACTGAGCCACCCAGGTGCCCCAAGATCTTTGTATGTTGATCTTGTATCCTGCAACCCTGCTGAATCTGTTTATTAGTTCTAATAGTTTTTTGTTTGGGTTTTTTGAGGTAGATTCCTTAGGATTTTGCATATTATGACAATGTCATCTGTAAACAGAGATCGTTTCACTTCTTCCTTTCCAACCTGGATGCCTTTTTAAAAATTTTTCTTCTTCTTTTTCTATTTTCTCCAATTGTCCTGGCTAGAAATTCTAGTAGTAAGTTTTTTTTTTAATTTTTTTTAACGCTTTATTTATTTTTGAGACAGGGAGAGACAGAGCATGAACAGGGGAGGGTCAGAGAGAGGGAGACACAGAATCTGAAACAGGCTCCAGGCTCTGAGCTGGCAGCACAGAGCCTGACGCGGGGCTCGAACTCACGGACCGTGAGATCATGACCTGAGCCGAAGTCGGCTGCTTAACCAACTGAGCCACCCAGGCGTCCCATAGTAATAAGTTTTAAGAAACCTCTTTACCTCAGTTTTCTTAAGTATAAAACTAATTATAATGCAAACGGTGAGGATGAAATTAATTAACACATCCTGCAAAGCACTTTAGAACAGCACTCAGAATATGGTAAATACTTAATGTTGGCCATTAGGTTAGGACATCTAAAGCAAATGATTCAGAAAGATTGAAAAATAAAACTATGCAATGAGTGTACCAGGCATACTGTAAACAACAACAACAGCAACAACAACAACAGAAAAGCAAGGGAAACCTGAACTTAGAGAATACACAGTTGCATTTAGGCCAAAAAGGCACTAGAACAAAAGAAAGAGGACATTTTATAAAAGGAAAACAGTGCCGTCCTCGTCAAGCTATAACCGTGAATATCTCTGTACAAGTGAATCTAGTGTCAACATTCATAAAACAACAATTACAGGAGATGAGGAATAGACATGAACACATTACCAATGGCTAATTTACTTCCTCAGTGCTAAAGTAATCACATGGACAGAAGTGATATTATGGATGATGTGTGTGTGTGCACATAAGTGCATAAACAAGACTGAAAATGGTCAGGAAGAATTAAACAGATAATATGACCAAAACATCAAAGAGGCTATTTTGGGGTGTAAAAGAGTAAGAAATTTTTTTTCCTCTGTACTCTTTTATATTGACTGAATTTTTTACTGTGAGCGTGTATCAATTTCATAATTAAAAAAATACATACCGAAACTTCCTGGGGCAGAAAATGCAAAACAAAAAGACAACACAAAAAAGCACACAAAATGTTATTATTTTATAAACCCAACTGACTTGAATAATTAACAATAACAGCATTAATTTCTAAACTGCAGAAAATCTACAGCAATAGGAAATTTTGTTTTTCCAGAACTTTATGGAAACAACGTTCCAAAAACAATTTACTTTCTCTAGTGCTCTTACTTGTCTCCACATTTAAATCCAGTAAGAAAAAAACTGACCCACTGTAAAGCCTGTGTTCTCAGCAAGAGTCTGTCCTCTCTCAAGGTACCTATTTTTATTTTTATTTTTTTTAAGTTTATTTATTTTTGTGAGAGAGTGTACAAGCGGGGAAGGAGCTGAGAGAGTGAGGGAGACACAGAATCCAAAGCAGGCTCCAGGCACTGAGCTGTCAGCACAGATGTGGGGCTCAAACTCATAGAGTGTGAGATCATGACCTGAGCCGAAGTCAGACACTTAACCAACTGAGCCACCCAGGCGCCCCGTACCTATTTTATTTTTTATGTTAATACACTAACAAGTTCAATTTTTATGATGTTACTACTTATACCTAATTTATAATTTCATTTCATATTACAATTTGCATTCATAATGACATTTAGGTCATATTTTTATTATTTTGTGTGGTTTTAAAAGATGGAAGATTGATGTAAATTAAAGCCAAATGCAAGCAACTACAGCGCTGAATGTTCTTGATTTAACAGAAGTTTGATTTGAAAGAGCTCACTATGTATTTAAAAACAAATTTTTTAATCTTTATTTATTTTTGAGGGGGGGGAGGGGCATGGAGACAGGGAGACACAATCTGAAGCGGGCTCCAGGCTCTGAGCTGTCAGCACAGAGCCTGATGTGGGGCTCGAACCCACAAACCATGAGATCATGACCCAAGCTGAAGTCGGACGCTTAACTAAGTCACCTAGGTGCCCCACTATGTATTTTTAACATGTATCTTTCAGCATATTTTCCAGGAGAACAGCAACGTCCAGAGCCTTCAGGTGATTCTGAGTTGTCTTAACAAAAATTACTATAACAGGAAAAAACTGGTTTTTCTTCTGCTATAAAAATCTGACTTTACCAGTTTCAAATACCAATACATGCTCCCCTGCCAAAAGCATACTGCCACATATTAGTGAGAAACAAATTTAAAAAGTAAAGTTATGATGATATGAAGAAACATTATGAATATTTAAGTACAGAAAACTAAGAACGTATTTTTCATAATCAGGAACATGAGACTTATTTCAGAAAGACAGTTTATCAATGGACTTATTTCACAGAAGTCTAAACTGAAGCTTTTGAGAAGGTTATTAGTTCCAGGCAGGTGTTTAAGATTGTGGATTAAGGAAGAAAATATTTCTTTTTTCACCATCATCAGAAAAAGCTCTTGAATAAGGGCTGGGATCCTCTCTGCCACTGTGGCAAAATGAAGCTGTGTTATATAAACTATACAATTATACACATAAAAGCATAACACGTGTGCACAAGAACATTCCACAGCATTCCAACAACAGCAGTTTGGAAGCACCAACAGGTGTTTTCATGTTTCTCTTTAATGACTAGTCAAAATCTCTAAAAATAAAAGCCCCATAATTACTGCAACCAGGAGTCAAAGACTGAGGATAGTTTTAAAAAGTTGCCTCCCTGGCCCACAGCATGACACTTGTGACACTCGTCCTTTGACATGAACCAGTATGAACGCAATCACAGCACCACACAAGGGCAATACTGGCATCTCGGGAAGGTCACAGCAATGGCTGTCCTTGCCCTTGTGTATGAGAGTGCAGGTCACTAAAGGACACGGCAAGGACCCTCCACTCAGATGCTGAGGATCACTTCAGGCTCCTTGTGTCCCCAAACAGCTCCCGACCGTCCTCCCAAAGCAGCTCTCCTCATGACCCCTATCTGAGGCCCAAGCTGGCATCACCTTGGCTCTTCGGTTTCTGGGCCAACATCTTCTGCACAGCAAATCCTGTGGGCTCCTGCTTCAAAATCCTTCTAGGACGAAACTGATGGTCAGCACTGTCCTGCTCCTCCTCTCCACACCAGCCCTGACCTGGCTCTGGTCCAGTCATCATGCCCTTGGGGCATTTCTGCCTGCACCTCCAGGCCACTGTTCCAACCACCTTGAACAGTCTTCCTGAGCAGAGAGGTCTGAGCCCCGCTCCCTTGCTATCTCAGAGTGCAAACCCCACATTCCTGTCCCCTTCCCGTTTTGTCTCTCTCCCGAGCACTAAGTGTTCTGTGTTTCACCGTGGTCATTGTCAAACTCCTGCTGCAGAACAAGCACCGAGAAGGCTGAGCTCACTGTCCATCCTGCTGACCTATGCACTTCCGGCTTCCACGAGGGTGCCTGGCAGGTGCTGAGGAAACACACCAGCTGAACAAAGGCGGCCCCTATGGGCCTCTGGGTCAGTAAGCACAGCTCAACCCACACTGACAGTCTGTTTCCTAGGTCTCAAATTCTCATGTGTGATTTCCACCATTTCCTGTCCTTTTCGTCACTGTAGATGTCACTTCTGTGAAGTCTCCAGCATTCCTTCTTGTTTCCATCTCTTTTTTTTTACCTTTAAATACAATGTATATGCTATTTCCCTAACTCTTAACCTCCTATTTTTTTCTAAACTTCAAATACAATGTAGAAATATTTGCAAATCATGTATCTGATATAGGGGTTAATATCCAGGATATATAGAGAACTCTTAAAACTCATCAACAAACTCCAAACAACTTGATTTAAAAAGGGGCACAGGACTTGAGTATACATTCCTCCATAAGAGATCTACCAACGTCCAATAGACACGTGAAAAGATGTGTGACATCACTAATCACTAGGAAGATGCAAACAAGAATCACAATGAGACACCACCTCACACCCATTAGGATGGCTGCTATCAAAATAACAGAAAACAAGTGTTGGAGAGGATGTGAGGAAATGGGACCCTCATCCCACTGTGGGTGGGAATGTGAATTGGCGCAGCCAATGTGGAAAACAGTCCGGGGATTCCTCAAAAGTTAAAAACAGAATTACCACACGATCCAGCAATTCTACTGCTGGGTGTACACTCCAAGGAAGTGAGAGCAGGGTCTCTGTGAGGTGTTTGCACCCCCGCGTCCAGAGCACCGTTATCCCCAACAGCTGAAATATGGAAGCACCACTGACAGATGAACGGAGGAGCACGGTGTGGTCCACCTGCACGATGGAATATTGTTCAGCCTTAAAAAGGAAGCAAATTCTAACGCCTGCTTCCACATGGCGGAGCCCCGAGGACATTATGCTCTGTGATCAAGCCAGTCACGAGAAGACACGCAGTCGTCAGATTCACAGGGACAGAGAGCAGAAGGGTGGGCGCCAGGGGCTGGGGATGGGGGACGGAGAGTCAGTGTCTCACGGGGACAGAGTTTCAGTTTTACAAGAAGAAAAGGGCTGCACAGAGGACGGCAGTGATGGCCGTGCTGCGGCGTGAATGTATTTAAGGCCCCTGAGCCGTGTGCCCTTAAAGGTGGCTAAGGGGCGCCTGGGTGGCTCAGTTGATTGTCTGACTCTTGATTTTGGCTCAGGTCATGTTCTCATAGTTTGTGGGTTTGAGCCCGGCGTCAGGCTCTACGCTGACAGCTCAGAGTCTGCTTGGGATTTTCTCTCTGCTCCCCTCCCCCACATTCATGTGCTCCCTTTCTCAAAAATAAATTTAAAAACATAAAAAAGGTGGCTAAGATGCTACATTTTTGTTGCATGTATTTTACCACAATAAAAAAAAAAAAACAAAAAAAATGATGCAGATCAAACACCAGAAAAATCCTCCCTAGACCCACAAAACAAAAAACCAGAAGTTTTATAAAAAAACAGGCTCCTGCCCATTTTTTTTAAATTTTTTTTTTAACGTTTATTTATTTTTGAGACAGAGAGAGACAGAGCATGAACGGGGGAGGGGCAGAGAGAGAGGGAGACACAGAATCCGAAGCAGGCTCCAGGCTCTCAGCCATCAGCCCAGAGCCCGACGTGGGGCTCGAACTCACGGACCGTGAGATCGTGACCTGAGCCGAAGTCAGACGTGTAACCGACTGAGCCACCCAGGCGCCCCAGGCTCCTGCCCATTAAACTGGAGATTTTATTAAAAATTTTTATAAGAAGGGAATGCAAACTGGTGCTGTCACTCTGGAAAGCAGTATGAAGGTTTCTTAAAAAATTAAAAATACGGGGCGCCTGGGTGGCGCAGTAGGTTAAGCATCCGACTTCAGCCAGGTCACGATCTCGCGGTCCGTGAGTTCGAGCCCCGCGTCAGGCTCTGGGCTGATGGCTCAGAGCCTGGAGCCTGTTTCGGATTCTGTGTCTCCCTCTCTCTCTGCCCCTCCCCCGTTCATGCTCTGTCTCTCTCTCTCCCAAAAATAAATAAACGTTGAAAAAAAAAATTAAAAAAAAAAATTAAAAATAGAACTACCCTATGACCCAGCAATTGCACTACTAGGTATTTACCCAAAGGATACAGGAGTGCTGTTTTGAAGGGGCACATGCACCCCCATGTTTATAGCAGCACTATCGACAAGAGCCAAAGCACAGAAAGAGCCCAAATGTCCATCGATGGATGAATGGATAAAGAAGATGTGGTATATATATACAATGGAGTATTACTCGGCAATCAAAAAGAATGAAATCTTGCCATTTGCAACTACGTGGATGGAACTGGAGGGTATTTATGCTAGGCGAAATTGGTTAGTCAGAGAAAGACAATTATCATATGATCTCACACACACGATGACTTTAAGACACAGATGAACACAAGGGAAGGGAAGAAAAAATAATATAAAAACAGGGAGGGGGACAAAACATAAGAGACTCTTAAATATAGAGAACAAACTGAGGGTTGCTGGAGGGGTTGTGGGAGGGGGGATGGGCTAAGTGGGTCTGGTGCGTTGAGGAAACTACTCCTGAAATCATTGCTGTACTACATACTAACTAAATATTTAAAAAAGAAAGAAAGAAATAGCAAAAAAAAAAAAAAAATCTTGTAAGAAACATTGCCGAAGGGGGAGAAGCAGGCGCTGGTGAGCACTACTGGGGGTGCGGAGGAGAGTGATTTCACTGCACCTGTCCCAGCCTCACAAAAATGCGTAACACCCTCTGGTGTAGGACTGCCACTGTACATATTTATCTAAAGGAAACAATCAAGAATGTGTATAAAGACTTATTATAGAGAAATTGAAAGCAGAAAACTTTGTAGCCATTAAAAACTTTTTAAAGAGTAATTACACAGAAAAATATTCACAGTGCATTAAATTTAAAAATAGACTACAAAAATGCATGTAAATCTGATTCCAATTTTATTTAATATATGTGGTAGGTAAAAAGTAAAAGAAAGATATTCAGAAAAATGTGAATGGCTGTTCCCTCTGGGTAGTTATCTTTGGTCATGGATCACTTAAATTTTTCTATTTCTCTACAACGAATTATTTGTATGACAGAAACTGAATTACTTTGCAGATGAGTTCCATCTAAAACCAGGAGCATCAGGAACCCCAAGTGACATCCTGGTTGGTCTTGCAGCCACACTCAGTTCAGCAAGCAGCAGAGAAGCGAGAGGGACCTCGCCAGAGCACAGCTTCTCTGTGGACACTGACCCCAGTGAGCACGTCATCGTGTGAGAGTAATAAAAAATGTACAAAACACTCTACAGAAGTGAAAATGCAGGGGTGCCTGGCTGGCTCAGTTGGAAGAGTGTGCAACTCTTGACATTGGTATTGTGAGTTTGAGCTCCACGTTGTGGGTAGAAATTACTAAAAAAAAAAAAAAATACACTTAAAAAATACAAGAAGTAAACAAGCAGAATGCTCTCTTTGAAAAAAGAGAAAATTGTAAGTCTACAATTAGTTTTCTGGAGAACCTTGGTTTCTTTCTGGATCTGGAAGTGACCATTAACACTGATAATGAACCGTGGGGCTGGTGTGCTCTAGAAATGCTCCACAGGAAGACATTCCAAGTTGGCTGTGAAAACAACATTGGACCTTCTTGGTACAGAGAAGAGGGTTTTTGAATCTTGTTCAGTGATAGATGGGTGGGTGGGTGAATGAAGAATGAACGAACGAATGAATGAACGAAGGACAGGGCCAGGAGAAAAGGGCACAAAGGTTGGAATCAGGTGGGGAGGGTACACGTTCCAGAACACACCAACTCTTCTTAAAGCCACAGGCCCTGGTCCTGCCCAGAATCACCTGAGACCCCTGCCAACAATACCCTGTAAGCCAAGTCTGCGGTTCGGTCCCGAGGCCCCTGGAGGCTGTAGCAGCAGGAAGGAGGGACAAGTCCCTCCTGTCAAGCCGGTGGCAGGAGGATGGAACTGGAGGGTAAGAGAGGGTAAGAGTCCTCCACAGAGGAGGAGGGGACAGCTCGACAGGAGGGGAGAGAGGCACACAGTCCGGGGAGCACGTATGCCAGGAGCGGGGGCCGGGGGCACATATGCCAGGAAGGGAACGTATGACAGGAGAACCGGCTGGCAGAGCCGTCCTGCATGACCTGGGCAGGGCCAGAATGGGCACATCTCACAACCACAAAGTCTATGCTAGGAACACACCCTCGAGAAACCCACACGCGTCCCCACGACAACATATACAACCTCAGTGTTCCCAACAGAACAAGACTGAATTCTAGTGCATCCAGAAAACACTGTGCTGAGCCCAGGGCAACAGGGACTAGCAGGGCAGCCGAGGGAAGGCCTGCACTGGAGGACTTTGGGCCTTTCTGGCCTCTGGGAACTGCCCTCAACTGCAACCCACATGGCCCCAGTGGGAGGAGACATGGACCATGTCATCCCACAGTTCCGGATGGGTCACCTGATCAAAGCTGTCCCCAGACCTGGAACAAGGCACTTCTATACGCCGTCAAGAGGCCTAGGGTTGAGATTTAAAACTTGGTTCTCACTTGCCCTGTGTGGTGATTTTTTTTCTTTTTTAAAGGCTGTCCCTTGCAGGGACTAACCAATTCATTAAAAAAAAAATTTTTTTAACGTTTATTTATTTTTGAGAGAGAGACAGAACAGGAGCAGGGGAGGGGCAGACGGAGAGGGAGACGCAGAATCTGAAGCAGCTCCAGGCTCGTAGCTGTCAGGACAGAGCCCGACGTGGGGCTTGAACTTACAAACTGAGATCACGACTTGAGCTGAAGTCCGACACTCCACTGACTGAGGCCCCAGGTGCCCCTGTGTGGTGATTCTTTAGGGACAGAGAGAAAGAAGCTGGCCGAGGAAAGGGGGACCAAGAATGCTGCGCAAGGGGGCCCCAAAGAAGAGCTCATCAGGCAAGCATCACCCTCAAGTGGGTCACCTACTTGTGGGGAGGTGGGCCAAGAATGCAGGCATCTGAAATTTTGGGGAAGAGGTGAAAAGAACTGAAGGGAGCCATGGGTCAAAGGCCAAGTCAGTAAATTAGGTATATGTTCAGCTCCTCAGCCTTCTAGGAACAAGCCAAAGCAGAACCATTCGGGACGAGAAATGAGAGTATCACTGGGGTAAGACGAGAGCACGGGGCAGGGTGGCGCTCCTGGGTGGCTCAGTCAGTTTAAGCGTCTGACTTCTGCTCAGGGCATGATCTCATGGTTCGTGAGTTCGAGATTCTGCTTCGGATTCTGTCTTGCTGTCTCCCTCCCTCTCTCTCTCTCTCTCTGCCCCTCCACTGCTTGCACCGTTTCTGTGTCTCAAAAAATGAATAAAAACGTTTAAAAAATTAAAAAAAAAAGAGAGAGAGCACAAGGTTTCTGGAGACAGCACGGGGGTGGTCACGAGAGCAGGCTCCCAGCTGGAGAGGTTAGCTGCTACCTGTGTCACCTGGGGGCTCATTCCGTCTCATTCCCAGATCCTGCTGGGGCTGCTGCAGATAGGATATAAAACTGCCAACTGCCAGAACTGAGGTGCCCAAGAAGTGGCATTCCACGTCCAGGTGACCCTCCGTCAAGACACTGAGAGATCTCGGTCACTCTCTGTTACGTAACCGTGGTGATGGGACTCTCACCGGTACAAAGATCAGGAGGACAACAGTTCCCTTTTCTTTTCCATTTGCTGGTCTAGCTTCTCCTCCGTCGACATCACATCCAACAGACTGTGTATGCTGACCTCGAGCTGTGTGCATACACGCGCATTAGGGTTGGCGGGGGGAGCCGGCACCAGCAGCTTTGATGACACGTCTCAGTCACTGAGGATAAAAACATCCACATCTCTGCCCTGTACCACCTGGCTACATTCCTGGGCATCATGGTCAAAGAAACAGATCAGCTTTCTCAGACAAAATAACAGGGTTCTGAGGCTAGGACAGAGTCCTATAATAGCTGTATATACTCGAAATACATAAGAGCTTTTGTATAAAGCCTATATTATCTCCAAATTCAGATGCTGAATTACTGACTTTTTCTTCTGAGATCAGACCAGAATAAGTTCTAAGGAGGTTTATTTGCCATATTTAGGATGTTCATGTGGGAGCAATGACAAACATCTGGCTACGATACTTTCTGGAATTTTGACTATTTCTTCCTGGCCAGAAGGAAAACATTAACTTTTTACTGGAATAGCAACTAGCACGGAACTTCAGGACTGAGACACTGTCCTCCAACTTGTCACATATTTAAACTAAAGCTTTTCCAATTTTTAAAAAAAGTAAGCCTCCTCCAAAAATTCTGAGTATGATAAAGAAAAGGGGAATGTGAGCAAACAGATTAACAATAATCAAGAAACCTCATATTCATTAGAACTTGCTCCCCAGTTGCCAGCAAAGGCACGGAACATTCACTTCTGTGGGTGAGGTCTCACACACCCAAACTACACCCCAGATTGTTCTTTTAATCACTAAATATCACCTTTTCCACACTATTAGCTTCCAGATAACAGAAAAGCTAAAATTCACATCAGTTCCTAAACCTGGTGGTGAATTATCAATTAGAAGAATATCTGTTTTAGAAATCTTGCCCTGAAGTCTAGCAGAAGGCCTCTCCCTCTAGCGCACCAACACTCAGATACTTTCCACGCTTAACGTGGTGTGGAGCTGAAAGCATTTCTACTCTGTGACTTTGCACACAGGACAAGACAAGCTGACACATGGCTTCCAGATGGTTTCTTTTATGGCTCAGAAAAAAAAAAAAAAAGACCTTCTAGAGCTGAGGCCAGATTTCTATTTTCAAAACCACAAAATTCATTTAACTCACTGAAAATAAATCAAGACTTTACTAGATCAAAAAACCGGCCACTGACTGACCTTCGCATAGCTAAAACCCCCATCAATAGATGTCAAATGTCACTTAAAATGAGACATGACGGAAGCCTAGACAGATGGCTCCCCAGACTCCGTTGTGCAGGCTGCTCTCCTTTCCCGGAACCACTAGATAAGTGCCTTCTGTACAGAAAGTATCTTATCTTCATTAGTCATCAGAAGAAAGAGCCACAAAGTGTTATCTCACCTCCTATCTTACAAAGTCCTGGTAAGTATACGTTGCGGGCAGCGAACGATTTATATGGACAAGGGTAATCAAAGTAGTGGTTACTTATAAATGAATTAAGTGAGAGAAATAACTGATTTAAAAATACAGTGTATCAGTCCTTAGTTCTTTAAATCTACAAGACAACTCTAAAGGGAACTTTAAAATGTTTTACAGATCTTCCAAGTCAGCGTCCACTCTTCGCCAGCTTCATCTCAGGGACACTGTGGCCAGCCCTCAGCTGTGCTTTCTTGGTGGTCCTCACAACCTTGCAATGTAGAAACGTTCATTCTGGGGGCACCTGGGTGGCTCAGTCGGTTGAACGTCTGACTCTTGATTTTGGCTCGGGTCATGGTTTCGTGGTTCACAGTCCCTGGGATCAAGCCCCCATGCCGGGCTCTGCACTAATAGCTTGGAGCCTGCTTGGGATATTCTCTTTCTCTCTCTCTCTCTCTCTCTCTCTCTCAAAATAAATAAACTTTAAAAACAAACAAAAAAAATGTTCATTCCATATGTGTACCAGGGCTCTGCAAGAGGGTTAACTTCATAAGTACCCAAAACCTACCCAAGGAACCACTCTGGAGATAACTGTCCACTGGTACAGTTCTCATGTTTTTGGCTCAAAACTTTCCCTTCTTTAACCATTAAAAATAACCATTCAAAATAAACTTCTAGAATTTCACCTCAAACCATAATGAGCTACCACCTAACACCCCCCAGGATGACTAGAACTCGGAGACCAGGTAATACAGGTGCAGGGGAGGACACGGACAGACTGGAGGCCCACACACTGCTGGTGGGTGAGCCCCAGACCCAGCCAGCCACTCTGGAAAATGGTGTGGCAGTTCCTCTAATAGTTACCATGTGACCCAGCAATTCCACTCCTGGGTACACACTCAAGAGAAACACACACGTCCACACAAAACCCTGCACATGAATATTCACAGCAGTACGATTCCTAACAGCTAAAGGTGGAGTGTCCGTCAGCTGCCGAGTGATAAACAAAATGTGGTCTATCCATACACAGCATTATTCGGGCACAGAAAAGCAAGCAGCGCTGACACATTCTACACACGTACAAACCTCTGAAACGTGATGCTCAGGAAAAGAAGCCAGTCACAAAAGAACACACGTAGTCCCACTCACAGGAAATGTCCAGAACAGTGCGGTCTATGGAGGAGGGACGCAGACTACTGTCCGCTTACAGCTGAAGCGAGAGGAGACGAGGGCAGCGAAGTGGCAGCTAAAAGCTGTGAGGTTTCTTCCTGAGGCGGCAAAGATGTTTTCAAATTGACCGCTGCAGCTGCCCGTCTGGGAACACACTAAGCCTCGTGGAAGCGCACACTTCAAATGGGTGACTTGTGTGGGACGTGAACTTTACTTCAACGAGGCTGTTGAAGACTTTACCATCGACGCCACTAAAACCTGTCTGGACGAGAGCAGACCCTGGCTTCTGGCTGTAAGCCCTCTGGACTCGCGGGCAACAAGCACTGGACAAGCTCACGTGATCCAGCCCTAGAAGGGGCCGGAACAAAGTTTCCCCACACCCAGCGAGCCCCCCAGCTCCTCCTTGGCAGTTGGAGTGCTGGAAACATGGGCTGTCACCGCGGCGGTCAACACAGCGACGTGACACGCAGTGCGTCCGCACACCCAGGGAGAGCGGAGAAAGAGATACAACTGGGGGCCTGCAGAGCTCGCCTTTCTTAAGAAACTGTAACGAGGATGGCCAATGCCATCTTACTTACTAAGACAGACACGAAACAGCACACACTGCTCGGGAAGAGACGTGAACCCCAACAGGGAGGTCTTCGGGCTGAGCTACTCTGTATTTTCACTGAACAACATAGAAGCATTTCAAAAATAACTAAAAGTCAAAATTTTCCCTAAATTAAAAAGGTCCCTTCAACGTCAACTAGGGATTCTACACAATGCCAGTGATTCAAACTCCCTGTGTGCAGGAGCCAGTGGCCGTGTCCCTCCCCCCCACCCCCAAACAAACACACACGCGCTCGAATCTGGGGTCAGAAAACTGCTCTAGGGGAGAATTCAGGACACTCTTGAAGAAAGGATGTTAACCCAATCTATGTTTTGATTGCCTTCATTCAACACGTATTTACCGAGCCAGCACGGTGCCACACCAATAACTCGGCAGAGCCTCAGACAAAACCTTGTCTCTGGGACTTGCCTTCCAGGAGGAGAGAGACCTCAGACAAGCTCTGGGGCAGGGGGTGGCTTCACTAAGACCTTCCTTCTGTGCTGCCAACAAAGACCCAGCCGGGGGTATCTGTGCACTGTGGGCCTGCTGCCCATACCACGAGTGTGCGCCATCCCAGACAACAACCTGTGTCTCTTAGCTCAGATATAAAGGGCAGAGGGTGGCGGAGCGAGTGTCACCTGCAGGACCCTGAGACCTGAGCTCTACTGCCACCCGCTTGTCCCCCCGACCTTCATCCCCCATTCTTCCCGAAGACCTTCCTTCCCCCTCATCTCCTCATTCAGGCACAAGACCCGACAGGTAAAGCATCCCGTGGAGGAAACTCAAACTTCCCCCAAGCAGTAACGACAGTCTGGGCGAAGAGCTCTGGGGGTCCAGACCGCCCAGACCACCCAGACCAGTGTGAGCTGAACCCCCGACTCACGCCTGCACAGACGGACCACGGAGTGACCCACGGAGCCGCCGACAGTTACCCTCACCTAATTACCACGTTCCATCCTCCATCCAAGGAAGAGCCCAAGCCTCATTTCTACAACACACAGCGTGTGTGTATGCGGAAGGTTTCCTTAAGGCCCGTGTGTGACCGCGTGCCCGCCTCTCCACGGGATGACGAGGCTCCCCTTTCTGAATATTCCATCCTAACCCTAAATGAAAGGAACCCAGCCACCCTTGCTCGAGGGTCACGGCTTTGGAAGTTATTTCCCGTGATCTCCTTCTCTGCTGCAAATAAAGTTTTCTTCGTGTGCTAACTCACCTGGTGGAGTTTCTATGTGTGACTCACCAAGGAGGGAACTCACATCAGTTTGGTCACCAGCGGTCAAGGAACAACAGTGGTGGATCAGTGATGGGGCCCCAGGGGCGACCAGCCTCCGTCTCTGGATCTTTTACATCTTTGGAGCCATGGCTCATGGGAGACACTGGGGAGAATGGATCAGGACAAGCCTGTGTTCTTGGACCAGAATCTCACAGAGGGGTATGGGGGAAGCAAGGCCACGTGGCTTGCTCTGGGGCAGGCCCCACAAAGCATGTCGCCCGGCAAACGAGACCAGCCCACTGATGGGAGATACTAGAACTTCACAGAGACAGTCATCTTTCCAGAGATGCATTCCTGATCCACGGGCAACAGCCGTTGTGGTATACCGAATAAAATGGTCACAAATTCCTTGGCACTCCCGCTACGAGGTAGCTCTACTGCTCCCCACTCTTCCTGCTTGAATCTGGGCTTGCCTGGTGGCTTGCTTTGATCAGTTAAACTTGGTAGGCGTTACAGCACATGAACCCCAAGCATCCAGGGACCTGGCAGCTTCCACTCTTGAGAACATTTCCATCACGGTGCAAATAAGTTGAAGCTAGCTCCCTGGAGGGTGGAAAGAGGTTCTAGCTGGGGTGCTAGACATGGTAGGCCCTCCAGGCCGGCCCAGACCAGAAGACCCTCCCAAGCCAACGCTCAAACATGCAGGAAACATTTGATATTTACTGTTTGAAGTTACAAGGTTTTAGAGTGGTCTGTTACTTAACAAAATCCACTGACAGGGCTGTAGAGGACAGGGTACCTGGAAGCTGAATACAAATGACGCAAAAAAATATACTGAATTCTAACTCCTCCTAAAAGGCATGCGTTAGTGGGTAACATCATTCAAAAAGTACTCCATCCAACTCGGGGTATGTGGCAGCAATGTGATTCTGCAATTTCTGGTGACTCCGACAGGCTTACCAAAATATCAACCTGCAGGGAAGTGAAGATGATGATTCCATCTGATGAACAGAAGCAACTATAGGGGCCAAGGGCAGGCCTCCCCAAGATGGGCCACTGTGGCATGAACACTATTTTGAGTTAAAAGCAATAAAAACCCAGCAGATTCAGGAAAAGCTCTTCACCGCCCGCCCCCCCCCCACCCCCCAACTAACTGTCTGCACCAGGAAGAGAACTATTAACAAAGACTCTTCACCTGAGACACTTATCTGCACGACAGTCAACCCCTATTCCCAGACATCTCCTCTCCCCTTCCTGTCCCAGGCCCAACCCCCCTCCTGAGCTCATATAAGCATCGTGCTGCCTGTGTTAGGAATTTCCATCTCTGTGGATTCCCTATACATATGCTATTAAGTTGGATGTTTGCCGGTTGATCTGTCTCATGTCAATCTGATTCTTGGTCTAACCAAACAGATCTGGAAGGGCAGAGAAAATTCTTCCTCCCCAACACAATAATCTCAACCTACTCAACTCTGACAAGTTCTAAATATGGTGAAACCTTTACAAAATGCCACTTCTGAATGCTGACGAATAAAGCAATCCAGACACTTAGCAATGGCGTGTATATCAGAGAAGGGCTATGTGTTATTTATGACTCCACAATAAATATGTGCTTTCTTCTTTTTTGGGCCTAGTTTTAGTTGATAAAGACTATTAGGCAGGATAAAAAAAGATGCTCTGAAAGTAAGCTCTGAATAGCTCAGTTCTTTGTGTTCTTTTCTCTCCTCTCCTCCCCTCCCCTCCCCTCCGTTCTTTCTTTTGAACATTCTGAGAGCGTTATAAGCCTAGACCATAGTGGGTGTGTCTATCAGAAGACGGCTAAACGGTGGAACTCTTGAGAGCACTGGCTGGAAAAGATCTGGGAGTCCAGCTAGCCCTGCACACCTTTAACCCATTTCCTGCAGGTGACTCATCAAAGAGCACCATGCGGGGCTGGGAAATGCTGCCAAAGAGAGCCCACAGCCAGCCTCTAGCTCTCCAGCATTCAAAGGTAGCCTGTTTCGGACTACCTTCCCAGCAAAGGCTGCCTCTGGCAACACGGGAGTGACCTGGGAAGCTGGACAGACAGGTCCTACCAGTTTCAATTACTACTGCCCTGATGAAATGCTACTCAATTTCCTCCTCAGGTAAGACCTTAAAAGGAGGGTTCGGGGTCCTCTGAATTCAGACACTATGAATCTATGCACTAGACGCTTACCATCAAACACTCAAGCAGGAGAGGCAAGAGAGGCTGGTGTGCCTGGGACCCCAGGCAAGAGGACTGGGGTACAGCCCTGACCTCCAGCTCCCCACCACTGACCCCCTCCCTCACTCCCTCCTCCCCTTCCCATGCAATGCGTTCTGAATTAGGCACCACCAGAGCCCCCAAGAAGTTTCCTCTAGGGTCATCACAGCCTGGCCCCCAGCTCAGTAATCTGAGTTTCTGTGTAGCATCCTGACTTCTTGACAGAAATCTCTAAGCACAAATAAGCCTCCTGCTAAAGTTTAAATTCATTCTCTTGTCCTTCCTTTTGTGACATTAAGAGCAGAAAAAACTTCTAAAGATATTACTTTAAACCATTATGAAAAAATTAGAGAAGAGAGACTATCTTTGTGCATTACATATAAAATAAATAATTTTAAAAAGCACACTCATTCTAACACCATTTAGAAAATCAGTGTTTTCTAAAGTATTATGTGGGTCTAAAAAGTATTGATTAGATACATATATACACACATACACTTATATGATACATTTACACATTTTTGCTATATTCACTTGTTTTTGCCAACATTATCAGTGCAATCTATTGTTAGGAAATTTTCTTTTTTTTTTTTTTTTTTTTAAGAAATTTTTTTTCAACATTTATTTATTTTTGGGACAGAGAGAGACAGAGCATGAACGGGGAAGGGGCAGAGAGAGAGGGAGACACAGAATCGGAAACAGGCTCCAGGCTCTGAGCCATCAGCCCAGAGCCCGACGCGGGGCTCGAACTCACAGACCGCGAGATGGTGACCTGGCTGAAGTTGGATGCTTAACCGACTGCGCCACCCAGGCGCCCCGGAAATTTTCAAAATAAAAACGTTATTATGTTTTCTGTATCTGTTGATACAGAAAAACAAATTGAATGTTACTGTGCACCACCACCTGTGTGCCAGGCTCTTTGCACGCGTCCTTGCCACAGCCCCTGAGAAGAGGGGACTACAATCACCGCCATGTTTCAGAGAGGAGCTGACACACAGTGGGCAGATCTGGATGGGTCCAGTCCATGCTCCACAGCAGTCAGCCAGCCTCTCTGAAGAACAGAAGGGCCATGTTGTATCAGAATTTCAAAGGAAAGACAGGAGAATATCACTTTTCAAATAAAAGGAGAAACTCAGAATCACTGTTTCCAAGGATCTTAGTGTTACCAACACCACCCTTGGTCAGCTTGATAAATAGGCCAAGTCTGATCAGCAAAATGGAATGTGGTTCATCATACCTGACTTTTAGAAAGTATAAGGAAATATGCCTCCAAATATCACTACTTACCTCAATGTCAAATATTTCCATGCTGTTGTCCAGCAGCTTCACTCGGAGGTGAAGGTGCTTCTCCTGTGTTCTGGCTGATGCCCGTGCTGCGGTTGCCAAGAGGTTCTGCCCAGGTTCGAGGGTGCTCACTCCCCCTGGGGTCTGGGCGCCCAAGCGTGTCCCTGGAGTCTGCAAGACTCTGTATGTTCCTTCTATCTCCCCCATTCTTCATCAGCTAAGAATGAAGAGCACTCTAAAACAAAACAAAAAACCCCAAAGAGTCATTGAAAGTCATTTAATGTTTGTTTGTTTTTGAGACAATGTGAGAGACAGAGTGCAAGCAGCGGAGGGGCAGACGGAGGGAGACACAGAATCTGAAGTGGGCTCCAGGCTCTGAGCTGTCAGCCCAGAACCTGACGTGGGGCTGGAACTCATGAACCGTGAGATCATGACCTGAGCCGAAGTCGGATGCTCAACCGACTGAGCCACTCAGGCGCCCCCAAAGTTATTTAGATATTTAAAAAAATCAGGTGCCCAGGAATTCTCTGCTCTAATTTTGCAATTTCTAGGTGTCTTAAGTTACATTAAAGCAAAGAGTTAAACAAGATTGCCTTCTACTCATACATGGATCGGTGGATCACAAAATAACAAGTACTGTTCACAAAGACACTATTTCCTGGTGCTTCTGCAAGCCAGGCAATGCATCCTCTCATGTAACTCACAAGACCTCATCCAACAGTGGCCTGTGCCTTCGTCTGGCCGCCTGGAGTCCCCCGGTACATCCTCTGGGCTCCAGCAGCCCAGAGAGTTGCTGTGCTGATGGTACACTGTTAAATGACAGATGGTACATTTCAGCAAAGAGGAGCAGGTGCCACACAGCAAGTGCAGTGCACGACGGGCACCATTCAGTAGGCCACTCCCTGTGCTGGGTGAGGACAGCCAGGTGAGGACAGCCCAGGTTGGTCTGGGCCGGGTTCAGGCTTCCCAGTTTTGTAAGTGGTGTCTTACCAGGCTGGATGGAGGCCATCAGAGTAACATGAGGGCTGTGTGCCTGATGTGAGGGGCACTGGCCCCAGGCCAGGCCGTTCCCAGCACCACTTACCTGTTCTCACGATGTTCTTGCACCCGCTGCCCGCTAAGCAGACACCAGCACACAAGCGATGCCCTCCGCCCTTTCCAGTCCTCCATGGCATGCCATGGAAACTTCTCTAGCTTCAAGCTAGAAAGCTGAATAGGGTTAATCACGTCATTTTTTTTTTTTAATTTTTTTTTTTCAACGTTTATTTATTTTTGGGACAGAGAGAGACAGAGCATGAACGGGGGAGGGGCAGAGAGAGAGGGAGACACAGAATCGGAAACAGGCTCCAGGCTCTGAGCCATCAGCCCAGAGCCTGACGCGGGGCTCGAACTCACGGACCGCGAGATCGTGACCTGGCTGAAGTCGGATGCTTAACCGACTGCGCCACCCAGGCGCCCCAATCACGTCATTGTTTTTACAAAGAAAAAAGAGGCTGAGTATCAGCTAGAATCTAATAATACCAGCTTGCTTTCCTTTGTATTAATCTAGCTACTCTCTATTTATGACAAATTTACTTCTTAAATATGTGTATTTATGTTTGAAAGTCAACTTAAAGAAAAATCTTGATCAGTGAAGCATAGTATGACAAAAAACAAATTCGAGACGCTTACTCAAGAAAGAGCAGATGGGAATGCAAGCTGGTGCAGGCACTCTGGAAAACAGAATGGAGGTTCCTCAAAAAACTAAAAATAGAACTACCCTATGACCCAGCAATTGCACTACTAGGCATTTATCCACAGGATACAGGTGTGCTGTTTCGAAGGGACACGGGCACCCCCATGTTTATAGCAGCACTACTGACAAGAGCCAAAGTATGGAAAGAGCCCAAATGTCCATCGATGGATGAATGGATAAAGAAGATGTGGTATACATATACAATGAAGTTCTACTCCGTAATCAAAAAGAATGAAACCTTGCCATTTGCAACTACGTGGATGGAACTAGAGGGTATTATGCTAAGTGAAATTAGTCAGTCAGAGAAAGACAAAAATCATATAGCTTCACTCATATGAGGACTTTAAGACACAGAACAGATGAACGTAAGGGAAGGGAAGCAAGAATAATATAAAAACGGAGAGGGACAAAACAGAAGAGACTCTTAAATACGGAGAACAAACAGGGTTACTGGAGGGGTTGTGGGAGGGGGGATGGGCTCAATGGGGAAGGGGCACTAAGGAATCTACTCGTGAAATCATTGTTGCACTAGATGCTAACTAATTAGGATGTGAATTTAAAAAAATAAAAAAGTAAATTAAAAAAAGAAAGAAAGAGTGGAGCTGCTGGGAAAACTACCTCACTCCCTTACCTCTGACAAGCATTCTACTAATGTGCGGTAAATTTCTTAGAGAATTAATCTAAATTTCCGGTCCATTCCCTCATGTGCCAACCTAACTGTTGGCTCCCCTGGCCCTTTCATCCGTTCCATGCTTACTTTGTTATCAAGAAGAACCATTTCATGAATGTTTTGTCTCTTGAATTAAGTTTAAAAACTTCTCAGTCACCCGCTGAGCCACCTCTACCACACACTTAAACCCTCCCCAGCAAAGACAAGGTCTCCAGCCCACGTGGGCAAGAACTTCCACACACGTGTGATCTGTCCAACAAGCAGGCAAAGCACAAGAAAGCTAAAACCTCCCGGGACAGTGAACCAAGAACGGTATGAGCAAAGTGACAAGGTGGTGTCACTTTGCCAAATACACCTCCCGCCCCCACTCTTGCACAAGGACGGGCTGCCTCTCGTGGACAGGCACAGGTCTGGTTCAGGTTAGCAGTTACCCACCATATTCGAATCCCCTCTCCGGGTTGTATGCACCCTGACAGCAGGAACTAAATTCTTACTGTGAATGTTTGCTAAGTATTTATTTAATTCACAGCAGTGTCATCAAGGAACATGAACTGCCTCGTCAGGCAATGCACCATACAGGCCTGAGCAGCGAAAGACAGACTATGGTCACAAACAGAAAACACTGGAAAATCACTAATATTCATGCCACTAATATTAAATGTGGGATGAGATTCTGAGAACCAGAAGGATGAGCTTTTTCAATTTCACCGATGTGAGTAGTTAATGCAAAATTGATGGGATGTGAACAAAGAAGACACCACCTGTAAGGCGTCTCTAATGTGCACACAGAGGAGAACAAGTTCTTGGTTAGTTCACAGCATTTACTGACCCTGAGGCACTGAGAGCAGGTCCTTCTGAGAAACTATGGGCCGTTTAATCCTGGGCACCAAAGTGATCCTTCCCTTTTTAAGCTACTGTTCTGAAAATTTCTGTACAACCAAAACATATTTTAACAAGTCACCTATTTATTCCATTATATATTCTCATGTAGACTTTTTCTTTTTTAAATTTTTTAAATGTTTATTCTTGAGAGAGAGAGAGGTGGGGAGAGAGAGAGACAGAGCAGGAACAGGAGAAGGGCAGAGCAACAGAGGGACACAGAATCTGAAGCAGGCTTCCAGGCTCTGAGCTGTCAGCACAGAGCCCAATGTGGGGCTCAAACTCATGAGCTGTGAGATTATGACCTGAGCTGAAGTCGGACGCTTAACTGATTAAGCCACCCAGGGTTTCCTGATATAGATTTTTTTCTTAATAATTTTAGATGGAAAAAATTTCTTCAGATTATCTTCTACTCATTATAATAAGAGAGTCTTGTCTAGACACATACTTCTAAAACAAAACAGGCAAGACTCACCCCCAGTGTGCTGAGGGGCACATCAGGGTGGGCACGCTGTAAGAAGAGTGTGCAAGGAGATTCGTACTAGAAAACTCGCAGTGGTCCATCTTGGTGGGAGGGCTTCTGTCTCCAGGATAAGGTTTCAGAAGGGCCCTCTGGCATGGTCAGCATGGTTACGTCACTTGGTTAGACCATGTTCACTTTATAATCATTAAGCCATGTACTCGATTTATGTGGTTTTTCTAGATCTTTATTTATATAATAAATAAATTAAAAACAGCATTACTTTTAACATTATTTCATCTTTTCTAAGAACAAAAGACCACTTCTTGGTCCACAAGAGATCTGTGCAGGTCTGCATGCCTTTTGAGCAGCAAATGGACATCCTAGTTATTTTCATCTAGTCCAAAGACCTCAATGTAGCTTAAGCTAAGACTCGGGGTCATCAGACACTCTTGTTGTGGAAGGTCATTGAGGAAATGGCCCCGAAGTACCCTACTGCTTATGTTCTAAAGAAAAATACAGTTGCTATCACATAACGGTATGTGGCATAAATTACACGTTTAATATTTACTTGGCTTCAAAGTTTAAGAAATCTTAGAAAATGAGGAACTTAACAGAAAACGGGTACAGAACCCCGATGCTGCCCTCAGAGACTACCCATCTGCCCCAGAACGAACGGCGTAACCGGACCCCTGCAGAAACGCGAGGCCACTCTTTCAGCAGTCACATGCCCCGCCCACTGCCTCCTCCAGCTGACCGCGGGAGAAAACGAAAGGAAAAACGTATGTGCTGAATGAATCTGTTTTACATCAATTACGACCTAACAGAAATTACTTTGTTTTGCCTTGTGTGCTTCTAAATAAACATTTAAAGGGCAAGAGTATGCAAGACAGATGAGAAACACAGCAAGGCCACGTGAGCTGTTCTTCGGTCCTGGGAGCCCTAAATGTTAGATGTTAGCCCCTGCTCACTTCTCCTGCTTCCAGAGAGCCTCCCAGAAATCCAGAGGGAAGCAGTGGTGTGAAGAACCAAGGCCCTACACGGGCTCCAGATTTTGTCATCCTCCTCCATGAATGAAATGCTCTGCAGATTTCATTCCTAAAAATATTTCTGGTAGCTGGACACAATTTCCACTACTGACGTTTAGCACTACCTACTAGAAAACTCCGTTCCTACCTACATATTTTCATTTAATAAAAAATTTTTTTAATGTTTTTTTAATTTATTTTTGAGAGAGAGAGAGAGAGGAGAGAGAGAGAGAGAGAGAGAGAGAGAGAGAGAGAGAACGCGCGCGCATGAGTAGGGGAGGGGCAGAGAGAGATGGAAACAGAATCCAAAGCAGGCTCCAGGCTCTGAGTTGTCAGCACAGAGCCTGACGTGGGGCTCAAACTCACAAATTGTGAGATCATGACCTGAGCTGAAGTCGGCTGCTTAACTGAGTCACCCAGGCACCCCTAAAATTTTTTTAATTTTCATTTTGAGAGAGACAGAGAGACAACAAGCGAGTGGGAGATGGGGGGGAGAGAGAGAGAGAGAATTCTGAGAAAAACTTTAAAAACCACCTTGTGATATATTTCTATCTCAAAGTTGGAAAAATTCAGCTCAAAAGTCTGTCCATTTGGGCACCTGAGTGGCTTAGTCAGTTAAGTGTCCAACTGATCAGATCTCATAGTTCGTGAGATTGAGCCCTGCATCCGGCTCTGTGTTGACAGCGTGGAGCCTGCTTAGGATTCTCTGTCTCTTTCTGTGCCCCTCCCCCACTTGTGCCCTCTCTTCCTCAAAATAAACAAAAAGTCTATCCAAGCTTTGGGTGATGACATGTCAATGCGGGTTGTAGCAGATGTGCTACTCTGTGTGTGTGGGGGGGGGGGGGGCGGGGGCTGATGGTGGGAAAGGCGTAAGAGGGACAGGGCATTTGGATATCTCTGTATGCAACTTGACTTTGATGTGAACTCAACACTGCTCTAAAACATAAAGCCTATTTAAAAAAAAAAAAAAGTCTGCCACAGAACACATAACTCAGAAATGACTGGGCCAGGACCTAAGCCCGGCCTGGACCTGGCCACTAAGCCGCCTTGCTGTCTACTGGAAAATGAGCACATGGCTCCCCAGACAAAAGCACCCACTGGTCATGGTCCACAATAAAGGGAATTGCTTAAAAATTCTGTTACGCAAAAGATCTCCTTGGTTGCCTCTTCCACCCTCCTTGGTTGCCTCTTTCAGGAGGATCATAAAACCTAAGTGTATACTGACCAATTAAGGAAGCAGAACATGGCACTCACTTCGACGACATCTTTCTAACACACCTAGAGCGTATACGACAGCGCTGGCAAGAACGCTCGTTGCTGACAATGTTCAGATGGAGTCCTCACCTGGCTCCTGGGCCCTGGACTACATCACCTCTTCACTACAGCACAGCAAGAGGTAGGCCCATTTATTCCCTAATAAGCATGACTAGTATTTTTTTTAGAACAAGCAACTAAACAATTCAATTGGTATAAGGAATCAGAGAGAAAAATGTCAGAACATGCGCCGTAAGGCAACGCCTCAAAGAGCTGACAAGAAACAGCTGGCCAGATGGAGGGCAGGCAGGGCATCCGCATGCATGGGCACGTGTACTGGTGGCACAAACACACCCACCTCCTCCAATCAAAAGGTTGATTCTCCACCCTTTTTTCCTTTGGTATGAAGCTGCCCAATTTAACACCAAAATCTTCACGGACAAAAGCAAGGTCTTTATGGTTCTCTAGCATGAACAAGAGAGTTGGAATAGAAACATGTGCATTTGCTTGTCTTCAAACAACAATGGAAGGACAAACCCAAACGTACTGACAGTGGCTGCCCATGGGATGGAATGCACCCGGAATACAGCACTGGAAACCTCTTCTTCCAGTGCACAAGGTTTCCATGGGTTGACTTGGGAACCTCCCGAATGTTTTACATACTTAGAAAGCAAAATGAAATCAGTGTTTTAGAAAAGCCCCCAAACTCAAAAATGAAATAAATGATCCTCACTGTACATTCAGACAGCAGCTAAACTACAAAAGGAATTACTTCAAGTGACTTTCAAACTCAGTAACCTCATTACCCATCACTAGTGAAATAACATCCTAAAGATTAAAGACTACAAGTAAAACCACAATGTGGCATATTCTACAAGAAAAACAATCTCATTTCTTCAATAAATGGCAAAGAAAAAAACCAAGCAAGCAAGCAAGCAGGCAGGCAAGCAAGCAAGCAACCGGGTGGGAGGAAGGTGATAGACACTGTTAAAAGATATTATCTGTCAAATGCTCCCCATGGACCTTCTTTGAATCCTGAATCAAGTATTTGTGGAACAATCAGGGAAATCTGAGCACTTCCTTCAAATTAGGTGATTTAACAAGTACCACTAATTTCCTAGATGTTTTAATGGTATTGTGTATATACGAAGGTGGAAGACACCCTATCTCTTAGAGATACATAACTATTTTTGGATAGTGGAATAATACCTAGGATTTACATTAAAATAATCCACTGAGGTGGGGGTCAAGAAGATAATAGTCCCTCCCCCCCCAAAAAAACCCCAAATTATTGCCCATATGTTAATCATTGGAGCTGTTTTTGATATATGCACTTTTGTGGATGTTTGGAATTTTCTACGAGTTAAAAAAAAAGAACAAATGAAAGAACAAACAACAGATCTGGCGACAATTTTCAGCGTACATTAAGGATCCAGAAAACCGCTGGAACAGTTCACAGGTGAGAGGGCGAGTGTGTGTACACCATGAAATGCTGGCCCAGCCCCTTATTTTCCATAGGAAACAGCAGCCTGAGAATGGAGCCGCTTGCTGAAGGCCACAGATCCAACCTGTGTAGACAGGACTAAGGCCCAGTGTCCTGACTCCCAGTCCAACACAATATAATGCAAATTCTTCAAGTTTAAAGGACAAAACAATTTGACTTTAAAAATTGTACATCCAGGGGCGCTTGGGTGGCTCAGTCAGTTGAGTATCCAACTCTTGATTGGCTCAGGTTGTGATCTCATGGTTTGTGGATTCGAGCCCTGCCTCGGACTCTGCACTGAGCACGGAGCCTGCTTGGGATTTCCCCTCTCTCTCAAATAAATAAATAAGCGTTTAAAATATTGCACATCCATGCATCATACGTTCACTGTCATTTGTTAACTCTGTAACTCCATTTTACGTCAGTTATTGTATTTTCAGTTCTAAAATTCCTACTTGTTTTTCCTTTACATCTTTTTTTTTAAGTTCACTTTCTACCTTTCCATTTGTTTCAAGAATACCCTTGCTTCTCAGGACATTTTAGTAACAGTTGTTTTCAAGTGCGTTTCAGCTTTTTATCGCAGCCTTTAACAGTTGAGCAGCTTAAATAAGAGCCTTTTATTGTGTCAGTCTCTGTGGATCTGAAGTCTGGGTACAATGTACACCCGCAGAGCACTCTGCTGAAGGTCTCACAAGGTCTGCACAAGGGGACAGCTGGTGTGGGGTCTGAGACGGAAGAATGCATTTCCGGGCCCGCTCAGCTGTCTGGGTAGAGAACTGAGACCCCTGTCCTTGCTGGCACTGAGCTGCTGTACCATCGCATATTCCTAGAAGTAACATCAGGAGGTGAAGGTCACGGGAGCCAAAATTCTGCCAAAGTCTCTGTCGGAGACCTGCAACATTCGTATCACCTTGGTTTGTGCCTGTCTTGTGTCTTCTGAGGGGATATTTTCCCGATTCTGTGTATGCTATGTAATTTTGGATAGGATTGTGGACTTTTGGAGCCCCGGATTGTGGCCATTTTTAATACTGTGTGCACTTGGGGTATTTCTGCTTTAGTAGACACAGGTCTGCTTGGGATCAGGCCGCAGGCTGTGGTCTCAGCGTCAGTTCCATGTTCAGAGGCTCCATCCTCCTTGTGTGCCATCATCCAGAGGCCAGCTTGGTTCCCAGGCCGTGGCTTACCTCTTAGTTGAGTTCCCAAAGCCTCTGGCAAGTTCTTCGGGGTCAGACTCATACGTGCCCAGCTCAGCGTTGAGGCCATAAGTTCAAAGCAATTTCAGGGGTCACTTTCTTGAACTCTTCCCTCTCCCAAGTCTCCCTGGTATACTTTCCAGCTGCCTGGAGCTCCCCTTCTCAGTCCTTCAGCCAGAAACCTGGGGCTTTAGTTACTGGCTCCGCTGTGCACTTCCTGTGCCTGCACCCTTGCCTGGGAGAAAACAGCAATGGGGGTTTCTGGACTCCCTCAGAGTTTTAGGTGTCTGCAGGTTCCAGAACCACAGCCTGACTGGCGGACAGGGGAGAGGGGAGGAAACCAGCAGCTTTCTCCCATTCTCTCCTACAGCACTTTCTGTTTGCATCTGGTGCCCACCTCTGGGTTTCAGATACTCTGAGACCAGGCTGCGGAATCCTGGAGGAAAAATAGGAAACTCTTTACTGGTGCAGTAGTTCTTCAAATTCTGGCCTTGGTTCCCAATCCTCCTGTCACCATTGACTTGTCAGAGTCCTCAAACACCAGTTCCCTGCAGCTGTCCAGGCTTTATAGCCACAGGCAGTGGGAGAGCCAGGGTGGAGCATGCTTAGTCCATTGTCCAGGAGCCAGACTTGATATCCATGCATTTTAAAAATGGTTATGGTGGTTATCTTTGGGAGAGAAATAAGGTTGATTTTTATTTCTTTTTCCAACGTTCTAAATTTTCAAATTGCCTCCAGTGATATGTATACATTACTTTTAAATGAGATGGCTTTTCTGCAGATTACTGCACAAGTACTACCTGCTTTAGGAGTCTTAAGTGGTAGGGGTACCTATGGTATGTCACCGCTCACCTTCCAAGAGAAAGATGCAATAGCTATTATCTCTAGTCTAGGAAGTGTACTTGTTCTTCTAAAACAGTTCAGTAAAATTAAAAAAAATAATAAAGTTTATTTATTTTGGGGAGGGGGGCAGAGAGAGAGAGAGAGGGAGAGAGAGAGAATCCCAAGCAGGCTCTGCACTGTCAGTGCAGAGCCAGATGTGGGGCTCGATCCTATGAATCATGAGATCATGACCTGAGCTGAAATCAGGAGTCGGATGGATGCTTCACTGACTGGGCCACCCAGGTGCCCCTGAAATAAAAATATCTTTAAGCACTCCCTGGAATCGATTTCTTGTTCAGGTACTGAGACTTGTTCCCCCAACATGCATCTTATCAACTACTATCAAAAGCGTTTAGGGCTTTCATTATGAAGGAGGCAAGAGTTACTAAAGCCTAGTAATTGAAACAACTTGTAAAATTCCCTAGTGTTGCTTCTTCCTTCTCAAACACACTTCCACTGGGTGCTAGAAGGTGCGCTGAGCACCCTCAACCCTCGTGCCTCTATCGTGTTATCTGGCATCAAGCACAGGGACACAACTGCCCTTGCAAAAGCCTGATACCTCTAAGGCTGTTCTGCCTCTGGTTTGGCCCCCCCCACATGCACTGGCCCCTTCCAAGGTCCTAGGACAGGCCCTATGCAAAGTGCGCCTATGGTTGTAGCCTTCTGTAAAATTCACAGAGCACATTCTGATTGCAATCAACTTAGGCTGCTGCCGCTTTCCACTACAACCTTGTTCCTTTTACGTCAGGCAGCTCAGTAGGGGCTGCTGGCATTTTGGGGATGCAGCTCAGGGCACAAGGAGCTGGAGACACATTTAGCTTGGATTTGGTGGGATACGTGTATGTTTGCAGTTACTTCTTGTACACTTACCACCTGCCATCTCAGTGCAGGTAGGGTTTCTGGGAACACTGGCGTCACCCACTACGCCTGCCCACCAGGGGCACATGAGACAAAGGTGCAGGGCTGGGGGCCCGAGGCCATCTGTACACATCTGATGATGCCCAGCACTGGCGGTGCATGGGCTATGGGAAAGAAACGAGGTTTGAAATAAGGGGAGCCAGATGCTCACCTGTGGGAAAATTATCGTCACACATGTTAAACTGTAAGTAGATAAAACTGACGTTCTTGTTTGTCAGAAAAATAAGTGTTAATGTAGTAGGTCTATCAACATAGCACAGATTATTTTTTACTTTTTGAATGGAATTGTACAGAATTGAATTTATCAGAACTCCTGCTTTTCTGAGACACACACCTATAGCTGTACTAGAAACAGCAAACATATACTGTCCATAGGTGTAACCATGTTTTATGCATCCTATCGATAAATATTTTTGATCACTTGTGTGAGAGGGATCATTGAGTTCTTTCTATTCTCTATCACATGAAGAGACAATTAAAAAACACATATGCTACTTTTGAACAAATATGCCATTTAGTGATGTTATTCTCAGCTTTTTTGAATCTGTACCTTTTTCTTATTCTACATAAATATTCACTTAAGCTTCAGGCCACATAAAACTTGGCATCTGCCCTTGCCCCAAATGAAATCTGAAATTTGATTTATTCAAACGTACTGAGCACGTGCTCAGTATCAAGAGAATCTAAGTCTGTAAGAACATGGGAGTTTTTTTTTTAAGTTTTTTATTTTTAATGTTAATTTATTTTTGTGAGAGAGAGAGAGCGTGAGTGGGTGTGGGGCACAGACAGAGGAGACAGAATCCAAAGCAGGCTCCGGGCTCTTAGGTATCAGCACAGAGCCCGATGTGGGGCTCAAACTCTCAGAGCTCAAGATCATGACCTAAGTTGAAGTTGGACACTCAACTGACTGAGTCCCCCAGGTGTCCCTATAAGGACATGGGAGTTTATGAGACAGCCCCTCCCTATTACAGCAGGAGAAGATGGTGTGTTAAATGGTGGTGGGCACCACAGAAAAAGTAAAGCAAGGCTGGCAGACAGGAATTTGGTGTCTGCAAGAGAGGGAGAAGCCCTCCGCAGGAGGGCATCTGCATCAGGCCAAAAGAAGGTTCTGGAACACACTCCAACGCCACAGTGTCCCAAGGGATGGCCACTGCTAGGCCCACATCATCTTATTTAATCCTCACAATCCCCATCACACAGATCGAGGAACTCAGGCTCAGAAAGGTTAGTGACTTGCTGGTGGTTGTTCAGTTCCTCAAGTGGCACCAACCCTACCCTGATTCCACAGTGGATTATCTCCTCTTGGTTTATGTGACCCTGCAGGCCAAGCACAGGCCCACAAGATCTAAAGAGAACTCTGGGGGCGCCTGGGTGGCTCAGTTGGTTAAGCATCTGACTCTTGGTATTGGCTCAGGTCGTGATCTCATGAAGCCTGCTTGGAATTCTCTCTCTCCCTCTCTCTGCCCCTCCCCTGCTCATGTGCGCACTCTCACAGAATAACTACGCTTTATTTTATTTTTGTAAAATTTGTTAATGTTTTGTTTTTGAAACAGAGAGAGAGAGAGAGACAGAGACAGAGACAGAGGAGACGGACAAAGTGCGAGCAGGGGAGGGACAGAGAGAGAAGGAGACAGAATCTGAAGCAGGCTCCAGGCTCCGAGTTGTCAGCATCGAGCCTGACATGGGGCTCGAACCCACAAACCACGAGATCATAACTTAAGCTGAGGTCAGATGCTTAACTGACTGAGCCACCCAGGCGCCCCCAAATAAATACACTTTAAAAAAATAAGTAAATAAATTGTGGTATGATTATATTCCAGTTGACTGTAGATCACTTCACTAATTTACATTAAAAAAAATAAAATAAAAGCTCTGTAAGTGGCCAGTACCACCTCTCCACAACAGTAACCAGGAGCAGAAAATACAAGGTAAACCTAGGAAGAGGGTGCTTGCCTGACTCAGAGAGGCTTCCTGGGAGAAGTCAGGGCAGGGGCCCTGCAGGGGTCAGGACAAAGAACAATGCGGGTAGGTGTGGGGTCCTGAGGATGCCCGCAAGGGGCTGGGCCCTGAGGGATCTTGTGGGCCTACCGAGAGGTCTGGATGCAATCTTAGGTCTCCTTCTGCTCTGCAGCTGGGAGAGTCATCACTGCATCCTACAACGTTACAGTACCTTTCTGTTTCTTAAAAAGGCTATAAACTAAAACACCAGTTTGGCAGGGTAGAAATAATCCCATGACCCTAAAATAAAACTACATAGATCCCTAACATCCCTTTCCATCCTGGTCCACGTCTTCACATATTTTTACAACAGTATAATTGCTATGTACCCATGGTTCCACCTTTTTAGTGAAGGCATGTTTTTGAACCGATTTCCATAAATCAAAGGTTCACATTTTGTCTGGAGAGAAGGTTCGCATTTTGTCAGGATTCCCAGACAATTCCCAGGATTCACAGCTCACTAGCTGTGGAGAACTGTACCATCCCGACATGCAGGATTTGTGTATCAGGGTTGGTTTTCAGAACTGGGATCACAAAATGAAAATCTTTAGCACATACCGCTAACTGCTCCCCAAAAAGATCAAACCGATTTATAGAATCACCACCAAAGTAACCAATCCCAGAAACCCACAAGAGTGGGCTTTACCATATTAAGTTCTGTGTAATCCTCACTTCTTTGACTCCCTGTTGCCAAGGTAAAACCTGGAGTGGACAAATATACTATAGTCCAGTGACCCTGTGGACACCCAGATTTCAGACCACGACGCAAGAGCCCTCAGATCAACACTCAACTTTACAGTGGGGCTTCCCTGAATGCCTACTGCCACTGCTGCGTGTAGGAGGCTGGCCACCCACCGAGTGAAAGGGGCAGCTGGTGAGCTGATGAGAAAGTGGGTGAAGGAAAAACAGGAACAAAACGGAACAGGTAAGCAGCAGTAAGTTACTGTCTGACTACAGAGGGGGTGCCGAGGTGACCAGAGGCCAGTGTGTGGACAGAAGGGATTACCCACGTGTCCATCTTTGCTTTGCCAATCGGTTCCTATCTTTCCCCCCAAGGCAGTATAACTCTGCTTAAATACTGCCTACTTCTCGGGGCGCCTGGGTGGCTCAGTGGGATAAGTGCCCGACTTCGGCCCAGGTCACGATCTCACGGTTCATGGGTCCGAGCACCGTGTTGAGCTCTGCGGGGACAGCTCTGAGCCTGGAGCCTGCTTGGATTCTGTGTCTCCCTCTCTCTCTCTGCCCCACCTCTACTTGCTCCCTATCTCTCAAAATAATAAATACAACATAGACAAAAAATTAAAAAAAATACTGCCTACCTCGCTCTACTCTCTACTCAGATTATTCTTCCACCTGATAGTATAATGGCTGACGTCACTTAAGCGCCTGCTGTGTGCCAGACATCTCACACATGGCCCATGTATATACAGACACTTCGGTGTCACAACAACCATGTGCGGTAGCTAAGTTTTCACCCCCTTTTATCGATAAGGAGCAAAGACAAATGAATAGATCACATAAACTGGGGAATGACTTAGTGCAGAAGGACCCTGGAAACCTAGGAAAGGATGGCCATCATGTAAATGAGCCAGCAAACCTCCCCAGTTGAGGGAACTGCATGCAGCAGCATCTAGTCCAAACGGCTCAGGGCACACTCGCAGGAGAGAAGCTGCAACAAAGCTCGGAAGACGCACGGCCAGGGTGTGATCCTAAACCGGTCTCTCCACTTCCAGATGGGGCTGTGCGACCTGGCCACGTCTCCACCTCGGGGTTTGAGACAACCAAGTACGATGACCAGCCGGGAGCACTTCACGACTCTTCGCACCAAATTCTCTTCGCGCACAGGGGCTCGCACGAATCTCAACAAACCGCAGATGCGGGAAATTAAAATTACATTTGAGCTACGAGTAAAGTTACTCCATGCCTGTCTGCCTGCCTCAGTGTCTTCTACAGTCTCTCTGGCAGAGAGAAAATCCGAGTTGTCTGCTGGTACGTCGTCTACACACAACCAACACCCGAACCCAATGCCACCAGATGGTTATCAAACGTTTCCACAGGGGTCCGACCAAACCCATCTCATGGAAACAAAACAAACGAAGAAAGAAAAACCACCCTTTAAAGACTTAGCCCTGGGTCTTAAATCTTCCCATCGGCTCTTTATAGGACGTACTGGCGTTATTTCCTTCAGCACAAGAGTAAATTTCTGTTCTCCGCAGCCATTCCTGACCAGCACACCAAAGGCCCCTGGAGGCTGTGGACACCAGCACAAGTGGAAAAAGTGCTGGCGCGATACGCTGGGCCGTATCCGGGCCCCAGTTTTCCTTTAGATGCCTTCCCAAGGCCTTGGGGAACGTTTCTAAACCTTAGTGGACTAAAAGCATGAACACCCGACACCTAGTTAACCACCTTTAGGATACCATTTAAAGGCCAAGAAGGGTGTGGTCACAACCAGCATGAGCTTCCACCTGTGGCTCTGCGCGGGCCTCCACGCGAGACGCTCCCTGGGCCACCTCCAGGGCCTCCACGCAAGGCTCTCCCCAGGGTCCCTGGGTCCCCACGCGGGACCTTCCCCGGGTCTTTACGCAAACCCTCTCCGGCCCGCCCCCGGGCCCCCACGCGGGACCTCCGCGGCCCGCCCCCGGGCCTCCCGCGTCCAGGCCGCCAGCGGGCAGGCTCCGCACCCTCGGGGCCTCCTCGCGCGGGGCCCGCCGCCCTGGAAGGCCTCCCGAGCCCGGGCTTGACTCCGCTGGTGGACCGCCGTCCTGAGGCGGCTCCTGAGGCGCCGGGCCGCCGCGGGCCTCAGCGCCAGCTCGGCCTCGGCTCCCTGCCCTGGCCCGCGAAACCGCGGCCCCGCCCGCCCGCGGGCCCTTGTGCTCGCGGCCCTGCGTCCTCACCCGCCGGCCCGGCCCGCGCCGTCGTCCGTAGCGGACTCCAGGTCTCGGCAGCTCCGCCCGCCCGCGACCGCCGCGCCAGACTGCCAGCCAGCCGCCTCCACGGCGCACGCCCCGCCCCGCGCCGCGAGCCCCGCTGGGGCCCGCCCCCGCCTCCGCGGACGCGCCGTCGATTGGGCTGCGGACCTTTGGGGCGGGGCCTCCACGGCCCGCGGCCTGGAAGTGCGGCACAGAGTTCTGATTGGTGAACGAACGGGGAGGAGGCGGAGCTAAATCGACAGGCGGAGTCGAATGCAAATCAGCGGAGATTCGCCTAGGCGGACGGTGCTCGGTCCTGGGGGGCTGGGGGTTGGGGGGGGCTCGGCTCGGCAGGCGGGCCTCAGCCTGGGGCGGGGCTCTGAACCCGCGGCTGGGCCCCGGCGGCTCGCCGGGTCGGGGGCGGTTCTGGGCGCGGCTCCTCTCCTCCCGGCTCCAGCCCAGCCCGCCTGCATTCCTCCTGGGGCTACCCGGACCATGGCCTAAGGGCACTGACTGCTGAACAGTGATGTGCTGCGGTGGGCAAGGGAAGGCGGCCCACGTCCTCTCAGCCTTGTGGTTCCCCCTTTAGCTTCGCGACTACCACTCGGGAATGGAAATGTGACAGTACGTCTTGGGTCTCCCAGGCCCGCGACCAATAGGTGCACACACCCCTTCTTCTAGGGGTTCAGTGAACTCCTACGCATCCTTCAAGCCCTACCCAACTTGCCCTCAGCACCAGGTCCTGACACCCGACCTCCTGGGGCAGACCAGGAGTGCCACCAGCTGCTGTCAAGGAGATAAAGGTAGGATCAACTTGGGTTCGTTCTCAAGGGGACCCCCCACCCCCACAGTGTTTCACCTCCTGAGCTTAGCCAGACCCCTCAGGTTTCCTAGAGGTTCGAGGAACTGATGCTCCCCACAGGGCAGCCTCAGGGTCTGAGGCTCCGCAGAGACCCAGCTTGGCAGGCCATCCAGACAGATCTGTAGGGAGCGGCCCCTCCACCTCCTGGCCCCATGTCTCCCACCACTCCCTTGAGGCCTTTCCTCTAACCGGCCCCCAGCACCAAAATTGGAGTCCAGAGAACTGTCCTCACTGCCCCCAGGGTGGCACGTGTCTCAGGACTGGCCGCAGGGCAAGTGGGGGATGGGTGACTCCCCGGAGGCTGCAGGGCCTCTACTAGCGCCAAACAGGAGCGTACAGGCTGACCTAAGGGAAGGAAGTGGAGATGGTGTATCTTCTACCCTGGGGTCTGTGCAGGTGGTTCAGGAAGCACTAAAGGTCCTTGGGTGGTCAGTGGTGGAGGCAGCAAAGAGCATCCAGCCACCCAGATCAGGCCTGCAGTTCAGGTTCAAAGTTTCCTCTGTAAGTGGCCGTGTGTTCCTTATCCATCTCTTCTCACAGATATTTAGAACAGAAATGATTTCCTAGATCTAGTCCAGGCACCACTGGACTCCTAATAGTGCTGACTTTTATTTTTATTTTTTTTAACATTTATTTTTGAGAGAGAGAGAGAGAGAGAGAGAGAGAGAGCGCGCGCGCGCACGAGTGGGGGAGGGGCAGAGAGGGAGACACAAGAATCTGAAGCAGGCTCCAGGCCTTGAACTCATGAACTCAGGCCTTGAACTGATGCGGGCCTTGAACTCATGAACCGTGAGATCATGACCTGAACTGAAGTTGGATGTTGAACCGATCGAGCCCCCCAGCCACCCCGTAATAGTGCTGATTTTTAGCATACACTCACTATAGGTAGGTGAGCAGGTCACCCATAATTCCTTCCTTCCTAGTCTTTATGGCTCTTTCCCTCGGGCTGGGATCGCCAATACAAAAGGTAGGTACTGATATTACTGGTGCAAATAATTCTTCCTGATTTTGTACACAGATGTTTTGTAGGGCTTTGAACCTTTCCCAGAAGACATTACACCTTCATAAAGAACCAAAAATAACTATTCACTTCATAGCCAAACAATAGTGCTTTATTGATAAAAGGTTAGTTTCAATGGATACAAAACTGCTATGTAAAATAAGTTTTCAAAATACACTTCTATAGGTAAAGACTATCTCTTAGTAAAAGCAATTATCTATAGTGAAAGTATTTATTTAGAATTGGGCAGCACAACAAAAGGGGATTTAGAGGGGAGACAATGTAGGTCCACCTGCCCCCGCAGAAGCCTTATGGGATGGCAGCTGGCCCTAGTAGTCTTACTCAAGCAGACACAGGGCTTGCACTGACCACTTGCACATGTGCCCCCAGCTCCACCCTTTAAACAGCTTTCACTAGTGTAGTTCATGCCAAAATAACCCAAACAATTGGCCTTGCACGGACGCGCTCTTTAGAGCACTTTCCCCTGGTAAAAACTCGGTACAACGTGCCTAAACCTAACAGCTTGTGGCTACTCACCATTAAGTGACAGTGAAAAGGCAAAGTTGTTGACAACACCCGATTATTTTCCATAATACACCTTTGGAGTGAATATATTTTGACCATGTCACCATATTGTGTCTGGCCAAAACAAAAACTCTTCTCCTACTCAGAGGAAGCGATTTCTGCATCTTAACCCCTGTTGTTACAGCAAAATGAAAACACTGAAGCCACACCTGCCCCCTCCAGGTCTCCTTCCACCCTCTCTTTCTGGGAACTGCTTTCCCAATGTCAGTATAAATGTTGAAAACAGCATGCCGGGAGCATCGGCGCCCCTCGGAGCACATGACAGGGGGACACACTAGGAGGGAATGGAAGGGCCAAGGCCGCAGAGCACAGAAAACGGACCTGACTGGTGGCATCTACCAGTCAGATCGTGGTGCACATCTGAAATGTCTTTCAGTCTTACTCGGTACATGGGGAAATTGGTATTACACAGAATGATGGAAATGACAGTGGCTGAAAATGGACAACAGTCTGCACATTAAAAAAAAAAAAAAGATCTGCTATTTGGCTTTCAGAAAACCATTAAAAAAACTTCAAGGAAACAAAAGAAAAGCCAAATCAAGAAAACCTGGTAGGCACTGAGGCTTCATGGGGCCATGAGCCTCAGGGCCCATGACAGGTCTGGGGGTTCAGAGGCCTACCCACCAGAGGACCCCGATTTCCACTGCTCAGGCAGATCTTACTTGCAGTTACAGAAAACACATTAAAGTGCAGTACAAAAATATAAAAAAGTTGGTTTCTAAATGTATCAACTTACTAATTTTCCTTAAAAAGTAACTTTTTATGTTAGTTGAGTAAAAATCGTTTATTGGCTATGTGTGCGTTAAGAGTCATCACTGTAATATGAAAACTGGAGTTCATGGACACCTTCTGTCCACAGCAGAGTATAAACCAGTATCAGTGAAGAACACTACAAAACGTGGCTTGTGGCAGGTTCTCTGCAGAGCAGTTTAAAAAATGTAGCATCAGAATCCAGAGAATTCTTAAAATTTGCTCCTAATGGCCTGTTTTTAAAGGAGCTGAGTATGCACATGTCACATTAGATAATTCTATTGTTTCAAGTGGTGGAAAGGTGAATGTGCAGATGAATGAACAGTATCGAATTACAGCAGCAACACTGGTTTTAGGTGTTGTAAATGCCCTACTGCAGGCCAGCTCATCTTTCCAGATCACTTGCTGGGTCTACGTTGCCACCACCCAGGAACACTGCTGGCTCGATCTGAATGTTCTAGAAATGAATCAAGAGTGCTCCTCAACCATTAGTCAGTTAGGCCAGCCAAACCAAAGAAATTCAATGTTAACTACACATTCTAACTGACCCCGGAAATCAGTTCCAACATTAGTGGTTAGTTAAGGTGGAAGAGAGATAAAAATGAAAGGTTCACCTCACAAAATATGAAGTATAACAGAGCAACAAAATTACAAATGTTAAAAGTACTTCATACAAAACATCAAAAGTTTAAAAAAAAAATTAAATTCTCAGGCACAGGTGCTGTAAAATGTGGACGGGCACCCCGCCAATAATCTGTCGGAAACACGCAGCTGTGTTACTCATGCGGAATGTTTTCTTCATCTTGCAATGTGTTTTCTGGAAAAACAAAACACAACATGTTTAGATGGAAGCAGTGCGAAGCTCCTGCTAGGATCATCAACCACATTATTTTCTGTATCACAAAGGGCACAAATTGAGCAGAAGGCTGGCTCACGTGACCAGAGTTAACTAAATCAAAACAGCATTGATGAGGCTCTTGGGAACTTGGGAGTTACCACCAAACTGAAAAGTATACAAAAATATAAAGTGGCTGCATACACCTAAAGTAGAATTTTCCTGATTTCATAATTAAAGTTTTTAAAAGAAAAGCAAGGGGACGCCTGGGTGGCGCAGTCGGTTAAGCGTCCGACTTCAGCCAGGTCACGATCTCGCGGTCCGTGAGTTCGAGCCCTGCGTCAGGCTCTGGGCTGATGGCTCAGAGCCTGGAGCCTGTTTCCAATTCTGTGTCTCCCTCTCTCTCTGCCCCTCCCTCGTTCATGCTCTGTTTCTCTCTGTCCCAAAAATTAATAAACGTTGAAAAAAAAAATTTAAAAAAAAATAAAAGAAAAGCAGGAAAATCAGAGAAAATGAGCAAACATCGGTCACTCCCTCCTGCCTCAAATGAGCCCTCCCCATCAGAAGTCCTGTTTCCTGCTAATTCCCCAGCACTTCCCCATCAGGCACCAGACCTGCTCGCTCACGCACAATCAGCCTCCCAAGCCTGGGCGGTGCTGACATCTCCCCAGTGAGAGGCGCACAGGCAAATCACTGGAAACCCTGGCACGCGATCGGTGTCCACGGCAGTGCAGCGCAGACTCAGCACATGGCCTCGCGACTGCCGGGAGGTGTCGACAACCAACTCTGGGCTGCCGTTCAACCCCAAGTGGGGATATGTGGACACTCCCGTTCCAGTAACCGGGGACACCAAACAGGTGTATCTGTTTGCTTCACAACTGAAACCTTGCCCCACAAGCCGCAAGGGCAGGGCTTTGTTTTGGTGGCCAATGCTCCCAGGGTGAGCCTGCAGGGCCTCCTCTATCACGAGTGCGACTGCCACGGTGGACTCCTGACAGTGGGTAGACTCCTCCCAGCCTCCAGGTTCCTCGCTTTCTGTCTCATCAATCCTGCCCTATGTCAGTTAAGCTTCAGCTCACTTATGTCCCCACATCATCCCCCTCTTGTCATCAACACTCTCCTGCCTCTGCAATCAGGCCCCACCTGTAATGGACTCTGTACTTGCAGCACCCCCAGACCTGTGCCAGCGCTAAGCATCTCTCTTCCATGGAGCCTCTGCCTGACACCCACATAGCTGCTTCCTCCTCGGGCCTGTATTTGACTTAACCTCTCCCTCCTTCCTCTGGGAGGTGATGACAGCAGTTCCACAGACACCTGTCCACAGAATACAGGGGAACATTTGCCCTTTCCTGGTCCTGGGTCCCTGCTGTCTGCAGATTCCCTTCAAACAGGGAGGCGAGCGCACACCGGGCTAGACATCTACGAGATTCACTGATTACCACGGGGCGGAGCAGGGCTGCGGTGGGATCAGCAGTCTGGATCAAGGAACCCCTGGCCTACCTGGTATAATTCACCTTTTCACGTCACCTTTACCTTTGGTTTGCAAAAACTGTTTTTAATAACACTTTGAAATTCTCTTTGAAGAAATGTTTTCAACTGCAATAAATTTCCAATTGTATGACTAGTAAAGGTTATTAAAAAAATTTTCTTTAACGCTTTATTTATTTTTGACACTGAGTGTGAGTGGGGGGGGTGCAGAGAGAGAGAGGGAGACACAGTATGCAAAGCAGCTCCAGGCTCTGAGCTGTCAGTACAGAGCCCAACGTGGAGCTTGGATCCATGAACTGTGAGATCATGACCTAAGCCGAAGCTGGATGCCCAACTGACTAAGCCACCCAGGGCCCCCTAGCAAAGCTTATTTTAAAATATTTAACTTATTTTCGTTAATCACGTTTATCAGCTCAGAAAATATGGAAAATCTTTTCTACATTGGCAGGGGAGAAGGTTCCATCTTTCAGAGGCCACACTGTCTCCTTTAAGGCCGGTAATAAAGTTAAAGACAGAGCTTCAACACGCAAAACGTTAGAAAGACTTAAGGAGGAGGCGCCTGCCATTACATTTAGGTTGAGGTGTCTGGAACCACACGTGTCTTCTAGGCTTCACTGTTACCTTACACGTGGTGCCCGTGGGCCCCACCGTCACCGTCCCCGCCCTGCAGCTGCATTTGCATCTGCGCCTGCATCCTGGCGATCATCTCCTGCATGCGGCGGAGCTGTGGGCAAGGATGGGCAGACAGGTTATTGCTTCTCCAGGTCCGTTCTCCCTGGACATTCTTTAGAGGTGTTCTCGTGATTCCTAAAACTTCAACCTCCATGCTTTCCCAAAACATTATAGAGAATTTACAAAGAACTCCTACAGATCAGTAAAAGAACCAACAACTCAATAGAAAACCAAGCAAATGATAATATGCAATTCAAGCAAGAAACAGAAACGATCAATAAACACGAGAATTCGGTAAAGGCAAGAGGAGATATTCTTTAATCTAGAGGGTGGGAAAGAGGCTGCCACTTCAGGGTGGGGAGTGGGACTGGGCTCTTCTGGAAGGCATCAAGGCCCTAGCTGTTCCAGTGCTGAGTGGGCCTTCCCTGCCACCCTCATCAAATTTCATCATTACGGTCTCCACTGGTTTAGAAAGGCCTCCAGGCAAGCATTATAAAGTATCTACCTAAATTTTCTCCAGGTACCTTGTAGTCATTTTTTAACATTTAAGTATTTTAATCCATACTGAATTATTAGAGCCAAAGAAGTGAGTTTAATTTTGTTTCGAAAAGGCTTGCCTGTTTGAGGATTTCCTGGATATGCTTGAATTCCACAGCCCTAACAGAACCCACCTTTACCACAGACACTTGTTTAAATTTCAGACCTATTTCCAGCTGTGAATGTCATCAGCCCGTCAAGCCTGTGCCCCACTCTGGATTTCCACGAGCAGTGGAGCCAGCCCTCCTGGGTTAGTCTCCCTGACCCTCCTGTGCTCAGTCTTCAGATCAAACATCACAACTATGTCAGCAAGCTTCCCCCAGAAGAATTTCGCAAACCCCACCATTCTGCTGGAATGGAGTTCAGTTTAGAGAGCACTGATCTGTGCACTGAGCGTCCTACCTAAAGTGATGTGTCCATTTACACTTTGAAAATTGTTCTCGGTAGAGTTTTCTAGTTTCTTTTCTGTAGGAGTCCTACGTATTTCTTCTTAAGTTTTTGTTAATGGTTGTAAACGGCAGTCTCTTTGATTATCTTTTCAACTGGTTATTGTCCAGGTATAGGAAAGCTACTAAATTTTGAATATTACTAAATTATCAAATTTGCTAATAACCCTTAGTAACTAAAGTCACTAAATTCGCACTATTCCCCAATTTTTCCCACTAAATTGCTACTGGAGATCAGACGGTAACACGTGTAAAGCACTAATCTACAACACATACCGATGTACATGTAATAAAATAAATTAGTGACCTATGATGTATCCCTTAAGAGAGTAAGGAAAGAAAACTGTAATGATGTACGGATGCACGCTATAGGCCTTTAGACTTAACAGGAACCCTTTTCTACTTACCTCAGCTTCCTTCTCCAGCAGGATCTGGTCTTTATTCATGTCCTCATTGTCCACTTTTCTAAGAGTTGAACGAAATTACAATTTATCACATTGCAACTAATTTAGCTGGTTATTTCTGATGACAAATGTCCAAAGTAAAATTTCACTTTATGTTTTTGAGAAATGTTATCTATCTAAAATTACCCACATGCGTTATTTTTCTGATTAACGACATAAACAGGTAAGAAGACAATGTTGGAAAAATGCACATCGTGAAATGGTAAATTCAAGAAACTTTCCTAACTCCAAGCAGGGCTGGGACACTCTGGTCTTTACTTACTCAAGGAATATGAGACATTATCAGGAGAATACTCTTTTTTAAGGTAAGCTCTTTACGGACATAGACCATAACAAGTTCACTTAAAAAAGGGAGGGAGCAGGGCCTGAGCACACACACAGAAGATGCCGGTGAGGGAGGCCCTCTGAGCGATGAGGACCTTCGTGAACTCATGCCTGGCTCACTCACAGTGGGATGTTCTTGTGGCTTCTAAAACCCGTCTTTATGTCTGGTCCCCAAACAAATAACATGATAAAGCAGACCTTAACATATACCCTGTATACACACACAAACCCACCAGATGTCAAGAATGTGAGTACTTTAAAATAAACTACAACATGGCAGTCTCCCCCTTATCTGCGGTTTCAGTGGACCGTGGTCGGCTGTCATCCGAAGGCAGGCGACCCTCTCAAGCGTCAGGTCAGCAGCAGCCCAGGGCTCCGACACACCGTCCAGGTATTCCCCCCACCTCACCTCATCCATCACATGGGCATCCTAGCATCTCACAGCATCACAAGGGGCGTGGTGAGAGCAGGGCAGGAAGCTCGTTCGTGTACTCTGATTAGAGTACGTGGCTGTAACTGTGGCACCGTATTACTGTTGTTGTTACTCCCTCACTGCATCCGATTTATAGATTAAACTTTATCGCAGACACGTACATACAGGAAACAGGTGCATGGGTAGAATATTTGGCACCATCCGCAGCCAGGCATCTGCTGGGGGCACTGGAACGTGCTCCTGTGGCTCAGGTATGTGGGAGCAACTACTGTACAGAAAACTCTTTTTGTAAGTGATGAAGGTCACTACTTTGATAGCTAAACTGGGCAGAGATGTGATGTGACCAGACACAAATCAGGTCACAACACACAGACCTTGAGTAAAAACCCACTACGATGGTGAAACAGGAAAGGTGAGGGCAGCCGCCTGTGTCACTGAGGAGCCGGGCTGCTGCTCACCCCACCTGGGGAGCTGTGCTTCGTAACATCACGTGAAGTCTATCCTCACTGACAGAGTGATGTTCTTGAGACCAGTCGCTGGCCTTTCCAACTAAAGCTGTTCTTTGCATGCAGAGGATTAAAGCTACCTTGGACAGATTAAACAAAGCACGACACAGTGACATGAGCAATGGGTACCTGGAAAGAGCTTCTGAGTAGGAAACCAAATCATGTTGCTTAGAGTTAGGAAGACAGAGTAGGACAGGTGGAAGGGGGGCCAGTGGGACTCTGTGACGCAATATGGGCAGAAGGACAGTATAAATTGGGGGTAACAACCTGCCACCTCTTTTGAGCCTCTCGGAACGGAAGTTTTCATAATGCAGGTCCTGGGTCACCTCCTGGAGATCCTGCATGTGGGTGCTGGAGGAGAAAAGGGCACAGCAAGGCCGGCTGAGTGCGGAGCCATCTGCACGGAGAAACTAAAACCCCACTTGCCACTTCTAAATCGTACATGAAGTTGCTGGAGCTTTGGATACAGGAAGGAAGCTACAGAGGCCTCTCTCTCCTCCCTACCACGAGCAAGGGCGCACAAGCACACAGCACAGGGTCAGGTACAGAGGCCCTTCCGTGGGATGCCTCCCCCAGGCACTGCCCACCTCTGCATGAGACTGTCACCGGTGCACAGAGGCAGAGATTTTAGCAGAGCCTTTCAGGTAAACAATGTCTGAAACACAACGTACTTTTTGTTTTCTCTCTTTCGACTATTCCTGACTTCTCAAGCTTAAAGAGTTGGTCAGTGTGAGCTATCAGCAAGACCATAAAACAAAGTATTAATATTTTGGAAAAACTAGAGATAGCACTTTGCATCTTCTAATCATCTCAGAAAACACTCATCATTTTTTTGGCTCAGCTCTTTCAAATACATAAACTGCCAGGAACGAGTGACAATGAGGCATTCTTGTCTGCTGCTTAGAGTCTAGAGAAGGGGACCAGTGACAGCAGAGGGTGGTGGGCTCTCCGTCACTCTAAGAAGCACGCAGGAAGCTGCCAGCAAACAGCAGCATGACCACAAGGACCCATCCTGAGTGACCTAAATGATGCCTGAGAAAGCTTGTGGCGTCGTTCTAATTCTAGTTTTGGTGCTTTTTCTGTTTATTAAAAATTGCTCAACCAAGACACACGTCGATGAGCACGTACATCAATTTTTAGTTACTCAAAATGTACCTCATCTGTTCTTTGAATTCTTCTAATTAAAGACATTCTAGATTTTAGGAACACTCTTCCTTTGAGCCTGATCCAAGAGCAATAGCACGTGCATGTATGTCACTAAATGCGAACTCTACTTCTCAGAGGCAAAACGTGTGCTGCTGTAGCCAGGCCTGTGGGAGGTGCTGAGAGTGCACTGAGGACCCTCCCGGTGGCCCCAGGGCGGGAAGGGAGGCTGCCTGCCATCCTGCAGCGCCTGAGCCTTTGTGCCCAGAGCAGGTGTTTGGGCGCGGCCAGGCCGCAGTTTAGGACCAGTCTGCTTTCAGCGTCAAGAGAGCTGGCTGATGAGAAAGGAGAGGGTGCTAAGGCACAGGCCTCGAGTGGGAGAGGTTGGTTCTGTAGAACCACAGAGAGCTCCCGGTGAGGGCCTTCCATAACAGGTGCAGCGGCCCCACCACCTAATACCTGTGGCGCCGGCAGCTGTCTGCGAGGCCACACGCACACCCTGTGGTCAAAAAGCTCTGCTTCCTGCTATAGGCACTGCCAACGGGAACGCACGGGTGTCTTACATGAGCATCGTCCGCAGCTTCAGAAAGTCATTGTGCTCCGGGTTCTCCACCTCCACAACGCCCCACGGGTAGAGACGGCCTCTGACCTTCTTGCCCTTGGCTTCAATCAACTGATTGGACCCGACCACGGAGAATGGGATACTGGCCTAGAGAGAGACACATGAGGTAGACCGGGGCCCCACCGGGAAGCCCAATTCTCGCCGTGAGCACACGAACACGGGCACAGACGGAGCACACTGCGGCTTACTGCAAGATCTCCTCGGAGAGCTAACGGTGTAGCACATCTTACTCAGAAGGACAGGTGTTTTCCACACGGGACAAATTAGATGGAAACATATTAAACCCGCAATAAGATTTCTAAACCTCAGGTGGCAGCTGTATCAAAATATATTTAAAGCAAAACACTATGAATCTCTCAAAGGTCAGCCATCCTGGATGTGGCCCTTTGCCAACTCCTTCCAGGGTGCTCATGACAGAGCAGGAGTGACTCGTGTTGGGCACCTGGAGAGGTGTTCTTACCTTGAGAAGTCTAGTCTGCTCTTTAAAATCCTCATCTTCATCGGATTCTGCATCGGGTAAGTGATAGATTTTGATATTATGTTCCTCAATTTCATCCAGAATCTGGAAAAATGACAAAGACAGGAGCAATTTTACCAAACAACTCATATTAAAGACAGGGGTGCCTGGGGCACCTGGGGGGCTTAGTTGGTTAAGTGTGGATTTCAGCTCAGGTTACGATCCTGGTTCGTGGGATTGAGCCCCACATTGGGCTCTGTGCTGACAGCACGGAACCCGCTTGAGAGTCTCTCTCCCACTCTTGCCCTTCCCCTGCTCATGTTCTCCTCTCTCTCAAAAAAACCAACCAACCAAACCAGATAAACCCCCCAAACCCCGCAGTAAACAGAACTATCCAGATGCCAACACAGAATCAAGCTGATCACTGACTGCCAAGCGATTTCCTGTTAAGAAAGGCCTCGTGCTTGCATGTTGAGGGGACCCCCTCTGCCCAGGGATGACAATAACAGCGTGCCGCTCCTTTCAGGGCACAGAGCAGCAGGCAGACAATCACTCCAGCACGGCAGCTAACAAGAAACACACTACAACCAGCTTCAGGAATGACACGTACCCAGGGAGTGGCACACCCAGACGCCGCAGGCCCCAGAAGAGCCACAAGCATTGCCCCAAGAGTCGGCAGGTGTGAGGGCTGGAGGGAGGGAGGGGCCTCTAGGGACCACGAAACCCAGGGTGGCCAGGAAGTCAGCTTCCAGGTTGGGGAAGACAGAAGAATAACTGGAGTTACCAAGTGGAGAGTTCCCTGGAAGCCAAGCTGGGTTCTGGGTTTTCTTCAAGAGGCAAAAAGTGGCAGCCATAGAACCACACACTCCAACCAATTGAGCAAGCGGGAGAGTGGCCCAGAGGGCACGAAAACCTGGGCTGGAGATGAAGGAAGCAGCTGCGCACCCGCTGGCCAGCCCGCGCCCAGCCCCCAAGCGCCTTCTGTGCAGGGAGCGCCAGCAGATACGGGCAGGCTGGAGCTTCGCCTCCGCCGAGTGGGCAGAAATATCCCTGCTTTGAACCCTGCTCTGGCACTGGTGGTTCTTAACGGGAACTCTGGGGCCTTTACGATTAAAGGATCAAAGATCGTGGGACTTAACGTGTTGTCTGCACTAATTCAGGCCTCGCAAAGAGGTCTTTCTCCCTCCTTCCAACATCCTTCCCCTTCCAACTGGAAACCATCTGTGCTTTCAGAGCCCTCCCTCCTAGAGGAAGCAGAGGAACCATCTCACTGGTGGGAGAAGCCCAGCAGTGAGCAAGAACCTCCTCCATCTGTTCCTCTTTCCTGCCCATCATCCATCCCTGCTGCCCCATCAGGACAAGGCTTACGAGACAAGGACGAGAACCGAGTTGACAAAATGCAGTCAATGGGCGATTTCCAACCGGAAAAGAGGAAGAAAGTGATGAATCAAAGGCAGTCACACATTTCCCTGTCTGGGCAGCCACACCAAAGATGGGGGTGGGTGCAGGTGGAGCCAGGGAAGCTGGGTAACCAGCTCAGGACCGGGATGGCAGGGGGGTGGGGTGGGGGTGGGGGGTGGCGCGGCTATCTCCTGTTTACACACATAGTTCATGTGAAAAAGATTCTCTGAAACGAAAAGCAGAAGCCACAGGAGATGACACGATCTAAACAATACTAAGCAATGCTGACATTCGTGGCTTGGAAGATAGGTGGTAAAGCAGGCAGAAAGACCCAGTCTCCCGAGAGCACGGCCAACCCACTGGGGAGGCCCAAGGCTGGTGGAGGGTCTGCAGCCAGACCCTAGACAGGAGACCTGCTGCTGGATGAAGTGGAGCCAGTTAGAGACGAAGGAAGGGTAGGACTAAAGCAGATCTGCCAGAGGCTCTTTTAGATGAGGGAGCGGGAGTACAGCAGGAGGCACAGGGAAGAAACCAGATAAAGAGAAGGGATTACAAAGGCCCAAGATGAAAGAGAAAAGAGCTAAAAAGGGTTTCAATTCATTTCAGACTTGGAAATCAAGCCCTAAGAGTTCTGGGCCCAGGATTAGAGATGGGTGTACAAAACATTCTAACCCTGACCCTGGTTCCCCCACCTCTCTGAAATCCAATGTAACACGCCTATTATAAAAGGTGGCGTTTCCTTAAGTGGGCATTACTAAAACACATACTGTCAAGCAAAAGCATGCCTAAGCTTTCAGGGGCTCTTCCAAAGGCCTGGATATTTCCTAAAAGGCTGGCAGGCACTGAGACAATGAAGGAAAAGGCTGACACAGTCCATACAATTGAAGAATTCTGCCATGACAGAAGACATCAAGAAAAATGTGAAAACACAAAAATCAGACTAGGTCCAAAAACACAAGAATATCCGTTAATTAATAAAAAGGCACTAAAAACGCAACACAGGCTCTAAAAACCTCAGAGAGCACACTAACAGGCATCAGGCACCAGGATACATACTCGCATCAGCAACCAGACACTTGTGGAAAACACTCGCGGAAACTAGACACCGCTTCCCATTTCTCAGATGGGAGACACTTTAGAAAACCTGGTGCCGGATCTAGGACAGTTCTGGCAGGGGTGGAGCACGCGCACATGCTGCTTTGAGAATGTGAGTCGTTACACATTTGTTTTGAGGGAAATTCAGCTATCTTTTGTAGCTTTAAAAGCCAATCGATTTCCTTTCCAAGAATGTATCTGACTTCTACAATTGTCAGAAGACAGACAGGTGCCTACAATGTGCCAGCTACTGTTCTAAACTTTTGGAACACACAAGTGAGCTAAGCAAAGATCCCTGACGCCAGGAATAGAGGGGTGGGGGTGGGAAGCCAAGAAACACACTGAAGAGAGTTTGTGCCGGGAATGCTCCTGAGTGTGTGTGTGTGTGTGTGTGTGTGTGTGTGTGTGTGTGTGTGTGTTGCTCTAAGCTGAGTAAGGATGCGGGGGAGTGTTTTCTGTGTGTGCTGGGTATTCTTAGAAAGTGAAAACGGCAGAATAATATGTACGCGATGATCCCATTCTGTAAAAACAAAAACATAGGTAAACTATGTTCTGGAAAAATAGGTATGTCACTGTAAACAACAACTGCTTTTATGGATAATTCAGAGAACTTTTATTTATAGAATTTAGCATATGAACTTGGACTTTCTTTTAGCAATTGAAACTTTTTTTAATGTGTATTTTTCAGAGACAGAGAGAGAGAGAGAGAGAGAGAGAGAGAGAGAGAGACGGAGCACAAGGTGGGAGGGGCAGAGAGAGAGGGAGACAGAAATCTGAAGCAGGCTGCAGGCTCAGAGCCGTCAGCACAGGGCCCACCTTGGGGCTTGAACCCATGAACAGTGAGATCATGACCTGAGCTAAAGTTGGAGGCTTAACCAAGCCACCCGGGCGCTCGTAAACTTGGACTTTCTTAATGCGCATTTGAATAAAAAGACAAGTAATTAAAAAAGATATACGAAAGAATCAACAAAGACACACCAGAGACCAATGACCAGCATAGGGCTGCTGGGCGGTGAGAGTCACACAGGCTGGAAGATGGACAAGTTCAAGGCAACCTCTAAATGGCCAAAACACAAGCCCTTGAAACGTTTATGGTACCAAACGATTACAACTGAAATACATTCCTAAATGAATTGGCTGCAATAAAATGTTTAGATAAAATAACAAAACTTCACAGAGATGATCACACTTCCAGACTCATCCCACTCTCGTAACACATGGCGTCCCTTCTACTCATGGACAGTATTTTCATCTGAGGTGAATTACAAAGAATAAGAACTTGACATCTTCGTCAAAATACTAAAAATCTACAACCGTTAGGTGTTTTTCAAAAAACCACCAGCCTCCCTACGTGCTCCCCCACATCTCAGGACACCCCTCCACTCTCTTTCCGAGGCACCTGGCCTTCAGCTACCCTGAGTAAAATACACTCACCCTTTTCTTCAAGCGCTCCCGCTCCTTCAGCGTGAGGGTGTCGGCTTTGGCAATGACAGGCACAATGTTCACCTTGTTGTGTATCGCCTTCATAAATGCAACATCTAAGGGCTTCAGTCTGCGAGGAGTGAGACGGTGCCATGCATTTAGGGGAAGGGCAGGGAGATCACACATTTTTGTTCTCTCAAAATTATCTCAATTCTTGTATTAAAATGTGCAACTGGGGGCAACGATCAGCCCACAGAGTAAAGACGAGACTCTAGCACACTTGGCTTCTGCGGCCAGTGGCCCACATACCCGTGGCCGAAAGGGGAGATGAAGTAAAAGCAGCAGTGCACCCTGTTGTCAACGATGTGCCGCCTGTTCAAGCCGCTCTCGTCATGCAGGTACCGTTCGAACTGCTCATCGATGTAGGCGATGATGGTCTTAAAACTGTGAGAAACACAAATACTGACTATCGGATTCCAAAGGCAGGCAGTCCCAAAGTTCAAAGACGCAGGCTTTTTCTGTCCCCTGCCTCCACACCAAATACAATTTGACAATCACTTATAAGATGGGGACGGAAAACTCACTCCTATGTTTGGCAAGATGGATGTTTTTGGAAAGTGTGCCAAGCATAATCTCCCCCAACCACGGGGGGCTTAAAGGCCCAAAGGGAATAAGTAAAAGCACCCGAGGTGGGTGCCTGGGTGGCTCAGTTAAGCATCCGGTTGTTTTTTTTTTTAATGTCTATTTTGAGAGAGAGAGAGAGCACACATGCACACCCCAATGGGAGGTGGGGAGCGGCAAAGAGAGGAGAGAGAGAATCCCAAGCAGGCTCCATTGGGAGTCTGGCCCGAGCCGAAATCAAGAACTCGACATCTAACAGACTGAACTACCTAGGCACCCCAAGAGTCCAACTCCTGACCTTGGCTCAGGTCATGACCTCACAGTTCATGAGACTGAACCCCGTGTCGGGCTCTGTGCTGACATCGAGGAGCCTGCTTGGGATTCTCGCTCTCCCTTTCTCTCTGCCCCTCCCCTACCGGCGTGCATGTATGCGCACCCTCTCAATAAACATTTAAAACAAACACACAAAGTGAATGAAAGCACCTGAGGTGACTGAGTAGACAGAGGGCCGCCAGCTCTCGCAAGGACTGTAACTGTGCAGAGGGCAGAGGGGCAGCAGCAGAACACACGGTGGGGACAGGCGTGTGAAAGTGTGAACCAAAGAGCAGGGAGAGAAGGGAGCGACTCCCAAAGAAAGGAGACGGGAGACCCTTCCCCTTCCTTCCCTTCCCTCATCAGACGCTGGCAAGTTGATGCTGTCCATTGATGACGTAAGAAATTACAGTCTCTACCACGAACGTGGTGCTCTCTGCGCAGCGCAGGGACAGACTGCTCTTCTGCTTGTAGCTTTCCTTAGTTTTGCTCATGATGTCAAGGACCGAGTTGCTAAGGGAAAGGGCTAGACCACAATCTTCCCCACTGGCCAGGGTTGATTCAGATCAAGAAGTTTCATTTATACTAGGATTTGATGGATGGTTGGCTCTTCCAGAAAAAATACTCCTTGTCTCTGAAATTCCTCACTTCAAATGTTATAATCGGCACACTTGTAAACTGTTTCACTGTATTATTACACACAGCTACCTCAAGCCTAGTCATCACTCATTAACGCTATGAAACCTGAATACGTTAGAGTAACCATAGCACCTCCAGGACCCCGTGTCCCCGAGGAGCGTACCAATCCCTGCAGTTGATGGCGTCCCCGTAGCCGGGTGTGTCCACCACTGTCAGGCGCAGCTTGACCCCTCGCTCTTCAATCTCCACGGTCGAAGCCTCGATCTGGACAGTTCTTTCAATTTTCTCTAAAAAAAGAAACAAACTTAAGGAGAGGATGTACCTAAAAACCGACCCAGTTCACAAGAGGAGAAACGACCTGTTACCTTCTTATTAAGATACAAATGAACCTCAATACCTTTCCTAGAGGAAGGTTTTCTGAGCTAACACAAGAACTGTGTAAAAATAACCCCCAAGTTGGCGAGGGAGACCTGGAAGCGAAGATGAAACGGCAGCTCGGAAAAGTTAAAATGCCAACACTGAAAATTATGACCTTTGCTCACACAGCAGGCGCAGGCAGATGCCTACACCCGTGGCAGTCAGCCACTTACAGAACTCTCACATGAGGAAACACCGTCCCCCTGCCCTCCCGTCAAACACAGAATACAGGCAGAAACTATTCCCTCTACTTTACCATAAAGGAAAACAAACTCGGAGACGATGGACCCGTGGACAAATGCCGAGTCTACGACCAAGACTCAAGGGCTGCAGGTCAGCACCTTTCCCGACCGAAAGAACGCTTGTCCTTGTGTTTCAAGCTGAGGCAAAAACACCAATTATGTGCTCTCAGCAGCTCTCGTGTAGCACGACACTTAACAGTCCTGCGGGGGCTTCTGTACCTGCGGCTCCAGGTATGATTCTTTCTGGGTAGAGATCGGTCAGGAACAGGCTGTTTATGAGAGTCGATTTTCCTAGACCCGATTCACCTTTAGATGAGAATGAAAACATTGTCATGACTTGACCTGTAAGACACGGTTCATCTCCTGAGTTTACGTGCGGGCTGGCACTAGGTTAAACCCTCACAAACCCCATTCTCTGCACTCCATGTGACCACTACCAATCTGGTACGACTCTCCCCACTTCATTGATGGGGAAATGGGTGCTCGAAGGTTACTAAGTCGCGTTTGCTCAGAGACCTGTCCAGAGCAGGGCCTTGATTGGAATCAAGGTCTCTGAGTCTCCAGAATTCCCACATGGTGAGATCAGAAACATACCCTTAGTTCTTCACAAATGTATATGACGGACTTTTAGAGGCGGGTCTTTATTTTTTGATAAATAGAATGCAAAGGTTTTCAGTAATGAGTTTTGGTAATTATTAAAGTTCCCAATTTTCAGGAAACTGATCTACCAATGTCAAGTGCACTATGGCTCGCCAAGCTGTGGGAACCTGAACCAGAACACATGCCCAAGGCTGCGTCACAGTCTGCATTTCTTCCTCCTGTCGCCAAGGCAGGGGCAGGCCACCTCCTCCCTTTCCTGCTTTACATACATTCTGTGCCCCAACACTGGCCCGGCAGCTGCCTCAGGTCAGACAGCCTGCCCACGCAACACTGTTGAGTGTGACATGACCAATTAAGAGAAACACATACTCATTCAAATATATAATGAGTTAACAATGCTCTTCAACTACCGTAATACCTGAATTCTGAACACTCTTGAGTTAAGTAACGTTTGTATTCTGAGCATCTGCAACTTAACTTCAAGGATGCAAAACACCACAAATGAAATATCTTTTAGAAATGTTTATTATTTTTTTGAGAGAAAGAGAGTGCGAGCAGGGAAGGGTCATTCATAGACAGACGGAGAGAGAATCCCAAACAGGCTCTGTGCTATTCGCACAGAGCCCAACACGGGGCTTGATCTGATCATCCGTGAGATCATGACCTGAACTGAAATCGAGTCAGAGCTTAATCTACTGAGCTACCCAGGCGTTCCCCGCCCCCCCCCCCAAATGAAATATTACATCTTAAGGAAGCATGCACAGATGCCATCATTTCACTGTAGCTGTTATCAGCTAAGGCTACATTCCGCGTGGAGAAGTGCTTGTGAACTCGGTGCCTGACTATCTCCTGGGCATCTTGGTCTGAACCTCCCTCTGCTAAGTCCTGCGCAGCACGTGAAAGGAGCACACATCTGTTTTGAAAATTATTTCCGGTAAAATGAAGTACAAGAGTAAATTTGAAATGAGTAGACATATAAAATCAGGACTGCGCTTTAATTGGATGGCGATTTTCATATGTGGAAAGGACCACCAAGAGGACAAAACCAGAATTACACACTGAACATGTCCAAATAAAAGAGCATAAAAATATGCCACCAAATTATCCTTTTAACAAACTGCCCAGCAGTTTACGTCTTTATCACAAAACGAAGAGATCTTGCCAGTAAGCGAGTGCTCAGTCTTTTTGTGTGCCTGGCACAGCTCCACGTGCTGGACAGCTAAATTCCTGCTCCCGTGCAGACTGGCAGTCCAGTGGGGGAGACGACAAACGAGCAAGGTTACTTTGCCACCAATGAAGTGGTGACAGCTGTCGGTAATGAAGCTGAAAGGGAATGGGGCTCAGAAGACATCTCAGCAGAGGTGTCTGAGTAGAGACACCTTCTTTAAAAGAAAAAAAAAAAGCGCAACATTCCAATGTCTGATTCTGAATTACAAATCTTCACTTTAAGGGTGGAAGCATCTTCCCTTGGAATGGCTTTCAGGCAGCACCTACAAGTAATTAACTCATAAACTCAGAACATGATACTGCTGTTGGGCCGAATCTCTGGGAGTGGCTAGCTTTGTGATTTCTCGTTCACCAGTTATCTCTGTCCCAGAGGCGTTTCTCAGGCACCTATACATGGGAGACACAAGAGCTCAAGAGGCCCTGGAGTGCGTATCTCACAGCATAAAATGCACGGGGCTGAGCAACCCTATGTAGTTGTCCTGCACCAGTGACGACAGCAGAAGCTGACTGGGATGGGAGGTACTCCGGGTTTACAAAACGGCTTACGTTCTCACCAATCGAGATACACAGCACCAGGCACAAGGGGGCGCCGCCACATGAAGAATATGCACAGGAGGAAAGGGAGCTTGGGTTTACAGCATCCTGAAATCCCATCAGGCTCAGGGTCCCAGAGATCCCAGAAGCTTCCAATTAAAACCTAGGCGAACCCTCCCATCCCCCCACAAAACTTAGGCCAAGCCAGGAATGCTAGGAAACAAAAAGCTCCTAACCTGGGTGGAGGGTGTCCTCCTCACATTTACTTTTCAATTTTAACCAACACAAGAAAGCGCTTGCTTTCTCAAACACCCTGCAGCCAGGGCCACCTGGGAGGGCCCCGAAGGGCAGCACTCTAAGTGATCCCTTTTTTGCCCAGAGCCAAGCCATTTCACGGGGTAAGGATGCGCAAGCAGGCCCGGCTCAGAGTGGCCAAGGTCCCAGGTGCATGTGCCCTCATGAACGAGTCCACCAGGACACAAGTGTGCATTTTCAGGACGCGTGAACCTACAAGGATTCGTTCTCTTAGCTTAGTTCCGAAGTCTTCGGAAGTGTTCATTCTGTAACCCTCTTGTGAATTTGGTCACACTATCCATTCTTCGGACTTTCTACCAGGCAATATATATTTGACAATAGGCTTTCTATTTTTAATTTTGCTTTTCTTGTGAACAGACCCACCACCCCCAATACTCGTGGGGAGGCTGGAAACTGGATATGAACTATCACCAACTATCACCATTTGGCCAGACTTCAGCAGCACAGGCACCACGTTCCCTCACGAGCAACCTGCTACTGGGCTTTGATCTGTGATGTCTTTAAAGAACTTATTTGTGATTTTTTTTTTTATAAAATTTTTTTTTCAATGTTTATTTATTTTTGGGACAGAGAGAGACAGAGCATGAACAGGGGAGGGGCAGAGAGAGAGGGAGACACAGAATAGGGAACAGGTTCCAGGCTCTGAGCTATCAGCCCAGAGCCCGACGCGGGGCTCGAACTCACGGACCGCGAGATCGTGACCTGGCTGAAGTCGGACGCTTAACCGACTGCGCCACCCAGGCGCCCCAACTTATTTGTGATTTTTAAGTTTCTTCCAGATTGCTGCCCAAACATTTGTAGTTTTTCACTTGCATATATGATTTTATGAAATTTCCTATTCCCTTAGATGTTATCTGCAATTCTGAAAACACCTTTTTCAATAGCGTCTGACTTACAAGGTGGGTGCACTGGCCTTTTCCTGATACAGGTTCTCCCTCTACCAGAAAGTAGACTGTTCCTAAGCCCAAATGGTAGAAAGCAAAAAAGCATTATACCACTCACTTAGATGGAAACATTTTTTGACACTCCTAGCTTAAAAAAAAAAAAAAAAAAAAAAAATTTCACCTCTCAGCCTTTCTGATACCTTAGAACACATCATAACAGGTGCACAAAATCAGTCGAGATAAAGTCCAGATGCTCTCAGACAGCTCTGGCAGCTGGACACCGAAACGCTTCGCGAGGAGGCTCGGTGGGCGTGCTGCCTCTGCAATGGCTTGCTGCAAAACCTGCTGAGCTCTTGCTGGTCTTTTATTATTGAAAACAGGCACTACTACAGGCCTTTCATAAAAGCGGCGTGCCAGGAACTTTCAGAAAGCAGGGGATACCTGTGTATCATTTTTCTCGTGCTTCTAACAGGTACAATTTAAAAGTTGAGGGTTCTCGTGGTTAAGTTTCTAGGTGTTATTCACTACCCGTCTCACCTTTAATTCCCTTACTACTTGCTTTATTTGAAACCCACTTTACTGAGGTGTAACTCACATACACCTCAGTTCAACAGTTAAGTGCACTCATTTGAACTGTACTGACGGATTAGTCTGACCAAGTACACACTCAGATAAATAAACTCAAGATAGAAAGGATCTCCATACCGTGAGAGCTCCTTTGCCTAAGTCAGAGTCAGCTCTACCCCTCTCGTGTCATTATATGCATACACCAATCTGCTTTCTGTCTCTACAGACTGGTTTTGACTATTCTAGAACTTCACAAACATGGGATCATACAACATGCCTTCTTTTATCTGGCTATTTTGGCTCAGCACAATTAGCTCTGGAGGTTCATCCACGTCACGTCATCCATCAGCAGTCCGTTTCCTTTTCTCATGTGGACACATCATGACATGTTGATCACCCTCTTGCTGGCTACACCTGTGTTACATCCGGTTTGGGCCACTGCAGGGAGAGCAGCTGTGAACATCCAGGCGCAGGCTCTGTGGTCATGCTATCATTTCTCCTGTGTATCTGCCTAAGAGCGGACGGTCTAGTTACACAGGGAGTAACAGCTAAGAAAGCACCGAACTGTTTCCAAAGTGGTTGTTATCACTTTACACTGTCACTAGCCACTAGGAGAGGTGCGTCTCCACATCCTCGCCAACACTTGGACTACCGGACTTTTTGCAAATTTCAGCCATTCCAGTGAGCGTGTGGTGGGATCCCATGGGTCCTGGCCATTCAGGATCTCCTATGAAATGTCTGTCCCAATCTCGTGGCCCTTTCTGTAACTGGGTAGCCTATCTTCTTTCTGAGCTGTTCGGGTTTATGTTCCGGATAGGAGTCCTACGTTGCACGTGGTGCTGTGAACGCTTTCTCAAGTTTATGACCTTCTCTTGTTGTTTTCTGAAGAGAATTTTTAACGAAGTGCAACTTTTCATTTATTTTGTGATTAGTGTTATTCACGTCCTAAGCAATCTGCTTACTCCAAGTCATGAAAATTTTCTTGCTCATTTTCTTCTAGACTTCTTACAGCTTTACAGTTAAGCCAACAACCCACTTGGAGTTAAGTGTGTTGTACGATGTGAAGGAAGGTTCACGTTCACTGCCCACCACACGACCATGCACTTGGTACAACGCTGTTTGTAAATGGCTAACCTCTCCCCCTGTGTCACCTTGGCACCCTTGTCATGAATCAGTTGATCATGTGTACACGGGTCTTCGGGCTGGTATTTTCAGTTGATCTGGAGTTCCACCCTCACCACGCTGTCATGGTTCCTATTGGGAAGGCTTGAAATCAGATAGTACAGGCCCTCTAAATGGTTCTGTCTGTTCTAGGCCCTCTGCACTTACATTCACACTTTAGAACCAGATTGTTCATTTCTATTTTAAAAAGCCTGGTGTGACTCTGGCAATGTGCTGACTCGATGGGTCACTCTAGGGGCAGAGTCACGGGCACGGTGTGCACAGTCACACCCAGAGCACTGGCAGGTCTCACAGCTTGTCTTTCTCTCAGCAGTGCTGCCATGGTGTCAGTGAAGGTCCTGCACCCATTCCGCTAAGTTAGCCTAAGCATGGTGCATTTCTTATATTACTATGGATGGTACTGTCTTTTAAAATGTTTCTTGTTGGGGTGCCTGGGTGGCTCAGTTGGTTAAGTGTCCGACTTCGGCTCAGGTCATGATCTCACGGTTCGTGGGTTTGAGCCCTGTGTCGGGCTCTGTGCCGACAGCTCAGAGCCTGGAGCCTGTTTCAGATTCTGTGTCGCCCTCTCTCTCTGCCCCTCCCCCGCTCATGCTCTGTCTCCCTCTGTCTCAAAAATAAACAAACATACATTAAATAAAAGTTTTTTGTTACCATTGTTTTTGACAGTCTTTTCAAGTTCATTTTAAAATTATTTGTTGGTGGAGGCACCTGGGTGGCTCAGTCAGTTAAGCGTCCAAATTCAGCTCAGGCCATGATCTCGTGGTTCACGAGTTTGAGTCCTGTGTCGGGCTCTGTGCTGACAGCTCAGAGCCTAGAGCCTGCTTTGGATTCTGTACTCTATCTCTCTCAAAAATAAATAAAACATCAAAAAAAGAACCTGCAACTTGATAAAATTTACTTATTAAACATCGTAGTTTTGGGATTCCTTATAATTTTTAACATACACAAATCATTTCACTTGCAATTAAGAATGTTTTAGAAAATTTCCTTGTTTTTTTAGTTTACAAAGTTTTAAAATCTTTAATGGGTTTGAATTGTTGCGACTGCATGTTTTAGATGACAGCATAAATTTCCCCTTTAGAACCACACAGATTAATTTTCTAATGTTAAATCATGCACTCCCAAGGGGTGGCGCCTGGGTGGCTCAGTTGGTTAAGAGTCACTTGATTTTGGCCTCTTGATTTTGCCTCAGGTAGTGATCTCAAGGTCGTGGAGATTCTCTCACTCTTTCCCTCTGCTTCTTCCCCTGCTCCCCCATGCTCTCTCGACAAATAAACAAATAAAAACACAAAAGCCCCTCCCCCCAAAACCCATGTGCTCCTGAGGTAAACCCCATTCATTAGGATGTATAGACAGCTTTGCCATTAACAGATGCCTTGAAGGTGAGAATTTGTTCCAACACAATTGATATACTAGGAAACAACTTCAACATAATACAAGCATTGTATCTGCTCGTGTGATTTCACCGGTGACAAACTAGGTGAACGTCAAAAACTGTATCCAGTAGAATCAAGCCATGAAAGAACATTTTCAATAATGTGCACCCCTCAGCACCAGTGACCTCTGTTCAACAGTTATCGTGGACCATCCCCACTCACCTCTCCTGACACAGCTTCCCATCCACCATTTCCCGACACCCACTTTGACAAACTTCAGAGACTGGTCAAGCTATAGTGCCCGTATTCAGTATAGTATGATTATTTTAACCAGTTAACAAGTGTAAAACCATTTAACATGTAAAAACCATTTTTATTATGTTCCTCACTTCTTCCTAATAGGTCCCTGAGGGAACTTTTGTGCCTGTATTTTCTCCAGAACCCTATGGCTTCAAGTGTATTACTGCAGAGCATGGTGATATTTTTTTAATGTTTTTATTTATTTTTGAAGGAGAGAGACAGAGCATGAGTGGGGAGAGGAGCAGACAGAGAGGGAGACACAGAGACCTAAGCAGGCTCCAGGCTCTGAGCTGTCAGCACAGAGCCCGAGGCGGGGCTCGAACCCATGAACTGTGAGATCGTGACCTGAGCCAAAGCTGGACGCTCAACTGGCTGAGCCACCCAGGTGCCCCACAGCATGGTGATTTTTAAGGAACACGTGTATACTGCATTATAGTAGAACTTAATGTATTAAGCATTTTTATGTATTGCTGGACTTGCTAAAATTTTATTGAGATGTCTGTGTCTACGCTCATGAATTGTCTATACTTTCTCATCATTGACTACAGGGTAATGTTGGCCTACTAAAATATTCTCACAAGAGTATCTATGGTGAATCCTCCATGTGCACTTGAAAAGAATGTATACCGTGGGGTTTCTCAGCACAGTGCTCTCGACATCAGTTGGATCAACCTTCAGATTTCTCTCTCTTGCAGATTCTGCATCGTGCATTATGAAGCTCCATCATTAGGTGCACATACATTTATTTTTTTTAATTTGTTTTTTAACATTTATTCATTTTTGAGAGTAAGAGAGACAGAGCATGAGTGGGGGAGGGGCAGAGAGAGAGGGAGACACAGAATCCAAAGCAGGCTCCAGGCTTCGAGCTGTCAGCACAGAGCCTGACACGGGGCTCGAACCCACGGACCACGAGATCATGACCCGAGCCGAAGTCAGACGCTCAACCGACTGAGCCACCCAGGCGCCCCTAGGCGCACATACGTTTAAAATGATGTTGTTTTGAACTCATCCCTGCATCATTAGGATACATACTTCTTTATCTCTGGGAATATCCAGGTAGTAGACATAAAGTCTACTCTGTCTCGTATCAATACAGCTGCTTTGGGTTTCTTATGGTTGGGCTTTGCATGATGATTTTCCATTCTGGTCCTTCAGGCTCATACTCTCTCCCTCTGACTTCTTGTCCCAGTCACGGCTATGCCCCTTCTGCTAGGGTGTTGCCCTCTTTCCATTTGTCTCATCTCTTGTTTCTTTGCTGCTTTCTGGATTGAACAGGGTTCTGTATTCTATTTTATCAAAACTATTGGCTTTGAGTCAAACCCTTGTTTGACTTTCCTAGTGGCTGCTCTGGAGTTGATAACACACACCACTAACGCAGCAGCCCTCCCTTATGTAACATCAGCTCAGCACCCTCCCGTCCTGTGCTGCCCTCATTCATCTTACTCCATGTTAAACACTGTTAACTTGGCTTTAAAACTATGTTCGACAGAAATGAAAAACCAAGAAAAGTGTTTTACATTTACCAACACACTTGCCATTTCCAGTGCTCTACCTTTTCCGTCAACCTGAAGAACCCAGTTTAATCTTTCTTTTGGTGTAGATCTGACAGTGACAAATTCTCAGCTTTTACTTAAAAATGTTTATATTTCATCTTTCTCTAAATCTCCCTTTTTCGAGGTAATTTTTGATTAATTCAGAATTCTAAGCTGATGGTTTTATTCTTTCAGTACTTTAAACTATCACTGCATACGGCTCATATCTGATAAGTCAGTGGTCCTTTCCACCTTTGACCTTCTGCATGTAATGTGCTTGTTCCCCGCCCCCCACCTGCTTATAAGATTTTCCTTCTTATCAGTGCTTTCACCAACTGTTTATTGTGTGCCCTGGTGTGCTTTTCTTATTTATTCTACTTGGTGTCTGGATGCTTTCTATTGCCCTTTCTCTTCGGCAGTATATACTTTGCTGTTAGCTCTGTCAGAAAAAAATTTAATCTCTAAAAGTTCCATGTAAGTTCTTTTGGTTATCTTCTATTTCCTTCTTATATTGATGTTCTCCTTTAGGTAGCAGGAGCACAGTTAAAATAGTAAAAGGTCTTGTTCGCTAATTCTATCATCTCTATCATTGCTGGATCTGTTTCTATTACCTGATTTTTCTCTTGGTTACGTGCCACACTGTTTTGCTTCTTTGCATTTACAACTTTTTACTGGATGATGGCAAGTGTAAATATTACACTGTACACTGGATTTTGATTTCCATCTTTAATGAATGATGGGTTTTGTCCTGACAAGCAGCTAATTTTTCACCCAGCTTGATCCTTCAAAGCTTGTTTATAACTTTGTTAGGGAAGGTCTCGGACAGCTTACACACAGCGACTGGTGGCCCTCAGCTCCTTGCCTTGTGAGACTTCTCTATAAGGCTGCTGAAGGGTCCTTCCAACATGGTAGATGGCATCCCCCAGAGTGACTCAAAAAAAGATAGGGGGCAAGCTGCAATGTCTTTTATGACCCAGTCTTAAAGTCACACACCTTCATTGCTGCCATGTTCTACTGGCTACACGGGTTAAGTCCTACTCAATGTAGGAAGGGGCTAGAAAGTATCACAAATTCCAGGAGGCGAGGATCACTGGGGCCATTCTGGAGGCTCACTGGCATAATGAGTGAATACTTCCACCACATACAAATAAGGAAACGACAGAAATATTAAGATTTTACTCTTCAGAAAAATTTCCTAAAGAATCTTTTTCAAATTCCCCAGTTATTTGATTCTGACAACAAAGGAATATTCCCTTTGACTTTATAGGTCACACAATTATACCCTAAAGTTGAGAAGAGGAAACACCTGCATATTTAATAAGCTCAAAGGTATAAAGGTTAATTTCTTACCGACCACCATTAGTGTGAACTCAAAACCTTTTTTCACTGATTTTCGGTGAACTTGATTGGGAAGGTTTGCAAATCCAACGTAGCCAGGAGTTTCTGGATTTATAAACTGAGTTGGTTGTTGCTAAAATAAGATTTTACAAAAACAAAACAAAACAAAACAAAACAAAACAAAACAAAAAAACACCTTATTAGTTGCTTTTAAGATATAATCAAACCTGTGACAAACATAGGTATTATTAGTTCCCACAAATTAAAAAAAATACACAAACAAATCCACATTTTTGTAAAAAAATCACCTGTATCAGAAAACTGATTGTATTCACTTAACACTTTTAAAAAGATAAACCGATCTACTATTATTACATGCAGGAAAATCAGTCAAACTTACAAAGTAATGCCACAACTGAAAGTGGTTTCACAGAACAAACTTAGCAGAAGAATAGTTTCTAAAAGCCAATCCTTCTAGGTATCAGGTGTGATGCATTTGTGAACAGTGTTCAGGAACAAGCCGTGTCTCCTGTTTATTCCCAGCTCTATGCAACAGTGCCATCAAGGGTGAGGCAGGCCATTTAGGGGTGGGATGTGAGCATCGGGCTTCAAAGATCAAAGAGAAGACTAGGAATGAAAAATGAATCACAGCTGAGGACAACGAAGCATCAATATTCCTGGACAGGTGGAATAAACCGGAGATGCCATAAAGTATATCAAAGCTATAGAATCTAGGCATAGCATACTAAAAATGTGAGGAAATCAAAAAAGGATACACCAACTGCTTTATTAATTTTGACAGCCAAGACATAAGATAGTATTTTTCCTTTAGGATTTTGGAAATGTATATTCATATGCACACGTGCGCAGATGTAAAAATATTCATAAAATGTTACTAGTGGTTATTTCTAGGTGATGAAATTATGGTTAATTTTTATTTGGTTTTTTGCTCATCAGTGTTCCCGACTCATACTTGCATAAAAAGTACAAATTAGTAAGGTAATTATGTATCAGTAATAAACACTGAAACATTCAAAAATAAAAGGCAAAGGAAAGTAATAATCTTGCAATTTTAACCACAAGTTCTGCTTTTCTCAGCATGTCTTTCAAAACTAATTTACTTCAGGGCTCTGGGCTAATCTGCAAGAGCTGATATAAGCCAATTTATCAAGTCTAAGAATGCTGTAAGTTTCATGATGAAATATGATTAGAATTTTAAATTATTATTTGATTGGTGTGCTGAAAATGATGTAAAGGAGGCTAAATGGATTGTTACTGATGTACTGAGAAACAAATTGGAAATCTAAAAAAATAAAGTTCAAAGTTTTTAGAATGTCAATTAAATTACACACTGGCTCAACAAATCAAATATATCAGTCATATTAAAAATGAGTCACATGGGGGTGCCTGGGTGGCTCGGTTGGTTAAGCATCTGACTTTGGTTCAGGTCATGATCTCATGGCTTGTGAGTTTGAGCCCTGCGAGGGGCTGTGTGCTGACAGCTCTCTCTCTAACCCTCCCCAGCTAGTGTGTATGCGCTCTACCCCCCCAAAAAAATAAAAAAAATAAAAAACCACATAAAATGAAAAAAAAAATTAAAAAGTGTGATCTCTTACCTTAGACATCTTCAGTGAAGTTTTCTCAATCTGTTAAGAAAAAAACCCACATATACATATATGCATGTACACACACACACATTTTAGTATGAATTGACATGTACACAGACTTAACACCTAAAGCATCAACAGTTCCTGTTTTACTTGTTAATTGCATCAAATTACAGAAATGAGAAAATTATCATCTCATTAAAACTTTGATATAAAAAATTAGGTCAATTAAGTCAACCACATACACGTATGTACACATATAGACGTTCCTTATTTCCAACAAAGTCTAAACGTTTTTCTAGTACTGATTATATGCTAAGCACCAGGGACACAACAAGAGAAAAAGACAAAATCTCATGACCTCTGGAATTCTATAATTTCCTTTCCCTCTTCGAAACCTTTCAACAAGGAAAGCGTACTTATAGAGCGATGTCTGCTGCTGGGAGGTTCTCTGAGCTCTTGACAACTAGTTTTAGACAATGGGGCACTCAGAGCAACATTTATAATTAAAGGAAAAAGGGCTGAAGGCATTGGAGTGTTTGAAGAACATGACAATAGTTTTAGAGATAGTTGGAATTTAATACGAATTTTAGAAGACTTGAAATTTTGGGGAACATGGAGTCTGTCGGCTAACAGTCTTTGGCAGCAAGGTCAAAAGATATGAATGAGGTCAGATTTGATTCCCTCTGGAGCTTAGAAACTTATGCCCTTCGTGTTCTTGCTTCCCCATCCCCCAAACCTTAACATTCCTGAAAACTGCACACTGTTTCCCTTCTGAATGGAAATGTTCCCAACCACCTCTGAAGACGTGAGGCTCCTGCACCCCCATGCACAGTTTGGTGAACAAAGGCCAACCGCAGTAGGATTTGTATTATTTCACAGAAGGTAAGTTTACAGTCTTCGTTCTCGTTCTTAGTGGCCCATGGGAAGCCTTACCCTCATGTGTCCCACTGGAACAAGAACGGAGGCAGAGGAGAGTTGGGAACTCACACGCAGTCTGTAAACCGCTTGTTGCTTCTATGGCTCAGAAGGGAGTATGAGGTAAGGCCTGGGCTAAAAGGGAAGGGCAGTGATTGAGGAGGAGTGGATAGCTCCAAGGCTAGGTGGTGGAGTTAAAGTAAACTTAAAGGAAAGTAGGAATGTTAGGAAGAACAAAAGCAGGAAGTGAATTCTGAAGAACCTTCTGGCAAGGAAACGAATATAGTGCATCCTGGAAAAGCTTGGAGAACAGAGTCCCTGAGTGTGAGGACCCCAGGAGTAAGATGATAAGTGACCCCAACTCCCTGTCTCCGAGAAGAGCTCCACAGGCAAGCTGCAGGAAGAGGAAGGCAATAACGTGAACCAAAAAAAACAGTAACGCTACGATAAAGACGCAAGTCTACTACTTAAAACATGATTTTCAAACTCAGACTTTGGTAAGTCAACTGAACAAACGGTCACAGCTGCGATTCACCTTGGAAGATCAAATATTAGAAAACTTAATGCAAGGGCAAAAACACAGAGAAGGAAATCATGATTTAAAAGATAGTCTTGGAGAAACAATCTAGGCAATCTACCTTGTTTTTATTTTAACCTTTTTTTTTTTTTAAAGCTTATTTATGTATCTTGAGAGAGACAGAAAGCGTGAGCAGGGGAGGGACAGAGAGAAAGAGGGAGAGAATCCCAAGCAGGCTCCCCTATGTCATTGCAGAGCCTGATGTGGGGCCTGAACCCATGAACCGTGACATCATGACCTGAGCCGAAGTGGGATGCTTAACTGACTGAGCCACCCACGTGCCCCGTTGGCAATCAATAAGAGTTCTTGTCAGTAAAAAAGGAATAGAGGGAGAAAAAGAATAACAATAGAATATTTTCCTGAGAAGAACAAAGAGCAGGGTCCATACATTAACAAACTATCTGGAATGCATTAAGGTGTCCTGAATGGAAAGGGACATCCTAGGAAAATTGTATTAATAATATAGAATTAGTATGAAACTACTTAAGAGTTGAGGGCAAGAGTGAGAACACAGAAGTAAAACATTCCAAAGGGGAAGTGAGGGGTCAGATGGAATACAGATGGTCCCAGCAGAAGAAGGAGCTTTAGTCTTTTTTTCAAATATAGAAATTAAGTGACTATAAAAGAAAAAGTAACCATTAAAGAAAAATTATAGTGGAACTTCCAAATTAAGAGAAAAATATGGAATAGCAACTTGATCAAGCTAGCAAAATTGTGGAAAAAGAAAAAGTAATAAAATCAATCATTAAGTGGAAGAACATTCTTAAAGTAGCAAAAATGCTGAAAACAAAGGGACAGGCTGAAACATACCAGCCTAGCCAAACACAGAGAGCAGGACAGACATTACTGGTATTAACCCCGGGTGAGATTTAAGATTAAAATGTAATCATGATCATAAAAGGATGGAGAAAATACAACATTCCTAAACTTGCACGTGCAAATCATTACAACAGATAAACACACAAGGAAAGCCTAAGAAAAATACCAGGTGACTTGGTAAAAATAAAAGACAAGTGGGAGACTTTAATAGCGCCCCTCAGAATGGTACAGATTCAGTAAACATAGTATGAGCAAGGGCAGAGGATTGAGTAATACAGCCAATAAATTAGAATTGATATACAGAATCTTGAGGTAATAGAAGAAAAGCAGTGAAAAAAAAAATTTAAAAATTATCATGTTACTATAGAGAAAATTTAAACTTTAAAAAATATTTTTACAATTTATGTTCTCAACTTCTGACCTGCTAAAACTAGGGGAAAAAAGATAAAATACAACTCCCAATTACTTGGGACAATCCTGGATAACCCTTGGATCAATGAGGGTAACAAAAGCAAAACCACAAGCTATCCAGAAAGCAATGGGAAGACAAAAGCAAGATCTATGGGACACAGTAAAAGCTCTACCGGTTCAAGTGAGAATTTGGGTTTCAGATATTTTCATTAAAGAACACTGAAAATAAATTCAATTCTCACAATATGAAGAAACGAATGAAATAACTCAATAGAAGATAAACAGATCCAAAAGCTAGTTCTTTGAAATAAATTCCCCACAAGTCAAAATTAAGGAAAAAAGAAAAGCAAATATGGAAAAACAGCTATAATCACAGACTCAGGAGACATGTATCAAGATGGTCACAAATCTGGGGCGCCTGGGTGGCTCAGTTGGTTGAGTGTCCAACTTCAGGTCATGATCCAGCACTTCGTGGGTTCAGGTCCCGCGTCAGGTTCTGTGCTGACAGCTCAGAGCCTGGAGCCTGCTTCAGATTCTGTGTCTCCCTCTGTGTGCCCCTCTCCCACTCTCTCTCTGTTTCCCAAAAATAAATAAATAAATAAATAATAATAATAATTTTAAAAAAAGATGGTCACAAATCTGAAAACCCGAAAGAAATGGATGATTTCCTAGACACTATAAATTACCAAAATGCAACCAAGAACTGGAAAATCTGACTAATAGTATTGAATAGCTGAATAAAACATACCAATGAAAACCGGGGGGGGGGGGGGGGGGGGGTAGGGGGAGCGCATCCCCTGGGCAGCTCAGTCCGTTAAGCGACTGGGTCTCTTTTTTTCCTCACAAATTTTACTATGCTAGGGAGCCTGGGTGGTGGTTAAGCATCTGACTCTTGATCTCAGCTCAGGTCATGGTCTCCTAGTTTGTGGGATGGAGCCTGCCTCTGGCTCTGTGCCAGCAATGGAGTCAGATTGAGATTCTCTCTTTGCATCTCCCCTGCTTACACGCTCTCTCCTCTCTTAAAATAAATAAACATTAAAAGAAAAAAAAGGAGGCGGGGGTGGGACCAAAACCAGACAGAATTAGAGCTGAGTTCTATCCGACACCCATGTCACTTAAGCCACTACAGAAACAGGGACAGCACTCCCAATTTATTTTATGAGGACACTACAACTTCAACCACAAACCCAGAGAGATACCTAAGAAAGCAAGCTGGCTAGACAGTGGTATGTCAATCTCACTCATGAATATAAATGCAAACATTCTCAATGAAATATTTGCTAGCAATTAGGTTCCAGAAATATACCCAAAGCATCTACCTACATAAAGCTGTTACAACAAACTAAAGGAGATAATCACATATGAATAGATGCTGAAAAGTCATATGATAAAATTCAGCAACAAACTCTAATAAAAACTCTAAGGGAAACTGCTTAAATATAATCCAGGGTGTTTCCAAACATTAATGTCAAATATTATTCTCTCAACAACAGAATACTAAATCTATTTAAATTACAATCACTAATTAGGCAGGGATGTCCATTACCACCATAATTGTTTTAAAATACTTACTAGAAATTCCAAACTTACACAACGGAACAAAATCCCCATGTACCACCCATCATCCAGCTTCAGCAATGATCAATTCAATGTTTCAAATATCCCCTCTGCCACTGTCATCATCCTTGATTATGAATCCCTTATTTCTAACAATAAGGACTTTTTAAAATGACAAATATTATTAAGGAAAACGAACAAATTTTGAATATAATATCCAATCAGCACTCCTATTTCTGATTGTCTCAGTTTCTGGTTGTTCCTTTAAGATCCAAGTTAAGATCTTCATATTGCAATCTCACCACGGTTACTGAATACTACTACACTTTGACAAGTTTAGTGAGAATTCAGTGAAACAACAAAATGAGAAAACAACCTTTTTCACTGCTAAGACTACACAGAAAACATAGATGGTCCAGAAATTCTAAAATAACAATTTAGTAAGGTAGCTAGATATAAGGCAAATATAAAATAAATAATCTCTCTCCATTCTAGTTATGAAGATAAAGAAATGGAAACAGGGGAGAAATGCCATTTACAACAGAATTAAAACAAAAAGCAACCAAACGCGTAAGAACAAACTTAGAAAAAAGAAAACAGACCCTATGTGAATCAAATCATTTCTATTTCTCCCAAATTAGTATATAAATGTGGTCCAACCCCAAGTGGAATTCTAATGTGGCTTTTTCGCTAAAGGACTGGATAAAATGAGCTTCAGTTCACATAAAAGAATAAGTGCCCGAGGGTGGAAAAGAGTGAGCACTTGCCTTATAGGCTATCACATGTATCTTACTTCAAACCAACCCAGTAGCACAAACGACTATCACGGAGGTCTCCCCTGATCTCCCACAGACCCGCTTCACCTCACTGAAGCCTGGGTTCTCAACAACTTCATTCAGCAAGCACCCTGAAGATGCTGTACCTCGAGCCCACCTGTGTTTACCTTACCTTGCTACCCGGTGGAGCAGGACTGAGGATGTCCCATAGGAGAAAAGGGGGACTTTCACTGCTCCTATCGGTTTCCTGGTATGTAAGAGCTACATGGATGCACAAGTTTGGGAAACGGAGAATACCATTATTGGAACAGGCTGTGAATTCTTTAATTTATCAAGTTTTTCTTGTCATATCCTATTTCTTCCATATTGTTTTTTTTCTCCCTGAAATATAATTTGAATCCACTGTGATCTTCTAACAATACAGGTTAGAACTAACTAATGTAAAATGAAAGTTGAAAGAGGAATGTTGAACTTTTTAAATTTTTTTTTCAACGTTTATTTATTTTTGGGACAGAGAGAGACAGAGCATGAACGGGGGAGGGGCAGAGAGAGAGGGAGACACAGAATCAGAAACAGGCTCCAGGCTCTGAGCCATTAGCCCAGAGCCTGATGCGGGGCTCAAACCCATGGACCGCGAGATCGTGATCTGGCTGAAGTCGGACGCTTAACCAACTGCGCCACCCAGGCGCCCGGAGGAATGTTGAACTTTTGAAGAACCAGAACACGGGATGCCAACCACTGTGATTAATTTAAACACTGAGTGCAGGCCATTGGCTCTCCTAAACTCAATGTGGTCAAATGAAAATTTTATTCTTTCAGGTTGTGCTCATTCTAGAGGCTAACAATTGTTTAATAAACATTTTTGTTGTTGTTGTTGAACATGGCTTCCACAGAACAATACTCCCATCCCAATTCACATAGAACAAATCAACTTTTCCAAAACAAAAGATGAAAAACAGACGGATAAAAATGGATTCTTGGCAATAAACGTACATTTTTTTTTTGCTAGTGGTATTTGTACTAGTGGACTGTCCATAACTGCCAACCACAGACATGTTATTCTTATATTTGCATACATTACCCCAATCCACAAAATGACCCTGCAGTATAGGACTCCAAATATCCATAATCTCGTATCCAGAACTCTTGGAATGTTCGGCATTCAGATTCTTTGGATTGGAGGAAGGTACTTGTATAGTATACAACACAACATCCTCAACGGCCTCTAGGGCAGCACATTCCACAGTCAAACGTATTTTCTATAGTGGCATATATGACCGTTAGCATAAAGTGGTACAAACACAGAATATAAAATGGCTTCAACCCAATTGCACTGCCAAATGAGTTATGACGTTCCCATCTCTGTGGGGGAAAACATTAAAAAAATTTTTTAAAGCATTTTCTGCTTTTGAAATTTAAAAAGACCCGAATCACACTTAGGAATGACAACAGAGGGTGGTCCTTCCTTCCCTCGCCATTTCCCTGGGTCACCCCGCTAGCTCAAAAGCAGTCAGAATGCAAATACGATCTGATCGAGAAGCCCTTGTTCTTTACACTGGGCTTCTGTGTCAGGCGAGAGATCAAAGTGGAAAACAGGAAAAAACATCAGGATCACCTTCACAGCCGTATGTTGCCAGGACGTGACGGAGCAGCGCACATTGTGAGTCAGGGTACTGGCTGGTACAAAGAAAGTCCGAGTGGGAGCTACCAAAACCGAAAACAATGGGACCTCAAATTACAAGCCCTGGGAAGCAGCTTTCGTGACCCCTACGCTATCACGTATCACTAAGATGGCAAGACTATTTTAGAACATTAGACTTCTTTTGAGATATTACGATTTGAGTCGTTCAAGAAACACTTGAGAACTTCCTATGTGCTGGTCATCGTGCTAGACAACGGGTGAGGGTGACAAGACTCACACATCTCCTGCCCCTCAAAAGACCAACAATCCGGTAGAAAGCTACCACAGAGAGTAAAGGCTGACACCAGGCGCAAACCTAACCCAGCCAGAGGAAATCGACTCTGGGCCGAATCTCTAACAACAGAGCAGAAGGTGGGGAGGTAACCGGGTTTCAAGCAAAAAGAAGGGTTTGGGCCAAGAACAAAGGTGACAAAGACCCAACAGTTTGAACGGAAAGTTCAAGGCGCTGGGTCAGGCGTCTGTGGAAGGGGGAGGACAGAGAAGGTGGGGCTGGTGCTGATAAAAATGAGTCCAGAAAGGTAGAAAGGTGGCCGGCTCTTGTGAGTCCTGCGGCCATCCCAGCTGAGCTTTTACTGAGAGCAACGGCAGCCACAGGTCGCCGCATCTCAGGCTTTCACGGGAATGGCGGCCCCTCCCCACCTCCATCCTTCCGGATTTGGCTGTGCACAGGGCCGGGACCTCCTCCTCCTCGCCCCAGCTCTAATCGGCGGCCAGGAAGAGCCTGGAAACTTAACAAGACAACGAGGACTTGTTGAGGCTTACTCTCGGCTAGAGGACGGCGGGGTGGACAACGGGAGAGCCGCACGACAAAACCCGCCCCGCAGGCGGCAGCCCGGACTTTCCCTCCCCAACCACGACCGCCAGCGCCCCAGGCCCATTATCAGCGTGGTCCACGTACTCTGCACAGGATGCGCAAGGGGTCGCTCGGGTTCTTCCGGACACCTCCCGCCGCGAGGGCCCGAGGAGGGCCAGGGAGGGCCGGGGACCCCGGGGCGGGCAGGGTGGGGGAGGGCCGGGGACCCCGGGTGGGCGGGGTGGGGGAGGGCCCGGGATCCCGAGGAGTAGGAGAACCGGGGAAGGTGAGGAAGGGGCGGGGAGGGCTCGCGGAAAGTCCGGGAGCGTCGAGGAGGGTCAGGCACACCGATCCTGCCGCCCCTCCCCCACACCCAAAAAGCCGCCCCGCCCGAGCGCCCCCGGAGCCGGTCGACCGCCGCCCCGAGCGGACCCCCCACCGCTTCTGCATCGGCCCACAGCTCACGCCCCTGGGACCGCGGAACCCACGGCAAGACACTCACCGCGGAGAAGCCAAAGAACAGCAGTAACCGACCGCGCCGCGGACCCGCCCAGTGCCCGACGTCCGCCCGCGCCCCGCCCTTCCCCGCCCCGTGCGCGGATGGCGTCATCACGCCGACCCGCTCCCTGCTCCCTTGTCAACGCTGTCCTCGCCCTGGCGCGACCTGGCCTCCCTCCCCACCCCCACTCGCCGGCTTCCGAGTGCGCAGGCGCAGGCCCATCCGCGTTTTCCGCCTCTGCGCAGGCGCCGTGCCCCTCCCTCGGCGGTTGGCCATATAGAGGCTGGGGGTGGGGGGGGAGGTCAAGCGTAGCCTCTTCTCCTTTACCAAGATGGCGGCTTGTCCCTGTTTCGCCACAGTTCCTACCTTATGAGCTTGGTTTCCTTACGCTGATAAAGTGGAAGAGGTAATGTGAGTCTTTGCCTTGTGAGTACCTAGAGTGGGGTGAAGGGCATCTCTTTACAAGGAGCTGAGTGGCTGCTGAGGAGAAGAGAGGCGGACGGGGATAGGGCAGGTCACAGTAAGACTGCGGAGCGACCACGGGGCGGGAGCCTTCGCCTCTGGCCCTCTCCTCCGGGAAGATGGCGGCAGCACCGAGCTGGGAGCACCAGAGCGGGACAGCGGAGGATACTGAGAGCGGCCGAGTGGGGCTGGTCTAGCCCCGGGCCGCCGTCGTCTCGGTGGTGCCGGGGCCTCGCCTCCATTGGCTGCTGCGGGTCACGTGGGCCGGCGGGCCTGTGCGCGGACCATCGAGTTGGGCGCCCGTCCCCGGGGACGTGGCCTTCGTGCGCCCGTGCTGGGGCCTGCGCCCGGGGGGAGGGAGGGGCGGGCACGGCCCCTCGCGGTCTACTTGTCTGGTCGCGAGGTGAGACCTGGGGCGCGTCCCCAAGCCCACTGCGGCCACGCGGCTCGGGGACGGGAGGGCGACCCGCCCGGCCCGGGCCGCGTCGGCCCGGGTGTCCTTTCTCCCCGTCGGCGGCCTGCAGGCCCACAGCTGTCGGACCCAAGTGCCTTCGCACAGGGCGCCTATCTTCAAGACCCCGACCGAACGCAAGCTCAGTTGCTGACACTCTGATGGGCTACGGCACAGTGTTGGGGACGCTGGGGGATACCGACAGGGCATGTTAGGCACTTGCTAAGTGTTTTCTACCATCGACTCGGAAAATGAGAGAGTCAGACTTTGTAGGAGGGTTTGCACGCCGTGTGCATCCAAAGAGAAAACCTCCCCGTGTATTGTTTACAAAACAATATTTATGATCAGATGAAACTGCTGCGGGGATGTAGGTGAGTGGAATCTCCAGGAACAGGGTGACTTGTCCTTCAGTTTTGACTTTGGTTTCACGGCCCTGTTGACTTTTTTTTTTTTTTAAGTTTACTTATTTTTGACAGAGACGGAGTGCGAGCATGAGCTGGGGAGGGCCAGAGTGAGAGAGGGAGACACAGAATCTGAAGCAGGCTCCAGGTTCCGAGCTGTTAGCACTCAGAGCCTGACGCGGGGCTTGAACTCACGAACCGTGAGATCATGAGTTGGGCCGAAGTTGGACGCTTAACCGACTGAGCCACCCAGGTGCCCCTTTGAGGTCCTGTTACGACAGGGCACGTCACAAGTAGGATTTTTGTCTGAAGCAGCTGGTAGTGCTGTCCTACAGAATAACTGTAGCGTTCATGGATGGAGCCAAACCTGGGGTATTGAAACATTGAATGAAACCTCGTCTTCAAGTTTAACGATTTTGATACAAATAAGCACCCCCAAGCTAACCTTGTTAAGTACGTTTAATATCAAGGTACTTGGAAGCGGTGTTTTAAAATAGTTGAAAAGATATTTGGTTAAAAAAGCCTTCCATCGCTTGAACTCCCAGTTCTCTGGGTCTGAAACATCAACCATCAGCCTATCATGAGACTTTTAGGCTAGGGAAAAATGGAGCACACCCCTTCAAGTCTTGAGGGACAACATTCAAAAGCCAGATAAATAATTTACAGCGAGGATTAAACTTCCTTTCCTACGCTAACTTCCATTAGAAATTCTGTGTGCCAAGCACTGTTGATGGGCTTACCTGATTTTCTCTAATCAGGTTAGCCTCACTTGGAGAAATGTACAGTGAGTTTAAGGAGAGCGCTCCTAAGGTGCCATCAGCCCACGTTCCTGGGCACCTCTGGGGCCAACCCCAGCTGGATCTCTGCACAGGGCCCTTTCTCGTTGGCCAAGCTCCGCCTCTCGGCAGCCTGATGGGAGAACTTGGGTCATCGAGTTTTATGTGTTTCTTTTCCTTTGTTTTTCTTGTTTAGGGCTACTGGTTCGGCCTCATGACTTCACTTCTTCAGCACTTCAATTCAAAAGCGTTTATTGGGAATTGTGTGCCAGATACTTTTAAGCGTTCTAGGGTCATAAAGATAAAGAGGATATAGACTTTTTTTTTCTTTTCCTTAAGCAGCTTATGGTCTAGTATGGGGGATTCACTTGTAAAGTAACTAGGTTACAGAGTTTTAAGTGCAGTAGTAGAAATACATACAAGATACAGAGATGCGAAGGAGGAGGCGGTAGTTACTGTTGGAAACTTTTTGCAAAGAATGTCGTTCTTGAGCTGGGTTTAGGGGATGAGAGTTTTTCCAAGATGAGGTGTTCTAAATAGGAAGACTAGCTTATGCCAAGGGGATGCGTGACAGCCATAGCTGGTGGCACAAATGGGCAAGAGGTTGAGAATTTGGCATGCTGCTAATAACATCTCAAGTGGTAGAGGGCTTGCCCGAGGTCCTGTTGTAAAGGACTTTATGCCCTTCAGTCAGCCCAATCTAGGGCACTGTAACTTGGACAGGATTTCAAGTGATTACATTGTCCACCTGGATGATTTATATGAGCTTTAGTGACAAGTGGATGAGATAGGTTCTCCATTAATGCTTCCCATCTGAAACTTGTTTATTTACCGAAAGGGTTTGAGCAGAGAACACATTTTTTGAAGTACCAAGTGGTACTTACATTTGATAAGGCCCATTCAGCATACATCCATCTCACAGGGCTAGACTCATCCCTTTCCTATTAAAAAATAACCAAGCTCCTGGAAGAAACACAGCACACAGCTGAGTTCTCAGTTGCCACATTACGGTAGCAAGAAGTCCGGCATGCATATTGGAAAAGTTTTTGGCCAAGTGGAAAAACAGCCAGAAAGCATCAGTGAGTCAAAATGCTTTTTCCCTTAAGTTATGAAAACACCACAACATTTCACATTTGAAAACCAAAAAAACCAAACTCTTTTCATTGGTATGACATTTTAAAAATTGATGACACAAGTTAGTTTGGGCTAAAGTAAGTTTGTTTTTTGTGTGTTTTTGTTGTTGGTTTATAGTGCTAAAATCAGAGACATTTTAGAAGCAATGGCCCTAGTAGGCTGTTCTGCCAGGCATACTAAAGTTCCTCGAATACTGCCAGAGATGAGCCAGACGTGTTGTTCCAGACATGTCTGGGCATCATGTTGTGTTAGTCATTTTGATGCTTGCCATTAATTTGGTAACAATACATTGTGTGTACTCCGCCTTGATACTTTTTATTGGCATTCATGAATTTTAAAGTTAAAAATGAATTTTATTTCAATCAAGGTTATACCTTCAAGTAGTTTCAAGAAGGAGAAATAGGGCCCCTGGGTGGCTCAGTTGGTTGAGTGTCTGACTTCAGCCCAGGTCATCATCCCGCAGTTGGTGAGTTCAAGCCCCACATTGGGCTCGCTGCTGTCAGCCTGTCAGCACAGAGCCTCCTTTGGATCCTCTGTCCCCCATCTCTGCCCCTCCCCTGCTCTCCCCAAAGTAAATAAGTGTTAAGAAAAAAAAAAAAAAAGGAGAAATAAACGTAGAAAGGCTTGTACGAAGACACTATGAATCTCCTTCCCCAGTCGTGTCTCCTCTCCTGCAGAGCATACACATCCATCTCTTGGTGGGTTTCTTTGGTCTTTGCCTCTGACTCTAAACAGCACGTGTTCGCCTGCTCAATTATTGCTCTTTTCTCTCCTGTTGCACACCTTGTCTCCTTACTTGACTCAATGGATATGAAGTTTCTAGCTTTCTTTCACTGCTCTGCCTTCTCTGTGTAAATACACGGCTGCCTAAAGCACATGCACCGTTAGTTTGGTTAGTCCAGTATTAAGTGTTTTGAGTTTTTACTCCATAGTGCCATTCACAGCTAGGCAACTGGTGTGATGGGATTGCTTTTCCTTTCCTGGATCAGGTTTTGTTTTCCCTGAAGTTCTTGTGAGTCTTGTTTTTTGTGTGTTTAGTTTTCTGTATGTTATTAAAATTTAACCCCAAATTCAACAGTTGTCTAAATTTCTTTCAAGAAGTGGAGTCTTTTTGGGGGCTCCTGGGTGGCTCAGTTAGTTAAGTGGCCGACTTTAGCTCAGGTCATCATCTCATGGTTCACAAGTTCAAGCCCCACCTCGGGCTCTGTGCTGACAGCTCAGAGCCTGGAGCCTGCTTTGCTTTGCATTCTGTGTCTCCCTCTCTCTCTCTCTCTGCCCCTCCCCCGCTCAAGCTCTGTCTCAAAAATAAATAAATGTTAAAAAATTTTAAAAAAAGAGAAAGAATGGAGTCTTTTTTAATCTGGTGAAATTCAATATATCATTAATCTCCTTTTGAATAAATCTCCCCCAGGCTCCCATCTGCTGGGATCTTCCTGAAGATCTCACCACCCACTTGCGTTGGGTCCTTGGTTTCCTGGAACCCATGTCTCCATCTCTCTTGACTTACTACTCTCTCATTTTGATGAAGCACTTCCTCAAGAAGTTGTCTGGGAACAGACGCATGAGAGAGAATGTTTTGAGAACACGTGTGTTTGAAAAGTGCTTTACTTCTTCCCATGTATCTGAGTGAGAGTTGGACACCATTTTGCTCCATCTTCTAACTTCCAGGGTTATTACTGAAGGCTTCAGCCATTCTGATTCCTCGGTCTTCATGTGTGGCTATTTCTTCTCTGAAGCTTAGTGGATTTTCTCTCTGAAGTTCAAAACACCCAGTGCAGCAATGTCCCTTGGAGTCAGTTTTCATCTAATGTCTTGCCTTACTTTAGGTTCCTTTATTTGGAAACTCCTGTTCTTTAACTCTGGGCATTTTTCTTGATTTATTGCTTTGATTTGTTCCCATTCACTTTCTCTCTGTAGAATTAGACTTTCGTACCTTCTGGACTGACACTCTGGTTTTGCTCAGGTTGTCCACCTTCTTTCTGGAATATATTCTCAGCTTTATTCTGAACGTGCTGTTGAGTTCTCACTTTATTTCTCTAGGAACGTTCTCTTACTCGCTGTGTCTTCTGACACCCTGGTTTTGTTTCATAGCTGTTGTACCTCCCCTTATCTCTCTGAGGACATTTCTGAGTTAAGGTTTTCTTTTGCCGAAGTCACAGTTTACTTCAGGCTGCTTTTTGTTTGAGGTTTTGGTTTTGGTATCAAAGCCTTTCCGTGGTATCTGGTGATATTTTCCCTGTGCTCATGTGGCAGTAGGTGGGGTTTGCCAGCTGTGGCATTCACTGCAGAGGCACTGGCTGGGCCATTTCCTTGCAGCACTCTTTCAGCTTCCTTCTGTCTCTCCAGATTTTCCACAAAAATACCTTCCTGCCTCTCGCCTGTGTCCAGGGGGCCAAGTTTGGGAGAAGACTACAATCTTTGCAGTAACTACAGATGAACTTAACTTCTGTGTCTTCAGAATGGTGCCTCACCTGCCATTGTAACGGGTAGCCCCATTCCAAAGATTCTAGTTCCCTTTCCAGGGGAAAATCGCAGCCTTTAACCAGGGTGTGAAAGGCAAAAAAAAAAAAAAAAAAAAAAAAAGCCCTTTTTAAATAGTATTTTCTGATCATTTTTCTTCCTGGGTGTCCATCAGCAATGTTACTTTTAGCTTACAACATGAATTTCACTTACATTTGTAATTCTTCTGTTCTTTACTACTCCTTTCCTTTGTCTTACATGTGTGCTGAAATGCCCTAGCAGAAAAGAAGAGGTGAAAAAGGTCAGTCTTCACAGTCAAGAAATTGAAATGGCCGGGAAGCAAAGAAAGATTTCAGTTTTGCTCATGTCAGAGAATTGACATTGAATGCATATTTCACCTAGAAGTTGGAAGAAGTAAACATGACCATTTTAGTTATCAAGTGTGAGGGGGGCATGTGTACTCAGGTGTTGTGGGGTATAAATACTTTAGCTCATTGGGAGGGTAATTTTGCCTCTATAATGACTATCCATGTACCCCCCTTCAATGATAGTCTTATTGAATTTGTGTGAATTTTTCCTGTGTGTAGAGTTGCTGGCTCTAGTGAGCAGAGAATATGTTTTCCAGCAGTGTTTGTAATCAGATACATACACAAAGCATGCAGTATCAGTAGAGAATTTTCTGTTTTCATTCAACGTGCAGTTATTAATAAATGGGAAATTTGCACGTAAAATTTGGAAAGACAGCCATGATGCATTTTAAATGGAATTAAGTGTAGCAAGTGGTAAAACAATGCGTATACTATGATCATATTTTTATTTAAATCATGTATTACATATCCAAGAAAAACCCTTAGATAAAACAATTTTGGAGATATTTCTTAGACAACAATCAGGAGAAATTGCCAGTTTTTATGTTGTCTTATTGTAGTTGTGTTTTACAATTTTTTTTTTAATGTTTATTTCATTTGAGAGTGAGAAAGAAAGCACGAGCAAGGGGGGGGGGGGGCAGAGAGAGTGTGAGAATCCCAAGTGGGTTCCACGCTCAGCACGGGGCCTGACATGGGGCCCAGTCCGTGACCACGAGATCATGACTTGAGCCAATGTCAAGAGTCGATTGCTTAACTGACAGAGCCACCCAGGTGCCCCCATGTTCTACAGTCTTTTTTTTTTTTTTTTTTTTTTTAATTTTTTTTTCCCAACGTTTATTTATTTTTGGGACAGAGAGAGACAGAGCTTGAACGGGGGAGGGGCAGAGAGAGAGGGAGACACAGAATCGGAAACAGGCTCCAGGCTCTGAGCCATCAGCCCAGAGCCCGACCCGGGGCTCGAACTCACGGACCGCGAGATCGTGACCTGGCTGAAGTCGGACGCTTAACCGACTGCGCCACCCAGGCGCCCCTCTACAGTCTTTTTATGATGAAAGTCCTTTTCCTTGGTAGACCAGCACTGCAGCAGGCTCACTATAGTGGTAATAAAACCAGTATTAATGTGGCCTTCTGGCCCCTGCCCATCCTATCCCAGGGTCTGTCATGGGTGTAGGAGCTCCTCAGGAGGCTGAGCTGCACCCTGAGACCCCACCTGCTATGGGAATAGCAGGCCTCATCTGGAGCAAGGAGAGTAGGGAGCCAGTATTTAGTTAGCAGGTACCGTTCGGCAATCTGTATGAATTTTTTTACAAATAAGTGTTTTCTGAAAACTCTTTCAGGTTTTCCTTTTATTTGTATGAATTGATATTTTTAGACATTGCTGAAGGTGGACCTTGTGAGACGTAACAGCAGTGCTTGTCCGTTAGTATAGGTTGTGAGGCCTTTGTTCTTTCTGCCAGACTGGACAGTGTTGAGACATTTGTAAAGTGAGGGAGGTGGTCCTCACCGGACTAGGAGTCAGGAGGCCTGGACTTCAGTTTGGAGCCCAGTCTTTTTTTTCTTTTTTTTTTGTTAAGTTTATTTTTCAAAAAATTTTAAAAATGTTTATATTTTCAAGAGAGAGAGAGCACAAGCTGGGGAAGGAGCAGAGAGAGAGGGGGGCACAGAACTTGAAGCAGGCTCCAGGCTCCGAGCTGTCAGCACAGAGCCTGATGCAGTGCTTGAACTCCCAAACCATGAGATCATGGCCTGAGCTGAAGTCGGACACTCAACCGACTGAGCCACCCAGCTGCCCCTAAGTTTATTTACTTATTTTGAGAGAGCAAGTAGGAGAGGGGCAGAGAGGGAGAGACAGAATCCCGAGCAGTTTCTGTGCTGCCAGCGCAGAGCCAGACGTAGGGCTTGAACTCGTGAAACTGAGATTATGACCTGAGCTGAAACCAAGAGTCTGGTGCTTAACCGCCTAACCACCTGAGCCACCCAGGTGCCCCTAGGGCCCAATCTTAATCACCCTTGTGACTCAGGGTGTTTCTTGACCTATAGGACTTTAGCTCCTTCTTTTTAAAGATAAGAAAGCTGAATCTGAGATTTTGTTGTTATTACCCTTCTGATAGCACAGAACACTTGATCAACTAACTCAGTTTGTCAGAAACTCAGTTTTCAAGTTTGGAAGGACGGCACTTGGAGCTGTTAGTCACTCACGTAGCACATTCTGTGATCCATTTCAAGGATGCACAAGTGATAGGAAAAGCTTTGCCTAGTAAAGCTTTTATTTGCTGATTCCTACGCAACAGGCCCCGTGCCCTTTATTTCCAGCAGTGGTTCAACCAGGTGATTTTGGCCCCCAGAGAACATCTGGCAGTGTCTGGAGACTTTTGGTTGTCGTGACTCGGGTGCTACTGGCATCTAGTGGTTAAAGGCCAGAGGTGCTAGGCATCCTACAGTGCCTAGGACAGCCCGTGACAAAGAATTGTCTGATGAGGTCAGCAGGGCTGAGGTTGAGAAGGCCTGCTTTGCAGGGTTAGTCCTTAGAAGGGTTCTGGGCTGTAGCTGTCATAGGCTCCATTTTCCAGTTAAGAGTGGAGGCTGCCTGGACGAAGCTCCTTGCACGAGTGGCTGGTTTAAGGCCGCGTTGCCCGTACTGTTGGAGCCCTCACATCACAGATCTCCAAGAGGGTGGTGGTAATAGACCGTCCTCACGGAGCCTATTGTGTGCGCTCTGGTGGAGCACTACATATGGGCTGACTCAATCCTCACAGTGGTACCACCATTGAGAGCAGCTCCTTTTTACAGGAATGGAGACAGGGCCCAATCAAGATCCGTAATTGTTCCATCCTTGTCTTTGACGCCAGTTTTAGAAGTTCGACACGTGTAAACATTCAGCCTTGACCTGTTTATCTGGTGTTTCCTTGCTGTCTCTAGGGCTCCTCCAAAGCTTGGGGTGGAGAAGGCAGTATCCTATCCACACACTCTTTTCTAGCCCAAGAGTGGGGCCGTCCAAGCCTTTGCAGCAAGATAGATGGTCTACTCTGAAATAAATACTAAAATTGTCTTGCACCCCTTAGACTTTTGAATCTCTTTCTTTGGTTCAATCATCAAAGATTAATTTTTCACCAAGTACGTATCCATCAGCAAGTTTCAGGTAAGGAAGTGGAGGGAAATGGAAGTTCCACTCCTAGAGTGCGCAGTCGTGCAGGGCCCATCTCTGCGGTAACCTGTAGACAGCTGCTGTCCGTCCATTGTGGCCGCTGTACGGGATCCGCTTTCTTCTCTGAACTCCTTCTGGTCTGGTGTTTCCGTCCTGTTACGGCAACCCAGCACCACCGGCTCCCTGACATCATCTGGTGGATGTGCAGGCCTCGTGGGGTAAGTCCTCTCTTGGTTGTACCTGCCCCATCCCTGTCTACATTATAGGATAAGCCATCGGTAGGCTTTTGCTTGTTTTGGATCCCTGTGACACAGCAGAGTGACGGGGTTGTGGCAGATGATCTGTGTGTGCTGTGAGGGAATGAATAGGCAGGACAGCGTTGATTACTAAAATGGGAATATGCTGAACACTTGTCTTTTGCTAACTTTTGGTGAATTACAGTGGGCTGCTGAATTCCAGAATAGCTTTCTAGACTCAGGGGTACGCTGGACAGAGCAATAAGCCAGTCTAAAGGCCAGGTCCCATCGTGTTGCTCTTGTGTTCTTCAAGCTGCTGTTGAATTTGTGGCCTCAGCCGACCGTGGAGTAACTTTTTCCTGAGGTTTGGATGTGCTTGGATTAACAAACTGTTGTGATCCAAGAGCATTCAGAGCATGTGCCTTCTCCGTGTAGCACACCGTTTAGGGGCCAGCTGCTGCTTGGCCTGGTGTTCTGGCATAAAGCTGTCTCCCTGTGCTCGTCTTCTAGACTGTGTCTTTATCAGCATTCATTTCTTTGTGTGAACCTTCTAGCATCTCACCTCGGGCATGTGGATGGCGCTGGGGACCACATTTATGAAGCAGAGCCGTAATTCTTGGCCTTGCTGTGTTGGGTGAGAGGGGACCCTGTGAACACTGCTCAGCTCTCTCCCCCCACTCAGGAGCAGGACACGCCATCAACCAGCAAGGTTGATGATGGCAGTGCTTAAAGCTTCTAGATACAGTGCAGGCTGGACCAGTGCTACTTTTGGTTTCTTTCTGGCGAGGGGAGATAACTTGAGCCTGGTGCATTTAGCAAGTATTGTCATTTGCCACACGCAGAAAGTGTTGTGGAAATGGTTTTGCCCTTCAAGGGAGGTTCTGCTGTGGGAACTTGCTGGTGGTATGGTGTGTCAGGCCTTTGGGCGTCACTGGCCCTGTGTGGCTGCAGTTCAGTAAATGGGGCTGGGAGGGAAGGCGCTGTGGGCCAGTGACTCCATCGAGGGGGCCGAGTTCCTCTAATCCCTGGTTCTGAGGCACCCTGCAAGCCTCTGGGTGCGTATGGTTCCTGGGAGAGGGGGAGCAGCCTGCGTGCAGGTGCCTTGATGGCAGCTACCTGCGTGGCAACCGTGCCCGGCCTCCCAGGAGGTTTGCATCTGGAGGCTCCAGAGAGAGCTGGCCTCCACAAACAGCCTTAGGGGAAGTGGCTAGGCTAGAGACGACACCCTGAAAGGACCAGACCTCTCGGAACAAGTAAAGGTAGGAAGGAAAAGGAACAACACCAGACGGAGAGAGCTAGAAGAAATCATTTCGGAAAGGGGGTCAGGTATTTGGCATTTTTTTTTGTTGCTGTTTTTGAGATCTGGTTGAGGTGAGTGACTTGCTGAGAAGTGTTCTCATTTCCCAGGGCCGACCCCTCAGTGTCAGATGTGCGGTTTCTGGTTCCTTAGTATCTAGGGTTGAAAACTTTTGGCCCTCTGTTTAACTTTCTTTAGTTTTATAATTAAAAAATAACATAAGAGGAAAAGCTAGCCCTGCGTGAACCTTTCCACCTTTCTGTTGTGCCGTTCTGACAGTTGTGAACCATGTTATTGATGGTGCCCATGACTTAGAGAAGGGGCTGGAGCGTGTCTGCTTGGGACTTGACGCTCACTTTTGTCTTTGTGTTCTTCCTGGTGGAGACAGTGTACTGACTCCTGGACGTCGGGCATCCGGTGAGGACAAGTGTGGGCTCCGGGCACTTGCCAGCTGTTGTGCACAAAATCACAAGTATGTGCTGCTCTACACTCTTGTGTGGCGTGCTTTCTGATTTTATTGCTACTTAGCTCATTTAGAACTACCTTTCAAATGGAATTGCTGAATTATGTGTGCTGTTTTGACTTTTTCTGGTAAATAGAATATTAGCTAGGTGGTCCTGAAGTACCAGCTTAAAGCAGTGTTTGTGAGATCAGTTTTAAGAATACAATTTTTTTCTTTTGAAACAAGGCTTCTATTTTGATACACTTGCTTATGCTCGGCGCTGACTCGCCAGCCCATGAGACCAAAGTTCTGTGTTGCCTTTGTCGCCCGCCAGTGAGCTCAGCAGTGCTGCCAGGCTGCCTGTGCGCGGGGCCCCTTGGCTCCCGGTGCTCAGCGCAGCAGCGTCTGGGACGTGCAGACAAGAGCCAGCTGCAGCCAGAGGGACCCGTCGTGCTCGGGGCTTTCGGGGCCCCTCCTTAGTTTATACAGGTGCTGAAGATGATCACCATGTCCCCTTGAGATCGGTAAGGGCGATTCTTTTCTGAAAGCTTGGGCGAACAGAGAGAAAAAGATGGTGTTGCTCCGGGAGAGTCAGCAGTCAATTTGTAGAAGCGTGGGTAGAAGCCTTTGATCCGTGAAAGACATGTGGCCTTTGCTAGGTCAGCCTCACCTTGTTCTGGGGTGGTTGGGGTTTCGGGTATGCTTCATGCTGGAGATGCTGCTGAGCCGGAGACTGTGTGTGTAAACCTCCAGCCTTTCCATTTCTTTCCAGTGCAGTCTTGTTGGTTTCAGGTTGTGCTGGTAGTTTTAGGACTAAATCCCCAAGGAGGAAATGCGTGTGAAGGATTCAGTGTGGTCTGTGGGTCTTTCCCTTCCATCTGAGGTCACTGGAGTTGACTTGTATAGTGATTGTCTGCTATCATTCGGGCATGTGGCTTTATTGAAGGCTGTAGCCTGGTTAGCCCTTATTTGGTAAGAATTTTATTTTTTATTTTTTTCATGTTTACTTATTTATTTTGAGAGAGTGAGCGAGAGAGAGAGCGCATGCGCCTGCGTGAGTGGGGTAGGGGTGGAGAGAGAGAATCCCAAGCAGGCTCTGCGCTGGCAGCGCAGAGCCCAGCGAACTCCCAAACCAACTCCCGAACCGTGAGATCGTGACCCAAGCCAAAATGAAGAGTCTGACGCTTAACCGACTGAGCCACCCAGGCGCCCCTAGACTACATCATTTTTTTTTTTAACCTTTATTTATTTTTGAGACAGAGAGAGACAGAGCATGAATGGGAGAGGGTCAGAGAGAGGGAGACACAGAACCTGAAACAGGCTCCAGGCTCTGAGCTGTCAGCACAGAGCCTGACGTGGGGCTCGAACTCACGGACTGTGAGATCATGACCTGAGCCGAAGTCGGACACTTAACCGACCAAGCCACCCAGGTGCCCCCCTATTTATTTATTTTTAAATTAAGAAGTAGTTCTAGGGGCACCTGACTGGCTCAGTCAAGCATCTGACTCCTGATTTCGGCTCAGGTCATGCTCTCAGGGTCGTGGGTTGGAGCCTGCTTGGGATTCTCTCCCTCTCTCTCTGCCTGTCCCCCACGAGGCCCCGTGAGTGCTCTCACAAAAAATAAAATTTAATTTAAAAAAGATATTTAAAAAGTGTGTTTAATTTTTTTTAACTATCTTACAGAGGAATTGTAAGACTGGTAGAAAACACTTTCTTAACCATTTGAGAGTAAATTGGGCACACGAATCCTCATCACCCTTGGATATTTTGGGGTGTTTCCCACAAATAAGATACTCTTCCTCCTTAACCACAATACAACCATCAAAATCAGGATGTTAACAAGAATGCTTTGCTACCTTCAGACCCATTCACATTTCACCAGAAGAATCCACTCAGAAGCACACAATAACATTTCATTGCTGGGTCTCTGTGGTCTTCAAACTGAAACATTTATGGGGCTCCTGGGTGGCTGTCAGTTAAGCGTCCGACTCTTGACTTTGGCTCAGGTCATGATCTCACGGTTTGTGGGATCAAGCCTGCGTCGGTCGGGGCTCTGTGCTGACAGTGTGGAGCCTGCTTGGGATTCTCTCCCACCTGCCCCTCCCCTGCTCGCACTCTCTCTCTCAAAGTAAATAAAACAAGCATAAAAAAAACAAAAACCAACAAACAGGACTATTTATTCCACCTTGCCTTGGCTTTCTTGGTCTCGTCCTTTAATGAGTACAGACACTTATTTTGTAGAATGTCCCTCAGTGTGTATTACATTTTGATTGGATTCAGGCTTTGTTATTTTGGCTGGAATAGCACAGAAGGAATTCTGGGTTTTCTCTGCATTCTGTCAGATGGCACACAGGTTCAGTTTGTCCCATTATCAGTGGTGCTCACTTTGATTGCTGATTAAGGTGGTGTCTGCCAGATTCTCCATTGTGGAGTCTGTGTCATTAGTAAGTACATGCTGGGAGCTGCTTACGAAGCTAAATATTCGTTCCTGTCAAATCTTCATTTTGGTCATGTGTCTGTATCGATATAGGCTAACCGTTGCCCATTTTACTTACATTATCAACCTTTATCCTTCCTTACGGTAATGTTCGTATTGACTGGAGAGTGCCCCCCTTAAAGCTGGCTCCTGTGTCCTTCTGAAGCTTCCCCCATATTTGTTTAGAAACTCTTACTTTTTGGTACAGCAAGACACTCTGGGCTCTTCACGTACCTTCCCTTCCCTTCCCTGGACCTGGAATCAGCCTTTTTCTTCAAAGACACCTCCTTTTATGGCAAGTGGTACTAAGAGAAGCAGAGTCTGGGCACCAGGTAGGTTGTTGTTGAAGTATTACTGGCCCAGGTCCTCTCGGTGGAGAGAGCCACAGAATGTGTGTGTGTGTGTGTGTGTGCGCGCGCGTGCGCACACACACACACACGTATACACAGGTACCCATATGCACACGTGTGTGTTTATGACACAGTCATGTCTACTTTTATCTCTCAATTGTAAAACATGAGTTTTTCTCTCTGTTGAAACACATGAGTTCATTCCAGTACTTCCAACTCCGATCAGATATGTTGGTGTTCATTCCAGTTTCTCCCTTTTAAATTGGTAGCTGTCTTTTCCAACGATGATACTCCTTGATTCCGGTATCCCTTAATGTATTTGCTTATTTGAGTAGTCAACCCTGTGTGTTAACCAATCTCCTGCACGGATGTCTTCTGCCCTCTTCACCTCACTCAGCCTCTGCAACGTTCCCACCCCATGGAAGTGGCCTGCCACTTCACCTGGGCTGTGAAAACACCAGTGATGTGGACACCCTCTTACAGGGAAGCCCATAGTCTATTTTTAAAAAATAAAGCCCTATATACTGTTTTTGCTCTCTCCAGGTCATTACCTGAACCGTCGTTTGATTGTTTGAGACCGTGCCTACTGTGGTTTGGACATGTCACCGTGTAGTTACCACTTGCTCATCTATGCGAACTTGTGTTCTTTCTAGTTCTTTGCCTTTGACGGAGCTTCTGTGAGTTTTCTTCTGTGTGTTACACCTATGCCTTCTGCGTTCTTCTGCAGGTGCTTCTGGAGAGTGGCTTCTTTGAAGTGTGATTGCTGAATTGGATTGTGTGTCTGTTACTTCATGATGTGTTTTTAAATTGCCTTCTGGTTTTACACATCCCCAATAGTCAAGTGGCCTGTTTTTCCTCACCATTTGAAAAATTGTACCACTTTTTTTTTTTTTTTTTAAGTAGGCTTCATGGCTAGTGTGGAGCCCAGCAGGGGGCTTGAACTCATGACCCTGAGATCAAGACCTGAGCTGAGGTCAAGAGTCAGATGCTCAACCGACTTAGCCACCAGGCGGCCCCCAAAATTGCACCACTTTTATTCATGTTTGTTGATCTCATAAAGGGCTGAGTGAAGATGAACGTCCATTCCTGTTTATGTGTGGTTTGTATTACTTTTCTATGAACTGTGTGATCACATCCTAGCTTGTTGAGATGTTTGCCAAACAGAGAACTCTTACTTGTATCCTAACTTCTCTAGTAGATGATCTGTGCTATATAAAATTCTTAACCTCTTACGAGGGTCAAATGAGTCAATACCTTCCTTGATGGTGTCTACGGTCTGTATCCTCGGTAGACTTTTGCGCCCCCAAACCACTGGCTTTTCTCCTCAATCTTCTAACTCCCTAAGGCTTGATTTTTTACTTTCAGATCTCTAATGCAGTTGGAATTTATTTTGGTGTATAGCATGAGATAGAGACCAATTTTTATATTTTTCCAAAATGGAAATTTGTTATTGGCCCACTTCTGTCTGTTGCTATCCTTCCTTACTAATTTGGAGGGGCACTTGTATCAAGTGGTAAACTCATAGTACTCATGAGACTGTTTCATTCATACTTTTCCCTCTTTCTTAACCAACACCAAGTACTAGTTACTATTGCTTTGTCATGTGTTTTGCTAGTCTTTGAATCTCAACTCTTTTTTTTTTTTCTTCTTTTGAGGCCAAATAATCTAGGCAGATTTTAGGTGGATTTGGGAACTTTTTTTACAGTTAAAAAAAAAAAAAAAAAAAAAAAAAAAAAAAAAAAAAAAGCTCCTGGGATGTTGGGTTAGTTTCTTAGGGATGCCCTAATAAATTGCCATAAATTTAGTAGCTTCAAACAACACAAATTTACTCTCTCACAGTTACGGAGGTGAGAAATCGGAAATCTGGCAGGGCCGCACACACCCTCTGTGGGCTCTGGGGGAGAAGCTGTTCTCTGCCTCATGTGGTTTTTGGTGCCTGCCTCTACACTCCTTGGCTTATGGCCACATCACTCCAGTTTCTGCCTCTGTCCTCTTACAGCTCCCTTTTCTGTGTGGGGTCTCTCTGCTGCTCTTTTATAAGGGCACTTAACAGTGGCATTTAGCACCTGCCCAGATAATCCAGGGCAGCCTCCTTAAGATCTTTAACTTAATTTGGAAAGACTGTTTTTTCCAAATAAGTTAACACTTGCGTTCCACCTATTAGGAGCTGGTGCCTCTGGGGGGGGCCGTTTTCAGCCTACCACAGATGTTACTGGGCATCTCCTTGAGGGTGTAGATGAACTTGGAGGGGACAGACAGCTTTGTGAGAAGTCTCTTGGACTGAAACCTGGCATCATCTCCGTGATATGGGCCTTTAGCGTGTGTTGTGTGTGTGCTTGTGTGTGCTTTGTATGGCTGATGTACTAAACTTTCCTTTAGTTTTCCTAGCTTTTTGTTATAATAGAGGGGACTTCTAAGATGGTCATCTGCAAATAATGACATTTGTCTCTGCTTAATTACGTCTACTTAGGTTGCATATTTGACACTCTGTGACAATAGTAGACATCCTTGCCATTTGGATACTTTTTACACAAACATGATATATTTTATCTCTTGGAAATATTCTTCATATAGCCTTTTCCTTCTATTGCTGATGTTAAATTCAATAGGAAACAAGGAACAGACACTGAATTTCCACATTCTTTTGAGCATTTTTTAAATGGCCCTCTATCAGGTCATGTGTGTGTGTGTGTGTGTGTGTGTGTGTATGTATGTATGTATATGTGTACGTATATGTATATATGTTCTCTTTTTAGCTATAAATTTGAGATGCATACATTTCCTGACATTGAATCCTTACTGAATCCCTAGAACAGACCCTACTTAGTCATGATGTCTTATTTTATAAACTAAGTGCTGGATTTATTGGTTTGGTGTTTTGTTGACAACTTTTTATGTTTGTAAACTGGTTTGTAGTTAAGATCTTTTCTCTGCAGCACCCACTCATTGATTGGGGAAGCAAACAGTGCCTTGATTTGCCTCTGGGGGCCACCCTTTTCACCACGTACAAACTGTGTGTTTTGGATGAAAGGGCCCAGCTGCATGGGTGGACCCTGATTGGACACAGCTAATAGACATATCCTATCCCCTTGGTCCCTTGACTATGGTTATTGGTCCCCTGGTGGGCTTAGAACCCAATTAATGCCAGTGAGATACAAAAATAAATTTGTTGGGGCCCCATGGGGCAAAGAAGCTCTTACTTCCTTGGGAGCTACCAGAAGACATAATTACTGCCGTTTGTAATGGTTCTTATTTCAAAACCAAGCAAGGATAGTATTGTATCATTGTGACATTGTATTCTCTGTGTGTTCTTTTCTTTGTAAGACTAGCAGGAGTTAATTGCTCTTTCATTGCTATTTTCAGAAAAACTGGTTTTGGTTTTGATTGATCAGGTCAGCTATTTCTTGTTTTTGTTTTCTATCTCACCAGTTCTTCTTTTATTTTTTCTACTTTCTTTGATTTTCTCTTAACATTTGACTTGAATACTTAGCTCATTTATCTTCATTTTTCCTTATAATAAAACTTATACGTTTGATTCACCCTCTGAGTACAGCTTTGGCAGCATCTTTTTAAAGTTTATTTATTTTGAGAGAGAGGGAGGGAAAAAACATGAGTGGGGGAGGGGCAGAGAGAGAGAGGGAGAGAGAATCCCAACCAGGCTCTGTACTGTTGGATGTGGGGCTCGAACCCACAAACCACAAGATTATGACCTGAGCTGAAAACCAAGAGTCAGACACTGAACCAACTGAGCCACCGAGGCGCCCCACCTATAAACCAACTTTAACAATTGTCACGTTTTGCCATTTTTGGTTTGTTTTCCTCTGCCCCCCCCCAAAACATTTTTAGTTTTGAGTATTTTATTTCATTAAAATTTTTTTTTAATGTTTATTCATTTTTGAGAGAGAGAGAAAGAGAACACGCACAAAAGCAAGCAGAAGAGAGACAGAGAGAGGGAGATGAAGAATCCAAAGCAGGCTCCAGGCTCTGTGCTGTCAGCACAGAGCCCGACATGGGGCTTGAACTCATGAACTGTAAGATCATGACCTGAGCTGAAGTCGGATGCTTAACTGGCTGAGCCACCCAGGCGCCCCTTGAGTATTTTATTTTAAAGCAAATCTCAGATTTTGTGTTACTTGTAAATAAATACTTTGGCATGTATCTTTAGTAGAGGAGGGCTTCAAGAAGTCATAGCTGGCAAAATTAGCTGTACGTTGTTAATATCATCCAGTATCTATTGTGTTTGGTTTTCTCCAAATGTCATATTAGGGTTGGTTTGAATCAAAACCTAAAGAAGGTCTCTCCACACACTGCATTTCGTTGGTGCCTCTTTTGTCTCTTTTAAAATATATCACAATTTTCTTATATATATATTTTTTTAACGCCATTTATTTACAAAAGCAACAGGGCCATTTGTGCTGTGGAATTTCCCATATTCTGGATTTGGTTGATTCTATCGTGGTATGTGGTATGTTTCTGTGACCCTCATATTTCCCATAAACCAGTGGCTATGTCTAGATGCTTAATTTGTTTCGGGTTTGATGCCCCCCTGGAGGAGGGGTGAAGTGGGAGGGAGGAGAGGTGTCAAGAGTATACCCTACACTGTGCTGTGGACCATATTGCATTATACCAGGAGGCATCACGTCGGTCATTTGTGATGTTAAAATTGATCAGTGGTTACCGTGTCAGCAGGCTGATTCCTTTATGTTCTTTACCAACCAGGGATCTAATGGGCTTAACTGCCTTTTTGCTTGTGTCCATTATTATTTCATTGGCGTATTAGTTTCCTTTTGCTGCTGTAACAAATTACCACAGACTCGGCTGAAGTCCGTCTCACTGGGGTAAGTCGTGGTGTCGTCAGGGTCTCCTTCTGCAGGCTTGTAGGAGAGACTCGGTTAAAGTACACGATTTTGAGGATGCTTGTGATTACACTTAGGTCCCACCTGTGCAATGCAAGGTACTCCCCCCTACCCCCCATCTCAGTGCTCTTAACCTAATTCATCTGTGACGTTCACAGGCTTCAGGAGTAATGACTTGGGTATCTTGGGGGACAGTGATTTAGCCTATAATTGGCAAGTGCAAAATGAAGATTTTTCTATTTCTGCATTTATTAGCATTCTCTTATAAAGAAGGTTTCCCATCTCAGTTCTGGTTACTCTGCAGTACAGTTCCTTCTCGTCTTTATCGCTGTTTAGTGTGCACCAGGACTAGCACCTTCCAACGTGACAGACCATTTTTGTGGCTTTTTTTCTTCTAGTCTCATAAACTTATGGGTATGTATATAGTTGTGTGTCAACCCATCAAAGCCATTTTTTGAAGCTCGTGTTATTTCCCCAAGTTGGCTCTGTGTTCTTTGGATGTGACCCTGTGAGTCTGTAACTGCTTCCTTTCTGTCACAGCAAGGTGTCCCACCTTGTCCATATTCTTTAGCAGACCTGAGGTTTTTCTGAGGAGCCCTGGCTCCTTTTAGTGGCATGTGGTGTTTGGATGCCACAGTCCATATGCTAGGTAGGGATGCTCACTGCCACTGTGTTGTGTTAACCATAAAAATAAAGCAGCATGTTAAAAATGGATTTTGTTGAAGAATAACAGAATTACAATCGCAGACGTGCAAGCTATAGCAAAAGGGTAGGCGAGTCCGACAGAGAAGAGGAACGTAATGAATTATTACTCACTGAGCCTATCCGTGTAACCGGCATCAAGAAGGACATACTTTGTTTCTAGAGTTTGTATGTCTCTGATTTGTCTGACTAAAAAAACCTATGAATTGTGCTATATTCAGATGAATTCGGCCTCCATCCCTTTCCCCTCCCTTCTATGGACATTGTTTCCTTCCATCCTCTCTTTTTAAAAACATGAGCAGATAAGTATATGCTATATGCGTGTGCGCACACGCAAGTGTGTGTGTATAGAGGCAGTATTTCTGATTCTTTCTTAGAGGAAGGCAGCATACTCTCTATACCTGCTTGCTGTCCTCTGTTGCCTTTGTTATTAACCGTAAACCCTGGAGATCACGTATACTAGTGTGGGAAACCTCTCCCGTGCCTTATATGCTGCATGTTATTTCATGGCATGGATATAGCATGATTTGTTTAGTCAGCCTCCTCCTCAATGGAAGTTTTGGTCGTTTCCAGACTTTGTTACCTTTTTATTTCTTACTGTTTCTGCTGCCGCCCTTCTGTGTAATCCTTCCTTCACACAGTAGGTAGAGTCCATTCCAGATAGCTGCTTAGTGTCCGCTTGGAGTTGGCCTCGGTTTTCTCTAGTCTGGCGCCACCATGCTGATCTGCCCTACTGCTTCTTACCCTTGACTCCCTGTGTCTTTACCCTACATCCCTCTTTGGTTGGTGCTGATTTTCTAGTAGCGGGGTTAATAGTTTGCTCTTGCCCTGCGTACCATTCTTTCTCAACAGGTGAAATGTCTCAGTTCCTGCTCCCCAGAGGCCCTTACGGTACGGTGGCCTGCTCGGAGTCCAGGATATCAGGTGTCTGACTCAGGACAGAGTAAGATGTATCTGCTTTGTTCTGTGCATTGGACTTGTATTAGTGCACCTTTACGTTGAATTCTTTAGGGCGACAGCTATGCCAGGAATTCTTTAAATCTAAAAGTGAGGTTTGCTCCCTAGAGCAGACTCAGAAAGACGGTACTGGAAGAGATAATGGAGTCCCACCTCCTCATTTGACAAGTGAGAAAACAGGCCAAGTGAAGAGGTGCGACATGTCTACGTTGAGTGTCCACCAGGGCTTAATACCCTAAACAGGAGAGAATCCAAAAGCTTGCTTTTTCTGATACTTGATTCCTTGTGGAGAAGCATTACATTTCCATTTGGATAGGACTGGCTCCAGTTTAGGTATTTTACCCAAGGCTTTAGCTAACTTGGTGTCTCTACTCTAGCATAGTGTTGTATAGAGATGACCTAAGTTCATTCTAGCTCATAGACCTTTTCTTTTTTTTTTTAATTTTTTTTTAACGTTTATTTATTTATTTTTTTTTTACTTTTTTTTTCAACGTTTATTTATTTTTGGGACAGAGAGAGACAGAGCATGAACGGGGGAGGGGCAGAGAGAGAGGGAGACACAGAATCAGAAACAGGCTCCAGGCTCTGAGCCATCAACCCAGAGCCTGACGCGGGGCTCGAACTCACGGACCGCGAGATCGTGACCTGGCTGAAGTCGGACGCTTAACCAACTGCGCCATCCAGGCACCCCCTAACGTTTATTTATTTTTGAGACAGAGAGAGACAGAGCATGAACGGGGGAGGATCAGAGAGAGGGAGACACAGAATCCGAAACAGGCTCCAGGCTCCGAGCTGTCAGCACAGAGCCCGACGCGGGGCTCAAACTCACGGACCGTGAGATCATGACCTGAGCCGAAGTCAGCCGCTTAACCGACTGAGCCACCCAGGCGCCCCGCTCATAGACCTTTTCTATGTAGATTGTAGGAAGAATAAACGTCTTTCAAGTATAAATTGTTGCCTTTGGTCAAATTGTAATTATTTTGTTTCTTATAGTTTTAAGGGTTTTCTAGGCAGAAGATCAAAAGTATTTTTTTTAATCGTAGGACTGAGGGGGAATACTGCCAGAGCCCTCCTCTATAGGCATTCCATCGCTGTCATGCCCTTACTGTCCTCTTCCCAGAACCACCATTACCTTGAGGTGCTTGCCGTGGTCCCCAGTCTGTCACCACTGTGAAACCTGTGGCATTCGGAGACACGAATGACCCAACGGTCACTGGATGCATTTCCACCTGGAAGTACTTGGTTCCTGTAATGAAACGAAGAGTTTTAGACGTGGGGGCGACCCTCAAGAGGGGTCTGTCTGAGCAAGCCGTTGCCACATGGCGGGCGTGCCTGCTCCAGTGACTGTGCTCACTCTCAGGGGCGGTTTTCTGTCTGCCCAGGGGAGACGTGTCTCTGCAGTCTCTCCCTGTCCCTCACTTTTCCTAGCTGTGTGTGCTGGGAGCTGGGCAGAACTCACCCCTTCTATCCTGCTCTTCGAATATGTAAAGACCGGCTTGGGTATCTTCCAGTTGCCGGGGCCTTTAATAAGTTCGTGTAAGGCCTCCTCTCTCTGCAGTCAGCAGTCCCTCACAAGGAAGTGAACAACAGAAAAGTCTTACTTCAGATTTCTTGCTGATAGCGCGGTCTAATAAAACAGCAAAGAAAATAATTCTTGTGACTCTGTCTTTCACTGATTTGTGGTAGCTAATGCTACTTAATAATACCTCTTTATTTCCCTCTCCAAATGGAAGTGTCTTTGTGGAAAAAGTAAGGAGCATCATCTGATACAGAACTAGGCTTCTCCTGCAGGTAATCCACATGAGCACTTAGCATATGTCCATCCATCATTTCTAAACCTTTTAAAATACACCTTTTTTGGGTAAGTGTTAAAAGAAATATGTGCTCTTTTTACGTGTGCTCACCTCCCAACTTCATAAAATGGCTCCTTTTTCAAGTCAGTAAGTATCGTCCCCTCTTCCTCTCTCCAGCTCTGATGCTCGTGTGTCCTGGTGCCTGGCTCTGTGCTCCCTGTTCTCCTCGGTGGCTCGGCTACCCTAGAAGTAGCTCGTGGGTATTTTATGTACATACAAGCATGTTTCTGTCTATGGCACTGCTGGCTACGTAGCAATAGGATACAGAGCTACCCCTTTCTCCGGAGTTGACTCGGACACTGGTCCTACGGTTGAGGGAAGGACACTTATTCATTCACCAGTCTTTGTTTTTTTAAATGTGTATTTATTTTTGAGAGAGAGAGACTGGGGGACGGCAGAGAGAGAGGGAGACAATCCCAAGCAGGCTCTGCAGCTGTCTGTGCAGAGCCCAACATGGGGCTCAAACTCACAAACTGAGATCATGACCGGAGCTGAAATTAAGTCACATAGATGCTGACTGAGCCATCCGGGCGCGTCCCTCCCCCCCACCCCCAGCCCATTCCCCCATCATTGGTTGCAGGGCTGCAACCTAGTATCCGAGGGTCTGCTGACTGGATACTACATAATCTCTGTCTATACAAACCAAACAATGTGTTACCTAGGACATACAGCATCAGTTTCTTTTAAGTGGATCAAGAACTTAAGACACAGGGAAATTAGAATATCACATTCCTTGAGGTTTTTAAGAACTGTTCACCTAACTGACATAATTCTTTAAAGCAACCTGCCCTCATTGAGAACTTCAGTGTGATAAGTTGAATATCCGTAGAACCATTTCACTCTTCTTTCCTTATTGTATTATTTTTAAATTATGTGGTTACGTACGTTAACAGTCAAGACTGGCATAAACAGCTTTGGGAGCAAGCATACACCATCCCAGGTGGGAGCTGGATTTCAGGGCATGCTGGAGGCCGTCAGTGCATGGAGGGTGGTCCGTTCCTCTGTCTTCTGGTTGGTGGGGACTGGCTCACTCAGCAGGTTAGTTAGAGTTTGGGCCCTGCCATCATCTGTTTATGCAGCCCCTTGCTAATAGAAAGAACACCAATGTCCAATCTTTTGCTCCTGCAGAAATGCTATAGTACATTTGTTTTTTATCACGTATGTGAGCATATGTGGGAGAAATTCTAAGTAGGAATTGCGGGGTCAAAGAATATTCGTATTTTAAGTTACAATATATAATCAAATTGCTCTCCAAAGAGATTCCATCAGTTACTCCTCCAGCCATAGCAGTTTCCTGTACCTTTTCCGACACTCATGAAACTCCATTTTTGCCAAACTGAGAGGCGTAATGTAGCATCTTTTCTTACTTTGAACTTGCATTTTCTTTTGTGCAAATCAAAGTTTTCTGCATTTCTGTAAAAGATGGTTGTATCTTTTGCTCTTTTTTTGGTTGTTAATGGGTTTTTGGAGTCCTTAGAAGAGATGCCGTGAACTAAACTTGGTCACGTCTTCCCTGGAAGTCCTTGAGAGCGCCCCCTGTGCCACACACCCCAGGGCATTTGTGGCCGTGGAGACGCGACATAGTACCCATTTTGTGTTCCTTCCCCTCATCTATTTATTTTAAACAAGAAATTTGTAGTAAATTGATTAGGGACTTTTTAAAAAAGGCTGATATAAAGTTTATTAACAAGAAAAAACTTTTTGTCAGATTACATTTCTGCTTTGGTTTGGAAAGCCAGCTCTATAGCACTGTAATTCAAGTAAGAGTCTCACGTAGGATTTAAAGTTTTCTGTTGTCCACCTTAAAAATGCAAAAAAGAAACAAGTGAAATCAAGTCAATAATGTATTTTGTTTAACCCACTCCAAAACATTGTTTCCTCATGTAATCGATAGAACATTATCAGTAAAGTGTTTTACGTTTTTCACATGAAGTCTTCCAAATCCAGGGTGTATTTGAGGTGTAGAGGGCTTACCAGTTTGAACTAGCCACGTCTCAAGTGTCAGTAGCCACGTGTCACCGGTATATGCTGGCCAGCATGGCTCTAAAGAGTAGTTTTCATTTCATTTCTATGGAAATCCATTAACTTACTCTTTTGAACCTAACATTTGTCCCGTCCGCTTTTTTTTTTAAATGTTTGTTTATTCTGAGAGAGAGCGTGTGTGTGCGCGCATGCACGAGCAGGGGAGGGGCAGAGAGAGAGAGAGAGAGAGAGAGAGAGGTTGAGAGAGAATCCCAAGCAAGCTCCGTGCTATTAGCACAGAACCTGACGTGGTGCTTGATCTCCCAAACCGCGAGACCATGATCTGAGCCGAAATCGAGTCCAGATGCTTAACCGACTAAGCTACCCAGGCACCCCTGTCCCATCCGCTTTTTAAAGAGTTATAAGGTGTGCTTATCTGACACATGTTCTTAAATTAGACTCTAAATAAGTGCTACTCTTTACTCATCTGTATAAAGATATGCTGGTGGGGCACCTGGGTTGCTGTGTCGGTTAAGTGTCCGACTCTTGATTTCGGCTTAGGTTATGATCTCACAGTTGTGACATCGAGCCCTGCGTAGGGCTCCACGCTGGGCGCAGAACCTGCTTGGGACTCTCTCCTTCCCTCTCTCTCTCTGTCCCTCCCCTGTGTGTGCACGCTCGCTCTCTCTGTCAAAATAAGTAAACAAACTTTAAAAAATGCCGATCATTTCAGTATTCATAAAATTAATGTAGTAGATTTCATTTAGTGAAATTAAATGCGGATATTCCCATACAGTGAGATACCTGTTGTAGGGGAGTTTATCTTTCTTGATCTTTTCAGCAATTTACAAAGGCCTCAGAGGTTTATAAATGGGAAACTTGCAAAATGTTGAGAGCTTAAACAACTTGTCAAGGTGACCCAAATAGGATCTGAGCAAGATTCTGAACTTCTGTCCTGACAACAAGCTTGGTGTTCTTTATACAGTCTGTTTGCACTGTGGGTGCCCCTTATGACTTAGTTAAAACATAGGTTAAAGAGAAATACATGAAATCTGGTGCCACTGTCATTGAAGACAATTGTTACCCTCTCTGTCACTTCCTGAAAAGAAAGGACACCGATGCATTTAGTGGGGAGAGAACGAAGGGGGGCAGTGGAAAGCGTGGATGGTGGCTATGTATTTCTCTGTCGTCTGAACTTGGACTACTTGATTTTAGGGAAACAAGGCTGCCAAGTTGAATGTACTTATCGTAATAAAGATTATTTCCGAGCCAAAGAAAGGAACCTAGTTTTGATGTGTTATTAGAATATGCTACCAGTCAACTTGACACTGCAGTTTATAGCCGAGCATGAATAAGCTTCATCGTACAAGGATTTTTTTAGTATATTTCAGCTATCGAGGGGGATGAGAACATACTCTTCTTTGCCCTGGCCCACCTACCACACTCATTATGGGAGAGCAGACTGTGAACACTCCCGTCCCTTAGTGCCAACTTCTTACAGGACTGCGGGGCCTCTGAACAAGTTTCCAAACCTGAGTGGCTCCCACAGCCTTGGAGATGTCCACTCCAAGGACATCCACTGTTCTTCCCGACCCTGATCAGCACGGCCCGCCTCACTGAGTCCTGTCAGGTAATTAGTGAAAGCGAAGAGGGTAAGTAGTCTACATTATGCACCTTAGTTTGTTTATCTGTGTTTATCCATTGACAGGTCGTTCAGAATTGTTGGCTGTTGCTAACAGTGTGCTGTGATGACCAACATCCTTGCATACACTTCCTTTTACTCACGTGGGAGAGCTTTTTTCCATAAGTAGAAGTCTGACAGTAGGGTTGTGTCCCATGGTATTTGCATCTTTGGTCTTAGTTGGCCTTGCGAGTGGTATATAAAGTAAGGGCCTATGCTTTTTCCTCATCTAGATAACCAGTTTTCCCAGGGGCATCAATCGTCAGTTCATCCACAAGGCCATCTCTGATAAAAGTGATGGCTGTCTGTTAAGGTGGCCAGGCTCGGTGCCTCTTGTCTATGTCATTGTTCTCTGTGTCTGTCCCTGCACGAACACCACACTGTCTGAAGTACTGTAGCTGTCAAATCTCCGAGCCGTAATCGGCTGTTCGTGGCCTTTGATCTTTTGTAGAAGATTTGTTGCATAAATACAATTGCATATGTAAGTAGCTTAAAAATTATTTACAGAAATACAGTATTACAAAAATGGTATGTAGAAATACTGTTGTCTAAATAAAAATTGCATACAATCTAGTTGCAAAACTCCACACACACAGCACACCCCGCACTGAGTTTCCAGTCTGACTAGGGGAGAAGGACAGTCTTTGCAATTGAGTCTTCCTACATAGGTAAATGTGGCATTTCTCCATTTAGTTAGGTATTTTCTGTATTTTGACAGAGGTTTTTAGAATATTGTCTACAAATTTTACTATTTTCTTACTAGACTTATTGCTGATGTTTGGTGCTGATGTTTTGGAGCATAATCGATTTTGTGTACTGATCTTATTTCCAGAAAACTTTTAGTTCTAATAGTGTGTCTGTAGATCCTCCTGGATCTTGTACTTAGTTGTACTGCCTGTGAGCACTGCAGTTTGTTGTTTACGGTTCTCATACGTTTCTTTTTCTTGCCTTCCTGCCCTAACTATAGGATCTCAAGTGTAGATTTGCACAGACAAAGTGCTCCGTTTCAACCTGTCGTTGTCATGATCCTGAAGTGAATGATTCTAATGAGGGCATCTGGTAGACACCAGAACTAGCATCTGGTTAAGGAAGTGCCCTTGTATTCCTCCTTTTTATCAGGAATGGGCAAGCTCTATCAGATTCTTTATTGGACTGTTTTGAGGGGATAAAATCATTCTTGCCCTGGTGTAATAACATGGTGAATTACTTCATCTTTTTGATACTGCAGCACCTTGCATTATTGGAATAAAATTGACATTCTCATTATATATTATTTGTTTTGACTTTCTAGATCAATTTGCTAGATTATTAAGTAGACAAAATTCATACATTCATGTTAGCCTTGTCTGGGAAAGTATTAAAGTCCCCTAGCTTTGTGAGTTGAGTTGGGAAGGTAATTTCTCAGGGTTTCCTTACAAAAAAAAGCATCTGGGCCTGTCTCTGTGTTGAGGTTTTTATATTTGTTTCTTTGAAAATTGGGGGAGAATTGGTTGTGTGAACTTTTCGTTTCTAACAGACTCAATTTGGGTGACTTGTTTTTCTGGAAGTTGCCTGTTTAGTCTGTTTTTCAAGGTGTACGTGTGTGCATGTGTGTTCAAGTTTTTGAACTCTGCAGACTTCTGTAGAGTTCTTCTATGATTTTTCAGAGTCTGTGCCGTGGCTATAGTTTCAGCCTCCTTGAATTCTTAGTATTGGCTGTTTATACTTGTTCTTATTCTTTTCCATGTCTTTTTTTTTTTTTTTTTTTTGGTCTGTTTTTTTTCAAGACTCAGCTGGAAGTTGTATTTATTCTCTCCCTTGTATGTCTTTTATTTCATTAATTTCTTAACTGTATTTATTTCAACTTTCTTTAGGTTTTCTATTCTTCTGATTTCAGGAGAGGATGATTAAATTTTAACTTTTTTCTCTTCACTAGTATGATGGCTTATGACTATAAACTTGTCTCCAAGCAACACTCTGGCTTGATTCCACAAGTTTGGATATATAACTGCTTATTGTTCAGTTCTAAATATTTTCAGATTTCTTCTTTGTCCCATGAGTTATTTGGAAGAAAGCTTTTAAATTTCTAGGCTTCTTAAAATTTTAAGTTGTCTCTAATCGATTGCGTCGTAGTCAGAGAATGTTGGTTGTGCTATTAATTCTTCGCCATTTGTTTTTGTTTTGCCTTAGCTGCTGGCCGGTTTTTATAAAAGTTCCATTATGATTGAAAAGAACATGTTCTTTCTAATAATTGGGAAAATTGTTGAAATTTTTTCCAATAAAGTAGGTTTATTAACTGCATTATTGTAATTATCTATACATTTTTAATCTTCATAATCCGTATTACCAAAAGAGTGAGTCTGTCTTCCTCTGTAAACCCTCCATACGTCAGCTTCTAGTAACCTTCCTGCTTTTACTGTATATATTTTGTAGCTGTGTTTTTAGATACATGTATAATCAATTGATTGGGATTTTTTATTCCTGACCTTAATAGTGCTTCTTATCCTACAGCCTATTTTAGTTAGTATGGCTAGCTCAGGTTTCGTCAAGTTAGAATTTGCTGGGAGTATTCAACCACCCTTTATTCAGCCTCTGGTCCACATGGTTTAGGTCGCTTAGGTAGCTTATAGCTGGATTTTGTATTCATATTACATTTTTACCACGTTTGGATTCGATTCTTCCATCATATTTTGTGCTTCCTTTGTCTTGCTTTTTCGTTGCTTGTCTTTTACTTCTTCTGCTTCCTATTCTGCTTTCTTTTTTCCTCTCTTTTAGTTGATAATATTGATACAAAGTATGTAACTGGCAATCACGTATATTGTAATGACTACCTCTGTACCTACCACCTAATTCAAGGTCTAGAACATTGCCGGTAACTTCTGTTTGGATCAGAGTTTGGTTTTTGGTTTGAAAGTTAAAAATTGTGCATTTACTAGATTGTCTTTAAGTTTGTATCATTTATTCAACAAGGGCTAAAATTAGTATCTCTGACCTCTTCTCAAATAATCTTGAAATACAGCAACTTCAGTTTCCTCCTTCTACCTCCTGTCTTATTGCTGCTTACAATTTTAATTGAATTTTGTGTTTTCATTTCTTCCACATTGTATTGTTGTTATTAGTATATGGTCAGTGCTTGTTTCACTTTGGCTAGGTACTGGTTTCTTTCCCAGCATTCCCTCCTGCTTTCATACTCTTCTTGCTAGAATATGTTCTCAAATCGTTATTCCAGCACTTTATCCACTAATAGTAATGGCTTTCTCTTCGTCTACATGTGTCTCTTTCATTCTTGTCCTGAAATGAAATGAAGGTGCCTCCTTCAGCATAGTTTTCAGGTCTTATTTCATTGTCCCCTGGTGGGCAGTGTGCTCTTTTGTGGTGTTCCTCTAGATAACCTGTCTTGTCACTAGTTGCTTATAGGTTCTACTCTTGTCTTTGTGGTCTGAGGTTTCACTGTAGTGCATTTCAGTGTGGATTAAATGGTGCTGCTAGCTACCTGTTCTCTTACATGGGGGTTGGATGGGTGTCTTTGCATTCTAGAATATTCTCTGCTATTTTTTCAGTATTGCCCTGTTCTTTATAATTGTTTCTTTCAGAACTTCTATGGGGCACCTGGGTGGCTCAGTCAGTTGTGTCCAACTTCGGCTCAGGTCATGATCTCACAGTTCAAGCCCCGCGTCCGGCTCTGTGCTGACAGCTCAGAGCCTGGAGCCTGCTTCAGATTCTGAGTCTCCCTCTCCCTCTGCTCCTCCCCTGCTCCTACGCTGTCTTTCTCTCTCTCAAAAATAAATAAAGATAAAAAAAAAAAAAAACAAAAAACTTCTATTGGACAGATGTTGGACTTCCACATCCTCTTGTCTACAGTTCTTAATCTCCTTCATTTATTCTATTTCTTGATTTTTTTTTAAGCCATCTTTATGTCTTACATCTCTAATCACTTTAGGGTTTTTTGTTGTTTTTTGTTTGTTTTTTTACAGTCTCAATCGGATAGTTCTGTCATCTGAAGTTCTTGAGTCCACTCCAATTTCAGTCTTATTACTTTTTGAATTTTGGACTTAGAGCCTCTCTACAGTGTGGGTAGATTTGTGGATATCCTTTGTAGCCTGGTATGAGGTTTTTCTGCTGAGTGAGACTGGTTTCTGATTTGCTGATTTCTAGGTTTGGACTAGGGGGTCTTGGAAAAATGGGGTTATAAGGATTTGAGCCCTGAGCCTTTTATTCATGGTTGCTACTGCTCAGTGGGAGTTCCCACCTCTCATACAAGCTGATTGGAAAGGATCTGTGCTGGTGGGCTTGTCCCCCCCCACCCCCACCCCCATGCCCTACCTCCTGCTGAGAGTTAGTCCTTTTGGGGATCATGGCTCTAAGTGGGTGGGAGGGTAGAGTTCTGTTCTTTTTACCTTGAACTGGCCCACATCTCCCATGTCCCTTTGAGGGCTGAAAACCCAAATGTCACAGACTGATGTTCACTTCTTGATGTAGCCATAGGGGGTTCACACATGATCCGGCGTGACTGTAGCTGGATGCAACCCTCTCAAAATTTGCCTCTACAAACTTAGTTTCAATACACTGAAGCTTGCTGGGAAGAAAAGCTGGTCATAATTATCAGCAAAGAAGCACCCTGGGATGGTTTGTAGCACAAATTCAACATTGTATTATGTAATATTTTTTTGTTAACTGTATGCTTTTAAACTTCTTTCAAGGCCTTCCATGCACCAGCTACTGTATGAGCTTCTGTCTGTGGTGACTTCCAAGCTTCACTGGCAGTTCCTGGACAGTGGACCTGCCAGCTGCTCACGAATCCCTCCTGTTTTCCCCCTTTACCCCCACCCCCCACCCCCGCCGCCCCCAACCCAGTCCTGAGACTTCAAAGCAAAACAACAGCACAACACACTTGTCTGAGTTGCTGGTTGATTGGTCTGGACAGAAGGCCTACCTTACAAACGCTAATAATGTAGTAAGGGACGCTACAGAATTCCTTGGTGCTTAAGAGCTTCTCCCAAGTCTAAGGCCATGGCACCTGTCCATGTCCTATTCTAGGGAGTTTGGGTACTGCTTTGGCAGTGAGTCCTTGGCTCCAAGTGGTGGATTTTTGTCTGCCTTCCATGGTTTTCTCTCCCCCAGTGATGTCTTAAAGGGTTCCCGGTGTCTGGGCTGGGCTGGGCTTCTTCCCTAGCCTTCAGCTTGTATGTACAGTTTTGCCTACTTGACCAACCAGTGGGCATCTCACACATCACATCTCCATTGTGAGTTTTTGCAGCACACTCCCCCTCTCCATTCAAGTCTTCCTTCAGTCTCCTCATCTCTGTGAGGGCAGCCAAGAACCTCCCTGCCATTCTTAACCGCTGTTGTGCTCTGCCTCCAATCAATGAGGGACTTCTTGGTGCTGCCTTCCAAATTTAGCCACCTAGTTCATGTACCCTTGCCAACCATAGTGGAAAGCTGGTGTCATCTTCAGACTGAACCACTGCAGTAGCCCAGCCCCCCAACCACATACTTTGACTGCATTCTACTCAAAAAGTACATCTGGTCAAACCTGCCACTCAAAACTCTAAGTCATCCTCGGAACCTAAGCAACACCTGCACCAGAACTATAGGCTGTGCTGACCTGGTTCCTGTTTAAGCCCACCTGGCTGTACCCACAATCCCTCATATGTCCCTCCCTGCCTCTTGCCCCCTGTGGCCCCAGGTATCTGTGGTGCGCTTCCATAATTGATGCAGGAATCTGTTCCTGACATTTCCATCAGAGATATAAACTAATATATACAAACTCCTGCAGGAGACCTGTACCCTTGATTTAAAACAGTGCAAACCTGACCTGCCATTCTCCCCCTCTAGGGTGGAAGTCTGCCTGAGGGCAGGGATCTTCTCTCCTGCTGGATCTAGGGTTGCGCATAGTAGGCACACCCATTCTTACCAATTTCAGTGAAGGGGATTTAACTGGTAGCCAGGGAATAGAGTAGGGATGCAAGGAACTGAACCACCTGGCAGTGAGAGGGAAGGAAAGTTTGTGCCCGAACTTTGGGGCCAGGCCGGCCGTGTTTGCATGGAGTTTGGTTAGGACAGAGTGGGGAGTTGTAAATGCTGGGGGCGGGGGCGGCGGGCAACAGTTTCCCTTGGGGTGCCTTTCGAGGTCCCTTGTTTTATTCTTGGGTGGGGAGGCAGTATTGCTAGTGACCTCGCTTCTGGAGCGGCTCGGCTGGCCGGTCGTGGGGGGTGGGGTGGGCAGATGCATTTCTCAACTCTCCGACCCCCTTTCACCCCCGCCTCAAGGGCCGCAGAGCTCTTTCGGAGTTGAGCCCGGTCTGCAGGCTGCTCGGCCTTGCGCGGCGGGACTGGGGCCGCGAGTGGGGACCCCACGGGGGGCGGCGGGGGCGGGGCGTGGGCGCGGCGGCGGCGGCGGCGGCGGCGGCGGGGGGGCGGGACGGGGCGGGGCGGCCGCCGCCTGACGTGTCTCGGCGGGATTGGAGCCGCCGCCCTATATAGCCGCGGGGGCCCGGGCGCCGGCCTCGGAGCGCGGCCGGCTACTCCGCGGCGGCGGCGGCGGCGGCGAGCGGACGGCGGGACGGACGGGCCGACCCCAAGGAGTGAGCGCGGGCCGGGGCGCGGGGGGGAGGGTGGGCCGGGCGCGAGCAGGGGTGGGGGTCGGCGGCGCGGGGAAGTTGGGGCGCGGGGCGGGCGGGGCGCGGGCTGCCGACGTGGAGCGCCGGGCGGGGGAGGGGCCGCGGCCGCCTCCCCCGTTCCCCCGCCGCCAACCGGGCGCCCCCTCCTTTTCCCGGGCGCCCCCTCCCCTTCCGCCGCTCGGCCCGGCCCGGGGGGCGGCTACGTGTCACCACTGCGCATGGGCCGCAGCGCCGGCTTGGGAAGAGTGAGAAACTTTCCCGAGTCCGCGATGCCGGCCCGCGCCCACCCCACCCCCAACCCTCGCCTTCTGCGGCGCCCGCCCCCACGAAGTCCCTCTCTCTCCGTGCCGCCCACTCCCCCCCCCCCACCCAGCCCCCTAGCCCAGGGTGGGGGAGGGGAGGCCGACCTGGGCCCCGGCCGCTGACGTGGGCGTCCGGCCGCTGAGTTGACCCCTCCCACCACCCCCCGCGCGCCCCTCCCCCGGCTCGGGTTGGGGGGAGGCTTGCCGGGCTGGGGGTGCAGCGCGGGTCCCGAAGGGCAGGATTGGGGCCAGCAGGGCGGTAGGGCCCCGTGCAGGCCTAGCCGCACCTTCACCTGCTGCCTGCCTACGTGGTCGGGTGGGTCTGCTGCCCTGGGGGGCTGCAGTGCAACTTGGACGCACCCCAGGGTCGGCGCACGAAAAGTGCATTACGGAAAAATACCGAATTTGGATGAAAGGCGGGGAGGCCGAGCGCGTTACTGCCCCTTTAAGCCTGTCCCCGCCCGCGGGCTCGCGTGGCCTGTGGGAGGGCCTGCTGAGGTGGCATCTGCGAAAGTTCCTCCTGCGGGACGGGTGCCGACTTCAGAACTTGGGGGAGCCGCTCACCTGGCCCTCGTTCGAACTTTTGGCCCGTGGGGAGCGCGTTTTTGTTCTCAAGTTCGGCGTGTGGGTCTTGAGAAGTATGTTGGAGAAAAAATTGGTTTTCCTTGTAGGCTTACTGTAGGCATAAAAGTAAATAGTTTTAATCTTGGAAGAAGAGGAAAGAAGTCTGAGTTTGCACTGCGGGTGTTTAGTACCAAGCACATTCAGTCCTGTCTTGGCGCGTGAAGCAGGAGCTTGTTAGGTGGCCCGGACGTGCCTCTCTGTTCTGTTCCTCGGGAGTTCTCCCTGCATAGACTTCTCGCTGGGGAAATGTAATTGACAAGGTCACAAGGGAATGCACATGTACTTGTCCAGAAGCAAAGGAAGTAAAATTCTCTCTTTAAAGACTTTCTGTGGTGTATTTGTTAGGACCGAGTTCCAGATGTGAACCACGGACGTTGTGACTGTGTTTCTCCCACGCAGCAGTCAGGAGTGCTTGCAGCTCCCTGCCACGGAGGACACTCTCTCTCTCTCTCTGCTTCTGTCTGTCCCCTTTCCTTTGGTTCTAGCTCTGCTGCTGCACAGTTGTATTTTGAGAGGTGCCTTTTTCCCCCCTGTGGACACTTAAACTCTGGGAAACAAGAGTTAAGGTCCAGGGTGAGAATAGTTGAAGATTTGCGTTAAGTGGATCTGAATGCTTCCTGCAGGGAAAGTAGTTGAGAACAAGCAAAATGATGTAGGGTCCGGGGCGATCTGGGGAAAACCCGGAGGAGACCGCTCCACGAGTCTGAAGCGATCTTGCAGAAAAGAGCGGGCTTGTTCTCTGTGGCGAGAAGGGGGAATAAAGTTGTGGATCTTGCCACTGTATACGGCACGCTGTTCTGATAGCTGTGTAGAGGTGGGGCGAGGCTCCTTTGGAAGGCAGTGCGGGGGCCTGTCCGGTGGTATTCAAAGGTTGCTGAAGGTCCCTTTCAAGCCTGATTTGAGTAGTGTTAGTACATCAGTCGAGGACCTGCGATAGCATGTGTTTGGCCTGTACTCCTTGATGGTGGGGCTTGTGTCAGGGCTCCTGCGCACTTAAGATAGCAGTGGTCACTGTGTGGTCGTCCAAGGACTCTGGAGTGGGAGTCCTCTTGCTGTGTGTTGTCCGTGAAGGCAGAGTGAGGGCTTGCGGGGAGCAGGCTGGGGCGGGCATAGAGCTGTGGGGGACAGTCTCTCTGGTGCTGATTTGTAGACGTGGAGGCAGGTAGACTGTCATGCTGAGAGCACGTTAGGAGGGCTGAGATCAGCCTTTTATAAAATCTTAGAGCAGAGCCTTAAGAGAAGGGTCATCAGGTATGTGCTTAAAATGGATCCTTAAGACAGGGTTTTGAGAAGTTTATTTAAAAAAAAAAAAAAGCCATCTTATCTGAGGATATCAAAACCCCAGATGTTAACTCTGTTGTTGGTTGTGATCCATTCATTTCCAGCTGTGATAAACTACCATTGGAAATCTGGAGACGAGTCCCAGTGTATCCTGTCAAACAAGTCTGGAGTTTTCTGGAGATCCACTTGTCCTTCTGTTGCCCCGGGGGCCCGTGTGCACGTGGGGGTGTCAGAGGCTCTGGGACAGGCTCTCACTCTGGCACGTCAGTAGGTGTGCGATCCTTTCTTGTGTTTCTCGCGCTACAAGGTCCCGTGGAAGAGCGAGCTGGAATGGATTTTTGAAAGGTGTGCGAGTTATCTCAGAAGGGACCTTCAGGAATTCGTCCTCTAACGTGACTCCAGGTGCGGAGTGGGAATTGCTTGTCACAGACCTGTGCCTGGAGGGGATATGGACAGTGACTGTACCTTGCAGGGTTGCTGTGTGGCTTTCACCAGGCACGGAAGATTTGTGCTGTCAAGGAAGGCAAGAGGACCGGTCAGTAGGTGCACAGAGAAGAGGGTGTGGGTCTAGCCGATCGTGTGGGGAACCTGAGTTACTAGGGGGGTGTCTGAGGGTTTTAGGAAGTAACAGGGACTCCTCGTGACCTGGAGTGGGAGGGAGGCTGTTGAGATGCAAGGTTGGCAGGTAAAAGGGCAAGGTTGGCAGGTAAAAGGTAAAAGCCCACGTGGGAGTTCTGAGCGACAAAGGCAGGGTGGATGCCTGGGTCCTGGCTTCGCTGTCGGTGCTTTGACTTCGAGCACCTCCATCTTGTGCCTGGACTAGCTAGGTGTGCCCTGGCCAGACATGTGCGATTGCAAGGAGTGCTCACTCCCTGCACCTTGTCAAAATCAACATGTGAACGTGCTGCTCTGGTACTTTGATTTAATGGAAGAGCCTTAGTCTTCAGTAGGACTTGCGGGTTAGAATTATTGGAGACAGGTTCTTAAATAAAATTGTCTTGGCCAGTTTGTCTCCACTTTTCTCCCCCTGCCTTAGGGTGCACACCAGGATCTGGTGGGACTGGGGCCCCAGAGAGGCTCTGGCCTCTGGCTTGTGGCACTTGCCCCGTGTGACCGAAGCCTTGCATTTAGAGTTGTTGTTTGTTTTGTGTTTTGTTTTGTTTTGTTTGTTTCTGTTTTAATTTCTGAAATGCCGCTGGACAATGAGACCTGAGTCTGTTGGTGCACCCCTGATTGCCGTGAATTGTCTTCCTAACTCCTGAATTAAACGTATCACAGGCAAGAATTTGGGGATGTTATTCTACAGTTAGGTAGCAGGATGATGTTATTATTGCTGTCAATTCTCCCATCTCAGACACATACCCAACCTTTGTTGGAAAGTCCACCTTCTCGCACCTTGTCCCTGTGTGTGTGCTGGTTTGCGTAAAGTGGCAGGTAACCTACCTGGCAGCCTCACTCTCCCAAAGTCCCTAAGGCAAGGTGACCTACACCCTCTTACTTCACAGAGTGGTTCTCGGTCCTCCCCAGATGGCCTTTGAGGGTCCCTTCCAACCCTGCTATTTTATGGCCTGGTTTCTAAATCCCCAGTGGATTAGAAGGGACCAAAGGACTTTTACAGGATAACAACGGGAACAGAGTAACCACAAGGCACAGCGAGCTCATGAAGACAGCAGCTCTCGTTCACCCTGAGATGCTCAGGAGGAGCCCCCCGAGGTCCCCATTCCGTTTTGTGTCACAGAATGTTTTTCCTCCTGGGTTAGCAGTCAGAGATTAAGAGGGGTGCAGGAGAAATTCGTCAACCACGCAAGAGAACAGACCATCAAGTTTGTAAGGATTTTACTTCAAAATGGGTCAATTGAAAAGTTTCGGTGTTGGGGCGCCTGGGTGGCGCAGTCGGCTAAGCGTCCGACTTCAGCCAGGTCACGATCTCGCGGTCCGTGAGTTCGAGCCCCGCGTCAGGCTCTGGGCTGATGGCTCAGAGCCTGGAGCCTGCTTCCGATTCTGTGTCTCCCTCTCTCTCTGCCCCTCCCCCGTTCATGCTCTGTCTCTCTCTGTCCCCAAAATAAATAAACGTTGAAAAAAAAAATTAAAAAAAAAAAAAAGTTTCGGTGTTGAGGGCTCACTCCGGTCCAGGGAAAAATTGCCCCCTAAAAGTTCTAGATGGTTTACATTTTACTGTAATAGGTTTTGTTTGAAACTGATAGCCTAAGGGCAGAGAGCTTCCCCTTTTTTCCCGAAAAACTTGTCTAAATGTTGGTAGTAATACCGAAGTGTAGATGATGTCGTGCCCTTTTCTGTTTAGGAGGTAAAAGGATCTGGGTTGTAGGATACAGATAAGTAACTTCTCTCTGGTTTTCTTCTCGCTCCCGCTCCCTTCCTGTCCCACACCAGCGAAAACTGGCAGGCTGACAGAGGCGGCCTCGGGACGGACTCTCTGGCTACTGACCGCTTTGCTGGTAAGTTTGACCATCTTTTCCAAAGGTTTCCCGTCCCAGAGCCGCGCGCGCACACGTTTCTAGTGGTTCAGAGAGGCTTGTGGCTCCACATCGCGACTCCGGCGGCATGCACGTGTGCCCTGCAGGTGTGTCGTCTGGCTTCCATGACTGTGTTCAAGTTTTATGTTTAGTCAGGATCGTCTGAATTTGGGTTGTGTTCTCTTTAGGAATGTAGAGCTTAATTTTCTTGGATTTAGGAAGAGTTCTGAGTTCTGAGAATGACACAAAAACTTCACTTTTTTACATCAGTTGGCTCTCTTACTACTTTTTTGCCACAGTGGTGCATACAGATAGGTGTGTAATTGTGTGAAAAAAGTGGGTTCTTCATTCTCACAGCAGCGTGGAGCTCGCCTCGAGTTGAAAGGGGGAAGCAAACACCACGGCTTCCGTGCTGAAAGAGCCCCCTTTTCCAAATAAGGGTCTGTGGCTTTCAGAGCCCTGGAGTCCCGCTGAGTACGGGGTGCTCGGGCAGCAGGTCTGGAGGCAGAGACTGCATGGTTCTTTCCCTGGACTGAGGAACTCTATACCTGCGGGTCCCCTCTGACCCCTGAGACACAGGACTTCAAAGAATCCCCAGCCCCCACCTGTCAGAGGCACTTGCCCATCCTGCTTCTTGCTGTTCCAGTGAAAGAAGCTGCTCCCCATCCCCACCCCATCCCCCACCGTGGACCAGACCGCATCGCCAAGCTGTGCGGTGCCCTGGGCCTTGCCTGTAGTGCCCGTGGTGCCTGAGATCCCTGCAGACGCTGTTTGATTGGCTTTTGGTAGCAGCTGTCACGTGATCTCTTGAGCATTAGGAGGCATGCGGGTGAACCAACCCCCGGAATATCTGAGGCAGATGTTAGGATGGCTGTCTAGGTGTCGGTCTGTAGGCTTTTGCCGCCCCTGGGCTTCATGGGGCTGGAGCGCTCAGTTGGAGCCTCCGCCTCCTCGCTTAGCGGCTAAACTTGGAGGGGAGAGTTGTCCACGGACCCTCCTTCCCTTGCGTTTTGCCTTTCATCACTTGGTGAAAGTTTGAGTGTCCTGGTACCTCACAGGTTGTGAGGAGAATGGTGTGGTTTGCCGGTGAAACAATTAAACCCTTGGCCGAAACGCGAAGCTTAACGGTCTCGCTGTGCCTTGACTTTCTTCTCTCTGACTCCCTCCTTCCTGCTTCAGTGGCTCACCCGGATTGTGCGCGGGCGCGAGATCAACCATGAGCTCCGTTGCAGTTTTGACCCAAGAGAGCTTTGCTGAACACCGAAGTGGGCTGGTTCCGCAGCAGATCAAAGGTGACGGCCCCTTTTGTGCCTTTCTCCTTCACTCTGAGACGTCGCTCCTTCGGCATCTTTGTCAGATCTTTCTGCCAGTATTTCTGGATACAGAAACTCTCAAACTGTGGACCGCTTTCTGGAAAGCCAGTGATTGTGGTCACTGGGAATTAACGAGATTCTTTTTCAGAATTGCTGTTTCCCAGTTGTGTTGAGCTAAAATCCTTCAAGATCTGGTGTGTATTTGCATAAACAGGATAATTTAATTTGAATGCTAAATTCTCGTTTATAATCCTTCATCTGTATGCAGATTCTATAAAATTTTCAGGTGAGAGAGTAGGGTTTTCTATTCCAGCCTGTTCTCAACTTTCAACGTTTTCTAATAACTGAATCAACTATCAGTTCTTAAGTTTAATTAAAATTTCACTTTGTAAGTCCCACTGGCCGTGTTTCGAGTGCTCATTTATTGCTAGGGCAGTGGAGACCCAAGCACTGCCACGCGCCATCCAGCTGCCCCGTAGGGTTGTTTCCCTCTCTAGATGAGGGACGCCAGGCACTGACAGGACCCGGCTGCTTGTCAGCACGGAGGCTTTTTGGCGTCCTGGGATAGCACAGCCACGTGGCCAGAAGTGGTGAGCCCGGAGTGGCACGTAGGCCTGTCTCATTCCAAAGGTCATCTCCCTGCTCTGTGTGCACATCCATTCACAGTGGTTTTTGCGGGGCGCTACCATTGCCGAGGCACTCGGGGGGGATCCAGAACAGCCCCGCTCCTGCTTTCACAGAGCTCTGGTGAATGGGACAAAAAAACCGTGAATGATTAGGGCTCTGTGGGGGATGGAGGTGATGAATGCTCCGGGGCCTGGTTTCCACCAGGCTTGTTGGCTCCTGTGCAGTTGGGAGGGGGTGGTCAGAGACGGCAGCTCCTGCACAAGTCATTGTCAGCACAGTGGGAGATCGGCCTGGGTCTGCCGCGGAGGCGGGTCTCGAGGGCAGTGCTGAGTGGGCACTGACATTATTCTGTTCTGCATATTTAAGGGTTGATTATGTGCCAGGCGTTGTCATAGTTGTGATTCTGTAAGCAAGGATTAGAAGACTCTTGGGCTCAAATTCTTTGTGGTAAGGCCTGTTTTCACGGGGCTCACCCCACTCAGGGAGGAGTAAGGCACCTGCTGTCGGGGTTGGCCCCTCCAGGTCACATGCTGAACCTGAGGGTGCTGGGCCTGGTGAGCTCACAGGGCCCTTTACCGTCACTAAATGAAGAGATGGGGGTGGAGTGTCACTCACAATTAATGTTTTGTTGCTCTCTTTTATTGATTTATTTTGACATTAAAACTCTCCAAGTGTCTTTTTCGTCTAATGTTGAAAGTGGTGTGCTTCCTTTTAATCTGTGTCGGCTGGTCCAGTTGCTACTTTAAATTCAGAAGAGGAGAGCGACCCTCCAACCTACAAAGATGCCTTCCCTCCACTCCCTGAGAAATCGGCTTGCTTGGAAAACGCCCAGGAGCCTGCTGGCGCCTGGAGTAACAAGATCCGGCCCATCAAAGCTTCCGTCATCACTCAGGTAGAAACTCCGTTCTTTCTTCCTCTGCCATTCCAGGTAGGAAGTGGTAGCACCTGAGGGAGTGGGTTTTGAACACACAGAAATGGGAATGCTTTGGGCATGCCGGGGGGGGGGGGGGGGGGCGGCGGTTTTCAGGGTAGATCATTCCCCACTGCTGGGGCAGCTGTCCTCACGCCCACCGCGTAGCCCTGGCGCTCAGAAGGAGCGGGTCCCTTGGCTCTTCAGTCTCTGCTGCAATCCAGTCTCTGCTCCTAATTGCTGAAAGTGGCTTTCCACATCACCAGCTCCAACAGGAACTTGTCTGTCTGTTCTGCCTTCTGTCCCCCCATGTCAAAGCAAGTCTTCTCCTTTTGACTCCGGGACACCCATTTCCGTGGCTTTCTTTGATCTCACTAGTCCATCTCTCTGCTCTCCTGACCTGGGACATTGGTGAGGTGAACCCCGTCTCCCATGTGAACTCTTGTCGGATCGTGCTTGTTGATTACTTGCCACCCATGTGCCAAGAAGTCCCCTGAGCCTGAACCTCCTAACCGACTGCATCCTGGGTCTTTCCACCTTTCCGGCAGCTATCTGACACAGGCCTGGTGTCTCCCCAGTCTTCCCAATCTTACTAAATGCACCATGTTTTACTCGGGTTCAGGCCCAAAACCAAGAGTCATTTTGGTTCCTTCCACTTCCACTCTTGCCTCTGCTCAGTGCCTTCTCCGTCCAGCAGCCGGAGCGTCCTGAGTCATCAGTCCACGTGCCTACCTCTGCCCGAACCCTTCGTTGCCCTCATCTTGCTGCAGAGTGGGCTGGGGGATCCGGTGGCTTCCTTTCTCCTGCTTGGACAACACCCCCTCGTGCTCACGCTGCTCCCTGATGTGCCCCCTTTTTATCGCCCTCTCCCTTTTGCTCCCTCTCCCCTCTGAGTATGGCTTTTCTCTGTCTCCTTGTCCCTCAGCCCCTCTTACCTCCCTGTGTGTTTCCTTCACTGCGCTCTTACCTGGTGCTTCCTTGCTGTCCATTTGTATCGGGGTATAGTTGTCTTCAGTGGAGGGCGGCCTCCTGCCCTGAGGTGCTTTCTGCGGCACCCCCTCTCTGGCTGTAGAGCAAGGGAGGGGAGGAGGCGGGATACTTAGGAGTCTGCGGACTCAGGCTCTTGACTCTGTATTCGGTGCCTACGCACCTAAGTGTTCTCCGTCTCTTGATCTCTTTACCTTCCCTTTTTTGTCTTTTCCTGAGCAGGTGTTCCATGTGCCCCTGGAGGAGAGAAAATACAAGGACATGAACCAGTTTGGAGAAGGTGAACAAGCAAAAATCTGCTTGGAGATCATGCAGAGGACCGGCGCCCATCTGGAGCTGTCTCTCGCCAAAGACCAGGGTCTCTCCATCATGGTGTCGGGGAAGCTGGATGCTGTCATGAAAGCCCGGAAGGACATTGTTGCTAGACTGCAGACTCAGGTGGGTCCCCAGATGAGTTCTCCTGAGCAGGTGTGCCCTGGACCGTGCCGCTGGCTCCTGCAGATACGGCTTTGGCTTCGTCAGACCCTTCCCCCACTGGGGAAGCAACATGTGGAGCCTCCTGGCATTTTTATTTGAAAAACCACTAAATCGGGGATAGAAGTGGGACACCTACTGTTTTTGCTATTTGACCTAATGGACTGAAAGGTAAAGGCTTGTCCCGAGGGTGGAGACACTTGGAGAAGCTGGGCTCACTGGATGGTGTAGTGCAGACACCACCACAGGGCACTCATTCCCAGGGCCTGGCTCGAGGGTCTGTGCATTGCTGGTTAAATACACGTTTCTGGGTCCTGAACTTGGGAGGTTACAAGTTCAGATGTTGTTTTGAACCTGTTCCATAGTTCTTAGTAGTCTGATACCACTACTTGGAATTGATTGGGGAGAACTGTTACAATAAATAAATCTATGATACCTTTTGTTTCTCTATTAGCGGTGTCACTTAAAGGTGAAGGTCAATGCAGAGAATCTTATTAAAATTAAAATGTCTTGTGACAGAGACAGCGTTAGGTGGGTTTACTTAGAAATGGAGGTCCTGGGGTACCTGGGTGGCTCAGTCTATTAAACGTCCGACTCTTGGTTTTGGCTCAGGTCATGATCTCACAGCTTTGTGGGTTCAAGTCCCACATCATATCAGACTCTGCACAGGCAGCACGGAGCCTGCTTGGGATTCTCTCTCTACCACTCCACCACTCATGCTCTCTTTGTCTCTCTCACAACAAATAAACTTTAAAAAAAAAAAAAAAAAAGAGGGGCTCCTGGGTGGTTCAGTCGGTTAAGTGTCCGACTTCAGCCCAGGTCACGATCTCACAGTTCGTGAGTTCGAGCCCCACGTTGGGCTTTGTGCTGACAGCCTGGAGCCTGCTTCAGATTCTGTGTCTCCCTCTCTCTTTCTGCCTCTCCCCAGCTCATGCTCACACTCTGTCTCTGTCAAAAATAAATAAACTTTAAAAAAAAATTAAAAAAAAAAAGAAATGGGGGTTCTGTTGGTGCCTGCCTGGGTGGCTCGGTGAGCGTCTGACTTATGATTTTGGCTCAGGTCATGATTCGAGGTTCATGAGATTGAGGTCCGCATCAGGCTCTATGCTGAGTGTGGAGCCTGCTTGGGATTCTCCCTCTCTCCCTCTGCCCCTGCCCCCTGCTCACACGTCTGTCTGTCTGTCTGTCTGTCTGTCTGTCTCTCTCTCTCACTCTCTTTCAATCTCTCAATGTCTCTCACTCTAACAAAAGGGTTGGGGGGGGGGGCAGCCTGGAGCACCTGGCTGGCTCGGTTGGAAGAGCATCCAATTCTTGATCTCAGGTTATAATTTCGAGCCCCACATTGGTTGTAGAGATTACTTAAAAATATAGTCTTTAAAGAGAAAAAAAGAAATGGGGGTTCTCCCCACCTGCCACTGATTTTCTGCAAACTCCTGGGGGAGCTGGCTCTAGAATGTTGTGGCTAAAAGATGAGGGGCTGTGGGGCAAGAGCAGGGACTTAGCAGGGAGGAGGGGAACTGCCCTGTGCTGTCCACACTCTCACTCACCCCGTCCTGTGGGCCATGGGAAAGTCACTAACTCTCCACTAGCTTCAGGGACCGAAGTCCCGAAACACAGGCAGCACTTCACCTTGCTGCTGACATGTAATCAGTTCTCAGACTTGCTGTTTACTGGTCAGTGAATATTTGAGTATTTTGTGAGTGAGCACTGGGCGGGAGAAGACCTGACCCACTCCACTCCCCCTACACCTCTCTTTACTTTAAAGCGGATCCCAGATACATTCATCTGTAATCTACCCCCCACGTTTTTAAAAGTATAATTTACCAGGCTGTTACTCATTAAAGTTAACAGTAATTTTTAAGTTTGTTACTTATTTTGAGAGACAGAGTGAAAGCGCATGAGTGTGCGTGGGAGAGGGAGAGAGAGAATCCCAAGCAGGTTCCGTGCTGTTGGAGCAGAGCCTGATGTGGAGCTTGATCCCACAAACTGAGATCGTGACCTGAGCTGAGGTCAAGAGTCTGACACTTGAGGGACTGAGCCGCTCAGGTACCCCTAAAAGTAATAGTAATTTCATAATATATACATACTAAGCCCAGTCTGTGGACTTCTTACATTAATTATCTCCAGTTGTCTTTGGAGTTCAAATCGGCATCCACACCAGGCCTGCCTGCTGGGTGTCTTGTGCTCATGCCCTCTTTGATTCCTCAGTAGTGCCCTCCCCCCCTTTTCTTGGTGCCTTTGATTTTCTGGGATAAGCAGGTATTTGCTTTGTCCCACCGTCCACTGTTACTTCCTGTAAACTGGGGGTTAGATCTAGGGGCTGGTTACTTTGATGTTCAACTTGTTTGGCAAGGAAACTTGTGGGTGGTCCTGTGTGGTTGTTATTGATTCCAAGACTAGACTCCAGTTTTCAGCAAATCCATCCATTAATAAAGTTCCTGATCTTTTGCTTAGTAATGTTATCATCTGCAGACGGCTTAAATTCAGTTGAGTGCAGATGGCAGTTTTCTAACTCCCTCCCCATTAACTTGGTCTTCTTGTGAAGAACTTTCCTCTGCCACCCGTTGAGTCAGTGTTCAGACTACGTTGGCACCCTGGCATCTTCACGGGGGACCCGGGAATCTTCTCACTGTCATTATGAACTTTTGACGTGTTGATTTAGGCCTTTATGGTGAAGTTTGCATCACCTTTGGACAGTGGGACCCCCTTTGGTTTGGCCTCCTGCCGCCTTCTGGAGTGATCATTCGTGTCCATCATGCCCTGATTTCGAACACAGAGACGTGCAGGCCAACTGTAGCCACAGACGTAAAGTCAACTGTTCATCCAGGAACTCTGTGCCTTTTTTTTTTTTTTTAATTGTTTTTGAAGTTTACTTTTGAGAGAGGGGAAGAGACAGCATGAGGGGGCAGGGACAGAGAGAGAGACACACAGAATCCGAAGCAGACTCCAGGCTCTGAGCTCTCAGCACAAAGTCCAACGCAGGGCTCGAACCTACGAACCGCGAGATCCTGACCTGAGGCGATGCCAAACGATTAACTCTCTGAGCCACCCAGGTGCCCTTCTGTGCCTTTTTATTAGGAAGTTGCATGAGTGCAAACTGGTAGTTCTAATTAAGATGAAAGGTGATGGAGTCTTAAAATTGCTTGAAGGAGTTCATGCTCTCATCCTGAGATACAGTTAGGTTGGGACAGAGTCAGAGCTGTGTGATAAGATTCTGTCAGAGACAGCTTCCGCAGCCCCCCCCCCCCCAGTCTCCCTCCCCTGCCAGGTGACCATTCTTAGTCTTTGATTTATCCTTCCCTTGTTTGGGTTTGAGAATAGAAGCAGAAGATAACTTGCTGTAATAAACCTTGCCCTACATCCTGTTTTTTCCTGCGTATTTTTTGGAGATGTATATGTATCAGCAAACAGTGGCTCTCCTCCTTTCTTACTTGGGTGCGTGGTGCTCTGTGCGTGTGCTGGAAGTTGTTCAGGCATTCCTGTTGATGGGCATTTGGGTGCCTCCCTGACTTCTGTTATAAGTGTGTCTGGTTAAAAACCTTGTACATAGGGGATTTCCTGTTTTACCCTGTCTGTCCGAAGATGAGTTTCCTAGCAGTGAGGTGGCTGGTCTGGGCTGGTCTGAGGGCAGTGCATACTTAATTTCTCTGTAGCAGCCAAGCCCTGGCCCCCCGCTGCACCCGGGGGCCCCCCCCACAGGCTTGCCCCGCCTGTCAGATGCTTGGGCTTTTGGCATTCTGGAAAGTAGCTGAGTGTACTTTTAATTTGGATTTTTCAGATGAGCAGAATTGTTTTATTTACTTTTCTGAAAGAAAGTGTGAGTGGGGGAGGGGAGAGAGAGAATCTTAAGCAGCCTCCACACTGTCAGTGCAGAGCCTGACATGGGGCTCCATCTTACGACCGACCCGGAGATCATGACCTGAGCCGAAATTAAGAGTTTGACAACAAACCAACTCAGCCACCCAGGCGCTCAGGATTGAGTGTCTGTTTAATACAGACTTTGCATTTGCTCTGTGTGCTCTTTGTTCTTTGGCCTTCACTGTCAAGTTAAAGAGTCTACCTTGCTCAGTGTATTAGGGCTCTTAAAACCTGCCCCAGAGGGGCACCTGGGTGGCTCAGTCGGTTGAGTGTCTGACTTGGGCTCAGGTCGTGATCTCATGGCTCGTTTCATGAGTTCGAGCCTGGCGTCGGGCTCTGTGCTGACAGCTCAGAGCCTGGAGCCTGTTTCGGATTCTGTGTTTCCCTCTCTCTCTCTGCCCCTTCCCTGCTCATGTTCTGTCTCTCAAAAATAAATAAACGTTAAAAAAAAAAAATTTAAAAACCTGCACCAGTAATACACCTTATGAATAATGCTTCCTAGTTGGCCATTTGTTTTTTGACCTTGGTGTGTTTTGCTGTGTGACGGGTTATTCAAGTGTAGTCATGTTCATTACTGTTGTTATTTTGAGTCCTCACTGGGAAACTGTTTCACTTCTGGATTATGAGAAATTTCATTTTTTCCTGGTGCCTGGAAGGGTGTTCTTCCCTTTTTGTTCTGGATGTTTGGAATTTCTTACCAGCAGGGGGAGGGACACATCCAGTTTCATCCTTCTCCATATGGCTTTAGGTTGTCGACACCAGTTTTAAAAGAGTTTTTTCCCAGCGATTTGAGTGGCTGTTTTTATGAAGTCCTACGTTTCCGTATTAACTTGTTTCCGTTTGGGGGTTTTCAGTTCTGACCTGTTGGTCTGTCTTTCTGTGTGCTAATATTCTGTTTTAAGGGTAGTAGTTTTATATTATTTATATTTAGTACAGTTACTGGTACCCTTCCCGTACTGTCCTCTTTCAGGATTTTCCTTGTGCCTTTCTCTTTCGTTCTGCCATGCAAAACTTTATGATCTACCTTTTGCTCAAGATTGCATTAGAGCTTTAAAGGAGTGTTTTGTGATTTTTTTTTTTTTTTTTTTTTGAAAGAGGGCACAAGTGAGTGAGGGGCAGAAAGGGAGAGAGAGAAGTGGGGCTCACCTGTCACGGGACTCGGACTCATGAACAGTGAGGTCATGACCTGAGCCTGAGTCAGATGCTTAACGACTGTGCCACCGGGGCACCCCGTCCTGTGAGTTCTAGTGCTCGGATCCCCCCTGTGCTGCCCGGGCGCCCCCGTCCTGTGAGTTTTAGTGCAGGGACCCCACCTCTTATGTTGGGTTGTGTCTACTTAGTCTTTTTTTTTTTTTTTTTTTTTTTTTTTTTTTTTTTTTTTTTTTGGCCTGTCAGAAATGGCCATTCTTTTGCATTCTGTCTTCTAACCAGTTGCTGTTAGCCTAAGATAAAGCTGCTTTGGTGCTGCTCTTCTCCCTGTTATAGACCTTAGACGTTTAACAAAGTTGTAGTTTCCCGGGGCTCCGGAAGGCACAGGCCCGTGCCTCTTCCCTGTCTCATCTTTGTGCCTGCTTTGCTTCCTTGGGTTTCCTTTTGTGGTGACCCCCTGCAGTGGAGGTTAGGGGGGGCAGACCTCAGTGGGTACCTCCCGTTAAGTACAGGCTGAGTAGGGTGCATGCCTTTTGTCATGTTACAGGAGTAACACATCCATTGATGTTCATGTTCTTGCACATTTTAAATCATAAATAGATTTAAATTTTCTGGAGGTGATCGTTTGATTTTTCTTCTTACGTCAACGTCATGACACGTCAGTGGTATGATGAATTACATAAACTGTAATTCTGTACATAAACTAATTACATATTACATAACTGTAATATATACATATATATAATATATGTATAATAATAATATGTTTAATAATTTAAACATTTTAAAATTTTAAAAAATTTAAAAAGTTTAATAATAATTTAATAATAATAATATAATAATAATAATATACATATACATAAACTGTAATTTCCTCATTGATCCATTTTTGGAGCAAACGTGAGCTGATCAGAACGTGTAACAAGCTGGTGGTCTTTTTCTGTGCTGGTTGGGAAGTGAGGTCCTGTTATATGGTCTCTATGACGTTTTTGTTTTGAACGTCAGGTAGTCTGCTATAAGACGGTATTTTGGGGGAAGGGGAAAGTGGCTGATACGGGAGTTTCTGCTACACCAGTGTTGAGAGCTTTAACACTTTTCTTTTTTAAGTCGTCTTAGTGCCTACTTCCTGCACAGAGTTGGGAAGACTGGGAGCCTGTGTCCTCCTGGCTCTTTGGGACTTCAGGAACCTGCTTGATTTCTAGCAGTTGGACTCATTGGATGAAGGCTTTGGACTATTTCTGTTTTATTTTCTCAGACAAGTCGTCTGTTTTAACTGGTTGTAAAAGAGAGGAAAAAGAGTTTATTAGGGATATAGGTCTTATGTCTGAAAATAAAAATAGCTTAGTATTCCAGAAACAAAAATTAATGTGGTTAGTCAGTTATGTACCTGCTTTCCTACCATGTCCCAGGATGGTGCTGACAGTCATGGAAGTGGAGAACAAGACAGCATTCTTAAATATTCCTGTTCTCGTGGTGGCTCATTGCGTCGAGAAGCTGTTGAACAAATCAGTACCTCTGACTAACTATGACAGCAGAGCATGTGTCATGGGGTCCTGGGGGGGTGTATTGCACTTGGACTTTTCCTAGCCTTGGGGTCAGGGTAAGCGTCCCCAAGAGCATGATGTTTATTTAACCTGGGAGTGTTCTGAAGGATGGGCTGGCACTGGCAGACAAAAATGGCGTTTCAGGCGGAGAGAAAGAATATCGTGGAGAAATAATGCTTTTTCAGGACCTACAAATACTATTGTTTTCTCTGCCTCTCTTCCTCTTACAGGCCTCAGCAACTGTTGCCATTCCCAAAGAACACCATCGCTTTGTTATTGGCAAAAATGGAGAGAAACTGCAAGACTTAGAGCTCAAAACTGCAACCAAAATCCAGATCCCACGCCCAGATGACGCCAGCAATCAGATCAGGATCACCGGTACCAAAGAAGGAATCGAGAAAGCTCGCCATGAAGTCTTGCTCATCTCCGCTGAGCAGGTGGGGCCAGGTGAGGGCTTGGTGTGTGTGCATTGGCCTCAGCCCAAGAGCTGTGCCTTCATGGTTCTGTTCTGTCCTTTCCAGGACAAACGTGCTGTCGAGAGGCTGGAAGTGGAGAAGGCATTCCACCCCTTCATCGCTGGGCCTTATAACCGACTTGTTGGTGAGATCATGCAGGAGACAGGGACGCGCATCAACATCCCCCCACCCAGCGTCAACCGGACAGAAATTGTCTTCACTGGAGAGAAGGAGCAGTTGGCCCAGGCTGTGGCTCGCATCAAGAAGATTTATGAGGAGAAGGTAGTGGTTGGGCAGAGAGTGTGGGGACTGTCATCTGGAGGTGTGGCTGAAGTCTAGCCCCTGCCTCTTACCCTCTTGTGCCCAGATGAGTTCAGTTTCCAGTTAGTTAGCAGGTGGAGCTGTTGGGCAGGGAAAGAGTAGACAGAGCTTGGAGCTAGACGTCTGGGCTGGATGTAGCACCCAGATCCAGTCAAATGTTGGAGCTAGCTGTCTGCTGTGAGTCCCCGTCATGGAGTCCCCATACTCACTCCTTGAGGTAGGGGGAGGACTTGGTGCCCTCACCTCATGGACTTGCACTTTTCAGTCTGGGCTTGAGTAGTTAAATTCTCAGGTGATTCTTGTGAGGACGAAACCCAGCCCTTGATCAGAGGAGGTTCTGGGGGTTGGCTGGTCCCCGTCTTCACTTGAGAGGGCTCACGAGTATGTAAGGCTCTGCATCTTGCTCCCCCCTTCTTTGATGACAGTGTTCTGTTCCCACCTATTCCTCCTGAGTCCTCCCTTCTGACTCCCTCATGGTGCTCTTAGAAAAAGAAGACCACAACCATCGCTGTGGAGGTAAAGAAGTCCCAGCACAAGTATGTCATCGGGCCCAAGGGCAATTCCTTACAGGAGATCCTGGAAAGAACAGGCGTGTCTGTGGAGATCCCACCCTCAGACAGCATCTCCGAGACTGTGATACTTCGAGGCGAGCCTGAAAAGCTGGGGCAGGCGCTGACTGAAGTCTATGCCAAGGTAACTGCCGCATACGACACTGGGCGCTGGGTGCAGGGACCGCGTCGGGGGAGCGCACGCCTGGCTCTGGCGAGCATGAACACGCGTGAGCTGGCCCCCGCAAACCCGCTGCTCTGCCCCCTGGTTTCCTAGGCCAACAGTTTTACGGTATCGTCCGTCTCCGCTCCTTCCTGGCTTCACCGATTCATCATTGGCAAGAAAGGGCAGAACCTGGCCAAGATCACTCAGCAGATGCCTAAGGTGAGGGGGCCTTGCGGATGTGTTCGTTCTGAGTTTTTGATCTTGTCATCCCGTTGCTGACATTTGTTGTTTATCCTGGGCATGCCTCTGAAGACTGTGGCACGGTTTTTAAAAGTCAGTTGCTGTTTGTGACAGTCCGTTTACATGGGTGGCTGAGGAAGAACATAATAAAGTTTTTAATGTATCTGTCATTCTTTTGATCTTTTTAATCAGAAGCTGTGTGTATTGTTAGGTGTCGTGGATACCTTAGGAAAGATCTCATGTATTAGGGCGTAGTAACTTCACGATGGTTATGTCTGTAAATTTGGAAGAGCACACGTGCGCCGTTTGTTTGAAGTGCGGTGTTACAGCCTTTTCATGCTTTACACTTCCGTCCTTGACGTCTTCCTGGTCTTCCGGAGGGGACCACAGCTCCCCGTGGACTTACCCCGGCTGACTTGCGCGGGAGCACATCCTTTGTACCCCCCTCCGACTCACAGCGGGTTTCCAGTTGACTTCTTCATGTTTCCCTTAGGCTCAGGGTCCTGGTTCACACAAATGCAGCTGCTTCCTGGGGCCACTCTCCCTTAACGCCCTTGTCACACATTGCCTTCTTGCCTGATGTGTCGTAAGCGGGGACAGGGCTGGCCTTGCCTGTGGACCACCTTCAGGCAGCTCTCCATGGGCTCAGATTTCCTCCCTAAAGCTTGTCCTCATTGTTTGACTTTTTTAAAAAAATGTTTTTAATGTTTATTTTTGAGAGAGAGAAACAGACAGAATGTAGTGGGCGAGGGGCAGAGAGAGAGGGAGACCCAGAATCCGAAGCAGGTTCCAGGCTCCGAGCTGTCAGCACAGAGCCCCACGCGGGGCTCGAACTGAAGAGCCGTGAGATCATGACCTGAGCTGAAGTCGGACACTCAACCGACTGAGTCACCCAGGTGCCCCAATACTTGTCTCATGTCTCATTCTTTGTGTAAGCGAAGAGGAGTAGGCCTGTAACAGGGAAAGCGCCACAGCGAAACAGTGGGGGAAGTGGTGTTGAGGTGCTCTAGGTCTGTGGTTTGGGTGGTAGGCATATTGTGGAGGATTTTACAGTTCCCACATTTACTGAAGCAAAGATGATTAGATCACAGTAGTACCGAGATAATGGGTGTCCCCCAGCTGCCCTCTTCAGCCGCCTGTGGTGTCTCTGGACATGCGTTTATATGAAGCAGGTGGGGTTGACCGCTGCCTCAGGAAAGCGCTCGCAGGTTCTCAGGGCACTGCCGCTGTGCCGTGCCGTCTTGGCCATCTCTTTCCTCGTTTTGATGTGGTAGGTTCACATCGAGTTCACAGAAGGTGAGGACAAGATCACTCTGGAAGGCCCCACAGAGGATGTAAACGTGGCCCAGGAACAGATTGAAGCCATGGTCAAAGACCTGGTAAGGTGCCCCCCTGCACATTGTGGGTGCTGGTGAAGTAGGGCCGTGGTTGGAATGTCCTCGCTTGCCAGTCAGACATGACGTGGGTGGGCCTGGCTACCCAGGGGTAGCCCAGGGCGAGTAACAGGTTCTGAAGCGGTTAGAACCTGGCCAAGTCCAGGAGGTTCATGGATGGAGGAGACTTTGTTTGGAAGAAGGGTCTTTAAAGTGGGCCGGAAGGACAGTCTTGGAACAATGCCCGACAGTTGAGTGACAAAACATGGCAACAGCTACCGGCTTTTGGACTTTGGTTCTTGCTGGTGTCTGAGACTGTGGCTCATCCCGTGGCCTCAAGAGTTTGTCTCCGGACCCATTCTGTGCTCCTCCTGCAGATTACCCGGATGGACTATGTGGAGATCAACGTGGACCACAAGTTCCACAGGCACCTCATCGGGAAGAGCGGGGCCAACAGTGAGTGCGGCTGATGGCGCCGGGGGTGGTGCTGGGGTTGAGGCTGGGTCACACAGCTTCGAACTCCTCTTCTCCTCGGGCTGTGGTTGGTCTGGAGGTAACCATGACCATCCTGGTCGGAGGTCACGGTGAAGGACTGCCGAGCCTAATGGGGTAACATCACTGGTTTTCTAGTCACTACCGAATGGGTGCCTAGCAGGGCTCCCCAAGGAGCAGGAAATGTCTGGGCTCACGGGCACAGGGAGGGGTTCTTTTGGGCAAGCGATATCACGGCAGCCCAGGTGAGCTCTGTCTGATCAGGAGCGCAAGCGTGGTTCCTCAGAAGTGTGTTGAGTGAGGGCTGTGCCCAAATGAAGGATGTTTTCTAAAACCCACTCCTTGGCCTGGTTTAGTGTGAGGCCACCCAACACATTACAGTGCTTTCCTTGTCCCTATGTTTCCTCTGTAGTAGGAGGTGAGAGGGCAGCACACATCCCAGCCTGGGTCCATCCCTAGGTTGTAGGGACCCCAGCCGTGTAGACAGGATGCCCTGTGAGTGTGTCCTCTTTGGTTTTTGCCTGATACGGTCCAGTTTTTGTTCATAGTAACGTGAGCTCGTCAGCCGTGCCGTGTTTGGTGTCAGTCTTGTGTTCTGGGGTATTTTAAACACCAGCGAGAGTCCACAGACACAGAACACCTCCTGATGGAGCTTCCTTGCACATACTGCCGAAGCCTCGCGCACGCTGTAACTCGATTTGTTTGTGTGTGTGTGTGTGGATGAACTCGGGGGTGTCTTAACGTAAGAACTCGTAGCTCTGACACAAATTGCCGGCGTCTGCTCCCCAGGAGTGTGGGGCCCCCAGTGCGGTTCAGGTTAATTCTCTTCGCTTTCTGCTTCTGTTTCTCCCCTCCTTTTCTTTCACGATCTGAAACCTCCCACCTGGCTTCTGAGTCCTTGGCTCTGGTTGTCCTACGTGGTTTCACCCTGGAATAGCACATGTCCTGGCTGCCTCTGTGTGTGCTCACAGCCCTCCTCTGTGACCCCTAAGGAGCTTGGGCAAAATGCAGGCCTTGTTTCTTGGGATAAGGTCTCTCCAGGGTGTGGGGGCTTGGGTCTCTGTTCAAAGAAGATGACAGAGGGTTTTCAACTCAACTTGTTTGGCAAAGAAGTGAAGTCTTGATTTGGATCCCAGCTGATGGTGGGGTCTCTCTGGGCAGCAGCCTGACCTCCGTGGAGCCCTCAGGTGGTCATTGGGAGGTGCCCTTCGGTTATTTTTGTTTTTTTGAGAGTAATTTTATGACGTGAGAACACAGTGGTTCGGTTCCCAAACTTGCTTCCACCTTAGAAACCTCTGGGATCTTTTAAGTATTCTAAAGCCCCAGCCATAGCCCAGGCCAGGGAAACCTCATCCACTGAGAGGCCCCAGCTGTCCGTCACGTGACATCCTCAGGGTGACACCTGCATGGTCCGTCTAGGTAAAGACCATACCCAACACATTTGAGAGAATGGAGAGTCTTGCACTGAAGGCTTAATCACCCCCTTTACTTGTTGGGTGACCAGTGAGTGGGGGCTTTAGTCCTGTTCTGCTAGGTGGTTAATCACTAGTGGAACATAATAGATTCTGAGTCTAAAACGTGTTTCTTGTTGTATTATTAAGTAAACAGAATCAAAGACCAGTACAAGGTGTCCGTGCGCATCCCTCCTGACAGTGAGAAGAGCAACCTGATCCGTATCGAGGGGGACCCGCAGGGTGTGCAGCAGGCCAAGCGGGAGCTGCTGGAGCTTGCCTCTCGGATGGTGAGACCTACGACCAGGCCCTGCTGGGGAGGGGTGCGCCTGTGCCTGCTGGGTGACTCTGCAGGGTACCCTCTGTGCCTCTGTTTTCATGTGTGGTCCTGGAGAATGGGACTCGCTCAATTTAGGAGTGGCTCTGACCTGCAGGGGCCCAGGTGCTGTGCTGGAGGCACTGGGGCTCTGCAGCAGGGCTTTTGGCCTTGGGGAAACCCCGGAGTCTGGGATGCTTTGAGTACTGACTCCAGGGACTGTGATGGATTTTCTGGATTCTTAGAAGCACCCAGGTGACTCCCATGTGCAGCCAAGGTTGAAAATTCCTGCTGTGTGGTTATCTGCAACTCTAAAGGTTGGCGGGGCTTGTTCCTGCTGCCAGACTGAAGTTCTGCATTCCCCTGTCTAAGCTGTCAGCGCTGGTGTGTCTATCTTGATTGTGTGATTCATAGGCAGATAGCCATGCAGCTGTGATTGTCGGTTTGGGCTGCACAGAAGCGTCACTGGGATGCCTTTCAGTATCCAGAGGAGGCACGTGCTGAGTGAGAGTTTACGGTTCAGCGTAAACACGTGCAGAACGTCAGGAAGCCTCGGGCAGGGCAGTGTGCGTGCCTCATCGGGATAGGGAGTGAGCTGCATGTCGGTTTCACCCTGTCACTGCCTGGCTCTGGTGCCCAGGCCTGGAGCCTGCCCTCAAGGCCCCCTTTGGGCAGTAGGCCTTTCCTTTTCCTCAGCTGCAAGCCGACACATGCGGCCTCCTGCCATTCTCTGGCCATCCCTGAGCTCACAGCTCAGCAGAGGGTTCCAGCTCTTCCCTTACTCAGCCAGCTCTCTTGTTGCCCGGGGGGGGTCCCTTGGTCTGGGGTATCTGGTGCTTCTGTGGGATTACTGAACCCGTGTTTCTCTGTCAGCCTGGTGCCAGTCTGATCCAGAATCTCCCCCAAGATTTTGAATGGTTAGCTGCTAGTATTTTTTCTTTATCCTACCTCTGTTTATTCTTTTGTATTCTTTGGTGTTTTAGTGAGATGCTGGGGTAGGTGAGAACCAGAACCATGCAGGTTTATTGCCTGGTGTTGGACCTTTCTTAATTATCCACGTGTGGCAGTGGCTGAACCACACTGTGTTCTGGAAGGATCACTGCCTGCAGGGCGTTGTGCCTCGTGGTCTCTTGTTCTCAGCCCCATGGATTGAGGCCACTGCACTGGCACTTCTGGTTGAGGGATCCTGAACTCTGCTGTGGAATCGTACTTCATTCAGGAAAATGACACTCAGCCCATGTTTTTAGAGAGAGTGGGTGTCCTCTCCAGGGCACTCTGCTGGCTGCCGACTCCCTGTGGTGCTACGAGGCTGTGTGGAGCTCCCCGGGCCCCCGGGGGGCCTCCTGCTGTTAACATCATCTCCTCAAACCGTGTTTTTAGGAAAACGAGCGTACCAAGGATCTGATCATTGAGCAGAGATTCCATCGCACCATCATTGGCCAGAAGGGTGAACGGATCCGTGAAATTCGTGACAAATTCCCAGAGGTAAGGGTTTCCCAGAGGCATTCTTGAGTCCTCTAGGAGGGATTGATTGGCACTGTTGTGGAATCCGGTCATTACCAATAACTGAACTTGCATTTGTGGTGATTTGTCCCAGGTTATCATCAACTTTCCAGACCCAGCACAAAAGAGTGACATCGTCCAACTCAGAGGGCCCAAGAATGAGGTGGAAAAATGCACCAAATACATGCAGAAGATGGTGGCAGACCTGGTAGGGGTGTTTTCCCTCCTTGGTTGTGATACAATGTTACCGGTGGTGGAGAGGCCTGGGGGACTTGTCCCGTCAGTACCTCTGCTTGGGGAGCACACTTGGACCCTGGATTGGTCTGCCGTCTCCATAGTGATGCCGTCCCTGGTAACCCCGTGTGCTTAGACTGGCAGAAATTGTTAGGGCCTCAGTGTTGCGTGGAATTAAAGTGGGGTGCCAGGTTCCTTGTGTCCTGGAGGGGTCTTGGGGTATCTAGATAACGTGTGCCATCTGGTAAGGAGCGGGATGTACGCAGATAGTGTGGGGAGTCAGTTACTGATTTGTTACCTTCTTGAGAGCTGGAATGGGAACAGGTAGTTTGGAAAGTGCCGAGGGTCGTTATTGACGGGAGGACTCCAGGTGGGCTCATGCTTTCTGTGGTCCTTCACGGGGCTTGGACCGAGCGGACAGCTGCCTCAATCACTGACGGGGGCTCTCCCAGCCCTGAGCACATTCACGCTGCCCTGGAGTGGTGGGGTTCCCAAGAGTGGCAGGGTCTGTGTGTCACCTTGAGGTGTGCTCTGGGCTTACTTCTCCCAGCCTGGTGTCCTGGTCTCCACTGGCCCTCGGCCAGCTCTGGTCCTGGAAGTGGCCAGAACCCCCTCGTACCCAGAGTGTCGGTTGAGGACACTTGGCACACGCCGTTGCTTCTGGATTGTGGAACTTGCATCGAACAGATGGCAGGTTGTATTGCGAGCCACTTTTTATAAAGGTGGCTTTGCATCAGTTAACTGTGGTTTGCCCAGTTAGCTAATTGCTGAGTAAGTTATCCCCCATTCTTGTGACAAGCCTCTGAAGGTCAGAGGTCAGATAGCCGGAGACCAGGAGGATCCAAGTGTGTGTTTTCCCATAATGAGACCTGTCATTTCATCCTCTTTCATGGATGATGGGATACCTCACTCCAGTATGCTGGCTAATTGTGCCACTTCTTTTGTCTCTAAGGTGGAAAATAGTTACTCGATTTCTGTTCCGATCTTCAAACAATTTCACAAGAACATCATTGGGAAAGGAGGCGCGAACATTAAAAAGGTGACCAGCCAGTTTGTCCCCTGAACCTTGGCTCTCCTCAGCCTACCCCCAGAGCCCTCTGCCATTCCGGCTGAGCTTTGAAGGAGGGAGCCTTCCTTTCCAGCCCTGGGCTCCAGCTGTCTCACCTGGGACGTCCGCTTTTCATGGTGTCCCATCTGCTTGTAGATCCGAGAAGAAAGCAACACAAAGATCGACCTTCCAGCAGAGAATAGCAATTCAGAGACCATTGTCATCACAGGCAAGCGAGCCAACTGTGAGGCTGCCCGGAGCCGCATCCTGTCCATCCAGAAAGACCTGGTAATGGGGTGTTTTGTGACAGGACGCTAGCCAGGCTCCCTGTGGTCCTGTCTCAGCAGCCCCCACGGCGCTAGCCTGCTGTTCAGGCACGCGGGGTCAGGCAGGCCGGCCCTCCCCGCAGCAGTGCTGGCCTCCGAGCGGCCACCCGCCGCCTGGCTGTGGCGGTGTGCCCCGCTGGTCTGAGCGGTAGCACTGGACTTGAGTGCTTGGAAATCAGGTCGTGAAGGCATTACAATAATTTTTTTCAATTTCTGAAAAGTTAACGTGTAAAAAACTGCATGTTTAAAGTGTGCGCTTTGGTGAGTTATGACACGTGTACATCCATGGAATCCTTTCCGTAGTCAGGATGCCGAGCGTGTCCGGCACCCCAGAAATGTCCTCCTGCTCCTTTTCAGTCCCTCCCTCTTTCGTGCCAGCCCCCGCCCCCTACTCTGCCTGGCCATCCCCTTGATCTGCTTTCGGCCACAGGGGATTAGAGTGGGTTTCCTGCATCTTTGTCTAAAAGAAATCCTGGCGTCTGCTCCCCCATCTCCAGCTGCTTTCACCTCGAGCATCCGTGTTGCTCTGTGTCGGCACCTTGTTTTGTTTAATGGCCGCGCAGTACTGTCATTGTATGCACTGATGATTTTCCTGTTGGTCTGAGACCTGTAGTTTTTCTTTGAAGGGGTTTTTTATCTAATAAGTCGTCAAATTTTTTAGCGTAGAATTTTGCATAGTATTCCCATAGTGTGTTTTCACTGTGGTGGTCTCTTTTGCATTCCTGATGCCTGTAATTTGTGTCATTCTAGGATCATCTTCCTTTACCCTGGTAGTAGTCTTTGCTCTGAAATCTTTTTCTCGTTAAAGTAGGTTTCTCTTAAGCAGTTTGCTTTTTTTTTTTTTTTTTACTCAATTTGACCATCTCTGCCTTTTAATTGTACCTAATTACATTAGTAATTGTAGATATCCTGTTTTAATCCATGTTTTAATCCATATTTTTAGTAAGTGTGAGGAAATGTGAATTTTTTTAATTTTAAAATTCTGTTAAAATTCATGTAAACAAGATTTGCCATCTTAGTGTACAGCCCCAGGACATTAAGTGCATTCACACTTGTTGTGCAGCCATGACCACCATGAGTCTCCAGAACTTTCCATCTTCCCAAACAAACTGTCCCCATAAACAAGTTCCTTTGGCCCTCCACAGCCCTTGGTCACCCCTGATGTGATTGTTCTGTGCGGTTCCGTTTCAGTCCACCACCTTGAACTTGTTCTCTGTGTGTCCCGTCTTTGTCCTCTTTTTCTGCCTGCTTTTGGATTTAATAGAACTTTGTTTTTCCTTTGATCTCCCTTTATGGCTTACTGGATATTACAGTTTTTACTTCAGTGGTTGTTTCAGAGTTGTCCGGGCACACATTCCACGTGCGCTTCCTCCGGGTCACTTCGTGCTATGGCAGTGTCGCTGGAGGTGCTGAGAATCCCGCGTCCCAGCGCTGCTGCCCGGCCTCCCTGGTCTGCGTTGTGGCCCCGCGGCACCTTCTTGTTTGCACATTGGCTTCTTTCCCTTAGTATTAACGTGGGTCATGTGGCAAGAACGTATTTAGTTTTGTAAGAAAGTGCCAGCCCGTCTTTCCAGGAGGCTGCCCCAGTGGCAGGGTGGGCCTCCGGGGGCTCTGCAACCTTGGCTTGGAGGTTTTCTTTCTGCACCTGACTCTGTTTTGGCACCTCCCACAGTGTCTGTGAGGACACGTCTGAGGTCCTCCTTTACTTTGCTCCTCCACACACGTTCTTTGACTCTTGTTTTTAGGAGTGTCTCGTAGGCTTTGAGCGACATACGACATGTCTGGGGGTCCTTTTCCTCGCGTGTCTTGGAGTTCATTGAGCTTTCTTGGATACGTGAGTTTAGCATTGTCATCAAATTTGGAAAAATTGGGGTCACTATTTCTGAATATTTTTTTTCTGTCCTCCCCTTCAGGGACTCCAGTTACCTGGTGATAGGCAGCCAGATTGTCCTATGGTTCATTGGTACGCTATTTATTTGAGTGGAAAGGTGAAGTGGTGTTTTTTCCTCCATTAGTTTCTTTAAATTTATTAATTTTCTGCAGTGTGTAATCTGTCTGTATCCCACCTAGTGTATTTGTCATTTTGGACATTTTCACCTGTAGGGGTTCAGTTGGAATATTGGAGGTTTTACATTGACACCTTCAGTCTTTCTTTGCCTTTTTGACCATATGCAGGGTCGTGAAAATGCCTGTTGTAGTGTTATCGGTCTCCTCTGGTTCTTCTTTTTTCTGTGGTTTTTTTTTTTTAATCTGAGGTGTGGATGCAGAGGGACAGAGCGAGAATCCCAGGCAGGCTCCACTGCCCAGCGTGGAGCCCAACGTGGGACTCGATATCGGGACTGTGAAGTCACGACCTGAGCTGAAATCCACAGCGGGATGCTCAGCGGAACCACCCGGGCGCCCCTCAACCCACCGGTTCTAGTGTCTGTGTCATTTCTGGGCTGTTGTCTGTGCTTTTCTCAGTGAGGTAGTTTTCTCCGGTTTCTTTGCTTATCTGCTATTTTTTCATCGGATGCCAGAAGTTAGGAGGTTTACTTTGGTGGATGCTGGATAGTTTTGCATTCCTGTAAGTGTCTTTCAGCTTCGTTAAGGCGCTTTGAAATACTTTGCTCCTTTGTGGACTTGCTCTTGAGACACATGAGGTGGCGTCACAGCAGTGCCTAGTCTGGGGCATTACTTCCCACTACTGAAGTGAGGCCTTCCTGTGCCCACGTCCTGGCATGTGGACAGTGCTGTGTGCTGTGGTTTGCTCCCTCTAGTGATCCGGGGCTCTTTCCCAAGCCTCGGCCATTTCCCTCCGCATGTCAGTATGGGAGCAATGTCCAGTTCACGGGGGCTTCTGCCTCCACGCTGCTCCCTCCCCTCAGGCTCTGACCTGTCGACCCTGTGTCCTTGACGCTGGGACTTGGCCAGGGGGCAGTCAGCAGGCTCACCTTCCCTCCTCCCTGTCTCCAGTGTCTTGAACACCATTGTGTCCTTGTGGGAGGTAAACCTGGTCCTTGTGTCACCTTGACTAGAGGCAGGATAGGTGCTGACCCGCGGGGATATCGGTGTATCTCTGCTTGGGCACCAGGAGAACCAAAGGAGGAAAGCACTGTTTTGACGGTGTAACCCGGAGGCTTCCCTTCCACATTGTGTGAGCCACTGCCCCCGCCCCATCCCACACCCATATTCATGTACCCACTCATGCACACAGGCTCCGGGTCCCTGGGCGGCGGGCGTGCCGTCCTGTGTCCCACACCTCACGGACTGTGTGTGATTCCAGGCCAACATTGCCGAAGTGGAGGTCTCCATCCCCGCCAGGCTGCACAACTCCCTCATCGGCACGAAGGGCCGCCTGATCCGCTCCATCATGGAGGAGTGCGGCGGGGTGCACATCCACTTCCCTGTGGAGGGCTCGGGGAGTGACACAGTTGTCATCAGGGGCCCGGCCTCGGATGTGGAGAAGGCCAAGAAGCAGCTCCTGCACCTGGCAGAGGAGAAGGTGAGCCCCACGCCCAGGAGTGATGGTGCCGTGTCTGTCCCTTGCTAGAAATCCTTGCCCTGTTTTTGTGGCAGGTCAGAAAACTGCTTCATTACACCTTTATGTCTCTGATTTTGCCATTGCTGAACGAAGGGCCTTGGCAGGTCGAATGCCTACCTGTACGATGTAGAAAAGTTGCGGCTTGGCGTATTGGCTTTTTAAAGTAGGATTCATAGACCATAAAATCCACTTTTCTGAGTTTTGACGAGCATACACACACTGACATGACCACCACTGCAGTGAAAATGTTTTGGCCATCACCTTAAACTCTGCATTGAATCACCTTTGCCCCTTTGTCAAAACCCACGTGTGGGTCTGTTGCTGGACTCTGTGCGTCTCAGTGACACCATAGGGTCGGGGGGGCTGGGAGAGCCCTTTAGCTTTGTGCTTTTGTAGAACCACTTTAGCTGTTCTAGATCTTTGCCATTCTGCATTTGGAAACTGGTTACCAATTTCTAGGGGAAAATCCTGCTTAGATTTTGACTGAGACTGTGTTGAATCTGTAGACCAAATTGGGGAGAACTGACCTCCCGGGAATTCAGTCTTCCAGTCTGTTTTAAGTCTTTGATTTTTAATTGGTGTTTTGTTATGTCCAGCATGTGGTTCTCCTTCGTGTTTTGTTCAATTCATATCCTCACTATTTTGCTTTGTAGCATTGTTGTTAATTAAATCAGTGTCAGATTCCAGCTAGTGTCATGTATTGAAATATGTTTTTTTTTTTTGTAGTGGCTTTGTTTTGTGCATCTGCTTTAAAGTTCAGTTACTAGTATTAGTAGCTTTTTTTGTGAGTTTTATGTGTAGAACATGTTGTCTTTGCGTAGACAGTTGGGTTTCTTTCTGATCTGTACGCCCGTAGGTCTTGTCCTATGCGCCACGCGGGCCTCCAGTATGGCGTTGCGTAGCAGTGGGGAGGGCAGACAGCCTTGCCTTGTTGGCAGCCTTTGGGGAAAGTGCTCAGTCCTTCACCATGAAGTGGGAGTTACATTGTCTTCCAAAGTTGCTCTTTATCAGGTTGAGGAAGTTCCCGTCTGTTACCGATTTGCTCAGAGTTGTTGCGGGAACAGGTGTTGGGTTTTGTAGGAAGATTTTTCTGCCTCTGATGACATGGTAGCATGGTTTTTCGTTTTTTAAGCATATGTATTAGATTTTTTTGGTTAGCTTTTTTCTTTTTTTTTTTTTTTTTTTTTTAGTGTTTATTTATTTGGAGGGAGAGGAAACAGTGAGAGAGGGAGAGAGAATCCCAAGCAGGCTTTGTACTGTCAGTGGAAAGCCCCACACAGGGCTTGAGCTCATGAACTGTGAGGTCACTACTGTAGCCAAAATCAAGAGTCAATGCTTAACCCACTGAGCCACCCATGTGCCCCTAGTGGTTGTTTTTTGTTTGTTTTAATGTTTAACCGACCTTGTGTTTTTGGGTGACCCCACTGGTTTAAGTGTGTCATCTTTTATCATGTTGCTAAGCTGGGCTCATCTTGCTCATTAGCTTTTTTTTTTGAACGTTGGTTTATTTTTGAGAGACAGAGTGCAGGTGGAGGTAGGAGGGGCAGAGAGTGGGGAGACACAGAATCTGAAGCAGGTTCCAGGAGCTGAGCTGTCTGCACAGAGCACGACGTGGGGCTTGAACTCACGAACAGTGAGTTGGATGCTTAACTGACGGAGCCACCCAGGCACCCCTGCTCATAGGTTTTTTAATAATGGTGCTATTTGCCAATGTCGTTGTCTGAAGAGTAGAAGATTTTCTCAGGGGTGTTTTGTGAAACCAGCATTTAAAAGATAACAAAATTCACTTGTTTGTTACTCTGCTTAGCATGCTCGTAGACCCTCTTTTTTTTCCCCCCCTCTTGTGTTTCTTCATGCCTGTGAGCCAGGTTTCAGGATGCAAGGAAGAAGGGGGAAGCATTGTATGGGTCTGAGTCAGCCAGGCAGAGTGTGTGCTCCAGATGAATCCTCAACAAGGTTGTCGTGTCGGGGCTTTTGCTGAGCCCTGGCTTCTTGGTGTCAGACTAGGGCCTTGGTTGGCTTCGGTCTTTCCGAGATTGAGATGGGGCCTTCCTGTTGGGAAGGGCTCCCCTGTGGCGAGAGCAGGTAAAAGCCCAGACAGGGAGCATTCTGCTCGACTTGGGAGGACCGGGAGTGCTGTGGGCTTACTTGCTGTGCGGTTGCCTCCTACTTGCCGAGCACCCCGAGGCCACACTCACCAAGTCCCCTCTGTAGATGGAGAGCACTGGCGGGGGTTCGGTCAGTTTGGGGAAGCAGCAGGACTGGGGCTCTCAACCCACATGCTCTTGGCTATCTGAGTGTCTGTGGCCATGGTAGATGGCATGTAAGTACTTCCCGTCTGGGAGTCCATCCATTAGTTTCCGTGAGGCTCGATTAGCCCCACGCTGTTGTTCTCTAGGCCCTCTTTCTCACTTGCCCAGGGGACCAGGCAAGTAGCGTCAGACCAATGTATCTGCGGTTGCTTTCCACAGCAAACCAAGAGTTTCACTGTTGACATCCGCGCCAAGCCGGAATACCACAAGTTCCTCATTGGCAAAGGGGGTGGCAAAATACGCAAGGTGCGCGACAACACTGGAGCCCGTATCATATTCCCAACGGCTGAGGACAAGGATCAGGACCTGATCACCATCATTGGGAAGGAGGATGCTGTCAGGGAGGCACAGAAGGAGCTGGAGGCCCTTATTCAGAACCTGGTAAGGCCCAGTGGGAGCTTGGTTGTCCATCCTGTCGGCGTGGTTGACACGAGTCCTGTCCCTTTCCTTTCCTCCAATGCTGCAGGATAACGTGGTGGAGGACTGCATGCTGGTGGACCCCAAGCACCACCGCCATTTTGTCATCCGGCGAGGCCAGGTCTTGCGGGAGATTGCTGAAGAGTATGGTGGGGTGATGGTTAGCTTCCCACGTTCTGGCACGCAGAGTGATAAGGTCACCCTCAAGGGCGCCAAGGACTGTGTGGAGGCGGCCAAGAAGCGCATTCAGGAGATCATCGAGGACCTGGTAGGTGCCTGGGAGGGTGGCAGGGCTCCAGTCAGGCTGGGGCTCTTTGGTTCTCAGTCTTGGACTCTCAGCCTCTCCGGCTTTACTCTTGGCAGGACACTGCCCTTGAGCAGCAGCTTTTAAAAACACGTTATGAAATGAAATCTGTATGAGGAACCGGCTTCCTTCTCTCTGCCTCTCCTTCCCAACGGGAAGAAAAGAGATGGCAGGGGAGGGCGTGTCAGCGAATCCGCATGGAAACTTGTGGGGTTTTCTCAACCAGCCCTTAGAGAGCCTCATCCCCCCCTCCAGGGCTCCTCCCAGCCCTCCCCTGCTGGGGCCTTGGAAGTACTGTCCTGACCATTAAACCTGATGCCTCCTCACAGAGTCACAGCCACAGCATTTGAATATCACCTGGCTAGTGCAGTCACCCTACAGGGACAGTGGCTAACAGTGCCGCGTGCTTTGTGCTCGGGGCGGGGGCTCTGTGCATGGAGACAGGAGATGGTCACACGAGCTCTGGGCAGCAGTGAGTGCTGGTGCCGTTTGGTACAGACAGGTCATCAGTACTTAGTCACTGGGAGATGTCTCAGGAAGAGGCCTCCCTGTCAGTCCTGCCCCCACCCTCCCTCTGTCCACCCTGTTGGACTTTGAGCACTTGGAAAAGGGGTGGGGGGGGGCGTGCATCTGTGCATTTGGGGGTCTCTGTAGAGGATTGAGCGGAAGCTGGTGAAAATACGCGTCGAGCCTAAGCAGTTAACCTTTGCCTTTATTTTTTTCTTTCTTGCTGTGTCCCCCCGCCCACCCCCCCCCCCCCCCCAGGAAGCCCAGGTGACCATAGAATGTGCCATACCCCAGAAGTTCCATCGATCTGTCATGGGCCCCAAAGGTTCTAGAATCCAGCAGATTACTCGGGACTATAACGTTCAGATTAAATTCCCAGACAGAGAGGAGAACCCAGGTGGGTCTCAGCGGTGAGCTCTGTGCTGAGTGGGGAGCCAGGGGGTGTGTGAATGGACCTCCCCTACGGAGGGTGGGCGTCAGGTGGCCATCACGTGTGCTGCCTCGTGTGTCAGTGCTGGCGTGCTGCTGGAACACCCGGGTCCCAGGGTGACCAGGTGGCCTTCGGGCAGGGTGACAAGGCCAAGGACGGCAAAGCAGCTGTGGCCTCTGATGCAGGGGTTTGGTTCTGAGGCTACTTACAGATTCCCAAGTGATGTGTGTGACGGGCTGCTCCCACTCTGTCCACTGCAGCTGCCTCTCCCCCAAGCACCCCTACCTGGCGGGTCTTGTCCCTTGTGAGGCAGGCGGCTCCAGTAAAGGTGGCCACTGGCTGCCCTTCTGTGACACCCCTCCCCCAGCTCCATGTCCTGCTTGTCACTTGGTCCTGCCTGTGTCCCGGGAGCAGGGCAGGGTGGTTAGGCAGCCAGGAGGTGACTGGCTTGTGGGGTCAGTGGGAGCAGCATCCTGCCTGTGTCTCAGACCTCACTTGGTCACGCCAGGCTCCCAGCTAGGTTGCAGCCCACTGTGCTGTCTCTGGTCTCGTCTGGTCGATGACCGACCCTGCAGCCTCCTGGGTCCTCCCCCCCCCCCCCCCCCCGCCACCGCCTCCCATCTCTGTCCTCTCTGGAGCTTCTCGTGGCCATTGAAGCTCTTGTTTCCTTAGAACATGGGCTGTTTGGAGTATATTTGAAGGAACATCGTACCTGATAAAGACGTATTTTATATGTTCATTATTGAAATTCAGTCTCTTTTGTTTTGCACCTCCTCTCCTATGCACACACAGTTGTTGTTTCTGAGACATTGGAGTGTAATTTTCAGACCCGTCCTTTGTCTGTAGTGGCTACTTCCTAAGAATAAGGATGTTTTCTTAACGTCATTAGAGATAACTGTGGCACATCCCCCAGAATCCGCGGAGCTGGCGTTCCGTGTACTGGTGCTGAATTCGTGGTCGATGGTCACATCTTTCCGGTGCCGGCAGTTCTGCAGCGTCCACCTCTTACCCTGGTCTGTGCGGCACTGCCCTGCCTGATGCTCGCTCGCTCGCTCGCGTTCATGTCGTACAGACTCCTGGGTTCCATCCCACTCCGCGAACCTTGCTTTTGTGTTGGGTCCACACTTGTCCCCCGCCAGCCCACTCCTGTGTTCGTGTCCCTTCACTCTTGAGGCTTGCCTGCCTCCTGACATACGAGGCCGCTGGAGGCTTCCCTCGTCCCTCTCGCTGCCGTGTCCCAGCATCGTGGCTCAGTTTCTAGGCTCCGTACCCTTTGGGCTCACCGGGCATCACGTTCCAGCCTCCGAGGAAGAGCGCTCCACTCCCGGCCTCACTGTGGGGCCTTTGTTGCCACCCAGGCCAGGCTGCGAGCCAGGCTGGCGCCGGTCTGCCCTGCCTCTCCCGCCAGGACTCTGAGCTGCCCTGCCCTTCTCCCCAGTTCACAGCGTGGAGCCGCAAGTCCAGGAGAACGGTGACGATGCTGGAGACGGGAGGGACCCCAAAGACGCCGACCCTGGCTCCCCGAGGAGATGTGACATCATCATCATCTCTGGCCGGAAGGAAAAGTGCGAGGCCGCCAAGGAAGCCCTCGAGGTGGGTGTGCCCTCGTGCAGTGTGTGACGGACCTCGTCCCGGTGGGGCTGCCCCAAGCACCTTGGCTTGCACCTCGGGCTGTGCTGGACCGGACCCGGGCACAGAGCCCGGCACTGGGGGCTGGGCAAGTATGCGGAACCGGCAGGTTTCAGTGACAGCAGGGTCAACGTGATCTGTAGCCTCTGTGGCCTAGTGATAACCACTGCCATCTCAGGTCTGTGAGGAGGAGTCTTTTGTGTGGGGGGCACCTACCTGAGAGCCACCTCCCTGTTGGGCGCTGCTCTAAATGCTGTGTTCCACGGTGTGCAGATGAGTGCTTAGGTGGAGTGGACAGACAAGAAGCAGAAACAGGTCACGTGTCAGGTGGTGCTTAAAAACAGTGGAATGTGGAAGTGAAGGGGTTGTGGAGAGGTGGTCAGGGGCTAGCGTAGAGAGAGAGCAGGGGAGCCCGTGTCCCCCGCTGTTAACCCAGCAACCCACACAGGCTTGGCTACAGTCTGTTCCTGATGTCAGTGAGGCCAGCTTCTGTCCCTGAGCCCCACCGGTCTCTCTCCAGTTGCTCTGTTTTTCCTGGATTTGTTTTGTTTCTGTAAGAGGTTTGCCACGGTTAAGGGCATAGGCTTGGGGTGAGGGCCAGAAAGTTTGCTCTGGTGGCGTTAACCTTAAAACTGGATTCTGGATTCTCTTCCTGTGTTTTCTGTTGACTTAAAAGTCTGGGTGAAGTTCTCAGTTGAGGCAGAACATCATAGAAGGCTCCGGGAAGCGCCCTGTAATTCTCACAGGGTCACTGGCTCCCTGCCAGCTGCTCTCAGGCCTGACCCTGTCTTCTCTGCAGGCGCTGGTTCCCGTCACCATCGAAGTGGAGGTCCCCTTTGACCTTCACCGGTACATCATCGGGCAGAAGGGGAGCGGGATCCGGAAGATGATGGATGAGTTTGAGGTACTGGGATTCGCAGTCTTTCCCCAGGAGCCAGCGTTGGGAGCGAGCCCCCCTCCTGCGGGCCCCTGGCGGCTCAGCCCCTCGGCAGTGCGCCTCATCCTGGTCGTGCCCCGTGGCAGTGCTCCGTCCCCGGTCCTTGTGCGGGACCCCCGCCTGTATCAGATCTGTGTCCCCTGCAGGTGAACATCCACGTGCCGGCACCAGAACTACAGTCTGACGTCATCGCCATCACTGGCCTCGCCGCGAATCTGGACCGGGCCAAGGCTGGGCTGCTGGAGCGAGTGAAGGAGCTGCAGGCTGAGCAGGAGGACCGAGTGGGTGTCAGCCGGGCCCACAGGGGTGTCCTCCAGAGCCACGGTCCCCGGCCACACTGCAGGCGGTTCAGCCACATGGCTGCAGGGGGACCCGGCCACCCGCGGAGCCTTCCATCAGACAGCGTTATGAGCATGGCACTTTTCTCTTCAGTGTAACAGGGGCAGAGTTAGATTTCCCATTAATTAGCACTTTTTTTTTTTCAAAGTAACCCTGCCACGTGTGGTGTCTCCAACCCGATAGGTAAGGTAAGGTTGGAGAGGCCTGGGAGCTATTGCTGGAAAAGAACCCCGAATGTGAGTGGTGTGGTCCAGGGTGGGTGTCAGCAGGCCCATGCGGACCTTCTCTCCGGAGCTGTCCTGCTTTGAGTAGGTTTGGGGACCCATCTCCCGGCTTTGGAGAGCTGGCATTCGAAGGGCTTCCTAAGCGCACGGCAAGGCTGGGGGTTACAGGCTCTGAAGCCCTGCTAGAGATTCTGTAGGGAACGGGCTTCCCATGAGGAGGAGGACTTTCTGGAGTCTTGATGCGAAGGGTCCGCAGACCTCTGGAGCCTGGTTCCTGTGGTCTAGCCTCTGGCCGTAGATGTCCCAGGCCGGCCGTCCTTCAGCACTCTCGTGCCCCCTCTTCCTTCTGGCCTGCTTGCATACCCCAGGCTCTAAAGACCCCAGGACGTGTTCATGCTTCCTCATCGCGTCCCCATGAAATTCACTGGAGAGCCAGCTCAGAGCCCACCACGCACGGTGCCAGTCTTGTCAGCGCCTGAACGATGCTCTTGTGAGGGGTGTGCACACTCGTTCCGGGTCAGCCCTCCAGCTGGCAGTGCACAGAGGCTAACGGGAAAGTGTATCTTGTTTTTGTCACTGAGGAGATCTCTGGGGTCGAGGACAGAGTGGGGTTGACGTGTGGCTGCACGTGGTGAAGGTCAAGCCCGAACTCCACCCTTGTCTCACCTGCAGGCTTTAAGGAGCTTTAAGCTGAGCGTCACTGTGGACCCCAAATACCATCCCAAAATTATTGGGAGGAAAGGGGCAGTGATTACTCAGATCCGCTTGGAACATGACGTGAACATCCAGTTTCCCGATAAGGATGACGGGAACCAGGTAAGGATGCCTGCTCGGGTCAGACTCTGTGGCTGGAACGCTTTGGGGCAGGTGGACTCTCGTACCCTCACCCTGACCTGGGAGCCGTGAGCGGGCAAGCGTAGGGCCTGCCCAGGAGGGCGGGGAGGGTGGAGCGCAGAGGGGCAGGTCTCTGAGGGTCTGAGTTTGCCTTGGGCGTCGGGGCCCCATCTCGGTCTGTGCCAGCTGGGCGAGGTCTCCCTGTGCTTGGCTGCCGCGTGAGTGCGGAACATTTCTCCCACGCCCGCCTGGTCGTTCGTGGTAGGCGAGCTTTGGCTCCGGCTGAGTCCTTCTTCGCATCTGTACCCACAGGTGCGGTCCTTCAGAGGGCACCCTCCCCCTGCCTATCACACCCCAGCCCGTCTTCCTCTCCGCTCCCATCAGGGCCCCCTTCCAGCATAGCACTGCCCACTGTGGGAGCCTTGGTCTCTGCCTGCGTCTCTGGCCATGGTACACAGCCAGGCACCCAGAAATGGTTCTCTAGAACCTTCTGGTCAGCAAATCCCAACATGCCTCTGCAGACTCTGGCCTTTTCAGCCCCGTGTTCCCGTGCTGTGGCAGACTGCCTGTTTCTGCACCTTCCTCCTCTGCTCAGCCCGAGTCTATAAGCCACGCACTTAACCTGAGTTCAGAAAGGCAGGCGGGCCTGCAGGGCTCCCTCTGGAGCCCCCACCTCTGCTCTGCGCCTCCTGCCTGGTCCTGACCTTCCCTGGGTGCATCCTTCTGTTCCCGCTGCGTTTCTAACAAACATGTTTATGCTCCTGATCTTTCTTACGCTAATTTGTGATTTTTGTTCTGTTTCAGTGAGTTCTATGCCCAACGTGGGGCTTGAACTCATGACCCTGAGGTCAAGAGTTGCCTGCTCTGCTGACCGAGCCAGCCAGGCGTCCCTTTAACTTTAATTTTTGATGTTGAATCCTGAGAATTGAGCTCCTTTAAACTCCGCACCTTCACTACCTTCTATTTTCTTTAATTTTCCCAAGGAAACGTGACTTTTTTAGTCATCGTTTAGGGTTCAAACCACTCGGGCTAGTGTTTCAGAGCCAAGTAGGATTGGGTGGCCATGTGATTTTGATACACAGCATTTTCCTGTGAGAATTATGCTTCCGTTTGCAGTCTGTTCTGTGTCTGCATTCGGCACAGCGCTCGCGGCTGCTGGCGGGTTCTGGACTCCGCCAGGCAGGTTCTAGGCACAGCCCGCCGTCCCCCACCCCTCCACTGCCACCGTGGGGCCTGCTGCTGCTCTGCTTCCGCCTGGCTCATTCTGGCCTCTTTCTCTTCTGGGTAGATCTCGAAGTGTCTGCTCCTTTGTTTCCAGGTGTTTTTGTTCTCTGGTCCTTTTCTGTTGTTCCATTCTTTCGTGGGTGTAACTTTTCCTTTGTCTTAAAGAACACGGCTTACGTGTGTGATTTTTTTCTTCTTTTTTGTCGTCGTTCCGCTTTGAGTCCTGTGTTGGCGCTGCTCGCACTGTGCACGCGTGGTGCTGTCACCCGTCCACGTGTGCTGTGGGAGGGAAGTCCTGCGCAGGGGCGTGCTGGGGCTGTGCGGTGCAGCCGCAGTGTCCCGCCCCTTCTCTCCAGGCGGGTCTGTCTCCAGCGAGACGCCTCCAGATGCAGGGCCCGAGGTGACCTTCCCCGTGCCCTGTGTGGTCCCTGACGCAGCACCCTCCTCGCCTGCAGCCATCTCTGTGGCCGCGTGTCCTTTCTTTTCCCGTACACGTCTGGGGGGAGGCGGGGGCGCAGGAGCTAATGGGCATCATTGACCTGTTTTAAATCAGCTTCTGGCGGTCTCCCCCGTCTTCTTTCTCTTGTGAGCGGGTCAGTGTTTCCCCTCAAGCTGAGGCCTGCCTCACTCCGCCAGCACTGCCTCTTGCCGCCGCATCTGCTGGCTTGAGGCTCCCAGCCTGGGGTCTCTAGGGGCATCCCCTCTTCTGACTGCGCTCTCCTTTCTTAGCCCCAGGACCAAATAACCATCACAGGGTATGAAAAGAATACAGAAGCCGCCCGGGACGCTATATTGAAAATCGTGGGTGAGCTTGAACAGATGGTTTCTGAGGACGTCCCGCTGGACCACCGTGTTCACGCCCGCATCATTGGTGCCCGTGGAAAAGCCATCCGCAAAATAATGGATGAATTCAAGGTGGGTCCCCAGCCCCACCACGAAGGGTGCCGTGTAGTCCTGGAAGCATGGTGGGTGCAGCGGGGTGTGTGGTCCCACGCTGTCGGGGGAGTGAGTGCCTGGGACCACGGGTCTCCTGCCTCGGCTGCTGACCGCCCTTGGGGTCTGGAACGGGAGACTTCTGAAGCTCTGGTGCCCGTCCCTGAGTTGGTGAGGTCATGTGGAGGTCCCAGCTGCGTACACGCGACACCGTCGGTCAGCGTCCCACACTGGCCTGGAGGAGACGGCATTTCCTCGGTGCGGCACGGTCCTGTACTGTCGTGATGTGTTAGCTCTGACATACAGGACCTTGGCTCCCGAACACAAGGTTAATTTGGGAAAACTTCCCTAGAGGTCCACCATTCTCAGCCACACATGACCATGACCCTTTGGTCCAGAGACTCCAGATGGAGTGTCCTCAGACACCTCAGCGGCCGCGTGTGCTGTCTTTCCAGGTGGACATTCGTTTCCCGCAGAGCGGGGCCCCAGATCCCAACTGCGTCACTGTGACGGGGCTCCCAGAGAACGTGGAGGAGGCCATCGACCACATTCTCAACCTAGAGGAGGAATACGTGAGTCATGGGTGGGCAGCAGGCCTGTGCCTGGGGCACCCTGCCTGCCACTAACCGGCCTGGGGCAGCAGCCAGGCCATGTATGTGCGTCCGCTCCCAGAGGCACGCCGGTTGCAGGGTGTCCCCCTAAGCGAGCCCTAAACACTTGAGACCAGGCAAGCGTGGTCGTCGTGTGTGCCTGCTGCAGACTGACGCCCCCACCTGTGCCCACAGCTGGCTGACGTGGTCGACAGCGAGGCGTTGCAGGTGTACATGAAGCCGCCAGCCCACGAGGAGTCCAAGGCGCCATCCAAGGGCTTTGTGGTACGGGACGCTCCCTGGACCGCCAGCAGCAGCGAGAAGGTCAGACACTGTTAGGCCCGCCATTGGAGGTGGGGGCGCCCCCGGCACTCGCCTCTCGCTGGGAAGCGGCTCACGCGGGACCTCTTATTGAGGCTGTGCCCTCTCCCCCCTACAGGCTCCTGACATGAGCAGCTCTGAAGAATTTCCCAGTTTTGGGGCTCAGGTGGCCCCCAAGACCCTGCCATGGGGCCCCAAGCGATAATGACCGAAAAGCAGAAATCTCTCCAGCCTGCTGACCCAAACCCCACCAACACATGGTTTGTCTCAATCTGACCCGGCGGCTGGAGCCTCTATAAATTGTTGACGCTTCCCCCTCCCCGAGGTCTCGCAGCGAAGCCAGGCGCGCCAGCACCCCGCGTGCGCTCAGGATCTGCTCCCTGACACCTTCGCTCTGGGACGGCTCTCCACTGTCGTGAACACTAACCGAGGTAATTGGACATTTCCCCGTCAGCGTCCCGGCTCATCCAGCATGTCCGTAAGGCTCCGGCCTCCGCTAGGAGAGCTCCACAGCTGTGGCGGAGTCTACTTCCTGTGTCATGACCTCAGGAAATAAATTTCCTTGACTTTATAAAAGCCAAAATGTTTGCCCTCTTCCTTTCCCACCTCCTTTCCTCCCTTTGCCTGCCATCCAGACCCTCCTTCCAGAATGCAGTCCGCCTTCCAGCTGCCATAAAGCCCACTTGGCCCAGACCACAGACAGGGTGGTGAGGGAGACCCGGCTTGCACACTGGGAGCGCCTGGGCCCAAAGGAGAGCCGTGGCGGAGCCAGAGGGGACCGAGAGGCAGCAGGGTGACTGGGTTCTTGGGCTGTCTCGGCCTCACGTGTGTTGGGGTCCGAAAGCACCCAAGCGTCTCCGCCCCCAAGCGTGGTGAGCAGACCCCAAAGGCAGGGCCGCGCGTCTCCGTCTGGGCCAGCCGTGGCTGTCGTGGTGGCCCGGTGTGGCCTGAGAGACGTGGGGACAGGGAGAGGGGCGGGCCGCAGAGTGGCAGTAGAGACTAGCCGCTCCTCTGTGGCCCCCTCGCCCCAGGCCAGGTGTGCAGCGTCCTCCTTTCTACCTCAGAGCCAGTGTGGCTGCTCTCGTGCTTAGGGTGGTGCCACCCTGGCGCTCAGCCTCTCGGCGTAGATGTTTCTGGTGGTGGCGTGTCTGCTGCAGCCCTGGGGGCGGGAAGCCGGTGCCGGGGCTCAGCCGGGCTGTCCTCTGACGCACGCTGGGACGCTGCGTGTGAGCCCCCGGGAGCTGTCTCAGAGAGGCAGGCATCGTGGTCCTGGGGCAGAGAGAGGTGGTCGCTCGGCCTGGACCGGAGGACCCGGTGCTGGTGAGGGAGGGTCCGCTCTTTCTCAGGTGTGTGCTGGGTGACTGTGGGTGTCGGACCACGGGCCTTGGCCCGACCACAACCCGCCCTGCCCCCCAGCGGACTGTTGAAGGTCAGCTCTGGAGAGGAGAGGTGGCCCCGGGCGGTACAGAGGCGCCCGTGTGTCGCATCGTGAGGGAACGAGGATGGCCCTTTGTGTCGGCCCCCTGGCCTCCCCATCTCTGCCTCTGCCCGCACGGAGGTGATGGGGCCCTGTCGGGCCACCCCACCCGGGATACTGGAGTTCCTGGGGGCCAGCTCGCGTCTGGCGCACACCCTGCGCCGCCCCTGCACCCCGGTCCTTCACTCTCCACTCGGTAGCCCAAGCCCGGTGATCTCCAGACTCTGAAATTCTAAGTAGACTGAGAGTTGCTCGACCCAAGTGTACCTTCGGCTGCCCCTGCCAGCTTTCCGTCTGCCACGGCGGCCTCCAGCGTGCCCGTCTGTGGGAGCGAGCCACGGGGGTAGGGGAGAGCACCCACCTCAGCAGGCGGCCTGGGTGTCCCCGGAGTAGGCCTGTGAGGAGACGGAGGAAGGGGAGGCACCCCCTCCCCTCTCGGGGAGCCTGATTGGGAAGGGCGGGCCCCTCCGCCTCTCCACCTGCATGAGGTTTGGAGCCTTTCCCGTGGGCCGTCTTGTTTCCCTCTGCCTGCCCCTCTGGCTCCCTCGGCGTCTGCCCAGCCCTCTTTGCCCTGCATCTTTTCTACGGCATCCTTCGACGTCCCCCGCCCTTCCCCAAACGTAAATTTTAAATTTTCACAAGTTTTTGCACATCTGCATTTATCGCTAAACGTTGTAGATACGAATCCCCCCTTCCCCTGAACTGTGTTTGGGATCTGGCGTGCTCTGTTTTTGGTTGTTGCTGGTAAAGACTGTTGGTGGCCCTGCCCAGGCCTGGTCTCCTGTGGCCGCCCCTGCTGCTGGGGCAGCCCTGGGCAGGGTGGGGTGTGCGTGTCCATTTCCTTTGTTGAATGTCTTCCATATTATGTGTTTCCATAGCTATGATCCGTCCCTTGGCCTTAATTTTGGAATCTGGAGATTATATGCAAACATGTGTAAAGGCTTATGAATATGGATGACACTGGAATTTTATAAATTCTAAAATAAAACCCAAAACCAGATGTAGTGTGCTAGAACTCGTTTTATCACGCGGCATGTCGGTTCTCGGTCCTGTGGAACCAGGGGTGTCTTCAACGTGCTTTTGACTGGTAACTAGAGACCCATAGATAGTTCTAGTCTCCGGTGCGATTCTCCCGGTGGCACATGGGAGATAGAGCTGTGCCCCGCGTGCAGAGAGCTGGGGGCGGGGAGGGCCCTGAGCCCCAGCGTCGGGGCCAGCATCTCTGGTGCGGGGCCACCTGCCCTGGGGGCTGGGAGGGAGGTGGCAGGGAAGCTCCAGGTGCTGCTGCGGGCAGGGGGTTGGGGGGGGCGGCAGCCGGCACCTGAGGGTCTAGGGCTCATGAGCAGAGGCCCAGGGTCACCGAGGGCACCACAGCTCTGGGCCAAGAAGGGGCAGAAGGTGGGCTGTGGCCTCTGAGGGCAGTGAGCCTTTGACATCTCCGGGGCAGCAGAGTCCCTCACCTCCAGGTGGGACTGCTGGCTTGGGGTGACCCCCGTGACCTCAGGGAGAAGGGACTTGTGAGGCCTGGCCACCTCCTGGCAGTGTAGGCTGTGGGCCCAAACTCCTCTCTGAGCTCTGGGAGTAGTTGTCCTTTGCTCCGTTTGTTCCAGAGAGAGCCTGTCTCCAGGGAAGGGTACAGGAGGGGTGATTGGACTGGCTGCCCTGTCACAGGCCAGGGTAGAGTGCTCGGCCGGGCACCGTGCCGCCGGTGGATGAGGGAAGGTAAAGCGGGGGGCAGCAGGGCTCACCTCATTCTCAGCCAGCGCCTGCTTGGCGAGGTAGTACTCTCGCTTCACCTTGACCTCCACGGACTCAGGAATGTCGGGTACCAGGAGGTCGAGGATCCGGCCGATGGAGAACACCACATGCTGGGGGCAGGACATAGTACGAGCAGTGGGAGGGCGCCCACCCCTCGATAAGACAGACGCCTGCAGTGGCCTTAATGGGGCCAGGGCCGCACACCCGCTCCCCAGGTGTGAGCTGAGCTGGAGAGGAGCAGGTGCAGGAAAGGAAAGCCCTGGAGGCAGAAGCCACCGCTACGGAGACCTGCCCCAGGTCTCACGGCCTGTGGAGCCTCCCCGGACCCAGCAGTGCCCAGAGCAGTTCAGTATCCACACAACCTCGGCCAGGCAGGGGTTGACAAAGTTTTCAAGACGGGGAAACGACAGTGCACAGGAGAGTGGCCCCGTGACCGGGTAGTAGCTTGGTTGCACACCTCCCCACCCCTACCCCCACCGACGCGCACACACACACACGCACACACACACACACCCCCCACATGGTGGGATTAGGCAAAGCATCCTGCGGGAGGGGTGGGTGTCCTGCTAAGGCCAAGAGAGCCAGTCGGGGGAGCCAACGGGAACTAGGAACTTGGCTAACCTCAAACACTATGACGAAGGCCAGGCGGATGGCCAGAAGATTCCAGTATGTTGGAGAATACTGCCCATCATCTTCCCTGAAAGCCTGATACCTGCAGGAGACACGGAACTCAGTGTGGGGAGCTGGGGCTGAGGGTCAGCTGAGGAGCTGGCAGGGGCCCTCCTTAGCTTCTCTACTTTTTCCTTCCCTGATCGTGTAGTTCTGGGCCTGGCTTGCCTGAGAGTGCCTGGAGGAGGGAATATTCCTAAACGGTACTAAACAGTGCCTTCGGCTTTAATTCTTCGGGTTCCGGGGTTCCAAAGGGATGGATGGGTTGGATTGTCCCATTCCCTACAGCCTGCACCAGGCCCCAGAGTGGCAAATGCCCTGTCAATGTCATGGATGTGATAATATGATGAATCTGCTTCCGCCGGTGATGTCAACCTCGTCAACACTGTGAAAACCTGCGATTCGGAGATCAGTCAGCTGTGCCCAGACACCTGTCCGGCATGGCTCTCCCTGACTAGAATAAGCTGATGTTAAGTTTTGCTTGCTATTTCCAATTTGTCGTCTTGTCATCCTTTGACAACTTCCTGTATTTCCGGTTAGATTCGGCATTCCATTTTGACATAAACTGCCATGCTACCCTCCATGGAAAGCAGTATTAGGGCCAACTTTGTAGAAAAAGAAACAATTCTTGAACATTAAAAAAAGTTACTGAAGGAAAAATCCTCAATGCATGTAATAAACTATAAGTGGCCTAACTAGACACAACAGAAGAAAGACTGGGAACTTGGAGACGATTATATGAAGTCACCCTGAACGCAACACAGAGAGCCAAAAGATTGCAAAATGTATCGGTGCCCTTGGGACGTGAAGGGAGAACAGAGGTGCTCCAACACAGCAGTTCCAGAAGCGGAGAATGAATGCAAAGAAAAGTTAGAGCAGCTCTGTTTGAAAAATGAAATGGAGAGGTTTCCATGGGGCGCCTGGGTGGCTCAGTCGGTTAAATGTCTGATCAGCTCAGGTCATGGTTTCGCGGTTCATGAGTTCGAACCCCGCACTGGGCTCTGTGCTGACAGCTCGGAGCCTGGAGCCTGCTCCGGATCCTGTGTCTCCCTCTCTCTCTGTCCCTCCACTGCTCACACTTTTCTCTCTCTCAAAAATAAACATTAAAAGAAGAAAAAAAAAAAGAAACCGAAATGGAGAGGTTTCCAGAACTAAAGAAAGACATCACCTTTCAGATCAAAAGCACGTAACTGATTTCCAGTGAGAAACTTTTACGTAAACTCTACGATGGCAGAGACCTATTAGTAACACAAGTCAAGGAAGATGAGGGAAACCTTCTATGCTTACCAGAGCTTTCCACAAGAGAGTAATAGTCCCAAAGAGCTAAGGGAAGATAGCTCAATGGAGAACTGTATACCTGGTATTGGAAGGACAAAGAGAGATTTTCCGATATAAAAGGCAACATACAAAAGGGTTTGCCAACCACACACCATTCCTGAAAGCGCTAGTCAAGGATGTGCTTCTGCAAGAATGAAAGTGAATTCAGAGGGAAGGCAAAGCATAAGAAACCCCTGTAGCCACAGAAGCTACCAAAACGTACCATATAGACATGATTAACAAATGACTAGAAATGTTTTTATTTTTTAATACTAAAACTCTGTATAACAATAAGATGGAGTGGTGGGTGCTAAATAGGCGATAAAGCATGTGAATTCCTTTAGTCTGATAGGAAAGTTTATGTAGTTAAGAATGTACGCTAAAAATGTAAGGATAATCTCTCAAAGAATAAAAATATACACCATCAGTTCTAAATGAGCATAAAGAAAAAAAATTCTAGTCATCCACCAGAAAGCAAGAGAAGAAAAAGGAAAAAAAAAATGAATGGAAAAAGTAAGTATCCACTAAGAAGAGATCACAAATAAGAACTTCTGCAACTAAGAACCTCACGATAACATGAAGCAAGATGTGACAGAACCACATGAAGAAACTGATAACTCTACATTCCTGGAAAGATTTTCACTTCGCCTGTATCAGAATCTGATAACGCAGCGAGGTGGGGGGTGCAGAAAAAATCCAAACAAGAACGTTAAGAAGCCTTACCTCAGAGGTTTATAGACAGTCTTACTTTAAAACAGATAATACAAGATTCAAGTTCACTTGAACCAGCAAAAATCAAGTGAGCAGATCATAAAGGAAAACACATGTTAAGAGATTTGTATCATATGGACTCTTCAGGTTCTCTGATCACCAAGCAGTTAAACCAGAATGGTTTTTTCTAAGTAGAAGAAAAACCAAACAAACCAAACCTCCACACTGGAGAACTTTCCTAAATCATTCATAGATAAGTAGGGGGATAACAACTGCAGTTAAGAGATTCAGAAGTGAAGGGACAGGTATTATCAACGAAATGAGGCTTTTAAGGGGGAGGGTCAAGTAAACTTATAGACATAAATACGTTTATTAAAATGAAAGACAGAAAAGGGCGCTTGGGTGGCTTAGCTGGTTAAGCGGCCGACTTCAGCTCAGGTCATGATCTCACGGTTCGTGGGTTCGAGCCCCGCATCAGGCTCTGTGCTGACCGCTCAGAGCCTGGAGCCTGTTTCAGATTCTGTGTCTCCCCCTCTCTCTGCTCCTCCCCCGCTCATGCTCTGTCTCTCTCTCTCTCAAAAATAAATAAACATTAAAAAAATTTTTTTAATGAAAGACTGAAAGCAAATGAGCTATGATGTCAAGTTCAGAAGATTGACTCTTTAAGAGGAAAGAAAACTATCTGGAAAGAAAATGAGATAACTACCAAAACAGAGCTTAAGCAAATCATCGTAGAATACTATGAACAAGTTTGTGTCATTCTGTTTTTAAAAGCAGTTGGAATAGGGGCCCCTGGGTGGCTCACGGTTAAGTGCCAACCTCGCCTCGGGTCATGACCTTGCGGTTCATGAGTTCCAACCCGGCATCGGGCTCTGTGCTGACAGCTTAGAGCCTGGAGCCCCATTCGAATTCTGCATCTCCCTCCCCCGCTCGCGCTCTGCCTCTCTCTCTCTCAGAGATAATAAACATTTTAAAAAATAACAAAAATAAAATAAGTAGCTGGAATACAGTTTTCTGCAAATGAAATTGCCAAAACCGAGAAGAAACAGAGACGGGAACTAAACCTATGCCCATGAAGGGAATGGCAACGGAAGGAACAGGCGCCTCCCCAGGGGCCCAGTGTTGCCTACCAAGTCCGCGGCCTGGGTCGCCGCGTCCCCAGACGCCGGCCTGCGCTCTCACCTCCTCCCCACCCCTCCCTCCTCCCCCAGTCCCCGCCCCCGCCCCCGCCCCCCCGACGCTGGTCTGCGCCTCCGGGCCCCGCCCCCACCGGCTCCCCGGCCCCGCCCCCGGCCCCACCTGCAAGTGCGGTTGTGCGCGGAGGCGAAGGCGGGCGGCGCGCGCGCCAGCGTGAAGTTGACGAAGCCGCGCAGGTCGGGGGCGCGGGTCCACCGGTAGTAGGCGCGCGGCAGGAAGTCGGACGAGAAGGCCAGCAGGAAGGCCTGGGCGCGGGGCGGCTGGTCAGCGCGGGCCCGTCCGCGCGGCCCCGGCGCCCCCGCCCCGCCCCGCCCCGCCCGCGCGCTCACGTTGCTGACGACCGCCAGGTGCGCGATGCCAGCCAGGATGTGGGACCAGATGCCGATGTCCTGCGCGCGCTCGGCCACCGGGCGCCGGTGCTCGCAGACGAACTTGCGCGCGTCCAGGCGGATCTCCACCCAGTTGTTGAGCAGCGCGAAGAGCGGCGCGAGCGGACACGCGGCCACGAAGATGGTGACGAAGCCGAACTGCAGCACTGTGGGCGAGGGCCCCCGGCCCGCACTGTGTGAGCCCTGTCCGCCCGCTGAGGCCGGTGAGCAGAGCCACCCGCGCCTGCCACCAGTGGGTGCCCCTGCCCGCCCGCCAGCCCTTCGCAGGCCCTCCTCTCCGGAGGCTCTGGGGACACCTGCTGTTCCTGCTCGGCTCATCTGAGACTCGGCGGCAGAGCCCCCGCCCCCGGGAATTCTCCCCTGACGGCTCCCACAGCGCTGCAGGCGTTTCTGGCCGAGCTTGGGCCTCCCCTGGCTCTCTGTGGTCAGGGACTCTGGAACTCTCCAACCTGGGTGCTCAGACACCCTGGGGGCTCGTGCAGCGATGGAAACAGAAACATTTCCGATTTCAGAGCCGACTTCACCATTCACCCCTCTGGAGGGGGGAGCTTTAGGGAATGGCTTTTGTTGTTTTTAGGTTTTTTATTTTTCAGTAATCTCAACATCCAACCCGGGGCTCGAACTCACAAGATCAAGAGTCACCGGTCCACAGACTGAGCCAGCCGGGTGCAACCCCCACCCCCACCCATAGCTTCCTGAAAGGGGTTCCTGGGTCTCATGTGAAATCCTGAAGGAGAGCATTGGGTCCCATTTCCTGTTGTCCAGTGAAATAGGGACACATGAGGTCCATCGACCCCACTCACGTGCTATGAAAAGGCACGACTCTCCAAGAACTGTCCTGCTCCCTTTTATGCAAAGAACGACGTCACCACTGTCACTCGTTTTGCTTTGGCTTCCGGAGACCTCAATGTGTTGGGTTCAGATGCAGTGCTTTAGAGTAGGAGTGTGCCGTGATGGCTTCCCCTCCCTTGTCTCTGGGTAAGACCCTGGACGGGCAGGGGACCGCTGCCCATAGTAGACACAGCCCCTGCCCTCCGAAAGCGCTCCACCCCACGTGGGGAATGAGCCGCAGGCATGGGCACCACCTGGCTAGGGCACAGTTGAGGGTCCAGTGAAGAGTGTGGGCGTCGAGAAGCTCTCGAGAAAATCAACTCCTCGAGCCCACCACCTCCCGCCCCCAGGGCCGGGTCTCTTGTGCACCTCTCCTCACTCCCTCCACGTGCCCTGGCCCATGCTTCCCAGGGTTGGGGGAGATTGAGGAGCACCCCACCCACTGCCCCCCAGGCCCTCTTCTGAACCCCCGTGCCCAGGGCACCGTCCCTTCCCACCCTCGGCCATCCTTCTTCAAGATCTCCCCTCTCCAAACCCCACAGTCTCCCTTCCGGAACCTTTGCAGGCCCAGCTCCACCAGGGACCCTCTGTCCCCACGTCCACATCATCTTTCAAGGTAGATGTACCCAGAGGAACACAGGCTGGAGCCCCTCTCGGGGTATGGCTGCCCCTCCCCCCCCCAAGTCCCCGGTGCCGGCCGAGGCCGTGGCCGTGGCCGCTAACATGGCTCCTACCCATTTCGAGGTACTCGTCGAACAGACCCTCACAGGGCAGAAGCTCGTAGTCGGCCTCCCAAGGTGCCTGGCCAACCGCCTCAGAAGCCCCCGCCTTCCTCTTCTTGGAGCGCAGCCGGAACTTCTGCCACCAGCCCTGTAGCTTCCTAGAGGAGGAGACATCCAGGAAAATGGCCCTTGTTCTCCCAGGCCTGGCCACGCTTGCTCTGTGGGTGAGGGGCAGCAGGGGGAGGAGGGCCTGGGCCATAGGGAGGGCAGGGGTGAAGATCTTGTGGAACTCACTGGCTGAGAGCATCTACATCTCCCCCCCCACCCCGCCGACCGCCCCCACCCCCCACCCCACAGCGCCCTGGGGAACTGCAGAGAGGTTCCGAGCGCTAAGTCAAGGTCGGGAGGGGGCAAAGGACACCGCGGTGCCAGTGGGGGCAAACGTGTGCGTCGCTCTATCATATTCGGGGAGGGGGGGGCGGGTGTGTCTGTTGCTTTGCCACACTGTCAGGTGTCCAGCTCCTGTCCCCGCCAGGCACCGAGGTACACGCTGCCCTTGTAATCTCACATTCAGCTTCAGGGCACCAACTGCCCAGAGAAGCAAGGCCACACCCAGGGGTGTGGGGGGTGTGGATTGGTCACGGTCCCACAGCTAAGGGGAGTCAGCTAGTGGGGGAAGATCAGGTGTGCAGGGGCCGACGGGAGGGTGTCCAGGTCGGCTCCAGCCTGGGAGGGGCACCCCGCTGCCTTGAGGAGGGCCACGGTGGTGCCAGTGGGGTGGCACCGGGGAGATGGAACCCCAGTCGTCCCTGGTCAGGGCACCTGAAGCCTGGGGCCTCTCGCTGCTCCCTCTGGTGCTGGCCTCGAGGCTGGGGATGCTCAAGAATGCCCCGGCCCAGCTAGAGTGGGCTGCACACCTGATGGGCCAGCACGGGTGGGGCAGGGCCGGGGAACCCAGGCCTCCCCGCCACCCCAGAGCCGGCCCAGGGCCAGAGGCCTTCGTGAGCCTGCCCGGCAACCACACACCACACGGGGCGGGTGGCTGGGGCACACCCTCCCCCTCCCTTGCAGATGAGGCATCGAGGTCCGGCGGGCCTGGACCCGCCTTCTCCACCTCTTCTTCCGGGCTGGGGCTGGGCCAGGGGCTGCTCTCCCAGACGTTCCCAAATCCCACGGCCCCTGGCTGCTGCCCAGGGCAGGGTGGGGTGGCTCACGGGACGAGAATCTCCTGCGCGTTGTTGATGATCTGCTTGCCCACCATGATGACCAGGAGCTCCTGTGCCAGCTCGATGAGGCAGCCTCCGGCCGCACACTACAGCAGCAAGGCTTCAGGTTAGCTCTGGGAGGGACCGGCCTCATCTCCGCCACCCTTCTCTGTGCCTCGAAGGCGTCCCCTCCCACGCCGTCCCCTCCCTTTCAGACATGCCACAGCACACCCAGGACTGCAGAGACTGTCCCTCCCTCTCCTCGACCTCATGCAACCACCCCCCAGTCTCCCCCAGATCCAGCTGGCAGACTGTGCATAGAGGTGATGGGGGTGCTGCCCTGTAGCACCCCAGCTTTCCTTTGGGGACCCACACAAAGGTGGGTTATGTGGGGCTGACCCTAACCTGTGCCTCCAGGGAGGACTCAAGATGTAGGCCCCACGAATCGGTGACCCGAGTCAAGTGAGAGTTGGGCCGGGGCTCCTACGGGGGCTCCTGAGGCGGCACAGGGGTAGTGAGCTCGAGGGTGTCAGGCCAACTGCAGGGTCTCCCCCACCAGGTAAGGAGAACCTGCCTGAGTGCACACCAGTGATGGGGAAAGCAGCTCGGCACTGGTTAGACACCTGGATCCAGCCATACCTGAGCCCACGGGGCCCTGAATGTGTTCGGTACCAGAGCCAGTGGCACTCCCTGTTTTGCTTAAGCCAGTTTGAGTTGGGAACTTTTCCCACTGACAACTGAATGCTGCTTCACTGATAGGGCGTGTCGTGCACAGTCGTGCCCCCAGGTCGGGGTCCCCGCTGCCTGTCCCTAGGAAGCTCCTCCCATCTCATGGAAAATGGAGGGTGTCCCTCAGAGGCGGCAACTTTGCAGTCAGCTCTTGGGTTGGGTCACAGCCCAAACCTGGGGGAAGGAAGGAGACCCTCTTTTTCTCAGAAAGGAGAAGCGGGTCTTTTAGGTGATGAGCTCCGCAGGAGCTATCAGACCCCCACCCGTGTCCCCTGCCCCAGCTCGGAAGCTACCTGTGGACCGTCCCAGGCACGCCCCTCATGCTGCCCTAACCTCTGGGCTCGGGCGTGCTTGGCCTTGCCCTGGTGAGGAACCGGATGCACGAGGACCATTTGGAGATTTCCTCCAATGTCCCAGAAGGTCCAGGACAGAGTCGCACCCGGGGGCTCATAGCAGTGACCCCTCCCTCAAATGCAGGCACGCTCCCTTCTCCTGCCCCGCCCCCACCCCTCACATGCCGGCTGGGGTAACGCCCACAACAATTGCTTGCACCTGAGTTTTTATCTTGGGGTCTGCTTGGGGGACCCCACACTATAGCGATGCTTCATCCTGCACCAAACCCACTTCCACGTCCACCAGGTTCACGCCTGGCTCTCGCAGCAGCCTGTGCTAATGGGGTTGGGGCTGGCCGCGGCGAGAAGCCAGGGCCGCCCTGGCCACGGGCACCGAGCCCCTGAGGGTGTCCAGCCCCTGCACCCCCGCTCCCCCACGGTGGTTCGGGTCCTTCACCAGGGCTGGAACCCGGCTCAGGTGTGCACCGAGCCACACGGGAACAGGAGGCACGAGCAGGACCTGTGACTAGGCGTGCAAGCGGTGCGGGGTCGTGCGGGGCAGGAAGGTCCGAGGCCCTGGAGACTCAGGAGGCGCGCCCCAGGGTCTCCGCCTCCGTTGGCGGGTGCTGGCCTCCCCACACACTCACCTCCTCGTTGCGGACCCCGAATAAGGTGTGATAGTTGCCCGGGTGTCCCACAAACCTGGAGGAGAATTGGGGCCCGGAGGCCATGAGTGAGGAGGGGCTGCTGCCCCCTCGCCCGCCTGACAGGAGGAACACCAGGTGGGCCCGAAGCCGAGTCTGCTCAGAGGCCCGAGGCCAGGACTGGCCCCGGTCCCACCCTCGGCTCCTGTGCCAACAGCCCCCTTCCCTGGGCGTCTGGACAGCGTCCCAGTGCCCGCCGGGGGGAACAGGAGGGTAGAGTGGAGGGAGCGGTGCTGACCTGCCCTTGAAGAAGGCGACGTAGATGGGGGAGGAGTAGAAGTTGACAAACTGGAAGATGAACACCTTGAGGGTGAAGGCGTCCTCGAACTTGGTCTGCGTGCGGTGCATTTCTGCGGCACAGTGGGGGGAGGCCTCGCTCAGTCCCCCACGTGAGGCCAGCCAGGGAGGGAGGAGAAGGTCGCATTGCCGGATGTTTTAAGGAAACTCACTCGAGAATGGGGTGGAGTATGGCACTCCTAAATTTCTATTTTCAAAGTCACTTAAAAACATTGCATTGGTAGAGGAGGAGCTGGGGGAAGGGAAGGGAGGTGGCACCGACGCTGAGTTACCACGGTGCGCACAGGTGGGCACAAGGGGTTGGAGCGACAGAAGAGAGCCTGGGGGCTGGGCGGAGGAGGTGTCCGGGGCTGGGGACACACAATGTTAATCGAGGGGGACACCCGTGGCTGGAAGAGGGGGACGCACGAAGCCTGCTGTTGCAGAAACACTCGGGGCAACAGAGCCCGTCCCTGCTGTCCCCACACCTGGAGCCTCTCCTTGGACACCTGCCCACTGCTGTCCCCACACCACCGTCCCCAGGTGAGTCCTCTGTCCCTCTCTTAGACCAGGCTGGTAACAGGTAAGCAGTTTGTGTGGAACGGACAGACTGGTTCATCAGCGTTTGTCCTGAGGAGATGGGGGTCAGGGAAAGGAGGAGAGAGGCTGGCAGAGGGGACGGAGAGACGGGCAGGAAGGGCAGAGCAGAGGGAAGGGGCTCAGGAAAGTGGAGGGGGCTGGGTATGTCCCGGGCCCCGGAGGGGTAGCTCGGCTGTGAGGGTCTCCCGTTCTCCGCCCACGGAGGCCCCACTCAGTGCTATGTGTGAGGCCCCTGGGCAGGGTCCCACATGCCCCGTCGGTGCCTCGCTCAGACAGAAGGGCCCATAGGTAGGACAGAAAGTCGAGTTCTGGCCGGCAGGGCCGGGCGGGTCCCAGGGTCAGCGCCCGGCGTCCTTGGCCACTCACCCCATCTCGTCAGGATGTGGGCCAGGGCCACGTAGATCTTGGAGAGGACGAGGATGAAGACCAGGTTCACCACCGACCCCGTGAAGCTGGCGATGCGCGAGGCCTGAGGGGAGCTGGCGGGTCAGAGTGGAGCGCGGGAGGGGCGGTCCAGAGCCTTCCACCCCACCGAGCGGGAGCGGGCGGTGGAGGCTCACCCAGGCTGCGAGGAGGGTGTTGTTGGACCTGGATACGAGGATGGCCATGATGGCCCGGTACAGGATGATGGACACAAGGCACACGACCACCACGGCCACCTGTGGGGCAAGGCAAGTGCGTGAGCCCCCGTGCGGCGGCCTGGCACTGCAGGGCCCTCTAGAGCTGGCTGTGGTCCCCGCCCGTCCCAGTTGGGGGGCAGAGGGGGAGGGTGCGGAGGAAGGTCATTCAGAATGGAGGGTGGGCACCACGTGGATGGCCAGAGGCCGCCGTGCGTCGCTCTGGGCCCTCGATGCTACGGAGCCGTCCCTCCTACCCCCACCCTGCGCCCTCAGCAACCGAACGTTGGGGATTGCTAATGTCTTGGAAGGGGAGGGAGAGGGAGGTGGTCCTGTCTGGAAGCCCCTCTGGCTGGAGAGCAGGGGTGGGTGGGCCCCCCGTGCTGGATGCTCCCCCCACGCTTGAAGGCTGCCCCAGGCCCGCGTCCACGGGAAACCTTCCCAGAGCCCCCACCTGGCACACACCGCCTCCTACAGCCTGGACCCCCGAGCGTGGCCCCGGGCGTGGTCCCCTGTCTGGAGCCCGGGCACACAAAGGCCTTCTGGGGCCTTCTGGGAGCCGTGAGAGTCTCGTGGGTCCCAGAGGAAGCCTCGGGCTCCCAGCCTCAAGGGGAGGAGGAGTGACGAAAGGTGCCCCACAGGGCTCACGACGGGGAGGGGAGGGCAGGGTGGCAGGGGCTCCCTCACCATCATCACGACCACCGTGGAGCCGGCCAGCACGCGGCGTACGCGGCTCCTCTCCGGGAAGTAGGGCTCGTCCTCCCCGGTGACGGGGTTCGGGGCCGTCGTGGGGGCCGAGGCGGCGAACTGGGGCCGTGGCCTCTCCTGGAAGGGAGCCCGCGTTCAGCAGCGGCCCGCGCGCGTGGGGAGGCGCGGCCCGGTCCCGGGCACCCACCTCGATGTCCTCGTAGTCCGAGCAGCCCCAGCGGTAGGCCAGCGTGGCGCTCTGGCGCTTCCAGTACTCCAGCAGCAGCACGGCCCACAGCGCCATGAACACGCTGAAGAACACGGTGCCGCCGTGGTCGAAGAGCCGGCCGGCCTGCGGGCGCGGGCGGGCGCGGCTGTGACTCGCGTGGGACCCGTGGGCCCTGCGTCCCGCCGAGTGCTCCCTTTTGGAAGGCAACACCTCTCCCGTGCCTGCCCGTCGCCCTGCTTGTCTCCGCGCGCAGGCCCACGGACGGGGAGGGCGTCGCCCCGGGGTGGCCCCTGATCGCCGCGATTCGGGGAACGGGACGCGGGACGTCCCACTCCGCCTCAACGCTGCCACGGGCTGAGACTCTGGGGGACGTTGGGTTGGGGCGAGCGTATTTGGCACACGGGATGGATGTGAAGTTTTGGGGGCCAGAGGGCGGATGGTGATAGGTTGAACTGTGACGTCCCCCTGGAACCACGGATCGTAACCTCATTTGGAATGAGGGCCTTCGCACATATAGTTAAGGTAAGGACCTCTGGGTGGGAGCACCCGGGACAGTGACAGCTTTAGAAAAGAAGGGGAAATAGGAAAGACGGGGACAGAGGTTGGGGGACGCAAGCCAACCAACACCGAAGACTCCTGCAGCCCCACACACTAGGAGAGGGCCGTGGAGCAGACGCCCCAGAAGAAACCAAACCCTGCGGCCGCTGGTCTCGGACTTGGGGCCCCCAGAGCTGTGAGAAAACAGTTCTGGTGTTTTAAGCCCCTCAGCATGATCACCTGTGCCAGCAGCCCTAGGAAGCTGATTCCGACGGGGTCCCGGGGGTGTACCAAAAGTGTGTCTGGTCTGCGGGTCCATCCTGGGCACCAGGGCGCCCGGTCCAATGTGGGCGGCGTGCAGGCAAGGCCACAGGGCCGCCGTCCCCGTGGAAAAGCCCACGTGCCCAGGCGGTACGCGGTGCTGACGTGTGGGCGGACAGGGTCCGGGACCCAAGGAGCCTCCCTCCTCCCGCCTCCCACTCGGGCTGTCTGTGCCCCAAAAGTTTCAGGGTTTGTCTGCCTTGGGGAGTCTTCCAGGCGACCTTGGCTACTTATGCACAACAACACAACGCAGCTAAAGCTGGCACGGCTCCAGCTGGAGCGTTGCCACAGTGGGCCTGCCTTCAACGGTACCAGAGCTGGTGTTACCGACAGGCGGGACCCTCCCCTCCCCCGTCACCCTCGTACCTGGACCAGGGTGCAGGCACTGGAGAGCAGCCAGAAGGGGCAGTCCAGGCAGAGCGGGCACATCTCAAAGTGATCGGTGCTGCTACACAACTCCTGCCTTCCGGGCACAAGGACAGGCTGCAGGAGCCCTAGGGGAGCAGGCTCACGCCAGCCCCACCCCTTGCCCTCTGCCTCCCCCCAGCTGCCTTTGCCAGGCCTCAGCGTTTCTTTAAAAAGCAGCTTTAAGGGGCGCCTGGGTGGTTCAGTCGGATAAGCGTCCCACTTTGGCTCAGGTCACGATCTCACGGTTCGTGGGTCTGAGCCCCGTGTTGAGCTCTGTGCTGTCAGCACGGAGCCCCCTTTGGATCCTCGGTTCCCCTCTCTGTGCCCCTACCCCATCCCCCCTCAAAAGTAAACATTAAAAAATAATAAAAAATTGCTTTAAGATATATGCAATGCAAATTTAAAAAAAAATTTTTTTTTCAACGTTTATTTATTTTTGGGACAGAGAGAGACAGAGTGTGAACGGGGGAGGGGCAGAGCGAGAGGGAGACACAGAATCGGAAACAGGCTCCAGGCTCTGAGCCATCAGCCCAGAGCCCGACGCGGGGCTCGAACTCACGGACCGCGAGATCGTGACCTGGCTCAAGTTGGACGCTTAACCGACTGCACCACCCAGGCGCCCCTATGCAATGCAAATTTTTAAAAATATGTTTAACGTTTATTTTTGAGACAGAGTAAGCAGGGGAGGGGCAAAGAGCGAGGGAGACACAGAAACCGAAGCAGGCTCCAGGCTCCGAGCTGTCAGCACAGAGCCTGACGCGGGGTTTGAACCCATGAACTGCGAGATCATGACCTGAGCCAAAGCTGGATGCTTAACCAACTGAGCCATCCAGGTGCTCCTATGCAATGATAATTTTTGTGATAACTTTTTGAAATTTTAGCTCCATAATGAAGTAAAACCTAAGGCCATTTATTGATAAGAAAAGCTTATACTATTATAAGAAGCGAGGGTAAGTACCAATAAAATTAATCCAGGAGCACACCCGTGCACCTGTGTCGGTCTGGGAGCACACCCGTGCACCTGTCAGCCTTCTAGCCAGGTCCACGGTGTCCTCTACGACAGGAGGGCATGGTTATGCTCAGTGCTCACCTCCATCCCCAGCTCTGCACAGGGCCTGGCACCTGTGGGTCTCTGGACCACACGCCCGCCTCAGGAGACACAGGGCAAGGCTCGGGGGCTGGGAGATGACACTTACGTGGGTATGTCTGAGAACACCAGGAAACAGCCCGCCAGGAACACCAGAGTGCCCACTGCCGCTGCCGGCAGGAGCCAGCCTGTGTAGAACCCTGCGGGGCAACACTGGAGTTGGCCCTCCGGGACTGGGCGGAGGGACCCTGGGAGTCCGCCATCGGTGCCCCGAGTGGGCCCGTGTACCCAGCGCAGAGCGAAGCAGTGGGTGGGGTCTGCACAGCCACACTTGTCCCTGGGGAACCCACACTCCGCCAGCAGAGTCAGACCTTCTGCCGGCAGCTCTGAGCAGAGTCCCCCGCTCCTGGCCTCGGCACTTGACTCCCCCAGAGCCCCAGCCCAGTGTGGCGACACCTTCTGGACACCCCTTTCCCGAGTCCAATCGGTCTCCAAGCACCATGCCTGGGATGGGCGTCCCCATCGTGGGAAGCACACCGCTCACTGCGCTCCACCCTGGGAGACCGATGGCGGTCCGTTCTGGATGCCTCCCTCTGCCTCAGCCCACCCACCGTGGCCAGATTCCTGTTACCCCCAATCCCTCAAGCGGTCACCCCACTGTCTCCCATGGGTCTGCCTCCAGCCCCATCCTGCACGGGCAGAGGGACTTCCGTAGAAGGCCGGCCTGTCTGGAACCCAGATGAAGACCCTGTCTTCATGCCGTCTGCGGCCCTCCAACCTGGCTTTGCTGTCCCATGGCCCCCGCTCCCCCCGGCCCCCTTGGGGTCCTCGCACACATGCTATGCCTTGGGCTGCATGCCTGGGCCTGGCGCGCCCTTCCACCCTCCCAGCCCTCTCTGGGGCCACAGAGGCTGTGGGTGGCCTCTCCTTCTGTGTCACCCATGGCTGGTGCCTTCCATGAGAGCAGAGTCCCTGCGTGCTGCACAGCATCCCCAGCGTGGCTTGAGGCCTGAACAGACGCATGCACGCACGACTGAAGGGCTGCCCATGCCTGGGGCTGGAGGGCATGGGTACTGTGTTTAGGGATGAGAAAGGACTTCAGAAGTTTTGGGGCACAGAACAGTGGGGAGAGGGCCATGCTCATGGGGGTGAGCCTGTGAGGGGGCAGAGGACCCCAGGCTGCCCAGGGGAGAAGGTCGTCCCAGAGGTGCCAGTCTGCCTGCAGGTGTTAAGAGGGTGGCTGGCCCTGGACCCCAGGCAGGGGTGACCTCAGCTGGTCGGGAGTTCCTGGAGCGGCCCAGGGCCTCGGGGGCCGCATCTGGTGGGCTGGGGACACTGGGGGCTGAGTCAGGAGGGCCCTACCTGCGGAGGGGTGTTCCTGGTCCCTTGCTGGGGCGTCAGGGCCCAGAAGAGCCACAGGAATATTACCGGGGCTGGTGGTCGCTGGGCAGGTAAGGCTGGGGGTCGGGAAGGGTGTCCCCAGGAGGCGCCAGCGTGGCTCTCCCGGGGGGCAGGACTCACCAAGCCAGGCGAAGTAGAAGGCCACCTTCTCCCCGAAGTATCTGCGCACGTGGTCCAGAGGCTGGTATTTGTTCCACTGGCTCCAGCGAGCCCAGTACCGGAACAGAACCTGCCTTTGCGTGAGGCCCAGGGCCTGAGGGCCCTCTGGGGGCGTCCTGAACGGGCCCTGTGGACAAGAAGCTGTCGGGTGGGGAGACCCAGGCCGGCCGACCGGGCACTGTCGTAGGTGTGGGGCTCAGGAGGGCTGCCTGAGGAAGGACAGAGGGGTGGGGGGGGGCCAGGGGGCCAAGAAGGCCTCTGAGGAAGGGCTGTCTGCGTTGAGCCCCTCAGCCAGGGCGCCTGGGGCCTGGGGCCAGGGCAGGGAAGGGTCTGGAAGACACCAGGAGGCATGTCTGGGTAGGGGCTCCTGCCACCCAGAGACGTGCAGCCCACAGCAACCACGGGGCAAGTGGGGCCGGCTGTGCCTGTGGAAAGGCAGTGCCTCCCAGAGCCAGGCGGCACTCGCCATCCCGCCCGTTGCCTTATGTACCCCTAGGCAGCGTCTGGGGAGGAGGGACAGTCCCCACGGTCACACAGCTGTGGGTACCGGCCCGCCCTAGCCCTGCAGGCCCCACCCTCTTTGTGCAGCTCTGAGGACTCGCGGTGGGTACTGCGCAGGGGGCCGGGCGGACAACAGCTTCCAGACCTACATGGTGGACATTTTGCCAGGACCCTGGTCAGGCCAACAGGTGCCACTCCCTGGTACCGCCCTAGTTTACCTGGCTTCGAGAGGGGCACAGAAGACCTCCCCGTCTTCCCCGAGACCGAAGCTGTCCAGGGAGGGAGGGCTACTGGGCCTGTCACATGGCAAGGAGGGTGGCATCCGGCCACCACAGCCTCAGACAGGCCCTCGTGTGGCCCTGTCGCGTGGCAAGCGTGGCCCGGGCCGCCCGTCTGACCACAGCTGCCTAGCCCCACATGCCCGGAGGTGGACGGCAGGACCCGGCGGTCCTCCTCAACCAGGAACCCACCCTAATGCCCAGGCCAGGGCCCCACCCCACCCCATCAAGCCCCTGGTCTCACATCATGCAGGGGGAAGGCCGCGCTAAAGACACCCTCCGCCAGCAGCTGGTCGATCCCGCACAGGCCTTTCTTCTCGTGGCCATATGGGGTCTTGGCCAGGATCGCAAACAGCTAGGGGTGGTGGGAACAGTGTCGGTTACCTGTCACGTGCCAGCAGGGCAGGACCATCCCGGCCCGCTGATCCCCGGCTGAGCCCTCTGCCGACAAGCAGTGACGAGACTTTGTGGGTCCAGCTCTTCCGCACGTGGCTAGCTCACACACACCACCGTCCCCGACGCCCCACTTTACTTTGGCCACAGTCACTGGAATCACAGGAGTCCAGTCTGGATCTGAACCCAGGCCCCAACTCAGGGTCACAGCCTCCACCCGGGTGCCTGTGTCAGGGGTGGGCACCGCCCCTGGCCCCCGGGCAGCCCACATGGCCTCCTGCTCTTTGGTGGTCAGCGGGGGACTCGCGGGGCAGGCCTGTCCTGGCGTCTTCCCCACCACAGGCCACCGGAACAGGTCTCCTGGAGGGCATCTGTCGGGGGTGCTGTGGCTGTGCCGGTGCTCTGGCCCTCGGCCCCTCCTCACCAGCCAGCAGGACCCACACCACCACCACCCCTCCCCCGGGCCTGGTGCCTCTGGCCGTCTGCCCCGCAAGCCACAGTTGTGGCGTCCATTCAGGGTCCTGGGGGCCCCGAGGGGTGCCGAGCGGGGCCCCCGCTGTGCCGTGAGGTCGGGGGTAGCCCCGGTCACGGGACAGTCTTCCTGCGTCCACGGCTCGGCTCCCCTCTGTTCCCGGCTCGGGGCCGGGAGGTCTGAGGCCCACAGCCACACACTCACAATCTGGTGCCGCTCGGTGCTGGTAAAGAAGTTTTCTTGGTTGTCACTCCCGAGGAACCTGAGGGCGCGGGAAAAGGGCAGAACTCGAGAACCTGCGCACATGCAGGAGAGCACACACGGGCACATGACACGGGACGCACACGAGTACACATGGTGCACACGGGCGCACACGCACAGCCTCATCCCGCAGCTGGGAAGACGACCCCTAACCTGGGAGCACAATCAACTCCTGCTTTGCCTTTTCCAGTCTGGGGGCAGGAGGTCACAGCCGGGTCCCCGACAGCACGGAAGCACCCCCCGACAGCCCGTGTGGGAGCACCAGGCTCACCAAGGAGCCCCGTAGCCTTCCACGCTCCCCCTGAGACTCTAAGCAGGGGGTCAATGGCCTCGTGGGTGGTGCCTGGTGGTGGCCTGTGCGGATGGACGATCGGCCAGGGGCCCTCCCTGGGCCCCCGGAATCCTGGGAAGCCCCAGAACTGCTGGCTTCCCCCTGAAAGGAGGTGAGCTCGGCACGGGCAGGAAGACCACCTGCGAAGCTTCCGTGCTGGTCACCGACAGGGGTCCCCACCGCCCCTGGACACTCCCCTCTTCCGTGGCTGGGGTGGTCGTGCGGCTGGGCTGTCCCATGCATTCGGACAGCGCCTCCCGAGCCAAGACAGCGCCTCCTGTCTCTGCCTCAGAAGCAAGGAGCCTGAGCCCTGAAGACCGTGCAGAGCAGGGACCCGCCCACCCACCACAGACCAATAGCTGAGAGGGAAACGGACCTAAGCGCCCAGCGGGTTTGGGGGACGTTTGTCTCACCTTGACAGCTTGCTCACTTTGAACGGGCAGGAGTAATACTCAGGGGGCACGTCGGGCACGTCCTCCAGCAGGATGTTGGGGAGCCCCAGCCACGCCAGCAGGCCCGCCGACCAGTTGGAGGCCTGGTTGGGCAGCTCCTGGAGGGCATGGTTGCACTCCTGAGCGGATTCGGACGCAGAGGCGGGCACCACGTGTGGGGTGGGGGTTTAGAAAGTGGGCAGAGGGAGCCTGCCCGCCCTCCCCTGGCTCTGGAGCCTGCGGGGATTGACCGGGCCAGCCCCCGGCGCTCTCTGGGCCTTGGGCCATGGTGGGCAGCGGGAGCAGCCCCCAGGCATATCATCCGGAGGTCACCTGGAAAGTGCTGCCCCTCGCCCCGTGTCCCCCAGGCTGGGGCTGGCCCCCAGTGGGTGGTTTCTGGTGGGGGGGGGCTCTGGGGTCTGGGCCTGGAGGAGTCCAGGTACCAGTTCAGAGCCTTGGCTCCTATGCACACTCCCTACCCCCCGAGCCCGGTACCTCGACCCTCTCTGCCCACCAAGGCTTCTTGGGCCACAGTGATGGGGGTGGGAGGGACCCTCGCGGACACCGAGCAGGAGCCTCCAGGGGTGTTGGTATTGGCCGTGGTATGAGGGCGCAATCATGAGTGACCTTCACTTGTGGAGGACCCCCTCCCCCCGCCCCGGGCACACCCGGGCACCTGCAGGGGCAGCTTCAGACGCAGGTCCTCGGCGTAGTAGCAGAGCACGGCCCAGGGGGCCCTGAGGAGGACGTACTGCACTGCTCCGTTCTCACCCTGGACAGCACGCTGCGGAGACCAAGGGCTCCATGAGAGCCTGAGGGGCGTGTGCACCTATGCATGTGTGTGCACGCTTGGAGTGCGTGCACGTGTGTCCACTTACACTCCTGGGAAAGACAGATGCTCCTGTAGCCATGGTAACAAGTAACCAGCACCGGTTTTTTAGTCTGTTCCATAAATGACAACTTGCCTGTTGAATGTGCCTCCGAAAGCTGACCGGGCAGTGACCGCCCCCATTCAGCAACCAGCCCAGCGGCCACGGAGGGACGGCACCCAGCCTGCACCAGCCACGCCCCCTGGGACTGGCAGGACCAAACACACCCTTCCCCAAAGCCTGCCTCGTCCAGAGACTGTGGCTGACCCGCCCCACTCTCCTGACGTCAGCAGGCAATAGAGTCAGCTTTTGGTTTGCAGAGACTGAACGATGGTCTTGTCCTTTGACGGGCCGCTGGGCCTCTATGTTATGCACGCACATGTGTGCACACGTGTTTAGTGCGTGCGCGTGACTGTCATATGCATACGCACATGTGGAGACACGTCGCAGGCCCTCTTGGGCCTCTGAGAGGGGACTTGGGGCACCCCGGTCCAGTGCACACGGTCTGGGGCCTGGTTTCCAGAACCTTGCCTAGTTCAGGTGCTCTCAGCCCGCCCTGCATCACAGCCTTTAGGGTTCCCTGAATGCCAATGGCCAGCCCCCGCCCAGGGCCCACTGGAGCAGACACGCCCGGGGCGGGATGGGCTCGGCGGTGCTTCGGGCGACCGGCTGGCTGTGCTGTGCGCCGGGAGCTGCCACCTAGACTGAAGACTCGGGGCACGTCAGTCACCGTGGTGGGGCAGCCGCCCACTGCTGTCCCCTGTGGCTGTCCTCCTGTGATCCCCACTATGACTGTCCTCCGGTGACCTCCACTAGAAGGTAAGACCACCCATTCTGGGTGAAGGTTTTGCCATCTCATGTGGCCACACCCATGAGCCAAAGCTTTCTCCAAGATGGGGGGGGGGGGGGACACCTTTCATCCCCACTCACCAGACTGTCAGGTGGATCCAAACTCAAAGGGGAGCGGGTGTTGTGTTTGTCCCCCCACCATCCCGCTGTGGGTATGTTTGCCAACAGCTACAGCCCTCTGGAGGGGTCTCAGGGGTGGGGAAGGTCAGCAAATCCGACACGTCCTCCCACAGGAACAGAGAGGTAAGTGGGGGCACATTCACGCGGGGGTTCTCTGGGCAAGGGCAGCAGCCCCACAGCGAGTACATGGGTGTAGCTCACAAGCATGGTGTCAGGAGGGGTTACACCAAGCCCGAGTCCGTTCCATCAAGTTCAAACAAAACCAAGCCGTACTGTTTGCAACATAAAGTTGGAGCTGACATGATGAGCAACACACGAAAATGTGATTAATGTAAAATTCAGGGCTGCTTTGCTCTGGGCGGGGAGAGGGCACCTGATGGCCGAGTCCGTTCCTGGGGACGGCAGAGGGAGGAGGACACACGTGCAGCGAGCCCAGCCAGGGTTCGGGGACTAGACGACGAGAGGGTGCCCTGCCACTGCTGGAGGACGTCTAAGTGGGGTCACCGGCACAGAGGACACAGTGAGGGAGGGGCTGCTTTAAGCTGCTCAGTTCTAGAAACACACAGTCATCATCACAAGTGTGACACCGGGACGGTTCAGTGGAGGTGGGTCAGACCGGTGGGTCTGATGGGCTCTGGCTCCCACGAGCGAGCGTGGGGCGGGACCGGGGCAGGTGCTGGGCCGGCCTGTGCTAGGGGTCCCATAGGCACAGGGGGCTCGCACAGGGGCCGGGCTCCCAGCAGGAACTGGGCTCTTGCTTCGTCCCAGGGCTCTGGACCCCACGCCCTCGGGCTTTGTCGGGAAGGTGGTGGATCACTGAACGGATGCAGTGCCCAGAACGGACCCCAAGTACCTGGTCCACGTGTAGCCCAGCGGCGCGGAGGTTATCCAGAAAGGTCTCCCTCCAGGCACCGCGCGTGTCTGTCTCGTCCCGGCCGGCGCCACCCTGCTGCCGACCCAGCCTCAGGTCTTCCTCCCAAACGAGGACGAAGTCTGCCAGAAACCACAGGGACGGAGGCAGGGCTGGCATTCCGGCCAGGACACCCAGGCTCCAAGTGGGAAGTGGGACCCGAGCTCTCAGACACTCGCCCTGCTCCTGGGTGTCTCCCTCTGGGCCCTCGCTCTGGTCCCGCCCAGAGCTGGGAGCACTGGGGGCGCCGGCTGGTGGGACGGGCTGGAGACGGGCTGGGGTCTGCCCCTGAGATCCCTGTGTGGCTCCCACTCCCGCAGGGAAGTCCCAAACCCCCACAGGGGGCTTTAAGGACTTCCCGTGTAAGCCATCACAGAATTCCCTCCCGGCCACAGAGACTGTAAAGGCTGGACACGATGTGGGAAGCCCCTGCTTTTCTGGCACCAGACAGCCGCGGGTGCAGGGCTAAGGCCTCTGAGATCTGAGAGTAGGGGAGCACAGGGGTGAGCCCAGACTCACTTGGGGGTTCTCCCTAAGAGCTGTTTCAAAACTGCGGGGTGGGGCAACAGAGCCCAAGAGGCATTGCTGAGCGATGAGGGAGGTCAGAATTGGGGGCTGCGGAGGGGGGCCTGGGGCCCGAGGGGTGTCACGTGGAGAGGACAGAGAGGACAGAGCCCTGTGGCTCCGGAGCTGCTGGTGCACAGAGACCCCAGAGGAGGCACGGCGCTGGGGCTCCAGCGGCAGAATGGGGGCAGCGGGTGGGGGCCCTGGCTTTCCAGGTGACACTCCGGGTCCTACCCCAGGAGCCAGGACTCCACCACAGGAGTCAAGGGGCGCAGCGGAGGGGGGCAGAGTTGATAAAATCAGCAGAAAACAGACCCGGAGATGAGCCACATGGTGGAACTCGCAGAACAGGGCCGAGAGGAGGAACAGTGATGGAGGTAAAGCCGAGAAAGGAGTCCAGGATGGGCAATGGTCGGAGAGTGGAATTACTTCAAGGGAGACTCCGGATCTGTGAAAAGGAATCAAGTAGACGTTCGAGGACAGCATGCCGCAGCACCTGACACAACGGAAGACGGCTCTGGCAGACTGAAGGGCAGACCGGTCCTTCAGCAAGGACAGAAAACATCCCAACTGAACTCAGAGTAAAAAGGGCGGAAAGAATGGAACACGGTAGCTGAAGGGGGGGGTCCCGGTCAAAAGGCCCAACGCGCTGCAAGCCGAGGACCAGGAGAGGGTAGGAGAGCAGCAGTCTTCGAAGAAGGACGGTCAAGAATTTCCAGATCTGATGAAAGAGCTGACTCCAAAGCGATTCCCAAACAGGATAAAGCAGCTGCGCTTAGGAAAATCAAGATACGGCGTACCTCTGCTGCAAACGAAGGATAAAGATGAATCTTACAAGCAGCAAGAGTAAAGAGAACACACTGTTTTTCAGGGGGGCAAGAGTGATACATACACTCGATCTCTCGACAGGAACAAAGAGACAATGGGATGGCATCTTTGACCTGCTGAGGGACAGATGCCACACGCCAGAATTCCTGATCCAGCGGAAATGTCCTTCAGAAACGAAGGCTCATGAAAACGTTCTGCAGCAGCACAAATCAGAGACTTAGTTCCAGCACACCTGCTCTAAATTACTGAAGGAAATCCTCCCGTCTGCACAAGATCATCTTGGACGGAAGTGCTGATGGGCAGGGAGGGAACCCAAGTGGAAACACACAGGAAAATACGAGAACGCAACTGTCTCTATGTAGAGACGACACAATCTTGTATACAGGAAATCCAAAGTCCCAAACTAGTAGAACTAATAACAGGTTTGGCAAAGTTCCAGGATGCAAGATCAACATATGGAAATCAACTGGGTTTCGATACACTAGCAATAAACCAGCTAAGAATGAAATGAGGAAAACCACTTCCGTCTAGAACGGCACCAAACACAAAATACTTACAAACACATGTAACAAAAGATGTGCGAGATTTAGACATTGAAAGCCACCAAATATTGTTGAAACAGATTAAAGAGCAAATAAATGCAAAGACATTCCACGTGCATGAATCAGAAGATTAATATTATCATGATGGCAGCACTCCCAAAGTTAATCTACAGAGTCAACACAATCCTTATCAAAATCCTAGCTGGCTTATTATTATTGGGTTTTTTTTTCTTGCAGAAATTGACAAGATTAAAATTTATTTGGAAATAAGAGGAGACCCCGAATGAACAAAACGATGTTGAAAAAGAAGAACAAAGCTGTCGGGCTCACACTTTTTGACTTCAAAACTGTCTATGAAGCTAGAATAACCAAGACAGTGTGGTACCAGTATACGGACAGACGTATAGATGAATGGGTATATTTGAGATTCTGAAAAACCCACATATTTATGGTCAATCCATTTTTCACAAAGGGGACATTACAATTCAATAGGAAAAAAAGTGTTTTCCGCAAATGGTGCTGGGACAAGTGGATACCTAGATTGAAAAGAATGATTTTGGTCCCTTACCACACACCATATACAAAGTGCAGTTATGATAACCAGAGAAAGATGGTGGACCTAAGTATAAGAACCAAAATGATAGAGCCCTGATGAGGAAACAGTGGTACATCTTCATGACCTGGTTTAGGTGACGATGTCTTAGACATGACACCAAAAGCATAGCGATAAGAGAGAATACTAATAAACTGGACTTCATCAAAATTAAAAACACATATGCTTCAGGAGCATCACCAGGAAAGTGAAAAATACCCCACAGAATGGGAGAAAATATTAGAAATCATATATCTGGCAAGGGAGAACTTTTCTAACTCAACATTAAAAAGACAAATAGCCCAATTTAAAAATGGGCAATGGTTTTGAATAGACATTTTTCTAAAGAAGGTGTGTAAACGGCCAATAAGGCCATGAAGTGATGCTCAATAGCATCAGCCCTTAGGGACTTTCCAGTCAAAACAACGAGATAGATGCCATTTCACCCTCACTAGGGCAGTCGGTACACAGATAGACAACAGGCGGGTTAGGATGGATGTCGCACAACTGCTGTGCTTTGTAAGGCGGTAGTTACTCTGGAAAATAGTTTGGTGGTTTCCCAAAAATGTTCAACTTTGAAGCGCCTGGCTGGCTCAGTCGGTTGAGTGTCCGACTTCAGCTCAGGTCATGATCTCGCAGTTCGTGGGTTCGAGCCCCACGTCGGGCTCTGTGCTGACAGCTCAGAGCCCAGAGCCTACTTCCGATTCTGCGTCCCCCTCTCTCTCTGCCCCTTCCCCTGCTTGTGCATGTGCTCTCTCTCTCTCTCTCTCTCTCTCTCTCTCTCAAATATATAAACACTAAAAAAAAGTTTAATGTTGAGTTACTATCTGACTTTGTGATTCTGCTCAAGTGTACATGGCCAAGAAAATCAAGCACATCCACGTGAAACCTTGTGCAGAATGGCCACTGTTGCTGTGGTCCTCACAAAAGCCACTAAGGGAGAACAAGCAAAACACCCGCCATCAATTCTTTCGGGGATACACATAGAAGTCGGATTGCTGGATTATATGGTATTTCTTTTTTTCTTTCAATTTTTATTAAAGTTTATCTATTTCTTTTGAGAGAGAGAGAGAGAAGAGAGAGAATGAGCGGGGGAGGGGCAGAGCAAGAGGGAGGGAGAGAATCCCAAGCAGGCTCCACACCGTCAGCACAGAGCCCGACGCGGGGCTCGATCCCACCAGCTGTGAGATCACGACCTGAGCTGAAACCAAGAGTCAGTTGCTCAACCCACCGAGGCCCCCAGGCGCATGGTATCTCTTGGTTTAATTTTTAGGAACCACCACACCGTTTCCCACGGCGGCTGTACATTCACCTTCCCTCCAGCTGTGCACTGGGTTCCAATCTCCTCACATCCTTGCCGATGCTGGTTATTTTCTGTTTTATTTTATTATTTTTAATAATAGCTGTCCTGGTGGGTGTCTACTTTCTGGGCCGCAGGGAGAGCGAGGTGGCAGCAGGGAGCCCAGGCAGGGGGTGGTCGGCACTCTGGGCCCAGGGCAGGTGGTACCGTGGGGGTGGGGGGTGAGGATAAGTGGAGCTTAATGGACTTTGAGGTTAGAAAAGGTGTGGGCTACAGGAGACAGTCTGCGTTTGTCTTGAGGCCAGAGCAGGAGAGAGGCGGGCCGCCCCCCCACCCCCGGCCCTCCAGAGCCTCTCAGCCCGCCCCCCTTCAGGGAGGACTCCCTCCACTTCCCTACCATCTCCCTGGCTGTGCTCTGCTCACCACGAGGCCCTCCCCGCACCCCCGGCACGGCGGCTGGCACCGAGTCGGTTCAGGAGACCGTGCCGGGCGAGGGAGGGGCGGCCTGGTTGCTGAGGACGGTGACCTGCCACCACCCGTGGGCATCCCGTCTGCGTCCCCACCCCCAGGACCAACGCGGGCACAGCTGGCAGACACTGGGAGGGGCTCACCTACTCGGGGCTTGGAGGGGCTCCCCACCCTGCCGGCGGCCTCCCGGTGTCCACTCGGCTGGAAGGAAAGGAAGAGAGATGGCAGCATCTGACAACTGCTCTGCACTTCGCCCCCCCCCCCCCCGCACCCTCCTCCTCTGGGACACAGGAGGACGAGCGAGAATGCAGCCACCGAGTGTGGGCAGAGGGGCTCACAGGCGCTGGCATGTCCAGCCGGGGAGGCCAGCCCCACATCCCCTCCAGCCTCCCGCAGACCACACGGGCCTCCAAGCACCTGGCTGGGCTGTGGGCAACGGTCAGGCTTGTAGGTGACCTGGGCACGACCCAGGGGTGCCCGTGACCGAGGGCCTCCGGGGGCTGGAAGTGCTCTGTGCATCGCCCAGAGGCAGTCATGGCACCCAGAGAGTGGAATCAGCTTGGGTTTCTCGAAGTTGCCGGGGACCAGAGCCCTTGGTAAGAGGCATCTACTCTCACTAGCCCCAGGAGACCCCGTCCTCTACCCTAATCATCGACCTTGACTGACCGCAAGCTTAACCTTAGCCTGGGATCCAGCAGAACGTAACCTTCGCTGACGCTGAACCCTGCGCTAACAGTAATGCTGACCCGACCTGAACTCTAAAGCGCGTCTGCCCTCGGCCGCTGTGGCTCCTCCAGGGTCACTTCTGAGTTCTGACCATCCTCACGTGCAGACGTGCTGCCACACGCACCCACAAGCCACTCCCTCCCCCCGCCCCCCACCCCGGCCCCCCCCCCCCCCCCGCCAGAGCGAGCACTGATAACCTTCGATGTGCCCAGTCTACATTTTTAGGTGACAAAACAGCGTGGACACAGCTGCCGTCCTCGACCCTGCCGTGGGGCAAGGGCTGTCGGGAGCGTGCCTGCTTCCAGGCTGCTCCCCAACGCTGCGTGTACATCCGAGCGGACGGGGCGCACTCCACGGCATTTTCAGTAGCGTCTCTGGTTTACCTGCGGATGCCTGATGCTTCCCTCTCGCTGTCCTTCCCGCTGCTGAGTCCCGGCCCAGTCCAGCCCGAGCCCAGCCTGCACCCAGCCCGTCCCCCGGGTCGTCTGCACATCCCCGAGGACCGGTGACCTGGGCGGTGACCTGACCGCGAGCACTGGGGCAGCTCGAGGGCGCAGGAGGTCCGGGCGTCGAGGCGGGCTGTGGGTGCCGCGTCTGCCCACAGGCTCGGGGCTCCGGCTGCAGCCACTGTCTTCAGGGTCCTTGAGTCCAACCAGGGGCTGGGGGCTCAGGCCCAGGCAGGGAGACACCTCCTAAATCTACAGCGGACCGCGGGCCTGGGTCCCAGGGAGGGGACGCAGGACGCTGCCTCTCGAGGTTTACCTCTGAGATGGGGGCTGTGCTCCCGTAAGTGTGGCCCTTCTCGGCCTCGGGGGCCACGTCGATCAGGACGGTACTGTCCTCCTCCGGGGACTGTCTCCGCAGCATCCCACTCCTGCACCTCACAGCACCGGGGTGGGGACGGGGGAGAGCGGGCACATGAGGCTCGGCCCCATACCACTGCGCAGCCCACGTGAACCCACTTCACAGGCAAGGGCACAGGCTGGGGCAGGAGCCAGGGCCGGCGCCAGGCTGCACTGTCCCTCCTGAGAGCACAGCCAGGTTCCCCAGGGGCCGACCAGGGAGGAGGAGGGAGGGGGCAGGGGCCTGGCCCAGCAGCTGTCCATCTGTGCACCTGTCCAGCGTGTGCCTCCCTCCCTCCCAGCAATGCCCGGGGTGGTGGGGGCAGGAGGAGGCCCAGTGGGGTGGGCTCAGCTCTGCTCCCCAGCAAGAGGAGTGGGTGATACCCTTTAATAGACTCGAGGCCTCAGCTCCTCCCAGTGGCGGGGGTGGGGTGGGGAGGGCCCTGGACCCGTTGGGGAGGCTGGCCCGGCCACGCTGACCCTGTGTGTTCCCCACCTGGCCTCAGGACCCCTCTGTGGGGAGGACAGATGCCACTCTCCCAGTTGACAGGTTGGCAAAGAGCAAGAGGAACCCTGTGGCCCAGAAGGGGTGGTTTTGAGTAGGGCCAGCCATCCGCCCCAGTGCAGGTGAGGCACTGACGGCCACCACCAGGCCCACGGAGGCGGGGAGGGCTGAGGTGGAGACGCCGCGGGGGGCTTTGGGGAGAGCTCGTCTAGGCCACATAACCTGGGGGAGGCGGAGGTGTGAGCCCGCAGCCCAGAGTCTTTGAGGTGTCAGACGGCCCTGAGCCAGGGCCTGGCATTGTGACAGTGTGGGCCACGAAGCCCTCCTGGAGAAGTCTCAGGGATCTTAAGCCAACTGGAAGCCTTCCCCACTGTGGTGAGCGCTTCGTGTAGAGAGGACGGGGGATGAGGCCACAGCAGTGACCTCCTCCGTGGTGGCTCCACTGGCTGTCCCTCCGATTGGAGGCGCCCTGCCCAGAGCCACACCGAGCCTTGGCTCTTCTCACCCCCGAGGCCCGGGCAGGCCTCTGGGTAGCAGGGGGACCTTGGAGCTTAACCCGTAGTTCAGGGCATTTGGAGCCCTGATGGCCCGGGGGTGCTCACCCAGCCTCCCTGGAGTCCCTCTCCCCCCTCCTCCCCATGGCCCTTGCATCAGAAAAGGCTCCCACCTGGGACGGTGGCTTCCAGAAGAGGCCTCCGAGGTCATGGCCAGCTTTTCAGCACAAGCCTGGTCTGGGCAGCTGAGTCCGGGCCAGTCCCGTAGGCAGAGAACTGGGAGGGACCCTGCCCGGCGTGGGGGTGGGCGATGGCCACTCACATGTCCTCCCCTCGCCTGGCAAATGGGCCCGGAAGCAGAGTGGCTGGGGCAAGTTCCCCCCCCCCCAACCCCCCCAGCTCCTGGAATGGGATCTGCCTTTGTTTGAAGAGGGGGTGTGGGGCTCTGAGTCTGCAAACAGAGGCAGCCTATTTTCCTAGGGCCCTCACCCAGCGCACATGCAAATGCCACTGTGCTCCCCTTTGTACTCAGGGACGCCAGGGCCCATGTCAGCTGTCGGGCCGTTGCTGTGGGACATTAGGGAGAGGTGGCATCCGGCGGGGGTGGCCACAGATGTGGGCTGTCGTCTCTGCCTGGCAGGGTGCCCGTGTGGGACATGGGGGGACCCAGGTGGTAGAGCCCGTTCTGCCACTTCCTGGGTGTGGCCTCAGGCTACCACGTCAGCTCAGGGCCCACTTCGGTGCAGGGAGGAGGGCCCCGGGCCCCCCCTGGGTCCTCTCTGCTCTGGGCCTTTCTCCCAGGATCCCGCTCACCCGCGCTCAGCCCTCCTCACCAGACACCTGTTGAAACCCCCGAGTCGCACCCTCGTCCTGGCTGCATCTCTGACCCCCACTCTGCTCCCAGGGAGACCCTGCTCAGCGGGTCAAGCTCCCACAGGCAGGGCCCAGCCACAGCTGGGACCCCCTGAGCCTGAGGGTCAAGCGCTTCCCACACAGACGCCGAGATGGGATGCCCCAGAGCCCAGGAAAGGGGTGAGGCAGGCGGAGACAGGAGGAACACCCGGGGGGGTGGGGAGCTCGGCTTGAGCCCCCAGGGCCTCTGTCTGGTGTGGCCCAGAGTTTTCCCAGCCGGAGACAACTTTGCCCTGTGCTCCGGCCAGACACTGCAGAGGAGCATCCCAGGAGGAGGCCAGCTGTCAGGGGCTCCCGGCTCTCTGCTCTTGGTGGCCTCAGGGATGTCTACCTGAGGAGGGCAGCGGGGACAGGTCGCGGGGGACCACCGCGCCCCACGGCTGGAGCCCTGGAGGGACACATGCACGCAGGACACCTTCAAGAGCGGGAAGCTTAGATTTTTACTTTACACGACGTTTCATGGTTTGACATTTTTCCAAGTTGCATTATTCAGGCAGTTTTCAAAGATTAAGAAGAAGAAGAAAAAAGCAAGCAAGCAACGAGCACAGGTGTTTTGTTGGGTCCCAGGTGCCAGGAAGAGCCCAGGGCCCAGACCTGCCACACTGCACGCTGGCCTTTTCCGACTGTGACCTTTTATATTCATCTGTTGAACGTTTAGAGACACATCGGTGGAAGCAGGGGGAAAAGACCTCCCACTGTGGCTGAAAAAGGATCTTCGTCACCTCACAAGAACAGGGAGGTGGGGCACCTGCAGGCCCAGACTCCAGCCTGTGCCACCTGCACCTGTCCCTCCCCTCCAGACGGCAGGTGCCACCGGCTAAGCACGAGTCCCAGCCCCTCCACCCCCCCCCACCCCCCGCCACCGCCGCGGGGCAGCCTGGAAAGGGAGCAGACCTGACAGCTGGTTTACAACCCAATGTGCCTCCTCCCTGGGGTGGGCACACTGCTGCTCTGAACAAAATCACTGGGCTGATGGCCCTTGGAGTGACTGCCAGCTGGGTGCCTCTTCTGTCCTCAGTCACCCGTCCTGCACACAGTCTGAGGGGTGGGCCACGAATGGTTCGCAGTCTTCCTGTATCCTATGTGTTATCCGCTCACTCAACCCCTGCCGTCCAGGACTCATCCCTGCCCCCAGGACTCACCCTTGCCCCCAGAACCCTTCTCTCCTCCCCAGGACTCCCCCCCCCCCCCCCGTCCCCCAGGACCCTCTCTTGCTCCCCAGGACTCATACCTGCCCCCAGGACCCTCTCCTGGCCCCCCGAGGACTCACCCCTGCCCCCCAGAACTCTTCTCTCCTCCCCAGGACTCCCCCCCTGTCCCCCAGGACCCTCTCTTGTCCCCAGGACTCACTCCTGACCCCAGGACCCTCTCTTGACCCCCAGGACCCTCTCTTGCCCCCCTCCCCCAGGGCTCATACCTGCCCCCAGGACCCTCTCCTGGCCCCCCGAGGACTCACCCCTGCCCTCAGAACCCTTCTCTCCTCCCCAGGACTCCCCCCCTGTCCCCCAGGACCCTCTCTTGCTCCCCAGGACCCTTCTGTCTCCTCCAGGACTCATCCCTGCCCCTCAAGAGCCTTCCCGGATTCCACCTCTCTCCCAAACATTCCCTCTGCACGGAGCAAGCACGCCCTCCCCCAGGTGGCCACCGCCCTCTCTGCTCGCCTCTTGCTGCAGTAGGACGCCACCCTTGCGTCCAGCGTGTCTGTCCGCCCGTCCCCCTGCCCTGCCCCTCCCTGACCTCAGGGTACCTCCCCTGCCCCTCCCTGCTTCCCCCTCCCTCTGTGCCTCTCCCTTGCAGCCGGCTGGGGTCCTGCCAGCGCTTACTCCCCATCCAGGCTCTTCCCGCCAAGCGCCCCGAGCCCGGGGGGCTGGGGTTCCGGAATGCTCTGCCCGAGGCTTCACTCTCCCCTCCCTCCGCTCTGCCTCCTCCTCTCTGCTGCCCCCTCGGCCTGCTTCCCCCCACCCCCCAGTGTGGCTCTGGCCCGGTTCTGCCCCTCAGCGAGGTCACCCCACCCCTGCCACCAGGGAGCCTGGCCAAAGGCGCGTTTCTCCCAAACGTGGAGTCACCTTCTAACCTTACAATTGTCTTCCGGTTGCTGTTTAACCTACGCCCGCTCCCCGGGAAGTTCCCAAGGGCGGGTTTTTAAAAATCTTACGAGAAGAAACAAAGGGTCGTCTGGCTCACCGCTGTATGATCCCAAGCACCTGAAAGAGGGAAGGCCGACGGACAGGGGCGGAGGCGTCGAGGGCGCACGCGCCCGGTCGCGTCTCTTCCCTGCAGCCACGCTCCACCTCCCCCCCCCCCCCCCCCCCCCGTCGGGTCAGCAGTATGGCCACGTCTGCCGGTGTCTGTGCCGTCTCCTCACCTCCCTCCCTCTCGCGCCAAACTTGCCTCCTAGTCGGTGTCTTTGCTTGGGGTTGTTTCGGACCACGTGCGCGAGGAGGCGGGGTCCCCGGCTGCGCCTCATTCCCGGCTGTTCCCGCCCTTCCCTCCGCGTCTGAGAGCCCTCCAGTCCGCGCGCGCCCCCGCAGGCCGTCCTGCCTGCGCGCGCGCCCCCGCACGGCGCTCCTTCACGCACACGTGGTTTCCGGGGCCGCAGCCTCCTCGGGGTTGCCCAGCGGGCGCCGCGAGCTGTTCCGGCCGAAGAACCTTTACCGTAGCCAAAGACCCGGCTTGGGTGCGCTTCTGAGGTTCAGGGTGCCCCTGGGGTCCCTCTGCCTGGGCCGTGACGGCACTGCGCCCGGGGCCCACGTGCGGTGCCCTCCTGGACACCCCACGCCGGGAGCTTTCGACCCGGCTAATTTTGGGTAGGGGCACAGCAGCGGCCCATCCCGTGTGTGCCTCTCCGAAGACCGGCGCGCCGGGGGTGGTCGCCGGGCCCTCTGGCTTCCCTGGATTGCCTGCTGTCGCCTTCGGCGGGTTTCTAGTGGGCTCTTTGATCAGGCCTCTGCCAGTTGTAAACACTGGGAGCATGTCTCTTCACCTGCTGTCTGTGGTCTACCCGTGGTGTTCCGTGCTCTACAGGGATGTTATTTTTGCGTAGACGAACCCATCCAAACCGTGTCTGTGGCTGCGCTGCGGCCATCAATGCTCTCCTCCACTGCGGCTCACAGAGGGGTTCCCGCACTTCGTCCCGCCACCCGTTTTCCCGGTCACTCCGAGGTTTCTGACCCCGGGCCACGCAGGGGGCGTCCTGTACACAGCAATGCTTCTCGGCACCGTCTGGGGCCGGGACCCCACCAGCCTGGTCCGTAGCTTTTAGGATCCGGCAGGAAGCTGCCTCCCTCGACCCTTGTCCAAAGTTTCACGGTTCAGTGTGGATCTTAAGTTTAATGAGCTTCTCAAATATTCAAGTGGCGCTTGGTCTGGGACTGCCGGTTCTGCACACCCTTCCCCCCCTTTCCCCGCTTCCCCCCTGTACATTTCCTGGGTCTGTTAAAGCACAGAGGCCGGATGTTAGTGGGACTGGGACTGGCTCTGGGCACGTGTCCCCACCTCATCCACACCAGAGGCTGAATGCTTACCTCCTTACTGTCCTGTTTGCCCGAGGCTCTCTGGGTTTCTTTTCCTACCCATGAGGACAAACCTATCCTGTTCGCAGCGACTTTCACCACATGGCTCCCCATGCACGTGTTTATAAACGATTGCTCCTTTTCTTCCACGCCATGGTGAACACATGTGCCGTCTGCCGCTACCCGCGACGCTCTAGCTCCCAGATTAAAAAGCGGTGACCTCGTGGTTCACATGGCCCACTTTTCGGGGCGCGTCTCGTGCCCGGGCCAGAATGCGGTCTCTGCGTCACAGAGGGCTCTTTGTCAGCTGTGTGCTCATGAATGAAGGTCCCGCCGGGTGTGGCCTGCTGCTCCGGAATGACACCTCCACCGTTCTGTGGTTCATCTGACGGGGTTGTATTTGGGTGGATGATGCCTGTGAATAATGCTCCCAGCGGTGGCAGTCAAGTCCCGGATGCTTGTGTCTAGACTGTCTTTCTTCTTACTTCTAGGGCTGTAATCTGAAGACCCTTTCTGGGGCCGCGCCCTCCCGACCCCTTCCCGGAAATTTGCTTCCAGTGGGCAGGCACTCACAGGGACAGGCCACACGATTCATCCTGGTGAAGGTGAGTTGGGAACTAGACGTGACCTTAAACTTCAGGCCAACAACTGGCAGGTCCACAAATGTTGGCAGGGGTCACCTGGTCGCTCGCAGACCTCTGACCTGCTCCCTGGCTCTCAAGAGTGGCCTGTGCAGGCTACTCATCAGGATCTAGAGCAGGACCTTCCAGAGCTCTCTGTGACGACGGGAACGGGTCCCCCTAGTGAGACGTGGCTACTGAGCACCTGGAATCTGCCACGTGCAACTGAGGAACTGAATCCTTTATTTCATTTTAACAAATTTAAGTTTATGTTGAAGCAACCACACATGATGGCAAGTGGCCCCCATACTGGACAGGGCAGCTCTAGAACCTTGGAGAAGGGACCATGGTGACCATGATTCAGTGCTCTTTCTGCAGAAGGGAAATCTGAGACCCCGAGAGACCCTGGATGAGTGTTGACGTAAATTTTCTAAAAAACAAGCCAACATGACAGGGAAAGACCGGGAAGTGATGTCAGAATCTGCCAGGAGGTGGGCTCTTTGGAGAAAGTCTTGAACAGAGACTTGGGCGGGTCCGCACTGCCAGCGGCACGGGCAGCCGTGCGTGTGGGAAGCGTCTCCTCTTGCGGGCGGTCCGGGCCCCGAAGAGCTGAGGTTGGGTCGGCAGGGCAAGCCCGGGCAGCGGTCAGCAGGGGCCTGGTGCATGGCTGCGACCATCTAGGAGCCGGGAGGGTTGCAGCACGCAGGGCTGAGCCATCCTGTGCCCAGTTTTGTTTTTTAAATACATGCAATTAGAAAAACTGAGGCATCACCTGGTGTTTAAGACCAAACAGCTTTGGAGGCCAGGCCGGCCACCGAGTGCCCCCACCCTGGGCAGCGCCCCCATACCCACCGGCCCGCCCTTCTCATGAGGGCCGAGACCTCCCGGAGAGGAAGGAGGAGACTGATGTGGCGGGAACACCACAGGTGGGACCATGACCGTCTAACTAGAACACCGCGTGGCGGCATCCCGGAGCGGCGCGGGCGTCACACACGGCGGTTATCACTCAGTGCCTTTTTATTGCCATTGGGTTTGTGACTGTTGAGAGTGACGGCTCGAGGAGCAACGGGCAGATAAAAACCGTGGCTGGGAAGTTCTTGTGAAGAGAGGGCCCGGGCGAGGAGCCGGGAGGACTCAGAACCGGACGAAGGTGGCGTCGATCTGCCGCACGGTGGGCAGGGCCAGCATGATCTTCCGCCTGTACTGGGGGTCCTTCTGCAGGGGGTTCCGCTCCAGGTACACCGTCTCCAGGCTCTTGGCTGCCTTCAGCTCGTCGAGGTCGCTCCAGCTCTCGAGGAGATTGTCGTTCATCTGGAGGACACACACACACACACACACACACACACACACACACACACACGTGCGTTAGAAAAGCTTGTAGGACTGAAGGGCCCGAGCCTCCCACCCCACACCTGGGCACGAGGCCACAGACGCGCTCCCGTCCTCCCCACTCTGAAGACAGTGTGACTTGGTATTAAGTCTTCCTGGTGCCCTCATGGAACCCTGTCACCGCTCGGTACCTCCCGGCCACCTTCCAGCAGTGTCCCACGGGAAATGCCCTTGCTCATGCCCAGGACTTGGGCCACATCACCACGAAAGGGGCTAATCCAAGTTAACATCAGCGGAGAAACGATCAGAGCAACACCGAGGACAACCCCGCCCCATCTCCTGGCAACCTGTCACAGTAGGTTCGGTTTCTGTTTCAGACCCATTCAGTCATCCCCATGGCCTGACGGCACGCTCTGCCTGTGACATGGTCAGCAGGGCAGCAGCCACGCTGACTAAACGTCCATCTGTCCCCGAAGTTGCCTCTGGCTTGTCCCACTGGGATGCCCCTTGCTGGGGTCTGTGACGTAAATGCCCGGCCACCGCTCACCTTGCATGGCTGACATGATGGCCCCAGGATATGAACCTGGAGGAGGGGCTCAGAAGTCTGAGTTACAGGCTCAAAGCAGGTTAGATTTCACCCTCCTGATCCTGCCAAGGCCCACCTGGACAGGACCCGCCAGAGCCAGGGAGAATTCGCTCTTTGAGCCACCGTCAAGACGAGGGCATGGTGGGCCTCTGGATTTAGAGTGCCCGTCACGGCACGTGCTTATGACGCTCAGTCCACACCTGTCCTGTGGATGGTGGTGGCTCCTCCGTGGGGGGCGAGACAGGAGGCTCAGAGGGTGAGCCACCCTGGCTTCTGCCAGTTCCCCAAGAATCTGGCAGAGGACCACGTGAACACAGATGGCGGGACAGTCTCTGAAGGCTAGATATAGCCATCCGCCCCGGGGGGTGCGGAGGCGAGGGCGTAGGCCGGGCGGTCCTGCAGGCGCCCTCAGCAACCAGCTCCAAGAGATTTCAAAGAGCCCTGATGGGTAGTGTCCGCCAGATTCTGTGGTGTAAACGCCCCGCCGTGGCCGATCTTACGCTACCCATGCCACGTCCCAGACCGTGGCGCCGGGGCGAGGCACAGCTGGCTCTGACAAGCAGGGCAACCTGACTCCAGCAGGTCATTGGAGGGTTTGGATGACAGGAACTGTAAAGTTTTATTTTTATTTAAGTGATCTCTGCAGCCCATGTGGGGCTCACACTCGTGACCCCGAGATCAAGAGTCGCATGCTCCACCGACTGAGCCAGCCGGGTGGCCCGGATGACCAAGCTTAAACGAGGCGCCAGCCGGAAAGCCGCTGGGAGCGTAGGCATCACTAACAGGGGGGTGCCACACCAGCCTCACGGCCTGCTGGTCTGACCCCCCCAGTTCCAAGCGCACACAGGCCGAGGGCAGGTGCGCTCCTCCCGAAGGGCAGGGGCAGGTCCGTCCTCTGTGAACCTGCGGCGGGAGCCGGGGTGGGTGGAGGCGACAGCGTGGCCCCTTTCATCTTCACCTCTGCGTACAGAGGAGCGACCCACGCGCACGCAATGGGAAGGAGGCGGAGCCTTTCCAGGAACCCACCTGTGGCCCCTCGGCAGGAGCGCCAGGGGAGTTCAAGCGCTGCAAGCCAAGAGCACGTTAGTCGGCATGGAATTCTGGGACACTGCCTGGCCTTTGGGTCTGAAACACTGACACGGTGGCTCAGCATCTGGGCGAATGCGTGAGAACCTCTCACGTACCAGGCTCTGTTCTAGGAGCTGGGGTTCGGCAGCGACATGACATGGGCGTGGCGGTGGGGACTTTGAAGGACTGAGATGGCGGCCCTGGAAGGGTTGTGGACTTGAATCTGGTCACGGTCGTGTGGAGAGTGCTGCGCATTAGAAAGTGGTGTTAATGGTGCCGGTCAGGGATGATGGTGGCTTTGTGGCACGGTGTTGACAGCAGAGGTGCAGAGAGGCTGGATTCTGGGTGGAAGGGGGAGGGAAGGCGTCGTCTTGCATGTGATGTGTGAAAGGAGAAACAAAGGAAGATTCTGAGATTTTTGGCCCGAAGAACTGGGAGGCTGTTGAACAAAATGGAGGAAGGACAGCTTGGGGAGGGAGGCTCACGGGCTCAGGACGTGCTGCTGGGTTTGGGGGTGGGTAGTCAGCCAATGACGTCCTGCGCTGGGCACACAGTTGTTGCTGCAAATCCGGAGCCCAGGACAGACTCGGGCTGGGAATATAAATATGGGTGCTGGGAGCAGACGGGGGTACTTGGACTGGAGAGGCTCATTAGGCAGAGAGAAGGCCCAAGACCGGACCCCGGGCAGGCACTCCAGCGTAGAGTGAGGGGTGCGAGGGACACTGAATCCAGCCACATGTCTGCTGGTGGAGGGAAGCTTCCAACACGCCAGGTGTAGCACAGGCCCCGACCGCTAGACCATCTTGGCTGGTGGGCCACACCGTGGCTGGGGGGTGCGTGCCCGTCCTAGGCCACGGGGAGAGCTTGCTGCTGAGTGAGTCCCAGGGTGGAGGGTGGAGGTGAGTGACAGCCAGCCAGACGAGAGGTCTCCCGAGCAGGCTGCCTGCAAAGGAGGGCAGGGATGGTGGAGGGGGGTGGGTTGGGGGGAGGGGGTCACGGTCAAGGAGAGAGGGCAGCCTTCAGGACAGGAGAGGCTGCAGCCCGTCTGTGCACGGGTGGAAACGCTTTTACGGGCTGGGGCAGGGGCGTCACTGGTGGGTGTCCTTGAACGAAGAGGAGGTGGCCGCAGAGAACCGCCTACATCTGCCGTGATGGGGGGCCGAGAGTGAGTTTCTCTCCACGCAAGGACGTCCGGTGAGGGCGGAGGAACCTGACCCGGAGAAGATGGGCTAAGCTTGGCTCGAAAGGCAGGAAGGCACTGCGGGGAGCATGGCGGGCCCAGCCGAGGCGAAGTTAACACCTTCTGCAGGGTGAGCCGGTCGAGCAGAAGGGGGTGACGATAGCAGCCTCCTGATGTAGGAGTGGTGTGGGGGTGAGCACCTAAGAAGGCGAGAGACGGAGAGGGGGCCGGGGTCCCTGGTGATGGTCTCGATGGGGCAGCAAGCAGGTGGGAATGCCGGCGGATGGAGCGGACTGCGCGGAGCTGGCAGCCACAGGGCTCGGGGTCCGTTGGGGGGTGTCAGCAACCGTGACTTTCGGGGGGGTGAGGAGGCGCCAGGCCCCTGGGACACCGACACGGACTCAGAGAGCAGCAAGGACCGCGCGTGGCAGGGGCAGTGCTGGGTGGGGGCGAGTCCTGACATCTTCAAGGAAGGGAGGGGTGAGGCCCCCGGGGTGGAGTGAGCACACCAGGCTGCGTGGCGGGAGGTCTTTAGGGAGGAGGAAGCACCGTCTGGAGGCGGGCATGAGAACGAGACACCACAACCCCCCTCCAGGCCCAGAGTTAATTGGCACCAAGGGTTTGGTTTCTTGTGACAACTTCTTTTTAAGCACAGATCATATTTTCCTATTTACAGATCTGTGATTTTAGACCAAACGCTAGACATTGTGGATAACGTGCTATCGACACTGGATTCTTTGAAGAGAATGGATTTTTTGTTCTACTACCAGCTGATCAGCACGACGTGCGTGAACCCGGTTTCACTCTTTGTCAGGGTCCCTCCGACTCGGTGGGGACTGACCTCCAAACACTACCTCTGGAGATAGTTTGAGCTTGATTTCGGCTTTATTTAGGGTGGGTCTGCGGTAGGTCGAATCTGAGCCTGGGGTCCTTCTGTCAGGAACGGCCTCTGTGGAGTCTGGCCCGGATGCTGATGGTGTTGGCAAGCTCTCTCTACGTGGGCACCGCACCCCCGCTTTGCCACCGCGTGAGCCTTGAGTGGGGCGGCCTTGGGCCCAGACGGCTTGGGCCTCGGCCACGGTGTGCTGGGCCCCTTCTCTGCACGGCTACCCCCTCTGCAGTGCCTTATGCCTTGTCTTGCCATAAACTTTGACCACGGGTCCTGTTCTTCGCTCCACAGTTGCCACGCCTCCCCGGGGCCACAGCCTCGTGCTCCGCCCGAGTAGAGCCAAACCACATCTTGTGCTTGCTCATGGCTGGAGCCAGTCCGCTACCCGCTCGGCAGCCACGGCCAGAACGTCTGCACTAATTCCCCGTGAGCCCGCGCACTCCCAGACCTACTTGGGCGAGGAACGCTCTTTTCACATGACTTCTTGTGGGCCGAGGGTGCCACCTGCTTCGGAAAGTCTAGGTTTCCAAAACCCAGGTCTCGGCCCCGCGAAGGGACGGAAACCTGCAAGAGGGCCCGGACACTGAGAAGGTGCTCTGCCGTCGGCCTGAGTGGTGCATCCCCTGGAGGGGACGCTGGAGAACAGCTCCTTCAGGACGCATTCTCAAGTGTTATTCGATGAAGCATAAATCTCCCCACCCGTGAGCCGCTCACACGGCCAAATGCAAAGTGGGCACGATTAGAAGTGCCGGGGAAGCAGTCCATCCACCGCCAAAGTGGACAGCCACCGAAACGGTGCACACACGTACCTACGCTCTGACCTTAACACAGCAAAATAAAAGTAGCAGTACAGCATTCTTTAGAAGAAATAAGGTTTTTTGCAACATAGTCTGCTTAAAAACCTTTTCATAACATCACAGTGGTGGACTCAGGCTGTCAGCTCTGGCACAGGCGGCCGCACAGCGCCCGGTCCTCTTCTGGTTCAAAACACACGTTTTCTCCTATCTGCCCACCGCACGCTTGCCGTCCTGCACGTCACGGTGCCCGCGGACACCAGCGTGCCGCCAGTTCTGGGGGGGAGACTATCTCTATAAAGTCCAGATTCCAGCATTTCGGGTGATCCAGTCGGCCTCAGGCCAGTTTCCTCCAGGATCCCATCAGTGCGGAACTGGAGATTTCACTCCTCCCCACTGGAACACTGGAATGATGTCTTGGATACAGATAACTTTTAGAGTCTTATCTTCATGTTTCCAAAATGGAGCGCAAAACCATTCCCTTGTATTGTTTCCACACACAGTTCAGAGTCTCCTGAGCCCAGGCCGGGGCAAAGATGTTATACTCACTGAGGGAAAACACGGCACCTCCTGTTCCCCGTTACGTTCTTTACAACCGGGGCATAAAGGAACAGGGTGGGGTGTGACCCTTAGAGAATATCTCCCCATAAGGTACAACTTCTAGTCTCTTAATCTAGAACATTTCCCACCTTCAACTCACATTTTTTTTTTTTCTTCTGTTAAATGAAATTGACTTTGTGAAGAAACTCAGTTAACTTTCCTGTGGAATGCCCCTCGTTCGGATGTACCCTCTGGCTCTCTTTTGGTGTCACCTAGCATGTTCTCCTAGCCCCCGTGTTTCCTGTAAACTCAAAGTTAGGTCTGAATGCTTGGTTAGAGCAAATAAACATTTTTGGCAAGTACGTTTTATAGATGACTCACATGGGGGGCGGGGGGACACAGCATCAGGCTGTTGCTGTCAGGGATGGTAAATTTGGTCATATGGATGAAGTTGCCCTTTGCATTTAGCAAATTCTACGTGGGGCGGCACACGGCAGACATCCAGCTCTTCAGTGATTTTAGCATCCGGTGATGAGGTGGCCTGAGTCCACGACTGGAATTCTGCTTTTGACGGTCTCCCTGCTTGACATCTTCCCAGCAGACTGCTTGTGGTTTTTGAGACCCTAACTTCACAGGATGTATTTCCCATTACGATGGTTTTTTGTGGCTGATATTTATATAGAAGATTTACATTTAATTTCCCGTAAACTCAGTGACATCTTAAAAACAGAGGTGGGGAAGAATTCTCAAGGTGCATCTTGTAAGTGACTGGTAGAATATCACAACCACCTATTTGTGGACAATCTGCAGGGCATTTCAAGAAAGGGGACGTGGGCCTTGTGTGCTGCTGGCGTCAGAAGAGGTGTCTGTTACTTCGTATTCAGGTACGGATTCAAGAGGGAGAGCCAGACAGAGTCCCTGGGCCCGAGGGCAGCCTCTTCATAGCCCAAGCACAGGGGTGGGCTCCTGTGGCCTCTGCCATGTTTTGTTGGAAATGAGTTGGTAAGGCCCACACACACTTGTGGGCAGGGGTCACATGGGCACGAATGCCAGGACCTCAGTGAGGGGGACACATCATGGGTCATCTCCTGTGGTTTCTATGGATGTTTTCTCCTTGTTCTGGGTGGCACTTTCCTGCCTCTCTGCACACTGGCTGCTGTGGATGCCACACTTCTTGCAGCCTGCGTTTTGTTGTCCTCCTCTAAAGAGCGGTGTTCTGCGAAGCCTCCTGGTCCTGTGAAGGCCTGGTCGCAGGCTCCGGGAGAGTGCTGCATGTGCCTCTGACGTGTGGCTGTGCTGGGCTGTCGATGCGCTTTCTGGGGTGTCGGGCACAGCCGTCCCGCCCTGGCAGGTTGGAATGCGGTGCCTCCACACGCTGCGTGGCATCCGGAATCTCCGCCCGGCCTGACGTCCTCAGCTGTCCTCTGCCAGGCCTGCTGCCCATGTGCAGCTTATTCTTCGGCTGAGGGATCCTCAGGCTGACTTCTCTGGCTTTGTCTCCGTGTGGCCATCGCCCCGCTGCGAGGCTGCCCTGAAAATTTCAGCCCCGGGAGCCCTAGCTCCGATTTCTGCTTCCTTTGCTTGGGGAAACCGCAGCTCTGTGTCTGGGCCCACCTGTGTGTGGCGAGCACCCTTGGCTGAGGGCCGCGGTGTGGACACGGTGGTCGCCCCGAGCCCATGGTCTGGAAACAGCTACTCCCTATGCCTGCCCATGTGATAGCTGTTTGTGCGAGATGGGAAGACTGACGGCCTTTCCTCCATGCCTAAACCTGGCCCCAGATCCAAATCCAACACGACAGGCCACACTAGTGTGACTTTGTATTTGTGCCTATTTTCTTGTATGTGGAGTATTCGGAAGGATCCTACTCACATTAGTATATTTATCCTGTAACATATTTAAAATAGTTTCAAAATCATAACACCAATATTATCACTAATAAAACCACCAAGGGACATTCAAGATCCTTTAGGAGTTCTTTCTGTGCTTAGGATGCAGCTCCCAAAGGCCGTATGGTCAGAGAAGTCTTTCCTGCGTCACTGTCTTCTGTGTCGTTATTGTAGGAATTTGAAATATTGAGTCGTTTGTTTCGGTCCACTTAGAATTGTAAATTAAAAATGTTTAAAAAAATGCATAAAGCATTTTCAAAAACCAAAACTCTGCAAAATGATGTGTTTGGAGAAGACACGGTCTGCTGTTACACCCTCCACCTTCCCCTCGGGCCCCACGGGCGACCGTTTCTGCAGGTTGATGCTTCTGGGGTTTCTCTCTGCAGAAAGGAGGGACACGTGTACCCGCTCTGATTTATACACTTTACACACGCACGCACTAACTTCTGCGCAGCACGCTGCGTATCTGGGCTCGTCCACGCCGACTTCTGGGAGCCGGGATGATCTGGTGAAGGGGAGGCTATCTAGACAGCTCCCAGCTCAACTGCTGCCTTCTTGCTCGGCCCCACACATCTCCCTGCCTGTGACCTTCGCCTTTCCCTCAGCTGGGGACCAGTTTCTGCTGACTCACCATCGATGTTTCATTTGGAACTCACTCCCTTCTTTCTCACCCCGCCGCGACCTGCCAGGTCTGCTCACGTGGCCTCAGTCACCTGTGGGGCAGCAGGAGAAGGGTCTCGGCCTCCGCTGGCCTCCACTGGCCCCTGCACTCCCGCCAGTATGGAGCACACAAGGCGGCCACGTGGCTCACCTGCTCGGCCCCTGCTGACAGGCATGCGTGGAAATACACCTCCTTCTCTTTTTCTTCCCGAGATAAAAATGTTCATTGCCGAGGAGTGGGAAATACAGCAAGGGAGGAAAAGAAAAAGATAAAAATCATGCGCGGTCTCGCCACAAAAGGAAGACCGCCGTTAATGTTCTGTTCTGTCTTCTTCGGCCTTCTCTGGGAGCCGCAGAGCCGATCTTGGCGGGAGGCACTGGCGTCAGCTTCACCTCTGCTTCTCTTCGAATGTACTTTTCCATGCTTTGGTTTTCAATCGCGAGAGACATACGTGCTCACCATGGAAAACTTGGAGGAGCCGCAGAGTAGAGAGAGAAAAAGGAAACCGCTGTATGTGTGCAATCCAGAGAGCAGGGCTTCTCGTTTCTGCCCACGTTCCTCTGGCCTTTCTCTGTGTGCGCGCGTCCACGTGTACTGCGTTCACCAACACCCGGATCTGCCCCCAATACTTGGCACCTTCCTTTTTTCCCATCAACATTATGAGCATTTTCCTGTAATTAAATCCCCTTTACAAACGTCATTTGAAAGCCTTGCTTTATAGTAGCATATTTCATCGTGTGGCCATATCATAATTTATTACTCCCTAAGTTGGAGAGAACATATGAATGATACAAACTTAAAGTTTCAGAAGAAAATCTGGACAATTGTTTTTATAAGTTTTGGGTTTATGACCTTTTCTAAACTGACGCTAAACGCTGAAAACCAAGGAAAAAACAGATTTCTCGTTCTTCTTTGTAATCTGATCTTTTTCTTTTTTACAACGAACAGAAATACTTCTATCGTTAGAAAATACAACAAAGCTATTTCCAATGTAAAAAAAAACCAACAAACCCAAATCCTGATGTCTGTGTATTTTTGTACATAATCTTTGACTTTCTCATCATTTTGTTAGGTCTTAGATGTGAAAGTTCCAAGGCTCTGAATGCCCCACAGAACACGTGTCAACCAGAGTCCCGCCGGCGCCCAAGGGAGTGCTCGCCACAATGCACGCCTCATTCTAGCAAAGGCTTTGTCAACCCGACCATCAAAACACCACATCTCACTGTTTCAGTGTATTCTAAAAATTAATAAGTAGGAAACGCTTTATGCACCTACGAGCAATTGTTACTTCTTATTCTGCGACATGCCTATTCGTGCTCTGTTCCCCACCTCCCGTTTTCAAATGGCGCCCCTCTAGGAGCTGTTTTTAATACAGTGACCCTCAGCTCACGTACCTGCATGGGGTCATTTTCAATGTTATCCACAGCTGGTCTCCACCCAGCTACCCAAGCTTCCTCTCCTAAATTCCTGCCTCTCATTCAACCGAGCGTGTGCCAGGCACTGTTCTAGGGGTTGGTGAGGCAACACTGAGCAAAACAGAGAGACTCCTCTGCCCCGCGAAGCTCACGGTGTGCCGTGGAGGAGTGAGAGAGAAAAGTGAAAAATTACATGAAGTCACAGGACCTCCACTTCAAGCGAGGGAAGGACTGGAGCGGGACTCCACTTTTCTGTCGTAAACTGGAAGACAGGACAAGTAACATGAAACTGCTGTTTGCATACACTGGACAACAGGTGACACGGGACAGTGACTCCAGAGAGCAGGGAAAAGAGGGAGGTGAGCTCTGTGTGCCTCTGGCCTTCTGTCTGCAGGCAGACTGTGGACCACCGGGGAACCCAAGTAGAGCCTGGAGGCCACAGTGAGTTGAGACAGTGAATCTGGTTTGGGAAGGCAGAGGCAGCTGGGATTTCTGGAGAGGAGTGAGCTGTATAGGAAAAAAGCTCCAGAAGGGCACCCAGTGTCCCCTTGAATCTTGGACTGACAACTGAGTGTGGATGGTGGCGTGAAATTACAGGACCGGCCACAGCATAGAAGCCACGAGGCGCCAGAAGCAATGAACTGGGCAAGGCCAGAGCTCATGCACGGAAAGGACATGTTTGCGCCGTCACCAACCAGAGGCAGAGACCTCGTTAGACGCCCAGGGCATTCACTAGAGACCCAAGAAGGGTCACAGCCTAGAAACAGAGCAGAGTAGCCTTAGAGGACAGGCTTCGTAGATTCACACTGATAAAGCTGAAAGTGAGCCTCAAAAGGATCAGGTTCACTGTCTGCCAGATATACAGGCCAATACGCTTTAAAGGAAAGCAAAAAAAAAAAAAAAAATCCAGAGTCAATAACTTCACATCCTTTTAAAAAAAGATTTTATTTTTAAGTAATCTCTGTACCTAGTGTGGGGCTTGAACTCACAGCCCTGAGACCAAGAATTGCATGCTCTACTGACTGAGCCAGCCAGGTGCCCCAATAACTTAACATCCTAATGGCCAGCATCTAATACAAAAATTACTAGCCACGTGAAAAAGGAAGGCTTCAAGGGAAACACAAACATTAAGGAGAGAAACGGAATCTATAAAAAGAGAACCAAACTTTTTTTTAGAGTTGAAAAATATAACATCTGAGCTAAAAAACTGACTCCAAGAGCTTAACAGCATATGAACATTGCAGACGATCATGACCTTACAGACATAGGAACAGAAATCATACAAACGCAAGCACACAACATAAAAGCCAGTGACCCAGTGACCAAGCACTGGACAACATATGCATAATTGGAGTTTTAGGAAGAAACTGGGGGAAGGGGAGCAGAATAAATTTTGGAGGAGATTATTTTCAGAAGTTTGCTGCATCTGATTTTGAAAACTATAAATTCACAGATCCCCAAAGCTCAACAGCACGTGACCTTCAAGTTGCAAGAAACAAAAGTGATGATAGAACATAAATAAGCAGCTGGAGGGAGACAGGGGTGCCTGGGGGGCTCAGTCGGTTGAACATCCGACTTCAGCTCAGGTTATGATCTCACGGTTCGTGGGTTCAAGCCCCATGTCGGGCTCTGTGCCGACAGCTCGGAGCCTGAAGCCTGCTTCGGATTCCGTGTCTCCTTCTCTCTCTCCGCCCCTCCCCCACTCACGCTGTCTGTCTCTCTCTCTCAAAAATAAACACTAAAAAAATTATATATTAAAAAAAAGCAGCTGGAGGGAGAGAGACATGTCACACAGAAGGGGCGAGAATGACTAACAGTTTCTCATCAGGAACGGTGCAGGCTGGAGCACAATGGGACACGTATGAAGTGCTGTAGACAAACCCCCCAAACTGGCAAACTAGAATTGTGGAGCTGTAATCCCATGCTTCAAAAATGAAACAAAATAAAGAGACTTTTCCAGACAGATCGAAGCTGAAACAATCGGTTTACAACAGGCTGCACGATAAAAAATTATTAAAATTCTTCAGGTGGAAGGGAAATGGCACAACGGAAACCACATAAAATAATGAAAAAATGCCAGAAATGGTAAAATAAGTGGATTTTGTTGTTAAATTTCCTTAAAAGATAACCGATACAGCAACACGTCACGGGGCTTACATCTCTGAAAAGTAAAACATAGGGCAATGTCAGCTGTTGGAGAGGAATGGAAGCACACTCCTGTAAGGGACTTACATTATTTGTGACGTGACACATCATTCGAAGGCAGACTGTGATAAACTGAAAATATATTTTGTGATTCCTAAAATACAGCATACAGATACAAGCAAATTGCGTCAATAGTGAAAATAAAATAGACTACCAAAAATAATGTTTTTCTAATCCAAAAAGAAGGCAAGAAAAGAGAAAAAAAGGAACAAAGAACACATGGGACAAATAAAAACCGAATAGCAAGATGGCAGACCTAAACCCAACCACTGCACAAAGTGTAAGTGAATGTAATTGTACTAAACGTGAGCAGGGTAAATACTGCCCTTAAAAGGCAGAGATGGTCAGACTGGATAAAAAAGCAAAACTGACGTGCTGTCTACGAGAGACGTATTTTACCTATCATGAAGACAGAGGTTGAGTAAATGGATGGAGAAAGATACCCATGGAAACAGTAACAGGAGAAAGATAGAACGGCCAGATTAACACGGGAGGTAGAATTCAGGACAAGAACAAAGAGGGCAGCGCGGAAAAGGGACATTCCATATGATGAAAAGACAATGCCTCAAGAAGACACTATAACCCTAAATGTGTGTGCAGCCAATAAAAACCTTAAAGATACAAGGAGCAAAAGCCGGTGAACCGAACGGAGAAAGCAAAGCCACGGTTATGTTTGGGATATTCCAACATCTTTCTCTCAGTAACTGGCAGGACAAGCAGAACATCAATAAACACAGGATTTGGGTGATTAAAATTTTATTAAGCCTGGCTTCCTGTTTCTCTCTCAGAGACCAGCTCATAGCTAAGCAAACCCTACATGTGATAGGAGCACAGCAGAGTTTGAGAGCTCCCAGTTTGCAACCTCCCTTCCTGAAATGCAACTCCTCAGTGGTAAAATGGCACAACACCGCCTGCTTCGCAGGGTTGCTATGATCAGCAGATCAGAAGAGGAAGCAGTCTGGACACCATCAAGCACTGTAGGCTCTGCCTCATCTGACTGTCTTCATCTGCTTTGTGTGTTACAGGGCAGGGCACTATCCACCTTCCAGCAAGTGCCAGCCTGCCTGCCTGCCTTCCCGATGGCCAGGGTGCCCAGCTGGCCTCTGCCTGTGGTCTCAGCACCCCGTGTCCCATGCTCTTGTCCCTTGGCAGGGCATGTAGAAGCAATCGCACATTTCAGAAACACTGCTTCAGTATCAGCTGGTTTCCCAAACCTCCTGAAACGTTCTGCCAGGAGCCCTTTCCCTGTCACCCAGGTCCCCTGCCACTGGACTCATTTGGTTGTTTGGTTTCTCTGTGTGGTTCCCCCGCCTCTCCAGAGCCAAAACTCTTTGCTCTGATCCAACCAGCCTATCCGCAGCCTCACCTTCCTTCGGGGGTGGGCTGCACGCTACACCCACCAGGCTCGTGGCACCTCACCGGTGCCTCCAGCCTGACACCCTTTTCCCACCTTTCTACTTCTGGTTCTGGTCTCCCCAGATTTGCTCTGGCACCACAACCTGACGCGACCCAAGACCCAGCGCTATCGGTAAGGGGCAAAGGTCGTTTTCACGGCAGGCTACCCGTGTTGTCGGGAAACTTGGAGGAGTTTTTGAGATGACGTAAGCAGGGTCAGCAGCACGGCTATGGAAGGAAGAGTCATGTCTCAGACTCCACGCACACACGGCCTGGTCAGCTGAGCACACCCAGGACAACGCTCGCTTCAAAGGATCTCAGGGTGAAACGTGTGCCACGATCCGCGCACGGGCCCCCAGCCCGGGGACAGGCAGCGCACACACGTCAGGAGAGCACGCCACAGAATCCCGACACTGTGGCCCTCAGCTCGGTGACCGTCGTGCAACGCTTTAGAGGAGTCAAGAAGTTAGGACCTGCGACGTGCTGCTTCCCTTCCTACTTCTTCCTCCCGGCTCTGGGATACCACTCCCCAACCCACACCTGTTGGCCTCAGAAAACACGAGGCAGAGCCCGGGAGGACTGAGTGCAGAGAGCCTTCCGGCTTCTCCCGTGCTGCTGCGGTCTATCTGCACTGAACGCACTAGCTCCCGGGACGGGTCTGGAAAGCTCTCGGTCACAGGCCACTCTCACCCTACGGACCCGGGCCTCTCACATCTTCTTGTGCGCTGCGATCCCCAGAATCTGTGAAAACGCCCGCGTCTGTGCGTCTGGGAGGACGTGGGGCCCGAGTTCCGCTCCTGGGTGATGCCAGCGCACACAGCCAAGAGTAAACTCTGCGACAGCGCCCCCACCTCACGGCGTAGGAGGCGCCCGGGGCTGGCGCTCCGCGCGCACTCAGTGCTACGCTCGGTGGCGCCACTTCGGCGGAAGCGGAACCAATCCCGGCGGTCGTTCCACTTACCCAGAATTCCTGCAGCTCTGTCAGATGGCTGACGTTTTCAATCTTTTTGATTCTGTTTGATGCAATGTCCAACATCGTGAGTTTGTTCTAAAATAAGGAAACAAGATTGTTCCTGGATTACCTCAGTTCAATAATGACCGTGTGACCACACACATGCTGTCGGGCGCCGTGCTCACGGCCGTGGGGCGAGCCGCCCTCCCTACCCTCGAGGAACAGGGGCAGGCTAACAGGATGGGGTCACCTGCCACTCCCTGCGGCCCACCCGTTCCACTCGCACACAGACCCTCACCACCACCTCGGCAGAGCCCCCGTTAACACTGGCATCTGACAGTCTCCGCCACAGGCTCCCAGACTCCCGTCTACAAGGATCGGTGTCCCGGTGGGCCGTGTAGTCCTAGGAAGAGCAGAGTGACACCTCCCTAGAAGCAGGGGAGGCCTGGGGCTCCGGGAGGCTGCACGGGGGCATCTGGTGTGGACCCCGAAGAAGGGGTAACCGCTGTAGCAACATCTATTTAGTTTCCGTTGAGGACACGCACGATATATCAAAAGGAGTCCTCAGAACGGTATTTTTGTTTTCAACAACATCTGCTTTAGCGTGTACCCCACAATCCTCTATCCTAAGAATGCCCAGCAGATACGGTTTTTCTAACACATATGAGCTAAGCCTGAGTAATATTTTTTTAAAGTTCAGGGTTTAAAGATTTAACAGAGTTGAGTAACATTGTAGTAAAAACGAAGCCTGTTAAAGCTCCCGCCGCTTGCTGAAGTGTGTGGAATCAAACCAGTTGGCGAAGTTTTTCTAAAATCAAAAAGGAAACATTTAGAAGTTGGTTCACAGCCGCCCAAAGAAGTCCATTCCCTTCTTGTCTGCCCATTTCTCACTGTGGATTCCTTCCTACATTTTCTACTGTATTCATGGGATTCCGAGTCCTGGTCCTCCCAAGTTTTAAGGGAAGGTTAAAAACCGTCTCAATAAAATAAAAAGAAATCCACGAACACACACAGAAGCCCCCAGCCAGCGGCGGTGCTGACTCAGAAGCGCTCTGGTCCTGGTCTCGGATTCCTCGAGGGCCCGCCGCCCATCCCGCACCCACGTCACCCAGTAAGAGCACTGGCCAGTCAGTTTCCAGGAAGCTACGTGGTGCCACGTCAGGTCACATGCAAGCTGGGCACGGGCACGCAGATGAGCAGCTCCTCTGAGTAGCTTGTGTTGGGCACGTCGTGTGTGCTCAGACTGCCTCGCGACTGCAGTGTGCCAGGAGGCTCCTGCCTATGGGAGCCGGGGGGCGGTTGGTGGGACCGCAGCAAGCGGGGACTTAGGAGAACTCGGCAGAAGAGGGCCGGGTCCTCCACGGCGGTGGTCTCTGGCCCTCTGACCCCATCCTGCAGTGCTCGGTGTCACGGGGTGCACACGAGGAGACACACGACAGGCCGATGACGGCGCGGGCCCCGTCCAAGGGCGTAGCACCAGGGGCATCACGGTGCACAGCACTGGCGCAGGGACTCAGTTATGTGCTCGACACTGTCTTGTTTTTTCTGGGGAGCTGGACAGTGTTTTGAAAGCTCATCCAAAAGCAAACCGGTGAGAGCTACTTAAAAAAATAAAAAAATAAAGAGAGGAACCGGGCAGGGTGGGAGCGAGCACAGCACACGGGGCCACACACAGTGCCGCGGTCACGGCGCCAGAGAGCAGCGGGTGAGAGGTCGCCAGCGCCCGAAAACCCAGCACCCAGGAGCAGACACAGAGGTCGGGGAGCGCCCGAATGCTGGGCAAGGCGTCTGTGGTGCTGGGACGGGGGATTTGCCATTTGGGAAAAACATACACTCAATTCTTTACTTCCCACAACAAAAATAACTTCCAGATAAACTGAGAGAGAAAATACAGACGAGTATTTGACCTCCAACTGAACGAAGCCCGAGCAGACTGTCACACTGGACCTTGATAAATATTCTAATCACATAATTACCTTCAAAACCACAACCTTTTTTTTTTTTTCTGTTTTGTTGCAGAGGCCCAAGAATGATCTGGAGTTCAACCCTGACCACAGTGCCCACTCCTGCTGGTAAAATTCTAAGCTCTAGCTCCTCTCCTGCTGGCCCAGGGACCTGCCACTCTGTCGGCCCTGTTGCAGACACACTTCCCCCACCCTGGGGAGACCTGGGAGTCGGGGAGACCCCCAGCTCTCCACGATCGCGGGCCCCGCAGGCTCGTCATCGCGCGGGGTGGGCACACCCTGCCAGCTCTGACGCCATGGCCTCCGCACACAGTCCCACGTCTCGGAACCGGGCCTCCGGCTACCACCCTGCGCTGCCTGAGCGTACAGCCGGTTTACACGCCAGGTTGGTAAACTCTGAATTTGACTGCAAGGCGGAGGAAGACAACTAAACTTACCAGAGGCCCATTCTGCCTTGTCTAAAATTTGGTAAAAGGAAATTCAGAATGTGGCGTTCCCTCTAAGACGTTACTAACGGTGACCAGGCCCAGGGGCTGAGGCCGACGGAGCCTTTACTAAGATTGAAACGCTGTGTTTACGGTAACAAAAGTGACCAATATGGTTACCTTTGCTAAAAATAAAACAGAAAAAAAAAAAAAAGCTCAGTAAAACTGAATGAGAAAAAGTATTTTATTTGTCTTGAGTATCGCAGTGAGGAAAAGCAGGCTTGCCCGCAGGCAGCTGAAAAGGGCCGGGGCCAGCGCTGGCCCGCCTCCCCGCTCAGCGCATCTAAGGCTGTCCTGTGCTGAGTGAGAACGGGGCCGTCCGTGGGAGGCGGACAGGCCCTCCCTACCCTCACGAGGGCTGGTGAAAAGCAGGGAGGAGCAGGAAACGCGCAGGAGCTCAGCTCAGAGCAGCTGAGACCTGGAGGCCCCCGTGGCCCCCGTGTGCCGAAAGGCTGCCGCCACGGAGAACGGCGGCCAGAATGGAGGGGGAGAGACGGCAGCCAGCACCTGCCAGCCCTCTGCAGCACGGGGCACCTAGGAACGCGCGGGGTCTGTGTTCCCAAATTCTTCCCAAATGGCTGCGGTGCCGCTGGTGACCGTATGGTGCGCACGGCATGCAGCGCCAGCTCCGTGCTCCCCCAAGGGGAGGGGGAGCACTGTGTGTGTTTTATGCACGTGCTAGTGTGAAGACGGAGCTCTGTTTTCAGACTTGGGAAGGTCTCTACCACGAGCCCCTCGAGGCAGCGAGTCTTCTTCCGACCAGGCCTAGGCTGGCGGCTGCCCGGTCCCCATGCCCATACCGCCCCGGACCAGCGGATGTCTTACATTGTTCTCCAGGCCCTCGATGACCTCGATGCCATTGTGGCTCAGGTACAGCTCTCGAAGGTTCACCAGGCTCTGCAGACCTTCCATCTTGGTCAGCCGGTTGCTCTGTGACAGGGAGAGCAACAACCATCAGGATAGCACGGAGGGTATGGAAAAAACGGCTTCTAGGAAAGGAGGGCTCTCCTCTTGAGGAGCTGGCACTTTCAGCGCGCTGGGTGGGAACTCACATAGAGAGAGATCAAAATTTTGAGGCTGTTGCACTGGCTACAATGCGTGTGTGAAGGCTGGGGGCTTTTAGGCGAGGAATTCACTCTTTTAGGTGTGCCCGGGGAAGGCCTACCCCAGTTAATTCAGTAATCCAAAAATGTCAAATATACCGAATGCTGTAAAATGAATCACTTCTCATTTCTTTCAGGACATACTGTAACTCAAATTCACGTACCAGGCCCTCCTTTTTTAAGAGCCTGCAGAATGTCTGCTTCACAAAAGGCACAGGTGGTTTTGGTGGACCTGCCGCAGCCAGAATGCCCTCCTGCACCTCACCTCGAGGGGCCGGTTCCACTCATTCGCTTCCAGCAGAAGAGGCAGCCTGAACCTGAACCTGGGCGTGCTTGCCAGTCCCTCCCAGGGCTGTGCTCTCTGTGCGGGTGTGCAAGGAGTGCTCCCACCGCTGAGCCCGACACTCCAGGAGGCTTGAGAGCATGCACACGCAGCCTTCTCAAGAAGCCCCCTTGGCTAGAGACCGCCCAGGGAGGGAACTTTTAGCTGTGTGTGCATATAACACACACGTACGTCTAAGTCTCTGAAACCTAACATTTCGGTTGCTCACTGGTGGTAAAAGTGGCGTCGATCCCGGACGCGGTGGCAGACAAAGGTGAAGGCTGTTCGGCAGCGGTGCGCCGGCCGGGGCTTGGCCAGATGGGAGCAAAGGTGGGTCAGTACCTGCATACTGAGGACCGTCAGGTTGGTAAGTGCGTCCAGGTTCTGAAGTTTAGTGATCTTGTTCTTCCCCAAAAACAAACTCTCCAAACTGGTTAACGTGTCAATATTTTCAATTGCCTACGAAAAAGACAGAGAAGCAGTTAGCACTGTGTGGCTGACCAGCGAGACTGGAGAGGGAAAGGTGCCGGGAGAGGAGATGCAGCTACCTGGACTTGAGCCCTGGGACGTGGGCAATTTACTTATCCACTCGGGAAATTCTCCCATGAAGTCTCACTTGAAAGTACAGAATGCGAAAAGGTGGCTAGTCCAAGGCCTTGTCTCCTGGGTGCCCCCCACCCCCAGAGCTCAAGGTCAGGGGACACAGTTTGAAACCCACAGATGAGGACATTTCTCAAGTCCCTCTCAGTGCTGAAGTTGAGTCGATAGGTTATTGTCATCCCACGTAGGGTTCCTTACGATGCATTCCAAGAGCTTAGGTCTCCCCAGAAGCAGCTCTGACCTTGGGATGCCACCCAGGATTCCTGAGAGCAGGCGCCTCTGTTCCATGGCTTTCTGTCCCCTGCCTCAGTTTCCACAACCCTCCCCCCTTGCCAGCATCCTGTGCTCCTCTATTCACTGTAAACTCCAGGGCCCTGCAGAGAGCAGGCATTCTAGCAAGCACTGACTGCCTGGACCGGTTTCCCTCCTCCTGAGTTCACTGCCAGCTTTTCCCGTAGACACTGAATGAGCAGTGGGTGCAGACTGCACCCCCCCTTGCACCTCACAGCGGGACTTGGGGGGCTTAGGGGGTGCTTATGAGGGGGGAGGATCCAGGGGGATGGATCCTTAGCTGCTCCTGCCTGCACAGAGCAGGAGGATCCTGCCAGCTGCTCCTGGCTCCTGGGCCACCGTGCTGCCTACAAACATTCTACAGAGATATACTTGATATAAAGGGCTGACGTCTGGGCCACTCTTTAGTTTTAAACATGGTGCTCTGATATGTGGGCCATGTCCCTGCTAACAACCGTCACTAGAGGCCCTCCTTGGTTTGCATCCTGCCCAGCTCTCCAGGGCCAAGTGGGATGGATCACAGTGTGCCGTAGACACAAAGCCAGGCACAGGGCTACTCCCAACACAGAGGCAGGTGAAGAAGTGCTTGGAAACACCGGCTCTTAGTTGCTCAACAAGGCCAGTGGGAAGCCCCGGGCTCGGTAGCATGGCTTCACTGGGATGTGGGGTGAGCACTGAGGGGTCTTCTGGCTGGCAGGTACCCTCATCACGTCCTGGTGACCCTTCCCCTTCTCTGCTGGCAGGCCCCCCCCCCCCCCCCAACCATGTCAGTCCTTCTGTGACCCCATCTGTGGCTCCCACCACGGGCAGTGCCCAGCACCCATGAGTCAGGTGGGTAAAGGACTGCTCCTATAGCACCCCAGACCGTTTTCCCAAAGCGTCTCCTGCCTGCTCTGCCCAGTGCTCCCAGAGGTCAGGGCCTGGTAAATGGCGCGATGTTAGGCTGCCATGGGGCGTGTTCCGCTGGTACGCGGCTGTCCAGGGAGGATGGGCCGGCCAAGCACCCGAAGGTGCGATGTGCCTCCTATGGCCCCCGTGTGGAGGTCAGGTCACTGCAAGCCACCACTCTGCTGTGCTTGGGGCACTGTCACCTCAGAGACGCCCACCAAAGAACACAGCCTCAGCAACTCAAAAGCAAAGTGTTTGGGGCTGACCCGTTCACCTGGGGCAGAACGTCACAGGGACGCTTTGCTAAGGTTAGGTCGTGACCTGGATGCAGAGCAAGTGAGAGACACGCACAGAAGGGCCAGACCGAGTGGTGTGAGTGCACGCTCTTGTGAACACTGACCTGAAGTTGGCACTTTTCTCCTGGAAAATAAAATCATATGGTATGAAACCCACAGCCAAACACACATCTCGAAACTGCCACCGCCAGCCGCACCCCACACCTACCCGGATGCGGTTGGACCCCAGCTCCAGCATCTGCAGCTGGTGTAAGCTGCTTATGTTCTCGATTTTACTGATTTTGTTGTTAACCAGGAAGAGCTTCTTCAGTCGTGTCAGCTTGTCGACTCCTTCAATGTTCCTCAGCAGATTAAAAGAAATATCTAGAATCCTGGGACAAGCAAAGCGTTAATTTTTTAATAAGAACAGGTGGAACAGAGCTCTGAATGCAACCAACCTAAAGGCACCGCCCCACCCGGTGGGCCAGGCACCACCCAGCGGCCCACCCCGACTCTCCAGGCGCCCCGACGGCAGCAATCGCGCCGGCCCCTAGATGGACCGGCCTGGAGTCCTCAATCAAAGGTTTAACCTGCAGGTTGGGACTGTGGGCAAGCCAACGCCACCCATGGAGACAGGCGCTGGGTGGGACCCTGTGGCAAAGGTGGCCCTCCAGGACTGAGCGCCGGGCCCAGGGCAGTTCTGGGGAGACTGGACAGGCCCCTCAGCTGTCCCCTGGACTCATGACTCACTCCAACTGTGTTAGCGCCTCCAGATTCTCAATCTTCTTGATTTGGTTGTCATAAAGGTCCAGCTCTCGAAGACTCTGTAACTCCTCCAGATTTTCAATGCATTTAATTAAATTTTGACGGAGGCAGAGACTCTGAGGGATGAAAAAGGACAGGTGACATAGGCAGCAGGGAGGTCACGAGGAAGTGCCAACTGTGTTACAGGACAAACCTTCCGTGGGACAGGGAATGCGGTTTTCATCCTTCTGTTGTTTTCTAGAAATGTGCCCACCTTGGGAGAGGAGGGGCAGATACCCAAAGGGAGGCTGGAGGCAGGCCCCGCATGGAGTGCACCTCCTCGGTGAGGGTGTCGTTGGCCAGGGATTGCATTGGCCAGCCTCTGGAGGGCTTGAATTTGAACAAACTTAACTGAAATGAGCTGAGGACTACACAGGCTGGGGTGTGCTGAACGGCAGGCAGGCCCTGCCCTGGACCACTGCCAGGCATCAGGAAGAGCCCATCGGCCTCTGTAAACCCGGCCACGCTTAGGATACAAGTGCTGATGTCAGTTCTGGACAGAAGCTAGCCCCTTCTGCAGAACCGAGTCTCAGTGACGCACGTGCCTGCGTCCCTCGGGTAGGACAGGCTCCGGGTGCGTGTGTCCCCAGGAGACAAAGGACAGAGCCCCTCATACCTTTACTTTCTTCAGCACCTCAAATCCCTCGATTTTCCCAATGCGGTAGTGGTTCAGATCAACGTCCTGAAACGGAGAAGAAATCCGGCTCAGCCGCCTGAAGACCCGTGTCCTGGACTAGGACCAAAGGAGGCCGGCCTGGCGGGCGGAGGGGCGGGCAAGGAAGGGCTGGTGAGCCTGCAGCGGACCGGCCACGGCAACCAACGCAGGAGCACCGTGAGACATTCCTCAGCAGTTTTACAAAACAATGAGCAGTACGCAAAGCCCCTCTCTCACCCCGCAGCAGCCCCGTGGGCAGGAGCTGTGATGAGTCTGCCCTCCCTGGCGGTCTCCTGCACACTGAGCTGTTGACGCTCAGTGTGTTTCAGATGCCGGGATGGCCAGGACCCCCACGACTTACAAAGTCGTCACCTGACCCACTGGTGGCATTTAGGAGTCAAGGGCGTTTTGTCTGCTGCCCAGCCCTCTGGTCACACAGAAATGGGTTTCAGTCATGGGTATTAAAAACAAGGACAGAAAGAATCTGACCCAACCAAGGGGACTCAGACGACCTCGCCTAGGGTAATCACTTACTAATCCAGCACCTCCATAGAAGATACCCTGACGGCCAGAGTGGTCCGTCACCAGGCCCCCTGAGGCTGGCTCCAGCAGGTGGCATTACCTCTGCATCTCTGTCCAGGTTAATGGTTTCCATATCCACGGGCAGCTCTTGTCCTTCTGGAAAAATAAGGAAAAAAGCCCATTCAGAGCCCGAATGTCAGTGGAGCTGGGACTCAGGCTGCCTGGCTCACAGAGCTGAATCAGTGCAGAGGAGACGCCAATGGGTGGTGCGGGGGCCCTGGATGGTGTGGCCGGCTTAACACCAGTTCCGATAATGGTCACCATTCAAGCATTCTGACTTTCCTGAATTAGGTGACTGGCAAAAGTCTCCAAATTTCCATCTGTGCCAGTGAACTTGCCAGGGAAGGAAATGTAGTCTGAAGCTGCTTGCAGGGAGGACGGTGGCGGGGGGACGGGGGTGGGGGTGGTGGCTGCCCAGAACTGCACAGCTGGCAGCAGCCTGCTCTTCCCTGACCTTTCCTTTCTCATCTGTGGCCACATGTCAGACCATCTGAATACGGATCATGCTGGGCATGTCAGGTGTGCTAGGATGTGCCTTTTACTGCTTTGGAAAGTGGCCTGGTATCTCTAAACGCTTGTCTGCCAAGAGGAAAACACAACAGAGCACAGCTCAACAGACGGACTGGAGAGCCCTAACAAGGGAAACACACTTTTCCCCCACTGGGGGCCCGGCCCAGCAGAAGGCCAGCCCACCCCGGTGCCCGAGGAGAGCCCCAAGAAGCCCTCTTCATTTCCTCTGAACTGCAATAGCATGCGTGTCTGAAAGGATTCGATGCTTTAAAAAAGTAACAGCCGTTCTTTGATTTCATCAATTGTCTCATGATTCCCCCCATTCCCCTCCCCCCCGCCCCGTCTGCTTTTATTAGGATCTGAATAAGGGCATATATTGTGACTGGATGACATTTCTCTAATGTCCCTTTCTGCTCTTGCAATTTTTGGTCGAAGAAACTGGGCCGCCTGGCTGTGACACTCCTGTGGGAGTGTGTAACCTCCGCTCTCCCAGATCTCCCGCAAATCGGTCGGTCGTTCCCAGTGCTGTCCTGCCCGGCTCCTACCGCCGCCTCTGCCCTGCGGGGGAGCTGTGCTGGCTTCTGTGGTGGCTCACGGCTGTAGCCCTCAGGCCTCCCAAGGACCAAGGCCGAGGTCCGTCTGCTGCTCGGTCTGGCCCCTTGACTGGAGGCAGCAGAGAGGTGCACGCCACTCGGACCGGACCCAGCAGCGTAAGCACCGGCTGGCACCGGCTGAGTTCAGATTCCTAACTGTGCCTGTTCCACAACAATCCACAACGGCCAGTTCAAAAGTATGTCGTTTAGTATGGTTTGTCATTTACTAGAGTTTTTTTTTCACTTTTAGCAAAAACTCTGTAAAAAAAGAAAATGTTTTTTCATTTTCTATTCTTAGCACAAATTTTAATTCTTCCCAGTAGAACTCAAACGTCTTCAACTCCTTTCAGAGTCATCCAAAACCTGAACTTCCTCTATGTCTGGATAAAAAAATCCATTCACAAATGAGCCGTGCAATCCAATCACCCTTTTTGACTTTGAACTTTTCTTTGCCAAAATTAAATCATACAACAGCCACGTTTCCTCTACAATCTTCACCCGTGACGCCAGCTTCTACATCTACGAAGTGCTTCGCAGCTAAGGCAGAATGGCGAGCTACCCTTCCACGGCACCCGGAAGCAAGAGTGTTTCCACAAGGGTTTTCTCCACAGGTGGTACTGAATAATCACGGGCACTGCACAGGTCGTAGGTCGTAGCCCGCAGCCCGCAGCCCGCGCAGACCCCTCGGTCAAAGCGGTGGCGTGCTCCGAGGGCAGGACGAAGCAGAGCCTCGCGGTGTCCTCCGCAGGCCGAGCCCGCTTGCTGGGGGAGATGGTGCGTATGTCACCTCAGTGCAGGGTGTGGCAGAGCAGAACGTGAGAAAAGACAGCAGCACAGGGGGCAACTGGAGCCAGAGTCATTTGCTGTAACTTTAGAGGATATCAACCAACCTAGGAACGAAGTAAAAGGAGTTGGGCAAAACCAAGAGAAATAGCCAAATTACCCCTCAGCCCACGGCAGCACAAATGCAGTGTCCACGAACTCAGGAGGCTGCAACGAAGGCAGGTGTCCAGGCCACCCAGTGTCCAAGGCAGGGCGCCAGGAGAGTCCAAGGCAGGTGCAGACAATGGAGCAGGGCCCGTGGGTGGAAAGCGGGCCCGGGCTCTCCTCAGGACAGGTGCTCACACAGCGTAAAGTGCTTCTGTCTGTCCATCCAGCACATAGGGCAGGCCCCTCAAAACATCAGCTTAACCTCTGAAACAGTCGCCAGCCTAGAATGTTTTCCCAAATGTACCATGTATTTATTGATCTTTTGGAAAAAAAAAAAAAGAAGCTAGGGAAAATAAGTGAAAGGTAACAGTCGACATGTTTGAATTTGTTTTATTTGAACTTAGCACTTAGACAAATACAAGTGGGAGTGAGTCCTGGTTTCTCTTAAGGACTTATAAAAATGTATATTCCCAGAGCGCTTCTAATCAGCCAGCGGTCTGGAGGAAGGAACTCTGGATTTGACAAGCTGCGCTCAAGTCCAGCTCCTCTACTCTGTCACCACGAGCCCTTGGGCAGGCCACAGGGAGCAGGTCTCACCACCCAGGGAGAGGAGCCCCATGACAGGGCCCCACCGCCTCTCCGGTTCTCCACGAGCGCCAGGTGTTCAGACGCCGAGGGCAGGCGACGCTCCCACTCTCTCGGTCGTCTGTGACTCAGTTAAGACGGTAACGAAAGCTCTCTTCCATCACTCCCGTGTACGTATTCCACCCACATCACTTCCAGAATATCGACTCTGGCATTCCAAAGTAAACGTGGCTGATACTTTCATGGTAATCTCCTTTTGCCTTAAAATTAGGTTGCCATAGTTACCAATCATCCTCACTGGCACAGAGCACAATGTTATTTTAAAAATTAGTCTTGTTTTCCTATAAATTTGTGTTTTCTTGTTATCATAAGGGTAGCACATGACTATTAGCACCTCAGAAGTCCACACATTGTATATAAAAATAGAAAACGCAGAAAGTACAAGACCCTCTCACACCTGCTGTTCGGAGACCCTCAACTGAAACTTGATGTGTTTTCTCTGTTAAGTATGTTAAAACTTACATATTACTAATATTTTTAACAATAAAATTAAAAAAAAATTTTTTTTTTCAACGTTTATTTATTTTTTGGGACAGAGAGAGACAGAGCATGAACGGGCGAGGGGCAGAGAGAGAGGGAGACACAGAATCGGAAACAGGCTCCAGGCTCTGAGCCATCAGCCCAGAGCCCGACGCGGGGCTCGAACTCACGGACCGCGAGATCGTGACCTGGCTGAAGTTGGACGCTCAACCGACTGCGCCACCCAGGCGCCCCTTAACAATAAAATTTTAACGTGCATACTGTTTTGTAGTTTGCTACTCTCACCTAATAACATACCTTGGACATCTTTCTGTCTGCTCCTATGCTCTGTCTCACTTCTTTTTTTCTTCTTTTTTTTTTAATGCTTATGTAGTCTTGGGAGAGAGCGACAGGGTGCGAACAGGCGAGGGGCAGAGAGCAAGGGAGACACAGAATCCGAAGCAGGCTCCGGGCTCTGAGCTGTCAGCACAGAGCCCGACGCGGGGCTTGAACTCACGATCTGAGATCATACCAGAGCCGAAGTCGGACGCTCAACCGACTGAGCCACCCGGGCGCCCCTGTCTCACTTCTTTTCAATGTAAATCTATTTTCTAACCAAAGATCATGGTTGGTAGGGTGAAAAACCACCCATTATGGACTGAGAATTTACTTTTCTCATCTGTAAGTTAATTCTGTTGCTGTTAATCACTAAAACAATAGGAGGCTATGGAGATAGTTTCCACCTAAGACAATTTTTCAAACATCTAGGTATCTTAGGAGTCAATTCCTGCCTGGAAGCATGGTGAAGCAGGACTCAAACGACTTCTCCAAAATACTAAGAGTGCTATTCTGAAATTAGTGTATGTTACTACGATAGGAAACAAAAGCATCATCAGCCAAAATATTTGTTTCACATCTCGCTTTCCGAATATACGGTTAATAACGCGATTTTCTGATCCTGCTCCAGATGCCACGCTGGCACCAGTAACATTAGTAGTCGTGTTTGCCTTCGGTGCAATTCCAAAGAGATGCATCCTGCCTGCGGATGCCGTCCACAAGTCAGCTCACTAAGGGAGTACCACAGAGGGCGCACGCTCCCAGAGCACACGGCCACCAGCCCCCAGAGGGCCTCCAACGCCGCATCAGCGGAACGAGAGCTCGCCAAACGAACCCCCTCTCGCACAGCAGTCCTCCCGCCGCCCTTGCCTCCCCAACACCCACCGTGGGGTGGGTGTTGGGTGGATCGCGTGCAACATGGCCGCACCCACCCGCCTCCCGCCCTTAGTGAGTGAAAGGCTCTTAACTCAGCCTGGTACCTTCTGGGTCTTCCTCCCCCTGCTCCTCTCCGTCCTTCAGGCTGTGCTCGCTGAGGTCTGCCACTATACCGCCGCTCTGCTTCTTCCCCTCTTCATCGCCAGACTCTTCAGATTCGACTCGCCTGTCAACTGAATGCACACACATCAGTAAGAATTCACAGCCGCTTTATGTGACTTTCTGAAGAACACAGAATAGACTGACATCCAGCTGTAACTCAAAAAGACTTCATTCAGAATCGTTCAGTGAATTCAGTTCGACAAACCCCTGTATTCCATTTCTTGGGCGCCACCTGCAGCGCACAGAGGTGGGGACAACTTGAGTGGGGGAAGGCAGAGCAGGGAGGACACAGGGGTCCGAAGATGAGTAACATACTGTTCCTGCCCTCGAGAAGACTCAAGAATTACCAGGTGTTCTGAAGGCCCTGGGTCATCTGTGACCGAACGTACCGACAGTGACGCAATGAAGTACCTCCTGCGCGGCTCACTTTCAGCCTGGACATCCATGTACAGGGGACCGTGTGACCCTCCCACCACATACCTTCATCCACGCTCCACTATCCATTTGGCCAAGAAAACCAGCCCCGTCACAGGCCCACGTTCTGAAAGAAATCAAGACTAACTCAAATCAGACTGTGGGCGGGAGGGGGGGGGGCTGTAATGACAAAGGAGAAGACAGCCAGTAGTGCCAACTGCCCCACATAGAGGTCACTGATGCCAAACACCAGCACACAGTGATACCAGCCGAGAGTTTTGAAAGGCTGGTAAATAAATATTTTTTGAATTAATAAATAAGGCAATGACTAAGTATGGCAGACTGATAAAAATTCTTTGGGGAGGCTGTCACATCATTTTCCTTTCTCCTAACATTTTCCATGACCTGTCTTGGAATCTGGAAGAGCTGAAACACTAATGAATTACTGGGAGCTATCAACCATACTGAAAGCATTTTCTTTCCTGCCTACGGCTTATCCACAGAGGGGTGTGCTCTTTGAGGACAGGAGTTCTACTTCTCCTTTCTGTCTCCTCCTGGGCCTAGGAAAACAGCACCCAGGAAAGGACTGCTGGATAAGACCAAGTCCTTACGAAATCCAGCTCCCAAACCTCCAAATCCATTCCTTCTTCCCCACCCTGGCAACTGCCAGGCCTCCCGACTGGTCTCTCGGCGGCTTTTCTGGCTCTGTCGAATCCATTCTGCATTGCCAGAGAATCTGACTTGATTCTAAAATCCAAATCTGATCTTTGACTCCAAGTTTCTGGAATGTTTCTGGCTCCAGCTGAGATTTCAATTTGCCCTTAGAGACATAGCGTTGGCAGGCTCTCTCCTTTTCCAGCCTCACTCTCCTCATCTGTAGAAGGCTAGTTTAGGACCCATTTACCAGAGGCGCTGTCAGGGCTAAAGTTGAAAAGGCACAAAAGCAGCAGTCAGCATGTGTGTGACACGCAGTCAACACTAAGTAAACTAGTGATCACCAGGCACAGGGCACTCTGTGGTCATGGCGAAGGGAGAGCAAGTTCTACTGGGAGATGGGGTGGCGTGGCTGAGACCAGGGTGGCAGGGACCTAGCTAATGAAACCTGGGACTCTATCCTGAAGGCAGCAGAGGGTCTGGAGCATGGGACAGTAGATCAGAATATAAGGCGACTTTGGGACACTGGGAAATGGGGTGGTTCAAAGTCTTGGCAGAGGGAACGGAAGAGGTACTGAAGACTTAAGAGATACTAAGGATATAGAGTCACCAGAACTGATTAATTGGATGGCTGGGAGTGGGAGAGAGAGGATCACCTAGGTTTTGTATTTTCCTTTTACCAAGACATGGAAACAGTTGAAGAGGAAGGAGTGGACTGGGACGCGGGGAGTCGAGGAGAGCAGACAGGAAGAGGCACTTTCTTGCTTAAAAGGATCCAAGACCCTTCACCAAGGTCCACCATGACCCTCTCTTGCCACCCTCCTCCAACAGGACTGTTATTCTTGGTCAAATTTTCTTCCAGGCAGACCGCATTCTTTTCACAGCTCTTTGCCTTTGTCTTTCTCTCTCCTGAAATGATCTTTGATCTTTCCCCAACCTGGTGATTTGTAGTTATCTGTCAAGGCTCAGCTCAGAGGTGGCTTTGGCTGGGCAGCCATCACTCCAAACAGGCCAGCTCCTCTTCGCACCCCGCCTCCCTTCTTACCTACTAGTTTACACATCAGACAGTAGCTGCTCTTCTGGAGCTCGGACCTCATCCCCACTTCCCCTCCAAACCAGCAGAGCCCAAAGCATATAAGCACTAGGAAAACATGACTGACTCTCCAACTGCTGTGTGTATACAACTATATGCACACACAATATGCATGTGATTTTTGTCAACAAAGCTAAAGAGTTGAATTTAGTCTTTTTGGAACTAGAATAGTTTTTAAACCAGGCATCCCCTCTGCAGAACTCAACCTCTCGGCTCCTTGCCACCCGTTCCCCACAACACATTTGCTTAAGAGAGGACTCTTCTCCACCTCCACCACGTTCACCCACGAGCCGACTGGGGCAGGTCCCATGGGGCCGTGCGCCTTACTTTTCCAGGTAGCTGCCCAAGGGACCGACCCCATGGGCCAGGCTCAGAGAGAGGTTCGGTACGAGGCTCCCGCCAGCTGGTGGACGCCGGGGCTGTCGAACCACCGCGTCGTCAGTCCCCACCCACTCTACTGCGCCGCCGCTCTCCCCTCCCACCGGCCGTGGGTCCGGCGCCTCCTGGCCGCCAGCGCCTTCCTGAATGCCGCAGTCTCGGCCCGGGGTCCCGGGGTCCCGGGCCGCCCCTGCCCCGCGGAGCCGGCTGGCAGCTGTCAGGGCGCGCGGCGGAGCCCAGGCCACGGCTAGAGGCGGGAAGTCCCGTTTTTCTCAGGCAGGACCGGCGCGGGCCGCTGCCTCCCCGCCCGCGGGGCCCTTGGGCCGCCGCCCCACGCAGCCACTCACCCTCCATCATCTCCTGCGACTGTTGCTGGCCCGCGCCGCGTTCCGCCGCCATGTTGGCTGCTCTTCCCCTTTCCGGAATCTGTCGCCTCAGGCCCCGCAGCCAATCAGGGCTCCCGACTCAGTGCTGCTCAGCCAATGGAATCCCACTCCAGGTTTGAACCTCCGACGCGCCTGCGCAGCCTCCGCGCCTCATGGGAGTTGTAGTCCACTCGCGAGGCCATGCGGGCCTCAGCCCCAGGAGTAGCCAGCCTCACCTCCCAGGGACAGGTAATCTGAGAGCGCACCGGAGGCTTCTGGAGGCGAGGAGCGGGGAAGAAGACAGGGGCGGTCGGGGCCTCATGCACGGAACCGTGGCTGCAGGCGAGCGGAGAGAAGAATCTGGGAAATGCTTGGGGCTCATCGAGGGTCTCTGCGTGGGGCTGCAAAGTGCGGGCCAGTCGAGGGCGTGCCGGCCCCTCCGGGGCTCAGAGGTTGCGTCTGTACAGTGGCCAATTTCGTCCCGATGTCGCCGCGCGGATTTAGTCCGTGTGAAGGGATGGCCTCCAGTTAACGCTCAGCGCAGGGCGCCCGCTCTCGTGCCGGAGTCGGAGCCGAGGCCAGGGGCCGGGGCCCGAGCACCGGGGGACAGCTCCACCCGCAGGTGCGGGGACAGCCTCTCGGGGGTCCAGGACGTCGACCCAGCCCACTGTGAGACGCAGCCTCTGTCGGTCCCTCGGTCCCTCGGCCCCTCGGGAGTGCGTGGCCCGTGAGGTATCCCCCCCGCGCCCCCCACCTCCGAGGCCGCAGAGAGGCGAGCTGCGCACTGCTCACCCTTCCGGATTCGGAGACCCGAGGAAACGGTGTCGGTCAGACCCCGCGGGCGGAGGCGCCGTCTTTTTTGGCTCCTCCGAGGCGCCGTAAAGGGAGTCCGGTGCGTCCCTAGCAACCGTTAGCGCCGGCTTCCCCGCGCAAGCTCGCCGAGTCCCGCCCACAAGCACTCGTGGTTGGCTCGTAGGGCCTGTCAATCGGCACGAGTCGTTCTGCGATTGGCCGGTGGGGCCGGAGGCGAGGATGCGCTCTTTCCCGGCGGGTGAAGCGAACTTGGCTGGGAGACCCTGGCAGGCCCCAGGTGAGATGCCTGCACTGGAGAGAGCCGGCCCGCGACCCGCTGGCTCCTGGCGCGGCCCGTGGACGAGCCGCATCCGAGCCCTGCGTCCCCTTCGCGTGGCTGCGGCTGGTGGTGGCCCGCTGCCGCCTTGCCGCCGTTTGCGGCGCCCTGGGGCCCTAGGGCCCTGGGACCCGGCCGGGGCCTAACCCCACCGGCGCGCCGTCCACCCCGGAGTTGGCCGCGAGTGTTTTGTTTACCTCGTGTTGCCTGTTCCCCCTTCTGGATGGCGAGTCCGGGAGAACAGGGGCCGCCTCCTGCTCTCGGCTGCTCTCCAGCGTCGAGAACAGTGCCTGCCAGCGGGTATTTGTGGCATGAACGCCCACTGCTTCCCCCATCTCCATTTGGGTGTCGCATACAAACCTGGCTTTATCCCGAACCTTGTCTTCACCGGCTTTTCTTTTCCCAGAGCATGGCAGCGGCCTGAGCGGGAAACTTGGGATGCCGTCTTGATGCCTTTCCTTCTGTGCTCATCACCCAGTGTATCTAGGTCAGTTCTGTGCCAAGTTTTGTCTGTGTGTTCCTGTCTCCATCTTTCTGCCACTGCTTTATTTTATTTTTTTTAAATTTTTTTATTTTTTCACTTTACATATGCAGCTTTATTTTTTTTTCAATATATGAAATTTATTGTCAAATTGGTTTCCATACAACACCCAGTGCTCGTCCCCAAAGTGCCCTCCTCAATACCCATCACCCACCCTCCCCTCCCTTCCACCCCCCATCAACCCTCAGTTTGTTCTCAGTTTTTAAGAGTCTCTTATGCTTTGGCTCTCTCCCACTCTAACCTCTTTTTTTTTTTTTTCCTTCCCCTCCCCCATGGGTTTCTGTTAAGTTTTTCAGTATCCACATAAGAGTGAAAACATATGGTATCTGTCTTTCTCTGTATGGCTTATTTCACTTAGCATCACACTCTCCAGTTCCATCCACGTTGCTACAAAAGGCCATATTTCATTCTTTCTCATTGCCACGTAGTACTCCATTGTGTATATAAACCACAATTTCTTTATCCATTCATCAGTTGATGGACATTTAGGCTCTTTCCATAATTTGGCTACTGTTGAGAGTGCTGCTATAAACATTGGGGTACAAGTGCCCCTATGCATCAGTACTCCTGTATCCCTTGGGTAAATTCCTAGCAGTGCGATTGCTGGGTCATAGGGTAGGTATATTTTTAATTTTTTGAGGAAACTCCACACTGTTTTCCAGAGTGGCTGTACCAGTTTGCATTCCCACCAACAGTGAAAGAGGGTTCCCGTTTCTCCACATCCTCTCCAGCATCTATAGTCTCCTGATTTGTTCATTTTGGCCACTCTGACTGGCGTGAGGTGATATCTGAGTGTGGTTTTGATTTGTATTTCCCTGATGAGGAGCGACGTTGAGCATCTTTTTGTGTGCCTGTTGGCCATCCGGATGTCTTCTTTAAAGAAGTGTCTATTCTTGTTTTCTGGCCATTTCTTCACTGGGTTATTTGTTTTTCGGGTGTGGAGTTTGGTGAGCTCTTTATAGATTTTGGATACTAGCCCTTTGTCCGATATGTCATTTGCAAATATCTTTTCCCATTCCGTTGGTCGCCTTTCAGTTTTGTTGGTTGTTTCCTTTGCTGTGCAGAAGCTTTTTATCTTCATAAGGTCCCAGTAGTTCATTTTTGCTTTTAATTCCCTTGCCTTTGGGGATGTGTCAAGTAAGAAATTGCTACGGCTGAGGTCAGAGAGGTCTTTTCCTGCTTTCTCCTCTAGGGTTTTGATGGTTTCCTGTCTCACATTCAGGTCCTTTATCCATTTTGAGTTTATTTTTGTGAATGGTGTGAGAAAGTGGTCTAGTTTCAATCTTCTGCATGTTGCTGTCCAGTTCCCTCAGCACCATTTGTTAAAGAGACTGTCTTTTTTCCATTGGATGTTCTTTCCTGCTTTGTCAAAGATGAGTTGGCCATACGTTTGTGGGTATTAGTTCTGGGGTTTCTATTCTATTCCATTGGTCTATGTGTCTGTTTTTGTGCCAATACCATGCTGTCTTGATGGTGACAGCTTTGTAGTAGAGGCTAAAGTCTGCGATTGTGATGCCTCCTGCTTTGGTCTTCTTCTTCAAAATTACTTTGGCTATTAGGGGCCTTTTGTGGTTCCATATGAATTTTAGGATTGCTTGTTCTAGTTTCGAGAAGAATGCTGGTACAATTTTGATTGGGATTGCATTGAATGTGTAGATAGCTTTGGGTAGTATTGACATTTTGACAATATTTATTCTTCCAATCCATGAGCATGGAATGTTTTTCCATTTCTTTATATCTTCTTCAATTTCCTTCATAGGCTTTCTATAGTTTTCAGCATACAGATCTTTTACATCTTTGGTTAGATTTATCCCTAGGTATTTTATGCTTCTTGGTGAAATTGTGAATGGGATCAGTTTCTTTATTTGTCTTTCTGTTGCTTCATTATTAGTGTATAAGAATGCAACTGATTTCTGTACATTGATTTTGTATCCTGCAACTTTGCTAAATTCATGTATCAGTTCTAGCAGACTTTTGGTGGAGTCTATCGGATTTTCCATGTATAATATCATGTCATCTGCAAAAAGTGAAAGCTTGATTTCATCTTTGCCAATTTTGATGCCTTTGATTTCCTTTTGTTGTCTGATTGCTGATGCTAGAACTCTCAACACTGTGTTTAACAACAGCGGTGAGAGTGGACATCCCTGTCGTGTTCCTGATCTCAGGGAAAAAGCTCTCAGTTTTTCCCCATTGAGGATGATGTTAGCTGTGGGCTTTTCATAAATGGCTTTTATGATGTTCAAGTATGTTCCTTCTATCCCGACTTTCTCGAGGGTTTTTTTAAGGAAGTTGCTGAATTTTGTCAAAGGCCTTTTCTGCATCGATTGACAGGATCATATGGTTCTTTTCTTTTATTAATGTGATGTATCACATTGGTTGATTTGCTAATGTTGAACCAGCCCTGCATCCCAGGAATGAATCCCACTTGATCATGGTGAATAATTCTTTTTATATGTTGTTGAATTCGATTTGCTAGTATCTTATTGAGAATTTTTGCATCCATATTCATCAGGGATACTGGCCTGTAGTTCTCTTTTTTTAATGGGTCTCTGTCTGGTTTAGGAATCAAAGTAATACTGGCTTCATAGAATGAGTTTGGAAGTTTTCCTTCCCTTTCTATTTTTTGGAATAGCTTGAGAAGGATAGGTATTATCTCTGCTTTAAACGTCTGGTAGAACTCCCCTGGGAAGCCATCTGGTCCTTGACTCTTATTTGTTGGGAGATTTTTGATGACTGATTCAATTTCTTTGCTGGTTATGGGTCTGTTCAAGCTTTCTGTTTCCTCCTAATTGAGTTTTGGAAGCATGTGGCTGTTTAGGAATTTGTCCATTTCTTCCAGGTTGTCTAGTTTGTTGGCATATAATTTTTCATAGTATTCCCTGATAATTGCTTGTATCTCTGAGGGATTGGTTGTAATGATTCCATTTTCATTCATGATTTTATCTATTTGGGTCATCTCCCTTTTCTTTTTGAGAAGCCTGGCTAGAGGTTTATCAATTTTGTTTATTTTTTCAAAAAACCAACTCTTGGTTTCGTTGATCTGCTCTACAGTTTTTTTTAGATTCTATATTGTTTATTTCTGCTCTGATCTTTATTATTTTTCTTCTTCTGCTGGGTTTGGGCTGTCTGTGCTGTTCTGCTTCTATTTCCTTTAGGTGTGCTGTTAGATTTTGTATTTGGGATTTTTCTTGTTTCTTGAGATAGGCCTGGATTGCAATGTATTTTCCTCTCAGGACTGCCTTCACTGCATCCCAAAACGTTTGGATTGTTGTATTTTCATTTTCGTTTGTTTCCATATATTTTTTAATTTCTTCTCTAATTGCCTGGTTGACCGACTCATTCTTTAGTAGGGTGTTCTTTAACCTCCATGCTTTTGGAGGTTTTCCAGACTTTTTCCTGTGGTTGATTTCAAGCTTCATAGCATTGTGGTCTGAAAGTATGCATGGTATGATTTCAATTCTCGTATACTTATGAAGGGCTGTTTTGTGACCCAGTATGTGATCTATCTTGGAGAATGTTCCATGTGCACTCGAGAAGAAGGTATATTCTGTTGCTTTGGGGTGCAGAGTTCTAAATATATCTGTCAAGTCCATCTGATCCAATGTATCATTCAGGGCCCTTGTTTCTTTATTGACTGTGTGTCTAGATGATCTATCCATTTTTGTAAGTGGAGTGTTAAAATCCCCTGCAATTACCACATTCTTATCAATAAGGTTGCTTATGTTTGTGAGTAATTGTTTTATATATTTGGGGGCTCCTGTGTTCTTTCTGCCACTGCTTTAATGTAAGACCTTGTATTTCTTGCCTGTATTACTTGCCTCCCCACCATCCCCCACCTCCTTTGCTCCTGGAGTGATGTTTGTAAACTGCCAATCTGGTCATGTTACTCCCAAGCGTAGACAATCTTTGGTAAGAAGTCCAGACTGCTTGGGCAGGCTTAGGAAGCCCTGGGAGTTATGCCTGACTTTTCCAGGCCATCTCCACCCACTTTCCTGTGTCCCAAACTCCCCGGGGTACTGTGGGAATCTTTGTCTTAAGGTGCCTCTGTCTGCCTGGAAGGCTTCTTCATCCCAGTTTTCAGTGCTCAGCTCTGCTGGTGCCTCCTCCAGGAAGCCTTTATTGCCCTTTCAGGTCTGGGAAGTGCCTTTTGCTTCCCCCTCCCCGCCATCGCAGCGGCTGTCACCCTAGATATTCTCTAGGATGCCTCCAGGGGAGAGACACAGATGGTCTTGGAAAGGCTCCGAGTAGTTATTGGCCCCAAACCTGAAGTCCAGAGGAAGGAGGATTTTAGGGTGGGTTTATCCAGTGGCTCAGAATGCCATCCTTGCCATCCTCTGCTTTGCTCTCCATCATGTTGGCTTCTCCCTGAGGCCGGTTCTGCACCTGGTTGCACAGCAGTGGTGGGATCAGTTGGAGCTGTTTGCTTCCCAGCTTGTGTTCTAGTGGGAGAAAGATGGTTGTTTCCAAAGGTTCACCCATAAGAGCAAAGGGTACTTTCCCAGAAGCTCCCTGCAAATCTCTTCTTGCTTCTGTTTGGTCTCGGGGGTCCAGGGTGGAGGGGGGCACTCACGCCTTCTGAAATCAAAACTAGCAACAGCAATGGAATTACTCTTAGACACCGTCAGGTGCTCTCTGGTTCAACTTCCTGTATCTTCTGCTCAGAGCAGGTACAGAGGACAAAGCAAAACCCAGAAAAATGATCCTGAAAACATAGGGCTGGATTTGCAGGTGTTTCTGGTTGGCATTTGAGTTAAACCTGTGAAAACAGGAGCGTTTGAAGGTTGATGAAGCCAGGTCGTGTGCTCTCAGAGGACAGCATCTCTATGTTAGAGTTATTACGTTTTGCTGATGTAGTCGGTGTACAATTGTCATGATTATGCTTATAAAATTAAACCTTTTGTTATAGGTTTATTGGCCATTAGGGCTTCCTCTTCTTGTTGAATGAAATCCTTGTTTTCATTTTTCTATAGAACTGGGTGTGTCTTTTAGAATTTTGTAAATTTTTAAAAAATGTTTATTTTTGGGAGGGGAGGAGGGGCAGAGAGAGAGGGAGACACAGAATCTGAAGCAGGCTCTGAGCTGTCAGCACAGAGCCGGACTTGGGACTCGAACTCACGAACCATGAGATCATGGCCTGAGCCGAAGTCGGACGCTTAATTGACTGAGCCACCCAGGTGCCCTAGAATTTTGTAAATTTTAAATGATTGACCTTTTAAACTATACTGGATATTTTCTGGTGATATATGTGTGGCAAATATCTTCTCCCAACCTGTGGTTTATTTCTATCATTTGGTGTGTGTGTGTGTGTGTGTGTGTGTGTGTCTATATGTGTGTATGTGCATGTGAACAGGTATTCTCAACTTTAATGCTAAATTTTCAATCTTATGTTGCAGGTAGAGCTTTTTGTGTCTTGTTGAAGAAAACTCTCCTTGCCCAAAACTTATAGACGGTCTTTCTAATTGTCTTCTAAAAGCCTAGTGTTTTGACTTTGACAAGTTAAGTCTTTCACATCCCGGACACCGCTTTGCGCATTTGGCGTGTGGCCAGCTCCTGCCTGTCTTACTCCTCCAATGACATTAAAAATTAACTTTATTGAGATAGTTTACAGACAATAAAACGTGCTGACGTTAAGTACATAGTTCAGGAGTGTCGGGAGGCTTACCCAACCTCACAGTCACAGCCACAGTTGAGTCTGAGGGCCTTTCCGTCACCCTCAGAATCCCCTTTGTGCTCTGAGTCCACCCCTGCCCTTCCCACCCCTGGTCCCCCACAGCCCCTGCTTGGTCTGCTGCCCCTACAGGCGGGGCCTGTCTGTGCTAGTGCCTGGTGCTTGTGTATGGTAGCTCCTTAAGGGCTTCACTTGCATTTCCCTGGTAACTAATGATGGTGAATGTTTTTCTCATGTGCTTCTTTGTGATTCATGTGCCTCCCTTGGTGAAGTGTCCATTGAAAACCTACATCCTCCACCCTCTTTCAAAATAATCAGGTTATTAGTTTTATGAATCCTTAGGATTTTCTATGTATGTTCTCATGTCCTCTGTGAATCGAGACAGCTTTATGCTCTGCTTTCCAGTGTATGTGCCTTTTATTTCTTTTTCTGCCATTGTGTCCTGGCTGTGACCTCCAGGACAGCGCCGGAAAAGAGGCTAGAATGGACGTTTTTACCCTGCTCCTGACCTTGGAAGGCAAGCATATCGCTAGCTATGGGTTCTTCATGTATGCTCTGGATCAGGTAGAGGACATTCTCAACTCCTAACTGTTGAGTGTTTTTTCCCATAAAGGGGTGTTAGATTTTGTCAAATGCTTTTTCAACATCTGTTGATATGATATGATTGTGTGATTTTTCTTCCTTTTTTTTTTTTTTCCTTTTTTAGCCTGTTGATATGATGAATTACACTGACTGATTTCCAAATGTTAAACTGGCCTTTTGTTCCTGTGATAAACACTGCCTGATTGTCACGTATTCTCCTTTCTACTTATTGCCTGGTGGATTTGCTAACACTTTGTTGAGGATTTTTGCATCTTTGTTCACAAGAGTTTTGGGTCTGTGGTTTCCTTTCCTTTTTTTTTTTTTTTTTTTTAAATATTTATTTATTTGAGAGAGAGAGAGAGAGCGAGCGTGCGAGTACACACAGGCCAGGGAGGGACACAGAGAGAAGTAGACACAGAATCCAAAGCAGGCTGCAGGCTCTGAGCTGTCAGCACAGAGCCCCACATGGGGCTCGAACCCATGGACCGTGAGATCATGACCTGAGCCAAAGTCAGACACTCACCCGACTGAGGCACCCAGGTGTCCCTGTGGTTTCCTTTTCTATCGGTGTTTTTGTCCAGTTTTGGTATCAGGGTAATGCTGCTCTCAAACACTGGGCTGGATGTGCTCCACTGGTTTTTAATTTCTGGAGGAGTTCGTATAGTATTGTTATTTCCTTCTTAAACGTTTGATAGAATTCACCAGTGAAGCCATCTGGGCTTAGAGATCTTTGTGGGAAAGTTTTTAAATTATATCTTCATTTGTATAATGCTGAAATCGATTCTTTCAGTATGTAGTTATTTTTGAGAAACTCTTGTTCTCACTTTTTGACTCACATCTTTTACGTTTTAAACATATACCTGGGTACTTCTAACATCTGATGTTCTTGTGGGTCTGGATCTGTTTGATTCTTCTGTAGACTCTCACCGAAGGTACCTGTTTCCCTGTCTTTTTTGTTGGAAGAGAATGTATTTTCTTGTTCTTGATCTTGGAAGCAATCAGGAAGATTGCTTTTGCTAGGGCCCAGGCTCCTGAGCTAGGGCCACACTGTCCCTTGTTGGGGCCCTGGCGTCCTTTCGGGGAGCCCCTGCCTCATTAGGGTGGCCTGCTTACAGCTCTGTACAGCTCATGTGCATATTTCAAAGGTCGTGTCTTTCTGGGTAGCTCCGAGATGCCGCAGCACCAATATTCTTAATGAGCTCTAGCTGGTCTGGGATACAGGGCCCGCTCAAGTTACCCAGGCCACTGTATGCTTCATCTTTTTTTTTCCCTAGAACTTTTATGTTTTGTTTTTAAATTCACCTGGAACTAGTTTTTGTACATGGCAAGTCATAGAGGTGCCACTTTGCCCCTAATTACGCCAACTCCCAAACTGACAGCTCAAGGCTATTAGGCATTTCTAATTCGCGGTAGCAGCTGAGACCCTTGGGTCGTCACAAGCGTGCTGAGAGTTGTGCATTATCGTTGCTCACATTGTGCACAGAAGGGGCTGATGCTGGCAGGCCAGGGGGCTGTGCCGGGAGCAGCGTTCACCCCCCACCGATCTTCACCGGGTGCCGACATCAATCACAATATCGGTCTGTTTGTGAAATCGTTTTGTAGTCTTTTTTGTTCCTCTGCTGTCCCGACCTCCATTTCTGTGGCTCGCTGGCATGTTTTGATGTCAGCAGCCTTCCATGCTGGTGATAGGAGGGCCTTCAGTTTTCTGTCTATCTAGGGGGCCCCTGCCCCACCGTGCTCAGGAGCTGGCAGCTGAGGTGAGCATTGGCCGGGCCCTAACACCTGAGGGGCCTGGAACGTGAACATACTGGAGATCCCATGCTGTTACCACTGTATGCAAAATTATAGATTGGGCTCAAAGCCGTTAACTGTGAAAGTCACTGCCCTCCTCTCCTGGTGGTGAATCTTCATGAAGGCCTTCAAGCCAGAATAGAACAGGTGGGCGGGGCCTCCTTGGAGTTTGGAGCTGCAATGTGGTGGGGGTGGGGGGCAACTGCCTTCCCTTTCCATAGCAGGTCCATCCTGTGGGGCACCCCCGCCTGCTTATTGAAGCCTGGTCTTCCTTGGAAAGGAAGCCCCTCAGCCGGTCCTTGGGCCTGTGTGTGCCCACGAGGGAGCACTGGTGGGGGAGAGGCCCACGAGGGTCTTGGAAGCAGGTTCCACATACCCTGGCCTGGACCTCCAGACAGTGGTTCTGCAAGATGTCACCATTGGAGGAAATGGTGAAGGACGCAGGAGATGTTTCTGTATTTGCTTTCCTTACAACTGCTTGCAAGTATTTAAAAATAAGAAGTTAACAACACAAATGTCTGGTGCCAGGCCCATCTCCAGAGTCTGTATGTTGGCTTTGCGTTGCTATTTTGTTGGAAGCCCCATGGATGATTCTGGGTGTGGCTGGTCAGATGCAGTGGATTTGGGGAAAGCTGGGGCCACACAGAGCCCCACACGCTGGCAGGTGCTCCTGTCGTCGGGAACGCCCTTCGCCTGGGGCCATCTGTAGTCGGTGTGCCGCTGCAGCCTGGGCCTTCCTTGGAGGTCCCTCCTGGCCTGCTCTGCTCTCTCCTCATTTTCTTCTTTCTTTCCCATCTCTTCCCCCGCGTTTCTCCCAAAGGTCTTCTCTTAGCAGGACTTCGGTCCTTCTGGGCTCGCGTTGTAAGCTGGGGGAGGCCGTGGGGCAGAGCTGCTCTCAGCCTCGCGGGGGGATCAGTTGCCTCTTGGTTCTTGTGCTGCAGATGCTGATGGCGTTCGCTTTGTTTTCCAGTTGTTCTCCTGGCCTGCCAGCTCCCCGATGGAGGGCGGAGGCCCCGCCGAGAGCCCTGCCGTGCGGACCACCTCCGAGCCCCGCAGGTCCTCGTCCTCGGCGCACAGACACCTGAGCAGAAGGAATGGGCTGGCGAAGCTGTGCCAGAGCAGGATGGCCCTCTCCGGTACCCGCCCCTTCTGGGCATCGTGGGTGGCGGTGTCGAAAACGCAGGCGAGGGGGCGCTCTGGGCTCTGGCCACTCTCTCTTCTTGCTGAGAGGACGCCCTCTGTGTGCGGGCGGCGGTGCTGGCTGAAGCCTCTCCTGCGCCGCCGTGATTCTTAGGCATGAGCCTGTCCTGCGGAGTGTGTGTGAGTGCGACCCTGGGCTGGGCTGCCTTGCAAGTAAGATACAGTTTTGCGGCTTTAGTTCGGTAAATATTTCCCAGCTGCTGGGCTGCAGGCTCGTGCTTTCTTCCCAGGTACAGACGAGTAACACAGGCCTGAGGGCAGCTAGCTTTCCAGTGCAGAAGGTGGTGCCCGGTGTGGTGGGGGGAGGGGGCAGGAGGTCGAGGCACCTGCTACCCACTCGCTCATGTTTCCCCAAGTTAACTGGTGCCTCCAGAGCCCAGACACCCCCGAGGGGCTCGTTGTTGGAGGGGGTGCTTTGGGAGACAGAGGTGCATGCCTGCAGCCCAGGGCTAGGACACGGGGAGCCTGTTAGGTTGACAGAAGGGCTGGTGCTGGAGGAAAGGTGGAGGTGAGGAACAGTCCCATGGAGGAGGAGGGTTGGAGCCCAAGAAGAGGGCTCACATGCTGGCCTGGAGTCACAGGGTGGGGCTGTTCAGAGGGGAGCAGAGGCTAGGTCCTCCAGGTGAGGGCTGGAGGTTCTGTGGGGTGGGCTGGGCAGGTCTGTGAGGCAGGCAGGTAGCCGCCCTCGCCCTCGGCCTCGGGAGGGAGCATGGGTGGGTGTCTGCTTGGGGAGCAGGGGGCGGAGCTGGGGCCACAGCGCCTGTCTGGTGCTGTAAGGAGATCAGGCCGGGCCTGGGGCAGCCTGGAAGAGGAGGGCCGAGGCTCTGGGCCGTGCAGTTTCCAGGCTCCTAGAATGGTCTGGGGTGGGCCCGTGAGCTAAGGAGGGGAAAGGGGGGAAGACTTGTCTTCGCCTGGTTTTTGAGCCGTTTGAAGGATGGAGCTGACATTTACTGAGATGGGAAAGGAGAGGCGGGGCAGGGGTGTAAGCAGGGGCCTCGCAGCACATTCCTAGGTGGAGTGTATTTAAAGCCACCAAGGAGTGGCTGGGACGGGAGTGGAGGCGGTGCGCTTGATCCCCAGGGTTCCAGGGTGATGAGAGCTTAGGCAGGTGGAGGGGGGAGGGAGCTCTGCCAAGGGCAGAGGTTTAAGAGCTGGAGAGCTGCCCCCTGGCCCAGGGCTGCTGATGGTGGGGGTGGGTGAGCCCTGAGAACTGGCCACGGGGTTGAGCATCTTGGGAGCCACTGGACCTGTTACCGGGAGGGGGTTTTCTGGAGGGGTCGTGAGTGAACCTGACCAATGAATGAGGGAGGGAGGAAGGGGCCGGGACAGCCAGGCAGCTCTTGGATTTGGGAGACTTTCTGGGATCGAGGGGCGTCAGGACAGACCCAGGAGGGCACCCCTTGGGGGGCTGGGTGGAAAGGGACCTCAGAGTGTGTTTACACAGAATCACTGAGGCTGGGCCTGCTCCCCATAGGTGCGACTCCGCATGGCTAGACACACCCAGGTGTTGTTCTGTTGGGCTCTGGGGACGTTTGAGACGCACCCTGGGGTGCAAACCAGCCCTTGGAGCCTTTGGCAGGAACTGAGAGCAGGGGCTGTGTGTGGCGGTGTGTTTGAGGAGTGCGCTCCTGGCAGGTCCAAGGCTTCCTTTCTTTCTGTTTCCAGAAGGCAGATGGAGCTCCTACTGTCTGTCCTCGCTGGCTGCCCAGAATATGTGCGCGAGCAAGCCGCACTGCCTGGCCGCACCGGAGCGGTCGGACGCGGCCGGGTCCCTGGGGGGCGCGTCCTGCTGTTCCCTGCTGCGGGGCTTGTCTTCGGGGCGGTCCACACCCCTCCTCCCGGCCCCCGTGTCCAACCCGAACAAGGCTGTTTTCACCGTGGACGCCAAGACCACAGAGGTATTTGCTTCGGTTTGTGACCCTGCCATGAGCGTGTAGCCCGTGTCTTCAACCCGTGGCCTCAAACAGAGGCGTTTGCGTTCAGTGCGATCAGAAAAGCGTTGGGTTTCACCTGTGTAGTTGCAGACGCGACATAAACAAGACTCAACCACACCAAACAGTCCTCTCACCAAGGTGGAGACCCCAGGGAGGGGGCGAGGCGCGCGCTCGTGCTGTCTAAGGCACTGGCCGCCCGAGAGCGAGAACGCATTCCCAGCATGAGAGCAGAGCGCTCAGGGGCACAGAGAACTGAAATCGTTCGGTGGGCAGGAGTATGGCCTAAGTCCCCACACGTCCACGTAGTCTTGATGACGTGAGGCGCCCGGTCGTGGCGCTGCCATTTCTTGTGTCCCCCTCTGTGGCCAAGGCCCCCGAGGACCCAAGGCGTCACTGCTGTGAACCGCCAGGGCAGGACACTGGGAGGAGGACGCTGGACCATGCCGCCTCGTCTGCTGTTCCCGGGGGTTAGAGGCGCCGCCGGTGATGCTCGTGCCCTCTCCTCTCCGTGACCCCCAGATCCTGGTCGCCAACGACAAGGCTTGCCAGCTCCTGGGGTACAGCAGCCGTGACCTGATCGGCCAGAAGCTCACGCAGTTCTTCCTGAAGCCAGATTCCGACGTGGTGAAGGCCCTCAGCGAAGAGCATGTGGAGGCTGACGGCCACGCTGCTGTTGTGTTTGGCACGGTGGTGAGTGCCCGGCGTGTGCCGCCGGGGCCGTACAAACACGGCCGGTCACCGGCCGTCCCCCCCTCGGTGCTGGTGCGGGGGACAGCTGGGCTGGCGTGAGGGCGGTACCACCTGATGGGGGAGGAGGCCAGTCAGCGGTTTGCGGGCCTGCAGGATGCGGTGCGGATGCTCTCGTCCCAGGGTCCCCACCCCTAAATCTCCAGCTCTGTGTGTCGGTGTTCGTTGGCGGGGCTGGCAAGGTTTCCCCGGGGGCTTCGGTCCTCCCCGTGTGGTGCATCAGCTGGCGGTTGACGGGTTGAACTGCGTGTTAGATGCTGAGCCCTTGGCCCCGGGCACCGAGGGGAGTGAGTTGTGGTCCGCTACTTCTGAAAGGCCACCTGGCTGTCGTGAAGAAAAAGTTGGCATGTTCACCACACATTGGTGTCTGTTTCCTCGAGAAGTTACGGATGCTGTTTCCCGTGCGGTGTTGAACGAAGCTGCCAAAAACCCTTCTCTTCCCATAGAACGTTGGCTCAGAGACTGTTAGGTTAAGTGTCCAAAACCTTGTTTATCCTTTGGTTCATTTCCGAGATGTGGGGCAGGTGAGCAGAGGCCGCAGACGTCCACGGGCCTGGGGTCCAGGGAGGGCCAGGTGCAGGCCCGTCTGTCCCCACAGGTGGACATCGTGAGCCGCAGTGGGGAGAAGGTTCCAGTTTCTGTGTGGATGAAGAAGGTGAAGCGGGAATGCAGCCTCTGCTGTGTGGTCATGCTGGAGCCCGTGGAGCGCATCTCGGCCTGGGTCGCTTTCCAGAGCGATGTGAGTGTGTCCGCGGCGTCTCAGCTGCACGTAACCTGACCCTGTGGCGCTGCTCCCGGGGCTCCGGCTCACCTTGTGGCCTGCTGTGTGCCTTTGGGGCTTGTGGGAGGCCCCGCTGCACCCCCACTGTGTGCACTTGGGCAAGGAATCCAATCTCCCTGTGCCTCAGTTTCCTCATGTGTACTACTGGGGTATAATCAGAACCACTCACAGGACTGTTTTCCGCACCGCGTGTGGTACACAGCCCTGGGCTGTGAGCTGTGGGTGTGGTTTGTGCCGGCTTCTGCGGAACATCTCGAGAAGTCAGGAATTTGGGCCTCAGGAGTGTTTGTGCGCGCCTCGCACGCTTCTGCCGCGCGCGGTGCGAACTTTCAAGCTCGAGACTTGGCGTTTGGTGGAGCTTGAAGCTGAGGTGCCAGGAGTTTTATCCTAAGGCTTAAAAATGCTGGTATTTCCTCCTAGGGAACCATAACGTCGTGCGACAGCCTCTTCCCTCTCCTGTACGGGTACGCGTCCGGGGAGGAGGTGCTCGGGCAGCACATGGCAGACCTCATCCCTTCTGTGCAGCTGCCTCCGCCCGGCGAGGTCGTCCCACAGGTAGGACCCCGGGGACCTCTGGCCGCCGCAGGGAGTCTGTCTATCCAGTGACTGGTGACCGTTCATCTCCCGGACTGGAATCTGTGACCTGGCCACACAGGCTGGGACCTGTGCTCAGTGGCACCCGTTCCCCTGTTGCTCTCTGGGCTCAGAAGCCTTGACCCGGTCAGGGCCCGTGTGGCTCTCCAACTGACTGCCCTGTCCCCTCGGTCCTCTCCCTGGAGCCTGGGGTAGGGAACGCCTGCTGCCTCTCTTTACTGACAGGTCTGGGGTCTTGAGGGACAGGGAGAACGGGCTGATGGCAGGTGTCCCCTCAAGGCAGGATGGCAGTCAGATGGGGGAGGGCCGGCGGCTTTGGGGTCAGTGGCGGTCTGGGGTCGGGGGGAGGTTCTGATGCCGACCGAATCCTCCCAGTTCCCAGGAGCCCCGTTTCCTACTAGTGTGCAGCCTCCACACCAGTGACCCACACTGCAGTGAGTTCACCTCATGTCACCCCCAGTGACCCGCAGGATCAGACTGGACGGTTGATTTTTGCCTAAAGTCACCCCTGCCGCTGTAAGAAATCAGAGATGGTTTCAGGCCACCCAAAGGCACTCGCAGGTGGTTTCAGGCCACCCAAAGGCGCTCGTTGGTTCTCCGGCTGGCCTCAGGCCAAGAGCCGAACGCCCTGAGCAGTCATCGGCTATTTTTCAGCTTTCCAGCTCGATGGGAACCCCCTGCCCCCATCCCTAGTCCTTATTGTCTCTGTGTCCTCTCCCCTGCCCCAAGGCCGGGGGGTGGGGGGCGCCTGTTGGCCCAGCCCCGCTGGGAGCTCGCGTGTCCGCACCTGCTCAGTCTGAACGCAGGCACGCATCCAAGAGAAGTATGTTCTAGAAGGCACGTTTTGAAAGAGTCTCGAACTAGAGTCCCCGACTCCCCGGCAGCGAGTGGAGACAGGTGCTGCACCCCTCATTCCTTGTGGGGCCCCCTGGGACCTGGCGCCCGGCCTGCGGCCTTGGCACAGGGAGCCTGGCGTGTGGAGTCCCGACCCTGTTGAGGGTGCAGTGCTGCTGAGTGAAGCTCCCCTCCTGCGTTCAGGGGGGTGCCCACGACGTGGGCCCCTTCACATCTTCTGTCTCCCAGGTGGCCCCTCGAAGGGGTGGCCGGGATAGGGCGAGGGGTGGGCACGAAAGCCTGGGCCTCATCTTGAAACCTGAAAGGGCGCACAGTCTCGAAGCCCCTGGTGAGGACGCTGCCTTGGTCGAGGTTTACTTGAAACTGGATACATTCCAAGTCTTCAAGAAGGGAAACGTAAAGCAAGGATGTGCTCTCGTGGGTGATGGAGGTGCCGACGAGGCAGATGGGGCGTGGCCACCCAGTAGTCAGCAACAGCAGGGAGCCACTGCCCCTCAGGCCGAGGGATGGGGGACGGAGTGAGGGGTGGGGCCGTCCGCAGAGGGGGCCCCCTGGGGATACTGGCGTCCGAGGCGGAGAGCGGGGAGGAACGCTGGCCCTCCCTCCCAGACGCCAGCCCTCGTGCGCGTCTTGGTTGCCCTGGTGTCTGCTGCCCTCGGGCCTTTCTGGAGTGGTGAGCGGCCGCCGTGCTGGGGTGCCCTCGCCCCCGGTCACAGCTCCTGGCCAGCTTCCGCTTTCCCTGGGGCAAAGGCGGGGTGCGGGGAGCTCAGGGAAGGAGGGCCGGTGTGGGGAGTGTGATGTTTGGGGGTGCTCCCCAGCACACGTGAGGGGGTTCACTTCTCAAGCTACAAAGACTCAAGGCTGGGGCTGGGTGCGATGCTGCTGTCAGCTCAGTGGTGCGTGTTCCTTCCAGAATCTCAAGATTCAGAGGTCTGTCGGGAGGGCCAAAGATGGCACCACCTTCCCTCTGAGCTTAAAACTGAAATCCGAGCCCAGAAGCGAGGTGGTGGAAGACGGCAGGGCAGCGCCTGAGCGGGGTTACTCGGCGTCGGTCTGGGTGTTCTCCACCATCAGCGGCCTCATCACCCTCCTGCCCGACGGGACCATCTATGGCATCAACCACAGCTTTGCCCTGATGCTGTTCGGTTACGGGAAGACGGAGCTCCTGGGCAAGGTGGGCCTTGCGTGGGTGGCCGGCCTGCGTGCCCCTGCAGGGGTCCGGCCCATTTGCACAGTGCGGACCTGTGCTTGCCGCAGGCCCCGTACCTCCCTGTCTGCTGGGCCGGCCCCCTGGCCGCCCCTGGGGGTGCCGGGCGGCGCGCTCCCTGTCTGCACTCATTTCTCCGGACCCCGCGCCGAGCCCTCCGTGACCCCCTGGGCTGCCTCGAGGTGCTGCCCTGGGAGAGGGAGGGGCTGTCACCCTGAGACCTGTCCCGAGCAGAGCGTGTGTCCCACCTGTGGGGATTTTCTCTGCGCGTGGAGCTCGGGGCTTGTCTCACCTCCTGTGCCTTGGGGGCCATCTTGGGGGGGTCTGTTGTGCGGTCAGAGTCAGAGGAAAGTGTTTATGAACTTCTTCCTTGGATGGAGCTTTCTCTGAATTTCTTGAACACGGGGAGGCGGAAATCTCCACACACCAAGAGCCAGGCCCAGCTGGGATGCCAACTGCCAGTTTCTATCTAAGACCGTGCTGAGAGTCTGTATCTGTTGCTGCAAACCATTGTGAGCTTGGTGCCTAAAACATGACGATCTCATATTTAGGTCACAGATGGGCCCTTCGGGCTGGGCTCGGTGGGATGGCCTGTTCTCTTTGATGTAGTGCCATCCGGGGCTGGCGTCGTCCCTAGGCGCGCCTACCCGTGGGTCTGGCTGCCCGGGTCCGTGGCTGGGGCTGGTGTCGAGGGCCCCAGTGTGTCGTGCGGTGGCCGGGCTCCAAGGGCAGGTGAGCATCTCAGGCAGCCACAGCATGCTCCTCACGTGGTCCCAGGGTCCTCCTGCGTCCTGGAAAGGGGACACGGGCCCTCTGCTCAGTGGGAGGAGGGTCACGGGGGAGGGAGAGGCTGCCGGCTGGCGCATCGCTTTTGACGTCGAGTGGCCACTGTGCCGGTGCGCCCGGCCGGCTCGGCCCCTGGGTGCCTGCAGCCCTTCACGGAGGGCGCTGCCGCAGAGGAAGGGAACGTTGTTCCCTCTTGTCATCCTCAGACCCAGTGACAAGGTCCAAACACAGGTCCCTCTTTGTTTTCTAATTAGAAATATCAGGAGCAAGTGAGCTGAAACTTAGCCTAACGAAGGTAAACTTAGTTTGAAGTTAATGAAAACACAGTCAGTGTGAGTTCTGGACCAGGGGTTCCCGCAGGAACATCGAGGGCGTCCCGTCTTTGTAGGGACCGCGTGTGGGGTGGATGGACCTGCCTCTGGATTAGACCGTGTTCCGGATTCACACGGCTGTGAGTAGGGGGCGCACACGGGTTCAGAGAGGGCACGTGTCCTTGCAGCTCCGGGGCATGGGACCCTCATGCTGAGGCGCTGGCCAGCACAGCAGACGCGCCCCAGGTCCTTTGTCTTATCCTGGGCACCCATCGCTCCCTGAGAGCCACGTTCGCACACGTGAGATTTGCACACGTGGCTTTCATGCCTAAGGAAAACATGGGGCGAACATCTGCCCGGGAGACATGGAGGTGTTGGTATTGGTAGCTTCAGTTGTTGATTTTGTTTTTTTCGTAAGATAAGGGAGGAAAAGTCACGAATTCCATGTTGAGTGTCAGAGGGGCTTTGTGGGTCTGTTGAAAGGAATACGACCTGGGGTCTTTGCTCACCTTGCCCGGAGATGTGCTCGCGTCGCGTTCATTTTGTCTGCAGACCGATGGTGTGCCGGCCCCGTGGGTCAGGGTGGATCCTCACCAGATCTGAAATGTCATGGTTTCTTTTCTAGAATATCACTTTTCTGATTCCCGGTTTCTACGACTACATGGAGCTCGCATATGACAGTTCCTTACCACGGCCAAACCTGACCAACTGCTTGGACGTTGGCAACCAGAGTGAGCCTGGGGAGAGTGCTGTGGACCCCCACCAGGGCTGGGACCCGGCCGGCGAGGCCAAGGGTCGGCCCAGCCTCTTCCTCCCAGGTGCGTCCGTGGCTGCCCAGCCACACACAGCTCTACACCTCGGAGGGAGGGGGCACGGGCGTGCTGGGCGGGATGGAGAGTGTAAGCGAGTGGCATTCGTGGAGACCCTGTCTGTCGCGGGCCTTCTGTGTTCCCAGGGGATGGGACGTGTCGTGAGTCTGACAGCCGTGAGCGTAGAGAGGGTCCCGGGGGTAGCTTGTTGGTGGTGTTTTACGAGTAGATCTGTGGAGCCTCACATAGCCTACGACAGTGTTAACGTAGCCTATCGCGTTAACCCCTAAGTTAAGTAGTTCTAGGCCTATTTGCTCGTTGTGTTTCTCCTCTGTACTTTTAGTTTAGCGTTTAGTATTATTTCAGCAAATATCCCACGTCCCCAAGACGTGAACATCTTAGGTGCCGAGGTGTGTGAGGACAGGCTGGGAGCACGGCTCCCACCCTGGCAGGGCTCCTCTCTGGCTTCGGGGCACCAGGAGCAGGGACCACAGAGCACAAGACCGCCCGGCAGCCTCCTCAGCGCTCACCTTTCCGTTGACAGGGAGCGAGGAGCAGCTGCGCCCGTTCTGCTCCCAGCCCACAGGGCCCCACTCTGCAAGTACCCGCTCCCTCACTGCCCGCTGACAGGGTGCGGTCCTCACGTTCCCTGGTCTCTGACGTCCCGTGGGAGGGGACACCGGAAATGAAACGAGAGGGCTGCTGGGGAGCAGCAGGCGTCAGGCGGCCGCATGTGTCCAGGGCTCCGTGGCCCTCTCGGAGGGTGGCGTGGTAGTGATGCCGTGCGCACGGGGCAGGCTCAGGGTACCTTGGAACACGTTGTCCCCGTGCTGCCGCCTGTGGCCCGACTTGCTGTCTGAGCGCTCACATACGGGGGTTTAACACAGTCACCAAGGGAGTGGAGGGGCCACGTGGGAGCCGCTGTGTCGTGGGGCAGCGCTCTGTGTTCTGGGCGCTGAACCCCAGCGGGGGTTTCTGCAGCGCGTGGCTCGGACCCGAGGCTGGGAGTGGGGTGCGTGCCCTGAGTGTTGCTTTCCAGGCACTGGAGGTGACCTCGTGGCATTTTGTTTCACGAGGTGCTTTGTCGGGCTGCTGGCTCTGCTGGGGTCTCCACTGTTCCCACGCCGGCTTCCTCCGTCGCATCTGCGTTCTGTCTACACAGACGGCCCTTTTTCAGTTTCTTTTCTCCGTCGCTAGTTCCGAGTCTTCCCTTTCCCACCATTCCACCGTCTCTCCCGTGGGTGTGTCTAACGCACGTTCTCTGTGGAAGGTCAGGGGGCGGGGGTCGCTTCTGCCCCTCTCCCTGTGCCTCCTCAGGATGAACTCTCGGAAGTGGCATTTCTGGGCACGTGGGGATGCTTGCTTTTGCCGGCTGTTGTCCGAATGTCCACTGGAAAGATGCGGCCGGCCCGTCCACCTCCACCGCCGGGGGCCGGGCTTCTTCCCCACGGCCCCGAACCAGACGACCATTTACAGGGACAGCCCGCCTGCTCCCACCCCCCCTGCTGTGTGCTCAGCCCTATGTGGGTGGACAGGCACCGGGCCGGGGAGCTGGTGGGGAGGCTGTGACACGCAAGTATAGGCTTGACGCGTAGGTGACCAGCCCTCAGGAGGAAGAGCGAGGCAGGGGGAGGACGTACAGTCTCGGGGACCGTGAGCCTGGGAGGGACCCTTGGGATGGTGGCTTTTGGTGAAGCACTGAAGGAGGCAGGAGTGGCGTTCCAGGGACGGGGGCCAGAGGCCCTGGGCGGAGCGTCAGGAGGCGGGCTGCAGGGCCGTGGGGGTCACAGTACGGATTTGGGCTTTTACCTGGAGTCAGAGCAGAGCCCTCGGGGGCTCTCGGCAGATGGAGGGACGCCCTGCAGCCCCGGGGGTGGTGGTGGTGGGATCCTGCCGGCTGAGGGCAGGGCCTGGGACACCGCAGCAGGGAGAGTGGGGGCCGCTGGCCCCGACTGGGCACCTGCGGAGTGGCGAAGGGGTGGCCCGGGACACGCTGCGGACGAAGGCTCGCCACGGCTTCCGAGATCAGGTCGGGGCCCCCCCTGCTCACGAGTCCCGTTGGGGGAGACTCGGTCAGCAGGTGGGAAACGGTCTGTTCTGTTGCTGCCAGATTCCAGGGTTGACGGCTCGCTTGTCGGAGACCACGAGCTGCCACGAGGCGAGACCCTAGAGGTAGCGGGAAGCCGAGAAGCCTTCGCAGGGACCGGGGGCCAGGCAGACCCCGGAGGCCACCTCCCTCCTGCCCTCCCGCCTCCGCCTGTTCTGCGGTGAGTCCCCTGGAGGTGGGGTGGGGTGGCGCTGGGCGGGCGCGGTCGAGGAGCGTGCTGCTGCGGGGAGACAGGTGCCCGCAGCAGCGGTGGCGCTAGCTCCTGGCCACCGAGTGCTTGCTCGAGCACTGGAGTCCGCCGTTGGGCGTGGTCCCCGGCGTGGTCCCCGGTGGTGGCCTTGAGACCCAGCCCCGTTGTGTGGGTGGGGTTCCGGGGAGTTAACATAGCAGGATTTCCTCATTTAAAAAACCATTTGCGTCTGCTCTCTTTTAAATAACGAAATACTGTATGTAGAGTGGTCAAGTCCACGTTAGAACACGTGGAAAATGTAGAAAGGCAGAGAGAAACTCACCGGTCATCCCTGCTTAGTTATCGTGGTCCCACAGTACACAGCGTTTTGGAGTTTCTCAACTAGTTTTCTCCCCGCGGGAGCCGCCGTCAGCCGTTGGGGCTGCCCCGCCACGTCCCCGTCCTCGGAGTGGGGCACCTTCCTAGCGTGTCCTCCGCGTCCGCGGGTGCTCGTGGGCAGCCGCTCTTGCCCCTGTGGCACAGACCGGGTCACCCCGTGCGTGTTGTGCTGGACGTGTGTGTGTGAGACGTGTGCGTCCGAGCCCTTTCCATGCCTCACCTCCCGTGGAGCTCTGCGGTTTCGCTGCTTTCCTGCCGTTGGCTTGGATTCCCTGGCTTTCCGCTACTTCGCTCTGGGGTCCGCTTTGGATGGTCTCTGTGCCACGTGCCCATCTGTGGACGGGGGGACCCTCCCCCGGCGGGGCCGCCTGAGGCGTGACCCCCTGGCCCCAGGGGTGGTCGCTGCTACAAGCCGCTGGGCTCCTGGCCTGCGAGTCCCGGGGTGGGGGACCCTGGCGGTGGCTCTCATCTGCTCTGCCCCAAGCTCCCGTCTGGGCCCCGCACGCTCCATTTTCTGGGACGAGGTTGTGCGACAAGCAAGTCCCGCCAGGGAGCCGCTTCCGACGCTTCTCTCGGGTTGGATGTGCTGAGCTCAAGTTGTAGTGCTAGACCGACGTCCCTCCTAGAGGCCCTGTAGGTGTGCTTGTCCTTGTCACTGCCCCTGGCTTGCTTGCTTGCTTCCCTCCTTCTTCCTTCCTTCCTTCCTTCCTTCCTTCCCTCCTTCCTCCCTCCCTCCCTCCTCCTTCCTCCCTCCCTCCTTCCTCCTTCCCTCCCTCCCTCCCTCCTTCCTTCCTCCCTCCCTCTCTCCTTCCTTCCTCCCTCTCTCCTTCCTCCTTCCCTCCTTCCTCCTTCCCTCCTTCCTCCCTCCCTCCTTCCCTCCTTCCCTCCCTCCTTCCCTCCTTCCTTCCCTCCTTCCCTCCCTCCTTCCCTCCTTCCTTCCCTCCTTCCCTCCCTCCTTCCCTCCTTCCCTCCCTCCTTCCTTCCTTCCTTCCCTCCTTCCCTCCCTCCTTCCCTCCTTCCTTCCCTCCTTCCCTCTTTCCTTCCCTCCTTCCTTCTTCCTTCCTTCCCTCCTTCCTTCCTTTCTTCACTCCTTCCTTCCTCCCTCACTCCCTCCTTCCTTCCTCCCTCCTTCCCTCCCTCCTTCCTCCCTCCCTCCTTCCTTCACTCCTTCCCTCCTTTCTTCACTCCTTCCTTCCTTCCTTCCTTCCTCCTTCCCTCCCTCCCTCCCACCTTCCTCCCTCCCTCTGTCCCTCCCTCCTTCCTTCCCTCCTTCTCTCCTTCCTTCCTTCCTCCCTCCCTTTTTCCCCCCTCCCTCCTTCCCTCCTTCCCTCCCTCCTTCCTCCCTCCCTCCTTCCTTCACTCCTTCCCTCCTTTCTTCACTCCTTCCTTCCTTCCTTCCTCCCTCCCTTCCTCCCTTCTTCCTCTCTCCCTCCTTCCCTCCTTCCCTCCTTCCCTCCCTCCCTCCTTCCTTCCTTCCCTCCCCCCTTCCTTCCTTCCTTCCCTCCCCCTTCCTTCCTTCCCTCCCCCTTCCTTCCTTCCCTCCTGCCTTCCCTCCCTCCTTCCCTCCTGCCTTCCCTCCCTCCTTCCCTCCTTCCTCCCTCCCTCCCTCCCTCCCTCCTTCCTCCCTCTCTCCTTCCTTCCTCCCTCCTTCCCTCCCCCTTCCTTCCTTCCCTCCCCCCTTCCTTCCTTCCCTCCTGCCTTCCCTCCCTCCTTCCCTCCTTCCCTCCCTCCTTCCTCCCTCCCTCCTTTCTTCACTCCTTCCTTCCTTCCTTCCTCCTCCCTTCCTCCCTTCTTCCTCTCTCCCTCCTTCCCTCCTTCCCTCCCTCCCTCCTTCCTTCCCTCCCCCCTTCCTTCCTTCCTTCCCTCCCCCTTCCTTCCTTCCCTCCCCCCTTCCTTCCTTCCCTCCTGCCTTCCCTCCCTCCTTCCCTCCTTCCTCCCTCCCTCCCTCCCTCCCTCCTTCCTCCCTCTCTCTCCTTCCTTCCTCCTTCTCTCCTTCCTTCCTCCCTCCTTCCCTCCTTCCCTCCCTCCTTCCCTCCTTCCTTCCTTCCTTCCTTCCTTCCTTCCTTCCTTCCTCCCTCCCTCCCTCCTTCCTTCCCTCCTCTCCTTCCTCCCTCCCTCCCTCCCTCCTTCCTTCCTCCCTCCCTCCCTCCTTCCTTCCCTCCTTCTCTCCCTCCTTCCTCCCTCCCTCCCTCCCTCCTTCCTTCACTCCTTCCCTCCTTCCTTCCCTCCTCTCCTTCCTCCCTCCCTCCCTCCCTCCTTCCTTCCTCCCTCCCTCCCTCCTTCCTTCCCTCCTTCTCTCCTTCCTTCCTTCCTCCCTCCCTTTTCCCCCTCCCTCCTTCCCTCCCTCCTTCCTCTCTCCCTCCCTCCTTTCTTCACTCCTTCCTTCCTCCCTTCCTCTCTCCTCCCTCCCTCCCTCCCTCCCTTCTTCCTTCCCTACTCTCCTTCCTTTCTTCCTCCCTCCCTCCCTCCCTCCCTCCCACCCTCCTCTCTCCCTTCTTCCCTCCTTCCCTCCCTCCTTCCTCTCTCCCTCCCTCCTTTCTTCACTCCTTCCTTCCTCCCTTCCTCTCTCCTCCCTCCCTCCCTCCCTCACTCCCTCCTTCCTTCCCTCCTCTCCTTCCTTCCTTCCTCCCTTCCTTTCTCCCTCCCTCCCTCCCACCCCCTTCTCTCCCTCCTTCCCTCCTTCCCTTCCTCCTTCCTTCTCCCTCCTTTCTCCCTCCCTCCCTCCTTCCATCCTTCCTCCCTCCCTTCCTCCTTCCCTCCTCCCTCCCTCCCTCCCTCCTTCCTTCCTCCCTCCCTCCCTCCTTCCTTCCCTCCTTCTCTCCTTCCTTCCTTCCTCCCTCCCTTTTCCCCCTCCCTCCTTCCCTCCTTCCCTCCCTCCTTCCTCTCTCCCTCCCTCCTTTCTTCACTCCTTTCTTCCTCCCTTCCTCTCTCCTTCCTCCCTCCCTCCCTCACTCCCTCCTTCCTTCCCTCCTCTCCTTCCTTCCTTCCTCCCTTCCTTTCTCCCTCCCTCCCTCCCACCCTCCTCTCTCCCTCCTTCCCTCCTTTCCTCCCTCCTTCCTTCCTCCCTCCTTTCTCCTCCCTCCCTCCTTCCATCCTTCCTCCCTCCCTTCCTCCTTCCCTCCTCCCTCCCTCCCTCCCTCCCTCCCTTCCTCCTTCTCTCCTTCCTTCCTTCCCTCCCTCCTTCATTCACTCTGTCATTCACCCCTTCATCGCTCCCTCAGTCACTCATCACTCACTCCATAAATAAGCATTGCAAAAGGAATGCTAAGGATCATCCCTAAGAAATACTTTGTAGCAGAAAATGGGCTAAATCAGCAAACACGGTGAGACTGGGAAGTGGGAGGGCAGGTTTGCAGCATGACTTTGGGAGTGTTCGGTGCCCGGGGACCAAGGGTCGTGCCTGCTCCTCCTTCTCCCAGCTCTCCCAGGAGCCCCGGAGGCAGTTGCTGACACAGCCACGTGGATTGTTGTGTTGGAGACCAGCCTCTGACCCTGCGTGAACCACCCGGAGGCACCGGTGCGGGCCCTGCCGTGTGCCAGCTGGGGCAGCGGGGTGGAGGGGAGGTGGGAGGGGGACGGGAGCCTCTCTGTACTTAAAGGCTCCCCCGGAAGCCTCCTTGTCGCTTCCTCGGTTTACCCTGGCTGGAACGCAGTGACACCATGAAACCCGGCTGCTGGGAGCCGTGGTGGTGGGACGCGGGCACGGTGCTGCCCCTGGCCTCGCCCCGCGTGCCCACACGGGAGGGGGCCCTACCCTGCCCTGGGGCCTGACCCTGCGTGCCCTCCGAGGGTGCCCGCACTGCTTAGAAAGGGGATTGAGACCGTCTGCCTCCTTTTTGGACCTTGCAGACGACGTGCCGGTTCCTGGGGGCCAGCTGCAGGCTGGTCCCTTGACCTGGGTGAGCGGACAGAGACAGGGAGATACAGCCAGAGGCGCAGATGATTTTGCCCGGCCTCCACACACCCTTGCCCGTGCCCCCGTTTTCCCCAGGAAACTGCTGCTGTTCCCAGAACCCCACTCACGGTTCCCTCCTCTGTGGGACCTGCCCTCTTGTGTTGGTTCCTTCCTAACCCGGGCCTCTTTACAAACCTCTGTGGTGACGCTTGCCAGATCGCCGGCGCACGCGCCCCGGCGAGGCCGGCCACGGCCACCTTCTGTGCATCTTGGTGCCGGCGTCAGGCTTCGGCTGGCCCCGGGCAGGAGCTCAGCGTCATCTGTCACGGGGGGCCACGGCGGCCGGGCCAGCTGTGGGGGCGGGGGTCCTCACCTGGGGCCTTTGGCTCTGTGACCGCCCCCCTGCCTGGAGGCGGCCCCTCCCTCGGTGGCCTCCGTGCGAAGTTCCTGGGCTTGTGTCCCAGCTCTCCCCACCCCTGTGAGGCCCTGCTCTCACGGCCCCTCCTTGTGCCAGCCTCTCAGAGCTGTCTGTCTTTGGCTGTGACATCTGATAGCATTTGTAGCCGATCACAGGTCAACATCGTACAGGGCTGCCCGGCTGCAGGGAGGCTCCCTCCCCGCGAAGCGACGATGCTGACCGGAGCCCCGAACGTAGCGTCCTGGGTGTTCAGGGCTGTCTTTGCTAAATCATTGTTAAATGAGGATTTATCTAGAGAATACATGAGCTGCTCATAGCTTATGGTGGCAACTGCTTTATACTTGTCTTTAATAGAGGAGGATCCGTGTGATCTTTACTTTTGCTTCTTCTGTGGCTCTTAAGTAATTACATCATCCGTGTTACAATCCTCAGAGGGGACAGCATCCCAGAAGGAAGCCTGCCAGCCCAGGAACGGTCATCGCCCAAGGACCAGCAGAACATCCCAGAAGGATGCCCACCATCCCAGGAACAGTCACTGCCCGAGGACCGGCGGAACATCCCAGAAGGATGCCCACCATCCCAGGAACAGTCACTGCCTGAGGACCGGCGGAACATCCCAGAAGGATGCTCACCATCCCAGGAATACTCATTGCCTGAGGACCAGAGGAACATCCCAGAAGGATGCCCACCATGCCAGGAACAGTCCTTGCCTGAGGACCAGCGAAACATCCCAGAAGGAAGCTCACTAGCCTTCAGTAAGTGGTTATTTCCTGAGGGCCAGCAGCAGAACACTCCAGAAGGAAGCCTGGCAGCCCTCAGAGAAAAGTCATTGTCCAAGGACCAGCAGAACACCCTGGAAAGGAGCCCGACAACCCAGGAATACTCATTGTCCAAGGACCAGCGGAACCTCCCAGAAGGATGCCCGCCAGCGCATAGCCAGTGGTCCTTACCCGAGGCCCAGCAGGACACTGTCTTGGAGAAGGAGGAGCGTGTAGCCCCAGAGAGCCTCATACGGGACCTTGAGGGAAAAAGTGGGTCTGGCCCCAGGGACACGTGGACGTTTGCTTCACGTGAAGACTCTGAAGGCCCGGCTCCAGCAGAGGGTGGGAGCAGAAACCCTGGGGTGTGTGGCCTGCACCAGGAGGCAGAGCTGGAGGGGGCAGGTGTGAGCAGTGCCAGTGGTTCAAACCATCGGGCTGGTTCTGTCGTGCCCGTGCCCCATGCTGCAGGCCAGCCGGCGGGACAGCGCCTCCCGCCGTGCTACCCCAGGTATGGGGGTGAGCAGAACACGCAGCCCGGAAGCCCCCCCAGGGCAGCGCCACCCTCATTCTGGAAGGCTGTGCTAGATGAGCCGTGGGCAGGGGAGAGTGACCTAGATGAGCTGCAGACTTGCCTAATTAAGGAGCAGCTGTCCAAGTGGAGCGCCGTGGGGCCACCGGGCGTCTCTTACACAGAGCACCCCCTATTCTCTGCCCCTGTGTCGCTGTGTGACCCGGGAGGTGGAGGCCCGCGCAGCCGTGTGGGCAGCTCCGCGGCTTACTACGCACTGGCCACAGACCTCCCCGGGGTCCTGGATGCGGTGCAGGCCCGGGAGGCCGATGGGAATTCATTTTCCTGGAATCTCAAGGAACTCTTTTTCGGTGAACGGACAGACCGAACGTTCTCGAACCGTTCCTGTACCGCGTCGGAGCTTGTGGAGATGGCCTCTCCTTCGCTGGCGGGCTCTGACGCAGACCTGAGTGGTCCGCACGGGCCCGGGTCACAAGTTCTGGACGACAGAGAGCTGTTGCTCCTGACGGGCACCTGCTTGCATCTTGGTGAAGTTCAGCCTCGCGAGAGCTGTCTGGGGCGCGGCCCGGCCGAGCCCTCTGAGACCCGTGTGGTGTCCTCAGGACCCTACAAAGTGAGTGGCAGAGAGAACCCAACCTGCGTCCTTCCCACGCCGGGAGCTGGCTCCGTGGAGGTGTGCCCGTTGGAGGAGCCCAGGCTGAGCTTCCAGGTCACCTCCACGCCTGTGAAAGGGGACAGCCCGGCGATGCCCGGGGCCCCTCTGCAGCATGAGATCCAGGAGGGCACCTATTCCGGCAGCTGTTACCACCGAGACGGCTCGTGGCTGAGTATGTGGCGGGCGGCTGCTGTGGGAGCACAGCATGGCCGGTGCAGGGACTTCCTCGTCCCGGAGTCCGACGTGGCTGCACCCCCTGAATAGTTTGGGCAGAAATGATGCGCTGAAGGGTCTGCAGTGAGAGCTTATCTCTTGAAAAGTAGGGTGACGGGTGCACGTGGTAGGGAAGGGTGGAGCCTGCGGTCCCTCCCTGGGAGCTGCTCCGTGTACCAGGGGACGGGTTCTGCCGGCCCCGACCTCCACGGTCACCCTGGGCAGCGAGGTGCTCTGTGGCCCCGCGTGTGCCGCTGGGGCTCTGGCGCCTGACGCGCTGTGCGCTAGGAGGCAATGTTCTTGTCGGGCCCCTTCGCTTGCCCCTGGGAGTCGATTATGTTCGTGATTTCTTAGCGCATCATCTCCTGATTTCTTAGCAGATCCACATCATTTTCACCAGTCGTTTCCTTACTGCTGACTTCACAGTGTCGATTACTAAGGCTTCTTCCCTAACCTTAAAAAGGTTCTACGAGTAATACGTGTTATCTGTAGATGTACTAGAAAACACAAACAAAAAGAAAATAAAGCCACCTGTAAGTGCCTCCCCCAAGATGACCCCGTTTGTTTTGGCGTGTACCTTGGAGGCCGTGTAAAAATGCACAGACGTGTATCCAAACCACGTGGGCTTTGTACGTACGCGCACGTGTGGTTGCAGGAACCGCCATAGGCACGTACGCGTTCCACCGAGGCCGCTCACATTCCTGGCAGCTGTCTCCAGGCTTCCCCCGTCCTCCGAGTGTGGGTGCCCCTGCCCGCCCCGCCCGGTGCACGGTGGAGCTGTCGTGGTGACCCTCCCTCCCCTCCAGGTGTGCAGTTTGAGGTGAAGCGGGTGGAGCTCCAGGGCTCCGCGACCCTGTTCTGCTGCTGGCTCGTGAAAGACCTGCTACGCAGCCACCGGGACTCGGCCGCGCGGACCCGCCTGCTCCTGGCCAGCCTGCCCAGCTCCAGCCACTCCATGTGCGAGCTTTCTGGACCCAGCACAGGGGAGGTGGGTGTCTGCGGTCAGCTCCCACCTTGCGCCCGCCGCGTGGTGTGGGAACCGGTGCTGCCTGGCTTTTCTCTCTTTCTCTCTGCTTCCTCTGCGACGGGAGGGAGGTCCAGTTGTGCCTTTTTGGGCCTGTCTTCTAAGTTCGTGGGTAAGTCGGAAGCCAGACGTGGAATCTTAGACCTGAGTTTGCTCCATGTGCAGGGCGGGGTATAAACACGCTCGGGTGTGTGCGCCCCTCTGGGCTAACCGGGAGGGCACTTCTCAGGCCAGGTACCCCCAGGACACGGGAGGAGGGGGGACAGGGGACCAGATGACGTGAGCCTGCCTGCTGCTGGTCACACGTGGCCCCTCGGGCGTCCCGTTTCATTCACAGATGCTCAGGAGCAAGCCCTGGTTTGAGGAGCCTCCGACGGCTCTGGAGGTGGAGGGGCTGGCCGCCTGCGAGGGCGCGTACTCCCGCAAGTACAGCACGCTGAGCCCACTGGGCAGCGGGGCCTTCGGCTTCGTGTGGACCGCGGTGGACAGAGAGGAGAATAAGGAGGTACTGTGGCTCCTGGGCCGTGCGCAGCAACGGGGCCGCTCCGGTGCGTCCGTGGCCTCAGTGCCATGGCACGGGGCAGGAGGCATCCTCCGTGGAAAGCACTGAGCACACCGGCTGGCCCGGAGGGCACCCGAGGCAGCACACACGTTCCCCCCTTGGCCATCCTGCCCGCCGCTTCGGGGCCATGTGGGCTTCTCACGTGCCTCTCCCTCGGGGGCTGATGTCTATTGATTTTCAGGTTGGGACACGCCAGGCTTCCTTCTGTGGTCTCAGTGGGCGTGGCCATTCTTACTTATTCCTCGTCCACCTGAGCCGAGGCCTCGCTGGCCCTCCTCCCACATCCTGTTGAGACTGCGGGTGTAGCTGCCCAGCGTTTTGTGATTTGAGGGAATCGACATGGTGACCGTCCTGCCTGTCCCTGTGAACACCGTGACACTGCCCAGGTGTCCCTGTGCCACCTACTGGTTTCTGGGAGACCGGGTACTCGGGGTCCTTTGACCCGTTGGCTGTTACCGGCACATGTTGGGGTTGACACGTCGTGTGTCTGTGCGAGGCCCTTGCGGTCCTGACGTGTTTTCGTGGGTCCCCCAGAGCTCCAGGTGAGCGGCTCAGGAGAGGCTGCCGCTTGCCGCGTCCCTGCCATCGCGGCCGCTCCGTTCCCTTCTCGATGGATCCTTCTGGGGAGGGTGTTTCACTTGTTCGCAGCTCGCTGAGACTTGGCTTGAAGAACGACTGCTGGGTTCTGTCTGGTAGCGAGTGGCCGGCCCGATCTCACCCTTGGTTTCTCTGGTCGGTACCACCGATCAGCTTGCGTTTTCCAGAATCAGCCCTTGGTTCTGTTGCAATATTCTCTTACCGCGTGGCTGAATTTGGCTTGCCGATAGTGCCACTTGGGATTCTTTTTCATTTATATTCCATCCCTGTTCTGACATCAGCGTGACGCGAGGCCTGTGGAGTTAGCGCTTTCGTGTCGGCGCGGTGGCTCTCCGCCTGTTCAGACCTGCATGTTTCTTTCAGCCACAGGCCGTGGTTTTCTGTGTGCAAATCCGTGTGCAGGTGACGTGCAGCTGCGTCTGCTCGCTCGGCCATCCTAGTTCTTGTGTTTGCCCTCTCTCGCCTTTGCGAGACTCGCCAAAGAGGTGTCTGTTTTGTTAACCAGATACTTGTTTTGTTTTCTTTGAACTTGTCTTCTTGTACCTTCTGGGAGTTAATTGTGCTGTATTTCTAGCTTATCGGATTGGAGGTGTCTCGTGGAGCCATTACTGAGTGACAAGGCCCCTGCAGAGCGGTTGGTGGTGGCGCGGGACGCTCTTGCCACCTGTGTTTGCAGGGGCCTCATCGTCTAGTCCTTGTGAGGCGGGTCTCGCTCTTGGTTGGGTCAGTGACCCGGCAGACCACAGGGCTTTCTTTGGACCGCTCTGCCTAAAGGAAGAGGAAAGAAGCTGCCGAGAGTCCTTCTCCTGGTTTGAAAAGAAACACATGAGTAGTTTCACCTTTCAGAACACAGATGTCAGCCTAAATATTACTAGGCCGGCAAACGATGAGGGAAAGCAGCCAATCCGAAAACAGCCCTGCACGGGTGAGGGGCCCGTTCGAGGGCCAAGCGCTGCTCTGCAGTTCAGTCCACGGGACAGGACGGGAGGACTGCCATCCCGACACGGTGGCTCTGGCGACCCAGGACGCGCGGTGTCTCTCCGCGTGTTCAGACCTGCATGTTTCTTTCAGCCGCATGCCGTGGTTTTCCGTGTGCAAACCCTGTCCTCCTTTTCTTAAATTGGTGTCATTTCTATATCCAGTCTCTTCTCTTTCTTTTTTTTTTATTTTTTTTTATTTTTATTTTTAAAAAATTTTTTTTCCAACATTTATTTATTTTTGGGACAGAGAGAGACAGAGCGTGAACGGGGGAGGGGCAGAGAGAGAGGGAGACACAGAATCGGAAACAGGCTCCAGGCTCCGAGCCGTCAGCCCAGAGCCCGACGCGGGGCTCGAACTCCCGGACCGCGAGATCGTGACCTGGCTGAAGTCGGACGCTCAACCGACTGCGCCACCCAGGCGCCCCCAGTCTCTTCTCTTTCTTGTGCCTAGTTTTCTTTTGCTGGAATGTGCGTTACTGATTTCCTAGGAAGGACACTTTGAGTTCTTACATGTTTTCTGATTTGTTTCCCTTCCATTTCAGTGGCGATGCGCCCTCCCTATTCCTCTCCGAACGTGTGAGCCCACGTCTGCTGTCATCTAGCATTTATTTGAAGAGCCATCTGATGTTTTTCCTTTCTGATTTTTTTAATTAACTCAAAAATTCTCTTTGAAGTTTACTTATTTTGAGAGAGAGAGAAAGAGCACGTGAGCGAGCAGGAGAGGGGCAGAGAGGGAGGGAGAGAGAATCCCAAGCAGGCTCCGTGCCGGAGCCTGTCGGCACAGAGCCCGACAGCGCAGAGCCCGACGTGGGGCTTGAACTTAGATCATGGCCTGAGCTGAAACCAAGAGTCAGATGCTTAACGGAGCTACCCAGGCACCCCCGGAATTTTTTCTTTTAATCTTTGGACTTCATACGTTTCACCAGGATGTATTTCTGCGTGTGTGTGCGTGTGCGTGTGCACGCGCGCACGTGTGTTGTTTATTCTTGCTTGATGCTTGGTGAGGCTTTGATCTAAACGTTTAAAGCTTTCCTTACCCTAAGAGAATGTATTCTTTTGTTCTGTTAATTCTTTCTTTTCCTTCTTTCTCGCTCTGTACTTTCCCCTGAACCCCCTCTCAGGCGTGTGTTGCAGCCCGTGGCAGCAGGCTTCCCGCTGGTGTGCTCGAACCCTGTGGTGGGCCGGCCACAGCCTCTGCGTGCCCCCCCGCCCCCGCTGGCCGTGCCCCCGGGTGCACAGGGCTTCAGCCTTGCTTCCCTCGTTTTCTTGCCTTCCCTCGCGTGTCTCCTCCAGCCTGTCGAATCACGGGGCCCTCTCTCCACAGGATCCTTAGGATCTGACCACTTGTCACCACTGATGGCCAGCACTAACCCGTCACCTTTTCCTCGAGGTCACGTGAGGGCTGACCGGGTGCTCCACGTGCTCCTTGCTGTTCCTCCTGCCTCTGCGTGTTCCCCTCCCGCTCGCTGCCCCTCCGGCGGGTCCCCTCAGCTGTCCCTTCTCGGGGAGCCTCCCTACCTGCTTCCCTGCTCGCCCGGCGCACTGGGCACGCTGTGTGTTGGCCGTGCCCCCCGCAGCCGATGAGCCGGTGAGGTGGGGCTCGGGGGCCATCTTGTGGGGTCTCCCGCCGGCCGTCTCTGCTCCCCGCTTGGCCCCTCGGCCACGCGCCCGGCCCTCACCGGCACGGTGCTCGTCTCCTCCCCGTGACCTTTGCCATCGTCCTGGGCAGTGATGCTGTTTCTCTTGTGTTGGCCCGTGTCCGTCGGGCTTGCTGGACTCCACTGGGCTCCAGCTGACGTGAGTGGTGGCCTTTGTGTTCCCAGTCCTCAGGCCTCCTCGTTCGTCTCCTGGGTCAGAGCACCCGTCCTCACTTGAGAAATGGGGGTGCTGGGGCCTCTGAGGGGCACCTGCTGCAAGTTCTCTGGCCCAGGCTGTGGCTCCTCAGCTCCCGGCCCCTCCATCATGCCCTCGCATCCACTTTGAGTGGGCAGGTGTCCTCAGCCCTGCTGGCCAGCTGCTGGTGTGCCTGTGTGTTCCTCGTGCCGGGCGGGGGTCACTACTAGGTTCCTCTCTCCCGTCCCTGGATTCAGGGGAGGTACGCGTGGAGGTTACCCTCCCCTGCACTGCGATGCAGCAGTGGGCACCAGGCCCGAGGGGACGCGGAGGCACGCTGGCGGTCACTTCTCCCCTCTGTCTTCCTCGCAGGTGGTGGTGAAGTTTATTAAGAAGGAGAAGGTGTTGGAGGATTGTTGGATCGAGGATCCCAAACTTGGAAAAGTTACTTTGGAGATTGCGATTCTGTCCAGGGTGGAGCACGCCAACATCATCAAGGTGGAGTGCTGTTTCTCACTTAGCGGTGTCCCGACGTTGCTTGTGGGAGAAGCTCTTAAATACGTGGTCTTGAAGGTGTCTCGGCAGGCCCAGACCTGACTTTGTGTTTTTGCAGGTGGTGGACGTATTTGAAAACCAAGAGTTCTTTCAGCTGGTGATGGAGAAGCACGGCTCCGGCCTGGACCTCTTTGCGTTCATCGACCGCCACCCCGGCCTGGACGAGCCCCTGGCGAGCTACATCTTCCGACAGGTGAGCAGGCTGGCGCCGTGCTGGGGAGGTGACGGGCTTGGGCGCGGGGCTCTGAGGCCGCGCAGATGTGGCTTCACACGCACTTCTCTCACAAGCTGGGGTCTAGCCTTTAGGTTTTGGATTTGACGGAGTAAGATACACAATAAGATATACATTGGAGGCCAGATGCCGTCCTGGACCGTTCGGAGATGGAAGCTTATTTATATTCCTGCAGCACCCGTGCCAATTGCACACTTAGCCAGAAATATTCCTACAGTACCCACGCCAATTGCAAAACTTGGCCAGCAAAGCTGTTGGATTAAGGTTTGAGGCCTGTGCCTCTGATCTGAATCCTCGTCTCCCAGCAGGAAACCATTGCTAAGCTGTGCAGCAGGGATCATGATAGTGCTGGCGCGGGAAGGCTAGGAGGGTTAGATCAGAGCCTCTAAGGCACTTGGGCGGCACGGTGTCCCGCACATTGTAAATGCTCGGTAAATAGTAGCTGTCCAGTCAGTTAAAGTAATCAGTAAAGGTTGAGATTCTAGCAATCTCATTTTGCAGTGTTCGTTTTGGTCTCTTTATATCTGTTTACGTATTGATCTTGTCCGTTCATTCTTTTATTGGAACAGGAGACTGATCAGCGAAATAGAAAGGCATGCTGGGAGATTGAGAGGTTGGGGAGGGGGTGGAGAGGAGACAGTAATTCTTGTTTTGAGGAGACGGTGGTGATTTCATTTTAGACTGTTCCAAGCACCCTGGAAAGAGTGGAGAAATAATCTGGAAGGCCGGGGGCAGAGGGGAGTGAACAAGTCCCAGGTTTGCTCTCTGATTGTTTCCTGGTGATGACTTAATTTCTCACGACAGCTTCCATAAATTGACATTTTGTACCCAGAGCTATAAAATCCCAGAAGCTATTGGATTTCTGAAATTAACTTTCTCAGGCACCTACTTGTAAATTTCAGGCATCCTGATTCCGCTCAAAGACCGTCGTCCCCTTTTCCCCTCTTCCTGTTTGGCAAGATTACATACCCATCTACCTTAACGCATAGCGAAGATTTGTTTTTGAGATCTTCATGGCAGGCAGCCCTATGACAACAGGAGTCACTTGTTAATAGCTGGTGTCTCTCAGTTGTTAATTCTGGGGCAACTGACATAGGCAAATATAGCGTCCTCTACTTTATAATTTTTCAAGAAGTATCTATAGCCCTTCTGTGAATTTACATGTGTAAGTGCTACATACGTATGTGCGCATGGATTCATGATTTTATAGAGAAATACCATTATATATTAGCGTATGTATGTAGAGTGCCAGTTATCAGTGAATTGCTTCTCAGCTCCAAATCCACCAAGGGCCCACTCAGCGGCCAGCTCTCCTATGCGGCGAGGGGGAGGGAGGACCTACAGTATATTGTCACAACTGTACCCTTTCAGAGCAGGAACTATTGCATGAGGCCTGTTGGAACGAAGCCCACTTCCAGTGGACTGACTTTACGTCTGCCTCCGTGAGAGCCCCACACAGTGTGGCTGATGCTCGGTGCCGCTCTCTGAGAAGCTGCTAGAGCCCAGAAGTAGGACTTTGGAGACTTGGCCTCCGCTCCCAGCTCTGCCCCCATGCACTGCGTGAACTCTGGGCGGGGTCCTTTCCTTCCCCGTGAACCGACGGTGTCAGACTCCGTCTTTCTCCAGGGCCTCCTCCCGTTGAACGCCCAGACCACCCTCAGTAAGGTGCCCACCGTGCGTCTTTGTAGCTTCTGCTTGTGGTCTGTCTTTCCTCCTGAGATTGTCACGATGTGTATTGAGGGGTGAGTGAATGTCTGCTGGGAAGGCTTCTCAGCGTGGAGAGAACTTGAGAATCAGTGTTTGTCTGGTGGGGGCACAAAGTGTCAGCTACACAAGATGACTAAGTCCTGTTTCATAGCTAATAATACTGTAGTGCAGACTCAGAAATTGGCTTAGTGTAGATCTTATGTTGAGTGTCCTTATCACAAATAATAATAATGAAATTTTATTTTTTTCATTTATTTTTTTAACTTTTTTTAACGTTTTTATATTTTATTTTTGAGAGCCTGAGAAACAGAGCACGAGTGGGGGAGGGGCAGAGAGAGAAGGAGACACAGAATCAGAAGCAGGCTCCAGGCTCCGAGCTGTCAGCACAGAGCCCGATGCAGGGCTCGAGCTCATGAGCTGTGAGATCGTGACCTGAGCCGAAGTCAGATGCTCAACTGACTGAGCTACCCAGGCGCCTGCTTTTTAATTTTTTTTAACATTTATTTTTGAGAGAGAGAGAGAACAGAGCACAACTGGGGGAGGGGCAGAGAGAGAGAGACACACACACAGTATCTGAAGCAGGCTCCAGGTTCTGAGCTGTCAGCGCAGAGTCCGACGTGGGGCTCGAACTCATGAACTGTGAGATCATGACCTGAGCCGAAGTCGGACGCTTAACCAGCTGAGCCGCCCAGGTGCTCCGAAATTTTAAAGAAGAATCAGGTGCTGGTGCTCCTGCCAGCGGTGGGACAGGCCGGCCACGCCAAGCACCCCACCTGGACCTGCTTTGCCTATGCTGAGCTGGGCGGCGTCTGCAGCATCCAGCCTTCTTTCTTGTCACCCACGCGTGATAAACCAGACAATAGGCTCTTGGCTTCGTTACTGTTTCTTTCTTTGCGGTTAATCCTTATTTTAAATGCATGTTTTACTTGACTTGCTTTTCTAAAAAGTCCCTGTGGCCCCGATTGCAGCTGGTGTCGGCAGTGGCCTACCTGCGCTCCAAGAGCATCATTCACCGGGACATCAAGGACGAGAACATCGTGATCGCGGAGGACTTTACCATCAAGCTGATCGACTTCGGCTCGGCTGCCTACCTGGAGAAGGGCAGGCTGTTTCACACGTTCTGTGGGACCATCGAGTACTGTGCGCCCGAGGTGCTCCTGGGAAACCCGTACGTACGTGCTGCGCGGCAGCCCGGCCTCGCGCCTTCCGTCGGGGCCCTGCCACCCGCGGGAGTTTAGGTGGGAAACTGTTTCAGTTTGCGCCTCTTGGTGACAGGGCCGCCGACTGATTACGAGCGTTTTGTGGTCGGGGGGCAGGCAGGCAAAGTAAGGCTGGTTACGGGATGCTGGGCGGTGGCTGCAGGGTCTGTTGTGGTCTTTTCTCAACTTGTGTGTAGGTCTGGAGTTCTAGAAAACACGAAAGATCAAGATAAGCATAAGAATGAAGAGGGTCTCTCCTCAGTTGGGTTTATTCCTTGTGACGACAGGAATAACAGCTATTCTAGTAACCACTGTTGGGGATCGAGCAATGGGACGTACTGGTGCAGAGGACCGAGTGGCCTGGGGCCTGGCCAGGCCTCCTGCTCCTGCCCCGGAGCCTGCGGGCCACAGGGGGCTCCAGCCAGTGCTCACTAAGCCCTTCCCCTGTCATCCGGCACACTCAGAGCCACCAGACGGGAGGGAAGATTGAAGGGGGATAGTCTAAGAGGGCCTTGGAGTTTCTCTGAGGATGTAATTTGAGCACCTGGTGCCCCCAAGCGTGCTCTTGGCTGCTGTCTTGTCCTGTGGTGGCCACCAGGTCGTCAGAGTTGTAGCGGGGGGCTGCGCGTCCTGTCCGTGGGATCATGGCATGTGCTCTGTGGTTTGTCTGCCCCCCACCCCACCCCCTGCACCCGGGCTGGGAAGCTCCCACAGGGAAGCGCAGGGTGGTGCCGCACCTCAGTGCCCGCCCGAGGGCGATCCCGCCTTCTCCGGGAGCCCCGGCCCTGCACCGTCCCTGCGCCCTCCTCTCTGGCCTGCGGGCGCCCTCCTGCGTGCTCCCCCATCTCACCTCACCAGGGGTTTGCTGAGCTCTGATTCTAGATCCCGTCCTGAGGAACTCTGCTTCCTTCCTCATTGTCTCTGTATCCTTCTCCGCCAAACCGGCCCGCCACTGGGTTTTATACGTAGACTTTTATTGCTTATGCAGTGTCTGTGGCAGCTTTCACGCTGCTGTGGCAGAGTGTCGTGCCGGCGACAGAGGCTGGGTGGCCCACAAGCCGAAAACGTTTGTGTTTGGCCCTTTACAGAAAACGTTCGCTGCCACCTGTGGTACCCCTTTGGACTTTTGTCTTCAGTCTCCAGTATTCTTGAAATCTTTCTTTGCAAAACAACACAAAACAGAAAGTGTCGAACCTGCTTTCCTCGCTCTGGCTGTGCAGTCTCTCACCCCGCACTTGCCTGAGGTCTGTCCTCCCGGCACCTGTCAGCGTCCAGGGCCCCCCAGCTCGCTCTCCTGAGCCCTGACATCCTGGACCCTCTTACCGCTCACCAGTGTCTCTCAGCCACGTTGTGTGACTGACTCCGTCTCTGTTCTCCGGGCTGGACCGCCCCCGAGTGCCAGACCCCCGTGACCACGCGGCTCTGGGGCCAGCTCAGCGGCAGCTCCCCACCTTCTGTGTCACGTGGAGGCGCTGCTTCTCGGGCCAGCTGTGGGGCTTAGGGCAGGGTCCCATAAAATGCCTGGCGGAGTGTTGGCATCTCACAGGTGCCCACGAGTGGAAGCCAGGTTAGGTCCTTACGATGATGAAACATGGCGACAAAGCACTATCCCTGTTCCACCCCCTCCCCCCCCGCCCCTCCTCTGGGTCGCTGCTGTTACCTTGGCCCTCCTCCTGCTCCCGTGCAGCTTAGAGCCTCTACTCTGCTGTGCCTTCTCTGCACCTCCTCCAGGAAGCCCTCCCATCAGGAGGTGCTCCACCCTCACGTGCCGCACACCCTCCCGTTTGGCAGTGGGCATCTCTCAGCTGCCTGAGCACGAAGGTTTGCTTTTCTCTCCCTCCTCAGCGCGTGGCTGGAGCCGGAGTTGAGGGCGTAGTTGAGGAGGGCTGCAGGACACGCCGGGGGCGTCCTGTGGGGCGGGCCTGTGGCTCTGGGCTGAGCCCGGGCGTGCCCCGAATGTGGCCGCCACCTCCTTGCAGGTACAAGGGGCCGGAGCTGGAGATGTGGTCACTGGGGGTCACGCTGTACACGCTGATCTTTGAGGAGAACCCTTTCTGCGAGCTGGAGGAGACCATGGAGGCCGTGATCCACCCGCCATACCTGGTGTCAGAAGGTGAGCCTGCGCCGCAGGTGCCGCGGAGACGGCTCAGTCCCCTGCCTCGGGCACAGCGCCCCTTTGTCCGTGCTGACGACCTCATTGCTCTTTCTGTGCCTCTAATGCCGGTGTGGACAGAAGGGTAACGTGACCACCCATGACTAAACCGTCATGATAACATTATGTGCAGGAGAATCCCCCTTGGGTCCCGGGGGGCCCGCTTCTGAGACAGACGCTAGCAGCCTGGGAACCTGGCTGTGGCAGTGACTGTAAGGTCAGCACTGGGGTCAGACATTCATCACTTGGGGGCAATGGTGGGACTCGGCCCCCTAGCAGCTGTTGGGAAGCCTGCGGGTTTCTGTCGCACCTCCGGCTCCTGTCGGGGCCACGGGGGGGGGGGGGGGGGGGGAGGGGGTGGTGTGCATTTGGGGGAAGGACCAGTGGGCTCAGTGGCCTGGAAATGACTTCCTGTGCCTGGAGTCGGCCCCTTTGGCACCCCAAGCGGAGGAGCCCCAGGGAGGGGGCTGGTAAGAGTTTCACGGGCACTGCTGGCCCGTGGGCTCCGGGGTCCCTTCCAGGCTTGGCATCCTGTGACTCTACGGCACTCGTTTATCCTTACAAGTGGCGGGGTGACGAGCATGAACATCTCGTGCACAGAGTCCGTTTGGAACCAGCTTGGGGTCCAGCCTAACTCCGCTTGGGTTGGAAGCCAGTGTCAGCACCGCCACGAAAACACGCCACGGATTGGGGCTTATACGACAGACAGACATCTATTTCTGTCTGGAGGCCGAGAGGCCAAGATCAGGGTGCCCGCGGGTTCGGTTCCCGATGAGAGAGAGTACCCACACGCCACGCTCGGTCTCTCTTCTTGCGAGGACACTGACCCTCTCACAGGGCCGCACACTCAAATGAAAGACGTCATCTAACACCCCCCGCCCCCGTCACCTCCCGAGGGCTCCACCTCCTGACACTGTCCCAGTGGGGGACAGGGATGGGGGGGAGGTGTGGGGACACTGAGTCCCTAACAGCCTGGAGGAGGATCTTTAGAGCTCTGCTGAAGTCCCGGATTCCCACGAACCACGCCGCTCGCAGCACATTCTGTTCCACCCACAACGCCTATTCCACACGCTCACTCACCAGGTTCTCAGGATACCCTCTGGGATGGTGAGGCTCAGAGTAGCCCTGGTTGAGGGGACCCCATGTTCTTACAGGAAATGGGGCCCAAATCCAGACCCAAGGCTGGGGCTCTTCCCAGAGCCTGTGCTTCCTTTGGGGGGGGACAACGCAGGGCTTGCTCTGGCCACGTCCCTCTCCTCTTATCCCACAAACCCTGTGTCGTTCAAAGCTCTGCACAGCCAGAGCCCCAAGAACAGGTCGAGTTTACGAAGCTCCGCACAGTGGTTAGGTGAGCGAGGCGGGACCCTGAGCTCCGTGCTTCCATTTCCGAGGGACAAGCGTCTCCTGCAGCCTGTCTGGGGCGTAGCTGGGCCCGTGTGCCAGGGACCCCAGGTTCTTGTCAGAAGTGGAGGTTCCGGGGCTCAGAGGTGCTCATGGCAGGCACAGCCAGGCCCTGTCTGTAGTTTTGAGACACATTCTACTTGAGCCCGGCCTGGATCCACCCACACGCGTGGGGTGGGTCTCTCTGTCCCCAGATCTCATGCACCTCGTGTCTGGGCTGCTGCAGCCTATCCCCGAGCAGCGCACCACCTTGGAGAAGCTGGTGACGGACCCCTGGGTGACACAGCCTGTGAACCTTGCTGACTACACCTGGGATGAGGTGTGTCGAGTGAACAAGCCAGGTGAGAGGCACGGCCGCTGTGCCAGGAAGGCAGGGCTGCCTTCCTGGGTCTGAGGAGGACGACCCCTCCTCCACGCTGTCCTGGACACAAATGTCAGGCCTTGTAGCTGGTTTGTCACCTGCGGAGAAAGTGGAGCTTGATTCTGTTCCAGAGGCCCCTGAACACCACCGGGGCCTTAGAAGGTGGGTGAGCACCCAGGGGAGGCCCTGACAAGGAGGCGCCCACAGAAGGATTGGGGGCAAAGGGCTGGTGGTGGCCTGAGCCAGCTAAAGGAAAGGGTAAGGCTGCAGATGGTGGGAGTGGGATGCTCTGAGGGGACCCAGGAGCCCTGGCTCTTCAGATAAGGCTTCTGGCTGCACAGCTGGGCAGCAGCCGGCGCGTCTGGTCACCAGTGCTCAAAGCGGGCGGACCAAGCTGGTGCTGCCGGCCCCCGGCTTAGAATCCGCGCAGCAGCTCGGCAGGGGCCGGGACTCGGGCAGAGCCAGGCCGGTTCTGAAGGCCCCTGATGTCTCTGCGGCTAGGGATTCTCCCAGCGAGAAGCAAGTGTCTTAGAATCTTGTGTGAATGATACAATGTCTTCTTCTTTCTTCAGAAAGTGGAGGTCTGTCGGCGCTGAGTCTGGAGATGGAGAGCAGGTGCGCGAGGGAAGTGGCCCCAGAGCCATGCGGGGCCTTGGGCCCTAGGGGCGGCCCCTGCTGAGCGGACACCAGCTCCCTGCTCCTCTGTATCACTCTGGGGGACTGAATTGTTTTCGGGCCTCTTCCATTCAGAGAAAGTAAACTCTCAAGAACTAGGCCCAGTTCACGTTCTAAAAGCTCACGTGCAAAATGCTAAAAGCTCTCTAGCACTAAAAAAATGCTAGAACAAAAGCCAGTGATGCTGTAAGATTTTAGGTTTATAAATAGACTTGGAATTCACTTTTGTCATGACCTCGGGAAAGTGTTCTAGTGCCGGGTTGAGTTTGTACTGTTAAAGGGCTTTCACTTGTGGACTTCGGAAAGGCGTAAAGTTTTTTAGTCTTTCTGCTTTTGTATATACACATGTGTTTTTGTCTCCTCTGACTGGACAAGTGCCCATCGGATGTGTGGAGTTTGTAGAACTGGTTAGCAACTGACCAGACTATTTCATTAACTTATTTTCTTGAACATTTTCCAAATTAAAGCAATTTTGTAGTAAACAGTTATCCTGACTTGGACTGTCTGAATTCTTCCACAACGCCAATGTGGGAAGCGTTTCCTTTCCTTATTTTTATGTCTGTGCACGCCCACTTGCTGCAGCTGGAGAGGGGCTCAGCCTCTGTCAGTTTGGGGGGGCCTCCCCCGGGTGAGCCGGGAGCCCTGCAGCTTGCTCAGTCTAAGGAGGCCGGGCGGGCACTGATGCTCAAGCACTTCTTTCTCCCCTCCCCCCCCCCCCCCCCCCCAGCACTGCAGCCCACCTGGGCCCTGCTGTCCACCCAGACGCCCTGCCAGCACTCCCCAGACAGCCTGCGTCCAGCCCAGGCCCCACCTCGGCCGGGGCGTCCAGCCCGTCTTACTTCCCTTCCGGTTCACAGGCCGGGCTGTCTCTCACACACTCCGATGGCTCCGACCCATCCCCCTCCGGAGCGGAATCCAGATGCTCACGGAGCACGTGAAAAGCAGCCTTTCTTTTTATCTGTGTTGGAGGGGAGGGGGTGGTTGGGAGTAAGAGGGAACTCTTTCATTCTTCTCTTTGCTAAGATGGTGAGAAGAAAACGAAAAGCCCCGCGGCCCCCCCCCTTCTTCCAGCACGTCACCCCTTTCTGCAGGTTGGCGGTTCCTCTGCCTTGCCCTCCGGAAGATGCTCGGGGGTCACACAGCTCTGGGGAAGCCCTGGGCTCATTAGGGAGCACTCAACTGTCCTCCAGTATCTTGGGACACCCAGAGAGCAGTGGTTCGTTCTCAACTGTGGGGATATGGGATATTGCTATCCCCCTTCCTGTGCAAAGTGCTCCTGAGTCCCTGCTGTCACCAGAGACTGACAGGGGGAGGGGGACACGCCCTCCCCCATCAAGGACCACAAAGGCCTGGTTTTTAGGTGTGTATTTTTTTTAAAGTGTGTAATAAAAAGTGATGTTTACTCTTCTGAGTTCGAATGAGTTTCTTGATAACTCTTTTCCAGAGTGAAAAAAAAACCCCACGTTTTTCCTTGTAGTAGACATGATACTTACAACACGTAAGAGGTTACAGAATGTTCTTTTCAGACCCGGGTGCAATGGGCTAAGAGGGAAAAGTCCTAGCTCTCCAAGGACTGTTACTTCTGAGGAAAAATAGAACTCCTCCTTCTGGATGGCAGTAGGAGGTCCGACGTTTTGAGAGCGTTCTTTGCAGAGAGAGGCTGAGGCTGAGACAGGCTGGCAGATCTTTCTCTCTGTGTTCCCGGTGCGATTCCAGAGAGCGGCATTTTCAGAGGACTGAAGATGCTGTTGGCTTCCTAGAGCGAGGCCTGCATCTCGCCCACGACTTTATCTCTCCAGCCGGATTACCTGTCGGGGCTCGTTGACTGATTCCCTCCAGGGAGTGGCGGCAGCACACGGGGATTTTCTTAGGCTTTGGGTGTAAAAGCATTACTTTATCCTGAGAGGCCGACACTTGGGTAGTTTTGCAAGAAAACTGGAGTAAAAAAAAAAAAAAAAAAAAAAAACCCAAGAAAAACAATCAATGCTTTGGTTCTACACAGATTACAACCTTCTCTTTGACAACGTCCTTCGTCACATGACCTGTGGCGGCGCCCAGCCCGGTGCCGGGCACGGAGCAGGTGCTCCAAGCCCTTCTCAGTCCAGAAGCCAGTGCTAGCTAAAAAAAGAGGAAGCTCGTACAAACGAAGGCTCGGGGCTCGGGAGGGCGGAGGATGCCCTGAAAGACACCGGGGCTCCGTGTCCGCACGACCGGGCGTCCCCGCTAGAGGAGGGCAGGCCGCGGGACTGGGGACCTTGGCGGCGGAACGCGCCTCTCGCGCGCCCGCGCTTGCCAGGGGGAGGGCGGAAGGGAGGGCTCGCGAGGGCGGAAGCGCGGACCTGTGAGGGCCGGTTTCCGGCGCCAGGGTCGCTGACGCCTCGGCGCTATGGCGGCGCTCGGCAGGCAGGTGAGGTGGCGCCGGGTGCCGGGGACCCGCGCGGTCGCAGACGAGCCGCCGCCGGGTGGAGCCTTACTCGGGGGCCGGTGCCCCGCGTGGGCCGCGGCGCGCTGTCGCGCGGGGTGGGATCCGGGGCCGAGCGCTGCGGGTCGGGGTGGGGAGGGTGTTGAGTGCGCGGGCGGCGACCGCGGGATCTGCCTCGCGTGGGCCCGCACCGCGGGGCCGTTCGAGGCGGGCGGGAGTTGTGTGTGTGCCCCTTGGCCGTCAGGCTGATTCTGCGGAGCGGACTTAGGTCGATGAATCTGCACACTAGTGTGAGGTCCACATCTTTGAGGTGTGGACGCCAACTCAGACCCCCAGGGGTGGCACGGAAGTTGTTTTCAACTATTGTATTTAGGATACAGCAGCTGCAGAAGGGTTTCTGGGAGATTCCCTTATCTCACTGGTAACACAGGCTTCATGTTTTTCTCTCCTGGGTAGTTTTATGGCCAAGAAGAAAAAGAGAGACCACTTGCATCTGCGTGAGCAAACATTGTTACAAACTTGCTTATCCCCCATTTGTTCTTCCCATAGACGCTGCCTCCTCCTTAAGTTAGGCCCTAATGTTACCGTGTAGAAAGCTACCCCTTCTGTGAGCAGTTCCATGCCTAGGAATGAACTTTGGTTTTTATCTTCCTGTTCGTCTGTTTTCAGTTAAATTTGCACCCCCCCCCCCCCAGCACTGAACCTTAGGGGTAGAGCAAAAGTACCCCACGCACAGACACCCTTTCTAGTTCTGTTCCTCCCTGCCCCCTCAGTTACAGTGACAAAAGCCGGCGGACACTTGCTTGGCTCTCTGACCTCTGTGCCCTCGCAGTACTCTGCTCTCTGTATGTGAACTTCCTTCTCTGCAGGCTTTTTTAGGTTCAGATACGATTCTGCAGATTGCTTACAAAGGCTGCCGTGCTTATGTGGGACCGAGGCACTAGGTAACCTGGCTCAGGAGCCCTGTGATGTCTGTTACATTGGGGTAGTGACGAATTTATTCCCCACTGGTACTCTGTCTCGTAGGTCTTTGACTGGCACCGCCTGATCCCCCTCATCTGGGCGCATGTTGCTAGGCAGACTCCTCTCGGAGAACAGAAAAGGACGTCTGCATCGTTGCTGTGTCTACTGACCACAGCCTCCAGTGGAGGGGGCCTCCGGAAGGTATCCTGCGTGGAACCCAGAAAGTATGTGCGGGAACCAGAGTGCAGGACAGATCTCACCCCGGACCCCCTTGAGAAGCAGAGGACTCCTGTGGCTGGAGGGTTCTTAGAGCGGGAGCACATCATCAGTGCCCTCCTGGACATGGGTTTCAGTGACTTCCACATTAATGAATTGCTCAGTATGTGGCCAAGTGTGCCCCCCCAGCAGTTGCTGGACATCATTTCAGAATTAATACTCCTGGGCTTGAACCCAGAGCCTGTGTATGTGGCCCTAAAGAAAAGCCCTGAGCTGCTGAAGCTGCCTATAATGCAGATGAGGAAACGCTCCAGTTACCTGCGGAAGCTTGGGCTTGGAGAAGGTACAGGAAGTGCTGATTTCGTGGACGACGCCGAGGACTCGGGGTTGGGGGACGAGTAGCCCAGGTGGGATGGACTAGGGGGGCTTCTGGGGAACCTCCTTGAGAGTAACACGTGATTTGGTTCGGAGGTGAGAAAGAGGAGTGACCTCTGTGGATGGCACTGCCGGAGGGAAGGGGGGACAGACCAGGACTCTTGTCTGGTGTGCTCACTGTGGGGCCCCTGGCATCTAGAGCACGTACTACATGCTCACGCCCAGCAGATAGACGTCAGTATGTGATACCGATACATGTGTGTATACGGCATTTTTGATGTTGAACGTGAAGTGGTCTTAGTGCTTTGTGTCTGTATGACGTAGAGCCAAAGGCTTACAGAGGCCCCGGTAAAGACGTGCATTCCAACAAGGTGTCTTGATTTGCTGTGGAAGACGAGATCTTCCCAAACTCCTAGGAAACTGAGGAGTGACTGTTCCCTCCACCACGTCCCCCACCCCCTCCCCTGTCCCCAACAGGATTCACACCTCAAGGATTCTAGAATTCCTTTCTCTCTCTCTTTTTTTTTTTTTTTGTTTATTTATTTTAGAGAGAGTGAGAAAGAGACAGAGCGCAAGCAGGGGAGGTGCAGAGAAAGAGGAAGACACAGAATCTGAAGCAGGCTCTAGGCTCCCAACTGTCAGCACAGAGCCTGACACAGGGCTCGAAGTCACAGACCTCGAGACCATGACCTGAACTGAGGTTGGACACTTAACTGACTGAGCCACCCAGGTGCCCCAAGGATTCTTGAATTTCCTTGGATCTCTTTATGGGCCTTTAGGAGAAGGGGGTTAGGGGTCCATGAGCGTCTCCAAGGATCTTTACCTACTTTGACCAGCGGAGGGCCACTGTTCTTTTTTTTCATTTTTGACTGTTACTGGTAATATATTGTTGAGGGCGACAGAAGGTTTAGGGATCTACTATTTCAGAGGATCTCTACGGACCTCCTCTAGAAGATAAGGAAGAAGGTAGTCTTCTCTGTTTCTGTTACTGGATTACCTGTTGTGGTATAATCTAAAAGGCTAAACTTAACACTTTATATGTGATGATTATAAATTACAAAGCTCAGAGGTGCCTGGATGGTTCAGTCGGTTAAGTGTCCACCTTTAGCTCAGGTCATGATCTCGTGGTTTGTGAGTTTGAACCCCACGTCGGGCTCTGTGCTGACAGCTTGGAGCCTGCTTGAGATTCTCTCTCTCTCTCTCTCTCTCTCTCTCTCTCTGTCCCTCTCTGCCCCTCCCTCCTTTTTCTCTTTCTCTCTCTCAAAATAAATAAACTTTAAATATTAAAAAAAAAGATGTTCTTCCTCTCTATCTGCCCCTCCCCACTCCTCCCCCGTCAAAGAAAAGAAAAAAAAGACCATATGCCCCAGTTTGCGTAGGGTAATCTCAGTTACCAGTTACCCTAATGCATTTGTTAATAGGGCCTCTTTCACTCAGAATTGCCCTAATTTGGATATAATATATGGTCACTTCACTAACTAGGACATCAGTGTTCATGGCTACACATCATGAGTATTCTTACTATTACATTAATTATTATCATGGAAGTCCTTTTCATTGAGTTTAGGCTCCCAGATCTTAGGAACGTTGCTTGTCAGTGCTTCTATTTTATTATGGAAGGAAACATCAATCCAAAGCCCCAGTGTGGGGGAAACTACTGTCTCATCTTACTGTCTCATCTTTCCGTAAATCCCCTGTGAAGTTTTTTTTTTCTTTTAATTTTGGAGAGAGATTGTGCATGGGCAGGGGAGGGGCAGAGGGAAAGAATCTGAAGCAGGCTCCACGCTCAGCACAGAGCCCGACGTGGGGCTGTATCTCATAGGATCATGACCTGAGCCAAAATCAAGAGTCAGACACTCAGCCAAATGAGCCACCCAGGTGCACTAACCCCCCACTCCCCCACCGTGAAGTTCTTCAGAGGAAGGGGACAAGAGGAGGAAGCCGAGAATGTGAGGTTAATGGCTTTCAGTCGGGAGGCCAGCAAGAGGCCCCCTCTTTCTGTCAGGGAGGGAAGGTTGGTGAGTCTCAGAAGTGAGAGAGAGTCGGTGAGGAGCTGTGTCGTTCTGGTGCTCCTGGGCAGGCAGCGGACGCTGTCACTCGTGGAGGAGAGCACCCTGGTCCGTGTTTTGAATGCTGGCTTGGGTGTAGCGAGCCCTTGGTTTTCTGGACTATCCTGAAATTATGCACTTGCCCTTTTTTATGTTCTGCAGGGAAACTCAAGACGGTGCTTCTCTGCTGCCCTGAAATCTTCACCATGCACCAGAGGGACATCGACAGCATTGTCGGAGTTCTCAAGGAGAAATGTCTTTTCACGGTACAGCAGGTGACCAGGATTTTGCACAGGTGCCCGTATGTTCTTCAGGAGGACCCCGGTGAACTGGAGTACAAGTTCCAGGTGAGGGTGCCTGGTCGGGGGTTCGGGAAGGGACAGCCAGTGCTTCAGCTGTAGGGAGGGGCCGCTCCACCGAGGGAGGCCTCAGGCGCCCTGAGGGTGAATGGATGAGGTGAGGGGCTTAGATCCTCCTTGCAGGAGCCAGAGAGAATCGGCCTCTGGTCTTTCACCCCTTTATGTAGGACCTGTTCTGCAGTTTTTCTGCCATTGATGGGGGGTCACCCAGTCTCACTCTTGGGGCCAAACGGAGCCTCTGCTTGAAATAGCTAATTTAAAAAGAGCTGAAAATCTTCCTTTCTTTAGAACCTATTCTGCATGCTGATTTTAGAAGTGTAGTTGTGACAGTTGTCCCAACTTTTGGGTAACAATTATGACAACTTAGGTCAAATTGTTAGATGTGTTCTGAATTTTTTGCCTGTTCTTTCCATACTCACGGTTTTTTCCCTGAGAAAAACAGAACTGAATTTATCTCCCTTGTCCCTTTATTTTCTGCTAAATTTTTCTCAATATGAATTTGAAAATGTTTTGAAAACTCAGCCGTCACACAATTGCCGGGTGTCACGGAGTGTCCTGCCACTGTTAGTTGGGTGGCCCTTTGTGAGTGCGTTTGGACAGCTTGAGGCGATTATGGACCGTAGAAGGGCCGGTTGTAAGTCACTGTGCCTGGGCCTCCTAACTGTGTCTGTGTCTCCAGTATGCCTATTTCAGGATGGGGGTTAAGCACGCGGACGTGGTGAGGACCGACTTGCTGCAGTATTCCATCACCAAGATCAAGCAGAGACATGTGTTCCTCGAGCGCCTAGGACGGTACCAAACCCCTGATAAGAAGGGCCAGACCCAGGTCCCCAATCCTTTACTCAAGGACATCCTCAGAGTGTCAGAAGCTGAGTTTCTGGCCAGGACAGCCTGTTCTTCTGCTGAGGAGTTTGAAGTTTTTAAGAAGCTCTTTGCTCGGGAGGAGGAAGAGAAGTCCGAGAGCCCCATGCCTGACCATAAAAGCTTAAGTCTGGACGAGGAAGAGGAGGAGGAGGAAGAGGAGGAGGAGTGATGGAAGGACAGGAGTGAAGAGCCCATAGATATCCAAGAATGTTTTAATTTTCTCAGAGCTCTTGAGAGCTTCACTTGGATCTTCTCAGGTTATTTTTCCTTCTAAAACTGGTCTTCTAGTGAAAACATTGTTATAAATCACCTGAGAAGCAGGTCAGACTAAGAAGGAGTTGCATTAGTTTGATCTGTCGTCGGATCTCTGTGGGGAGGGCCCTGTTCCATCCTGAATGAGAGTTACTCTGAGCTGTTAAACTCAGGGGGACTGAGTATCTCAACATCCGGTTTTGTTTTTTTCTCTGTTACCTACGTGGGTGATGATTCCATGATTGTGGGGAATGGGGTTCCTCCCTCTGGTTCGAGTCATTATATAGTTCCTTCCAGTGATAAAGATACAATTATGAGCAGGCAGGGAGGCTTTTGTACATCACAGCACTTTATTCTATGAAAACAAGTAGCCGGTTTCCCACAGAAACACTCGTGTTTTCCATCCACACATATTGCTTCCTAGCTGCATTCAGCATCCGGCAGCGTAAAGGGAGTTGTTAGTGATGTGTGTTTTCAACTCGCACAGCTTCTTGATGCCATTGGAGGGTTGGGGGGCTGCTCTCTATGTCTGTGAGGACGAGGCCCTGGCTCTGACCTCTCAGGAAAGTTGGCTTCCCTGCGAGGCCGAGCTCACGGCCGGTGGGCCACATCCAGGCCCGAAGGCTCTGGCGGCCACAGGAATGTGGCCTGGAGTGCGCCAGAACGGGAAGGGGCTGGGGCGGTCTGATGTCATCTCCCTATCGCCCGTTTCACACAGTGGCTCCTGAGACCAGAGGAGAAGAGGAGTCACATGGGGTCTTTGGCGGGGCGGGACCTGGTCTCCTTCAGGGGGCCCCACGACAGCATGGTGCTGGGAGTCCCCTCGGGGAACCCGGTGGGCCTCAGGGGTGATTTAAAGAGCGGAATGTGATAGAGGTCATCTCTGAGGTAGAGGCCCGGCCCTGATGGTCTGGGCTCCGCGAGGGAGGGCTGGTGCACCTCGGAACGTCCTGGCGTCCCTCCCTTCGGGGGAGCCGGCCCGGGGTTGGTGACGCAGAAGACGTTTTTGGTGATGCAACCAAAATCCGGGTCTTGGCAGCATTTTAACAACCATGTGGAAGTTCTGGTGCTCGGCCTCATTTTTCCAGCAGAGACTGTGCAGGAATCCTGTGGGGCAGCGGTTCCCACCTGTGGCGATCTCGACCCCAGGGAACGTCTGGCAGCATCTGAGAACGTCTCGGTTGTTAGGACCAAGGGAGGGCGCCGTTGGGATCTAGTGGAGGCAAGCGCTGCCGCTCAACGTCCTGCCAGGCCCGTGACGGCCTCACTGCAGAACCATCCAGCTGGGGTGTCGGCGGGGTCGTGGCCAAGGAGCAGCTCTAAAGCCTGGTCCGGTGGATTGTAAGCAGGCTCATGTTTGTTACATTTCTTGTATGTAAGAGAAAAGTCAGTAGCTGCGTGTTGGCGTTCCGTTCCCCCGTGCACTGGAATGTTCTTGTAGTCTGAGCTCTGTCTGCTGTGGGGACTCGGCACCAAGGTACTTGTGTTTTCTCCGGGCTCACGTGTGAGCGTGACCACACAGAGCCACGTTCGGCGGAAGGAAGGTAGCTCAGTGAGTCCCTGTGTGGTGTCGGAGGCCAGTGTCGTGGCAGTAGCTGGCCGGCGGGAGCGTCCCTGCCAAGGCAGCTGCTGGAGGTGGCCGGCCCTGGGTTTGCCGGAGGGAGAGCAGCAGGATGGCGGAGGGGTTGCTCCTGTGGCAGCCCACGTGCGGCGGCGGGAGGAAGGGTTTGTCCTCACTGGGTTCTCGGCCGTGGGCAAGGTTATGTGAAACCGAGAGCATTTCCCTCTGCTGGCGTTGTCACTTTCCTGTTTTGTGGCGTCCGAGTGACCAGTACTCTCCCTCAGGTGGGCTCTTGTGTCCAGTCGGGGGACTAAGTAGCATTACAAATTTCTATGACTGGAATGGCTAACCTGGCAGTTCATGATTGCTCCTTGCATTTTGATGCAGAAATACATTTCTACGCACCTGATAGTTTTCTGATTTCCTCATTTCTTCAGGTGGAGTTTGAGCGTATGTTCGAGGAAGACGCTACAGTGTTGGAAGGCACTGTGTGAAAAGAGCAGTGTCTCATTTAGAATGTGTCCAGGATGAGTTGTGGTTCCTTTAGCATCAGGAGGTGTTTTTACTAGACTTACTAGATTTGTAAAACATCACGACGAGTTCATCATAAGACGGCACCAAGCTCAGGATTCAGTAGACTGTTTCTTGTAGAAACCAACGTTTCTGAGTTAAAAACTGAAACACGCTAGTGTTCGCCTCACGGCTGAGGGGCTTGAGGTCATTAGCATCGCAGTAGAAAGTTTCATCTACTTTTCCAGTGATATCGCTTGATCTCGCCACTTGCCGGTGATGCTGTAGCTTTCCGTAGGCACACAGCGACAGGTCCCAGGGACGCAGCAGAAGTCAGCAGTACGCGTGTCTGTACGTGGTCTCCTCTCACTGCCCCAGTGCCGGAGCCCGCAATGAGCTCCCCCGTCTTCTCCAGGCGGGCCTGGGTCACTGGGGACGCTCTTGAAATGACCGTCTTTCCTTTCTGAAAAGGACAAATCGCATAATACACAGACATATGCACACAAAATTTTAATGAAAACAAAAAGCCTAAAATATACTCTAACTCTTCAAAAAAGTGTTTTTAGAAAAGATGACGGGAAGGAGCCCTCTCTGTGCTGGAATGCTGACTTGGGGCAGTGTGGGAGGCGCCCAGGGGCTCGAGTTCATGTTGGGTCTGCTCCTAAAATGTACGCGACTCGAGGTGGGTTGGCTTGCTTGCTTTTGGCCTCCCCAGGGAGAAGACTGCTGGTAGAAGACTCTGGAAGGCATATGTGGCGAGGCTGCGCGGCCCCCTGCTTGCAGAGACGAAGTGTGTGAACAGCCGCGAGCCGACTGCCTACAGCAGTGTCGCTCAAGGCACGGGCTGAGCATCTCCGGCGTGATCGGGTCTCTGTGGCACCCGGCCCTGAGAGGAGGAAGGAGCCCCTGCTGTGCGCCGTGGGTACCCCCTCGGCTTCCCGAGTTGGGGGGCTCGCGCGGGGCTTCCGTGCAGCTCCGGGGTCTTTGCTGCCGAGGTGCGTCATCGGGGCATGGCTTTCTCTGCGCGAGGCTGAGGCCTGGGTGACCCGATCGAGCGGGGCTTAGCCAAGTGGGTAGATGAGGTCTTACTGGAACACAGCCACACCCGTCCGGTCACACGTCTGGCAGCGCTGCTGTGAACGCGGAGCTGAGTCGTTGCCGCGGAGACCGTCTGGTCCACGGAGCCAAAAATAGTCACTGTTTGGGAAAGGGTTGGAGGCTGGAAGTGTGTAAACCCCATCTTTGTATTTATTGTACTTTCTCTTTCCAATCTGCCGGACCGGGTGCCGGGTCGCGCCTGCAGCAGACGAGCGGGGGCGATGGTGGAGGAGGGTCCGCTGGGCACCCAGCCCTCGGCTTCCCTCGCGGTGGCGCCTCATCGCGGCCCCTTCCTGGCGCCGCCGCCTCTGCCTGGCGGGCTTGAGAGCGGCTCGTCCTCAGCGTGACTGTGAGGTCTCCGGGGGAGAACTGCCCCCCGACCTCGGAGTCCCAGAGCGGGTGTCTGGATGTCGCAGGAGCCTTCCTGGCTGGCTGCCTCGCTTACCCGGGCCGATGCCTGGCCTGTCCCCGTAGGAAACGGCAGCCGGGCTTACAGCACGGCCTGCTAGAAGCGTTGCGGAGCCTGGAGGTGACTCAGCCCAGAGGGCGTCCCTGGAGTGGCCTTGGCCGTCTGTCTCGGTAGGGGCGGGGGAGGGAAGCTGCAGAGGGTTCGGGCGCTAGCCAGGACCTGATGTCTCAGGCGCCCGTCTCAGTCCACTTTTAGCCCCGTCTTTCTGGGCTCTGGAAGCTCGCGAGGTTGATGGAGTGTAACAAGGACGTCCTGAATCCTTTGAAGGAGAAAGAGAACGGGGCGTGAGGAGAGTGATAGCCATACCTCTTTAAAACGCAGCTTCCTGTTCCCTTAGCGGTGCTCGGTCCCCGCCCCCAGGTGGCCCCGTGTTCCTGTCGCATCAGAGCCTCGCTGAGCTCTCCAACACTCAGCAGGGGGAGGGCAGGTGTGCCGAGGAGCTCTGGCTGCACGGCCCCGTGGTAGGGGTGTTCGGGCGGCACCGCGGGCCGCCGGCTGCTCCCTTCCGTTAGGCGTTAGGCGATGCCCTTGGATTTTGGCTCTGAAGACACAGGCTGTCCCTTGTTGCTCTGGATTGAAATGAACTCCTGTTGGTGGTGTTTTCTCCATTGTTTGAAGAATGGGTGTCCTGGAAGCTAGTATTTGATGATCTGGGAGTTAATTGAGGGTTTCTGATTTGTTCTTATACTAATGGACTTGTTGAGTTTTAGAGAAAGGTATTATTCTTTCAGGTGACTTATTGTGATACAAAGGTTTCAGACCCAAGCTATACTTGCGGGTTCTTGTCCTGGTAGCAAATTGCTCGCGAGCCGTGGGGCGTGTGTTGCATTGTGTGTCTGTGGGGTATGAAATGGGAGGGGAATGATGCCTTTGGGTAGACGAGCTGAACGCAGAGGCTTTTTGAGAAGGCGGCCCGGGGACGGCTGCCAAGGCCGCGCTGTGCGGACCCCAGCCTCGGCTTTCCCCGCTTGGCTGGGGTGGACGCGCTTCCTGTGGTGGCGCCTCCCCTGCGAGGCTCTTTTGCTTCTGCTTGTTTGGAAAGGCTCTGAGAAACATTCCTGCTTCATCTCCTTAGTCCGTAAGACGGTATAGCCTGTGCTGAAGCTGCCTGTTCCCTGAGGTGCCTCACTTTCCTCTCAACACCAGGAGGATGGGCTCGGGAGGCTCATTTATGGAGCAGGAGGAGTGAGCTGCCCTGGGTGGGGGTGGGGGTGGGGGTGGGGGGGGTGTGCCACCTTATTCCCGGTGACGCTCAGCGTGGGACTGATTCTGGGCTGTAGACGGGTCTTCGTGGTTCAACCCGATATGTCCCTGTTAGGAAGACTTGGACAGAGTTTATGGGTGGTGAGTAAGCCGGGTGGCGTGGAGTTTCCAGGGGAGTTTGGGAAATGCCACATCAAACAAGAATAGGGCTAGAGAGTTTCTTTCGTTCCAGGATTCCGAATGCTCAGGATTTCTGCATCCATTGGGAATTTCCCAGTGAGGGAGTCGTCAGGACTTCCCCAAAGTTACGTGATCAAGGTCCCTCACCCCATTTTTTCTTTCAACGTATCGCCATTCGTGGAGTCTGGGAGCCCTCCCTCGAACCCCTGCGCCCCTGGGTCTGCGTCTCCCCAGGCCCCTCTGACCACCCTCCCTTCCCAGCTCCCCACCTGCCGCCACCCCTCACGGCAGCCCCCGTCAGTCCTGCCCCCTGCTACTGCTGCTGCTGGGGGGCTGGGAGGGGTTTCTCCATTTGCTTGAGGTAGAGTGAGACTCGTGCTCACCCCCAGGTGCATCTCTGCCAGGTTTATGTGTATTCGGAGGCCTTGGGTATTTGTTTTTTCTCTCCCGTTGTAGCCCCCTCAGAGAGTTCTGAACCCCCTGGTCTGGGGGTTTGTAACAGGGTACAGCTGGGCCCCGAGGAGATGGCAGCCCTCCCGGAGCCCGCCTGCCGGGCCAGCCCCTCCGACCTCCCAGCGGCTCCACCAGCCACCCAGCCGTGGTGGGAAACATACCTGTACCTAAGATTTCTTCAGTGTCGGACTGTTGTTACTTTGTTTCCTGAAATAGAAAAAGGCGGTTTAACAGAAAAGAAACTGTGTACCTGGAGCCCAGGCTGCCTGCTGGGGTCCCTTCTTTGGCTCAGGTATATTCCATTTTGGGGAACACCGTTAGCGAGGCACTGATGCAGAGACTAGCATTTTAGTGTCTGTGCACCCACTTGACCGGCTGTGAGTCACGGGGAGGAGGAGGAGAGTGGAAGGGACAGGCACATATTTGGCCAAGCAGGTGTCGAATTGCACACTGCGGTCTTTCCCCGACAGTCAGTAATGCAAAAGCTAAGGTGTGTGGTTACTGGTTGGTCTGTCGGAGCGACTGGGGTGAGGACTCTTCTGTTTGGAAAGCATATAATGTACTCGGGCAGTACATTATGTAATAACTCCTGTGAGTCCCTGGGGCCCTTTGGGGAAAGAACCTGGCTGTGAGTAAATAAAAAGTAGAGATTTACTATATTTGCAGTTACATATGTGCACCTGTCAGTGATGTCTCCTGCTTCCCAATTCACAGGTACTGTGTGAACCACAGGTACTGTGTGAACATGCATAACCAGAGACCCTCTAAGCACCCACCGTGTGACCCCCAGCACCCACTGTGTGGTCTCCCCCGCACCCACCATGCCTGGCTTGACCAGTCTGTGCGTGTTCAGGTGCACACGTATGTGCACACAGTTTCTAAGTGGAGTGTCCATACGGGGCTGGACATTTGGACAAACACACGAGACAGCCTGGCTCAGCCCACGGGCCTGTGGCAGCCCACAGCGCTCTGTCCCCAGGGCCGCCTTTGCCCCGTTACCCTGCGAACTATACGCAGAACACTGTGTGGGCCTCCTCCCTGAGATGGCACCTGTTCGGGGTTTTCTTGCCGCTCGTGCTTTCACAGCTCTCTTTGAAGCAGATGTCCTGGTGCACCTTGTAGACTCTCTTATACCTGTGTCACAAGAAAGTTCTGTGAAGCCAGAAACGAGAGCAGGATGTCGCCCAGCTGCCTCACCCAGGCTTCACGGGCCCGCAGTGACCGTGCCACGTGTTCGAGGGACAGGTCATTATTTTCTAAATAAAACTTTATCCCACGTGGATGTAATAAAATGTCCAGCATAAAAGTCATATAATTAAAAAAAAATTGACTGCCCTGAGGCATAATTTACATAAGATACACCCATTTTAAATGTGCATTTTGAGAAATGTGGGCAAAATAATGATATTAAGACATGAGAGGAGAAATTTCAAGCACGTGTTTTGCTGAAGCCTTGATACAGTACGACTTTTCTGTCTTAGGGGCAGTTCTTGGAGAAGTTTGAGAGCCTTGAAGATGCAGGTGCTTGTCACGGACAGTGTAGACTCCAGCCCCGCCTCCCATTTATTAACTAGTCTACTTGGAGTGTGTGTCTGGAACTTAGGCCTCAGTTTTGTGTGAAACGGGAATTATTTGTGTTACCTCTCACAGATTGGTAGACAATAATGAACAGGAAAGTGTTTGTTGTTAAAGCTCTCAAATGTCAGAGCTGTTGGAAAGGGAGATCCAGGGAGTGTGATGGGCAGACCTCCAACTCATGTTCAGTGTAGGAGAGCCCTTGGGACTTAAAGCCTTTGGTTAAGTCTCACACTTGTGGCCATCAGGGAGTAACAAGATCTGGAGTGAACCCCCCAATATGAACAACCGGAGAACTGGACCAATTGTAAGCAGCAGTTTTCAGATGTTAGAAAACATACAGTGCAAGACTGTGGTCCTTGAGACAAGGGACACATGAAATGAGCCCTGTAACCCCTGAATTCAGTCTGGAGGCATGTTTTGGACTGCACTGAAGGGTGGCGGTGGGGGGGTGGTGCACTGCAGGGTGGTGGCAGTTGGGGGGGAGGGAGGCGCGCGGGAGCCAAGCAGTGGTGACACTGAGTTGAGGGAACAGAGGTGAGAATTGAGGAGGTAGAGGCAGCTGTGGTCTGTGGGGCAGAGCACTGGGGAGGAGGGAGCTATGTAGAGGACGAGCTGAAGCCTGGAGAAGGGTCCCTTTGAAAATTAAGCTGTGCACACGTGTGGTAGAGTCCCCTGAGGCTGGGCAGGGGGAACTACCGAGAAGCTGAACAACTGAGCTAGAGCAATCTTCTATCCATAAACTAGAAGCTCCAGAAAGACCATGGTTTAGAAGGAGGGAAAATGAACACAAATCACCCTAAAACAGCCTTCAAAAAGATCAAACTAAAATCAGCTGCCTTGTAGAACATAACTACAGGTTCTTGGAAATACACACACAAAAAACTTAGCACTCAGTAACATAAAGTTCACAATGTCCAGCATCCAACAAAAAATTACAAGACAGTCAAAGACTCCTACAAAGTATCAAGAAAATGTGACCCGTGAACAGCAAACAATAATTGAATAGAAAGACACTCAGACGGGAGCGCAATGGCAGGAAGACCAGACAAGGACCATAAAACGTGTCACAGATTTGCTCCCATATGTTCTGTGATCTGAAGGAAAACAGAGGCAGTGAGGATGGAGAGGAAAGACATGTGAAAAGACTGGATTGCATTTCCAGAGATGACGAAGTGAAGATTTTGCTGAGTGAGTGGGATTGATGGCAGGTGAGACCGTGCAGAAGGAAAGACCATGGAACTCAAAGGCACAGCTGTGGAATCGATCTACAGCGAAGTGGAAGAAAGGCTGGGAATGATGAAAAGCACCTCGGGGAGCTGAAGGGCCTATGTCAGTCTAGCACCTGCATGATTGGAGTCACGGGACAGGAGAGAAATGGAGGGACGGTAAGAATACCTGAAGAATAAGGGCCCGAACCCCAGAGATCCAAGAAGCCCGACAAACTCCTGAGAGCAAAACCATGTACACGAGCACGTCCAAATGCAGCACACTCAAGTTTCCCAGAGACGGTAGAAGAGAATAAGAGCAGCCATGGCGGGTTGGGGGGGGGGGTCCCGTCACACTGGGGGAGAAGAGTGAGGGCAGCCTGGGGCGCCTGGGTGGCTCAGTCTGGTAAATGTCCGACTTCGGCTCAGGTCACGATCCCCTGGTTTGTGAGTTCGAGCCCCGTGTTGGGCTCTGTGCAGACAGCCCAGAGCCTGGAGCTGCTTCAGATTCTGTCTCTGTCTCTCTCTCTTTGTGTGCCCTCTCCCACTTGAGTTCTGTCTCTCTGTCTCAAAAATAAATAAGCATTAAAAAAAAAAATCAGTGCAGTCTTCCTGAGACCACGCAAGTCACAAGACAAGGAGGGGCCACTGTAAAGCGCCAGAAGGAAAAACACAACTGTCAGCCAGGAATTCGATATTCAGCAAATACATCCTTCAAAAACGAAGGTGAAGTAAACCCTTTCCAGACAAAAGCAGAGACAGTTCATCGCCAGCAGGCCTGCACTGTAAGAGGGGCCACAGGAAGTTGTTCAGGCAAACGGTGCCCGAGGGCATCTTAGGTCTGTAGGAAGGAATACCAGGCGCTGGGGATGAACACGGAAGGGAGAACAAGAGACTTGACTCTCAACAGGTTTTAAAAAGGTAACTGTCCTTTGAGAGCCGGCACACCGTACTGTATGGTTCAGACTGTGGCAGTAAAGCGACCGGCTACGGTCGTTGACGGCCCGAGGGGAAGTGAGCCTGCCGTAGCGGGAGCCTTCCATCATCTGAGCTTGTGTGGCAGCAGTTAAAGGTATGTTGTGCTGAGTTGAAAATGCATATTGTGGATCCCGTAGGCATCGTCACCACGGAACATTCGACCGAACAAGTATTACCAGTAAACCAACCGCAGTGGTAAAACAGAATCCTAGGAAGTAACTGGTCCAAATGTAGGCAGGAAAAGAGAGAGGAAGGAACAGCGATCAGATGGGACAAATAGAAAACGCACAGCAATATGGTGGATTTAAACCCAGTCACGCCGGTCATCACGGCAACATGTAGATGGTGCAGACACCCCAGTAAAAACCAGAGGCGTCAGACTGGATGTAAAGCAAGACCCCCACGTGCTGAACACGAGACAGTCACGTCCAGGCACGTGGTTAAGGTGAGAGGACGGAGAGCTGTTGACAGGTGGGTGGGCCTAGCAGGCACTGGCGTCTCTGGCTCAGTTGGAAGGTGGGGGACGCTGCAGGTTAGGGCTGCCGCTCCACAGAACCAAACTCACACGGTCTGCGCACGTGGATCCACGGGCGCCAGTGCAGCTCAGCACCCCTGTACGCTCCTGCCGTGTGCGAGGCCTGGCTTCCTGTCCACGTTCAGAGCAAACCTGCCTGGCCTTCCCGCGTCCCATCCAGAGCGATCTTTAGACACGTAACCAAACAGGTCACTCCTCTGCTCGGCATCCTCAGTAGCTCCCCGTTTCCGAACACATGCCAGCGTCCTTCCAAGGGCCTCCAGAACCCTGCTGGGTTCCTGCTGGCCCACCTGACCACCACTTCCCCTGGCTCCCCTCCAGCCCCACTGGCCTCCTTGCCGGTCCTCAGACAGGCAGACGTGTTCCTGGCTTAGGGCCTTGGCGACTGATATTTTGACTTTCTGGAATGTTCTCCCCTCAGGTATCCCTCACCCCCTCCGTGTCTGTTCAATGTCGTGTTTCCACGAGGCTTCCCCTGACACCCTGTGTGATGCTGCAGCCGGCCCCTCCCCGTCCCCCAACCCTGGCTCTCCTGGCCCCACCTGTTCATCTTTTCCCCAGCCCTGCATAACATGCTCCTGCTGCTGGTGTCCTGTCTCGTCGAAAGTGGAAGGGTCGCGAGGGCAGGACTTTGGCCAGTTCTGCTCACGGGCATGTGCCGAGTGTGTTTGTTAACCAGATGCATTGAAGTATGACCCAAAGGGCCACAGGGTGTTAGCGAGAAAGGTCCTGTGAGATGAGCCAGGCCAGCTCTCCCTCTGCAACCCGTTTTACAGATGAGGAAGTCAAGGCGTGAACGTCATGGCCTAATGGCAGGATGGAGACCTGCGTCCTCCTGTGCGGTTGTTTATCTTTCCTGGGGGCTCGGAGGCAGAGAGGAGGGGACGTCATTTCCTGACATCGATGTACATGTTGCCCTGCCGTCCAGTGAGGCGGGGGGGGGGGGGTGATGCCACTCAAGGGTGCGGGAGAGGAAGGTCCGAGGGGTCAGGAGCCAGGGGACCAGGGTTCCCTGCACGGACTCGACAAGCTATTCATCCGTCTGCTTCAGCTTCCTGATGTGTTACGTGGAGGGAATGGGTACAAGCCCCTGTGTGACCTCGACCCCCAGAGCTCCTCGGGGCTTCTGAGGGTGGGTGAGCTGGGCTTCGTGAAAGCACTTCTGGAAGCCGGGAACTTTCCACAAATGTGGTGAGAGCAGGAGAGAAACTTACACGTGGTGGCAGGCTCCTCCTTCCCAGACGGGCACGGCCTTGGTCTCGGAGAAGAGCCTGGTGCAGGGCTGCGGCACCTTGGTGCAGGCTGCCGGCGCAGAGGGAGGGAGAGGGCCGAGGCTTGGCACTGAGGTCGCACCCCTCCCACAAGTGCGGGGTTGCCCTGCCCCTGGCAGCCCCAGGTTGTCGGCTCTGCCCGGCCACGGGGGTGAGCAGCTGCTGTGGAGACTTGGTCCACGCCCCCCCCCCCCTTCAGTCCTAGATTCTTCTTAGTGGGGGAGGCCTGTGGCTCTTCTCCCTCCTGCTACCATGTCTGGCTCTGGGGATGCTCCATGTCCCTTGCTTTCTGACTGTCCCCAGCCTCCCCCGTTCTCTGGGCAGCACCCCTCACCCTGGTGCTTCGGAACTCACTGTGCCTCAATATCCCTACCTGGGCACCGGAGTCTGGGGCACCAAAGCTGGGCCCCCGTCCTGGCACCTGGAGGTCGGAGGTCCTTGTGGCAAGCCCACCCTGGGCCCAGGGTTCCCATCACAGTTGGCTGTGACAGGTGATTTGAGGCCTGGGTCCCCACAGGAGGGAGCGGCCCCCGACTTACCCAGCTCACAGCGTCTGCCTTTGAACCCTGGGCTGCAGTCACAGCTGTGGGTATCCACACCTGGCACGCAGGTGCCTCCGTTCTGACAGGGGTTTTCTGAACAGTTCCCAGGAGTGTCTGCGAACAAGCCATGAGCAGTTAGTTGCCGGGACCCCAGAGGAAGGGCTGCCAACATTGCCCCGTGGCTGCCTCCTGCCGTCCGCAGCGCTCCTGGGCCCTGGGGGTGGTCCGCTGTCAAGCGGTCCGAGAGCAGAGGTGGGAAGGTTGGCCTCAGTGTGCTCGTCCCTGACCCTGCACCTCCAGGGAGGGGGATGACCCTGGGGCCCGCAGTACAGAGACACTCCAGCCCCGCTCCGGCCTGCGGTCCCCGCCGCTGCCACCCTGCACTTGGAGCCCCCTCCTTGTCCTCCAGTGCCTGTCCCCGAGTCCCCAGCCAGCCCTCCGCAGGCCTCCATGCCGGTGTCTTCCCCTGCATCCTCACCGCACGGCTGGCGGCTGGAGGCGGAGGGTGTCCGTGCTGCTGCCCGGGAGGGCCAGGCCCGGCTTTTCCCCTTAGACCTGTCTTTTGTTTTCTTTTTCTTTAGCTTTGTCAAGATACCTGTCGTTTTCCTTTTTAACCTAAGAAATTGAGGAACACGAAAGAGGGAGAACTGTGCACAACCACCACTTCCAGTAGCAGAAGGCCCGTCCCCTCTGCATCTCCCCCCACGCCCCCTTCTCAAGACTTCCTCGCGGCTGGGTGCTGACCTCAGGCCTCACACCTCCCTCGGGCCCTCCTGGCCCTTGGGGGCTCTGTGCTGGCCGGTTCTCATTCCTCACTGTATCTACGCCACTTCCTCCTTCCTCCCCTGACTCTGCTCCGGGACTCGTCTTCTTGCCTTTCCTGGTGAGCTAAAGGTGAGCCGTCAGCTTTTACAAGAAAGTTTTATTGTTGAAAACTTAGACATCTCTAAAATGTCGAGTATGAAGAGCCCCATGAGCCATCGCTCAGCTTCAGGGATCTTTGGTATCTTGCCCATCTCATTTAATCTATTCCCATTTCTCACTGAAGAATTTTGAAGCAGTTCACAGAAACCATTTCACCTATAAATATAGCAGGTGTCTGATAGGTACAGATTTTTATAAATTTTTACGTAAGCACAACGCTATTTCTGCGAAATCAGCAGTAGCTCCTTAGTACTGTAAGAAATCGCAGTCCTTGTTCAGGTTTTCCGTGATCATCTTAAAAATGTCATTTCCAGCTGGTCTGATCTAATTAGGAGTCCTAAGGACACACTGCCTTAGTTTGATATATCTCTCTTTTAATCTGTAACTTTTCGTCTTTCCCCCATCTGCATTTATTAAAGAAACCAGGTCATTTGCCCGTAGAATCTCCCTCCTGGACTTTACTTATTGCTTTCTTGTGGCACGAACTCATCTCCGATCCCCACATTTCCTGTAAACGGATCGTCAGAGAGAGGGCTTGATAGGGTTCGGTTTCAAGTGGTCTTCGCAGGACTGCTTCCCCCTTCCCCCTTCCCCCTTCGCTACTCCAGGAGGCGTGTGATGTCTCTGTCTCCAGTTTTAGCGATGTGGGGATTGATCACTGCTTCAGCATCGGCAGCCTGATTAATCCAGGAGAAAGTTCTGATAGGCTCTGCACCTGACGGCTTGAGCGTCAGGAGATCTCGAGTCCCAGTTCCGTGATCTCACTAGGGCCGCATCTAACCCCAACTGTAACTCTTCGGCCTTCCTTGGCTGGAAGGCCTCCTGTGAGGACCTGCTTTCCCTTGCCCACTACCTGGTCACCCTGAACTACAGTCCACATAGGCCAGGCCAGACAGATGCTTCATTCCTGCCCTTTATTTGTACACTTGCAGAGTAAGCCTTGGTCCCCAGCCGGCTCTAAAAGGGACGAGCACATGGTGCTTGCTCTCGGTGCCGTCGTCCACTCAGGGATGCTTCTGTATTTGATGGGACTCAGTCTGCAGCTGCCATGAGTCTTCGGTTATCCAGATGCCCCGGTTATCCGTCCTCTGCCTGCGGGAGCCTTTCAGGTCTGTTCTTGTGCTCAGGAGATAAAACCCCAGTTGTCTTTGAAAGCTTGCTTGTTTTACAAGTGTGTCCTGGGTATATTTTGTCCATATTCTGCTTCAGTCTCGGAATCAGCCGCTTCTCCAAAGACCCCTGGTTCCTTTAATCGGAGGGTGGCGTCTAGAGCCCACAGTCTGGGCGGCCGAGGTGCTCACTGCTCCTGGGGTGTCAGTGCTTCAGGCCTTTTCAGTGGACGGAACTAGGAACTTAGATTTAAAAATAAAAGTAAACAAATTGTGAGTTTATATCAATATTTAGTTAAGAAGGGAAACACAGGGATTTTACTTCTTTGATTTTATATTGTATCTGTCTACACTGCAAATCTTGGTGGCATTGACATAATTATTTTCGTTATCCCACGGTGTACGTGTAACAATTCTAAATAGTATCACTGTGTCTACTGACATTGAGATCATTGAGTACAGCTTGAAATTTCTCTCAGTTCTTCTCATAATAAGAATTCTTCTTATTAAATATATCCTTCTAGGAATGAACAGTCAGAAGGCTGTTTTTAAAATCACTTGAAATGATACTTTTTTCCGGTCTGGTTATGCCATCAACATGGTAAATAGGTTTATTTATTTCAGTTTGTTTTCAGTTTTTAGGTGTTGCTTTTTCTGTGTGTCATTTGGGAAAAAAACACTTTCTTCTTTCTAAAATAAAAACTATAAAGATACATTCAGGGAAGTCTGCATCCACCACCATCCCTTTGCTTCCTTGTTCTTTTTTCCTTCCTCATACAGCCATTTTTGTTAGCTTTATTTCTTTTTAAATATAAGAAAATAGGTGTGTTCATATATCCCTTCCCCACTTTTCTACACAAAAGAGGTACTGAACACACTGGTCTACACGTTACGTTTTAATAATAGCTTTATTGAGATATAATTTAAAAACCCTACGGTTCACCCATTTTAAGTGTGTAGTTTATTAGTTTTTAGCATATTCAGAGATAGGTGCATCCGTCACGACAGTCAATTTTAGAGTGTTTTTGTCATTTCAGAAAGAAACCCCACATCCCTTAGCTGTCATCCCCCACGCTACGCTGGTACCCCGAGGCGGTCACCCCCTCTACTCGCCTCTCCTCGCACCCCCAGTCCCAGGCAGCCACTGACTCCGCTTTCACGGTGGAGTTCCCTATTCCGGACTTTCGTGTGAGTGGAACCATATTATACAGAGTCTGCTGTGACATCATCCTTTTACTTGTATGATGTTTTCAAGGTCTACCTATGTCGTAGCCTGTGCCAGTACTTCTTCATTCCCTTTTATGGCCGAATCACGTTCCACTGTGTGGACCACATTCCGTGTATCCGTTCGCCAGTTGGTAGACATTTGGGTTGTCTCCATCTTTTGGGGATGGTGAATGATGTTCTTATGAGCATTCGTGCACAAGTCCCTGTGTGGGCATCTGTTTTCATTTCTCTTGGGTACATACCTAGGAGTGGTGGAATTTTCTGGGTCATATAATTCTGCTCAGCTCTTTGAGGAACTGCCGGGCTGTGTTCCCCCCAGCCCCGCCATGCTGCACCTGTCTTCCCTCAACTTGCTGCCCCTGCCTTCCCCCAACGCGCTGCACCTGTCCTCCCCTCCCCCCCTACCCCGCCCCGTGCTGCACCTGCCTTCCCCCGTCATGCTGCACCACTCTACGTGCCCACCAGCAGTTTCTCCACATCCTCACCGGTGCTCATTGTCATCTTTTCGTTCTAGCCATCCTGCAGGTGTGAGGTGGCATCTCACTGGTTTTGACTAGCGTTTCCCTGATGCCTAATGATGCCAAACATCTTTTCATGGGCTTCTTGGCCATTTGTGTATCTTCCTTCTAGAAATAAGTGTTTAGATCCTTTTGTCTGTTTCTTACTAGGGTTATCTTTATTCAGGCAAAGTTATTCTTTATATAGTTTGGATACAAATGCCTTTCAGGTATATGTTTGCAGATACTGTCTCTCATTCTCTGGGCTGTCTTCTCCCTGATAACGTCCTTTGAAGCACAAAAAGCTTTATATTTTGATGAGTCCAATCTGCCTTTTTTTCTTTTGTTGCTCAGGCTGTTGGTGTCTATCTAAAGTCTTTTGCCAAATCCAAGGTCATGAAGATTTACCCCTGTGTTTTTTCCTGAGAGTTTTACAGTTTTTGCTCTTAGACTTAAGTAGTTGGTCTGTTGGGTTAATTTTGTGTATGGTGTGAAGTTGAGGTCTGACTTCATTCTTCTGCATGTGGACGTCCAGGGTTCCCAGCTCCCACGTGTCGAAAGCTGTTCTTTCCCCCATTGAATGGTCTTGGCCTCCCCGTTGAAGTCAGTTGACCACAGACGTATGGGTTTCTTTCTTGGCTTTCAGTTCTGTTCTGCTGGTTATAAGCCTGTCCTTGTGCCAGTATCACACTGACCTATTACCGTTGCTCTGTGGTAAGTTTTGACAACGGGGTGTATGGGTCTTTCTGCTTTTTAAAGATAGCGTTTGTTATTCTGGGTCCCTTCCAATTCCATATGGAATTTAGACTCTATACACCATGTCCATAGATATTTTATGGCAAGCTTACGGAACATGGCAGTGCGCAGGCCCGTGCGGAGCCCGTGAGCCTCTGCCAGCTACCCTCGCCCTTTGTGATCGGGACACCAGGCTGCAGAGACTGACTGATGTTCGCTCCACTCTTGGGCAGCTGAGGCCCTAAGCCTGCAGTTCATGCAGCAGTGGGATTTTCACCAGGGCACTGCCCACTGTAGCCTCATCTTGTGAAGTCAGCCCACTGAATCCCGAGTTTATTGTGACCCACGCACCCTTTAACAGAGGTGGCTGTTTTGAACGGGGTGGGGAATGGGTATGGCTGTACTCCGGGGTGGTGGCAGTGGGAGGCTCCTACGTGATGATAAGTCACAGAGTAAAGAGGTGTAAGTTCTGCCCTTGCTGCTGTCACCCGAGGATGGAGACTGCCTGCCTGTCTCTGGTATGCAGCGGATAAAACCGGGAGAACCCCCAAATCCTGCTGGGGTGAGAATTTGGAGGAAACAGGAAGAATTTGACTAGCCTCCGTGGCCACTCCAGACCTCTGTAGGGGCAGGTTATGATCTTGGGGATCCTCCTCCTCTCCATGAACTTTCCCTGGGAGCTCAAAGGTGCACCCCTAACCCGGAGAGCTGCCTGGTGAGGAAACACCAATCAAGAGTGTTAATTGTAGTCTTTGGGTGTCTAGGGCTCTCTGGGGATCCTCCTTTCCTTGAGAAAGAAAAGTCTAAGAGCTTCCGGAGAAAATGAGCAGATACCCTACAAGGAAACAGGAATAAGATTGACACCCATTGACAGCAGTGCTGGACAGATGACAGGGGACTAATGTTTGAAGAACTGAAAGGTAGACAACCTTTGAACCTCGAATTTTATACCCACTCAAATTGTCTTTCAAATGTGACAGCTACTAAGAGCATTTTCAGGCATGTAGGGCCAAATCCCAAGTGCTTTGTGGGACTCCACAAGATGGTTATAAACTTAAAAAAAATTTTTTTAATGTTTATTTATTTTGGAGAGAGAGAGAGACAGAGACAGAGCACGAGCAGGGGAGGGGCAGAGAGAGAGAGGGAGACACAGAAACTGAAGCAGGCTCCAGGCCCTGAGCTTTCGGCACAAAGCCCGACACGGGGCTCGAACCCACAAACCATGAGATCATGACCTGAGCCCAAGTCTGGCGCTCAACCTGCTGAGCCACCCAAGTGCCCCTGGTTATAAACTTTTATAGAAAGACAGAAGACCAAGAACAGCCAACACTGAAGGTCGGAGTGAGTGGGTGGGCCCTGAGGGATAGCATGTCTTACCAAAGATAGCGCCATTAAAATCGTGGTGTTGGCTTCAGGAAGGCAAAACAGTGGAACAGAGCAGTGGACCCAGAGCCTTTGGTCAAGACCAATGAAAAGACGCTTGACCGTATCCGCATTCAAGACACAAATCCAGATCCCAAGGGGTGTGCTTCATCCCCATTCCACTGGCAGAATCTGGAAACCCTGCCAGATCAGTTTTAGAGAGACTGGCTTAACCACACTCTTGATCATAGCTGGAGGGAGTATGAACTCACATCCCCACTCAGAAAACAGGTTCGCACTCTTGAGTGACTTGGGCTTTCACACATCCCAAGCCCAGCATTTCTACTCTTGCCCGTGTGCCAGGGGATACATGTAGGAACTTGATAGTGACGCTGCCAGTGACAGCCCAACACGACCCAGGTGCCCTCTGGACAAAGAGTGCACAAGGCTGCGGCGAATTCACTCGTGCGTGAATGAGCTGTGGCCACGAACGACAGCTCTGACCGACCTTACTGACGGTCCGGGAGGATGTGCACGGCAGACACCTTGTACCTAAAAAACCTCAGCTGTTGAGGCAAACGTGGGTATGTGTGAGGCCCCCTCCCCACCGCCCACCCTGCAGCAGAGCAAAGGGACTTAACACGGAGTCCAGGGGCATGGTTGGCTGGCAGTACAGCAGCGAGATACAGGTTACTGTTCGTGTTCTAGTTCACGGGTCGGGTTCCACATCTAAAGGTCACTCATTATCTTAGCAAAAGGTAACTTATTAAACTAAATAAAAGGGGCTGTCATGGTCCCCAAATAGGTGTAACAGGAACCAAAAGCCACAATTAACTTTGCACACCTCGGGGATGTGAATGACTTTTTTTCCTGTTGATCACCTGAAACCTCCTTTTGCCCCTCCCCCGCCTGCCTGCATGGCTCTCCTTAGCAAACACTGCAGATTGCAGTGACGTCCGGGGCCAGCTTGAACCCCCGCCTTGAGAAGGAGCGGTAATTCACGTCTCTCTGGTTCCAGAGTTTTATGAAACGCAGCGCCTCGTATTGAAAAGGGCTGACTAACACAGACCCTCTGATGACACGGGTGCTTATGTCACTTACAAAACAACAGCAACATAATTTTTACTTTACTCTGCACCCACCTCAACTAATGGGGTCATGCAGACCACCCTCTCGGGGCTCCTCGGGCTGAAGGCAACTCCAGGCACACACACCCTCTGGCGCAGATGCCCTTGATGTGTGCGGGTGTCCTTGGGTCACCCGGGGCAGGCCTGCAGGCGAGACGCGCCCTCGGAGGCGGCACCTCAGGCACTTGGCTCACCGTTCCCGCCTTCCTTGGGGTCTGGTTGGTGGGAGGGCCCAGCCTGGGCCTGTGGTGTGACTTGGGAGAAAGGGCCGCTGGGTCCTGCAGGAACGGTCCCCAGAGGGACCCAGCCCCAGGGGTTAGAGCGAGGAGGAAGGGTGGGGCCGGGGTCTGAGTTTGGGTGACGGACGTGTGTCTCGGAGCTGTCCCGGCTGCCCCTCCGGGACTTCTGCACCCTGCTCAGCATGGTCCTCTGGAGAAGCAAGGGCTGTGCTTCTGTTGGTGGGGGAAGGGGCTGTCCCTCCAGGGCAGGCCTGGGTCGTTTGGGTGAGTGTGCTCCCAGCCTGTTCTCTGTACACAGAGATGTGGGCGCCGCGGCCCGTGTGGTGAGCTTCGCCCACCCTTTCCAGGACGGGGTGTTTGGCTGCTCCTTGGGCAGCTCTGTGTCTCCCGCTTCTTCCCTGTGGGCGGCCCCCTCCTCACCTCCGGCCCTAAGGCCCCCTAAGGTGGTCCGCTCTGAAAGTCCACTCCTGCCGACTTACTTTCCGTGTCCTTGTCGCTGCTGCGTTCAGGGAGCTGGAGGGCCAGGCCGACCTGCTCAGGCGCCTGCTTGGGGGCCTCCTCCGTGTTCTCGAGCTGCGCCAGAGCCGTGGGTTCTAGGAGAAACGAGAACGCCCCGGCGTGCTGACCACACAGCCTGCTGCCTCGTGCCCAGGATTGTTCTTGGGTGTCCTTGAGCTGCTTCTCTCCCTCAGGGTGCAGGGATGGCCGTGGTGAGCGCTCGGTGCCCACTTCCCTGCTGCCCCCTCCCCCACTTGGGCAGAGTCCCACGGGCCCCTGCACTCCCTCCATCAGGAGAGCTTTCCTCCCCGTCCTGCTGAACCTCACAGCTGCTTTGGTGAGGGTCACCGGTGGCCTGAGGCTGGGCCGAATGTCCTATCCAACCCGGTGGCCCCATCCCTCCAGGTGGCTGATGCTGTGCTGTCCTTCCTGTGGTCAAATTCTGCTCTCTTCTCTCTCCACCCCTGCTTCTGGAGGGCTGTGGTGCCTTCTCCACCCCCACCCACCTTCAGGCGGACCTGGTACGTGGCCACCCCTGTGTGCAAGTCTGCTTTTCTGAGGGGTCTCTGCCTGTGTGCTTAATGGCTTTAGGAGGGTGTCCAGACGCAGCCCAGCCTGCGCAGCTGCCCAGACACCTGCCCGGGCCCTTCCTGCTCCTGGTCGCTGTGTGCGGCGAGCCGTTCGGCTGCTCCTCTGCTGGCCGCCAGGGCTGCGACACCATCCGCTCATCACTCTCCCTTTTGTTCCCTGGCCCAGGAATGTCTGTGTTGGTTGAAAATCCTCACTAAGCTGGTAATCAGGTTCTCTGCTAGGGAATCCATGAGGACGGGCCCTGGTTTACAGCGTCCTGAGGGCCTTCGGGGCAGGGCAGCCAGTGGGCGTGTGGCTCCTGGCCTGCTGTGCCACAGTCTTGGGGAGGACCTGTTGCAGACAGATTCCTGGCCACCTGCTCCTGCTGAAGCACGTGAGAAGGGGCCAGGCCATCGGGGCCCCTCGCCCATGCCCTGTGCTGCTGGGGCCCTACAGAGAGGCCTGCCGGCCTGCCACGGGTGATCCCACCCATCCAGGCCGAGCAGGACCTGAACCCAAGGCTCTGCCTGGAACACGGGACCCGATCTCTTACTGTGGCGGAGAGGTGCAGTCTGCTGACTGATGTGCCTGCCGTCACCTGGCTCCTTGTTAAAAGACTCCAGCTGCACAGCTCTGGGTGGGGCCCTGCACTTCTAGAAGCCCCCAGGCGAGGCTGGTGTGCTGGGAGCAGCAACGAGTTAGATGGCGTCGCCCTCTCCTGCTTAGTGTCGCAAGCCACGTGGGGACTCCTGAAGCAAGGCCAGCTTCTGTGCCTCAGACCAACTTGTGCCCCCGAGCCCTGCCAGCCCCGAGCCAGCAACCTGCACTTCGGCTCCGGGTCAGGAAGGCTCCTGTGAGCCTGTGCAGATGTGAGGGCCTGGCCTTGTGCCAGGTCCCTGCTGAAGGTGGCGTCAGGTGTCCGGGTTGGGGGTTGGGTGGGGAGGGTTGTCCTTAAGCTCTCAGGGTGCTGGGGACAAGGGCCGGATGAGGTGGCAGTGAGGCTACAGGGGCTGGCTGAGGCACTCACGTGATCTCACGGTGACCGATTTGCCAGGCGAGCCACTAAACTTGGCACTCACTCGCCCTCTGCCGTCCACAAGCTCCGAGAACCTGCCAAGGGAGTCACCAAGCGTCACCACTGTGGGGCTTGTGGCTGGGGCCACGCGCTCCGGGTGGGGGCGGCTGAGGCTGCACCTGGGGGCCGGGGTCTGAGCTTCGGGGGCGTCACGGTCACTGAGCAGGTGCTCCGGCAGGCGCACGGGGGGCGGTCTGTTTCTGAGCACCCGCGGATGGAGTCCCTCCCTGTGCCAGCGTCTGTCAGCGCCGTCCCTTGGGGCTGCAGGTGGGTGGGAGGAGCGGGTGGCTGCACAAGGCCTGACCCTCCCGGCCCCTCGGAGGGGGAGGACTGAAGAGGGGCGTGTGCATGCCCGAGATCTCGTGGCAGGCTCACGGCTTTCCGAGAAGCCCTGGGCCCTGTCCGTGCCCACCCCCGCCTCCACCCGCTTCCCATCCCAGGGCTCGCGGGACAAGCTGTCCTGGCCCACCTTGGGCCCAGGCTCTCGCTCTGCAGGGCACGGCCAGCCACTCAGACCTGACGGGACACCTCAGCGAGGCCCCCCACCCTGCACACGCCCAGAGCAGGAGGACCAGGCGCCTCCGTGGGTCCTTGTCGCCTGACTGTGCCCTTCAGCCCTCCCTTGGGCAGGTGCATGCAGCCGTGCTGGGTCTGAACCTCTCGGAGCAAGCGTCCACCTCCTGCGTGGTGCCCGCGTGTCTGCTCTCTGGGGCTCTGTTCTGCCTCAGCCACCGTCCACCCCACTGTTCTTTCTTCTCCCTTCGTTGCCCTCACTGCAGCACCTGTCCGGATGCACGGTCTTCCTACAGCTTGAGAACGTGAGCAGGGCTGTGAGGGACCTGGGTGACCTGCGGGCCACGTCCTCCATGTGGCCTCTCTGAGACTCTGCGCTCCTGAGCTCTTCCCACCGTCCATCTGTCTGGGCCTCCCCTAGGCTCCCCTTCCTGTGGCCATCCTGGGCCTCTCTCTCTCCCATGCTTCTGTCCATCGGCTCCTCACGGGTGAGGCCTGGCTGCACGGCCACGCCCCGGGGACAAGGTGAGGAGCAAGATGCTTGTGTCTCCAAATTCCTAGTGTACTGACCTTGTGCCAACCGCACACAAGTCCTTCCTCCCCCACCGATTTTCACGCCCCCAATTCTCCTGCGTTAACACAGTCCTGTTTTGAGGTTGTCTGTCTGATGTTCGTGGGTCAGTTGTGGTCTGTGCTGGGAGAGGGTCCTGGGGCTGAGCCGTCTCCTGGGCCAGGACGCCACTCCCCGGGGATGGCAGCCCAGGCCGCTGCCCTGCTGGTGGCCCACAGGGAGCACCAGGGGCCAGGCTGCACTCACCATGGCCCCACGGGTCCTGAGCAGACCACGGGGCCTTGTGTGTGTGGCTGTCCCCTCCCCCCAGCCCTGGTAGGGCTGCACTCACAGGTGATGATGTAGAGGTGAGCAGGCTCACTGTGCAGTTGGTCACCCTCTGCGCTCTGCACGGCTGTCACCGAGAGCTGGTACCGCCGCCCTGGCAGCAGGTCCCTCACCGTGTAGGACGTCAGCCTTCCGTTGGGCACGTAGCGGCTTTTGGTGCTCTGGCTGGTGGTCACGTTGATGACGTATGCCTCCAGCAAGGTACTTGGAGTGGGGGTGTCCCAGACCACGTGGGCAGAGGTGGCCGTGACTCTGGCGGCGGTCAGGTTTGCTGGTGGCAGGGGCCCTGATAGGCACAGAGCAGGGGAGGGAGGTGACGGGGGCCGGCGGGGTCTCCTGCCACCGCCACGTTTACAGATCTGACGTGGATTGCCGAAGCCTCGTGCGAAGCCAAGTCTGGTCATTACGGACAACCTTATGGTCCTGAAGGATGGTGTGGAGGGGTGTCTGTAGCAGCATGTCCTCCTGCCCGAGATGCACCCCAGAATGCTGCCCGGTGCACCCACGGAGGCCCCCATGCCTGCGCAGCCTGTCAGCGTGTCCTCCTTTTGATCCCCTAAGCCTGGCCATATGCACCTTCTCCTGGGACACATAAGAGGGGCTGGGCTAGACAGGGAATGGGCCAGGGTCCCAGCCTCAGGGTCAGTGCCAGGACTTGAGCCTGTGATCACCCTTGCCCCACAGGCCATCCATATGCCTCCTCGCTGGGCAAGGCCCCGCCCAGACCTTCCGTCCTCACCAGGCATCCCCCGTGTTCACTGGTCCCCTTGTGCGTGGACCGCACGGCACTCTAGCCCCCTCCCACACGTTGGGCTGGGAGGGCTGGTGAGGGCCAGGTCTCCTGCCCGTGAGACACCATGGAGATTAGGAGTGGACAGCGTGTGCATTCACCGGTGTGCCCCTCTGGCCTTTGGCTTGTGACTCCCATCCGGTAGGAGCCCAGGAGCATCCGGGTGCCGGCTGAATGCGCAAGCAGGGGGCTTCCTGGGAAGGCCGCCTTCCCTGGCACTGGAGGGGAAGAGACCTCTGGGGCACCAGGGCCACTTTGGTAGGACTGGGGCTGGAGGGAGGTGATGGCTGGCAAAGTTCCCTTAAGAGCTGAGCTCATGCCACTGTACTCACGCGTCCACACGTGCAGCGGGGCCGAGGCCAGACTCTCGGTGGGAGGCTCCTGTCCCCCGAGCCCACTGAGGGCAGTCACGTGGATGGTGTATCTCCTTCCTGGCAGCAGGGCCCTGCGGGAGGGGAGGGGAGGGGGAGAGACTCCATTACAGACTGTGACTCCTCCCACACAGGTGGGGGAAGAGGTGTGAGTGGTCCTGCAGGTGGCCCGGGGGGCCTCCACAAGGACCAGATTTGTGGGCTGAGACCTGTGTGCTCCTCAGGTGGGAGCTCCTCCCTGGTCTGTCTGTCTAGAACAGGGCAAGGGTCGAGAAGAGCCCACGCCTGCCTGCGGCGGCTGTAGTGCCCAGGCTGGTGTTCAGACAGGAGAGGCCAGAAAAGGGAGGGCCCTTGGAGGTCATTGTGCAGAAAGGGTTGACCAGCAGGCCCCACTGCCCTCCTCGGGAACGCCCGCCCGCCAGGTGGCCCGCGGCTGGAACTCGTGGATGAGAGGACCTCGCTGCCCCCTGACGTCTGTGCGGTCTGTGCGGTCTGTGCGGCGTGGTTCGAGCTGAGCACCCGCTTCCGCCCGGACACCCGGAATCTACGCCAGGCCCAGGGGGCCCCGTGCCCAGCCCCCGATTAAAACCCCGGGCGCTGCGTCTCTCACAGGCACCTGGTTGTGGCCTGTGCGAGTGCACAGGGAGGGCGCCCGGGAGCTCGGGCCTGCTCCCCCGACTTCTCCCTTCCTGCGCGCCCTACCATTTCTGTGTGGTGAATCCCAGCCGGGAGCGCGGCCTGTGCTGAGTCTCGGGGGGGCCCCCAGTGACTCACCGAGCTGGGTGGTCTTGGGGACCCTGACTCACCAAGTGCCCACCCGGGGCCCCACGTGTGTTTTTGTGACACTGTTCTTCGGAAGTGGGCAGGATGTACATCAAGAAAGGTCACAGCAACACTTAAGAGACAAAGAGAGCAGAGTCTTGTCTCCGGCATAGCAGGCATGGAAAATACGGTGTTGGAAAGTCCGCAAACTAGAAGCAACACAGCTCGGTGGTGCAGAGGGGACCGAGCGCTGTGCCTGGCTCTCCTGCCCTGACCCCTGCAGCGCCTGCCTTCCAGACAGCCCTCCCCATGGCCGTGGCCTGTGGCTGCTCTGGGCAGGATGCTGCTGATCTGGCGACGTGGCCCGCTGCTGTCGGGTGTGGGCAGTTAGGTGGGCCTGTCCTCTACCAGAGCTGTGTGCACGCTGCAGGCACAGGGACCCCAGGCCGTGGCCAGCTAGTCTTCCTTCCCACCCTCCTGTCTTCCATCACCATCCCCAGCAGGTCTCGGAAGCCCCTCTGGCTGGTGAAGGCCCGCGGGGCCGCTGGGGGCTAAGGCCGTGGAGTGTGAGCCTTCGCTGCGGGCTGTCCGAGCACACTCCAGTCCTCAGCCGCTCGGAGCTAGTTTGTAATTCCGTTTGCATCTGATTTGTAATCATTCAGCATAAGATGGTTCTGTGCCCAGTTTAAGGTTTGACCATATTGTTTAAACAGCATAAAAATGTAAAGCAACCGCAGGGGTGCCCTGCGTCTCCCTTTCAGGGGAGGGGCCTGTGTGACTCAGGCCGTGCTGCCCTCCAGGCGGCCCAGTCTCCCTCCTTACCTGTGCGGGAGGCAGCACCTCCCAGAGTTTTCGAGAGTCTCTGCAGCCCCGTGATGATGAGGCAGGGCGGGCAGGTGCCTGGGGGACCCGGGGCGGGGGGAGCGCACACACACACACATCCCTGCTTCTCACGGCAGGCTGGGCAGCTGGGGAATGGCAGGGTAAGGACACAGAGGGAGAGAGGAGGAAGCTCTGGGGCCCCGAGGGAAGGGAAGGCCGGCCCTGTACTCTCACCCGAACGTGAACTTGTCCACGCTCTTGTCCATATCGGTGGACTGGTCCTCCTGGGCCTCGGGATGCCGGATGGACACACGAACGCCGCTGACCGTTGCGTGACGGATCCTGTGCAGAGCCCACCGCACTGAGATGGTGCTGGCTGTCACGTTGGTGACCTCGAGGCCCTCAACGGGGCGGGGTCCTGGGGGGCAATGGGCCCCTCAGCTGATGCTGGCACCTCCTCGTCTCCAGGGGAGGGCAGGGGCTTGAGACAATGAGACAAGGCTCAGGAAGTGTGCTGGGGCTCACAGAGGTGGCCCAAGTGAGGTGCGGGCCCACCTGGGCTTGCTGAGTGCACCCCTTGGCCACAGTGGGACTAGGGGAAGTCAGGCCCCGGACTCCAGCCTGGGGTGGGCGGTGCAGTCAGCTCCACCAGAGGCCTGCAGTCTCGCCTATTTATACACGTTTGGACATGCACGGACCCTGGGAATCCCCTTCCCCTGTGTCTGTCTGATTTGGTCACTGACAGTGAACGTTTGGGTGACGCTTGGGCCAGCGGGCATAGAAGCCGGGAAAGCTCTGGGCTGCCGCAGGGGAGGGTCTGGGTTCAGCACGGGAGCTGGGAGGGGAGCCCTTGGCTCCCTGGGCAGGTGCGGTGCCCGGTCTGGCGGGCAGTGCTGGCTCTGCCCACCGTGATCTCCTGGGGAGACCCCACTCTGATGGGGGAGGGGGAGGGTGCCACTTCTTCCTGAAGCCAAGCTCAGGCTGAGCCCACTCCACCCCGCAAGCTCGCTCGGCCTCCAGCTGCCCAAGTTCGCTGTAGGTGCCTCTTGGCTGTGCTTTCCCACGACACACCTGTCCTGAGTTTCTTATCTCATCTCTCACTTGGCCCTCAATGTCCTCAGGGTTAGTGTCTGGCTCGGGCTGGCAGGTGATGTTAGGGCACCCTCCCTTCTCCCGCTAAGTTCCTCTCCAGGCCTCTGAGCGTCCTCACCTCCCTCCTTACCCAGCCCGAGTCCCCGCCGGTGGGCCATGGCTGTCTGGCCTCACGGCGCTCCTGTGGCTGGCCCCGCCCACCTGCTTTGACCTGTGCCAGCACCTGGCGTGGCGGCCTGATCCGTACTCCTCCCTCCAGCCTCCAGCACCCCCTTCCAAAGTCCCCAGGGTCCCCTGGCCCCTGCCCACCATTGGCTCCTCCCCCGTAGAGCCCAGAAACAGGCAAGCCAGTTAAGGCCCCGAGGTCTCCCTGGGCTAGGTTTCCAGCTACTCTGCAACAGCACTAGAGGCACCCTCTCTGCCCCACCCCCCTTCTCTAGACCCGCCACCAGCAGGCTCCCTCCCTGGCCCCTCCGAGCTGCCGTCTCCCCCCTCAGCATGTTGGGGTGGCCTCCCGGACGCCCCAACATGCGCTGGCTCGTCACAGGTGCCTTCTCAGGGAGACCCCCACTTCTCCCCTAGCCTCACTTCTAAGCCATCGGCTCTTATCTCTGTTAGCCACTGCCCAGGGAACAGGTTAAGGGTCCCCGTGGTGCCTCGGGGTGCCTGGCCAGTGTGCCTCTCCAGGTGGCAGCAGGCACGTCCAGGCGGGCACTCACGTGTGCGGGTGAGGAGCAGCACCGGCCTGCTGATGTCATTCTTGTTGTTGGCGTTGCGCTTGACGGAGAACACGGAGATGTTGTAGGCTCTGCCGGCTGCCAGGGCCCGGAGCTGGTGCGAGGAGCGGCTCCGGTCCACGAAATCTGTGCGGCGGTAGGCACCGTCCGAGGAGGCGTAGGTGACCGCGTAGCCGTCAAGCATCTGCCTGGCGGCCTGGCCTTCAGGCGGGCGCCAGGAGATGGACACCCCACTCTCCTCCACCCGCTCCACCTTGAGGGCCGTTGGCGGGAAGAGCTCTTCAGGGTTTCGGTGGAGAACAAGGGAAGGGGGTGGTCAGCCGTCGGCCACGGAAGCCCTGGCCCCCAGTCAGCTACCTCACCTGGTGGCTCTTGGGCCTGCCACCCTGGGGGGTGGAGGTGGGGCAGCTGCCGGGGGTGGGGAGCCAGCTCCTGTCGCCTGCGATGGACCTCTTCTCTCAGCCTCTGGCCAGTGCCTCCCAGGTCTCAGGTGCGTGCGCACCCGTGACTGCATTTTTGCCTCCCGGAGTATTTTTATAACCCCCCCTGCTTCTTGGGCAGAGCCCGGGTGAGCAGCTGCCTAGACACTCTGCTCTGGGGGGCCGCTCAGCACTGTGGCCTGTCCCCGGGGGCGCCTGTGCCCTCTGAGGGGTGAGGGAGGCCCCGCCCCCCACACTGGTGCCTCTGCCACCTCACCTTTGGCGCAATCCTTGCCCGTGTAGCCCACTTTGCAGGTGCAGCTGTGGGACCCGTTGCTGGCCAGGCAGTAGCCGCGGCCCCCACAGGGGCTGGAGAAGCAGGGGTCGCTCACTGGGAGAGGGGAAAGTATTGGTGAACACTGGGGTTTTAGCAGCTCCGCCAGCGGGACCCTTGTCCTTCCTGTGTGGGTGTGTTTGTGGGATGGAGGTGGCTGGTACCATCACAGGCAGGGATTTAGGAAGTGAAGGAGGGGACATTGTCTGACGGGGATTGCGGGGCTTGCTGGAGGTCCCACTGAGGGGCTGGGCAAGTGTGTCTTTCCTCCTAAGCCGGGCTGTCCCACTGCTGCTCCAAGCCAAGGTGGGCTGGCAGGCGGTGACTCGGGGGCGAGCGCTGTGCTGGCCCCTCCTGGGGGGGCAGCTGGCAGCCGGGCATCCAAGGGCCCCAGCCCTCTGCAGCCTCCCTCTGCGCCAGGGCTGCGGGCACCGAGCGGACCTGGGCTTCCCAGGCCAGGGCCGGGGTCAGCAGGTTCCCAGTGGAGCCTCAGGAAAACAATGGCAAACAACCAATGTGTCCCCTTATCACTGTCACAGCCACTAACCTTGCTCTTCCGGGTGTGCCCCCGCCCACCCCAAGCCTGCGCGGTGAGATCCCCTGGCCGCAAATGGTCCCGCCATGCTTCCGCCCGGGCCCCCTCCCCACCGCCGCCCTGCAGTGCGTGGATGGCACACCTCATCCCCAGCACAGCCCTCGCTGCCCTGCAGCGTGCACCCTACACAGTGCGGTGCCGCCGGCCGGGCCTGGCTTGGGGCCTAGAACAGGATAGGCCAGGATGTGCCCCCAGGACACACCCATCCCAGGAGGAGAGCTGAGGTCAGCAAGTTGGGGCTATTATCGAGGAGGCGGCTCCAGACAGTGGCAAGTCCTATGAAGGGGGAAAAGGTGGGGAGCGTCTCCAGCCGTAAGGAGCCGTCCGTGAGGACTCTGGGGCTGTGGTGAGCTCCGCCCGTCCAGGCTGGACGAGGGGCCAGCCCGAGCCTCCCGGGGGGAGCTGGGGCCGCTGGAGAGGGAGCAGGGACCTGCCCCCACCTCCCTACCTGTCTCGCAGTGGTAGCCGAAGAAGCCCTCTGGGCAGGCGCACAGGTAGGCCCCGCCACCGTTCTCACACCGGCCTCCGTGCTGGCAGGGGCTGGAGTCGCAGGCATCCACCTCTGGAGAATACCCAGAGAGTCGGCCAGAGCCGCAAGGGGGTGTCTGGGGGAGGGAGGAGAGGACAGCGGGAAGAAGGGAAGGGGAACGGAGGAGAGATGCCAGGTGGGGGGGCTGGGCAAACCCCCCTCAGCCCTGGGGTCCCTCCCACCAGGGGGCCTGTCCAGCTGGGCCATGGGCCCCAGCCCCTTCCCTCTGCCCTCTCAGCGGTCCAGGGTCTAGGCTTGTCGAAAACAGGTTTGCCCGGGGTGTCCGGGGCATCGCGATCGTGGGTGAGGGCCCAGCCGCTCAGGGGACCCACCCAAGCGCAGCCCCTACCTGTCTCGCAGTGGACTCCAGTGAAGCCTGCGGGGCACTGGCAGACAAAGGCCCCCGGGAGGTCCCTGCAGGAGCCTCCATTTCTGCAAGGCCGCATTTGGCACTCATCTGTCTCTGCAGAGACAGGGGCACTTGTCTGTCTCTGCAGAGACAGGATAGGAGGCTGCGTGGCCCTACATGGGCCCTGCACGGGATGACACAGCCCTGCACGGGCTCCACACGGGCCTCCACCACACCCAGGGTTCCACGTGTGCCCTGCGGCTTCAGCCTGACACCCACCCTCTCCGCTGTGTGCCCGGCAAAGGCTCACCCCCAGGTCACTCCAGCATTTCCCTTCCAGGCTTCTCAGGGGCCCGGAGGCATCCTGGGCCCGGCCCTCCCTGGGGCGGTGTCAGAGTCCTACCTAGGTGTGGAGGGCACAGGGCTCGCCCGTCAGTGTACCCCAAAGGCCTCTCCCCTCCCTCTGCTGGCTTGGAGCACAGGACCAGGGGTGGTCAGGATGTGACTCTCTCCACCCCACCTCCTCCACCCCTGAGGCGGAGGCTGCAGAAGGAGGGGCTGCGAGAGGAGGTCAAGGTCAGCTTGTTCAGCTGCGCTGTCCGTCTCTCTGGGGAGGTGGAGGCAGAGATGTTTGTAAACCTCTGTCTTTCTAGAAGTCGGAGAGGCAGGGGTCCGAGGGCCGGCAGTGGTGGGCCCGGCAGCCTGGGCAGGAGGGGCTGGAGCTGTGCCCCGCAGTCTTACTCAGCTCACAGTGGGCTCCTTTGCGCCCTGTGCTGCAGACGCACAGGTACCTGGCAGGAGCCCCCGTGCAGCTCTACCAGCTTCCGAGGGAGGGGCGCCCAGGTGCACGGGCACCAGGGGAGACCCCCAAGAATAAAGCAGTGTTGTGATTGGAGGCAGTGGCTTGAAGCCGAATAAGATGGACATAAATCAGCTTTGTTCGAGGAGACAGACAGAAGTCTCCAGCACCTCTCAGTGCCCGGAGAGGCCAGAAACCAGGCAGGGTGGGGGGGACACCCTGGAGAGGAAGCAGCGGCAGCAGGCCCGGGGACAGCGGGCGCGCATGACGACCCGAGGGCTCGCAGAGGTGGTGTGGGACTTCACCCCAGTGGCTCTCGGGTGGCCAGGCCCAATCTTGTTCGTTCGATGCACAGCAATCCCATATGAAACCCGCGCAATGGGGACGGGGCCCTCCCTTTGAAGTATTTGCCACAGGCTCACTTTTTCTTTTAAACTGGGAAGTGTACTTCCGAATTCAAAATTTTCAACATCTAAAAGTTTACTGTTCCTGCTCAAAATGCAGATGAGTAAGTAACGACGCCTGGGAGCTACAATGTCCACCGGCTCACCGGCACGTGCCCCTCCCCACCCCCGGGGATGGAATTTTCAGGGCCACGATCTCGTTACCTCTTCCGTGTTTCGATTTTTGTGAATCACCTAAACATGTATGGTTTGTTTGTGCTACATATGAACTTTACTGATAAGATACTGGGGTATAGGGACTCTTCTCTTGGAAGGCGTGAGGGGCCTCCGCATCTCCGGGGTCTCTGCTTTCTGCTGCGTGAACGTGGGGGCGGCGGTGGGATCCGTGGTGCGACCACACCATACTTTGTCCGGTGTCGTTTGCTGGGCCTTTGGGTTGGTTGTGGACTTTTTGTTATGATAGAAACCTGCTTCTGTTTTTTTTTTTTTCCTTTCCTAGCTCCTGGTATAAGTGTGCTAAGCCTACAGGTGGAATCACGGACACACAGCTTATACGCATGGTCAGCTGGACAGGCAGACTGTTAGACCCTTTTCAAAGTGTTCCCCCGACTTACACTCCCTCCAGCCGTTGCTAGGAAATCCTGCCCATCCACGTTTTCACCAGCAGATGGCTTCTTAGGTTTGTCAACTGCCTCCGTGAGCTTTTGATGTGCCGCTCACTGATTACTAATACTTCTTGTTTTTGTTGGCTGTCAGTATCTCCTCTTCCACGAAGGGCTTACTCGGGTGTTTTGCCAGTTTTCCTATTGGGTTGATCATTCTTTTCTTATTCATTCACAGAGTTCTTTATATATTCTCGAAACCAGTTTTATATAAATACATCTTTTCCCGCTTTGTCGCTTATATTTCACTTTCTTCCTTAGGGCTGATGATTTTAAATTCATATTTATATAGTCAAATTTGTCCATTTTTTTTCTTTGATAGTGCTTTTTTTCAATGTTTATTTATTTTTGACAGAGAGAGAGAGAGAGAGAGAGAGACAGAGCATGAGTGGGGGAGGGGCAGAGAGCGAGAGAGAGAGAGAGAGAGAGAGAGAGAGAGAGCGAGGGAGACACAGAATCCGAAGCAGGCTTCAGGCTCCGAGCTGTCAGCACAGAGCCCAATGCGGGGCTCGAACTCACAGACCGCAAGATCATGACCTGAGTCGAAGTCAGACACTCAACTGACTGTGCCACCCAGGTGCCCCTTTGATAGTGCTTTTTTGTGGCTTAAGAAAACTTTCCTAATCCCAAGGCCAAAAGATACCTATACTTTCCACATAAAATTTTATAGTTCTAGAAAAACATTTAAGTCCTTAATCTGGAATGAATTCTCGTGTGTGGTGAAAAGCAGGGGACAATGTAATATTTTTCCAAACGCATAACCATTTTACTCCAGCTGTCAAGAAGACGGTCTCCAATGCTCTTTTAGAGGTTTGTAGTTTTAGCTTTTACATTTATGTCTACAATTCATTTCACACATGTAAAAATGTATCATGTTTTTGGTGCTGTTACACACAATATTGTTCATTTTATTTTATTTTCCAAGTGTTCACTGCCAGAATATGAAAATACCAAGGTTCTGTAATGTCGTCCTGTGTCCTGTGACCCACTTGAATTTGCTTATTTGTTCTATAGCTTCTTTTGTAGAATTTCTTAGGATTTCCTATGTGCATGATCATGTCCCCTTCCTTTCCAGTAGATGTGACTTTTATTTCCTTTCCTTGGCTGTGGCACCGTCTGGGAACTCCTGGGCAATGCTGGAAGGAATTGGTGAGACGGACACAGTTGCCTTGTTACTGATTGCAGCCAGATGTCTCCCACCGTGAAGTCCGTTGTTAGCAGTTGGTGTTTCATGGATGCCCTCATCAGGTTAAAGATCTTCCCTTCCGCTCTTAGCTTAGTAAGAGTCTTTAACAGTAGTTGAATATTTTGAAATGACTTTTCTGCTTCTGTTGAAATGACTATATGGTTTTCTTCTTCCTATCCTAATATGGTGAATTACATTTTTCAAGTATTAAGCCAACCTGTGTTCTTGAGATAACTCCCACTTGGTCATGATATATCATACTTTTTATGTAACACTGGGTTTGATTTAGTAATACTTTGTTAAGATATTTATGCTCATGTTGGTAAGGAATATTAGTCTCTGATTTCATTTTTTAAAATAACCTTTCTGTCTGCTTTTGTATCAAGGCAATACTGGTCTCACAAAATGAATCGAGAAGTACTCTTTCTCCTGTATTTTCTAAAAAAGCTTGTGTAGGGTTAGTATTATTCTTTCCTTCAGTGTTTGTTAGAATTCATCTATGAAGCAATCCAGTCTTGCCATTTTCTTGCAGAAAGGTTTTAAATTATGAATTAAATTTCTTTAGTAGATACAGAGCTATTCGTATTTTTTATTTATTTTTCTGTCATTTCTAGTAATTCGTGTCTTTCAAGGTAGTCCCTTTTCTTGCCCTTGCCAGGTACATTGGCCTACTGTCGTTCACAATATCTCTTTGTTGTCCTTTAAATGCTGGTAGGATCCTAAGTGATGACACTTCTTTAATTCTGATATTGCTAGTTTTTCGTTTTTATTTCTTGATCAGTATAGCTAGAGGTTTGTCAATTTTATCGAGCCTTTCAAGGAACCACCTTTCAGTTTCATTGGTTTTCTCTGCGTAGGTTTTTTTATAATTACGTTTTCGATTGTTGAGATATTAAAATGTAATTGTGTTATAATAATCTATATCCACTAAACATACTACGTTTCCTGTCATTTTCAGTGGTTTGCCCGCAGGTTAAAGACAACCTTATCAGCTACAAATACTGACATTTTACCTCCCTATTTAGTATTCTCATGACTTTAGTTTCTTTTTCTTTATTGCACTGGCTAATACTTGAAATATAATTTTGATGAGGCTTAGTGACAGTGGGCATCCTCGTCCCCAATTTTAAGAGGAATGTCTATTTAGGATAATGTTTACTTGGGGTTTGAGGAGAAGCATAGTAAAACTGCTTCAGAAGCTAATTTCCTTCCCCCTGTTGGCCGCTCAGTGTGTTTGAGTCAGATCACCAGAAGCACAGCTTTTGAAGTCCAGATCCTACCTCTGTATAACAAGGGTCAGGACAGTCATTGTTCCACAGCTCTCTCGATGTGACCTGTAGTCCTTCCTCTGTAAGGTGTGAAGTCTTATAGCTTGGCTGCACACAGTGTGACCAGTCTGGCTGTGCCCAGCCTAAGCACACCTCTCTGTGGGATGATGCACACTTTGGGCGTTGTGTGGATTCTGCTCCTTCTCTCTTTTAAGCTTTTCCTCCAGTAAATCCTATATATTTTATACCACATGGCACTGCAGGTGTGTGTGTGTGTGTGTGTGTGTGTGTGTGTGTGTGTGTATTATTTTTATCTGGTAAGGAAGTACATTTTGATTCCTTATTTGGTAAGAATTTATTTCATGAATGGGTATAAATTTTGCCAAATGTTTATTATGCACTTATTTAGATACTTACATGCTTTTTCTCCTTCAGTTGGCTAATAGAGCAGGTTTTCCTAATATCGAACTATTCATGGCAACAACCCAGCTTGATAATGGCATGTATAGTCTTCATAGACCATCGAGTTTCTGCATCTATGTCCATATGTTTAACAGACTCATGGCTTACTTTTTCCCACTGTCCATATCTGGTGTTGGCAACGAGATTATACTGGCCTCATAGAACAGGTCGGCACATACGCTTTATATTCTACTCTCCAGAGAGCCTATATAATGATGCAGTGATCTGTTGGTTGGCAATTTGGTAGAATTTACCTATAACATTGTTTGGCCCTGGAGTTTCTTTGTGGGAAAATGCTTTAACTGCTGCTTCAATACCTTTAGACCTTTATAGAATTATGTAGGCTTTCTACATTTCCTTGAGTCCTTTTTGGTAAGTTATATTTTTCTGTGACTATGTCCATTTCCGCTAAGGTTTCAAATTTATTTGTATAGACTGGTTGATAGCATTCTCATTATCTTTTTAATCTCTGTTATATCTGTGGCTATGTAATTTTTTTCATTTATAAGGATTTTTATTTGTGCTCTTTGTTTTTCTTGATCAGTTGATCGAAGTTTGTCCATTTTCATAGGCTTTTCAAAGAACTGATTTTGGTGTTCTCTGTACTTTTGACTTATGTTTCGTTAATTATGGCTCTTGTGTTACCTTTTTCTTTCTACTTTGTTTGCATCATTTGTTGTCCTTTTCCTAACTTCTAAACTCAGACATTTAATTCATTAATTTCTGAACTTTTCTTATTGTGGATTTAAAGCTGTAAATTTCTAGGGGTGCCTGGGTGGCTCAGTCAGTAGAGTGTGTACCTCTTGATCTTGGGGTTGTGGGTTTGAGCCCCCACACTGGGTGTAGAGATTACTTAAAAATAAAATCTTAAAAAAAATAAAGCTGTACATTTCCCCCGAAGCACTGTTTTTGCTACATCACACAAGTTTCTGTATAGAAAATGATCGTTAATATGCACTTAAAATTTGTAACTGTCCACATTTCCTCTACCGATAAGTTAGTTCAAAGTATCTCTAAAAATACCTAAACATGGAGATTTAAAATTTATCTTCTTCTTCTTCTTAGTAACATAATATTTTCTGTGTGTTCAGGGAATGAATTAGTTCAAATTGTTAGCTGTATTATTCAGATCTTCTTTTTGCTTATTGTTTTTTTGGCTTCTTAACCCGAACTAATTGAGGGAGGTGGTTCAAGATTTCCCAGTGTTGAGGTGAATCTGTCAGTTTCCTCGCGCAGTCTGTTAATGTCTGCTTTGTATGTATTGAGACTATTGCATTAGACGCTGGAATGTTTATAACGATCTTCTTGGTGAATTGAACCAATTATTGGAGGAGACCCTCTCGTTCTTAATGATGCTTTCCGTCTGACAGTCTATTGTGGCTGATAGTAGTGTAACTAAACCAGCTTTATTTCTGTATGTGTATTTACGTGACATTTTTTCCATACTTGTACTTTGTTGTTGTTCTTCTGATTTAGGAGTGTCTCATCTACGAAAGTATAGCTTGTTTCGTTTTGTTCTGGAAAAGATCTGGCAATCTCTTACATGGCAAATTTAGCTCATTCGTATTGACTTGTATTTTTTCTATCATGATCTTAGCTGTCACTTTTTTCTTCTTTTTTTTTCTATCTCCTTTTAGATAGTGACAGACTTTACTATAGTATGTGATAATTCTCCCTTCTCCTATTGCTTACAGAATATTCTAGGTTTATCTTACTATTTGAATAACTACCCCCCCACCCCCCAATACTCTTTTTTGGTCAGCCTCTGAAGCTGTTTTTGTAAGAGGATATTTTTTATTATGCCCTCACATTTGAATAATTTGACTAGATAAAAATTTTTAGGTCTTAAGTTTATTTATGTCAATATTTATCTTGTGGTATTTGCTGAGCTTCTTGGATTTGTGGGTCGACATATTTCTTCATTTTTAGAAAATACTCAGTCATTCTCTCTTCAAATATTTCTTTTGCCTCTTCTGCCCTCTCTTTCTGGGACTCCCAATTGTGTGCCTGTTTGCTCGATATTTCCAAATCAGAGATTTCTTATGCTCTGTTGTTTTTTTAAAAATTCATTTATTGGTGGCTCAGTCAGTTAAGCGTCTGACTTCGGCTCAGGTCATGATCGTGGGGTTCATGAGTTCGAGCCCCGCGCCGGGCTCTGTGCTGACAGCTGGAGCCTGGAGCTGCTTCAGAATCCGTGTCTCCCTCTCTCTGCCCCTCCCCTGCTCGTGCTCTTGTCTCTCTCAAAAATAGATAAGCATTAAAAAATGCTGAAAATTCACTCATAAGTAATTCACAGTTCATTTTTTCCTCTGATCTTTAGTTTTAATCATTTTGTTGACTTGTCCTTGAGGTCCGTGATTTTCTTCCGTTGTATCCATCCTATGGGGGAGCGTATCCAATCAGTCTTCACTTTAGATGTTGCACTTTTAATTTTGTTACTTTGAGAAGTTTTCTTTATTCTGCTCAAATGTGCTGTTCTCTCACTCTTTTGCTTCTCTTGAACGTATTTATAATGGCTTTTTTAAAGTCCTTGCTGCTAACGCAGACGTGTGGGTCATCCGCAGGCCTGTTTCTTCTTGAGATGATACGTCATAATCTCTTGCTTCTTACACATACTGTGTACAAGACCAGAGAGCCCGAAGCAGAAAATACCTACCCTGTACCAAGCATGGGCTTGCTCCACTCTGCACTGGGCAGCTAGGCTGAGGAGCTGATCTCTGATATCATCAGGAAGTGAGCTGGGCTGGGCCTGGTGCACTGTGCTCGTTAGTGCCAGTCCCCGATTGGCTTTAGATGCTTGAGGGTTGGGACAGGCCTCTCCCTCCGGCTAGACTGGAGACCTCAGCCTTGGGAGAGTATGAGATCTCTCTTTGCTTTCCAGACCAGCTCCTGGCTTCCCGTGCACTTCGTAAAAGTGCCGTCGGGGAGAACTGGCGGGTGCCGAGCACTTGCCCTGCATCTGCGACCCCTGATGCCAGCCCATCATGCTTGCTCACGTAGTCATTATTTTAAGGATTTTTTCTGTTTGTCTCTGATAATCTTAAATTTGGCTGTAATGCGCTAATGTCCCTCTTTTCTCCTGTTTGATGTTCCAGGCCCGTCAGGCCGTGGGGCTCACCTGTCATTCTGGAAACTGAGCTCCACAGTTGGTCAAACGTTTCCTTGCGTTTTTATTTTTCTCTCATCTTGCACTCCCGCTGCCTCAGTGCTGGCACATCTGCTTCCACCCTCCACAGCGCCTGCATTTTCTCTCTGATCTACACACGCCTCCCTGCTCCTCTGGGGGAGAATTCCTCAAATGGACCTATCAACTCATTAACTTCATCTGTATCCATTTGTAAATTGTGACTGTTGTTTCAACTATTAGGGTTCTTCAGTCTTCTTTTTTCCACTTTCTTTTGTGAAAAATGATTTATCGACCCTGTTTTTTTACGACCAGTGGCCATGTTCTCTTCTGTATATCTGCCATGCCTATTTCTATGCTCGTCCACCTTCTTTCTTCTGCTCCTAAATATTTGTCTGGACTTTATTGCTGTTATTGTTGGAGAGGGGTGTTCTCCCAGACAGTAACCACCAGCCCCGTGCGCTTGGAAGGATAGGAGGAAAGCATAGACACGTGGGGCTAGGCAGCCCCATCCATCCTCCAGAATTCTTCACCTGTGTGGGGTCGCACGGCATGGGCTTTGCAGAGTGCTGGGAGAGAGCGGCACTGTGTGCCGCCCCCGCCCCCCCCCCCCCCCCCCCCCCCCCGCCCCATCTCTGGGTGCTGTCATGGTCCCTGAGCTACTTTGTTTAAAATTCCTTGCTTTGTGAAGATGTGTTAACATCACACAGATTTTCTGATGGGCGGAGTTAGGGATGCAGTGGAATACACATGCAGTTGTGTAAGTGACCCCATGCCTGCAGGGGCGTCAGGTAGACGGGGGCCGCCCCAGGCCATGCACCTGGCACACTCTGGGAGCCTGGAGGTGACGCTGTCTGGAGCGGACCTCCTCCAACAGCTGTGGGTGTCCTGGGGGCCTTGTTCAAAGGAGGGTCTGCTTCCAGGGGGGAGGCCAGGGCCAGAGGCAGGAGATAGGCCCTGAATCCCCCATCTGCCCTTGAGAACCCTGCCCTGGGGCCACCTCCTGGTCTGAGCTGCTTCATCTGCACAGTAGGCATATGAGTTGGACACCTCGCTCTGAGGACAGGGAGGCCCTTAGTGAACAGTCATCAGCGCCTCCACCAGGGTAGTGACCTGACTTTGCAGGGAGGAAGGGGAGGACCAGGGTCAGAGCTGTGGCTCCTGTGCTCCTCTGGGTGGCCCCGATGAGAGGGTTGTGGACCTCACCGGTTGAGCCCACCCACCCGCCCACCCTGCCCCGGAGGGCCTGCGGATCACCGTGGCACTGTGGAGGTTCGCTCCAGACGCCCTGTGGCTGGCAGACTCGGACGTGGTTGGGGGAGCTCAGGCTGTAGCCGTGGTCACACTTGTACAGGGCCACCGAGCCCAGCCGAGTGCCGTTAAAACGCAGCGTGGCATGCTTCACCTCCGCTGGGGGGCCGCAGTCCACCTCTGTAAGGACACAGCGGCCCTGTCCTGCACTGAGATTCGTCTGCCGGAGGCCTCTCCGCCGGCTTTGGCCTCTGCCCCACCGGGCCTCAGGGCCTGGGACCCTTCTCCCCTCCCCTCTGCCCTCTGCCCCGCCACTCTGCCCTCTGCCCCGCTGGGCCACAGGGCCTAGGACCCTTCTCCCTGCACAGCCCTTCCGGGTGGAAGTGCCTTGACTTCCAGGGCTGGCTGCCCGTCGGATTTTCCTTCTTCCCCCTCCCCTCCTCTGCTCTTTCGGGATTAGGAAGAGATCCCGTCCCTCCACCCCAACCCCCAGCCCTCTCACCCGCCTGGCACCGGCGTCCCATGTACCCTGCTCGGCAGCGGCAGGAGAAGTCTGTGCCTAGGTCCTCACAGGTACCCCCGTTCGAGCAGGGGCTCCGGAAGCAGGGGGACGGGGCTGCAAGGACACAAGGGGTCACCATCACTGGGACCTCCCCGACGGCCTCTAGGCTCCACGGGAGCTCTGCCTCCCACTCCTCCAGAGCGGGGCCACCCCTGCCCACTGGGAGGACATGCTGCCCCAGGTGCCCTGGCCCGCTGGCCTCTACCCGCCTTACCTATCTCGCAGTGCCGCCCGGAGAAGCCTGGGGGACAGTCGCACTTGTATTTGCCGATGTAGTGAAAGCAGGTGCCGCCATTGTGACAGGGGCCCGAGGCACATGAGTCTGGCTTCCCTGGAAACAAAGGGGCCCCATCAGAGTCGGGTGTCGGGTGTCCTGCACCCACCGCCCAGCGCCCCTCCCCTGCCCCTCCCACACCCCAGAGCTGGTGGGCCTTGGGCCCCCCCAGCCCTTCCAGGCTGACTCCAGCTGGCAGGAGCGCACCGATCTCGCAGTGCCTCCCGGTGAAGCGGTACGGGCAGCTGCAGTGGTATTCGCTGCCTGCCTCCTTGCACGTGCCCCCGTTCCGGCAGGGCCCCGAGCTGCACAGGCGTGGCCGGGCTGCGTGGGGTGGGGGAGAGAGAGAGACACACACACACACAGAAGTGGGTGCACAGGGGTCAGCCTCCAGCCCTGCGGCACCCATGATACCCTGCTTACCTCTTCTTGGCCTGCGGGCCCCAGGGGCCCAGAAGGCCCAGGCCCTTGGGGGCCCCCTGCCCACCCTTCCTCTCTCTCTGCCCAGGTTCTGGGGCCCACTGGGCCCTTCCTGGTGGAGACCTGGCCCCACAGTGCAGCAGACACTGCAGCCCTGCTTCCTGCACGGCAGGTGAGTGACAGCCAGCAAGGAGCCCGGTTGCAGCTGATACGACACTGGGATCCACAGCAGTCCATTTTTTTTTAATTTCTTTTTTTTTTTAATTTAAATTTTAGTTAGTTAAGGTACAGTGCAATATTGGTTTCATGAGGAGAATTCAGTGATTCATCCCTTTGTACCACATCCAGGACTCATCCCAAGTGGTCTCCTAATGCCCATCAGCCATCTAGCCCCTCCCCCCACCCTCCTCCTCCATAACCCTCAGTCTGTTCTCTATCGTTAAGAGTCTCTTATGGTTGACTCTTAAATACAGACAACAGACTGAGGGTGGATGGGGGGGTGGGGGAGAGGGGAGATGGGTGATGGGCATCGAGGGGGGCACTTGTTGGGATGAGCACTGGGTGTTGTATGTAAGCGATGAACCACGGGAATCTACTCCAAAAACCAAGAGTACACTTTACACGCTGTATGCTAGCCAATTTGACAATAAATTATATTGCAAAAAAAAAAGGGTCTCTTATGGTTCATTTCCCTCTTTTCTCTTCCCCCCACTTCCCCTGTGTTCATCTGTTTCTAAAATTCCACATAGGATTGAAAGCATATGATATTTGTCTTTCTCTGATTGACTTATTTCACTTAGCATAATACCATCTAGATCCATCCACATTGTTGCAAAGGGCAAGATTTCATTCTTTTTGATGGCTGGGTAATGTTCTATTGTGTATGTGTATATATATCACATGTTCTTCATCCGTTTGTCAATGGACATTTGCATTCTTTCTATAGTTCGATTCTTTCTATTGGCTAATGTTGATAATGCTGATGTAAAACACTGGGGTGCATGCACCCCTTCAAATTCGTATTCGTGTATCCTTTGGGTAAGTACCTAATAGTGTAATTGCTAGGTTGTAGGGTAGTTCTAGTTTTAGTTTTTTGAGGAACTCCACATTGTTTTCCAGAGTGGCTGCACCAGTTTGCGTTCCCACCAGCAGTGCAAGAGGGTTTCCCTTTCGCTGCATCCTCACCAACACCTGTTGTTTTTTGTGTTGTTAATTTTAGCCATTCTTACAGGTGTGAGGTGGTATCTCATTGTGGTTTTGATTTGTATTTCCCTGACGATGAGTGATGTTGAGCATCTTTTCACGTGTCTGTTGGCCATCCGGATGTCTTCTTTGGGAAAGTGTCTGTTCATGTCTTCTGCCCATTTCTTTTTTTTTTTTTTATACATTTTTTTTTCAACGTTTATTTATTTTTGGGACAGAGAGGGACAGAGCATGAACGGGGGAGGGGCAGAGAGAGAGGGAGACACAGAATCGGAAACAGGCTCCAGGCTCTGAGCCATCAGCCCAGAGCCTGACGCGGGGCTCGAACTCCTGGACCGAGAGATCGTGACCTGGCTGAAGTCGGACGCTTAACCGACTGCGCCACCCAGGCGCCCCTGCCCATTTCTTAACTGGGTTGTTTTTTGGGTGTTGAGTTTGAAGTTCTTTATAGATTTTGGATATTAACCCTTTATCAGATACGTCATTTGTAAATATATTCCCCCATTCCACAGGCTGCCTTTTAGTTTTGTTGAGTGTTTCCTTTGCTGTGCAGAAGCTTTTTATCTTGACCAGGTTCCAACAGTTCATGTTTCCTTTTGTTTCCCTTGCCTCTGGTGATGTGCCTAGCAAGAACTTGCTCTGGCCAAGGTCAAAGAGGTTGCTGCCTGTGTTCTCCTCTAGGATTTTGATGGTTTTCTGTCTCACATTTAGGTCTTTCATCCACTTTGAATTTATTTTTGTGTATGGTGTAAAAAAGTGGTCCAGTTTCATTCTTCCGTGTGTCACTGTCCAGTTTTCCCAACACCATTTGTTGAAGAGACTGTCTTTTTCCCATTGGATATTCTTTCCTGCTTTGTCGAAGATGAGTTAACCATACAGTTGTGGATCCATACTCTGTTCCGTTGATCTGTGTGTCTGTTTTTATGCCAGTACCATACTGTCTTGATGACTACAGCTTTGTAATACAGCAATTATAATGCTTCTAGCTTTGTTTTTCTTTTTCAGAATTGCTTTGCCTATTCGGCTCTTTGGTTCCATGCAAATTTTAGGATTGTTTGTTCTAGCTCTGCAAAAAATGCTGAGGGTATTTTGACAGGGATTGCATTAAATGTGTAGATTGCTTTGGGTAGTATAGACATTTTAACAATGTTTGTTCTTCTAATCCATAAGCATGGAATACTTTCCCATTTCTTTGTGTCTTCTTCAATTCCCTTCATAAGTGTCCTATAGTTTTCAGGGTATGGATCTTTTACCTTCTCGGTTAGGTTTACTCCTATGTGTCTAATTGGTTTTGGTGCAATTATAAATAGGATCAAGTTCATGATTTCTTTTTCTGCTGCTTTGCTAATTGGTGTATAGAAACGCAACCAATCTCTGTCGATTTTATATCCTGCAGCTTTGCTGAATTCATGTATTAGTTCTAGCAATTTTTTGATAGTCTTTCGAGTTTTCTACATAGAGTGTCATGTCATCTGCAAAATAGTGAAAGTTTGATTTCTTCCTTGCTGATTTGGATGCCTTTTGTTTCTTTCTGTTGTCTGATTGCTGAGGCGCAGCTTTCCAGTACAATGTTAAATAGTGATGGTGAGACTGGACAACCCTGTCTTGTTCCTGGCGGAACAAGTAGGGGAAAGGCTCTCAGTTGTTCCCCACCGAGGATGATATTATCTGTGGGTCTTTTGTATGTGGCCTTTATGGTGTTTGAGGTATATTCCTTTTCTCCCTCCTTTGTTGAGAGTTTTTATCAAGAATGGAGGCTATGTTTTGTCAGATGCTTTTTCTGCATCTATTGACAGGATCATAGGGTTCTTACCCTTTCTTTTATTAACGTGGTGTATCGTGTTGCACCAACATGATATTTGTAGATATTGCACCAACGCTGCAGCCCAGGAATAAATCCCATTTGATCATGGTGAATAATTCTTTTAATGTACTGTTAAATTCAGTTTGCCAGTATCTTGTTGAGAATTTTTGCATCCATCGTCATCAGAAATATTGGCCTATAATTCTCCTTTTTAGTGGAGTCTTTGGTTTTGGAATCAAGGTAATACTGGCTTCGTGGAATGAGTTTGGAGGCTTTCCTTCCATTTGTATTTTTTGGAACAGTTTGTGAAGAGTAGGTATTAATTCTTCTTTAAGTGTCTGTTAGTGGGACGGCTGGGTGGGTCAGTTGGTTAAGTGTCCGACTTCGGCTCAGGTCATGATCTCGTGGTTTGTGGGTTTGAGCCCGTGTCTGGCTCTGTGCTGACAGCTCAGAGCCTGGAGCCTGCTTCGGATTCTGTGTCTCCTTCTCCCTCTCAAAAATAAATACACATTAAAATACTTTAAATGTCTAGTAAAATTCCCTGGGAAGCCATCTAGCCCAGGAGTTTTGTTTGTTTGGAGATTTTTTGTTTGTTTGTTTGGAGATTTTTGATTATAGATTCAATTTCTTTGCTGGTTATGGGCCTGTTCAAATATTCCATTTCTTCTTGTTTGAGTTTTAGTAGTTGTGAGTTTCTAGGAATTTGTCCATTTCTTCCAGATTGCCCAGTTTGTTGGCATATCATTTTTCACAGTATTCTTTTATAATTGTTTGTATTTCTGTGGTGTTGGTTGTAATCTCTCCCCTTTCATTCATGATTTTATCTATTTGGGTCCAGTCTGGACAGGGGTTTATTAACTTTGTTTATTCTTTCAGAGAACCAGCTCTTGGTTTCATTGATCTGTTCTACTGTTTTGTTTGTTTCTATATTGTTTACTTCTGCTCTAATCTTTATTATTTCCCTTCTTCTGCTGGCTGTGGGCTTTATTTGCTCCTCCTTTTCTAGTTCCTCTAGGTGTAAGTTTTGCTTGTGTATTTGGAACCTTTCTCACTTCTTGAGATAGGCCTGAATCACAGCAGTCCATTTTGGTTTTTGTTTTCTGTGCCTGTTCCGGCACGGACGCATGTTCTCTGGGTCCCAACAGCTTCCCAGGGCCCCGAGGGGCTCACGTGCCCATGCCTGCGCTTGAGGCGTCCACGATTTATAGATGTGAATCGAATGGCACGTCGGTCTCTCCACCCTGAGGAATGGCACCTTCGCAGGCCCCGGGAGGAGTTAGAGCCTCAGCTTCCTTCACTTTTTTGGGAAAAGTGTGCAGCAGGAAGGGGGCCTGCCCGCCGCACTCAGGCTTCTCTCCCCACCACCCCACACCTTGCCCGGCCTCACAGGCTGCATGCCCAGATTCCAGCCACCCACCCCTGAGAGCAGCCACCCCGCAACCCCACCTTGGGGCGCCTTTGTCAAAGGCACAGGACCTCAACTGCACGTGCAGAGGGCCGAGCCCGGGGGCTTCTCTTTGGAAATTCCCTCCTCCTCCTACGGGGTGGCCAAAGCTGTGGGGGCTCCCTGGGTCAGAGTGGCAAGGGCGCTCTGCCCTCGGGGCCCCCTTGGGAGCGGAAGAGACTTCCAGGTAAAGCCACCGAGGCCTCTGTTCGGACAGTTGAGGGCAGCAGGAGGCCTAGAGGGCTGTGTGTGGCCCAAGCACTGAGCACCGGGACAGAGGCCCCGGGCCGGCCCGGCTCTGACCGAGGGGTGCCGCTGTACAGCCCTGAGCTTGGCTTCTGCCTGCACGGAAAGGACGGTCCAGGTTGGGCACGGGTGAGGACAGCGATGCCTGCCACGTTCTTTTGTGTTTGTTGATTGTGAGGGAGAAAGAGAACGAGCAGGGGAGAGGGCCAGAGAGGATCCCAAGCAGGCTCCGTGCCGCCAGCACAGAGCCCAACATGGGGCTTGAACTCATGAACCGTGATCTCATGGCCTGAGCCGAAATCAAGAGTCCCACACTCAACCGACTGAGCCACCCAGGTGTCCCACCCACCACGTTCTTAGACAACTCTTATGTGTTCTTATGCGCTCTTAAGTGGCTGTATGTTGACATTTCCCAGGTTCAGTTAGATTTAATAAAGTCCTAATTAAATTGAAAAATCAAGGATTCTAAAATCCATTCAAAAAATGCTGAGCAGGAAATGAAGCCTATTCCGAGGAAAACCAAGGGAGTGGCCAGGAGGCCACAGAGTAGAACTATGAACCAAATAAGCAACACTTGGGTGGGGAGATGGTGCTGGCATGAAACACTGAGCGTGAGTGACCAAGATGATTCAGGGTGAGCAGGGCCTCTGTGCCATGTCCTGCCCTCCGGCCCCTCCCCCTCCTCCTATCCCCTGCCCTCTGGCCCCTCCCCCGCCCTCCTATCCCCTGCCCTCCGGCCCCTCCCCCACCCACCTATCTCCTGCCCTCCCACCCCTCCCCTGCCTTCCTATCCCCTGCCCTCCCATCCCTCCCCTTTCCTCCTCACCCTGCCCTTCCACCCCTCCCCTGCCCTCCTATCCCTGCCCTCCCCACCTTTCTCGCAGTGCCTGCCATGGAACCCTCGGGGGCACTCGCAAGTGTAGGAGTCCTCGTGGGCGTCACAGGAGCCTCCGTTGAAGCAGGGGTCCGAGTCACAGGGTGATGGCAGTGCTGGGGGGACAGAGGGTGGTCACCCTGACTTCCCAGCTGGAACCGAGGCCACTTAAAATACACAATTTGTGGGATTGTGGGGTGGGGGGTCTTAATTCTTTACACCAGCCTCTAAGGCCCTTCCCTGGAAATTCTTTTATTCTCAAATTTTCCAGAATTCATCCTACCTCTTGTATGAGCTAGGAAGAGTTGTGGTACGTAGATGTTTCTGTACGAGCACCACCATCGTCATCACGTGTAATTATATGTTACGTAAGTCAGCCATGACTTCTCCGTATACCAACACACACACAGGAGTAAGTATTTAATCACACATACTGACTTCGGCTCGTGTGAAAGATTTTCATAGCCGAGCCAGGGGCTCAGGGAAGAGCTCGCAAGCATCTAGACATGACTTTCAGCTGTGAACTTCTGTGTCCAGCTGTGACACGGTAGGGGGTGGCGTCACACACAGGGCCTCCGGTGGCCTGTAGGGAAGCCCCGGCCTCCGCTTGCTGTGCCCCCACTCCTCCTCCTAACGCCGCCCCCCCCCCCCCGTGCCGCTAGCCCCGCCCCCAGCTCACAGTGGCTGACGTTGTGGTCAGTGTGGCAGACGCAAAGGTAGCTCCCCCCGTACTCCATGCAGTAGCCCCCGTCCGGGCACTGCGTGTTCATGTTGCAGGGCGTGGCTGTGACTTCTGCAGGGAAGGAAGAGGCCCGTGTGTTTCCCTGGGGACTTGGAGTCCTCGGGAAGGAGCAGGTGGCCAGCCCCACACCCTGGGGTGGGAGCGGGGGATCACGGGACCCCTGGTTAAGGGTCTGGGTCTATGCTGTGGGCCCAGACCCAAGCCACCACCTATCCTCCGGTTTGGGGGGCTTTTAGGGGCAAGGCGGAAAGGGTGCCCCCGCCACAGCCCTGGGCACTTACCAAATTCACAGAGGAGCCCAAAGAACCCTGGGGGACACTGGCAGAGGGTGGTGTTGGCCTCTAGGCATCTGCCACCATTGCGGCATCCACAGTGCTCAGGGGTTCCTGCCGTAGACGAAGGGAGGGAAAAGCCTCCGATGTGGGAGTGCTGGAAGGCAGAGGCCTCCCCTGCACCTGCCTCCCTCCTGCGCCTGAGCCTCCCCTGCACCTGACAACACCTGTGCACCTGACTCTCTCCTAAGCCTGACCCTCCCCTGCGCCTGACTCCCTCCTGCTCTTGACCCTCCCCCCTCCCCTGCACCTCACCCTCCCCTGAGCCTGACCCTCTCCTGCACCTGACTCCCTCCTGCGCCTGACACACCTGGGCAACTGACTCTCTCCTAAGCCTGACCTACCCCTGCACTTGACTCCCCCTGCTCCTGACCCTCCCCTGCGCCTGACCCGCTCCTGCTCCTGACCCCCTCCTACGCCTGACCCTCCCCTGTTCCCATGAGTGCTGCTGTGTACACACACACTCTCTCTCTCTCTCTCTCTCTCTCTCTCTCCCCCCCCCCTCTTTCCCTCCCCCCACCCCCTCGTGGGTGTTTGCATGCACACTTACCTGACTCCCTGCATACACTACCACAGGAGGACCTTGCCCTGAACCACAGCCCCGGCAGCCCCAGCCCAGACTCACTCTCCCTGCAGTCGAGGCCAGTGAAGCCCTGGGGGCATTCGCACACGTAGCCCTCCTCTGCATCCACACAGGTGCCCCCGTTCTGGCAAGGGGCTGAGAGGCAGGGGTCGGGCACTGGGTGGCTTCCTGCAAGAAAGACAGAGGTCACCAGAGGCCACACGGAGAGCACGGGGCGGGGTGGGGTGGGGTGGGGAGTGAGGCCAAGGGCCTCCTTGCTGGGGCCCCACAGCGCTCAGGTCTCAGTGCAAGTGGGATTTGAGTCTGAGGCTCGCTTTCCGGAAACTGCTTTCTAGCTGCCTGTCACCGTCTGAGCCCCCTCTGTGGGGAGCAGAAGGGGAAGCAAGAGTAAGCGCCCCATGGTGTGCACAGCTAAGGCCAGAGGCTCTAAACAAATGTTTCTAATCACACATTTCTGCTAGTAACATGGTTGGGATTTTCCACATACAGTTTTTGTTGATTTCTAGTTTAACTACTGTAATCAGAGAACACAGTCCTTTCCAACTGACTGAACTTTATTTTTTTTTAATTTTTGTTTCAATTTTAGTTGACAAGCAGTGCAATATTTGTTTCGGGAGTAGAACCTAGTGATTCATCCCTTGCATATGACACCCAGTGCTTATTCAAGTGCCCTCCTTAGTACCCATCTGCCATCTCCCCACCCATCTCCTTCCATCAGCCCTCAGTTTGTTCTCTATCGTTAAGAGTCTGTTGTGGTTTGTTTCCCTCTCTTCTCTTCCCCCCCTCTTCCTGTACATTCATCTGTTTTGTTTCTTAAATTCCAGATGAGTGAAATCACTTGGTATTTGTCTTTCTCTGATTGACTTATTTCACTTAACGCAATACACTCTTGCTCCATCCGTGTCTTTGCAAATGGCAAGATTTCCTTCTTTTTGATGGCTAAGTAATATTCCATTGTCTACATATACCATATCTTCTTTACCTAGTCATCAGTCGATGGACATTTGGGCTCTCTCCATAGCTTGGATATTGTTGATAGTGCCGCTATAAACATTGGGGTACATGTGCCCCTTCCAATCAGCATTTTTGTATCCTTTGGGCAAATACGTAGTAGTGCGATTGCTGGATTATGGGGTGGGGTTTATTTTGTGTCCTACGGGATGGTCTGTCATAGTGAGTGCTCCATGAGCACTTGGAAAGGATGTGGGGGTTTGTAAATGTCACTTAGGTCAGGTGGTCCGACGGTGCTATTCACATCTTTGAGGTCCATACTGATTTCTGTGAATCACTGAGAGTGGCGTATTGGAGCCACCCCGGTAGTTATGGATCTATTTCTCCTTGCTTTCGCTTCCTTTGTCCTGATACGTGTTCAGCGTTCACGGGTGCAAGTACATTACAGATGCTCTGCCTTTTTGATGGGTTGACACCTTTGGCATAAAAGAGCCATCTGTCTCCGGCAGTATTCCTTACTCTAGAGTTTAATCTGTTTGATATGGAGATAGCCACTCCAGCTTCTCTCGATCAGTGTTTGCCAACCTGTTCCTTTTCGTTGTTTAGATGTTTGATTTCTTCGTGTGGTTCAGAATTTATCTTTTTAGTAACATATGGTACAGTTGGCTTTTGCTCGACGTAGACTTTTAACACACGTACAGATCTGTGTTGCCCCCACCACAATGAGGACACTGAGCACTCCGTCATCTCAAGTGCTTCCTTGTTCTATCTTTTCAGGGTCACAGACTCCCTCCCTTCCTGAGCCCCTGGCAACTACTGATCTGTTCATCACCACAGTTTCGTCTAAGAATGAGAGAAGTGGAAGATTACGTATGAACAGTATGTGATCTTTTGAGACTGGCATCTTTCACTCAGCATCAGGCCTCCAAGATCTGTCTCAGTTGTATGATCAGCAATCATGTATTCCATGAACGGGGAAGGACATTTGGATTCCTAGGTTTTTGTGATTATAAATAGACACACTATGAACATTTGTGTATTTTGTGTGAACATAGTTGTTATTTCTTTAGGGTTAATAGCTAGGAATGGGATTGCTGGGTCATATTATAAGTGCACGTTTAACTTTATGAAACACTGCGAGGCTGTTTCCACAGTGGCTAAACCATTTGGCATCACCACCCAACATACGCAGGAGTTCCTATAGTTCTGTGTCCTCACCAGTCAGCACTTCTTCTCGTAGCCATTCTCATAGCTTTGTGGTGGTACCTCATCGTGGCTTTAATTTGCAATTCGCCAATGGCTAATGATAATGACAGATCACCACGTTTGTTCATGTGCTTCTTTGCCTTCTGGGCATCCTTTATGGTTAAATGTCTTGTTCAGGTCTTTTGCCCATTTTGTGATTGGTTGGCTGTTTGGTCACAGTTGAGCATGGAGAGTTCTTTATGTGTTCCAGACACCACTCCTTTGTCAGACAGGACTTCTTGAAGCATGCAGCTTGTCTCCTCATTCTCTGGACCGTGTCTTTCACAGAGAAGTGTGTTTCATTCTGATGAAGACCACTGTTTCTGTCTTTCTCTGCTGGGATACGCTTTTGCTGTCTTACCTAAGAACCTTCATCTAACCCTAGGTCACAGAGATTTTTGTCCTATGTTTTCTTCTAGGAATATAATGGTTTCAGGTTTTCCATTCAGGTCTATGATTCATTCTGACCTAATCTTGTATAAGGTGTGAGGTTGAAGCTGAAGTTCATTTTTTGCACAAGAATGTCTAATTGTTCCGATACCGTGTGTTGAAAAGATAATCCTTTCTCCACTGAATTGCTTTCATACCTTTTAAAAAGCTTGGCCATATATGTGTGGGTCTTCTTCTGGATCCTGTCTTCCATTCCAGGGATGTATGTGTCAATCCCTTTGCCAATACCACAGGGTCTTAATCACTGTAGCTTTATAGTTAAGTCTTAACACTAGGTAGTGTGATTCTTCAACATTTATTCTTTTCCAAAATTGTTTTGGCTGTCTTAATTCCTTTGTCTTTTCATATAAATTTTAGGACCAGCTTATGCATAGCTACAAAACTCTGCTGAGACTTTGGTTGGAATCATGTTAAATCTATAGATCACCTTGGGGAGGACTGACATATTTACTATGTTGAGTCTCCCAATCCATGAACATGGGATGTCCCTCCATTTCCTTAGATCGTCAGTTTCTCTCACCAGAATTTTGTGGTGTTCAGCATACAAGTCCTGTACGTGTTTTGTCAGATTTATGCCTAAGTCTTTCAATTTGGGAGGAGCTATTATAAATGGTATTGTTTTTAACGTTTTCGATCGGATTGCCCAACTTAAGGCGCTCTGGAATTCAGAAGTGATTATGGGGTTGCTGAACCCAGATCCCCCTCTCTGCAATCTCCCCATAGTTCCCAGTGCTCTGGGGCGACCCCTGAGTCCTCTGGCAAGAAATCTGGGCTTTTACTGACCCCATTCTGCTACTTCCATCCTGTGAGTGCGCTCTCAAGTCTGGGCCAAGTGGTGGGTGGACAGAGAAAAAGAAAAGCAATGGAAGTTGCCCATCCTTGTGGAGTCATAGGACCTCCAGGTGGAGAGGAAGTGTCCTCCTGTCAGTTTGGACCCCTGAGGGACCCCCGCCCCCGCCCATTGCTGCCGTTGTTGGCCCTGCTTCTCGTGCCCGACTAGTGGCTACTCCTGGAGCTCTTTCTGTCCATCTGATGCTCACTTGTGGCCTGGGAGATGCTTTGAGTCCAGGCAGGGGAGGCACCAGAGGAAAAAAATGGTAAATTCACCGCTGGTTCTGTGGTGCTTCGAAGCTTGGTCCTCTTCCCCAGTCCACCTGCTACTATTTATTTTTCCGAGTCCTCAGAGAGCTACTCCATGCATTCTGTCCAGGATTTATGGCTGCATCCAGTGGGAGAAACAGGGCACAGCATGCTTACTCGATCTTACCCCAAACCAGAAACCCACTCCACTACTTTCAAATTATCTGTGTCTTTATATTTATAGTAGGTTTCTTGTAGACAGCATCTAGTCGGGTCTTGCTTTTCGATTCAGTTTTACAACATCTGCTTTTTAAGTGGTGTGTGTACCCATGTCACGTGTTAACAGACTAGCAGTATGATCAAACCTGCCATCGTGCTGGTGGTTGTGACTCGTTCCATGTATTTCTTACTCCTTTTTTTTTCTTCTTTTCCTGCCTTCTGGATTGAGTATTTTTAGGATTCCGTTTTATTTCCACCACTGTTTTATTTATTTATTTTTTTTAAGTTTATTTATGTTGAGGGGGGAGAGGCAGAGAGAGGGGGAGAGGCAGAGAGGGAGGGAGAGAGAGAGAATCCCAAGCAGGGTCTGCACAGGCAGAAATGTTAAAGGAAATTCCTTAGACTAAAGAAAAATGGTACCAGATGAACATCCGGATCTACACAAATGAATGAAGGGCTCTGGAAACGCTAACTATGTGGGTAAATGTACAAGCATACCTCGTTTTACTGGGCTTCGCTGATACTGTGTTCTTGACAAATTGAAGGTTTGTAGCAACCCTGCACCAAGCAAGTCCCTGGGGCCATTTTTCTGATCGCATTTGTTCACTTGACGTCTCTGTGCCACGTTTTGGTAAGTTTGCGGTATTTCAAAATTTTAAATTGCGATTATATTTGTTATGGTGATCTGTGATCAGTGCTTATAACTCACTAAAAGCTCAGATGATGGTTACCATTTTTTAGCAAAGTAGGTTTTTTAAAAAATATTTTTAATGTTTATTTTTGAGAGAGAGAGACAGAGCGTGAGCAGGGGAGAGACAGAGAGAGGGGGAGACAAATAATCCGAAGCAGGCTCCAGGCTCTGAGCTGTCAGCACAGAGCCCGACGTGGGGCTCGAACCCACAAACTGCGAGATCGTGACCTGAGCCAAAGTCAGATGCTTAACCGACTGAACCCCCCAGGCACCCCTAGCAAAGTAGTTTTTAATCAAGGTGTGTATATTTTCTTAGATGTGATGCTGTTACACACTTAATAGACTGCAGTGTAATGTTAACATAACTTTTATAGGCACTGGGAAACCAGAAAATTCATTTGACTCCCTTTATTGCCATATCCATGTTATTATAGTGGTCTGGAACTGAACCCACAGTATCTCCAAGGTATAATTGTAAAATACTTCTCTTCTTTTTAATCTCTTCAAAGATAATTTTAACACAAAAAATAAAAGTATGTTTTGGGCTTTGTAGCATTTATAGAAATAAATGTATGACCTTAATAGCTTAAGGCAGAGTGTGCAAGCTTTTCCTGTGAAGCACCAGATACTAGTATTTTTGGCTTTAAGAGCCATGCGACCACAGATATTCAACTTGCCAGTGTAATGCAAAAGCAGCCAGCCATAGACATACATGAATGAATGGGCATGGCTGTGTTCCAATAAAACTTTATTTTTTAAAATGGGTGTCAGGCAGGGTGCCTACGTCGCTCAGTCGCTTAAACATCTGACTCTTGGTTTCGGCTCGGGTCATGATCTTGCGGTTCATGAGTTTGAGCCCTGGGTCGGGCTCCATGCTGACCCCGCAGAGCCCACTTGGGATTCTCTCTCTTCCCCCGGACCTCTCTCCCCTTCTCTGCCCCTCCCCACCTCTTTCAAAATAAATAAATAGACTTAAAAAAAAAAACCCATTTCTTATAGATCAGATACGCCGGTGCTGAATTCTCTGTTTTTGCTGACAGATCCTGACCTGAACCGAAGTCAGAGGCTCAACCGACTGAGCCTGGGGGTCATATATTCTTGATGCTTAGTCTGCCTGGTAGTTTTTGGCTGGGCATTTTGGTGTCCTGGATTCTGTTACATTCCTTTAAGGAGTATAGGATTTGATTCTGGCATGTGGTTAAACTACTTGTGATTGGTTTGAGCCTTTCAGACTTTCTTTCAGTGTTTCTTAGGACAGGTCAGATCAGCCTTTACTCTAGCATCTATGTATCCACACCAGCAAGATGATCCCCACCGACGACCCTCCTTAGCATTGGCCCTGGCTGTGAAGAGCCCTCTGCACCCTGGCTGTAGAGAAGCGGGTTGTTCTGAGTCTTGTGGAGTTCCAAGGATTGTCTGACTCACACTTCCGGGGGTTCCTTCCCGGCCTGTGGACCTCACCCCACCTGGACTGTGCTGAGCAGAGTCGGGGTCCCCTCTGCTCATCCTCAGAGCTGCTTCTCACATCTCCTCCAACCTCCTGCTTAGTAGCTCCGTCCCTTGTGGAGTTCTCCCCACAAACTGCAACCACCAAACTCGAGTCCCAGTCTCCGAGACTCCGAGACTCCGGGGAACCGCTGGAGCCTGGATCCCTTGCTGCAAGGGGCCGGGAGGCTTCCTGCAGGCAGACTCGGGGCAGTCGTGGGGTGTACTGCACTTCAGTCCCTCCTCGCAGGGGAACAGTCCCAGGACGTCTGTTGTCCAGAGGCCAAAAATAGTTGTTTCGTGTATCTTGTCCGGTTTTCCAGTCGTGGACGGTGAGGGAAATTCCCTTGGCCAGAAGCAGAAGAGTGGGTACTGTTTTTTAAAATTACCTCCACCTTTTGGTCACCTTCCTGTTGAATCTGATTAGGACGTCAAGGCTGGCATCTTGCAGCGCGACTGATGAGCGTACATTAGGGGTGGAGGTGTCGGTTCTGTCCTTCCTTGTTATTTGCTTGTATTTGCGTTATTCTTCCCATACCGAATGTGGTTTCTTTGCGAAATCTTTTAAAATCATTAATCTGTTTTCTGACATGAGTTTAGTTAAATACACAGGTATTTAGATAATAATCTGGGCAAGGTGAGCTGTGACCCCTCACAGTGATTTTAAGCAACCAGACAGATAAGATTGCTGCCCTCCCCTCCTCCCCTCTGCACTGCAGAGCCTCACCCTGTCCTCAGGACGTGGCCCGTCCTATGTGTGGCCGTCTGACCAAAGACTGACGGAAGGCAGAGCATCCACCTACATCTTACTTGTGGGCAAAATGTCATTTCCTTCTTAAGTTTTTAGACTCCAAGGAAACCTGACAAGCTTGTCTTGGGCCCCCTGGGGAGCAGCTGCTCATGCCGTGCACACTGCTCTCGTTGGCACAGTGGCCGAGCAAGACCTTTGGAGGTCAGAGCAATGTCAGACGCTGACAGCCTGGATTTATTCTGTGGGTTGTAAAATCTGGTTGTTTTTTACATTGATCTACCCAGTCGTAATCAGCATTTAAAACAATGGGAAATAGAAACCAGCAAATTCATCACATGTAGTAAAGATCAGTTTTCTTTCTGACTCCCGTCGCCCATTCCCTTGCACGGTGAGCAGTCTGGAGTCGGAAAGAAGGATGTGAAAAAGCCAAGAATCTCCTGAGCTGGAGGAGGGGCCTTGAGGGTGTGGCCGTCTTTCCCTGCATGTTACAGATGGACATGGGGACTGGAGAGGACCCCGCACGGCACGTGGGCGGCAGAGTCGGGGCCACAACGGCAGCTCTGGGGACAGGCTGGCACAGGCAGGCTGGGGAGGTGACCCTCCCCACCCCAGACCGCAGTGGAGCCAATCTGGACAGTGAGGTAAAGGGGCCGGGTGCCCGCGCTGGACCGCCGTCGCTGTGGGGCCCGGGGGCTGTGGGCACGTGCCCTTACCTGTCTCGCAGCGAGGTCCCTCGAACGGCTCTGAGCACAGGCAGGTGAAATTCCCCACGAGGTCCACACACGAGCCTCCGTTCAGGCACGGGCCCGAGGCACATTCGTCCACATCTGCGGGCAGAGGAGGTGGGAGCTTGCTCGAGCCAGCCTTTGGCTCCCCGGCACCTGGTCTGGCCGGGCGGGAGCCTCTCCCTTCCCCCGGGCAGGCCACTCACCCGTCTCGCAGGCCGTGCCCGTGTAGCCGGCCTGGCACAGGCACACCGCCGAGCCGCTCTCCGCCTGGCACCGGCCGCCGTTCTCACACTCTCTGGTGTCACATGGAGACAGTGCTGCACGTGCAGAGGGGGGAAGGTGTCGGACCCCTCGCTGTGGCCGCGGGGGCGGGGGGGAGTCCCGTGGAGCCCCACTCTGCAGGCGGCTCTGGAGGGTGTTGGCTGTGGGGGGCCTGGCCCGGACGGTCCCCACCCATCGGCCTCGAGCTCGTCCGCGCCGGGGTTGTGGCAGCAGATCTGGGGTGGAAGGAGGCTGTGCGCGCTGGTGGGGGGCGCAGGGGTGACTGGGCCCAGGTTCCACCCTCCCTGCGGCTGTTCTTCTCAGTTGCCAGCACCGAGTGGGATTCTGGGGCACTGGCTGGAGGGAATCCTCTGGGCCAGAGCCTTGAAGGGGTGCAGCGGGCAGGGAGAACGGCCCTTAGGGGAAGGGGCGGGGGAGGGGCAGGCATGTCTTGCCGCAGGGCTGGGCGCAGAGGCTGTCAGCCCCCACCAGGTGGGGGTGAGCCGAGGTGGCGCCTGTTCCTGGCCACCTCCACCCAGCGTGCTGGCCTCTCAGACTCCCTGGTGGCTGCTGGCCCCTGAGCTCTGGTGGCTGACCCGGGGGTGGGGGGACACTGCCTTCCCTCAGCCATGACACATGTCCTGATGACAGCGCATTCCCCAAACGACTCAGTGTGGGCGCCAAACGCATCGGGAGCACGTGGCCCTCCCGGGCCTCGTGGGGGACAGTGGGAGGAAGGAGACGGCGGTGTGGAGGGGCTCTGCCGGCTGACGGCACCAGGTGACCCCTGTCTCCCGGACCCTGACTCCACCAGAGAGCAGGGCTGGGCACCCATGGGGAGGGGAGGCTCATGGTGAACAGCACAGGTGTCCCTGTCTGGACGCTGCTGGGTGTCCCTGCTGTCGTGTGCCCTGGTGGCTGAGGTGGGTCCTGAGACCAGCGAGCGTCGGTGGGGACCTGGGACTCGTCGGTGTCACCGTCTTGGCCGTGAGGAATCTGAGGCACGGGGCCACTGGCTCCAGCCCCAGGCCCTCCGAGGGGCCTCCCTGGGCCCAGACACGTGTATGTGCACTGGAGTCACAGACCTTGAAACATTCCTTGTGGCTATAAGTCTCCCTGAAAAATGGGTCTTCTTCTATAGGGGAATGGGTGTGTGGTCCAGCCCAGGGGCGTTAGGGATCACGGTGCTTTGATCTTAACAGGCTCTTTTTCTTGGGCTCCCCTAGCAGCTTCCCACAGTGAGACTGGGGGTGGAAGTGGGGGCCCCCCTTCCGGCACCAGGTAGGCAAAGGGCCAGGGTGAAGGGACCCCAGAGAGGTGCCGGAGGAAGGGCAGGGGGTGGTGTTTGGAAGGAGGGAGGCAGGTGGGGTGCAGCAACAGGAGGTCTCAAGAAGGACCCCAACCCTCGCCTGTGAGACCTGGGGGCCTCCCCTTCTGTTGGGGGCTGTTGGCGTTTGGGGTCCTGGGGGTACAGAGAGGAAGAGGGTGGGGGGTTGTGCCCTTCTGCACCCCACAGCTGGCCTGGCCGACCTCAGGAGCCCCCACATTCGCCCCAAGCCAGTCCAGAACTGAGAGGCAAGTGATGGCCCGTAGCACCTGGGGCGGCCCTCGTGCAGGCCCTGTGGCCCGGCTGGAACCGGGCACCGACTGCTCCAACGTGTCATCCCTGGTGTGCGCACCAGGGCCCAGGGGGCGCTCTGGATTTGCCTCTCGAGTCTCCGCCCCTGCCCCCACGAGCCTCGGGGCTGCCCGAGTCTACCGCCGAGCCCTCCGCGGATGCCGACCCGGTGCCCCCACCGGGCTGACCACGTGTCCCTGGCCGGGCAGGACCACTCGGGGTGCCCTGCAGCCGCTGGCGTTCCTCTCACCTGTCTCACAGGTGGGCCCCCCGAAGCCGGCTGGGCATCGGCAGCTGAAGCTGTTGATGCCGTGTGTGCAGGTCCCGCCGTTCTGACATGGATGGGAAGCACATTCGTTAACATCTGAAAAACAGGGCCGGCTGGGGCCTCAGTGGACGAAGCCGGGTTGGGGAGACTCTGCCCGGACGCCCTCCCGGCCTCGCTTCAGGGGGGGGGGGTCGGCTCAGACGAGGCAGCTGTCGCCCCGCCTGCCATGCTCTCTGTCAGGGAGCCTCTGTGTGGTCCCCCTCCATCGCCCACACTGTGGGGACAGACACCCTGACCTTGGGCTCTTGGGGCCCCTGGCTGTGCTGCAGTGCAAACTCACCCAGGTGACACCGCCTCCCGGTGAAGCCTGAGAGGCAGGAGCAGCTGTAGGAGGGGTTGCCCGTGATGCAGTCGTCAATGCACTTGCCGCCGTTGAGGCAGGGACGCAGGGCCAGGCACACGGAGGCTGTGGACACAGGAGGGAGCCGAGCCGTCCCTTCCCTCCCCTGACCCAAAGGGCCCGTCTCTGAAGGATCGCCGGTGGTCTGCTGGCCACCCAGCATCCACGATTCACTTCCCAGGTCTCCCAGGGTGCCCAGTGCACCTGCCGTCTGTCCTGCTGACATTTAGATTCCTACGCTGTGACTCTGGCTTTCCCTGGAGGCCAGGCTTTCCCAGAATCCTTTAAACCCACAGCACTTCCTATGTCTTTAATGCATCAACTTGTCTGAGGAACTAACAAGGTTCAAGACCCAAGGGTGCCTAGCGACACAGGAAGGTGTGCGGGCATGAGTGAGCCTGATGAGAAGGACGTCTGCAGGTGTGGACGAGGGGGACCCACCCCTGTGGGAGCCAGAGGCGGTGGGCGGGGGTCCCTCGGGCCTTTTGAGGGGATGCAGTCTGCTCCCAGGGCCGCCCCTGATAGTTACGGAAACGCACGCCCAGCTGCCCTCCGGGTCTCCCCGCGTGAAACAGGAGGGCCACACTCAGGGCTGTTGAAGTCGGGGTTTCGCACATCATGGCCTCCTGGCCAGGGGGTCTCCAGCGGTCCCCGAGGGCCACCCAACCCCATGCCTGGGCCTCGCAGGACGCGCAGCCCACAGAGCTCAGCTCAGGGGGCCGTACCCCTCTGGAGAAGTAGAGCCACTGAAATCTGCGATGAAGAAGCACAGCTTGCAGGTAACGAGAGCATCCCCAGGTCTCGGATCTCCTGTTACTAGGAGGGCCCCGGGAGATCCGGCGTGGTATGAAGGAGAGCAAGCGGGGACACTCCCGGAAGGACCTCTGGCCCAGAACACCGTCAGAGCTGAGGGTATCTTTCGGACGGCCCCCGCCCCCCACCCGTAGCCCTCCTCCGTTCACTCGGTCACGCTGTCACTCTGCCGGCCGTTGCGTGGTGGCTGTGTCCGCCAGCCGTTTCTGGACCGGCCTTCCTCAGGAGTGAGCCTTCCAACGGTGGAGGCGCTGCCTCTCGCGTGGGAACTGACCCTCCCGTCCCGGCACGGCCCGTGTGTAGGCAACCCGGACTGACACGCACGGGCTCCCTCTCCTGGGCCCGCAGCATGGCCGCGGGGAAGCAAGGGGGCTCCCGTGGGCCTCTGTGCACACTAGTTTGGAAGGCCCAGCCCTGCCTCCTCCGTCTACTCCCCAGGAGCCTGGGATCGTGGAGAGAAGCACGTCACCGTGGGAAAAGGATCCCCGAGGGACTGGCCAGACCCTCTTCTGAAGATCATTTCTCAGGGTCACAGCCTGCAGCCTTGGTGGGGAGCATGGGCCTGGCCACAGCTAGACACACGCCTGCTCTCACACCTGCTCCCACACTCGCGTCCACGCCGCACCGCTCACGGCAGCCCACACCTGCACCCGTACTTTGATCCCTAACCACAGCCTAAGCCCCTGGCTACTGGCGGGCGACAAGCAACAGACCTCCCTGCCATCAGAGACGCAGCGGTGTCCCCACCCCTGAAACACCACCGCCCAGAGCCCAGATGGGCAGAGCAGGCCGCGGGCTTGGCCTGGCCCGCCCTGGGGCTGCAGGAGGGCTTGCGTTCTTGGGTGCCCCGCTTGCCTCTTTGGAGAAGGGGCAAAATTATTGGCTCCTGGGCTCCCTGGCCTGTGGGTTCCCCATCCTCTGAGCTCAGGCTCTGGCTGGGGCCTATTTGGTGCTCCAGTGAGTGGGTGGGCTCGGCCTCCCCAGGCATCTCTCACCGGGGCACCATCCTCAGGCCTTGGTGAGTCTTCCTGCCCGCCGGGGCGCACACCCGCCCTCCCCGGCTCCTGCCCCCGTCCCTGCAAAGTGCGCGCCTGTTGCCCTGGAAGGTCTGGGTGGGATCCACCCGCGCTGGGTTCGCTCGCCGAGCTACGGGGTTGGGAGAAGTGGGAAGAGGGTCCTCTCTGTGGCCCCGGTCTCCTTGTGGGTGGGAGGTGAGTCCTCGAAGGCGGTCCCCACGTGGGCGTCATTGTGGCCTCAGCCTTTGCAGGCCTGTGGTTAGTCCTCCCCTCAGAGTGGCCACATCAATCATTTACACACCCTCTCCATTTCTAAGCACGTTCCAGGAAAGTCTGCACCTCGGCCAGCGCCACACAGGGGAAGGGGCTGGGACAAATCCTTCCTCGGCCAGTCCCGACTGTCTGCCCTAAGATGGACCCTACCCACCACCCCGCCCCGTCTGATGCGTGGTCATTGCCTGAAGGCCCCCTGGGTGTCGGGGAGATCCCTCTGGTCAGGCAGATGCGGGGGGGTGTGAAACAGGCAGCAAATCCCACCAAGCATCAAGTCCTTGGCAAACATGGGGAGATGAGTGAAAAGGGCGCCTGCCTTCCAGGCGATCCTGGGGACAGGTGCGCCTCCCCAGCCCAGGACACAGGCTGGGGGAGAATGAGGGGAGAGTGCCAGCTCCTGGACCCAGGACGGGCGACCCCGGCTTCCCCGTGGTCTCCGGCATATTCCCCCATGCGGCGCCCAGAGCAGGAATAGGAAAGCCTCCCCAGGAAAAGCTGGGGCTCAAGGGGCGAGCCGGTACCAGCCCAGGTTCCTGGCTGGGGGAGGGGGTGGGCAAAGCCATGCCCTCCAGCTGCCTGCTTGTCCCCAGCGTCCAGCACCCCCTTCATCCGGCCTCGTCCTCCCCGCCCCCTCTCCCATCCTGTCCTTCCCCCGTCAAGCCTCCAGCCCCCTTCTTCTTGCCCCCTCCTCCCTGTCCCCAGCATCCCAATCCCTTCCTCCCTGCTCCGGTCCCCTCCTGTCACCCCCCACCGACTCCCTGAGCCACCCCAGCCCCCACAGCCCTGAGCCGCTGTTTCCATCCTCTTACTTGTATGGCCGCAGCCCCCCACGCGCACCTGGGCATCATCGATTCTGAACGCCCAGCGCCCGGGCACGCCCACGTTGGTGGTGGTCTCCACCTCGACCATGTCCGCGGTGCGCGAGCCGGGGATGCTGAAGTAGCGCCGCCCGTCACCCGCATTGAAGCCAGCCTGGGGTGGGGAGAGTGGGGGGCAGGCGCCGGTTGGGTCCCCAGGTCCCCCTGAAGCTGCTGAGACCCACATAACGCCTCCCCCCCCGCCCCCCCCCCAGTGGCCAGGGTCAAAGAGATCACGTGGAAGGCAGCTTTGTAACCCTGGAGCTTTACAGGTTTAGGGGTACCCCTGCCACCCCCCATGTTGTCCTTGTCCCGATCAGCAACCTCCCAGCCAGATCCTGACCCCAGCCGACAGTCCCTCCAGCCACCAACCTTGAGCACTGGCGTGCTCCCCACACACACACCTGCGGGGCTCACTCCCTTGGAGTCTCAGCTCTCATAAGGACCAGGGGCCAGGGGCAAGTGTGAGCTCAGGAGAAAGTAGGTGGCCCGGGAGGAGGTGGGGGCCTTCACACAGTGCAGGAGCACTGGCTGGCCTTGGGGACTTGCACTTGACCACGCCCTCCACACTTAAGACTTCCTGCCGGCCACAGTTCTGTGGGCCATGGGCCAGCCCCCGGGAAAGTCAGTGCACGGAGGACCACTGGCCTCTTCACGTTACTGGCTGTGTGCAGGGAGGGTCCGCCCGCCTTGTAAGCTGTGACAGGCGTGGCGGTGGGGAGCCGGGCCCCTACCTGGGCCGCGATCCCTCCCAGGCCAGTGGTGTCACCCCCGCTGCTGGCGTGTGTGCCTGTGGTCCACGTGATAGACTCGTAGTTGAAGATGGTGAAGGAGAACTTGCCGTCAGTGATGAGCACAGTCTGGAACGTGTTGACCTGCCGAGGAGGGAGGTCTGAACAGGGCTCTGCACCCCAGTGTCCAGGCCGCAAGGCCCTGCCCCCCTCCGGCATCCCTTCGCGCACTGTCATCATCCACCGGCTGTGTTCCCGACCGGGTGGTCAGCCATCTGCCGTCAAGCTGACGGCCTCGTCCCCGTCCTCCACCGTGTCCCCAGCGTCTGAGGCCCCGGCACGGGCCAGACCCCCAATATCTGTCGCCTGGTGAGTGAGACACACCGAGGGGTCACGAGGGCCCACGGACGCCAGGAGCAGACGCTGCGCCCTGTGGTGGCTGGGGCACAAGGGTGAGCATTGACTGGGCCAGATCCGCACCACTGCCTTGTGTGAAACAAAAAAACGTAAAGGGGGGGCGGGAGGGAGATAAAAAAAGGAAACAAGAAAAAGTGGTCTTAGTAATTCTTGTTTTTCATGGAATTCTCTTCCATGAAACTATGCTTGAGTAGCATGTATAGGAGACGCTATTTCAGATCGGGCAGGGAGGGGGGCTGTTTAAAAAGTCATCTCGGGACTCGTAAGAAACTCTCTGAAAGAGGATAAAGTTAGAGCTTTACATCTTTGTCACTTTAATAAAGCCCACGTCAAGTAAGGTCATGGATGGAACCATCAAAGCCCTAGAGGAAAATATGGGCACTCGAGTCTGCAGAGCTGCGTTGGGGAAGGACTTGAAGCATAACGTCTGTCGACCGTGAAAGCCAGAAAGGAGATTTGTATGTTTGGCTACAGAAACTTCTGGGTATAAAAAGTGCCGTAAGATCACACTGAATAGCAAACAGCAAAGTGGAAGATGTTTCTGCAACATAGGTGGCCGGCGAAACTGTGGGTGCCTTTAATTCAAGCACAACTTGTACGGGCCAGCAAGAAAAAGACGAGAAAGGAGACAGGATTGGCAAGGGTCGCGTGAGCAGATGCGATACAGCAGAGCGCGACCGCCCGGTCACACTGAACGGATTCGCCAGCCCTGGAAAAGGCCTTCCCCGTTTGCCCGTGGCGCTGGCGAGGGAGGGGAGCCACGGGCGTCCCGCTGGGCTCGGGGAGACCGCGCGGCCACACGTGGCTCACTCGCCTGTCTGAGGCCACGAGTCCGAGAGGCGCGTCAGAGCTCTGCGGGCAGCGGCCTCCCTGCTGGAGCCTCGTGCCGGGAGACGGTCCCCGGTCTAGCGGGGCCGCGCGGTGCCCGCCTCGGGGCACAGGTGCCGCCCGACACGGCATCATATGGTCCATCTTCTTACTTCCGTAAGAATGAGCAAGAGGGAGACCGAGTGCTCCCCTTCGGGATGGCAGACCTGGAGCTAATACGACCAGGACGCCGCGGCCTCGAAGGCGGGAAAGCCGAGGGGGGACGGAGGGCGAGACTAGGGCCAGCAAGGCCAGCGGCGGGGCTTCGCCGCGAGCTGCTGAGCCCGGCGTGCGAGGAGAGCGAGGCCGGGCGTGGGGCTTACGTCCCTTCCTCCCTTCCTGTCACGCGGCCTGTTCCCAGAGGAGGGCTTTCCGGGTCCGCCAGCGCCCGGCCCCGCTCCCAGCCCAAACTCAGAACTCTGAGCCCTTATAAGAACTCTTGTGTTGCCCAGACATTCGCACCCCTGGGCCCGGACACCGGAGAGCAGTAAGGGTTCCTCTGGCAACACAGGAGGGGCTCAGGAAACAGAGGGCACAGGTGACATCACGGTTTCCGCGATGCCGTGGGGAAGGCGGACGCTGTTGAGCGAACAAAACCACAAAACGGCGTGTTCTCTGTGGCTCTATTTATTTCTTCAAGTGGGTGTCAGTATACAGTAGGAAGTGTTTACTGGGAGTTACCTCTTGGTGGTGGAATCTCTGGTTCTTTTTTTCTTTTTGTTACACAGATGTTTTTCTTACAAATTGGTGATAAGAAAAAACAAATAAAACTTAGCGAAAGATGAGTGGGCTCCGCATGAATGAAGTTCACCAGCGTGAACGCTCATCCGTAGTAATATTTACAGAAAAAGCCCATCTTTCCCTGTTGACTGTCCTCCTTTTAAGAAGCGAGCACCGCAGTCGCTCAGCGGCTGTGTCGCTCAGCGGCTGTCTCGCTCCGGGCGTGCTCGGTCCCCCCGCTGCTGGAGAACTCGGCCAGCGCTCTCCACCTGCGCTGTGTTCCCGAGCCGCCGCTACTGGGGACCCCGCACTGCCACGCCGAGTGAAGACCTCACCTGTTCCCACCCTCTGCCCACCCACTCGTGTGTGTGTGTGTGTGTGTGTGTGTGTGTGTGTGTGTGAGATGGGAAACCAGGCCCTGCCCTTGACTGCTGTGCCCGTGCCTGTCCCCTGCGGTCCACTGTGCAGACGCATCTATCCCTCGGGGCTGCTCTGAGCCTTCCCGTCCCTCGAGCCCCAGAGCCTCCTGTGGCTAAGCTGCCACCTTCTGCCTGGCACAGCAGTCCCACGGGCTGTGCTGGCTGAGTGCTTCTCGGCCCTTGGCGTCTAGAATGTGCCGCATAGGAGACACGGGTCCCCAGTGCCTTCGTCGTCTGGCATTATCGCAGAATAAAGGATAAAACAGAATAAACTTCCCGCATAACCTGTTGAGTTTCAAACCATTCCAAGAGGAGACTCTTCTAACACATGATCGGTATCTCCCTAGCGTGTGAACTCCTGTATTGGGGCATTTGGCATTTTCCTAGAGGCAGATGGGTTCCAGGGGGGTGGGGGCTGGGGAAGGTCAGGGCTCTGCCCTCCTCCAACCTGACTCTGCGACCCTGGGAGAGTAACTTCCATCCCTGAGCCCAGTTTTCCCCTCTCGGCCGTGCACCAGTGATTATATCTGACCCACCTCAGCAAGGCAGGGTCCCTGGAGGGAGAGCCTGGACCCCAGACCGACGTCCTCCCTCCCCCAGGACAGAAAACTCACGGGGGAAGAGGAGCTGCCTCCAAAGAAGGTCACACGGTGCCAGGTGGCTATGAAGACCCAGGTGGCAGAGAAGTCCTGGAGCTCGGGGAAGTAGCGCCTGACGTCCTCTGTGGCTCTGCTCAGCGTGGCAGGGTCCGTGGCCTCCCTGTAGTACACGTCACCTGCACGCCGATTGTCCACGTCTGCCCAGAAGGCTGCCACCACGCAGCGGTCCTTGGCGATGGGGAAGGCCGCGGGGGTGAACTGAGAGACCTCCTTCAGGAAGGAGACGACTCCGTTATTGTTCACCTGTCAGGAAGCCAGATGGGGGGCCAGTGGGCACCTGGGGACAGGTGGGTGGGCCCGGCGGCCTCCCCTGCCTCACCCGCCAGGCGCCCTCCAAGGGGGAGCCGGCCTTGAACCGGGCATCCCTAGGACGGCCTGACAGTTCCTGGTCCCTGGTATGGGACCCCTCGGCCCGTCCCATCCCCTTGCGGACAGGCTGCGCGTTCAGGCGCAGGCTCTGACCTGTTTGCTCTACCTGATGCGCCGCACGGCGCCCAGACCTGGGTTGCTGCTGTGGGGTCAGGGAGCTCCCGCTGTGGGCCCTGGCCTTGGGCAATTGGGGCGCTCAGGGTCCTGGGTCCCACTCTAACCAGGCACCTTGGGAGGCGCCGTAGGCTGCCAGCCTTGGATGCAGGTCCGGACAGGTGAGCTGGAGCCACGTGAGGTGGGCTGAGGGGAGGCCGGAAAGGCCTGGATGTCTGGTTGGTGGGGAAGGTCTGTGCTCAGGACTCCAGACAGTAGGGAGCTGCAGAAGGCTCCTGAGTAGAAGGGGGGGTGGGGGGCGGCAGGTAGCGTCTGTGCGGTAAGACGCAACTGGTCCCAGTGCAGTTAGCTGTGCAACCAGGAGGCAGTTCAGCCTTCACCTCTCTGTGCTCTGGGTTTTCACCTGTGACATGGGGATAACACTAATTATTGCCTCCGGGATGCTGGCAGCCTGGAACGAGTTAGTGAGCACAGAGCTGGGCCCTAGACTGTCAGGATTTGCTCCTGGGAAGATCGTGGTCAGAACTATGCTTTCAGAAAAGACTCTGGACTTGCCCTTTAGGTGAGGGTGGCCCGGTAACCCAGAGAAGCACAGCTCTCTTCTTAAAGGCACCGAGAGCGATCGAGCAAGTGAAGTATTTCAGGGCTTGGATTCCAAATTGAGGACAGGGAGGGACCGAAGGCGAGCCCGGCTCTCAAAGCTCCTTCCCGCCCAAGTGAGGGCACCTGCACACTGAGGAGCAGTGGCTGCAAACAAGACCTAAAGTTTTGCAGCCTCGTGGAGGAACAGAGAGAGAGGCGTCAAAGCTCGGCGCTCACTCGGGGTTGGGGGTAAGCCCCCACACTAAGCTGGGTGAACTTGAAGTACACAGTCCTCATGCGGCCTCACGCTCTGCCGTCCCCTCACCCAAGCGATCCAGGGCCCCTCGAACTGGGACTCGGATCAAGGCTCAGATTCTTGGTTCCCAATGGATAGCATCCTGAGGTTCCAGAAGCAAAGAAAACCCTCTCTGGTGGAAGCTGGCATCACCTTAGGCCTCAAGCTAGTCCTGTAAATAATTGTTCAAGTACAAAACCCAGGTCACAAAGATAATTGGGCACATAAGGAAACAAGGTACCACTCACAAGAATCAGCAGAAATGCAAGAAACATTGGATATCAGAATTATCAGACCAGAGACTATAAAGTGACTAAGTTTACTGTGTTCTAAGTGCAAGCTTTAAATTTCTTCAAGAGAATGGCCAAAACAATCTTGAAAAAAGAACGAAGTTGGAGGACTTATACTTTCTGCTTTCAAAACGGACTGCAAAGCTGTAGCAGTCAAAACAGGTCTTGACTTAAAGACAGAAATATAGACAAATAGAAGAGAATAGAGAGCCCAGAAATAAGCCCTCACATATATTGGCAAATGATTTTCATCAAGGGGGGCAACAGAAAGGGCAGTCTTTTCAACAAATGGAGCTGGGACTACTGGACGTCCACATGCAAAAGAATAAAGTTGGACTCTTACCCCAGATACAAAAATTAACTTAAAATGGATCAAAGACCTAACCATGAGGGCTAAACATATAAAGGTCAGAAGAAAACATAGGATAAAAGCATCACAGCATTGGCTTTGGTAATGATTTCTTGGATATGACACCAAAGGCACTGGCCACAAAAGAAAAAAAAAAAACAGACAAACTGGAGTTCATCAAAATTAAAAATATTTGTTTCTATCAGCAGAATGAAAAGGCAACCCACAGAATGGGAGAAAATATTTGCAAATCATGTATCTAATAAGGGCTTAATATCTTAAACATATGGAGAGCTCCTACAACTCAGTAACAACAGCAAATGAAAACAACCTGATTAAAAAATGGGCATAAGACTTCAATAAACCTGTCTCCAGAGAAGATCTACCAATGGCCAATAATCCCATGAAAAGATGCTCAACATAACTATCGTTAGGGAAATGCAAACCTAAGCCACAATGAGCTAACACCTCACACCCATTAGCATGGTTCCCATCAAAAAACCTAGAAAAGAACAAGTGTGGTCAGGGACACGGAAAAGCTGGAACCCTTGTGCACTGCTGACAGAAATGTAAAATGGCACAGTCGCTGTGGAGAACAGTTGGCAGTTTCTCAAAAAATTGCAAATAGATATACCATATGATCTGGAAATTCTACTTCTGGGTATATATCTGTATTAGTCGGCTGTGGCTGCCATAACAAAATACCAGACTGAGTGGCTTGAATGACAGAAATTTGTTTTCTTGTAGTTCTGGAGCTAGACATCTGAGATGAAGGTGTCGTCAGAATTGGTTTCTAGTGAGGCTCCCCTTCCTGGCTCGTAGATGGCTCCCTCCTTACTGTGTCTCCACACTGCCTTTCCTCTGTGTGCACACGAGAAGGGAGAGAGCTCTCTGGTGTCTGTCCCTCTTATTATCAGATTGGGGCCCTACCCATACAACCTCAATTTACCTTCCTGAAGGCTCTATCTCCAAGTACAATCACCTTGGGGGGTAGGAATTCAACATAAGAATTTTGGGTGGGACACAATTCATCCACAACGGTACTCAAAAATAATTGAAAGCAGGGTCTTCAGGAGATCTTTGTGCACCCGTGTTCATAGCAGCATTCTGCACGACAGCCCAAAGGTGGAAGCAACCCAAGGTTCACCAATGCATGGATGAATAAGCCAATGTGGTCCATCCGTATGATGGAATATGATTCAGTCTTAAAAAGGAAGGAAATTCTGACATGTGCTACAAAATGGATGAGCTTTGAGGACCTTACGCTCAATGAAATAAGCCAGTCACAAAGAGACAAATGCTGTGATTTCACTTATATGGGGATCTAGAGTAGTCACATTCATAGAAAATAGAATGGGGGTGTCCAGGGGCTGGAGGAGACGGGGGTGGGGGCGTGTCTAGTGGAGACAGAATTTCAGTTTTATAAAATGAAAAGAGTCTGGAGGTGAAAGTAGTGATGACTGAACAACATGTCCTTAATACCACTGAACTGTACACTTAAGAATGGTCAAGTTGTAGGGGCACCTGGCTGGCGCAGTCAGTTAAGCATCCGACTTCAGCTCAGGTCATGATCTTGCAGTCCATGAGTTCGAGCCCCGCGTCAGGCTCTGTGCTGACAGCTCAGAGCCTGGAGCCTGTTTCAGATTCTGTGTCTCCATCTTTCTCTTTCCTCCCCTGCTCATGCTCTGTCTCTCTCTTCTCAAAAATAAATAAATGTTAAAAAAAAAAGGTCAAGATGCTAAGTTTTATATTATGTGTATTGTCCACAATATAAAAAATTGACTAAAGCAAAGTCTGGGACAAAAAAAATAATCAGGAATGGAAATTCTCTTCTTAATAAACCATTTTAAAGAACTAAATAGAAATTCTAGGACTAAAACTAAGTAAATAACAAATTAAGAACTAAGTAGATAATTTAAGAGCAGATTTAAATAGATAATTTAAGAGCACAATTAAAGGAAGAATTAGTGAGCTGGACCTAGAATACAGGTCAGAAGAAACCATCTGGAATTTAGAACAGAGACAAAGACATGGAGAGTAGAGAAAAGAAAAGAAGATTTATGTGAAGCAGGAGGATGGTCAAATACAGGTATGCTTTGGAGCACCAGAGGGTAAGGAGGTATATAAAGGCAATGGCTGAGAATTTCCAGAACTGATGAAAGACATCAGGCCACATATTCAATAATCCCAGTGATTCCCTAGCTGGAAGAATTAAAATATAGCAACAACAAATGACTGCTGTAAATGCACATCAACGATAAGGAGACAGTTATAAAAGTAGAAATATATGAATTATCACCAAGGGTCTTTCCCGTAGAGTGGCAGCTGATTTCTCATAAGCAACAATGGGGACTAGAAAATGGTGGGATTGTGTCTTGAATACGCTGGAAGAAAATAATCTGCTTGCAGTTTTATACCCAGATAAAATATCCTTCATTACTGAAGGCAAAAGAAAGATAATTGAAATAAATAAATAATAAATAAATAGGAACTAAATAGCAGACCCACATAAACAAAGCCAAGTCAAAGGGAAATGTAAAGTCAGAGATGCAAGGAGGGGAAAAGGGCAAAGAAGGTGAAAGAAGGTGCTATGAACTGAATGTCTGTATCTCCCCCAAATTCTTATGTTGAAACCTGGCCCCCACTGTGATGGTGTTAGAAGGTGAGGCCTGTTGGAGGAGACTAGGTATGAGGGTGGATCCCCCATGAAGGAGATTAGTGTCCTTATAAAAGAGACCCCAAAGAGCTGTCTCTGTTTTTCTGACATGTGAGGACACGATGAGAAGATGCTGTCTATTAACCAGGAAGTGGGTCCTCACCAGACACTAAATCTTCCAGCCCCTTGATCTTGACTTCTCAGCCTTCAGAACTGTGAGAAATAGTGTTTGTTGTTTAAACTACCCAGTCTAGGGGCACCTGGGGGGCTCAGTCAGTTAAGCGTCCGACTTCAGCTCAGGTCATGATTTCACTGTCTGCAGGTTCAAGCCTCGGGTTGGGCTTTGTGCTGACGGCTCGGAGCCTGGAGCCTGCTTCAGATTCTGTATCTCCCTCTCTCTCTGTCTCTCCCCCTCCTCATGCTCTAGCTCTCTCTCACAAAAAGACATTAAAAAAAATTTAAACTGTCCAGTCTGTGGCATTTTTATCATAGCAGCCAAAACAGATTAAACCAGAAGGCATGAGAATAAATCTAAATGAACATTGACCATATAAAGAAATAATATAAATAAAGCTTTGTGTAGTTGTGTGAAAAAAAATCTGTAGAATTAAGATGAATGATAATAGCTTATAAATTGGGAGAATACGTAAGTGTTTGAAGGTCACTGTATTTTCCAGAAGGGTAAAGGCATTCACTTATTAGTGAATATTGGTAAGTAAAAATGAATATGGTACTATCTAGGATAATCACCAAAAGAATAGAAACAGTGTATATCATCCTAACCGATAGAGGGGATGTGACTGAATGATTAAAATACTTGATGTATAAGATGGCAAGAAAGGAGAGAGAAGGAAATATAAAGCAAGTGGGACAGACAGCACAGAAGATCTTAGATTGAACCCAGCTCCATCAGCAACACTTTAAATAAAAATGAATTAGATGTTCCGGTTAAAATACATACTATCCAAATGCTAACCAAAGGAAACCTGGTATAGACCATAAGGCAAAAAGTATAGCTAGAAACCAAAAGGGCCACTTCTTGATAATAAAGGAAGATATAACAAGTTTGCATTTTTACATGCCTAATAACAACGTTAGTTATCACATAAGTGAAAAACTGACAAAAGGAAATAGGTCAATTCATAACCACTGTGGAACATTTCAACATACATTCCTTAGCAAAATGGACTAGGCAGACAAAATTATCTGGCAGAATACGGAAGATTTGAGCAATGAAAATAGTAAGTGACCTAATAGATAATACAAATATCTTTTTAAAAATTTACTATATACTGATCACGTAGCAAGTGTCAACAAATTTCAAGTGATTGCAAAAATAGTTTGTTCTCTGGCCACAGCGCAATTACACTCAAAATATTAACCCCCAAAAGGTAGGAAATTTCTATGTGTATGGAAATTAAGAAATATAGTTATAAATAACTTGGGAGCAAAAGATAACAAAAGTGCTATTTAGAAAAAACCCGTGAGGGTGTGGGGCGCCTGGGCGGCTCAGTCGGCTGAGCTTCGGCTTCAGCTCTGGCTCAGGTCATGATCTCGCGGTTTGTGAGTTCGAGCCCCATGTTGCGCTCTGTGCTGACAGGACAGCTCAGAGCCTGGAGCCTGTTTCGGATTCTGTGTCTTCCTCTCTCTTTGTTCCTCCCCCGCTCGTGCTCTGTCTCTCTCTCAAAAATAAATAAACATTAAAAAAAATTTTTTTAAATAAAAAAAAGGCTCATGAGGGTGAGGTGCCAGCAAACTTAAAAGGGGAATTTATACCCTTGCATGCTTATCTCAGTGTGTATACTTAGTGAAGAAACCAAAAATTTAGTAAATAATCCACATACAGGAAAGAAACGACAACAACAACAAAACAGGGGAAGAGAAAAACAAACAATTAAGAGCACAAGTTAATAAACTAGAAAACAAACACTGAAAAAGAGAACCAACAAGGCCAAAATTTGGTTTGTTTCAACTACCAGCAAAATAGATAAACTTCTGTTGGAATTGGTTAAGTAAAAAAAAAGGTACTGATGGCCAGTATCAGGACTGAAAAAGAAAATATGCCTTCATACTCGGACACTCTCAAAAAAGATAACAAGAAGATACTGTAAATACCTTTATAATAACAATACATTTAAATTTTTAGATGAAACGAAAAAAATTTCTAAAGAACTGGGTTAAGAAGAAATAAAGGAGGAAGCATGTTAGCATAACAGAGAACTGACTTTCTGGAAGAGGGTGGACAAGGGCCTCCGTGGACTGGGACGAGAGAAACTGAGAAGATACCCCAGGATCCCAGCAGATAGTGTTCTCCACAAGTGACGTGTAGTGTGAGTCGGGGGTGGAAAGTGAGGGTGCCCACTGTCTTACCTGTAATAAAGCAGAGCAGTGAGAGCTAGGCTTGAAATAAGCCATCCGATCAGAACTTTGGTTGTTACCATGACAACGGGGTAGCAACCCTCTAACGCCCCAATGAAAAAGCAGAAGGGCCCTGATGACTGAGTAAAGATTCCCAAAGCTGAGATAAATGGTTTTAACAATGAGGATTTAGAGAATTTTTTTTTAAGGATTTAGAATTTTGAGGGGACCCGAAACATTGGAAGTCCATTTGGTTGAGCTGCGTGAGTGACAACTGCAAAGCCTTGCTTATTGGTGCAGAGTCACTGTCTTCTGCTGTGTCCCTGGATCCTTGCTTCCTCCTCTATCCTGACTTCAGCTGCTTTAAGGAAAAAGCCACATATGGCAGGAGACTTCAGAGAGGGGAAGGACTTATACTTTTACAACTCTGGGATGTATTAGTGTAGGTTCATCAGTTATAACAAAGCTAGCACTGGGGTGGGGATGTTAATAATGGGGAGGCTGTGCATGTGTGGAGGCAGAGTATATATGGGAAATCTCTATCTTCCTCTCAATTTTGCTGTGAATTTCAAATTCTTCTGAAAAAAATAAAGTCTTAGAAAAAAGACAACACAATAAAAAATGGGCAAAGGACTTGAATAGTGAATAGGCATTTCTTCAAAGAAGGTACACAAATAGTGTGAAAGATGCTCAGCATCATTAACCATCAGGGAAATGCAAGTCAAAACCACAATGGGACAGCACTGCACACCCACTAGGATGGCCGTAACGAAAACAAAGAGACAGTAACAAGTGTTGGTGAGGGTGTAAAGAAATTGGAACCCTCATACACTGTCAGTGGAATGTAAAATAGTACAGCCACTTTGGAAGAGTCTGGCAGTTCCTCAGATGGTTAAACATAACATAACTACGCACGTCAACAATTCCATGCCAGGTATACATCCATGTATATCCAGGAGAACCGAGAACACATCTACACAGAAATCTATACGCAAATGTTCGTAACAGCATTATTCACAATAGCCAAACAGTGGAGCCAACGCACGTATCCATCAACTAATGAATGGATAAAGATAAATGGAATATTATTTGGCCATAAAAAGGAATGAAATACCGACCCTTGCCACAACACGAATGAACTTTGTCAACATTATGTTAAGTGAAAGAAGCCAGACAAACTAAACTGTATGATTCCCCTTCTATGAAATGTATGGAAGAGGCAAATCAATAGAAACCGAAAGTAGATTTGTGATTGCCTAGGTCTGGGCAGAATTGAGGGGCTGGAGAGTGACAAGCGCGGGGTCAGGGTTTCTTTTGGAGGTAAGGAGAATGCTCTAAAATTGTGGTGATGGACGAACAAATACTTGAAATCTATGAAAACCCATTGCATTGTAAGAGGGTGAAAGGTAGGGTATGTGAAGTATATCTCAATAAAGTGGAAGGAAGGAGGGAGGAAGGGAGGGAGGCGGGCAGGGGTTGGGGCTTGGGCATCACCCGAAGCTAAAGGCCACACAAGCGAGCAGCTTCCCCTGTGCACGCCACCCCCTCCCCACCCCCCACCCGCCCACCGGGCTTCTAGAGGCAGAGCATGGGCCTCTGACTCAGGGGAAGACAAACTTGCAGTGGAGACAGGAAGCTTAAGGGAACCCCATGGCCGGGATTCAAGTCCCACGGCCTCTGTGTCTAAGTGTGTAGTTGCTGCCTGCCATTCCGCCGGGAAGGGTTGGGGCTTCTCCTTTCAGGGGCCGCTGTAGTTGGGAGATAAGAGGACACCGCAGAGCCCTGTCTGCAGGCTCTTGTGCAGAAACTGGTGGAGTCCGGGCGTTGCGGGCCCAAGAGGCGCTTCCATGCAGCAGCTCCCCCTGCCCGAGGCAGGGCCCAGCTGGGAGCTTGCAGAAGCCAAGGTGACCCATGGGGGCTCATGACTCTGAACGTGCCCACGAGCTCGGGAAGGGCCCGACGGGCTGGGCGGCCAAGGGGAAATTGCACAGAGGCTAAGGCGTCTCGGTTTTACGTGAAAAAATGGCAGCTACCCCTGGGGGACCTCGTCCTTCAGGCCGGTGCCCAAAGCAAAGGTGCTGGCTCAGTGGGCCCTCGAGTCACCCAGGGTCCCCAGAAAGCCTGCCTGGCTTGCCGCTGCTCTGGCCGAGCTGGGGCCCGATGGTGTCCCCTGGGGGGCAGCAGCCTGGGGAAACGCCCCGGAGCCCCAGCTCTGGCAGGGCGGCCTGTGGGAAGGTCGGCCGGTGCTTCGGGTGGGATCGGACGCGGTCACCCTGGCTGAGGAGGGACTCTTGACCAGGCACGCCAGATTTTTACTGACCTTTGAGTTGCTGCAAATGGTCTAGCTGGGGGTCAGCACGCTGTTCCGCGAAGGGCCAGATAGTAAACGTGTTTGGCTTTGTGGACCACATACGGTCTCTATCACATATTTTTCTTTGTTCTGTGCTTTTGTTTTTATAGCCCTTTAAAAATATAAACAGCATTCTTAGCTCACAGGCCATCCGCAAACAGACGATGGGCCAGTCCCTAGGCTGCCCTTTGCAGACCCTAGACTGGTCTTGTAAACAAAGCTCTGCCAGAATGCCGGGGCACCGCTCACCCCCACTCCGCCTATGGCCGCTCAGAGTTCAGTGTCCAGACAGAGCCCTTCGGCCCGAAAGCCCCACATACTCGCTCGTGGCCCTCCGCTGAGAAAGCCTGCCATCTGTCATCGGGCCTGCTGCTCGGAAGGGCCCGGCCCGGCAGATGAAAGACGCCCACCTTTGGGGCCTGCTAACGTGCGCGCACGGTGCGGCCACTGGATTCAGTCTGGGTCACTCTCAGAGGGGTCCGCAGGGAGGAGCGTTCTCTGATGGCGCTGATGGGGACCAAGCTGCCGATGGAGGCCTCTCGCCGGCCGACACTGCCCCCGGGATGCCTCCTTATACCGGAAATGGCACCACGGCCACGGCAGGGACCCAGTGAAAGGAAAGGCCTCTGTGTTGCTGGTGCAGAAGCCCCTCCCACACACCGGGTTTGTCCCCACGGAAGCTGGCCCACTTTCCATCTTGCCGAGAAGGACCGTGGGCCCCCAGGCCCAGCATCTAGGGGACAATGCTGCTGTGGCAGCCCAACCACCTGCTCCGGCCACATCACTGTCAACTTCCTGGGCCATTTGTGCCCGACAGAGATGCTCCCTCTGTGTCACAGGCCACTGAGCAGCAGAACTGTCCAGGGACCATTCTATGCTTCCCACCATCCACTGGCATCGGGCCTTGCCGAGCTCTGGATCAGCCTCCCCAGACCCCACCCCAAAGACCTCCGCCCCTGACACCCCGTGGCCCTGGTCTGGGCAGCTTGCTCACTGAATGTGGCCGTCCCCCGCCAGGATTTGCTTCCTCTTGGTTGCCCTTGGGTAATGACCGGGACAAAAGGGAGGAGACTGATATGGGGTTGTGCGGGCCTATTTTGAAAATTGGGGCCTACGCCCGCACTGCTCCTGGGCACGATGGTGCAGCTCCCCCTACCAATAGCAGGCCAGGCCAGCCCCTGGGGGTGCCTGCCGGGTGCCGCCGGGCCGCGAGGGGCCTCGGGGTTCAAACTGAACTCTGGTGCAGCCACCTGGATTTTCTTGGTGGACCAACACGTCCCTAGGTCCTGGAGACACAGGTCACTTGGTTGCGTACCCCCTCACTGTCATCTGTGGTGGTCCACGGGGGCCGAAGTAGGGGTGTGATGAGTCTATATAAATGTCACTCAGATGCCCCATTGCTTTTTTTCTCCTAAAGCCTGCAGGTGGAAGGTCTGTGTGCGAGCAGGCGATGGGTGGAGAGAAGGCACGAGATACTGAGGTGGGCACACCGTGCAGGCGGAGACCCACCTGGGCACCGGCAGGGGCCACCTCAGGCCTGGGGGCTCGGGGGTCAGAAGCAGTGACGATTCTTTCCCCCTGGATCTGGCACCTGGCAAGGCAGGGAGCACCGCGACCTGTGCTGGGTTTGCACCCCTGCTTGCAGCAGAAACAGTGGACATAGCCAGTCACAACTATTCTGCTGGGCCTGACTCCCAACGTGGGCCCCTGCCTCTCACGGGCTACCACACATGTCGTACGACCTCGTCTGGGCCCTTCAGACACAAGTTCACACTTGGCCTTGGGTTATGTCGTGTGTGGCGAGCAAGGCCACAGGAGCTTGGGGACACGGCCCACAGACCTCAGGCAGAGATCCAGATCAGGTTAGCATCAGATCCCAAACTATAGTGGCCTGTGCCCCTCGGGGGAGGGTGAGCCACGGAATGTCCCTCCACAAGGGTGGAGATGAGGGGGCCAACCGTGCCCCATCGGCCTGAGACCGAGGGGGTTCCTGGGCCTTCCAGTGCCGAGACCTGGAAGGTTCTGGTAAAGCAGGATGAGATGGTCACCCTAAGGGGAATCACCTATTTGGCCCATTTGCTGCCCCTGTAATTATGGTGGTGGCACCAGAGGTCAGCGGTCCGAGCTCCTCGTGTGGGTCGTAAGGGGGAGTAGCCTGGCCTCAGGCCAGGGACTGCCAGCCTCTCCGGGACTCACGCACAGCCGGCTGCACCTGCAACCCGGCGGCGAGGTGCAGTCCACACCGCAGGGCTTCACGCTGCTGCTGGGAGCCCCGTGGGGGGCAGCCCGCGGGAAATGCGTCATGAGGCAAATCACACAGAGTCGGTCCCGGCCTCTGTGGTCCGACTGATCAGATTGACTGTTGGAATGGCAGACTCATGTGAAAATCTGAGTTGGGCCAAGAACGTGTGGGGCCGAGGAGGCGGACTGTGGAGAGAGGCAATCTGCCATGGGTCCTCAGCGCCTTCGTGTTTTTGTTGGGTATGCCAAGAACGCAAGGCTCCGTCTGCCGTCCCCGGGCTGCGGCTCGGGGTTGTGTTTGCAGAGATCAGCTTGAGGGATGAAGTGTCTCCCTTGTGCACAGAGGGCAGGCTTCCCCAAGCTCAGTGTTTCTTGGCCGTGACACAAACCCACAGTGGGGGGAGCATGTACCTAGACCCCTGTGTTGCCCCGTGGGACTCGGGGAGCAAGGGACCCCGATGCGGATGACTGCTCTGTGCTGCCCGCTGCACCATGGGTCTGTGCTTCTGACCCAGGAGTCTAGGGTCCTGCCAGCGTCCCCCCACCCCCCAATCTGAAACAGGCTAACATGAGCCAGTAAGGAGGGCACAGCAAATCCTAGGCCTTGACAACTTCACGTTAACAACCTTGAAATTGTACATAAAATGGAAATTTTCCTAGAAAAACACAACCTACCGAATGCGAGGAGAAATAGAAAACTTTTAAAAATATAATCGCTAAAGAAATTTGAATCGGCACAAAACTTTCTCCCAGGAAAGCTTGCTCCAGACGGCAGCCCCAGTCAGTTCCAGCTGACATGTAGGGGGTAACTCCAGAAACACACCCGCCCTTCTAAACAGAAGAATCACTTCATGAAACGGGCACGATCATGACACTGAGATTAACAGGGCCAGTTCGTGCAGGAACAGCAACCAGGCCAGTTCCACGCACCGAAAACGTTGCCAAAATCTTCAATAAATTAGCAAACTGAATCCAGTGATGTATGAATAGGATAAACAGTTCATCATTAGCAAGTTGGATTTTTGTGAGGAGTACAAGCTAGGCTTTACATTAGAAAACCAACTAATTTAAGTAAGTTAAATGATCCACTTAGCGGAGTAAGGGAGAAAGTCCTATAATCACCTTACTAGGTATAGAGACGGCAGTTAATAAAGTCAGCATCCATCTGTGATCAAACTTCTCAGAACACGAGGAACGTAAGAGAACACCCTTCATCCGATAAAGAGTGTCTTCACAATAAACAAGAACGAACATCATGTTTAGTGGTGACATACAGACTTGGTTTCTGAGACTGGGAACGAGACAAGGAGCCTTCTAACACCATTTCCACATTGGAGACCCGAGCCAACACAGCAAGGCAAAAAAAAAAAAAAAAAAAAAAAAAGGAATCAAAAAGTAAAGAGATCAGACAGGGAGGAACACAGTTGCTATGAGTTGTGTAGGATACGAACATGGTTGGAGAAAATCTGAAAGAATCCCCAAATAGTTTAGTAAAACTGATAAGAGGCTTGGTTCGGTTGTTAGATATAAAATTAGAAAATGTAAAAAAGTCAACTGTGGTTCTACATACCAGCAATAAGCAGAAAAGAAATGAAAGAAAATGCAGCATTGACACTAGTAAAAATATAAGGTGCTTAAGAATAAGTTAAACGGGAGATGCACAAGACTTGTCCGCAATCGCTTCTAAAACTGGATTGAAAACATTCACGACAACCTAAATCAATATAAAAGCACACCGTGTTCCTGAACCGTATGACTGAATACCGTAAAGATACCAGTTCTCCCACGCGGATTTATATACTCAAGGCAGTGTCAAAAAATCCCAGCGAGTATGTGTGTGTTCGTGTGACTTGATAAGCCAATTCTAAACTGTGAATGAAAATGCGACGCCAAGAGTGACCATGACTCTCTCAAGAACGAGGCAGGTGCTTGCTGTGACAGACACTGAGGTCTCCCACGACACCGCGGTAACCTGGCGATGCTGGCTCAGGGACAGAGAGCCAGGAGGCAACCCCACACGCAGGACAATCCGTTTGGACAGAGGGGGCGCGGTGGAGCCCTGGGAAGGGGGACAGGGTGGTTCCTCTTTTGTAAGATGGGAATCCGTGTACCTTCGATCTCGTGCCACACACGGAGCCCAGCTCCAGGTGCGTTAGCCGCCTCCGTGTGAGCAACAAAACAATCCGGCAATAACACTGTCGGAGAACATATTCCTGACTGCTGAGGGTGGTTTTTGAAATCCGGCACAAGAACTTCTAACCATAAAAAGAAACCTGGACACATTTTATTACATTAAAATTAAGAACGTCTACTCACCCGAAGACGCCATTAACGAGGGTGAAATAAGGCGCAGAATGGGAGGAGAGATTTACGATACTTGGGACCTGGGTTTGTCAAGCACTCCCCCAAATCAACAGGAAAAAGGCAACTGTGTAGAAAAGAGGGGAAGGACTTTACAGATGAGGAACTCCAACAGTCGGTGAACACGCACAAGATGCGTTCAGCCTCGTGGAAGAGAAAGGAAATTCAAACCGCATTAACGCACCAGTGCACGACTGCCAGATGGGTAAAAGCGTCGGCTAGGGTGTCATGCGGTGGGGACGCCTGTCGCCGCCACATCTAATGAAGCCGAAGACAGGCGCGTCCCCCGGCTCAACGCTCTCGCTCTCGCGTGAGACGTGCCCTTGTGGACGGACACCCGGGTACATGTTCCAGAGTTTCATAAACAGCCTTGTTAAAAATAGTCTAAAAGTAGGAACCCCAAATGTCCCCCACGGTGCAGCAGATAAACCACTTGTGATCTCTTCACGTAATTATCGGCAGTGACAAACCAAGACGCCGCGCCAAACGTGGGTGGGCGAACGTCCGCACGGTTTGGAGCAAAGGAGACGGGTGCAAGAGAACGGGCTCCGCGTGCCTCCGTCAGACCGAGTCTGCACACGGTCTTAGGGGTGCATGGTGGGGGGTGGGGAGGAGGGTGAGGGCATCGCCCCGAGGGGCCGGGGCTAGGGGCTTGCGCTGCATCTGTGCCTTTGTGGCACACGCGTTTAGGAAGAGAGCTAAGGGTGAGAAGTCACAGGTGGGCAAGGTGACTGCGGATGGGACAGAGGCCACTGCAGCAGGCACGGGGGACCCTGGGTCGGGTTGGAGCTGCAGGCAGCTATGGGCCACCTGCCGGGGTGGGACTGGCCTGCACCTCCCTCCCTGCGTCCCTTAGCTGGTCTGCTCCCCACTGTGGCTCCTACAGACAGACCACTGAGTTTCCTCCTGTCTTTGAAGTCCAAGTCCAGCCCCCAGGTGTGTGTGGTGTGTGCCCCCGTCCCACACCGACGCTGCCCGCCTCCCCCCCACCCCCTGGGTGTGGGCCTGGGGCCCAGGGGTCCAGGAAGGAGGCAGAACAAGCCGGCCCTGTTTCCCTGCCAGGGCAGGGCCGGGCCAGGACCACAGCCGAGAGGGCGGTGGGGGCCCAGGGGCCGAGCAAGCGGGCTGCTGGCAGGCGCTGTCACCTGGACAGGAACCTTGTCGGCCTTCCTTTACCCAGATGAGAGCGTCTGCTCTTCCGGTGAGGGTTTGGGGAGTGGGCAAGCTGGGCCAGAGGGCTGGGTGTGGCGGAACTGGAGCAGGGAGCTGAGGGGTGCGGGGAGCCGTGTGGCCGCCGCTTTCCACCCCACACCGGGGTCCGCCCCCTCCTCCAGGGTGGGGCAAATGCCGCTTCCCACAAAATTCCAATTTTATTATTATTTTTCTACGTGCAGTAGTACTTTATGAAACATGCGATGCAGACATGGAAACTGAGGAGAAAGGATTAGGCCCAGACTCCCCCTCAGATGCCCCCCTGGCACCACGTGAATGTCCTAGATGAATCATTTAGGTCTGATCTGCACCTGTGACTTAGAGAAGGGGGACCCACCAGCACTATCGAGCCACTGAATCCCCAGAAACGTGGCCACGGGCCTGAGTGTTTGCTGGAGCCCGGGGCCTGGAACGGCCACCCCCAACTGGCTGGCCATGAGGATCTGGGGCCAGATGAGGGGACTGCCCAGCTCACTGGCACTCTCACAGAGACACAGGGAGACCCCAGGAGCAGTGGGGACAGGGGACCTGCTTGCACTGGTCTGCAGGACCTGTTGCTCCCAGCCCCTCCCTGCAGACCCCACCAGCCAGGCCTCCCTGCGGCCACCCTGTGGTGTCCCTAAGCCAGGCCTTGGGGTCAGTTCTCCTCTCCCACACAGCGGCTGTCTCTCTGGTGTCCAGGCACCTGCTGCTGAGAACAAGGCTGCCACTGGGGGTCCCAGCCCCGGGTGGGACTTGCACACGGGCTACCTTGTGAGGCCTGCGTGGAGCACAGAACCGAGTGCAGGGGTGGGTGACTGGCAGTTGCACCCTCCACGCCATCCCCCTGCGCTCTCCTGTCCCAGGCAGGTGCAGGAGGCCTGCGGTCAGTCAGCGGAGGGGGTGTTCCAATCCCCTCTGAGCTGGCCGATGGTCCTAGGGAAGCAATTGCTGGTGGTCGCTCTTGGGGAGGCCCCGAAGCCACATGTAACAGGAAACTGCAGTGACTCTGTGAACTGCAAGGTGGCCCTGGGGTGGAGAGGCCCCTCTCTGACCTGGGGGAAGGGCATGTGTCTGTGTGCATGCGTGTATTGTGTGTGTGAGTGTGTGTGAGTGTGTGTGTGTATGAGTGTGTGTATAAGTGTGTATGCGTACGAATGGACACGTGTGTACGAGTATGTGTATATATATATGAGTATGCGTATGTGATGAGTGTATGTGAGTATGAGTGTGTGTATAAGTGTGTATGTATGAGTATATATGTGTACATGTGTGAATGTGTATGTGATGAATGTATGTGTGTGTGCATGTGATAAGTGTGTGTGTATGTGATGAGCGTGCGTATGAGTGCGTACATTGTGTATGAGTGTGTGTGTATGAGTGTGTGTGTATGAGGGTGTGTACGTTTATGAGGGTGAATGGGTGATCATATGTATGTGATGAGTGTGTATGTGTGTGTATATATGATGTGTGTGAGTGTGTATGTATATGAGTATATGTATGTGTAAGAATGTGCTTGTGTGTATGAATATGTATGTGTATATATGTACAAGAGTGTGTGCATGTACGTGAGCATGTATGAGTATGTGTGAGTGTATGTGTACAAGTGTGTATGAGTGTGTTCATGTGTATGAGGGTATATGTGTGTATGAGTGTGTATATGTATGAATGTGTATGTGATGAGTCTGTATGTGTATGAGGATGTGTATTTGTGTATGAGTGTGTGTGTGAGGGCGTGTGGTGATTGTGTATATGAGTGTGTACCTGTGTGTACATGTGTATCAATATGTACGTGTGTATGAGTGTGTAATTGTGTATATGTGTGTATGAGTGTGTGTATGTATGAATGAGCGTGTATGTGTGTACAAGGATGTATATGAGATGAGTGTGTGTATGACTGTACATGTGCATGAGTGTTTGCATATTTATGAGTGTGTATTGTGATTGTGTATGATGACAGTGTGTATATAATGAGTGTGCATATGTGTGTATGAGTGTGTACATATATGAGCGTGTATGTGATGAGTGTATGAGCGTGTATATGCATATGAGCATGTGTGTGTACGTGCATGAGTGTGTGGCTGTGTGTAGGTGATGAGTGTGTACGAGTGTGTATATGCACATGAGCGTGTGTGTGTGCCTGGGTGTGCAGTGCGGTGTGGGGGCTGGCCAGAGGGCGCCCATGCCTTTTCTGCAGGACCAGCCCCCCCCCCCCCCCCCCCCCCCAACGCCGCCTGTTGAGAAGCACAGAAGGACAGCACCGGTGGCATTTCCGACTTGGATAAAACCAGGAAAGAGCGGAAATGTCCTGGAGAGCCTCTCGGAGGCGACCTGCAGCCCAAAGTATGTGACGTGTGTTTGGCGGGTCCCTGAGCCGGGAGTTTGAGGGCTCGCCAGTGCCACCCTTGCTGGGTGGAGGGGCTGCTCTGAGCGGGCCAGGCAGGCCTGGAGGGGAGCCAGGGACCCCCGAGGCCATAGCACCCCTGCTCTGCAAACATCAGATCCAAACGGGCGGGGCCTTGGTTCCTGCTTTGACTTCTCTGCCAAAAATAAAACAATAAAGCCCCTGAGGCCTTTTATAAGCTTGTTTTGAAAAATGTAGGCATGTTTTTTATTTCCTGGCAGCTTTCTGGGTAATTAGGATTCCTCCCACGGCACAGTTGGGGGCTGGAGTCCGGCTTGCAGGGCAGCAAGTGGGCAGGGCCCCTGGGGCTCCCGGGCAAGGTCAGGTCTGAGCCCTGGAGACCCAGAACTTGCCGCACGCCCAACCCAGGAAGGAGGGGAGGCCCGCCCCGGGCTGAGCCTCGGCAAACAGGCAGACTCAAGGGAGCGGCCCCAGGGCCCACTTCCGGGGGAAGCGCCCCCACCAGAACTGGGGCAGGAGGGAGTCCCCCCCCCGAGGCTGGGACAGCAGAGTTTGGTGTTGGAGGAGTAGTCCCTTCTGCCCCCACAGGCCCAGCCTGCCTGGATCTCGGGCCCCCGGGACTGGGCTTCCTGCCGTGTTCTCCCTTTCCTCTGTCCTCCTCCAGGGCCGCCCTGTGGCCACCCTCTGGTCTCCTGGGGGACCCCACAGTCCAGGCCCTTGTTCCCCCACCAACAGAGGCTGCCTCTCCGGGTGTCCCAGCACCTGTCCCTCCTTTATCCTTGTGTAGATGGCAGCTCCCGCCTCCCCCTCCCCGGCAAAGCCTCCCCCCGCCTCTCCTCTGGTACACCAGGACCAGGTGCCCCCCCAGGGCAAGAGCCCAGCTCCCCAGTGGCTCCTGGACACGCCTCCCCGTGGAATACAGTCCCACAGCATCTGGGCACCCTTGCCCTCCCTTGGCATCCATTACTAGCCTGAGCCGCTGCCTCCCCGTCTCTCTGGAGACCATGTTGCCTTTCAGCCTGGTCGACTCCTCAGATACCGGGGCCCTCCTTTTGGACACCCTGCACCCCTGGGCCACCCTGCATCTCTGTGACCACCATGAGGTCCACTGTCATCCTGCAGCCACCACAGCTGGAGATGCAGCTGGTGTGTCCCTGCCCTCCACTCACACTCACTTCTAGGGACAATAGTTGCTCCTTCGGGACCCCAGCTCCACCCCAGACCCCATCCCCAGCAAGCTTCTGAAGCTGCCTCTGCCCATGCCCCCTCTGCCCAGAGTAGCCAGCAAGGCTCGAGGGACTGCGTTTGGCTTTGGTCCACCCCGAGGCCAGCTCAGGGGACAGTGTGGTCCTGGGCTGCCCCCCGGCGTGGAGGGGCTGGGGTCAGGGACCCGAGCCTGGACCCCGTCCTGTTCTCACTCCTCCTTCCCGCACTCGGCCTGTGCGGCTCAGACTTCTGGACCTGTTGAGTCCCCTCGGGCCTGGGGAGCAGGGCAGTGGCTAAGCACGCAGTAGGTGTTTAATGAACAACGTGCCCCACTTTGTAAAGAACCAGTTTTTGGATGTTGAGGCCCTAAGGCTGGGCCTGGAACCCCTGGTCAAAATGTGGAATCGGACCCTCTGGGAGGGCCCGGGGATCTACATTTCTACCATGCCCCCTGGCGACCGGCAGCACCACATGCTGGGGTCGTGCCCTGCAGGTGCACACAGCTCCTCATGGCTGCTGGAGCTGAGGGAGGTGGGGGGGGGGGGTGGCGGAGCAGTTGCCCCCAGGCTGAGCCAGGCCAGGTGAGGCGGCCACCTGACCCAGCAGAGGAAGGTGTCGAAGAGGATGCCCTTCTGAATGGCCGGGGCAGTAAGGAGACATTCCTTCGGACGCAGTCAGCCCACTTGGGGGAATTTATTGTGAGGAAAGGACGAGAGACCCGTAACAAGGCGTGTATAGGGTGCACGCGCACCAGCGCACCGTCAATTCATGGGAGACACCGAAACCAGCCACAGGGGCAACAGTCAACAGAGCAGTCGACTTAAATAATTATGATGCAGCCACAGGAAGGAATACTACACTGTCGCCTAAAAGCATGTTTCTATCAATTTAAGGCATGGGAAATGCTCACAGCCTAAAGTACCGAAAGAAATATGCAAAATAGAAACTTGCACGAAATGGGAGCCCCAGGTTTGTCTCGTGGGACCCTAGGTATGCTTGCAAACAGATCAAGAAGAATTTCACCAAAATGTTAGAAGTGTTGTTTTTGGATGGTGGGATTATGCCTGTACCATCCCACTGATCAGAAGATGAACAACAACATTGACCTAGAAGCTTCTAGAAGCTAGCTCTTCCGGAAGCCAAGATAGCGCGGTGAACAAAATAGACAAGGATGGTGGTAATACTAAAACCAAAACACTGCTGTTAGTGCATCTGGACTCCTTGATTCCGAGCAAGGGCTCAGTCAAGGTTTTGGAATGAATGAATGAGTGAATGAATAAATGAACGAGGGAACAAGTCACTGGCGAAGGAGTGCCCGAGGTTTCCATGGTGAGTTGTCTGGAAGGACAGGGCTTGGCGAGCTGGTCGCTTCTAGCTCCAAAGTTCATACGGTCACCGAGAGCTAAGGAGTGGGGACCCCGGACTCATTCCCAGCTGGCCAGGCTTGCCTCCCAGTGGGGCTGGCCAGGTGTGTGGCCAGGTGCTCTGGGCACAGACACAAGGGTGTTCTCACCAGGAGGCATTCGCTCAGTTTTGACGTAAAGTCAAGCTGACAGCATTACTGCAAGGTCGCAGCCAGGAATGTCCTCCCACTCTTAATCCACACGCTCCCACTGCTCGGATTTGCCCCGTACACTCGCTCTCCCCCCTCTGTCCGTTTGTCTCTGTGCAATGTTTCCTGAGCTGTTGGAGAGTGAAGGGCAGACAAGAATGCTCTCTCCTGGAAGCGCACACGCAGGACCCAGGTCGGGAAGCTAGAGGTTGATGTGAGGCCGTCCACACTACTTCCTCCCATTTACACACTTAATCGTTTACTTCCTTTTACCAGTGCGAGCTCACTGGCTCCCCCTTTATCCAAAGGCTTAAAACCTATTGCTACCATTATTTTAATGCTCAGATTGCCACTCCCCCCCCCCCCCCCCCCGTATGGCCAGGGAGCCTGTTTGATGGCCTCCGTGTCCTCTGGACACATCCCAGCCATTCTTCTTCCTCCTGCGTGTGACTGATTTCCAGGCGCATTTTGCACTTTCCCTGCCAGGGCTCCATCATCTCCAGAGAGTCTGGTTCCTTCCAGGGAGAACTGGTGTTTGGCAAGCAGGATCTGAGCACCAGGAGTGCTTGGCACTACGGGGGTGTCGCAGCGTCGCTCTCCCTCAGTGGACAGAGCCAGGAAACGAGTGAGCTGTGTGCATAGACACATGTGCAAGGGCCTGTGTCCACAGCCGGCTGCCATAAGGTGTAAACGTAGACATACGGACATATGTACTGTGAGGTCATACCTCCGTGGCTCGCAGGGCACACGTCCACACGCAGGAAGTGGACACCAAATGGCAACGACTGAGGTGGGGTCAGGGGCCAGCACAGGAGACAGAGCTGGAGGGTGTGGTGGGGACAAGGGGGCCAGACCACCCAGCCTCAGGGCCAGGAGCAGGTAAGGGCTGGAAGGAGAGCCAGGATCTCATTCACATTTGGTCATGCTGCTTCAGCCGCCTGATGCACAGGCTCGAGGGGCAGGACCGGGAGACAAAGGCCAGCGAGGAGGCACCTACATGTATCCAGGCGGGTGGGAACGGTGGCCCTGCCCAGGGCTGTGGCCATGCAGGCGCTGAGGAGTGGGATGTATTTCTAAGTCTCCAACAAGGAGGGGACAAGGGAAAGGAAGGAGGCATCAAAAGGCTACGGTGGCCCTAGGGAGGAAGCAGGACCTCTGTCTGGGTCCTGCTAAGTTTGAGGTGGGATGCTAAGGAGGCAGCTGGACAGGGTGGTCTAAAGGCCCCTGAATCTGCATTCTGAGCCTCCGTTTCCCCATCTGCCCTCTGATATCCAGGCGTAGCCACCAGGTAGGCATGGGAGGCACTGGCCAGATCACCTGCTTTGGAATAAACACCTTCCCTTCTCTCACTTAGCTTTAATCGGAGCCACCCACCGGCCTGCTCGTGCGGGACCCCCGCGCCCTCCCGGTGCCGTCAGGCAAGCTGTCCGGGCATGGCACCCTCTGGAATCCCACGGTCTTTCTCGCTGAAGGAAGAGAAGGCACAGCGTGGCTACTTATGTCCACATGGACACTTGTTTTTCCAGTATTATCTTTGTTTCCGGAAAAAGCTCTCACGGAGATATATGTTTTGTTAGCGGCCATAATGTTCATTTCTGATGAAACTGTTTGTTTTCCTAGTAGATCTTTCCACTTTAGAACCATTTCTCCCAGTTGTTTTGCTAAGAGTAGATGTTTTTGGTGAGGCTATTAAGAAGGTCAACCGTCTTAAGAATATTTTCACCCGTGACTGTGAGGGGGAAGGCTGAGCCTGGCCCAGATGCTTTAGGAGCATTTTGACGGTGTTCTGTTCAAATGGTGCCAGCGTGAGTTTTCCCATTTCCGAGCTGCTCCGGCCCCTGCAGACCCTGAGCACAGCTCTGCGCTGTCCACGACGCACTTCTGGAAGTCAGTCCTGGCCTACAGAGAGGACGGCGGCCCCCTCCTACCACTGTCACGTCACCAAATGCTGCTGCCAAGGTGCGGAAGCTTCCCGCATCGGCATGGGGAGTGCCGTGTTCGCCGGGGGAGAGAGCACATGACGGTGGCCACGGTGGTGGAGGGGCTGGTGGTGGCCGCTCGGACAGGGCCCGGTGAGGGTGTCAATAGTGCAAAAGATGGGAGTGGTGGTGCGGGTGGCCTTGAAGGTGGTGGGGAGGGTGCTGGTCATGTCAGGAGGGGCCGATGGAGTGGGTGACAGTGGTGAAGGGGGAGGTGGTGGCCCAGCGGGGGGTGCTGGGGCGGGTCGATGGCAGGACAGGTGGTGGAAGTGGCAGTGGATGGAGTTGAAAGTGGCTGAGGTCGTGGTTGGGGCGGCGGTTGTAGAGGTAACAGTGCATCCGGCCGGCCTAACTCTTTTCTATTCAGGGGACGGCAGGTGCCCAGTGGCCCACCCACAGAGCAATGCGGTGACGAGCCATCACGTTTCATTCCCTCTGTGGCCCACAAATGGCTCCCACACCGGGAGCACCAGACACAGAACCCTCGCCCTTGCCCCTCGCCCTGAGGACTCCTGCTGTCCTGAGTGCCTGGCCCCAGAGCTCCCTCTGGGAGTCCCGTTCGGGAGGCACTGGCCTGAGTAAGTGGCTCCTGGACTCAGGAGGAAGGGAGAAAGGGAGGGAAAGGCTCGGAGGGGACACTCCGCTCAGCTGCTGCCACACCCAGGGGGGCTTCTGCCCAGAAGCAGGCCCTGCCCTGACTACCTGGCCAGGGGTCCCAGCCTGCTGCCAGTGGGCCTCGGGCGTCAAGGAGGGCGGGGCGGGGCTGGCCAGGTGCGGAACTCAACAGGCCAGGTGCCCCGCTCGGGAGACTGAGGCCCCAGGGAGCACGTGGCTGCCGTCACACTGACGTCTGGGACCAGGACGGGGCCAGGACTCTGCGGGGGGCCAATGGCTGGGCGGACGCTGCCCAAGTCCCGGGGGCGGGTGAGGCCGGGCCCGCGCTCCGCTCGCCCAGGTGGCCGGGCCGCAGCTCGAACCCCACCCCCGCCCGCCTCTCCCGCGGGCCGCTGTCCGGCCTTGGCCGCCGCAGGGAGGAAGCGCTGTCCTCATTCCACCTCTGGCCGCCGCGGTGCCAAGTTGCTGGCGGCGGCGGCGCGAGTCGGGGCGGCGGGCAGCGGCGGAGGCGCAGCGCCCGCCCCGGCGCCCCCGCGGCCCGAGGTTACTCACGTAGAGTCCGGAGTGCTCGGCGCCGAAGAACGGGAAGGGCACGGAGAGCGGCTGCAGCCCCGAGCCGCCGTCGTCCTGCTTGGGGGTGACAGCGTCGCCGCGCTCCGTGCCGAACGGGTAGAAGTCGGCGAGGGCCACCGCGCCGCGCACCCCGCGCACCCCGAGCCCCAGGGCGGCGGCCAGGAGCAGCGCCCAGGCGGCGCCGCGCAGCATCGCCGGGGATCGGCGGGCGGGACGCAGCAGGACACTGCGGGGACCGAGCGGGGGACAGAGCGGGGACACTGCCGGAACCGAGCGGGGACGGAGCGGGGACGCAGTGGAGGCAGAGTGGGGCGCAGTGGGGACAGAGCGGGGGGGGGGGGGCGCAGCGGGGACGGAGCGGGACCGAGCCGGACGCAGCGGGGACAGAGCGGGGACCGAGGGGCCTCGCGGTCCGTGTGGGGCCGGAGCCGGCGGGGCCGGGCGCGGTGCGGGAGGCGCGGCGCGCCGTCGGGGAGCTCCCGCGCGCTCGGCCGGGCCGCGCTCGGGTCGCCGCTCCGCGAAGGAAGGCGCCGGGCGGGACCGCGTTCAGGGCCGGCCCCGCCCCAGGGGCCGCGGCTTAAATACCCGGCCGGGCGGTCCCCGGGCCTGGGCGGGGCCTGGGCGGGGCCATGCAAATAAGGCCGCTCTTAAAGCGCCAGGCCCCGCGGGAGGGCGAGGGCGCTCGCTGCGCGCCTGGGGCCGCCCCGCGACGGCTGGGAGGAGCTCCCTGGCCCAGGCTTTGGCGAGGTGAGCGCTTCGCGGGCGCGCTCCTGCGGCGGGGACCGTCCTCCTCTTCCGTGGGCTCCCAGCTGCCAGACTGGAGCGAGCCCAGAGGAGGCGCCTTGCTCACGGCGCAGTTCTGAGACAGACCCTAAGGCCTGCCTGCCTGAGATGTTGGGCTTGGGTCGCTGCTCTACCGCAGAGTGTCCTCGGTCGGGGCCACCCTGGCTTAGCAGTGCCTTGGATACCCTTATGGAAGTGGCCAGGGGCCAGCCCCGTGTTGCTCCCCAAGATCTGAGCCTGTGGACACTTGTTGGGGGGGGGGTGGTGCTCCTGGTCTGATTTTATGTGAGGACCCTTGGCCTGGGGGAATTCAGGGCACTAAACAGGTGTTTGCATCCTGCACTGACCCATCAGGGAGAAATCCCCCGGGAGGTTTTCTGATGGGTTCAGGACCCTCAGGGAACTTCACAGCAAGAGAGTCTCTAGCAGACTCCAGGGTGAGGAGGGCTCTAAGGGAAGGCTGGTCCTCTTGGACTGGGGGGGGGGGGGGGGCAAGTGGACGGATGTTAGTGGGCCTGGCGGACCGCAGTAGGGCCTCCAGAGCCCAAATTCAGATTCCGTATCCCCAGCTGTGGCCATCCCAGCGCTTCTCCCGTCTCTGAGACCACTGACCGCACACCTGGTCCCTCCCCAGGTGCAGGGCCTGACTCCTGGGGTTGAGGCCCTCCCCCACCCCCCTTGCTCTCAGAATCCTGGTGTTAGGGGATGTGTGAGTGCAGGCCCAGCCCGGAGCCCCTGAAGACAGCGGTGTTCCCATCAGAGATCAGCAGAAACAGCCAGCACGATAGCAGCAGCTGCCACTGAGTTTCTGGGCGCTTTTACGTTGGGCTCCGTGTTTTTTCTGTGTGTCCTAAAACGTCTTCAGTGAACAGGTGTTGCTCTGTGGTCAGCAAGAAATAGTAAATGTGACTTTTAGGAAGTAGTGGAACTGAGTGTGACTCTGGGGGCCAAAGGTTTACACGGGTCCCCTTCGGCCAGTATCCTGGCGGCCTCGTCGTTCAAGGAGGCAGCCCCTGTGGGGCACTGGCCCGAGAGAGGTTCCCCTTCAACTTCTCTCTGGTTCCCCTGTGCTCAACTGCGAGAAGGCCAGCCCTGGGGCCGGGCTCCTGCCTCAGAGGACCCTGGATGGCAGGACAACCGTGTGGTTCCAGGGAAGGACAAGAAAGTCAAGGCCTCCCGTCTCTAGGAAAGGTCAGAGAGGACATCGAATTACGGGGCTGTGCTGGGAACAGAATCTTCACGGTGTTGTCAGCAGGAACCTGGGGAGGAGGGGCACGTCCCCGCTTGCTCCCCTCCACTTACACACGCACATCCCCACTCACACACACACTCCCATTTCCATGTGCGTGCTCACACATGGAGACAACTCTCACACTTCCACACCCACACTCGGTCACATGTGCCCCCACATACAACACTGCACACATTCCTATGTGCCCCTCTTCACTGCTGACCTTCTGCCCCAAGGGATCCTAGTAAAGGCCCTGTCTGGGCTAGGTTATGGGTCCACCTGGGGGCTTGTAGGGAGTAGGGCTGCCCCAGAGAAGGGCTGTTTCTCTAGACATGGTGGGAGTGGTTGGCCTAGACAGGGGGTCCCAACCAGGGCACTCAACTGAATCCCCTGGGTGGATCTGTGAGGTGCTCAGGCCTGGGCCCCACCCTGGATGGCAGGTGCTTGTGGGTCTAGGCTGGAGCCAGCCACAGGCCGACTCTTCGGTCACGGCCCCAGTGAGGCCACGCTTACCTGGGGCCCAGGCCTTGCTGCCTATTTGCAGCCTGGTCTGGGAGACTGGGGGTTAACATGAGGCCCCACCACTGCTGGGCATTACATTTCAAACACACACACACACACACACACACACACACACCTCCACAGGCAGCAAAAAAAGAGGAAAAAAGTGTGTTTTTTTTTTTTTCAGGTGCTAAAAATATTATCAGGAAATACTTTTCAGCAATGTGCCGTTTTAGGTTCCCCTCTGGACTCAAGGGCGCCTTTGTCTCTGCCACAGAAAGTCCACATTTATCAACACCAAAATCGTTTTATCAAGCAAGCTCATGTTCTGCGGCCAGGAAACCTGAGCCTCCCCAACAGGCCTGTGACATTTAGTTTAGGGCCTGAGTATGTGTGCAATTTAGATGGGGGAGCCCTGGAGCCGACCTCGGGACACCCCAGGACTTGGGGCTCTGTTGGGGCAAGGTGGTGCGTCCTTCCCCACAGCGCACCTGGCCTGGTGGGCTTGTCCCTACAGGGCTGGGTGGGGCTCCCTGAGCAGGGCTCCGGCCGGGGCCCTAGAGGGCCCGGCTGGCTGTGCCTCCCACCGCTTTCTCTCCAGAGGCAGCTAGCTGGGCACAGATCTCCCCAGAGCAGCCAGAAGCCCCTGCCCCAGGTAACCCTCACCTGCCCCAGGAGCAAGGCTAGGAAGTTACAGGGCCCGAGGCTCAGGCTGGGTTGCGCCCTTGCGAAAGCCCACCCTACCTGGTTGTTTCACTGTGAGGCTGGACGGGGTCTTGTCACAGGTGGGAACGCCTGGTTCAGGATGAGCGGAAGGGACGGTCCTTGGGTCCTGGGCCCACTCGGCTCCGCCCCCCCAGTGTGCAGCAAGGGGGCACAGCCTGCAGGGAGCCCCCCACACGTGGACACCTGACGGGTGTCCTGCTATCTATCGGAGAGAAATGATCAGAATAGGGTTCAACGTTTACTTCCTGGGAAGTTCACTGCTGCTTTCTTCTTTGAAAAAACTAGAGAGGAATTAGAAACCCTTCGAGCTGGAGAATCTGCAGGGAGAGGCCAAAGATGGTTACGGGTGAGCTCAGGTTGGGCCTCTCTCCGTGGTTTGGGTGAGGAACGGCGCCTTCTGCCGTCCACGGGCAGCCTCCCCCACCCCCCCGCCCCTCCCCGCCCCCACCCGGCCCCTGCCCCGCCGCTGTCCCCCAGGGCACAGGGCAGAGACTCGGCTTGGCTTCCTGAGTGTTCTACAAGCGCCAGGGACAGGTGCGACAGAAGGGCTCTCAGGTGGCCCCCGCATGACCCTTTGCTGAGAGGTTTGGCAGCTGATAAAATCAAGCTTCTGTGGCATTTTTCATGACGTGGGGAAAAGCCTCATGATAAAACGTCAAGTAAAAGTTTTTCAGAAGAGTATTCAGCGTGGCACGTGCAGCAGCCCCCAACCATCGGGAATGTTCCAATTTTACCCGAGGATCTGCTGTCACGGAGTACGGGCGGTGGCGGGTTTCTTTTTCATAGGTTTCGTCGTCACAGTTTTTATTTGCAGTTATTTGAACAAATTAATGTTTTAGAAGCCGGAAGATCAGTGACCCTGGTTCCAGCTGGCCCATTTCCTGCTCCAGCTGTGGCCCAGGTGAAGCCCCTGCCTCCCTCGAGAGCTGGGGTGCTGCGGGGGGCTGGGGCCCGTGTCCTCAGGGTGTTCTTTCTCCCTCCGCCGCCTCGTCTGTCTGGTGGGAATCACGGCCTTCCCTGGGCTCCCGGGGGGCCCTTTCTCTGTGGCATCCCTGCTCTCCTCCTTCGTACACCCCACCTGCAGTGGCTACAGGGTGATGATGGTGCCCCCACCCCTGTCGCTGAGGGTTCACGATGGGCCCGGTGTCAGCGTGGGCGATACCTCATAGAGGGCTCACCGTGCCCCTCGGGGGTGGGCTCGCCCATTTCACAGATGAGGAAACTGAGGCTAGAGAGCCTGTCCGGAACCACACAGCTGGAAGGGGCGGAGCTAGGATTCCTCCAAGGCTGATGAGTCCCAAACTGATGTGGGGGCTGCTGGGCCTCTTACAGGCTGGAGGCCTCCGTGCGGGGTGGTCAAGGAAGAAGCCGTGAGCCTTTCCCCTCGGGCCACAGGGAGGGCATGGGCAGCAGTACAGCCTGGACTCTCGGCCTGGCCCCGCCCCAGGCCCTCCTGCCTTGACCTCACCTCCGGGAGTGTGGGGCGGGTGGTGCGTGTGAGGACAGGTGGATGCCCGGCAGGGTTCCAGCACCCCAGGCACTGGGACCCACCCTGCTCAGCGCCCCCAGTCCGTCTCTGTCCTCCAGCCGGCAGGACGCTGTGCCTGCAGCCTCGCTGGCCTCTGGGTTTGACTCTTACCTCTTGTGGACTGCCTTGTGGCCTTGGTCCAGAAGCAAGACCTCGTGGAAGCCCGGTCAGGGAAGCCCCCGTGAAGTCCCCGGTCAACAGGTGTCCCAGGGCGCTGTTGGGAGGACAGAGCCAGGCTCCTCCAGGTTCCGGGGTAGTTGTCAGACGCACAGGCCCTTGTGCTGGAGATGCTCAAGGAAACACCAGTTTATTTCCACTAGAAAAATCCTCTTTTTCCTAAGTGTGTGACTTTATGTTGAGTAAGTAAAAACTAGCATCTCCTACATGGGTTGAACTATTAACGTACAAAAATCGAGAGGTCTCACAGGTGCTGTGAAAGTCCCGCGTGTGCAGCCGGGGGCAAGGAAAACACCAAGTCACCAGGATGTTGCTCAAAACATGGGGGCTTTCATTTTACCAATGGGAAGCCACCCGACCCCTTCCGCATCTGAGATACACTTTCCTCTTGCACCCGTGAGCGTGCACTTGCTTCTTCTGTGCTGGGAGCACCTACGACGCCAGCGGGTGCCGCAGACACGCACAGACTCGGGTCTCCAGCTGCTTGTTCCTCCCTCCTCACACCCCCGCCCGGCCCGGCCCTGGGGTCCTTCTGCTGGGGGGCGTCTGTCTACTAAAAGCCAGGCCCCGAGGGCCACGCGTCCCCTGTCAGGGCCCCAGCCTCTCCCATTTGGCAGAGCACGCTTCTGAAGTAGGGGTGCACCTGCCCGCTAGCCTCCACCGGTGGCACGGATCGGGCCGCAGAGAGCACCAGTACGGCCTCCCGGGCCCAAGGCAGCCACTGCCAGTGGGTCACCCGGCGCTTCCCTCCGAGCCCGGGCTGGGCTTCAGAGCCACACGGCCACCGGTGAGCAGGCTGAGTTGAGGGCGGAATGAAACCCGTCTGTGGGAACACACTGCTAAGTTCAAGCGGAAAGCAAGGTCTTGACAGGGTGGCCTATTTTAAGCCCCGGATCGGTCTTGAGACAGACATACGGCGATCGCACATTCGGGCAGCAAGGTGCAGGGACGGCGGCGAGGGGGGCTGTGTGCTCTCGGCCCTGCCCGCCCCCAGGAGTCCTGGAGGGCAGCCAGCACCTGTGCACGCAGGAATTTACCGGGCTGGCCGGTGCCCCGCGGATCGTAAACGTGCCGCTTGCAAAACAGGGGAGGCCCTTTGGGGAGGAAAACAAATCACTCTGGCCGACGTTCATGGGGGACATGAGTAAAAATGCTGACAGGTGAACCCCACAGAGGCCCGAGATGGCCACCTCGGTCTCCCTAGCAACTGGGGCCGGTTCCCCCAGGAATTTTCCCAGAGTTTATAGGCTGGAAAAGTGGGGGATTCTGTAACAGCTTCAGCTCTCACGGCCAGTGCTTCCCGTGGCCGGAGAGTCACAGGGACTTGATTCTGAGTCATTTCCAGCCACCTGCCACTGTGACGGACCTGCACTTCCTGCATACAGAAGGTTCCGCGGCCTCTGGACGTAGGGAAGTGGTGGCTGGGCCTCGCAGGACATTATGTTTTTGGCTCTAGTTGGTGGAAATATTTTCCACGTGTTTCCCCATGTTTATAGAGCTGAAGGCATGGAACGCAGCCTGTGGCCGCGGGAGCCGGCCTGATGGGGCCTGGTGACCAGGGTCTGGCCAGATCAGTGCGTCCCAAGTGGAGACAGAGTGCCAGGCCGGGTGCGGGCCAGGGGCAGGGCGGCGCCTGCGAGGAGTGTCCTGGAGGCCGGTCCAGGGTGCACAGAGGCGGAGGTCCCAAGGGCCGGGGGGAGCTCGGTGCTCTGTGGAAACGCGGGGCGCCTGCTGGTATAGGACCCCGGGGGAGGCATGGTGGGCTGTGGGCCGTGGCACCACAGTCCTCTGAGCAGCGTGAGACGTCCGTTTTCCCCGTGGCGGCTCTGACGCGCTGTCGGGTCGGCGCTGTGGCCGTCGGGCCACCCTGGGGGCTTGGGCAAGCAGGGCTCACTTCTTGGCCCGCAAGGCCTGGCCGAGGCGGGCCTGTTGATGCTGAGGTGCTTCCTGGTCCGGCTGCTTCTTCAGACTGGCCACCTGGGGACAGGGCAGGAGCTCAGGTGGGTGGGCGGTGGCGGGGGGCGGGCAGGGCCTGTAGCCAGGGCCCCCAGGCCGTGGTTGTGGAGAGCTCTGGGGGTCCTGAGGAGAGGCAGGTGCCCGGGAGAGAGACATCAGGCAGGCAGGGGACTTGCTGGCTGTCACATGGGGGTATGTGGAGCCATGCTCTTCAGGGACACCCATCCCAGGGGTCCTATGGACTGAGGCCACTGCACACCCGCAGTGGATGGACCCCCTTCCATTCAGGCCGTGAACACACTCGGAGTGATAAGGAAATGCATGCTGCTCGGCTTATAAATTTGGCAAATGTGGCTTGGTGGGTTAGGGACACTAACTTGGGGGTGACACCGGGTGGTCACTTTACCTTTCTGGGTTTCAGCTATAAAATGAGAGTTTGGACCAGATGGCCCCCAGGAGCCCGAGGGTGAGCCCCAGCAGGTGTGCGTTCGTGTGGGGGGGGGGGGGCGGGGTGCCGGGGGGGAGGGGCACCGCCATGTTTCGTCACTGCCTTGTCCCCACGTACACCACTGTTCTCCCTTCCTGACTCTGACAGACAGGTGCGGGGGTCACCTCTGCTCCGACCGCCATGTGCTAGGTGCAGTTGGACACTTTACCTGCGGCCCAAGAACTGTCCTCACCTTCCTCCTAGGGGCCCAGCGATGGAGGCACAGAGCGGCTGGTGGCCTGTCTCAGAACACTCGCTCTGCCCCTCGGTGCGTGGTGGGGGTGGTTGGATGGAGTGTGAGAGCCCCTGGGGGTGGCTGGGAGCCCCCTGCTGCAGGATTTCAGGCCGAGGCCAGGCAGGCACCCCTGCGGTGTGCTGCTACAGGGTGCCCGTCCCTCCCCACCCCTCCCTCTGCCTGGGGCACTGAGGTCCAGGCCCCACTTCCTCCTCCGGGAACTTCGGCCGCCGCCGCTACCGGTGGCTCTGCCGCCGGCTCTCCAGGGCCTGCACAGCCTGCAGCCGGGCCCTGTGGCCAGCTCCCGACCGCTGGGCCTGTGCCTGGGACTGCTCCGCTCTCCGGGCCCGAGGTGAGAACCTGGGCTCCTCCCTGCTGCCCGCCGACCTGAGAGCTGCACAGAGTCCAGGGTAGGACGTTCAGCCCTCCCCCTAGGGCTACTATTCCTTCCTCCAGCCCCCAGCTGGCTCCTCTGCCCTCTGCTGGGCACGGGCCCCGGCCCAGGACTGGCAGGCTGACCCAGGGGTTCGAGCACATTCAGCCCCTGGGCCTTGTCTGGCCCGGAGCCCCACCCACGGGCCTCCAGGCTAGGCCTCACAGCTGTTTTACTGGCATCCCAGTTTCTGCTTGGCTGGACTGGGGGAGGCGTCGGGTGTGGGGGGGGGGGTTCGCGTGGGCCTCACAGACTCACTCTCGCCCCTGCCCCTCTTGCCAAGTCCTTGTGTGGAGGTAGGGGTCTGGCCAGCGGTGGGAGGGGAGATGCCCCCCAAACACACAGGAGCGGCCCCTGGACTTGCCCACAGGCCTGCCTGACCCCGCGCTTCCCACACTCCTCCCCGTCGTGCTCTGTTCTGCACAAGCCCCCTCGGCCGTGTGGCCACTCCCGCGGGGCCTGGGGAGGGGACCAGGAGGGGCCCACAGAGCCCTGGGCCCTGGTTCCACCTCTGCCTGCCCCTTGCGGTGTGAGCCTGGTAGACCCCACTGTCGTCTGGGGCTGGGTCTCCGCGTCGGTCGGTGTGGGAGCGGTCCACCCCGTCCTTCCCGGCTGTGTGGGCGCCTCCGCGTGGGCTGTGCGGCGTGAGACCCACCGGACACTCCCCGCCCCTGGGTGCACCCCCGAGGCTGGCCCAGCTGACCTGCCGCCGCTGGTGGCGCCTCGGCGCCCTGTCGCCTTCCTGGTGCAGGCTGCCCACGGGCGGGGGCACTTGCTCCTCCCGGGCCCCCCTCCTTGCCGTGTCCCCTTCTGTCCTCAGCGCCTCCTGCTCCGTCTGTAAGAGCCCAGGGGTCGGAGTCTGTAGAGGCCCTCTGGCGGTGGGGGTGGGGGGAGGCGGGGCCAGGCCAGTCTTCCCCTCTGGAAAGGAGGTTCTGGAAAGGGCTCTGGGTCCCCTGAGAGCAGGCTGGGTAGGGGGAGGGCCCCGCGGCCAGGGAGCGGGCTGAAGGAGGAGCACGGGCTCCCGGTGCCAGCCTGCTTCAGGCCAGTGGGGGAGGGGGATGCTTCCATCTTCGGGGGTGGCCTCCAGGGCCTGCCGCCCAGGGGCCCTCCCAGCATTGCCCTGGCCTCATGGAGCCCCGACCCCCTGCGCTCAGGGCCCTGCCCACTGTGACCCAGGCCCAACAAGCCTATGTCCCCACCATCTGTCTTCAGGGGGCTGCAAGCTGCCCCCAACAGAGCCCCCTTCTTGGTGGCCTTCTCCGGCATGCTGGTCACAGAGCAGGGGGCTAACGGCAGGGGACTGAGAGAGCAAACATTTTCAAGGGGAAGTCTGGCGGGCCTCCTTTTGTCCCTTGTGGGTGATCCTTTTGGAGGAAGGCACGGACACCCCAGGTCATGCCTCGTGGGTGCTGGATGCGGACAATCTCCTTCTGGAAGCCCATGGGTGGGCGCTGGGGCCTGTCAGCAGTTGGGGCTCTCCAGACGGGGCCCCCTCCACTACCCTGCTCTGCCCGCCTGCCTGGTGGGTCCTGCTGGCTCCGAGCCAGTCCCTGTGCCCGGCGGGGGGCGGATGGGGCCCCTGGCCACTCCTCCGTTCGGTGTCTTCTTGCCCTGTGCCCAAGGCCTCTCGGGGCTGGTGTCACAGAGGCCCGGAGACGTGGCGGCTCTGTCTTGCTGGTAAAGTTATTCGGTCAGTGACAGGAGAACGGCTTACAAAAATACGGACTTCTTTCTTCTTCAGGGGTGCGGAAAACAACGATCCGCTTCCACTGAAGAAGGAAGGTCCTGTTTGTCTAAAAATCCAGTCACACTCCTGGAAGTGCATGTTAAAAAGGGAAGAGAAAAGTGAAGTCCAAAATAAATAAACGGCCACATCCGGGTTTCCCCTCCTGAGACACCAATAAAGGGTTTATGGCTTTGGGGGCCCCTCACAGCTGACCTCCTGGAACTCATTAGCTGTTCCTCCCCTCCCCGACCTGGGCTGCAGGGGCCCACAACTGGCTCCGCGGCCCTGGGCAATGCCACCGCGGCCGGGCCCGTGCTGCCAGGAGAGGCCCTAGAGGCCTCGGCTCCCCCCGCTCAGCAGCTCGGTGTCGTGCCCGCCTTTCAGGAGAAGCAGGACTCCCGTGACCGTGACCGTAAGGGTGGGCCGACCCACCTTCCTGGGAGGGCAGGTGGCCCTGCATGGACAAGCTGGCCAGTGGCTTTCAGTGACTGTCCTGACCTGCTGGCCCCTGTGCCTGCATCCGGTTCCCAGGGGCCCTGCCCCTGACTGCCACCCCGCTGACCTGGCCAGTCCTCTCTGGAAAACCCACTTGTCCCCGAGTCCACGTCAGCTGGGCAGTGTGGTCTGGTGGCCAGGGCCTGCCCTGGGACAGCTGTTCACACGTGCTTGGGCAGACTCTGTGCTGGAGGGTCCAGGCCCAGCAGCGCCCTCGCCTGGTGGGGCCTCACTGCTCTTCTTCGGGCCTACCGGTCCGCGGGCACTGCAGCCGGCCCTCCTTGTCAGAGAGGCTGGGGGCCAGCTGGGCGCGGGGAGGCCTTCGAAGGCAGACGTCGCTCCCAGAGGGACCCCGCTGCTCCTGGTTTGTGGCACAGCTCCGCACCCTCTGTCCCGCTCCTGCTGTGGCTGGTGGCCTCTGTCTTTCTTCCACTCCTTGCTGGTGCCCATGTGCTGCGCCAGCCCCTCTGTCCTCCAAAGTTTGCGAGTTCTGGACACCCGCCGTCTTGTCATCCATTCCACGGGCAACGACTCGGTTCCGGTGAGGCCAAGCCCGGCCTGTACGGTCCCCTGGCCCTTCTGCCCTCGGGCCGCACCGCCCAGCCCAGCCTGCCCCGCGTAAAGCTGGTCCGCAGGTCTGGGTGAGCAGGGGTGTGCAGTGGCCGGCTCAGGGGTCTCCTGGACCTGAGGCGGCCCCTACAGATCTGTGAGGCCGTGTCGTTTAACATGGACCCTCCCCACCGTCCCCTGGGAGACTCTGGCTGGGTGCTGCTGCCTCGAGCAGCCGTAACAAATGCCCCCCCCTCGGGGCCCGGTCCCCTGTTCCGCGTGTGCAGATGAGCCCCCGTTGGCACACGCCTCCCACACCTCTGCCCAGGCCAGCGCTGCAGCGGGAAGGGCTTGAGCCGGCAGGACCATGTCCCCGTGCTCCTCCTCTGTGCCCACTGAGTGCTTCAGGCCACTATTCTAGGGGACAGGCCACGAGGGTTTCTGCCCAGATGGGGCCCAGGCATGCTCATGGAGGTTCTCGGTCACGAGAACCAGGCCATTAGGCCAGCAGGACACCTCTGTATCCTCATCCCCGTGAAGCCTTAGGAAGCCCACCCTACCCTGGGGACCGTGGCCGAGGCCCTTGGCACCCCTGTCAACGCCAGGACTCTTGCTTTCCTCACTTTGTAGATGGGGTCATGGAACGCGAAGGGTCAGGTGCCTCAGACGCCAGGTCATCAGCCCGGCAAAGGCTGTCCCCACCCTCCCCTATGGCCTGATTCCTCCGTATTCCCTGTGCGAGTCCCCATCCTGTCTGCCCCCAGAGGGGGCTGTGAGGGTGTAACTCCGTCACCCGCAGCCGGGTGGGTCTGCCACACAGCCCCGTCCGTCTCGGGTGATGTGAGGGGGAAGGACCCCCCCACAGCAGGCACCCGCCGGGTGGACCCACAGAGCCACGAGTGGGCGTGGGGCCTGGGTGATGTTCCGCCTGGTTCCCTTTCTCCGGGCCCCAGTTTCCTCCTCCTCAGTCAACCTGGGCCCCAGGAAGATGCTCTGGTGACCCCCACCCCTAATTTCAACCCGAATAGCTCCACTTCGACCTGTTTCTTACATGGAGACTGGATCCACTCACAGAATTACTGGCCAGTGGGCCCCTCGGCCTCACTGCCTCCCCATTCTGTGTGCACACTGGGGGCCGGCTCGCTGCCCTGCCTTGCCCCGGACGTCGCCGTCTGCCTTTGTTCCAGGGCTTTAGTTGGGGCCCTGTCGCGCACCCTGCCCTGTGTGGAGACTGCTGGGCTGACTAGATCGGCTTCTCCCCTTGAGCCTTCCTGGTCTCCCACTGTGTAGGCCTGTGCATTCCCCAGCTGTTGCCCTGGTCCTGTCTGTAGGGCACGACCCCGGGCCTGGGGTCATTTCCAACGTGGACGGCAGAATCTGGGGCTCCCGGGGTAGGCCGTGTGCCAGGCCACACAGCTCCATGCAGGGCTGTGGCCCAGACACTGGGGACAAAGCCGGGCGATTTGCTCCGGCCCCGGGGTGCCATACGAGAGGAGAGGAAAAGTAGCGGGGGCGTCACCACCAGGCATGGGGTTACGGAGGTCTGCAGGGCGGCCCTGAGCTTGGAGAGGGGTGGGCAGGTGCAGAACAGGTGCCCACCCAGAGAGGCGCCTCCGGCAGCCTGGCCTAGCTTGGACCCCCACGGGACGCTCCCTTTTCCCCGCCTCCACCCGCCCCTCCACGGACCCCCGCCCCCACCGCCGGCCCCTGCGGCCAAGGCCCGCCCACCACCCCTGCGCGCAGCGCCGCGAGCTCCCCCTGCAGGCGGTCCCGCCGGCGCTCGGCGTCTCCTCCCGCGGGAAGCGCCTCCCCTGCGCTGTGGCCGCTGAGCGCTGAGCACCGCCTGGCCCACGGCTCACCCGCTCTCTTCCCCTGAGCTGCGCGTCCACGGCCGGCCCTCCGTCCTAGGGGCGCGTGCTGTGCAGCCGGAAACCCGGGGAGAGGCCTCGGGCCTCTGACTCCCTCCCGCCTCAGTTTCCCCGTCTGTCCGCTGTGGTGTCTGGGCATCTGGGGCTCCAGGTGTGAACGCTCGCCTCCGGCATCTCCTTTCCTGCCGGGGGGACGATGATTCTGTAAAGGGAATGCGGGGCCCTGCCCTCTGGGGCCCCTCACCTGCGCGGGCTCCAACGTGCCCTCTGCCTCCTGGCATCTGCGCCCCAGGCAGGCGACCTGCGCCTCCAGCCGCGTCCCCCTCTGGGCCAGGGCCTGGCTGTGCCTTCTGCTCTCATCCAGGGCCCCGTGCAGTGCGTCCACTTGCTCCTGCGGAAAGGATCGTGAGGTCTCCTGGAAACACGGCCTGGGGGTGTGCTCCAGGGGCAGGAGCACAGGGCATCTGCCTGGACGGTGCTGCGGGTCGCTGTGTTGTCAAAAGGCAAGAACAGGTCGAGTACCCGTGCGCTTGGAGTTCCCTTGGAGCCGTGGTGGGAAGGGCGCCTCTGCAGTGGGCGGGCTCTCTGCTGTGGCCGGGGTGGCCTCAGAAGATGCGTGGCATCCCTCCAGGGCTTCCAGCCCTTGTAACGGTCTACGGTAGTCCTCCCCAGCTCACCGAGCCTGGTGGGCTCAGCCTGTGTGACCCCCTTCTGCCTCTGAGATCTGCCCCCGTGTGTCGTCGCCCCCCCCCCCCCCACGCCCCCGTCAGCACTTCTGACCCTGCTATGTGCACAGAAGCATCTGTCCTAGGACACTACTCCCTGCCCCACGGGCACCCTGGACACATCAGGCTCAAACTGAGCCCCGGTACGTGGCCCTTTCCCCTCCCCCGACACCCACTCACCCACCCTGCCCAGTCCTTGGCCCCTCTGGCTTCAGCCCGCCCGGACCGTCATCGTTTGCCTGGGCGCCCGTGACGCCTTCGCTTCGCTGTCTCCAGGCATGCTCCACGGGGTGGCCGACCACGCGTCTCAGTCCGTACATTGAGTTGGGCCGTGTGGTTGCTCTGAGCCCGCAGTGGCTCCCCACTGCCCTCAGGATGAAAACTGAGGAGGGAACATGGCCACTCGTCAAATCCGCCCACCCTGCTCACTCTCGAGTGAGAGCCTCTTGCTGCCCCTTGCCTGAGCTCTGCCTGATGTCCTCTTGGCCCCGTGGCCCCCTGGCCCCACGGCACTGGGTTCCCTGCAGCACCGCTTGGCCGTCCGTTAGCCATCGTCCCTGTCACCCCCTGCTCGGAGCCGTCCCCAGAACAGCGCCGTTGTGTCTCTTGGGCCCCAGGGCGGGCACACAGAGGGCCTGGAGAGCTCTTGTGAGCAAACAAACACACCCAAGCCTCCTCGAGTCTGCCCGGCAAAGCCGCTATCCTGCCCGCCGTGCCAGGCCAGTCTCCTGCATTTGAATCTTCCTGAGTGTTCCGTGGGGGAGGTGGCCTGTGCCTTCTGGTACCTCAGACTCCAGAAAATCAGGAGTCACACCTGTAGTGCTTTGGGGGCTGAGCGGGAAGGCAGAGGTGTGGCGCTGGGGGAGTCTGGGAGTCCCACAGTTGTCCACGCGGGAGCCCGTGGTAACTTGGACTCAAGGGGGTGAGAAGTTGAAGAACATGACTTGACTCTAGAGACGGCTGGGGGTGTCACGTGGGGGCTGAAGAGCCGCTGGTGTCCCAAGGGCTCCCGGGCCTGTACTGCTGGGTGGTCCAGGACCCACTTACCAAGATGGGAAGGGGGCGCCTTTGGGGATGAAGGTTCAGAGTTCAGTCTTGAGGAGCCTCCCAGGAGTCACTGGATGTGGGGCCAGTGTCACAGAACCAGGTGGCTCTGGAGGCCTAGGGCTCTGATGGCCCAGGGAGGGGAGGGCTGTCCTGGGGAGAGGGGAGAGGGGGAGGGAACAGGTCCTGGGCCAAGGAGATGTGAAAGCAGAGGGGAGGAGGCAGAGACCAGAGGGAGGGAGAGGCTGGTCCCCCGTGTGGAATGTCCCAAGAGGTCAGGCAGACGCAGACCCATAAGGGACCCTTTGGATGGGACCAAATGTTGCTTGTGACCTTTGCACGTGTGTGAAGGTGGGGGGAGGTGGGGCGGAGGGTGGAGGGGGGCAGCTGTTCCCAGCAGCCTGGCTGGGGGAGGGGAGACAGGGCTGCAGACAGGCGAGTGGGGTGCTCGTTCAGGAAGAGGGAGACTGGGCACGGAGCCAGAGAGGGAAGGCCGGAAGGCGCAGGGACCCCCTGATGAGCCACGCGGGTGCCAGCCCTGCAGCCACAGGGTCCCGGGCCAGCCAGGAGCGCTCACGCGGCCGTGTCCCGCGTGTGTGTCTGCAAGGCCTTCCCATCGGTTCGCTCGCTCACTCGGTTGTCACAAATGCTGGCGTGAACTTGCCCTGCTTGTGGCGGAGGCTGATTCAGAGGAGGGAGGGGAGTGCCTGCCTGGGGGCGGGGCTGCTGGGCTGACCCTGGACACCCTCCTCTTTGTCTGACGCCCGAGCACTTGGGAAACGGACAGTGGGGACCGCGCCTGTGCCTAAAGCCAGTGACTCACCCTCCCCTGCACACTTGAAACCTACTGTTTTCTGCTTGTGCACGTTTCCAGCAGAAAAGCAGAGGTTTCCTTCAAATATGGCTTAAATATTTCATGGTATTTTAAAGAGGTCCAAACCACGTCTGTGAAGGATTGTGCTCCTCTTGTAATGACTCAACTTTTCTGGAATTCAAACGAACCGTAATGAACGGTGCACCCTTTAGGAAGGTCAGCCGGTGCACCACTCGGTTATTGTCGTTTCTGGTGTCACGTTAGTTCCGAGTCCTGATGCTGGGCAAGCAAGCCTCGCAAACCCAGGTTCGGTTGGAGGGTCCAGGTAGCTGCAGGAAGCTGGGCACACGGTCCTGCCCTCTGGGAGCCTCGGAGCCCAGATCCCCCCGGGGCCCGGCCCAGGAAAACACCGGCACCAGGAAGCGCTCAGACGTAGAGGGGACCCGGCCTGCACAGGAGCCCAGGGCCCGATGGCAGACACCTCTGGACTCCGCGCTGCCTGCCTGCCTCTCGCTCCGCTCTGACCGGCCGAGCCTTATCGTCAGTTTCACTATTGTTTTTCAACTATTGTTTTCCTTTAAAAATCTCAAACGTTCATTCTTCCCTGTAAACGTTGCCCAGTTTCCCTCCAAACATACCATAAACAAACAGACAAAACCAAACCAAGAGAGCAAACAACCGACAACCTACAAAGCAGGACCATAAACGCAGATCCGTCCGGAAGCTAATCCAAAGCTCCTAACGGCCCTTGAGCCTCACCCCCTCAGCGGTGCGACCGGACACGGCAACCGAAAGAGAGACAGATGTGTCATCATTCTTTTGAGAAGTAAAAACTGAAACTCTTAGAAAAGTGGTCAAAAGAAAAGGAATTCATGTCAGAAACCCGTGGTGCACACGGGCCCACAAGGAAGGAAACTGTGATCACACGGGACGCTCTATTGAGGGAGGAAACTCAGACATAAATACATCACTTACTCAGCTTAAGAAATGAGGGAAATTACAAAAACACAAGAGAGGATGTTAATATGAGCTGGAATGAATCGTTGTGGGCAAAAATGCGAGAAGAGGTCAGGTTGGTTCTTTTGAAAAGACCAGTCAAACAGGGGCACTGTTGGCAAGTCAGATTAAGAGAAGCAGCTAGAAAGCTTCGAGGCCAAGAAACAGACACAGCCACAGGTATAAATAAGATAGAGCCTCAGGTACAAAACGGGTCCAACCAGAGACCTAGCTACATGTGTAATAGAATGTCAAATAGCGTGTGCGGGTCCTTGGCGTTTAAAGATACAAGGTGGACGGAGGTCCAGACGACAACAGCCGCCCCAAGGGGAGAGGCGGCCCCCGGCGGCCCCCGCATCGCCGCGGGAGGAGCAGGGGAGAGGCAGTGAGGTGGCGTATGGAGTGAGTGAGGTGCGGAGCGTCTGCGGGCAAGTCCCTGGCGTCTCGGGAACCTGACCTCGGCCGCTCCGTGTCTCGCAGGTGGCGGCGGAAGCTCACCAATTGACCGCATGAGGATAAAAGAATCTTTGCGCCCAAAGTCTGGCAAGTGCGGCGCCCTGAGGGGGTACAGATGCAGACGGTCATCACTAACGGCGGGCGTCCGCTCCAGGCTTGGGTGGGCCCGCCGACCCGCACGGCACGGCCTGCCAGTCCACGAGGCCGAGCGGCTCCCGGCTTTGCTTCTGGAACCTGACTGACGCTGTTTGGGGCCCGGAGGAGCGCGCTCAGGAGAAGAGGGCGTGTGCAGGGCCCTGGGGGGCTGGGGCAGGTCGGATGCCTGGCAGGCTGTGACCTGGCTCTGATGGGGGGGACACCCCTTCTCCCTGGGGGCGTGTGTGGGCCCGCACCCCCGCTTGCTCTGAGGACCCCCGGGTGCGGTGTTGGGCGCGTGTCCCAGCGCTCTGCGCTCGGTTCTGCCCTGTTGATCTCTCGAATTCCCAGGGTGGCCCTGGAAACGGGGAGGGATTTGCTCTCAAACAAGAATCTTACTGTTTGCATAGCACAGCCTACCATTTAATTAGGAAAATATGTTTTTAATTGACTTTCTCTTGACAAACACATTGGCTCATGTGAACCGGGGGGAAAACCCAGCCATGAAAGTGAAAGCAGCCGTGTCAGACGCAGACCTCGCTCTAGCACAGGCTGGCGGCTGGGCCACGTGACGGACGGTGGGGGCGTGGGCGGTGGGGCGTGTGGCCACGCGACCCGGGCCCCTCTGGCTGCAAACGCTGCAGCTGGGATTTGCTGTTGGTCAAAAGGGCCTGGGGCCTCTGCGCCTTAGGTGCGTCTGAATCCCCCTCTCGGGTGCCCACCTCAACGGCCGACAGGTTAAAACACTGGGTAAGGGGCGCCTGGGTGGCTCGGTCGGTCGAGCATCGACTTCAGTCAGGTCATGACGGTTTCTGGATTCGACCCCCACGTCGGGGCTCTGTGCTGACAGTGCAGAGCCTGCTTTGGATCCTCCGTCTCCCTCTCTCCCTGCCCCTCCCCCTTTCACACACTCTCTCTTTCAAAATAAATAAGTAAACATTTAAAAATTGGGAAAGACCTTCCTCAGGCCTGGAGATCAGAGATTTTGGGGGTTCCCGCGAGGTAGAGGCACACAGAACCAAGTGGCCTAAAAATAGGAGAATCGCTAGAGTTCTAAGAACAACGGATAGATTTTAGCACGTAGACTTTGCTAAAAGTTGAGGAAATTCTTAATCAAGCAGGAAAACGAACAGGGGTAGAGAAGGTTTGAACGACATCCAGAAGAGCCTTCTGCACCCATGTGTGGAAACCTCACAGAACCTTGGGGACGCTGACTCGGGGCCTGGGCTGGGGGCTGGAGGGCAGGCTAATAAGGACGAGGTCCCGAAGGCCCCCAGTCCCCTGGCAGGCAAGTGCTGGAGAGGAGGGGACCCCAGCCACCATAGCCACCACAGCCAGCCGTGCCCCTGAGAACAGGGCCTTCACCCTCCCTGTCCCCGGTGCCGCCCATGCTGTCCCTGCTGCCCTGCCCGCTCCCCACAGCCCCCAAGGTCCCCGTGGGTCCCCGTGGCTCCCCCTTTCTCTCTGCCTTTCACTCTGGGCCTGAAGTATCTGGACAGGGACATGTGAAGTCCCAGGTGGGTTTCTCTCCACTCCTGACTTTGAACAAGACCAGACCCCCTTCTTTGAAGACGTGCAGAGGAAGAAAATCTCGACAGCAGCAATCAACTGTGGTTCAAGAGACAAAGTCAGTCCGAGGGATCAGATCTGAGGGTATTGAGTTAAAAGAGAACAGAGTTATTGCAAGAAATGGGAACAGGTGTCAGGAAAGGTTCACTGACGCTCTCATGAAGGGGAGCCAGAGTGGGAACAATCGAGATTAAAAACACAAGGACCGGGGTGCCTGGGTGGCTCAGTCGGGTGAGTGTCCGACTCCCGATTTCAGCTCAGGTCATGATCCCGGGGTTGTGGGATCCAGCCCTGCATCAGGCTCTGCACCGGTCGTGGAGCCTGCTTGGGATTCTCTCTCTCTCTCTCTCTCTCTCTCTCTCTCTGTCCCCCTCTGCCCCCGTCCCCGCACTTGCAAGCACTCTCTCTCAAAAAAACCAAAACAACCCCCCCCCAAACCCCACAAGGACCAATCCAGGCATGAGGACACGGACTAGATTAGCCACGGCAGTCAGATGAACTAACCTAAAGACCCGAAGTTCTCTGGGACGTGGCAGGGAGCCAGTGACAAGAGGTGACATTCAAGATGAACAAGGAGGAAAAGGCCCAGAGAGCAAGGCTGGGCTGCAGTGAATTTCAGGACAAAAGAGTGGGAAGAGGGTGGGGGAGAAGCAGTGGTTTTTAGGTGGAAATAACGTGCATCGACCGAAGACAGATTCGACTCTGCAAGTGGAGATAGTGCACAGGCTAAGATAACAGAGGGAACAAGTCCACGTTTGGGGAACGTTTTTGAATTTCCAAGATAAACGGACCTTCTGGCTTCCTCTCTGGAAGGAACGATTCAAACCACCTAGACATTACCTTTCTGGAACTGTCTGAGCCTGGGGTCACGGGGCAAACAAGAAAAGAAGTCCGAGTAGAAACAGGCCCCTCCCGGGGAGATGGGTCGTGAGCCTCGCTCACCGCGTCCCCACCGACCTGCTGGGCCCACTGCTGACACCGGGTGTGGCAGGCAGAGTTCTGACCTGGCCTGTGCCCCGCAGCCCCAGGGTTACCCCAGGGTCACCCTGTGACCACGTTAGGGCCTGTTGTAGATGTGATTAAGGTGGCTCCTCAGTGGCTCTGAGTTAACCAAAGGGGGATGACCCGGGTGGGCCTGGTGACTCCCACGGGCCCGGCGGGCTGGCGGCAGAGCAGCGGCCGTGGGGTTCGAGTGGGAAGGGGGCCGTGTGGGGGTCCTGCCGTCACCGCCGCGCTGTCGGGAGAGCCGACGGGAAGGCCCAAGCCGGGAGCCGGAGAAGCCCCCAGAAGCCGCTGGCTCCTCAGCCAGGAAATGGGCTGCGAAGAGTCTGCCTCAGGTAAGGAAGCAGCTCCCCACTCCCTGCCAAGAGCCCCCCGCTGTGCCAGGCGGGACCCCGCCCCCCGTGGGGCTGGCAGCTCACGCCGCCCGGGGTTCAGTCATCAGTCTGCGGCAATGGCTGCGGTCGGAAAGGAACACAGTGTGGGCTGCTGTGAGTACAGAGCCTCCTGCAGACAGGAGGAGGGGTTCCAATTCAGGAGCAGGGGCTTCATGGACCCCCGCCGGGCACTCAGAAGAAAGGTGGAGGCAGGGCCATCTGGAGCAAGGGAGGGGCCCAGGGGAGAGCCCCTGGACACAGGTGCAGAGCCCTTGCGGGGGGAGGGGCGGGAGCCAGAGGCGTCCCCTGTGCACAGCGCGGTGACACGTCGGCTGCCGTGCTCACTGTTGCCACACTCCCACCGCCATGGAAGGGGGCAGGGGGAGCAAATAACCCTGAAATAAAAGGCTGGCATGGAAGTCGTGAGGAAGCATTAAATCAGCAAGGATCCTGTCAGCATCCAAAGAAAACCAGAGGAAATAAATTATTGCAAAACTTGTAAGCGGGATAAATTCCTTTGGAAAAGGCACACGCTCCGAGGTGGGCTTGAAACCAAGGCCAGGCGGATGAAATAAATGGTGACCGAAAACATACAGGGCGGGAGCGCGGGGCCGGGACCTGGGGATGGGGGGTGGCCACTGCACGTGTCAGGCACAGCAGACTCAGGACAAATGGCACAGAACAGGCACCGGGAGCTCTAGGCTGGTAAGAGGCAGAGCGGCCAAGAAGCTTCAAGTTGTGAAGAACGTGTCCTAGAAGTGTATAAACCAAAGACCCTTACAGACAAAAGGAGGGATTGCCCTCCCTGCCCCCACCCTGATGGCAAAATTCAGCACTTCACGCCCGGTTTTCATAAACAAGAGAGACAGATCCAACCTGGAGTATGTGACTGACATGGTTGTAAAGGTTGACTTAATTAATACATTCTTTTCAAAATGTGTACCCTGCAAACGGAAAGCCTTATTTTCAAGCACGCACGGAACACACACACGTGAACGCACGTCAAATGGGCGTGGCCCGCCCCTCCTGCCCTGGGGGTCTGCCCCTGGCTCCGGGCCTCGCCAGCTCTGTCTTGCAGGGCGCTCCCTAAGGCTCAGTTTTCCTAATCTGTCAAATAAGGGCTGGGACCACCTCCAAAGCAGCTCTGCCAGGGGGTGCCCCCGATGAGCGCTGTGGGGCCACCACGTCCCTCGAGGCCACCTGCTCCAGCCCAGTTGTGCTTCTGCCCATGGGGACCCCAAACCTCCGCCCCCCCAGAAGCCACCCCCTCACCCCGCCCCCCCCCCCGCCGTCCCCAGGTCCCCGCCAGCTGCGTGCCCCACCTGGAGCCTCCGCTTCTCCCAGCTGGCCGCCCGCCTGCCAGCCCGGTGCTGCTCCTCCAGGCTCCGGAGCGCCTCCTCCTGCAGGGCGCGCGCTGCCTGGGCCCTGCGCCTCTCACTCTCCGCCTGGCGCCGGGCTGCGGGGCGAGCAGGGTGCTTGCTTGCCTGGCTCCCAAGGTCAGTGCGGCCGCCACATGGGGGTCGCCCCTGCCCATTTCACAGGCTGGCTAAGTGACTGGGAGCTAGACGGTGGGGGCTGGAGCCCCCCTCCCCACCCCCGACCGCCCGTCTGACAATTCCCTGCCACTTGAGGGTCCCTGGGGGCGGGTCTGGGGTCCTGGCTCCCTCTGCCTGCTCCTTCTCTCCCAGGTTCTTTCCTTCTACAGACATTCCTCCTTCCAGACACCTCCTGGGCAGACCCACTAACGGAGGGAGGAGGACACGTGATGCAATGGGGCGACCAGCAGGCCAGGGGCGCTCTCGGTGGTGACAGGGGTCGGAGACCTGACGGAGAGATGGGCCTCATGGCTGTGGAATCGGGTTCCAGGAGGTCAGCGTGGTGGGAGGAGGGTCTGTGGACCCTGCAAGGTCTCTGGACCGCACCCCCTGGTGACGGGGAGCTACTGTGAGAGGGCCGGGCACACCCGGGGGACACGCTGGCCCACGCCCGAGCAGCTTCCAGGACTGCACCCTCCCGGCCGCCAGGGTGGGGCGCTTGGGGGGAAGCCCGGGAGGTGGCGATGTGGCCCTGTCAGCGGTGTTCGGGGACGGGGCGAGGGAAGGGGGTCACCTTCCTCAGCCTCTGCCAGTGCCTCCTGCAGCCGTGCCGCGCGGCTCTGGGCTTGGGCACGCTCGCGCTCTGCCTCGCTCAGCCGGCCGCTCAGGCTCACCACCTGGAGGTGCCAGTCGTCCTGGGCGGAAGGACCCAGGTCAGGGGGCAGCCCGGTGGGTGAGTGGGGGCCGAGGTGTCCGGCTGGAGGTTTGAGGGGCTCGGGCACACTGACCTGGACCCCGGTGGGCATCAGAGTGGCGCCTGGCGCCAGGGCCTCTGCTGCTAATTGGGAGTAAGGGAGGAGGCCCTGAGCCGTTGGGGCGGCAGCTGAGTTTTGAGGGACTGTGGTGTTTGTTGCTATCTGTCACGCCCAACAAAGGACAGTCTGAGCGCTGAGGCGCCCGGTGACCCCAGGGCCCGCCAGGGCCTCAGCGGATCTGGGGTGGATGGACAGATGGACAGCAGAGTGACGGGCAGCATCTCCGTGTTTCTGGGGGCCCCCGGGGCATGTCCTCTCCGCCCCCTTACCCGTTCCCTCTGGGCAACCCGCAGTTTCTGCACAAAGTCCGTCAGGGCGTCTCGCACAGAGGCCACGTCCACATCTGGGCAGGGGTCCCCAGGTGCCGGTGAGGGCCATCGGAGTGGTGAGCCGGACCTGGTCGGGGGGCCGGCGCTCTGGATGCTCTCTGAGCCTGCAGGACAGTGGCAGCGGAGGGGATGTGGTGGGGACGTGGTGGGGACTTGGTGACAGGCATGCAGGTGCCCTGCCCCCCCTTTCTCTGCTTGTCCCCACCCCCAGGGAGCTTGCAGGGGCACGGGGTCCAGGCCCCTCACTGTGTGGGTCGTGAGGCCCAGGGAGGGGAGGGGGCGTCCTGGGTGGGTGCCAGAGCCGGGACAGGAGCCTACCCGAAGCCACTGAGGACACTGACCTGTACTGGGGAAGCCGGGCCACTCGGGGGAGCCTGAGGGGCCTCGTCCCCGCAGCCCCAGGCCGTGGCACAGGGTGGACCACAGCCGGCCCAGCTGGGCCTCCGCGTGCCGCCTGGCACCTTCAGCCCGGGCCAGCTCCCCTTCCAGGCCGTGGAGCCGGCGGCCGGCCTCGTCCAGGCGAGCCTGGAGGCCGTCGGCCACGCTACCGGCCTGCTGCAGCTTCCCGGTGACCATGTGCAGCTCGGCCCGGAGGGTCCGCTCGGCCCCCCGGCTCTGGCAGAGGCCCTCCTCCAGCTGCTGCTTTCGGGCCTCAGCCCCAGCCTCCGCCTCTTCCAGCTCCCGCCGCAGCCTCAGGACCTGTGGGAGGGTCATGAGGGCTCACGTAGAAGCCCTTTGTCCCAGAGCCACCTGCCCTCCGCGCCTCGCCCGCAGGCCTCTTGTCCTCACTCCCTGCTTGGCATGTCACGGCCAGGGGCACCTCGGACCTGCCTCCCAGCCCGTGTTTGGCCGTGGGGGCCCCTGAGCCCAGGTGGAGAGGGGCACCTCAGGACCACAGAGCACATCCTGGCAGACTCGTGAACCCTCCAGCCAGCTGTTGGCCCTAGGCTGTCCCCTCCTGTGGCAGGGGACCGGCTGCCTCGAGCCAGCCCCACGCTCGTCTGTGGCTGCTCTTGGCCTGTGGTAGCAGAGGCTGGGTCAGCATCGTCCTGAGACCAGGGCCGGGGAGCCTCAGGGGGCCTGATGCAACACCACGGGCTTCCGCGGGGTGGCACGGGGGTAAACCAGCCTCCCCGGCACACAGCACCTGTGGGCCGAGAGGAGAGACCTGGCCTCTGGGAGGCCGGTCCTGGGCCTCTCGTACCTGGGTCACTCTTTCTACCCTTCCACGCTCACCCCTCGGGTCTGCTGGGTCCCAGGCCCCTCTCTTCTCTGGCGGCCTGGCCTGGGTGCGGAGGGGCCCTACCTGACCTCCTGCCCCTCTGTAGCCACCCGTCCCGTCGTCTCCACTGAGGCCACCTTGTCTGCCTCTGCAGACCCTGGTCACAGCCTGACCTGTGCCCCTTAGCCCCTGGGATGGGGCCTCCGCTCACACAAGGTGCCCCCTAAATACCTGTGAGTGAATGACGGAATAGACAGGGTCACGTCACCCCTAGGGCAGTGACAGGCTTGGGGGAGGCAGCCAGGCTCCCGGCTTGAGGCCACAGAGCCTCTGCCAGACCGTAAGCCCTGGCACAGGGGGCAGGGCCGGGCCCCACCCCATTTCCTCTCCGGGCGGCCACAGTGTTAACGACCCCATTCACGGGTAGAAGTGAGGAGCCGTGAGGTCACACAGGGGTCACATAGGTCGTGGGAGGAGAGTCCGGGTTCTCTGCGCACGGTGGGGGCTCGGTGCAGCCGCCGTGTGCGTGATTTTGGGTCCGGACCAGGGGGTCCCACGCGGGCCGGGCTGTGGGAACACACGCGCAGGCGTGGGTGTAGGTGTCACTCTGAATCCAGAGGCTCTTTGACGATTGGGCATTTGGGGGCTCTTGCCTGTCCCCTGGCTCAGAACTCTCGCGTCCCCTGGGCGAGACTGTCCCTTTCTAAAACACGAGAACCTTCGGAGATGCAGGGGGTCCCCGCTTTGCCTGCATTCGTTCAGTCAGCACCCCTGTCCCTCGGCCCTGGTGGCTCCCAGCCCCCACGTTCTTTCTCCGGTTCTCAGCCCGCAGCATGTTCACCTGCGAGTGTGGGGTGGCACCGAGGGGGTGGCCGGGCCCCTCCTGGGCCCCTGCCTCTGCTCACACGTGCTGGGGAGGGAGCCTTCCTCCTGGGCAGTGCCGCCCCCCACTCTGGCCAAGCCCAGTTCTGGGCGATGGGGGATGTGGGTGGTGGGGGTGCCCTCCGAGACCACGCCCTTGTAGCTGATGGACTCCTGAAGCCGTTTTTGTCTGAGGCCAGGACACCCCGTGGGCAAGGAGCGGGCTGGGCCCCTCGCTGGCTGTCACCCTCGGGGACCCTGGTCCGCCACATGTCTCTGTGCCTCGATGTCCTCATCTGAAAAGGAAGGCGCTAGACCTTCCTCACGGGGGGGTCGGTGGTGGGGGAGGGAGGAGGGAGGGCGGTGCAGCACACGCCTGTCCTGGAGGGAGCACTGGACCCCGGGTTTCTCTTCCCCGTGCACCTCACGGCCCACTCCCAGGCTGCAGAGGCCCACTCACGGCCCACTCACAACGGCTGCGGATGTTTGGACCGGCCTCCCGCCTGGAGGGGTATCTAGGCCCCTCCTCTGAGTGGTCCCGACACCGAGTGAACTCAGTGTGAGTGGCCCTTGACTCTGGAGACCGAGGCAGATGGACGAAGCCGTGCAGGTGGTCTCCGAGCCCCGAGGCAGCCGGGCCGGGAGGTGCCCAGCCGGCGGCCGGTACGGCCACCGGCCCCGCGAGCAAGGCCGCCTGCCGGTGAGCCCAGCCCTGCCATCAGGCCCCCCGCCGTGGAGTCTTCTTGGCGCATGCACCGTCGGGCAGAGCCAAGGCGCCCCTCTGTGCCCTCGCCGCATTCCTGATCTCAGGGGCCACGGGCGTCCAAGTGGTCGTTTTCAGCCATTAATCTTGAGGCTTGTCATCCGTACCCCATGGGGCAGACCCAGCCGGGAGCCCCACGAGTCTGAGCAGGGCCCTCCAGCTGAGGCTGCAAGTGTGGGGACAGAATGTTCCAAAGGCACAGACAGCGAGGCCATGTCTTGGAGCTCGGGCTCCGCGGTCCAGTGGGTGCCCTGGAGGCACCTGGGGGAGCCGGGCAGAGCGGGGAGGGGACATCTCTGCGGGGGTGGGGCTCCAGGACGGCTGCCCTCACCTGTGTGCCCAGCTCCTGGAGCTCCCGGCAGGCGTCGGCGCGAGCCTGCCGCACCTCCCGTAGGCTGGCCCGCAGCTCACAGGCCTCCTTCTGGGCCGCTGCTCGTGCCTCCTCCAGGACCAGCACCTTCTGTTCCCTTTCTTCCTTGGACCTCTGAAAACTGAGCAGAGTGTCACAGGCTGGGGCTCCAGCAGGTCCCACAGAGACCTTCCCGCCGCCCACCTCACTCCGGCCGGATGCCTCCCCCGTATCTCGGCTCTCTGGTGTCCCAGAGCCCAGCCTCCTTGGGGCTGCCTGGGGCCGGTCCCCTCGGGCATACTAGGTCCAGGTGCCCAGCCGGATCTGCCCTCTCCACGTCTCTAGACCTTCCCTCCACCCTACTCCGTGCTCCGGCCACACTCCCAGAGACCCGGCGTCCAGCGCCAGGCCCGCACCTCTAGTGCCCCTCTGCGAGGCCTGCGGTCCCGGCCTCCCGGTCCCTCCCACGGGGGGCCTCCCAGAGTCCTGGAACAGGCCTCTCTTCCTCCCTCCACTCCCCAGCCCTTGGCCGTCTCTTGCCCACCACTTGGGGCTTGTGTGGCCCGCTGGACGGGAATGCTCCGAGGGCAGGGACAGGCCCCCGCTCGTGTGCGGGCACCGTAGAGCCTTCTGATGGACAGCTGGCGCCGTGAGCTTGGTGAGCCCACCCACCATCCTCTGGCCCGCCTCAGTAGAACACCCCGCGTCCCGCACACTTTGCCCCTCCGGTGGATTTCGGGGCCGGGAAGGCCCCCTGACGGATGCCGCACGGGCTCATACCTGGCCTTGTCCTGCTCGGCCCTGCGGAGAGCGGCCCGCAGCTCGGTGTTGGAGCTCTGCAGCACAGCCTTCTCGCGGGCCTCCTCGCCCAGCGCCCGGCGGGCCTCCTGGGCCTCCCTGCGAAGCCCCTCGCGGCTCTCCTCGCTGCCCTGCAGCTCCCCGCGCAGCACGGCCAGTGCCTCCCGGGCCTCGTCCAGCTGTGCCCGCAGCCCCTCCGCCTGGGGAAGGGGCACGAGGCTGTCGGGGCCGCTGGGGGCCGGGGCGCCACGGGCAGGTGGGGGGGGGACGGGTAGGAGCTGCCGATCGGCCTCTGGCTCTGGTCCGGCAGCGCCCAGGTGCCCCCAGCCCCGTGTGCCCAGGTGCTTGAGAGAAACGCAGACAACCTGGCTCTGCCCACCTGGGGGTGCAGGGTGCCTCACGAGGGCTGGGAGGAACCGGGGAGGTGACGGTCTGGCCCTGCTGGCCCTGGGCCCTTGCTCCCTCCCTGGCCCCCGGGGACGCTGCTTGCCAGACAGCAGGGACAGCGTGGCGCCTGGCTGTGCCCCCACATCCGTACTGCCCCCTCCCGGGTCCAGATGCCTCCGCTTGACGGCCCCCCGCCCCCGCTGCTGCCCGCTGGCCTTCAGTGATGCCGTGGCACTGGGGCCGCTGCCCGCCCTGGGGCGGGTAGCCGTGCAGGTGGCCCTGGCTCGAGACGCCTGCTCCGCGGCCCTCATCTCCCTATCACGTGGGAGGCAGGGGAGGGTGGGTCTCTGGGCGATGGTGCCCTCAGAATTCTCTGGCAGCACGAAGGCCGGCTCGGGCCAGGCTGTCCAGTTTGCTTGGGCGGCAGGTCTCACTGTCACCAGGGCCCTGGACAGAGTGCCCCGCAGAAGCAGGGACACCCTAAACCCAACGGGTGGGGGGCAGCAGAGGCCCCCGGCTGGGCAGGCTCTGGAGCCAGTGGGGGCCACCCTGGTCTCAGGGCTCAGCAGCCCGGACTCCGGCCGCTTTGAAAGCTCTGAAAAGCTGACCCGAGGATGGGGAGAGGCTGTAGGTGTGAGTCCTGTGCCCTGCCCCTACCAGATGCGTTCCAGGCCCAGAATGGGACACCCGTCACGCCGTCCTCCCTACAGCGGGACCCCCACGCCCTCTGGGGGCTTCCAGGCAGGGCTTGCGGGTTCTGTGGTTGTGTGAGGCTCAGGGCCTGAGCGGGGGCCAGAGCTGGGTCAGGGTGGGGTCGGGGGTCCTCCTCACTCCTCGCCCCAGCACCACCTCCCCCTCGACCCTTGGAGGGAGGGTCTGGAGGCGAGTGCAGACCCAGGGCAGGGGCGGCCCACCTCCCAGCGCCCGCACTTTGGTGAGGGAGATCTCCAGGCTCAGCCGGGACCTCTGGTCTCCCGCCTCCCAGGCCTGCGCTCCAGCCCTGACCGGGGCACTCTAGAGAGGGCTCCGTTCAGGCTCGGGTGTCCCGAGGAGGAGGTGGAGAGGAGGTGGAGGGGGCCGGCGGCGTGCCGACAGAGGGGAAGCCGCAAAAACTCTGAGCCATGTCAAGGCGCTGGTTTGCCAAGAGCAAACCCCACTTTGCTGGCCGTTTCAGCGGGACATTGTCCAGGCCCCTGGCCAGCCTGGCTCCCGTGTCCGCCCGCTGTTATTGTTGTTCTGTTTTTGGGAAGGGCCTGAGCCCCCCCCCCCGCCCCACTCCCCTTCCACCCCCCACATATGGGAGCCACAACCGTGCAGGGCAGTTTCCGCCGAGCTCAGCAAAAATCCACCGAGAAGGTCAAGGACCAGCAAAGGGCCCTATCCATCATAAAAGGAACTGTTTTCATTTCCCAGGGCAGAGGAGATGAAAACGAGCACAACAAAGCTGGAGAAGGGCCCCCCTCACCCCTGCACCCCCACCCGCTTCCCTCTGCCTCATGAGAACAGCCATCCTCTTTACAGGAGTTTTACAGCCAAATCACTTAATGTGATTATAATAATTATTTCTTTACTAGAAATTGTATAAACAGCATCTTTTGAAATCTCCTGCAGGGAGGTGGTTCCAGGGCTCTGCACCGCCGGAGGGAAGGCAGGGGAGGGGCCGTAAGGGGCTCTCGCCCGTGCGTGCGAGCACACGCATGTGTGGTCAGCGTGCGTGTCTGCAAGCGACGTGTGTGAGTGTGGCGTGTGCACCTGTACACGCGCGTGCAGGGACACGCGTGCCCGTGTGCCCACACACACGCATGACGCATGTGCGCGTAAGTGCATGTAGGGCTGTGTGCATTACTTGTCGCACATTTGTGCGTGCTTTGTGGCGTCCGCGGGTTTCCCTGGGAGTGTCGTGTCCGCAGGTGAGTGTGTGTGGGCGCATGCACAGGTACGCTGTCACTTGTGTGCATGCGTGTGCACGTGTGGGCAGGGGTGTGAACGGTGCAGTGGGTTCACGTGTGTGTGCAGGCACACACGTGTGGACTCCAGGCAGCGCCGAGAGAAGCCTGGACGTTCCTTCAGTTTAAAGGCTGTGAAAACGTTATGGTTTCCATGGCGACCGGGCCAGCCTGGCGCCTGGGAGGCTCTTCAGTGCTGCTGTTCCCGGCTTGCTCCTCCTGCCCCCGCCTCAGCCTCCTGCTCCCCCACTGCTTGCTGGGGCCCCTCTCCTTTCTGGGGGTTCCCTCCCCTTTCTGGGGTTCCCTCTCCTCTTGGGGGCCCCTCTCCTTGCCGGGGGTTTCCTCTCCTTTCCAGGACTCCCCTCTCCTTCCCGGGGGCCCCCTCTCCTTCCTGGGGCCCTTTCCTTTCTAGGGGTTTCCTCTCCTTCCCGGGGGCCCCCTTTCCTTTCTGGGGGTTCCCTCCTCTTTCTGGGGTTCCCTCTCTTCTTGGGGGCCCCTCTCCTTGTCGGGGGTTTCCTCTCCTTTCCAGGACTCCCCTCTCCTTCCTGGGGCCCCCCTCTCCTTCCTGGGGCCCTTTCCTTTGTAGGGGTTCCCTCTCCTTTCTGGGGTTCCCTCCCCTTTCTGGGGTTCCTTCTCCTTTTTGGGGCCCCTCTCCTTCCCGGGGGCCCCCTCTCCTTTCCGGGGGCCCCTCTCTGGGAACCTGAGCTCCTCGGGAGGCCTGTGCTCTCTCCTCTTTCACCTCTCCAGAACAAATGTGCCCCCAGTCTCCTGGCCCCTCCCCTGCAGCCCCCAGTTTTAAAATCTCATTTCGCTTCCCCGTGTGGTCGCTGACCGGGCCTGACTTTGAAATCTGTTGAAAGGAGACCTTTCTCTTTGGGGGCCAAAGTAAACAGCTTGTCATGTTAAATCATGCTCTCTCCCTCCCTCTCCCTCCACCACGGGGCCTGCCCCTGGGGGCGCTGGGGGAGGGCTGAGGAGCCCCCCTCTCTCTGCTGCTGCCTCAGCAGCCGGTGCCTGCTTGTGCCCCCCCCCCCCCCGGAGCTCTGGGTCAGCGCGCTGCCTGCCGGCCTCGGCGCCTGGCCCGGGGAGGGCACGGGTCCTCCAGTCCTCGCGGCCCCACCTGGGCGCAGGCTCACCCTCCCCCGGCCCAGATCCCCGTGCCCTCCTGCCCTCCCCTCTCCCAGGCTCCCCAGGTGCTGTCATGTCTCCCTCAGGAACACCTCCCCAGTCTTGCTTGCCTGCTGGGCTGCAAGCTGGGCTTGCTTGCCTGCTGGGCTGCATGGGCCTGGCCTGCCCTGCCCGAGACTCTCCCCCACCGCAGGACACCGGCCCATGGCTCCTGGGGGCCCCTGCGGCAGCCTTGAGGCCACGGCCGGGTCCACGCACGGTCGGCCCCGGAAACACCACAAACTCCCCACACCTCTGCCCCTCTACTCCCCCCCCACCCCGGGCACCCCCAGGGCAGCTCCACCCCACCCAGTGCCCAGTCCCCTGGGCTCCGTGCGTCGTGCTGCATGTGGGCAGAGCCTGGCCCGACCCACCGCACGCAGGCTCTGCCCAGGGCTGGTGGGATGGATGGGTCTCCGGGCACCCCTCCCCCTCCCCGGCACCTCTCCCCCCTTCTCCCGGCACCCCTCCCCTGGCACCCCTCACTTCTCTCCCGGCGTTGCTTCTCTCTGCCGCCATCTCCCGGAGACTGTCTCTCAGAGCCGCGGCCTCTCTCTGATGGGCCGAGATGGCGTCCTCGAACTGGGCCTGCAGGGCCTTCAGCTCCGCAGCCGTGGCGCTGACGGTGGCCTGGAGAGAGCGGCAAGCTGGCCGCGGCATCCAGGGGCAGCCCGAGGCTTGAGCGGCAGCCATCTGCTGTCCCGGAGCCGGGCGGAGGCTCGCTCGGGCCGCACAAGGCGGGCAGAGCAGAGCCCCGGGCCAGCCTTCCCATGCCGCCCACTGCCCGTGCCACCGCTGCTGGCCCCGAGGGGACGTGGCGATGGGGGTGGGTCTCCCCGCGCGGAGGGGCTGGCCCTTTCCCCCATGCCTTTCCTTTGGGGTCTCCAGGCCACCAGGCCAGGGCAGCTTGGGGGCGGGGACCCAGTCAGGGACTCAGGCGCTGACCTCTTTCAAGCCTAAAATGTTGCTGTTGGGCCGTTCAGCTGAGGGGCCAAGAACAGCCACTTGGCGAACGAGACAGGCCCTGCCCTCAGAGGAGGCTGACTTCGAGACCCCCTCAGCTGGGCAGTGTGTTCTGCATTCGTGCCCAGGACGTGGGCATGGGAGAGGCAGCCCGGGTCCCGTGGTCCTGTAGTCTGGGACGTCCACTGCGGTCAGTGCACGGGGGGCTCGCCCTTCTGAGGCGTGCCTCTAGTCCCCCTCTCTGGGACCCTGCCCATCAGTGGAGGGCCAGAAAGGTGGACCCCAGCTCAGAAGACACGGTGGTGGCAGGGAAGGGGGGAGGTGGGTCCCAGGACAGCCCTGTCCCCGAGTCCAGGCGAACACAGGAGCCCCTCAGTCAGTCTGGCCCTTGGTTTCCGAACTTTCAAATAGGCAGGTGGCATTCGGGGATGCCCACGGTCCCTGCCAGCCTAAACATGCGAGCACCCACAGACATGCCTGGAACGGGGCCACGGGGCTCAGCCTAGACCCCCCCCCCCAGATGGAGGCCCCCCTGCAGAGACACTCAGGCAGCACAGACATTCATCGGACTCAGCTTGGCCTGGCTCTGCTCTCCCGGACCCTCCTCTCCAGCACTACCCGGTGGGCACTTGGAGGAGGAGGGGTCCCCTGGGCCCCAGGCTAGGAAGCAGTGCCCAAGCTTTCCTTGTCCACGAACAAGGACGCCGCCTGCTCACCTGGGGCCCGAGGCCCGCCTGGCTTCCCGGCCCGGACGCTCCCCCTCGCCTCTGCCTTGGCCCCAGGGCGGTCTAGGCCCCCATGGCAGGGGGGGAGTGGAGACGGCTTCGTGTCCCAGGGAGGCACAGGTGCCTGTGCTGGTGCCCCCGCACTGGAGCCCCGCCCCCGCCCACCCAGATTCTGTAGGCCGCTGCCCCAGGGCGCTAGTGGGCTGGGGCCCTCTGAGGCCTGGCCTCCTGCTCTTGGTGAAGGAGCCTCACTGGTGCCTCCTCCCCTTGCCCCTGCCGTCCTTCTGCGTTACCCCCCACCACCCTCCCGTCCTCCTGCACTGACAGGTATCACCCTGGGTGGCCCGTTTGGCCATGCCCGCGGGGCGGACCCAGCGTTGCTGTGGCGGCCTGGCTAGGAAGGCCCTGCGGAGGCTGTGGGTGACAGGATACAGCCCAGGAGCCCCTCCACCTGCCAGGGGGCTTTTCTCACGTCACCCCACAACTGGTTTTCCTCGGCAGGCATTTCTCCTCTCCTTCCGTCCTCAGTGGGTTTTAATTTCCACGTTCCTTGCCAAGGGGGCAAAACGACCCTTAACGAATTCGCTGAAGTGCCCACCCGCTGGCTGGCCGGCTATCCCCAGTCCAGGTGGAGACTCAGCCAGCACAGAGGGGGAAGGCTTCCGACCAGCCCCTCTGAGTTGGGGGGTCAGCTCCCAGGGTCTGGGGGGGGGCGGTCCCTGGTTCCCTGACGAGAGTGGGATGGGCGGGGCAGCTCGGTGGGAATGGGAGGAAGGAGGGCACCACCCCGTGGGCAACCCCACGCCTCCCAGCTGTGCCCACGGAAGCACCGGCCAGCCCGTGACAGAGCAGGGCGGGGGCTCCAGGGAGAGGGGCTCTTGGACAAGACTTTTCTGGGTGCCGGGAGCCCCTCCGGGTGGCGGTGCTCAGAGTGACCCTGTCTGGTGGGGGAGGGGGAGGGGGTGGAAGGCAGCCGGCTCCTAACCGCAGCCCCCTTTCCTGCTGACTGTGCCCCTGGGACAGGACTGCGTGTCCCTGCCTCCCTAAGGCCCCGCTGGCTCTGCATCTGCCCCCGCCGGGCAGCCCTCTCGGTGCCCGCTGCTGCTCGAGCAGGTGCAGAGTCAGTGACGCTGAGACAGTGGCTCCTGCTCCGACACCAGTTCTGGGCCGGGCACTGCAGCCGGTGTTCTGTCCACTCGCTCGTTCCCTGACTCGCTGAGTCATTCACTCAGCACCAGGGGAGCATCTCACCCTTTGACCTTGGGGCTGGGACACACCAGGGACAAGGGTGAAAAAGGGTCTCCTAGAATAAAAACAAAGGTGACAGGAGCTGGAAGGACACAGGCAGGAGGCAGAAGGGACAAGGTGCTGGCCTGGCCTTGCCCTGGACCACGCTGGCCCCCTGCAGTCTGCGGGGTGCGAGAAACGCCCCGTGGGCCTCTGGGCTGCTCCCTGCCTGCCTCTGCTCAGTGCCCGCCCCTGGGGTCCTGACCCTGCTGCAGACAGCCCTCCCCTGAGCTCACCGTGGTCCTTTCACCTAGCTCTGGCCACCTCCCCCTGCGGGGGCAGGGGTCATCCCCACCTTGCCTACACTGGTGGGACTGCACTGCATTTCATAATAGGCTGAGCCTCCCCCACTGGAGACAGCAGTGGGGGCCCAGCTCCACACATGGGGTGGGGACACAGGGTCCCCAGGGTCGCTGCTTGCCCTGTTCCCTGGACACGGGCTCCTGATGGAGTCTGGAGCCCCAGGTCGCCCCAGCTCGTTGCCTGAGGCAGCCTCAGTGTACCTGTGGGCGGCTACCCACGGGGGGTCTCTCCTGTCCCTCGTCCCTCGGGGATGCCTTTCTCCTGGCTCAGCTGGAGACTCTCTGTGGTGTCCTTTCCAGCGAGGGTCTGCCTCAGGCACTGTGCTGGCCTTTCCCAGTTTGGTTTCTCCTTTGGACGCACGTCTCTAATGAGCCAGCCCCAAGAGGCCTCACGCACATTTCCTGCAGTTCCGTTTTGCCAAGTGCATCTCAAGTGCACAGACAGGCAAGCCTGGATGTACATGGGGCTGGGCGGGGCACAGGGCTGGGTCCTGCCCGCCTCTGCTGCTGGCTCACCTGCGGCCCCAGGCCCTCCTCTCTGGCCCCTTTCTGGCCAGGCCCACTGCTGGCGAGTAGGGACTGGCTCTTGGAAGCCCCCACCCCCCAGCTGGCTTTGGTTCACTGGGCCTTTCCTTGCCATTAAGACAGTGCCCCCTTCCAGCAGGAGACCTGGACATTCCCTAGAGGGTAGAGAGAGCTGTGTCCCTGGGACCAGGAAGGAAGGGGGTGCATCTGAGGGTCTGCCTGAGCCTGCTGGGCAATGCAGGTGGCCAGGCTGGGTACCCAGTGTCTGGCTTGGGCACACAGGGCTCACCTCGGCTTGCTTTTGTTGGCTCTGGGCCTCCTGCCGCACCTGTCCCAGCTCCTGCATGGCTCTGAAGAGTTCTTCCCTCAGCAGCCTCCTCTCTTCTTCTTTCAGTGACAGGGCCTGGCAGGATTTGGTGTGGGGGGGGGGCATGCTTGTGAGGGTCAGGGGGCCTCCACAAGGAGAGGCTGCAGCAGAATGCTGGGTGCTAAAGCCTCTGCCAGGACGTATTGTGTTCTTGATTCCACATCCCTGCTCAGGGAGGGGCATCGCTCCAGAGGCAGCCCTTGTCCCAAGTCGGGTCAGTGGGGCCTTTTTACTCTGTCTGCATTGGTCCAGCTTCCATGGCCATGCTCAGTTCTCTACACACTGGCTGGATGATCAGGTGGATGGATGGTCAGACACAGAGATGGATGGTGGATATGGATGGACAGCTGAGTGTGTGGATGGAGGGAAGGATGTTTAAGTGAATGGATGGACAGATGGTCAAGTGAGTGGTTGCATAGATGGATGGTCATATGAATGCATGAATGGTTGAGTGCATGGATCGTTGATGGATGCTTAAGGAAATTGATGGATAGATGTATGGTTAGGTGTGTGAATGGGAAATCGGGTATGTGGATAGACGGCCATGTATGTGGGAGGAGAGCTAAGTGTATACATAGAAGGATGGATATTCAAATACATGGATTGATGATGACAAATGGAGGGACAGTCAAGTGCATGGAGGGAGGGATGGATGGATGGATGGGTGGATGGGTGGATGGGTTGGTGGATGGATTGGTGGATGGATGGATTGGTGGATGGATTGGTGGATGGATGGATTGGTGGATAGATGGATGGATGGATGGATGGATGGAGGGATGGATGGATGGATGGATTGGTGGATGGATGGATTGGTGGATGGATGGATGGATGGATGGATTGGTGGATGGATTGGTGGATGGATGGATTGGTGGATGGATGGATGGATGGATGGATGGATTGGTGGATGGATGGATGGATGGATGGATGGATTGGTGGATGGATGGATGGACAGGTGGATGGATGGATGGATGGATGGATGGATGGATGGATTGGTGGATGGATGGATGGATGGATGGATGGATTGGTGGATGGATGAATTGGTGGATGGATTAGTGGATGGATGGATTGGTGGATGGATGGATGGATGGATGGATGGATGGATGGATTGGTGGATGGATGGATTGGTGGATGGATGGATGGATTTGTGAATGGATGGATGGATTGGTGGATGGATGGATTGGTGGATGGATTAGTGGATGGATGGATTGGTGGATGGATGGATGGATGGATGGATGGATGAATGGATTGGTGGATGGATGGATGGATGGATGGATGGATTGATGGATGGATTAGTGGATGGATGGATTGGTGGATGGATTGGTGGATGGATGGATTGGTGGATGGATGGATGGATGGATGGATGGGTGGATGGATGGATGGATTGGTGAATGGATGGATGGATTGGTGGATGGATGGATTGGTGGATGGATTAGTGGATGGATGGATTGGTGGATGGATTGGTGGATGGATGGATTGGTGAATGGGTGGGCTGGTGGATGAATGGATGGATAAATGGATTGGTGGGTGGATGGATGGATGAATGGATAAGTAGGTGGGTGGATGTCTGTTGACTGGGACTGCTGTGAAGACTGAAGCTTCAATAGCAGTGATCTGGAAAGGTCAGCCCTCTTTGTGGGTCAGAGAAAGCATGGTGAGGTGGAATGTGAGGGCCCCCCACTGCCTGACAGTCCCCCATCACCTCTTGCATCTCATTTTCCAATTGGAGGAGACTCTCATCCCGCTCATGCTTTAGGCTCTGAATTTCCTCCTTCAGAGCCTCCCTCTTGGCCGCATTCTTTGCTACCAGCTTCTTCTCCTGTTCCAACCGATGAGCTGCCACTTCCTTCTCCTCTGTCAGAGAGAGACTCAGGGACTCCTGGGCCAATGCAAAGGAACAGGCTATGAAGACTGCGTAAGTCAGGACACGTGAGGCCAGCAGGTACCTGTAGTCCTGAGTGAGACCCGGTTCATGGGACGTCAGGACAGGACAGGACCCCAGGAATGGCCACTCCAGTCAGCTAAACACCCTTTGTCTCACACAATGACGTTAAAGCAAGAGCTGGGTCTCACCACCTGCCATCCCTATGTAGTGGCCCATATACCTCTCCCAGCCCCCACATTCAGAAGATGTGTAACATGTTAAACAAGACCTCGCAGGGGCCTGTGGCCAGTGGGACAGCGTAGCGGGAGGAGGGAGCTCCCTCCGGCTACCGGCCCTCAGACTGCAGCCAGGCCAGCCAACCCGAGGTCTGGCCCCTTCTGTGGGGGAGAAGACCCTCCCCCTGCACAATGCTCCAGGCCCTGGACCGCCCACGTGAACTATTCGAGTCCTCCGGGTGCGGCCCCGGTATGGCTGGGGCACCTCTCGCCTGGCTGGTCTCCTAAGCTCCCTCCCCCATGTGTCTGCAGGCTTTTGGGACATGGCAGTCTCCTGGGAAGTGACCACGCAGCAGCGGCCCAACGGAAGCAGACCTTCTCCCTCTGGAGCCGAGCCAGGTCCTCGTGGTGGGCCAGCGCCTGGCTCTCCAGGGCCAGCTGCAAGTCCCGCTCCTGCTGTGCCACCTGCCGCTGAAGCCTCCCCACGTCCCACTGCAGCTTTGTCTCCTGGACCTCCCAGGCACTTCTCAGCTGCTGCATTTCCACTGTGAAGTGACAGAGGCATCAGGGACCGGCCACAGGGCCCCCACAGCATGGAACCCCTGTGGCCCTCACAGACTCCCTGTGGAGTGATGGCCCCATGGGGTGACAGCCACCTACTTTGAGGAGGCTGCCAGAGCCAGTGGGACAATGCACTCCATGCCCCACTGCAGTGTATGTCCTAATTGTCACCTTGTATTGGCTCTGGCCAGGCCCACACAAGGCAGGGGCACTGGGCAGGGAGCACGGGGCCTGGGAAGGGAGCACGGGAGCTGGGTAGGGAGCCACCATGCTGACCCTGTGGCCGCAGCCCAGTTCTGCGCCTGGGCCCGGCACTGAGAGCAGGATGTGCAGGTGGCCGGCCCTCCTAGACAACAGTGGCATGACCCGATCAGCCACGTGAGCTCCAGGCCTGTGTTCATGCCCCTTCAGGGGGCTGGGAAGTGTGAGCAGCACATCTGGGGACTGAGCTCCACTGAGGGGAGAGAGGAGCAGAGAGAGCCTGCCCGAGGAGCACCTTGCAGGGCCTGCCGAGCGAGCCGCATGCTCCGGGCCTGTCCCTCCAGCTGCTCCCGCTGTGCCTGGAGCTGCATCACCAGCTGCTGGGTCTCAAAGAGGCTTCTCTCCAGAGAGTCCCTCTCAGCCCTGCAGAGTCATCAGACAATGGAGCAGGTCACCCAGGCGGTCCTGCTGATGAGGGACGGTGCAGAGGCCTTTAGCTAGATAACGGAACAGTGCCCACCGAGGCTGGGCTCATCAATCAGAAGATAAACAGAATGAACATCTCATTCCTTTTTTTTTTTAACTCTTTTTTTTTAGGTAGGCTCCACGCTGAATGTGGGCTTAACCTCACGACCCTTGGATCAAGAGTCGTGGGATCTACCAAGAGCCAGCCAGGCATGGCCCATCATCCCTTTGAAATCTCTAAAACCAAATTAGGCCCTGCACAAAATAATCTTTCAGGTGGATTAGAAAGCTAAATAAAAAACAAAACAAAACAAAACAAAGCACAACAACAAACAACTCAGAACTATAAAAACCGTAGAAAAAATAGAGAAAGGTATTTTATAAAGTTTGTAAGCAAAACACAAAACCGAGAAGACAAAAAGAAAGAGGCCAGCAGATCTGAATACACGTAAAGGGGTTGGGGGCTTATGCAGAAAGATTTCACAAACCAACTTAAAAGACAAGGGACAAAGAGTTAATATCCATCATATGCAAAGAGCTCCTACGAATCAATGACAGAAGGTCAGCTGATCCTACAGAAAAATGAGATAAATGACTGTTATTCACAAGAAAACGCAAAGGGGGAATGAACATATAAAGTTTGCTCACCCTACTGGTACTCAAGGAGATTCAAATGACAACCGTGTGGTGTCATTGACCACGCACCAGATTGACACAACTTTAAATAATGTTTATATTCAATGTTGGCAAGGGTGCGAGGACCATTTTCTTTGTGGAGGGGAGGCTAGGGAACTTCAAGATTTAAAGCGTGCCTATCTTTGAGCCAGCGATTCCACTCCCAAGTGTCGGTTCTTTAGAAATACACATGAACCAACTACACACGTACAAGGATGCTCACTGCAGTCTTATATCACGCACTAACTGGACGTGGCTTCCATGCTGATAAGTGGCAGAATGTTCTAGAAATAACGGTGCATCTAGTGAGTTGTTATCGAGGATGAGGAAACTCTCTTCTCTGATCTCTGAGAAGCAACGTGTCAGAGCGGAAGGGCACGCCCAGCGTCCACCACGTACAAAAGCTGCCGCGGTGTCTCTGTGCACGCAGACACAAATGTCCGGAAAATACCTGCAACTCAGAGCAGCGTTCTTTCCCGGGGAGGGGGGTGAAGTGGCTTGAAGGAGTTGTCAGAAGACAACCAATCAGCCCACCGGTCGTCGACCAGCCAGCGAGCACGTTGTAACCGATACTGTGCTTGGCCCCACGCGAGGTGTTTTACGGTGAAAATACCTGCCAACCAAACAGCACACGTGCACACACCACAGACACACAAAAATACTCACGTGAGCACACAAACGGCAGACACACATCCCCACACAAATCGATGGGTCGGGGAGGGCCGTGGGCCCCGGGGGACCCTGCTCACCGCTGCCACCTTGGTGGGGGGGCTGGGCGTGTCGACACCGTCCAGGGCTCGCTCTTGCCTGCAGAGCCCAGAAACTTCACTCCTCCGATGTCCCCAGTGCCCCCTTCCAGTCCCCATCCTAGTAAGCACCCCACGTTCCCTGCTCCCCGCTTCTGTGTGAACAGACGGCAGCGGGGGCTGCCTCGAATGCCTTCCCCGACACTTCGAACCCACCTCCTCCCAGACAGCAGCCTGGTCCCCTCTGGGAGAGGCGGTCTCTGCCGCTCAGACACCAGAATGTTCTTTCGCCCCAGAGCCTGGGAATCTGAGGGTGTGTCTGATCTCTCCTTCCTTGGGAGCCCGAGAGCACCTCAGCCTCCTGGAGCAGAGGCCTGGCGTGACCAGCGAGGGCGCAGGCAGGATGCAGACACCCTCCATCCACCTCTCCAGGTGCCGAGCGAGCCAGCAACCCCTCAACTGGGCATGCGTCCCCAGCGCTGCAGCCTGGTCAGGGCCTGGGTGTGGGGGCTGGAGGGGCTTGAAACCCGGGGTCCTCTGTCATCAGCCCGCCACGGAGAGGCAAAGAGCTGCCGCAGGACTTCTCGCACCTGGTGGTTATCAACGTTACCCGGGAGCTCATTAAAACCGCAGTGGCCAGACCCTCCGGCCCACGGAGCCAGCCAGACACCTACCGTGGGAGCTAGGCGGCACCCTGTCCCAGCATATGTGATTTCAGGACAAGCCCCCAGCAGCCTCGTCACCGGAAGCTCAGACCGGTCACTGTAAAGTGCTGTTTAATGAGCAGGTGACTGTCTGGGGCCACAGGGCTGCCCAGTGATCGGGGCAGAGCCTACGGGGAGGACCCTGGGTTGCCACGGCCTCTGCCCAGCCTCTGCCCGTGATCTGGGCAGCAAATACTGACAGGTGACAGGGGCCCTCCAACCCCTGCTTGTCTGAGCACCCGTGGGGCCTGGAAGGGGGCGACAGGCAGGGACCCTCTGCTCCTGCTGACCCGGAGCAGGCCTTTGTTAGGTTTTCTGTTCCTGTTTCTGTGCGAACTTTCATTTGCAAAAGAGGTTTGTCTGTGAGGATGTTCAAGGACCTGGGACTCAAGGGTTCTGGTGACCCCCAGGTTCTGGAGTTCCAGGAGGAAACCTTTTCTACAAAAATACTTAGATGTTCCCAAGAGAGCCCACAAGTTTGGTGACAGAAAGCAACCAGCTTTTGGATTGGTGCAGAGGCCATGGGACCAGCTCAGCTTACCAGGTGACAGCCTGAAGGGCACCCCCATTCTCACCTACAAGTGCCTATTTCACGTCTTCTGGAAGTGGCCCCTGCTGATTTTTGAAGCTCGCTCTGGCCCTGCCCTCAGCCTCATGGTTCCCTGGGGTTGACACTGTGCCTGGCTTCAGGGATGGGCGTGTGACCCCAGCCTGCCAGTCTGAGCCTTACGACTCCCAGGACGGGTTCAGGGATATCAAATGGCTCAATATGGCCAATGGCAGCAGCTTTTGGGTTTTTGGGGGGGAGGAGGACACTGTGTCTGCTGGAGGAGGGAGCCTGGGGTGGCCACTGACCATTTACTACCTCGCACCCTGACTCTGCCTGAGAACAAAGTCTCCTGAGTTAAGTAGCACTGAGCAGGGAGAGGCAGGATTCTGACAGCACTGTGGGAGCACCTGGATCCAGCCTTGCCTGAAGTCATGTGTATCCTGAACTTAGATTCCTTGAGCAGGACATCCCATGCCTTCCTTCTGCTGGTCTGGACTGGGTTTCTGGCACTTGCTATCTGGCCAGTGTGGCCACCTCTCTCAGGAGGGCCATCCCGGGACTCTCACTGGATTCAATTCTTCTAGATGCTCCTCTCAGCCAGGCTCTGTGTCTGCCCTTCATTCACAGCCTCTCTCCCATGTAGACATAACATTGCCCTGCCCTACAGTCGCCGAGTGAGTGCCTGTCCCCTGCCACACTGTGGGCTCTTCAAAGGCGAGGCCGTGTGGACAGAACCTGCTGGTAGGGCCCCAGGTACCTGAGCTCGGCCGCCTCCTCAGCCATGAGCCGGACCTGCCTCTCCAGGGCCTCCTGCTTGGCCAGCAGCTGGGCCCGCTCCTCAGACAGAGCCTCCTTCTCCTGCAGGGTCCTCTGCAGCGTGTCCCGCTGGGCCTCCCGGTCCTGCAGGCTCTGGGCGAGCTGCTCCTCCAGGGCCTGCTTCTTGCATGTGACCTAGAGGAGGGGGAAGGGACAGTCCAGCAGGGAGTGGGAGGGTGAGGGGGGCCCTCTCAGGGAAAAGAAGCGATTTTGTGCAGAATGGCAAGGAGGGAAGGGTGGGGAGGAGGGTGGGCATAAGACGGATTGGACCTCAGAAGTACGTGTGTGTTCACAGCAGAGGGGCCCCGGTGCCTGTAGCCACGATGGAGGCGTCCCTGAACCGAGCACTCCCAGGGAGGAGCCAGCTGCCAATCTAAATGGCAACCCGGGTCAGCCCACAAGGGTCCAGGGGGCAGGAAACATCACACAGTGATGGCCATAGAAAGTGGCGGGGGACCTGGTTGCTGCAGACCGACACTTCCATCAAGAGCATCACAGGAACCTGGACGGAACATAACACAGGAATCTGCACAGAGCTTCTGAGAGCTGCCGAGGCAGCTGGGACCTCAGAGGAAGGGACACAGAGGAATGAGGTATCTCTTCTCTGGTCAGAATTTGCTGATTTAAAAGTTTTGGCTGAGAAGTTGAGAAGCCAAGGAGAGCGTCTGACAGCACTCTGGCCTTAGGGGAACAAAAAACTCAAGCTCAGAGCCATCCTAGCAGAGGGGCCCTACCAAACACTGCAGCTCTGAGTTGTATTCGCTGCAGGACTTCACCCTGGTAGTGGTGGTGAATCGGAAGTAGACCATCTCTCATAAAATCTGAAGCTCGGTTTGAATCCCTTCAACCAGGGACTATGGTGATCATCTACTTTCACTTCTTGCCAGGACCAGAGCAAGAAGAACAGTGTCATCAAGATCCTCAAGTTATTTCTACAGTATTTTTAACCTAAGATATTTAGCATTTAATCAACATTACCAGGCATATCAGGAGATAAGATGATATGGCAGGAAAAAAAAGTAATAATATAAACACAGATGCCTCCCTGACCCCTTGGGTACCCAGATATTGGAGTTGTCAGACACAGAGTAAAATAGCTGTGACTAAGTGTTCAAGATGATGGATGGCAAGATGCAGAATTTCACAACAGAACTAGAAACTAAATATAAATGATATAATTTAAAAATACAATAAGCAAAATTAATAAATGTATGAGTTCAATGCCAGCTTAGATGGAGAAGAGAACTAATAATCTGGAAGATAGACAAAAGAATGTGTTCAGACTGAATCATGAAGAGAAAAAAGGAGGAAGAACACAGAACAGAGTGTAATAGACTTATGGAACAAAGTAAAAAGGTCCAACATATGTACAATTAGAGTCACAGAAGGAAAGGAGAGAGAATATTTGAACAGACACTGCACAAGAATTTCCCAAATCTAATAAAATACATCAAGCCACAGATTTAAAATGAGCCACAATCCTCCAATAGGACAAGTACAAAGAAAACAGCACATAGAGTATACTAAAGTTTCTGAATACCAAAGATGAAGAAATATATCTTTTACAATCAGGGGAAAACACACATTGCCTTAAAATGAGAAACAATAAGACTGACATTTGACTTCTAAACAGCAACAATGAAAGTCAGAAGATGGTGGATGAATTCATCAAAATGCTGAAGGAAATAATGGCCATCCTAGTATTCCATGGCCGGTAAAAATATTCTTCAAACATAAAGACCAGGACTTCCTGCTTCTGTAATGATAAGAGAGGTTGTTAGAGACCCACCCTCCCACCTGGAACAGATAGAAAACCTATACGATGTATGTCTAATATAACTGAGGGCATAAGAGATGCCAAGTAGCCAAGAGCCAAGGAGACATGTATCCAGCTGAGCCCAGCGCTTCATCACATAGCTTCCTTGAGATATTCTCCAGATCCCAAGTCGTGCAAGGCCCAGAGCCTTAGCAGCCATGCATAAAGCCTTGGCTAAAAGTCTGGGAACTTGGCTTATGGTTTCAATGGGCTTATAAGATCAGGGAGACCTAACGTGTCATTCAAAGCTACCAGAGCAGCTGGGGTTTGAGAGGAGAAAACAGAAAACATCAGAAAGGAGGGGAGACTCAGATTCTATATTGTTTTTTTTTATTGCCTTTTTTTTTTAAATAACTCCCAAGAAGTACAGGGTCAAGGGACCATGAATGTGAATGAGAAATGGCAGGTGAGAGTCTGAGAAGTCAGGTAGAACTTCGGGCAGTCTTACAGAACTGAGAAACAAAATCTGCAGTTAGGGCTCACCAAAAGATGGAGGCCCTGGTCAACACCCCACACTTCCAGCTAGGAGACAGGAGAGCTATGTTATACTCTGGGGTGCATGGGAAATAGATTGCTCCTCACAAAAGACTGAACCCCAGTTACAAACCAGCTTGATCCAGGACTAGATAAAACTGATCTGCCCCTGCTTTGATTTCCCAAGATCAAAACAAATTCCCTCTGGAAAAAGTTGGTATCATTCAGAGCCTCAAGTTATCCCTACAAAAACATAAAGTCTTATTCAATATATTCTATTATGGATCTCAGCAGGCAAGACAAATGACTGAAAGCCAAGAGATGAAAGATAATAGAAAGAGAGCCATTAGGGGATCTAGATGATGGAGTTATCAGAAAAAGACTTGAAAAAGATTACACTTAATATACCTATGCAGATAAAGAATTTTGCCAGATAACGAGTGTGTGTGTGTGTGTGTGTGTGTGTGTGTGTGTATGTTTGTGTGTGTGTGTGACTGTTTAAAGCAAAAAATTTAATAATATATGGTAGGGTTTACAATAGCCCATGTAGAAACAAAATACATAGCGTGAAGAGCACAAAGGATGAGAGGGGTAAATGTAATACATTGCTGGGAGGGTCTTAAATTGTTTTTGAAGTAGTAAAATGTTATTTAAATATGAACAATGCATATCATAATTTTAGAGTGATTACTAAAATAATAAGGAAAAGAACTATAGCTTAGAAACATCAACAGACAACACAAAATGCAATTCTACATAAATACTTAACTAACTCAAAAAAGGCCAGAAGGGAGGAAAGTAAAATGTTTTTTTTTTAATGAGACAAATAGAAAACAAATACCAAGAAAACAAATACAAAGATGTTTCAACCCAACATATCAATGGTTACACTAAATGTAAATGGTACAATCACTCCAACTAATTGGTAGAGGCTGTCAGAGTAAAAATAAAAGCAAGACCCAATAATATGCTTTTTATAAGAAAGACAATTTAAATACACAGAAACTGACAAATTGAAAGTAAACGTATGGAAACATATACAATGAAAATGCTTAGCACGACAAAACTGGTATGGCTAAATCAGTATCACAAAAAGTAGGTATCTAGAAAAAGAGATAAGAGGGAATGTTTTATAACAATGAAAAGTTAACGCATCATGAAGACATGAACTACTTAATGTGTATACACCTAATAATAGGAAATCAAAACATGAGGCAAAAATGGACAGGACTAAAGCCTGAAATAGACAATCCTACAATCATAGATGGAGATTTTAATGCCCTTCCAGCACTAATGATTAAAACAAGGGGACAAAAACAACCAGCCAAGTAAAACATATAAGACAAACAAACAAACCCCAAAACAGTGAGGACATGGAAGTTTTAAAGAATACTTGACCTAATTGATATTCACAGACTCTCCATCCACCAGTGGCATGGTGCACACCCTTCTCACATGAGCATGGGATGCTCAACAAGATACGATGGGCCATAAAACGTGCCTCAGTACCTTTAGATCTATTCAAATAACATGGAGTATGTTTTCTGACCACAACGGAATTATATTAGAAATGGGTAACAAGTAGGTATTTCCAAACACAGGAAAATCCCCGTGTTTGGGAGTTAGGCAATGTACATCAATAAGCCACAGGCCAAAAGAGAAGTCACACGGGGAATGAGAAGATAGCTTGAACCGCACGGTAGTGAAGGTACAGAGAGCAAAGGAATGCTACATTTGTCTTAGAACTTGAATTCCTTATCAAAACTTTTCTCACAAGGGAAATGTCAGACTGAAATGACTTCACTAGCAAATTCTACTAACATTTAGGGAAGAAACAACACCAATGTCAAAACACGTTCAAGAGGTAAATAAATTTCCCAACTTCTTTTATGAGTCCCTGGTTCCAAAACTGAGAAAAACACTATGAGAAAAGAAAATCACAGACGAATAGTCTTCGTGAATATCAATGCAAAAATCCTTCACAAAATGTTATTAAACTGAATCCAAAAATATATAAAAAGGCTATTAACTTATGGCCAAGTAGCCTTTATCTCAGGTATGCAAGGTTGTTGTGACATTAAAAACATGAGCCCCTATAATCCACCACATTAACAGAATGAGGAGAACAATGATATTATCACTTTATAAAATAAAAGCAGTTAAAGGAATTCAAGATTCAGGGCACCTTGGTGGCTCAGTCAGTTGGGCGTCCAACTTCAGCTCGGGTCATGATCTCATGGTTCGTGGGCTTGAGCCCCACGTCGGGCTCTGTGCTGACAGCTCAGAGTCTGGAGTCTGCTTTGGATTCTCTGTCTGTCTCTCTCTTTCTCAAAAATGAATAAGTATTTTTAAAAAATGTTAAAAAATTCAAAACTCATCTAAGATTAAAAAAACAATCCTGTCATCACATTAGAAATGAAAGGGAACATCCTTAGTGTAATAAGGGGGATCCGTGAAAAGCCTACAGAGAACATCATCCATGATGGTGAAAGACTGAATTCCTTCACCATGACTGGGATCGGTGAAAACATGGCCACTCTCACCGTTTCTTTTCAACTTTGTGCTGTGGCTCTTTAGTCAGTGCATCAAGAGAAAAAGAAATAAAAGTCACCAAGATCAGAAAGAAAGTAAAAGTATTCTTTTTTTGGCTATCCACAAATGCCATGATTATGAGCATGTAACAGCCTGGCACTCATGAGTGACTTTGTCAAGGTCGCATGACTTAAAGTTCCTAGATGAGACTGTATCCCATACACTAGTAATGAACACCAGAAAAATAAAATTAAAACAACAAGGCAATTCACAATATCAAGCTCAAGAATTAATGTAATCAAATGTGTGCAAGACCCCTACACTGAGCACAAAACACAGCTGAGAGAACTAAGTAAAGAAAGAGAGATATTCCACATTTTCGTGGATGGACACCTCAATGTCGTGAAGGTGTCCAGTCTTCTAAAACTGACCTATGGAGTCAACACAATCCCAATCAAGGACCTAGGAGGGTTTTGCGGGGGACAAAAATTCACAAGCTGATTCTGAAATGTATGGATATGTAAAAAAAATTAGAGCAGTGAAAACCATTTGAAAAGGAAGAATAAGACTGGAGGAGTCACACTACTTAATTTCCAGACTTACTGAAAAGCTACAGTAACCAAGACAGGGTGGTTTTGGGGAAAGAAGGAACAGATTGATTTGTACCGATCGACAATCTGATCTGTGCACATACACACATATATATGATCGGTTTACTTTCAACAGGTCAGGTAATTACTCAGGTAATTCAAGGGAGAAAGGACAGTCTGTAAAAACTGGTGCTGGAACAATTGGATATTCATCTGAAAAATAACAGACTTCAATGCCTACTTCACACGACATACCTGCGGTCCTCACACTTTTGTATGCATCAGAATCACCTGGAGGGTTTCTGAAAATCCAGATTTCTGCCACCCATCCTGGCGTTTCTGATTCGGTTGGGGTTTTAAAAAAATTTTTTTGGGGCGCCTGGGTGGCGCAGTCGGTTGCGCGTCCGACTTCAGCCAGGTCACGATCTCGCGGTCCGGGAGTTCGAGCCCCGCGTCAGGCTCTGGGCTGATGGCTCGGAGCCTGGAGCCTGTTTCCGATTCTGTGTCTCCCTCTCTCTCTGCCCCTCCCCCGTTCATGCTCTGTCTCTCTCTGTCCCAAAAATAAATAAACGTTGAAAAAAAAATTAAAAAAAAATTTTTTTTTAATGTTTATTTATTTTTGAGAGAGAGAGACAGAGCTTGAGGAGGGAAGAGGCAGAGAGAAAAGGAAACACAGAATCTGAAGCAGGCCGATGTGGGGCCTGAACTCACAAACTGTGAGATCGTGACCTGAGCTGAAGTTGGACGCTTAACTGACTGATTCAGTAGGTTCTGAGTGGGGAATTTTACGAATCTGCATTTCTATCTAGTTCCCGGGTGATGCTGATGCCGCTGGTCTAGGGAACACACTTTCAGAGCCACTGCCATACGGAAAAATCAACATGAAGTGATCACAGACCTACATGTAAGAACCAGGTGAAAACACCGGAGGGTCTTTTCTTCTCCTTGTCCTACACAGAAATGTGTCAGCAGCACCTAGAAAACACTAGGCATACATTTTTTTAAAACTTGGCAAGTTGGATTTCGCCAAAGTTAAAATTTTCTGTCCATCAAAAACAGCACTAAGAAAATGCATAGGCAAGTCACGAACTCGAGTAAACTCTTCTCAGTACATCCATCTGACAGAGTACTCGTGTTCAGGATATGTGAAGACTTCCTATACGTCCGGAGCCAAAACACACACACACACACACACACACACTAAAAAATGGGCAAAAGACTCGAACAGACACTTGACAAAATAAGGTATACAAATTTCCAATAAGCATATGAAAATGTGCTCAACATCATTTGTTATCCAGGAAATGAGAATTAAAACCACAACGGTACCTAGCTTCACACACACAGAATAGCTAAAAAGCAAAAACTGATGATGCCAAACGTTGACAAGTCTGAGGAGCACCTGGAACCCCCTTGTCCCCCCCCCCCCCACTGTGCTGCTGGCAGTAGAATAAAGTAATACAATCGCTTTGGAAGTTGTTCAGCTGTTTCTTATTAAGTTCAATGCACACCTAGCACCAGACAATTTCACTCCCAAGTGTGTACATAACTTGTGCACCAATGTTCACAGCAGTCTTGTCCATTACAGCCCCAAACTGGAAACAACCCAAATGTCCAGCAGCAAGTAAATGGGTGAGTGAATGTGGTTTATTTGTACAAAGGAATATTAAGGTGCTGTCAGCCCCCCCCCGCCCCCGCCAGCTTGATATGCCAGAACTTGCAAAGACATCCCCTTGAGAGAGAAGGTGGACACAAAACCTGCGGTTCTGCCACAGGTGAAGCCAGTGTGGGAGGCTGCGGGGGGGGGGGGGCACGTCAGAGCAGAGGCTGCCTGGGACGGTGCTGACCCCAGGGCCAGGGGAGACCGTCCACGTCTCCTGGGGGCTTGCCACACGATGCACACAACCGTCACAACTCGCTGAACCGTGCACTGGCTCCCTGAGTGTAAATCACACTTCAGTGAAAGAAGGGGGAACCGGCGACCGACCGGAAGAGATGGGACAGAACCTGAGACGCTGAGGGAGGCCGAGCCGAGTCCCAGGGGAGGCAGGGGACATGCGGTCTGAATGCCACCGGGGCACAAGGCTGCCAGCACAGGGCTCCACGCGGGGCAACACGCTGGGACTAGAAGAAAGCAACCCCGCTCAGTGGCGCTCCCCGGAGCCCGTGCTGGGCCAGAGCCTGGCGTCCACAGAAGGTCCGAGAATGTCGCGTCGGTGAACGAGCCCACGGCAAGTGGGGACGTGGTCCGGGAGGAGAGAAACGATACAAAGAGGGAAGCCGTGAAGCCCTTGACCCCCATGCGTGTGGAAACCAGGGGCCAGGGCAGGCCCTATGTAAGCGTCCTCTGCAGCTCCCCTCCCCCCCATCCCCCGTCTCTACCCTCTACCACCCCCCCCCCCTTCCGCCAGCCACCGCTGCCACCACCTCCGGGGAGCCCTCTTCCACGCCTGCTTTGAGTCTGGCCAAGTCTGTTAGCTTTGCAGCCGGAAGTCCCAGGTGCCCCGTGACCCTCCACACCCCAGAGGGGCAGGGGCAGCCCCGCGGACGCCTCACCTGGCCCACCTGCTCCTGCAGCCGGGCCCTCTGGCGCTCGAAGGCGGCCTCCCGCCCCTGCAGCCGCTCCTCGAGGCGCCCGCAGGCCTGCTGCACCGGCCCCAGCTGCTGCTCCGCCCGCGCCAGCCGCTCCAGGGCACCCGCCCGCTCCTGCTCCAGAGCCTTCTGCCGCTCCCGCAGCTGCTCCCGCTCCTGCTCCAGCTGCCGCGGGTGGGGACAGGGAGGGGTCCGCGTCCAGGCCCGTGCGCCACGCGCCACGCACACTCTCCGTCCCGCGGGCCTGGCAGGCACCCCTGTGCCCCTGGGCCTCTCCCCCACACCCGCTCTCCGCGCAGGAATGGAGGAGTGGAGACGCGGGGTCGCCAGGGGGACCTGGGCTCAGCCACACGGCCAGCCCGGGGCCCTCGCCTCACCTGCAGGACCTGGTGGCCCAGGGCGCCTTTGTCCCGAGCCAGCCCCTCCGTCAGGGCGGCCATCTTGGCCAGGGAGTCCCTTTGCTCCACACCCTCCGACTTCAGCCGGGTCACCAGCAGCTCCAGGTCAGTGTTGCTGGACTCGGCCTGGGGTTGGGGGGGGGCGGGGGGGGGAGGGCGGCTGTCACCCCGACGACGTCAGAGCTGTCGGTGCTGGGGAGGGAGCGAGCCCCGCGTTGTGGAGGGAGGCATGCGAGCCGAAGCTCTGGGTGGGGCAGGATGGGGGGGCCTCTGACACACACGATGGGCCCCTGGGTAGTCAGGCTGCATCCAGGAGAGGTGGCAGGGTGACCAAGGGAGAGGGCACAGAGAGGCGGGTGTGGCTAGGGGTCAGGGAGGGTAGGCCGGTGCCCACTGCCTGGAGGCCCAGGAGCCCCACCCCCCACCCCGGGGGGCTTTGGGAACTCTGGGGATGGACTGAGGGCGCAGGAGCCGGAGGAGACAAGTGAGTGGGGGGAGGTGGGCCCCAGCAGATGGTGGCAGAGGGCCAGGCATGGAAGTGTACCCGGGCCAGGGCTCTGTGCAGACCCTCCCTCTCGCTCTCCAGAACGTCCCTCTGCAGCCGGGCCGAGTTCAGCGCCTCCTGGGCGGACACCAGCTCCTTCTTGAGCCCTGAGACCTTCTCCTCCAGCTGCTCCAGGCGCCCTTGACTGAGGTCCGGAAACCAGAGGGCAGAGAGTGTGAGGTCACTTCAGAGCAAGATGGAGGGGGCGCAATGGGCGGGGTGATGACCTGCAGCTCCCTCGCAGCCCAGGAGCCCCTGCAGGGCCAGGGGGTTCGTGGGTCCTGCTTCAGGGCTGGGGGTGCGGTGGTGTTCTTGGTCCATACCCTGACACCCAGGGTGAGGAGTGTGTGTGCGTGTGCACGCATGGCTCATGGCACCCATCTCTGCTGGGCCCAGGGTGGTAGATCTGCCCCGGAGGGGTGGGGAGTGCGCCTGGGGCAGGACGTGGGGGCAGGTGTGTGGGTGTGGGGTGATGGCCCAGCCTGGATGAGTCTGGAGAACACTTTGCCCCTGCCGCCCCATCAGGCACCCCCTCTCCTGTAGATGAGCCTGGGAAAGGGGTGGCCCTGTTGGTGGTGGGGGACACTGAGGCTGAGGGGCGTGATGCGCCCCCCTCACCCGCCCCAGCCCACCTGGTCTCCAGCTCCCCGCGGCCCCGCCCACCTGGTCTCCAGCTCCCCGCGGCCCCGCCCACCTGGTCTCCAGCTCCCCGCGGCCCCGCCCACCTGGTCCCCAGCTCTCCGCGGCCCCGCCCACCTGGTCCCCAGCTCCCCGCGGCCCCGCCCACCTGGTCCCCAGCTCCCCGCGGCCCCGCCCACCTGGTCTCCAGCTCCCCGCGGCCCCGCCCACCTGGTCTCCAGCTCCCCGCGGCCCCGCCCACCTGGTCTCCAGCTCCCCGCGGCCCCGCCCACCTGGTCTCCAGCTCCCCGCGGCCCCGCCCACCTGGTCTCCAGCTCCCCGCGGCCCCGCCCACCTGGTCCCCAGCTCCCCGAGGCCCCGCCCACCTGGTCTCCAGCTCTCCGCGGCCCCGCCCACCTGGTCTCCAGCTCCCGGCGGCCCCTCTTGCCCTGCTGCACCAGCTCTTCCTTCTGTTCCGCCCACAGCAGGAGGCTCCTGTGCAGCTCCGTGTTCTCGGCTTCCAGCCTCTGCTTCTCTGCGTCTGCACAGGCCGCCTTCCCTCTCATCTCCTCCACCGCCGTTTCCAGAGCCCTTTTCTCTCTGGGAGCAGGGGAGGCAGAGGTTGGGGCAGCCCCAGGACATGGGTCCAGGGAAGGGGAGCCGAGGGACCCTCACTGGGTATAGTCAAGCCTTGGCCGGGTGCCAGGAGCACGGACAGGGCAAGGTGGGCACCTGACCCCGGGCGCCGCTCAGGGCAGCAGCCTGGGGAAGCGAGGTGGGGAGCGAGAGAGACCCAAGCGTCCCCAGCCCCAGCCAGCCTTCCATACTGGGGTGGCCCCTGGTGGGCCTGTCCCCTCCTGGAGGTTGTGCGGGCCCGAAAGCAATCAGGGGTCTTGCTGCCTGGTACGTCCTGTGCTCAGCCCTCAGCCACCACAGTCCAAGCTCAGCTAGTCCTTGCAGAACTCAGCTGGAAGGAAGGGTCCCCTCCTCTGCCTGGTATCTCCCCAAATTCCACATCGGCTTGTCCTGTTCACCTCGCCCTGACGGGCCCCAAGGCCCTCTGCTCGTCAGAGTGATGGCCCACATCAACCTCACCCTGCTCTCGTGGTTTTGCGATCCCACCTCTGCTCCCATCTGCCCCTGGGAAGGCGTCCACCCTCCAGGGAGCCCTCCACAGCCCCCTGTGGTGCCATGCCCCCACCAGGCCAGCTCCTCTGCTGGTCTTTCCCTGGGCGCCTCTGGAGGAGGGCTGGGGCTCTGTTTTCCTCAGACCTCCTGTCTCAGCACTGAGGGCAGTCAGGCCGCGCAGAGAAGGGGCCTCCCCGGGGAGGTCCCTTCCCCCACAAGGCCTGCCCACAGGCCACAAAGAGGGTGCCATCCCCAGGACAGAAACTGCTCCTGGCAAGGCCACCTCCCTTGGCCTGGCCTTGTCCCCGCACAAGGGCTCAGCCCTCCGGTCACCTTTGCAAGAGCTCGCTGGACGCCCTGCAGCGCTGTGCCTCGCGGCTCTGCGCCTCCAGCTCGCGCAGGAGGTCCTCGGGCTCCCGCACCTGCTCCTGCGCCCGCTCCTGTAGGAGCCTCCTTGCGGCCTGCAGCTCCCGCTGGGCCTCCGACAGCTGCTCCCGGAGCCTGGCTGCCACCGCCTGGGAGGACCCCAGCTGCAGGCGCAGCTCCTGCCCCGAGGAGGGGGTGCGGCGTGAGTCACTCTGGCCTGCGTAGTCCTTGACCACAGACTCCCCCAGAAAAGATGCACTTAAGATGCGGACCCCCTCCCTGGGACTGTAGGGCTTGGGGGCAGGCCACGCGGAGACCCTTCCTCTCAAAGACCCCTGGCTCCCGTCTGGGGCACCCAGGTCCCCCTTCCTGTGGCCCCAGGGCGAGCCACCAGCAGGCCCTGTAATGGCACTTCCGGCCTGGGTTTCAAAGCTGCGCCTGGTGGAGACGAGGCCACTGCTTCGCCTCCGGGGCCCCTGTGGACTGAGGCCGCCCACCTGCTCCAGCAGCCGCCACCTCTCGATAGCCGCGTGCACAGCCTGCAGTGCAGGGTGCAGGGCGTCCAGGGCGTGGGCCCGCGGTGGGGACACCCCGCGGTGGGGGGACGCAGAGCTCCCGGGCCTCCGCACTTGGCCCTGTGCCTCCTGAGCTTCGGGACCGCCGCTGCACGGCCGCTCCGGGCACCCTGCGTCTTCCTGGGCCACCTTCAGGGTTCAGAGAGGAAGGGACGGGGGGGAGAGAGCTCAGGGCTGTGGCCACATGGGGACCTTCCAGATCACGACGTCAGGGCTCAGCTGGGACCATCGGGATCCTACGGTTCATGCTCTGCTTTACCGCGGGAAGGACCAAGATGGGCCAGCACCTCTGTGATGCTCTTCAAGACACGCTGTAGGGCTTCAACTTGGTCCTCCAGAGTGTCCGCTGCCCGCTGGCCTCCGCTGCGCCGGGACTCCTGCGGCCGGAGCAGACTCCTCAGCGGGGCCGGCAGGTGGACCCCCGCCCTGCACCTGCCTCTTCTCAGCCCCACGCACCAGTTTCTGGACATCCATTTTGAGGGAAGAGATGGTTCTCTCCTTCTTCGAGTTTTGTTCTGTGAGCTTCTCCACCAGCAGCATCTGCTCAGAGAGTCTGGAGAAGAGTCGGGCGTTGGGGGGAGGGGTTGTCAGAGCAGAGAACAAAGCCCAGAGCATACGTGGGCCCCGAAGATGTCCAGGCGGTGTCCAGATCCCTCCTGTGCTGTGGCCGCCTCTGTCTGAGTGGGCCTTAGTCCCTTGTCTGATCAGACGCTTCTCTTCTGCTCTAGAGCCTTCGGTGGCCCCCACTGTCTCTGAGGCCAAGTGCAGAATGAGAGTTCAGCATTCAAGACCCTCACCCTGACCCTGGCTCTGCCCTCCAGCTTCATGGCCAGTGGCTTCCTGAGGCCTTGACCCTGTCCATAGGGGACAACAGATGCAAGCAGCCACTTCTGGGCCCTTGGCCCAGCGGCTTCCTCTGCCTGGATCACGTCCAGTGCTGTAAGTCTAACAGCAGGTGACGTTATTGTCCCTTCCTGCCCGGGAGCCACCTTCTTCTCAAAGACCTGGGTCTCCCCTCTGTGGCCCCTGGGACTCCCCGCTGTGGCCCCCGGCTCTCCTTTCCTGTGGCCCTGGGGTCTCCCTTCCTGTGGCCCGTGGCTCTCACTTCCTGGGGCCCTGGAGTCTCCCTGTGGCCCCTGGCTCTCACTTCCTGTGGCCCCGGGGTCTCACTTCCTGTGGCCCCGAGGTCTCACTTCCTGTGGCCCCTGGCTCTCACCTCCTGTGGCCCCTGGCTCTCACTTCCTTGGCCCCGGGCTCTCACCTCCTGTGGCCCCTGGCTCTCACCTCCTGTGGCCCCTGGCTCTCACCTCCTGTGGCCCCTGGCTCTCACTTCCTGTGGCCCCGGAGTCTCCTTTCCTGTGGCCCTGGGGTCTCCCTTCCTGTGGCCCGTGGCTCTCACTTCCTGTGGCCCCGGGGTCTCCCTGTGGCCCGTGGCTCTCACTTCCTATGGCCCTGGAGTCTCCCTTCCTGTGGCCCCTGGCTCTCACTGCCTTGGCCCTGGGGTCTCCCTTCCTGTGGCCCCCTGGCTCTCACCTCTTGTGGCCCCTGGCTCTCACCTCCTGTGGCCCCTGGCTCTCACCTCCTGTGGCCCCTGGCTCTCACTTCCTGTGGCCCCGGAGTCTCCCTTCCTGTGGCCCCCTGGCTCTCACTTCCTGTGGCCCCGGGGTCTCCCTTCCTGTGGCCCCTGGCTCTCACCTCCTGTGGCCCGTGGCTCTCACTTCCTGTGGCCCCGGGGTCTCCCTGTGGCCCGTGGCTCTCACTTCCTGTGGCCCTGGGGTCTCCCTTCCTGTGGCCCCTGGCTCTCACTGCCTTGGCCCTGGGGTCTCTCTTCCTGTGGCCCCCTGGCTCTCACCTCCTGTGGCCCCTGGCTCTCACTTCCTGTGGCCCTGAAGTCTCCTTTCCTGTGGCCCCGGGGTCTCCCTTCCTGTGGCCTCTGGCTCTCACTTCCTTGGCCCCGGGGTCTCCCTTCCTGTGGCCCCCTGGCTCTCACCTCCTGTGGCCCCGGAGTCTCCCTTCCTGTGGCCCCCTGGCTCTCACTTCCTGTGGCCCCGGAGTCCCCTTTCCTGTGGCCCCGGGGTCTCCCTTCCTGTGGCCCATGGCTCTCACTTCCTGTGGCCCTGGGGTCTCCCTTCCTGTGGCCCCTGGCTCTCACTGCCTTGGCCCTGGGGTCTCCCTTCCTGTGGCCCCCTGGCTCTCACCTCCTGTGGCCCCTGGCTCTCACTTCCTGTGGCCCCGGGGTCTCCCTTCCTGTAGTCCTGGGGTGTTCCGCTCAGGCCCGGCGGAGCTGCCCCTGCAGGCTGAGCTGGGCCATCTGGCATCCCCGGGCCCTGCAATCATGCTCCTTTGGGGCTAGTTAGGGTTCGTTTCACTCAACTCACCCCCTGAGGGCGGGACAGCTTTCTTCCCCTCAGCCTGGCAGGTGTTTGTGGCCAAGGGAGCCCCAGACCCCTCGGTTCTGTGGAACTGTGCCCTGGGGCCGGTAGGAGAGGCCTCCCCAGGGAGCTGCCCCCCCATTTCCTGCTGAAGCTGCTCTCAAGAGATTTCTGAGCTGCAGACGTGGGTTCTGTGTCCAGAACCTTCTGTGCTTCCTCACAGACTCCACCTCCCCCTGCCTCAGCTTCTTAAATGGTCTGTCTCAAACAGGCGTCCCCCCTTTGCAGGAAGGTGCTCTTAGGCCTGAAAGTTTCCCTTCTGGGAACAGCAGAGACATGCCCGCTGCAGTGTTCACGGAAGCCCTCGGATGTTGGGAGCTGTACCTTGGCCTCGGGGGGTGTGGGTTAGGGTCGCGTGAGCCCAGTGACCTGGGGACCGTCCCTGGGCTGCCAGCAGGGTGGGAGAAGCAGGATGCTGGGTGCAGATCAGGAGGCAAAGCTGTGCATGGGCCACGGGCCTGAGTCTCAGAACCGGCAGCCGCCCGGGAGACAGGACAGGGCGGGGCGGCCCTTCCCCCGCCTCCGTCCACCCTCGGGCCCCCAGCACCCACCTGGCCTGGAGCGCCACCTTCTCCGCGTCCCAGCGGCCCTGCAGCTGCAGCGTCTCCCGCACCTGGTCCCGCAGCCGCTGCTCCAGGGCGCCCGCCGCACTGCTGGCCACCAGCCGCAGCCTGGAGCCCAGGGCCAGGCAGGCCGTTTGCAGGCGCCCGGCTGTCCTGGCCATCTCCGCGCGCATGTCGGTGAGAGCCCTGGGAGGACAGAGCAGCACCCCCTGCTGAGCCTCGGGACCGTCCGGGGGGAGGGCAGGATCCGGTCACATCGGCCCGCCCTCTACCACGGCAGCCCCCTCCCCGGCCATCCTCAGGAGAAGCCCCCACCGCCAGGTGTGCACTGTCCCCTCGTCACAGCCAGGGAGGGCGAGCAGGGGCCGGGCCAGGCCAGACCGGGAGGGCTGTCCGCCTCCATCAGGACGCCGGCCCTCTGACCCTCAGCCTCCCCCTGTGCGAATGGGGGTGCGGTCTTGTACCTCGAGGCTCCCAGGTGAGACCTGTGTGAGGTGCCGGAGGGATCCCAGGGCCCCTGAAGCTCCCCCCTCTGCGGCGGCCCCCCGGCTGGCCTGCCCCGCTGTCCTCTCTCCCCTGCACCCTTGTCCATCTCGGTCTGCCCATTCTTGCTTCTCCCCCCACCACCCGCCCCTCCTGCCTGTTCACCGCACCTGTGGGGCCAGTGCGAGGTCCAGACGAGTCCGGACGCCCCATCTCCCCCACCGCCCGGTGGACCCTATGGCGTTACCTCTCCGCGGTTGTGCGCAGCTCGGCCAGCTGTACGCGGAGTGCGGTGACCTGTCTCCACAGGAGGAGGAAATCCTGGGACCCCCCCGAGCGTGTGCGCCGGATCTGCGAGCAAGAGGCCTGAGTCTGCTCAGGCGTGCGAGGCGAGTGCAGCCTGCAACCCCACCGGCCTCTCCACACCGCCTCTCCCGGATCCTCTGTGGGGAGCACACCCGTGTCACCTGTGGCTCTGCAGCCCCTTTTCCCAGGGGCTCGTCTTCCCAAAAGGTGCAGATCCCCTGCTCCAGGGGGCAGTGCTCACTCCCCCACCTCGCGGACCTGGGGAGGGGGCCGCATCCAGCTCCTGCCCCGACCTGGGACTCACCCAGCCTGGTCTCCCCGCCGGGGTGGGAGGTACTTGGCGACCCTCAGCAGCCACCCCACTCCCAGCATGAGGGGGGGGGCGGGGAGGCCAGGTTTCCCCCCTTCCTCCAGCACCAGCACAGCAGCTGTCACTCTAGGGGGGCCCCAACACGTCCAGGGACACAGAAGCCTCTACCACTCAGAGCGCATGGCGAGGCAGTGGGGAAGCCGCCCGCTAAGACGGGGCAGAGTGAGTGGGGAGTCATGGCGGAGCAGGAGGCTACAGCAGGACTGTGGGGCGGCGGGGGAAGAGGGGAGAGTGGAGGCGGGAACGGGGCAGAGCCATGTGTGGCCAGTGGCACCAGCCTTTCAGAGAACTGAGCTGAAGCCCCGGCGTCCCGAGTCTCCATGCCACCTTCCCTGTCCCTGGTCCCCGGGCTGCGTCCTGAGTGCTGACTTCCGGGACCCCCGGAGGGCTCACCGCATGCCCAGTGCTTTCCCACACTCCTCTGTCCCCTGCCTGTCACAGCGCAGCCTGGCTGCTTCCTGACACAGAGCGACCTCACCTTTCCCAGCTCTCAAGACCCACACGCTCTCCAACCTTCACAGAGCCTCTGCTGCAACCCCTGTCCTGACCCCACAGCTGAGGTCCCCCCCCCCCCACCCAAGCCCTGTATGCCTTCTGTAGGGAAAGCCCCTTGGTGCCCGGGGCCGGGGTCATCTGTGCACTTGCACTGCACCTCCCAAACCCCACTGTGATCAGCAAAGAGGAGGGATCAGACATGCCTTGCAGTACCGGATGCCTGGACGGGCCTGTCCAATAACAGCGATTAGCTACATCAGATTCCAGGCTTCACAGCTCCCTGAGTGCAGGCTGGGCTGGCCCACGTGCTAGGGAGCACTCGGGCAGGGACCCCTGACCCACACGCTAGGGAGCACTGAGGCCAGAAACCGGAGAGGTCAGGAACTTGAGAGGAACATCGGCAGCCAGCCTCTTGCCAAACCGAGCAACTTGAACGTGCCTCCTTGACCACAGGGGCTCGGGATGCAGAGGAAAGCGTGGGGCCCATCCAGGGGTGGGGTCTGCCCACACTCGCGAGTGAGATCTCTCTGGAGGGTGTGCCGGAGCTGACTGAGCAGGACACACAGGTGCACACGTCCGCACTCACGTGTGCTCACAGCCCTGCCCACAGGGCACTGTGAGAAGGCACAGGGGACACAGAATGTTTGCGTCCCCTGAAATCCTATGTGGAAACCTGATCCCCGCTGGGACTGTATTTGGAGGTGGGGCTTTCAGGCTCCACCCTCAAGATGGAGCTAGTGCCCTTATACAAGGGCCCCAGAGCGCTCCCTCACCCCCTCCACCGTGTGTGGTTACGGGGAGAAGGTGCTATCTCCGACCCGGGGAGCATCACACACTGAACAGTCCCCCACCTTGATCGTGGCCTTCCCGCTTCCAGAACCGTGAGAGATAAACGTTAGCGTAACATAGCACCCCTCTCCAACCCCCGGTCTGTGGTGTTCTGTGACAGCAGCCTGAACGGTAAGACACACATCAGCCTTTATGCCACCTGAATTCACATAACCTGGGCGGTTTAAAAAAAACCCAGGTTGAAAATTTGCTTCAATTCTAACAGGTCCAAAGACTGTTAGAGCCCCGGGTACTTGTCAGAAGTGAACGGAAATCCTTTCTGGAAGATGCCGCATCCACTCTAGGTTTCGAAGAACTTTCACAAAGTTGCGAGAAAAATAAGCAGCTTTTGGTTTAAGAAATTTTTTTTTTAAATCACTAAAGACACAAGGAAACAGCACTAACCTTAAGGAACTTGGACGTCAGAACATCAGGCACAGCTTGGAACATAACTAATTTGCATCAGCAAGTAAACCGGGAGCTTGACCATGAGTTAAGTGTAAGATATTTGGAAGAGAATCAACCAGAATCCTTAAAGATGAAAAACGGTATTTGGGATTTAAGCGAAGCAGGCAGGTTTAACAGAAATTGGACGCCGAAGACAAAATTACTGACTAAGTAGGTATATCTGAAGAAATATCTAGAATATCAGCCAGGGTGACACAGAGAAAGCAGACGCGAAGGTTCAGATGGCTGCGGGCAGAGCCACCAAGTCGGGGAGGAGAGAGCGTGAGCACAGGCAGGGCTCAGAGGGGGAAGCGCTACTTTCCAAAAATAACAGAAGACACAACCCTGGTGAATCCGAGGCGGGATAAACAAAAAGAAAGCTGCACATAGACACACGCTAGTCAAAAGTGCAGAACAGCAAAGTCAGAGCAGGATCTTCCAGCAGCCAGGGGAGAGGACAGATCGCCTGTGCGAGGAGTCCAACGGAGTCACAGGCGCCTGGAGCTGAGCGCTGGGCGGCGGCGACGGAGGAGGACAGAGACAAAGGGTCTTTAAAGCACTGGGAGAAAACCCCCGCTGACCAGCGGGACGTGAGGAGGGGGAGATAAAGACCCTCGACAAACCGACTTGAGACCCGGCATCCAGGGGCCTTGTTTCCACTCAGCGGTCACAAGCCCGCAGTGAGAGGAGGAGGGGCTGCCTTGAACACGCCCCCTGCCTCACGGGGGTGGGGGGGGGGGGTCCTGCCATCAGCTCCTCCTCTGTGATGTGATGATGGACATGGCCCTCTGAGTGACACACACCCTTGGTTACGCCTGGGGCGGCCCGCCTGGCGCCCTCCCCTTCTGTGCAGCAGGGGGCACCCCCAGCCTCTGATGGCAACAGCAGCCACAGAGGGCTGGGCACAGGGGCCCCCCACCTGCTCCCCGGTGGGAGGTGCAGTGACCGGGGGGCTTGCGGAGGGATGTCTCTGTAGGGCCGGCCTGAGGCCCAGGCCCACAGGGGCCATCTCGGCCTCCTTTCCCTGGAGGAGGCTGTTTTCCAGGCAGCGTCTGGGAGGAATCCTGCCAGTGGTGCCTGCAGAGGACAGGCGGAAGGCCGTGGGGACACCTGCGCCCCTTCAGGGATGGCTGCAGCTACAGAGGCCTGCCTTGCCCCCGGCCATGCCCCTTTCCAGGGCCCCGGTCCGGTGACACATCAGCGCACGAAGGCCTCTTTTCACTCGGTGCTCACCAGCCTGTTGTGGGGAGACCTGGGGGGGCGGGCATCATCTGTGTCAGGCATCTGCCCGGCTCCCGCCAGGGGTCTTGCCATGGGTGACCACCGGCTGAGGCTGTGCCTGGAGCACTGTGCCCTGAGCCCCCCGGAAGGACTTAGGGATTCAGAAAACTGACAGGGGGCGAGGTCACAGCAGGGGGCCCTGCTGGCCCTGGCCACGGGCTGGGAGCAACGGTGTGGCCCCCGCCCTTGCAGTCAGGATGCGGCAAGGAGTCGGCCACGGAGACCGCCTCTCTCAAAAATGGGGCAGGACGTGGCCCTGCGACCTTGTTCCACTTTCCAAGTCTGTTCTTGGGGTCCTGCTCGCCTGTTCTCCAGGAAGGGTCTCCTTACCCTAGCGTCCCCCACAAAGTAGACCGCGGGGGCCCAGCCGAAGGCCGAACATGGTGCGGCAGGAGGTCAGCGGCCTTGCCCCCGGCGGGGGGGGGGGAACCACAGTGGGAGCCAATTCACCCTGTCCTGGTCCCCACTGCCCACCCCCTACCGCCAGCCAAAGCACCAGATCAGGCGTCCCCTGCCGACGGGCAGGAGCGGGCAAAGCACCTGTGTCTCTGCCCGGCGCCGTGCCTCCGTCAGCTCCAGCTGGCCCCGAAGATGGAGTACGCCGTCCGTCGTCCTGGCCAGCTCCTCGGCCAGCCTGTCGTTGGCCTTCTTCATGTGCCCCAGCTGTTCCCGCAGAAGGGTGTTCACCTGGGAGAGCCCCGTGCTCCTGGACGGGCAGACACCACAGCGGCTCGGCCACGGCCCGGGGCTTCTAGAAAGGCTCCCTGAGACCCAGCCGACCCGGCTCAGGCCCGAAGGCCGCAACCGCTCCCAAGCAGCACGGGCCACCTGCAGTGAGTCCCCGATGGCTCCCCCAACTGGGGCCAATTTCTGAGTGCCACCCTGGCCCCCTCCTCCTTCTCTGGGATGCCTGCTCTCCCTCCCCCGCAACACGGACTCTCCTGGCCACGTCCACAACCGTACCACCTCAGCCGTCTCCGTCCCTCGTGCCGAGGGGAGCCCTCAGACAGACTGCTCAGAGGGGCAGCGCTGGGAGCTGAGGGACGGGCCTGGGGGGGGAGGGGCAGGGCAATGCAGAGAGGGAGTCAGGCACGCCCCCCCCCCATCCCCTGAAGGCGGCAGCCCCCCTGTTACCGTGGAGGCCTTTCTCCACCGAAAGCAGCCGAGCTGGGTGGAGCCAGTATCCAAGAGCCAGCCCTCCCAGCCAGGCTTCGGGGCCACAGAAAAGACCTTCTCTGTTCCTCTTTGCAACTCAGGCATCACCCTCCTCCTGGGTTATTACCTCCCCCCTCCGCCCCCGCCGCTGTTTTTGGAAAACTGGTTTTCCAAATGCTTCCCAGCACTTTCCTTCTTTTTCCAGAGTCCCCGAGGACAAAGCAAGTAACGGGAAGTAGTCCACACGTGTCCTAACCTCCCCCAGGTCTGGAGACGCAGCCGTGCTCAGGGGCTCAGCCCCGCTGGCTGCCCTCCCTGCAGTGTGGAGACATGTTCTCCCTTTCCAGGGATGGTGTCCTGGAGCCTGGGGGTTCGGGGGCCACCTCTGGAGGGCTGAGGTTACCCCTGGGGGTGCTGGGCCAGGACCCATGCTTGCCAACAGTGAACGGAAGAGCCCCTGACCATGACGTCAGAGTGGCTTGGCACCTAAGGGGCCTGGGAGTCAGGGCCAGAGTGTGAAGAAGGGTGGGGTTGAGGGCAGCACCCCCAGGGACCCCAGGACTGGCTGTGCCAACCACGGGCCACAGTCAGCTCAGGGGACCCGTCAGCAGTACTGGCCAGAGTGGCAGCCTCGGCAGGCGGCAGGGCCGAGAGGAGGCAGACGTGGGGGAGCAGGGCCGGGGGACCCTCAGACCCGGGGGGCCTGCACCCTACGCCCGAGGCCCGCGGCAGGCTGGTCCTCTGCCCACCCTGCCCTGTCCACCCCAAGCCTGTGGCCAACTCCCACGGGCAAATTTGACCTGGAGTCACTCTGGGAAGAGACTGGCCAACAGCCCCAAGGCACAGCGGGGTCTGCCGCCTCTGGGGGTGATGGCCGAGTTCCCTGTGGCCCCGGCTGCCGCATCCACCCAGCTCACCTCTGCTCAGCGGCCTCCAGACGGCCCAGGGCCTCCTCCAGGTCCGCGCTATGCTCCAGCTCCGACCTCCGAAGCCGAGCCTCGGTAGTCTCTAGACGGGCCTGTAGCTGGAGAGCGATCGTGACCCGCCTCGCCAGCAGGCAGGGCGGCTATGGCACCGAACCCTCCCACAGGTGGCAGAGAGGGCTCCCCTCAGGCCCCAGCGGGGTTGGGGTCCAGGTACGGCTGGGTCTGCTGAAGCTCAGGCCCCCCCACACAGTGGGTCCCATGGGTGGGCGTTCACACCCTGACCACGTGCCCAGGGCCCGTGGCTGGCTGAGGAGGGGGCCTCGGGGCCCGGTTCATAAAGGTCAGGCAGCATGGCTGAATTGCAGAGCAGGCCTGGGGTCGCCCCCCTAAGAGAGAGTGCGTGTGGGGTCCCGCCCCTCCAGCCGTGCCCACCACCTGTGCTGGAATGTGTTCCCAGTGCCTCCTCTGGCACGTGGCAGGGACCACGCCCACCCTGAGCGGCCTGGTGGGGAGGGGAGTCCTCTAAGCTGGACCAGGCCTGCCCAGAGTCTGCATCCTTCTTGGCTCCCTGCTGGAGCCTGAGCACACGGGGACCCTAGAGCTCCAAGGGGGAACAGGAGGTGCTGGGGGCTGCCCCTAGATGTGCTGACCCAGAGCACACTGGGGGTGTCCGGGGAGGGGCCGTCGGGCCGAGCAGGCTGGCTCGTGGGGGGCCGAGCTACGGGAAGGCCGGGAGATCCTGGAGGCCACCAGTAGGACGAGGGAGGGCGGGCCGGAGAGCCCAGCGGAGCCACAAGGCCGGGGCAGGGGCTGTGGGGATGCCAGCTGGGATGGAGATGCCCACCAAGCAGTCCCACCTCCCCCCTGACCCCCACCCCACCCCGCCATCTGCTTGGGGGTAACGCGGAGGGGGGCCTGGCCCCTGCTGGCGCCTGCCCAAGGGGAGGCTGAGATGCCCGCGGGAGCCTGACATGTCCGCCGAGCTGCGGGGTCTGGGAGTTCAGTTCTGACTCATGAGGCTTACTAATCTGTCCGCAGGACTTCTGGCTTCTATTCCCACCACTGGTTCCCAACATCTCCCCACCCTGTGCTAGGAAGGCCCCCCACCCCCACGACTGGGCCGAGGCCACAGACCGCCAGGGAGGGCAGGCGAGCTCACTGATGTACTCCTGGCCCTGATGGGGGGCGAGGGGGGCCCTCGTGGTCCTGCCCTGAGGGCCTCGCTAGGGGTGGGGGCAGCAGTGCGAGCAGGTGTTCAGTCCGGGGGCTGTGGATGCTGCCTATTTCTGGTAGCCCCGGGCACCCCGGAGGACATGAGGCCAGCCCGGGGCCCTTGGGCAGTTGGCACCGGTCACTGGTCGTGCTGGAGAAAGGGCGGGACCCTGGTTCAGGTCTCAGCTCCAACACTGGCAGCACGGCCCTGGGCAACTCTGGCCTGCTCTGAGCCTCAGTTTCCACATCTGGAAAGTGGGGTCATCTATAGGGCAAGGAGGACTCCGAAAACTGCAGGGGTGGGGGCCGAGCCAGACATGCCAGGGGCTCTGAGCCCCCCCCCCACGGAGCATCCCTAGCCCAGTCCTGCCTCAGAAGCCGCAGACACCGGAAGGAGGGTCTGGCCTGGCAAGTTTCTTCACCTAGCTGCCTCGGTTTCCCCGTCCACACAATAGGGGGCCCTCCCCACCTCCACACCTTATAACCAAATGGTCTCTTGCTGTGGCCGAAGGCATTGCGGATGCCCAGGGGACCAAGGTGGAGGACCCAGGGGGTCACAGGTGTGACCTCGGCTGGCCTCGGCTGTCAGGAAAAGGCAGAGGTGGGGCGGGGGGCGAGCCAATTCTCTAGAAGCTCTGTCTGAGCGTTGGGGCCAGTTCGTCAGCAGACCCCAAAGGTGAGGTGCCGGGGCTGAGGGCTCAGGACTGACCAGGCTGCCCCCACAAATCTCCCAGGTGGCCAGGGCACGAGTCAATGTCCTCAGCCAGGCTGTGAGATCTAGGGGGGACTTCCGGGCGCAGCGGGGCCTGGACGCCCCTCCTATTCTCGCCCTCCCGCCTCCAGCCTGTTTTCCCGTCTGCCGTTTGTGTCCATGGCCGACGAACTGTCCTTCTGTGTCCCGAGACTGTGTCCCACCAGTCTGGCCGCCAGTCCCGACAGGTGACCGCCTCACCACAGGCCAGTCTGCCACCTCCGTCTGCCACGCACTTACCCGCGCACTGGCCGCGTGGTACCTGCCGGCCAGTTCGTCCTGCTCTGCGTCTGCCTGGGCCAGCAGCTCCCCCAGCCTGGACAGCTCCTCCTGCAGACGCTCGTTCTCCTCCCGCACCCCTGCTGACACGGCCGGCGGCTCCTGCAGCCCTGCGCAGGTGCGGCCCCAGGGTCAGCCAGGGGGGCCGGACCGGGGCCCCCCCACCTGCTCAGCCACGGCGCACTGTCTCCACGGTGGGGCTGTGGGCCGGCCACTGGGCTCCCACTGCTGGCCTGCCCCCATCTTCCAGCAGGGGTCCCAGTTCTGACCCGGGAGACCCCGGTGGGGGGGACGTGGACTTCATGCTCGAGGCCTCCCTCCCTCTCCTGTTGGTGGGCGTGCTACTGACCTCCTACCTTTGACCCCAGTACAGCCCCAAACCAATTAAAGCGAGGGCGTGGGCGAGGCCTGCACAGCGGGTCCCCGCACGCCCTGTGAAGCAGTGAGAACTGCTGATCTGGGGTAACCGGATCCCATCCGAGTAGGAAGTTGCTTTTCTAAGTGCACCGTGGAGTTCCCTTTTCCTTAACATATACCCGGTGAACCACTGGTTCCCTCGGGGGGCGGGACAGACCCTCACTATGGCGAGGGGTCTTGGGACCCACACATGAGGGAGTCACAAGCACTAGCTAGGGCCAAGTGGCCTGGCCAGTTGGGCGGCCGTGACACGGGGACCCAGCCCGGAGCCAGTTCCTGCACAGCACTGGCCCTAGGGGGCCCTCGGGCTGGGTGAGCAGAGGTCGGGGGCGGGGCTGCTCAGCACCTGCGCCTCCCGAGTGTCAGCCTTCAGGATTTTCACTCATCTAATGAAGAACAAATACGGACGAAGTCCAGACTGGCGGTCGCGAATGTGCCACAAACACAAATGCAGCACCGGACAGTCCTTGCGGGCTAGCCGTAAAACACACGGTGGGCGGGGACACACGACCCCCGTGGCTGACCCCGTGGGAGGGTGTGGCTCTGTGCCCCATCGCACTGGAAGATGATGACAGGCCGGGAGGGGCCAGCTGAGCGGGGGCTCGGTACACCGAGCCAGCCTCCAGCTCAGGGCTCTGTGGCTCCCCCGGTGCCCACCCCCACCCCCACCGTCACCCCTACCACCTCCCATCACCTTGGTGTGGTTCGTCCCTCAGGCTGCCAGCTACGATCTCACGGATTCGGGCGGGCACAGGGGTGGGCAAAGCCGGCCAGCCTTCCCCACGCACGGTCAGTGCCCGGTCTTCTCTGCTGGCCATGGGACTCAAGACGGTGTCCTCCAGCCTCTGAAAAACAGCCGTCCAGAGAGACACCGGGGGCTGGCAGTTTCCTGGACAGCCGCCAAATAGCCCCACGCGCCCAGCGGAGTTAGTGGGGGCTACCGCAGAGCTCCCCCAGGGCGGCAGCAAAGTGCCCCGGAGAGGCCTGGGTGAGGCTGTCATCCAGAGCACACGCCCTGGTTTCTCTACCTGTAAGGTGGGAGGGCACCTGCCTGTCCTGGTAGCGCCCTGAGCACCGGTGACCAGGACAGCACCTGGCCTCGGTGGCCACTGTGCGCTGCCCTCTGGCCCTGCTCCCCCTCTTGAGGGCAGGGCTGGGTGTCCCCAGTGGGCCTCTGCAGGACGCTGGCAGGCAGGTGCCCTTGCTCTGGCCCACGGGATACAACGACCCACCCAGCTGCCCACACAGTCTCCACCTTCACGGCCTGGGTTGCTGGGAGGACTGGTAAGGACCTGAGACCACCCACCCGCCTCCCTTTAGGGCATGGCCAGCTGCCTGGGGCTTCACCCTGCCCACCGGGAAGGGCGCGGGTGGGCCCTGGGAGAGGGCAGGGTGGGCTGTGGGAGGGTAGTGAGGACGGCCTTCCCCCCGGCCAGTCCAGAGCCGCTGACTGCCGTGGGAGAGGTCTGAAGAGGCCTGGCAGTGGGCAGGAAATCCCAGGGTCCTGGATGCCCAGAGGCTGGTGTTGGGAGGTCTTGGGCTCTGAGCTGGCACACTGCCTCGGCCCTGGGGATTCGTTGCATGGTGAGGTGGGCAGAGCTGCGGGAGGGCCTGGGGGTGCCCTTCTTGCCATGTCTAATTGTGGCACCGCCCATGGGAAGGATGTTCAGGGGCCTGTGAAACAGCACTTCACTGTGGACTGAGAGGCCTTGATGTGACAAGGTCACCGGATGCTTCCCAGGAGTTCTGGAGACAGATGTCTGCTCCCCACGACTCTCCAGGGCTGCCAACCAGGTCCTCCTATCACTCCCTGCCCCATTCCCAGGCCTCTCGAACTCATCACCGTGTGCCCAGACTCATCCTTCCTCCAGCTTCCCAGGACCCCTGCTCCTGGCCCCATGACTCCCCAGCTCTCCCTCCCAGCCCGGGGTCCTGGTGAATGACCACCAAGCAGCCTCCTTCCGCCTGTCCCCTCCCTCCTCTGAGCTCCCCCCAGCTCTCCCTGAAGACCTTCTGCATGTTCAGACTTGTCTACCTGGCTCTGAACCTCAGGGCCCGGCTGGAGGGCTTCCTGGGTGCACCCCTGACCTGCCCAGCCCGCTGCCCTGGTACATTCCCCCCCACAACCCTCACGTTTCTTCTTCCTGAGATCAGAGTCTGGTCTCTTCTGCACACACGACCTCAAATTCTCCCCAGACACGAGGCCTCTTCAATCAAGACCAGGTTGCCAAGAGTCACCCCAAGACCCGGGCTCCGGAGTGACACCTGGTAAGTCCCCGCTCTGATCCCCAACAGCAGCCCAGTTGCTGGGCAGCCACTGAGCAAATGCCGGGGACTGACCTCCATGCCCTCTGGCTGGAGTGAGGGCCCCACTTCTGGTTCACCCGGGGCCCAGCCCTTCTTCAGGCTGGAGCCTTACTTCTCAGGGGTGTTTGAATCTGAGTCAGCTGGGGGGTCTTGGGGGAGGCCCCCTTACCCACCATTGCCCCCAGATGACCCCCTCCAGTATTGCTCTGGGTGGGAGGTGAGAAGCCTGCCTTGGGGGCAGGGGACGATGTGCCTGCTTCCCGTTCCGGGCCAAGCAAGGAAAGGGTGCCAAGACCATCAACGGCCCCTCCTGTCCTCCTGGGAGGAAAGGCGGCCGGCCAAAGGGCTCAGCCGTTGTCTGCCCTGAAGCCTTTATTTGCACGCGGGGAAACTGAGGCTCAGCGGGGTAGCGAGACCCGCCCCCGCCCCCCCCCCCCCCCCCCCCCCCCCCGCAAGGAGCATGAACTCCAGGAAGCTCTCCCTCCGAGGCCAGGAACGACTCTGCCCCTTCGCCCTCCCCCGCCCTCCCCCGCTCCCTCGGGCATCCGAGGCGCCACCCGCTAACGGGAAGGCAGCAGCGAGGCATAAACTTGACTCATTCCTAACATTCACAGAGGGTCACTTATTAGCCGAGACGTCCCGAGAGGCGCTGGGGGCGTAATGGGTTCCAGCTGTGGCCGGGTGCCGGCGATGGGCCGAGGCCCAGCTGGAGCGGAGGGGGCGCGGCGGGGGGCGCGTGGAGGGGAGGGGCCTGGGGTGGGGGGCAGCCCCGCCCCCGTGGAAACCTAGGGAGGGAAAGGGGCAGGCCCAGCAGGGGGAAGGGAAGGGGGGGAGGCAGGGAGGGGGCGGGCGCGGCAGGGGAGGGGAAGGGGAGGGGGCGGGGCCGGGAGGAGAGGCCTGGTCTCCAGCCCGGGTGCTTCTCGGGGCCTCGGGACGCGCGGGCTGGACACCGGCGCCCGCTGCCCGTTCCCGGCCGGCCTGAGTCTGGCCCGGAGAGGTCCTCCCTTCCCGCCGCAAGACCTTCCTGTCTGCAGCCCCTGGCCGCCACCTGCGGCCCTGCAGGTCCCCGCGGGTGGCCTCCTCTGCGGGCCGGAGGGGCCCTCCTTCCTGGCCGGCCATTTGTGGCAGGGCCCTGGGGTGGGGGTGGGGGTGGACGTCCGCGTGTCCGGCCAGTGCACAGGGAGACTTCCAGAAGCCTGCCTCCCGCCCCGGGACTCTCAGCCCGTCGGAGGGCTGGACACTGGTCAACAGAAGACCTCAGACTCGTAGTTGAACCCAGCCGTGTCCTTTCCTCCTGCCCCCAGTGCCCTGCTCTGCTCAGCCTTGGCTAAGGGCCGCTGCAAGGTCACAGCCCCTGTGTGGCACCGCCCATGGGAGCAGATCTCGGCCCTAAGGTGGGCAGTCACCGCTTCATCACTGTCACCCTCCCCGTTGTGGCTGTGTGGACGGGGGAACCGTGCGCTCACCTATCTACCCCCACCCCTGGATCAGAGCAGGACTCCCCGTTAGGAGAATGGGTCCCTGTTCTCCCACAGCCGGTGCACCGCGTGACCCTGGGCGTCAACGGCCTCGGGTCCTCATCTGGGAAATGGGAGGGGGCATCCCAGAGCCCCGGGGGGCTACAGGTCTGTGAGGGTGGGGTGTGGAGTCTGTGGGTCAGGAGGAGGCTGGGGAGGGCAGAGGGTGTTGTAGGTCAGAAATGGAAATCACACAGCAATTTCATCACTTCCTCTTGCTGGTGACCAGCATCAGAAAGTCCCCGAGTGGCTCCCTCTGAACGTCCAGGCTGCTAGGGGGCACGGGCAGACAGACAGCCTGTCACCCAGGGGGAGAGAAGGAAGGATTCGCAAGAGGAACCCGGCGTCTTCTAGATGGAAGAAGATGAGGCTCCCCCAGACCCAAGTCAGGGAGACCCTTGGATGGACCAGGGTGGGTTCAACGAGCCCAGTGGCACCAGAAGCGCGGATTAACGTCACCCTGGGAGAGACAGCGTCCAGTGGAAGCTCCCAACTCAACCGGGTCTCAGGCCGCAGCCTCCCGGGGCAGGAGCAGGCCGAGTGACCAGCTGGAGTGCAGGAGCCGGCCGGGCCCCTGTGCACGGTGGACTGGCCAGCCCCGGGGGTCTGGCGGCCGAGCTCCCACAGTGCCGCCGTGTGGCCGCCGGGGGGCTGTGCAGGAGGCTGGGCTGCAGGGGAGGGGAAGGGTGCAGGGCCGGGCACCCACCCGCGGAGAGGTAAGTGACAGCGGTGAGCCCGCACCAGTGAGGCGGGGCTGGGCGGTCACCCCTGAGGATTTCCTAGCAGACGTGTGTGCGCCCCTGACCGTGCCCTGAGAGGCCAGCGTCTCGCCTCCACCACGTGAGGAAGCTGGGGGCCCGCTCAAGGTCATTCACGCTCAGGCCCTGAGCCCGTGGGTCCCAGCACCTTCCCAACGCCCGCCCGGCCCCAAGCCTCTCCGCACCGGGCACTCCCACAGGCCTTCCTGCATCCGTAGGTGGCGGGCGCTGGCCCTCGCCAGGAGCGGGCACAGCTTGAAGAACACGTCTGAGGACAGAGCCTGCGGCCAAGTCCAGCTACCGGACGTCTGCTTGCCATGTTTCCGTGGCTTGGCCTGCTGCGGGGGGAGCCCTGGCCAGGGCGCTGGCCTGCCAGGCTCCATTTCCATAGGAAAAAGAGCTTCTCTGTGTCTGGGCTAACACCTGGCCCCTGACGTGCTGTGTCTTAGCCCCGCTCGGTTCAGATGTCTGTGCGTCTGAGCCCTCTAGGGCCCCGCGCGTCACCCCAGGAGCAGGGGCATGCTTCCTATGGCTGGCACTTTGGTCCTCAACTCACAGTAAGTGGGAGATCCAGGCCAGGCGTTGAACGAGGCGTTTGGGAGTGAGGGGCAGGACCTATCATTCCTCTCCGTGCCCCCGCCCCGAGCCCCCAGCGCGATCGATGCTTCGCATCGGCCAGACACAGGGCAGTACAGGAATGATTGAAAGCCCAGCCCAAGGTATGAATCACTAAGGACAAAATGACTCATAGCAAAGAGCTCCGGGAAGGGCAAGGAGCCTGTTGGTGTTATGGTCCCTGTGCCCCCCGTGCCCACACCGACTTCTGGAGGAGGTGGCAGGTGAGCTGGACCTTGGGGAATCAGGAAGAGTCCAGCAGCCAGAGGGAGCCCGGGTCAGGTGTCCTGGCGGAGGGAAGGGCGCAGGCAGAGGCAGCAGGGTGGCTTCTCAGAGTCCGTGAGGGGCTGGGGAACAAGGCAGGAGAGGAAGCCACGAAGGCCTTGAATGCCCCCTTGAGGGACGGGGAGCCACGGTCCCCCTGACCCCTAGGGTGGCGGTGGGGAAAGCGGTGTTTCTGAATGAGGACCCGCGGCCCATCTGACTGGCCCAGCTGGCTGATCTGACCAGGCCCGCTGTGGCCTTGGCTGTGTCAGGGCGAACGGATGGATGACTTGGAGGTGGGCCGGTGCCGCTGTCCCTGGTCTGCTTGGGGACAGCACAGGGCTCGGCTCCTGGTAAGTGACTGGTCTTGCCACACCATGGTGCTCTGGAACCATCCCAGCTCCCGACCTGTGGGTGGGCCCTCTCAGGTTCCGGGGAGCCCCAGAGACCGTCTGTCTCACCGCATCATACAGACGAGGACACCGAGCCGGCACCAGAACTAGGACACCACGCTGGCCCCCTCTGCTCGGAGGCTGTGGCCCGACTCCATCGCTGTGCCCACCTCGCTTCCTGGACCTCCCGACAGCACCTTCTCTCCACCGCGCCCCCTCCGCTCTTTGTTGGGAGATTCTGCCACAGGTGTTTCCCGTGCCCTGGGGGGGTCCCGGGGCCCCACAAAGCCTGTGGGTGGAGAAACTATCTTCAACAAGTTAAAATCCAGGGGTGCGGAGTTTGCCCTTGCGGGAAGGACGCGGGGGTGCCGCGAGCCAGCACTCCCTCTTGGCGGCAGCCGGCCACAGCGGGGCATCAGTGGGTGAGGCAAGCAACCAGGGAGGTCAGGGAGGTGGGCTGAGGTTGGGGGGAGGTGAGACCCCTGGGGGTGGGCTCTGGTCCTCCTGGGCTGGGGGCAGGGCTGTCTCAGGGGGAAGAGGAGCTGACAGAGTTCTTTGTGGCTTTGTGGGCTGGAGATCTGAGGAGCCTTGGACACAGGGCCTCTCCCGCCGTTCCCATGTACACAGCGACAGTAGCATCCCGGCACGTCGAATATCTACAGGTAAACGTAATAACGAAACGCGTGCGAGACCTTTTCATCGAGAACTACACTGAGCAAAACTGGAAAAGAAAACTTAGGGGCGCCTGGGTGGCTCAGTCGGTTAAGCATCCGACTTCGGCTCAGGTCATATCTTGTGGTTCATGAGTTCAAGCCCCGCGTCGGGCTCTGTGCTGACAGCTCGGAGCCTGGAGCCTGCTTGGGAATCTGTGACTCCCCCTCTCTCTCTGTCCCCTCCCCAGCTCATGCTCTGTCTCTGTCTCTCAAAAAATAAGTAAACGTTAAAGAAAATTAAAAGAAGCAAGAGAAAGAAAACTTAAACGAAGAAACGGGTGGTGTTCATTTACTGGAAGCCTCAAGATTGTGAAGAGGTCAGTTCTCCTCCAATTACTGTGTAGGTCCAGTGGAACCCCAGTCCAGTCCCAGCAGAGTTTTCATCGTGTAGAAACTGACACACTGATTCTAAAATCCACTTGGAGATGAAGAGTCAGAAGTACGAAGGCAGCCGGGGAGAACGAGACTAGAGAGAGGGCGTGTGCCCCCGGAATGAAGACACGTGACAAACCCACGGTGACTCTGACAGTGTGGAGCTGGAATGAGGACAAACTGACCGGTGGAAGAGGTCGTGAACTCGGAAAGCGCGTCCACACATCCACGCACACGCACGGACACACGCACGGACACGCACCCGCAGCTCGTTTGCGACGAAGGTGACGCAGGCTGTGCAGGGGCGAGATGGTGGGCTTTTCAATAATGGGGGTGGGGGAGGCCCCCGGGTGTTCACGTGGAAGGAAACGTGCACCGATCTCCAGCTCCCACCGTACGCAGAGGTCGGTTCCAAAGATCGACTGAAGGTTTCAGCCTGAAGGTATAACAAAAAAGCTTTGAAAAGAAAGCCGAGAAGGACATCTTTGTGACTTTGGAGGAGGCAAAGTGTGTTTCTTAAACAGCACACAAGAAGCACTAACGCGGGAGAGAAAAAACTGGAAAATCGTGCTATATCGAAATTATGATCTTCTGCTCATTAGGAGATGCCGTTACAAGAGTGAAAAGGAGATATTTGCGCTGAATGTATTCCAGAGAGACTCATTTTCAGATTACACAAGCAAATTCCCATCAACAATTAAAAGCGGGGCACCTGGGTGGCTCAGTCGGTTAAAAGCCCGGCTCTTCGTTTGGGCTCGGGTCACGCTCCCAGGGTCGTGGGATCGAGCCCCACCTTGGGGTCCATGCTGAGTGTGCAGCCTGCTTAATATTCTCTCTCTCCCTCCCTCTGCCCCTCTCCCCCCTTCTCGTGCTCGCTCTTTCTCAATGATTAATAATAATGAAATTATTTTCATACTAATTATTTTAATGATAATTATCTCTTTAATAATTAAAAGGTTTTCTTAATAACTTAAAGAGAGGGTACCTCAACGGAAAAATGGGCAAGCTTTTAGAGCACACACCTCACAAAAGAAGCTATCGAGGGGGTCCCTAGATATGCAGAAATGTACTTAGCTTCACTGGTTACCAGGTAAACGATGAGTGAAAGCACAGTGCAGTGGCTCTACACCTTCACCTAACAGCTAAATAGGAGAATGACAAGAGTGCCGGGCGTGGGCCAGGACGTATGGCGACTAGCCCCTCCCACGTGCCACGTGATAAATCGGTGCGACCTCTTTGGAGTCATTCGGCGGTATCCACTAAAGCTGACCACGTGCAAACCCGTGACCTAGCATTTCCACGGATGGAAACGTATACACGGGGCCCCGAAGATACGTGCCAGAATGTTCGCGGCAGTGCCGCTCTTACTAGGCCAAAGCGGAAACTACTCAAGCGGCCGTTGAGAATAGAATGGAAGAAAAGCGCGGTATATTCACACCATGCGATCCTATGGAACAAAAGAAGGAGCAAGCTGTAAGCGCGTGCTGCGTTCTGGGTGAAGACATGGTGGTGCACAGAGTGTGCTCGTGCACAAGCACACACACCCACGCACGCGGTTCCACCTGTATAAACAGGCGAGGCTAACCCGTGTCGGTGGGGGGACTTCTGAGCCCAGCGGAGGGCTCGGTCAAGCCGCACGCTTAGGACGGACGCCTGCGCGTTTCTACACGCACGCAATTGCTCGTCCCGAGGGGAAAAACAAATCCTGTGATGTTTTTCCTCTCAAAGGCCAGTTCCTAGAATATGGGATCTACTGTCTTCCCCACCCTTCGTGGGCAATGTCCTTCCAGCCATTCTCCAATCTGCCACCTATCCACCCACGGCCACGCACCCACCAGCCTCAAACAGTCCCTCCACCCGCCGGCCCACGAATCCTCTAATCCGCAGTTCAGCGAGCTGTAGCTCGTGGGCCAAACGTGGCCCGCCGCTTGTTCGTAAATAAAGTTTTGTTGGAGAATAATCCATTCGTTTCCATATTGTCCGTGGCTGCCTTCGTGCTCCAACAACAGAGCTGAGGAGTTGCTACAGAAACTTTATGGTTTGCAAAGCCTAAAATATTAATTATCTGGCCCTTTGGAGAAAAAAGTTGGCCAACTATCCACTCGTCCCGTCATATCCCACCCGATCCCACCCCATCGCCCCATCGACTCTTACCCCGTCCCCTCCTGCCCCCTCCCACCCTTCCCCCACCCGTCCCACCCCCTCCCATCCTCACCCCTCCCCAGCCCATCGGTCCCAGCCAACCCCACCCATCCCCCCATCTTCTCACACGTGCCTAACACACCGCTCCAGTGTGTTCCTTCCTTCTCTCTTACGTATCAGTGGTTTTTCTCTCTCTCTCAGACCATTCTTACCGATACAAACTGTTTTAATCGACACCTCTCTGTAAGAAAACCGTTGCTTCTACGTGCCCCTTGCAACCAAGATCATCCACGACCTCCGTGTTGCTAAACCCAGCGGTCCATGGTCTCCGTGTTCCTTGATCTGTCGGCAACATGTGGGTCACCATGTCCTCCCTGAAACGCTTCTCCTGACATCACTCCTCCCAGTTGTTCTCGCCTCATGGGCCGTCCATCTTGGTCTCCTTAGCTGGTTCCTTCTGGCCTCTCTGGCCTTTCAGTGTGGGGGTGCTCCAACTCCTTTTCTGTGTGCGCTCACCGGTTACCCGCATGCCAACAACTCTGAATGTCCATTTCCAGCATGGAGCCCTCCCCCGAGGCCACTGAGCTCCCACTATCTCCGCTTGGATGCCGAGAGGCTTCTCCACGCTAAGACGTTCAAAACAATACCTCTGCGCACAATGCAGTCAAAGGAGGTGCAGAAAAGAATTTGAAAATCTCTACGTATTTGGAAATCAGGGTATTTCCACCTCTACATAAGCCATGGATAGCATAAGATATTGCAATGGAAATTAGGAAACAGCTTGAACTGGAGAACAGTGAAAACTATTATACCAAAGTTTATGGGATGCCGCTAACACATTGTTTAGAATGAAAAGCATCCTTTAAAAAAAGAAGAAAAAGAAAGTGGGAACGTGAGGGGCACCTGGGTGGCTCAGTCGGTTAAGTGTCCGACTTTGGCTCAGGTCGTGGTCTCGTGGTTCACGAGTTCGAGCCCGCGTCGGGCTCTGCGTCGGCAGCTGGGAGCCTGGAGCCTGCTTTAGATTCTGCGTCTCCCCCTCTCTCTGTCCCTCCCCTGCTGGTGCTCTATCTCTTGAAAATAAATAAAACATTAAAAAAAATGCAAGTGGGAATGTGAAATGGTGCAGCCGCTGTGGAGAATAGCACGGTGTTTCTTCCCGTTAAACAGGGAGTCACATGCGGCCCAGCAGCAACTCCTCCGAGCGCATCTCCACAAGAAGGGACGGCGGGCACCGAAACAGGTGCGCACGTCAGTCTTCAGGGCAGCGCATTCACGGCTGCCCAAAGGTGGAGACAACCTGACTGTCCATGAACCTAGGAATAAACACCACGTGGTCCGTCCGCACAGTGGACGGTGACTCCGCCTTAAAAGGCAAGGCCGTTCTGACACCGGCTTCAACACGGCCGAACCCGGAGGACGTTGTGCGTGAAACAGACCTGCACAGAGGGAGGGGTGCCGTAGGACTCCACTTCTGTGAGGGCCCGAGAATGGCCCAAGTCACAGAGGCAGAGACTGGAAGGGTGGGCGTCAGGGGCACGGGCAGGGCTTGGGGGTCAGTGTTTCTGGGGACAGAGGTTCAGTCTGAGAAGCCGAGAAAGTTCTGGAGATGGCGGTTGCACAGCAGGGTGAATGTGCTCGGTGCCACTGAACTGCACACTTGAACATGGTTAAAATGGTAAACTTTATGTGTATATATGTATGTATCTATTTTAACACGTTTGTTTTAAAAGTTAAAAAAAAAAACTCAACAGAAGGCTGCAAATCCACGAGCTAAGTACACATCTCAAACAACTAGCTGAGCAACAAACCCAAAGAGCTGGAAAGCAAAGGAACAGCAGATGTCGACGTTAATGAAACAGACAGAAGCAGCCTAAGAAGGATCGACAGGTGGCTGGGATCCGGAAAGGAGGAGGGGAATCACTTCAGGGTGGCCCGTCCGGACCTCCCGGGTGTCACACACGAAGCCCTGGCCTCAAACGCCTCCACGTCGGGGCCGGCGGCCGCCCCGCTTCACGTCCTCAGACATCAAAATGACAGCAAGAAGATATCGCAAGGACTTTTGTCAGTAAATTTGGAAGTCTGGGTACCGCAGACAAATTCCTGGAAAACTACCATTGATCGAACCCTAAACTGGGACATTCACTTCCGAATGCCCCGCCCCCCCTGCAAACGGAGCTTCCATACTGTTCTTCCTTTCTGATCCTGTCATCTAATAAAGTTTTGCCTGCTGCTCAAAAAAGAAAACAACACAGCACAACAACACAATGCAACGCAACGCAACGCAACACAACACAATCCTGAACCCAGAAGGCACAGGGTCTGGCCAATCTGGTAGCTCTTCAGGGGACTGAGTCTAGGATCACAGCCCTCTGGCACCCACCACCCAGGCTCTCCCGTGCCACCCCTCTCCATCCGCACTGGGTCTGGACCCTCCCCCTGGGGGCCCAGCTCTGAGCGGGAGGGCAGGGGCGGGCTGCTCTGGGATGCTCCGCAGAGGCTGCAGGGGGTGTGGGGAGCACATTCAGGCCTGGTCACAAGAGGCCCCCACCCCCCAGCCACACCTTGCCCAGGGCCCTCAGTTTCCCTGTCTGCAGCCAGGGCCTGGAGGATCCTTCCGGCCTGCCTCCCCGTCTGGACAGCCCTATCTGGACGTCTCTTGGCGCCCGCCTGCCTGCTCACCCCCAGGGCAGTGGCACCAAGATCCCCATCACCACGATGCAAATAACAGGTGTTGGCCGGGCGGGCAGAGCGGACCTTGGCTGGGCCTCCTTGTGGCTTTCAGAAGACAGTTTCCCGCAGGGGTTTGGGGGCAGCCGTGTCTGCCAAGCACCTGTGCCCGCTGCCAGACAACGGCACCAGCCTGCGTCTCTCCCTCGAACTGCCTGTAACCATAGCGACGTGCTTCAACCCTCAAGCCTCCGTTTTCCTGGAATCCAAAGGGGGTGATAGAATCCTCCCAGGCTGATAGGGGGATCCTGTGGGGTGCCTGGATGAACGGGTCTTGAGAACTGTAGCGTGCAAACCTTTCCTTCCTGCCTCTATCCTTCTCTCCATCCAGGGAACTGAGACCCTTTGGGAGCTGGACGGAGACAGTCACCCACCCAGGGCCACCTTGTTTTGCGTGGTTGGCATCACCTGATTCACTCTCCTGCCGCATCCTGACCTGTCCTGTGTGGGCACCCGTGTGTGCGCGTGTGCGCGTGGGCGTGGGTGTAAGGTGCCTCCATCGTGATATTTAACCACCTGGCACCAACTGTGGGCGATTACTCTTCTCCGGCGACCTGTGCTGTTTATATCGGGCTGTGTCAACCCCCTGCAGCGCAGTCTGAGATTCTAAGAACTGGGTTCATAGACAACTGTGACTCAGCTGGGGCACCAAGGTTCACTGGGGTCCCCCAGGGCTCACTCAGGGTGGGGACCGCCCGGCTGTGGTGGCCAGAGTCAGGTGATGGCAGTAGCAGGCACCTAGTGGGGCCAGGCAGTGGCTTGGCTCTGGGGGGCAGGGAGTGAGGGAGAGAGAGGCCTGGGGACGCTCTCAGCCACCATAGCTGCTGCCGGTATGCAGGTGGTGCTCTGGTGAAAAGCACCCGGGGAGCTCCCGGAACCGGGGACGGGCCGCAGCCACCCACCAGTGGCGGATCCCCCACTTGGCCACAAAGAAAGCAGTGCACGAGGTCCCAGAACGATAGCGTGGACGGTTGCCCTGGCCGTCCCCGTCCCCAGCGTGCAGGCTGCAAGCCTGAGGCTCAGAGAAGAGGGCTGGCGGCCTGAGCTCATGCCGGCACGGATGGGGAGGCTGGGGGCTGGGCTCGGGTCTCCCTCTGCCCAGGTCAGTCTCCCCCCAGCCTCCTCTCCTGAGCCGCGGCTGCACATGTGTGTGCGTGCACGCGTGTGCACGCGTGTGTACGCAGGCTCGTGCTGACCACGTGAGCCCTCAAGTGGGGAGCGGGGGAGGTGTGGCCTCTCCGTGCACCCTCCCAAGGTGCCCTCAGGGCCTCCTCCCGGGAGGGTGCCGGAGGGCGGGCACCCCACTGACCTGGATCACGGTGTCCAGCCCCAGTGGGGACCGCTCTGCGGTGGCACCCCCGTGGCCAGGCTCGCTGGAGGGAGAGCTCATCTCGAGTGGGAGGGCAGGACTCCGAGAAAGCCGGGGCTTGGCGGCCAGGTGAGTCTCCGGCCGGGACCCGGGCCGGGCCAGGACCTGCGTCAGTGCACCAGCCCCACGCCGGCACGACACCTGGCTCCTCCGTCCAAGGTGCCCAGCTGCCCCTCTGGGCTGGCGACCGAGTGGCCGAGGAAGCCCGAGGACGTTGCTGTGGCAACCGCGACGCTGAGGATTTTGTTTCCCTGGAAACAGGAGCGCAGGCCCTGTTGCCATGGGGACTAAAGAACGCTGTTGTCTGGAAGCGGTTTCCTGGAGACCTAGAGGCGCCCTGGGTGAAGCTGTCCACCTGCGCGACCACGCCCGGACAGGGGCTGGCCTCTGCCCCGGACCCCCTCCCGCAGCCGCGGGGAAGGGCCCCAGCCTTCTCCGCAGGAGGCGCTGTGCACTTGGGGGCCGCACGTCAGGGGAAGGTGGCATGTGGGCCACTGGTTCCTCCCGATGGACAATCATAAACAAACAAACCCCATTTTTTCCCTAACATCTAGAAAAGACTGTAGAGGTCAGTAGTCGGATCGTGTCCAGCAGGTGGACAGGCTGAGGGCTGGAGAGGAGAAACCACCTGTCTAAGGACCCCAGGAGACCCCCATCGCCCTTACCTCGTACCTGGACTGGCCTTCCAGAATCTGACCTCCCTCTGGAGCCCTCTTAGGGTAATCTGCCCCACGGGGATTCCTCCCATAGTTGGCACAATCCTCGGTCACTGAAAGCTTCCCAGAGCCACATAAGGGACTGACCAGGACACTCGCAGCTCACCCATTGGGGTGGTGGGACCCAGCCCCCTGGGCAAGGCAAGGGGAGGGACAAACACAGACCTGTGCCCATCTAGCCTGGGCCTCCTGGGGCCTCTGGACTGAGTCTGGTCTGGGGATCCGGTCACACCCGCGTCCCCCCCCCCCGAGTCCTCGCTCTAAGTGGACCTCTCCCAGTGGAGTCCCTGGAGGTGGGCTTGGCAGCCAGGACTGACCGCCCCTCTAACAAGAGGAGGCCAGTGTGGGGGCCCCGGGGGTGGGCTCCTCTGGGGCAGCCTGCCAGGCAAGGCCAGAAGTCCCTGGTGGTCAGGGAGCGTATCTGTCACCAGCGCTGCTGAGGGATGCTAGGGGCCCAGGCTCTCTCCTCAGAATAGACGTTCAAGACAGGGCCACTGGTGCGCAAAGGCACCTGTCCCTGAGAGACACCTGCGCTCTGTCCTGGCCCCCCCAGGAGGGGTGCTCCATGCAGGGACAGGACTGGCTCTCAGGCGGGACATCGCCTCACTGGGCGTCCAGGCCTGTCAGGAGGCTCCGTGCACAGGTCAGTGCACTGAAAACACGAAGCCGAGATACAGACTCGGAGCCCAGGGGACCCGTGCTGTGGCCTGGGCACCTCCCGGCACCCAAGGCCGTCTACAGCACCCCTGGGGTCTGAGCCCCAGGACTTGAGAGAGGTGTGAGACAGGCGTCCTTGGTGGGGCACAGGGGCTGGGCCTCATCTGACCCCAGCCAGATGGGCTCTGGGGGCACAGAGGGCATGGCCTGCTTCCGGTGAGAGCTCCTGCCTGGGGAACTCCGTCGGGGCATCCGTGTGACGGCCGGGTGGCGAGGAGGCCGTGGAGGCCGGCGACACCGTCTGTGATCACTTGCCAGAAACCAGGAAAGGTGGTGCCTCCGGTGGGTGGGGCATCCTTCCAGGCGCCTCTTGCCCTGACCCCACCCCAGCATTCACTCAGCCTGTTCTCCCCTTAAGCCCTTAAGGCCCTGTGGAGAAGCTTAGCACATTCCGGCCTTCACCCCCACACCTGTACCCTTTCCTTCAGGGGGAAGCCCAGCCCCTTTGAGGCTCCCACAGGCCCCGTGCGTAACCCCAAGGCCTCACTGCCTGGTGTCCTTGCTTGTGGCTCCCGGTCCCGGGCCGTCGATGGACAAGAAGGAGACCCCTCAGGACGGGGCTCAGCCTTGGACCTGGGCATGGCCCCCACAAAATTTTCTGGAATGAACAGAGGGTGTGACGTAAGGTCCTTACCATGCAGGTGGCATCTCTGTGGGCCGGGTGGGCCGGGCGGGCTCAGGGAGGCTCACGGCTGGTCCTGACCCAGGGCAAGAAGATGGCCTCACCTCTGTCTGTCTGCCACTGGCCCCAGGGGCACCGGAATTTGCCACGCCCGATTCAGACCCTCCCGAGAGGGGAAGGGACCTCAAAGCTTGCATGGCAGAACTGGCTTCCTGGTGTCAAGGCCACGCCTGCCTTTCGTCCGCGTCTCTTGTACAGGCCGTGACAGACAGGACCAGGGCAGGTCAGCTGAGCCTGCCGTGGATGGGACACGTGGCCCTGACACATCCTCCCGAGGCGGGTCACACGCAGGGCAACCCCGGGGAAGAGGGCAGGAGACCGTAAAGGAATGGGGTGCCGCCGTCCAGCCCCTCGGGGCCTCCGTCCCACCCACCGGCTCTAGGACCTGACTGGCTCTGCATCTGTGCTCCTCAGTGACCCCCCCCCCCGCCCCCCGCCGAGCCGACCGTCCTCAGTGACCGCATGTCGGGAGGGCGGGTGATTGCTCAGGAAAGCAGCCACTCCCACTGGCAGGCTCAGCTCAGCTGACCGGGGTTCGAGGCCTCTAGCGGGCGTGTCCCCTGCAGGTGCGGACAGGAAAGCAGGCCGTCGGCCCTGCTCTGGGCCCGGCTCGGGGGCCGCCCGGGGCTGCTGCCTGGTGCCGAGGCCGACCGGTCGCTGTCTGTGCGTCCAAGCGGGCCCCCGGGCACACGTGCTGTGGGAGAGACGCGTCATCCTTCCCCCTCGGGCCAGCTCGTGGGGCCTCTCTCGGCATCCAGTCCACCCTCAGAGGACCACAGGGGCGCCGGTCAGCTCTGGCCGTGGCAGGGGCAGCCTGGGAGCGAGTCTTGAGAGGTTCCCTGGGGCGGAACCCACCCTGCAGGCGTCTGTTCACACGATTGCTGGAGAAGGCCGCCGTGGGCAGGCCCTGTGCACCTGGGAGCTGGGGCGGCCGGGCTTAGTCCTGCTGAGGACTCGTCAGAGGATCCAACCACGGAGCCCTGACAAGAAGGCACAGGAGAAAAGCGCCGTGGCCACGATTTCTTGGGTGTCGCACCAAAGCACGGAGACCACGGGGGAGAAAAGTGAATCGGATCACTGACACGCTCGTGCGCATCAAAGGAAGCTATCGAGAGAGCAAAAAGGTGACCCTCGGGTCGGGAGGAAGTATTTGGGAATCATGTATCAGATGTCGGAATGAAGGTCCACAATCTGTAAATAACTCCTACAGCTGAGCAACAGGGGGGCAAAGGCCCGAATCGACCTTTCTCCAAAGAAGAGGCACGGACGGCCGATAACTGAAAAGATGCTCGTTAATTGCGAAGGAAACGCGAATCAAAACCGCAGCGGGGTCCACACGCATCATCAGGGCTCCTGTAACACAGACCCCAGGAAATGGCAAGTGTTGTCAGGGGTGCGGAGAAACTGGACGCTCATCCCCTGAGTGGAAATGCAGAAGGGCCCGGCCGCTGCGGCGAATGCTTCGGCGGCCCCTCACGCGGCTGGCCGTGGCGTTGCCGTAGGACCAGCAGTCCCGCTTGCGGGTATGTGTCCTAAAGAATTGAAAGCGGGTTGTCCCAGGGAGATTTGGACACCCAGGCTCACAACAGCCAGCGGGAGGAAGCAGCCCAAGTGCGCACGGACGATGGACGGAGCAGCAAAGTGTGATCTGTGCGTCCAACGGAGTGTTATTCAACCACAAGGCATGAAATACCGACCCGAACCTTGTGGACGTTACGCTCAGTGAAATTAGCCGGTCACAACAGGGCCAACTCCACTTATATGAGGTCCCTAGACCAGTCAAGGTCATAGAGACAGAAGGACACCCGGCGGGCTCAGTTGGTAGAGTGCCTGTGACTCTGGATCTCGGGGTTGTGAGTTCGAGCCCCGTGTTGGGTGTAGAGATACCTTAAAGTCTTAAAAAAAATCATAGAGGCAGAAAGTAGAACAGGGGGGCGGGGGGCTCGGGGGAGTGGGGAGTTATTTTTTGATGAGGAGTACAGAGTTTCCCTTTGGGAAGGAGTTCTGGAGACGGGGGGTGGGGGGCGACGTTGGTAGCACAACAATATGACAATAGCAACAATGTAAATGCACTTAATGTCACTGAGTTACGCACTTACAGTTGTTAGGAAGGTAAATTTTACGTTATGCTTTTTATCACCATGAAAGATATCAAACCAAATCAAACCGAACTCAGCCCTGCCTGCAGCACCGGGGGCGACCCTTCTGCCACAGCTCGAAGGGAATCCATTTGATTCTTTGGTCTGAGCCGTGCTGTGGAGCCCGTGGTCTAGAGGAGGGTCGGGGAGAAGTCCCGTCCGGCCCTGCGCTGACCACCTGGGCCCTGGACAGACAGAGCTGGGCCCTGCGTGACCACAGGGGACCCACGTCAATGCTCCTCAGGCCTGAGAGATCGTCTGCCTGGGGTCCTCCTTTCTCACAACCCCTTCTCCCCACCCCTGTACTGAGACCCTGGGAGCCCTCCTCTCCCCCCGGGCCCCCGCCGGCCCCCATCTTGGGCTGTGGACTCCCCCAGACTCCTTCTCGCTTGGAAAGCCTCGGGGCTCAGCTGTCCGCTCCCCGTTGCTTCTGCCACTGGCCGGGGGTGGCCGCCTTCCGGGTGACGGTGCTGGCTGGCCACACAGCTGCTTCTCCTCGGGTGACCCCAAGTGTCCACAAACACCTGGATGGCTCACCTTTCGGGCCACCCCCTGGGCAGCCCCCACCACACAGATGAACCCTCACAACCCAGCTCACCACCTCGGGCACCTTCCGCGTGCACCTTCCTCGAGGGGGCCTGCTGCCTCCTGACCAGCGCCCCCTCCCCCCATTACTGCTGGTGTTAGGTGCCCCGTCACCTCCCACATGTAGCCCCACAGTCCCCTGCCTGATGGAGTGGCACAGGTGGGATGGGCGGGGCCCCTGGGCAGTGCCGGGGGCGGGGGGCGGTCGGTGGGGAGAGCCCCTGGGACCTGGGGGGACAAGGGCCAGTGATGTGACTCCTGTGCTCTGTACCTCCCGCGTCCTGCAACCCAGCAGACGATGCCTTTGAGGAATCACCAGAAAACAAGGGCAGAATAACCCCAGGCATCGCTGGTTCTCGGGCCGCGGGGAGTCTGACGCCCAGTGACAGGGATGCGGCAGGTCGTGTGGGCGCCGAGGGGCAGCCGAGGGCAGAGCTCCCTTCTCACTTCGACCCCACCCACCCACCCACCGCGAAGTCTCTGAGGCAAGCCCGGGCAGGGGTGCTGGCTGTGGTCACATCGGGGGCCTGGCTCCCTCCCTTACGAGCCCCCCCTACTTCGGGGGGGTGTCACCGCTGTCCAGCCCTCCCCCTGCCAGGCAAGGGTCCCGATGTTGAGGCTCGCAGGGCCGCGCCTTCTCTGAGCCCTCCTCCTTCCTGCTCTGTGGCCCTCGGACCCCACACTTTCGTCAGCTCCTGCTGGCCCGGCGACCTGGGCTGGTTTCGGCCAGAAGGAACGTGTTCCGCCCTCCCACGGTGACTTTTAATTTGCCGGCTCCCGCTTGTCTCTCCCCCTCCCCCGGGGCAGCCGCCCCACGGGGCAGGTCAGTCGGCGGCACAGAGGACCCAGCTCCTGCGGTCCCCACCCTGAGGCCGCTTCAGAGCAGCCCCAGCCCTGGAGCCCAGGCCTCCCTCCTGCGACCAGGGCCTCTCCCCTGCTGGCCCCGCCGCCCTCCTCTCCCTCTTCCCCTGACCCGCCCCGGCTGCCTTCCCGGCCTCTGTCCTTCCTGCAGACCTTCTGCCTCTAATCCCCGCAGAGGAGGAGGCCTAGGCCGAGCCCTGGACCGGAGGCTGGAGGTGGCTGGGAAGGGCCAGCGACTGCAGCCAGTGTGGCTCTTCAAAGGCCCCCATTTCTCTGCTGCTTCACCCTTCCAGGGGCCAACGAGAGAAGGGGGGCCAGTTTTGGCAGACGCACGTACACGGCCTGTCACACTCGAATATTCCGCAGAAGCAGCACACGAGCACCCACGGCCGCGTCCAATGCCAGTCAGACACGCACGTCAGACTATGTCCATCTTGACTGTGTGTCCTGTGTGTCCTCGGGCCACCACATACCAGAGTTAGGCGGTGACGGGGCTGCTCGTGACGACCGGATGGCCAGTGACAGTAGGACTGCCCGGGACAGTGGGGCTTCTCGGGACAGTGGGACTGCCTGGGACGGTGGGGCTGCCCGCGGCGGTGGGGCTGCAGGGACCCTCGTGGGAGCCAGCGCTCCAGTTCGTCCAGCTTGGCGAGCCTTGTTCCGGCCTAAAGCCGACGGAAGCCACGTGTGGGAGGGGCCCTCTGACGCCAGCCACGTGCAGACCGCTCGTTTTGGCATCGTGTGGAAGGGGTGGCCGGTTTCGAGTCGCCGTCCGTCACCGTCAGAGCGTGAAGGCGTCTCGGGGGCCCATCCGTGTGGCCTCCTCGTCTCCCCGCGACGGCTTTGAGGCCGGGCCGGCAGCGGCTCACGCGGAGTGTCAAATGGCCCCCGAGCATGTCCTCTCTTGAGGCCTGACCGCTCCGTGTGCCTCCCGAGCGCCAGCGGCTTCTGGCCCGGGTGCCCCGGGCACGTGGGCTTAGCCAGACCACGAGGCCGTGAGGGAAAGGCCCGCCACCGTGCATGGAGGGAGGGGTCCCCACGGGCAACACTGTTTTGGGGGATCACACTGGCAGCTCAGGCAGCGTCTGCTTGTGTGTCCCAGGGGCCCCCTGGGGCCGTGCGTGCGGGGACGTGACAAGCATGGTCTGGACGGGGGCCTGGGAGTCTGAGCGGAGGGGTGGGTGAGCGCAAGACACGCGAGGCGGCTTCCCGGAGGAAGTCGCGGGACACGGTCTGATGCGTGTGAAGAGTGGCCGCTTCCCTGCGCCTGGAACCCGTTGCTACGATCAGGCAGAGAGGGTCCCGGGTGAGCAGAGCTGAGGCTTGTGCAGTGAGGCCGGCCGGGGCCGGCCCTCCCAAGGGTCCTTGTAGGACAGAGGCAGAGGGCGATGACAGAGATACACGGAGAGGGCCGCGTGGGCGCGCAGGCACAGGCGGGGCTGGAAGAGGCAGGCGGGAGCCTCGCAGGGGCCGGCGACACCTTGACCTGGGACCCCTGGCCCCAGAAGTGGGAGAGAACAGGCTCGTGTTGTTCTCAGCGCCCCGGTGTGTGGTGATGTGTCACCGCCGCCACGGGAGACCGACGCATGGACTTTGAGTGGCACCCGCCCGGGACCACCTCTCCAGATGAGCCCGCGACGCCGAGGCAGCGTGCGGCCCACCTCACGGGCTCGGGGCGGGTCCCTTTCTGCAGCGCCTCTGGGAGCTCCCGAGACACGGATCTGTGAGCGTGCCCTGAGCCGAGCTCTCCGGGGAGGTAGAAGCACAAACATGTGCTGGTGGTCCGCACATCCTCCAGCCGGCAAACTCCCCCCGCGGCCCGGCCGCCCGGGCCTGGGTCTGCGGCCCTCCCGGTCACCCGCCACGCTGGCCCTGGGCTCTGCAGGGTGGCGGTCCCGGTCCCTCTGTGGTCAGACTCTGCCCGGCGGGCCGGGGTGGCGCCCGCGTCTTTGCCCTCCTCTGCCCTCCCAGGGGACGGGGTGCGAGGTGCCCGTGGGCAGGCCGGGGGCAGACACGGAGCTGCCGTGGGGCACCGAGGAGCAGGTGCGGAGGCCGTAGAATGGGGGTCAGCAGAGAGGGTCAGCTGACCAGCGGAGGAGGGGAACGTGGGCCGCAGGCCTCGGGCGCTTCTGTGTCACTGTCCGGAAGAGGGGGCTGCAGGGGGCAAGGGAGGAGAGCTCCCCGGATGACAGGGGGTTGGGGCACAACGTGGGGGTTGCCCCCGATGGGGAAGGTCCCTGCGGCATCGTCCCCAGAGTGGGCACTTTGGAAGACGGGGCCTCAGGGTCTCCCGGGTGAATTCGGGATTGCCGTGAGGTTCCCGTGAAAAGAAGCTGAAGGGACATGGGATCATCGGGTCACAGACGGTGGAGCCAGGGTACAGACAGGACCCTGTGGCCCAGGGTCAGGGTCAGGACCGCAGTTCCCAGCGCCTCTGCAGCAATGCCCCATAGGTCAGAGTCCCATGAAGACGGAGGGGCCAGGGCAGAGTGTGTGGGGGCAACAGAACGGGGGACAGGTGGGGTGTGAGGCAGGCCAAGGGAGTCTGGGTCCTTGACAGGCAGCAGCTGCCCTGGGAGAGGGACGGACGTGCTCTGGGCAACCCCAGAGGACAGGATGGGGCCAGGTTTAAGGCAGGAAATTGGTCTCTTGTTTGGCCGTGCCACGGGCTGCTCTGTGAGGTGGTGAGCTCCCCGACCGGGGAGGTGCGGAAAGAGAGAGCCAGTCACCGGGGCTTCCGAGCACCAGGAAGTGAGCATCTTGGCTCCAGGCTCTGCCTGCAGCAACCCGGTGTCTGAGGCCCCTGTGTGGGTAGGGGCGAGGCCGCTGCTGGAGGGCTGCGGGGCAGCGTCTCCAGGATACCTTGCTGGGGGCTACGTCCAGGTTCCCTGTTTGCAGACACCCCGGCAGGGGCACCCAGCGTCCCGGGCCAGCCCAGCAGGGCCAAGGGTCAGCGGGGGCGGTCCCCCCTGCTGGTTGGGACTTGCCCGGCCCCGAGTGGGGAGACGGGCCGGGCCGGGCAGCGCTCCCAGCACGGCGCCGGAGGGGTTCGGCAGGGCGAGGCTTTCCGCCCAGCGAGGAGGGGCCGGGAGACGGCTCCTGGAGCCAGACTCGCTCCCGCTGCAGAGCCAGGTGGGTGCGGGCTGGGGGGCAGGCAGCTTGAGGGCCTCGGGCCGGCCGGGGGGGTTGGACGTGTGGCCCTGACGGGAGAGGAGGCAGGATCCACAGCGGGCTGCGGCCCGGGCTGCCGTCTGAGGCGCCAGCTCGCAGGGGGGCACAGGTGCCCGAGGGGGCTGCTCAGGTCGCCGTGGAAACACAGCCCCAGCGCTGATTTCCAGCTGCCTCCCACGCAGGAGGTCTGGGGAGGCCACCTCCCGGGCCTCACCTTTCTCTTCGGAGCGATGGGATGCCACGCGGCCCTCCCCCAGGGTCGCAGGGAGGCCCGCATGCCACAGACACCCTGCGGCTGCTGGCATGAGGGTGGGGGGCGCCAGGAACGGGGTCCCCACCTCCAGGACAGCAGGGCGGGAGGTGGCCACACCCCGAGTGGCGGTGCCGACTGATTTTTCTCCAGGGCGGTTGGGAGCCTGAAGGTGCCTTGGGCCCAAGAGGCGGAGTCAGCGTGACAGGAGGGAGGCCCGGGGCTGGGTGGTGACCAGGCCCCGCCTCCCCGCCCAAGGCTGCGGTGGTGACATTCCTAATTGTCGGTGACTGACTCAGCCTCGCTTCAAAGGTCTGGGTCAGGCCCGCAGCCCCCGTCACTCTGGAATCCTGCTTCTCGGGGGAGCCGGCCCGCCCGAAGAGTGCTCCTCGCCCGGCCGGTGCCTCCCCCCGTCCCGTCCACACCCGCCCCGGCCATGGCCGTGCAGGTGCCCCTGTGGCAGCACTACCTGCAGGCCATCCGCTCGCGGGGGGCACGGCGGGCACAGGACTTCCAGCGCGCGGAGAACGTGCTGCTCACGGTGCTGGAGCACGTGCACCACCTGGACCCCCGCTTCCTCGTGGACTACTCCCGTGACCTGGAGGCCTTCCAGTTTGCCCTGCGCACCTCGGAGGAGCCCCTGCACGTGGAGGTGCCCCTGCGGGTGGACGCGGACGCCCTGCTGATTGAGGAGGTGGGGGCCGCCGAGGCGGGCGACGGCCCTGCGCCCTGCCGCCTGGGTGTCTCCAGGGAAGGGGCCCGCCCGGAACGGCGGATGGCCGATGACGTCCTCAGCGTCTCCTCCGAGGGTGGCGCCGGGTGCCGCGGCCACATCGCGCCCAGCAAGGTCCTGCGCGTCCTCAAGGACCTTCTGGTGGCGGCCGTGGTGCACTGCAGACACCAGGGCCTCGTCACGCCAGGTAGCGGGCGGGAGACACTGGGCACACGCGTGTGCTGAGGTGTGTGTGTGCGTGCGTGTGCACAGACTCGCGATGGCTCAGGGGGTGTGCGTCTGCGTGCGTGTGCACAGACACGCGATGGCTCAGTGGGTGTCAGGGCACACGGGCTGGGGGATCCCGCTCTGAGATCCTTTCTGGTTCCAAACACTTCTAAGAACGCGGGTCACCCATTTCCACGTTGCCTGATTTTCACATGGTGACTTTGGCGGTAACACGTTAACGGATGTTACTTGACGAACAGCTAGAAGCTAAGTCCGGGGCACGGGGTTTCCGGCTGACCTGCTTGATGACGGTCCCTGCCATAGTCCTGAGCAGGTGGTTCTGTTTTCAGTTCCAGCTCAGCACGACGGGCGTCCCCGCTCCCGGCATCTGGTCACAGTGCACGGAGCGGGAAGACTGTGTGGGTGTGTGTGTGCAGCGGGTGCAGGCCCAGGACAGCAGAGCACCCTCCTGGGGGCCAGAGCAAATACTTCGGGTTGTCCTGGCAGAGAAGTGGGGACGCAAACAAGTCCCGTTTCCCTTGGGAAGGAACAGGCCATGGCGGTGGCAGCCGCCTGGTCCTCGTGTCTTTCATAACGTCAGAGAACGGGGATGGACGGTCAGCCCGTCGCAGGGACAGTGGCCTGCCCCGGGCTGCTCAGAGAGGCTCCCGGACGGTCTCCCGACAGCAAGAGGGGCGACGTCCAACCCTGGCCCCTCTCCAGACCTGCCTGGAGACCCGGGCGGGTGGCCACCCTCTCAGAGCTGACGATAGATAGAGCCCTCCCAGGGCAGCCGGAACCTGTCATCAGGCCCCTTGGACATGTTCTCTGGTCATCTTCTGAACCTTTCAATTACCGCAGGTGACTTGGCAGGGCCACTGCTGTCTTCTTCCATGATCTACGGTGGCCATGCCCACCTGGCCCTGTCACCCGCAGGCCGTCTGCCCCGCCTGCTGGGATGGCCCAGCCCTGGGCCTTTCAGGCACACTCTGAGCTGCCACTCCCAGGTCCCCACCGTCCCCGGCCCCGGCCGAGAAAGCAGAGGAGGCTGGGAGCCACGCCCAAGGGGCCGACCGAGCTGGGCACGCAGGGAAATTCCAAGCATTGCTCCCAGACACTTACCTTAAAAGGGAAGCAGAGCAACCCCAGGTGACAAGGTTCAGGCTGCCCGCACCTGGGAACAAACCGGTGAGACCGGGCTGGGGGCGGAGGCAGGGAGTGGCTGGGACAGGCTGCGTGTGGCTGGCCGCCCTCCAAGCCGCCTCCGTGGACAGAATGTGTGACCAATGGTAGGTAGGGAAATGGAGCCACCAGTAGTGGCTTTGGATGACAAGTGCCTCAAACCCTGAATTGGAAGGGGCAGGGGTCACTGAGCTCCTTCCTTCCTGTAACCGATGGGGAAACTGAGGCCCATGCAGGCGATGGAGTGGTCCGGTGGCAGGGCCAGGACCTGGAATACCCCACAGGGGTTTGGGGGGAGGGGTCTGCATAACGGGGCCCAGGCTCCTTCCTACAAGACCCCCACGCCGTGGGTGGGCCAGGGCGGGCTGCGTGCCGCTGTAGGACATGAGGAGCCCCCCCCCCCCCCCCCCGTGCTCAGTCCCTGCAGAGACCTATTTTCAAGGCACACGTTGGGGGTTCCCTTTGGGACATGGCTCTCAGACGGTTGGTCCCCTGGCCCCTGACCAGCACCCTCACTGGGCAGTGCTGGGGGAGGGAAGGAGGGACGTCTCCGAGTCTGGTGTTGGCTGGGGTTGGTAAGGGCCGGTGACAGGAGTGTCCTCCACACTGCTCAGCTCCCCTCCTCTCTCTGTGGTATTAATTTGTTTACTGGGGGGGAAGGGACAGCTGAGGAGGAAGGCCAGAGGGCCCCGGGTCATCCCCGAGTGTCTCCGCCTCGCCAGCCTCCAGCCCTGTCACCCTTGGAATGTCCCCTCCTGGGTGGTCTGGGGGCTCTGGGCTCTGGGTGTGGGTGCTGGGCTGGGTCCGAGGGGTGACGGGAGCGGGAAGCATCTTTACTGGAATGCGCCATCTGGCGTGTGGCTCTGGGGACCCAGGGTGTGGAGTGGAAGCCAGGCGCGTCCACTGTCAGCCTTTGGATCCAGGCCCTCCTGGGCGCGGGGCACCAGGCACGCATCTCCCGACACCAGGCCTCTGGGGTCACGTGTGTTAACCCCGAGCCGTCCCGGGTCTGGCCCTGTCCTTCACCTGCCCAGCCCCTTCCCAGAGGCGCGGGGGGCCATCTGAGATGAGGGTTCCAGGGCACGGCGGGCTGTTGCAGGTTCTCTGAACGCGGACAGCCTCGAGGAGAAGGAGTCCCACCTGTCCCTGCTCGTGTCTAGCGGCTGGCGAACAATCCGGTTCAACATCGTGCCCATGGTGCGGAGAAAGCTCGGGGTGCCCGCCCTGGAGAGGGCCCAGTGGATGCGCGGGTTCCCTGAAGGCAGCTTGAAAAGGATCATCAGCCAAGAAGCGGCCCTGGTGCCAGCCAGTGCCCAGCACTGGAGGTCGGACACGCGTCCTGGGGTCTGTGGGGTCCTGGGGAGCCGGTGGGAAGGGGGCTGCCACCCCACTGTTCTTCCCACTCCGGGCAGGAAGGTCTGCGGGGACCCCCTCCCCCCGCCTCTGCCCCATAGGCTTCTGTGCCGCGCTGACGTCCCTGGGATCTCTGGGGGACGTGGGGTCATCACTGCCCACCGCCAGCTTCGCCCCTCTTGGAGCTGCGGGGAGGGTGGAGCCGTGCCCCCTGCCGCCCGAGCCGGGGGCCAGGGCGGGCTGTGAGGGGACACTCAGAGAAACGCAGAAGGCTCTGGACACCAGAGGCCGGGTGACTCACCCAGGGTCCCGCAGGTTCCGGGGACAGTCGGGACGGGTGTCCACACAGTGAGGTGGGGGATGCGATCGCACTGGGAATTTGCTAGCATTTCCTGTCCCGGTGGCCCTTCCCCATTAGGAGACGGCAGGTCCTCCTGACAGGAGACCGCCACCTGTGGTGTCCCCGCCCCCGCCTGGCCCCAGAGCCCCAGCAGCCCCTGTGGCCCCCCCCCCCCGCCGTCTCCACCACAGGAGTCTGCGAGCTGGGGAGGTGCAGATGCCCCTTCCCCTCCCTCTCCGGCCGGCAAAGGGAGACCGCGAGTTGGTGTCCGTGAGCAGGAAAGACAGTAGGGGACGTGGGGCAGAGGCTGAGCTCCCCTTGAGACCCCGAACGAAGGGCTGGGGACTGAGCCCCATCCAGCTCTGACAGGACTTAAACAGCAAGGCCGCTGTGGTTTGGCCAGGGTGATGCCCCACTGGCTCCCACGCCCGGGGAATGCAGCCCGGGGCTGAAGTAAGCAGGGGTCGCTCTCACAGTTAATCCTTGGAAGTGGATGACATTCGTGGGGCTGGGCCGGGCCGAGTGCGGTGGCATAGTCCCTGCCGTGGCCTGGACCATCCTGTGGGGCTCAAGACCTGATCCTGGGGAGGCCACGGCTGGGGGCTTTCCTTTCTGGGGATGCAGGGTGTCCCTGGACGGCTGGCCGGAGCCCCGATGCTGACCGAGTATGTGTGCTGTCCCGGCCCCCAGGGTCTCCACTGACTACCTGCTCACCAGGCTGCTCGGTGCGCTGGGCTCCCTCCCGGGCCACCGTCTGGACGGCCTCTCCATCCTGGACCGGGTCAACCACGAGAGCTGGCGCGACGGCGGCCAGAGCCCCGGCCTGAACTTCAGTCACCTGAAGGTGCGCATAGGGGGCTCGTGGGCACACTGGCCCCCGTGGCCGTGAATGTTACCGGCCGGGGGTCCCCACTCTGAGCCCTGTGCTGCTCACTGGCTGCTATGACATGGCTGGAGCCGTGTCCTCCTCGGCCCCTGTGACCGTCAGGGGCTGAGAAGAGCAAAGGAAGGCCAGAGCCGGGGCACAAGACCGGGAAGGGGAAGCGGGCGGGGTCTCTGCCCGGAGCGAGCCGCGGTGGGGTGCGGAGGCCTGCCGAGTGCTGCTCCGTGATGGGAGCTGGGGGTTAACAGAGAGGTGGCCTGGCCTGCACAGGAGAGCCCGTCTGACCCGCTCCCCACCCTTGCAGGCCCTCATCCCACCCCCGAGGGGCCGGCAGCTTCTAAGAGGGCCCTTGGCGTCTGGCCCACTGTGGCTCCTGAGCCCCATAGTGAGCAGGGATGATGGGGGCTGGTGGGAGGGCACAACTGTGGCTGGGGAGGGGCCCTGACTGGGGGGCTCAGGGACAGGGGGAGGAAGGTCCACTCTTATGGCTTTGATGCAGACCTGGGCCAGGACGATGTCACAGGCTCAGGCTGGTCTGTATAGCAGGAGTGCAGTCAGGGCGCAGGGCACGATGGGAAGGGCCAGAGGAGGGGCAGAGCCTCAGAATCTCCTGAGAGGGGTCCTGGGCACCACGGATGGGAAGCCAGGGTGGGGCCCCAAGGTCCCTCCGAGCCTGGACTCAGTGGCAGTGCCTCGGGGAATTGGGGAGGTGGCAGGATGGGGACAACAAGTGGAGAGGGGCCGGGGCTCACTCTGGGACCTCTGGGGGGAGGTATGGAGTGTGGGGGAGAGGTGCAAGGGTCAGGAGACTTCCAGGGGACAGCTTCCATAAGGGTGATGGGCTGCGGGTGGGCAGGAGTGGAGGTGGTGGGAAGGTGGTGTGGGTCACAGGGGGGTGGGCAGGTGTGGGGGTGGAGGGAAGGCGGGGAGGGCCACGAGTAGGTGGGCAGGGGCGGGGGTGGAGGGAGGGCCGGGAGGGCCACGAGTAGGTGGGCAGGGGCGGGGGTGGAGGGAAGGCCGGGAAGGCCGCAGGTGGGCAGGTGTGGGGGTGGAGGGGAGGCTGGGAGGGCCACGAGTAGGTGGGCAGGGGCGGGGGTGGAGGGAGGGCCCGGTGGGCCACGAGTAGGTGGGCAGGGGCGGGGGTGGAGGGAGGGCCGGAGGGCCACGAGTAGGTGGGCAGGGGCGGGGGTGGAGGGAAGGTGGGGAGGGCCGCAGGTGGGCAGGGATGCGGGTGGAGGGGAGGCTGGGAGGGCCACGAGTAGGTGGGCAGGGGCGGGGGTGGAGGGAAGGCCGGGAGGGCCGCAGGTGGGCAGGGGTGGAGGGAAGGCGGGGAGGGCCACGAGTAGGTGGGCAGGGGCGCGGGTGGAGGGGAGGCCGGGAGGGCGGGGCTGGGCCCGACCGCGTACCCCGCCCCGCTGCAGACGGTGCTGCTGTGGGCGTCCGCGCTCTTCCCGGCGCCCGAGGACTGGGCGGAGCTGCAGGGCGCCGTGTACCGGCTGCTGGTGGTGCTGCTCTGCTGCCTGGCCACCGGGAACCTGCCACACTTCGTCTACCCCAAGCGGAACCTGCTGAGCGACGCCGGCCTGGACCTCAACGCCCTGTACCAGCGCGTGGAGCGCTTCGCCAGCCAACCCGAGGCGTCCCTGCGCCTCCACGTGACCCACCTGGGCCGCGGCCCCCCGCCGCGCATCGGCAACGGGGTCAAGGCCCTCCTGCAGCTGCCTGCCAGCGACCCTACCTACTGGGCCCACCGCCTACTTTGATGTCCTGCTGGACAAGGTGGGCGTGGCAGGGGCGTCTCAGATGGCCGGGGGTGACACGCGGGGGTGGGGGGGACCCGCTTCCCCGGGGGGGGGGGGGGGGGGGGGGGGGGGGGGGGGGGGGGGGGGGGGGGGGGGGGGGGGGGGGGGGGGGGGGGGGGGGGGGGGGGGGGGGGGGGGGGGGGGGGGGGGGGGGGGGGGGGGGGGCGGCAGGAGCTGAAGGAAGGCCGGCCGGGCCGGTCGTCGGCCGGCAAGAGCCAGCCGGGGCAGACGTGACATCCGGAGGTCAGACAGGCCACTAGCGACCCTGCCCACTGGTGCCCCAGGGCCCCAGGGTAGCCTGTCCGGATGTGCCTCCATTGCGCGCCAGAACCACCCCCAAACCCACGTCCGGTAAGTGCTCAAACCCCGCCTGCCTACGCTGGACTCCGTTCCTCAGGAAGGGGTGTGGCTGTCCCTGGGTCTCACGGGGCCAGTTTCCTGCCGCCTCCCGAGACTCGGGAGGCCCACGCCGTGTCCTCCGACTTTGCATCCTGCGTCCGGCCTGGTGTTCAGGGGTCACCGGCTGTTCTGCCGACCGCACCTCCTTGAGTCTCCGAGTTCTGCCGGCTCGCTCGGCCCTCCCCTCCCCTGCTCCCGCAGAGCCCGCTCCCGCTCCTCTCCCCAGGGCCAACCCCCACCCTCACCCCAAAGAGCCAACCCGGTCTCCCTGCAGGACACGTGGGGCCCCGGGGGACGGCAGCAGGAGGGCTGGTGCGTGCCCCGTCCTCCACAAGCACCTGCTGGGGCCTCCTCTGCGTCGGGCCCATCCGGGGACACCTGTGTGTGAAGAAGAGCCCCCCCCGCCCCCCGCCCCCGGCCCACCCCCGCCCCGCCCAAACACCCGACCCCCCCCCCCCCCCCCCCCCCCCCCCCCCGCCACCCGCCAACCCCCGGGCGAGAGGGCCCTGTGTGGGTCCACCTGTCAAGAGGACCGTGCAGGCAGAGACCCAGACGCAGGAAGTCCTGGTGGCCGAGGAGCACGTGTTGTCCCGCGCCGTGTCCAGGACCCTGCGATGGGCTCCGAGGTGCCTCTGTGACCCCTCTGTCCCCCGCCCCGTCTGCAGTTCCAGGTCTTCAGCATCCAAGATGAGGACCGGATCTCGGCCATGCAGAGCATCTTCCGGAAGACCAAGACCCTGGACGGCAAGGACTGCTGAGCGGCCTTGCCTTTGCTCGGTCTTCACCACCCACAGCTGGGCTGCACGGCCCCGCGGAGGACCCGGGACACTTGGGGAAGGGAATGGGCTTCACCCCGAGGCAGGTGATGGGGGTAGAGACGTCCACCTCAGACTGCCCGGGGGATGGCCTCCCGGGACTCTGGGAGCGCCGGGCAGCAGGTCCCCCGGAGCAGCGGCCCGGTCTCCCCAGGGCCTGGGACGAAGGCGCCTTGTATTTCACAAGACGCGTGTGGGTCTGTGTGATGTCATCAGACTCTCAGAGCCAAGCGTCTGCCTGAGACCTGGAGCTCGAGGGCTTGTCCCGACCTGAGTCCCATGCTCCTCCATGGTGATGTAATACTATATATCTGATCTTGAATAAATTAACGTGCCGGGTAGGCTCGGTGGGGACGGCAGCCGCCGCTTTCCATGTATCTATGTGGAGAATATTCCCCTGGAGACACGGAAGGAAACTGAAGCCAGCAGAGGGGACGCCTGTGGCTCCCTCTGCCAACAGGGGCTGGTCCCGCCGAGGTGGGGCATCTTCCGTCTTATTCAAGGTAGCATCTCCTGGCGTCTGACGCCACCCCCCCTTCTGTTCTCAGGGCTCCGTGTCCCCACCCTGCGCCCTCTCATCGGCCCATGACGGCCACCTGCAGCCCCTTCCTCGCTGAGCTCTCATGTGACCTTCGTGTGCCCTCGCCTAGCAGACAGTGTCCACTCTCCACCCTCTTTGCCTCTCAGTGCTATTTATGCCCCGGTGTCTGAGCCACAGCCCGTACCCTGGCTCCTGTAGAGGGACCTGCAACCCACGGCGATGCGTGTAGCGACACTTTCCCCAAACCTCCTGCAAAGCAGCCCCCGGCCGAGTGCCAGAATCGCCACACACAGAGGAGAGGAAATGCCAGGGCCTTTGAAGGCTGTGTGATTTGGGACCTGAGCTGACACGAATACAGGGGGACACAAAATGCCATGAGAGTAGAGGCTGTCAGAGCACAGGACCTTGACGTTACAGAGAGGGAGGGAGGCAAACCATAAGAGACTCTTAAATACTGAGAACAAACTGAAGGAGGATGGGGGGTCGGGGAGAAGGGTAAGTGGGTGATGGGCACTGAGGAGGGCACTTGCTGGGATGAGCACTGGCTGTTGTATGGAAACCGATTCGACGATAAATTATTTGAAAAAAAAAAAAAAAAAAGAAAAGAACACAGGACCTTGGTCCAATCCGATTCACAGTGGGGACAAAGTGTCCAGGCCCACCCTGCGGTCATTTCCTCAGTGTCTGAGTGTGTCTCAGGGCGCCTGTACTTGGAAGAACTAAGGGCCTCAATAGTGGGGAAGGCCAAAGGGAAAAGTTCAAAAACACATCTATTCTCATGGCCAAAACAGTCTAGCAAAACACACTGTCTCCCAGGGGCAATAGCAGAACGTAGCATTACCCCGAAAGACCCGAATTCACCAGTATAACCTTAGCAAAAATCGGATGAATCAAAACCGCGACACTTAGGTATCAATCCAACAAAATATGCAAAATATCCGTATGAGGAAAATGACAAAACTCTGATGAACAAAATCAAAGAAGAGGTAAATAAATGGATGTCCCATGTTCATGGATAGGAAGACTCAAGGATGTCAAGATGTCTGTTCTCCTCAACTCGATCTGTGAGTGCAAATTAAAACAACTGGGAGGAAACTCCACGTGCCGACGTTGGAACATTGACAGCATCGAACGCTGGCGAGGACATGGAACATCAGGAGCCGGGAGGAATGCAGGCTGATGGTTTCTTAGAAAACTAAACACTCTTTTACCGCCCGATCCAGCAATTGCACTCCTTGGTATTTACCCAAAGGAGCTGAAAACCCATGTTTGCCCAAAAACCTGCATACGAATTTTTACAGTGACTTCATTCGTAATTGCCAACACTTGGAAGCCACTCAGGTGTCCTTCAGTAGGTGATGGATAAACAGTGGTCTTTCCAGACAAGGGGAGATTACTCAGTGCTGAAAATAACTGAGCCATCAACCCATGAAAAGTCAGGGGGGCACCTTAAATTATTGCTTACTACTTAACAAAAGCTTAGTACTAAACGTAAGAAGCTAATTTGAGAAGGCTACATTCTGTATGATTCCAACTCTGACGTTCTGAAAAAGATAGTGGAAAGATCAGGGGTTGCCAGGGGGGAGGGATGACCAGGTGAGGCACAGAGGATTCTTAGGGCAGTGCAAATACTCCGTGTGGTACTAAACTGAAGAATACATATCATGACGCGTCTGTCCAAAACCCACAGAGTGCACAACACCAGGAGTGAGCCCTGATGAGAGTAAGGGGCTTTGGGTGATGTTGACATGTCTGCGTGGGTTCATCACCTGTAACACATGGTCCCTCTGGTGGGGGCTGTTGGGGACGAGGAGCCTGTGCATGTGTGGGAGCAGGGGGTTATGGGAAATCTGTACTTTCCTCTCCATTTTGCTGTGTGTCTACAAACTGCCTCTGAAAATAAAGTCTAAATAATCAAATGAATTTAGAATGTTCTATCTCAGTTGGATCATGATGAATGACAGCAGATCCCTTCAACTGAACCAAGTTTTAGCCTGTAACCAAGGTGCTGTGCTGGGTGCTGAGTGTTACGGATTTAGGAGAACAGGACCGCACAGCCTGTGGCATGTGCTTCGTGGTGGCCGATCTGTAGAATGAGTTCTTTCCAGCCCCCGTCGGGGGGGGGGGGGAGCAGTTAGAAACAATTGTGTTCACTTGGAAGAGGCAAGAAGTTATGTTTCCAGTCTTGCCCCAGGCTGAGGTGGACCTCCCTGCTCTGTGTCACAATATAGGCCCCATGGACCTTTGTCATCTGGACTGGGCCTGTGGGGTATCTTGCTGGCTCACTCTTTTGATGACATCATGCTAATAAGACCTGAGGAGCATTGACTGGCAAGTGCTTTGGAGGCCTCGTAAGATGCGTTTATGCCAAAGGGTGGAAGAGAAATGGTAGTCTCAAGGGTCTGTCTCATAGCTGGCGATTTGAGAGGTTCGGGGGTCTGGGCATGCCAAGACATTGCCTCTAAGGAGTAGCGGAAGTTTTGATGCCTTGCCCCACCTCCTGTGATGAGCAAGGACGATGCCAGGTGGGCCTCACCGATTTTGGAGGTTGTGTGCATCTTACTTGGAATGTCCCTGTGTCAGGTGATGCAGAAAGCTCTTAGTGGGGCCGGGGCGCAGGTGAGCTCTTCATGCTGCAATATGACCACTGCCCTGAGGGTACCCCTGGGAGAAGGGGACACCACACGGCATCTCTGAGAACTCTAACATGGGAGCAAGGGTGCGCCATCTGGAGCACAGAACCACTCAGAGCGCAGCGTCCGTCACGGTGCCGGGCCCCGGTGGAGAATGAGCCACTGGCCACGAGACCCTAGGTGACTCTGGGACCTGAGTCGCCCACCACGAGCCACGTGTTACAGGGTCCTCACCATGTAGCAAGGCGGGAGAAGGAAGTAAAAGGCGCAGATATCGGAAAAGAAGTAAAGCTGTCTTTTGCCTAGATACATTGCTCACCTACATAGAAAATCCAAAGGAATCCACAAAAGACCTTGTGAATTTGGCAAGGTTAGAAGACAGTTTAATAGAGAAAAATCAACTGCACTTGCATACATTAAGAATAAACAATTGGACATAAAAGTTTTAAAATACCATTTACGGTAGTCAAAACTAACACACCCAGGAATAGATCTAACGAAGGCTATGGAAGCCCTTGCGCTGAAACATTGCGGAGTATAATTTAAAAGACCCAAATCCATGTTCGTGGAAAGGAATTCATATTTTGATGATTTCTGTTGTCTTTAACTCGATGCATAGATTACTGCAATTCCTATCAAAATTCCAGGAAGCTATGCTGAAAAAATAGACGAGATGATTCCAAATTTACACGAAAATTCAAAGGATCTAGGAGAGGAAAAAACAATCTTTCAAAAGAGAGAGCAGGATCGGAAGACTTGAACTAATTGGTTTCAAGACGGCTCACGAAGCTGCGTTACCGAAGGCAAAGACGCGACAGGGAGGCGGCCGTGACACGGGGGAGAGGCCAGAAGCAGGTCTGCTCTGATGGTCAGTGGCAAAGCGGCCGCCCCAGTCAGGTGGGAAAAGGCGAGTCTGTTTAACAATCGTTGCTTGAACAACTGGCCGTCAGCGTGGAAAAAAAGCAAACCCTGGCTCTTTTCCATCCATGCACAAAATTAACATCAAGTGCACCATGAACCCCTCCACACAAAAGCTGACACCGCAAAGTTTCCAGAAGAATCTTCCTATGAAGATATCAATGTCAGCAAAGGTGTCCTGGAGAGGTTCCCGACAGCACGGACCACGAGAGAAGCCGCAGGAGCTCACCAAAGGAAAAGACCTGCCCTTTGGAAGACACGATTAAGAAAATGAAATGGTAAGCTGCGGGGAAGGAGAAAAACGCTCACCACTCTTCCGGCAGTATCCCGAATCTATAAAATAACGACCATAAATTGACAATAAAAAAGAGGACAATCAAGGAATAGGAGCAAATGCTTGAGCCGACAAGTCTCACAAGAAGACTCACACGTGGCCAGTCTGCACGTGAAAAGATGCTCGATATCATCGGTCATCGGCGAAAGGCAAATGAAAACCAAATCACGTGCGCTGTCACACCCACTAGACAAGACAACACCAGACATCGGTGAGGCTGTGGAGGGACTGGGACTCTCGGATGCTTCTGGTGAAGATGTAAAATGTTAGGAGCACTTCAGAGAGTTTTGTGGCATCTTATAAAGCTGAAGGGTTACGGTGGGACCCCATGATTCCCTCGTAGTTATCTTCCCAAGAGCAGTGAACACGTGTGTCTGTGCAAGGCCACGTGTAGGAAAGTCTATTACAGCCTTATTCATAATAGTCCCCAACGGGAAGGTCCCTTCACAGCAGATGATAAATAGATTGTGATCTATCCGTACAAGGGAAAAAGCACCAGCAAGGAAGACAGTGTCCCCGCGTCCCCAGGGCAACACGCGTGACCATCAAGAGTGTTAAACGAAAGCAGCAGACACAATAGGGAATATGTCACGCAAACACCTACAAAGCTGGTCTGTGCTGACAGTCCGGTGGGGGCACTGACCGGCTGGGGGCACAGGGCACCTGCCACCGGATGGGGATTCCTTTCTCATCCCCATGTCTGCTGCAGGAAAAACCCAATCAGGACAGGGCTGCTGTCGGGACAAAGGCCACGTCTCCAAGGTGGCCCACACGGCCCTGTCCAGCCTTCTCTGGAAGAGCCTCCCTCCACCCACCTTCCACTTCTGGATTCAGACCCTCGGCCCCCTCAGCTCCCGTGTGCGTCTCTCCTGGTGTCCGTGAGCTCACGGGGCGGACGGCCTCCGGTCATCCCCGTGACCCCAGCGGCCTCCAGACGTCCCCCACGACCCCAGCGCACTCAACCGTGCCGGCCTGGGAGCCAGGCCGACCCCTGCCCTACACAAGGTCACGGGCTGTGGGTGTCCACCTCCGCTTGAGGCCCTCCTCCAGGGGCTCTTAGGACCGGTGAGGATGTGGAGGCACGGGTGCAGCTGTGATCGAGTAGAGCCGAGGCTGCATGTTCCAGAAGTCTTAGGAGAAGCTAAGGGCGCCTGGGCAGAAACCCCAAGTAAGGGGGCAGTTAAGGGCCAGAGGGCCAGAGGGGGCCAAGCCAAGAACAGGGAGGGGTCGGGGTGCAGAGGCCACGCTCGGATATGCATCTGAGGCCCCCAGACTCTCAGCACACGTGGAAGCCCGTGTGCCTACGTCGTGACCTTCAGTCTTCCCAGGTCAAGCCCTGGCTGTGTGCTCCAGTCATGTTGGTGCCTTAATCTCTGTGACTCTGATCACAAGTCACGAGTAATAAGCCCTGTGCGTCATGGGGGTTGCCCTGGCGGTGTGGGGGTGTGGTATTTTGCAGGTGCGAGATCTGGGGCAGGGTGTATGGTGACAGGGCCCCTACACACTGTTTTCCAGCCCTGGGGAGGCCCTAGGCAAGGAACTGCCCCCAAGCAACCCCCATGAGGGCACAGTCAGGGGCCAGACTCTTCCGCCGCCCACCCTACACACAGTGAGGACAGATGACCGACGATTCTTTATTGAGTGTCCACCTGCCAGGGGCCTGTGGGGGTTGCAGCTCATTTGGGAGGTGCCGTGGGTCCCGAGCCCACATGGTCCGCTTCCAGGAGGTGCCGCTCGAAAGGAGGACTTCCTGGGGCCGGGACGGCAGCCTTCCTGCCCCCGGGGGCCCTGACCGACAGCAGAGTCTGTTTGCTCCTGGTGCCTCCGGCCGGCCCCTCCGGGAGGGCGGGACACAGGCAGCCAGGTCACAGCTTGTTTCGGGAGCAGCGCTGCAGAGCCTCCTGTAGGGCCTGGATCACTCGGTCCACGTTCTCCCGGGTGGCGTTGCAGCCCAGCAGGCCGATGCGAAGCACCTGCAGGGTGGGGGAGGGTCCGGGGCAGATGTGAGCCCCGCCCTGAGTGAGGTCTAGGCAGAGCCAGGTCCCCCCCCACCCCGGCTCCGAGAGCTTCCCCCAGTTATACAGGGAGCCCCCCTCCCTCCCAGACCCAGGCAGGGGTGGCTCTCTTCCCTCTGCACGCACAGAGCTCCAGAAGGAAGGTCAGGATGACGGTCAGTTACAGGTCACTCAGAATCGCCCACTCAGTGGGCACAGCCAGACCCAGGCCTGGCGCCTTCAGCCTGGTCTGCCCGCTCAGAGGGAAGGACATTCTGGGTGGAATTGGAGGGGCCACACCCCACAACCTCACCAGGGCGAGGGGGCGAAAGGGGGCAGGAGAATTCATTCGCCCGGCTCCCCCTGCAAAACCCCTGGGGTTCAGAGAAGGATGTTCCCGTATGGGTGCCCCTGCCGTCCTGGGGAACCGATGACCGCCGACCTCGGCCTGGGCCTGGCGCATGTGGCGCTCCATGTGGGGGTGGAGAATGTAACTTCCGTGGCAGGCGTGGCCAGCCCTCACCCCTGGCCACTCAGAGCAACAGCTGGCCCCTTACCTTCCCCATCGAGGGCCCAAGGCCGCCGGTGATCTCGATGTCAAAATGGTCCATGACATAGTTGACGATGTCCCTCCAGTCGTAGCCAGCGGGCACGGCCACCGTGGTGACAGTGGGCAGCCGGAGTGCCTGCGGGACAGGCCCAACTCAGCCTCCTCCACGACAGCCTACGGCCAGCACCACCTGACCTGGCCCGGCCAGCCCTGGTCTCAGGCCCCAGAGGGGCGGGCAGAGATGGGGGAGGGCACGGAGGGAGGCAGAAGGGGCCCAAAGACACGGGGGTCACCATCTCTCCTGTTTCCTACTGAAACCTGGACTGGCTGGCTAGTCGAGCGGACCCTCCGCCCTCCACCCCCGCCTGGCTGGACTGCCGGGGCTCCGGTGGCCATGGGCATCTTCCGGCTCAGAGATCGCCCATCATTACTTTAGGTGGGGAGGCTGTAGGGGAGAGTGGGGTCACTGAGCTAAGCATCCTAAGATCAGAGGCCAGGCCACTGTGACAGTGAAAATGACCACCCAGGTGACCCCAGGACTCTGTGTCCGTTCAGAGGGGGCTGGGTAGGAGCTCTCCCCTCCCCGACACCCTCTGCCTCTCCCCTCTCTACCCTGCCCCTGCCCTGCCCCCTGCCCTCTGCTCTCTGCCTTCCACCCCCCTCCCACTATCCCCCACCCCCTACCCCCCAACCCCCGCCCCCACCCCCTTCCACCCGCGCCCTGCCCCCCCAACCCCTTGTCCCCTACCTCCTGCCCCTACCCTCTGCTCTCTGCCCTCCACCCCTCTACCCCCGGCCCCCCTGCCCCCTGCCCCCTGCTCTCTGCCTTCCACCCCCCTGCCCCCTATCCCCCACCCCCTGCCCCCCCACCCCCTGCCCCCACCCCCTTCTACCCACCCCCTGCCCCCCACCCCTTGTCCCCTACCTCCTGCCCCCCTGCCCTCTGCTCTCTGCCCTCCACCCCTCTGCCCCCCGCCCCCTGCCCCCTGCTCTCTGCCTTCCACCCCCCTGCCCCCTATCCCCCACCCCTGCTCCCCCACCCCCTGCCCCCACCCCCTTCCACCCACCCCCTGCCCCCCACCCCTTGTCCCCTACCTCCTGCCCCCTGCCCTCTGCTCTCTGCCCTCCACCCCTCTGCCCCCTGCCACCCACCCCCTGCTCCCCACCCTCTGCCCCCTACCCCCTGTCCCCACCCCCTGCCCCCTGCCCTCTGCCCTCCTTACTGGATCCTTCACGAACAGCTGCAGGCCCAGCCCTGCAGGCGCCCATGCAGATATGCCGTCACCTCCCGGTGCTGCCGCCAGCTATTCTCCAGGCCCTGGGAGGGGAGAGGACACCCAGTGGGCAGGGCAGGGGAGGGCAGGGGGGTCCCTCCTTCGGTGGCGAGAGAGGGGAAACTGTGTCTCATCCATAGTGGGGGGCAGCTTCAGACTACGGAGGGGCTCCTCTCCTAGCCTGGACTCTGATCCCCATAGAGACCCCTGAGTCCCCAGATTCGGGGCCCCGGTTCTGCCCCAGGGGCCAGACCTGGAGCCACCTCGGGGCAGTGGAAATAGTCTGGGCCTGGGGGAGCAAGTGGGGGGCCCAGCCACGGGTTGGAGCCTTGTGGCCCCCGGAGGGTGTGAGGTGGGATCACCTTGCTGCAGGTGGGACGCTGGCCAGGGGAGAGAAAGGGGCTTCTGAGTCACACGCTGTCCTGTCTCCCGTCTTCCCCGTGCACGGACCCCACAATCCGCTGTCCTCACCCCTCTCAGCCACACGCCCCCATGGTGCGCGGCCAGCCTGGGTGCCGGTGACCCCCCCCCCTCCCCAGCTCACGGGACTCCTCAGCTCCTGCTGGCCGGGCCCTGGGGTGCCGGCTCCATGAGCAGGCACGGAAGGGCACACAAGGCCCACACAGCGTGCAGCCTCCTGGGGAGGCCGGCCACTCATGGCGCTCTTCCCGCCTCTGGGCTGCTGGCTGCAGGCTTCCCGGGAGACACCGGGATGACCCCGGCTATGCTGGGGGCAGTGTCTCCTGTCCTCTGTCCCGCAGGGCCCACACACTCTGTGCCCCGAGAGCGTGGTCATTGCACCGGACAAAGACACTCTCCTGGTCACACCCACGTGTCCCCGCTTGGCCCCTGCCCCACCCCGGGAGCTGGAGGGGGCTGCGGGAAAGTGCTCTGTCCCCCCCCAGGACCCCTCTGCCCGCAGCCGGCCCTCCCACCCCTCTCCCCGCGCTCCTGCACGCAGCCCACCCTCTGCTGCAACGCCCCCTCTCTCTGCTGCTCCGTGGACCCGTTCTTCCTGCGGTGCAGGCCGGGCCCACCCGGCAGACCGCCCGGCACTTAGAATCCCTCCCACCTGTGTCCTCAGAAGGGCTTGAGGGAGTCAGGAGAAGGGGCCTCTGAGAGGCCACCGGCCTTGGCACGGAGACTCCAGAGAGCTGAGAATGCTTCCCTCGGGGTCCTGCACCCGCCGAGTCCCTGCTCCACGCGGCTGTCCGCCCCACTCCCCTCACCTGTTCCGCTATGAGGGCCAGACTCTCTCTCAGGCTGTACAGGCTGACGACAGGGGTCGTGTGATGGTATCTGGAAGACAGGAGGGGACTTGGTCCAGTGTCACCGGGTGGGGGGTGGCCAGGCCCCCTGACAACGGGTCTAGCCACTTCCCAGGGGGCTGCTGTCTGGCTTGGGGGTACGGACTCAGCTGGAGAGGCAGCTAGGGCTGGGGAGAGCGAGGCTCAGGGCAGGGACACTGGCCCGATCACCTAGGGCTGGCTCCCCACCCAGCCTGTCCTTCCCGAGAAGCTGCTGTGCCCACTGAGTAGGGCACACTTCCCGGTCCCCTAATCCCTGTGTGGGTTACAGCGAAAGCCTTTTCACAAGGAGCCCCTGGCTGAGCCCCTCTTTTTGAGAGGCGGGTAAGCCGAGGCCCAGGAATGGGAAGGTGTCTCAGGGCCAGGCCCGGAGCGTCCAGAGGTTCCCTGGGTCTGGGAGGACGGGGCCCGGGGCAAGGGTGGTAGGGGCTCTGCTGCTGGACCTGAGCTCCCAGGCCAGGGAGGGGTGGGCGAACCGAGTGGGGGCATCGATGGCCTGACTCTGGTGAGTCCTGCGGCTACAGCTGGGGCGTGGGCCCCGAACCCAGGGTGTAAAGCTGACGAGAAGCTGGGTGTAGAGAGAGGTCACCCCCACGCCCCGCCACCAGATATGGCCCTGGCCCCGGCCCTGCGGTCCTCACATCCTGGGCTTGCCGTCACAGCCCCAGATGTTGGCCAGCCACTTCATGTCCAGGTAGAAGGAGACGGGCTTCGTCTTCCGAGTGTAAATCTTATTTCTGGGAAGGAAGGAGCTGCGTGAGTGCCCGCCTGTCCGGCTGGAGCGCCTGGGGGTGGTCTCGTCAGGCTAGCCTGCTCCGGGGAAGCGAGCCAGAGGGGCAGGTGCCCCCAGGACCCCTGTGTTTGTGCTCAGGCCCAGGTAGGGTGTGTGTCTTCCCAGCCGCTGCACCTCGGGGGGCCAGGCATGGCTGGGGACCTCGGCTCCTCTCCTCCCAGGCCCCAGGAATGCAGCCGATCTTGAAGCTTTAAATACACCTGTTCTCCAGACGGGCGTGACAGACAGGGCCTCTACCCGAGCTCCATACTCAGACCACCAGCCGCTTCCTGGACCTTCCCGCAGGCGGCCACAGACGACCCCTGACCCCATCCGAGACTGTCTCGGTGCCGCATCCCTGGGCCCTCCCCCATCCCGGCCTGGCCTGGCTCAGGGGCTGGACACTGGGGACCGGGGGCACCGGGGCTGCTGGACAAAGGTGGTCCACACCCGCCCCGTCGAGCAGCTCGTGCGTCAGCTCCTGGGCGCTGAGCCAAGGGTGGAGGCATGGCAGACAGGCACTGGATCCCCAGTCCTTGGCTCGAGGCTGGGGGACTTCCAGAATGCCAGGCCCTGCACCCTCACACACAAGCCCAGGCTCCATGAGGAGAATCTTCTCGAGGCCAGACTGGCCAGGCCACCAGCCTCACACCGGGACCTCACCGTGCCCTGGCTACCCCCTGCCCTATGAACTCAGAGCTTGGGCACATCTGTCCAGGGTGGGCACCTGTCCAGGGTGGGTGATGGACAGGCCAGAGGTGTCTCTGAGCACAGCCCCTGAGCCCTCCCTCTCTTGCTCTGACCTCCCGCTTCAGGGGCCTTCCGGCCTCACTGCACATCCACCTTAGGTCAGGGGCCCAGGAGTCACCCACTTGGCCTTGTCACTGAAGGAGATGAGCGAGGTCCCTGGAGGCGAGTTCAGGACCTTCTGGGAGCCAGAGTACAAAACGTCAATGCCTGTGGAGAGGAGGGGCGTGTGCTCCTGGGGGCCAAGCTCCGCCCCGGGTGGGATCATCGCGGGGGTGGGGAGGGTGCCCACCCAGACCAGACCCCAGCAAGTCGAACAGAAGTTTTGGGCAACCTGGGGCCCTGCAGCACAAGTGCTGTGTGAAGCAGGCTGGACGGTCTTGTAGGAGTGAGACCCTGACCTATGCGACGTGACGCCCTCTCCACGTAGATGGAGTGAAATTGCAGGCCACCCGCCTACGGTCGGCTCGGGTGGAGGAACCCACGCGTGGCGTCAGTGTTGTGAGCGAGCGTGTGGCAGAACACAGGACGAAACAGGTGTTCTTGCCACATCAGGCGGCCGCTGAACCGTCGCGAAAACCGACAAGGTCACCACCTGAGATTTACGCTCTAGGTGGCTGTGAAGGGTCTTGGCACAGCACAGGGTTCACGTCGACCGCCTTGCAGGCCCTGCAGCCGGGGCCTGAGGGAGCTGTGTGCACACGTCCCCAGCGGCCTTGTCTGTGCAGGAGCGCCCTCTGCAGTTTACTCCTGAAAGCGTCAACCCAGAAGGAGCCCAGAGGCCCACTGACAGGAAAAGGGTGAGCCTGGCGTATTCACGCAAATTCAATCCTGCGAACTGAAACTGACGGGTAAGGGCCTCGAACGCCCCGAGCGAGCGGCGTTCGCCGACACTTCCCTGAGGTCCACACCCTCCACTGAGGACGGGGAGGCAGGGACAGGGACGGTGCGGAGGGCGTCCCAGGTTCCAACCCTGGCTTCTCGGGGCTGCACTGTCACCTGGGATCTGGGCTGGAGCCTCCTCCCTGGCACCACGGGGACCGCCAGCCCGGGAGGCGCAGTGTGGGCATTCCGGGGACAGCCCTGTCCCCTCCCCGAGCCCTTCCTTTCGGAGCAAGGCTCTGAGGGCCAGCCCAGAAATCTCCCTTTTGACGGCCCAGAGCGCCCTGATAAGAAAAGATTCTGGAAGAAGCTTGCCCGATGAAGCGGGGGAGGCGTGGCTGTGGCCAGGCCCCACCCCCTGTGGATCGGGACTTTCTTCTGGGAGGAAACGCTGGGCCCGGAAGGCTTCTCCAGGCTGGCCGGCAAGGCGACCCTGGAAACAGTGCTTGCTGCATGTGACAGGCCGGTGGGGACCCTGAGGCCCGGCCTGACTGACAGGGGCCCTGACACTTCTCCCATCCAGCCCTGAGGGGCTCTGAGTGCGGCTCCAGACTCTGGGGGAGCTTCTCCACCTGCTCCCCGCATCGGGTCCGCAGAGACGCTGGGGTATTGACTAGTCCATGGGCAGGTCCTTCCTCGGCGAGGAGACGAGCATCCCCTGGGGTCCTAATCCGACGGGTGCGCTGCCCGCGGGCTTGTAGGCACTGCCTCGGGAGTCTTCCCCCCCAGGGCCCTCTGCAGCCTCCGGGCAGTGGTGGGGAGGGTGGCCGGGTGCAGGGGACACGCCTTACCTTGCTGGTCCATGTAGATGGGGGTCCCGCACAGGGATGCCACCGAGTCCACCAGGAGCAGGCAGTTGTACCTGGGGGCACAGGGCAAGACAGTGAGGCAGGAGAGGCTTCCTGGAGGGGCCGTGAAAGCCCGCACGGAAGCGTGGAGGAATTTTGGCCTCCCCCAGGGCGCCTCCTCCTGGAGGTTGAGACCTGCTGTGGACGGGCGTTGACACCCGCCCCTCAGCCCGCCCTGGTTCCCACACAGAGCCCGTCCTGGGGGTCTGGGAGTCGCGAGGGCCCGCCCCGGCGGCGTGTGGTCCTAGGGCGGCTGGGGCTCTGCGCACTCAGGCCCACAGGCCCGCGTGGGGCCCAGGGCTCAGGGACTGGTCCCTCTGGCAACAGCATGTTGGCCGTGTATCCAGAGCCCAGAGGGGACAGAGTCCAGAAACAGCTGAGCTGTAAACTTTGACTCTCTTCCACCTCCACACTTTCTTAGGAAACGAGAGAGGCATGGGGCCACCTGGCTGGCCCAGGCAGTAGATGTGTGGCTCTTAATCTCAGGGTCATGAGTTTGAGTCCCACGTTGGGCACCGAGGTGACTTAAAAAATTCTTTTGAAGCATAAAGAGTATCCCACGCTGGGCATGGAGGGGACAGGGGGGTGTCCTGAGGGTCCCAGCCCAGGCTTGGTTTACTGGACAGGACCCCGGGGGACGGGCTGTCCTGGCAGGGTGAGCCTGCCTGGCTGCGGAGAGCTCCCTCCTCCCATCCTGCGGTCAGCTCTCCAGAGCTGAATCCCACTCGACTACACCCGAGGTCCGGCCCGCCCCTTGCCGCAGTGGGGAGGCTGGAGGAGGGTAGTGGAGGTGGGAGCTCCTGGTCCTGCCCTCAGCTGGGTGGAGCCCACCCAGACGCAGTGCGGAGCGAGGAGGACCCCGGGACCGACTGCATCTCACTGTGCGTGACGGAGATAGGGGAGCCGGGTCTCCCCTGCTGCCCCCTGGCCCGGAGGGGCCTGCCTGCACCCCCACGCCCAGCCGGACTCTGAGATGTGCTTGACTCCGCCCCCCGGCACCGCCCCCTGGGCCAGGCTCACCTGTGGCAGAGCTCCCCGCAGCCATCCAGGGGCTGCAGAACGCCGCTGGAGGACTCCCCCTGGGTCAGGAACAGCAGCACCGGCTTGTGCTGGGCCAGGGCCTGAGTGGGACGGATGTGCCAGCTGTGGGCACAGCCAGAGGGGGTGGGCGCCTCCCCGTGGGCCCCCCAGCCCCTCCCAGAAAGACTTTCCCTGGCGAGGGCAGGGCAGGATCTGCCCCCCTAACACTCCTTTCCTCCCCGTGGATGGGACAGATCTGGGCGGCGGAAACTGGATGGGCCTCATGTGCTGAGCCCGCGTCTGGGCTCTGGGAGGTGGGCTGGTTCTGGGAGGAGAAGGACTTCCCCCCCCCCCCCCAACCCGAGACAGAGCCGGAATGGGCCCAGCCTCTCCTGCCTTGTCCTGTTGGGGCCCGGTGAGGTCAGCTGAGTCCCCAGGGTCTTGGCTGGTTGGGACGGACCTTTCCCGACGGGGAGGGCTGGCATCCTGAGTGTCAGGGCGTCCTGCTCCCACCTCCTGCCTTCAGCCCCTCTCGCCCAGCCCACAGAACCGGGCTCCTGACTCAGTTTCCCTGCCAGGCAGCCTCCCTATCAGGCTTCCCGCCAGCCCCTAAGTACTGGAACGATCCTCCTGTGCACGGTCCCCTGCTCCGGGGAGAGCTGAGGGTCAGCCCCAGTCTCCCAGCCCGAGCCCCCTCGGCCAGCCGGCCTCCTCCCCTCCCTAGGGCCAGCATGCCCCACCCTACCTCTTCCAACTCTTGCAGAGTGTAGTGGTTTCCAGGGTCCTTGATCATTGGGTGCACGCGGGCTCCTGGGGGCGGGGGCAGCGTGAGAGGTAAGCACCCTCCACCCCGGTGTGGAGACCGGGGGTCTGTGCTGACCGCCCCGGCCCGCGGCCGCAGGGAAGAGGAAGTGGGGTGTGCTCAGGGAGCTGAGGCTCCGGGGGTGCACGGGATGAGAGCGACCAGGCTCAGCTCCTCTGCCCCCGCCTCGGGCTAACCTCCCCGAGCCCAGCCGGGCTCCTCCCTCGGCCAGTAGACAAGCATTTGTACAAGGCCTGGTGGGTGGGCCGCGCCTCAGCAGCGTGCGGTGACGGGCTGATGGAGCAACGGACGGACGAGTGAGGCTCTGGGAAGTAGGCCTTCGTCCCGCTCTCCCTCTCGGGCCCCTGCGCCCCCCTGCACAGCGGCTCCAGAGTCGGTGTAGAAGGAAGGAGGCCGTGGGACCACCGAGCCTCAGGGGGGAGCCCAAGGCGGGGGTGCGGGTGGGGGCCAAGAAGGGTCTCGCCCGGGGTGCGCAGGGGTCAGGCGGGGCCTCTGGAACGGGGGAGCCTGTGAGGTCCGCTAGGGGCCCTGGCCTCTGCCCGACGCCGCCTCCCCTTGAAAACCGGCGTGTGAACCGAAGGGGACGGGTGAGGGGTGGGGGGCTGTCCATTAACCAGGACCGAGTGCGGCCATGTGTGGAGCTGACCGTGCAGGATGTTTCCAAAGGCCACGATCAATCATTAAACCCGCTGCACACTCCTGCTCTTGATTTCAGTCCCTCTTCAGAAAGTTTTTACTCTGGAAGTGAACACCTCGTCAGTGCCTCTGTTTACTTGGCCGCTCCTGAGAGGCGGCTGTTCCTGAGACCCTGGGAGGGGGTGTCAGCCTCCAGAACCCTGTCCTGTCACAGAGCAGAAGTGAAGCCCGGGGACCCTGGGGAGCTGCGGGGGCTGTCTCGGGTTTGTGTGGAAACCTGAGGCTTGCCCACATGCTCTGGAAACAGCTGTCCTCAAGCTCTGGGCGACTGGGAGACAGGGTCTCTCCAGCACCCCAGCGCCCACTTGGAGGAGGCGGCAGCGGGCCTGGCGGCTGTGGGTGCGTGAAGGGGACGGGCACTTACCCGCGGAGGGGCCACGGTTGGCGTCTGGGGCGTGTGCGGTGGGTCTGCCGGGCGGGAGGCAGGTGGGAGGCCTTGAGGAAGGATGGCTCGAGGGCCCACACCCCACCCTCTGCCCCGTCTCTTACCGATGCGCTCCCCGATGTCCGCAGCCCGCTGCCCCCAGATGCCGTTGACCCCGACCAGGAAGGGGTCCCCTGGTTCCAAGATGTTGAACAGGGCGGCCTCCAGGGCGCAGTGCCCCGAGCCACTGATGGCCAGGGTGAGGGGGTTCTTGGTCTGGAACACGTACTGGATGCCTTGCTTGATATCATCCATTATCTGGGGGCCGTGGGCACGCAGGTCAGACCCTACGCCTCTGACCTCTCCCCCCTGAGGAGGACACTCAGGGCACCCACTGCCACCACCTACGTGGCCTACCTGGAACATCTCTTTGTGCATGTGCCCAATCATCTGCTTCCCCCCGGCCACCAGGACACGCGGAGCCAGGTTAGAAGGGCCCGGCCCCAGCAGCAGCCGGTTAGGGATGGACAGGGGCCTGAGCAGGGCCTCCGGAGGGGCCACCAGCAGCTGGCCGGTGGCCATGGTCCGTGCCCAACCGGCCACCTGGGGCCCCAGGGTCGCACTGGCCCTGGCCAGCGCTCGGAACATTTCCCAGCTGGCCTCGAGCTGGTGTCCGGAGGCCGATCGATGGGCTCCCCCGCTGCACCCTCTCTGCCTTTCGTTGTTTGTCGCTGTTACCTGACCCTTTATCGACACTTCTCCTGCATGTCAGGGCTTGACAGCCAGGGTGTTGAACCCTCGGTCGGGGGAGGTTCCTTCAGAGTCCAGTCAATGAAAAACAGAGTTTGGCAAGCTGCCCTCTGCCCTCCGGCCCCTCCCAGCTCCTCAGCGGTCGGATGATGCCCGGCCCCAGCCGAGTGCATCCTGCTGGGCTCAGGGGTCCCCCGAGTTTTCCTTAAAGGACCAGAGAGCGGATATTTCAGACTTGGCAGGCCTTCTAGGCTGTGTTGCGGCCACTCAATCCTGCTGTGGCCATGCAAAAGTGACTAGAGTGGTGTTGCTGTGTGCCAATAAAACTTTATTTACAAATACGAATCGTGGGCCAGATTTGGCCCAGGGACCACAGTTTGCTGGCCTAAGGGACAGGCTTAATTTGGAAAATATATATGCCCCGTCTGTATAGACATACACACTCTCTCTCTCGCACACACACGCACACGCACATATACCCACCGAGGGCACAGTCATCCCTGATCCTTTTAGAAATAAGGGTCTCCTCGGCCTCTCCACTCCCGACGGCCCTGACGTTTGGTGTTCACTCACGTTCCCAAGGGCACATCTGTCTGGGAGTCCTCCGCTAGCTAAGTCGACAGGTGGTTAGAATAAATGCAACGCTCGACTACTTGCGGGAAAGGGAGCCAGGCCAGCCGGGCCAGAGGCACCCGTGCAGTGGAGCCCCAGGTGCCCTGGGAAGCCAGGAAAGGCCGGAGCCCGACCTGGTGCTCCCTGAGCAGCACCCATGCCTCGCATAGTTTTCGACGGGGCCTGGTGGGAGCACGTGGATTCCTGCCGTGTTTAGGGCTCTGACGCCGTGGGCCTCGATCGCCGGGGACCGGAAGCATCGGGGCTTCCGCAGGAGACTTCACAGCGACCGAGGAGGCGGCACCCTCCCCCTGGGGCCGGGCACGTGACCTCCCCGTGCCGGCTCGATCCCCGGCCCGGCAAAGTCCCTTCCTTCAGCTCTTGTGGATGGGTCTGGGTTTGTCTGGCATCCTGGGAGCCCCGGGGACCCAGAGAGCCGGAGCCAGGCTGGGCCTGAGCACCCGGGAACCTCCACAGCCTTCGGAAGCGGTGGTGGTCTGTCCATCCGACGGGCGAGGAAGCAGGCGCAGGAGCAGGCTCCACGCCCTGGGCAGAGAGCAGCCCGGGTGGCCCCAGGGAAGGTGCCGTCCCAGCCGGCCCGGGGCATGCCCGCCATGACAGTTGGCCTGGACTTCTCCAGCTCAGTGGGCCCTCCCTCTCCCCCTCCCCTCCCCTCCCCTCCCCTCCCCTCCCCTCCCCTCCTCTCCCTTTCCTCCCCCTCCCCTCCTCTCCTCTCCTTCTCCTTCCCTCCCTCCTTCCCACCTTCCTTCCTTCCTTCCATTCCTTCCTTCCTTCTTTCCTCCTGCCCCCTCCCCTCCCCTCCTTTCCCTCCCCCTTCCCTCCTCTCCTCTCCCTCTCCTTCTTCCCCTTCCTTCCTTCCTTCCCTCTTTCCCTCCTCCCTCCCCCCTTCCCTCCTTCTCTCCCTCCCCTCCTTCCCTCCCTCCCCTCCCTCTCCCCTTCCCTCCTTCCTTCCCTCCCCTTCCCTCCTTCCCCTCCCTCCTTCCTTCCCTCCCCTCCCTCCCCTTTGCCTCCTTCTCTCTCTCCCTCCTTCTCTCGCCCCTCCTTTCCCTCCTCTCCCTCCCCTCCCCTCCTCTCCCTCCCCTCTTCCCTCCTTCCCTCCCTCCCTCCCTCCCCTCCTTCCCCTCTCCCAGAGCACTCACTCTCCACCAGGACCCGTCTGGCTGCTCCAGCTGATGTAGTATCAACAAGAGGAAAAGTAGAAGCCCTAATAGGTAGGGGAGGAGTGGGGACTAGAGGAGTCCTGGGTGCTGGGAGCCGAGAGCCTGGAAGAGGGGAGAACCCCAGGGGGCTGCCAGGAGAAGGCCAAGTGGAGTGGGAAGCACTGGGGGCCTCGAGAATGGGGAAGGGTGCCGGTCCCAGGGCCAGGAGGGCAGCGAGGACGCAGGAGCCGAAGGACAAAGGTGGGGGGTCTACGCAGCTGGAGGCCTGTGTCAGGAGGACGTGTGCAGACCCCCTGATGGAGCCGGCATTCTCAGGTCCTGCCCCACCACAGCCTGGTGAGCCTGCGTAGCCCTGGGCCCCGGGAGTCACGGTGTGGTGTCAGCCCGGCCCGGCCCTGGTGAACCCTTCCTCTGCCCTGAGCTGGTCAGACAGGACACACCGCACCGTGCGCCTTTCTGCCCACTAAGAACAAGGACAGCATGCCCTCCCCGGGGCCGGGCACCCTCGGCTCAGCAGCTGCCCTGGCTCTTTCCCTTGGTGGCTGCACCCCTTCCTCTGGGCCCCCTTCCCTCCCGGCTGGGGGGCTGCACCACCCCCCCCCCCCGTGTCCTCCAGGCACACACACCCCTTCGCTCCAGTCTAACACGTGCCTCTGTGCTTTGGCACGTGCTGTTCCCTCTGCCTGGAATGCTTGTCCCTTTCTTTGCTCAGCCCTGCTTGCTCTTCTCTTGGGCTGTGGCCAAGCCTCCTGTCCAGGGAGTCATCTCAGCTGCGTGGGGTCCCCCGGACGCCCTTCCACCGAGCCGTGTGCCGCATGCCAGCCGGGTCACGCGGTCCGGCCCGCCCCACCCCAGGGAAGGACCCCGCTTTGTGCGGTGCGGCACGTGGGAGGCAGGGGGAAGCCTGGGCCTGGGAGGACTGGCCGGTTCGTCCCGGCAGGTGGGTGGGTGGGCACAGGCCAGGAAGCCAGGGGGGGTGTGCGTGTTGTTCCCAAACAGGAAGGAACCCTGTGCCAGCGACACGGGGGCGGAGGGGGGAGCTGTTGCAATCCAGAGAGGCGTCGCCTCAGGCCAAGAGCCCATTGGGAGCCGAGGGAGCCCGTGACGACAACCGGCAGCCGGCCAGGCAACCGACCTCTGTCTCCGGAGCCCTGGAGATAAGGGCCACCTGGCCAGGTGCGCCTCGACCTCAGCTCAACACCAGACCAAGCGAGGCACCCAAGACCAAGGACAGCACCCACCCCGGAGAGTGTGCCGGTCAGCCAGGGCCTGGGTGGGGTGTGGAGTCCTCCCCCCGGCGCCTGGGTGGTCCTCCCTGGCCAGCTCCCGGTCGGCCCAGGTGGTCTTGCGTCTCCATTCGGCCGTGGGCCCCTCGGGTGACGCCGTGATACAGCGTGACGCCGTGATGCTGTGTTTCCACCTCCGCTTTTCCACAGTGGACGTGAAAAGTGCAGGTGACTGCTTTTGCCTACGGGTCTGCTGCCCGCCGTGCCCCCGAGCTGCGTGAGGAAGGCAGGGCACGTGCCGTCTGTCCCCCGGCGCTCGAGGTGGACGATGACCCGGTCTGTGGGCCACACAGGCCCGCTCCCCTCTGCCGGCCGCCCGCTCCTGCCCGGCGTCTCCAAGATGCTGTTTCTCAAACTACGGCTAGAGCCAGCCTGCTGGGACACCCCAGGCCAGGGAAGGCCATCAGAGGCCCTGTGCTCACCTTCCCACAGACAGCCCGCCGGGTCCCAGGAGGGGGCAGGGATTGGCCTGAAACCTCTGTCTCAGCCCGAGGGGCAGGACTGTCCCCACCTGCTGTGAAGTGCGGCTTTCAGCTCGGCAGTGTCCAGCCCCAGGGGTTCGGGCCGTGACGGAGGGGTCTCTGCCCAGTATGTGTCATACAGAGCCTGCCCCACTGAGAGGCCCCTGAGAAGACACTGTGTCCCTGGGTGATGGCTTAGTTGTGTGGCAAGAGGCGCCACAGGCCCGTCTTGACTGTCTGCTGGCGGTGCCCCCTGCCGCCCCGCTGAGCTGCCTCCCTGGGGCACAGGGCGCCCTGGGGTGCGGGACACAGGGGTCCGAGAGTGAAGGACGTGCACCTGCAGGGCAGACCCGGGAGCCCAGCCCCGTGCGGCAGCGCTGAGACGTGGGGACGGCCCACGGGCTTCAGCCCTGTGCCCGGGAAGGCCGGGAAATTCGGCGGCCGCGGCTCCTCTCCCGGGCAGCCCACCGCGTCCTCACCGCTGCCCGCTTGTCTGAGCGCCGGCTCCCCAGGTCACCCCCGTCCCCATCTCTCTGCGCCTCCGAGGCTGCACACGGGCTCCGATGCTCTGCCCACCCTGGACCCCGGGCTCTCCCTGATTTCCCCCCAAAACACCACCCACTTCCCGTGCTGCCCCTGGTCAGCCTGAGCGTGCTGGGTGAAGCACCCCTTCCAGGGTAAGGAGGGGGACGCATGGGGGTGCCCCGAGGGTATGGGCACAGCCTCTAAGTTCTGGAAGGGCTCAGGAGTTAGAATTTCATGGATTCGTCTGTTCCCCAGGCTGCACCGAGCTGGGTGAGGTTGGGGGAGCAGGGGTAGGGCCCAGCTGTGCCCTCCGGGGACCCACTGCTGGTTCTCAGAGAGAGAAGCCTCCCGGCCCCATCCTCAGGACCCTTGGGGGCCCCGCCACAGGGCTGTGAACAGGCTCAGGGTGGGGCTCAGAGAGGAGGGGCCGGGCCCTCTCCCCTGGAGGTGGGGGGCCCGGGCAGGTATCTGCAGTCACCTGCAGCCTGATCAGTGTCCTTGTCAAGTGTCCTCATCCATAAGTCAGGGAAGGCACCAAGGGCCACAGGGACCAGGGGAGACCAGGGTGCCAATTACTACAGAGCCTCTGGGCCCCCATCACACTCCTCTGGCTCCGGGACTCAGACTTTTAGGGATTTAAGGCTTCTATGAGCCTGAGAGATATGCCTACGTCAGGACGACCCAGCAGCACTCTCCCGTCTGAGATGAGCAGAATCCAGGCCAAAGTCGGGGGACGCCGCTGGGGCTGGCCCCACTGCCCAGTGCCGCACCCAGGCTGCCACTCCCACTGCTGGAAAATTCTGCCCTGGTGCCAGGGAAACAGATCCCAGCGGTTTCTGGCTGTCGTAGATTGGATGGGGTCCTCCCCAAATACATGTGCTAGTCCTGGTGAATGTGACTTATAACAGGGTCACTGCAGATGTGATCAGGTTAAGATGAGGCCACACTGGAGTAGGGGGGACTGCAATCCAATGGCTGCTGTCCTCACAAGGAGGGGGACGTTCAGGCACAGACACAGAAGAGGCCACGTGACAACGGAGGCAGAGATGGGAGTGATGGGGCCACAAGCCACGGACTGCCAGCAGCAGAGACGCTGGAAGATGTACGTGGGCAGGAACCTCTCCTACGCTGGCCTCCAGGACAGAGACAATAAACTGTCATGTCTGAGCCTCCCCGTTTGAGGTCATCCGTTACGGCAGACCCAGGGCACCCACACATCGTGTCCAGGAAAGGGTTGACCAGCAGGCCCCGCTGCCCTCCTCGGGAACGCCCGCCCGCCAGGTGGCCCGCGGCTGGAACTCGTGGATGAGAGGACCTCGCTGCCCCCTGACGTCTGTGCGGTCTGTGCGGTCTGTGCGGCGTGGTTCGAGCTGAGCACCCGCTTCCGCCCGGGCACCCGGAATCTACGCCAGGCCCAGGGGGCCCCGTGCCCAGCCCCCGATTAAAACCCCGGGCGCTGCGTCTCTCACAGGCACCTGGTGGTGGCCTGTGTGAGTGCACAGGGAGGGCGCCCGGGAGCTCGGGCCTGCTCCCCCGACTTCTCCCTTCCTGCGCGCCCTACCATTTCTGTGTTGTGAATCCCAGCTGGGAGCACGGCCTGTGCTATGTCTCGGGGGGCCCCCGTGAGTCACCGAGCCAGGTGGTTTTGGGGACCCCAACAAGTATGTGCAATTGACTTTTTAAACCTCGGGAAATTGAATGCTTTCCCTTAGCACCCACAACCGTGTGAACAGACCCACATTTCTGTCCTCCACGCGACAGACGTCTGCCTCATTTCTTCCGGAAACATTCTGGGAGAGGTTCTGGGATTTTGCGTCACCGGTTCGTATTTTTGTTTATTTAGCACCATTCACGTGCCTTCTGTGTGTCAACCACACGAGAATGAACAATTCTGAACAAGATGCTGGAGCCGAGTGGCCTCGCTGCTGCAGGGCGCGAGCCCGGATGGTGCAGGGCCTGCGGCCTCAGGGAAGTACCCAGGGTAGCGAGCACACGCACTCCGGGTGGGAGCGACCGGCCGGGAAACTTTCTGGCAGGAGCACGTCTGAGACAAGATCTGACAGGGAGAAAGGTTAACCGGGGCTGTAAAGGCGGGGTGCAGAGTGGGCCAGGCCCGTGGAGCAGGGCACAGTCAGGAACAGAGGGAGGCCCTGCGTGGTTTCTCCGGAGAGCCCCACGGAATCACGGACTTTACCTATGACAGTCACAGATCACAGCAAGGAAAGTGCTTCGAGAGTCGGCCAGGAAAGGGAGGTGCCTCTTCCCGGGCAACCTCCTGTGTCTGGAGGGCACAGTGTCCCAAACATGAGTATCAGAATGCCCAGACTTTCTGGTTCCGGAAGACTGGGGTAGGCCCGAGAATCCGCATTTCAGCAGGGAGCCCGAGAAGACCAGGCTTCTCAGTGGGTATGTCTGGGGTCAGAGGTCATTCAACTCCAAAAGCCTGTGCTTGGACCCCACCTTGCCCAGGGAGCCACTGGGGGACGGGACAGAGGTGAGAACACCACACGTTGGCCCCGCGGGAAACAGCGACACCCAGTGGCCAGACTGAGGCCCCACGGGGAGCTTGGAGAAAGCCGCGTAGAGGGATTGTTGCAGGTGGGGCAGAGGCGAGCCTGGGGGTCTGCGGGCACGGGTGCAAGCTGGGCGGAAGGTCTGCGTGGGTGCACGTCGGTCCCAGGTGGTAGCTGGATGCTCACTTTCCTGCACGAAGAATTTTGAGCCCGGCCGTGCTCTGGGTGTGAGCAAAGAGACAATGACTTCTGTGGCCGGAGCCTGCGGGGACTCACGGCGGCAGTGACCGCTGATGCAAGCAGGAAGGCTGCAGACAAGGCCTGGGGAGACGTGGGGGTGATGTTGGGACCCCTGACAGGAAGCTGTTCTCACTGCCTGGCCAAAAGCGTGGGTCACAGAGAGTTCTGGGGGGAACCGGGCCCCCCTCTTCTGCTGCATCCATCTGGGAAGGGTTGAAACCAAAAGCCCAGGTGGGAAGTAGGTTCCGGGGTGTTCTAGAAGCACGGGCGGTGGGTGGGTGGTAGTCCTGTCCTTATATTTTACAGAACTGAACTCAGCCAATCTTTGAATCCCCTGGAAGAAAGTCTGCTGCTATTCTGTTTACAGATGAGGAAACTGAGGCATGGAGCAGTTCACCCCCCTGGACTGAGCTTTACTGGGCCACTGGGCCGCCGTGGGCTTCCATTCGTGGTGACCGGCAGGGCTCCTTGTCCCCGGCCCCAGAAGACCATGCAGAGGAAGAAAGCTCTGGGCCACTCTCAGGTACATGCTTGCCATCAGGGCTCCAGCTGGGGTCTCCCCAGGAGTTGGGCCCGTCTGCTCCAGCTGGGCCAGGGCCCTGGGCCTCCGCGGAGGGAGCCAGGCAGAGGCAGCTCCGGAGGCAGTCGGGGCCCGAGTGCTGGCTCACGCACAGCACGTCCCTGTTGGGAGGGCTCCACTAACCCTTCCTACCACTTCTAGATGTGTTCTGGGTCTTACCTCTTTCCCCCCTTGTTCCCAGAATGTGGCTCAGACCCCGAGGTCACTGGGGTCTCGTCCCATGCATACCTGGCAGAGGAAGCTTGCTCTAGCAGGGCCTGCACAGGCCACGCCCTGGGCCCTGAACTCCCCGGGGGGACCCTGGTCTCTGCTCCACCGTGGCCCGGGACGCCCCTCCACATGGCCCCCGCCGTTTCGCCCACGTTCCCCCAGCGAAGGCACCTGAGTGGGGCCCCCGGCCACTTCCAAGGAGGCCTGAATCCCCGGGCAAGCAATGCGGGGTGCGGTCCGCTCACACCGGCTCCCCGAGAAGGCTCAGCAAACAGCACCGTCACTGTCGTCGGGACTGGCCTCCTGGCTCCTTCACACATCCTCTCGAATAACCAACGAGAAAGGAATTGATCCTCAAGCTCCTTCCTCCAAGGTCAGCCTCCTTTCTGCCAAGATCTAAGAAAAGATTTAATTTCAGTCACTTCTGCTGCCAGTTTTCAATTCTGCAATGTCATCTTCCGAGCCGCGCGTCTGAATTACACCCTGTGCACCCTGGGCGCCGCGTCGTCTTGGTTGAGGCGAGCAGAAGACCCTCCGAGGGAGCCCCGTGTGCCGAGGAGAGGGGCGTCGGAGGCCTTTCACACACAGCTTTGTCTGTGCAGAAGGGGTCCGTCCCGAATGATCGACAAGCACATTATCACGTGCAAAACAACACAGATTTGGGGGCCACACAGGCAGGAAGATCCTGACAGCCAGACACACGGACGTCAACGAACGACCTCTGAGTACGAAAACTGTGTCAGGGACGTGGCCACGGGAGTGCCTGGGAGGGGAAGGGGCTCCTGGCGGCCCGAGAGTAGCAGGTGCTGCACGCGCTCGTGAACAGGAGCAGGACGGCCGGACTCCTGTGGGATGTGCATGCGGTGGCCGCTGCAGCCACGGAGCCTGACACGAGCCGGACACGAGCCTGATGCAGCTTCGTGATCTAAAACGACAGGGGAGGGGCGCCTGGGTGGCTCAGTCGGTTGAGCTTCCGACTTTGGCTCAGGTCGTGATCGCGCGAGACCTTGCGTGATCTCGCGTGAGTTCGAGCCCCGCGTCGGGCTCTGGGCTGACGGTTCAGAACCTGGAGCCTGCTTCAGAGTCTGTGTCTCCCTCTCTCTCTGCCCCTCCCCCATTCATGTTCTGTCTCTCTCTGTCTCAAAAATAAATAAACATTAAAAAAAATTTTTTTTTTAATAAAACGACGGGAGTTGTTCACACCTTCGCGGAATAGAAGCCAAACACCTCTGCAGACGTTGTAAACATTTCCTCCTCTTTGGATATTTCTTGTCCTTGAAGTGTTGCTGGTTGATTCTGTCACATTCGAGTTCCAGATTTTGATGTGGCCCCACATCTGCTGGGCTGGTCCTTCACGATGTCTGGATACCTTATGCTCCAGTTTTCCGCCCTCATGATCTGGTGCCCTGCCAGAAGCCCTTTCCTAATACCATCCCGCAGGGGATTCAGATTTCGGGAGGACATAAACATTCAGTCTATTAGCTCCTGTGAGAAAATCTTGGTAATTAACACTTGCTTAGAAAATTACCAATTTGGGCGGCCGGGGGGGGGGGGGGCGCCTGGTTGGCTCAGTTGGTTGAATGACTGACTCTTGATTTTGGCTCAGGTCATGATCTCATGGTCCCTGGGATCAAGCCCCGAGTCAGGCTCTGAGCTGATAGTGAGGAGTCTGCTTGGGATTCTCACTCCCTCTCTCTCTGTCCTTGCCCTGTGCACACGTGCTCTCTCTCCCCAAATTGATAAATTAGTAAATAAATAAATAAAAAGAACGAAAGTTCATTCCTTTGTTTTCAGTGTAAATCCACGACCCTCCCCCGCGGTTAAAAAAAAAAAAGATTACCAATTTGTTTAGATTTTCACCTTTTATATAAAGATTTAAAGTGCATTTGTTGTGTAGTTACATTTTCTCCTTTTCAAATAACTAAGCCTTTTTTTTTTTCCCCCTGAGTCTGGATTTTGTTTATTTTCTCCTCCATAACTCCAGGTTTTACCTTATCTCTTGAAAACTCTGCTGAACTTTGTTGTTGTTACTTCCCATCTGAATTCTGGGGTTGAATATAAGTCAATCATTTTCAGTCCTTCTTGAATTCTTATCAGGGGGGCCTGGGTGGCTCAGTGGGTTGAGTGTCGGACCCTTGACTTCTGCTCAGATCATGATTTCACACTTCGTGGGATCGAGCCCCGTGAGGTTGAGCTGGAGCAGGGCTCTGTGCTTCGTGGAGCCTGCTTGGGATTCCCTCCCTCCCTCTCCCCTTTCCCTGCTTGCGCGTGCCAGCGCAAATTCTCTCTCTCTCAAAAGTAAATAAACATTAAAAATAGTTCTTATCAAAGCATTTAAGGCTTGCGTTTGTGTCCCTTTATTTAAGTTTATTTCTTTAGAGAGAGAGAAAGAGGGAGGGAGAGAGAGGGAGAGAGAGAGAGAGAGAGAGGGAGAGAGAGAGAGGGAGCATGTGCCAGCAGGGGAGGGGCACAGAGAGAAGGCGAGAGAGAGAATCCAAGCCGGCTCCGTGCTGTCAGCGCAGAGCCTGACATGGGGCTTGAACTCACGAACCGTGAGATCAGAACCTGAGCAGAAACCAAGAGTCAGACGCTCAACTCACGAGCCACCCAGGCGCCCCTCATTTGCTTCTTTTAACACGGGGGCTGCATCGGACTGACACCAATGAGGACCCCCTCCTTCACCCCTACCTGGAGTGCCATTTCACTTCTGTCTTCTCCTTTAGCCAAATACATTTTTCATTTCCAAAGTGCTTGATGTTTTCTCCTTGGGCTGTGTTTTTCTGGTTTGCTCTCTTTTTTATTACCTTGGACTCAGAAAAAGATGACCTATACAACTTCTTCTGTGAATAATTTACTGACGTTTGAGGGGGGTGGGGCTCGAGGCCTAACTGAAATGCTGTCAGTGTTCATGGGCTTTGGTGAGGGTCCCGTCAGCGGGCTCGCGGAGTCTGCAAAGGGCATTCAGTCACCGTGGGCAGGGCTACGGGCCCCCTGAGTTGGGGGTGAGTCCCAGGCGTCAGCGGCACTGAGAAGCCTCGCCGGTCCTGGAGGGTACAGGGCGGGGGCCGTACTGGAACCCGGAGTAGGCTGTGGGGGGTCCAAAGCCCTCAACGAGCATGGCAAACCACTAGGGGTGCTCTGAAAAGGCGGAGACGAGGGACACCTCCCTGCACCTGCCCCCCGCCCTCTCCTCCTGCCTTCTGATCTCCTGCTGGACCCTTCCACTGGCTGAAACCAGGGAGGTCAGAGGACCCAGAGAGGTCAGCCCCCGGGGACAGAGCGGGCAGAGGCTGACTGGGGAAGCAGGGGCCAGGTCTGGAGGGGGTCCTCACCCTGCATACCCCCAGGCACGGCCGTGACAGGATGTCCCCTGCCTCGCTATAAGTTCCTGTGGAAGGGCCTGTCTTCACTAAGACTGCTCAGGCCCAAGCCCTCAGCAGCATCGGGTGGTGTGCTGAACGTTCTTTGCATACGGGACCTCTGACCTCCAGGCTCTGTCTAGTGCCCGGCTGCTGCTCCCCCGACCCCCTCCCCACCCCCCCTCGGCTTTCCCTGCCAGCAGCCGAATCCGTCCTGGAATTTTCCGGGAGCGCTCAGTCTGCTTTCTTCCCCACCCACCCCCCCCCCAACCCTACTCAGCTCTTTGCGGGCAGTGGGGCGTCCTGATGTAGCCCCACCTAACAGACGGCATCTTAAGGACACAGAGAAGGACAGCCCTTCCTCTTCCCTCCCCCTGCAAGCCCCAGACACAGCTCAGAACTTGTAGGGTCTTTGTGGATGTGCAGGGGAGGGACAGGGGAGCTCCAGGTGGGGACTCCGATTGACCTTTAGGGACCTCCTTCTGGTCTGGTCACACGAGGAGCCCCCAGAAGCAGCCGTTCTGTGGACACGGTCCCCCCACAATGGGCTCTGGCTCAGCCCAGCTGCCAGCTGCTGCCAGCCAGACACTGAGTCAGCATCTGGCCCGCAAACAGAGCCCAGCAGAGCGGTCCACACGCGGTGCAGGGCCCCTCTGGGCCTCCCGGGCCAGAAGCTCAGGGGCCCGTCCACTTGGGACCTTGCCAATCTCCACCCGGTTCTGCTCTGTCCCACCCACGGCTCCAGGCTTCCGAGTCTGACACCCAGCAATGCCCGTCTCCCTCAGGCCATCTCACTCCTTCATAAAATGGAATATAACGTTGGTCCTACCTCCTGGGTGATTCAGCAGTAAAGTGAGAGCAGGTATTGCAGAGGGACAGGTGTGTTCTTCCAAATACAGATTCCTCCCTGCTGGCTGGGAGGGTGCTGTGAACCAGAGCCTCCATTAATTAAGGCCCGGACTGGGTACCGCGAAACCTGCTTCCTACCATCCCCCAAGGGCTGCCTCAACCCCTGGGGCTCTGGCCCCCGAGAAGCTCCTGGAGTCCGGGAATGAGCTTTCAGCCAAGGGCCTGCCTGGCACTGGCTTCACGCACCCCGACCCTCAGGGGCCTTTTCAAGTTTCTCAGCCTTGGTTTCCTCCTGGGCACAATGGGGCTGACAACTGTGCCTCCCTATGCAAGACAGCAGGAGTAAACCAAGCTCGTTATTCAAAAGTCAGCACTTTGCAAATTCTGATGCAGGTGCTGGGAGAATTAGGGACAGGTGTCTGGGGGCTGCCCCTCGGCCTTCCCACATGCCCAGCCTCGGGCTGCCCTCAGACCAGCCTGGTGGACGGTCGCAGCCCTAGGACGCGAGTCTGTGCTCGGCTCCTGGGCCCCAGCCCCACTGCCTATGCTGGGCCAGTGCCCCGGGGCTCTGCCGGGCCTCCTTCCACCGCACCCAGACCAGTGGCTCCTGTTCACTCACCACCCCATCTCTGCCGCCCCACAGAGTGAGGAAACCTGTCCACGGCTCTGGGAGGTTCCTCAATGCTCTGCCCGTGTGCTGGCCTGCCAGCCTGGGGAGTCCGTGCCCAGACAGCCTGGTTCTCAGCTTACACACTACACTCCGTGTTGGCTCGTTTGTTTTACTTTTCTCCAAACCCAAACAAGGGTACAATCCCCACTTTAAACACAAGGGCCTCAGACTCTCAGGGGATGGAACCAATGAGAACTGGGGCATGGGAACGTTCCATCCGGTGTCGGAGGCGGGAAGGCTGCATGGAGGAGGCATCCTAATAAGGCTTTGGAGGATAGGAATTGTCAGCTTTAGAGGAAGTCCGCAGAAGCTGAAGAGAAGGCGTGACCATGGAGTGGGCAGTGGGGCAGTTGGTCAGGCACCTGGAGGGAATGAGCAAGGACCAGATGGACAAAGGGGCTTCCGCCAGGTGGAGGAGCTGTGTGGCCACAGGATCCAAGCTCCAGGTCAGGGAAACTGTCCCACGCAGGCGCCCCTTGGGGCCTGGACCTGCCTAGGCAACCCCCCCCCCCCCCCCCCCGCAGCCCGAGCCGCTGAGCAAGTTGGGAAGAGAAGGGTCCCCACTAGGCCAGCAGGTCCTGCCTCGACAGGAGCGCAGTGCCTCCGCGCAAGTCCTTCCCTCGGTTTCCCGTGTTGGCCTCAGTTTCCTCATCTGTAAAATGCAGCTAACGCCTTCCAGCGTTGGATCTGGAACCCCACGGCGATGCAGCTCCAGCCCACAGAGCTCCCCGCCCCGCGGCCCCGGGCCCGCCTTCGGGGCGGGGTCTGTTCTCCCGCAGCAGGAGAGCCCCACGAAGGCCAGCAGCCCCAGCACACGCGCCGCTGTCCACGGGGATGCGCGCCCCGCTCGGCTCCCTGGCCCGGAGACACGCCCCGCCGTTGCCTTGGCAGCCGCGTCCCCCGGGGGCGCGCAGGGCCCCGCACCGGGCTGCGGGGCGGGGGGTTGCCTAGGCAACCAGGCGCTGCCGCCTCGGGGCGAGGCCCGCACTGGGCGGGGCCTCCAGGGGCGGGGCTCGGGGCCCCTGGCGCCAAAGACCCGGGGCTGGAGGTCCCCGAGTGGGCAAAGGAGTCGGGAGTTCTGGCGCCGCCCATCCACCGGGAGGACACTGCGGACTGCTGGCGGGCGTTAGAGGCCTCGCAGCATCTTCCGAATTGCACCTGTCCCCTTAGACATCCCCCCACCTCCAGAGCCAAGGTCGCCGTAATTTGGGCAGACGACAGCGGTCCCAGCACCTCCCCCCCTCCCCCAAACGGTCCAATTGTCACTTCTTTTCAGGTAACTTGTCACTCTGACTTCTATTTTGGATGATGATGATGATGATGTCCTGCGTTCTGCAGGTTTGGTTTTATTTTTCTCATTCGGGATCACGTTGATTTCTCGCTGAGCATTTCTGTCTATCTGCAGTTCTGGAAAATGCGAAGCCAATATTTCTTCAAATATAGTTTCCATGTCTCTCCACTCCTCCTTCCGGAATTTCAGGAGCCCTTTCTCAAGCACAGGTGACAGGCTTCTCCAACCCGGCTTCCCGATTTCTCCCGACCCCACCGCCCTGCCTCGGCGCTTCTGTTGCGCGCGGGCCCACAGTCCTAGGCTTCCCTTCCCCGCCAGGCAGGAGCCTCGAGCTTTGCTTTTCTTCCCAACTTTGCTCCAGGGTGACCCCAGTGGGACCTGGTGCTCACAAAGCTCTCCCAAGTAGCCGGCACCCCATCCCCACTTTGTTCCCCCAGGTCCCCTCTGCACCCTCCGAGCTGCTGTGCAGACATAAAAGTCCCTGCTGGTCCTGAGGGGCTCCACCGGGCTGAGCCGACACCATGGGTTTGTGGCACTTGGGCGGTTTATCTTTTCTGTTTGCAAGCTTGGTTTGTGTGTGTTGAGTCCTGCGATATATCTTTCCACAATTCGTTTTTATTAAGTGAAACCATTTGAAATGACCATTTTTTTTGTAGGTCAAAAATAGTTGCACATGAAGGATGTCACGAGTTAACCTAACGTTTGGAGTGACTGGGGGGGTCTTTCCAGGTTGTTCAGCTCTACAGCATTTTGTCTACAGCTCGGACAGGATTTTAAAAACCTGATTTCTAATGTAGGATTTGTTACTGTAAGTTCAGAATGGTACAACGAGAAGGTAAAAGTGAAAATGGGTCTTAACCTCTACTCTTAGAGCCGCCGAAATAAAAAATGTATCTGTATACCCAGAGAAGACTAGCAAGTTCAAACTGCACATACAGAAAGGCTATATAAACATGCTTAAAAGCGAAGGCCTTCTCCGCTCCTCTCCCCAGCAGCAGCCCCAGCCGTGGCAAATACCGTCTCCCGGTTCTGGCGCTTCCGTTCAGGAATACAAGAGAGGGAGGTGAATGTTATGCACACTCTTCTGTGCCCCTTTGAAGTAATTTAGCAAACATCCTTGTGATCTTTGCACATCAGCACATCATTTGGGACTCATTGTTTTTCGTAGCTTCAGAAAAATCTCTCCTGTACATACCCCCAATTCAACGAACCACTCCCCTTCGGGAAACACCTAGATTATCTCCAGTTTTGGGGGCAAATTTTTGCCCGTAGATACCGCAGGCGAATGTCTAGCCACCGCCTTCCTGAATCAAGGATAGGAGCACCTTTGGGGCGCCTGGCTGGCTCAGTTTGTAGAGCATGCAATGCTCGATCTTGGGGTGGTGAATCTGAGCCCCACTTGCGGGTAGGGGCCCCCCGGGTGGCTCAGTTGGTTAAGCGTCCAACTTCGGCTCAAGTCATGATCTCACGGCTTGTGAGTTCGAGCCCCGCGTCGGGCTCTGTGCCGACAGCTCGGAGCCCGGAGCCTGCTTCGGATTCTGTGCCTCCTTCTCTCTCTGCCCCTGCCCTGCTCATGCTCTGTCTCTCTCTCTCAAAAATAAACAAACATTAAAAATTTTTTAAAAATTAAACAAAAATAAAAAGAATGATAGGAGCACTTTAAACGTGGAAACAATTCGACAAACTGAAGAAAAATAATGATACTTGTCCCGGCCACTGCCACCACCATGTTGTAGAGGGGCTCCTTTCCACACACCCTTGCTCACTGGACATCACCAGACATTTACGTTTTGGACAATTCAGTAGGTCGAAAAATATCTCCCTGTTTTGATCTCCATCCCTTTAACTGTGATGACCTTTGCTATTGACCCATTGTCTTCCTGTCAAGTGTCCCTTCGCAGTATCTGGCCATTTCTCTGCCGGTGTTTACATTTTGTGCTGTTAGGTCGCACGGGCTTTTTGTAGCTTTAGAAAATTCCCTTCATCTTCATATGTTCTGAAGTATTTTTTCAGTATGGGGCTGGTCTTTCAATTTCGTTTATGATGTTTGGGCCATGTAGACGCTCCGTTTTCACGTGGTCCGTCGGTTTCTAGCACTTTCAAGTCATGGGTCCTCGTTTGTCCGCACCAAGATATTGAATGTGTCCAATCCTGCTTCATTCTCATTTCCTAAAGTTTCATTTTTTTTACAACAAATGTTTACTCCGCCAGAAGCTTTTCTTGATGTCGTGGCAGGCGGTATTCAATGTTATAGATCTCCCACAGTGGCCGGTACCAGGGACCAAGTCATCTACTCTCCCCAAATCATTTAAAAGGGTATCCTAAACTTTTGATCTGTATCTTTCAGAATTTAGAATTTTGGAACTTTCCGTTTTAACGTCTAACAGGGCAGATGCTCTTCCTTCCTCTCCTTTGAAACAAATTTCCTGATTAGTCTTGTATGTTCCTTTTTTTCCAGGTGACTTTTTTTTTTTTAATTTTTTTTTAATTTTTTTTTAAATTTTTTTTTTCAACGTTTATTTATTTTTGGGACAGAGAGAGACAGAGCATGAACGGGCGAGGGGCAGAGAGAGAGGGAGACACAGAATCGGAAACAGGCTCCAGGCTCTGAGCCATCAGCCCAGAGCCCGACGCGGGGCTCGAACTCCCGGACCGCGAGATCGTGACCTGGCTGAAGTCGGACGCTTAACCGACTGCGCCACCCAGGCGCCCCTCCAGGTGACTTTTTGTCGCTATTTTAACTAAGACTGAATCAAATGCGTCCTTTTAATCTAGGGAAAACTGGGCCTTTTACAACATTGCCTCTTTCTTTCCAGGGGTATGCTGTGCTTTGCCATTAATTTACCTCTTTTCAGTGGATTTTTAATTTTTGTACGCAGTTTCTTTACCCATGAGAAACTGGCACGTTTCTTGTTGTCTCTGGATGTTTTACATTTCTCAGTGCTATTGTGATTGGACTCCTCAATTCCAGGCTCTAACTGGTTATACTGGTGACCCCACTTGCTTTTCGGAAAACTGTTGCCCTGTCAGTGATGATGTTTCCTACTCGCCCCAACTTACTGTTTCCTGTGGCTTTTCGCTCATCCCTAAAGTTTTCTAGGTCGACAATCACCTTATCTGAAAAGAATGATAATTTTGTTTCTTCCTTTCTAATACGTTTGCCTTTTTTCCTCTCATTTGCAATTACAGCGGCTGATACTTCTGAGTGGAGTGGAGGGGACTGTGCAAGTCCCTTGCTGTCACGGGAGTCCTTTTGTGTCTCCGTTACAGCTGTCATCTGCACAGGGCTCACTGTGTGCCCAGCCCTGCTCTCAGCATTTCACATGCAAACCCCCAGCCCCACCTGTGAGGTTGGGACGACTCTTACCCCATTTGAGGAGTGGTGGCAGACATGGGGTGACTGACCTTGTCTGGAGTCACACAGCTGATGGAGAGTGAAGCCCACAAGAATGGCCAAGAAAGGCAATCAGGGTGTGGGTTGAAAGAGCCCAGGGGAGGGTGCAGTTGCAGGGCTAAGTCATGCGGGGTCTGCCGGCCAGTCCAGTCTTGCTGCTGGGGGGAGGGGCATGTAAAGGGTGCGAGGGCCAGCATGCAGATGCTAGGAGTCCCAAAGTCAGACAAACATTAAAACCAAGAGAGGTCAAAATATTTGAAAAACCATACAGATTAATTTTCTGGAATGAAAGAAAAATAAACAACCTCAGATTGAAAGGGCTCACAGGGGGGCACCTGGGTGGCTCAGTCCGGTAAGTGTCTGACTTTGGCTCAGGTCATGATGTCGTGGCTCGTGGGTTCGAGCCCCGTGTCAGGCTCTGTGCTGACATGTCAGCTCGGAGGCCGCTTCGGATTCTGTGTCTCCCTCTCTCTCTCTCTCTCTCTCTCTGCCCCTCCCCGCCTTGTGCTCTGGCTCTCTCTCTCAAAAAATAAAATAAAAACATTAAGCAAATACATTTTAAAAAGGGGGGCTCACAGAAAAATCCACACCTTTAGGAAGTTCTAGAAGTTCCATCCTGAGAGAAAGAACATGGAACAAGAACCCAGGGGACATGGGACGTCTCAACTGCATACAAGGAGACCACGAAAGAATATTTTTTAAAAATTGGAGGAAACAGGGCACCTGGGTGGCTCCATCAGATGAGCGTCCGACTTTGGCTCAGGTCCTGATCTCACGGCTTGTTAGTTCGAGCCCCACGTCGGGCTCTGTGCTGACAACTCAGAGCCTGGAGCCTGCTTCCGATTTTGTGTCTCCCTCTCTCTCTGCCCTTCCCTCACTTGCGCTCTGTCTCCCTGTCTCAAGAATAAATAAACATAAAAAAAAAAATACAAATTGAAGGAAACAAGCTTTGCACCTAGAGTTTTGTATCCAGCCCAATTGAAAGTATGAAAAAGTCTTCTCAGGAACCTGAAGCTTCAACATATTTTTCACCCAAAATCCACATTAAAAATACGGTGTATTTCATGAACAACATAAATGCAGGAGAGGCTTCCCAGAGGTATGGAAAATAACAGTGCCCACATTCCTGGGAATGAGTGTTAGTTATTTTAAACAAAAGTGAGGACCAAAGGAAAAAAAAAAGAGTATGTCCACAATAACTCAGAACCATAATCCTAGACAATCAGGGCCCTGGAGTAAAGAATCTTTGGCAAGCTGAGGTACTTGAATGTTAGGGACAATATGTGACTACAGAGGTTCATGGGGTAAGTAAAAATGGTGTTAAATTTAGGGCAATTGCCATAAGAATAAAAGTAAGACCAAGGATAAAGCACAAGAAAATTCACTATACTCCATGAAAAATAGAAAAAAATAAATACAATAAATAAAATTTTGTATAAGCTGGCAAACCAAATCTCAGTATAACAGTTAATTACTATAAATGTAAGTGGATAAAATTCCAATTAAAAGGTAACCCCCCCCCCAAAAGGTACAACCTAATTAGATTTAAAAATGCTAACAGTGGGTAGCTTAAAAGAGATACACTTAAAAAGAAAGATACAAGGGGCACATGGGTGGCTCAGTCGGCTGAGCATCTGACTCTGGAGTTTGAATCAGGTCATGATCTCACAGTTCATGGGTTGGACGGCAAGGAGCCTGCGTGGGATTCTCTCTCTCCATCTGTCTCTGACCCTTCCCCTCCCCCCTCTCAAAATAGATAAATAAACTTTAAAAAAGAGAAAGAGACAAATAGCTTAGAATAAAATGTTGGCAAAAGACATGCCAGGCAGATATGAACCAAAGGAAACTGGATATGACTTTCAAGTTTAAGACAAAAAAATTTTTTTAAACCCACATGGGACACCACATGCATTCTGATGAAATGGGCCACAGAACAATAGTGCACGTCCATCAGGATCATTTAAATACCCGAGAATAAGTCTCAACGTACATCACGCAAGATCTGCCAGACCTGCAGGGAGAAATAGGTATTTCAACAATTGTCACTAGAGATTTTAATTAAAAAAAAATTTAATAGCTCAAGCAGACAAAAACTAGACATCTCCAAATCCTGAACATCATAATTAATAATCTTAAAATCATAAATATCTACGGAAGTCTATACCCATCAAAGAGAGAGTACAACCTTTTAGCACATGTAGAATAGTTACAGAAAAGGACCATGTGTTGGGAGCTGAAGAAGCCTCCATAAATTTCTGGGGCAACATTCCATGCAGCGGGCTGCGATGTTTGGCTTGTGCTTCAAGGTCCCCTCTGCGCCATGTCCTAAGAAACCGTGCTCGTCAGTGGGTGCCCCAGCCTTCCAGCTGCCCTTGGACTCAGGCAGAGGGGGCACTCCCAGGTCCAGAGAGGAGGAGAGTGGGGTCCAGGGCCAGGGGTTGGCTGCTCTGGTCCCTCTTGATGAGTGCTCAGCTAAGGCCTCTGTTCCCGCCAGGGCTGCTCCCTCTCCTCCCTCCCACCCCTTGCAGTTGGCCACAGTGTCACTGCAGTGTCACTCAGTCCTGGGGTTTCCCTTCTCCTAACTACACCTTTGTAAACAGTCCCTTTATCAAATACTCCTCACATTACCTAATTGGAGTGTGCCATCTGCTTCCTGCCAGGATCCTGACTGAACACAGACTTTGTTCTCAGGCGGTAATGCGATTAAATTAGAAACTGGTAACAAAAAGTTACGATAAAAGAAATACCGAAGCAAGCGAGCAAGAAACGCTATTGGAAAGTAAATAACATTATTAAATAAGGCATGGGCTTATAACCCACGAGTTTAAAAGGAGATCATCAGGGATATTAGAAATATTTAGATCTGCGGCGCCCGGGTAGCTCAGGCAGTTAAGCGTCCGACTCCGGCTCAGGTCATGATCTTGCGGTTTGTGAGTTCAAGCCGAGCGATGGGCTCTGTGCTGACAGCTGGGAGCCTGGAGCCTGCTTTGGATTCTGTGTCTCCCTCTCTCTCTGCCCCTCCTCTGCTCATGCTCTGTCTCTCTCCCTCAAAATAAATAAACATTAAAATAAAAAGAGAAATATTTAGATCTGAGTGATAATGAAACATCATATGTCCAAATTTGTGAGCCCTGATAAGGCTGTGCTGTAGAATGAAGTTTGCAGTTTTAAATATATCCGTCAGAAAATTAGATGGTTTAAAAATAAATGAGTTTGAGCACTTAGCTCAAGACGGAAGCAACATACAGACCCGGAGAACCAGGAAGGAGGGAAATCATCAACAAGGGCAGAAATGAGTGAAACAAGAGGAAAGATGAGAAGACGGCCCAAACAAAAAGTTGGTCCCTTGAAAATATTTGAAAATATTAACAGAGAAAAACGCAAGTAAACAAAGTACAGAATTTAAAAAGGAGAAATAACTAGAGAAGCGATTGACATAAGAATGAGTATATGCCGGTAATTTTAAAAGCTCAGTGAAATTGATTAATTCCTAGAAACATGTAAAATTTGGCTCAAGAAATAGAGAACTTGACCAGATCAATAAATATGATGAAAATGGAAATGCTAAAGCCCCCCCATGCCCCGCCCAGATAGTTTGGAAAAACAAGAATTTCTCTTTTATGTAGGTGGTTCCATGAAATAAAAGAAGAAAAGAAGAAAAGTTGGGGGGGGGGGCTTTGGGGGATGGGGTGGGAGGGTGGCCTCCTTGGCAGGATGCATATTCCAGGAGCTGGGCTGGAAAGGGACCTGGGCACCTTGTTACTCTGGAGGAATGTGCCACGCAGATGGTGCAAACCGAGGCGAAGCCCCCCAGCCCTCACTGAGTGGGGTGGGGATTCAGTGGTTAACTAAAACCTTCAGGGCAGCGTCCTGCACCTGCTGGGCGCTGGGGGAGGCTGAGCCACGGGGATGCAGAGAAAGCTGATGGCAGGAGCTGGGCTGGAAAGGGAACTGAGCACCCCGCTTCCGCGAAGGCATAACGTCACCGCGCCCACCGCAGTTCCGGTGGGTGAGCCGGCTGGAGGCTCCGTCAAAGGTGCCACCCCCTAGGGTGGCCGGTGGAGGTCGGTGGCAACAGCGAGGCCAGTCGGTCTGGGTGGCCTGGGAAGCCGCTGGACGGGTTGACGCAGGCTGGGTTTGCCCGTGTGGCCCGGCAGCAGCGTGTGACCTGGTCCACGGAAGTTAGGCTGCGGAGGCAGGGTGCGAGGACCGTGGGGGCTGATGACCTGGAGAAGTGGGGCGGGCGGCGGGTGGGGGTCTCCACCCAAGGCATGATGGGAGGAGAAGCGGGAGGCGGCCGGCCGGTTGCATCATCCCTGCGAGAAGAGCTGTGCGCGATGCTCTGGTCCCCTCCAGTGCCGGACCGAGCCTGCAGACGCGGTTAAAATTCACCTGTTACGCCGGAGTCGGTGTCCGCTCCCCGCCCCCCACCGCCCCTCCCTGCGGCAGGGACCCCACCGAGTCTTTGTCCCTCTGCGACCAGGCGCTGGTGCTGCCAGCCTCGCGGGTGGGGGGCTGGGGGCAGGCGGAGATTTCACTAGAAAGGGGTCACACTTGGGGGAAGGCCCGGCGCGGGATCCGCGGCAAGTGCGGGCGGGCAGGGCGCCGCCCGGTCACTCACCCCCGCGGCGGGGGGAGGGGGGGGTGGCGCGCGGGGACTGCGCGGGCGGAGGGGGCGCCGCGTTCGAGCCCGGGGTCGGTTCCCCACGTCTCCCACCGAGCAGACCGCGGTGTCGTGTCGGCGGTGATGTCACAGCTCGGCTCCAGGCCCCCCGCCCCCTCCGGTCCCAGCCCCCCTCCCCGAGGCGGCCGCGACGCCCGTCCCTCTCCCCGCGCGACAAACCAGCTGGCGGCTGGGGCTCGGGCGCCGCGCGCAGCCAACCAGCGCGGCGGGAGGGGCGCGGGGCGGGCCGGGCCGGGGGCGCGCAGCCCGTCACGCGGTGCCGCCGTCACAGCGCCCAGCGCAGCCCAGGAGCGGCAGCAGCTCCGCTCTCGGGGACCCGCGCCCATGCCGGGCCGCCGCCAGTGACGCCGGAGAGGTAAGGCGGCCGCCCGCCTGGCCTCGCCCCTGCGCCCCGCTGCCCGCACCTGCCTGCGCTGCGCCCCCCCCCCCCACCCCCAGCCCGAGCCGCGTCCTTGTCGCCGCCGGCACCGCGCGCGCGGCCCCTGCTCTCCCCCCGACGCTCCCCGTCCCCGAGGAGAACAATGGGGCAAATTCAGGGGTGACCGCCCTTCAGTCGCGGCCCGGCCGGACCCTCGGGAAAGGCCCCGTCGCCGCGACCCCTGCTGGGGCGGGACCGTCGCCGGGAGGGGCGGGGGTCGCCAGGGGAGGGCGCGCGCCGCCGGTGGCCTCTCGAGACGCCCCCTCCGTCGCTTCCGCCCTAGTCCTTCCCTGGAGAGGGGCCCGCGGGCTAGACCGCGGGGGAGGGCGGGCCGGGGCGAAGCGGAGAGCGCGCGGCCGGGGGCGCGGGGCAGCTGCCGGGGCCCCCGGGGTGGGGGAGGGGGTGCTGGAGCCCGGAGCCTACCAGGCGGGGCGGGGCGGGACGGGCGGGGGCTGCGGCGGGAGGCCCGCTTCGTGCGCACCTCGGGGGGGGGGTGCCCTTCATCCTCCCCCCGCCGCATCCTCTTCGGGAGAGACCCCAGCTCCATTCTAGAAAGGCTTGGGAGGGGCCGTCAGCGGATGAGGCCTGTATCTACGCAGCCGGCGCCCCAGTAACAGGTGTGGCCCGGCGGCGGGCAGGGAGGGGGCTGCGGGGCCGCCCGACTCGTGTGACAGGGACCAGCGCGGACGCGAGGACCCCCGGACTCCCCGTTTAGGCTGCGGCTCCCCCTCCCTCCTCCCACCGCAAAGCAGGGGCGCAGCCCGTGTGCTCGGGAAGGGGCGGCGGAGGCATCCCAGGGCCGAGCGAGGGTCTGCGGTCCCCGGGGCGCTGGGTGGGCGGGGTGGGGGTGGGGGGACAGCGGGCCGCAGGGCCGAGTAGGGGGGAGGGGAGGGAGGGAATGCCAAGTCATGGGGCCTGCTGGGCGCGGGCACGACGTCGCCCCGGCGCGGACCCGATGCGCGCCCTCGTTTCCAGGAATAGGGACTTTTCCCGAGCGACCGGTGGCCCCCTCCCCAAGAGGCGGCCCCCTCCGAGGCGCGCCCGCTTTGCTGGGACCAGAGGCCGGTTAGGGCATCGAATTGGACCTTGCGGCTGCGGAGAGGAGGAGGTGCGGGGAGGTCCCTGCCGCGCAGGGCTGGCCGGTCCCAACCCCGGGGGAGGACTGCAAGACAGAGCGCCCGCTCCTGCGGAGCGGTCACACCCGACCCGCTCTCCCTGCCCTGCTGTCTGTCTGCCTAAAGGGGCTCTGCCGGGGGCAGCCTGGCCCGGATGCCTGGCCTCTCGGCCCCGAGAAGGCAGCTGCAGGTTTGAAGGGCAGCTCTGGGGTCCAGAGCGGGGGGGGGCGGGGGGGGCTGGGACCGCACCTGCGGCGGCCATTTTGCAGGTGTGGTTGGCCACCCGCCTCGGCCGGGGCCGCGGGGTGAGGGTGGGCAGGCGTGGCGCCGGCAGCGGGGCGCAGCGTCTGCAGGGGCGGGTGAGGGATGCTGCGAGGGCCAGGGCCAGGCGCCAGGGCTGCTCTTGGCCGGGGTCGAGATCCAAGATGGGCTGATGCTTGCAGGGAGGCCGCTGGCTGGGAGACCCAGAGGGGGTGGGCGGGGGGAGTCAGCCTCTACCCGGATGCTAGGTCTGCGGAGGGCACTGGGTTCAAGATAGGGACCCGGTGAGCAGCTCTGTCCCGCCTTCTGCCGGCATCTGAAGACAGGAGGGGTGTCCTCTGTGGGGTGTGGTCCACAGGACAGAGAGACTGGGATCGGGCTTGGAGTCAGGGCTCCCCGAACCCAAGAGTCCCAGTGGGGTGGGGGCGCGACGAGGGCCTGCTGAACGTCTGCTGTGTGCCCTGTCCCCTCTCCCACACTGGAGTGTCCCACGGACTGCCCCTCCTGGGGCCTTGCCCTGGGCCAGCCACAGCCAGCCAGAGACTGGACAAAGCTAGAATTTATGCCACCCGACACAGGGGCCCGTCCACTCTGCCTCGACCCCCTTCAGTCACCACTGCAGACCCAGGGCTGACCATGTCCTTTGGAAGGAGAGCAAGATGGGGCCCTGGGACCACCGGATTGGGGACTGTGGGGGGGAGGGACTACCATCTTTGGGAACCATGCCCTTCATGCCTGAGACCCCGTACCTCTGAGAGTGGTCACTCAGCCGCTAGTGACCCCCAGGATGAGCGCACGGTCGTCCTCCTGCCCACTCCCGAGTGCTCCCTAGAGCACCGCCCCATTTAGGGTTCTTGGGCCCAAGGGAGTGGATCCCCACCCACATCCACTGCCTCCCTTTCCCCACCCAGACCCAGGAGCATCTCAGGGCCTGGTTGGGGCTGGACCACACCCTGCCCCAAACCTCTCAGCTTGGCTGGGGTGCTCAGGGGCAGAGCCAGGCAGGTGGGTCTGTTCTGTCCCATTAGCTGATGGGTCTCACCCCACAGCAGGGCTGGGGTGGCAGGCAGGGCGTAAGGGTCGGGGGTGTGGGCATGTGACTCACTGCCCCACCTGACCTAGCAGGTTTGCGGTTTAACTCCCAACAGGACCGTGATTCTGGCTTTGGGCACTTCCCCCCCCCCCCCCAGGTGCCTCAGGAACTCAGTGAGGGGCCATTGCACGGGGGGCACTGGAAGTGTGGAGGGCACGGTCAAGTCAACGGTCCGCTGAGGCTGAGCCTCTGACCCGTCTGGGTTTCTCTCCAGCCCTTCCTGTGTGCCTCCACGGTCACGTCCCCCGCCCCGGCCAGCTCCCACCCTGGCTTTGTCATGCGAGCCCCTGGGAGCCCCTTGCTAGCTGGTGAGGCCTCACTGGGCGCCGTCCCTGGCACTGGGCAGGACTTACCTGCCGCCTGGGTGGCTGGGTATCTGAGAGGAGGGGCTGTCGCCTTCTCGAAAGCCTCCTCCGCCTGGCTTTAATCTGCTAATCCTGGTCCCGCAGTCTGGCTGCCTGAGCCCTGCCCGCCCCCCCCCCCTCCTCCATGCAGACAGAAGCCCAGGGGTGCAGAGTGCCCGCACTGCCCGCCTGCTGGGTTCCGGGGCCCCCTGGGTCGGGGGTGGGGGTGCTGGCCAGGACCCTCGCCTCCTGTTCCTTCTTACTCCTCAGCCTGCTCCACACTGGTCTTGGGCTGGTTGTGCACACAACAGTCCCTTACACGCTCAGTCTCAACACACCCCCACGCACACTCACTCACATACGCTCGTGCTTCGGCCTTACTCGCACTCATACACATATTCACACACGCACGCTCACATTCACCCATAGACACACTTACACACCCAACCTCACCCTCTCACTGTCTCTCACACACGCGGCCTCACACACTCTTCCAGTCTCACTCTCGCACACTCACCCCCCCCACACTCCCCTCTCACACGCGCACACGTGCACACACGCACACAGCCCTCGCTTGTCTTCGTTGCTGCCTAATCCTCTCTCTTCTCTGGAGCCTTCCACCCAGCCTCCACGGGAGGTCCCTGGACCCCCTCACATGCCACCACCTTGAAGCCAGCTGCAAGCCCCCACTGTAGGTGGTGGGTCAGAGGAGAGAAGTAGGCATTTGGTGGGTGCAGACTGCGTTGCACATCTCATGGGCCTCTCCTCATGGGGGGCTCCCAAGCCCCCAGCCACTCGGGCGGTGCTCTCCCGTTTCTCAGATCTGGAGACTAAGGCTCCTGGTGGGCCTGTGGCTTGTCCGGGGGCCCTGAGAGCCCACCCAGCTCCCTAGACCCCGGAGATGGCTGCTCTTAGGACTTCCTGCCCTCCTTGCCACCCTCTACGCCACCCCACCCACCGGCCTGACCCCCACCCCCCACCCCACTGCCTCACTCCCACCACCCCACCCCTCCACCCCCCACCCCAACCCTCTACCCCCACCCCACCCACCGGCCCCCCCCAACCCCACTGCCTCACTCCCACCCCCCACCCCTCCACCCCCCACCTCAACCCTCTACCCCCACCCCACCCACCGGCCTGACCCCCACCCCCCACCCCACTGCCTCACTCCCACCACCCCACCCCTCCACCACCCACCCCAACCCTCTACCCCCACCCCACCCACCGGCCCCCCCCAACCCCACTGCCTCACTCCCACCCCCCACCCCTCCACCCCCCACCTCAACCCTCTACCCCCACCCCACCCACCGGCCTGACCCCCACCCCCCACCCCACTGCCTCACTCCCACCACCCCACCCCTCCACCACCCACCCCAACCCTCTACCCCCACCCCACCCACCGGCCCCCCCCAACCCCACTGCCTCACTCCCACCCCCTACACCTCCACCCCCACCCCAACCCTCTACCCCCCACCACACCCACCGGCCTGCCCCCCCAACCCACTGCCTCACTCCCACCCACCCCACCCCTCCACCCCCACCCCAACCCTCCACCCCCCACCCCTCCACCCCCACCCCAACCCTCCACCCCCCACCCCAACCCTCTACCCCCACCACACCCACCGGCCTGCCCCCCCAACCCCACTGCCTCACTCCCACCCACCCCACCCCTCCACCCCCACCCCAACCCTCCACCCCCCACTCCAACCCACTACCCCCACCCCACCCACTGGCCTGCCCCACCCCAACCGCACTGCCTAACTCCCATCCACCCCACCCCTCCACCCCCACCCCAACCCTCTACCCCCACCCCACCCACCGGCCTGACCCCCACCCCCCACCCCACTGCCTCACTCCCACCACCACACCCCTCCACCCCCCACCCCAACCCTCTACCCTCACCCCACCCACTGGCCTACCCACCAACCCCACTGCCTCACTCCCACCCACCCCCCCCCTCCACCCCCCACCCCACCCCTCTACCCCCACCACACCCACCGGCCCCCCCCAACCCCACTGCCTCACTCCCACCCACCCCACCCGTCCACCCCCTACCCCAATCCTCTACCCCCACCCCACCCACTGGCCTGCCCCCCCAACCCACTGCCTCACTCCCACCCACCCCACCCGTCCACCCCCCACCCCAACCCTCTACCCCCACCCCACCCACTGGCCGACCCACCAACCCCACTGCCTCACTCCCACCCCCTACACCTCCACCCCCCACCCCAACCCTCTACCCCCACCCCACCCACCGGCCTGGCCCCCCCACCGCACTGCCTCACTCCCACCCACCCCACCCTTCCAGCCCCCACCCCAACCCTCTACCCCCACCCCACCCACTGGCCTGCCCCCCCAACCCCACTGCCTCACTCCCACCCCCCACCCCTCCACCCCCCACGCCAACGCTCTATCCCCACTCCACCCACCGGCCTGACCCCCACCCCCCACCCCACTGCCTCACTCCCACCACCCCACCCCTCCACCCCCCACCCCAACCCTCTACCGCCACCCCATCCACTGGCCTGCCCCCCCAACCCCACTGCCTCACTCCGACCCACCCCACCCCTCCACCCCCCACCCCAACCCTCTACCCCCACCCCACCCACCGGCCTGCCCCCCCACCCAACCGCCTCATTCCCACCCACCCCACCCCTCCACCCCCCACCCCAACCCTTTACCCCCACCCCACCCACCGGCCTGCCCCCCCACCCCACTGCCTCATTCCCACCCACCCCACCCACCGGCCTGCCCCCCCACACCCCACTGCCTCACTCCCACCCACCCCACCCCTCCACCCCCCAACCCAGCCCTCTACCCCCACCACACCCACCGGCCTGCCCCCCACCCCTCACCCCACTGCCTCACTCCCACCCCCCCACCCCTCCACCCCCAAACCCAAACTTCTACCCCCACCCCACCCACCGGCCTGCCCCCCCACCCCACTGCCTCACTCCCACCCACCCCACCCCTCCACCCCCCAACCCAGCCCTCTACCCCCACCACACCCACCGGCCTGCCCCCCCACCCCACTGCCTCACTCCCACCCCCCCACCCCTCCACCTCTCCACCCCCCACCCCAACCTTCTACCCCCACCCCACCTACCAGCCTGTCCCCCACCCCTCACCCCACTGCCTCACTCCCACCCACCTCACCCCTCCACCCCCAACCTAACCCTCTACCCCTGCCCCACCCACTGGCCTGCCCCCCACCCCCCACTCCACTGCCTCACTCCACCCACCCCCACCTTTCCCCTCCATACATACCCCAACCCCAAAACCCCAACCCAATCCTCTACCCCCACCATCCCACCCACCACCCCTACCTGTCCCCTCACATCCCCACCACACTCTTCTGTCCCAGTGCCCCACCCACCCCACCTCACAAACAGTAGGCGTCCAGTAAATGCTATTTTCTTGTTGAGCTGGTTGTTTTAGCGCAAGTGGTCCATTTCCTGTGTGCCCAGAGAAGGCAGCCACCGCCCTGTTCAGGTGCAGATTTTCTGTGTGCCTTCACAGCTCCCATTTAGGGCCCGTGTTTCCTGAGGAAAGAGCCCCCCTGCTCTGGGTGTCCTGTGAGGCTCCCGAAATGCAGCTCTGGGGAGGGGGTGGGGATGGCCCCCACTGCACCTGCAGACCCCTCTCCTGCCTTCAGAGTGAGGCTGCTGGTGCCCAGGAGTGCCCTAGGGGGGTGTCGGGAGTCCTCTCCCCCCTCTCAGGTTTAGCCCAGCCAGTAGTGCTCAGGGGGGCATCAGTGTTCTTCCCCAGCTGTCGTCAGCTCCACCAGGATGGTGAGGGGCAGGGCTGGGCCATCAGTGCCCACGGGCTGTGGGTCCATGAAGACCAGGCATCTGAGGGGCCCCTGTGGGGCTGGGCATGGGGGTTGTCATCTGCTTTGTGTCATCTGATCCTCACTGTCCGCCTGCTCCTGATGCTTGGGCCACAGCACGGACACAGGCCCTGGTGCCTGAAAGGTGTCGGGATAAGCAGTGATGTGGCGGCCAGGCCCAGAGTGGAGGAGGAAACTTAGGGCCTCCCTCTCCTCTGCATGAGGTCTATGCTTGGGCAGGACATTCTTCACTAGCGTCTTATTCCCCAGCCCTCAATCATACTCTGTCCTGCCAGGTCCCCTCTTTCCTGGCTCCCACACCCCCTGGAGCCCCCTTCCTGCTGTCTCCCTCCTGTCTGTAACCTGCCACGTGCCAGCCTGCCTGTTGCTCACCACATCCCCTGGGTCAGTGGCTCTGTTTCTCGGACCCCAGAGCTACTCTGGTTTTGGCTTCCTGTCCTGTGTGACTTCCTGAAAATGGTGATGAGTTCTTGGCCATGTGTCTGCGTCTCTGCTCTGTCCTCACGCTGGGTACATGGTTTGTCTGGCGGCACTTGTTTCCCCTAAACATTCCGCTCAGAGCACTCGACATTGGCTTCATGGCCTGCTGCATCCAGTTCCTTACGAGCAAAGATCCACCCCTTTTCTTTTCCTGTTTTATTCCTCCACTTTATGCATTGTCTTCTCGTCTTGTTCTCTTTTCTTTCATATATCGTGTCTCCTTTTTTAGGTCTTATTTTCTGGGCAGTTTTGGACTTCATTTGCAAGTTCTTGAAATTGTGTATTTCAGCACCTACCTTTTCCATCTCTAAGAGCTCCTTCTTTCTTGTTACTAACTGTTCTTGTTTCACAGCATCCTGTTCTTGTTTTGGAAATGTACTATTTTCTTGAAACGTTCTGAGTATATTCATTGAGGGTTTTTTTTTTTTTTTTCATTTGCTTGTTTTTGCTTCCATTCTGTGCTTTATCTCTTGTTTTCTGCTGGTTTATTCTGGTCTTTACCTTTGAAACTTTTTACTCTTCTCTTGTACATGGAAGTCCTCCTGGGCCTGTTTGTGTTGGGGAGCCGACTGGGTAGTAGAGCGTGCTGCCACTGGTTTCCCCAGGTCTGAGTGGGATTCTGACTGGCACTCGGTGTGGGCTGTGGAGGCTCCACTGGCAGCCTTTGCTTTTGGTCTGAAGGGCTAGGAGCTGGATCCAAGCTGTCCTGCTCCCTCATACTGGAGTGTGGGGCGCCGGCATCCACACTGAAGCATTCACTCTCACCGGACATTTCCTTCCATGTCTGTGAGAAGAAACGTCAGCTGTGTGCCTGAGAGTGTTGGCAGCCACTGCCCTCTGTGAGGGTGGGTGGCAGGGAAGGGGGTGAAAGTTTTACTGATGTGGCTGTTCTACAGGCAGACTTACACTGAGGACCCTTTCTCCAGCCTCACTTCCTGCCCCTGCTCTCCACTGGCTGCTTTGAGCCCACGGGCCCAGAACCCCCGAGGCCCCTGCTGTGTGCCAGCCCCTTCCGGGCTGTGTCTGGCTCCGCCCCCTCCCACAAAGGTATGAGGGCCTGAGGTCATGGGTGATGCCTCTCCCCTGCCCTTCAGCATTGGGGTGACTCACTGGCGTGCTCTGGGGCCTCCAGAGTGACCCCTGGCCATACCTGGCACTCGTGCAGCCCGGGGGTCCTCCTCACCCTTCTGAGGGGTCTAGGGGCCCGGCCGGCATGGACTGCAATGTGTATCTTGTAATACTAAGAAAAGCTAGTTTTGTCTTTTCTTAAACTCTTCAGGAAATATCAGTGTTTCAGGAGGAGGTGCTGCGTTGCTGTGGTGCTCTAGGGTGTGCCGCTGGGCTGGGGGTGGGCAGACTGATGCCCGAGGGGACAGCGGCCAGGGAGGCCTTGGCGCCCAGTGCGGATGTGTGCAGGGGCCAGCCCCAGGCCTCGGGCAGCCTTTGCTTGTCCGTTTCTCCACAGAGGTTTGGCCTGTGCTTGCGCATGCTGCCCACACCCCTGCTCCGTTCCTTTGTCCTGTTCCTTGGAGAAATACTCCAAGGGCCCTGAGAAACAGATGTGAGCTCCTCGAGGGGCTGGTCCCATCCTCTGTGTCCGCAGTGACCTGTCCGCGGGTGGGTCCTCCGCGTGTTTTCACCAAGTGAACGGATTTCAACTCCCCTCCTAACCCGGGGGCCTTGGCCCATGGCTCCGGGTCTCCCTCCCCCGTGGTCCTGACCATCGTCACTTCCTCGTCCACATGCGTGCCTGCTGTCGCCTGGCCCCTCTCGTCCTTCTCCTGCTGACTGTCTTCTCTGCCCCACTTCTCACGGATGCAGCCCAGGTCTTGTCGCCCTCAGACCCTGATGGCAGCCCTCTTCGGGCCTCGGGGCAGACCCTCGTGGCTCGGGGGCCCTCTGGAACAGTTCCTCGGGCTCCTCTTGGGTTCTGGCATGCTCCCTGCACCTGCGTGGTTCTCCCGGCTCTGAGCCCGGGCTGGCCTGCTCATCACCCCTGCACACGCCCTCCCGGCCGCCCTCTGCAGCACCTGCAGCCACGTGACCCTCCACCCCTAAAGGGACCATGGCGCGCTTTCTGCCTTCCCTTGTCCTCTCAGACGCCTCACCAGGCGCTGGGAGGGGAGCTTGGCCTTCTTCCTGCTCTCCAGCTTGTGGCGTGTCTGCGGCAGTGACCCCCCAGTCCCACACCTTCACCCCCCCTCCCCCCTCCCCCGCCGGCAGCCCCGCCCCCTGCCGTAGGTGTCACGGGCTGGCTCCGCCCCCTGCCTCATCACCGTGATTTCCTGCTCCCCTTCGTGGCCAGACTTCTCGAAAGAAGTTAAACACTGTTGGGGCGCCTGGGTGGCGCAGTCAGTTAAGCGTCCGACTTCAGCCAGGTCACGATCTCGCGGTCCGTGAGTTCGAGCCCCGCGTCGGGCTCTGGGCTGATGGCTCAGAGCCTGGAGCCTGTTTCCGATTCTGTGTCTCCCTCTCTCTCTGTCCCTCCCCCGTTCATGCTCTGTCTCTCTCTGTCCCAAAAATAAATAAACGTTGAAAAAAAAAATTAAAAAAAAAAAGAAGTTAAACACTGTTGTTATGTGATGGGGCTCACGAAAAAGAATACAGAGCGTGTCCACAAACAGCCACGTGTCCACCCTCAACTTCAGAGGTAAAGCTTTTCCAGCACGCTCCCCGGTTCCCCGGCACTGAGGGCGACCGCCCCCCTAACCCTCGCCAGGGGGCTCTGGGGCCGGCCACCTTGCTGACCCGGAGGGCCACATCAAAGCCTCGGCGGCACCCGTGGTCAGACTCCTGACCTGACCTGAAGGCTCATCATCACCCAGACTGCCCTCCACGTGCTCAGAGTGGCGTCATGGACCCCGAGGCTCCCCCGTGGGTGTGCAGCCCTGCATGGGCCGAATCCCCTCAGGCGTCCGTCCGTGTCCCGCCGGGCTGAGTGACGTTTGCTGTTTATGACATTCCCAGGGACTGTGTCTCTGCTTCATTCGGTCCCATCTGGACAGCCGCGGTGTGACCTGTCCTGTCTCCGGTCGGTGGACAGCCAGTCTCTCCATCCCCTCCCTCTTCCCTCCTCTTTCTCCTTTCTGCTGCAGACACTGCAGTGTTGGGGTACCCGTCTGGTCACAGAGCGGCCGGTCCCATAGTCTGCGACTGTACTGGATGTGTCTCCCCTTGTTGTTTCTAAGGACCGTGTTGTTCCCTGTGACCTGTCCTTACAACAGCTCGTGTTGCCACATGCTTTAACGCTGGGACCTGAGGGGTGTGGTTTGGAGCCCACGCTCTTGATTACCGTGGTGGTTGAGTGTCGTGTCCTGTAAGTGACCTGTTCAGATCTCGTTGCTATTTTCTCGACCTTTTTGTTTGTTTATTCGGTTTTCGTGTGTTGTCTGTATGTTCTGCACACGAGTCCGCGTGACTAGATGTGCTAAAGACATCTCCGGGCGCCTGAGCGTCTCTGCACCCACGATGGTATCTCGATGTCTGGGCTTTTCCTTCTGGAGTCTTCTGTGGGTTGAAGCCTCAAAGGAGAACGTGGCGATAGCACCCGTCTTCGTTTTCTCCCCAAACTGTTGTTCACGTTCGGGTCTTGAGTCTGGGTGGAATTGGATTTGGTATAAAAAAGGAGTCTAATTCTGTGTTTCTCCATATGGCCAGCCAGTTGTCTTCATCCCCCCGGGCCGCTGCAACAGAACACGGCAGGCTGGGCGGCTCATAGACCCCAGTGATTTCTCACACTTCTGAGGCTGGACGTCCAAGGTCAGGGTGCCGGCAGGGCCAGGTTCTGGCGAGCGCCCGCTCTGGGTTGCAGTTGGCCAACTCCATCGCAAAGCGGAAGCAGGCTCTCTTGGGACTTTGATAAGGGCGCTAATCCCATACGTGCGGCCCACCCTCACCAACTCATCTGACCCTAACCGCCTCCCACTGCCTCCCCCATACCACCCCGTGGGGTAGGGTTTGGGTTAGGAATGTGGGGACACGGACGTTCAGTCCACAGCCAGTTTTGTCAGCCATGCAGCTTCCGGATCCCTCCCTTCCCCGCTGACCTGCACGGCCCCCTTGGTCCGCTCTCCGAAGGGCTGGGTCTGTGCACGTGTGTTTCTGGGTCTCTTCTGTTACCCTGGTGGTGACTCACCTGGTCCCAGCCACGCCATCTTAACCACCATAGCTTTATATTAAATCTTCATACCAGGAGGGCGTGTCCTCATCTACCCTCTTGTGTTTCTTCAGACGGTTTCCGGTATTCACAGCGCCTCACTCTTCCGTAGAAATTTTTGGAAAGAGTCTGTCAACTTTCCAGAAAAAAATGTATTTGAGGTTTCGTTTGAAATTACAGTGAATTTTTGATTCACTCGGGTGAAAATAAACGTTTTTTAAAAGATACTGAAAATTTTCCACAAGCAAGTTATAGGTCTTCATTTATTTAGATTTTCTATAAAATTTTTGTGAAGGTTAAAAACGTCCTCATAAAAGTTATGCACATCTTTTGTGATATTTATTACTATCAAGGTTCTATATGCTTTGGGTCAATTTTTATTTTTAATTTTTTAACGTTTATTTATTTTGAGAGAGAGAGAGAGAAAGTGAGCAAGCAGGGGAGGGGCAGAGAGAGGGGGAGACAGGGAATTGAGTTATTCTTCAAAGGTACCTTAAAAATATATTTTAGCCACTAGGGTGGCTCAGCCGGTTAAGCATCCAACTCTTGATTTCAGCTCAGGTCATGATCTCATGCTCATGAGATCAAGCCCCACGTGGGGCCCTGCGCTAAGCATGGAGCCTACTTGGGATTCTCTCTCTCTCTCAAAAAAGAGATACACACACACACACACACACACACACACACACACCTCTTTAACTCTTTGCCTCTAGTATATTCCAGTGTGGTTGGTTTCTAGCAATTTTACCGTACCTTCCCCAATTCAAATAATTTGTCTGTGGATCCTCTTGATTTCTGTGTGGATAAGCAAATGGTCTGTAAATGATGGCAATTTGGGTTTCTTCTTTCCAATCTGTATTTTGTCATTGTTATTTCTTTTTCATGTCTTATCGCTCTGGCCAGAACCACCACTTCCATGTGAAAAAGAAGTGTGATGGGCGTCCCAAACTTGTTTTTGAATGTAAAGGAAATGTTCCTAATATTTTAGCATTAAGTATGATGTTTGGGTAGGGTTTTAGCAGATACGTATCATGAGATTAAAGATTTCTTTTATTCTCGTATTGCCAAGAGTTTTATCATAAACAGATTTTGAAAACTGTTGAATGCTTTTTCAGTATCATTTGGCTTTTTCTCCTTTAATCTGCTATGTGGTGAATTCTATTAATAGATGTACTTATGTTAAACCATACATATGTTATCGTACCGGTATTCTTGGAGTAAACCTACCGCGTTATCCGTTTTATTTGCTGCTTGGCCCTCTTGCTAATGTTTCAGACTTTTGTATCTATGTTCATCAGTGAGGTCAGTCTATGGTCTTCTTTTCTCAAATTTCTTTTGTCTAATTTGATGCTAAGGTCATATTGGCCTCAGTGAGTGAGTCGGGAGTATAATCTCCCTTCCTCTGTCTGCCTCTCATTTTTCTGTTCTCTTGAAGAGTTTGATTACGATTGGAATTACCTAGGTTTTTGAATGTGTGTTGGGGTTCACTTGCAAAAAGCGTCTGTGTCTGCTGGGTTTTTTTGGTAGGTAGATTTTTAAACTATTGAATCAACTTCTTTAATAGTTATAGGAAAATTCAGGTTCCCACTGAGTAGTTTTTCTCCTGGTTACAGATCATCGTTCCCTGCTTCTTGGCATGCATAATAATTTTTTTTTTATCAGATTCTAGACATTTCTACATCGTGGAGTGTCTGAATTATGCCTTCTTCTTAGAAAACATGTTGGGCTTTAGTTTGGCAGGCAGCAAATTACTTGAGATAATTTGATCCTTGAGACCTGGTTTTAAGCTTTCCTAGAGTTACTCTAGAGTAGATGTCGCTCCAGGGACAGTGAAGCCTGCTGCTGAAGTATGATTTCTTTGGGGTCTCTACTGAATGTCTGGGAGGGAGGGATCGAGAGGACTCTCTTCTGGCTGGTTGATGCACACATACCTTCTTTTATGTGAGCTTTGGGAACCTGTGTCTTCTTTGCCTGGACTACATGGGGACAGACTAGTTCTCTACAAAGACTCAAGGGAACCTCTGCTACCCAGCAGCTATTTCCTTTCCAGAACTCTGCTCCACGACGTCCAGCCGCTTCAAACTACCCAAACTCTGGCCTCCATCTCCTCAAGTCATGAAAGCTGCTTGGGTCCTACGTCCCAAAGCCTGAAATCTGGAAATTGCCTCTGGGCAGATTTGGAGTGATTATAGGTTTCCTCTTGTCTGTTTCCCTTCTCTCCGTGATCACAGCCGTGCACTGCCTGCTGTACAATGTCTGAAAACAGTTAATTTCATACATTTTGTTCAGTTTTTGGGTTGTTATTTACAGTGAGAGTTTAAAGGTACCCTTGTAGCTTCCATCGTGGCTGGATGTGGAAGTGCCGGAAGTTTCTTCTTTTGTGTATTAGCCATCTCGAAGTTTATTTCTCAATTTTCTTTTTTTAAGTTACTTTCACTTTATTTTCTTTTCTTTAGAGAGAGCGTGAGCATGCAGATGTGTGTGCAAGCAGGGGAGGGGCAGAAGAGGAGGGAAAGAGAATCTCAAGCGGTCTCCACGCCTAGCACAGAGCCAGACGTGGGATGTTATCTCACGACCTGAGACAAAATCAGGAGTTGGTCCATGAACAGACTGAGCCCCCTGAGTGCCCCTCTTTTGAAGTTTTCTAAACACAGGTCTTTAATGATCTTTTATTGATTTTTAATTGTGTTCAAATTACACGATCCATTTGACACAGAGTCTTTGACATTTATTAGGAGTTGTTTTGTGACCTACTACGTGGTGAAATGTTGTAAATGTTCCATGGGTGTCAGAAAAGGGACCGTTTCTCTCATTTTCCAGAGGAAGACAGCACCTGTGTTCATCAGTTCGTGATTATCACGTTCAGGTTTTCTACATCTTTGCTAATTATGTCTGCTCGATCTGTCGGTGAGTGAGGGATTCGTGAAAATTCCTGTCACGATAAGTTAATGAATTCTTTCGTGGAGCATGACTCTTAACCTTGGTTTTATGTTTTCATCGTGTTGTCTCTCTGGGACCGTTCTGAGTAATTTTTTCTGATATGTTTTCCAGTTCATTAATTCTCTGCTCAGCTTCATTCAATTTGCTGATTAATATGTCTGCTAAGTTTTGAAATTTGAATGGTTACATTTTCATTTCTAAAAGTTCTGCACGGTTTTGGCCCCATATTTTACACCATCATTTCCCATTCCTGTTTATTTCTCTAAGCATTTTAGGCACACGTATTTTATAATCTGTGGCTGACAATTCCAGTATCTGTAATCTTCGGTAGTCCAGGATGAAGATCTAATTCTAGTTCTTTTTTCGTTTCCTTTTCTACCCCCCAGCCCACCCCCACCCCCCACCAGAACTCTTGCTCATGGTGAATTGCTTCTCTGGCGTTTGGGTAATATTTAATTGTGAGCATCCATTTGACTGATCTTCATCTGTGGGAATCCTGGTGACCCGAGAAGAGGAAGCTGTTTCTTCTATTTATCATCATTATTTTTTAGTCTTTATTTTTGAGAGAGACAGAGAGAGAGAGAGAGATTGTGTGTGAGTGTTGGGGAGGGGCAGAGAGAGACAGAGGATCTGAAGCAGACTTTCGCACTGTCAGCACAGAGCCCGATGCGGGACTTCAACCCACCGACCTCAACCCACCGACCGTGAGATCATGACCTGAGCCGAAGACACTTAACCAGCTGAGCACACCCCGCCCCAGGCGCCCCAAGGGCTAAGCTGTTTCTCAGGAGATTTGTTCTTGTGGTTGTGATGTGCTGTAGCGGCTGAGCCCCGCTCTGAGGTCACTTCTCAAACTTGGGTTTCACTGATCATGCAGGGGTCGCAGATTTGAGACCCAAACCTGCACGAGGACAGTTCTGTGACCTCGGAGTCTCGGAAACACTGGCTTTTCCACCCCAGGGAGCTGAGAGGTGTCACAGTAATTCCCCTGGGTCCCTTTGATGACAGGTGGCTTTTCCCCAGCCTTCCATGTCACACGATTTGGTTCCACTTCCAACTTTGTGTGTGCTTGAGGCCACGCCCTCCAGCCTCCATTCAGCAGGCAAAACCCAGAAAAAATTCACCTGTTTTCCTTGTTGGTTGAGAAATACGACTTTTATTTATTGATTCATCTATCTATCTATCTATCTATCATTTATCTATTTATAATTTTCTATTCTATTCTAGAGAGAGAGTGAGAGCAGGGGAGAGTCGGTTGCTCAGCCGACTGAGCCATTTGGGCGCCCCTAGAAATACTAACTTTGATGAGCCAACTGTTTTTGTCTTCGCACATGCCGGTGTTTGCCAACCAAAAGGAGGTCTGTTTATCTACTTATTTGCCTGGGCCATTTGGTAATTAAAACAAATTCTGTAAGTGTGACCACAGCCTAGAAGGGTCAGATACAGCCGCCAAACCTGTTTATGGAATCAGCAGGTGTCCGTCTCTGTCCCGTCCCCATCAGCTCTCCCTCTCTCTCTCTCTCTCTCTCTCTCTCTCTCTTGGCTGTTGTGTCGTGCTCAGTCGCTCCATCGTTCCGCGGTGCTAAATAATGTGCTTATTCTGCTGAATGGTGTTTGCCTGGTTTGGAAGTTGCATAAGTGGAATTATAAAGTGTGTACCTTTTGTGTTTGAGTCCTCTTTTCTCGGTGTTATGTTTGTGAGATTCGTCCATTTATCTTCTCTCCCTCTTGAAATGCCACCAAAATAAGGGCAAAGGTAAACTCAAGAAAGACCTAAACTCTTCGGGCGGGAAGAAAGACCAGAGAAGGCACAGTAACCGCGTTTTGGAAAATGAAAAGCCGAACCCTCGTGGTGACTGACGGCAGACTCAGGAAAGCTGGACCCCAAGGAGGCCGAGGGGAAACCGGGAAGCGACCCGTGGTGTCCCCACAAGGCTCAGGACCTGGGCACCCAGCTGCCTGTGGCAGTGAGGGCGAGATTCAAGGGGACCTGCCCGAAGTCTGCTTAAGGGGCAGCTGGATTCCCAAGGCTTCTCCACTGCTCCTTCTCTGTCTCTTTCCACCTTTCTAACCCTTCGGCCGTGACTTAGTCAGTGCTCACCAGTGACTGATTCAGTGACCGAGTCCAGCCCCCTCCCTAGTAGAGTTTTTCTCGAATCTCCAGCCCCCTGCCCTATCAGAGGCTCCGCGGCCGGTCCACAGACCTGGGCCTTTCTCCAGGAAAACTCTCCTGAAGGTCCCCCCCCTGGCGAACCTGCAGCTCCCTGAGGGACGCCGGGGTCTGAACCTGCTTGGGAACAGCGAAGCGCCCCCCCACCCCCGGGACGGTGTGAACCCCCCCACCCCAGGCTTGTGGTTCAGCCGCATCCCACAGTTTTCATATGCTGTATCCTCACTGTTGTTCGGTTCAAAATAGTTTCTCATATCTGATAAGTTTTGTTTGTTTGTTTGTCCCATGGGTTAGTTAGAATTGTACTGCTTCACGTCCAAGCAGTTGGGGGATGTTGTAAGTTGTTTTGTTTTGTTCCGTTTTATGCACCTTGTGAGTATAATTTTATTTATTTATTTATTTATTTATTTATTTATTTATTTATTTTCTTAATGTTTATTTATATTTGAGAGAGAGAGACAGAGAGGGCACAAGCCGGGGAGGGGCAGAGAGAGAGGGAGACGCAGAATCCAAAGCAGGCTCCAGGCTCCGGGCTGTTGGCACAGAGCCCGACGCGGGGCTCGAACTCACGGACCGTGAGATCATGACCTGAGCCGAAGTCGGACACTTAACCGTCCACCCAGTTACGCTTAACAGGATGCTTAACTGAGCCACCCAGGGGCCCCTTGATTTTAATTTTAAACTGAAATTTGTTAGAGTTTGATTTATGGCTAGCATATAGCTAATTTTAGTACGTGTTGCATGCACTTTAAAAGAATGTGTGCGATATATATTTTTCCTTCTCAGTAGCTGATGGAACACGCAAACCAAAACAATTTTTTGTTTTATTTTCAACCTCTCTGTGTCTTTTTATTTAAGGTGTCTCTTGGCAACAACATAGAGTCTTTAAAGGTCTGTTTCGACAATTACATTTTACTGGGAGTGTTTACTTCATACAAATTTCGTCTATACTAATGGGGCTTTTGTCTGCAGTCTTAAGTCTTCATTTTCCATTTGCCTAACTTTTGTTGTTGTTGTTCTGTGTTTCCTCCTTAGTTGCCTTCTATTGGATTAACAAAAGGATTTACATTTTTTCCTGTTTTTTTCTTGCTGCTAAATTGTTTCTTTTTCTGCTCTTTTGATGACTACCTTAGCAGTTGAAACACGTATACTCGAGAGTCTAATATAAATTGCTGCTTTTCTGCTTACCTGATAATGCTGATGCCTGAGCCCTGTCTCGTGGCTTCCGTCATTGCTGCGGAGAAGTCAGTTGTCAGGCTTGTTTTCGTCCCTTTAAAGGTTATATGTCTCTTTTTTTTTTGCCTGGGTGTTTTTAGGATTCTTCATTTTTGGTACTCAGCAGTTTTATTATGATGCACCTTCATGTAGATTTCTTTGTGTTTATCCTGCTTTGCCTTTGCAAGGCTGCTTGAATCTGTGGGTTGATCTGTTTCAGCAATTGTGTGTATGTATGCACATACATATGTATTTAAACTGTTTATTTATTTATTTATTTTGAGAGTGTGTGTGTGTGAGTAGGGGAGGGGCAGAGAGAGAGAGAGAGAGAGAGAGAGAGAATCCTAAGCAGGCTCCATGCTGTCAGCACAGAGCCCGATTCAAGGCTTGATCTCACAAACTGTGAGATCATGACCTGAGCCAAAATCAAGAGTTAGATGCTCAACCGACTGAGCCACCGGGGCGCCCCTTGCTTCAGCAATTTATTTGTATTTTTTAAAACATTTTTTTAACTTTTACATTTATTTATTTTTTGAGAGACATAGAGAGACAGAGCACACGTTGGGGAGGGGCAGAGAGAGGAGACACAGAATCCGAAGCAGGCTCCAGGCTCCGAGCTGTCAGCACAGAGCCCGACACGGGGCTCGAACTCACAAACCGTGAGATCGTGACCTGAGCCGAAGTCGGATGCTTAACCGACTGAGCCACCCAGGCGCCCCTAAAATATTTTTTAAAGTTTATGTTTTGAGAGGTGGGGGGAGAGGCAGAGAGAGATGGAGAAAGAGAGTCCCAAGCTGGCTTTGTGGCGTCAGGACAGAGCTCAATGTGGGGCTTGAATTCATGAACCATGAGATCATGACCTGAGCCAAAATCAATAGTCAGGTGTTTAACTGAGTGAGCCACCCAGGCACCCCAGCTTCAGCAATTTTAGACAGTTAATCGTCATTACCTTTTTAAGTATTGGTTCTCTCCTATTTCTTCTCCTTTTCGATTCCAATTACATGCATGTTAGGCTGCTTCACTGTGTCCGGTATCACTCTGACTGTACTTTCTGTATTTTCCGTTCATTTTTTCCTCTGTTCTGTAATTTCTGCTGGCCTGTCCTCCAGTTCATGAACACTGCCTTCAGCTGTGTCTAATCTCTTGACCTCTTAATGTCAGTTATTGTGTTTTCAGTTCTAGAATTCCCATTAGAAATTCTTTGTTATCGTCTCAAGTCTTCTTGCAAAATTCTTCATTTTTTTCCATTTAATTTCTCCGTACTTTTCTCTTTATTTTGAATATATAAGTTGCGGTCATTTTAGAGTCCTTGTTTGGTAACTCCTAGATCTGGATCATGTGTAGATATGTTTCTTTCTTTCCCCCCCGCCAATTTGTTTTGAATCCTATAGTCCTGACTTTTCTCATGTCCTATGACTTTGGATGTATTGTCAGACCTTGCCCGTTAAAACACTGTAGAGGCTCTGGATGGTTTGCTCCTTTCCTTCCAGACGGGCCGAGTAGACGGTCATCCCTGATTCAGGCAGAGACTAAGCGGAGTCAGGGAAGCCTTGCAGTATGGGTAAGGTTAATCCTCCCTGTGGCTCTGGCCTCCCTTTAGACTGTGTGCTTCCCCGGGCTTTCAAACCAGGCTGTGGTGTGATCACCAAGAGGATCCTGAATGCTAATCCCTGTCTCCTTAACACCTGAGACTGCAAAACACTCCTGGTGGATTTTTAGAAGCTTTCTGCTTGAGATTTTAAACTCCACCCCTCAGAGTTCGGCACATGTCTTAAGGCTTGAACTGGCCAAGCGAAGTTCCCCACTCCTTCTTACTCCTAGGATTTTGGGCTCTCAAGTGTGCTTCTTTTGACCAAAAGCTCAGCGGGTTTCTCCATCCCTCGGCAACGGCCCTCTGCCTGGGAAGACTCCAGATTCCCAGCCTCTTGCCCCGTGCCCAGAATGCAAATGCATTTAAGGAGAAAGTGCTGCGGAGTGCTGGAATGTTGTCTCCTGCCCTGGCAGCCCCCCCATCTCCGGAATCTTGGCCTCCTCGCCTGCGTGGTTTCAGTAGCTCTTTGATTCCTTCCAACAGATTGTAAGATTTTACCCACCTTCTCTAGCTGGGCATGGCGGGAGGGGCACTGCTGTGCCGACGGCCGTTCTGCTGCCTGCTCTGCTTTCCGGGCTTCGTGCTAATGCACGGTCTCTACCCCAGAGCCACAAGCGTGGTCTTCGTTCTTGCAATGCTTTCAAAAGCAAAGTTCTTGCTCTATTTTTTAATTTTTAAAAATATTTATTTTTGAGTAAGAGAGACCGAGCACGAGTGGGGGAGGGGCAGAGAGAGGGAGACACAGAATCCGAAGCAGGCTCCAGGCTCCCAGCTGTCGGCACAGAGCCCGGCGCGGGGCTCGAGCTCAGGAAGGGTGAGATCATGACCTGAGCCGAAGTCAGATGCTCAACTGACTGAGCCCCCCAGGCACCCCTTTAGCTCTATTTTTTAATATGGGGGAGCCAATGGTTCCAATACCAGCCTCACCCCGTTACCTGAAATGCTGTTTTATCGTCTGTCTGTCTCTGGTCAGGCTTAGTCTTTTCTGTTGATCTCTGTGCCTGTGTCATTACTGGACTTCGCAACTTGTAGCTTTACAGCGAGTCTGATACCTGGTAGGATATGCCCTTTGTCCTTATTTTCCACAGCTGTCTTTCGAACTTTTGCAACATGCCACTGAAAATCCTGTTGGAGTATTTTGCTTATTGGAATCGCACTGAAATAATGTAGCTAAATTTGGGGAGAGCTGAACATTTTGCAATATTGAATTGAACATCTGCTCTCATAAATATTTTCCTCATTCCTAATGGTTTCCTATTTCGGTGCCGAACATTACTTACTCTACAGATATAGCCTCTTTTTTATTTATTTATTTATTTATTTATTTATTTATTTATTAAAAAAATTTTTTTTTCAACATTTATTTATTTTTGGGACAGAGAGAGACAGAGCATGAACGGGGGAGGGGCAGAGAGAGAGGGAGACACAGAATCAGAAACAGGCTCCAGGCTCCGAGCCATCAGCCCAGAGCCTGACGTGGGGCTCGAACTCACGGACCGCGAGATCGTGACCTGGCTGGAGTCGGACGCTTAACCGACTGCGCCACCCAGGTGCCCCTCTAGCCTCTTTTTTAATGTTTATTTATTTATTTTGAGAGACAGAGGGGGAGACAGAGTCCCAAGCACTGTCAGCGCGGAGCCCGATGGGGCTCAAACCCACAGACCTCGAGATCATGACCTGAGCCGAACCAGGAGTGGGACGCTTCACTGACTGAGCCACCCAGGCGCCCCAGCCTCCTTTTTTAGGGCACAAGGCACGCTGGTAAATGCTAGAAATGTCGTTCCAATTTACATTCTCCCCGGGAATTCGTGACCTTGGTCTCGCTCTTCCCACCCCGGCTGGAATGTCCTAAGACTTTTCCCCGTTTCGAGGGCATGGAGATTTTCCAGCACGAGGAAGCAGTTTGTCAGGGAGGCACGTCCCTCCAGTCCCCGCCTGGGTGGTCACTCGCGGAAGGAGGGAGGGGAAATTACTGGGGGCGCTCGGGCCGTGTGGACAAACGCTGTGGCTGTAAGGGGCGCCGGGGTGTGGCGGGGCGAGCCCAGACCCCCGCTCCTCCCCGTCCGCCTGGGCTCCCGCTCGCGTCCTGCGCTTGCTGGCCCTCCGCGGTCGGCTGCCCTGGGCTGCCTGCTCTCCCTGCAGCCTGTGGAAGAGCTGAGGCTGCCTGAGGGGATGGGTTCCGCTCCGTGTTCCGGGGAGTTCCGAGGGGCCGAGGCCCTGGCCCTGAGAGGGCCTGGGAGTTTGTCACCTGAAACCCGCACCGATCCCCGCCCCCGGGGGGCGCCCCTCCGCCTGCACCGAGAGGCCCCCCGAGAGGCCCCGGGACCCGCCGCAGGCCCCCTCTGCTCTTGGTCCTGGGTCCCCAGAGGTCCTCACGGGCGGGGGTTGGGTCCTTGCTGGAAAGGGGTCTTTGGGGCAGATTCTCCTGAGGGTGGGAGTCGCAGGTGAGGAGGGTGAGGCAGGAGGTGCCCCTTCCGGGAGGGCGGATTTCGTGGAGCCTCAGTGTGGGCGAGTCTGAAGACCTGTCCCCGAGCCCTGGCTCTACTTGGATGCCTCCAGTGACGGCGGGTTCGCAGCTAAACGGGCTTGTGAGTTCATTTCAGACGGCTGAAGCCCCGAGCGCCTCTTCGGGTGGGGCTGAGTTGTTTCCCGGCGCTTCTGGCCGTTCCTGTAAACACCAGCTCTCTGCCCTGAGCTTGTCCCTCTCTGTGTCCCCAGGGGCCCGTCCCTCGGGCCCCCAGCCCCCCTGCGGTGGCCCGCCGCAGCCGCGGGCCGGCAGCCCCGGCAGCGCCCTGTGGGGACGGCCTTTCACCGTGGCCACGGCGGCCGCAGAGTTCCGCAGGGAGTTTTCTGCCAGCTTTCCTCAGGGGCCCGGGACCCGAGACTCCGACTCACTTTGGGGGCCACCCGCCTCAGCCTGTCGTTTCACAGGTGGGTAAACTGAGGCCCAGGGGTTAAGTCACGCAGCGGAGATAAAGGCAGGACCTGGACCGGGTCCTCTGGTCCCTGCTTTGCCCCTAATTGTCTATGACGCAATTTGCTCATCAACGGACGTCGATGTGGCTTCGGGAATGCCCCGGGCGCCTTCGGCACGAGCCGTGCGCAGTGGCCCATGACGCCGACACGCAGACCCCTGTCTCGTTGCCGAGGGCTGCCTGCCCCGTCCTTTCGATCTGCTCTCGAGCGAATCGTTTCCTTCCCTGCTGGTGTGGAGGCCATACTCGTGGTTGCGGCTGCCAGCGAGAACCCCAGGGTGTAGGGTGTGGGAGGAGACCCTGGAACCCTGTTCGACTCTGAAGCACACCTTGACGACCCTCCTCGATGCCTCGAAGGCCCAGACTACCCAAGGGTCCCGCTCCCGCTCAAAGAGCATCTGTGTCTCACGACGGCTGTGCCCGCTGCCCGCGTGCCCGCCGGGTCCCTGGCCAGATGGGCGAGGCCAGGGCTCAGGAGCGTGAGTCTGAGGGCACCGGGGCTCTATGTCTGCTGCTGCCTGTGGCTGCCCGGCCCTCTTCATTCCGGGCCCTGCCTTGTCCTGGCGTCCGGGGCTGGGGGACTGTGGCTGGGGGCGCTCAAGAGACAGCACCTCAGAGACCCGGCTGGCAGCATTTTCTGTGGAAACAGATGCTTGAAGGTGGTTCTGTTCCCGGGACCCCCTGGAAGCTTCCCTGGGCGCACTGGCCGTGAGGGGACGCGTGCGTCTCCACAGGCCCCTGTCTCTGCCTCGGGAGGCTTGCCGGTGAGTCATCTGGTCTCCGGCAGCTGTGGCTTTAGGGAAAACAAAGCTGTACCTTTGTGATTACTGTGAATATTCACCCCTTCCCCCCCACCGAGTGGGGTTTGGGGCTCTGTGTGCCCCGGCATCATGGGATCGTCCCCTTGTGCCAGTCCCCGCACCCCTGTGCGTGCCTCCCCCCACCCCACCCCCAGCCTCCCCGGGGTCCCCCAGGCGGCTTCTTTCTCTGCCCCCCTGCCCTGACCTTGGCATGCCGGGAGTCGAGCACAGTCCGATGTCTGGAGGAAGCTCACCAGCGCCTCGCTGGCGTCGAGGCCTGGAGGGAGGGCTGGCGGCCTGTGCTCCGCCGTGAGTCCTGCCCACCCGCGCCCGCCCCGCTTCCGGGGCTCCCTCCAGGAGCCTCAGTCTGGGCACGCAGGCTGGGCAGGGAGATGCGCAGGGGCCGCCTCCCGCAGGGGACGATGAGGTGTCATGTGCCCCCCAGCAGGCACAGGCCTGCTCCCCCTGCGGCCCCGTCCTCGGCCTCCTTCCTCCTGTCCCGTCTCGCCCGGGTCTTGCCGCAAAGACTGTTCGCCCGCCCCCGGCCTGTGGGCTTCCAGCGCCCAGACACTGTCGTGTCCAGCTGGCGGGAGCCCAGCCCGGGCCTGCATCCTCGGGGAGCCGCTTCCTTGGCGTGAGCGTGAGGCTGACCTCCAAAGGGACGTGAAGGTCGGCCTCGCACTCGCCGAGGTCGTCACAGAGCAGGCCTGGTGGCGCCGGGGCTCCAGCAACCGTGTCTGTCCTGCTTGTCGTCCTTTGGTTGGTTCCTAAACTTCTCACCAAGTAGCACACGTGGACGTGGCACCCGAGGCAGCGGGGCTGAGGCTCCTCGGGAGGGACAGAGGGACAGAGGGACGGCCCCGCTTGCCCCCCCCCCCCCCGCTCCCGGCTCTGGTATGTGCTCCCCCGTCTCTCAAGTCCGCTCAGGTGGCCACTTCTTTGGTTTCTGGGTTTAGCTAATCTGTTTTTTTGCCTTTAATGTTGATTTATTTTGAGCGCGAGAGAGTGTGTGAGTGTGGGAGGGACAGAGAGAGAGGCAGAGAGAAAGAGAATCCCAAGCAGTCTCTGCGCTGTCAGCACAGAGCCCGACACGGGGTGCGAACCCCAAAACCGTGAGATCACGACCTGAGCTGAAGTCGGGGGCTTAACCAACAGAGCCCCCCAGGCGCCCCTGGGTTTAGCTACTCTGGAGGTTCAGCTGTCTTGTAGCATCGCTCCAGCAGAGACCCTCCCCCCACCCCGGCCCGACAACTCCATCCCCGCCTTCCTGCCGCATTTCCTGTGCGGTTCCTGAGTTAGAACTTTGTGTTTGCAGCGGTAGGACCAGTAAGGACCCTTCTCTGCTCCGCACGTGCCTCCTCTGCTCTCGTCAAACCCTGTGACACTCTGACGGCCACTTCTCCCTGGCCTCGGACCTAGCCTCCCTCCCGCTGGCGTCACCGATGTCCCCTCCCATCAGGGGTGTCCCCCTGAGGCAGCCCCAGTGTCCTCCTGGGACCCCCTGCGCCATCCCCTGGGCCTGGACCCGCGTCTTCCTCACGTTCCCTGTTCGCTCCCGCACTTGCCGGAGCACAGATCCCGGCATGTTCCACAGTCTTCCGGGTCTTCGTTCTCGCACTCGACTGGCAGTCGGCCGAGTTTAGAACTGGTGGCAGGACACCTCTCCTCGGCAGTTTGGAAGCGTCTCTTCATCACCATGTGGCCGAGGAGATACAGATACCGCTCTGATTCTCCATCCTCTGTGGTCTGTTGTGCCTCTGGAAGCTTATGGAATCTTCCCTTTAACCCTGAAGTTCTGAAATTTCACGATTTGCCTGGTGTGTGACGTTTTACGGCCGGCAGGGTGGGTAGGCCCTTTGAATTCGGAGACGGGACTGACAGTCCGGGGAGGTTTGCTTGAATTATCTCTTCAGTGGCTGCTTTTCACTGACCCTCAAATTCTGTCCGTCCCCTTTCATGGAAAATTGGTAATTCCAACTTTTAAAGTTTCTGTTTTCATTTCGAAGAACTGCCTTATTCGTTAAATGGTCCTCTTACAAATAGCGTCCTCCCCTCGCTCGTGGACCTGGTAGCTTTCCTTTCTGAGAACATTAGTTACAAGGCATTAAGAAAATACTTTCCTTCTGTTCCCTGCACGGTCTCTTGCTGTTGCGTTCATTGTCTGGTTGTTTTAGCCTCTGTTTCTTGCCAGAGGGTATGGTCCTGGCTGCTTTCCCCAGACGAGAGCCCTGCACGGGGTTCCCGCCGCCCGGCATTTCCGTGGCCTTCGTTCAGCCCCTCTCCAGTGGGCGCTCCCCACCTGCCCTCGTCCGGCCCTCGGGCGCCCTGGGCCGGGCAGGGCCTCTGACCTCCTGCCCGGTGGTGGTGGAGGGCGGGGTCCTGGATGTCCGCAGGGGGAGGGTGGGGGGCTAGGGGTCCTCACCGGCCTGCCCGAGCTGCTGTAACAAAGTTCCACAGACCGGTGGCTCAGAGAACAGAGACATACTGTCTCCCGGTCCTGAGGCCGGAAACCCGAGATCAGGTGTGAACAGGGCTGGTTCCTACTGAGGCCGTCAGGGAGACTGTTCTGGGCTTTCCGGCTCCTGGTGTTTGCTGTCACCTTTGCTGTTCCTTAGCCTGTGGAGGCATCGCCCCGATCTCTGCCTTTGTCTCCACATGGCGCTCTCCTTGTGTCTCTGTGTCTTTTTATAAGGACTCTGTATTGGGTCGGGGGCTCATCCGACTCCAGTGTGACCTCATCTTAACCAGTAACATCTGCAAGGGCCCCGTCTCCAGATAAGGCCACGTTCTGAAGTCCTGGGGTTTAGGACTTCAACGCAGGAATTTTGACGGGACGTAAGTCAACCCATAGCAGGTTTAATGCTGATTTTCTACAAACACCCGCCTTTGATGCCACCCAGACGCGAGCCTTCGGAGGCACCTAGAGTCTTTCCAGGTCCCGCGGCGTGAATCGGCTTATTTCTTGTTGGGCTCTGGATTTCCCAGGCTCGCTAAGCCAGGCTCCACTCATCCTGTCTGCTTTCTTGTCTAAAATGTGTGGTGTTTCGCGTCTGTGGCCGCCCTCTCCAGTTCCTGGCCCCTGTGGTGTGGGTACTTAGGGGGATTTCGGAAGGGAGAAGGTTCAGTCCCCAACTGGAAACACTGTTCTGCCTTTTGGATATTGCTTCTAATTCGTGTCTCCCTTTCTCCCAAGGTGTCTCCGCCCTCACCAGGGCTCCCAGAGCTGCTGAGGGTGACCAACGAAGGCCGGAGAGATGGCCGGGGCCTCGGTGAAGGTGGCGGTGCGTGTCCGCCCCTTCAATTCCAGGGAGATGAGCCGAGACTCCAAGTGCATCATCCAGATGTCTGGAAGCACCACCAGTGAGTATGGGTCGTGACGGCGCTGTCGTCGGCTGCTGGGCGCTCAGGGCCAAGGGTCCTGGGCCTCCCCCCCAAGACACAGCAGCCGCCCTGGCCCCCACCTCCCTCCTTGTCCACCTGGTGTGTTGGCTCCCTGGGGGCAGCAGTGGCCAATCACCAGCGGGGCGGGAAGGCTAAAGTGACAGAGATGTGTCCTCTCCCGGTTCTGAAGGCCAGTGTCGGAGATCAAGGCACTGACAGGGCCGTGCTGCCTCTGAGGTCCTAGAGGAGGCGGCTTCTGCTGGTCTGGCCATCTGGGCCTGTAGCCGGCATCTTCAGGTGACCGTCACGTGAGAGCACGGATCGCCTGGGAGGTGGGCGGGGGATGGGCATTAAGGAGGACACTTGTTGGGACGAGCACTGGGGATCCCACGTGAGTGACGAATCACTGAATTTCTGTTCCCGAAACCGGTATCACACTATATTTTAACTAAAAGCCCGACCAAGACAAAACCCCGCTGATCACTGGATTTAGGACCCACCCTAATCCAGTCTGATCTCATGGTAACGACTAATTACATCTTCAACAGCCCTCTTTCCAAATAAGGTCATGTTCTGAGGCTCAGGGTGGACGTGAATTTGGGGGCACGCTTTCCAACCCAGTACGCGAGGTTACTGGTTTCTCATTGTGTTTCAGCTGCCCTCCATTGACACGTTCTTTTATTTCTGTCTGTCCCTTGGCCTTGTGGCTGTAAGTCGCCTCAAAACTGCCTGAGAAATAGGAGGCCTGCAGTCAACACGTGGACAGTAAGAGATAAGATGATGGTTTCAGGCTCAGATGTGCCCCGAAGGGTTTCTTTAGGGCACACGCAGGCTGCTGGAGTCCAGGGGAGCACTCACTCCGAGTCTGGGGAGCACTCACTCCGAGTCCGGGGAGCACTCTCTCTGAGACTGTCCTTTGCTCTTTTGCTTTGCACTTTCGTGTTGAGTGGCAACACGCGTGCAGACGCCTGCAGGCAGAGCACAGCGCGTAGCCCGGAGGTCTCACAGCCTGAGCAGAGCATTGCCAGACCCCCCCACCTCCAGCCACCCAGAAGGCCCCCCGCCCCTTGCTTCCCACCCGTGGGTTAGCGGGGCTTGTCTAGGGTCCCGTGGAAACTGCAGCCGTGTTTGGCTGATATCTCCCGCTGACTGATAGCCTGTCCCCACAACCGCTGACGTACGACAATTCAGGGCTCAGCCAGGCGCTTTGCCCCCGGGGTCCCTCAAGCGGCTACGGCAGCTGTCACCCGCGGGCTCCTGGGGTACAAGCTGTCCTGTGTGCTCGACGCCAGCTGCTCACTCCGCGCCTCGTCCTCAGGTCGTGGGGTGGATGGAGGCCTTGCCCGTCCTCAGGTGCCCTGCACCCCCACGTAACCCTACCCCGCCTGTTAGCCACCAGGTTGGAGGGAGGGGCTGGCCGAGGGGAGGGCGTGTGGAGGGCGTGAGGACTGGGGAGTCTCTGGGAATGTTCTGGGCCCCGTTAGGCTCCGTGGGAGGGGGAGGGGCCGGGAGGTGGTGCCCTACGTCCCTTCGTCCGTGTGGGCAGATTGTGGAGGCCCCCGGGTTTTGTCGCGGCTTTCAGGAACCGAGTCACTTCCGCTCGGTCCCTGGAAGCAGACCCTGACGGGAGGATTCGGAAGGGTTTACCGGGGAAGTGGTCCGGGACACGTGGGGAGGGAACGTGGAAATGCGGAGGGCGCTGATGCCTGGGGGGCAGGGGGCACCACAGGTGGCGGGGGCCGGTCGCCGGGACCCCCTGACCTAGAGAATGCATCTCTGAGTCATTGTCCCCAGAGGCTGGCTGCCTGTCCGGCGTCTCCCCAGTGTGAGCTGAGGGTCGGTCCAGGGGCCTGCTTTCCTCGCGGCCAGAGAAGGTGCTCAGGAGGGTGACTCTCACCTTAGAGGTGGGAAGCCAAGAGCTGCACAAGAACTGGGACCCCTGGGTGGGAACCACGACCCCTGGTGGGAACCGTGACCCCTGGTGGGACCCGTGACCCCTGGTGGGAACCACGACCCCTGGTGGGAACCGTGACCCCTGGTGGGACCCGTGACCCCTGGTGGGAACCACGACCCCTGGTGGGAACCGTGACCCCTGGTGAGAACCGTGACCCAGGGTGGGAAGGTGACCTCTTGGGTGGGAACTGTGATCTCTTGGGTGAGAATGGTGGCCTCTGGTGGCAACTGCGACCTCTAGTAGGGGCTCTGTCCCTGGGTGGGCAGTGGACACCGGCCCAAGGAGCTGACAGGGTCTGTCATGTCAGTGTTGGATGACCCAGGACACCGGGAATGACTATGGGGGTCCCTGCTCACACCTGGGCCAGGCCTGACCAGCACAGTCGCCACCTTAGACAGTAGCTGAGGGTCTTGGCTCGAGGGGTTCACAGGCAACCAAACCCTGTAAGAGCCTGCAGAATAAACAGAAAGAACAAAACATCACAGTCGGACCCCTGTCTCCCCTGGAACTTGGGAGTGGTCTAGGACAGGATGGGATGGGTGTCACGGAAGCAAATGGCTGGAGGAGATGATGGGCCGTGGGGGGTGAAAACTCTGACCTACCTCTGGCCTGAGAGACAGAGAGAGAGAGAGACAGAGAACAGACAGGGAGGGAGAGGAGTGTCAGAAGAATGGATAATCAGGACACTTGCTTTGGGAGCTATTTTCATTTTCAGAGAAAACAAAGCAGTGATGGTACTGATAGAAAGTGCTAGAAGCCAGGTCAGAAGTGGGGGTGAAGGCTGAGGAAACCCAGAGGCAAGGAGAGTGCCCTTCAGCCCTTAGCACAGAAGAGCGTGTCTGAGGAGCGGGGTCAGAGGGCAGGACGGGCTTTATTCCCGGCCGCCCTGGGGCAGAGCTGCTCAGGGGGGTGGGCACCCACGGAGGCGGGGTTTGGGCGGCCACCTTGCCAGTGTCTGTGGGGCCTATGAGAAAGGGTGGGGACGATGCTCCGCTGGGTAAGGCTGTGCGAGGCCTCGAGGGCCAGCAGAGAAGTGTTGAGCAGGGAGCCACTCTCCCCAGTGATACATCCGGTGGGCTCCGTACGTGGATTTGCCCAACGGCATCCGGTGCCAGGCCGTGAGTGTCAGGGATGTGACATATTTCTTGAACCTCAAGACTAGATGTGCACAGGAGATGCCACGTCCCTAAATGTACCCCTTGAACCTCCATCGTGAGGCGCAGATTAGAAGCATTTAGAGGCGAACTTAATTTGTCGTCCCATACTCACTGCCTGGATGAACAATACTGTTCACTGGAACATTCCAAAACTAGTAATTTTGTGAGCCAACCAAATCGTACGCAGCATATGCTTCTGTGCCTACGTGGCAGGTCTGGTGTAGGTTACTCAGGGGTACAGAGGTCCTGTGAGTACCCCCACATCCCTGCTTTACATAAGAACAGACTGAAACTTCTGGAAGGGTTTGCTCTCTTCTCTCTGAGTCCCGGCTATACAGAGGAACCCTCAGGATTGGGGGCCCCCCACCCCTGCCCCTGTACCCCTGGGGCCCCGAAGCGAGGCTGGGCCTGGATCTCAGCGTCTCTTGTGTCCATTTCAGACTGGCCTTCATTCCTGGACCCTCTGCAGCACCAGTGGGAAAATTCATTTTCCCAGGAAAAAAAAGCTGGGATGGAAATTATTTTCCCAGAAACCAGAAGTGTGAGATCAGGCTGTCCATGGGGCCGGCTTCCTCTGAGGCTCTGCGAGCATCCGTTCCTGGCCTGTCTCCTGCCTGTGGGGGCTGCCAGCGGGCCTGGGCTTGCCTCCGTCCTCATGTGGCCTTTTCCCTACGTGTCTGCTTGTCTGTCTGTGCTTTCCCTTCTTATAAGGACCCCGGTCACTGAATGTACGGCCCACCCTAATCTGCATGATCTCATCCTAACTAATTACATCTGCCAAGACCTTTTTTCCAAAGGTCACTTTCTGGGGTTCCAGGTAGATGTGAATTTGGGGAAGACGCTGTTCACCCAGGACACTGCCTCTGGAGCAGAAGGCCATGGCAGGGCTAATCATCCAGGGCCTGCCCCCAGCCCTGCCAGGCCCCACAGGCCCACACCCAGCCCGACCTTCCTGCCTCCAGCCCTCCTCCTGGATGCTGGCGAGCTCGTCCTAGTGGGCATCAGGCAATGCACCGCCATTCTGGATGGTCCGCTGGAATATTCCGGACCCTTCTCCTCTGCTCATAGTGGTCTTTCTCCCAAAGGCCTTTGTCAACCAGCAGCCCTGTGCACAGACCCAGGTGTTGCAAACACCTAATTCATCTAAGTCAGCCCCTATTTGCCATCACTGTTCTAGAATGTTCTTGGCTCCAAACAGAAGGCCACCGAAGGGAACTCGGCAGTGGCTGAGGAGGCAGTGGTGCTGCTGCAGGCCTGTTCATGGGAGGAACGGCCGATGCGGTGTCAGGGAGGAGCCCTGGGACAGCTGCCTTCTTTCCTGGATGCCTGCCACCCGATAGGGTCACCATGGCCATTCCGCTCACAGGGTCACAGTGGTGACCTTGTTTGCTGTCCCCACGGGGATGAGGACCGTTTCCGAGGCACAGACGGGGAAACCGAGTCTGTGTGAGGGCCTGTCATCACGTGTGGCCATGCAGGAAAGTGGACAGGGAGCCCCTTCATGTTGTCAGCAAGCGTGTGCTGGGCACGAGCTTCCAGGCATGTGTCCTCTCTCTCTCTCTCTCTCTCTCTCTCTGTGTCACACACGCACATACACACTCACCTACCTGCTGGCGATTTACATGGAACAAGTAACAAGTACTCTCCCCACGGAGCCCTAGGGGGGCAGGACAGAGGCTCTTACCACCCTCAGGGGTGATGTTCCAGCAGGGAGGCGGACCTTGCACATGTGGATGAGGGCTGTGCCTTGCAGAATCAAGAGGGCACAGTGATGGGGTGCAGAGGGGCTAGCCAGGGTGCAGGGGGCTGGCCGGGGTGCAGGGGGTTGGCCGGGGTGCAGCAGGGCTGGCCGGGGTGCAGGGGGTTGACCGGGGTGCAGGGGGTTGGCCGGGGTGCAGCAGGGCTGGCCGGGTGCAGCAGGGTTGGCCGGGGTGCAGCAGGGCTGGCCGGGGTGCAGGGGGTTGACCGGGGTGCAGGGGGCTGGCCGGGATGCAGGGGTTTGTCCAGGGTGCAGGGGGATGGCCGAGTGCAGCAGGGCTGGCCGGGTGCAGCAGGGTTGGCCGGGGTGCAGCAGGGCTGGCCGGGTGCAGCAGGGTTGGCCGGGGTGCAGCAGGGCTGGCCGGGTGCAGCAGGGTTGGCCGGGGTGCAGCAGGGCTGGCCGGGGTGCAGGGGGTTGGCCGGGGTGCAGGGGGTTGGCTGGGGTGCAGGGGGGCTGGCTGGGGTGCAGCGGGGCTGGCCAGGGCACAGGGGCCTGTGAACCAGATCAGATGGCCACGGAGCCTCCTTGTCTGTCGGGAGAAGGTGAGGAGGGGGCTGTCCCGTGCGCGAGGAATGCCAGCGGCCGGGTGTGGGACTCACTGTTCCCCGAGGCCCCGCCGAGGTCCCGCTCCGTGAGGGTGGCCGCCTCCTAAATCCTGCACGTTTGAGGCAGCGGGCTGCTGGTAAGGCAGCTCGCTTGTGCACATCGCTCTCACGCTCACACACACACTCTCTCACTACACTCTCACACGCCGTCTCACACGTGCTCACACGCTCTCACATGCACACACTTGCACCCCCCCCCACGCGCTTACACGCTCACACTCTCCCACACACACCTGTCGCCTGATTTACGTGGTGTAAATACTCTCCCCTCGGCTAGTTTCGAGCTACAAGGGTTTGACAGCAGGCTCACAAAAGTCTTCAGTGTTTGGCTGGAAGGGGCCCAAGCAGCACACGCTGGCTCGTGGGGCCTGAGGTCGCAGGGACATTGAGACGGAGACGAACGGCTTCCGTTCCGCCGCTTCCTCCCGGCCGTCCCTTCCCTGTTCCAGCTGCCCCCCCCCCCACATGTCTGTCCCTTGCAGGCGTGCACCCCGGGCGGCTCTCCCGGTACTGCGTGCTCGTTGGAGGGGCCCCAGCCCCCCCAGGCTTGGTGGGAGCCCGTCCCCGGCTCGGCGAGCCCCCGAGGACCCCCCTCCCTCCTCCCTCCTCAATCCCAGGCAAGGAGAAACTCGAGACCCTGGCAAAGGAAGCTGTTTCTCCGGCGAAATCGGCTGTGTCTGGGCATGCAGGGGGTAGGCGGTGGGGACGGTGTAAAGGTGGGCCCGGGTCTGCCCAGGGAGCAGGGTTGGGGAGCGGGCCTGTCCAAGGACCCGGGATAGGGATCAGGGCCTGTTTCGGGAGCAGGGTAGGGGGGCCAGGCCTGCAAGGCAGGGAGGTGAGGAGCAGAGGGGACCGGGCCCCTGCCGCGTCCTAGCCCGGACTTTGCCTGGGGGGGTGCCGTGATTGTTGTTTCCACGGCGCTGGCATTATCTGCGCTCGGGGTTCCGGTGGCTGTGTCCCCAGGTCCCAGCAGGAGTGGACAGCAGGACAGCCTGCTCTCCTTGGCCTTGCTCCTGGAGGCAGCAGGGATGTGACCCCCTCGAGGCCCCGAGGACAGCGCTGGGGTGGTCAGTCACCTGCTCCTTCCTGCTAGCTTCCCCAAGGTGCTGGTTATCTCCCGGAACTCCTCAAACCTGGGGTCTGGGTCCCAAGGCCAAGTCAGCCCTGGGGACAGGGCTTCAGGGGATGCCCGTGCTGGGAGCAGGCCCGTCAGCCAGAGCAAGTGGGCCCCGGGGCCTGCCCGCACAGACCCCCGGCCCCAGAGTCCTCCGTCAAGGTCAACGCAGACCTCAGAGGTTCAGACGGTGCTCCGGTAGGCAGCGGGCGGGGTGGCTCAATGGGGGTGGAGGCCTCAGTGCCTCCTGCCTGGCCACAGAGCAGTCACCTCTTGCAGGCCTGGGGCAACGGGGGCAGAGCAGGCTCGGGCCGGGGGCCGCTGGGATGCGTGGCAGGCACCGGCTGGTGTGTGACGGCACCAGCACGCATTCGTGGCCTCGTTCCCAGGGCTGCCTCTGGTCAGCCCGCTGCGGGGGCGGGGCGCGCACAGGACGGCCCCCGGGGGGCCCGTGAGCGCGAGCCTGGAGGGAGCCTGCAGGCACAGGCCGGGAGGAGCAGGCGGTGGAGGCTGTGATGGGGTGCCCCGGCGGGGACAGCCAGGGCCGCACACAGCACACGGGAGCCACATGGGAACGACAGGGCCCGGAGGAAGCAGAGCACGACCGTGCCGGGCTGCCCAGCCTGCCCGGCCTTCTGGCTGCTTCCAGGGCACGTGTACGCGGAGCGGATGTGTAAGACCCAGAGGGGTGGGCGGCGAGGGAGGCTGGACCGAGCGGTGGGGGTGGGCTGCAGGCTCCACCCGACAGAGGAAAGGGGCAGACGTGGCTTGTCTGCCTGGAATTGGAGCCCTGGCCCCATCCCACTGTGGGGGGCTTGTCTGGGGCCAGAGGCCACCGAGGACCCCACCTCCCTGCCCTGGGTACCTCTCTGGTGGGTATGGACCACATACTGGTCGTCTCTCCCCCAGCACAGCATTAACTGCCACGCCTGTTCCCCCCCCGCCCCCTCCGCAGCCATCATTAACCCCAAACAGCCCAAGGAGACACCCAAAAGCTTCAGCTTCGACTATTCCTACTGGTCACACACCTCGGTAAGCCCAGGGCTGGGATCCAGGGGGGTGGGCTGCAGTCGTGTGGATGCTTGCTGTGTGGGCCTTAACCAGTCCCTTAACCTCTCTGAGCTCATGACCTGGGACATGAGGGTGGGACAGGGGAAGGGGCCAGCGGCACCTGCCTGGGGCGGGGAAGGGGCCTACCTCCTCAAGTCCCCGTGTGCTTGAAAGGTCACCCTGAGCAGTGACAGGCATGGTTATGGTAACGCCCCGGACCTGCCTAAATAATCCTCTGTTGGGAGAGCATCCGGCCGCCGTAACCGATCTGTGGGCTCCCGGGGCCTCCAGCCCCACCGCTTCTCATTCCCAAGGCTGCCAACCCAGCCTTGATTTTGAGCCTTATGTCCCATGTTCCTGCCTCGGAGCCTTCACACAGGCAGTTCCCTCTGCTGAGATGCCCTTCCGCCCCGCCAGCCCCTCCCAACCCCTCCCTCAGGAAGCTGCACCCCACCAGGCAGGATTAGGTCCCCTCTCCGGGGCGTCTGCGCGCCGGGGCGTGGGGCGGGCGTCCCTCCCCAGCGGGAGGCCTCGGGCTGCGAGGCGGGTGCTCGGAGAACACAGCGGGCTGAGCCTCGGGCGCACCCGGCCTCCTACAGCTTCGCTCCCTGTTGTCTTGCAGCCGGAGGACATCAAGTACGCATCACAGAAGCAGGTGTACCGGGACATTGGCGAGGAGATGCTGCAGCACGCCTTTGAGGGCTACAACGTGTGCATCTTCGCCTACGGGCAGACCGGGGCCGGCAAGTCCTACACCATGATGGGCAAGCAGGAGAAGGACCAGCAGGGCATCATCCCGCAGGCACGCGGGCCCCGGGGCTGGGGCGGGAGGCCGGGGGAGGGCAGCACGGGCAGGGCTGCAGGAGCCCAGCGGGGAAGGGCCGGGCAGGGCGCCCCAGGGGAGCAGCCTCGGAGAGAAGGGGGCCAGGAGGGGAGGGACACTGCGAGGCGGGAGGGCAGGGCCGGAGGGGCGGTGTGGGGCGGACCTGCTCTGAAGAGGCTGGAGCCCCAGGCCCTGCGATGGGGGGTGCTGAGGGGCAGAGCCCTGGCCGTGCCCCCCGGGTCACATCCGTAAGACAGGGCAGTCGGGAGAGTCATTGTCCCGCTGACCCTTCCCCCGGGAGCTGTGGAGGCTGGCGGCGGACAGGGAGAGACGCCCGGGACAAGGGGTGGCCTTTGGTTAACTGCAGGCTGAGACATGGATGACTCAGGGGCCCAGAGCTGCTGGGACCCCGGGCAGGCTTCTGGATCTGAGCTGGTCAGCGCTTGACCTGGTCAGGGCAGGAGAGAACACCGGGTGGCCTGTAGCACGGGGGACCCCAGCCCACCCGGTGGCGACAAGGACGGCCCGAAGAGCGTAGGAAGGGATCAGAGATGGTCCGAGGGGACTCCATGACTTAAGCAGAAGACAGCCGCTCTTTGGCTGCAGGCCTTTTCAGTGCCTTTGAGGTGGACTGTGATGAGCAAGAGGGGCCCGGAGAGCGGCGACTGGCCTGGGCTCAGGCTGCCCACGGCACCCCGGGGGCAGGGCTCCAGGAACAGCCCCATGTCCCCATCACCTGACGGTGTGTCCTCGGCCCTATAGCTCTGTGAAGACCTGTTCTCCCGCATCAACGACACGACCAACGACAACATGTCCTACTCCGTGGAGGTAGGGCTCCCCGAGCGTCCGTTCTTCCAGCACAGCGGGGGGCTCGGGCGTGGACAGCGGTGCATTTCTGCTTTAAAGCAAGTCCCCACCACTGGTCTGTGCCGTTGGCTCGTCCCTCCCTCCTGCATGTGACACCCACACCGGGCACGGGAGCGAGGGGCGGTCCTCTGCTCAGCAGGTCTCACTGAGTAGTTGCTCCGGACCAGGGGCGGGGACGGATGTCTCAGAGCCGCGGGACCTGGCTCTGCCATGGCCGCGGTGTGTCCCCGTCGGACCAGCCCCAGGATGAGCGCAGGTGGGGGGGACCAGCAGGAGGTGGGCCGACTTCCTGCGCACTCACCGCACTCACCTGACCCCTGCACTCGCACATGCCTCCCCCTGCCAGCAGGTGGCCCTCACACCCCTATCCCAAGAGTCCCTGGTAACGGCCCTGCACCCCCACCTTGGGGGGCCCTGATGGTACCTCTCCGCCCTGCAGGTCAGCTACATGGAGATTTACTGTGAACGCGTCCGTGACCTCCTGAATCCCAAGAACAAGGGCAACCTGCGTGTGCGCGAGCACCCGCTGATGGGGCCGTATGTGGAGGACCTCTCCAAGCTGGCCGTCACCTCCTACAATGACATCCAGGACCTCATGGACTCAGGGAACAAGGCCAGGTGCATGCCGGGGGCTCGCCCTCCCCCAGTTCTCTACCCTAAACGCCGCCCCCCCCCCCACCACCATCGTGAGTCTCCCTGAGGAAGGCCTGCTCCTGGGGCACCTGTCGGTTTCCCCGTGGGGTCTGTCCAGCACCCCCGTGGAGGGTGGACCCCGTGGGCCTGAGGCCACTGAAGGGCCAGCCTGGGAGGGGCCTCCAGACCCCCACCCTGTCACCTCCACAGGGGCTGCTCCTCCTGGGGGGGACTGGCATCATCTGTGAGGCTCCCCGGGGTCCTTCCCTGTGGGCAGCTGCCCCGTTGGGCCCAGTGGTCAGGAGGCTGTGAGGCCCGGTCCTGCCTGCTCTGCAGGGGGCGTAGGTGGGGGCCTGGGGGCAGGGTCAGCCATAAGGCACTGCTGGCCACGGGCACTGGTGGCACTGCCCCGGGGGGGTCTGCCTGGCTGCTCACGGAAACGGTCGCCTTCTCTGCCGCCCAGGGACGCCCCCACGGTGAACGACCTCACGTGGGTCAGAGCCCCGCAGGAGCAGGGTTCTGGTGAGGCCTGTCCCTTCTGTGGGCTGTCAGACAGCGAATCCCCACCAGGGACACGTCCTGAGGTCCTGGCAGGTCGGCAGCCCTGGGACCAGCCCTGCAGCTCCCCTCGCGTTGCCTTGGGCTCTGTCCCCCAGGGGCCTGCTGCCGGCCCTGCCCAGACGGGGACCGAAGGGACAGAAGGTGGGCGCCTCCTTTCCCTCCTGGGCGGGGGGCCTTTCCACATCTCGGCCCGACAGGGCCCCCTCCCTGTTTCATGAGTGCTCCTGGGCTCTGCTGACCCCTGTCACGGCTCCCGAGTACCAGGCTGGAGCTGGTGGCCGGGAGGGCGTGGGCCCCGTTCGCGCTGTGACAGGACACGCGGTCACCACCAGGCTGGGTAGGGCAGCCCCGGGAGCCCTGGGAGAGCCATGCCCCGTGACCTGGTCCAGCTGGCTAGCACCGTCAGCGACTCTCCTGCCCGACCATAGGACGACAGGTAACCACGTGTGGCTTCCGTTCCCCCAGGACCGTGGCGGCCACAAACATGAATGAGACCAGCAGCCGCTCCCACGCTGTCTTCAACATCATCTTCACCCAGAAGCGCCACGACGCGGAGACCAACATCACCACGGAGAAGGTGAGCGTGGCCTTGGCAGAGGCGGGCCATTTGGGCGGGGGCACGGGTCAGTCCCATCGGGCAGGACGAGGAGGCCCGCGAGGCTCGGACAGCGTCCTCACCCTGGGCGCCGGGCCCTCACCACCCCCTGCTTAGCGTGGGCCTCCGAGAAGTTGGCCGGCCTGCGGGGCCACCTCGTCTCGGTATTTGGCACCGTCTGGGCATAGAAGGGACTGACGGTGGAGGGGCCGTGGACCCGGGGTCTGCCTCCTGCCGGATGGTTTTGGTGGAGACCGTGGGGGCTGGGGAAGGGCGTCCCCATGGCCGCACTGCTGAGGATACCGGTGGCCCTTGGAAGCAGAGGGCCGTGGGTGGAGTGAGTGCCTGTCACGACGGTGACCGACTGGCAGGAGAGCGGGGGCCCCGGCATCCACAAGCACAAAGGAGAGGCTGTGGTCTGAGCGCCACCCCGCCCACCGCCCGGCTCCGGATGCCTTTCCCACGCGCCTTGGCGTTCTCAGGGAACCCGGGTAGGAGCACGGTCCCCTGGGACCTTTATCTGGACACGTGGTCTCCATGCCCCGGAAGGGGCCGCAGGGCAGGCTCAGAGCCTCTTCCTGCCCATCGGTGGCCCTGTCCCTTGGGGTCAGGTTTTCTCTGCGTCACCTCCCCTGACCCACCGTCCAGGCCTCCTCCCCGGGGCGCCTCGGCCGCCGCCTGGTGGGCAGTGCTCTCTCGGGCAGCAGGCAGCCCCCCAGGGTCCGCACGTCCCGGGGAAGTTTGCCACACTTCGTCGCCGATCGCGCCAGGGTCCTCTCAGCCTGGTGCCATCCTCCCAGAGATGGCCCGGCAGGGTCTGGGTGGGCAGAGAGAACGGAGCCAGAGCTGGGTTCAGATCCCACCGCGGATGATGAGCCCATCTGTGGAAAAGGGGGGCAGGACACATCTGGGGAGCTCTGTGGGGGTTCCGTGCGAGCACGTGGAGAGCCCCGCGCACCGAGGGCAGCGTCTCCGCAGCATCGCGAGTGTTAGGGGTGAGGGGCATGCGGCCTCTTGGGGAGGTGGGCTTTGAACCCCAGGCAGAGCCTCCGGTGCGCTGTGAATAGAGGGAAACCGCGGGGTCTGAGACCGGCGGACCCCCGAGGCAGGGCTTGGCCACGGCCCCTCAAGTGTGCACTTCAGGCCTCGGAGGGGGCAGGGCGCCCCCTAGCGGCCTTGAACATCTCCTGCATTTTGTTGCGTTTCAGGTGAGCAAAATCAGCCTGGTGGACCTGGCAGGGAGTGAGCGGGCGGACTCCACGGGAGCCAAGGGCACGCGGCTCAAGGTAGGGGCCAGGCCACCATGCCTGTGGACGGCAGCGGGGCCCCTCCACGCCTCGCTCATCCGGCAGGTCCCATCTTCCAAGCCTGGCCTGCTCCAGGGTGGGCCGGGCGGGAGGGCCCCTCTTGGGGAGCACCGCCACCCGGGGCGAGCCCGGGCAGGGAGGGCAGGGGGCGAGGGTGAGGGCGTGGGAGGAGGCCAGTAGCCAGAGGGCCGCACCCAGCACGCTGGCTTAGTGGTTAAGGAGGACAGAGGCCCTGGCGGGAAGGCTGGGCCCCGTGCGGGCCCTCACAGGACCCCGGCCACCCGTGTCTGCGCTTTCCCGCCAGAACCCAGGCTGCGGGGCGGACAGTCTCTGGTCAAAGCGGTCCTTGGTGTCGGGGAGGAGACTTTTCATTTTCAGCCTCCCTTTGGTCCCCGCCGTTACCTGGGGGACGGGAGCGGGCCCTGGAAATTGTACCAGCGGGGCTCGTGTGAGGTGTTTTAAGGACTTCCTGGGGGACTAGGACAAACACTGGGCGCGCTGCACCCCCTTGGCCAGGGTGGGCCTCTGAGCAGCTTCTCGCCAGAGCCTCCCGTGCTCCAAGGAGCCCCGGGATTAACGGGCAGGGCTCGGTGGCCTCAGACCAACGTCGCGCGGGTCAGGCCCCATGGGATCACGCTGGAGCAAGAGGTTCATGAGGCTTCCTGTCCTCTCTGCACGCAGGAGGGAGCCAACATCAACAAGTCCTTGACCACGCTGGGGAAGGTCATCTCTGCTCTGGCGGAAATGGTGAGCCAGCTTCGGGTTTCTAGAACTAGGCTGATGGGATGGATTGCGGATGTGGCTCCCTGTCCTGACTTCTGTGGAGGATGCCGGGGGCCTGTCATACCTGCCCCGGGCCCTGTCTCTGGCAAGGAGCCCGGGGTTCAAGGGAAAGCCCGAAGGTGTGAGGGGTGTGTGTCGCTAGGCTACAGATGGGGTAGTGATCCCTGTTACTCCCTGGAACCTCAGTTTCCCTACCAGTATTGGCCACTCAAGACACCCAGGCCTTTGTTCAGAGAGGGACGAATCTTACGAGGCCCTACCCTGCTGAGATTGTTAGGGGTGAAGGAACCCGAGAGGTCGCGCTGTCGTTTGGCCCGTCGGGACCCGGGTGGCCAGCGGTGGCCAGGTGAGGAGGGATGGACCCCTGGCACGTGCTCAGGCCTCTCCTGCTCCTTTGTTCTCTGGAGCCTGCCATAGTCTCCTCCCCACACACCTTGTGTCCCCAGGCTCGCCCCAGGTCCTCAGACTCTGTCTTTTCTTTTCCAGGACTCTGGGCCCAACAAGGTAAGCTGCTTTCTTCAGTTCTGGGGGGAGGAATCTCCCTCCAGGGCAGGGCTGGGGGCCGGAAGCAAGGAGCCCCTTTAGCTCCGGTTCTCCTGTGAAGGTCTCGGTCGTAAGAGTGCTCCTTCATTTGTGCACCTCACAGACAGACACATCGAGCCAGCGCTGAGCTGGGCGCTGTGCCAGGACAACACAACCCTTCCGGGGCCACAGCACAATGGGGGACGGAGAGGTAGAGACGTGGACACAGAAAAAAAAAATTACGAATTGGTATACATTTCATAAAGGAAAAAGATGGGCCGTGAGAGTGACGCACAAGTGAGACGGCCTTTAGTCGGGGTGGCCAAGGAAGCTTTACGCGTAGTTTTAAGGCTGAGACAGGAGGAGCGGGGAGGAGCCAGCCGTGTAGCTGGAACGCCCAGTGTGAGGTGCTAAAGGGGAAAAATGTTGGCTTGTGTAGGAATCGTGTGTGAGGAAACGTGAGGAAGCACGAGGAACTGTGTGAGGACATGTGGTAGGAACCGTGAGGAAACGTGGGAGGAACTAAGCGAGGATCTGAGAGGAACTAACTGCAGAAACGGCGTGAATATTTGTGGGGAACTGTGTGGACGATTGTGTGAGGAACGGTAAGGGAAGTGTGTGTGGAAGGGTGAACCGTGAGAGGAAGTACGTGAGGTGGGGTGGGGCAAGGAAGGCACTTCTGAGGGAATTGTGAGGAACCGTGTGGCAGCTGTGAGATACCGCGTGGAGGACTGTGTGAGGAGCTCTGTGAGGAAGTGTGGGAAACGAGCACGGCGCTTACGGAACCGTGTGGTGGACTGTGTCAGGGACCGGAGAGAACTGAAATCGTGTGGAAACGTGTAACTGTAGCTGAGAAAATGCGTGTGAAGTTGCGTGCAGAACTACGCGTAAATGTGTGGACTGTGTGAAGAGCTGTGTAGAATGGTGTGGGGAGCTAAATGGACAAATATCTATGCAAGGAAACTGAGGAACTGTGAGGAAACGTGTGAGGAACCACGTGAAGATCGTGTGAGGAACTGTGAGGAACCGCGGGAGGAACCACGGGAGGAACCACGGGAGGAACCGTGTGAAGAACCGCGTGAGGAACCCCGTGAGGAAATGTGTGAGGAACTGCAGAAGGAACCGTGAGGAACCGTGGGAGGAACCGTGAGGAACCGTGTGAAGAACTGTGTGAAGAACTGCAGGAGGACCCGTGGGAGGAACCATGTGAGGAACCGTGGGAAGAACCGTGTGAGGAACCGCGAGAGGAACTGTGAGGAAACATGTGAGGAACTGCAGAAGGAACTGTGAGGAACCGCGGGAGGAACCGTGAGGAACCATGTGAGGAACCGTGGGAAGAACCGTATGAGGAACCGCATGAGGAACCACTGAAGGAACTGTGTGAGGAACCGTGGGAAGAACCGTGTGAGGAACCGTGGGAAGAACCGTGTGAAGAACCGCAGGAGGAACCGTGAGGAACCGCATGAGGAACTGTGTGAGGAACCGCAGGAGGAACCGTGGGAAGAACCGTATGAGGAACCGCGAGAGGAACTGTGAGGAAACGTGTGAGGAACTGCAGAAGGAACTGTGAGGAACCGCGGGAGGAACCGTGAGGAACCATGGGAAGAACCGTATGAGGAACCGTGGGAGGAACCGTGAGGAACCGCGTGAGGAACCGTGTGAGGAACCACTGAAGGAACTGTGTGAGGAACCGTGGGAAGAACCGTGTGAGGAACCGTGGGAAGAACCGTGTGAAGAACCGTGGGAGGAACCGTGAGGAACCGCATGAGGAACTGTGTGAGGAACCGCAGGAGGAACCGTGAGGAACTGTGTGAGGAACCGCGTGAGGAACCCCGTGAGGAGATGTGTGAGGAACTGCAGAAGGAACCATGAGGAACTGTGGGAGGAACCGTGTGAAGAACTGTGGGAGGAACCGTGAGGAACCGCGGGAGGAACTGCAGGAGGAACCGTGAGGAACCGCGGGAGGAACCATGGGAGGAACCATGTGAGGAACTGTGGGAGGAACTGTGAGGAACCGCATGAAGAACTGTGTGAGGAACCGTGTGAGGAAACGTGAGGAAACGTGTGAGGAACTGCAGGAGGAACCGTGAGGAACCGTGAGGAACCATGTGAAGAACCGCGGGAGGAACTGTGTGAGGAACCATGTGAGGAACTGTGGGAAGAACCGTGGGAGGAACTGTGAGGAACTGCATGAGGAACTGTGTGAGGAACCGCCGGAGGAACCGTGAGGAACCGTGTGAGGAACTGCATGAGGAACCGCGGGAGGAACCGTGGGAGGAACCGCGGGAGGAACTATGAAGAACCGCATGAGGAACTGTGTGAGGAACCGCAGGAGGAACTGTGGGAGGAACTGTGAGGAACTGCATGAGGAACTGTGTGAGGAACCGCGGGAAGAACCGTGAGGAACCACGGGAGGAACCGTGTGAAGAACTGTGGGAGGAACCACGAGGAACCGCGGGAGGAACTGCGAGGAACCACGGGAGGAACCGTGTGAAGAACTGCGTGAGGAACCGTGTGAGGAAACGCGTGAGGAACCCTGTGAGGAACCGTGAGGAAATGTGTGAGGAACTGCAGAAGGAACCGTGAGGAACCGCGAGAGGAACTGTGAGGAACCATGGGAGGAACCGTGTGAAGAACCGCGGGAGGAACCGTGTGAAGAACCGCGGGAGGAACTGTGTGAGGAAGCATGTGAGGAACCACGGGAAGAACCGTGTGAAGAACCATGGGAGGAACTGTGAGGAACCACATGAGGAACTGTGTGAGGAACCGCAGGAGGAACTGCTGAAGGAACTGTGTGAGGAACCGTGGGAGGAACCGTGAGGAACCGCGTGAGGAACCGTGTGAGGAACCACGGGAGGAACTGTGTGAACTGCGGGAGGAACCGGGGAGGAACCATGTGAGGAACCGTGGGAAGAACCGTGTGAGGAACCGCGGGAGGAACTATGAAGAACCGCATGAGGAACTGTGTGAGGAACCGCAGGAGGAACTGTGAGGAACCACATGAAGAACTGTGTGAGGAACCGTGTGAGGAACCGCGTGAGGAACCCCGTGAGGAACCGTGAGGAAACGTGTGAGGAACTGCAGAAGGAACCGTGAGGAACCGCGGGAGGAACCGTGAGGAACCATGGGAAGAACCGTGTGAGGAACCGCGGAGGAACTATGAAGAACCGCATGAGGAACTGTGTGAGGAACCGCGGGAGGAACCGTGAGCAACCACGTGAGGAACCGTGTGAGGAACCGTGGGAAGAACCGCGTGAGGAACCGCGGGAGGAACTGTGTGAAGAACTGTGGGAGGAACCGTGAGGAACCGCGGGAGGAATTGTGCTGGGAGTCGGACGTGCTGTGTCGGGAAATCTGTGGGAACTGCATGTGAATACATGTGAAGAATCGTGAGAAGCTGTATGTGGACCGCGTGAGCCACCGTGGGACTTTGTGTGAAATAGCGTGGGGATGGTGTGAGGGATCGCGTGCCTCCAGAGCTTTCACAGTGAAAAACGATTTTTTCATGTGTATTCGGTTTTGAGGGAAAGAGACACAGAGCGTGAGCGGGGGAGGGGCAGAGGGAGAGGGAGGCACAGAGTCCGAAGCAGCTCCAGGCTCCGAGCTGTCGGCACGGAGCCCGACGCGGGGCTCGAACTCAGGAGCCGTGAGATGGTGACCCGAGCCGAAGTCGGACGCTTAACCGGCTGAGCCGCCCCGGCGCCCCAGGCGCCCTCCGAGATCTAGGGGAGCGCCTCTTGGAAATCAGCCTGAAGAACAGCGACGGAGGAGCCTGCGTCTAGAGAAAAGGCACAGCCCCCGTGGTGGCGCCCGTGTGCGTCTCCCGGGAGGGCTCTGGGGGACAGGGCCGTGTCCGGTGGCCTCTGCAGGGGCTCAACAGATACTTTTAAGCAACTGTGTGCATGAACGAGGAGACGGTGGAAAGTAACCGGGTGCCCTCGGTCAGCGGACTCCCTCGTTCCATCAGCGGCGTCCCCAGGGAGCGGTCAGCGGTCTCCCTCGGTCAGTCCGTAAGCAGTGTCCGCGGGGCGCGGTGCCCAGCGGCCGTCGCGTGGCCGGAGTCCGGCTTCTGAATGTCCTCTATCTGCCGGAATGGAGGAAGAAAGAGGCACAGGAGTAGGCGAGGGTGTGGAGGACGCTTCGTCCTGGGGCCGGCGGGCGGGGGCAGGAGCGGCTACCGAAGAAGGGGCCTGTGCCCTGGACTGCAGGGCAGGGGAGGGAAGGTGAGTTCAGTGAGGGAGACACGTGAGCGACGGGCGTGGGCAGAGGCCCGCGTTGTCACGTAAAGCAGCGGGGCCTTTGCTGTTTAGTCAGCGGGACTGACGGTGGGGCCCGAGGAGGGGGCGGTGGGCTCAGACCGGCCCTTCTGACGGAGCAGAGGCAGGACACGCGGCCGTGTCGGGCTGTGCGGCCCAGACGCGCGACGGGACAGACGAGGGAGGAACCCGAGGGATGTGCCGGCAAGTCTGCTCCCAGCCCTGAGTGCAGGCGCCCGGGGGCAGCGCCCTGGGGTTCCGGTGTGGAGAGGCCTTGAGAACCGGCCCGGCCCCGCCTTCCACACCAGCCTTCGGTTTGGGGGACCCACCCACAGACCCCGCGCTTTGCCCTGCCAGCTCCCTTCCCTTCTGGCGGGCTCAGGCTTCACCTCGAATGTTCCTCCCCCACAGAACAAGAAAAAGAAGAAGACCGATTTCATTCCCTACCGAGATTCCGTGCTGACCTGGCTGCTCCGGGAAAACCTAGGTGAGGCCTCTCGGGGTCGCCTATCCCCCGGGTTCTAACTTCCACTCTGGGCCGCCGTCCCGCCCTCCCTCCTGGGGAGGGGCATCCAACCACCAGGAGGCCCCTCACCCTTTCTGGGCTGAGGTGGAGGCAGACCTGGGGGGTCCTTCCGGAGGGCCCGGGCTGGTGGCCAGCGAAGGGCTGAGGGGAGCAAGTGCGGGGACGCAGCATGGCCCGCGGGGCCACAGGACACACACGCCTGTGCCGCTGCTCCCGCTTTAGGCCTGTGACGCCCGGACCACGTCCCCCCACCCCCCGCCCTCGCGGGGACTCCGCGATTCTGGGGAGCCCTGCTTGCTTGCTGGGCTTTTGGGAGGTGCCACACGTCACGCCTTCTCCCTGAGTTCTGGGCCACCGAGAGACAGAGAGGGAGATGGAGACTGAAACGTTCCCAATCCCGATCCCTTCAACCCGAAAACAACCGTGGGGGTCCTCCCTGGCTACGTTTACAGCTCGGGAGGCCGACACCCAGGAAGGTAAACTGAGTCACGGGCTGACCCGGTGAACATAGGCAGCTGGGATCTACAGCCTTCCTCAGCTTCACGGCTGTGGTGTGGGGGTCCCTCCCGGCTGGCTGACCCTGCACCCCGGAAGCAGTCTGGCTGTTCCTCAGCTCAGACTAGCGATGGGCGCCACCTGGGCGCTCCGGGAGGCAGGTGAGCCCCACCGAGAGCGGATGGTATGTGCCAGGAATGCGTTTCTTCACCCGAGGCCAGGAAGGAGGCCTTTGCCACAGGGCGGGGGCCGGCCCCAGGGTGGGGACAGGGGGAGCCCCCCACAGCCCAGCCTGGTGCCCGAGCCCTTTAGGCTGTCACCTCACAGTCTGTGTGGGGGCCACACCCTGGGCACATGACTCCCGGGACACGCGTCCCTGAGGTCACAATGGAGGGGCCATCGGTCCCAACCCTGAGCACGGACAGGCAGCCGTCCCGAGGGCTGCCCGGGCCGCTGACCCGACCGCGCCGACGGCCCAGCCCCCGCTCCGCTCAGAGCCTGCGAGTGATCCTTCGGCGTCTGAACTGAAGTCGAACATCCATTTCCTCGCGCAGTGTGTTACCTGATGCCGGGCTCCGCGCTGCCCCGGGCTGGGAATCTGACCTTAAATACCGAGAAAAATCTTCCAAATGAGGAAGATAGAAGTGAAAGAAATCATTGCACCTGGAGTTGAATTGAAATGAACGTTGACTTTCTCAAGAAATTATCCTGAGCGTGAGAGGAAATGCTCCTCTCTTCAGTGTGGGGAGGGAAGACTGGTGGTTGAGAATAAACCCAAATTCGAGCAAAGCACTCTGCGGGAGAAAAATGACCGAGGTACCCCCTGCGGTGATGAAGTCAGACCCCCCCCCCCCCCGTTCCCACAGTTGGCCCGTGACGCAGTTTACCTCTCTGAGCCTTGGCCTCCCCAGCTGTACATGCAGGCGGGGAGGGGCAGGAGGGTGGGGGGAGGAGCCCCCGCGAGCTGGCCTTCTTCCCGCAGGCGGGAACTCCAGGACCGCGATGGTAGCGGCCCTGAGCCCTGCAGACATCAACTACGACGAGACTCTGAGCACGCTGAGGTGTGTCCTCCGGGGAGGTGGGCCCCGTCCCCCCCCCCCCCCACCCCGGCAATGGGACTTGCTCGCTCGTCCCTGGGACCACAGGCCCAGACGCGAAGGCCCCGCCACGGGGAGAAGATACCACCCTGTCCCTGCTCCTCCTGGGGACTCAGTTCCCCCGAAAGGGGGCAGGGTTAGGTGAGGCCCCCTGTGGGTCTCTGGCCAGTGGCCCCACTGACTCCAAGTGGCATGAGCCCCTGCCCTGTGTCACAGCCCCTGGGTCCCCGCTACTGAGGCCCTCCCCACCACGGCTCTGCCCCCGGCAGGGCTCCGGGTGCCCTCGGGCCTGCCCGGCAGGGGCACAGCCCACAGTTCCCTTGGCCGTCCAGGTACGCCGACCGGGCCAAACAGATACGCTGTAACGCCGTCATCAACGAGGACCCCAACAACAAGCTGATCCGTGAGCTGAAGGACGAGGTGACCCGGCTGCGGGACCTGCTGTACGCCCAGGGTCTCGGGGACATCACCGACAGTGAGTGTCTGTGCCCGCCTGTCCTGGGCAGGGCAGCCGGGCCAGAGTGGCCTCCCTCCTGGGGACGGCCACCCGCTCGCCGGCTGCGGCCCGGCCGGGACCGGTCAGTCGGCCTTTGTGGCCTTGCCACCGGAATCCTAGCCCTGCACTGAGTCCCCGTGCGAGGCCCCCCTGGCGGGAGGCTGGGGTTTCTGTCCTCGACCCGGGTGGACTGCATGGTTTGGGTTTGGAGCTGGCCCAGGCAGGCCACGGACGTTTTTCCCGGAAGCCACACGGGCATGCCGTGGGCGCGGGGGGTTGCAGCGGTCTCCGTGCGTCCCCCGAAGACCCCCGCCACCCTGTCGGATGCCCGGCCTGCGACCGGCGTGCCTCAGACCCTCTGGAGACAAACCTGTTCTTCTGTTTCTCTGTCTCTCCTCCTCCCCCACGCCTCCCCTCCCCATAGCCAACACTGTGCCCGGAGGACCCAAATGTGTGTATCCCCCTCACTGCTCTCCGCATCCCCGCTTCTGTGCCTGCTCGGCGGGGCGTAGGGCAGCACGGCGGGGTGTAGGGCAGCATGGCGGGGAGGGGTCCGCCCAGCCCTCCTCTGCCTTCCCCTCTTTCAGGGGCTGGGGACAACAGCCGTCTTGTTCGCAGACACCCTCCAGGTGGATGCAGGCCATGCTGCCTTGTGAGCCTGCGTTCCGGGTTCAGTCCCGTGTCTGTGTGGGAAACTGAGGCCACAGGGAGGCCTGGTGCAGTCGAGGCCCCGCCAGGCCGGAAGTGACTGAACTCGGCCTGTCCGAGCGCCCTGCAGTGCCAGAGGCCTGGCAAGCTCGGAATGTTAGCTGGCACCGGAGGGCCGGGAGAGCTGGAGGGCCCGCCGAGGCCCGGGGCCTGTCCCCTGGCTCCCAGCTCCGGCCTCCCCCAGACCACACCGCACACACCTTCCCCTGGAAGCGCCCGTGTGCCCTTCTGGCCTTGGGCCTGGCTCCCTGTGGCATGGACATGTGGTTTGGTGCCTCCCCGACCCAGGGGCCGCAGGGTGCCCTCGGTTGCCCCAGCGCCCCGTGCTGTCCTATGTTTGCCACTGCTCTGCTGTGTGTCTGCTTCTGCCAGGAGGGCTCTGGGCATCTCCCATACCAGGGGTGGCCTAGCTCAAATCCCAGGCCTCGGGCTCTCTGGGCACCCCAGTGCCAGGAGACCCTGGTCCCAGAGCAGGCTCTTTGGGGTGCAGGAGTAACGTGCTCCCTAGGGGTTCCCAGTTCACCTCTCCTCCAGGGTGTTCTCGGGGCAGATTCCTGTGCCCGGTGGGGCTGGACAGTTAGCACAGCGCAGTCCCCGCAGCTGGGGGGTGCATGGCCGACCAGGCGGGTGATGGGTGCCAGGGGTGGGCGCCCGTGGCAGGGAGGATGAGGACGGGTGTCGGGGCCCCGGGCGTAGGAAGGCCGCAGGGCAGCGACAGCACAGGGTGGTGGATGGGGTGGGGGTGCGGGGAGGCCGCTCCCGGACAGAGGCCGCCGGGCGGCCTGGGGGCAGGCGCAGGGAAAGCAGACGGGCCTCAGGGCCGGGCAGGTGCGGAGGGTAGAGGCGCTCGAGCGGGTGCCGGGGTGGTGGGCGGGCCCGGGGGCTGCGCCCTGGCGGGGAGGTGGTGGGCAGCCTTGCATGTGCTTGTGCGGCGCTGGGCCCCAGGCTGCACCCGCCGGCCGTGTCTGTTTCCTGCCTCCCTTCACCTGCCTCTTGCTTTTTCCCAACTTGGTCTTTCTTTTCTCTCCCTCCCGTCTGTCTGCCCGCCCTCTCCTTCCCTTCCTCCCATAGACGTGTCCGACCTTGAGAACAATAACCGTAACCGTGGCGGGGCGGAGTTGAGTCCAGCCCCTGACAATCTCTCCACAGTGACCAACACCCTGGTGGGCATGAGCCCCTCGTCCTCGCTCTCGGCCCTGTCCAGCCGCGCCGCCTCCGTGTCCAGCCTGCACGAGCGCATGCTGTTCGCCCCAGGCAGCGAGGAGGCCATCGAGAGGCTGAAGGTGAGGGCTCGGCCCGCGGGGACGCCACCCCCGGGGGGGCGGGGACGGGGTGGGGGGGGCGGGCCCGGGACCTCTCCCGCTGGCACGGCCGTGCTAACGGCGCGGGGTGGGCCGGCTTGGAGGCGGAGCGGCCGCACGGATGGGTGCAGACGGAGTCTGGGCCCCACCCCCGGTGCCCCCACCGGCGCCCAGCACCGAGGGGTCCCCGCCTGCTGAGCAGGGCAGGCGCGGGTCCTGGGGGTTCTGTGCTCACACCTGCTTGGAGTGTTCCCCTGGCCCGCAGCGGCCCAGCGGCGGGCGGGCTGCCTTTTCGTTTATTGGTGTTCCGTCAGCAGATGACTGGGGTGCCGGGCTGTGTGGGGCTGGGGGGGTCCAGGCCTCGGAGACAGAAGCACGGAGGCTGGACAGAGGCTGGACCGTGGCTGGCGTGGGGCACGGGTGGGACAGGCTGCCCACCGGGGGGGCAGCTGGGAAGGTAACCGGGAGCTGGTGCGGATGTCGGAAGTGCTCGTCCTCTGTCCCGGCAGCGGCTGAGGGTCACCTGTGCCTTGGAATCAGTTTCTCAGTGTCCGCATGTGTCTCGCAGTGTCCCTGCATGTCTCTGAGTGTCCCCGCATGTCTCCCAGGGTCCCACATGTCTCTGAGTGTCCCCATGTGTCTCCCAGTATCCCCGTGTGTCTCCCAGTGCCCTCGCGTGTCTCCCAGTGCCCCCGCGTGTCTCCCAGGGTCCCCCTGTGTCTCTCAGTGCCCCCACGTGTCTCCCAGGGTCCCCACATGTCTCTCAGTGTCCCCACGTGTCTCCCAGGGTCCCCATGTGTCTCTCAGTGTCCCCACGTGTCTCCCAGGGTCCCCATGTGTCTCCCAGGGTCCCTGTGTGTCTCCCGTGTCCCAGGTATCTCTCAGTGTCCCCACATGTCTCCCAGGGTCCCCACGTGTCTCTCAGTGTCCCCCAGCGTCTCCACATGTCTCCCAGGGTCCCCACGTGTCTCTCAGGGTCCCCACGTGTCTCTCAGGGTCCCCATGTGTCTCTCAGTGTCCCCACGTGTCTCTTCTCCCAGGGTCCCCATGTGTCTCCCAGGGTCCCAGGTATCTCTCAGTGTCCCCACATGTCTCCCAGGGTCCCCATGTGTCTCCCAGGGTCCCCACGTGTCTCCCAGTGTCCCCACGTGTCTCTCAGTGTCCCCCAGCGTCTCCACGTGTCTCCCAGGGTCCCCACGTGTCTCTCAGGGTCCCCACGTGTCTCTCAGGGTCCCCATGTGTCTCTCAGTGTCCCCACGTGTCTCTTCTCCCAGGGTCCCCATGTGTCTCCCAGGGTCCCTGTGTGTCTCCCGTGTCCCAGGTATCTCTCAGTGTCCCCACATGTCTCCCAGTGTCCCCACGTGTCTCTCAGGGTCCCCACGTGTCTCTCAGGGTCCCCACGTGTCTCTCAGGGTCCCCGTGTGCTTCCCCATGTCCCAGGTATCTCTCAGGGTCCCCGCGTATCTCTCAGTGTCCCCACGTGTCTCTCAGCATCCCTGCTTGTCTCCCAGGGTCCCCACGTGTCTCCCAGGGTCCCCACGTGTCTCTCAGGGTCCCCGCGTATCTCTCAGTGTCCCCATGTGTCTCCCAGGGTCCCCACTTGTCTCCCAGGGTCCCCACGTGTCTCTCAGTGTCCCCACGTGTCTCCCAGGGTCCCCACGTGTCTCTCAGGGTCCCCGTGTGCTTCCCCATGTCCCAGGTATCTCTCAGGGTCCCCGCGTATCTCTCAGTGTCCCCACGTGTCTCCCAGGGTCCCCATGTGTCTCCCAGTGTCCCCACGTGTCTCCCAGGGTCCCCACGTGTCTCTCAGGGTCCCCGCGTATCTCTCAGTGTCCCCACGTGTCTCCCAGGGTCCCCGTGTGCCTCCCCATGTCCCAGGTATCTCTCAGGGTCCCCGCGTATCTCTAAGTGTCCCCACGTGTCTCTCAGCATCCTGCTTGTCTCCCAGGGTCCCCACGTGTCTCTCAGGGTCCCCGTGTGCTTCCCCATGTCCCAGGTATCTCTCAGGGTCCCCGCGTATTTCTCAGTGTCCCCACGTGTCTCTCAGCATCCCTGCTTGTCTCCCAGGGTCCCCACGTGTCTCCCAGGGTCCCCACGTGTCTCTCAGGGTCCCCGCGTATCTCTCAGTGTCCCCACGTGTCTCCCAGGGTCCCCATGTGTCTCTCAGTGTCCCCACGTGTCTCCCAGGGTCCCCACGTGTCTCTCAGGGTCCCCGTGTGCTTCCCCATGTCCCAGGTATATCTCAGGGTCCCCGTGTATCTCTCAGTGTCCCCACGTGTCTCCCAGGGTCCCCATGTGTCTCTCAGTGTCCCCACGTGTCTCCCAGGGTCCCCACGTGTCTCTCAGGGTCCCCGTGTGCTTCCCCATGTCCCAGGTATATCTCAGGGTCCCCGTGTATCTCTCAGTGTCCCCACGTGTCTCCCAGGGTCCCCATGTGTCTCCCAGTGTCCCCACGTGTCTCCCAGGGTCCCCACGTGTCTCCCAGGGTCCCCACGTGTCTCTCAGGGTCCCCGTGTGCTTCCCCATGTCCCAGGTATCTCTCAGGGTCCCCGCGTATCTCTCAGGGTCCCCATGTGTCTCTCAGTGTCCCCACGTGTCTCTTCTCCCAGGGTCCCCATGTGTCTCCCAGGGTCCCTGTGTGTCCCCACGTGTCTCTCAGGGTCCCCACGTGTCTCTCAGGGTCCCCGTGTGCTTCCCCATGTCCCAGGTGTCTCTCAGGGTCCCCGCGTATCTCTAAGTGTCCCCACGTGTCTCTCAGCATCCCTGCTTGTCTCCCAGGGTCCCCGTGTGTCTCTCAGTGTCCTCGTCTGTGTGCGTTTCTCTCCCTCCAGGTTTATTTTGCCGTTTCCTCCACTGTCCACGGGAGAGACTTGTGTCCTCGGCCACGTTAGCTGCTCGGCCCTTCACCCTGACCTTTCGGGCATTGTGCCGCCTGACCAGACTGGGGATTGGGGTCTCGGTGCCCTTCCGCCTGGCCTCCGCTGCTGGCGCAGGTCCCTCACCTCCCTGTGCTCTTTTCCGCTGCCCAGGAGACGGAGAAGATCATAGCCGAGCTCAACGAGACCTGGGAGGAGAAGCTGCGGCGGACGGAAGCCATCCGGATGGAGAGGTGAGGGGCGGGGAAACCGAGGGCCCCAGCGCTCCAGCCCGGGCCCCCGCTCCCGGGGGGGGCCGTGCCCTCCCGCCCGGTGACTCCTGCCCCGTCACCGGCGGCCCCGCTGACCTGACCCCTGATCAGGAGACCAGTCCCCCCAGCCGGACACCTCAACTCTCCGACCGGATGGGACTCCACCCGGGCTCCGCCCTGGGCCGCGTGGCCAGAGCCCAGGGCCGACTGGTCGGTTGGGGGCCGGGCAGGCCCTGCGGCCTCGAGGCTCCAGCTGACCCAGACACTGTCCCCACAGGGAAGCGCTGCTGGCCGAGATGGGCGTGGCCATGAGGGAGGACGGCGGCACCTTGGGCGTGTTTTCTCCAAAAAAGGTAGGCGCGCAGCCCTGACTGGCACAGGGCCGGGCGGCCCACAGCCCTTTGTGAGGTGTCAGCTCCTCTGGGAGGAGAGGGGACAGGTCCGGGCACCGGGGGCCACGCTCGCCCACAGCCGCACCTCCCCAGTGGGGGAGACACCCTCTCGGAGCTCAGCCAAAGTCAGGTCTGGCTATCCCAGCTGGCACTCAGGTCTTCTCCCGCCCGGGCCCACCTCGCTCACAGGACCTGGCCCCGTCACCAGGGGGGCCTCCAGAGCACTGTCCTCCTCAGTAGCTCAGGTGGGGCACAGCACGAGCGTTTGGGGAGAAGTTGTCTCTGATAATTCTCGGACCAGGCCCCCCACCCACCCCAAAGAGTGCCAGAGCCTCGAGCCCTCAGGAGCTACGTTCTAAGCCGGGGAGCCTCCAAGGAGGTGGTGGCCGTGTGTTCTGACCACAGCTCCGGACTCTCTGGGCCCTGCCCTCGATACTATGTTAGTGAGGAAGCTCCTGCCCGCCTTCCTGGGAGCATCTTCGTGTGGCTGGCCCCTCACCCTGGCTCTGTCTGGGACGGCGGGTGCTCTGTGCCACCAATGCCCAAAGCCAGACACACACGGAGCCCCCACGGTGCCGTCGGGGACCCTGTGGGAAGAGATGTGTGGACGCCGGTGTGATGCGTGCATCGGCCAGGTGTCCGCTCCTTGGGGACAGGGCCAGGCTCCTCGGGCTTCTTCCGCCTTCGTGCGCTCCAGGCTGGGGGGGGGGGGTGGGCAGCAGTGCTGAGGCTCAGAGGCGGGGGTGGGAGTGCTTGCAAGGACTCGGGGCAGGCTGAGAAGCAGGTCACACCCTGCTTCATGTGCCTTCTGGAGAGGCCTTGAGTTTTTCCTGGGGAAACTCGCCCCTTCCCGGAGGGTGGGGTGTACCCCGAGGCTGTGGGAGCAGGTGCTCTTGGGACACTTGGCACCCTGGTGCCTTTGCTTGGTGGCCCCGGATCTGGGCGCTGCCCAGGAGTGGGAGGATGGCCCTAGGGACCACCGAGGACACCTCCTTCTGAGAAGGGCAGCATTCCTGGGACTCTGGGGAAGTGCCCGTGCCAGCTGGACCCCCCTACTCAGCCCTGCAGGGCGAGCACCGTTCCCCTTGCTTGGGAGAGGGGGCGGTTGGGGACCGCTGTCCCCAGTGTCTGATGACCGCTGTCCCCAGTGTCTGATGACACAGCCCCACACAGGAGCGCTGGTGGTGCATCGTGGGATTTATAGCTTAAAGTGGAGGCGGTTTGTTCCAAGGTGCCAAGCGGGAAACCGAGGAAGCTGTCCCAGCCTCCACCATGTTGCAGGACCCTGGCCTGGGACACAGTCAGGGGTGGCGTTCCTGAGCTCAGGAAGCATGTCTAGGGCCGCAGTGCCCTGGGAGGGAGGCAGGTTGCGGAGGGCAGGGCAGCTGGCGGGTGCTGGTCGTCTTTGGTAGGCCCGTGGACAGGAGAGCGGGTCCGAGCTGGGTGGCTCAGCAGGGACTTCCTTTACAAGCTGTGCTCCAAGCCCCCAGGCCAGATCCCTCCCTGGCCAGTGTCCTGATCCTTCTGGACTCTCAGATCCACTGGGACCTCAGCTCCTGGGCGCTTCCGTTGGACTGAGGGCCTGTAGCCCCCTCGTAGGGTGGAGCAACAGACCCAGAGCCTGGTGCCGTGGGCCCTGCAGGGACCCGGCCTGCGCCCTGCACATCTGAGGGCCCGCCACAGCCCTCAGAACCCCCAGGTTCCCAGCTCCCCTAAGCGCCTACTGCCTGGTGCCGAGCTCCCTGGGCTCCTCACGGGAGCCAGGCCGGGAGGACACTGCATCCCCAGGAGGCCAGGCCTAGGCTGGTGGCGGTCTGGCGCCTGAGGAGAGACAGGTCAGGTGCACGTCAGTGCTGGGCCCCGGCGCCTCCCCAGGAGAGGTGACCCTCCTTTCCCCCCAGACACCACATCTCGTCAACCTGAATGAGGACCCGCTGATGTCCGAGTGCCTCCTGTACTACATCAAGGACGGGATCACCAGGTGGGGGTCGTCAGGGTGGGGCAGGCTCCCTGGCAGAGAGGCCGCCAAGCCTGGGATGTGCCGCAGCATTGCTGTCCCCCGTGCTGGCTGCTGGAGACAGTGCCGAAGGCCACCCTGGGCCACGTGGCTCTCCCAGGCGGGGCGGCGCTTGGGGCATCCCTGTGGGGATGCGCGGGCAGGCCAGCGGGTGGCAGCACGGGTGCGCTGGGTCCTGCCGGTGCTGACGTCCCCCGCCCCTCCCCAGGGTGGGCCGGGAGGATGCGGAGAGGCGGCAGGACATCGTCCTGAGTGGGCACTTCATCAAGGAGGAGCACTGTGTCTTCCGGAGCGACTCCCGGGGCGGCAGCGAAGGTACCTCTGCCCTCCAGTCCCCACCTCTGCTCTGGCGCCACTGACCGTCAGGCCTGAGCGGGGCTGTGGGTCAGCCCTCGCTCCTTGGTCCGTCCCGGCAAAGCCCTTCCATTACAACGGTGTTCTGAGGGCTTGGCTGTGGACGCGGGAGCTCCCTCCCCACGCCGCGAGTGGTCGGGGGGTCTCCGTGGACAGGAGAATGGGGAGCCGTGAGGAATGAACCTCCATCCGGGCTGGAGGACTATTTTTACACCGCACTCTCCTGTTGGCTGTGGCGCGACCATCTGTCCGTGTCCCCAGCCTGCCTGCCAGTCACCTCAGGGCGATGGCCTTGAGCAGGGTTGGGGACGGAATTCTGTCTCCAAAGCCTGCCCTCCTCTTTGGGATGGGCACAAAGCTCTAGGGGGCTCTGGGACCTCTGGGGCCCCTGGGGACACACTAGCCACTGTTTCCCGTCCGTGCCCACCTGGTTCTCTGACTGGGGCAAAGGCACCTCCCCATCGGGCGTCACCCTCACCTGTTGTATGGGGTGCAGCCCTCCTCTGGCTTCTCCAGGGCCCACACGATGTATTGTCTGGCGGCCATCAGGCTTTGCAGCTAGCAGGGATGAGAGAGGCCCGATGCGGGCCACACCTGGGTAGCCAGTTGAGCCGAGCCCTGCATGCGGACAGAGGGCATGGCCACTCGGGATGACAGTCCCTCACTCTCTGCCCTCCCCATCTCTGTCATGTAGCCGTGGTGACCTTGGAACCCTGTGAGGGGGCAGACACATACGTCAATGGCAAGAAAGTCACGGAGCCCAGCATCCTGCGGTCCGGTATGGCTAGGGCCCGGAGACGGGTGTCTCTTTCTCCCCTGCAGTTTCGGGACTAGGCCTGGGGTCCACGCACTCAGGAGGATAGGCCTGAGCTCGGTGTCTCCTTCCTGGTACCTGGGCCCCAGGGCAGGGAGGACAAGTGAGGGTGACTAAATGAGGGTGGCTGGCCAAGGTGGTGGGGGATGAGCTGAGGGAGGCTTTAGGGAGGACACCCCAGGGGCTGGTGTGGGAGGAGCTGAGCCTGCTCCGTGGGCCCTAAGTCGGAAGGAAACTAGGCTGTCCAAAGAGCCCTTGTAGGCAGGACTGTCCAAGACGGTGGGTGCTACAGCCCTGGTGGACGTGTCTGCCTGGAGGGTCCTGCAGACCGGGGGACCCTGGCCCTGGGCACATACAGACGGGGGGCCCTGGCCCCTGCCCTGCTTCCATCGAGGCGGGTACTGAGGGGAAGGGCCCGTGAGCCCGTGCTGCAGCATCCTGCAGGGTGGGGGTGGGGGCACACACAGCCCACAGGTGTGGAGGAGTGGCCAGGGCCAGGGCCTGGGGGCAGGAGACCAGGCTGGCCTGGGGGTGACACGTGTGGGCTGTGCACAGGACCGCACGTTGGAGAAAGCCCCAGGACTGTTTTTGCAAACATCACTGGCTGCTGTATATTGAGGGGGGGGGGTGGTGAGGGGGTGGGTCTGGGGAGAGAGTCAGGTCCCGGCCACGGGGTAGGTGGCTGGCTGGTCCGGAGCCGACCCGGGTGGCTCGTGGTGGCCCTCCCTGGGGCGGGCCAGCCTGGGGGACCTGCCCGCGCTCCACTTTTCCCGACTTCCCGCCCTGACCCCTTGAGGCCACCCCCAAGGCCACGGGCTACCCCCTGATGGCCGGCCTTGCTTCTGTCCCCCAGGAAACCGCATCATCATGGGGAAGAGCCACGTGTTCCGGTTCAACCACCCCGAGCAGGCACGGCAGGAGCGCGAGCGCACGCCCTGCGCAGAGACGCCCGCTGAGCCCGTGGACTGGGCCTTCGCGCAGCGCGAGCTGCTGGAGAAGCAGGGCATCGACATGAAGCAGGAGATGGAGCAGAGGTGAGGCCCGAGGCTGCGGGTCACCGCGCCCCCTCTTCCCCTGCCGCGCTCCATCCCCTTCCACCCCCACGCCGCGCCCGCTCACCCGCTCACCGGCGCCCGCAGGCTCCAGGAGCTGGAGGACCAGTACCGCCGTGAGCGAGAGGAGGCCACCTACCTGCTGGAGCAGCAGAGGCTGGTGAGGGCGGCCCGCCCGCCGGGCCCGGCCTGGGCGGGGGCCGGGAGGGGGGTGCATGAAGGGGCCGGGCCGGGGGTGGGGGAGCCTGAAGGGGTCAGGCCCGGGGGCGGGGCGTGAAGGGGCCCGGCCTCCACGTGGGCCCACACTCCTCCCTCCGTGGCCAGGACTACGAGAGCAAGCTGGAGGCCCTGCAGAAGCAGATGGGCTCCAGGTGCTTCTCTGAAGCAAACGAGGAGGATGAGGAGCCGGAGGACGAGGGTGAGAGGCTCGGGGGGGGGGGGGGGGGCAGCGCCTGGGCCGGGGCTGGGCGGGGTCTCGGGCACGAGGAGCCCCCAGGCGCCTGGTCGGCACCTTTGCCCTCGGGGTCCCCGGCCCGCCCCTCAGGGAGCGAGGCCTCCTTGTCCCCGGGAAGCACCCACGGAGGCAGGATTTGGGGGAGGCTGCGCTGCAGCCGGAAAGCGCAGGCGTGTGCTCGCGCAGTGTGTTCACACAGGCGTGTGCTCGCGCACGCAGGTTATGGCAGGAATGGCCCAGGTGGTGGGGAGCACGGTGCGGGCAGGGTGTGGTGTCTGCTCGTCCGCCCTGCCGTGTGTCCTGCCTGCACAAGCTGGTGCTCTTTCCCAGGACTAGGTCACCACCGCTCCTCACCTCAGGACCCCCTTTCCAAGCATCAGCTTGGGCAGCCCCCCTGTGACAGGGGGAGGACCTCACATTGCTGTGGGGCACGAGGGCGGCCCGCAGGCAGGGCAGATGGGGTGGAGTCAGGCACAGGATGCGCGTCCAGCTTGACCCCTCTGGTCAGCACCCTTGCGTAGATGTGACCTTGGCCTCCTGTTGCCTGGAATCATCTTCCCTCGGGGCAGGAGCCCTGGATGAGAGGGGCGGAGCCTGGGAGCCTGGACGGGCCCCTTCTGGTGTCCCTGCTCCCTTTCTCTTGGGGACACAGTAGACAAAGGTGTGTGAGCTGGGACAGGGTGGGAGGTCAGTGTGCTCTCTTGCCTGTCCTGTGAGCACGTGGCCCCAATGCTGTTCCCTCCCCCCGCCCCCAGCCCCGCTGGGCTTCTCTGACTCTCAGAATGTCCGGTTCTGGTCAGCCCCTCTGGGGCACATGGAGGCTTCAGGCCGCCCCCGGGGCGGATCCTTCTGTGGGTTTCCTTCCCTCCAAGAGCCCGAGACAGTTAGTGCAGAAGTGGGGGCCCCGGGCCAGAGTGGGGTAAGGTGGCATTTCCGTGACGACCGCACGTGCCTGTCCCCGCAGTCCAGTGGACGGAGAGGGAGTGTGAGCTGGCGCTGTGGGCCTTCCGGAAGTGGAAGTGGTACCAGTTCACGTCTCTGCGGGACCTGCTGTGGGGCAACGCCATCTTCCTCAAAGAGGCCAATGCCATCAGCGTGGAGCTCAAGAAGAAGGTGGGCCCCCACCCCGCCGCCCACAGCCCGGGCCCCGTACAGCCGTGGGCAGAGCGAGGGAGGCCCGGGGACGGACCCAGGCGAATGCGCACCCTCCCTGCTCCGGGAGCAGCCGGGGTGCAAGTACAGCTTCCCCTCCGGCTGCCGGTGGAAGGTTCCGGTGAACCCTGTGGGGCGTGCAGCCCGGAGGTGGGGCCCGGCTCGCACACCCCCGGGGGCTGACGGGCGGCCGCCTCCTGCCGCCACAGGTCCAGTTCCAGTTTGTCCTCCTCACGGACACGCTGTACTCCCCACTGCCGCCGGACCTGCTGCCCCCAGAGGCTGCCAAAGAGCGGGAGACGCGCCCCTTCCCGCGCACCATCGTGGCCGTGGAGGTCCAGGACCAGAAGAACGGGGCCACCCACTACTGGACGCTGGAGAAGCTCAGGTGTGGTGGGCAGGCCGCGAGGGGGGGCGGCAGGGGTGGGCGCGGGTTCGCGGCGCTCCTGCGTCCCTGCGCTTCCCTCCTGCTGGAGTTGCTTTTACAGTCAGAAGGCAAAAGCGTTAGCGTAGAATCGGCGTTCTCCTCCTATGGATGCGGCGGTCAAGTGTACCGCGCTTCCAGGGAGGAAGGGGCGGATGAGGTTGACGGTGCTGCAGGAAGGCGGGCGGGGGGCCGCAGGGCACGCCGGGCGGACGTGTCCTCAGAAGAGCTCGGTAGCTGCAAGCCTCTCCGCCCTGGGGCTGTAGGGATCCCAGGGGAGGACAGGGACGAGGGTCCGGGGGAGGGCCTGAGGGGGCTGGGCTGGGGGCGAAGCTGTCCCTGCGAGAGGCGTCTTTCCTCCAGCTCCGCCTGCACCCTCCCCACGTGCTCGTCCCCACGTGTGGCTCTTACCTGAGAAAGGGGACTGAGTGAGGCGCGGGCGATGCCGTCCAAGGGGAGTCGGACAAGCGCTGCTCGAGGTGCCCCAGACGTGAGGCCCCTGCACGGAGGCCGAGCCAGGGTGGGCGGGAGGGAGCGCAGGCCACAGGAGGGAGACAGGAGCAGAGCAAGCGAGTCCACGGCCTCCGTGCGGGTCTTCACGCCCTGGGCAGGGCAGGGCCGACCGCTGGGACCGTCCGGTTTGAATTTCTCTGGAGGGCTTTGGCGCACAGAGCCTGCCCCTGGCTGCCGAGTCCCTGGCTCTAGGGTGATTTCAGGCAGGGGGTGCTGGCTTGGCGTGAGTCAGACAGGTGGGTGGCGGGGGTGGGGGGTGGTTTCGGTTTCCTTGTGAGAGGTGGGCTCACCCAGGACTTATCCACTGTCTACAGGAACCGACCGGCCCAGCCAGCAAGGCCCCACAGATGTCCCGACACCCTAAAATACAGAGAAGGAAAGCTGTAAAAACACACAGTCCTACCCAGACACTCCCGCACACACCCTCACACACTCACAGATGCCCGCACACCTCCTTTCTCGCATGGCTCGCTCACACGCTCACACACACGCTGGCACGCACGCGCGCGCACACAGGTACACGCGCTCTCGTACGATTCATGCAAGTAGATGCGCACGCTCAGGGCCCCCCACCCTCCCCGGGGCCGCGCTGTGGCGGGGACGAGCCCGTTCCTATCGCCGCTGAGCCCTACCGGGAAACGATTTCGTTCCCATTCTTCCACAACTTGGTGGTTTTCCTGGGGATAATACTTTTTGAAATGTGTCACGTTTCTGTATCCCGTCACCGATTTGCCGTCTGTTCCCTTGAGCTTTCAGGGCTCTGTGACGGGATCCCCCACCCCGAGCGTCCCCGCCGTGGCTCTGGCCGGAGCCCTCTCCGTTTCCCCTCCAGTTCCCGGCCCATCCTGCCTGCACAGATCACGTGGTGTCCCTGGGCCAGCATCGAGAGTATTTAGCACATGCTCGCCTGGAGGTCTCCTTGCTCACGGTTGACAGATTGCGAGGACCGCGCGGGGCCTGTCAGCAAACCGTGCCGAACCCCGGATGACGCTGAGCTGCGGCCGGAGCCGGGTGGAGCCTGCTGTCCCCAGCAGCAGAGGTGTGCTGTGCCGGCCGCTCGCCCAGGCCCACAGTGATCCCTGTTCCCCTGCAGGCAGCGCCTGGACCTGATGCGGGAGATGTACGACCGGGCCGCGGAGGTGCCCTCCAGTGTCATCGAGGACTGTGACAACGTGGTGACTGGCGGAGACCCCTTCTACGACCGCTTTCCCTGGTTCCGGCTGGTGGGCAGGTGGGCGCCTCCTTCCTTCCCTGGGCTGAGAGAGAGAGAGAGAGAGAGAGAGAGAGAGAGAGAGAAGGTGGTAGGGGCAGGGAGTGGGCGTCCTCCTAAGGCCGAGCGCCCTGGCTGGGCCCTGGCCCTGACATGAGGAGGGAGCCATCGAGAGGCCCTTTCCCACCTTGACGTCCCTGACCTCGTCCTTCCTGGGTCCGAGGCACCCCGCCCCAGCCACTCCTGTCCACAGACCAGTGGGCCCTGTAATTTGGGGACCGGGGAGGGGAGGGAGTCTCAGTATCACCACCTACACCTGCTGCGGGGCTGTGGCCGCCGGGTTGCACGTGTCCCCGCGTGTGAATGTGTGGCTTGGTCAGGCTGAGTGACCTGGTCCTCACACGACCTCAGCCACACCTGGCGAGGATCACGCCAGTGGCTACTTTCCAGAACTTTCGGTGACCTTCCCCTGAGCACACGTGTGGTTTCTTTCCAAGCCTGGGGACGGGATGCACTTTTGGTTCTCGTGTCTTTTAAAACAGCATTCCTGATGGTCTGTGTGTTTGGTTTTGGTTTTAAACAGAAGCCCCACCCCCGCCCTGTCCGTCCCCGCGAGTAGCTGGTGTTAACTTCTCTCTGTCTTGTCGCACTAACCTCAGTTCAGTCATCTCTGGCTGCAACAGCTACCCTCTTCTCAACACATGCATGAGCGAGCGCATGGCTGCTCTCACCCCCTCCCCCACCTTCTCGAGCCCCGACTCCGACGCCACCGAGCCTGCCGAGGAGCAGAGCGTGGGGGAGGAGGAGGAGGAGGAGGAGGAGGAGGAGGAGGATCTGCAGGACGACGTCTTTCCGGAGCACGCGCTGTGCGACGGCCGGGACCCGTTTTACGACCGGCCCCCCCTGTTCAGTTTAGTAGGAAGGTTGGTGAGGTCGAGGACGGCATGCTGGGAAGGAACCAGCTCTTTTGCGCAGGAGCACTGCTGCGGGCACAATTTGACCGCCGTCAGGGCGTGACCCCCGAGCAGAGGGTGTGAGGGAGCGAGAGGACTCCTGGCCGTCCTGGAGTGTGCCCAGCAGGGAGAGTCGGGCCCCAGTGTCAGAAGAGGTGGTGCTCCCGGAGCACGGCCGTCCGGCGCTGTGTGGTGGAGCTGTGTCTACAGACAGGCCCTGGAACCCGGGAGGAGTCCCCGAGCGGGGCCGCTGGGGGGCATTTGGGAGAGTGGGGGTTTGCGTCTGTGCACCCACCACTGGCTGCAGAGGCCTCACTTCCCTCCGCCTCCTGGTGCTATTGACCTGCTATTGACCAACAGCTCCCCGCTGGGAGAAGGAGGCCAGCCTGGCAGGGGGTAGGGTTGGGGGGGGGGGGAGGAAGAGCTGGCAGGGGAGGGTCTGCCTCTGAAGCCGGGGCCCAGGTGGACCCTGCCTCTCCCCGAGCCTCTCTCCATCTGAGAGTAAGGACGGTTCGCTCCTCCTGACCTCCCGGCTATCACGGCGAGAGAGGGCACACGTGGCCCTGTGCCCTCGAGGAAGCGCCCTCGGCAGAGAGGGCTTGTTACACTTTCTGGATGGAAGAGGGAGGCCGAGGTCAGGAGGTGGAGCGGAGGCCCCGGGGAAGCCCAGACCCCACAGGCAGATTGGGCAAATGCAGCTGCCATTCATGTTTTTTACTGCCATGGAATGGAGGCAAAGCAGAGAAAGGAAAGATCTAGAAACTTAGCTGCTGTAGTAAGGCACTCAGCTCATTTTGATTTTACGTATAGAAAAAGCACGAGAGGGTTTCAACAGCAGCCTTTTCTGAGTCGGAGACGGCTTTCGTGGGCTAGGCCGATGGGAGTTTCTGCAGGTTTTGACCTCGGAGCCCCAGTACTGGAAGCTGAAGGCCGAGGCTGGCCCCCAGATAACGGGTTCACACTAGGAGCCCTTGGGCGCAGACGCGGGACTGAAGGCCCACCAGCTTCTCCTGGAAGGAAGCAGCTCCCCACGGCGCATGTCGTGGAGTCCTTCGACTAGCTTTCCGTGGGTGTGGCATGCTGGCCTGCTCCATAAACACGTGGGCTCTCGCCCTCCGAGATGCCCTGGGTCTGGGCCTCCCGCTCCGCTGAGAGTGGGGTGTAGCCCCGGGGCCGGCTCCACGCAGGCCTCTAGAAAGCCCTGGGCGGCTCCGGCGTCAGGTAGGCGTGGGCTCAGGGCGCAGGGGAGCGAGGGCACCGGGAGAAACGGGGTGTGAGCTCTGCAGTCTCAGCCAGAAAGAGCTGGGTCCTTCCGACACTTTCCCCCTTCTGTGGATCTGAGATGTTACCAAACAACCAAATCAAACCAAGTCGTCAGCGAGAGGCCAGCCCCCCCTACGGCGGGCGGTCTGTGTAGGGCTTCATCTGGAAATGTCCCGATCTTTTTGGTGTGGCAAGAATTGGCTTCTCCCGCGCAGCAGCTGTGCAGGCCCAGGCCCTGAGAAGGACCCCATCTTTGGTTTCCTTTTACCCTTCTGGTAGCTGCTGGCTCTCTCTCTCCAAAGCTTAAGCAGAATTGGGGCACCCACTCTTGTCTCCCTTTGGAAAGGCTTTCCTGGCCCCAGCATGCGTCTCTGCACCTCACCAACCTCGTGGTTTTAGCCCTGCCTCCTCCCCTCCCGCCGCACTCAGCCCTGGCTCTGCCGCTCTGCCGTCTCCTCTCTCTCCGGGCGGGTTTCAGCCTGCTTCAAGGTGCCCTCACCCCTGTGGACGGGCCCCCCCCCAGCCTGGGGGGCTCCTCACCCACGGCCAGGGTTAGCCCCCCAGTGGCCTCTCCCTCTGGTGGTCTGGGGTGCGAGGTGAAGGAGGGAGGTGGGACGGGCTGACCCAGGCAGCAAAAGTGGCCCCGGGGGCTCTGGTTCGCCCCTCCCCCAAGAATGCTCCCTGCCCGGAACGTCGCTTTCAGTAGCTGGATGGGCAGGGAGCCCCAGAGAGGAGGGCGAGGGGCTGGCAGCCAGGGATGGCGGGCCCGGGGACGGGTGGCAGGGGCGGCGTGAGGCGGGACCGCCCAAGGGGAGTGTTCCAGGCTCTGCGTGGGAGGATGCTGACTTGCTGTGCGTCCGCATGGTGTCACCTGGGGGGGCACGGCCAGTGCCTCGGCTCCCAGCTGGGGGCCCTCCGTGTCCCGGGCCAGCAAGGCCGTGAGCCCCTCTGTGCAGCCAGCGCACCGTGGCTGGCGGGGCCCGCCGGGCGGTGCTGAGGCTGTTCTGGCCCCTTTGCTGACGGACGCTGATGTCGGGCCGTCTGGCGCGTGTAGGGCTGTGGAGGGGAGGCCGGCGTCTGTACCAGCGTCCTATTCCCTCACGTCCGGGGTTCTGTCGGCCAGGGTGGGCTCTGCCTGGGCCGTGGGCTCTTCCAGCCCTGGCTTGTGGAGACCTTCCAGGCTGTGCCGCCACTAGGTGGTGGCTGCTGGGCCCCAGGGGTCCCTTCTGGCCGGACGTGCCCATCACCGTGTCAAGATTAGGTCTCGGGGATTAGGGGCGGCAGGAAGGAGAGAGGGCCCAGCGGCCGGCACCGTACGCTCTTTTGCCTTCTGGGAGCGTCCCAGCTGGGTGCCCCAGGGGACTGTGTGCATGTGCTTTAGCCACTGCTGGGTTACGAAGCTCAGAGAGGGGCAGAGGGGTGGCCGTGGACCCCCGCGGCCGACCTCATTGTGTGGCCCTGCACCTCCAACCAGGGGGCACCTCGAGGCCCCCACCCCTGGGCAGCCCCGCCTCCGGGGAGCACATCGAGGCTGCATTTGTCTAATGGCTTGAAGTTGGAAATGGCAGTTTTTGATGCCACGGGTGTTTGGATGTTTTTTCGCCCCCGACAGGAAATGCTAAGTTGATCTACTTAATTAGCCGATCGAGCTGGTGAGCGGGACGGTGGTGTCTACCCAGTAGGGCTAGGAGCCAGCCTGTGGGTTTAAACCCCAGCTGGGGCCTTAGCTCCCAGCCCGAGGCACTTCCGCCTCTGTCTTCGTGCCTCAGTTTTGGGTCTGGGAGATGGGTACCGACAGCTCTAAGGCGAGGAAGGTGCAGGTGCTTGAACTGAGACGCGTCGTGGGTGAGGAGGACCCACGTGCTGCCCGGGGCCGTGGAGGCACCGCTGTGTCAGTGCTGGCCCCTCGTGAGCTCGGAGGCACGGCTCCCAGGATGGCTTCACGACTTTTCCACCCACCAACGGGGTGATTGTGGCCTCGGGCACACGAGAGGCCCAGCCCCAGCCGGCGCGTGGGAAACCTCAAATGTGCACGATGCTACAGGCACAGACCCTGAGAGCTCAGAAGGGGGTAGGGATCACCTCTGGGGTGCTGTGAGCGGCACTCTGGGTGGCCCCGGAGCCCAGAGCCAGCCCCCATGGAATTGTCCCCAGAGCCTTCCAGGAAGGCACTCCTGGCTTTGAAGTGGCCTGGGTGGGAACAGCCTTCAGCTCTCCTTCCCGGAGGCTATAGTGGCTGAGGACCCTGGTGCCGGGCACTGTGCCCTCACAGGCCCGCGGTGGGAGGTGCTCCTCCACTTCTGAGGGCCCTCCCGTTGGTTCCTTGGCAAGTATCGATGGGGGTGGGCAGGCCGCGGCCCCCGCGTCTGTGCCCAGGGCCCCTGGGGGCCTCCTCTCTGCCTCCCAGCACGGGGCTTTCTGCAGTGGGCCCTGCGCTGGGAGATGGGGTGGGGGCTGACTTGAGGGCCCTGCAGCTGGGGGCTGTCCTGCTTGGTCCCCTTAGCTGTGTCCAGAGTGGTGGGCTGGCCAGACGGGGGCCCAGTCAAGGGGGCAGAGCAGGGTCGGGACATGTTCCCACAGCCTGAGTTCCGGGCTCCCTCTGCTTCCCCCTTCGGACCTCAAGGCTTTGCTTTCTTTCGTGGCTGCCCCCTTCACGCACCCTCAAATTCAAGCAAAGGCCCTTGGCCAGGATTCCGGGGGCCCAGGGAGGGCAGCCCAGCACTGTCCCTGTCCGGAAGTGAGTGCTGCGAGAGGCTCACCAGCCAGCCCCGGCCAGACCCTGTCAGAAGCAAGGGGCTTCTGCTCTCTGAGTCTCGGTTTCCTTTTGTGACCAGGGCCATGGCTGGCTTTTGCCGACAGCTTCCGTGCCTCGTCTTGCTGGGTGGCCAGGGGCAGGAGAGCCCCCACCCCTGTCGCAGTCAGGCAGACCTACCTGCACCGTCCTCAACACAAATGCTTTTCAGTGATGAGTTCCCCTGGGACAGCCCTCCCCTGGGGCATTCTCAGAGAGGGCACCTTGCTGACGAAGGGAAGGGCTCCACAAAGCCATCAGGGGCTTCCCCTGCCCCAGCGGGACGTCCGGGCCCCGGGAGGCAGTGAGCCCTCTCCTCCAGCTGGTGCCTGTCTTGGCCTGGGGGGTGCCCAGGGAGCAAGAGACACTTGGCAGAGACCGCCCCCCCTGCAGGTTGGGACAGATGGCTCTGAGGAGATACGTGACATGGGGGCTGGGAACGGAGAGGAGGACAGGCCTCACTTGTGGAGGGAGCGGAGAGCACCGGGGTTGCCCCGGGACCGAGGGGGTGGCTGGGCGGTAGGGCTAACGGTGAGGCGGGAGCTTGGCTGGCATCGAGGGTGCGTGGGAGTCTGGTCAGAACCCCAGGCCCCGTCTGGCTGCTGTGGGGGCCGAGGGGGAAGCAGCTGGGTGACAGGTCCTCCGCAGAGGACCTCTACGTTTGAGGGAGAGCTGACGCATTTGAGAGCAGAGCCAGGACGCTGCTCAGGTTTCTAACCTTCTGTAGGCAGAGGTCCGGCAGGAGTGGGGGGGGGACAAGATCTGGAGCCCACACGAGAGAGGGGCTCCGGGGTCTGGAATCAGGCCCCTGGGGCACAGCCCTTCCCCACGCCCGTGGTCACAGGGGCTCCTCCAGGAAATGAGGCATGGGGCGAGACCAAGGGGCTCAGCCTGGGTGGTGTCTGATCTCTAAGCAAGCTAAGAGGGGTCGGGGATGTGGTGATACCTCTCCTCCTCCCCCTCCCCCTCCTCCTCCTCCCAGCTCAGCCCTGGGCCGTGCATCTGGGTGCCAGCACCCACATGGCCTTCAGACTGTGACCTTCCCTCCCCTCCCTCCCTCCCCCACTTCCCCTATTGCTCTCACTTCTGTCCCCACTGTGTTCTCCCCGGCTGAAGCCCTGGGACTCCCTTGCCTCATCTCTACACCTGCTCCCCCACACCTCCTGCCCATCCTCGCCCAAGCTCTCCCCCTCCCCTGGGATCCCCCACTGCCCCAAGATCCCCCCTGGAAGCCCGGGGCTATCGAAATCTGCACCTCCGAGCTGGGCCCAATGCCGGTCATGATGGGAGGGAAGGGGAGGGCCGGGCGGGAGGCAGGTCCTGCGCCGATGTGTGAGCGGAGCTGCGGGTTCTCACCAGATGGGCCACGTGGGCCGCCTTCCCTGTGTCAGGTGTCCCCTCGGGACGGGTGCCCCCGACCAGGGAGGAATTTTGCTCCGCGTCAGCCTGCACACCTAGCTGCGTGGCATGGGTCTCCCAGAGTCCTCTCTGTCCGGGCGGCCCGTGCGACCTCTGCGCGTTGGCCAGCTCCGGGAATTCGGTGGACACCTGGGTGACGTGGCCCCTCGCCGGCCTGGCCTGCCACTCGCTGGCTGCGCGGCAGAGCCGCTCGGGATGTGAAGGGCTCTGGGCGGCCTGGGGGTGGCGGTGCCCTGTGGGCCGGGGGTGCTGCCCCGTCGGCTGCCACTGTGCGCTCCCACCCGCCGTGTTCCCCGAAGGGTCCGAGAAGGAACCGAGAGCTGTGTTCCACCTTAGGAGCCCTCTGTGGGGCCCCGAGGTCAGGGGTCACTGGGAAAGAGGCGGGAGGCAGGGGGATGCCGGGCATCAGTGCCAGTGTGAGGTCCTAGCTCGGCGTGGCCGGGTCCCCAGGTCCTCCTCCTCCTTGAAGCAGGCTGAAACCTCCCTCCTCAGCTCTGATAGCGGGTATGGCCCCGCGGGCTCCGCCCCGTGCCAGCCCCGCTCCGCGCTTCCTCTCTGCCCGCCCTGCGCACGCCCTCCTCCTCCTGTGTCCTCCGCGGCCCGTGGACCCCCCCCCCAGCCCCCGCCCAGCACAGCCCTGTGTCCGTCCCGCCTGCTCGCTGCCCTGGCTGCCTTGCGCCTCGCTCTGCTTTGCAGTGTTGTGTCGTGAGCCCGGGCCGTGCTGCCGCCAGCGCCGCTCCGCGCGCACGCTGGAGAGGCTCTGACCTCTGGCCTCTGCTTCCCCCAGGGCCTTCGTGTACCTGAGCAACCTGCTGTACCCTGTGCCCCTGGTGCACCGCGTGGCCGTCGTCAGCGAGAAGGGAGAGGTGAAGGGCTTCCTCCGCGTGGCCGTCCAGGCCACTTCAGGTACGTGTGGGGCGGCCCGGGCGGAGGGCCCCGTGGGCACCACGCAGTGGCCGGAGCGCCACCAGCCGCCTCTGTGTCTCCGGCTCCCGGCCGGCACACGGGCTGCTGGCTCCAGGAGAAGCCTCTGCTGCCCAGCTCTGCGCTCCGGCCTTCCAGACGCTCCCGGGTCAGGTCGGCCGGGGTCCTAGGAGACTGTGCGGGCCGAGCCCAGGGCTGTCCGAACCCGCTCCGGTTCGGGGGCCCTCCTCCCTCCCATTAGACAGCCCCAGGTGGACCCAGAGACCGACCGGCTCCAGACCCCAGCCTGGTGCGGAGCGGCCGCTCCCCGGCGGTCTCTGAGCCCAGCACAGGCGTGCAGACTGCAGCCCGGACCGGGGCCACGACAGCCCTCAGAGCCTCTCTCCAGACTCCCCGGTGTGCCCCGCTTGCGGGCCCCGTGGCCTCCCTGGAGCTGGCCTTTCTCCCCAGAGGGTGTGCACACCCCCCCTCACTGTGGGCCTGCAGAGGTGGACACCCTCTTGCCGCTGAGCCCTCCCCTCACCCCCCCGGCCGGGGTCCCGGGACAGGAGAGCCACAGAATGCCTTTGAGTCTGGGTTTGCTTCCCTGTAAATGGCATCCCATTTGAAGCTCCCTACCCAATAGGAGTGTCGAAAGATTGTTCCAGAACACAGATGTGGGCATGCTTAGCCACCAGAAAGCTGCAGGCCAGAGAGGGCCTAGTGTTCGTGCTCTAATGGCCGTTGCTCCCTTCTCTGCCCTCGGGCCCCCAGCCCCTCCACAGTGGCCTCCTTCTGTCTCCTCCCACTGCCTTGGCAGCCTGCGCAGCCTGGGGAGATAATGAAGCAGAAAATATGCAGAAACGCCGAGCAACTCCCAGACTAGGTGGGGCTGGGCTGCTCCAGAATGCTCCAGCCACTGAAAGGGTCTCGAGTCACCCCACCCCACTTGGAGCCACTTCAGGCGGTTTTGGTTACACCTTTAGGATTCTTTTGTCAAATTCTCACTAGCCTGTAATTTCCAGATACTCTTTACAGCGCTTCCCAGTCATGTCACTGTGGTGCCGAGATCCCCTGGGGACCCTGAATGGGGGAAAGGACAGGACGGGGATTCTAGGGACGTCTAGTGCCACAGCCATTCCTCAAGGGGGACCCTGTCCCTGTCATCTTGGAGGGGCTCTGTCCCCCTGAGCCCTTGGCCCTTTGTGACCAGCGGGAGCCCCGATGCAGCTGGTCCCACAGAGTGGCCTGCTTTATAGGCGGACGCTGTGTGTATTTGGGCCACACTTGACATTCCCTGTCTAGTGGCTACAATGGAGAAGGTGCCACTTGGAAAAGCTCCGGTGGTCACAGAAGTCACACCTGTCCTGCAAGCGTCAGCTTGCAGGACCTCTCAGCACCGAGTGGAGGGGCCGGCCCCGGGCCCTCGGGCAGCTGGGGTAGAGAGCACGGCAGGGTTTTGCCCCGCCCCCCTGGGGGCCCCAGAAGAGGAGGTCAGGGCCCCTGGATTATCTGGGAGGCCTCCCAGGGGGGTGGCTGTATTTGGGGTTGGGGAGGCTGACGGAAGCCAGGTCTGGGGGGTGTCCCTTGGGAAACAGTGGGAAGGCACAGGACGCCATGAAGGACGGCCAGTGGGGGGCATGTGGGGAGCAGGCGTGGGAGCTGAGCGGGGGCTGCCTGGGGTCTGGGTGGATGACGGTGGAGTCGAGATCAGGAGGACCCCACGGAGGGGTCTTGCCCGGTACGGCTCTGCTGGTGCAGCCGAGTCTGGGGGAGGGTGGGGGTGGCCAGGACTCAGGGAGACGGGAGGTGGTCATAAGGCTGGTTCTGAAAACACGGAGCTGTGGCCCCATCAGAGGAGGCTGTGCTGAGGATGTGGCCCCGCCTGGGTCCTAGGACAGCACAGGCGGGCGACCGGTGTGCCTGGGACGCGTCCTCCTTGTTCTGGGGCTGCGGTGGGCGGCACTGGGGATCCCCCCGTGTGGGCCAGAGTCTGTTCCGGCTCCTGTGCCTTCCCCCCACCTGGCGACCCCGCCTGGCCCTGCCACTTCCCCCTGGGGGACGAGCTGGGCCCCAACCGTCTGCTCTGTCCCCATTTCAGCTGATGAAGAGGCCCCCGATTACGGCTCTGGCGTCCGACAGTCAGGAACCGCCAAAATCTCCTTTGACGACCAGCATTTCGAAAAGGTGCCGTGAAGGGTTTGGCCCGGCTGCCCAGCACGAACGCCGGGGGCAGCTGTGCAGCGGGCCCCAGGGCCTCCTGTGTTCCTTCCTCTCCTTCCAAGCCCCAGGCCTCGTGGCATGTCCCCCTGTCTCTCACTGTCTGACTTGCCCTGACCCACTGGGTCTGTCTCTGTCCTCGCCACGGCCTCTCCGGGGTCTGTATCTGCTTTCCCTGCCTGGGCCTCAGCTGCGGGCCGGGACACAGAGCAGGTGTGCACCCCCAGACGCCGAGATGCCTCCACCCCACCCCCCTTGTCCCCTCCTCGGGCTTGCTCTCCTGGATGCTGTTTCCACCAGCATCTTTGCTCTCCGCCAATATCCCACTGAGAGCTAGAGGGCCCCTCCTCACTGTCTCGACATCGGGTGCCGGGCTGCCCCCCGCCCGGTCCTCCCTCAGAGGAAAGTGCTTTCCACCTGGGTGCAGGAGGGGGAGGGTCCTGCTCAGGGCCCCAGACCGGGCTTAGCTCACAGGCCAGGAGGCTCCTTCCTTCTCCTTCTTTGGCTCTTTCCTAACCTGCCCCCACCTGGCCACCCGTCACCCCGCCTGAACTGCTCCCCCGCTTTCCCACTGCAGCCAACACAGGCCACCGCAGCCTAGGAGAGGCCGAGGGAGGTGGGCGCCCGTCTAGGCGGGGGCAGGTCTGCAACGCGGGTCCACAAAGGCCCTGACCCGACTCCGGGGCCCTCAGTGGGCCACAGTGGCCTCACCTGGAGCCGGCTCCCCCTGACTCTGGCCCCCAACCCACTCAGTTCCAGTCCGAGTCCTGCCCCGTGGTGGGGATGTCCCGCTCCGGGACCTCGCAGGAGGAGCTGCGCATCGTGGAAGGTCAGGGCCAGGGTGCGGAGGCAGGGCCCTCGGCCGATGAGGTCAACAACAACACCTGCTCAGGTAGGTTGCCGCACCTGCCCCGGGGCCTGGGGCTCTGGGACACGGCCCCCGCCCCGCTGTGGCCGGGGAGGCTGTGAGACCTTCCCACGAGAGGACACCGCGTGGGCTCCCCGCCTGACGCTGGGCTCCAGGCCTCTAGGGTGCTGCCACGTTGCTGTGCCCTCGGCCCCCTGCAGCCATGCCTCCAGAAGGCCTCCTCCTAGACAGCCCTGAGAAAGCCGCCCTGGACGGGCCCCTGGATGCCGCCCTGGACCACCTGCGCTTGGGCAGCACCTTCACCTTCCGTGTGACAGTCCTGCAGGCGTCCAGCATCTCTGCTGAATACGCGGACATCTTCTGCCAGTTCAAGTGAGCCCCGTGCCCCCTGCTGGCTGGGGACCAGGGCGGGCGCCTAGCACCCCGGTGACCCCCGCCAGTCCCCGGGAATGGGTCCCCGTCCCGTCTCCTGCACCCCGCCGAGCATCTCCTTTAACTCTGCAGCTTCATCCATCGCCACGACGAGGCCTTCTCCACGGAGCCCCTCAAGAACACGGGGAGGGGCCCCCCGCTGGGCTTCTACCACGTCCAGAACGTACGTCCTGAGCGCCCCCGCCTCTGCCCCCCTCCCGGGTCTCTGGCTTTGCGGGGCCTCCCCGGAGCTGAGCCGAGCTGTGGTCACTCTCCGTCATACCGTCTCCCTGTCCTGAGCCCCAGCCGTGAGCTGGCGGTGCCCGGGTGTGAGGGCACGGGGCCTCTGGTGCCAGGCAGGGCCGTGGAGGCTGCTGCTGGACAGTCGGGGCCTCGGTGGGCTGCTACCTGGGGGTAGGGGCAAGCCGGGGGGCAGATAGGAGCACGAGGAGTCCGGGGTGCCCCATGTGGTGCTGGCCTGCTGCCGGGGAAGAAGAGAGAGAGGCAGGGCACACAAAGGGCATCGGAGAGGTCAGGGAAGCTGCAGGTGGGGCACGTCCCAAGCTTGGCTGGGGGAAGAGCGGGACTCGGACTGGAGTGGCTCCGTGAGGCAGGAGAATGTGGCCAGCCAGCCGGGTGGCAGGGGGAGATGCGCTCCACTTGGCCATGATGAGTGCCGCCGGGGGGCAAGGCCTCGGGTGCCCGCCGAGGAGCGTGGATTTGACCCTGAGCGGTGCGGCCTGTGGGTGCGGGCTGTGTGGCCCAAGCAGTCACAGGCCCCGCACTCAGAAGGGCCCCACGGACCGGCCTGTGCTGACGCTCAGGCAGCAGGGAGCTAGTGATTTCTCGGCCAGGGAGGCCGGGCCAGGGGTGAGGGTGTGCAGCCTCCGTTCCTGGGCTCCGGAGCAAAGCCCGCGCCCTGGCGGCCTTGACAACCAAGTTCCTGCCTCTCGGCCTTGGAGGCCGGAAGCCCGAGATGCAAGTGTGGGTCGGGTCGTTCCTTCAGTGACCTTGAGGGGGACTCCGTGCCGGGCCTCTCCTGGGCGGATAGATGCGGTCTTCTGTCTGTGTTCTCACACAGCCCTCCCTCCGGGCCTGTCTTTGTGTCCTCATTTCCGCTTTTCATGAGGACAGGCATACCGGATTAGGGCCGCCCTGATGCCCTCATTCGAACTGGGGATTATCTCTCTGAAGAGTCTAGGTCCAGCCACGGGTCCTGGGCATTCAGGCTGCAACATAGGAATTGGGGGAGGGGGGCACATAACTCTCAGGGAGTGGGCGAGGGCCCAGGAAGCCTCAGGCCGGGCCACAGACCTTCGTCCCCTTGCCAGCCCGGTGTTCTGAAAGGGCACTCTCGGGGGTCCGGCCTTCAGGGGTGTGATGGGAGGGGAGGCGGGGCAGGAAGGACCAGGTGAGGAGTGTCGCCCCTTCGTGGGCAGAGGTCGGGCCCAGCCGCGGTGTCCAGTCTGGTTCTCCGCAGAGGCTGAGCGCTTACCTCTGCAACCTTCCTTCCCTCTCTTGACTGTGGCGTGGCTGCGGCCTCCTGCCTGCTCTCCTCGTCCACCAGATCGCAGTGGAGGTGACCAAGTCCTTCATCGAGTACATTAAGAGCCAGCCCATCGTGTTCGAGGTCTTCGGCCATTACCAGCAGCACCCGTTCCCCCCGCTCTGCAAGGACGTGCTCAGGTCAGCAGCCCTGCGTTGGGGGGGCTAGGCGCCCCCTTCCCAGACCTCATCCAGCCCCCGCAGGGCGTGGGCCCTCTCCACCTCCCAGCCAGCAAAGCCGGCCTTGCCCCAGACAGGCCTGGTAGGGCGGCTACAGCACCCATGGGCCTCAGATGCCCATTTTCCCTGATGATGGGGCGGCTGGTTACCCAAGGTCAGCGGGACCCAGAGCAAGTCAGAGACATCCCTTCGGGGATGTTTCTTAAAGCAAGTTTCTTAAAGAGTACTGCCGTCTGGGCCCAGACCCCTGCGGGCATGGGCCATGTCCCCAGGCCGGGGAAGCGGGCGTTGGGCGGGAGGACGGCCCGGGTGGCCCACGGGGAGACGGCTCCTGCTGCCTGCTCACCACTCCACCGCCCAGCTGTCCCTTCCCCCGGAGTCCTTGGCCCCCAGACTGAGTGAGGGAATATCTTTCCGTCTCCCTCATTCCACGTGACCTCTGGGGGACTCTGAGGGTAGGCCAGGGTGTCCCTTCTGTGGTCCCCACCCCCCCACCTGGGCGCAGGGAGAACGGCACGTGGCTTCTGTGGTATGCGAGCCTCTGGCCACCTCTGCCCCCCTCTCAGCTGTCCTGGGGGACCCGGAGCTAAGTGGGGCGTCCTGGGTGGTAGAGGAAGAGAAAAGCCATGAGAGGTACTGGTCCCGGGGGGGTGGCCCCAGGAGCCTCGTCTGTCCTCGGGAGGGCCAGGGGAGGCTCTGTCCTGGAGGCCCCTGGATGGAGAACCAGCATTCTCGCCCCGTTCTCCTGGACTCGCGGGGCCACCCAGGCAAGGTCTGGGGTCCCCAGGGGCCCTCCTTCCCCATCCAGGCTGCTTTCCTAGGCCCTGGGAGGCAGGGGTCAGGCGGAAGCTTGGAGCGGACCGTGCCGTGACCGCCCTCTGCCAGCCTCCTGCCCTTGGCTCCCTCTCCAGCCGGAGGGTCCCAGAGACGCCACCTGCAGCCGCCTCACAGAGGCTCTTCTTCCCCCACAGCCCCCTGAGGCCCTCACGCCGCCATTTCCCGAGGGTCATGCCGCTGTCCAAGCCAGGTAGACGGAGCCCTCCTGAGTCCACCCCCGGGGGAGGGAGGTGCCCACGCTACCCTGGACGCGTTCCCCGCCCCGGGCCTCCTTCCTGAGCGCGCCCCCAGGACGTGGCAGGTCAGGTCTCCCATCAGTGGCTGCCTCTCTCTCTCCCGTCCTCCCCCAGTGCCTGCCACCAAGCTCAGCACCCTCGCGCGGCCCTGCCCGGGGCCCTGTCACTGCAAGTACGACGTGCTGGTCTACTTCGAGATCTGTGAGCTGGAGGCCAACGGCGAGTGAGTCCCAGCGCCTGCCGGGGTCGGCAGGGCTCCAGGTGGTGCACGGGGGCACTCTGGGCTCCGGGCCGGACCGCCTCACCTCTGCCAGAAGGCGGGGTTGCTTTCCCTGCCATGGCCCTTCGGCTCCTCGGGCGGGGGCTGCGTGTGTCTGTGGGGCGGGGCCTTGCCTCACGCATCTCTCTCTTCTAGTTACATTCCTGCGGTGGTGGACCACCGCGGCGGGATGCCGTGCATGGGGACCTTCCTGCTCCACCAGGTGCGGAGCGCTCCCCGGCCCTGCCCGCCTCGTGTCCCTGCCCCGCCCCATGTGACCCCCAGACGATCTGACCATGTCCTCTCTCCTGGTGCCTGGCAGGGTATCCAGAGACGGATAACCGTGACACTGCTGCACGAGACGGGCAGCCACATCCGCTGGAAGGAAGTCCGAGAGCTCGTCGTGGGTGAGTGAGGCGGGTGGGGGCTGCCTTGGGGGCAGGGGCTGGGCCGCTGGGAGCAACGGGGCCCCACCCTCTCCGCCCCCCACCGTCCCGGCCAGGCGGCTGACTGCTAACCACAGCTCTGCCCCTGATGCCGTGTGACTCTGGCTAAGTCGCTTAACCTCTCTGTGCCTCTCTGAAGAGCCTAGGAAAGGAAAGCTCGGACTAGGGTGATGATTCCAATTTCTATGCAATCACCGTGTCAGCTCACCAGGGCTGCCGTGACACAGCACCACAGACTGGCAGCTTAAACAACAGAAAACGATCCTCCCGTAGACCTGGGGGCCTGAGTCTGAGGGTGTCAGCAGGTGGCCATGCCCCCTCTGAAGCCCGTAGGGGAGAGCCCTTCCTGGAGGTTGGTGGGGAATGTCTGTCCCTCTTCGGCTTGGGGACCCGCCGGCTTTAATGCTTCGACTTCACGTGGCCTCTTCCTATAGAAGAAGCTACATTCGGGCCTGCTTACTCCATTGTGACCCCATCTCAACTGATCGTACCTGCCGAGACCCTGTCACGAAATAAAGTCACGATCTGAGGTCCTGCAGGTTAGGACTTCAACACAACCGTTTTGGGGGGAGGACACAGTTCAACTCCTGGCGGTCACCACGGCTCTTAGACGGTTTTCTTCCATGACCTCACGCTGTGAACTCTTTGGTCTACTGGAAGAGTTTCTCGGCCGAGCTATAGACTTTGTCCAGTTTTCATTCAAGGACACGGACACCTGTCCGCCCCTACCCTTCCTGGATTGATGGATCGCTCTGGAAACCCCATCCTGGGCATTTCTGTGGCCAGAAGGGCAGCAGCTGCAGGGTGCCGTCCCTGGGGCTTGGAGAGGGGCTTCCAAGGGTGCAGGAGCGGGGACATGACCGTGAGACCCATCGTGCTATGCCCGAGAGCGCAGAGCTGTGGACAAGGAGGTTCTGGGGGCCCAGGACAGATGCTTTCGTTTTAGACATCTCGTATCTTTTTTCACTCACACGGCGAAAGGCTGGAGCAGGCGAGCCAACCCTCATCTCAGATGTCGTTTAGGGCCGGCGTGGACAGCGAATCGACTTAAAGAGTTAGCAGACACCCGGCCAGCGCGTGGACCGGATGCAGGCAGGAGTGTGTGTCCCGTGTGTGGGCAGAGAAGGGGAGCTGGTGAAAGGATCTGGGGAGATGCTGGTGTGAACGCCAAGGCCCCCGCTCCACGTTGGGGTGTTTGGGCTGTGCCTCTCTGGGCTTCATAAACCACACGGACCGGCGAGCGGGCTGGGAGCGAATGGGCTCCGGGGCGTCGCTCTTGCAGGCGGAGCACCTGGCCACGCTCGGAAGGGGCAGAGAACCTCTGCGGAAGCACGCGCTCCAGGGGCCGAGCAGGGATGAGGCTGGCGCTGTGGCGAGCTTTCTTCCGGCAGCCGAGCCGTGGGGCACTCCACCTCCAGCCACGGGGGCACATGCTGGAGAGCACTTCTCGGGGAGCCCACACCTACCTTCTCCCAGAGCCCAACAGTTGCAAGAAGGTTCCAGGAAGTGGGGCCAGCAGCTGCCGCGTGTACAGACACAGAATCCTGGTCGGGTCCCGGGCTCTGCCTCACCTCTGTGTGGGGGGCAGCACACAGGGCTTAAGGAGAAAATGTAGTGCGTGTGTGTCCCCTGAAGAAGCAGAGTATTCAACCTAATGCTACCGGGGCAGGAAATTACTAACGGGGTCGCCAGCGGGATTCCTGACTCGCAGCGGATAGGACCACCACCCCAGTGTGGGTGGCTTAGAGGCTTCTGTTGGAAATGTGCCCTGCAGGGAGAGATCTGTGGCCCAGATAGTGTCCTCCCTCCCTCCCTCCCTCCCTCCCTTCCTACCTTCCTTCCTTCCTTCCTTCCTTCCTTCCTTCCTTCCTTCCTTTCTCTCTTTCTCTCTTTCTTTCTTTCTTGAAGGGAAAATCTCTCCTTATCTTGCTAAGATTTTCTTTTCCAATGAGAGCCTGTACATTCTAGGCCGAGTGCATCAGTTGGGTGCAAGAGAGACAGACCTTGAGAGTGTCTAAGCTGAAAAACTCCAATTACAGGAGGAACGACGGTGGAGTGATCCACAGGGCGCTCACGCCCCGGCTGGTAGCAGACCTTGCCATGGGCTCCCTGCCTGGCGCTCTTGTGGGCACGTGGGGAACCCGCTCCCTGATGCGGTGTCACGGTTCCGGAGCCCTCGCCCAGGCGGGGACCCAGCACCCCCTTCCGTTATCCTGAGAGGTGACTGAGCCCATGGCCTTTCCCGTAGGTCGGATTCGAAACACACCAGAAACTGACGAGTCCCTGATCGACCCCAACATCTTGTCTCTCAACATCCTCTCCTCTGGCTACATCCACCCGGCCCAGGACGACCGGTGAGTCCCCTTGGGGTGACAATGGGTTCTGTTCCCAGCTCCCTGGAGACAGGGTCCAGGTCAAGACCCAGGGCGTGCCCTCAGCCGACCTGGCTTTGTAGGGTCCGGTACGTGTCCAGCCCCGAAACTTTTGGGCCTTCCTTTCCGACACCTCCGGAACAGGTACGGGACGGGCAGGCTCGTGGCCTCCACGTCCTTTGGTGTGTTTGTCTACACGTTGTCCCATCACTGGCTCTCGCATTCGTCCGGCCTGTCCATTCGGTCACCTGGTGGAGGGGCAGCGGGACTCGGGGGTTGGTGAGCTGGGTTCTCTCCTCAGGAGTTTTGGGGGGGCAACACGGGGTGGTGCGCAGACAGACGGTCCTGAATCTCCCCGACCACACTGCTGTGGGTGAGTCTGGGGCTCTGGCTGGGGTCCCTCGGGCTGGGGGTCCTGGATCCGCCAGGCACCATTTGGCACGCGCTCCTTGTCGCTGGGCTATTCCTTTCCGAGCTTGTGGTTAATGGCCAAGACTCAGCAGCCCGGGCAGCCCCAGCCCCGCCACATCTGGGACAATGGTCGGGGTATGCAAGCCCCCAGGGACACCCTTAGCAGCCCCCCACAAGCCAGCCTTGTTGAGGCTTGCCGGAGGCGAGGGGGCGGGAGGTGAGGGGTGGTATCTGAGGACTGACGGGGCGGGGGGCGGGGGGAGGGCAGCTCCTAACTGCCGAGAGCTGCCCTGTTGGCGAGGACGTGGGCTTGGCTGTGTCTGAGATGCTGCTTTCTAGGGACTTGGGGGAAGGATGAGGTGTTCCAGAGTGCTGGATGGCCGCTGCGGAGGGCTAGACCTGGCCCAGAAGCAGAAGCTGAGAGTTGACCCTTGGAGTTCACACTCTGGGTGTCCTCACGGGTTCCTGTGACAGTGTCTGCAGGAAAAACTTCTTTGAGGGCTGGGTGTGCTCGGAGGGGACAGGGGACCCCACGCTTGCAACGAAGGCTGGGATCCGTGAATGTAAAAGGACCTGAGGGAGTCGTCCTGTCCTGACTCCCGGGTCCAGACGGAGCCTGGGCTCATCATGGACGCCCCAAGGAGTTGGCTGTAAGGGAAGCACCCTCAGTGTGGGCAGTTGGGGGGCTAGGAGTCCAAGACCCCCAGAGGGGCAGCTGTGACTCGTTCTAGCCCTGCCCAGGAGCCTCCCAGAAGAAACTCCGCTGCCCTCACGTCCAGGGGAGGGAGGAGTGGGATGCAGAGTGCCGAGGGGGTTCTCATGATGTGCAGGCTGGGGGGCCCCTCTGAGGCCGTGAGAATGTGTCAGAGGAGGCCTGATCCCCAGCCACACGGGGCCGCCTGCCGGGATGTGGGGACCGGGACCCCAGAGGGGAGGGTGCCCCGGGACCGCCTGTGCCATTGGGGAGGGGTCTGTCTGCCGTGCTGAGTGACCTCAGCATCCGCCTGGCCTCTGACCCTTCCTTTGCCCAGGCAACTTCTAGCTTTGGGGGCAGAAATGGAGTGGGGGCAAAACCAAGCGAGTGGGGGTGGGTATGTTCCCTTTGGGCCTCCCTCCCTGCGCGGTCTCTCTACACTGAGGACCGTGCTTCTGGGTCTTTCCATCGTCCCGCCAGCCTGGCCGAGGGGCCCTTGGCTCTGGGCTACGTCCCGGGGTAGCTTAGGAGGCTGTGGCTCCCGGCTGGACCTCGGGTCAGCAGGGCTGTAGCTAAATAGGTCCACCCCTGTCCCTAGAGGCCCGAGGACCCGTCACTGATGGGGCTTTGGTTCCGCCTCCTGGGAGCTGTGGCAAGTGAGGCTGGCCTCGGGGCAGCTCTGGGGTCCACTGGCCCTGTGTCTTAGGTCAAAGCCCTGGTCCAAGGGTAGAGGAAGGCCCGTCCACGGGGCAGGACCATAGACCTTGCCAGAGCTGCTTGGGCCGCAGGCTTGGCTCCTGCCCACGCCAGTATAGCCCCAGGACTGCTCTGACCCCCCAGCTTTGCCCCCAGCAAAGTCCTGGGGACCCTCCTCACCTGGCGGCCCAAGGCAGGTGCCATCCCGAGGCTCCGCTGGCCAAGCCGGCGGGCCCCTTCCCGAGAATCTTCCTCTTCCCCAACCCTGGCTGATGTCCTCAGAGCCCTGTGATGGGCCGCTTGGGTGCGCCCTGCTCCCCCTGGAGACGCTGGGGCTCAGAGACCCCAGGCCTGGCTTGGGCCGAGGGGCTCGGGCTGTCCTCATGCTTTGCCACGACCTCGGCCTCCTCCGCTGCAAGGCCCCACGCTTTGCTCAGAGTGGGCCTGTTGCCGCAGACGGCTGCTCTCCCGCTGCCCCTCCCCTCGCTGCCGCTGCCCTGCCGCCCCGCTGCCCGCTGTCCCGCCGCCCTGCCCCGCCGCCCTCACTAACCTGTGATTGTTTGTGTTTTGCAGGCAGTTTCTTGATTCGGACATGCCTAGGTATCATTTGTGCCCCCTTGGTTTTATTCCAGCCTCTCTCCTTCCCCAGACCCACAGCCCTGACTTTTAATTTCGGCTTTTTGATCCCTTCTACACTCGCTCCCCTTTCCCTCCTGTTTCTCCGTTTTCTTTCGTTTTCTTTCCTCGGAATACTTTTTTGATTTTCTCTGTTGCTTCCTCTTCCCACCCCCTCCCTCCCTCTTGGCTGAGCTCCTTCCCGTACTCTTGATTTTGGCTGCATCCGTAGTTTCCCGCCCGCCCCTCCGTAGACACTGGCTGGCCTCCTGCTCCCCCCACCCCTGAGCCTTGCCCGCCCCGCGCTGACCCGCCCCTGCCGGAGCAGGAGCCGGTGCCCCCCCCCCCCCCTGCATGCAGGCTGGCCGCACCAGCCCCACTCCCTGCAAGGTGAAAGAGAAAAGGGGGAGGAGGGGCCGGCGCTGGGCCCGGGACGGGAGGGCAGACGGGTACCGGCCCTGCAAGGGACCTCTGCGCCATACCCTCCGCTGCTGGGCGGTTGCCCGGCCAGGCTGGCCACCACACACCGTTTGCAAGTAGGTGGGCGGTGAAGTTGGGAAGGGCCCAGTAGGTCTCGGGACTCACCCGGGTGGCTCCAGGTCCAAACCCCCCGGAGGCAGGGGTTCCCGGGCAGGGGATGCCCTCTCTGAGTTGAGTGGGGCCCCTGCCAGTGCCCACCGGGTGCAAGGGTCAGTGAGGCCCTGGGCACGGACAGCCTCAGAGTTCCTAATCAGGACCTGTCCCTGAGACCCAAGTCTGTTCTGGGCAGAGGGTCAAGGTCGTCTCCCTCCGGGTCCTGTGGATTGTGGTCAGAGCTCCGTGGTGGCGGTCTCCCAGGACAGCCGTTTTGAAAGGCGAAGTGAGCGGTTGGAAGGCTCCCGGCAAACGTTTGAGCCTTGAGGCTGCATGGTAGCTTGAGCCGGGTAGGGGTGGTGCCTGCTCCTCTTCTGGAAGGAGCCTCAGGGTGGGGCAGGGGGCACGGCAGGACTGAGTCATGGCCGTGAGGGTCACTGTGAGTGTGACCCGGGCACTTGGAGCCCAGGCCCCAGGGAGGGCAGCAGGCTGTGGTCCCGCCGGTGTGACCCTAGGGGCGCACTCGAACATCGCACCTGTTGGATGAACCCATCTTTTCCAGAGCCTTCTGCGGGCCCTCTGGGGACCCTGTCAGGGGAGAACTAAGGTGGCAGTGGCTGCCCCAGGAAAGGGGGCACGGCCATGCCGGCCAGAAGGGACCTGTCTCTCTGGGCCATGCGCTGGAGGAGGTCGGGCGGGGAGCCGGGCTGGTTAAGGCCGTGTGGCTGCTCTCAGAAGGCTCTGGGCTGGGAGCCCCTGGCTCGGGTTCCTCCCCTGGGCGGGACCCAAGTTAAGGGCTGTTTCCTTGACGAGTGGAGACCTCCAGGCCGGTCGGTGTGAGGGCTCGAGGGGGCGTGACTGTTTTGTGCATGTTTGAGCTGCCACAGCCAGTGCAGTAGGATAGAGGGGTGCTTGCCGGTCCTCAGCCCGCCCCCCAGACACAGACCTTCCAGAAGGTTCTGGGGAGAGATAATGCCCCGTGGCCAGGGGGAGGTGTGGCACCAGGAAAGGGAACCAGTTTTCCTTTCCGGCAGGGCTTTCTTTGCTAGCCCCCCAGCGTCATGAGGCCCTCACCCCTGCACCTGAGCGGGGAGCACAGTCCCCCCAGTTCCAGAAGAGGGCTCACTGGCCCCAGTGGGCTTGGCCTGTAAGAGGAGGCCTAGGGCACTGGAGCGAAATGGGGGTCAGAGCCCCAAGACTCGGACTTGTGCCTTCCCCGCAGGGCCCGGCTCTACGGGGCAGGGAGCCACCGTGGTGGCGGGACCGTGGGAGGTGGCGGAGGGAGGGTCTTGTCCCACGTGTGCGGCGTGGGGTGGGGACCCGGGACAGCCTGGCAGTGCCCTCCTCTGGCCGAGTGAGTGTGGACAGGTGGCAGAGCCTTCGGGAACCTTGTTCTCCTTCCCCCTTAGAAAGGGGATAATTTCGCCCCCGCCCGAATGGCCGGGACACACACGGGCTGCGACGTGAAGCTCTGGGCAGGGCGGCTTGCACACAGCTTTGCACCTGTGGGTCTCCTGCTTGTCACCCGTCACCTGTCACGCTCGTCCCCCATCCCTCACCCCCGACCGCTTAGCCCTCACCCGCATCCCCTCACCCCTACCGTCATCCCCTCACCCCTCACCCCTGACCACTAACACTCACCCTTCATCCCCTCATCCACTCACCCCCTCACCCCTCACCCCGCCCACTTATCCTCACCCCGCATCCCCTCACCCCTCACCCGTCATCCCCTCACCCCTCACCCCTGACCACTAACACTCACCCTTCATCCCCTCATCCACTCACCCCCTCACCCCTCACCCCGCCCACTATCCTCACCCCTCATCCCCTCATCCCCTCACCCGTCATCCCCAACCACTTCCCCCTCACCCCTCTTCCCCTCACCCCTCACCTCTCATCCCCTCACCCCTCAACCCTGACCACTTATCTCTCACCCGTCTTCCCATCACCTCTCAACCCCTCACCCCCTCACCCCACACCCCCCACCCCTGACCACTATCCCTCACCATCATCCCCTCACCCCTCACCTCTCATCCCCTCACCACCTCACCCCTCACCCCCGACCACTTATCCCTCACCCCTCACCCCTCATCCCCTCACCCCTCACCCCTGACCACTTCTCCCTCACCCCTCATCCCCTCACCTCCTCACCCCCCACCCTTCACCCCTCACCCCCAGCCACTTACCCCTCACCCCTCATCCCCTCACCTCTCATCCCCTCACCCCTCACCCCTGACCACTTCTCCCTCACCCCTCATCCCCTCACCTCCTCTCCCCCCGCCCTTCACGCCTCACCCCCAACCACTTATCCCCTCACCTCCTCACCTCCTACACTCTTATCCCCTCAGCCCTCATCCCCTCACCCCTCAGCCTTATCTCCTCGCCCCTCACCCTCTTATCCTCCTCACTCCTTACCCTCTTATTCCCTCACCTCCTCACCCTTCACCCTCTCGTTGCCTCATCCCCTACTCCCTCACCCCTCACCATTTATCCTCTCACCCCTTCTCCCTTCACTTCCTCACCCCTCATCCCCTCACCCCTTCATCCCCTCACCCCCTGCCTTCATCCTTTCACCCCCTCACCCCCTCACCCCCTCACCTCCCCACTTCCTCGTCCCCTCAGTCCCTTAATCCTCTCATTTCTCCTTTTCCTTCTGGTCCAAGGACCCTCGCACGGCACGGTGGGTGAGGCCGCTGAGCCTTACATGTGTCGCGTCAGGTGCAGCAGAATCCCCGAGGCTGGGGTTCAAGCCCGTCGCCCTGCTCCTGGCTGTGTGACGGTGCTGGGGTCCCGCTCCTCACCGGACACGAGGGCTGTCCCGGCTGCAGGCCGGGGGGCTCCGTCCTGGAAGTCTGCCTGTCGGTTCGCCGTCCCCAGGGCCACTCTTGAGAGTAATTCTCTTCTAGAAACGGACTTCCTAGAGCGCTATGAGTTTCTTGCTGAAACTTTGAGCATGGGTTTAATTTTCAGATTCTCAACAAACCCGTTCACGTCAGGATGCCCACCTGGCCCGCCCACTAACCTGCCACCGCTGAGACACTTGTCACAAGCGCCAGGTGCAAGTCACAACACGGTTGTCTAGATGTCTAAATAGGCCACGTGCAGCCGGCACGCGAGAGTGCCATCGGGAATGCCCAGGCCTGTGTGCTGGGAGCCCCGACCTCCCGATTACCCTGCCCTGGCAGTCCGGCCCCACCTGAGCCCCGCGGGGACGTGCGCGGGCGCACAGCCCGTTGGGTTAGGCAGGGCAGGGCAGGCGTGGGGGCTCCCGTGTCACAATCCGAGGGGAGATGAGACACCTGCCCCTGTCCTGGCCGGTGTAGCCGCTGAAACTTTCTGAGCAAGAGTCGACACGGACAAAACATTGTAGAGCGTATGACGTTTTCTCTGTCGACAAACTTTTTAAGCGAGTGTTTGGTTTTCCCCACATGGGTCCTCCCTTGTTTGAGCATCAAGCTCCACGTCCCGGCACTCAGTTGGGGGTGGTCCCGTTTCTGGGCCCCTGCGGCCCCACTCTCGTGCGTGGCTAGAGGAGAGCCGGCCGAGCGACCTCCCAGCCTGGGACCCCGCCCCACCCGGCTTGAGCTGCCCTGTGTTGAGACAGGGCTGGAGGCTGCTGGACCGGACCAGGGATGTCTCAGAGGAGGGGGCGCCTCGATCCTGAGCCCGCAGTCGGCTGCGGAAGGATCTGTGCAGGGCGGCATTTTCCTTCCAGAGGGAGGGCCCCGTGGGAACCCCTAGGGCTCTGCCGTGGGCCAAGCCTTGCCCTGCCCGCTGCTCTCTCTACACAGGGGTGGCCCGGAGAAGGGCTGAGGACTGGGGCCGTGGGTGGGACCTCACTGGAGGAGGGACACGTGCTCTGGCCTGTTTCCCCAAACGGGCTGGATCCCGAGGGCCCGCGGGCTGGTGGGGTGGGCCAAGCCCAAGGGGAGGCGCCAGAGCGGGCTCAGGGGCTCCACTCCCGAGGTGGCCGCATCCCAGTGTTTCAGCCTCAGTGGGTCAGTGGGTTGGGGGTGGGGCCTGAGAATCCGCACTGCTGACAGCGCAGCGTCCCGAGTGGTGCTGCCGCTTCGGGTCCGGGGACCCCACGTCCGGGCTGCACGGTTCCCCCAGGAGTTGTATCTGAGGGACTGGCTGGGTGTCGGGTGGGGCAGAGTGAGGGGTGCTGTGGGGAATGGGGCTCTCTTCTGGGGGTGACCTGACGCCCAGAGAGATCTCCAGAGTCCTGCACCTGTTCACCAGTGGGGGTCCGGAATGGTACCCACGGCCTCCCGTGGCATCCTGGCTCACTACGGCTCCCTCTCTGGCTCTCCGGGTCTTAGTTTCCTGCTTCCTGATCAAGGGGACACCAATCAGCGGTTCCCATGCTGCGTCCTGCAGGCTTGGTGTCCTACGTGGCTGTCTAGGTCCCACATCGGGGGGGCCACCGCCCTCTGCACCCCAAGCACACCTGCCGTCATCTGGGCGGGACCTCCCTCTGCAGAGGCTCCAGGGGCTCGGGAGTGTTGTTGGGGACCCTTCCTGCCTGGGGCTCCGGGGTCTGGCACCCACGGCTGGCTGGGGGCTGACCAGTGGTTTGGAGCCAGCTACGGGCAGCAGCTTGGCTATGCCAGGTCAGACCCTGGCCATCTTGGCACCTGGGGAACGGTGCGGTGAAAGGTGCCATCCTAGGCTGTGGACGTGGGCCCAAGAGGGTCCCCACCCCCCGTCACCTCATACGTGAGACCCACAGGTTCAGGTTTTCGGAGGGATTCTTGGTCACTGGAGTCTCATCAGGGCGAAAGCCTGACGGAGGGCCTCCCGGCCAAGGGCACCTTCGAGGGGCCTCGGTAAGCCTTGTTGGAGGTGTGCCGTCTCTCCGTGCGGCTCCAGCCAGTTCTAGCATGGCCCACCTGGTCCTGGGGCGAGGCCCCTGGCTGAGCCCTGGGTCTCTGGCTGGCCAGACCGGGCTGGCTCTGGCTCCTCTGGAGTGTCCCGCCCGAGGCTGAGGGGCTCCGGACGAGGCGGGGACCCAGCTCCTGATGCCCGAGTAGGAGCCTGCCCTGGGAGGGGCACACAGAGAGTGCACGCTGTCCCCGTGCTGGTCCCCGATCTCGAGCCAGCGGTGGGGGCAGGCTGGGTCCACACGGCCGGAGCGCTCGCAGCGGAACGGAAGCCGGTGGTGTTCTTTAGCGACTTTTGAGGCAGGTGGACAGAGGGGACCGCACCGAGCTGAGGCCGTGGGCCAAGCTGGAGGGTTTGGGGCTGGCTGGCCCACTTGGGTGGGGGCCCCAGGCTAGCCGTCCCCGGTGTGTCATCGGGGCCTCTAGGAGGCGAGGATTAAGGATGATGACCCCCGGGCCCCGCCCTCGGCACCTTGTCCTGGCTCGTTCAGCCCGCAGCACGTCTCCATGGGGCCCCAGTGCCTGCCGGTGGTCCGTCCAGGAAGCAGGGTACAGAGATGTCTGGCGAAGGCCCGGGGTCGAGTGGCCGTGCGGGAGCATTCGGAGCCCGGCAGTCCGGAGGGCGTTTGGGCCAGGCTGCCGTGGACCACGGGCCGTGCCTGCGGGCCTGTGGCGTCTGGGGGCCCCCGGGACCGAGGGTGTCCCTTTAGGTCTTGGTCACGGGTCCACGGGTACCCGCCTGGTCCTGCTGGGGTGGGCCCAAAGCTCTCAGCGCAGACGCGGGGGGCCGGGGTCGGAGAGGGCCCCGCCCGCCGCCCCGTGAGGCGCTTCGGCGGCCGGCGGGACAGCACACACACCCGCTCACTGTCGGTTAGCTTGTACCCGGCCGTGTGACCGTGCTCGTTCTGACTTGTCCATCTCTTCTGTGTGTACGTGTGTGTCCTGGCTGCCTCCACCTTTAGCGTTTCGTTCGGAAATGACACTAGGTACAGCTCACTTTTCTCTTCCGCGCTGGCCTGGTCCGTCCCTCTTCCGCTTTTCAGTCCCCTTTCTCCTGCGACGTCTCCCCTGCGCTCTCTGCCAGTTCTCCGGTCACCCCGCTGTCCTCACGTCTCTTCCCCTGGGTCTTTGTCCTCGGTGACGCGTGTGTGACAGCGGCCCTGCCCCGTCCCACTGCTTCGCCCCGCGCCCCTGAGCGTGTCACGGGGAGCCCGTCCGCGCCCCGGCGTGGCCTTGCTCCTCCTGGCCGCCCTCCGCGCCCCTGGGCCGGGCCGGCTCCTCGTGGGGCGGGGGGGGGGGGGGGGGGGCGGGCCCGGTGGGGCCAGGGCGTGAGCCGCTGCCCGCGGTCTGTGTCTTTGAGGATGCTTGGATGGAAACGGGGCAAGGCTGGGGGCTGAGTGGCCACACTGTGGACTGAGGCAAATTTACCACCTCAGATAGGATCCTCGAATGCCCACCCGGCCTCGGACAAGAGTTTAGGAGCTCTGCCGGGTGGGTGAAAACAGGAGCTATCCTATAATAGGAAACCCTGCCCCGGAGCGGAGGCCGCTGAGGAGTGTGATGTCCCGCCTCCCAGGGGCGGCTTAGGCTGCCCTCAGAGGGGCCACGGGCCTCCGGCTCTGCTCACAATCTTTCTGGGTTCGAGGCAGGGACAGGGAGCAGGGCCCACCACCTGCTCTGTGCTAAATCGAGAGGAGCCTGGCCGCGGGGGGCAGGGGCGAGGCCATCTGCCCCGGGCCACCCCGCTTCCACTCCAAGTGTCCTCCCCCAAGGGAGGAGATGGGCCACACAAGGTTTTGGCAAACCTGGGCAGGTCGGGACCTCCTTACTCAGACGGGGCAGGAAGGGGCGGCCCCCTTCTGCCCTCTCCGCATCTCTCACCCCTGTCTGCCCCCACCTCCCCTCCTCTCCCTCCCTCTTTCCCTTTGTTGCTGTGTCCCAGCCTGCTTGCCTCCTGCCCTCCCTTCCCTCCCCCTCTGCCCCCGCCTCAGCGTCTGCGCTGCGGCTGCCCCGTCCGTCCGTCCATCTGTCCGTCCGCAGGGGAGTCCCCCGCCCAGCCCGGTCCCCAGTAAGGAGGAACCTACTGTTCCCCTCGGCCCGCCGCCCGGGCTTCCTGACCGGTGGCCCATAGGTCTCTCTGTCTGTGTCTGTCCATCTGCATGTCCCCAGCCCACAAGCGCGGCCCGTGTGCTGCCACATTTGACCTTGTCTCTGCTTCCTTCCAGGACCTTTTACCAGTTTGAGGCCGCGTGGGACAGCTCCATGCACAACTCTCTGCTGCTGAACCGGGTCACCCCGTACCGAGAGAAAATCTACATGACCCTCTCGGCTTACATTGAGGTGAGAAATCTGTGCCAAGGGTGCACCCCCAAATCGCTGCCCCCCCAAGTCTGAGATGCTTGCCAAGGGGCAGTGGGGGCCCTGGGTAGCCCCGGACAGAGGACTTGTCAAGTTCTTATTCAGTCCACGTACTTCTAATGGCGCCGTTCCCCCTCCCAGCACCATGTCCAGTGTGGCTTTGACCTCGGGGTTGCGGGAGGCCTGCGTCCATGTTCCGGGCAGCCTGAACCAAGAGCCTGCCCAAGCCCGTCCCCAGGGTCTTGCGCTGTGCCTTCCCTGCCAAGCACAGCGGGTGGCCCGGAGCATGGGCGTTGCCAGCTGGGTGCAACAGCGGGGACCTGGCAGCCCGGAGGGTGGCAGCTGGTGGCACGGTGGCACTCCACCTCCCCTCCCAGCCCAATTGCTCCGGCTGTGGGAAGGGAGCGTCCCGACTGCCTCTCGGGGTGGCGGTTTGCTGGGGAAGCCCTGGCTGGGCCCTGCCGCCGTGAGTCCCGGCCCACAGCGGCCTTGTCGGCACCTGCCGTGGAGCTGCAGGAAAACAAGAGAAGCAGCGGTGTGAGAAACAGCGTGTCAGGGCCCCGGGAAGTCATCTAGAGTTAAAATGTGGGTGGGAAGCCAGGATCTGGTTTGATCTTCACAGGTGTTTTGGGGAGCGTGTTGCCCCATCCCGTGGCAAGGTGGCGGGGGCCTGACAGGGTGAGGCCTGTGTCTGGGACCTTCGGGGTCCCCGGCACCAACGCCAGCCCTCTGCGGCCCAGGGAGGCGGGGCCCTGGCTCTCTCCCGGAAGTCTCCTGGGGGGGGAGGGGTGCAGGGAGCTCGCACCTGGGTGGGGGGCCAGGGCAGAGACCCAGGAAGGTCTGGGGCTGTCGGTCAGTGGCTTGTGCGCCCCGGGAGGTTAGAAGGGGGCCTGGGGCCCGGGTGCCGCGGGGTGCTCCTGCGCCTGAGCCCCCCTGCCCCCCACTGCAGATGGAGAACTGCACCCAGCCAGCCGTCATCACCAAGGACTTCTGCATGGTCTTCTACTCTCGGGATGCCAAGCTGCCCGCCTCATGCTCCATCCGCAACCTGTTTGGCAGCGGGAGCCTGCGGGCCTCGGAGAGGTGAGCCTGCCCTCGGGGGGCGGCCCGGGGGTCTGCTGTCCGGCACTCTGGTCCCGGTGAGGACAGACCGGACTCTGCACAGGGAGCGGCTGGCGTGTCTGGCAGAGGCTCGAGTGACACGCCGGCTTCAGGGGGGCCCAGACCAGAAGGCAGACTGGCCACTGTCCCAGCCAGTCTCCTGCATTCAGAGCCTTTCACCTGCCCCTGATGTTGGGGTCAGTGGAGGCCATGGGACACAGATGGCACATTGAGGGGCGTGAGAGAGCCCGAGTCTGCCCACAGGCATGCAGGAGAAGGCCTGGGGGGTTGGCCCTTCGGCCCTCCTGTGGGTGGTCCTGGGCCTGCTTCCCCGGAGGACCTCAGGGCCGTGCCATCAGGCCTGGGGCTGCGACTGGAGAGAGGGCATTCTGGACACGGCCTCTTGCCATTGGAGGCTGGCAGTGCCCGAGGGAGGAGAGTGTCAGGCCCAGGCCCAGCCGTCCCTTCTTGCTCTCTGACCTGTCCCTGCATTCCTGGGGCGGGGAGGGGTGGTGAACGAGAGTGTCACGGCAGTGAGGAGAGACCAGCAGGCCACCTGTGCTCACCTTCGGTGAGGCTCCCCACACCGTCTCGTGGACCCCAGTGTGCGGGACACCTGGCTACAGCCAGGAGGACAGAGTCTGGGGCTCAGGACTTAGTGGCCTTGGGCTGGCTGTAACCCGGCCACGCAGGGTCACCTAGTGAGCACGGGATACCGCCTGCGAGCCTGGCTCCCCCCTGTGCAAAGGTTCGTGGCGCGCACTTGGCGAAATCGTGGTCCCTGGCGAGAGGGGGCCCGGAGGGGTCTGGGAAGGGGACCGCCCACACGTGGCTGCAGCTCAGGGCCCCCGCGGCCCCGCGCAGGGCCACCTGGCATGGGCTGTCAGCAGGACCGGTGCCAGCTTCGCATTTGTTCGGCCCTGGCCATGCCCGGTGCCCACCCGCCTCCCCTCTCCCCGCAGCAACCGCGTGACAGGCGTGTACGAGCTCAGCCTGTGCCATGTGGCCGATGCCGGCAGCCCAGGTAGGCGCCTGGGGGGGGGGGCACTTGGTTAGGAGCCAGGGTTCCCCGGGGTCCATCAGCTAAGCTGCCGTTTTGGGGGGCCCTCACTTTCGAGACTCACGTGCTCACCTTTGCACTTCGGGAGTTGTTCTGAGAGGCCGGAGGACCGTGAGGGGAGAGGCAGCGCGGGGGGCGAGCCCAGCGGCCGCCGTGCCGGATGACTTCCTGTGGCTGAGGCTTGCCCGGGGGGGCCGGCCTCCCTCCGTGGACAAGTCCCCACGGGGGGCCCAAGGCCTGGCGCCAGGGCGCGGATGTGGCCAGACCGGCGCCCCCTTTCCAGGGATGCAGCGGCGGCGGAGGCGCGTGCTCGATACGTCTGTGGCCTACGTCCGCGGCGAGGAGAACCTGGCGGGCTGGAGGCCCCGGAGCGACAGCCTCATCCTGGACCACCAGTGGGAGCTGGAGAAGCTGAGTCTCCTGCAGGAGGTGCGCCTGTGCTCATCGGGCGCGGACTGCGGGCCGCAGGGCGCACGGGCGGCGGGGGGGGGGGGGCTCGAGTGTCCATCAGTTCCACCCCCCGCCGACCCCGGGGCAGCCGCACACCTGCGGGGGGAGGGCAGCTCGCTGGCTGCTTCGAAGGGCGGCTGCGGGGCTGGGGCTCAAGGCCGAGTGCCGGCAGCGCCCCAGGGAAACGGCGGGCGCTCGTGGGTCCGGGCGCCCCCGGGGCTGAGCTGCGCTCCGGCTCTCGTGCAGGTGGAGAAGACCAGGCACTACCTGCTGCTGCGGGAGAAGCTGGAGACCACGCAGCGGCCCGGCCCCGAGGCGCCGTCCCCCGCCTCCAGCGAGGACTCCGGCTCCCACGGCCCGTCCGGCCCCTCGTCCCCACTCTCGGCCGAGGGCCGGCCGTCCCCCCTGGAGGCTCCCAACGAGAGACAGCGGGAGCTGGCCGTCAAGGTGGCTCAGGCAGCGCTGCCGTGACCCCGGCCCCTCTGGGGGTGACTCAGCCCTGTCCCGTCAGAGCAGGAGCGGGGAGAACGAGGGGTCCCGGGAGTCCCCTCGCCTACCCCTCACCCACCCACACTGGAATTTGTCAGCCTTTTACAGCTTCCTCCCCCAAGCAGTGACCTGCTTCCTTGAATACCTATGCTGACGGGGAGCTTACCCCCTCTGCCCGGAGCTGGCTCTTTCTGCCGCTTGACGGGCCGCGGGGAAGGCCTCTTAGACTGTGGGCAGCGCTGCCCACCCCCCGTCTTTGCCCTCGGCCCCCAGCCTGCTCTGAGAGGCTTCCCCGGCTCAGCCGTCACCTCGGAGGGTGGAGGTGCCTGGGCCCCCGGACAGTCACCCACGTCAGGGGCCGTGCCTGGGGCGGAGCTGGGTCCGGGGGCCTCCTGACTCCGGGCATTTGTTCCTCTAACAGTGCTTACGCCTCCTCACGCACACGTTCAACCGAGAGTACACCCACAGCCACGTGTGCGTCAGCGCCAGCGAGAGCAAGGTGGGCAGAGAGGGGCCACCCCCAGGTCATCACGGGGCTGTTGTCACCAAGAAGAACTCACAGTCGTATCCAGAGAAGGAAATAAGGGTTTTCTTAGAAACATACTGTCATTGCCAAGGGCCCCGTCTCCCTGTGCCTGGGGTCTGTGGAGCACAGGGGCCTCCCGGCCTGGCCCTCACCCAGCTGCCTCTGTCCTGGGCTGGTCAGGCCCCGTCCCTGTGGCCATCCTTCCCCTACCAGGGGACGGATCCCGGTCCCCAGAGCTAGTGTGGTCCCAGTGCTGCCCCACCCCCCTTGATTCGGGACCTGCCGTGCGCAGCCTCTGCTCAGTCTGCGGCCCATCGCTGGTCGTCACCTTTGACGTGTGTAGGGGCGTGTAGGGGCTAGGGGCCGGTCGAGGGGGGCTGGGTAGAGGGTCCGGCCTGCAGTTGGAATGGGGGTGCCCCAGATGGAGGTAAAAGGTGAGCAGAGGCATAGGAATTAGCCACTGCAGGGGTGTCCCCACTCTGCAAGCCCCCCGCCAAAGGCCCACTGTCCTCCACAGCTCTCCGAGATGTCTGTCACCCTGCTTCGGGACCCATCCATGTCCCCTCTGGGGGCAGCCACGCTCACACCCTCCTCCACCTGCCCCTCTCTGGTGGAGGGGCGGTACGGAGCAGCCGATCCGAGGTGAGTGAGCTCCGGGCTCCGGGAGCAGCTTCCAGTGCCGAGAACCGACCGATGACCTCGGCCGTGACTCAGGCACACAGCGCAGGGAACATGGCATGCGCGTGGCCGGGCACGAGGGACGGCTGCAGGCATCTAGGGCAGGGCCAGCTGGAAGGGATCTGCCCCGCGCCCTGCCCTGGCTGGCGCGGCCCCCACCCATCTCCGGTTGTGTTACTTTCCCGAGGCCGGTTTCTGCTGAAGGGTAGATTTAAAATGCACCGGGGACGAAAACCGGGAACGGGTCAAACCGGCACAAAAGCCAAACCCTTTTCGGGGGCAAGTGCTCGAACAATAGTCAGTAGGAAAGCCGGCAACACAGTAGCCTGGCCTGCCGGCTACTGATGGCTGGTGTCTGCTCAGCTTTACCGGCACCTCTTACGCCCGGTCCCTTAGACTTTAAATCCCTCAAGGCATCCACGTTTTCTTCTTAAAATAAAAAGGCATCCAGCCCTCCGGGCCTCATCTGAGACGGGCCTGTGCTCAGCTGGGGAGCTGAAGAGACAGGGGGCTGCTTTCGCAGGGGCGGGGAGCGGGAAGTGTCAGGAGAAGGGCGGTGGGTCTTGCGGCCACGCCGGACCCTCCCCGAGCTCCAGCTGTGGCTGCGGCCGGGCCGACCCTGGGAGGTGCCCATGGGGCCGGCTGGGTGTGGGGGGAAGCCCGGTCCCACGTGGCTCCCCGGCCCAGCGGGGACTCTCCCTGCAGGGGTGCAGAGGCTTCGCTTTGCTTCCCCAGGACCCCGCAGCCCTGCTCCCGGCCGGCCAGCCCAGAACCTGAGTCTTTGCCCGAGGCAGATTCGAAGAAGCTTCCATCCCCTGCTCAGGCCGTGGAGGCGGACAAAGAGCCCCCGCGCCTGCTGGTTCCTGACATCCAAGAGATCCGGGTCAGGTGTGTGGGGGGTGCCCTGCCCCAAACCGGGGCTCTTCTAAAACCACCCGGCCAGCTCTGTCCCTGACCCAGGCCCGGGGACAGCGCCACACTAGGGAGGCAGGCAGGCAGGCCACCCCTGACCTGGGGCAGGAGCAGAGAAGGAGCAGACAGCAAAAGGGCAGGAGGGGGCCGGGGACCTCGCGGGCACCTCTGCAGAAAGACGGTTTAATGCCTCTGCGCGCTATCAGTTTGGCCTCTGTGCCAGATGCCTGCCTGGCCCTTGTGGCCCAAGAACGCCACCCTCCGCAGGTTGTGGTCACGAAACCCCACGTGACAGCGAAGGCGGTTGCAGCTTTTTTTTTTTTAAAGTTTCTCCTTCTCACAGCTGGAGAAACTGAGGCCCAGAGATAGGTTGGCGGTTCTGGTCTCCGATCTCCCAGGTTGGGGCTCTACCGGGTGCCCCATGGCCCCTGAGCCCCGGCCGGTACCGCCACGGGCCTGGTGGAGGGTGGTGGGCCCCACCGTGAGACCCCCACTGACCGCCAGGAGCACATGAGCCAGCGGGCGTCCCTCCTGCAGCCCCATCGTCTCCAAGAAGGGCTACCTGCACTTCTTGGAGCCACACACGGCCGGCTGGGCCAAGCGCTTCGTGGTGGTACGGCGGCCGTATGCCTACATGTACAACAGTGACAAGGACTCTGTGGAGAGGTTCGTGCTCAACCTGTCCACCGCCCAGGTGGAGTACAGCGAGGACCAGCAGGCCATGCTCAAGGTACAGCCTTGGAAACGGGATGGGCGGGTCCCGGGCTGGCCAAGGCCCGGCGAACCCCCGGCAGGGCCGCGGGAGGTGGGAGCCGGACCCCGGGCCCCGTCCCCCGTAGGCCCGTTTCCTACTCGCTGCCAGGCCGAGGTCCCCACGTCCCGTCTCTCACAGAGTCCCCCCTCGGCCCTCCCACGGGGCACCTAGTCCTGGTGACGGCCAGCCATGGCTGTGGTCCACAGATGGGGCGAGCACTGACCCATTCCCCAGGGACACCCTGGGCCGGGGGCTCTGAGCCCCACGGGGCCGGCCATGTCGTGGGCCTGGGAACACGGCCTTCCTGTCCCCTGGCTCTGCCCTGCCCCTCTCCGAGCCAGCAGTGACCCTGGCTTTGCCAGACTCCTACAGCACCCACTGGCCGATTTCTGATGCCCTGTGGTGGGGGGTGGGCACGAACTCGGCGTGCCGCCCACACCTGCCCCACCCAGGGCTCAGGCTCAGCAGGAGAGGCCGGCACGGCAGCAGAGTCAGAATCGCAGGGGAAGGAACCTCGGCCCGGGAGGGGTAGACGCATCCCAGGGGACCACGCAGAGCAGGCCACAAGGGAGCCCTGGGGCAGGAGAAGACACAGGGTGTCCCCAACCGCAGAGCCTTCCGCGAGGGGGCCGCCCCCGTGTGGGTCAGACCGGGCCGTGTGCACTGTGGTTGTCCCCTGCAGGTTCTTTCCTGCTCCCTCACCCCTGGGATGTCCCGGTGGCGCCCCTCCCCTGCCCCCACCCGTGCCCCACGGTGACCGCCGCGTGCCAACCTGGCGGAGGCCTCGCGCCGCGTCTCACGGCAGCCCTGCCTTTGCAGACACCCAACACGTTTGCCGTGTGCACGGAGCACCGCGGCATCCTGCTGCAGGCCAACAGCGACAAGGACATGCATGACTGGCTGTACGCATTCAACCCCCTCCTGGCCGGGACCATACGGTACGCGGCTCCCCCTGCAGGTGGTGGGAGGGCACCGCCCCCGGGCACGTTCTTGAGGACGTTAATGCCTAGTTTGTGTCATTGCTGCTGGTAAAGCATATGAGCCCCTGAGATGTTCAAAATGTACTTGCTTCCGGGGGCAGGCCCTCACGCGGTTGCAAACACAACTCACGGTCAGGCCTGGGCACAGCGAGCCCTGGCGATGGGACCCCCGCCCCTCCTGCACCGCTGACTTGCAGAAGGCAGGTGGGCGACTCCTGAGCCCGGGTCTCCGGGTGAGCAGGGAAGCAGAGGGGGCGTCCGCCGCCGAGAGGCCAGCATCCCGACCCCTGCTTGTCTCCACCTCCCTCAGGTCCAAGCTGTCCAGACGGCGGTCTGCCCAGATGAGGGTCTGAGCCGGAGCCCCCCGCGCCTCCACGACAGCCAGCAGGCCAGCCCCGCCCCCAGTCCTCGTCACCATCCGTCATGTCACGCGCGCCCAGCCTGCCCCCACCAGCCAGCCAGCCAGCCGGTCCCCTGTTGGGGACGCTGCGCGGGGCCCCACAGAGCGCCACCTCTGGCCCGGGCGCCTGCACCGCAAGACCTATCCTGCCCCGAGCAGAGGCCACGTTCTGTCTTCTTTCGGAGCGGGCCCCGGGTGGGAGCGGCTGGGAGGTGCCAGAGGCCGGAGGGCACAAGTCAGGGGCGTCGCCGCCATTCTGATATTTTTTTAAGCATAGACAGACTTATAATTAATATACATTAGTTAGTGACACCGAAACAGGCCACTCAGAAATTAACTATAAGACTGTGTTCTATTTATAAGTATTTATTTCTAATGCCTTCACATAGACCCGTAGGATTCGGATGGACCCCGTCCCCTGCTTGTTCCCTCTCTCATCCCCAAGCCTCGTAGGGAAGACCACGGTGAAGAGGCGTCTGCGCAGGCCGGGGCACCACCTGGTTGGCACCACGGGGGCACGTCCACCCAGGCCCGAGCTCAGGCTCGTGGGGGAGGCCTTCCACCCGGGGTGCGTGTGTGTGTGTGTGTGTGTGTGTGTGTGAGCATCAGGGGACCCGGCGCCCGAGGTCCAGGCCGCGAGGGGGGTGGTGTGCACCCTCCCAGCCGGAGGTAGAATCCGCATCTCACCCGGACAGCAGCCGCCGAGACGCGACCCCGCGGGCAGTGCCGGCAGCTTCTCCCCGGGAGCGTGCGGGCACGACGGGGGACCAGGCAGATGGGCCCCTGGGCGGTGGGGCTCTCCCGGCAGGGACGGCAGGGGTGGTGTGTCCAGGCCGGCAGGGTGCAGGTGGCGGGGGGAGAGATGGTCCGGGCGGTGGGGGGCTGGGGGTGCAGCTTCTCAAGCTCCAGGTGGTTCCCGGGAAGAAGGTGTGTGGCTTCCCCCCTTTGCCCCGAAAGAGGAGTGTCTGTGAGTCCCAGTGAGAAGATTCCACGGGGTCAGGGGAGGGCAGCCGGCAATGGGGCCCCCGTCATCAAGGAGGCTCCCCTCTCCTGCACCTGAGGGCGCTGCCCGTGTGTTGCTGCAGTGTCCGATCCGTGCCCCCAGGGACTGCACGCCCCAGGCCCGGCCGCCGGGGCAAGAGCCTGCCCCGGGCTGGGAGTCTGGTCGGGCACCACACCCAGGCCACAAACACATCAGAGAAACCCCGGGGTCTGGGGGGGTCTTCGGTGACCTGTTCCCTTGCCCGCAGCCACACGTGGCCTCTTTCTAACTCCAGTCAAAACAGCAACCGATCCAGAAACCCCTGTCCCGCCACGAGCAGGTTCCGCTCGGAACCTGGGCGTCCATGCCGTTCTCTGGTGCCTTCCACTGCCTTCGCCAGACCCTGCAGGGCACCCCAGTGACACCCCCTTTCCCACTTGGTTCAGATCACCTTGTCGCACCCCGGCCAGTGGTCTGGGGCCCCCTCAGCCTGGCTGTCCCCAAGCGGCACTGACGAGGCCTGTGGATATTGTACGGGTTCCGCGCCCTGAGGCCCGAGGTGTGCGCGGCCTCTTTCCTCTAGGGGTGCGTGGGCGTGGCTCCCACACCAAGCGACCAGGTTTCGGTTGGAGGCTTCCCTTTGGGAAAGTTATCCCCCCCATAACTTGAGCTTCGCCCCGGACGTGGGACCAGGCGGACGGGCTCCCCGCTCTGAGCGCCGTCGGCAGCCGCGTCTGGTTCCGCCGGCCGCGCCGGGCCGCTTGGAGGCTGTGAGCGCGCCTTTCCCGTAGCTGGTCTGGGCAGTGCGTCAGCGGTCACTTCCACCCGCTGCTCCCCTCGTCCCGGTGCTCGGAAGTCACCACTGATGGCATCGCTCCATCGGCAGAAAACGCGTCCGAGGAAACCACATCTGTGGGACGCGGGGACCCAGCGGCCTTCTTTGGGGACCCCCAGAGGAGGGCTCGCATCCTGGACAGAGAGCAAACGTCCGGAGACCGGATGTTCCCGGGCCGAGACGCAGAGGGCAGGGGTATGGCACAGTCCAGAGCAAGCATTTATTCTGGCTCCTGTGATGGCCTTGAGGGCAGGGAGGGGACCAGGGAAGGAGGACGTGGTTCCTAGATGAGTTGGTTCCCGACAGCCCCCCTTCCCGCAGGGAGACTGGAGGTGCAGGGCCCGGGCCGCAGGCCACCCAGGTCAGCCAGCCTGGAGCCGCGGCCTGGGAAGGCTCTGAGGCCCCCGCACCCGGGGCGCAGGGGTCTGAGGCCAGCCAGCCTGCAGAGCACCTGCCTCGTGGGGCTGAGGGAAGGGGGGACGCGCCCCATACGCGGGAGCCTCCACAGCCATGGAGGTGCCCCCAGGACCGTTTGATTCTGGCCCTGGTGCCCGTGCCCGCGAGCCAGGTGTGGGCCACGTGGACTCCCCGTCCCCTGCCAGACCCTCGGAGTTGGTGGGGAGAGAGATCCGAGTGAGAACACCCGGTCCCTTGTCCGCCCTGCCAGAAGCTGCCCAACGTGTCACGTCAGAGGGGACGGCACTTAGCAAACTGGGCCAGTCTTCACATCTGTGACGAGGGAGGCTGCGGTTTCCCAGAGGAAGGTCAGGCCTGGCTGTGGCTGTGATTTCTCACCAAGTGGGGAGGGAAGAAAGATCCAGAAAGCCATCTCTCTGGGAGTTTTTCTTTTTAACACCTGATGGCACTTGCTTTGCTTTGAGGGATAGCCGTCCTCACCCAGAGAAGCTCTCTGTCTCCTCCAGGGAGAGGGGAGTCCCCCCGCTGATCCGCTGTGGTCCCAGGAAGGGGGGCGCTGGGCTCCAGGCTCCAGTGTGACCCAGCTGGTGCCCGGGGGTGTTGACATGTTCCCAAGTTCCAAGGCCTCCGTGTTCCGAGTAATCGCCCCTAAGATGCCAACGTTTCGGTCACTGGTCACACGCACGCACACACACGCCCCGGGTGGCTGCAGGGAGGCAGCCTCCCCCTCCGTCCCGGTGCCCCCTCCGCACCTGTCGGGCGGGCGTGGCGAAGCACTCGGGGAGAGTTCCTGAATGTCGCTGGTGGTTCGGGCGTCAGCGGATCGCAGTGCTGGTCCTCCGTCCGCCCCCTCCGGTGCGGGACCCCGGAAGGCACCTTCCTTTTACCCCAGGGACCGGGGAAGTGCCCCCAGGGATCAGCAGAGTCTATGGCTTCTTCCAGGCCGGTGCTTCCCGCAGCTGGCCGTCCCCCGCGTCCCCCCGTAGCTTGTACATATGTGGTTGTGTGGCACACCCTGGCCCCTGCACTGTAACCACCATCCCGACGTAACGACTCGAGTTCCCTGACGTCCTAAACCTGAGTGTTAGGCTCTAGGCTCCTGTACTGTGTGTGTGCACTTAAGAATCTGTCCAATTAAGAAATAAATGTGGCTCCTTATGCAACATCAGACCCGCGGGTGTCCACTGTGGCCTTACTTGTGTGTTGAGTCTGTTCGATGCGGCCAAGAATGGCCCCTGGGGTCAGAGGTCCAGCACTGTCCGGAGAGCACCCACTTCCCACACCGGCGAGGCAGGGGGGAAGAGAGCCTGGAGGGGTGTGAGGGGCGATGGTCACGGGGGCACCCGCCTGCTTGCCTCGGCACCCGGCCGCACCTGGCTGCGTAACCCACGTGCCCAGGCAGCCTCAAAGCTTTTCTGTACGGTCAGCTTCACCCGGTACCAAAGCCACACGACGATATTGCAAGAAAATGAAATGCAAACCAGCGTCTTTCAGCGACATAGAAAACGAGCATCTTCGGTAACGTTTTGCCAAACCGAATCTACTAACTAGAAGGATAATCCCTCGTGATCGGGCGGGGCGAACCTCGGGAATGCGGGGTTGGCTCAAAGACCGATCAGTGTGATTCACCACGTTAAACCAACCAAAATCTGGTTGAAAATCAGAAAAATCAGAAAAATTAGAAAAGTCACAGACACAGAAAAAGCGTTTGACCAAACGTAACGTCCGTTGCTACCTGAGCCTTTACGTGGACGGTCACGTCCTCAGCCTGACAAGGCACGTCTCTCAGCAGCCCACAGCTAACGCCATCCCTACGGGCAGATGGGAGTGGGAACCCTCAGGACCGGGAGCGAGACAGGACGTCCTCTGTCAGCAGCAGTTGAAAGGAAGCAGACTCGGACACAACAGGGCCCGAGCTCCCCCGACACCCCCTCGGGAGGCCGCCAGGCTCAGCAGCGTGACCACCGCTGCAGTCGCGTGCCGTGGTCCTAGAGAACGCGTTGACACCGGAGGAGTGAGCACCTGTGATCGTCGCCCGTCCCCTGGCTTTACCCCGCTGCCCCACGGCATGCAAGTTGGCCCCGAGACCGTGTGCTTTGCTCTATTTAAGTTTTATCCAAACGTTAAAATGATGGGGCGCCCGGGTGGCTCAGGCGGTTAAGCATCTCGGCTCACATGATCATATGATCTCACGGTTCCTGGGATCGAGCCCCATGTCGGGCTCTGTGCTGACAGAGCAGGGCCCGCTTGGGATTTTCTCTCTCTCTCCCTCTCTCTCTCTCTCCGTCCCTCCCGTGTGTGCTTGTGCGAGCATGCGTGTACGCGCTTTTTCTCTCTCCCCGTCTCTCAAAAACAAATACAAATAAGTAAATAAAAGTTAAACTTAGGCAAAAATAAAGATTGAACTCCCGCTGATCGCTCAGCATGAATAGCCACTGAGCATTAGCCAGGCTTGTGTTCTCGGTGATGTGCTTGCTTCCTGGGTCTGAAACCACTTTCTGTGTGTTCTGACTGGGCCAGGCCCACCCCCCGCCCCAGTTGGAGCAGGGGGTTGGAGGGTGGAAGGGGGTCTCTGCGTGATCCCTGAGGGAGCTCCGGCTTCTCCGCTCACGGACTCCAGGGCTCCACCTGTTCCCCGCTCCTCTGACAGGGCGGGACCTTAAAGGAAAGAACAGGCCCCTTGCCCCCCACACCCCTTCCTGGGGCTGGGGTCTGGGCGGTTGTCTGCCTTCCAGGGGGAGCAGCAGGCAGAGCTCCTGTGGGGTTAACCTCACCCCTGCCCCCTGGGGCCCAGGCCCCTTCCCCACCTCCAGGAAAGTTCTGGACCTCAAAATCCTCTACTGGGACAACCAGAGGAAAGGCAGCATCTGTCGCCCATGCTCTGGACCCCCCTCCTAGCTGTCAGTCTCCCCTGCGTCCACGCAAAGGGAGGCTGCCAGGGGGGCGGGGGGAGCCCTTGGACGGGAGCCACACAAACAAAAGGAGGGTCAGGGGGGCAGAGGCTGGGCCAGAGGTGAGGGCACCCCTCCCCCCCCACCCCCGCAGGAAGGCTGGTTCTCAAGGAGGCAGAGCTACTGCTGGGCCTCCTTGTGAATGTGTGCACCTGCTCCAGAGGGGGCCGCGGTCCAGAGCTGGGCCCTGCTGAGCAACCCTGCAGTGCTGCAGGTGACAGGGCCATTTGGGACACGTCCAGGACTTTAGTCACGGTCCCCCAGAAGTCAGGTGCTCTCAGGGGGTGACGTCATACCCAGCCCTTTCTCCAGTAGTCTTGCTCAGCTGAACTCCTTGGAAGGAAGTCGGTGGCCGGCCTTCTCTTGAGGGGCAGGGGGAAGCAGGATAGGGAAGGCTTGTGAGAGAGAGGGGTCAGGTGCTGCTGCAGGCCTTGGGGACCTCCAGGTGGGCACAGGGTGAGGGTAGGAGGGGCAGAGGCGTCACCCGTACCCCCAGCGGTGTCTGGACGGTGGGGCCTTTGCCTTGCGGAAAGCCCACCTGCTGTGCTCAGAGCCCATCTCCATGGCTCTGTCTGTCCATCTGCGGGGCACGGGGGTTGGGACATGGGGTAAGGGGACGAGGTGCCCATCTCCCACTGGCCCACCTGCCCCGCTGATCTCCCCGCCCCACTGCGCCCACTGCCTTGGGCCTGGTATGTCCAGGAGACCTTGACCTGGGCCTTCCCCCGAAGCTCCTCCCTCCCCAGTGCCACGCCCCTCCCAGCCTCTGTCCCCCTCCCCTCCCAGTCCTGAGGGAGGAGCTCAGGGCCAGAGGCCCCTCCCCAGCCTGGCAGACCCCTCGCCCGGCAAGCTCCCCATCCAGCGGTCTCTGCACTGCGCCAGGCCATCTCCTTCTGCCTGGAATGACCCCTCCACCAGGGGTTGGCCGCTGAATCCAGCCGCCGTCAGTGACCCAACGCAACTGCTCAATGTCTGCCCTTCCCCAAGGTCGATGGCATACTACAGTCACTGTGACGTGTTGGTGACCTCAAGCCCCTGAGACTACGACCTCCGAGCTCGTGTCTCTGAAGCCTGGCCGGTGTCCCAAAGTCCCTGGTTGCTCTGGGCTTGAGAGCCAGGCCCCACAGCCTGTCCCCAGGAGGGCCGTTCACAGGCAGTCTCTGCTTACCGAGGGGGAACGGGTCTAGTCTTCCAAGGTCATTGTGATCTTGGGTCCAGAAGGAAGCACCTGAACGTCTCAGCCAGCCAAGCTTCTTGGAAATGCATCGTTATGAGTCTGGGCTGCTAGGCAGGAAAAGCAAAGTGCATGCTGGGCCGGGCAGACTTCTGCAGGGTCAGCTTCCTGGGGAGTCCGGAGCGGCCAGGCCGGAGCGCCCACGGCTCCCTCCCTCGCTTGTGTGGGGACACCTGGCCCGGCACGCAGCTGCCTTCGCAGGGGGACCTGGGGCCAGGGGACCCACAGTGCAGGCAGAGCCAGGGCCCCTCACCCAGGTGGGACACAGCACAGGGGCAGGGAGCTGCCAGGCCGTGCCCACGGAGCCAAGGGCCCGGGCCGTGAGTCACGGAGCTCCGACGGAGGCTTTGAAGCTGCGTCCAGCACCCGCGGCTGGCCGAGTGGGGGCAGGGGGCCAGGCGTGCCTCAGGCCCCAGGGAGGACGCCTGACCTATGGGCGTCCGCTGTGGTTCTGCTCCCGGGCCGGCAGGTGGGGGGGGGGGGGGGCGGGGGTGAGGAGGTGAGGGCACAGGTGTGGCGTTCGCAGGGACAGCCCGCCCAGGCGGACTCTCCCACAGCGGCCCCGTCCTCGGGGCTCGGGGCTCAGGGCGCGCCAGCCCTGACACGTCAGCTCGGGTCCCCCGCTCGGCCTGCTCCTCTAGGGGCCCCCAGGCCGATGGCCGGTCTGAACGTGTCCCTCTCCTTCTTCTTCGCCACCTTCGTCCTCTGCCAGGCGGCCAGGAGGGCGTGCAAGGCCCTGCTCCCGGCGGGCGCCTACGCCAGCTTCGCCCGGGAGGCGGTGGGCGCGGCCCAGCTGGGGGCCTGCTGTCTGGAGATGCGGATGTTGGCGGAGCTCGGCCCCTGGGCGGGGGGCTTCGGCCCCGACCTGCTGCTCACCCTGCTCACCCTGCTCTTCCTGGTTCACGGGGCGACCTGCGACGGTGCCGCGGCCAACCCCACCGTGTCCCTGCAGGACTTCCTCCTGGCCGAGGCCTCCGGGCCCCGCACGCTGCTGAAGCTGGCGGCCCAGGGGCTGGGTGTGCGGGCGGCCTGTGCCCTGACCCGGCTGTACTGGGCCTGGGAGCTCTGTGACCTGCACGTCCTCCAGAACCTCCTGGACCCGCACTGCAGCTCCCCCCTGCGCACGCCCGTGTCCCACGGCGCGCTCGTGGAAGGCGCCGGCGCCTTCCTCTTGCACCTGACCCTCCTCCGCCTCCGGAACAGCCTGCCCGCCTACCGGGTGCCGGCCGTGGCCCTGCTGGCCACCGTCATGACCCACACAGGTGAGACGGGGCTGCCTCTCCCCTGGGCCACGTCAGAGCCTCTGCACCCGCGTGGCCACCGCGCCCACCCGCACCTGCGGACACCCGGGGGCGAGGCCGCCGGCCAAGGGGGGCCGCCGGCCCACGGAAGCTGACGACCGCCCTTTCCCGGGAACCCAGTGGTGGCACGGCAGCCGGCTGGACAGGACCCGGTGCGGCAGGGTGGACCTGGGCCCCCGTCGGGGCTGTCGTTCTGGCTGGATCTTCCACATCCCAGCCGCTCCTGGCCATCTCAGGAGGCCGGCTCCCGGGACAGGTCGGGGCGAGGGGAGGGGCAGCCAGTGCGGTTTCTTCAGGGCCCAGGCCAGGCCCCGCTCTGGAAGCCCCTGCGCGTCCTCTGCCGCCCCGTCCAAGAGCACCAGGTCCCACCGTGTCTGCCCCCGCCCCCTCCCCCTCCCCACTCGGCCCCAGATGTCTCCAGGGAGGGCAGCGCCTCCCCCCTCCCATCCTCGCCCGCGCCTCGGGCCCCGGGCCTCCTGACCAAGCTCCCTGGCACCGCCCCCCTCTCCCGGCCCCCACGCAGCCACCCTTCCCACCAGTGGTGCAAGCAGAGAGCTGAGGTCAGCTGTGGGATGTCCGGACTGCTGACCTCACAGGGCCGCTGTCCCGGGCAGGGGAACAGAGCTGTGGGGGTGGGGTGCAGGTCATGTGGCCGGCGGCTCACTCCTGCTCAGGGCGCTAGGGCTACACCTGGAAGGGCCTGAGGGCCCAGCTCCCCCAAGTCTGCTTTCGGGGGCGGGCAGGGCCCGGTAGGGACAGAACCAGAGGGCTGACTTTCTGAGACGCCATCCAGGGTCTGGTACAGAACAGACGTCACGTGCCCGGGAAGGCGCCGCCAGAGCCCGCGCACAGGCGGGGAAACTGAGGCACGGGTGAGCAGAGACTTGCCAGGAGCAGGGCTGTGCGTCCGGACTGCCTGGGGTCCCGCCCGGGGGAGATGCCGGGAGCTCCTGTGGCGGCCCTGCCGCCACCCAGGGCGCCTCCCGGAGATCCTGGTCTGCAGAGTGCTTCCCACTCTGGTCTGCCCGGACGAGGCCGGTGCTCTTTGGCAGCGGTGGACGTGGCCGGGGTTGAAGGGCGCTGGCTTTTTCCCCAGCCCCTCCTCATCTGCCCTGCCCCTTCCCCTTTCTCTGGTTTCTTCACTGGGCTCAACCCTTCTCCACCATCTGTCTCTGTCTCTGCCTGTCTCCCTGTCTCACCGTCTCTGTCTCTCTCTCCATCTCTCTGTCTCTGTCTCCCTTTCTCTCAAGGACAAGTGCCCCCAGGTGGACAGAGGAGAAGAGAGCTGGGGGAGATGAGCGGTGGGTCGGGTGGGGGAGGTCTTGTCCCAGCTGCTCCCTGATCCGGGGACCTTTGGCTTTGGCCGAGTAGCCCTCCTGCCCACGTCCCCATCAGTACAGGGGGGCGGGGATAGGCTGAGCCCCAGCCTGTGTGCCGGGAACCACGGTGGGGATTTCCGGGGTGGCTCCTCTCCTGGCCGGAGAGGCGGCCGCAGGCAGGGCCCCACGGGGACGGTCTGTGCCTCCTCCCACAGCTGGGCCCTTCACGTCCGCCTTCTTCAACCCGGCCCTGGCCACCTGGGCCACCTTCCACTGCTCGGGCCACACCCTGCTGGAGTACATGCAGGTGTACTGGCTGGGTCCCCTGACAGGTAAGGGCAGAGGGGTCACCTGGGAGTCTCCGTGGGCAGCAGGCAAGGCCAGGCCTGGACAGTGGCTTGGGGATTGCCACGCAAAGCATTTGTGGTGGACGTGGGTGCTGGGCGGGCAGGAGGGACGCACCCACGCCTGCAGGGCGCCCTCACGGACCCTGAGCCCGGGGTCCAGGCAGGGACCGCTTCTCCAGCACCCGGCCTTGGCCCCTCGGCCTCACCACACTCTCCACACCTTGTCCGGCGGGTAAGCGGGGTCCAGTGGAGCTCTGGAAGCTTCCTCCACTTCTCTCTGTCTACACGGTGGGTGTGTTCTCGGGGAGCACAGCCTCGGCCTCCCCGGGGCTCCCAGGCAGCTGTAGGAGCCATGAGAACTTCCATCGTTCCTATTTGCGACTTCACTTTCCACTTGACCGCGGCCTCGGGTGCATGTGGTCCGTCCGCAGAAAGCACCGGGAAGAGGAGCAGTCCCTGCCCTGCCCGCATCCCCGCCCCCCTCCAAAGGCAGCGAGGGTCTCCTTATCCCCTCCCCCTTCCCTACATGACGGGCTCGCAGAGCCACTTCTGGGTTTTCAGTTAGGGCACTAACTCTCGGCCCTCCCTGTGACTTCCTCCCCCGCCGCCTCCCGGGGGACGGGCCGTGTGCCCCTGAGAACAGTCCTCGGGCTCAAGGGGGCTTCCCTGTGTAAGTCCTTAGAAGAGTCACGTACCCTTGAAGAAAATGTGCTCTCCTGTCCCGCCGTGGCCCACTTACCTTCCCAATGACCCTAGCGGCCACGTGAGAATTTAGGATTCTCTGCTCCACGAGTTCCGGGAAGAACCTGGGAAGCAGGGGCCGGGCCCTGCCCTCAGCACACCCTGCACTTCCCAGCCCCGGCCCCACCCACACCCGTCTCCTCCTTCGCTGTCACCTCCACTCTTGCCTACACGCCCAACACAGCCATGCACAGGGATGACAGGTCACTTGGGAGGCGGCCCTGGGAAGAAAGAGGCTGTGCACGTGGCCTACGACATTTGTGCCGGCGACACCAGGCCCGGGTCCCCGGAGCCTGGCCGAGAAGTGAGCCCGGTCCCCGATGGGTCATGCACGTCTCCCAGGGGTAGGCGCAGGGGGCGGGGAGGGGAGGGAGGTGTGGGAAGGGCCAGACCAGGGTCCGGGCGCTGGCTCCCTGACGCAGGTGCGCAGGCTCCCCCAGGCCCAGGCCTGCGGGGCCCCCGTCGCACTGAGGGTCCCGGCGTGAGCACCCGGGCTGCCTCATGCTGCAGCGAGCCGACTGGGCCCTGTGGCCTGACGCCTGGTTTCTTGCAGGGATGGTCCTGGCCGTCCTGCTGTATCATGGCCGCCTTCCTCGCCTGTTCCAGAGGAACCTGTTGTACAGCCAGAAGAAAAAGTACCGAACTCCTAGAGGGAAGCCGGCCCCGGGGCCTAGAGACACCCAGACGCCTGCGGAGGGGTGCAGAAGCCGGGAGCCTGGGCGGGGTGGGGCGGGGCAGCCGCTGCCGGGCTCCCGCTGAGCCGGCACGGTCTGGGGGGAGGGCCGGGGCTCTGGCTGGACTCTGGGGCCTCCCTGAGCCGAGGGGGGACCGGACCCGCAGCCCTTTCTCCCCCCAAACCTTTCGTCAATAAACCATTCCTAAGACCTGCCCGTCTCCCTGGCCTGACAGAGGCTTCTGGAAGGGCAGGCAAGGAAGGGCGTATGCCATGGAGGCTGGTCTGCGTCACCTCCATCTTCCCACGGGGCGTCTCTTGCCTCTTTACAGAATTAGGATCAAAGGGAAGACCGAGGAGGAAAGGCAAGAGGTCCAGGGTGGGTCACGGGGTCCTGAGAAGATGCTGGGGCAGAGATTCCACAGGTGGTGCCTGGCTGCCCAGAACCCACCGCCCGGGAGGCCCGAGCAGCCTCCTCACCCTGAGACCTGCTGGCCACGTGGGGGAAGGCGGCCGGAGCCTGAGGCTGCAGGGGAGCGGGCTGGACACAGGGTCCGGGTCCCACCATCCGCCAGCATCCGACCCTCAGGGCGGCACGCCCCCGGGTCCTCGTGGCCGGGTAGAGTGAAAGGAGAGTTCCGCCCCCCCCCAATTCCCGTGGCTGCCCCTTCGCCCCTTTTTCATCCGCTCTCCACCTGGCCTGGCAGTGAGGCTGCTCCCTCTGGGCCCCAGCTCCCTCTCCCCTCCTCGGAGGGGCTGCTCCGGGAGGGGTGAGCAGGCCCAGGTCTCTGAGGCCAGCCCTGTGTGCCTTCTGGAAGGCTTGATGGGGCTACATGGAAGCTTCCAGAAGGAGGACCAGGTGCACACAGGGTTGGTGCCAGGATGGGGGGCCGTCCAGCTCCCTTTGAAGGGAGTCTTTGTGGGCCGGGGGGCCGGGGGTGATAGCAGAGGTTGTAGCCCCAGGAAGGAGGAGAGGGTCCTCGGGGGGCCCAAGGTTAGAGGCTGGCTGGCACGTCTGTCCCCATAGAACGTGGCCTCTGCACAAATACTTCCAGGACCGAAGCTTCTCGTGCTCACTTAGTAAATTTTTTTTTTTTAAGTAGGCTCCACATCCGGCAAGGAGTCCAATGCGGGGCTTGAACTCACAGCCCTGAGATCAAGACCTGAGATGAGCTCAAGAGTGGGACACTCGATCGACTGAACCACCCAGGCGCCCCACTCATGTAGTAAATGTAACCAGTGAGTTCGTACAGGAAAAGCAAACCTGTGCACATTGTAATAAGTAATGTCAGCAAATTATCAGAATTCCCTGGGGAGTTTAGGGTCTTTGTTTTGGAAAACTTCAACGTCATAAAGCAACACCCACATGCTGGGAAGCGTAACTTAAATTTAAGGAACACTGCACTTGATGGAAAGAACACAATTTTCATAACTTCCATACGAAGCTCTGATGAACTGATTACTAACGTGGGAGGCAATTTAAAAATTACTACAAAAAGTTGATGACGAGTTTAACACGAAGAATGCAAAATGGTTCCATACTGGGCCACTGTTTAATATAATCCCCCTCGTTAATCAACCTAGGAATAAAATCATACGATTATCTCCACCGACACTTAAAAGGCCTCTGAGAAAATATAACATCTGTTTCCTGTTCTAAAAGATGCTAGCGCATTAGGAAGCGGTGGGTCATTTCTTAATCATGCGTACACGCCTACGTGCGCACAGGGCGCGCCCACAACCCGACGCCCCACTCGGTGGGAACAGACCACGTCTGGCCGAGTCAGAAAGACAGTGAGGAGTCACGGCTCCCGCTAAGATACGATCGGATGAAACCGGACAGGAGGGAACAGTTAGAGGAAAACCAATTCCTATCTGCAGACAGCGTGATAGTGACACTGGAAGAAATAGGCACCACAAAACCAGTCACAAGCACGGAGAGCCTCAGGACGGTGGCGGAATGTCACATTAACAGGCACTAGGGCCGCCCGGGAGGCTCAGTCGGTTGAGCGTCTGACTTCAGCACAGGTTGTGATCTCACGGTTCTCGAGCTCGAGCCCCGCATCGGGCTCTGTGCTGACGGCTCAGAGTTTGGAGCCTGCTTCGGATTCTGTGTCTCCTCGCTCCCTGCCCCTCCCCCGCTCATGCACACTCTCTCTCTCTCTTAAAAATAAATAAACATTTAAAAAATTAAAAAAAAATAGGCATCCGACAGGCTTCACATAGCATACAATGAGAAGAAAAATATCAGTAACAGCAAAGCTATAAAGAGCTTAGAAATAAATCTAACAGGGAATGCGTAAATCCTGGTTCCAGTGAACATTTTTTTAAATTCCCGAAAGACTTGAAAACACGGAAAGTCATTCCTTGCTCTTAGAGACGATATCCCAACATCCTAAGGATGTCAGTTCCCCCCAAGTTAACACGTACATGTTGATGATACAGTAATAATAATAAAGTCATTAGCATAAAATTACATAATATAGAATCGTAAATATATAATAGTAATAAAAATAACAAGTAATAACGCCAGAGTGCTTTGAGGCTGGATGCCAGATTCCCAGATCAGTATGAAAACAGCCAGCAAGAGGGGCGCCTGGGTGGCGCAGTCGGTTAAGCGTCCGACTTCAGCCAGGTCACGATCTCGCAGTCCGGGAGTTCGAGCCCCGCGTCGGGCTCTGGGCTGATGGCTCAGAGCCTGGAGCCTGCTTCCGATTCTGTGTCTCCCTCTCTCTCTGCCCCTCTCCCGTTCATGCTCTGTCTCTCTCTGTCCCAAAAATAAATAAACGAAAAAAAAAAACAAAACAAAAAAAACCAGCCAGCAAGAAAGTCAAGCAAACGCCGCAGGAGACACGCGTGGGCGGTGGCACCGTGGCCAGGTCGCCAAACACAGCTCAAACCCTCCGCAGTCACAGCGCGTGCTCCGGGCGAGTGGACAAAGATGACCGTCCACAACCAGGCCCAAGTACAAAGGACACTCAGTATCTGACGGGCGCGGCCCCAGCGTCACTGGGGAGAAGGCAGACATCGCGGTAAGTGGTGCCCGGGCCGTGTGGGGGAGGGTTGACTCTGTGCCTCGCACCGGAGTGAACTCCCAGAAGGGACTCGAAGCCATCGGAGACCTAACTGTAAAAACGTGAAAGCGGGGGTGACGTTCTTTCTACACTTGGGAGCGGGGGAGATCTCTCTGACCGTGACGGAAAATCCAGAAGCGATAAAGAGCATCGATACCTATAACAAATAGCAAACTAGGGAGAAAGGGTTGGCAACCTTTGTCACAAAGGGTGAAGACTAATGTGCAAAGAACTCTTTAAAAAATAGTTTTAGCGGTGCCCGGGCGGCTCAGTCGGTCACGATCTCGAGGTTTGTGAGTTCGAGCCCCGTGTCGGGCCGGGACGGCTGGGAGCCTGGAGCCTGCTTGAGATTCTGTGTCTCCCTCTCTCTCTGCCCCTCCCCTGCTGGCACTCTGTCTCTGTGTCTCTCTAAAAAAATAAATGAACATTAAAAATTTTTTTTTCATTGTTTTCAAAAAACAGGGAAAAAAAGCAAACCATGAATAGAAATGGACCTCGGTGCAGAGCAACAGGCTCGCACCCTTAAGAGGACCGCAAACCATATCAGGTAACAGTGTTCCTCCCCACAGTGGTAAAAAAAAAACACAAAAAACCAAAAAAACCACAGCTTCTCTGCACAAAGCCAGGCCTCCGCGAGCTTGCAGGGCAGGCAGCTCCTGCTGAGCCACAGGAGCCCGGCCCCAAGACGGGGCCCCTGAATTCAGACAAAACCCTGCTCCCGGCCCGGCCATCACTCCGGAGCCTTAGGACAGGACACTACACCCTGACCCCGCCTCCCGCAGTGCAGGGCCGGGAACAGGCCTGGGCTGTCGAGGGAAGGGACAGACCGCCTCCCTCTGGTGGAAGCCGGTCCCCGTCAGCTGGGGGGAGGCCCAGCGGGCTCTTGAGCATCCATCACATGCTTCAAGGGGACAAACCACAGCCCAGGTGGCCCTCAGCTCCTCCTGGCCCCAGCTGGGTCACCGTCCGGGCCCCAACCCCCCAGAGCCTGCGCTCTCTCCCACGGACTCTGCAGGGCTGGGACTTTCACACAGGCCCCCAGGCGGCTGCTGCCCCAAGCCCTGCGTGCAGCTCTGGGCTGGGCCCGCAGGGCACCGTTGTGGGGGGAGGTGCGGGGAGGAAGAGCTACCCCGGACCCGCTCAGGGGGACAGCCAGGCATCCAGCTCTTGCCTGGGGGCACCATAGTACCCAAGGGTCACACCTAGAGGGCCTCCCGCAGAGCTGGCACCTCGTGCTGAGTGCCTGCCGAGTCCCCTGCCTCTGAGACCTTTCCTCGCCACTTCTGGGCGTCACTCCTCGGCCATTTCGTGGCCGAAATAACCTGGGTTCTCAGAGGGACAGAGCCGGGGAGCCCACTCACCTGTTATGCCAGCCTTGCAGGTGGCAAGGAAGTTGCCCACTCGAGGGGGTTAGATTCAGCCCGGGCACCAAGCCTGGAGCCTCGTATCCGCTTCACCTGAGCAGACTGTCCTTCCCAGCAGGGCCCACACCTGTCCGGTGTCAGTGCCTGAAAGTGTAACCTTTTCTAGAGCCAGTGGAGAGACTGTGATCTAGTCAAAGGAGTGAATCCTGAATGGTGGAACGGTGGGTGAGCGGAGAGAGATTTGGAGAGCAAGTGCCTCCTGGGCCAGGGCTGGCCTCCCGGGGGATATGAGTGCTCGGGGTGCCGGTCAGAGGCCCGCAGCCCCTCCGGCTCATGAAGTCGGCAGCCCAGGCTGTGAGGTGGAAAAGCAGGAAGAGGTCACAGGCACGTGGCTGACCCCGGCAAATATTGGCAACACGGACGAGCGTTTCTGAGCCGTGTGTCCAGCAGGCCCAGGGGAGACCCTGCCTGCTCGTGTGAAGCTTCAGTGATGGCAATCGTTTTGACTAAAAGAAATGCCAACGGCCACTCCAGGGAGCTGAGTGTGGTCAGCCCGCGGGGAGCACTGGCTACACCCTGCTGACTCATTTCCTCTTCTGCAAATTGGAGGCGTGTGCGGAGCCTCCAGGCCCTCCGCAGCAGGACCAGCACAGAGCCAGCCGCTTCGCGGGGCTCAGCGCGTCGGGTCCCTGTCCCACCATCCCCCGGGGCCCCTCGCTCGACCACACTCTCCTAAGTGAAACGTTTTCTCACCCAGCCCGGGCTGGCTCACCCGGAGGGGCTCCCGTGTCCCACCCCACCTGTGGCCACTGCAGGAAATCGCCTTGAGTGCGAAATGGAACATGTATGTGTTTCTGCATGTTTGTGTCTGTGTGTGTGGACGTGCTCACTTAAATGTGCATGTTCAGGGCAGGGGCCCGGAAGGCCCCCTAGCAGCTGGCCTATGTGGGGTGAGTCCCTTAGGGCCTGTGCCCCCGGGCTCCTCTGGCCCCTGGCAGGCACTGGCTCTAACGAAGCAGCCTGGGCACCTGCTCCTGTCCCTGTGCCGGCCACTTAGGGAAAAGGCCACTAACGTGCTGGGGGCCCTTTCCTCCGTCCCTGGCTGAGCCCTCACAGCCCCTGTGGGAACCAACTGCCCGTTGACTCTGATCACGTGGTGCCTGCCTCTGCCTTGGACCCTCTAGGGAGGCAGGGCCACGGGAGAGAGATTTGGGGTGGACCAGAGGGTCCAATGGGCAGCTGAGGAAAGCGCTGGGGGGCCCTGCTTCTATTGGGGGAGCCCCCCAGCCAGGGGCAAGCTGCGGGGTGGGGGCTCTGCTCAGGGCCCGCTATAAGGGGTAGAGTGATGGGACCAGGGCTCTGTGGAGACGTGGCTGAATCTGGAACGGGGACAGGACATGCCCGAGTGAGCCCAGAGCGCCTGGTAGCACCAGGAAGTTAGAAAGCGCCCCCCAAACACCCACATGGATGGGAGCGTGTCAAAGGGATACAGAGGCCAACTCAAAGAGCCCCCCATCACCAAGACCATCTGAGCAAAAAATAATAATAATATTGAATTACTGACCCAAACTATAAAGCAAGTGCCCGTGAATCCGTGCCGATATACAGAAACTATTGAGTAAACAAATCAACGAGGTAGAAGGAGACAGAATTCCAGATCTTTCATCATCTGACGTGGATACTCTGCTCTCTGGGAGGGATCCTATCTCCTCACTCCCACAGGGTGGGTTGCTCATAACGCCTTCCCTCCGAAGATGGCAGGACGGACACAGGAGAAGATTGGGGCAGAGAAGCCTGACACCCACCCCCTGAAGCAGGTGGCCAAGGTCAACATCAGCTGTGACGCGTCACGTCGACAGTATGCGTGCTCGGTAGGGCGTGATGAGAATGGCCTTGACCTCTTGGTCTTCCTCCCCAAACCCACAATCCCACAATCTAACAGGGAAAAACGTCAGGTAAATTCTAATAGAGGGACATCCTACGAAATGCCTGGCCAGTCCTCCTCAAAATGATCAAGGTCATCAAAAACAAGGGAAGTCTGAGAGGCCGTCCAGCCAAGAGGACCGAGGAGTCGTGACAATCAAACACAGTGTCATCTCTGGCCTGGTGCACTGCAACGGAGAAAGTACATTAGACAAAAGCCACATACTGGGGTCTGGGGGGCTCAGTCGGTTGAGCATCTGACCCTGGATTTCAGCTCAGGTCACGATCTCACAGTTTATGGGATCAAGTTCTGTGTCAGGCTCTGCCCTGGCAGCTCAGAGCCTGCTTGGGATTCTCTCTCTCTCTCTCTCTCTCTGCCCATCCCCTGCTCGTGCTTTCTCTCTTTCACTCCAATAAACAAACTTAAAGCAAAATGAAGAGAAACACATACAAACTGAAACATACATCAGAGAAACCTAAACTATATGAATGAACACAATTGACATGGGTTCGTGGGTTGTAACAAACGGACTGTACTGAGGTGAGGCGTTAGCCAAAGGAGATCGTAGATGCGGAGTATATGGGGAGTATTTGCACTTCTCGATCTTTCTATAAACCTAAAACTACTCTAAAAAACAAAATCTGTGGGGAGAAAAAAAAGACAAAAACCAGAGAGAACGAACAATAGTTTTTTATGTGGCAGGATTAAGCCCTATTACATCAACACCTACAGAAAATGTGAGTGGCTCAAATACACAATGGAAAGATCTTGGCAGAATGGCTATAAAAACCTGGCTCTAATCCACACGGTCTTTAAGAAACTCAGATCAACTGTAACTGCACGGGCAGGTGGAGGGTAAGAGGACGGGGGGAGACCCAGCACGCCAACACCGGCCCTGGTGAAGGAGGCGCGGCTACTCAGTGTCAGATACACACTTCCGGGCAAGAAAACCAGGCCAGCGCGTGCGCACCAGGCCTCCAGGGACACGAGAGTCCACCCCCTGCGGAAGGACGCGTGTGCGCTTCTCTGCCTCCTCCCGATCTGCCAGAGAACCGGAGCGTCCCTGCGGCCTGTGGGGCCTGGTGTGCGCTCGCACAGTGCACGCCACCCGGGTCTCAGCCGCCCGTCCCAGGCCTCTGTCAAACCGCCACTCGGAAGATAAGAGTACGCTCTTTGGCCTGAAGCGGTGAACTCCACCATCCCGGTGGCGGTGACGCCCTCTGCTCCTGTCCCCCGGCGCTCTGAGCACTGCGTCCCCAGGGCACCAGGTAAGTAGAGCCCTGTCCAGAGTCGGTGCCCAGTCGGTCAGGACCCACCGTGCCCCCTGGGGCCACCGGGCGTCGGTCCAGCTTGTCGGCTGCGCGCCCACTTCCGGAGCCACCGCCCGGGAGCCTGCCCCACAGCTGTGTGCGGACCCGCTCTTCCTGCGGACGGAGCAGCTCGTGTGGGCACGCCTGGCTCCAGGGTGCCGGAAGGGGCACGGGCAGACCCGGCCCGGCTCCATGTGCCCCCCTTCAACCCATCTCGCGGACGCGGTGGCTGCGCTGAGACACTCACCTGCCAATCCCGGTCACTTCTGACCCCGGAAGGGAGTTCTTCCTGTGAAATCAACACGTCCTGCTCAAACACACCCCTTAAATATGCACAGGGGTTTGCACGGGGCCATCTCTGTCCCAGACTGGGTTTCCATCTTCCGTCCATCCGATCACACGGCCAGCCCGTCGGCCACCACCCGTACATCAGTAACTAAACCCAACAGAGGGGCCGACGGCACGCAGTTCCGTTCACTGACCGATTCACTTGTGCCGCCTTTGATCAGAGTGGTGGCCTAGGACGCGGCCCGTTCCGCTTGGAACAAGCCAGCAACCAGCCAGGCAGCCCTCGGTGGGCCAGCCGAGAGCTGCACGTCGGGGACCGTGCACGCGGCAGTGGACCCTGGCAGCTCCTCGGGGGGGGGGGCTCCCTGCTCACGGACGTGAGTACCTCTTTGCGCCCCCGTAGTGGCATGTGCGCCTGCAAAGTACATAATAAAATGTCCCCCTGTCCCAGGCCTCTTCTGGTCACCGAACTCCCACTGCAGGATTTCTCGGGCATCACTCAGGACGCTACGAGTATTTAGGGTTTCAGGATCAGGTCCTTTGGCCATAAGCGACGTCAGTCAAAACCAAACAGCCCGCGAATTGGGTATTTTCTGCTCCAGTATCCTGGTGGTCGCCCCCGGGGGGCACTCACTGGCCTCTGCCATTGTCTGTGCCCCACACAGAGCTATAGCACAGGGAGCACCTGTCCTCCCGCACTCCAGCTTCTGACAGCGCATGCGTCCGGCGGCCCTCCCTTTCTCCCACCGGGTGTCCCACCCTCTTTCGAAATATTAGCCGCTTCGGGCTGGGGCCAACTTACTGGCCCCCATTTCGATGCCGGCCGAAGGGGGCGTTGACATGCCTTCTGGCTGACTGCAGCAGATGGGGAAGGAGCCCCTCGGCCAGCACGGCGTCTGTCCCCACAGCATGGGCGTCTGTCCCCACAGCACGGTCAGGTGCAGCAGGTGTGAGATGCGAATCCCTCACGGACGCTTTCCAGTTTCCATCCAAACCTTCACCTTATGGGGCAACCACCTTGCACTCCCTGATCTTCCCGGCCTGCTTCCAGGAGGTTCTGGAATCGGCGCACGGGGCTCCCACGCCAAGGGGTGCCCGAAGGGAGTCCCTCCGAATCGCCCCCACCCTCCAGTGAGCCTGCTTCTGAGGATGCAGGTCTACGGGCAGACGCTTTTCTTTTTGCTGAAATAGCTTTGATTTTCTCTTTCGGTTTCACTGCTGTTAAGTGGTCATTCATGGCTCACGTGGAAACCTCTCAGATCATAATTCTCAGACGATGTTCTACAGCTTCAGGGGGCTTAGACAATTCTTACAAGTGCTTCAGTGTTATTCTGTCTGTGGGAAGTGTCATTACAGTATTTCGTTGTTGCTAATGAATGCAATAACCCAGACACGGCCAGATTTGGTCTCCTAAAATAAATGCAATTTTTTCTCTCTGGTTTCATGGTTGTTACCAAGTGATTACCCAACACCTCAAGTGGAGAACTGATAAGATTATAATTTCAGGGCAGTGTTTTATGTGTTCGTTCTGCACATGTGAATCTTATTAGTAAATGGCTCCCATCTCATGTGATTTCTAGACGGAGCAAATCGAACATTCCCGTCACTCTATTCAACACGTCTCTTCTATTGATTCAGAAACTGCGATTTTTGGGCTCCCTCGCAGAAAGCAATTTCCTCTCGTTTGGTGTCACTGCTGTGGTTAGGGGACCATCGCTCAGGTTGACGCTGGACAGGACTGACATCCCTGGGACAGCGACGTGTACACGAGCTTCCGTGGCAGAGAATTTCCGAGCGCCCTGTCCCTTCCCGGGTCCTGGACCGGAGGACGGGGTGGGGGTGCGGCCGGCTCTCAGGGCCCCGAACGGGAACTTGGGTGTGGACGGACAGGTGGATTCGCTCTAGTTAGGAGACCGATAGGTTCAACTCACTAAATTTAAGTTAAAAGTTTGGGGGACACCGTTACAACAGGTCGTGGTTTCCTTCAACACTCACGGTGTGAGCGTGTGGGCTCCACGAGGCCGGCCCTGTGGACGCGGCTGCCTCCCCACCTCGGCCCCGGGAACCAGGTCCCGACAAGGATCTCCTGCTTGCGTGTGAGTTTTCCTCCACGGGCAGCCCGTCCTCACCCAGGGCCCCCCTGCCCCACTCTGACCCTGGTCAGCGTCTCGGGACCCGGCTCCCCAGAGCTCACTTTGGGGGTTCCCACAGATGAGACGGGCCCATGGGCACATCCGACGGGGACCTGAGCCCAGCAGTGACCCCGAGGGCACGGGGTGGGGCTCGATCTCCTGCAGCCAACCTCCCCGGGCCTTCTTCAGGGAGACAGCCCGAACCTCACCAGGGCAAGTGCCCCAGGTGACCCTGAGCAGAGGTCACAGGTCAGACCTGCCACCTTTTAGCCGGGCCTGCCCCAGGCAGATTATAAAGGTGACAAGGATTTTCCAGGAACCCCCGACCCCCTTCCCTGCTCTCAGGTCTGGTGTTTGGTTTGGAAAAGACCTAAGAGGTCAAATGGCACTTTCGCCCCCTCCCTGGCCCCCTCTGACCTCAGCCATGGCCTGGCCACCCCCAGTGACATTTGGAACAGAATGTGGTCGGTTTAGAACTCGACAGGGTGGGGCCTGGGGACACAAGCCCGGTTGGCCTTGGGCAATCGTGCTGGCCTCAGCTCCCCACCACCCTGTGGTCAGGCTGGGGAGAGCTGCTGTGGGACCCAGCCGTGGGCGTCCAGCTGTCCTTCAATCCTCAAAGCGCTGTCAGAGCACGTCACTGCCAGGGACAAACGTCCACACCACCTGGAGGGATGGCGGGCCTCCTTCCCAGCTCTACACGGACGGCTGCCCCTGAATGAGGTGCGCGTGGGGGCTTTGGGGACTTCGTCCACCTGGAATCCACGGCCCACGGAAGTGGTGAGCGGGCTTGTCCACGCAGAGGGCGCGGAGCTCTGTCCAGCCCTGGACGGTGCCCAGGAACCACCCATGTGGGTCCCTGAGATGGTCCAGCTAGAGCCCCAGTCGGCTGAGCAGGACGGGCCTGAGGGGGACGGGTCTCCGATCTCCTCCCTGGTCGCAGTGTCACACGGAGGCCCGCCTCGAGCCTGCGCGTGACAGGGAATGACTCTGGCCCCTCCGGGAACCATAGGGCCCCCCTCTGCTGAACCCGTTGGGCTGATCAGAACCAGACTCGTCCGGGCCTGTGATGCGTGGTGCTCTGCCTGTGGCCGCCCGCCCTCAGTGGGCCTTGTGACCAGAAGCGGAGAAGGCCTTGCTTGGATCCTCTGCTCCCAGAACAAACCCGGGGGCACTTGCTCCCCGAGTGCAGTGGTCACCCTGCCACTTCGGGGCTCGAGCAGCTGCCGAGCTTAACCGCAGCCCAGTCAGGGGCCAGCGGAGGCCCCTCCTGCCCTCGACGGGGACTACGTTCAGGCTCAGTCTTCATTTCCCTTGGAAACCTGGACTCACCTGCCGGTTTCTGCCCAGCAGGCTGAACTCCTGTGCAGTCGGGTCCCCTGGAAGGAGGCCCACGGCAATCGGTCATGTGACGGGAGGTGCCCGTCCCGGGAGACGCTGTGAGGCGGGGACCCCCACCTGTGTGCTGTGTGGGCTGCTGCCCGGGTGTTCAGGGAACAAAAAGGCACTGGAAAAGGCCATGACATCTGGACACGGAGGACGCTCCCAACACCTGCCGAGGCCACGGCACCGGACCTGGGGGGAGGTCCCTGCTGGCTCTTTCTGGTCGTCCTATTCCCGCTGCCACTCATTTGCCCCCACCTCCCTGCACCTGCTTCCTCCTTTTCTCCTGCCCGACACATGACCAAAGTGCGCCAGGGTGTCGCCTGGGGATGGGGGCACAGGCGCCTCGTGCTGGGCCTGAAATCCAGAGCTGGAAGTCGGCAGCGCTGGGGCCGCACTCTACCCGTGTCCGGCTGCCTCCGGGCACCTTGGGACATCCCCCGGGCTCCGCCTGCCTGCCCCGTCTCACCTTACAGCCGTATGGCCAGACGAACCTCCGAAGCCACAAACGACACGGTAAGGTCCCACTGGCGAGAGCCTCTGTGTCACTCAGACCCTCAGATCTGAACTCCCAGCTGCCGTGGTCTCACAAGCACTTAGCTATTAGCTCCTCCCCCGGTTGGAGTAGCTGTAATATGTGTGAGGCCACGACCCGCAAAGCAGAGAGGTCACAAAACCCTCACCACCTCCCAGTTCGTCATCAACCCCTGCTGCCCCCTCCGGGGCGGCTCCCTGGGACGGCAGACCAGCTTACCTTCCTGTAGCTGGACGCTGGTCTTTCCCGCTGTTTCGTGACCCATCCTGCCCGTGATTGCGCTTGGAACCCGCGGACCTACACGTAGCAGCTGTTCCTTTAAATACTTCCGAAGGTAGATTTCCACCCCCCAAGGTCACCTTTGACACTTAAATTTCCCTCAAGTTTTTATCTCAACCTTCAATTTTGGAAAACCGAACTGGACCTTAAATGAATCAAAAACTCCTACTGAGCTGGTTCTAACTCTGTCAACAAACCCAGCCCATCGGGAAAGGAACCTCGGTGGGCTCTCGGCTACAATATTCCCTGTGGTGGGAGAGAGGAGGGACCGCGCAGCACGTAGGAGACCACGGGCACCTGAGACCAGGACCTGAAACTCCCCCCCCCCCCCGCCCCGGACACCTGCCGCCCTCAGGCACCAGCGGGCGGCCCCTCGATGCCCCTGGGACCCGCGGCTCCGTGCCCCACGGTGCTGCCATACAGGGGCCGCTGCTCCTGGGCACCTGAGCCCCGCGGGATTCTTCTGTTCCAGGGCTGCCTGAGCAAATGCGGAGCCCCTGCCTTTTCTTCGTGAGCCCAGGGGGGTCCGGGCTACAGCAGAGCCCACGGCGCACAGATCGAGGAGAACGGCCGTGCACGGGGGACAGAGGAAGCCGCCCACGTCTCTGCCCACGCCCACCGCCCTGGTTGTGGGCACGCACACCGGGGGCGGGCTAACCAGCTAAAAGCAGCCTGCTGCCGCTTTTCGTAAATAAAGTTTTGTTGGAACGTGACCTTGCCCGCTTGCCTCGCCCGCACGGCGTCGTGCGCTGCTCTCCCCCGCGGGCACCGCTGGCGAGCCCCACAGCAGACTGAAAATACCAATTCTCCGAGCCTTTGCAGAGAAGCACGCTGACGGCCGGTCGGGACCAGCTTTGCGGCCCACGCCGGGACGAAGGGGCGCTTCATTTCTGACGGCTGCCTGCAGGGCGGCTGTCTGGTTCAAGGGCTCTGCCGTGGCTGCTCTGGGCCCACTGAGGATGCCGCCTCCGGGCGGCCTCCCGCAAAAGCAGATTCCGACAAAGGGCAGCTGTGACGTCACAGACCTCTGCTCTCCCCTGCAGCCGCTTCACTGCTGAGCCGTCGTGGTCCCCAGCCACCGCGGGTGGTCCCACAGAAGGTCGGCATTCGAGAAGGGTCTCTGTCTGGGATGAAAACAAGACAGAAAGGCATATCTGGCCCCTGCGAACGTGACCCAGTATCACCCGCCTGGCCCCCGTGGAGGACCACTTCTTGATGTCCAGTCACTCCCACAGGCCCAAATCCTCCCGCAAATGCGAGGCCTCTGTTCGCCCCACGTTTTCTGGAGATGCGGCCCCCCGCCCTCACTGCAGAAAGCGATAAACCGACGCGGGATGCTGATGGCATCTTCCTGGTCTCTGGCTGCGGCCTTGATACAGGTGGATGTGTTACCAAAGGAATCCTGACTGCGTGTCACGGGTGGCCGTCCCGCCCTCATGTTCAGCCTCTCATTTCTAGCCCAAAGCCGGCGCCGTCGCCGGGGCTCTCCAGGCCAGACCACGCTTCCCCAAGTCTGAGGCAGGGCCACCCCAGTATCTTGGCAGAGAGATGGTGACCAGCTGGCCAGCCTCTTGGACTGACCCCGATGGCACAAACAGTGGGACCAAAGCCTGCAGTGGCCGGACCCACAGGGCGTCCCAACAAGGGCCGGGGCTGTTTCTCAGAGCACCGTCTGCTCACTTGCTAGCTGTGTGGGGCGGTCCTAGAGGTTCTGCAGTGGCTGAGGGAGTGCCCGTGCAGGCCTTCCATTATCCCTCGCTCGGGAGTCACCCCGGGAGTCCTGCCCTGGTCCCACAGACGGTGCTATGGCTCAGGTTCCCAGGTCCGGGCCAGAGAGAGGGCAGCTCCTCGGCCCTGTGACCTACAGCCAGGGGTGGGGTGGGGGGACCGGAGGTGGGAGCTAAGGTCAGGCTCCAAAGGCACAGACATAAGCTTTAAATATTTAGACTAGCATGTGGGTCTCCACCTGTAGTCATGTCCCGGACCTCACGAATGTTAGGGGTGACCCCCTGGATCCGAGGGTCCTCAGGCCACGTGGGAGAGCACCGAGGTAGAGGGGCAGCAGGCCGGTAAGCATGCCCCCTGCATTTGCACTCATGCAGCCAGGTTCAAGGGCCACATTCTTTTTTTTTTTTTTTAATGTTTATTTTTGAGAGAGAGACAGAGCATGAGCAGGGGAGGGGCAGAGAACGAGGGAGACACAGAATCCGAAGCAGGCTCCAGGCTCCAAGCTGTCGGCACAGAGCCCGATGCGGGGCTCGAACCCACAAACCGGGAGATCGTGACCTGAGCTGAAGTCAGACGTTTAACTGACTGAGCCACCCAGGCGCCCCTCAAGGACCATATTCTTAACTGCTGGACCATGGGCCGTCCTGTGCAAGCTCAGTGTCTGAGGGCCCCAGCACCCTGGACTCCTGGGCAGAGCCCAACAGGGCAGTGGTAGGCAGGTTCCAGAGGCTGGGGGGTGGGGGGGGGAGGGACTAAGGAGGGAGCTGCTGTGGGGTAAAAATGGGAAGAGGTGGGATGGGTGTGGAAGTAGAAAGAAACCTTGTTTAGCATGGAGCCTGGAGGCCAGCAGGGGGAGCTCTCGTGGCCAGCGCTATTTGCCAATTGCAGACCCAGCCGGTGACTAGGCAAGCTGACCAGAAAGAACACTAATATAAGAGGAAAATAGAGGATTTTGTTCAAACCCAGATTAAGACAGCTGCCCAGGAAACACGAACTTCGCAGGGAAGAAAGTGCTTCAGAGAGTGAACAGTTTTTACAGGGTTCTATACCTTTTGCATAAAGAGCCACAAATCAATACGTCAGAGGTATATTCTTGTTAAAGTTCAAAAAGATTATAGATTAGCGCGTAGGCAGGATCATGAGTATTAATGTCATGAGTATAATTAATGCAACGGAGTAGCAGCATCGATCCATACGTGCAGGACAAGATGGTTTTCCTTTAAGCTACTCATTTACAAAGCAGGTGGGTAAGATATGCACGGCGGGTGGGCCATAAATCGGGCTTTTGGTTTAAACATAAAGTTAATATAGATTCATGCTGCCTTAGAAAGAAATCTAAAATGGCTTCCGTCATATAGCAGCGCTTGAGAGAGTTTTTCTGTCGCCAGAGGAAGAGAGGGACCTTGCAGGTGGCTGGCCACCACTTTACTCCGTCCGCAGGAGGAAGGAAGGTTTTCTCCTCCCCTGGCAACAGCCCAGCCAATGAGAGGCAGTCACAGCCAAAGACAGCCCAGCCAATAAGAAGCCACTACCAGCGCCTAGTTTACTCCAATGGGCTTTTAGTTTATAACAGTCGCTTTCCTTAGAAAAGATCTGCGGGGGCGGGGGACGGTGGGTGCAGCTGGTTTTCTGGACTTGCCTATGGTTTTGCTGTAGCTCGCTGGTCCTGGGTTGCAATTCTCTGCTCTTCCCAAAGTAACCATTTCTGGCTGGTAAAATACCCGCGGTTGTAGTTTTCAGGTTAACAGCGGGGCGCGGCGCTCCCGGGCGTGTGCTGGGCGGGAATCGGGCAGAGGGCAGGGACCCTGGGTTTCAGTTTTGCTTCTCGCCGGGAAATGGCAGGGGCGGGCACCTCACTACCCAAGTGGACCTTGTCTGGGAGGGCGTGGAATTCCCTAAGCGAGTGCCAACACTCTGCGATGCCAACTGCGCGCCAGGCATGGTCTAGGTGATACACTTACTCCTTGCTGAACGTGCACTCCCCTCCCCCCATTCATAGGTCGAAATCCCAATTACAGACGTGATGGGATTAGGAGAGAGACGGCGCAGAGCCACCTAGCCCCTCCAGGTGAGGACCCGGGAGGTGTCTGAAGCAGGGAGCACGCCCTCCCCCGGACCCCGACCCTATCGCCCCCCTGATGTCTGATTTCCAGCCTCAGAACCATGAGAAATAAAGACCGCGCAGTCCGTGGTGTTCCCATACGGCAGCTGGAGCAGATTTAAGAACAGCCCCGGAGCCAGGAGACACCGGAGGGTCAGGGGACCTCAGGACAGGACTGAAGCCCCCGGACCCCTGCCCCGTGCTGACGCGGGAACTGGCAGGCCCTCCCCACCACGCATGGCCTGTTTGCACTTTGGCGCGTCCCCGTCGATTGGGGATTCCCTCCCTAGATTACCTAAAACCTCAATCCTGTCTGGAGCAGCTGGGTGGGGAGAGGGGGTCTCTCCCATCTTTGCCCCCTGTGCCCAGCGCCAGGGGCCGCCCCTTGCTTTTTTTCGGGAACCCAGAGCCGTCTTTTGGGAGACAACGGGGTTGGACCAGCCGGCGGCAGCCGCACAGCACAGAACGGGCATCAACCTTTGTAGGGACCGCGGCCGACCCACCAGCCTCGGAGGGAGGGAGGCGGGGGCGGGGTGGCCGGGGCCAGGCGGCAAGGCCCCTCTCCGGCTCCGCCCCCGCGGCCCGGGGTGCCCCAAGGTCGCCCAGGGAGCAGCGCCAGGGGCAACGATGCGGACTCGGCCCTGGTGAGCGAGAGGAAAAGATGCCACGGCCAGTGCCCGCGGCGCGGGGCGTGTCCTTGAGGTGAGTGGGGACACAGCTGGCCCCTTGGGCGTCCCGGCCCCCCTCTTCTCCCCACAGCACCTACCTGAGGGCAGAGGGTCACGCCTCTCCCTCCCGGCTGCCTGGGTCCCCTGCCTTTGCCTGCCCCCTGCTTCCTCCTGGCCCTCGTGCCCCTCCGCACCTGCCTGGGGTCACCCTAACTCCTGGCAGCCCGCTCTCTTCCCCCGTAGCCAAACCACTCGAGAGCGCTGCACCCCCATTGCCGCCCCAGCTCACCCTTGACGGCCTGGCCCCATCACAGTCCCAGCCCCCATCCTGGTCAACATTCACCGTTGCCCCCCCCCCCCCCCGGGCCCCCACTGACGTCCTGGTCCTGCCGCCCAGCCCCCAACTTGCAGCACAAGGAGGTGCCGCACCGGTCTGAAGCAAAGCCTCCCGAACACCGTCCCAGGCCTGCCTCTCCCCTGCCAGGCCCTCCGTGGCCCAGCCTTTCCCCTGCTCACCCCTCCGCGTGAGCCTGTGAGGCTCCCCGTGTGCACGTCTCAGGGCTCAGCGCCTAGAGGGTGTCTGCAGCATGGCGGGTCCCGATATACGCTGCTGATGGTCAACACCGGAGCTCGGCCCGGAAAGCAGCACCCAAGGTGTCCAGGAGTCCGGTCCCCCGTGGTGGCCCTTCAGCCTGCTGTGCCCCAACGCTGCCTCCAGGCTGGGACGGCCTGGGTCTCAAAGGGATCAGTCCTGCAAGCTGACTCCGGGGCACTCCTCCTGGGGGGGAGGCGCCCTAAAGGGGGTGCTGGGGAAGGGGGTGAGCCCACGTGCCTCCCGCGTGCTTGCCAACAGCCTGAGCCCCAACGAGCAAGAGCCCCCACCTCTCTGGACCCCCACGCGCACCTCCCCAGAGTGGGACGTGGGCTCGCTGGGCAGAGGGTGGCCGGACTGCAGCCGTGGACTCGGAGGGGAAGGCCACCTGGCCGAGCCGGGACCTCCGTTCACCGCCGCCCTGAGTGTGCTCCGACAGGTGGCCGTGCAGGTCCTGGCCTCAGCTCAAAGGTGGCGCCGCAGGCTGACAGGTCCGGCCTGGGGCCCAGCCCAGAGGCCCAGCTGCTCTCATATTCCGCACGAACAGATCTCCCTGTGCGGCCGCGGGCCCTGCCAGGCAGACAGGTCTGAGGGTGCAGGTGTCGGGGGTAGGGGTCCGGGGCTCCCATTCTCCCTCTAGTCACCTGAGGCTGTCGGGAGCCCCCACCTCTGCTTCCTCGGCCCCAGTTTGGGGCCTCCAGCCTCCAGCACGAGCCCCTCAGGTCTGTGTCCTGCCCGGGCTTCCTAGTGGAGGTGTTTGTGCCGATCCCATAAGTCCATTCCAAGCCGGGCCCTCGGGCCCCGGCAGGGTGGACACCTCCTGAGAACCTCAGCGTTGTGGGGAGAGAGGCACCCCCCCAACCCTCAGCTCAGCCTGTGGGTGTCCACGAGCCCGGCCCAGAGTGGGAGGCCCCCAGCGGTGCCGGGAGGCCTGAGGGGTGCGGAAGAACGGGGGCTCGGGGAAGCACCCCGAATCCCCGAAGGTCAGGACGGGACCTCTTCGATGCTCTGTAAGAACCCACGGAACAGTTTTTACAAAGGAGTGTCTTTAAGCTTGTTTAGTGGCCGTGTCTCTGTGAACGTCCTGCGGCCCATGGGATGTACTTGGATTCTGTCTGCAGTGGTGTCACCGGCCTGAGGAGAGACCTGGTCGCCTCTGAGAGATTTTGGTTCTAATCACCGTCTATAGGTGACAGAAATGCCCTCCCCAGCGCTTGCCGAGGGGGCCGCCCAGGCTCTGGGAAGAGACATCCGTCTGGGAAAAGAGATCCGTGGGGTGGCAATTTTTTAATGCCTTGGCTAAATTCTATTTGCTGAGGGCGAGTCCACGTCCCCAGGACCGTAAATCCAAAGTCACACGTGCGCAGTGAGGCTACTTCTGCCGCACGCCGCGGAGGGGGGAGGAGTCGCCTCGGGGGGGCCCGGGGCTCCCCGCGCCACGCGCTGCAGGGCCACGAGTGGGGCCTCTCCCGCGCTGTTGTCCTCATCCGTCCACGCCCGGACGGCCCGGTCAGGGTGGTCGCGTGTAGGAGCGCCCCGCATCCGTCCCCGGAAAGGCCGGGACGTGCTGAGGACGGCCCCCACCTCTTCCTGGAACTCTTTGGCCACAAAATAGTAGCTGACGGCGTCCAGGCAGCAGTTGGCGTTGGCGACGCGGGAGGTCACCTGCACGAAGGCAGCCACCGCCTGGAGCGTGGGGCAGGCCGCGTCCGTCCACCGGGCCACCAGCATGGCCAGCAAGGCCACGTGCAGGGGGAGGAAACAGAGCAGGAAGGTGGCCAAGTTGGCCGCCACCACGTGCAGGGCTCTGAGGATGTGGGCGGCGTCCTGGGGCGGTGACCGCGCGCGCTTGCGGGTCAGGTGCCGGAGCACCTGGCAGGAGCAGAAGCTGAGGACCAGCAGCGGGAGGAGGAAGAGCAGCAGGGAGAAGGCCAGGGTCCTGGGGCCCCGGGTGTGGCCCCGGCCGAAGCAGAAGCTCTCCCCCGCGCGCAGCCAGGACGCCGGCAGGGCCACGGCCCCGAACACCAGCAGCCAGAGGGCCAGGCAGGTGAGGGCGGCCTGGCGGGGGCTGCGCCAGGCGCGAGACCGCAGCGGGAAGCGCAGGGCGGCGTAGCGGTCCGTGGCGATGGCCGTGATGAGGCAGATGCTCATGTAGGTGTTGACGTAGTAGAAACTCTGCACGACCCTGCACAGGACGCCCTCCTGGGCCCCCGCCGTCTGGCCCAGCGTGTGCAGGACTCCCGGCAGGCTCAGCAGCAGCAGGCAGTCGGCCGCCACCAGGTTGGCCATGTAGACGCGGGTCTCGGTCCACCTGCGCAGGCGGCACCAGAACACCCAGAGCCCCAGGCCGTTGAGCGGCAGCCCCAGCGCCAAGATGACATAGATGGAGACTCTGGTGGCCTCCTGGGACAGGACGCTCCTCTCCGTGCTGCAGCCCTCAGAGCCGTTCCCGTTCCCGGGGACGGGGACTGCGGCGGGCGCCTCAGCTTCACCTGCGGGCAGGGAGGGAGAGGCTGCTGTGGCCTCGCCCCTCCCCCTTCACCTCCCTCCCGCTGCCCCCCTCCCCCCTCCCTCCTCATCTCTTCCCCTACTTCCTGTGCCAGCCCCGGGGCTCCCTCTCTTGACCTCAAAGGGCTCCACTGGGGCCGCCTTCCCTGCCCCGCCCAGAGGGTCTGCATTCCTAGGTGTGGACTCTGGGGGGCTTCTCTCTGGGCTTCTCCACCAGAGGCTTTAGCTCAGCCGGGGACCTTTGCCACGTTGCCGTCCCCCACCGCCTGGGGCCCTGTCCAAGGTCCCTCAACGCATGACCCATGGAGCGGGACCCCAGACTCCCCTGGCAGGGGCCACGGGGGGTCCTGGTCTGCAGAGAGGGAGCACCCCCAGCCCATCAGGAGAGCATCGGGAGCCCTGGGCTGACCCCACTCTTCTCTTTGGTAGGCTCCCTACTTCTGTGTGTGTGTCTCCCTCACCCCAGCCACCCCACTCTGCCCTTCCTCTCTATCCACTTCCTCCTTGGGGCCCTCTTTTCCCCTCCCCCCAAAGCTTTCCCCTGCACTCCCCCCCATCTCCTATCTCTCTCCTCCTCCTGTCTACCTCTGCCCCCACGGCCCCCCTCACTGTCCGTCCACAGAAGCTAACTGCCCCCTCAGCCCTTGCCCTAACGCCTGCTTGGGCTTGGAGCCCAGGCGTGGTCCTCAGGTGGGATGCACGAGGCCCAAGGCCCTGCTCCCGGGAGCCCTTTGTGGCGGCCCGCATGGCAAGGGCAGGACGGGGCTCATGGAGGGGACAGCAGGGGGCTTCCGGGCCTGGGTGGACTCACCCATCTGGGATGGCTGGGGCCTCGGAGACTCCGGCTGGGTCGCTCACTGCTCTCCAGCCCCAAGGCTGTGGTTACGCTTTTGTACTCTCTCGAGTGGGTGTGGTCCCATCTCCGTGCAGCTGGCAGGTAGGCGGCCCCCTCTCTGGTCCATGTGTGCCTGGGGCCTGCAGCTTCTGCCTGCGGTTTGTGACACCCAGACCACAGCTCTGGGCCCCTGTTCAGCAGCCTGGAGCTCAGGGCTGGACGGGGACCGAGGGTGCCTCTCACACGGGGCGGGGGGACGGCCTGCATGGGGCTTCAGGCAGGCCCGTTTTGGCCGGGTGGTGCCCCCTGCCTGTGTGCGTCCGTGATTTGCACCGGGTGGGGAGACCCCGGGCAGGAAGCCTGCAGAGTTCGGGGCTGGAGAACCCAGAGGCCCTTGGCCAGGAGCCCCTACCCATGCGGCCCAGGGGTCCGGGCGCCTGGCCTGACAGGGTGGGAGGCTGTAGTGGACGCTGTGGGGTGCTCTGGTGGTGGGGGGGGAGCGTCACGACCGAGGCACATGGTGCTCGTCTTGCCGGCCGGAGGCCCCTCCGGAATCACCTTCAGCAAGTGACACATCAGAGGCCGTGCACCCACGGTAGCCCTGTATGGTCAGCCGTGTGGTCACAACTCCAGAGCTCCCCATGGGCACGGAAGCTGTTCCCTCCGTCCATCCCACTTGGCCAGCTCCTTTATGGGTGGGGTTCCCAAGAGCACTCCCACAGAAACCCCTGCGTGCCAGTCTCCGTGTCAGAGAGGCTTCTGGAACCCACCCTGAGGCAGGGGTGTATTCCTGTCCAGCACCAGCACGGCCCCGACCTTGGCCACACCAGCAGCTCCCCCAGAGGGCCGGTGTGAGGGGCTCTTGGGGGTGAGGGTGTGGGGCCGGCACAGGGTCTGCTGTCCCAGGACCTGGCCCGGCCGCCTGCAGGAACAAAGAGGCCAGAGGAAGCTGCCTCCCCCCACCCCCTGCTCAGGAAAGCAGGGGGCGTGTACTCCCACGAATCTGGGGCACACGGCACCCTGTGAAGCTGTGAGGTGGGTGACGTGGGGGCGGGTGCCCAGGGGACCCTGAGAGGGACGGCCTGCCACACAGACCAGGAGGCAGGGGCAGGCGCGGCCCCGTGCGGACGGCAGCGGCTCTGAAAGCCGGGCGAGGTGAGGTCCCCCCCTGCCGGAGGGGGGGCTCGCGGTGGTCAGTGTCACTTCTGCCCTCCTCCTTACCCTCCCGGGTGGCAGGAGCTGAAAGACACCTCGCCGCCGGGGGCAGGTGCAGGCCAGCGTGCCCACGCGAGGGGGAGGCCGACGCGTGCTCCCCTGTGGACTTCGGGGTGCCAGCCCCGGGCGCCTTTGTCCGAAAGGTCACTCGTGGGCAGCAGTTCCCTGCGGTACCGACCTTCCCATTGGCTCAGCTCTGCGATCTGCCGCCCCCTCCCTGCTGGGAGGGGCAGCCCTGGGGTCCCTGCGGTGCCCCAAACCCTGCACTGCAGCCGCGGGGGGGGGCTGACCTGGGGGCTGGCAGCCCCCCCCCCCGCCCGGCACCCACTTCCCCAGACCCTGCAGGGCCCCGCGTCTGGTTGACGCCCGCTGCCCCGTTGACCGCGGACACTTACTCTTAGGAAAGTTTCCTCCGAGGCACAGCAGCAGGGGGCCCCGGAGAACAGGACACAAAGCGTGGCTCTACCCACTAATGGCCGGCCTGCCCCCCCAAACTGCCTTCTGAGACCGGCTGCAGCCGGGCTCGAACCCCCAGCGAGGGGCACGGACTTCCCGGGACACCTTCTCTCTGATAATTATCGGCACTTGGGGCGCCTGGGTGGCTCAGGCGGTTAAGTGTCCGGCTCTCGGTTTCAGCTTGGGTCATGGCCTCCTGGTTTGTGAGTTGGAGCCCCACCTCGGGCTCTGCGCCGACAGTGCACAACCCACTTGGGATTCTCTCTCTGTCTTTCTGCCCCTCCGCTGCTCTCTCTCTCTCTCCTCTCAACATAAATAAAGTAAAAAAAAAAAAAAAAAAGAAGAACGTTATTGGACACTTAGATTCTGCCCAGTCCTGGGAGGTTCTCTGAGTCCCTCCCCGTTGGGGATCTGTCCTCTGCAGCCACCCAGACCCATCTGCCTCTCGGGGACTGCAGGTGCTGCCACTTTGTGGGCCACACCTCACTTTATCTGACTGCTCATACTTCCTCTGCCTGTGGCCAGCTGGCCTGGGTTGCCAAGCCCTCAGCAGCCTGAACCCTCCAGACCCTCTCCCGGGTGACCAAGGCCTGGTACAGAACAGTGCCCTGGCCAGATAAAATACCCCAGGGGTAATCCTAGTGGAGGGAGAATGAACTGTGTCCTCCCACATTCTGGGCCCTATACTCCTGATGATGCAGCCTCAGAGTGAATCTGCTTTTTTTCAGATGCCGGTCGTTTGCTAATTAATGGCAAGCCCGATCCTCATCAATGGCCAGACTGCCCCCTAAGCCCTCTGGGCCAGGGCTGGGGGTGGTCTGTGCATACATTCATGATAGAGGTTCTTCCACTTGGCCTGGCACAGCCCAGAGGCTGGACTCTGGTGTAGGATACTGAGCGCGTGGGCCGTGATTAGGGTTCAGAAGTCAGTTGTGGGGATGCTTAACCTCTCTGATTTTGCTTCTGCCCCATTTCTTGTTCTTTCAGGAATTTTGTGCAAAGTCCAGCTGCCTCCACTTGCTGGGAGCCAGGAGAGGCCGGAGGGAGAGGTTGTGCACACATCCCCTCTCCAAGCCGTAGACTGGGGAGGATCAGCACCCCTGGGGCCAGGATCGGACAGCAGGATCGGGCAGCATTGTGGTAAAGCTTCACGGGGCCCCCCTGAGTGTGGCTCTTCCCGGGCACGGGTCCACCCAAGTGGGGGCCTCCCTGAGCACCAACCTCGCAAGGCAGGGCCCCCTGAGTCCGCAGGCCCCTGGGGCCAGGACACGGCTGCCATTCTGGCTCCGATCACACACGCAGAAGAAAGAACAGGACAGGGAGGCTGTTTGGTGCCCGGGCATGCAGGTGGGGTGGGGTTTGAAGCCCAGCCCTGCCTGGACCAGCACCCCGGGCGGCCTCTGGAAGGCTCTGGCTGCTCCAGCTCGAGGCTGGATGCCCGGGGTCCCACGCAGGGAGGCAGAGGAGAGGTGGGCACAGCGCACACCAGGCTGGGCATCCACACTTCCGCCTGGGCGGGTATCCGGGCCACCAGGCAGGGCCACCAGCTTCCCTGAAGGAAGCACAAGTGCGGCTGGTGCGGCTGGTTGTGCAGCCCCTACGAGGGGTCGAGGGGCCCTGGCCCTGCCTCGGCAAGGGAGAGAGCAGCGCCGCCCCCGGCCCTCCAGATGGCTGGGCGTGCTGCGGGGTGGGAGCAGGTGGGAGGACCCAAGGAGAGCCCCCAAGTGGCTGGCCGTCTAGGAAGACGCCCCGGCCCTCCTGCCTCCCACCATCCGAGTATGGACAGCACACGCGTGTCCAAAGGCACACACACATGCGCGCGCGCACACACACACGCACACACAGCCCTGACAAGGTCAGGGGAACAGCTTTATTCCAACCGCTGTAGGTTGGCCGCAGAAAGCTGGCCATTGAGGCCTCCTGGCACAGAGCAGGCATCCACCCCAGTACCCCGGGGGTACCAGACCCTGGGCACTGCAGGTGTTGGCCCGATCTCAGGGCCCCAGGGGTTGGCCTCGCTCAGTCCTCCCACCCTCTTCCACCCCGGGGATGGGCGCGTCACCACCGCGGGGTCCGTGCCTGGGTCGTCGCCACTCTGCCAGGCCCCCTGGAGCCTGCCCCCATCCACGGTGAGCCGGGGCGCCCCCAGCAGGCAGCACCTCCCGGAGAGCCCGGGACCTGGCCCGCGTGCCCGCGACTTGCGTCCTAGGCCAGGGTCACAGAGAAAGAGTCCCGGCTCCTGTGGGCCTTGGCAGTGGGCGTGGAGGCCAGTGCCGACGCCTCCTCCTGGAACTCCTTGGCCGTGAAGTAGTAGCAGATGGCGTCCAGGCAGCAGTTGGCATCTGAGAGCTTGCTGGTGACGGAGAGGGCGTAGCAGAGGGCGGGGTGGGGGCGCTGCGGCTCGCGGCCACGCGCACCGCCAGCACCACGTGTAAGGGCAGGAAGCAGGCCACGAACACGACCAGGTTCGCCCAGACCATGCGGGTGGCCCTCCGGGTGGCCTCTGCCTGGTCCGTGTGGGCGGCCGGCCCCTGGCCCAGGGCAGCGACCACCTGCAGGGAGCAGAGGGGCAGCACGGCCAGCGGCAGGCAGAAGCCCAGCGGGGAGAAGGCCGCGGTGTTGGAGCTCTGCCGGGAGACGCCCGGGAAGCAGCAGCCGCCCTCCCGCACCCCCAGGGCCCACCGGAGCACGAGCGAGCCCGTCACCAGCGCCCAGAGCGCCGCGCACACGGCCACGGCCTGCCGCGGGGAGCGGAGGGCGGGGCCACGTAGCGGTCCGCGGCGACGGCCGTCACCAGGCTGATGCTCATGTACCCGTTCGTCGGGTAGACGCCCTGGGAGAGCTGGCAGAACAGCGTGTCCTCGGTTCTCTGCTTCAGGGAATGCAGGAAGAAGGGCAGGGCGCAGAGCAGGCAGAGGTCGGCCACGGCCAGGCTGGCCACGTAGATGTGCGTCTCCGTCCACCGCCGCACGCGGCAGCAGAACGCCCACAGCGCCAGGCCGTTGAGCAGCAGCCCCAGCGCCAGCAGCAGGCCCACGTAGGCGTCCACGACGTTCTTGACCCAGGAGGGCCAGGTGGGCTCACTGGAGTGACAGGTACCGTTCATGGTCCTGCGGCTGCAGGAGAGAAGCAGGGATGAGGAGGGCTGGCGGGGGGGAGGGGCGCCCCTGGGGCCAGCGAGGCCCCGCCCACCTCTGGCCAGGGATGCAGGAGGTGAGCACGCCACCCCCCCTACCTCCCCCCCCCCCCCCCCCCCCCGCACCGCTACATCCAGTAGCCCAAAACTCACCTTCCCAAAGAAAATCCTAGAAATCATCAGGGGCTCTGAAGCACCCTCCAGGCCACACCCCTGCCCGCTGGATGAGTGGGGAACCGAGGCTTTCAGAGGCCTGAGGGGCGCTCAAGGTCACACAGCGAGCCAGGCCAGGGCTGGGACTAGATCTCCTGGATGGCGAGGAAGGTGGGAGGGGCTCAGGGGCTCAGTCTCCACTGGCCAGCGCCCAAATCCTGAGGGCCCCCCACGGTGCCAGCTCTCAGGACAGGGAGCCCGAAGGGCAGCCAGCCTGGCCCCAGCCCTTGCCGCTCTCCAGGTGGCTCCAAGGAGAGACCTGAGGGCCGTCCACTGCCCCCTCCCCCTCCCCCCACCCAGTCTCTGGCTGCAGGGGAGCTGACATGCCGTTTAGGCAGCAGGGCTGCGGCTCAGGACAGCCCCCCAGGAAACCCCAGAACACCCTTGTCCCCCCTCCCTCCCTCCCTCCCGTGCCACCCCGGGCACCACCACCTTCCGAGTGCCCGCCCACCCCAGTGCTGTGCCCTGGGGTCCACTTGCAAGGGTCCCTTGAGCCCTCTGTGGTCAGAGGTCCAGACGCACGGTTCAGAACAGGCCTCCGGGTGGCACTGGGGCGTCCCTGCTCCATCTCATCAAGGCCACTGTTAAGGCTTCACCCTCCACCACCCATACTGTCCCCTCCCTCCCTTGGACAAGCTCCACGACAGGGCCCAGGAGGGCTGGGACCGGTCCCCCAGGGCCGGGGTGGACCTGGTCACGGGTCTGACACACAGGGCCCGGCCTGTGATGTAGGGATTGGACTCCGGACTCACCCGAGCGCCGGGTGAGCCTTGGCCTCCCGAGCACAAAGGGGTTCTGGTGTCACACATGTGGGGTCATGGAGCACTTGTGTGAGTGACCGGTGTGCCAGTGCCTAGCACAGGGAACACACTACCAAGCCCCCACCTCACTTCCCCCGGCTGGAAGGGCCTGGAGGGGCAGGGTGGGCGTGGCCTCCCCACCCCCAGGAGCACCAGGCCCTGGGGGGAGGGGTGCTCCCTGCGCTTGGGGTGGTAAGGAAGGGCGGGTCCTGGGCGAGCTCTACTGCCTTGAGCCCTCCCCACACAGGAAGAGAAGAAATATCTAGAACCGTTAGGTTCATTAGTGCCTGCAGCGGGGTGGGAGGGAGGGCGACTCGCTTCCTCAGCCGCAGCCCCCTGGGAACCTCCAGACCACAGTCCTTTAGGGAAGCGGGAGCACAGATTTCAGCTCGAACGGAAATATTCCACCAAATCATCCCATTTTGTCTCCGGAATTTTCAAAGGGCGGCCCTGCCAGCAACCAGAGCTTTATGAGCCTTCACCATGGTTTCCGCTCTCCGCGCCCCTGACGAGGCGCTCTCCTGTTTTTGTTGTTTTTAAGGAGTCTGCTCACTCTTCTCTCTGTTCTGTGAGTGACACCCAGGTTCTGAGGCCCCTCAGACCACAAGCCAGCCAGGCTCCACAGGCCCCGAGCCCACAGAACTGACCACGGGGATCCTCCCTCCTTGCCTGTCCCGCCCTCACGGCCGCAGCTCCCCCCCCCCAAGCATGTGTGAGCTTCCCGGCGGCTCAGTCAAGGCCCCCCACCGGCCCAGATTCCTCAGAACCTGCTGGGAAGGTACCTCAAGGCCCCACAGAGTCACGGTGCCGCCGTGGGACCCCCCACCCGAGACGGGTCCAGCAGCGGTGAACGGTCGCTGCCCTTCTGGCTGACCTTGGGCGGGGGGGGGGGGCAGGATGAGATGCCCGGGGCTGCATGCGGTTGGGTGTCTGGGAGTATGACTCACAGGCTGGCCTCGGTGTGGCCCGAGCTCTCCTCACCGTCCCAGACAGGGCTTGGCACGGTTTTGAAGGTACCCGGTGGGGTCCTGAACACTTGGCCAGATCGGGGGGCCCGCATCTGTGTCCTTGGGGCGCCTCCCGTACAAGCCCGGGGAAGTCAGGTCGCGGGTCCAGCCCAAGCGGCACGGGGCCGTCCGGAAGCCACCGATGGCACCGCATGTCCTGCCTGTGTCTGGCCCTGGCGTGGGGACCTGTGTCCAGGGCAGGGCCCCCGCTGTCCTAGTGTCCTAGTGGCCCCACTGCCGCACGGCCAGCGCAGAGCGCTGAGTGACACGGGCTGGGAGCTTCCTGCTGGGGGGTGGGGGGGGGAGGGGAGCGGCACCTCCCGGGTACCGCTTCCTTCCTGATGGTGCCATCAGTCTGCCTCCTCACGCCAGTGGAAAGGTGCCCTGGATTCTGCACTGAGGCACCTCTGTAATGACCCGACAGGGGCCTGGGGTCGGGTCTGGGAGGCCGGCCCACCCCACGGCCCCGGGGCCCCACAGACGCCTTGAGCGGGACCTGGGGAAGGGACTGGGGTGCAGACCCTGGGGCCTGAGCACCGTAGAGGCCTCTGGAGCCGGGGCCCCGTGCAAGAAATACTCCAGGATCCAGGACGGACGCGCGTGGGTGACCGAAGCGTCGCGGAGCCAAGATCCCCGCGGCGGGAATACGGCGCGCAAACATTTTCTGTTCTAGTTTCTCAAGCGCCGGTCCCAGCCCACGAAGTGGGTTTCAGGGTCTCGAATGAGGTGGGAGTCCCGGCCCTGGAGGAGACCCCAAGTTGCTTCCCATTTGTTGCCCACGCCGGATGCCCCCCCACACGCATGGAGGGCGGCTCTCCTTTCCAGATCATCGTCCTCACAAAGCACCTCTGGCAGGATGCTCCCCTGAGCTCCCCCCCTCACCCTTCCGAGACCCCACCACAGCCTCACCCCCTCTGAGACCATCATACCCTCACACCCGCTGAGACCCCCCCATCACACCCCACCCCTTCCGAGACCCCATCACACCCCGCCCCCTCAGAGACCCGCATCACACCCCCACCCCCTCAGAGACCCCCATCACACCCCCACCCCTTCCGAGACCCCCCCATTATTTCCTCACCGCCTCTGAGACTCCCCCCACCATACGCTCACTCCCTCTGAGACCCCCCCATCACCCCCTCACCTCCAAGCTTCCCGGCTCCAGATGGGAAAGTGGGGGCAGCCCTGGCCGACCGTCCCCCGACCTTAAGGCAGGCAGGTGGCAGGGTTGGCGGACGACAGAGCGCAGGTGCCGGGACCACCACCTGTGCCGGCTCAGGGCTGCCGGGGTAGTTTCTGGGAAGGGAAGTGGGGAGTGGCATGGCCTCCCCAGACACGTCTGCGGAGACGGGGCGTCCTAGAAACAACCCGAGAGAGAGCGAGACCACTCCTCTGACCCCAGCCTCTCTACCCATCCACCCTGCAGAGTGAGGGACCTTTCCCGGGGCGGGGCCCCCCGGGGCTGCAGGTCGGTGTCCCCCGCCCCCAGGGCCAGCATCCCCCGGCGGGAAGGCCACACGCGCAGGCACCCTCCAGGGCACACCCGCCGCGACCCACCGACGTGTGTGGGCACAGAGGCTCCTCAGACAGGCGACTTCCTGCGGCTCTGCGCGCACGGGGCGGCCCTGCTCCAGGGGCCTCCTGGGGCGACCTCCCCACTCTGAGCTCACGCGGAGCCTTGAGCCTTCCCGTCTTCCTCCCACTTAGCCCGGTGCGGCGCGCACAGTGTGGCAGGGACCCGACTCCTCGTCGTTGCGGCTTCTCTGCGCCGAGCCATCACCGCCGCCCCTGCTCATTGGCGGAGGCAGCAACCGAGGCCCCCAGAAGGCAGTGGCTGGGCCGGGCCTCCTGGCCCTGTGACCAGGGCCCCCTCCCCCACCACAGCAGCCCCAGGCACAGCCCTCCAGAGCCAGCCTGCCTCCCCCTCCTCCCCCGCCTCTCTGCCCCTCTCTGGGGGCCCCACCCCTTCCTAGCGCCCCGTTCGTCTGGTTTTCCTTATAGAATTTCTCATGAATTAGAAGGGCTCTCCCGTGTACTCAGTTCTTGCCTGTGGCTGGGACCCGCCTGCTGTCGGCCGCGTCAGTGCCTGGTGTGGAGTGAGGCCTCCCTAAAGCGTTTTAACCAGTCGGCGGCGGCCTCGAAGGGAGAATCCAGCCGGCGACGTGTGCCGAGGAAGAAGCCGGATTCTCATGGGCATCCTGTAAACAGTAGTGGCCTCGACTCAGAAAGCGTCTGCCCCGGGTGGGCTGGGGCGTCGGAACCTTCCCTCTGCCAAGCTCCCTCCCTGTGCGGGGCTGGGGCCGGGTCCTTTCCCCCTCAAGCCCCACTGGACCCCGCGGGTTCAAGAGGCCTGACCTCGCAGGGCAGGCTCCAGATGCCAGACCAGGCCCGTCCTCTGGCTGCCGGGCCGCCTCGAACCATAGCGACGGGCCTCCGCAAAGCAGCACTTGCGAGGCCCCGCTCGCTGCCCCGAGACCCACCGCGGAGCCCCCGAGAGCCTCCACCAGCCGGGGCACTGGGGCTCAGCGGACCTGCACCCCCTGGCCGCCACCCCTGCCTGGGGTCCTAGTCCCCGCTCCTGCTTTGCACGCACAGAGCCCACGTGGCAATCCTCGTGTGGTGGATCCTTCTTGCCCCTTCCTCCTGGCCCTCGCCCCTCCGCCCCTCCGAATGGTTGGGGTTGGAGGGAAAAGGGCCACTCGGCTGATGTCAAGATGACACGTCACTGCCCTGCTGAGAGCCGGGAGCCTCCAAGGGAAGTGAGCCCAGGAGTCTGAGTCACTCCGCAGGAGGCTGCTGGATGGGGCCGAGGGGCGGGCCCAGGAAACGCTGAACCCCTGCCTCCGGGGGGCTTCCCTCCTTGGGTGGGAAGCGCGCCCCTGCCCACCTGGGTCACGCGGAAACCAAGTGCTGAGAATGGGGGCATTCGGGACCCTCACCTAGGAAGAGGGCAAAGGATCCTGAGGACACTGGGCAACGCGGCCGCCCAGGGTCGACTCCCTGAGCCAAAATGTGCGTCCACTCTGACCTAAAATGACCGTCTACTCTTGGTCTCCCTCCTCTGCACCCACGCTTGGGCCCTGCCTGGGCACCACGCTGGGCACAACGCTGAGGCAGGCGCCCCAGGAGCGGGGCCCTGCACTCACATCGCCTCCGACTCCTGGGGGTTCACAGAGGGCAGGACCGGAGGCTTCTAGGAGGAGGTGGCCAGGGGCAGGGAGGGAGCAAGCTGCAGGAGGAGCAGGAAGGGAGCCTCAGGCGGACAGTGGGCAGGGGCGTGGCTTGACTGCACGGAGCCACGGCCCTTTCCTCTGGTTCCGGGGGTGGGGGGGGGCGGGGGGAGCCTGAGCGGAGCCCCAAGAAGCAGAGCCGAAAGCTGGCCAGGGGGCCGCCTTCCGAGCCACACTGGGGGTCGGGTGGGTCTTTCACGACCTCCCGGTCCCCCCACGTTGGAGCCTGAAGCCGAGGCACGCCAGGCCCCCCAGCCTGCCTTCACCGGCCGCGCTCACCCTTTGCTCGGTGGGTTTGCGCATCAGCCTCCGAGTACGAAAACGTGGCACCAGAGCATGGTTAATCCTCACGCCCGAGTTGTCGGCAGCCCCTTGGATGCTGTGCCGGAGGCCAGCGCCTCACCCCTGCCCGGCCTAACCCCAGGCACCTGGGGGTGGAACCAGCCGGGCCTCTGGCACGGAAGCCGTTGCCACCGCTGACACTTTCTGTTCCCCTGTCCCCAGCAACTGTCTCTGGGAACCTCCTCCCCCTCCCCCGGTCTGGCCCAGGGCCAGATGAGGACGCCAAGGGGCTGGAGGGGTCCCGGGAGGGGTCAGCTGCCCCCAGCACCCCCGCACCCGAGTCCCCCTCCCCTCCTCAGCTGGGGGGCCCGGCCTTGGGCCCCCCCCCCCACTCTTCTTCACAGACCCTTCCAGCCCTGTCCCCTCCTCAGGCCCCTCGGGCCCCTCCTCCACTTGGCAGCCAGGGTCCCTCTGCCTCCTGGGAAAATGAGGCCCTGTCACTTGCTAACACTCTCGAACCGCGTGGGCCTGTCCCTAGGTCACCCCCAGGCACTGTCTCCCATTAAGAGGGCTTCTTCTTTCCCAGTGTCCTCAGCCCGGGGTCTTCCCTTGGCATTCAGAAACAAGCCTCGACTCCCCAGGGGGAGGAAGGGGGGGGGCGGTGACACCTTCCTGGCCACACTGCCCCCTTGACATCCCGCCCTCTGCTCCCTCTGGCATCCACCCTGTACCACAGGAAGTGGCTGGGGTGCTGGGAAGGTCAAGGTTAAGAGCCTCCCATCCCCCCCGGCCTCTGGCCAAAACCCCAGGCCCAGGCCTGCGGGGACAGGCTGTGAGGGGGCACCGGAGGATGGCCACCCTGTTCCCAGGGACCCGCAGGCACATCTGGGGGGGCAGAACAGCCTTACGGGCCTTGGGCCGGACAGCCGGCGCTCAGGACGCAACTCGGCCTCCGGCCTCTCGCGCTGCCGATGGCCAGTGGGCACGCGCCGACACCCCACGGACAGAGGCCCCGCCTCCGGGATGCGCACCCCGGAGCCCTGGGCGGGCAGCCCTGGCTGTGCCCGGCGCGGTGCTCCTGCTCTTGTTCCCTGCGTTTCTCCTCGGCGTCCCCTTGTGAACCCTCCGTGCCCCAGACAGACCCTGCCTTCAGCCACATTTGCCCCTGGAGCCCCTTTCCCAACCCTTGGCCCTGGGCCCAGGAAGCGCCTCTGCTCGGCCTCCCTGGGACAGAGGGTCAGGGCCAAGTCGGGCGCTCAGACAGCACGTCCACAGCCCTTCCTGGACAGAGATTTGGCCCAAGCAAGGAGGGGAAGGGGGCCTTGTCAGACAGGAGAAGGCACCACAGCACAAGGGACACTGTGGCAACTTGGGGAATGTGAGGGCATCTTGAGAGAGTTCTCAGGGGGGCCTGAGGGCCTGAGGGGTTCCTGGGGGGATCCTGAGAGAGTCCTGGGGGGGTCCTGAGGGGGTCCTGAGGTCTGCTGACCTTGGCTGGGCTGCTCCCGCCGGTGACATCCTAGGGCCTGTCACTGGCTGGGCAGCATGGGCAGGGGGTCCCCAGGGGTCGAGGCAGGCTGCTCTCCTGCCCCCACCCCCACCCCACAGCCTCACAGATGCACAGGCTCAGCGAGGAGCACAGTGGGTGCCGCCCTCCCTGCCCGTCCTCCTGCCTACCCCACCCCTTCCTTCAACAGCAGCGGTGGGCAGCCTCCCCCGACCTGTGCCCTTGGACACGCAGGGACCAGGGACCCGGGGCACCTCCCACCACCTCTGCATCTTCTGCCCCGAGGTGGAAGATGCCTCGGGACATCTGGACACTCGAAGATGACAAAAGTGCCCCATCGGCAGGCCGGCCACTGCACGCACGGGGCGTGGGGGATGGGGGAGAGCGGGGACCCGGGCAGGTGCCGGCCTCCAGCTGCCCGGGACAGCTTGCTCACTCCGACAGCTCCTGCTCCCCTCCTCCTGGGCTGGCTCCTCGAGGAGCCCCTGGGGGACCCGGGGGTGGGGTGAGTGGTGGAACGCTGCAGGTTCCTCTCCGCCTCCTCCTGCTTGTGCTGACCCAATGTGCTCCTCTGCCCTCCCAGGCACCTTCCCCTTTCTCAGCCCCAGACGGCTCCGAAGGCAAGGCTGGTGGCTGCCCCCCCCACCCAGGTTCCACGCCTGGGGCTGCGGTCTCCCTGCACCCTCCCCCCCCCGACCGACATGGGCCCTGGGCTCCCTGCCCTGCCTGGGGAGTCCTCCCCACTCCCTGCGGCCACCCTCCCGGGCATGGCTCCTCTTTCAGTCAGTGCTGCCGGGGCGCAGGTGGGGGGGTGGGGAGGCTCCATGCCTGTGGACCCCAGGCTGAGGATTGAGATGGGCGGAGAGCAGCGGCTCACCCCTGCCCGAGAGTCAGCTGTGAAGGTGCAGCGCCGGCCGCCGATCCGGGGAAGGGCCACCTCCCTTGAAAGCGGCTTGTCTGGAGGGCTTTTCCCTGCCTCCCCTCCTCCAAGGGCAGATGGCCTCCGGCTTGGGCTCGTCTGAGCCAGTCTGTCTGGGGCGGGCCAAGAAGCGCCCGCTTTACCAGCGCCAGGTGATGCCGGGGCAGGGAGCCCCCCCTCACCCCGCAGCGCTCTGCCCAGCATTCTGTGTCAGCCCCTGTCCTTGTCTCCGCCCAGGACCTCTGCCTTTGGAGGTCGGCAAGATGCCAACAAGAGACAGGAACAGACTCACAGAAAAGGAGATGTGAGATGCAGAGGACTCACTGGAGATCTAAAAGGGGCCCGCGCACTCATCAAATGAGAAACGTGAACTCAAAGTGCGCGGCAATTCTGCTTCCCCCCGTCAGATGAGCTAAGTCCGAGCACTTGGCAGCGATTGAAGGCGGGGAACATCGTCAGATACGGCCCACTGATCTTCCCCGTGGAGAGGGCCTGGCAATCCTGCAACGTTGGAGATGCCCTGCCCTTTGACCCGGCGACCACACTTCCGGGCATCTGTCCCACGACAGAGCCGTGGGGTTCTGAAAAGGATACTCGACGGTCTACCCTCACGGCGCTGTAGTGAAGCGGGGCCTGGAAACCACCCGGACGTCTGTCCGCCAAGCCCTGGAGGCATGAGATGCTTGCCGTCCACACCACGGGGCACCAGGAAGTCGTAAAAAAGGAAGGAGAAATATTTCTATCCATTACCCAGTGGTTTTCTCCAGGGTCGATTGAAGAACGAAAAATAGTGTTGATGCGCGTTTATTATAGCACACCAACAGCTTATGTTTTACAAATGGAAGGAAAAGCCAAAAGATTTGTTTACAATTAAATCATTACCTATGAGGAACAGGTGGGGAGGAGGAGACGGGAGCCAGGAATAGAAGCTAGACCTCGAGGGGCACCTGGGTGGCTTAGTCAGTCGAGCGTCCGACTTCGGCTCGGGTCACGATCTCGCGGTTTGTGAGTTTGAGCCCCGCGTCGGGCTCTGTGCTGACGGCTCGGGGCCTGGAGCCTGCTTCGGATTCTGTGTCTCCCTCTCTCTCTCTCTGCCCCTCCCCTGCTCACGCTCTGTCTCCGTCTCTCAAAAATAAATAAATGTTAACAGAAGTTTTTAAGTATGTAGCTCTGAATTGGAGTGAAAGCTATCAGTGTATCCTTGTACTGTGTTCTATCTTAAAAAGAAAAGTTAGTATCTTAATTCTGTCCGTTGACAAGACCTAAACGCAAGCACCCTAAACATCCAGATTTTGGTCTGTAGGTATCATTTCTCCTGAGGAGAAAGAGGGGCTCCCGAGGCAGCGGACGCTCTCAGGCCTGGGTCAGAACATGTACAAAATGAGCCTGGAATTGTGTTTCGCCCTAGAGAACGAAGCAGATCCAGACTCTTGGCCACTGTCTAGAGGACTCAGGAGTGACCTCGAGTTCGCTCCCACTGGCCAAAGATAAGATGATCTGAATATCAATAGGAGGATCATTTCCATGAATTGGAACTCAAAAAAAATCGCTTAAATCCATGAATTTGCACTTAAACTTAAAAACAAACGACCTGTCACTTCATGTGTCGGGTAGCTTGCCAAAAACAAACATCACACCTGAACTTGAAGGAGCACCTGGAGCTCGCCACCTGTGACAAGAGCCACAGAGGGCGTGGGATACAGTAAGTGATGCCCTAGGGGTGCAAGCAGCAAACCCCGGTCTGGGGCCGCTCTGCAGGGCAGGGCATCAAAGGCAAGAGTCTGGAGGGGAGTCCGGAGGGGCGCTGGGCTGCCTCCATCACCCACCTGGGCACCAGCCTCCGCAGCCCCGGCTCCGAACCTGCACCGCCCAGGTGGGAAACTGAGGCCCAGGTGGGGCAGGGACTGGCCTGAGGGTGCTGGGGTGAGCAGAGGAGAGAACCGGAACGCCCAGCCCGGGCTCTTGCCCAGCGCAGACTTGAGGATGCAGCACGCACCTGGGGCGAAGGCCAGGGAAGGAGCAGCGAGGGAGCTGAGCTGACCCTCAGACACGGGTGGGCCGTGGGGGGCGGGAGGGCCACAGAGGTGGGGAGGGGGCGCACGGTCGGGGTGTGAGGGTGACGGGGACTGGGGAGAGGGAGGAGAGTGGGCCCCTCCAAGGTTGAGGTTGGGCCTAGGGCCGGAGGGAGGGGGAGGTCAGAGGGCGGTCAGGGTCAGGGTTAGGACTGTGTTAGGGCAGGGTTAGAGCCAAGCATTAAGGAGTCGTGAAGTAAGCCTTGAGTTTTTACTTGATACTCGCTTATTCTAAAAATCTGGAGTCCGAGATTCTCTTTCCAGAATTTTGTGTTGGTTTTTTGTTTTGTTTTTAAATGTTCATTTATTTTGAGACGGTGAGCACGGGTGCATGAGCAGGGGTGGGGCCGAGAGAGAGGGCAAGAGAGAATCTCAAGCAGACTCCATGCTCGGCACAGAGCCCAACATGGGGTGGGTCCCACGGACCATAAGATCACGACTTGGGCTGAGATCAGGAGTCAGACACTTAACCGCCTGCACCACCCAGGTGCCCCATGTGTGTGTTTTGATGAGAGACAAACTCTTTAAAGGCCTGATATACAAGCGAAGCCATTTTAGATTTCTTCTTAGAAAGAAATCAAGCTTTGGTTCAAACCAAAAAGCCTGGCTTGTGGCCCATGTTGTGCACCTGCCTTGTGAACAAGTACCTGCAGGAAAACCATCTTGTCCCTCACACATGGACCGATGCTGCTACCTCCCGCATCCCTCGATGGTAAAACTCAGGATTCCTGCTACGAGCTGATCTCCAATCTTTGGAGCTTTTACAAGATGTGAAAAGTATGTAACCCTGTAAAACCGTTCATTCTCTAGACGCCTTTCTTCCCTGCGAAGGCATGTTTCCTGGGCAGTTGTTCTAACTTGGGTTCAAGCAAAACTCTTCTTTTAGAGATTCCAAAAGGTTTGTTCATTTTGCACCTCTCTCTCTCTCTCTCTCACACACACACACACACACACACACGCACACACACACGCACATGCACACGGTTTCATGGGCCCTGCTCTCAGATCTGCTCACCCTCACCTGGAGCACCCCACCTCTGCTCTCCCCTCCCCGCCTGCCCATCCTGCAAGTCCACCCATAGCAGGCTGCTCCTTGCCAGCCCCACCCGTGCCCACCTGTCCACTTTAACTTCCTCCAGCACATATGTGCTGAGCTGAGTGGGGTCCGGCCTCCTCTTCCAGGCCAGCTCCCGCCACGGTGGGGCTTGTACTCCCGGAAGCCACGTTGCAGGCTTGTGGAAAGCCACCCCGTGTGGCAGCCAGAGGCGCAGTCTAGATGAGAGACCGGACCTCCGCCGTGGTCCCAGCTGTCTGCCAAGCCCTGCCGGAGGACCGTGTGATGGCGCAGGTCAGATCCTCCTGAAGGAGGTGTCCTCATGCAGAGTCTAGCTCCTCAAACCCCTGCGATGCTCAGACACTGGGGTCCGGACCCCACCGTGGGCAGTCCGCACCCCGGCAGGCACCTCACGGGCACCGTCTTGACTCCCAGCGACATTTGGCAGAGTTCTTCATTGTTCAGTGTTTTAACAAAGTATTGAATAGATTTAAATGTACAGCCACGTGCACGTTCACAAATTAAGAAACGGAGCTTCCAATGACCTTCAAGCGCCCCTGCATCCTGCCCCAGCTCTGAAACCCTCTCACAGCGCCCCCCCCCAGGGGCAACTGGAGCTGCCGCCTTCTTTGGTTCCAAGGTGGCACGCTAGATGGTTCTGCTCCTTCCTCTCCGGACTCTCCCCTCACGCCTCTGTCCCAAAGTTGGAGTGCATGGGGCTTGGTCCTGGACCCTTTTCTTGCCCCATCACGCACTCTCCATAAGCAGATTCACCCACTGCCATTGGTTCATCAATTACCAAATGCCCGGCTCCAGCTGCCAGCTCCAGCCCAGACTCCTGGACCACACGTGGAACCGCCCCTCAGGCATCTTCCCTTGGATGCCCTGGAAGCACCTCCAGTGCAACTTGTTCAAAACCGACAGGACCCCCCTCACCTCCTGCTCTAACACTATCTTCCTTCAAAGTTCCCCATCTCAGAGAATGATCCCCCCCCTTGCTTCCCAGGCCAGATATTTGACTCCCATTCTTGATACTCAATTTCCCCTTCCCTTCTTCCCCCCCTTCTATATCCCATCAGTCATCAATAAGTTAAATATGCATACTGTAAACCTAATATCACCCACTGAAAAAAATAAAAGTTATAATAAATTAGCCAATAGAGGAGATAAATGGAATACAAAACAGAACATTTGATCCCAAAGAAAGGAGGAAACAGGTACAAAGAACGGCTGAGATAAATAGTACACAAATGTCAGGGGGTAGATTTAACCCAACTGTATCAACACTTACATTAAATGTAATTGGTCTGCTGTTCCAATTAAAAGGTAAAGATTTTCAAACTGGATGAAAGAAGCAAAAGATGATAATAGACTGTCTGAATGACACTTTATTATTATTTCTTTTAAGAGACAGAGAGAGAGAGCTCAAGAGAGACAGCTCACATGTGAGCAGGGGAGGGGCAGAGAGAGAAGAAGAGAGAATCCCAAGCAGACTCAGTGCTGTCATCACAGAATCTGATGCAGGGCTGGATCCCACGAACCGTGAGATCAGAACCAAGCCAAAATTAAGAGTTAGACACTCAACTGACTGAGCCACCCAGGTGCCCAGAACACACGCTTTCAATATAAAGTTAGGTTAAAAGTTAAAAAAAAAAAAAGTAAAATGAAAGAATGGAGAAAGAAAACGCCAATGCTAACCTCAAGAATGCTGGAATGAGTAAATTAATATCAAAGTTGACTTCAATACTGGGAATATTACCAGAGATTAAAAGGGACATTTCATACCAATAAGACGATCAACTCATCAAGCATGTCTAACAGTTCCAAAGGCGTATTACCTAATTTCGGAGGTTCAACATATGGGAAGTAAATTAACAGAACTAGCAGGATAAATAGAAGAATCCACAACTGCAATGGGTTATCCTGACACTCTTCTCTCAGTAACTGAGAGAAAACGAATAAGGATAGAGCTGACTTGAACGACAGTCAGCTTGTCCCAGCTGATACTTCGAGAACGGTGTGCCCAAAAGGAGTATGTAATCCTTTCACGTGCACAATGAACATTCTCTAAAATAGGCCAAACACTAGGCCACAACTTATGTCTCAATACAATTAAAAGGAATTAAGTCATATAGAGTATGTTCTCTGAATATGATGCAATTAGAAATAACAAAAAGATATAGGATATCTGAAGAATGCCCAAATATATGGAACTTAAACAACATAATTAACTCAAGGGCCAAATAAATAATCAAAGGGAAACTAGGAAATATGTTGAACTAAATGGCAATGAAAACACAATTTACCAATATTTGTGAGACAAAGCTAAGGCCGTGTTTAGAGGAAAATGTGCAGCTTTGAGTGCTTACATTAGAAAAGAGAAAAGGCCTAAAATCATTGATCTAAGATTCCACTTTGGGAACCTAGGATAAAAACAACAAATTAAAATGAAGTGAGTAGAAGAAAGGAAATTAAAAAAGTAGAAATTTAATATAATACAAAAATAACAGATAAAATCAATAAACTGAAAGTTGGTTTTCTTGAGAAGATCAATGAAGTTGATAAACCTAGGGCTACACTGATCAAGGTAAAAAACACCCCACAAATTACTAATATCAGAAATGAAAGAGAAAGCATCAATTCAGATCCTACCGACATTAGAATAATAAAAGAACGTCATTAATAATGTCGTGCAAATATATTTGACAACCCAGTTGAAATGCACAAATTTATTTTCTTAAGTGTATTTATTTATTTTAAGAGAGAGAGAAAGCAGGAGAGGGGCAGCGAGAGGAGAGAGAGAGAATCCTAAGCAGGTTCCCTCCTGTCAGTGCAGAGTCTGATGTGGGGCTCAGTCCCACTCACGGTGAGATCATGACCTGAGGTGAAATCAACTGAGTCACTCAGGTGCTCTGAAATGCACAAATTTCTTAAAAGTCACAGCTTGTCAAAATTTGTACAAGAAATAGAAACTTGAATAGTCTATATTTATTAAAGTTGTTGAATTCATAATCTAAAACTTTCCCACAAAGAAACCCCCAACCCCGATGGTGTCACTGGTGAATTCTACCAAACATTTAAGAATAAAATAATATCAATCCTTAGCACTTTCAGAACATAAAGAAGGAGAACACTTCTTTTTTTAAAAAAAAATTTTTTTTTCAACGTTTATTTATTTTTGGGACAGAGAGAGACAGAGCATGAACAGGGGAGGGGCAGAGAGAGGGAGACACAGAATTGGAAACAGGCTCCAGGTTCTGAGCCATCGGCCCAGAGCCCGACGTGGGGCTCGAACTCACGGACCGCGAGATCGTGACCTGGCTGAAGTCGGACGCTTAACCGACTGCGCCACCCAGGCGCCCCGGAGAACACTTCTTAAAACTCATTTTCAAAAGCAAGGTATACCCTCATTCTAAACCTGAACAAAGATATTACAAGAAAACAAAAATACAGAGCAATATCATGTATGAACACAGATATAAAAATTCTTTAAAATATATTAACTGAATCCAGCAATGTATAAAACAAATAATACATTGCACACAAGTATCCTGAGGATATAAGGTTTGTTTTAACATCACAATGCCAACCAATGTAATTGACTACATTAATAAAGGGGAACATTTATATAGTCATCTCCTCCGATCTTCCTTGCATCTATATAATGGAAGAAAATCACTTGATAAAATTCAACATCTGTTTCTGATAGAAACTCTCAAAAACTAGGAATACGGGGAAATTCCCTCAGTCTGATAAAGAACATCTACAAAAAAAAAAATCATACCTAATGGAGAAAGACTGAGTGCTTTCCTACTGTGATCAGGAACAAGGAAAGTGGCTCTCATCACTTTTACTCAAAGTGGTATTGGAGGTCCGAGCCTCCAGAAATAAAGCAAGAAAAAAAAATGAATTCAGGTAAGAAAGGAAGAAACAGAGCTTTCTGTTTTCACATGTGACGTAATTCTGTATGTAGAAAATCCTAAGACATTCACAAATCAAAACCAAAACCAAACAAAAAACAACAACCCAACCCCCAAACTATGAATAAGTGAATTAACAAGGCTATAGGACACAAAATAATGTACAAAAAATGTATTCCTATATACTAGCAAAAAAAAAAAATTAGAAAAATGAAACCTAACATACAATATCATTTGCAAGTGTTGGAAAACAAAGTAGGTAAGAATAAGTGCAAAATATCTATGCTCCAGGACACACAATATTGCTGAGAGAAATTAAGGAAGACCTCAAAAAATGGGCAGGTATACCATGTTCATGGGTTTGAAGGTATCAATTCTCTTCATGTTGCTCTAGGAGATCAATCTAATTAAACACATCAAGCATCATGTTCTGCTGCTTTTGCTTTCTAAATGTACCTCAACAGTGACCTCTTCTCTCTGCCTCTCCTACCTCCCTTCTGGACAGGACACCATCATCTGTCTCTTGATGTCTGCAACAGCCTTCTATTTGGTCCCCTCCCCATCTAGAGACTTCGACCAGAGAGAGAAGTCACATATACACCTATCAGGTCCTGCTTAAAAACTGTGTAGTGGCTCCTTACCACCCAAGATGTAAGACCCAAGCTCCTTAAATGGACCTCAAGACCCTTACCTACTTTTCCAGCCTTAGCTCCTGCCACAGTTGCTGAGCCTACTTGCCACACTGCAGGCACAGAGAGCTTCTTTCCATTTCCTGAGGCTGCTCAACTCCTCTGCCAGCCCCTGCTTGCCCTGCACTGCTGACCCCAGGCTGATCAAGGGCCACCCCTACACATCAATGCATCATCTATCCCTCATCATCAGTACCGTCCAGATGATCTGTGTGCAGACAGTCCTCAAGGGCAGGGTACTGGGCATCTGAGCCCCATCCATAGCACCCCACACACACTCACAGAGGGACTTCAGAATGAAGGGACAGGGGATCAGGGTAGTGGAGAGGGATGTGTTGGTGCTGGTGGGTCTTCTCAATAGGCCTTGGGGGATGAGGGATGAGACCACATCAGTCAGATCGCACGCGCGTGCGGGCGCGCGCGCACACACACACACGTGTCATGGTGCCCCAGCGTCACACCTGCCCAGGCACCAGGAACCCACAAGGGACTAGGACTGGCCCCTGATAGAGCAGCCAGCCCAGTCCAAGCCAAAGCTGTTTCCTGATCCATCAGCCTCCCCTCTTGGGTGATTTGTGAAGGGACAGGCAGCTGAGGATGTGTATGGCCTGAGCTCCAGCCCTGGAGGGGAGGTGCTTTAGGGAACCAAGCATAAGCACGGTCCTGACTAAAACTCCATGGTCTGAGTTCCCCAGGACGCTGAGTGAGCCGGCTCCCAGGCCAGACTGTCCTGTCTGTGCAGAAACAGCCTGTGCTTGCTGGGAACCAGAGGAACAGCCAGAGGGTCCCAGCCAGAGCCCTGCATCTGAGGTCCCCTGGGGAGGGACGGGGCCCCAGAGCCGCTGAGTTGAGTACTCCTGGGTGCTGGAAGGCCCAGCCTGCCCCTTAAAGTTCATCCTCAAAACCAGCAACGACCCTCTCCTTGATGGAGCAGCCACGTCCAAGGCCTAGTGTTGGGGTCCAAAAAGCCCCCAAGTGTCCCTAGGAAAAAATGACTCTTCTATTCATTTCAAAAGGCAGCATATCTAGCTTAAATCTGTTAAATATTACAGGAGAAAAAAAAATCTAGTAAAACCAAATGATGCAGACATGGGACACTGAGTGAGAAAAAAATGATTATTAATGGAGAGAGAGACAGAGAGGAAAGAGGCTGGAGCATCTGAGAACCTTGGCCCCGTCTGGCTGGCCCTGTCCCGTTCACTCCAGCTCTGTCCTTCCTCTCGCCCCGGAAGCCCAGACCCAGCCAGGCCCTCTCCCTGACTACCGCTCTGAGGACACCAGGATCTTGATACTCACCCCAGGACCCCTGCGGCCCCCAAAGCTGACCCAGGCCCAGGGGAAGGAGGGCAGGCGAGGACAACGAGAGCAGACCCAGGGCCAGGACTGGGTAGGACACGGCTCCCACGGAGAAGGCACGGTCCACCTGCCCCAAGCAGGAAGTGGAAACGAGAAACCAAACAGGTGGTGTGGGGCAAAGTCTGCTGGGAAGGCCTGAAAAGGTGGCGTTCCCACATGCACACACCCAGACCTGCCCGTCAGGGGTCTGCCAGGGCCCCCGGACGCAGGAGGGAGGCCCTTCACCCGAGTAGTCCCCCACCGGCCCGTCCACAGAACCGGGCCTCCAGGGCGTGGCTGGTTGCTGCTGCCCAGCTCCCCGGGGCCACAGGCCGGGTCCGAGGCGGGGCTCAAGTCAATACAGAGGACGGGTGAGACAGCAGCGCACCGGCCCGGACCCCGTGGGGTCTGTGGTCTGCAGCCCCAGCTCACACCGGGCTGGGTGGGGGGCCAACGTCAGGTGGCTGACGGAGACTGGAAGTCGCCCGTGCATCGTGTCCTCCTGTGGGGTGGGAGCGGGTAAGAGCCCTCTTTCGGTCACTCTTGTCCTCAGCAGAATGAGCCCCGCTGGTGCCCGCCCCACAGGCCCTTCCAGGCCAAGGACTCCAGGGCAGACATGGGGGCACACTGAGTATGGCCAGGGCTCGGACACGTGTTCAGCAAGGACATCGAAGCCCAGAGAACACAAGCTACTTCTGGAGCTCACTCGGTCAGAGGGAGGTGGCCACGCCCAGGACAGCCGGGCCTGCCTGCCTGTTGAGGATGCCCTGGGGGCGAGGTCTCCTTCAGCTCTGCCTCCCACGAAGGAACCACGCGAAGGAACCACAAGCTGGCGCAGGCCCAGGGGGCTGGTGGCCAGGAGGGCGCGAGCCTCCTCTGGTGCGGGGGCCACGGCCCGTGCCCCACCGGCCCAGCCGTGTCCTGGAAGCCCGGCTGGTGTCTGGCCGCCTCTGCCAGGCTGCCTCTCCACCCGTGGCACCTCCAGATCCCGGAGCCCCTCCGTCCTCCACTCGACCCCAGAGAACTGGTCACCGCGAGGGGTCTTGCTCACACGTGAAGGGGCGTGGGGCAGCGAGGTCTTCCTCGGGCCTGTGTCGCGGCCCCCAGCCCTCCTTTGGAAGGTGAGGACGGCGACGCCACGGCGCTGGCCAGTCAGGGAAGCAGCGGGGGTGGGGAGAGAGGCCCGGCCGAGACCAGGGCTGACTGCGTCCAACCGGTCAGAGGCCCGGGGCCCCTGGGACGCCTCCTCCCACGTCAAGAGCAAACGACTGCATCTGGCACCTCCAAACGGAAGGGAGGCCGAGGCCGAGAGTCCCCCCGGACGCCCAGGCGGGGTAAGGCTCAGCAGGGACAGGGCGGACGACGTGGCCGGCACCACGGTGCTGCCCTGGGCTGCTCCCTCCTGCTCCTGTCACGGGGCGGGTGCCCACGGCCCCTCCACGACCCTCCAGGCTCCCACCACCACTGCGTCCTCAAGCAGCCTGCCCGCCTCACAGGCCAGCAGGGCCCCGAGGGAGCGCAGGGCCCGGGCCTTCCCCTGCTCCTCGGGGAGAGCGGACTCGGCCTGCGGCTCCCCGAGACGAGGCTCCGCAAACCGCTCAGTACTCACGTTTATTCATAAAGTTTCTTCCCCAAAACGTCTGCCGTGATAACTAGTTCTAAACAAGATTTGTCCCGACACGCTCTTGTCCCCCGTGAGGCCTCTCTCCGGAGCCGGGGACAGATGCCGCCGAGGGTCTCTGGGAGGCTCTCCGGCCTCAGCGCCATGGAACAAGGACGCCCGATGCAGCGGTTTTTGCTTTTCCGAGGCACCTGCTTCGCCCCACGGCCACCTCCCTGCAGGACCCGCGGGCACGTGCAGCCGTCCGACTCGGGGCTGTGAGCCACAGCATGGAGGCTGGTGGCACCGTGGGAAGGGGCCTCTCACCCCCCAGTCACCGGAGCCGACACGGGGGTCACCCAGTTAGGTTTTCATAACCGCCATGAAGGAGGCCTGCAGGACGAGAGACGGCGAGGTCTGGGCAGGGCCGCCCTCCTCCGAGCAGCACTGCCAGGGGCTGGGACTGCAGCCCCGGGCTCTCGGTTGCTGAGGGGCTCTGCCTGGTGGCCCCCATGTTCACACACCGGTGTGCCGGTGTCCCCGGGCACAGCCTGGCCTGCAGCCTGGCCTCTGGGAGGAAGCTGGGGTAATTCAGACCCCAGGGCGCCAGGCGGCCCAAGGCAGAGTAATGGGGTGGCCCTCTGCCCTAGGCCCCACACGTACCTCCTGGAGAAGCTGCCCCAGCCTTTCCTGGCTGTGAATGGAGCGCCTGCGGGAGAGAAGACACGGTCGGCCTCCTGGCCCCCAGCTCGGGAGCAGCCACGCTCCCCCCCAGACTCCCAGGCAAGGAGGGGTCCCAAGGCTCACGCCCTGCCCGCTGCTGCTCTGCGGGGACAGACAAGCGCTGGGGCAAGCAGGGCAGGCGGGAGAGAACAGGCAGGTGAATACTAAGACACCGAGGGCCACCCCCAGCCCCGGAGCCCCACCTGTCTATTCTGGTGGCGATGGTCACCGTGAAGGCCCCTTCTGTGTCTGGCAGGTAGGTGGAGGGCACAATCCTGTAGGTCCCCGCCGACAGGTGGCAGAGCCGGCTCACTTCCTGGGCGTAGCAGTGTGGCACACAGCTTAGCAGAGGGTCCTGGAGCAGCAGGCGGGACGCGCCCTGGCTCCCGCCATCCACCGGAACCTGGCGGAGGCGTGGGCTCAGACGGGGTCGGGGGGCGGGGCTGTCCGCTGGGCTGCCACGGCCACCAAGTCCTTCCCAGTCTCGGGACCGCACTCCCTTTCCGAGGCCGGGGTGTCCAGGGTGGGGAGGCGCCCGGTGCAGTCTGCCCGGATCTCACGGTGACGTCTCCCACGTCACACTCCCTTTTCCAGGGAGGAAGGGCCACCAAGCTGGAGAAGCTGGGCTCACACTCACCGAGGCCCCACCGCCCTTGTCAGGCGGGCGGCCCCATCAGGCGTGGGGGACCGCCACGACCACCACTGCCCAGGCCTCTGTCCTGAGGGTCGTCTGACCGGCTCCTGGCACCGGCACTTGTATCGAAGCTCCTAGGTGCCCCGGCTGGCAGCCCGGGGGCAGCGAAGCTCCAGAATGAGCCCTCAGCTCTTGGGGAGCCCAGTGTCCTCCCAAGGGTACAGAAGCTTCTCAACCAGAGAAATTCCCACCCTTCCTTCACATCATCTGCACCCCGGGTTCTGTGTGCCCACCCCACGACGGCGCCCGGGGCACGGCTCCCGGCTGCCCTCCTGGCCCAGGCCCTCCTCGGCACCCAGCATGGAGCGGGGCGCCCAGCAGGGGCACAAATGTGAGCCGGAGCCACTTCATCCCCGTGGAGTCTGGGCTTACGACCCCTGACCTCCGGCACCGCACTTGTCCCCCTTTCTCCAACTACAGGTCAGCTGGGCTTGTCCCGGCTGCGTTACAACACAGGGCGGGCAGACTGAGGCGGAGGGAGGTGTGGGGTGGCGTCTGTGACGTGCTGGCCCTACTCCGGCCTCAACGCAGCCTCCTCTCCTCCCGCGGGGGGACAGCTCTCTGCTCTGAGAATCACCTGGGCAACTGCGATCGGGGGCATCTGTCTGCCAGGCCCTCACGCCGGCTCTGTGGGCGGGTGGGCTCCCTTTCCTGTTCTTCCCCGCGAACCTGTGCCATGAACTGCGTCAGGGCTTCGGGGCGGCTCCTGGCGGACCGCCTTTCCTGGGGCATGCCGTCGGGTCTCCTGGGCGGGAGGCACGGTTCTAGGGAGCAGACCTGACCTCGTGACGCTTGTTCTGAGCCAGGGTGCTAAGCTGACCTATGACCCCAGTGATTTACAGACTTCACGAAACCCAGACACGGATCTCGTAGGGGACCAGCCAGCCTGGCTGTGCCCACGTGACCACGTCCGGGCCTCTCTGTCCGGCCTGGCCGCCTGTGTGGACCAGCCCCCCCGAGGGCCGCCCTGTGCCCGCCTACCCCCAGGGACAGGAAGGGCTTGCCTGGAAGACGTGGAAGCCGATGGGGTGGCACTCGCTGTCACGGCAGTGTTGGCGCAGAGTGATTCGGATGCAGCGGGGCCCTGCGCCCTCGGGGACCGAGAGGGGGAAGCAAGGGTTGGTGGGGTAGGAGGCGAAGTTCCTGCTGCCCCCCGCCGTCTGGCCGATTCTCCAACAGCCCCGCAGCTGCACGGTCTCCCACTCCCCTGCGGGCAGGGCCTCCCCGGAGGCAGGGCTCGCGGTCGCCGGCTTGATGGCACTGCCCGGGGGAGACGCACAGGAGGACCCGGCTGTCATGGGCCGCAGACGCACACGGACCGCCAGGAAGCTGCCCGGGCCGCTCCCCCTTCCTCCGCTGAGGCCCTCGAGGGAGCGCGGCCTGGAGACCCCACTTGCCCCTCTCACCTGAGGGAGACTCTCCCACTGGAAAAGACCCGGAGCAGAAACTGCCCCGGCACATCCTTCAGGAAGGTGCTGGGGACGGCCAGGTAGTAGCCGGGGCCGAGTTCACAGCGGAGGTGGACCTCCCGGTCGTAGGCGTGGCACACAGTGCCAGCCACGGGGGGCGTGGACAGGACCCTGGGCAGGCTGACCCGCCGCTTCTCCACCTGCAGAGAGGGGGCCCGCGTGCCAACGTCCCGAGACCGGCCTGCCGCCTTCACCCAGCACAAAGAAACCGCCCGGACCTGTGGGCCCCGCCCCAGCACGGCAGGGGACGGCTCAAAGCGCCCACCAACCCAGGGCTCTCACTCGGCCCCAGGGGTCAGTGGCCCTGTCCCAGATGTGAGCCTCCAAGCCCTCCCGCTCTGGGGAGAGCAGAGGGGGATAGAGACAGGGCTGTGCCCTGGTCCCTCCGGCCGGTTCCGCCCCCGGCTGCTTTTCTTTTCGTTTCCCTTTGTCTGACGGATGCCGGCTGGGTTAGGCGGGGCCGGGTCTGTGGGAGCGCCAGCTGGTGTATGACCCTGGGGTAGGCGGGGGACACCTGAGGCTCCTGGCGGTCACCGGTGTCACTCTTGTCCCAGCGCCCCTAGGCCCTGAGCAGGGAGCCGGGACCAAGGTAGAATTACCTTCCAGATATGCAGGCCCACGGCCTGGTAGTCCTTGCCCAGGAGGCTGGCCGGGGTCCATGAGGCACGGCCGTCCCTCAACGGTGCCCGAGCCCGGCCTGCCCAGTTTGCTGTGCGCACCCTGGGTCTCTGCAGGACGGTAACATACACCTCGCTCGGTTCCGAGACCCGCAGCCAGAATTTGGGGTTGCTGGGAAAGCCGCTGTTGTTCCGACAGCCTCCTGCAGACTGCCCCTTGACCCAGGCCCCGGGTAGCTCCTGAGTGTGGCACAGCTCCTTTTCTAGACGGAGAACCGAGCATCAGCTCCAGGAAAGGGCTCCCACGCCGCCTTTCCTGCCCCTCTCACCAACACCAGCCACGGCACCCTATAGGAGGGAGCCCCGTGTCTCCCAGCACCTCGAGCTGCCAGGGACAGGAGGAAGTGGAACCATCTCTCTGCACTGAAGGAAGTAGATTGGGGCCTGTAGCCAGGCTGGTGCCCAGGGGCCCCCAGAGGGACGCGGGCTCCGCTCAGCCCTGACTTCCGAAGGCAGAGCCCATGCGGCTTGCCGCCCCCCCACCCCCACCCCACCAGGCCTCCCCCAGGGTGAGCGTGCGGGCCTCCCCCAGGGTACGGGCTTCCCCCAGCGTGCGGGCCTCCCCTTACCTGAGTAGAGGCTCTGTAGGTGGCCAGCCTCCGTGATCGGGAAGCCCACGGTGACCTCATCAAACTCCTGGAGGAACTCCTCCTCTTCCACCCAGAACTCCCCTTCCTGCAGCTGGGACAGCAGTGTAGCCTCATCCGCCGGGTCCACCCGGCTCCACCCTTCGCCCCTGGAAGACACTGCACTTCAGAGGGGCCTCTCATCCGAGAGCGGACGACACTGACCGAGGAGCCCTGTGCCCTGCCAGCTCGGGTGGCTCCACGCTGGCCCTTCCGCAGGCGGTCACCTCTGTCCTTCCCCGAGGGCCCCCGTCTCTAGACACATCTCCCCAGAGCGGTGTCCTCGAGCAGGTGAACGAGAGATGTGCTTGATCGACTCGGGTGGAGCTGCCACCAGCCTGGGCTCGGGGGCAAGCGTCGGATCTGCTGACCGGCCACGGCCGGCCACGGGGAGCGGGTCCAGCACCCTCATTCAATCCAGGGTCCCAGCACCAGCGAAGGTCAGAAAGCTGAGCACTCACATGTCCCTGTCACCCGCAGCCCGACGGGGCACCTACCGTTCCGTGGGCACCCTCGAGACGGGACCCCAGGGTCTAGGGTTGCCTTGGTCCCGGCACCACGCACGACACCGGCCTCCTAAGGTTGTCTGGGGCTGAGCACTCAGGGGACTCAGGGGACCAGAGGTGGTGCCAGGAGGGCCTTGCTGGAGACCAACCGTGCACCATCCTGACCAGCTACGAACGGTCTGCCACGAGCCACGGTGGCACCAGAGCCCGGGACGCACACGGTTGTGACACGCACAGCTCTGAGTTGCCACTCGGGGCCCCACCCTCCCGGCCTGCCTGACGGCAGTCTAGTTCTGGCCTCGCCCATACTCACCCCTCTCTCCAGGGCCCCTGCCAGCACCGCCGGCCCCAGGGGTTCCGAATGCGCAGCAGCAGGATGGCCTGGCCAGTCCGCCCCCGGAGCTCTCGCAGATCCGACACAATGAAGGCATGAAACTCCCCCAACTCCCTGGCACCTGGGACAGACACAGCTGGGATGTGGGCAGGGAGTCCCCAAGCCGAGCAGACCCACGGGTCTGTCTCCTTCCCCGCGGGCTGCTCCAGCCCACCCTGCTGCGGCCACACCAGCACCCAGATCCCCCACGGACCAGTGGGGCTCCTTTCCCGACCCTGTGGACAAGCGAGCTTAGGAGCGGCCTTCGCCACGGCAGAGCCACGGCGAAGGACCCGGGTCTGGACTCTGGCTCCGCGGCCACAGGCCTGGCAGCTCATTCCCTTCTCGGTGGCTCGGTCCTTGCCTGGGCGGACGAGAGAGGATGGCCGGCCGGCCGGCCGGCCGACCGACAAGGGGCACAGGGCCCCTGGTGCCGCCACCAGCACCGTCAGCGGCAGGTCTGTGACCTTCCGGCGAGGCTGGCTCGGGCGGCATCGCACAGCAGGTACTGCTGGAGGAAACACGTGGTGTGGGGCGGGGGGACCGGAGGCTCCAGAGAGGAAACCACCCCATCTGCCCAGAGCCCTTGGGACAAACAGACATGCAAAAGGAGGGCCCGAAGAGTGAAGGACTCCAACCTGGGAAGGGGGGTTGCGGTCCAGAGAGGAGAAGAAACCCCAGGAATGTCTCGAAAAGCTTTATTTACGACGGCATTATAGCCTCCACTCTCGGGGTCTGCCTCAGTCCTCAGCCCTGAGACGCTCCGGGGGGATCCCGATGACCTCCCGCAGCCCCCTCTTTGCCTAGGGGCTTCTGCAAAGCCTGGAGCGCCAAGAACTGACCCCACCCACCCTGGGGGCAGCTGATGCCAAGACTCAGGGAAGGTTCTAACGCTGTGTCACGCACAGGCTTCCGCGGGCTTCCCTCGTTTCCCGCACGGGGGGGCAGACCCAGCCCTCACGCACAGGCCGGGCAACTGAATTGTCCACACGTGTCCATTTATTTCAATGTCCCTATTCTGGGGTCGTTATGATTTTCATAGCGAAGTTCATCCTGGATGCTCTCAAACACGAACACGTTCAGTAATGCCGTCTATAACGCGAGAAACCGAAAAGACCTTACAGGCCTGACGTTAAGGGAAAGAGTAACAAAACCACGGCAGATCTGCGAACGGAACTGACACTGACAGTCTACACGGCACCTGAGAAAATGGCATACGGTGCAAAATGCAAAACACACACGTGTTGGTGGGAAAGACCTACTAAAGTCCGCGAAAAACTCAAAGGAGCTCTGATTGCGTGTTGTTTTCCTTTCAACAAGCTTTCTCTGACGAGGGCGAGGACCGCCAAGGCGGAAGCCTCAGTGCTGACTCCGCCAGGTCGCCAGCCGGCCCCGGATGCTGCCGCCACCCATCTCCTACGAAGTCTCCACACGGCGGCCGCCCGCAGGGCTCCGGCCTCACCCTAGCGGTGAGTCGGGGCGCAAGGGACACCTCCCTCCAGAGAAGGACGGGTGGCGGGGACAGTCACACACCAGACACCAGCTTTCAAGGACAGACGTCTTGCTTTCCACTCGGCCCTGACGGGGCCGCAAGAAGAAGACGCACGTGTGTGCGGGCCTCTCGCGCTGCCCCCCACCCCCACCCCCCCGCTTGCGTCTCACCTGCTCTGGGACTGAGCACCGAGCAGCTTATCAGGCACCGGTCCTTGAGGCTGAGTAGCTGCCGACAAGTCCTGTGCTCTGAGCCGCCAGGCCTGTCCCGTCGGCCGCCGGTCCTCGCCAGGTCCTTCAAGCTCCACCTTTCCGCCAGGCCACCAGTGAGGTCCACCAGGGCATCCGCCACCTGCCCGGCCCACAGGTGCTCATAGGACCCATAGACCCTGGGGAGACAGCCGCAGCCAGTGAGCCTCTGGCCCGGGTACCCTGCCCCTCCCATCCCCACACCCAACACCCCCAGATCACCTCGCCCACCACTTCAATTGCTTCTCTTTACTCCTGCCTCATTCTCATCAAGTCCAGGCATCACCTGACCCTCAAAGGCTGCAACGCGCAGCGGCCCAGCAATGCCCTGCCGCCTCCCGGGCAGACATCAGCACGAGGCGGTGCGGGGCGCAAGCCTGTCAACACCCGCTCCTTGCCTCTCGAGATCAAACCCCACACTGGCCAGGGGATGCAGGGACTCACTCGCACCAATATCACTGCAGGCCTTCCTCGCTCCCTTACGGCTAAGGCCTATCGGTGCAGCCTCTTTGGGCAAGCTGATATGTGCATCCTAAGAGGAGGCTTCTTCGATTCAGACCCCGGGTGAGGGTCGTGGTCTCAGGCAGGACCAGGCTAAACAAGCATTGCGACCTGGGTGGCCTCCCACCTCCCACCATTTCCAGGGGAGGGAAACGCACACCCTCTCCCTCTGGAGGCGATGCCTTCATGCCCGACTTCGAGATGAGTGCGGAGAAAGGGGGAGCGGGCCGGGGATGGGGCAAACCACGGGCCGAGTCTCAGAGTTTCTGTCTCTGGACAAGTCAGTCCCCACGCCGGCCTGGCTGTCAGGTCCCTGGAACGGAGGAGGACACTGCAGCCCAGGGAGAGCGGGGGCGTGCTTCCCGGGGGCGGAATCAGGCCGCTGTGGCTCCCTGCCCACCCCGACCCTCCAGCCTCCGGCACGCGTACTTGGCGTAGACCTTCTCCAGTAAGGGAAGCCAGAACACATCCTCTCTCTGGCACCGGGAGAAGCAGAGTCTCCCTGCAAGACAAGGCAGACGGTCATCTATGGTCACCTCCACCCAGCGTCCAAACCGCCAAACTCGACAGGTAAAGGAGCCGCGGTACGTTGGGTCGAGCCAGCTCGGCTGTCCTGGAGGAATGACCTACCGTGCACAGGGAAAGGCAAAAAGAGACCGTGAGAGGCAACGCACGCAGCGCCCTCCAAGCACCTTCATGAGAGCCGTTCCAGGGGACCCTGCCGGGCTGCGGAAACCTAATCACCCCACGGAAAGCTAACCGACTTTTCAATGTACGTATCTCGGGGCCACACTGAGGGAGCCGAGTGTCTCCAGAAGCTTAAAGCCAACCATTATGTCCTATTGTCCCAAATAAGCACTCGACCTGAATCCAAAACAAACGTGACTTTTACAGGCACGAGTGACCCAATTTTCAGTACAGCCGGTGGCAGACGGCAGGTCACCGTGGGCACAGCAACCCCCCCGCTGGAGGCTGGTGCCTCGGGATCCGGGCCAGCCCGTCCACTGCTGGCTCTGGTGCTGGGACCCCACAGGTGTGGGCTTTGCCCCGGACACACTTGTCTGGTTCTGGCTCTGCCCCTCAGCGGCCACAAACACGAAAGCAGTGGTTTTCGCGCTCTCACTTATGAACCGGGGTCAAAGCCAGAGAGGCCCGGAGAACAAATGCCAGCAACTGTGGTGTGCTTAGCAAGGCCTGGGGACCCAGGAGGAGCTCTGGATGGGTCACCACTGTCAGCCTTGCTGCATTAATCAGTAGCATTCTAGCGACGAGCCACACAAAGAGCTGTGGTGCTCCTGGGGGAGCACTCCGAGCAGCCCTCCTACACCTGTGCTAGCCGCCCAGCCTCGGAAACCATTTTAATCGCCTTTTGCCAATTTACATTCAAAGCTTGTTTAAACAACAACAACAACAACCAGCTAGGAAAACTTACTCCAAACCCGGGGCATTCCTACTCTGGGCTGGCCTGCTCATCTGCGCATCCCTCCAAGGGTGTCAGAGGGCAGAGCAGGGCAGAAAGCACCGGGGAGCCCTGGTGAGAGGGGGACACGGTGTCTGTGCTTTGGAGCCCCTGGGGCCTGTGAGCAGAGCCCTCCCTTTCCACCAGCCATGCTGGGCGACCTCAGCAGAGCCCCGTAGAACAGGAGGTTCGGCTGCCTTGCCTCCCGCTTCCTTCCTGTGCGCAGCAGACAGGAAGACAGAGCAGAAGAGAAACACGCTCGGACGCAGGTACCTGGTCCAGGAGGCGCCGGCTCTTCTGCAGGGCAGCACAGGCGCACAGGAGCCAGCAGTCTCCCAGCAGCCCTTGCTTCACCTGTCCTTCCTGTGGGTTATCTGCAAACAGCCGGGGTGTGGCACAGATCTCCTGAAATAAAGAGTTCACCTCGTCTGAAGGCTAGTCTTTAAAACGAAGAACACGGGATCTAGGCGACAGGCGCTGGGGAGGAGCTTTTCTGGTCATCCGCATTGCCCAAGAGGGGAGGGGAAGCAGCTGGCCTCCGCGGCCTCCATCTGTCAGCCCTCCTGGCTTCACATCATCCCATCTGGCTTAGGTTCTAGGGTCCTCTTCTCTGTCTACCTTTGTTAAGTGGCAAAACCCCAGCTCGGGATGGATCCCACGTCCCCCTTCTCCAAACAGCTAACTGTTGGCCTAGAAAATGGTTTCACTTAAGTCCACACTGGCAGATCGCAAATGGGTCCTCCATACTGCTGGAAACCGAAACCCTTCTCTCCAAGGCTTAATTGCCCACTCCCCAGACTACTTTATTCCTTCTTCTCTACACTTCTACACTGCCCCCCTCTTGCCTGCGCCCCTCTGAGCTGATGACCTTGCCAGAAGCTTCATCAGAAGCAACCTGACCTGACCCCCTCTTGTCCTCGGAGCCTGGGTTCCTCCCATGACCCCCCCCCTTTCACCCCTACAGGCAGAATCCCACCAGCAGAAGACGGAGAGAGAGAACCCCCATCCTCTCTAACAGACCATCCCCCCTGCATTAGCTCCCCTTGAGGCTTCCCTTCACTGGCAGACTTCTTGAAACAGCTGCTCATTACTTCCTCCTCCCTCAGCATAGGCCCCTCTAGCCTCTGAGCCGGTCACCTCTGTGTGGTCAAATCCAGCAGGCATCTCTCTGTTCTCATCTTTCCTGGCACCTGCAGGCATCAGAACAGTGGCTGAGCCCCTGCACTTCCCCACAGTCCCCTCTTGGCTCCCAGGGTTCCACGTGTCCCCGCTTGTCCTTTTCCCTCACTGCCGGCTGCTTCTCGCGGCTACCTGCCAGGGCACCTGCTTGGACACCCTCGGAAGTGTGAGGGTCCCTCAGGGCTCAGTTCCAAGCCCTCTCTTCTTCTCCAGCCCCACTTTCTCCTGAGACACTCTTCAGGGCCCTGAGCCCTGGGACAGTGCCCATTCCCGGAGGGAACCTCTAGCCCAGAACTTCTTGCGTGCCCGACTCTCATGCCCACCTGCCTCTGACAGCTCTGTTTGCGCCCGAGAGAGCAAAACCCAACCCGAGAGTTCCATCCCTAGCTCTCCCCCACCTCCCCGTGTCGCCTAGCACATCACCCAGGTGCTCAGTCTCGAAGTCTAGAAGTCATTCCTGAGCTTGGCTTCATCCTCACCCTCCACTTCCGGTTGGTCAGTGAAACCTGTTAATCCCCCTCCAAAGTACTTCTCAAACCCACCCACTCTGAAGCCATCCTAGGGGTGGCCATGCTACCAGGAGCATCACTACTCAGATGGCCACCTGCTTGCTTGCCGGGTCAATCCACCGCCCAGCCAGCAGTAAAAGTGAGCTTCTTCAAACATAAACCCACTCAAATCGCTCCTCTGCTAAAAACCCCAATGGCCTTCCAAGGTGCCTAGAATCCATTTTTAACCCGAATTCCACTGGCATGGCCTGTAAGGCTCTTCATGCTTTGGCCCTCCCGTCCTTCCACACCAAACGGGCACTTTCCGTGTTGCCCAAATGCCTCAGTCGCCAGACCCAAGCTGCTCTGGCTTTGAGGGCTGCTGGCCATGCAGGCTGTGTCCGTGCAGACGGGGGAGGGTCGTACCTGAGAAGTCTTACTGGGCAGATACACTGTTTCTAAGGATTATCAACAGAGCACCGGGCCGGAGCATCCCCGCAAATTGCCACCTTAAAGCGTTTACATCTGAAAATGCAGGTGCACGAAGCCCTAAACAACTTTGCTTCGTAGGCTCAGTCTGGCCCTTCCAGAAGACCACAGGCGTAGCAGATACCAGCAAACACAAGTAACGGGGCAGGCCCGCTGGCGGCCAGGAGGGCCGTGCACACCAGAAGCTAAGTGCGGTCAGGCGCCCGTCGGGGCAGAAGCGGGGCTGGGTTTGTGGGCCCTGTCGCCGGGCCCCGAGCCTCCTCCGGAACCAAGTTCCCACAGGCGCGGGCCAGGCGCTGGTCCTCCCGCACAGCCGGGACGGGACGGGCCTGGCACGGAGCTACGAGGGGCTCCCTCCCGACGGACCACCCTCCCCGTTTCTGGGACAGACGCGGCAGACGCGGCCACCCCTCCCGCCGCGCACGGCGCTGGAGGCAGCGCCCGGGGCCCGGCCCTCGGCTCGAGAGCGGCGCCAGGGGCCGCACCTGGGGCCTCCTCCACGTGATGTCCTCCCGGAACTGGGCCAGCGGCGTGGAGAAGCTGGAAAACAGTGAGGAGTCCGAGGCGGGGAAGTCGGCGTCTCGGAACAGCTCCCTGGCCGGCGCCCGCATCCTGGGCGCTCGGAGCTCCCATTGACAGCCCGGAAGGTGGGCGAGGCCCGGCGCGCGCCCGTCCGGTCGCCGCGGTAACCGCCGGGCCACGTGACACAGCGGCCCAATCGCACTCGAGCGGCGGAAGTCCAAACGGATTCCCAGTATCCCACCCTCGGGGGCGTGGCTCCCGAGCTCGACTCTCGCGAGACCGTGCCATCGCCGTGCGGCACTTTTCTTTCCCCGGGAGGTGTGTGCGAACTCGCCCGGCGGAGACTCACGGGAGGCTGACGGGCTTCGTGTCCTCTGGCCGGTGCAGCTCGGGCTGGGGCGTCGGGGCCGCTTGGACTCGCGGGCGTTCGGGGCTTAAGGGACCGGAGAGGCCTCTTGGGCCGAGGCCCGGGCCACGGACTACAGATCCCAGAATGCAGCACCGCCTCCCAGAATGCGCCGCTCGTCCCGGCGCTCGGCGGCAGGTCGGGCCGCCTGTTGGCGGAAGGATCCGGGAAGCGAGCGCCGCGGCTCGCTTGGGAAGGCAGCGGTGGGCCGTGGTGGTGTGCTCCCGGGGCCGAGCCGGCCCGTGGAGCGGGGGGACGGGGGTCCTCCGGGCCTAGGAGGCCGTCTCGAGGCCGTCTGGGATCGGACGCGCTGGATCCTGAGCGGGACAGGGGATGGGACTGCGGCAGATGACCGGGCATCTGGTCCTGGTGGGCTGGACAGTGAGTGACCTGCTGGACGTGCGGTTATAGCTCCTGGCCGCTCGGTGCTGCGGGGAGGCGAGGACGCGATTTAGGGACCTGCCTAAGCATTCACCTTTGCTGCAGGTGCCTGTACTTCCCCATTCCCGGGAAGGAGGGAGAGCGGCCAGAGGCTTGTTGTCTGCCTGCCCCTCCAAGCCTGCTTCACTGTGCCTGGCGCCTTCACAGAGGGTCGGGCAGGGGAGGAGAAGGCGGCCTGAGCCCTTCTCGTGGCAGCTCTGTGCCACCTCCTAGGGTTAGTCAGATCTTGCATTCCAGACTTTTACCCAGCCCCCTGGACATGAACGGTGGTCAGATTGAAGCCCTTCTGCAGACCTGGAAAGTCCCTACTGCCAGACAACAAACCGAACCTGGTCCCGGAGCCTCTGCCCCAGGTTCCTCTGACAGCTGCAGCAACTCCCTCTGAGAGGCCAAGAAGGGCCTGCATGAGTGGCAGCTGCTGGTGGTAGTGTGACATTGTGTTAGCCCTACCCCCCAGGCTATTTGGGGGGGCCTCGGATATTCCTGTTGCGGTTCTAGAAGAAAACTACATAGCCCGACACCTGCCTCTGGGATGCTAGGACCTATGGCATGACCATTCAGCATCCCCGTGGCAGTAACTCCCCCAGAAGATGCTAATGACTCCTTGGCAGGCTGGTGGCTGCCGTAGCTGGAGGGAATCCGTAAAGGCCCCGGGCTCTGCTTCTTGTAGGGATCCTGAAGGAGTAAGAGACAGAGTTCCTACCTGCCCTAGGGTGCCGGACAACTCCTCTCCCCAGGTAACACATGGGGGTGGTTAGCGGCAGAACCGAGGCCAGCCCAGGATGTGGACTCTACGTAGCGGCCTTTGCTGTGTCACTCACCCTGGCTCGTGAGGCCTGGAGAGCAGGCGGCCTCCTACAGATGTGTCATCGTCCAGGGGTGAGCCTGTGCCCAGAGAAGTGGCCCGGAGACAGGTGGTGCTGGGTAGGCATTAGCCCAGGCCCGGAGTGACAGGTGAGTGGCCAGTACCGAGATGGTCTGAGGCCTGCCTGCCGCGGCTCCTACACCACCGTTACCCCGTGTGTCCCGTGTTCCCCTCTGCCGCTTGGGCCCACCCGCAGCCCTGTGCAGGGTGGGGCCTGTGGCTCCTGGAGTATTAATAGGAGTTGGAGGCAGCCTGAGGGGTGTGACCAGAAGGTGTTCTGGAGGCAGCTAGTTCATGACCCCCAGTTCCCACAACCACAGGCCCTACGACAGACAGTTAGTTATTTGAAGTGTGGGCCTCGGGGTTGTCACTGTCAGGTGGGAATGCCACCCTATGTCACAGTGCTGTTTGGAGGTTACAGGAGAATGAAGGTAAAGGTCCCCCAGCCGTCAGGCAGGACCAGCCTCCCCGCTGACCACCTCCCAGCCCGTGGACGGCGCACGTCTAGCCATTTCCTTTCCCAAGCCTGTGGGTGTTCACGGGTTCTGTGGAACCTGAAACCTGCCTGCTCCCCTCCACCCTCCCCGGGTTATCACTGCTCTGGACTGTTTGTGCTCCGTGGCTTTGCTCACACTTGTGCCTGGATGACCGTCCTTGTTTTTCAAGGGACGTTCCCTGGCTTCGCAGCTGGGGTCGGGGGTTGTCTCTTCGAACCCCCGCAGCTCTTCTGGCCAGCGGGCAACAACCAGGCACTGCATTCTCGTGTGGACACAGAGATGAAAACCAGTGTCCTGCCCACACTTCACCCAGGGCGGGGGAGGGCAGGCCAAGGTGTCCCAGGGGAAGGGACAGCTGGTGACAGCTGGGCCGAGGCTGCAGCCCTGGGCTGGCAACGCGCCACATCCCGTCAGGATCCACCGTGTGGCTGACCCTGCCTCACCAGCAGGAGGCCAGCTCACTTGCTGTTGAAGTCATCCGGGGAGCCTGGACCCCTCCCTGGCTCAGGGTCAGAAGTTAGAAAGGGGTGTGCGCCCCAACTCAGGGCGACGGGACATGGGGAACAGCCCTGTGGGGGGACGCTGGAGCTGTCTCCAAGCTTCCCAAGGGCACACGATGGCATGTTCTCCTGTAACCCGCCTTGGATGCCCGAGTGTGGGAATGTGGGAACAGAAACTGCTATGGCCAGCTGGTGACCACAAGGGACAAGCCGGAAGACAAAGGCCAGCGTTACGGAGACTCCAGAGCAGAAGGATGAAGGACCTGGTGACGTCCCTGAGCTCCTGAACTTGTTGGTGCTAGAATGGTCCACTTTGGGATTTCTGGTCCTAGGTTGTAAATGCAGTTTTATTGTTTGAGTAAATTTTGAATCGGATCTTTTGTTGAAGCATAACTGACCCTGTGCAGAGACCTCTGTTAATTATCCACTGCCGTGTGTCCGATGGCCCCCAAAACTTAGGAACTTAAAACGATATGTATTATGTCACGGTTTCTGTGGATTAGGAATGCGGCAGCCGCTCCCGTGGGTGGTTCTGGCTGACGGTCTCTGAGGAGATAGCGGTCAAAATATTGGCCAGAACCGAAGTCCTCTGCAGGTTGGCTGGGCCTGGAGGCCTCAGTTCCTCGTGTGGACCTTCACGAAGCTACTTGGGTGTCCTCACATCATGGCGGCTGGGTTCTCCCAGAGCAAGCGACCCAAGGGAAAGGAGGGCGGAAGCTGCGGGGTTTCACGACCCAGCTCAGGTGTCCTGCTCCATCGCTCCCACAACACTCCTTTCGCTGGGAGCGAGTCACCCGGTGCAGCCCATACACCAGGGAAGGAGTGTCAGAGAGTCTGCGGACGAGCGTTAAGCCCCCCGAGGCGAGGGGTGAGATGAGAGTGGGGCGTGCGTGGGAAACGGATGAGCAGTTGGGGAGCCCGGGCCCTGGCGTGGTCCACAGGCACTTTAAGGGATCGTGCCCTGTGCAGTGGGCTCAGGAGGAGGTCCTCGAGGCTAGGGTGGGAGAGTGAGCCTGAGGCCCAGGGTTTGAACCAGCGATGGAGGAGATTTAGTTTCTTTGAAGGTGCTCGGTGACTAGTCACATGAGTCAGAAAGAGGGAGGGTGCCCCAGGCCCTGTGGAATCGGAGGGACTAGCTTCATGCCCTGCCGGTTTAGGAAGCTCCTGGAACTCCCAGCAAAAGAACAGTCTTTGTTCAGGGACCGGCCTTGACGCGGACTTGGGCCAGGCACGTTCTCAGTTACACTGGCGGGTCTGAATGGCAGGGCAGTTTCTGGCCCACAGAACTGTGGGCCCTGTTTCCCACCCCCAGCAGCCAGAGAGGGGCCTAAGGTCCTGATCCTGTGGGCAAGTCTTTCTCTCCGGGAGTCTCCAAATGAGGGCGGGCGTAGGGGCGAGGTCCCCCAGCCTGCAGGGGCCGCCTCCACCGTGCTTGTCCCAGAGCCAACTGCCCTCAGAACACTGCGGGATGGCAGGGGCCCGGGCCACCATCCCAGCAGGTCCAGGGGCCCAGAGCCTGGACCCCTCTGGAGTCACCTGGGCAAGGATTCTCCTGGCTGCTCTTGGCCACAAACCCTGTGGTACAGAGGGCCCGGGGTGGTTGTGGGGATTCGGTGAGGAAACGCAAAGTGCACGGCTGGTTCCGGGTTAAGGGGGGTGGTCAGTGAGGGTCACGGCCCCGGGCTGTGGGGGTGGTCAGCGGGGGCCACAAATACGGGCTGCTTCTTTGAGCACGTCCAGGGTGGCGTGGGCGTTGGCCCCTAGAAGCCCAAGTCTCTCCCGTTCCCCGGCCCGAAGGTTCCAGCGGAAGGAACCTTCCCAGGCCAGGCTGGAACAGGGCCGCTCTGCCTTGCCCGGCTCGCGGTCAGTTCTCCAAGAGGAGTGGGTTCCGCCTCTAAGGGCTCGAAGGGTCCAACTCCTTTGAGACACTCTGTGTTGAGCTTGCGTGGTCCTCGCACATCCCAAAGGGAGGAGGCGACAGCCCAGGGGTGCATTGCTATAGTGGGGACACCGCCAGCACCCCAGACCAGGCCGACCTTGCCCACTGCGCTCTCTGCGACGGAGGGATGGATTCTTTTCAGGTGATGTTTTAGATAACATTTCTAAAGTAATAATACAAGCTCCTAATAGGACCCTCCCCCCCCCCCAACCTATTGCTCCCAAGTGGCCCTAGGGGTCATGTGCATGATGATCATTTCCACAGTTGATGCTGGTTCTCCGAGGGGAGCCCACCTCTGGCCCTGGCTGTTCTGCGCATCCCGGGTCCTCACCCTCCTACCTGGGGAGCCTGGCTGCTCCCTTGTCTGTCCCAAAAATGCAGCTGTTGCCCAGCGTTCTGCCCCCAGCCCTGTGTGGTCACTACTGCCACTTGCCACCCCCCCTTCCGTGCACGTGGTGGCAGTGGCCAGTGTGAGCCCCTCCCCAGCTCTCCCGTATCTCTGGCAAGGTGCCTGGAGTGCTCCAGATGTCCTCTCCCTCGTCAGCATGGGTGGGTCCCTGAGGAGTGATGGTGACGGGAAGGCCACCCAACTGCCAGCCTGTAGCTGAATGAGAAACACGCCTTGTTGAAAACGTTGGTATTTCAGAGGTGTTTGTTGCTGGAGTGTGACTTAGCTTGTGGCCTAGAAACCAGCCCCTAGAAGAGGGTGCCATTCTATCAGAACACAGGACACGTGTGCCGTGGGCGTGGGGCCGGTGGAGCCGCTCCGGAAGTGGAAGCGTTGGCAGGTGGGGTTCCGTGGTGGCTGGCACAACACGGTCAGCACCCGGCCGGGGTGACTCACAAGGCAGGTGGTGTGTGATGTGCTCGAGAGCCTGGTGGGAGAGTGGCAGCATGTGTTGGTCACAGGCAGCGTTGGGCAAGAGACTACAAGGAGGAGATGGGCCAAGAAAGTGTTGCCCGGGCTGCGAGCTGGGAGGGAAAGGAATGTTGAAAGGCCAGGAACGCAGGGCCTCACGGGGCCGGGAGTGCTCCGGCTCGCCCCAGAGGGTCGCTCAGAGCCAGGACTGTGACAAGGACTGTGACAAGGACATTATCAAGGAGATGGGCGTCATCCTGCTAGCTGTGACAGCTGGGAGTTGCTTCTGAGCTTTGCAAAGTCAGGAGAGAGCGGGCAGGTGGAGCGGCAGGCAGGGAGCAAAGTGCACCCGGCAGCATCCGGGAAGGCACCGTGGCCGTGGAGCTGCGGGCAAGTCCGCGGCAAGACCGGCATCGTGAGAGCGCCGAACTGCCAATGAGACCAAGAGCCCGGGACTGAAAAGGGTGTGACTAGAGACTTGAAATTAACCTCCCCTCTTGCAGGGAAGAGGCCAAGAGAGCGGCTCAGCCCCAACAGGGCTTCTCGTTGGCACCTGGTTTGGGAAGAGAACGGATCCTCCTGAGGGGCCACGGAGCCCAGGACGAGGCCTCTTGCAGGGCACCAGGATTGCTGTGGGGCGGGGGCTGCCGGACGCCTCCTGTGTTCTCCCTGTCCGTCCCCCGCAGGGTGGGTGACCAGCCTTCCGGTTCCCAGGTTTCTGGGCTGAGTGGAACCCCACTCAGCCCTGATGCACAAACCCACGCTCACGGAGACCACCCGAGATGCTGGGTGCGTGGGGACCAGGCCGTCCCCCGGGGCAGAGGGGTCTAGAGAGCAGAAAAGTCCACGGGATACTGGTGACCTGGCGGCTGGGCGAGACGCTGCAGTCCTCTCAAGTCCCAGCCCCCTGTGCAGAGTGCGGCTCTGTGCCCGGGGCTGGCCTGTGGCCCAGGTGACGTGTCCTTTCTGGGCCTGGCGTGAGGCTCTGCAGGAGACTGAGCCCGTGGGCGATCGTAAGCAGAACCCGGCTCAGCCCTTGGCCTCAGCGGGTGCGTCACACCCCCCTTCCACCGCTCAGCCAGTCGCCCTCCGTGGCGGACACCCAAGTGGAGTCCCCGACCTCCTTCTTCTCTGAGCCCCACTCACACCTGTAGCGTCTGCCACGGTGGTGCCGGTGGCTGTTGGCCCTTGGCCATCCGAGATCAAACTTGCCCCCACCATGCACCCCTGCCTTTACTCCAGCTAGGGATGGGGGCCGCCCCTGAGAAAGGCCCAGAGGGAGGGTGGTGACAAGCGGGCTCCTCCGCTTTGGTGTTCGAGGGCCTGGGCGGGGAGGGCGGGGCTGGCCTGCTGCTGGTCCTCAGAACCCCAGGCTGCAGGGCAGGATCCGGGGCCTCTGAGGGCAGAGCCAGGAGTGGCTGGAGTGCAAAGGAAGCCCCTTCCGCCCCATCAGCAGCCCCCTGCCCGAGCACAGGCCAGGGTGGCCAGGTGCACGCGGAAGACGAGCTGGGACGAACAGGCCGGGGGGCTGTTTGCAGAGTGGAGGTTTAATGGGACGATCACGGTGACCCGGCTGCAGGGCCCCCAGGCCTCTCCCTCACGGTGGGAAAGAGTACCAGCACCAGCACCACCTGCCCTCTTCCCTGTGGGGTGTTACAGCCGCGAGACAGACTGTCCTGGGGCCCGGGACCCCGTGTTCCCTGAGGGGCTAAGGCTTTCTGGGGACCCCTTCCCAGGGAGGTCCACCCTCTCCTCAGTGTCCCCTGGCCTTACACTAAGGGCATGTCTGTGTCCTTGTCCTCTGCCAGGGGCCGGCTGAGGCTGCCGACCCCAGCAGCGGGGTGCGGGACTCCGTGGGCAGGAGGCCCGCCGTGAGGACGGCGCGGCCCGGGCTTCCCGGCGGACGTAAGGCACAGTGTGGCAGTCGCCGTGGGACTGCGGGGCTGTCACCCCGGGGGCAGTGCCCGGCGGTCAGTGTTGAGACAGGCATGGCGTGTGCTGGCCTCTCCGGGCCTGCAGTGCAAGAGAGCTGGGGGACCAGGTCCACGGGCCTCGCCGGCCGTGAGGAGGTCCCTGGCAGAGCCCGCAGGAGGGAGCTCACGGCCAGAGGCGAGGCACAGTCACGGCGGGCCCGGGGCTACAGAAGGCACAATCGTGGTGTCTGGGAGGTCAGGGCTAGGCAGACACGTTGACGTCCCTGAGAGAAATGGCGGCACCGGGGGCCTCGTCCCCGAGCAGCAGGGCCGGTGCTTCTGGGTCCACCTCCGAGTCTGCTCCGGCACCGCCTTGTTCCGCGCTGGGCTCGGCGCCAGGGCCCAGGCCCTGGGACAGGATCTGCTGGATGGTCCTGCGCAGGTTGGGGTGAAGCCGGCCCTGGGTCTGGTAGAACACCTCCAGGGCGAAGGACTTGAGGGCGCCGGTGCAGAGGTCCTCGTACAGCGGGATGGTGTACATGCGGGACATCTGGGGAGGTCGGCACACTGTGGCCCCGGGCCTTCCCTGGCCCAGCCTGCCAGCCCAGCCACCCCGGCCTGCGGTCACACTGCCGGAGGCCTCTCAGCCCCCACCGCTGCGGGCCTTCCGCAGAGGCCTCGTCTCCAGGGAGCTTGGGTTCAGGGGCAGTGAAGGGGGACAGGTGTGCGGGGCGGGGAGGCTGGAGCCCGGGACCCTCGGATACCCGTGGGGCCACAGTCCGGGGGCTGGACTGCCCACGGGCGCAGAACCCGGTATGCCTAGACCTCCAGACCCTACCCTCGGCTTTGACCTCTGGAGGACATGGCCTCCCCTCCCATCTGGTGTGTGTCCCCAGTGCCAACCCAGACGCCGCGTGTCTCCCACCTCCTCCCGGACACCATCCATCATCCTCCCGGATGCCCGGCCTGCTGGGTGAAGCCGTGGGGGCGGGGCCTGGTGCGGGAGGCCATACCTGGCTCTCGAGGAACCGCCGGACCCGGTGGAGGTCGGGGTAGTAGTCGTTGCGGACGACGATCTGCAGCCAGCGGATACGGATCTCGGCGTTCATGGAGTCCAGCAGGGACGAGTAGCACTTGGACAGGCGCATCACCACCTCTGCCGGGCCACACGCAGGTCAGGGCCGGGCAGGCACACTCCGCCCCAGCCACCCTGGCAGCCGCAGGACCTACCCTGGGGCAGCGGGGACCCATCCAGGAGCCGGTCCAGGAAGAGCGCTGTCTGGAAGGTCCTCCACTTGGAGATGTCGATGGCACTGGCAGAGGCGGCCGCCTGGTCCAGAGGCTCCGCGGTCCACAGCTGGAAGAGGGCCTCCACGGGCCGGGTCAGGCTGGAGCCCTGGGACAGGTCCGGCTCGGCCAGTGGGGGGCCCGTGGCGTTGAGCCAGCGCTCGAACTCCAGCCCTGCCGGAGAGATGCCGTCCTGGGGTCCCCACCCGAAGCCAGCTTGCCCCGGCGACCCTGGACTCTCAGAGCGTCCCCGGGTGTGACTGTCCCGGGGCCTGGGAGCCCCAGGGCAGGGGCAGTTAGGGGAGGCCGGGGTCCGCTCTGGCGCCTGCCTCCTGGAGCTGCAGGAAGGGCTTCTGTGAAGCAGCGCAGGGAGGCCTGAAGACTGAAGCTGGTGGCTGAGGGCCCCTACACCGCCGTGCTTCTCATGGGTACAAAGCAGCGAGGCACTTTAAACCCAACCTCAGTGCCTGGGGTGTGGGGGGGGGGGTGCGGGTGCACCGAAGGGCCTCAGGGAGGGGCGGAGGAGCAGGGGGTGGGGCGGCGACCTGCTTTAAAGCCTGGGGCAGCTGGGGGGGGGGGGCACACGTGCTGCTGTTCCCCACCCCCAAAGGCCCTCGGTGCTTTTATTAATCCTTCCGAAACCAAGCCACGCTGCCCACACCTCCCAGCCACGCTTCATTGCTCTCTAGCAAATCTTGGCTCTCCCTAGACGTCCGACACCTCCAGTCTCTCCTTTGGCCCCAAGCCCTCGGAGCCCCAGAGACACCTCTGTGGGTAAGGCACAGGTGGGCCAGCTGGCCTCAGGCAGCTCTGAGGCAAACCTCCCTCTGCGCAGCCAATCATGCCCCAGGCCTTTTGCGCAAGGTGCCTGCTTTTCAGCCTGCTTGACCTAAGGGCTACCTCCTCAGGGAAGCCTCCTGGGCCCCACGAGGCTGGGAAACACACTGTCCTCTCTGCAGCCACGGGGTCCCAACCTGAGGACCGTGCCATCCAGCCAGGGTTGGCTGACGGGGGGGCGGACGAACCCCAGGGGGGGCCTTTCTCCAGGCAGGAGCGGCATCCTTTGCAGCAGAGCCTCCCCTCCCCCGCCCCGGCTCACACCCGCTGCGCCCCTGGTGGGCTGAAGGCCAGCCGGACGCGGACATGTGGCCGGCGGTGGCCTCACCTGCCCGGCAGTCCACACTTTGCTCCTTCAGCTCTGGGAAGAAGCTCAGGAAGGAGTCCAGCAGGTCCTGGGCCACCACGCTGGTGAACTTGTACTTCTCCACGTAGGCCTGCGCAGGTGGGGCAGGGCTCAGGAAGGCTGCGGGCGGGGCGCACCGGCCTCCACCAACGCAGGGGTGGGCGCAGAGGCACCCGTGTGGCCACGTGGACCTTGCCGAGTGGCCGAGACCGGGAGGAGCCGGAGGGAGGAGGCGGTGCCCTGCACCGCTGCCGTCAGGCCCCCCCTTGACTCCACGCCGCCCTCCAGGACAGAAAGCGGCCCCGGGAGCTGGGGAGGGGCTCAGGGCGGGTGGAGGGCAGGGCCTGTCCCGGGGAGAGGGCTGCTCACTCGGAGAAAGTCGTCAAAGCGCTGGGGGTCTCCACACAGCTGGGACAGGTAGTACACGAAGCAGTAGCCCTTCTCGTACGTAAACAGGTTCATCAGGTGGCTGGGATTCACTCCTGCAAGGGGAAGAGCCCTGGCTCTGGGCGGCGTCCCGGCCCTCCTACGTCTGGCGGGAAAGGGGGCCGGGGTGGTCGGGCGCTGCGGAGCAGGAAGGGCTCACAGCTCCTGTCCCTCGCGTCCCCAGAGCCCTGGGCGCTCGCCGATGGGGCCTGCCCTGCCCGCGGGGCCTTGGAGGAAACCGAGGGCCCGCACATCATGGTGGCCAGCGCTCAGAGCCCGTGAGAGGCGGCGGCAGGCTGAGGGAGCCTAGGGGAGGCCTTCCTAGGGCTGGGGGCACCAGCCTGGCCTTTGCAGGGATCCAGCCAGAGACGCCACAGCCAGAGGAAGCAAGGGGTGGTGAGGCCCTTCGGGGCGACGTCCGCAGGGCCCAGGGCAGGGCCTGGCGGGAGTACCTGGCGGGAGCGGGTACCTGGCAGAAGTGGGTACTTGGCGGGAGCAGTTACCTGGCGGGAGCGGGGCCTGGCGGGAGCGGGTACCTGGAGGGAGTGGGTACCTGGCTCCAGCTTGACCTGCAGCTTGCTGACCGGGCTGTCCTCTCCGAGGAGCTTCATCTGCCTGTGCAGGGCATCCAGGCGGAAGGCCGTCTCCAGACAGGTGAAGGCAGCCCCTGGACGGGGACAGGAGGGCAGTGGAGGTGGGAGGGGGCAGGGCCAGCCTGAGCACCCGGGCAGGTTCGAGGCCGCTCCCCGCCCTGAGCCTCGTGGGGCTAACCCAAGACCAGCCCGCCGGACACGCACGCGGCAGGGGACCGTGCACCCCAGGGGCCGGGCTGGGCTCTCAGCCCCTTGCACAGTACCCCGGACGGCCCTGGCCCCGGCCTGGCCGTGTGGGGCTCCTACCGTCCCCCCACCCTTCCCGCAGCCAGCCGGCGGCAGTACCGTAGGTCTCGGTGGTGATGCGGCGCTGGGCGTAGGTGGCCAGGCCCTCACTCAACCACATCTCTTCCCACGTGGCGTTGGTGACGGCGTTGCCGAACCAGCTGTGGGCCACCTCGTGGATGACGTCGATGACCAGGAACTCGTCACTCTCCAGGATGGAGGAGATGATGAAGGTGAGGCAGGGGTTCTCCATGGCCACGATGGGGAAGGAGGGCGGCAGGAAGACAATGTCGTACCTGCCCCGGGCGGGAGGGCGGGCGAGTGACCGTGAGAGGCCCGGAGGGCCTTCTACCCCCGGACATCAGATGGGGGACCCTCCCCGTAGGCCCTCATTCACCCCTCGGGAAGGCAGGACTTGCCCTCTGACCCGCCCGCCGTGTAGCCCGCCGGGCTCCCGGGCGCCCCGGGACATACCTGCCCCACATGTACGGCCCGTAGAGCCGCTCGGCTGCGCTCAGCCACTGCTCCACTGCGCCCGACAGCTTGCTGGTAGCCGTGGGCAGGAGGCACGGCTCGGCCCACACGCGGCTCCTAATACAGGGCGGAGAGGGTGGGCAGAGGCCGAGCGGCCCCCACCCCACTCGCCCGCAGGCCTTCCCTCTCCTTCTGGGCTCAAATACCACCCACGCCTCCGAGAGCAGTCAGCCTGCTGCCCGCCACCCCACCTCACGGGAGGGCCGCCACGCAGGCCCTTCCCGCGGCAGCGGCCGAGCCACACGCCAAGGGGGTGGCTCGCTTCCCCTTGTTGCTGGGTACAGATAACCCACCCAGGCTCGAGGGTGTGTCGGGCTCTGGTGTGGCCCCAGCAGGAGGACACTAAGGAGGGGGAGAGCCCCGGCTTCTGGCCGGGGCCGGGGGAGGGTGGGGTAGGAGGAGCCTGGCAGTGCGAAGCAGTGGGAACCACGGTGTGGGGGTCCTCGGCAGGGCAGCCACGGACGCGGGCCTCGTGTCCAGCCCACGGCGGGATTTCCCCCCAGCCTGGGCCCCAGGCAGCAGCAGCTGCTGCTGCAGGAAGCGGTGGCCCTACCTAGGCCCGATGTCTGCCGGCTGGAGGTCCCCGGCCACCAGGGCCACGAGGTAGGCGGGCACAGGGTGCTCCATGTGAAAGCGGTAGACGCCCTCCTCCTCCACGTACGTGCTCTGCGTGGCACTCATCAGCACCTGCACCCCCGACGGGGCCTGTGTGCGAGGAAGCCCCACCCATCAGGGCACCCCATGGCCTTGATGGGGAACCCCGCATCCCCCCGCAGGGCGCCCCACGTCCGTGATGGGAAATCCCACGCCCCCTGTCAGGGTAACCCATGTCTTCAATGGCGGGTCCACAAGGTGGGTCAGGGAATCCCGTGTCCGGGGTGGGGAGCCCCGCCCCCGACGGGCACCTCTCCTCCCAGAGAGCCTCCACGCTACGCTGGGCACCCCGGTCAGGCTGCCCCCCCACCGCCGCCCTGCGCTGGGGCTCCCTCTCGGAGGGTGGCGAGGAGGTGGGCCAGGCTGGTGGACGCTGACCTTGACGACGGCCGAGTAGGTGCACTTGACGGCGGGCGTGTCGAAGCAGGGGAAGAAGGAGCGGTTGCACACCGAGTGGCCCTGGGTGAAGACGAAGGGCTTGGCGTTGCCGTAGGTCAGCTCGGGGTCCAGCCACCAGATCTGCAGGCGGGCAGCGGGCAGGGCATCAGCGCCACCCTCCCCGTCACAGTGGGCCGCGGCCCCTCTCCCCGGCGAGGCGCGAGGGTCCCTGTCCCGCGGAAAGCATCACGCGGACAGGTGGCCGGGACACCTCTGCCAACCACGCCTTATTTCCGGGAAGCTGGGCAGGTTTCCTGGGGAGAGCAGGGCCTCGGGGAAGTGGCCCTTGACCGGTGGTCCCACTCAGGCTTCTCGGCCCTGGGCCTCTGGGGACGGCGGCCAGAGAGGAAGACAGTGAGGGCCTGGGGGCTGGGGGGAGATGGTCCCATTGGGCTCCTCCAGAGCCAACAGCCACTCCTGGTCACTGTCGCTTGCCTGCGCCTCCGGCAGGCAGGGCAGCTGACCCAGAGCGCGGCCTCTACTACGTCACCAGAGCCAGTAGGAGGCCGTGCGTCCAGGAGCCAGCCCAGGGAATTGAGCCTCCTGGCCCCTGCTCCTCCTCCCAGCCTCCAGAGGGAAACTGACGCCCAGTCTGAAGCACGCCCAGATTCTCACAGGCCGGCAGCCGGCAAAGGGAGCCAAGAAGGTGCAAATGGGGGGAAACCAGAGCTTCCCGATGAGCCACACACTGGGAGGGAACTCCTGAGCCCAGGGCCGCCCCTGGGAATGCGGTTATCCTCTCCGGGAGGGACCCCATGGGGGGATGGGCTCCGGGCCAGGAGAGGACGGGCGGGACAGGAGTGGCCCCGAGGAGGGCCGCTGGTGCACGTGTGCAGCCCCTGAATCTGTTCTTCACACGCTCCCCTCTGTCAGCACACGATCACTGAAGCAAACTGGGTTGTTCCTCGTCCGCTTCAGCGCCCAAGCGCACAAGGGTCCTCCCAGGGCGGTTACGAAAGGACCCCAACCCCCCACAGCCTCTGCAAGTGATGGATTGGTGGAGTCCACAGCTGCGGGCCACCGCGGCTGCTGGCCGGCCATTGACGGTGTTTCATGCTGAAATCACAGAAGCGGTGGACACCAGATCCAGGGGGGCCTCCCTTCCCCGCAGACCACACAGACCCCAGACCCAAGTGGATCCCTAGACCCGGCAGGGCCGCCTACCCGGCCCCGGCCAGACGCTGGCCAGTGTTCACAGGTGTCTTTAAAACTTCCCTCTGGCTGCTCTGTCTCTGTCCCCTCACTATGGGCAGCCCGTGGCGGCATCTTCTTTTTCTGCTGACCCTCGACGTGCACAAGGCCTGTTTGTAGAGCCTGTTCAACACTGCAGACTCCCAGGCCCCACCCCAGAGCCTTCTGGGGCCAGGACCCAGGAATCTGCATTAAGGAGACTCTGCAGTGGACGGTGTGACCGGTGGCCCTTGGCCCACGCTGGGGACGGCTCCCAAGGTCCCCCAGACCCCCTTCAACCTTACTTTCCCCTCTCACACCTACTCCACCACCACAGCCTCCCCTTCCACTGACTCCTCCCTCCCCTGTGGTCCTCCTCAGGCTCCGCCCAGCTCAGCCCCCCACCCCCACCCCCATTTCCCACTCCTCATGTCCACTCGTGGGCCCAGCCAGAGAGGGCGCACCCCACACTGGTCTCCCCTTAGCCTAGCAGAGACCAATGGGGTCCACAGTCCTCCCTGGGAGTGGGGGGCTGGGGCAGACCCCCAGACAGGCGGGACCCTGCCCCAGAGGCGAGCCACCGGGTCCAAGGGGCACAGGCACAGTTGCAGATGGGCTGGTGACGCCTCTAGACATCACAGTGCAGGAAGAAAGCTGTCCTTAACAGGGTGGGTGGGATTCAGGAATGGGACGCAAGAGACATCCCAGAGTCTGCAGCACCCTAAACTGACTCTGGAGGTGGGGGGACCCACGGACAGGGCCTCCCAGGAAGCGACAGCCTCACCTGGCACAGGGATGGGTTTAGGGATTTAAGCCTGAGTCCTAGAACAAACCAGGAAAAGAAGGGGACTCTGTGCACGGTCCCCGAGCCCCGTGGCCTTCACGCAGGACAGTGGGTGCCTGAGGTCAGACGCCAAACCCTGTGTGCTCTGCAAGCGATCCAGCTCACGTGCCAGGCCCCTGTCACCCCACCCACAGCTGCGCAGTCTGTGTGGGGACCATGGCGCCCCTCCCTGCTCCAAGCACCCATAGAAAGCCCAGGGACAACGGCCACTCTTGCTGGCAGCCTGCTGAGGGTCCGGGCCCCACCATTCTGCTACTCATGGCCTTGAGTGGACCAGACACGAGGGTTCCAAGCTCACAGAACAAGTTCAGGGAGAAGCACACCTTCGTTCTCACTGCATGCTGGGAGCGTGTCTGCCACCTGTCAGAGCCCCAGCCTAGCTGAGCAGGCAGCGGGGGGCCAGCACACTGGTGGGGGCTCAGGGGAGGAGGTGGGGGCGGGGCCTGCTCAGGGCCCCCAGGAATCGGGCAGGAAGCCCGCAGGTGTGCCTCTGGTCCGGGCTCTTCCCATCCTGACGTCACCTTGGTGGCTCCTGGCCTGATGCCGCTACGCCACCTGTCCCTTTGCAAGCTGCGGGCAGTGACGGACGGAACCTCTCGGGGCCTCCCAGAGCCGCGTGCGTGTGGTGTACATGGGGGAGCGGGGTGTCACGCGTGTGTTGTCCACATGGGGACCCAGGGAACCAACCGCGTGCCGCGGGAACGAAAGACCTGCTCCTTCCTGGAAGCCTCACCACGGAGCAGGGGTGCCGCAGACACGGCGCCCCACCTGCGCCACCCAGGCTTCTCGGCAGAGCCTTCGGGCCGGCGGGCGTCCCGGGCCCAGAGCCCGGCAGAGCCTCCGTAAGTGCCTGTGGGGCCACCCGGCTGCAGCATCCACCAATCCTCGCGCAGGGGGGCCCAGGGCACCAGAGCCAACCCGGCCCTCTCTGTCTCCGCTCTGGCAGGCCTGTCCCTCATGCCACCTCCAGAGAACACATCAGGTGCCCCCGAGTCCTCTGAAGACACAGGTCCCACGGAGGCCCTTCCACGTCCGACACCACCCACTGGCCTGCCCTGGTGCCAAGCTCCGGCAGATGTATGGCTTGGCTTGTTCCCACCAGAGGCGGCCCTCGTCCCCAAGCAGGGACCATCTCTGCACAACTGAAGGGAGAGGCCTCCCTTGGTGGCATGCAGTCCCCTGCCCTCACCGGGCCGGCACCAGGACTCTCGCTCAGCCCAAGTCTCCTAAGACTCGGAATCACTGAGGGCACCTGAACGGGGCCCCAGGGCCAGGGGGAGCAGTGCTAGGCCAGAGGCCACGGACCCCTGCAGGTGCCCTCTCTGCAGGTGCCCCAGGCGCAGAGCCCGGGTTAACGCCCTCTAACCTGGCAGCGCGGGGAGAGGCCGCCCAGAGACGGCCCTGAGACCAGCCCACAGCCCCGGCGGACTCACGGCGGGGGCGTCGGTCGAGGTGTAGCGCAGGATGACCTGGAAGGGCTGGTGCGCCTGCAGCTCGGGCGGCAGCGTGACGGTGAGCGAGGAGCCGTAGTCGGTGAACGGGTCCACCCTGAAGGCCAGCGGGCAGCAGTCGGGCTCGGCGCCGGGCGCCTCGGGGAAGGCGGGCAGCGGGGGCGGCGGCGCGGACCCGGGCCCGGCTGCGGCGAAGGCGAAGGCGCAGGGCGGCTCGGCGGCGGCGGCGGCGGCGGGGGCGCGGCGGAAGGCGGCCGAGTGCAGGCGCAGGGCCGGGTGCGCGTCGAGCACGAGCGCGCGGGGCGCGGGCCGCAGCGCGCACAGCTCGAGCACCAGGCAGCCGGCCAGCTCGCGCGCCTCGGGCCGCAGCTCCAGGCCCAGCTGCAGGTGGCGGAGGCGGAAGAGCTGCGCGCTGGAGGCCGAGGCCACGTCCAGGGCGGGCGGCGGCTCCGGCGGCGGGCGGGCGGGCGCGGCCTCGGCGCCGGGCGCCTTGCAGCAGCAGCACTGCGCCGCCATAGCCGCCCGCGCTAGGTGAAATCCATGGGCGGCGGCCGCGGCGGGCCGCCGGGAGCGGGCGAGGGGCGCCGGGCGGCGGCGGCGGAGGCGGCGGCGGCGGCGGCGGTGGCGGCGGGGCGCGGGCACAACAGGAAGTCGCGCCGGGAGCCGCCCGGCCCGGCCCCGTGCCGTGCACCGCCCCGCTCGGGCTCCGCTCGGCCGCCGCCGGGGGCGCTGTGCGCGGGGCCGGGCCCGGGGAGCCGGGGACGCCGTGCGCACGGGACCGGGGCGGGGCGGCCGAGGGAGCTGGGCGCCGAGGGGGACCGGAGGTCCGGGGCGCTCCTCCGGGGGCCGGGCCGGGGAGCCGGAGGCTCTGGGAGCCGGGGACGCCGGGTGCAGGTCCGGGGGGCAACGCGTGAGGGGTTGGGACGCCGTGCGCGAGGCGGGGCTGGGGAGCCGGGAGAGCTGTATGCGGGGAGCCCGGGGACACCGTGCGCGGGGATGGGTACTAGGTGCGGGGCGGGCCAGCAAGCCGGGGAGGGGGGTGTTGTGCATTGGGGGACCGGGGCGCACAGGGGCCTGGGTGTACCCTTGGCATCCCAAGCGGCATCCCAAGCCCTGTGCGCTTCTCTCGCGGCTTCTCAGGGCTGCCGTGAGACAGGTTCCTAGGGGTAGTGGCTGCTTAGTGCGGTCTCTGCCTGTGCAAAGCCTGGAAGTGTATACACCCCTCCCCCGCGCCCCCTCCATCGTGAGGCCAGTAGTCTGTGTTGCGGAGCCTGGGGGCCTTAGGACTGTGCTGTCATATAAGGTAGCAGTAGCCGCATGTGGCTGTTTAGATTTAGCCAAAGTGTTAAGTTTATTCCTCCGTGGCACTAGCCATAGCTCAAGGTCTCCAACCAGTGTGTGTAGGGTAGCGTGTGGCTAATGGCAACCGTACTGGATGGAGTAGATGTTCGTTCTGTTGGACAGTGCTGCCTAGAGGGCCGGCAGGGCCCCGGAGACGAGCTTGTTGTTCAGGAGGTGGTGTTGGGGCGGTAACAGGGATCTGGTCTGCCCCCGTGCCACCTTGCAGGGTCCTGTCCCGCGGCCTGGATCCAGAGGAGAGGGCTGCAGACCAGTGAGGAGGTGCGGATGCCCAGTGAGCAAACATCAGGTGGATCTTGAAGCCTTGGAATGTGAGGGGCCACCCTCTGAATGTAAGAATTCAGATCTTTGGGGAGAAGGGGCTTTTTGGCCCGGGAGGACATCCAGGAACCTCACACACTTCTTTTCTCTGCTCAGTTGTGGTGTGGGATGGAAGTTGCTCCTGACCAAGGCATCATCCCCGAGTAATATTTAACCCTTCTGGACTCTGTCCCCATCTGTAACCCATGTGATGGTGCCCACCGTCCTCCCTGGGGGTGGGGGAGGGATGGGGAAGGATGGTTGGCTGGGAAGGAGGCCCATGTTCGCTGATGTGGAGCATGTGCACTGAGACGTTGCTTTAATTTTCCCATGGGTCCTCGGGTCCCCATGTGTCCTCTTAGCAGGGGTAACACAACCTCCCTGTTGGGGCACCTGGCTCAAACTCACCAGGAGCCCCGGGGCTCACACAGCCACCTGAAGGAGGAGGTCAGTCCTATGTCTGAGACTCGAGAGAGGAGAGCGGGGGTCTGATTGGTCCTCACCAAGTTCAGGTGGCCGAGTTCCCGCCCAGGTGGCAGTGGCCCTGAAGTGCCAAGGGTGGAGGGTTTTAGATGGCACTCCCAGCTTTATGAGCTTCTCAGAGCCCCTTCCCCCAGGCCAGTTGGTCGGGGCTGGAAGGACATCATCAGGACTGCACATGGGTGCCCACACTAGCCTGCCCCAGCCCCCCCTCAGGCGGGTCGACCAACCATCTGTGCCCTCAGAAGCCATCAGGGGCTTCTTGCCCGCCTGGTCCCCTGGACTTGGGGGAGCAGCGGTTACATCTCATCCCTTCCCTGCTGGAGGGCCCTGGGCATCTCCCCAAGGTGAGTTCTGCACACAGGGTGGAGGGAGGAGAGGTGGTAAGGAGGGAGGAGAGTGGGGGCACCTGCTACCCCCTATTCATGTCAGGAACCAACACAAGCCAGCTTTAGAGCAGACACATGTGTTATGCAGTAGTATTCCCCTCCTGACCGTGAGGCCCACAGATGGGGATGCTGTCACTGTCCCCACCCTCCACCCTGTCTCTGCCCTTCAGGGGACAGAGCCTTCAGCACGGCCCCACGGCCCTTCCCTGTAGCCCATCTGCTGTCCTCCCTCCCTTCCCCTGCAGCAGGAGGCAGCTCTCCGCTCTCTCCTTGCCCTGCCTCCAGGGAGAGGGAGGTAGAAGTTGGGGCCATCAGAGGCTGGGGCTTCTCCCACAGGAACTTTCATACTTTAGTTTTCTGCTGATCAAGTCCTGGCTGGCCTGGGTGGGCTGAAGCAGTTGACGCCCTGCCTGTGCCCCAGCCTTCCAAGCCTAATGCTCACGGATGGGCACCACCGGTCAAGTGTGGCATGCTAGGGAGGGGAGCAGGTCCCCGGCCTCTCCTGCCAGGCGGATGTGCAGGCAGGCGGAGGTCCTCGGGAGAGCTGACCTCTGCCAAGAGCCGTAGTGAGATGGTTCTCAAACAGAGCTGGTGGGATAAAACACTGACGGGACCCACAGAGGTCTTTCAGTCTGGCCCAGCTCTTGCACCTTTGGTACCTGGAGCCAGGGCAGCCCGCCAGGGGGTGTCCCATGAGAGGTACATGGACGTGGGGTGGGGGGGGGGGTCCCATCACAAGTGCCATGGACATGGTGGCTAAGAAGCCGGGCGCAGGTCCTGGCGAACTGCTCAGCTCACCTGCCAAGCGGAGACGTGGCCACAGCTTCCTCACGGCAAGGGGCTGACGGAAAGGCGACACGAGGTGCGAGGCGCTTGGAGGGAGTCACGGCAGCAGGCAAGCCCTTTATAAAGGTGGTAGAAAGCGGCTTGGCTGCAGGGAGCTGCAGAGCCACGTGGAGAGGGGCTGGGCGCCAGCTACCAGGTGTGGTGTACGCGCTGAGCCGGGGCCAACGCAGGGGGTCAGAGCTCAGGTGCAGGTGTAAGCGGGGTGGGGAGGGAGCCCCTTTCACAACCATCTCCATGCCTCCCGGCGTGAGCTTCCCATCGGACAGCTTTGGGCTCTGCTGAGTCAGGGGTTCCGTTCCCAGGTGGCATGTTTCCACCAGGGACACGCACGTTCCCCTGGATGGTGCGCTGGGACACCGGCTGGCTGTTCCAGGCTCCCCGGGCCACTGACACAGCGGGCAAATCAGGGGTTGCTCTGCTGGGTGGAGGCACTGATCCTGTCTTGCCGGGAGGAGGACACTGAGCTCAGGACATTCTCCTGATGCGTCCGGTAATCCTGCTCGTGTGGTAGGTGATGGCTGCCGCAGCAGTAACACAAGCAGGGCCACTCAGGGCCCTTCAGAATGAAGGCGTGAGTCATCTCACCGGGAAAGACTAGGACCAGCGAGGTGCTGGCTGAGGAGAAAGGGAACGTGAAATGACTAGCGGCAAGAGGAAATCAGTTAAAAACTGATTGTGATGTTTTATTAATTACCTTATGTATACAGTAGCGTATATTTACCAGGGACTGTATTCTTTGTAACTCGCGTTATAACCCAGTTTCCCCTTTTTCTTCTTTCCCTTTCCTATTTAAGGAGTGTCGATGGTGATTAATTTTTTTTAAGTTTATTTATCCTGAGCGAGGAGAAAGAGTGAGTGAGCAGGGGAGGGGCAGAAAGAGAGGGAGAGAGAGAATCCCAAGCAGACTCCACACTGTCAGCAGAGAGCCTGACACGGGGCTCAAATTCACAAGCTGTGAGATCATGACCTCAGCTGAAACCACGAGTCAGACGCTTAACTAAGTCACGCAGGCGCCCTATGGTGATTCATTTTCTACAGTCTTTAGGCCATAGGAACCAGGTGAGGGGTGTCTGAACCAAAAGAGGAATCAACACACTCAGATGCACAGGTGGCCAGTGCGTCTTTGAGATGATGGTGGCCGCAGGATGTTAGGCTGTAAGACAGGAGGTGGGCACAGGCGCCCAGAGCCCCAAGGGTGCCCGTGCTGGGCTGTCACGCAGCCTCACATCCTGGCCTGTGTATGGTAGAAACTACAAGTCTGGGTCCCGTGCCGGATTCCAAGATGGGACCAGCATGAGGTTTGGGAAAAGCCCCTGTGGCCTTAACAGGTGGCAGGCAGTCAGGGCGGGTGTGGGGGGTTGGGTCTCCAGGACTCCTGTACTTCCCATCTCCTGACCTTGGCTCCCTGGCCTTGCTCTCTGTATTAAATACCTTCCTGCCTAAAATTCCTCAAGTGGTATTGACTTTCCTGACCAAGCCCTGTTGATAAACCTAAGGAAGGGATGCTTCAGTCCCTTCCTAAGTGGATACGCTCCTGCAGTACCATCAAAGGGCACAAGATCTGCATTTAAGGTGAAATGTAAACTCTGTAGACAACGAGGAAGAAGGGAAGGGAGGAGGAAGATCATCCTCCAGGCAGCGATTGAACTACCTTCAAGTCCATGCGCCCTGCTTTGGGCGCCGGGTCATCTCCAAGGGTTGTAGGACTAGGGCTCATTCTGGAGCTCTTCTCTCGTTCGGGAGCACGGTCCCGAGGGCTCCCCGGGCGGGCGGGACAGGGACTGCAGGACCTCCTCGTACTTCTGAAGCTGAGCCCAGAAACCCGGGTTGGGCTCGGCCACCGGGCGGGCGCTCTTCACCGCCTGAGAACAAGAAGGTTAGGTTGAACGCGGCGCCAAAGGTGCTCCGCACCTCTAACGCCCAGAGGCCCGCCGCACCTGGAAGGCCCGGCCCACCTGGAAGGCCCGCCCCACCGGGCAGGTCGGTCCCACCCGGGGGCCCCTCCTGGGAGCCCCGCCCCACCTGGAAGGCCCGCCCCACCCGGCAAGTCCGTCCTCCCCGAGGCCCCACCCGGAAGGCCCGCCCCACCCGGCAGGTCCGTCCCACCCGGGGCCCCTCCTGGGAGCCCCGCCCCACCTGGAAGGCCTGCGCCAGGCTGAGGCCGCGGTGCCGCATGAGGTAGGCGGTGCACACGGCGGCCGAGCGGCTGCGGCCGTTCTTGCAGTAGACTAGGCAGGCGCCGCCGGCGCGCACCGCGGCCTCCATGGCGGCGCAGGTGGGCTCCAGGTGCGTCAGCAGGTCCTCGGCCGGGTCGTCGAACACGGGCACGCGCAGCTCGGCCACCCCGGGCGCGCTCGGGCCGGGCTGCTGACGCGAGACGTTGACGCACAGGCTGACGCCCGCGCGCTCCAGCAGCTCTGGCGCGGCCGCGGTGCGCGCACTCCCGAGGAAAAGTGACGGGGCGATGCGCGCGAACGGTGGCGGCGCGGGCGAGGCGGCCCCGGGGGCCCCGCAGCGGACGGGTCCTCCCGGGTCCATAACCGGCGCTCGGGCACCCGGCCCGCGGATCTAGTTTGGGCGGCCGGGCGGACCGCCGGGCACCCCCGGGTCCTAAAGGGCTCCCGGGGGCCCGCCCGCAGGGCCTTGGCTGCCTCCCTATTGGCCGGCCGATTGGCTGCGGGTGGGGATGGCGGCCATTGGCTGGCCTCGTGGTTGGGAGGACGAGTGGGATTGGCCGCAGTGGGGTGGGCGGGGCCGGGACTCTGAGATGAATGGGCGGTCCCCGGGGGGCGCGGAGGTTCAGGAGCTGCGATCCTTCGCGCGCGGGCGGTGTTTTCGGTCAGCTGGCCTGCGACACTGCCCGACGCTGCGACCGCTGCGGCGCCTGTCCCTGCGAGGGGTGGGGGTATGGTTCACAGACGCGGGCACCTGCCCAGAACGGGTCCGGTCGGGCCGGGGCCGCAGGGCCGGAGGGCCGCAGCAGGGCTCCGGGAGGTGGGCTTCTCCTCAAGCTGTGCTGTAGTGCGCAGGACTGGGGTCCGGTCCGGTAGCCTCCCGGTCGTTTTGTTGGTAGGCTGCTTGGCTCCGAGTACGCTTAGTAACTACGCATGATTGCATTGCCGCCTGATGTGCCTTTTAGAAAGCTCTATGTTCCTTTTTTACCTGCTTCCTAATTGCTCTTTGTAATTTCTGTATCTTACTTTCACTTTAATTGTAAAACATGGTTCCTATGAAATAAAGCTGTCTGCCCTTTTCATCATTTCTTCATGCATCCATATTTATTTTTTATTTTTAGTAACATCTGGTTCATCGCTGTAACTTTGAAAAACTAAGATCATTTATTGCCCAACATTTACTATGTAAGAAGACTTCTTCCGTAGGTTTTTTCCCCCCGTTTTAAACAATTGTTTCAAACGTTTATTTTTGAGAGACAGGGTGCGAGCAAGGTAGGGGCAGAGAGAGAGGGAGATGCAGAATCCGAAGCAGCTCCAGGTGCTGAGCTGTCAGCACAGAGCCTGACGTGGGGCTCTATCCCACCAGCCTCGAGATCATGACCTGAGCCAAAGTCAGACACTTAACTGACTGAGCCACCCAGGCGCCCCCAGTAGGTTTTTCTGATGTCCAGTGTCATTCAGGGATGTGTTTCAGGGATCCGTTTCGGTGAAAAGCTGTCCCGCAGTGAAGAGCTGTCCTGCAGCCCTGCATACATTGATATTGTGGTTTGTTTTATTAATCATGGCACAATTTTGGTTCATCTATAGCAGAGTATCACAAACTAGATGGCTTAAAACAAGTTTATTTTTCCCTGGGTTTGCGGTTTCCAAGCCTCCGTCTCCTTATAAGGACACTAGTCATCTGGTTTAGCGAATACCCTAATCCAGTATGACCTCTCGATTATTTGCAAAGACCCTATTTCCATATAAGGTCATTCACCGGTACCCGGAGTTGGGATTTAAACTTAATCTTTTGGGGGGATGTCATTCAACTTAACAACAGATGGTACGGTTTGATAAGTTTGTAGGATATTTTGAAGTTGATCACTTCTTTCTCTTTTCATAACAGGAATTTTAAAGACAGTTTGGTTTGTGCTCTAATGCCCAGGCTGCAGCTGGAGGGAGCAGGGCAGAGAGAGGGGACCTGAAGGTGAAGGACAAGAAGTAAAGAGGGGGGGATCCAGGAACCAAGGTGGATATGAAGGGAGAAGGGGAATTGGGAGGTAGAGGGGTGGGGGAAGCACCCCAGAGCCTTAGCCTGAATCTAGCCACTGGGGGCGGGTGTGGGAGGCGGCTAGGCTTCTTTGCATGTCTCTTTCCCCTCTTTCTAAGGGGCAGTCTGGGTTTTGAACCCCAGGCCCTGCGCCTGCAGAGAGCCCCGCCCTCTCTCCTAGAGGCCCCAGTTGCTTCCTTTGCAGAAAGTCCTTGTGCTGTTCCCACCACTGTGCCTCTCTGCACATTTAGCCCAGTTCCCTGGGCTGCGCTTTCTGTGCTCTTTGGAGAACTCCTGCGCATCCCCTGAAACCCTATTCAGGTCTCCTCTCTCCATAGTCTTCCCTAGAGACTCCTCGGTCCCCACAGCTAATCCTTTTTCTCTCCGTGACTTCAGTCCCCTTTGTCGGCTCGCCCCGAACCAGACCAGGAGCTCCCGCTCCGTGCCTTCCACAAACTTGCGCGGAACGGCCAAAAACCGGCTTTGGAGTCCGGCGGAGCCTGAGGAGATCTTGGCTGTACTGCGTCCTGGCGCGCGGCTGTGGACGATTAACCCCATTGTCCCTCGGTTTCCGCAGGTGTCTCCCGGGCACACCCCACCACGCTCTCTTCCCGGGGGGCGGGGGGCGGGGGGGAGCGTAGGGGGCTCAGTGCTCTCCCCACGCTCTCCCTGAGACCTTGGCCCAGAGCCGGCTCACCGGCCTCTGCGGGACGTGGAGGTCGGCGCCCGTAGCGGACACAGGCGGCCGGGTTCCCGCGTCTCGCGGGGCTCAGGCACAAGGCCCGCTAGCGCCGGGGCGTGGGGGGCTCGGCGGCCGCGGGCAGGCGGGGGCCCTGTGAGGTCACAGAGGGGCGCCCCCTGTTCCGCCAAGGACGCCCGGGGGCGGGGCGTGGTCTGGGGAGGGGCCGGGCGCGGGGATTGGTGGAGGCAGGGAGCGCCCGGCGCTGGGGCGGTGGGCAGGTCTCCAGGGAAACCCGACGCTCTGGGGCTCCGGGCGCTGCGCGGAGCCGGACGAGACTTGCGAGTGGGGCTGCGCTGCGCTGGCCGCCGCCCTGGGCGGGCCGGGTGCAGTAGGTGTGAGCTCTCCGACCCTCGGTGCGGCCCGCGGCAGGGGCGCAGTCGGGATCCCGGCGGGAGCGCGGTGAGACGGGAAGGCGCGTGTCCCGGGGCTCTGCGCGTGGTCCCGACGCCCCCTGGGCCCGGCCCTCTGTCCTCCCGCGTCTGGGACAGGCAGGAAACTTGGGAGCCGACGTGCTTGTGTGAGGTCGGGTGAGGGCCCTCTCCCTGCCCTTGGTCCGGCCGCCCTCGTGGGCTGGCATCAGAGACCCGGGGGGAGGGGACGCCTGCTGTTCGGGGAGGAATATTGACTCCAACGTAGGGCCCTAAGGAGGTCGTGGGAGGGTGGCCCAGATGGCTCTTAATGTGTGGTTCCTGCCCCCACAGGAGGGACGCTGGCGGAGTTTCCAACAGGATGGGGGCATCGATCGGGTTAGGGGAGGGGGGCTTTGTTTCTCTGAGGCGGGTGGGGCTGTGGGCACGTCCCCGGGGCCCGCCAGGAGCTCTGAGGGCGGATGTGGGTCCCTGGCTTTGCTTTCAGGTTCGAAGGCGAGAGGCATGGAAAGTGGGTGTCCCTCAGCCTTGTATTATAAAGTCCCAGATGATGACATCTCTGAAAATCAGCTGGCAGGGAGGGGCGGCCAGCCTGCTGCCACCGACTTCCTGGGGACCCTGGAGATGCTCTCTACCAAAAGGTGTGGGGGCCCTCCTACGGGGGGGGGGCGTTCCCAGCCCCACCCTGGGGACCAGACTTAGCTGGGATCCAGCGTTGGGGCAGGTGCTAAAAACCCCTAAAAGTTATTTTAACCCTCGAAAAGTAGTCTCTGGAGAGAGAGGAAGACCTGAGCGTCGTATCAGCAACCACTGAGGAAAATTACAACACGGGGTAGCTGGAGCACCCCCTCATCCCCCCCCCCCCCCCCCCCCCGGCCAGATGTCCGCACTCCCTTCTAGCTCGGCCACTCTGCCTTGGCCTAGCCTCGCCACGAGGGTTCCCAAGCTGGGCGGCTTCACACTATGGTGTTAACAGCGAGAGCCCACACCTCCCAGGCCTACTCTGGGCCAGGGGCAGGCTGCCCTCCCCGCCTAACCGTGGCATCTGGTGAAACCCACCCTGTAGTCCCGTTGTACTTGTCCCTGTTGTGGACTGCACTGTGCCTCCCTTCCCCCACTCACACTCCCGAAATTCGTGTTGAAGCCCTAACCCCCAACGTCCTGCTGACTGGTGCTCCTCCACAGGCTCAGCGCAGGCTCGGGCCCTAGCCGTCCTGGCCCCTGTCCCGGTCACCGTCACGTGAGGTCTGTTGGCTCAGGGGTGGGGGGCTCAGAAGCTCTGCCCTGCCTGCAGCTGCCCCTGTCCCCCCTGCCCCTGTCCCCCCTGCCCCTCCCCAGGCTCCAGCCCGAGACCCCGGTTGTCAGGCCGCCCTGCTCTTCTCTGGCAAGCACACCATCCTCCACGCACTGACACACCCAGCCCTGGAGGTGGGGCTTTTGGGGAGTGATTAGGCTTAGAGTTGTGGGGCCCCATGATGACCTTAGTGCCCTTCTAAGAAGAGGAAGAAGCCGGCACTTTCTTTCTCTGCCACTTGAGGACACAGGTGCCATCTATGAACTAGGAGCCTGGCCTTGTCTGGGAACCGAGTCTGCAGGCACCCTTAGATGTCTAGTGTCCCCCTCCAGAACCGTGAGAATGGATGTTTGTGGCTCAAGCTCCCTGCCTGTGGGACTTCGCAATAGCCTGAGCGGACTGATAGAGTCCCTGTTTTACAGAGGAGAAAGGTCTCTGAGCCCCCAAGGGGCACAGGGAGCCTGCCTGGTGGCAGAACCACATGGCCACCCTGCTCACCCGGCCAGCCAGCGGGGCATTTCCGGTGACTCAACAGCGGGCTTTACGGCTGATTGCTTGTGTTGGTAATTTTCTCGCTTTGTTTTAAAATCATTTCCTTTGGCTTTTTGAGGAAATTTTCCATTTGTTCATGTTTTTATAGTCCATTACCTTTTCCTCTTAATAATTCAAAAAAAGGTTGGTTTTTTTTTTTTTAATTTTTAAATTAAGCATGTAGTGTGTGTGCCCTGTGGCAAAGCAAGAAAAGTGGCACGTTAGTCTGCTGGGGCTGCGACCAAGTGCCACCCACAGGGTGCCTTAAACAATAGAGATGTACTGTCTTTCAGGCTGGAGGCTGGAGCCCAAGGTCAAGGTGTGCGCAGGGTGGTTTCTTCCGAGGGTGCGAGGGAGAATCTGTTCCAGATCTCCCTCCTTGCCTTGTAGACGGCTGTCTTCTCCCTGTGTCCACACATCATCTTCTCTCTGTGTGTTCCTCTGTGTCCAAACTTCTTTTCCTTGTTATAGTACAACAGTCACATTGGACTAGGCCCCCACTGATGACCTCCCTTTAACTTGGTTACCTTGTAAATGCAGTCCCAGGTAAAGTCCTGGGATGTAGGCTCTAACGGAGGAGTGTGTGTGTGTGTGTGTGTGTGTGTGTGTGCGCGCGTGCGCACGCGTGTGTGTGTTGGGGGCTGGGGGGAAACACAATTCAACCCATAAGCACAGGTAAGCCAAAGAAGAAACAAACCAAAGCGCAGCCCTCAGATTTTTTCATTGTTGCTTGTGTGTATCTGTTTTTCCTGGCTTCTTTCTTCAAATGCATAACAAAGTGGCAAATGGAGATTTTTGTGTTCACAGCAGCTGTATCCCTTCTTTGGGCAAAGCTTTGTGAAGCCTCTGTGACTCACGGCTGGCATTTGAGGGCTGGCTGGTGGAGGGGGCTCAAGGTCCGGGGGTTTCCATGCTCTCAGCAGCCCAGCTAGACCATCAGCCCGACAGTGGCACAGGTCTGTAGACCAGAGACATCGAGATACAGCATCCCCAGAGAGCTCTTAAGTTGAGAGGGAGGCAGAGAGGGGGGCCGTGTGTGTGACAGGGGCTGGGGGTAGGTCTCCCTTTAGGTCAGGATTTGTACTCTTAGCAAGAGCAGAAAAGAAGCCAGCTCGCCCTCGTGAACATTTTCTGCCCCTTGCTGTGCACCCGCCCATCCCTGTGGTCTCTCTTAGTGGGCAGCTGGCTGCTGCTCTTGGACCAAAGCTCCCTCTCCTTGTTCAGACCACCCACTGGTCCATGCGTGCCTGCCAGGTGTCTGCCTCCTGCCCAGCTGTGGGCCAGGCTGCCGGCCCCCGGGGGGAAGACCCTGCCGCGGCGCTCTGGGCTGCTGGTGGACACAAGGCTGGGCCCGCAAACAGCTGGAGCTGGAACCCATCAGCTTCCAGGACACCGGCAGCCCTTTACCCATGTTAGAGACTCGGGGTTGCACACTTCCTGTGTGACCTTGGGCAGTCACTGCATGCCTGTGCCTCAGTTTCCCGCTCTGCAAAATGGGAGTGGCAAGAGCATCTGCCTCGGGATTGTTGGAGGAAGAGACGAGACGGTGTGTGTTCTCTGCACGTGGTCCCCCCCCTCAGGCCGGTTCCAGCATTGATCTTCCTCGCCCCTCGCTTTGCCTTCCTAGGGACATCCTAGAGGCCCCGGAGGAGGAAGAGGTGTCCGAGGGTCCCCCCAGGGAGCAGGACCTGAAGGAGGCCTACATCCAGCTGGTCCGAGGCGTGCAGGAGTGGCAGGACGGCTGTGTGTACCAAGGGGACTTCGGGCTGGACATGAAGCTGGGATACGGTGAATTCTCTTGGCCCACGGGCGAGGTAGGTGGCTTCTGCGGCTGTCCCCCGCCAGGGCCTGGCTGTCTCTTTTCTTCTAAGAGGGGTGTGAGGCAGACTTGCCCGTCTCCGGCAGGAAGGGTGCTGGGCTTGTGTCTTTTCTACCTTCCAGAGAGAAACCTTCCAGAAACTTCCAGAGAGAAACATTCTCACAGATGTCCAGGGTCACACATGCAGTTGGCCTGGGCGTTCCCGGGCTGCGGCTTGGGAAGGGTTACTTACGATAAATTCTCATTCTGGGCAACTGTTCAAAAACTTCAAATTACTGCATGGAGCTGTATGTACGTCGGTGAAATTGCATCGTATTTAGGGTTAAAGAGAAGAGAAGGATCTTTTTAGCAATCAGATGGGAGCAGGCTCCAGAGCCCATGCAGTAGGCCGCGTCCAGGACCCCAGTGGAGACTCCCGGAGACCTGTGGGAGCTCCACAGGTGCCTGGGGGAGGGCACAGCGGCCTGGCCTGTGGCATGACCGTGGCCGACACCTGTAGCCGCGGCTGCCTGCTTGTCCGGTGGGGAGATTTCCAGAGCGTGGGTTCTACTGCGAGCTGGGGAGACGGCCCCGTAGGGTACTTTCATTCAGATCCAGGCCCAGTGGGGTCCAGGCTCAGAAGAGCAGCCGGGGCTGGGTGTGTCAGTGCGTGGAGGATGGCGTGCTTGCCAGAGGAGAGCAGGGCGGCCTGATAACCGGGGTCTCGGGCCGGAGCCTGGGAGCGGCAGGGGCGGGGGGGGCAGGCGCAGCTGCAGGCAGGGGCGAACCTTCCCCCGCACCCCCGCCGATCCCTCTCCCAGAATGCACCTCAAGCTCAGACGAGCCTCTGGACCTCAGGCGACCGGGAGGCCGGGGCCGAAGCCTGTGTTGCGTGCAAGCCACCGTGACACTGGTGGTTCAAGCGCTGACTCCCGTGGCTCCGGGACTGGCACTGAAACCAGTCCTCGGCTACTTTCTTTCTTTTACCCAACGCCGTGGTGTCCCGTGCCCTCGTTCGTGGCTGTGGGAGGTTGGGCGTGCCGGCCTGTCCCGCGGAGCCCGGGTTCCACCGTGAGGGAGACCACGGGGGACGGGTGTGGTGGCGGGACCTCCGGGTCGGCGGAGCAGCTGCTTGTGCAGCCGAGACAGCTCACAGGCCGGAGAGGCCAGGGGGACGAGAGGGTGTGCCACCCACCAGCAGTGACCCTACACGCGTTAATGGCCCGAGCACATCAGCCCTGGCGGGTCAGACGCAGCTCGTGCTGTGAGTGCCGGGGTGGGGACGGATGGGGTGGCTGTGGAAGGGCCTCCCTCCAATGCTGCTTTCTCCTGGGGTGGGGGGGGCAGAGAGCCTTCTCCCGCGTACGGACCGACACTCGTACACAGACAGTTGTTTTCGAGGCGGGTGGACCCCGTTTTCCCCCACGAAGTGGTGCGGGTGTTGGCAGGAGCGGGCAGCCCCTGGCCTCGTGCCCCTCTGTTCCGCGTGACCCCGTGCTCGACATTCTCTTCAGAAGCGCTGGCGGAGCCCACGTTCAACCCAGGCAGCGCTGAAAAGGGCCTTTGTTGGCTCTTACGATGGGAAAGCCCATCAGCGGGGCTCCGCAGCCCGAGGCCTGGCTGGTCCGGGGACTCTGATGACCTTGTCGGGCCCCCTCTCTCCCCGTCTCTGTGTTGGCGCCCAGACTAACCTTCCGCCATCTGGTGAGCCTGTGGGAGCTACGCCTGACGCTTCTGGGGGAGAGGAAGGGCCCTGGGGACACTGGTCTGGCCCCGGGCATGGGTCCTATGGCCAAACCCAAATTGAGGCCAGGGCCGGGGTTCGGGAGGAGTCTGGTCGGACAGACCTGGTCACTGGTGCCTGGTCCTTCAGCCACCAGACCCACGGGGAGTCCTCTCCATTACCAGAGGACAGAGGAGGGCACGAAAGCAGCCACACCTGGGGTCCCGTTCCTACAGAGCCGTCTCTGAGCGTCGCAGGACCGGCCTGCGGCTGGCTGGCATGGGAAGAGCTCGCAATGGGCGTCACATTGTTTGACCCCTCTGAGGCCCCAGCAGGGAGGCGGGCCGGCACAGACCTGCCACCGGCATTTGTGGGGCTTGGGCCACGAGCGGAGGCCGGCGTCCGTGGCTCAGTGTAGCCGCACCAGTGTTCCCGCGCAGGCCCATAGCTTGCCCGCGCGGGTGAGCCCGAGGCTGGTGGCCCCCCCCCACCCCCCCGCCCTTGCCAGCCTGCTGCCTATAAACCCAGGCAGGCGTGGAGCTGAGCCCGGGTCGGGGCTCCGGCCCAAACCCAGGCGTCGCTCCGCAGTGGTGGCCGTTCCGGCACCTCTCCAGATTCCCCTACCGGAGCTAGGGCAGACGACACGGGGGCCACCGGGGCCCGACCGCCTGGCACCTGCTCTGTGTGACATAGGTGACGTCTCTCATAGACTCGTTCGGCCCCCGAACTTGAAGGGGCCCCGTGGCCAGGTGCCCCTGTGGTCCGCCTCACTGCCAGCCTGGCGGGCTGCCTCCACCTGGGGGGCTTCCTGGAAGGCCGGGGTGGGGGGTGGCCAGGAGCAGCTTCTCGGACACAGCCTGTCACCGAGTGCTCTTCACAGTCGTACTGCGGGCAGTTTTACCGGGACCACTGCCACGGGCTGGGCACCTACCAGTGGCCCGACGGCTCCAGCTTCACTGGCATGTTTTACCTCAGCTACCGAGAGGGCTACGGCACCATGTACCTGAAGACCAGGCTCTTCCAGGTGAGGGGGCGGGGCCACAGGGGAGAGGGGGCGGGGCCGCCTGTGGGGTGGGGGTGAGGGGGCAGGACTACCCCAGGTGCAGGTGAGGGGGCAGGGCCACGGGGGTGTGAGGGGCGGGGCCACCAGGGGAGGGGGAGGGGCCGCCAGGGGGTGAGGAGGTGGGGCAGACCCTGGGGGGGCGGGTGAGGAAGGGTGAAGGAGCGGCCCCCCACCAAGGGGTGTGTGAGTGTGGAGGAGGGTGAGGGGGCGGGGCGCCCCTGGTGGGGGGAGGTGTGGGGGTGTGAGGGGGCAAGGCTGCCCCAGATGTGGGTGACAGGTGAGGCCGCCCTGGAGTTGGGGGTGAGGGGGGAGGGTCACCCCGGGTGCAGAGGAGGGGGCGGGGCCGCCCCTGATGCAGATGACGGGCGGGGCTCTGTGTGCTCAGGCCACTGGACAGAAAGATACTTAGTTCCTGGGGAAGTTTATTCGTGGAGCAAGTGGTAACTTCCTTATTTTTAAAGATCGTTAACAGTACCAATAATAAGGTTCGTGAAAAGAAAAGGAACAAGAATGAGAAGACAGGATGCTTCGTGACCCCGTTTTCCAGAGCAGGGAGTTGTGTATCCTTTAGATTAAACTGCAAATGCACCGTAATATTTACTTTTTTATACATAAGCTGGATCATTCCACATAGATTGTCTTGAAGTTTGACTTTATTTGTGGAGGACATTCCTGGTTTTGCAGAAACAGTTGCCTTCCCTCCTTTTATTTCCGGACGGCGTAACTTAGGGTACAGTCCACCCCCTTGAGTGTGCAGCTGTGAAGGTTTTCACGAGCGTGGAGTTGTGTGAGTGACTACTACTGCCGTCAATGTACAGGACGGCTCCTTCTCTGCTCCTGCCGGTGCCCCTTTGGGACCGGTCTCTCCTCCCACCCCAGCCCTGGCCAGTCGCTTTGCAGATGATTTGCCTTTGCAAGAATACCAGGCTAGTGAGATACAGTAGGTAGACTTTTGAGGCTGGTGCCCTTCACTTAGCGATCGTATTGAAGATTCATCTGCCTTGTGGTGAGTCCGCAGCTCCTTCCTTAGCGCTGAGCACTGTTCCGAGTGCACGGCGCCGTTCTCCATTCCCGGCTGACAGACGCTTGTTTCCAGCTTTTGTTGATTACGAATCAAGCTGCTGTAAACATTTACATATGGTGTTTTGTGTGCGTGTTCGTGTGCAAGCATTGTACCCCGTCCGAGCCCCTAATATATGCTGGACTCCATCTCCAGCCCCACCCCCTCAGCTCTCGGTGACGCTGCTCCGCTTTTCATCACAACGTCCCCTTTTCCGTTGTTTCAGATCAGTGGAATGGGTGTTCCTGCATGTTCGATTTCTCTGGCTTAGGGCGTGATTCTTTTGAGATTTGTGCGTATTTGCATATGGCAGCAATTTGTTTCTTTTGCGGTGAGGTAGTAGTCCGTTGTGTGGATTCGAGACACGTGTTTTACTGATTCGCCAATAGCTACATGTTTGAGTTCTTTCAAGTTTTTGGTTATTATGAGTAAAACTGCTAAAAATGTTTGATTCCAAGTCTTCATGTGCACACACGCCTGTCTTTTCATTTGGGTAAATACTTCGAGTGGGATCGCTGGCCGTAGGTGACGTGTATGGCAAGTTTCGTAAGAAACCTCCGAAGGGTTTTCCAAAGTGGTTGTGCCGCTTTCCATTTCAGCCACCAAATACAAAGGTAGTAGTTGCTCCACACCTTTGTCAGCACTTGGCGTTGTCTATTATTTTCATTTCAGCCACTCGTGGGGCGCCTGGGCAGCTCAGTCAGGTAAGCATCTGACTTCAGCTCAGGTCATGATCTCTTGGTTTGTGGGTTCGAGCCCCACATCGGGGCTGTGCTGACAGCTCAGTCTGAAGCCTGATTTGGATTCTGTCTCCCTCTCTTTCTGCCCCACTGCTCATGCTGTATCTCTGTCTCTCAAGAATAAATAAACATTAAAAAAATTAATTTTAGGGGCGCCTGGGTGGCGCAGTCGGTTAAGCGTCCGACTTCAGCCAGGTCACGATCTCGCGGTCCGGGAGTTCGAGCCCCGTGTCAGGCTCTGGGCTGATGGCTCGGAGCCTGGAGCCTGTTTCTGATTCTGTGTCTCCCTCTCTCTCTGCCCCTCCCCCATTCATGCTCTGTCTCTCTCTGTCCCAAAAATAAATAAAAAACGTTGAAAAAAAAATTAATTTTAGCCACTCGTAGGCTTATCGATTTTTCTTTCCCTGGTTCTTGCTTTTTTACGCCCTAGTTATGCAATTTTAGCTTAATCCAAGTTTCCTCAGATTTTCGTCTGTGTTCTCTTCTGCATGTCATGGTTTTGGCTCTGACATTTAGGTCTGGGATCCGTTCTGAGTTAATGTTTGCACTGCACGTGAAACAACGGTTGGCTGGGCCTCCTCCCCTCCCCCGCCTCCACCTGTAGGCGGCCGGCTGATCCGGTGCCATCGGTCGAGAAGACTGTCATTTCTCTACTGCTGCTTTCGTACCTTTGTTAAGAACCACACTCGGAGACACGTGTCTGGCCGCCTCTCTTCATGTGATGTCGGGACTGATCCGTGGGTGCCGGTGTCTGCAGTCCTTGTCCGTCGGTTCCGACGGCCTCCTCACCTTACTTGTGGTGATTTTGGACAATATCGCTGGACCGATTTTGGACAAGATCGCTGGACCGTCATTTCATTAGAGGGCGCAAGTTGGTGACACCCTAAATCTACGATCCCTCCTTCATTTATTAACTAGAGTTCTTTTGTCGACGACAGCCTTCATCAACCGTTTGGTCACTTTGAGGTAGTTTTATGGGGAAGGCGAAATGACACTTGATCTTTTCCTTTTTTGCCCCTCGTCAGGGTAACAAGCGGATGACTACCTAACACTCTTCAATGGCGATCGGTGGAGCTTACTCGGGTTTTTTTTTGTTTGTTTGTTTTTCGGATCTGTAGAAACTCACGGATTTTAGTCTATTTGGTGTATCTCAGTACATTGTGGTTGTTATGCTTTTGGATGCCCAAATTGTCACTCTTTGGTCGGGGGAGTTTGGTTTTTGCTTCAGTTTGGTTCTTGCCGTAGGCATAGCTCCACCAGGTGCTGGTGGTTTTCTTGCCTTTTGTTGGGGCAAGGAGACCCCAGCTCATCCCTACACTTCCTGCCCTGGTCCCAGGATTGACTCTTGATCTGGCCTGGTGCCTAGATGGGGCGCGGTGTGGAGAAACCACCGTTTGGGTGCTTGTGACTATCGTGTTGGCTGGTTTTCATTGGTAGGCTTTTTCAGTAGCAGATCTAGATTTGTTCTTTTTTTTTCTCTAAATGAGAAAAGACACCGTCGGTTCATACGGACGTCTCCAGCTCCAGTTTGGGAATACGGGGCTTTTTACTCAACAGCCATGGTGTCGTATTTGCACGTCTTTCCAATTAGTCTTCAAAATCTTTGTTTCTAACGTTAGCAAATTTCCGATTTATTTCCCCCCGTGAAGTACGTATGACGGTTTCAGAAGGACGGCGTAGCATTAGCTCCAGCGCCGTGGCTCCTGAAACAACTCAGGGCTCCTTTCCTGCCTTTTGTCCCTGGGACCCATCCCACCGGGAAGGTGGAATCCAGTCACGTGAGCTACTGTCCGTCCGTCCGTGCTGCCTGGAGGTAGAGCTAGGTTCACTTGTGTTGTTTTCATTGTTTAGGATTTGATTTTTACCATCTTGCTTTAATTTACTTTGGTAATTCAGTAAAAAACGGATATTTTTCTGAAGGCAAATCCAGCAAACAGGGTCCCCCCACAGGAGTCCAGCTTCCACGGTTTCTATCCGGAGACCTCTCTCGTCACCGGGGATCGTTTGTACAGCTTCCTCTTTGCATTTACACACCAGGAGCACACGTGCGCACACGTTCCTCCCGGCGTAGGCAGTGGGACGTGCACCCTGCACGCTTCCCTGGGCCGCCTGTGGTTGCCCTTCCTTCCGACAGCCCAGACCCCCTCCTCACTGCTCGGGAAGGGCCAACCACACGCGCACTTTCCTCCGGCCTTTGTGGTGCCGAGGGGCGCCGTGGTGACGGTCTCGCCGGTTAATGGTTCCACGCTTTTGTCGGTGATCTTCGGGATACGTTCCTAGAGGGGGATTGTTTGGTCACAAAGTAAATGATATCAAAGGCAATTTTTTAAGCCTGTGGCGTGTAGCGTCCTGGAGACACGTTCTCCTTTCTTTAACCGTCGACGTTACTGCCATTATATTTTACTAGTAACGTAACCGTTAGCGTTATTAAGAGCTTGCTGCTAGACGTACTGTTGTGAACGTATGTGTGACTATAGCTTTGATCACGTTAGGATCGTTTCCTTACGATGTTAAGGAGATTATGTCCTTATGATAGAATCCTAGAAATGGAGCTCTTGGGTCAGCTCTTGGGGCATGAACGCCTTTGGTCTCCGCACAGACCCCCAGCAGCTGCCTTTCCGACCGCCTGCCTCCCTGCACCCCCTTTCCTTGCCCCGTCCACAGTCTTCCTTGGCCCATCCATCCTGTGGCTTCCGCCGCCTCGGTGACGCTCCAGCGCTGCCAGGATGAATGCGCACCGCCTCCCCCCGGCCCCCGACCCTTTCGCAGACGGCGGTGGCACTCGGTGCCCTGCTGCCACTCGGCAGAGTCTCCCGGAAGTGCCTCTGCCGTCCCCACCCAGCTGCTTTGCACAATGAAGTCCTCCTTGGCGTGTCTTACTGTTCCTCGCATGTTCTTTCCTCCGCTCTAGACTGTGAACTTCTTGTGGGGGACTGTGTAGCTCAGAGACTTACACCCCAAGTAAGTCTGCAGGCCCGGGGCTCTGAGATAGGGGCCCTGTCCCAGGGTCCCAGGCGAGGGCGTGGCACCAGGGAGTGACACGGAGGGCCCCGCTGCGGCTCCCAGTGACCTCCAGATGCCCTTCAGAGCCAGCTCTCCTGGGAAGCCGGGCCCCTCTCCGAGCTTCCCGTCCCTTTTTGTGGGCCCAGCATTACCTTTCATCCAAGGCCCTCTTGGCCCTCCCCTCGCCACACATCCCCCACCCAGCACAGACCGCCCCACCCAGCGGAAGGGCCTCGAGAGGCCCAGAAATCACTGCACTCTGCTGGGTTCATGGGAAGCGGGGGGGTTAGCTCCCTTTCCCCCCTCCCTCCGCCCGTCTCCTCAGGTCACACCTGCCGGAGTCTCTCTGACCCAGGGCCCCGCATCTCCGCTGCCCCGGGTGGCTGGGCTGGGCCCACAATGTCACTGCTACAAGGGGTTCCCTGAAATGAGCCCACACGTGGTATCCCTGACACGCTTCCGCCTTGAGAGCCCCGGTGATGTCCCCACCTTACCGGTAAGGCCACTGCTGACCACCCCGGGTCCGAAGCACCTTTCTCCCCCAATGCATTCCATATTTACAGGTTTGCTCTGGGACACCATGCCGGGTGCATACTCGGCCTCCGTAAGTATTTGTTGACTGAATGAAGACGTTTCTCCTGGAATTTTGTTTTTCTTTGATTTTGAGAAAACGGTTGCAAAGCTTAGGGCCCTGCTGAACGACGTCTCTTGCCCTGGTGACTTTCATTTCGCAGGGGCTGTACAAAGCGGACCAACGGTTTGGGCCGGGCGTGGAGACCTACCCGGACGGCAGGCAGGACGTCGGGCTGTGGGTCCGGGAGCACCTCATCAAGCTGTGCACGGAGGTTCCCCGCAGCTTCTCCATCCACAACTACCCCGAGTACTCGGGCTTCCTCACTCACTCTCCTGCTAGACTCAGCCTCTCGGATGAGGAGAAGGTGGACTGGGACCAGCCAGAGGGACAGGACCCCTTTTTCTACGACTATAAGCGGTTTCTTCTGAACGATGACCTGACTCTGCCTCCAGAAATGCACATTTACTCGACCGACAACAGCCACCTGCCCATGACCTGCTCTTTCCGCAAAGAATTGGACGCCCAAATCTTCCTTAATGACATTCCTCCATCTGCTGAGGATGAAGAGCCCTGGTTTATAAAAAATGAGACCCCTCTGATGGTCAAAATCCAGAAGCAAACCTACAAATACAGGTAACTTGCCCCATCTTTCTTTCCCTCCCATGACGGGCCCGTGCTCGGGGCTGGGCTCCTGGGGGGCCTCTGGCCCCTGGCTGAGTGACTCGCGGGGTTATTTCTTGGGTTCACGTAAAGGTGCTTCTCCTGTTTGAGGCAGTGCAACGACGAAGGGGGAGGGAGAGCCGTGCGGGGCCGGTGAGCCGGGACACACGCCCCGGGTTGCGAGCATGCAGGTGCAGGCGGGTGCTGTGGCATCGATGTCTGCACAGGGGCCCGGGATCCTGCTCACCTGCTCTCGGGAGAAGGAGCGGTCAGGAGGTTGCTGGGGAGCACGGAGTGAGGGCGGTCCCTAGAAGAGTGTAGAGCCTTGGGAGGAGCTGTGGAATAGGGTCAGCCGGGTTGATGGAGCCGAGTTCAAATCCTGGCTCTGAGACCTTGCGTGTGTTTGCTCTGTGCAGGTCGGAGCCCGTGCTCCAGCCTCTGTGGGTCATGTCGGCTCACGAGGTGTACACGAAGAGATGTATGGGAGCAGGTCTGAGCCGAGAGCCGAGGGTGGGAGAGCCGGGTGGGGGCGGGCTGGGGGCGGGCTGGGCCTCTGGCTTCCCGACGTCTGGGAAGGCGTGGAGTGCTCCGTTGGTCTCCCAGCACCAACCCAGTCCAGCCCGGAAAAGTAGGCAGCCACCTGATGAAAACTGATTTTTTTAAGTTAAAAATTTTAAGAATGTTTTCATTTACTAAACTTTGTCCTCAGATATAACTAGAGTATTTTAGAATCCAGGTTTTGTAAGCACAAGTGGTTACTTATGCATTCATATACCCACCCATCCATGTACCGCCCCTCCATCCACCCGCCCACCCGCCCATCCACCCCTCCATCTGTCCATCCACCCACCCACCCATCCATCCATCCACCCACCGCTCCATCCACCCATCCACTCCTCCATCCCTCCACCCCTTCACCCCTCTACCCATCTACCCACCCCTCCATCTACCCATCCACCCACCCACCCACCCACCCATCCATCCATTCATCCCTCCCTCCACCCCTTCACCCATCCACCCATCCACCCATCCACCCATCCACCCATCCACCCATCCACCCATCCCTGTATCCACCCATCCATCCACTCACCTGCCCATCCACCCATCCAGCCATCTACCCCTCTGTCCACCCACCCACCCACCCATCCATCCATCCATCCATCCATCTCTCCACCCCTCCATCCCTCCATCTATCCACCCATCCACCCATCCATCATTCAGACATCAACTGAGCCAGTAATTGTGGATAAGTGTTGGGTACAGAAGCTGCCATAAATCTATAGTTCTTGACCATGAAGGAGGTTATGTGTGCACAGGAGGCTGAAGTACGTGGTGGTGAATGGGCCATGGGACTTGCAAACTCTCTACTCAAATAGCAGAGTGAGTGAGAAGTGGATGTGAGTGCTTGGTGCTGAGTGCCGGACCCATGTGTATCCCTGGCCTCCTTCCCGCCCGGGGTCCCTCCCTTGAGAACCCCTTCCCCAGCACAAATGGAGAGACTGATGAACCAGGGATGCCCAGGGTCCCCGCTGTGTCTCCAGGAACAAGAAGGCCCACACCAGCTGGAACATGGGTGCCATCTTGGAGGGGGACCGGAGCGGCTTTGCGCACCATGGGCCCAAGGAGCAGCTTTCCAAGGAGATGATCCTGCGGGCCGAGGAAGGGGACTACGACTGGGTCTACCGGATCCTCAGGGATGACCTCGCCAGCGCCGATGTGGCCGATGCCAAGGGCTACACTGTGCTCGCTGCGGCCACCGTGAGTCCCAGTGCCGGGTCGCCTCCCCTCAGTGGGGCCACCGTCCTCCAGCAGGGGCCTTGCCGGGATGCCTGCCGTCCTTGTGAGGCTGGCCTTCTCCCTCCAGGTTCACTGTCACACTGACATTGTCAACCTTCTGCTGGACAGCGGGGCCGACGTGAACAAGTACACGGACGAGGGCCTCACGCCGCTCAGCATGTGCTTCCTCCTCTACTACCCGTCCACGTCCTTTAAGCCCAACATCGCTGAGAGGATGGCGCCCAAGTCCCACGTCAGCCCCGTGGCCCTGCGGCTCCCAGCACCGTGCCCCGTCTACTATCCGCCTGTCCGTCTCTCCACCCAGCAGTGCGCCTCCCCCTGCCTTGCACAGGTCAGGTTCAGATGGGGTGAGCAGACACTGAGGCCTGCGGGCGGGGAGTCGGAGCGGGGGACGGGGCCGGCATGACATCTAGGGATGTGTGTCCCACGTGAGCCCCATGCGCAGTGGTTGGGGCTCTGAGACCCCTCCTGCGGGCTTCAGGGAAGGAATCACAGGGTCGGGGAGTGAGGGAAGGAGTGAGGCCCGCCTTTGCCCATCGTGAATAATGTCGCCTGGAGCTTCCCCAGGCAGGCATTGGTGTGAGCTGCTCCCGGTGGTTTTGGGTGTAGGCCCAGCAATAGGATGGCTGATCACACGGAGGTCCCGTGTCTCATTCACTGAGGAACCACTCTGTCGCCACGGTGGCATCTCTTGGCGCTTGGTTCCAGTGCGGACTGGGGGCCTCCCAGCCCGGGGCGGGCGATGCCCAGGGGCTGGCTCCCTACAGCACAGGGCACCCTGGTGTCTGTCTTCTGAGCACCGGCCTGAGGGGCAGTGCCTGCAGGGGGCACGCTTCCGCCCCTCAGGAAACCCTGGACCCTAACTGTCAGCCCCGCGAGGCTGCCCGGCCTTGACAGCTGCCGAGAAAGCCTTCGGAGGGGCTGGGGCTTTCTCTGAGCGTGGTCGGGGCCCCTCCCGGGTGGGTGAGGGGACGGCACTGGACAGTGTCCCCTTGGTGGGGTCCTTCCCTCACCTCATCGCGGGCTCCTGAATCTCTTCCTCGGGGAAAGGCTCTTACTGCACCCTGGCCTGTGCCCGTGGTGCACAGCCTCCCTCAGCTGCCAGACACTCCCTGAACCTCTGCCTCTCCAGGGCCCCGGCTCTCCCTGGCCTGTGGTTCTTGACGTGTGGCCGCACCAGGTCATCAGAGTCCAGGGCGGGTGGGGGCACACCGGCCGGGGCCCCATTGTGTGTGGTGAGCAGGTGCACGCCGGGAGCCCGCCGGAGGCCCTGCTGCCCTGGATGGTCCTGTGTGCGGGAGGCGGGGCGGGGGGGGGGCGGGTGGTCGCTGGGAGGAGGGAGGCGACATCCCTGCAGGAAGACTGCGGTGGAGGGTTTGTTTTCGTAGCAGTGTTAACGTGTGCCTTGTGAGTGCCCTCTCCTTCCTGGTCAGAGGTTGTTAACTCAGAGTCACGACCAACTTTCAGTTTCAATGTGATCATAGGAACGGGGACGGGGGGAGGAGACTGTGTCGGTCCTTGTGTTGCCCCTCGGCCGGGAGCTTCTGGGGACGGGGGCTGACTTTGTCGCCACAGCCTCTCCAAGCCCAGAGCATCCTCCGGGGGGACCCTGGCCGCAGGGGAAGCCTCAGTCATTATTGGTGAAGGCAGCGAGAGCCCCAGAAAGGGTTTTATTTGTACGCTTAAAACACTGGTAAAAATCGCTCCTCTCCTCTTCTTTGAAACTTCTTATTCTGGAAAACATGGCACGCACACATTATAAGCGAAGACAGCGGCATGTGCGGGAGCTTGCGGGGACCCGTCACCGAGACTAAGCAGCTGCCAGCACGCGGCTCACGCACCACGTCCACACCCCCGCCTCCCCCGCCAGCTGCGCTCATCTTAGCGTGGATTCCCCATCGGCTCGCTTCAGCCAGAGACGTCGTCTGAAGACACATTCTTCTGTCTCCCTCTCAACACACCGCAGACACTAGCATCTCACCTGAAAACTTTGTTAAGTCCTGTGGGATCCCACCCAGGCAATTTTCCCGGGTTCCCGCGTAGCCTTCCTTTTAGACTGGGGATAAATGAATCGAGACCCAAACAAGTTCACACACCGCACGTGGTTGAGAAGAATTTCTCTCTTCCAGCCCAGGGCAGGCTCCCCGCCCTTTCCCGAGTCCAAGGAACCGGGTGGCTTTCCCGTGCCAGGCCTCACCGGCCGCCTCCGGGTGGGCAGCGTGCCCCTCCGCCACCTGCACCCTGTGCGCACCGTCCCGGCAGAGGGCCCGGCCCACGGAGCCGCCTCCGTCTGCCATCTGGCCCTTCACCGATGTGGGTCGCAGGGGGTAGGGCCCCACTGCCAGGGATCCTGCCTCCCGGCTCTGGGACGGGGCCCAGGATCTGCATCCCTGGCCACGAGGATGCTGCTGGTCCCGGGACCACACCGGGGACGCAGAGGCTGTGCATCGGGCTTGCGGGGCGGCCTCCGCGGGCAGGACCGTAGTGAGCCGCGCTGCTGGTCGTGAGTGTCGCGCAGATGCCTCTAGGAACCACAGTAAAAAGAGGTGGAACAGGTGGAATTAATTTTGACGCATTATATTTCACTGGTGTCTCCACAATTTACCGTTTCATTGGGTCATTAGTGTAAAGACAGGAGGGCAGTCTGCATTCTTTCTCTGGCCACGCACACACCGGTTTGGGATGGGCCTCACGCCGAAAGCTCGGGTGCCACGTGTGGCTGGTGGCTGCCATGTGGCTCAGGTTTCTGTGTGAGGCCCCTGAGATGCGTGCTTCCCTCTCTCGGTTTTTGCAGAGTGCTTTAGCATGGTCAGCTAGAGGCCTTGAAGGTCACTGCCAGCCTTTAGGGCTGGTTCACTGGTTACATAGGATTGTCACTCTGATTTCTTTCCTTTCTTCTAATTTTCTCTCTCTCTCTCTCTCTCTCTCTCTCTCTCTCTGTCCCTCTCTCTTTTGGTACTTTCCAAAGGAAGCTCCAAATATGCCAGTGAATCCCAACCTTGCCTTCTCATTCTCTGAAATGGCCATGGAGTCCATCTGTTTCAAGGACCTGGCGCCCACCCCAGGCAGCCAGGAGCAGATGTCCATCGTGTGGGGCAGCGAGGAGGACCATCTCTCCCCGGGTGCCCGGCTGTCCCAGGAGTCCCCCGACCTGGGGAGCAGCCCTCGGAAGCAGGACTTGTCACCGTGGGACAGTTCCAGTGACCTGGAGAAGGGGCCGGATGGCACGGAGAGGAGTCTGGACAGGTGCGCGCCGGGCAGCCAGGAGACCGACTTCGAGTCCGCCGTCTGTGTGCGCAACTTCTCCTTTGGGCCGTCCCGGGACCTCCTGGAGAGGAGCGCCCAGGCCCGCAGCGTGCTGAAGGCCCCCTGCTTCAGTGCCACCGGCTTCGACAAGGGCACCGTGAGGAAGATGGCGCTGGCCGCGGTGGAGTAGGTCGCCGGGGTGTGGGCGGCGGGGCCGAGGGTCACTTCTACGGGTGGATCTCCTGCTCGGTGGGCCAGCATCACCTCCCTGGCCACCAGGAGGAGGTGTTTCCAGAGGTGTGTGTCCCACGCCCCCCGAGCCTACAGGGGTGCGTGGGGCCTGTCCTGCGCGCTGCCTCCAGGGTCTTAACGTGGGCATTCTGTGCATGGCTCAGGGTTGGGGCCTGGGTGTGACCTTAGGGGAACGGTGGCAGTGAGAGGCTAGGAGATGTGCCCTGTGGCTTCCAAGGTGCAGGTGCTCATATACATGTGCCCCCCACACACACCTGAACACCCGCACACACTCACATGCACCTGCACACGCCCGCGGACACGCACTCTCCCAACCCGCACCTGCACAGCCACGTACACTCCTATATACCTGCACACGTATGTGCCCAGTGTGTGTGTATACGTGTGTGCATGTGGATGCGTGTGGTAGCCATGTATGGGTGTGTGTGTGCGAGTGTGCTGTGTGCGTATATGTGCGTACGTGTGTTCTCTGTGTGGCACGTGCCCGTGTGTATGTATACACGTGTGTGTGGTGTGCACGTGTGTGGTCGTGCACGTCGTGTGTGACGTGCGTGTGTGTACGTGTGTGTGCTGTGTGTGTGGTACCTGTGTCCCTGTGCAGTGTGCGTGTTGTGGGTGGGCGTGCGTGCCTGCGTGTCTGGGTACAGTGTTGTGCCCTACGTGTGCTGGGTGCTCTGTGTCATCCGCTTACAGCCACCCCAGGAGGGAGGGCTGGTCCCCACCTCACGCCCCGTGTGGCGGATGACCTGAGCAAGGCCGAGTGAGCACCGGACACTGGGGTGGGACGGGGCTGCGTCTGGACTCCAGCCCGGCGGGGGCCGGCTCAGGTGTGGCGACGGCGGGAGCAGCCCTGGTCCAGGGCGGGGACCAGTGGCCTCGGGGAGGCAGGGTCCTGGGCGGTTCCGGGAGAGGCCGTGAATGCTGGGGCTCAGGTGCCACACGTTCAGCGCCCTCCCGAGCCCCCTTTACTGGGGAGCGTCGGTCCCGACTGGGACTGGGGTGCTGTCCCGTGCCTGTCCCCAGCCTGTGACTGTGTCACCCTGGTCCTTTCAGACGCAGAACCAGGTGGCTGACCATCGAGCTGCTGCTGCACCGAGGCGCGGACCCCAACCTGTGCCGCGTGCCCATGCAGGCCCTTTTTTTTGCCGTGAAGGCTGGGGACGTGGCCGGGGTGAGGCTGCTGCTGGAGAACGGGGCCAGGACCGACATCCAGCTCCCGGCTGAGGTAGGACCCGCGGGCTGGGGGTGGGGCCCAGGGGGCAGGGCCGGGCTGGCGGGGGGCCTGTGAGGCGAGCGGTCAGAGGGTGCGGCGCGGCCAAGGCTGGCGGGTTCTTTTGGCTTCAGCCGCCGCCCGGTGTCCCTGTTCAGGGGCAGGCAGGTCTCGTGTGGCCAGCCCCTCGGCCGGACCGCGCACCCCCTCTTTTCTGAGCATCTGGGAGCGTGAGTGCGGGACAGTGGCATGTCCGTGGAGACCCAGGGAACCTCGTGATAATCTTTCAGGTTTACCGATTGGACTCTGCCTTGGGAACTAAGGTCGTAACCTCTCGACATGGCTCCGAATCCGTTCACTTATTCTTGCCTTCGTTCGTTCCCAGTCAAGCGCCTGTTACTTACACAGTCCTCCCTCGGGGGCATTGGGCTTTAGTAAACCGTTGGGGTGGATGGTAGGGGGAGGAGGAGGAGGGTGCCTGTGCCAGGAGAGCGCCTGTGCGCCGTGGACTGATGTCCTCCCGACTCTTCTCCAAGGGCGCCTCCTGTTTCCCCGAGACCCTGCTTTGCGGGTTCCGGTTGCGGGACACGGACGGCCCTGTGCCTCCGCCCCCTCGTGCTGCGTGCTCCTGGCCGGGCTCTCTTCCGCAGTCGGCTGTGCTCCCTCCAGGCTGTCCGGGGGTGTGCGCCTCTGTGTGGCCACCCCGACCAAGCACGGCCCAGCAGCCCGTGGCTCTCCCAGGAGTGGCTGGAGGGTTGCTGTGGGCGGAGAAGGACAGGCCTGGGCGGGGACCGGAGTCAGGAGCCGCGTGACCATCCACCGGTGGCACCCATCCCGTGGAGGCCCGGCAGGAAGGGTGGGGCTTTCTCGCGGGAAGGGCGGGACAGCCGGGCTGTAGTGAGGCTGGCCCCCCAGGGCCCCTCTGCGTCTGCAGGGCTGGTAGATGGAATTGGAGGGTGCGTGTCCGTGGTCCCGTGCAGGCGGGCCTCGATGTCCTGAACGTCACGATGAGGCCCGGATGGTGCTGTGGGGTCTCCGAGAGGTGTGGCGCGGGCGGCCGCGCTCCCACCCTGGACGGGGCTCTCAGCCTGGGGGTTTTGCTCACCTGGGAGCCCGGCCTCACCCCTGCCCGTGTGGCCTCTGCAGCTGGGGGCCCTGACCCCCCTGCACATCGCAGCCGCCCTTCCCGGAGAGGAGGGCGTCAGGATAACGGAGCTGCTCCTGCACACTGTCACCGACGTGGACGCCAGGGTGGCCGACGAGGATGACGTGTACAAGCCGAGCAAGGTGCCCTGTCCTGCCGCGGGGGGCGGGGGTGCCGCGGGACCCAGGAGGTGCCCCTGCACACGGTGGTACCTTTATTGGCCTTACTCTGAACGGGGTTGGCTACTGCTCCGTGTGCCCCAAAGCCAGCGGGGCCCGCCCCAGCGTGTGCGCCCCGCCGACCCTCTCCGGGGCGCGTGGGGGATGCACTGTCGCGCTCGAGAGGGTTTCGCGGGACGGTGCTGGGCCCCGCGGTCTGGGGAGGGATGCTCTTGCTGGCCTGTGGGAACCCGTCTACGTGTGAGTCTGCACCCGCCGGGTCTCCGGCCCAGCCTGGCCGGGCGGGAGCTGAGTGTCTGGGCCCTGGGGGGCGAGGCTCGGGGCCAGCGCTGGTCCCCCCTGTCTGCACAGCTAGACCTGTTGCCTTCAAGCCTGAAGCTCAACAATGAAGCGGGCCCGGCCGGCATCTACCACAGCAGGCCTACGTGTGTGCCGGATGAGGGGGGCAGGACGGCCCTGCACGTGGCCTGTGAGCGTGAGGACAGCTACAAGGTGAGCCGGGCCTTAACGGGGCCGGGCGGCGTGCGTGTGTGGTGTGTGTGCGCACGCGCATCTGAACGTGCGCACGCGCGAGTGCGTGGACGTGGGCATGTGCACGTGCGTTCCGTGTGCGAGCTTGTCCTCGTAGGCCGGTCTGCTTGTGTCTCCGTGTGCACGCGTGAGCAGGCTCTGCCTGTGGTGCTTCGGGGACGCGGGCCCGTGTGTCTGTATGTGGTGGGGGCGGGGCAGGGCAGCGAGCCCACGGCCCCCGTCAGTCACCGTCTCTGACTCGGGACCCCAAGGCTGGGCCTGTCCTGCGGAGCCCTGGGCTTTGACCCTCCGGCGCGGGAGCCTCTCAGAGGAGGCCGAGAGGTGGACCTGGGCGGGGGGAGCCGGGAACCAAACCTCACTCTGTGCTGTAGTGGCCAGTGCAGCCCGGGCCGCTAGGCCTCGGAGCACGTAGTGAACTGAGCCTCCGTTTACGCAGCCACAAGGTGAAAATCGCAGCCGGCTTCTCGGGTCTGTGGCATGGGTGGTTTGCCCCCGCCCAGCGTGGTGATGAGTCATGCTGCCTGTTGCAAGGGAGTGAGGGCCTGCGTGAGGGTGGGCGGGGGGCGAGGGAGCGGAGGTGGGAGGCACCCAGACCCCCCCTGCTTCGTGGCGTCCCTGGTCCGTGCTCCTCGGGCTCCTCCGGCCACTGGGCTGAGCAGAGCCTTCAGGGCTGCCCGCACCCCACGCTAGGAGCAGAGACGGCTGGGCCCCGGGAGGGCAGGCTGACCCGGGCCCGGGCCGCGCGCGCCAGTCCTGGGCTGTGAGTACAGAGCTTCCCACCCCACACGCCTGCATCTTTGCACTGATTACAGATTTGGAAGCGTTACGGGGAAACAAAGCCGGGAGACAGTAGAGGCACCGTCACCATTAGGTCCAGGGTCATTGGGTCATCGCTAGGCCAAGGGCAGATGGCAGCTTCGCGCCCCTGTTGAGAGGTGGGGGCTGCCGCCGTCCAGTCCAGCCGTGCAGTGTTCTGGGGGAGGAGAGGAGGGAGAGCCCCTCAGCAGGTTTGGGCTGGCAGCTGCTTGGCCTGGCCAGGGCGGGAGGGGGAAGGGGCGTGCGCTTGGAGGGAGGCCCGGCCGGTGCACGGGGTCCACACACCTGCAGGGGGAGTCGGGCCCTAAAGAGCGCTCACTCGGGAGTTGAAGCTGCAAGGGCCACTCCTCTCAAGCGCTGCCCTGCGCGGTCCCTGAGCCCTGGAGCCGGGCCAGCCCTGCCGCCACGGTCGTGCGGTCCCGACTCTCCCCTTCCTCTGAAAACAAGCTTCAGGGCAATTTGCGCGCCGCGTGCCCTTCCAGTTTTGCATCAGAAACGATGTGTGTTTGGAAAGCCCCTTCCCAGTTCGAGGATCCACCCCCCGTCCGTTCATCCGTCCCAGATTTGGAAGAGGCAAGGTGCTGGTGTGGAGGAGATAGCAACCAAGCGGCAGACCTGATTTTGTGGCGTTTGAGTTCATGCTCAACGTCCGGTGCTCCTGGGAGTCCGGGCACCTCTGACCTGCCGTCCTGCCTTTCTCCTCACCCAGTGTGCCAGGGACATAGTCCGGCTCCTCCTCTCCCACAGAGCGAACCCCAACGTGCTGTGGAGCGGCCACTCCCCGCTCTCCTTGTCCATCGCCAGTGGCAACGACCTGGTGAGCATGTTCCAAACCCACTGGCGGTTCACCTGCGACGTTTGTGCCGCTCAGCGGCCCCCGCCCTGGTCAGTCTTTGGGATTTGCTGTTGTCGTGGTGGCTTGGAGACGGCACGGGGTAAGGGGCGTGGGGGATCCCCTCTCCAGTGGATGGAGCTCCTCAGAGAAGGGTATAGGAAGGAAGGTGACCGAGTGTCCCAGGCATTGACTCCTCAGTGCACCGGGAAGGGCACCTTGGCCAATGCCCATCTCCTGCTGCTGCCGAGAATGTGTCTGTTCGCCATTAATCCATCCACCTGTCGGTCCGTCCATTCACCTACCCCCACCCATTGGTCTACACATCTCTCCATCTACTCACCCTCTCCCACTCATCCATCCGCCAACCATCCATCATCCATCTTGCCTCCCTCCCTCCCTTCCTTTCCTTCCTTCCTTCCCTCCCTTCCTTTGATCTATAATCCATCCATCCATCCGTTCATCCTTTCACTTCACTGTTATTTTAGAGCATCCACTGTGTGCCAGGCGGGCACCATTCTAGGCATCAGGTGTCAAATATGACAAGGTCTTTGCTCTCAAGGATCCTGTATTCTAGTTGTAGGAGACAGACCACAATCCGGTGTGTCACAGCATTTCAGGCAGTGATGAATGCTACGAAGACAGTAACAGCTGGATAAGGGATAGAGAATGATGAAGGGTTTCCCTGGGGAGGTGACCTGTCAGCAGAGGCCCGGAGGAGACGAAGGCGTTGTTGATGAGGGCTGGTGCACCTGCTCTGTGCCAGGGTGGGTAGGCGGGGCACGGAAGCGTAGAGAGCTGCCCTCTGGGGCAAGGAAGCTCTTGAGAGAGCCCCACGGTGTGTGTCACGTCCAGCCAAGCCGCTCTCACTCCTGGCTTCCTGGTGGCACTCGGGCCAGTGGCTGGGGACCCGGCAGGGAGCGAGTGAGATGTGCCCCACTCTGCGTCTGGTCAGGTGAGCACAGTGGCTCAGGTGCCCGGAGGGCAAAGGCACACGGGTTTCAGGGACGAGGGCTTCCGGGAGGTGCACCAGGCGCCACACTGGCCCCTGGGCCGGAGAGCAGGACACGAGCCAGGAGCACTTTGGAGCAAGCGGACAGCGTGCAGAGAAAGTGCCAGGCCTGGGCTGCCCCGGTGTGCGTTGCAGCCCTTCCTGGGGCCCCCGCATGCCCTCTCCATGCCCTAGCGTTGCGCTCTGAGCCGGGCAGCAGTGAGAGGCCCAGCAAGTGCCCAGGCGGGGCCCCCGTGAGGCCCAGGTGTGGCCGTCTCTGTGCTCAGAACTGTGGGAGCCTTACTCCGGGACGATCTCCACATGTGAGGGAGGGGACCTGGCGGGGGCTCACGAGCCTGTCTGTGTCTAGATCTTGAAGGAGCTTCTGTCCCATGGAGCTGACCCCAACCTGCTGCTGACCAGAGGCTTGGGCAACGCCTTGTGTGTCGCCTGTGACCTCACCTATGAGCACCAGAGGAGCATGGACAGCAAGCTGGCCCTGGTGAGGAGTGAGGGGCGAGGCGTGATGGTGTAGGGGTGGCCGAGGAGGGTGGCAGGCCCTAGGGTGTAGGGTCGGGGGGCTGTGTCAGAACCCTCGGTCTAGCCTTCATTCCTCTGTGATGTTCAGATCCTTGAGAAACAGTACAGAGTTCTTGCCTTTTGTGTTCTCTCGTCCTAAAAAATGTGAAGTACAAACCCGCTCAGCAGGCCAGACAGAAGTCCTCTGGCTTAACTCAAGAAAGTCGCGGGCCATCACTCTGGCTGGGCTGCGGGATCGTAGACCTTCTATGCAGAGCGGGCACCGGCCGGGGGTCCTGGTCAGGGACCTGCCGGAAAGGCATCTGGGGGGCCGTGTCCTGGGCGGGGACCCGGGGTGCTGTGTCCGGGCCGTGGACATGGCTCGTTGGTGTCGGCCCTGTTCTTCTAGGTGGGCTCAGTGTGACCAGGAGGCACTCTGTGCTTTGTAGGTCCCGGAAGCCCCGCTGTTCCCTCCGAGTCCCTTCCTGCCTTGCCAGCTGGTTCTGCCGGGCACCGAGGCACGTCCCCTGCTGCCTCCCCCCTCCCCTCCCTGGGCCTTCCACGGCCCTTCCCAGAGAAGTCCCTCCCCACAGCCTCGTGGCGCGGCTCTCGGTGGGCTCCTCCCTGCCCCGGCTCCACCGAGGGTGGCAGCGTGGTTCCCTGCGAGCTGTGAGTGCCAGAGGGGGAAGCCGGAGGCGGAATACGAGACCCTGACTTTCTGGAGGCCGTCGCACTTGACAGAGGCATAACTTTATGTAAAAAGAACCAAGACTCCTCTCCTTTCTTTTCAAACATTTTCGTTTGAATTCTAGTTAACGTACAGCATGAGATTGGCTTGGGGAGGGGAATTCGGTGATTCATCCCTTGCATACGACGCCCAGGGCTCATTCCAACAGGCGCCCTCCTCAACGCCCCTCGCCCATCTGGCCCCGCCCCCACCCCACGTTCTCTATCCTTGAGAGTCTCTGGTGGTTTTTCTCCCTCTCTCCCCCCTTCCCATATGCCCCGCCATTCTGCTTAAATTCCACAGATCAGTGAAATCATACGTTTATTTTTCTCTGACTTATTTCGTTTAGCGTAACACCCTCCAGTTCCGTCTACGTTGTTGCAAAAGGCAAGATTTCCTTCTTGATGGCCGAGTAATAATGTTCCGTTGCATACGACCACACCCTCTTTATCTGTTCATTTAGCTGAAGGACACTTGGGCTCTTTCCCTGGCTTGGCTCTTGTTGATAGGGCCGCTGTACACACTGGGGTGCATGTACCCCTTTGAATCAGTATTTTTGTATCCTTTGGGTAAATACCTACTAGTGCAGTTGCTGGGTAGTTTCTTGAGGACCCTCCTCACCGTTCTCCAGAGCGGCTGCACCAGTTTGCATTCCCACCAACAGTACAAGAGGTTCCCCTCTCTCCGCATCCTTACCGACACCCGTTGTTTCTTGGGTTGTTACTTTTAGCCACTCTGACCGGTGTTTGGATTTGTATTTCCCCGACGATGAGTGATGCGGGGCATCTTGTGTCGGCCCTCTGTCTTCTTTGGAAAAGTAAGACTCCTTTTCTTGAGATCCTATTTCCAGATCCCATTTTGAGGACCCTATTTTGTCCCGAGATTGTCCTCTGAGCACCTGGAAATGCCTGCAGATATGCTTCTGGGGCCTCTCCGTGCTGCGTCCCGGATTCGGGGCTGGGTATTTCCGCTTGGCCCCAACTGTGCTATCTGCTTCCGTGATTGTTTGGCGGGTGGAAGGACTCTCTCTCTTCACCCTTGAATTGTCTCCGCTTTGACCTCGGAGCCTTCCCCTGGTCCCCTCAGCCTCTGATGTCTGCCTTGCTCTCTGGTGCCTCAAGGGGACCCAACACCCCTGTGGGTTCTTGCCCCTGGCCCCAAATCAGCCAACTCAGTTGGTTTTTCAATGACTTAATTACTTAAAATTTATTCACTTAATACTGCCATCGGCAGGCCTTCCTTCCCCTCTGGGTCAGCCCACGTTGCAACTGCATCCTTCACCTTCTCCTGCCCTGACCCGAGCCTGCAGCCGGCTTTCCTCCTCCTCGACCCCTGAGCAAGTCCTTTAAGCCAGCTTCTTGCCCTTGCGACCACAAGGTGTGTCTGTGAGGTGTGAAAAGCCCGGGTGCAGCAGGGAAGACGCAGAGGGGTGGCTTCCTCTCTGTGCTTCCCCAGTGAAAGGCACGCCCCGGTCCCAGCGTCCGCAGCTAAATGCATGCGTCAGTGGGGGGACGTGGGGCTGTCAGGGCTCTGGAACAAGAGAGTCCTTTGGTGCCTCTGGTTCTGGCTGCGAACGCGGTCAGCACATTTGAGGGCAGGCTTGGGGCCTCCCACCCGCCGGCACTGTGCTCTGCTGGCTGTTTGGGGACCGCTGCGCATCTCCGACCGGCGGCCCCACTGGGCTAGGAAGTGGACCATATGCGGTACGGGCGGTGCCGGCCGATGACGGCCCGGTTCGCATCGGGTCATACTGGGCTGCACTGGGCCCGGTGGTTTCGCGGTTTTGTTAAGATGCCGCGCCGAAACTGTAACGCCACGAGACCTCTTCACAGAACTCGCGCCCTCCCTCCTCGGCGTGAGCGGGGGCACCTCTGTTGGGTGCCATTCGCTATGAATGGAACGTGGAGGCCTGTCCCCCAGCCTGAGACCTTGCTGTGGTGGGCGCCAGAGGTCCCTCACGCACGCCTACGAACGGACGCACTGCGTTCGCACGGGTGCGCCCACGCGCCCACAGTCACTGCGCGCCCGGGCCGCGTCGGGATGGGGTGGTGAGCGGCACCGGCCTGGCGTTCGCTCTCCCGTCGCTTCCAGTCTGGGGACCGGGACGGTAACAGACTCAAGTTACAGACCTGCGGCGGCTCCACATGGGGTGTCCGGGGGGCTCCCCGAGGGGTGGCCCAGCCTGTGCTCCGCGCTGACTTCCTAGCCGTGAGGTCGGCAGGTCTCTCCGGTCCGTCTGCTGACTCTCCACACGCCCGGGAGGGTGGCCCCTGGGTAATGTGAGCGACAGTCCTCCTTGCTGGTGGCACCTGCTCTCCTGCTTGGGACCCTGTCCTCGGGGCCACCCTCCCGCCGTCCAGCGAGTGAGCCTCGGAAGCCTCAGGTGACCTGGGTCACAGCACCGGGCACCCTGGTTCCGAATCCTGCTTTCTGCTGGCTGGGGCGTCCGTGCCCGTGTGACACAGGCTCTGTTCTCCACAGATTGACCGGCTCATTGATCACGGGGCTGACATCCTGAACCCTGTGACGCTCACACAGGGGGACAAGGTGGCTGTGGGCACGGCTGTCGATTACGGGTACTTCAGATTCTATCAGGTACGGCTTTACGCGCCTGTTGGCGATAGGGGTAGAGGAGCTGGGGCCGTCGAAGGCTCTCGGGCAAGGCTGGGCCACAGGCCCCTCATGCCTGACGGAAGCCCACCCCTGGCCTTCCGGAAGGGAAGACGTGGGCTCCCCCAGTGCATCCTGCTGGCGTGGCCGCTGGTGTGGCTGCCTGTGCGCCAGCGTTCTGAGCGCTGTTCCGCTTTGCCCCCACCGTTAGGACGTGTGCTCTCTGCCAGTGTCCCCCCCGTGGTGGCCGGCCAGGGCGGGGGCTGGGGCCCCGCGGGTGTCCCCTCCTGTGGTGGCCGGCCAGGGCGGGGGCTGGGGCCCTGCGGTAGGGGGGCGGTAACCTGGCGCTGGGCTGCAGGACCGGAAGATCGCCCACTCTCCTTTCTACGCGCTGACGCCGGTGGACCGGGAGGTCCTCCTGGCCCGGAAGCAGATCCTGGAACACATGGGCTTCCAGCTGCGCCGCGCCGTCTTCGCCAAGGAGAGCCAGTGGGACCCGAAGGTGTTGTACCTGAGCAAAAGAGGTGGGTGTCGGCGGGCACGGCCGCGCGGGCGCAGAACCATCAGCTGAGAGCCGAGCCTGCTTCCCCGGAGCGTGGGGAGCAGTGCGGGGCCGGCCCCTCAGCTCACCGGCCGGCCAGCCACGTCTCCTCTGCGCGACGGAGCGTCCCCAGAAAGGATAGAGTCACATACCCGGGATGGTGGCCTTTGTACCCGTGTCACCGAGGGTCTGGGGTCGTGACCCGCCAGGAGCAGCACAGGTCGCTGCTCTGGCCGCAGTTGGGTAGGAGATGCTCCCCTCTGGATGGCAGCTGCTGCTGGCCATATGCTGCCCTGGCCACCAGGCCTCTGTGCCCAGCACGGCCTGACCTCTGTGCCCCAGCACAGCCTGACCTCTGTGCCCCAGCACGGCCTGACCTCTGTGCCCCAGCACGGCCTGTACTCTGTGCCTCAGAAAGGCCTGACCTCTGTGCCCCAGCACGGCCTGACCTCTGTGCCCCAGAAAGGCCTGACCTCTGTGCCCAGCACGGCCTGTCCTCTGTGCCCCAGAAAGGCCTGACCTCTGTGCCCCAGAAAGGCCTGTCCTCTGTGCCTCAGAAAGGCCTGTCCTCTGTGCCCCAGAAAGGCCTGTCCTCTGTGCCCCAGCACGGCCTGACCTCTGTGCCCCAGAAAGGCCTGTCCTCTGTGCCCCAGAAAGGCCTGTCCTCTGTGCCCCAGCACGGCCTGACCTCTGTGCCCCAGAAAGGCCTGACCTCTGTGCCCCAGAAAGGCCTGACCTCTGTGCCCCAGAAAGGCCTGTCCTCTGTGCCCCAGCACGGCCTGACCTCTGTGCCCCAGAAAGGCCTGACCTCTGTGCCCCAGAAAGGCCTGTCCTCTGTGCCCCAGCACGGCCTGACCTCTGTGCCCCAGAAAGGCCTGACCTCTGTGCCCCAGCACGGCCTGACCTCTGTGCCCCAGAAAGGCCTGACCTCTGTGCCCCAGAAAGGCCTGACCTCTGTGCCCCAGAAAGGCCTGTCCTCTGTGCCCCAGCACGGCCTGACCTCTGTGCCCCAGAAAGGCCTGACCTCTGTGCCCCAGAAAGGCCTGATCTCTGTGCCCCAGAAAGGCCTGTCCTCTGTGGCCCAACACAGATTGACTCCTGTGTCCCAGTCACCCAACCTCTGTGCGCAGGCTGCCTGACCCCTGCAGCCTGAGATTTAAAAAACAGTTTCATTTACGACATCAGTAAGAATAAAATACTTATTAATACACTTAACAAAAGCAGTGCAAAACTTATACTCTGAACACTACATTACTGAAATTAAAGGAGGCCTCGATAAATGGAAAGACATCTCCGTTATCAGAATCCCATTGTCTACTTTGTACAAACCGAGAAGCTAATTTAAAAACTCACACGGAATTCCAAAGGTCCCAGAATAGCTATAGCAATCTCGAAAGAAAAGAACAAAGGTGAAGGACTCACGCTTCCTAAATTCAAAATGACAAACTTACTGCAAAACAATACAAACAGTGTGCACAAAGGCACACACGGAACAATGGATGGGATACAGATCCCGGAAGGAAGCCCACGCGTATGTCCGTTAATTTTCAGCAAGGGTGCCAAGGCTTTTTAGTGAGGGTAAGAACAGACTTTTTAATAAATAGTACTGGGACCGCTGGTTATCCAGACACAAGAGAATGAAGTTTGACCCTACCTCACACCATATACCAAATTTAATTCAATTTGCATCGAAGACCTACATGTGACAGCTTAGACTGCAAGTCTCATCAAAGAAAACATAGGGACAGGGGCACCTGGGTGGCTCAGGCGGTGAAGCGTCCGACTTCGGCTCAGGTCACGATCTCATGGTTCGTGAGTTTGAACCCCGCGTCGGGCTCTGTGCCGACAGCCCGGAGCCTGGAGCCTGCTTCAGATTCTGTGTCTCCTCACTCTCTGCCCCTCCCCTGCTCGTGCTCTGTCTCTCTGTGTCTCAAAAATAAACACTTAAAAAAAGAGAGAGAGAAAGCACAGGGACAAATCTACCTATCCTCAGACTTGGCAATGAATTCCTAGGTATGACACCAAAAGCATAAGTGATGAAAGAAAAAAATGGATAAATTGGATTTCATCAAAATTAAAAACTTTTGTGTTTCAAAGGACACTATCAAGGAAATGAAAAGACAACCAACAATGTGGGAGATATACTTGTATGTAGGGTAAATTTAAACATTTTAGATCTCCGTAATAAAGACAACTGAATTAAGAAGTGGATGGGGCGCCTGAGTGGCTCAGTCGGTTAAGCATCCGACTTTGGCTCAGGTCATGATCTCGTGGTTCATGGGTTCGAGCCCTGGGTCGGGCTTTGTGCGGACAGCGCAGAGCCTGGAGCCTGCTCCGGATTCTGTGTCTCCCTCTCTCTCTGTCCTCCCCCACTTGTCCTCTGTCTCTCTCTCAAAAGTAAATATTAAAAAAAATTTTTTTTAAATGGACAAAGAGTATGAATAGAAATTTCTCCAAAGAAAGATACACAAATGGGCATGAGGCACATGAAAAGATGCTCAACGTCATTAGTCATTGGTGACGGACAAATCAAACTGCACGGAGAGAATCCCTTCGCACCCACCGGGAGGACTGTAATCAAAAGGCAACGCGTGTTGGCGAGGATGTGGAGGAAGCCCTCGTTCGGGGCTCGTGGGAACGTACCACGGTGTAGCCTCTTGGGAGAGCAGTCCAGCTTCCCTCCAATGTTAGTCGTGGAGTCGCCGTATGACCCAGCGACTCCACTCCCAGGAAGAAAGGCGAGAGAAAGGAGAACATGAGTCCACCCAAAACTTGTGCTCCGCTGTCTACAGCAGCAGCATTTACCCAAGTCAGAGGATGGAAAGGACCCCAATATCTGTCAACTGACGGATGGATGAGCAAATTGTGGCACATCCACATGATGGAACGTGACTCACCCGGAAAAAGGAGTGAAGTGCTGCTACGTGCTGCAACGTGTATGCGCCTCAAAAACGTTATTTTCAGCGGAAGAATCTGGTCCCCAGAGACCCCCCCCACACACACACACACTGTATGAGCTCATCCACGTGAAACGTCCAAACTGGGCAGGTGCTCAGAGACGGAGTGGATCGGCGGCTGCCGGGGACTGGACGGCCGGAGAATCACGGCGTGGTGGTTATCGGGCAGGGCTCCAGTTTGGAGTGATGAGCACGTTGGACAGTTGGTCACGGCGATGGCTGCGCACTTGTGGATGTGCTAAGGGCCATTAAACCGTGCACTTGAACGCGTGAATTGGATGGAATGTGGAGGGCATGTCCCCGAAGCCGTTAAAGAGCCCCAGCACTCTACCAAAGAGATGCTCTCTTTTCTCTGCCCGTGTCCTTTGAAACGAGTGGCCGTGATGCTGCGGCACCACGAGATCCCGCGTCCAGCTCGGCTTTGCCGTCACCTCTCCTGGTGCCGCGTGGTGTTCACCACAGTGGCTTTGACTCTGTGTGCACGGTCACGGAGCTGGCTCCCCGGGCCCACGCTCTAGCCCCCGTAGTGGCTGGGGTGCAGCCCTGGCTGCCGGTGGGCGCGGGAGGGACAGGGGAGGAAGGGGGGCCCCCACCTTCTCTGTTCTCGTGGCCGGCAGGTGTCTGTGGGGTTCCTGCCTAATTAGAGGTCAGGCGGCCTTCCTGGGGAGGACTGATGTGCCGTGTAAGGGGAGGAAGGCGGAGAGGTGCAGCGGACCCCCGGTAGTAACTAGGGGGGATCACCGGCCTCTGGCCCCCCGGCTCAGGTGCGTCCCGTTGCCAGCTGCCAGACGGCAGAGCCAGGAGTGTCCGCTCCGGAGAGTATCGTGGGCTGGCCAAGGGCAAAGGAGCCTGGTGGCAGAGGGGCAGGGTGGCCAGGAGGCTGCAGGTGCGAGGCCAAGGATGCAGGAGCAGAGGGGGGCCGAGGGGTGAAGCCCCCCTCCCCAGAGGTCGTGGACTCCTCAACGGCCCCAGGCTCCGCCGTCTCCTCAGACTTGCCTTGGGCTGTGAAAGGCTTGGGGTCCCCCACCCAGTTCCCTGCAGTGCCGGGCGTGGTCTCCCGGCAGGAGGGTGGTTGAGGTGGGCAGCTCAGAGCTCCTCACACCCGAGGGCACCACGGCGTGACTAGGCGGGCCCGCGGGGACTGACACGGTTCTCTGTCCGTGCAGCGGAGCTGACCCCCTACCGCAGGCTGAAGCAGAAAAGCACCAGCCTGTCCAAGGAGCTCCAGTTGGAGGAGCAGGAGCCGTAAGTGGCCGAGGGTGGCGGTGGGCCGGACGGTGTGACCGGCCTGACCCCCTGCCCAGGACGGCGTTGCTGCGTCTGAGCCCTGGGCAACACGGGCCGTGGCTGGAGTCACGGGTGCCCTCCTGGAGCGGCCCGGTGGGGGGTCTGAGCCTGGGCTCCGCTTCTCAGAGACATCTCTGCTGGTGCTGCCCTGCGCCCCTGCGTCCCTCCCAGCCCCTCCCCCACCCGCTCCTCCTCGAGGTCATGGCTCTGCAACCACCCGGCCTTTCCAGAACGGTCTCTTTATAGACGTACCCCTGTGGGCGTCCTGGAAGGTGCCTGCCCAGTGAAGCCTGCTGGGTGAGGTGGGGATGAGGAGCGGGGACAGGCCGGGGGTGCGTCCACCCCGGGGCTGGCCTTGCTCCCGAGGCAGACGGCGTGGGGGAGCCAGGCTCACTCACAGTCGCACGGGGTGCCCGCGGGAGTGTGCTTCCCTCGTGCTGTGGCGCGTCAGGGTCTCTGACGCCACGGCATCGTCTCCTCCGGGCCCTGGAGGCGGGCTTTCCGGCGGCAGGGTGTGTTTCCCGCTCTGACAGGCCCCATCCCTGGACGGGGACTTTGGGTCTTCCGACCGCATGTGAGCGGCCATCCCGTGAGGGGGACGGCAGCTCCGGCGGGGACGGCTGGGAAGGTCCCGGGGCTCGGGCTCGGGCTCGGGCGGGCGCGGACGGCGGGCCCTGCCCCACTGCCCGTGTGGCTCCTTTGCAGGATCCCCTTCTTCAAGTTTTGCCACCAGTGCGGCCGCTCCGTCGGGGTGCGCCTCGTGCCCTGCACCCGCTGCTACGGGATCCTGACCTGTAGCAAGGCCTGTAAGACCAGGGCCTGGGGTGACTTCCACAAGAGGGACTGTGGCAGCCTGTTGGCCATCGGTGAGTCCGGCCGCCGGGCAGGCTGCGTGGGGCCAGCCGTGTGTGAGGACACGGGCACCGGCCCGTGGGGTGGCCGAGCGAGGGGGTCGGTCATTCCCTGAAATCTCTCAGATTCGAGCCACTTCCCACAATTCCCAGACGGGCCTGTTGTGTACACATTGAGCCTACCTGGTCCTTCTCCGGGCGTCATGTGACCGTGGCTCCCCGGAGGTGGGCGTGGCCTGGGCGCCACAGAACTGGCACGTGATCCGGGGGCTCCATGGGACACGTGAGGGGCGTTGCTGGACGCGTGGGGCTCTGCTGGGCACGTGGGGGCTCCGCTGGACACGTGAGGGCTCTTGTGGACGGCGGGGGATCCTTCTGGACACACGGGGGGCTCTGCCGGCCACACGGGGGCTCCACTGGACACGTGGGGGCCCTGGTGGGCACTGGTTTCCCTGGATCACAGGGCACTTGGCCTTGGCGCTGCTTCTGGAAGCTTCCTGCTAGCCCACCCTCCCCGCCTCCCCTCCTTTGGGATGACCTGAGGAGGAGCTACGGGCTCGTGGGTGGCGACGCCACACCGGGGCTCCACGGCCCCGAGGGTGCCAGTGCCGAGCACGGCTGTGTGCAGAGTTGTCCCCTGGCACTTGACCAGGCGGAGGGAGGGCCAGGTGTTGGCTGCCCTTTCTCGGAGCCTGTCTTTGGTGTGGTCGGACAGAGAGGCCGGGCTGATCCCCGCCCTTGGGTCCGTGGCTCTCTGAGCTCTGACTCTCCGTCCTCCACGTTCACCCGCGGTAGAGTGGGGATTTTACTGGTGGGCTCCCGTGGAGTGCGCCTGGATTGGGCAAGGCGTGCAGACTCCGGGCTGGGAAGCCCCCCTCTGAAGAGCTATCACGGCTCACGCTCAGTCCTTGCCACGCGTGCCACACGTGTGTGAGCGTGAAGCCAGGCGTGGCACGGTGGGGTGGGGGGGCTCTCGTCACCCCGTGTGCGGCGGGGAGCGCCGTGTCGCAGGTGGTATAGCCAGCTGGCAGGGCCCACCGGGGGTGGCCCTTCTGCGCCCCTGCCTCCCGGGGGCGGCCCGGGCCCTCACCTCCGTGCTCCCTGCCAGTTCCCGGTCCAGAGGCCCACCTGGAGGAAACGCACCTGCTGGAAGAATCTCAGTAATGGCGTGATGCCCAAGGCCCGGGAGGGCCCTGTGCGGCGGCTGGCGGGGGGGTGGGGGGGGGGCAGGCGGTCTGCACCCATGGGGCTGTGCGTGGCAATGTGTCCCTCCTGGCCTCGCAATAAAGTGGCCCCACTGGGGATGTTTTTAACCCCTTCTGCCTTGCTCCGCCCCTACCCTAGGGTCTCCCTGGCCGTTCCTGCCCGGCGTCTGTCAGGAGACGGGCACGCTGGGTGGATGAGGGTCACGGCTGGAGCGCAGTCCAGACATGACTGTGGGGAGGTCGCTCCTGCGCCCGGGGGGATGTTTGGGGCCCCTTTCCAGGGGCTCCCAGCCCTGGGTCTCCATCGGTTCGGTTCCCGCTCAGAGACTCCAGGCTCCCTGCTCCCTACTGGTGTCTGGGGCGTTCATTTCTTCCATGTGCATTTGCTGAGTGTCTGTGTGGGTCAGGCACGCTCTAGAGGGCACGGTGCATGCGGAATTCACCTGTGACTGAGATGGAGGTGACCGTGGGGGCGCCTGTGGGTCGTCGGCGTGGTTGCAGCGATGCTGGGCCGTGGGTGGTGGGTCTGCCTTCCTGGAGGGGTGGGGGGAAAGGGGCAGTGAGGTCTGAGGACTGGGGGGTGACCGCTCAGAGCACTAGGTGGTGGGCGTGTGCAGGGGGCGGGCAGGTGGGAGGAATGGTTGGGAAAGGGGGGGCACTGAGCCCGCGTGGGGGCCCCAACAAGGCCGGCTTTTGGCTGGTCAAGGCAGCCCTGCCTGGGGCTGTTGTTTTGCCTGATTTCCTTGGTCTCTTGTCAGAGCTGGGGCTCCTTGGTGGCAAGCTGGCCGGGGGGCTCCCAGGCGATGCTCCCGTAAGGGGGTGAGGAAGGCGCCTGGGCAGGAGGAGAAAGGGCCGGAGAGGCACACGACCCCCCCCCCCACGTATCTGAAAGTGGGGGCTCGGTCGATAGGTTCTAAACGTAGCCACAGACATCTTTCTAAGCTATTAAAAGTTTTTCTGCAACATAATTTTCCCCAAATGAAGATGATTTTTATTGTGATGATACATGTGTTTATACACCTATTGTTTAAAAAAGAACGCAACAGGGGCGCTTGGGGGGCTCAGTCGGTTAAGCTTCCGACTTCCGCTCAGGTCTTGATCTCACGGCTCCTGAGTTTGAGCCCCGCGTGGGGCTCTGTGCTGACGGCTTGAGCCCGGAGCCTGCTTCGGATTCGGTCTCCCTCTCTCTCTGCCCCTTAGGGAGCAAATACAAAACAAACGTGAAACGACAGTAAAATAAACCGTTGGAAATCGTCCTGGTCTTACTACTCGGGGATACCCTGCACATAGCAGGTTCTAATCTGTCATTGCGCGTGTGCGCACACGGGTTTTTTCACGCGTCCTTCCATTTGTTTTTAATTAAACGGCCCATTTTGTGACCTCGACCTGCCTTTCTGATGCGCCAGGCGCGTCGCACCATTTCGGCGAGGGAGCGGAGGCAGTTGTGGCGCCCGGTGGCTTCAGGGCTCAGCGGTGGCGCAGTGCTGCGCGCACACCCTCCGCCTCGGTTCACAGAGGTGGTGTTTTCGGGTTTTCGGAGCGCTCTCGTCTTCCGCCTCCTCCTCTTAGCCTGCTTTGAGGCTGGTGAGCGAGTCTACGCCCGGTCGCCCGGTGCCTGGCAAGCGTCGGCAGTAAGTTCGATGTCCCACCTCCCAGGGAGCGCGTGTACGCGGGGAAGTCCTCTGCACACGTGATCCTGTGTTTGGGCTTTTCCTCGTGTTACTGGAGATGCTCGCCCTTCCTGCCTCGGGAGAGGCCTCTTGTGCGGACGACCTTCTCCCAGTTCGAGTTTAGCTGCACGGGGTTTCTCACTCTGTCATCAAATCCGGTCCTTCCGGGTCGGGTTTGGTGGCAGGTCTAGGAAGCCGTCCCCACATGGAGAGGTTACAGGGCCCAGATTTGACAAGCGATCTTCACGCGTTACTGTTTCACCTGTAATTTTCCAGTCAGCCGAGAGTGAATTGTCGTGTAAGATCTGCGAGCCGCCCGGCAAGAACTGTCCCGGAGGCCGAGTGATGACGGGACCCCGGGAACCCTTCGCTTGCCAGCCATGCGTGCCCAGGGTGCTGAGTCCCGGACTGTCCAGGCTGAGGCCCCTGCGGCATTTCTGTTTACCTGTGACGGGTGCCGGCCGTAACTGCACGCAGACGGGGTCTGCCGGGTCAGAAGGCGCCTTGTTGTCCTCGTGTAACTGTTCTGGCGGTCCGGTGTGACTGGGAGGGCGCGGCGTCTGTGCTGGGGGGGCCTCCAGGCGGGGATGTGCCCTCCGGGCCCAGCTTCATAGTTTCCTGTGCAGAGGAGTCACCCCGGCTGCTCTCGGACCTTTCTCTCCCCACCCACTCCTGTGGCAAGTCTGCTCAGCTCTGCCTTCAAAGTTGGCCCCAATCAGGCCACTTCCGGAACCTCCTGCCCCCACTGACCCTTCCCTCCTCTCTGTCCCTGCAGCCACCGAGGCTCCGCGCAGCCACAGGGCCCCCCGCGTTGCTCCCGCATCCACTTGGCGTCTGTCAGAGTCCTTTGCTTGGCTTGCTCCCTGCGCCCGTCGCTCACAGTCCCCCTTACGTCTGCTCCGGAGACCCCTCCCCGCCCCTGCCAGTGCCCTGCCCTCTTTCAAGCATCCCTGTGGCTCCTCCTTTCCCGTTCTCAGACAGCTGCCCAGTGGAGTCCTCTCTGCTTCTGGGTCGACTTGTGCCTTGAGCACTTCCTCTCTGATGGCCATGGGCACCTCAATATAGTAGGGGACAAGATAACCGGATCCCTGGCCCCCGGGAGTCTGTTCTAGAAGGGAGAGCTCTCGTGTGGGAGATACGCCGTGTCTGCCAGACCCCGGGACAGGAACGGTGTTCCCGGGAGAACCTCAGCCGCTGTGAGGCCACCAGCCGGTGGGGACCCCGGCCGCACTGATGGCGGGCCCAGCCGGCCGCTGCACAGGCCCACCTCCCTTGGCACTGGGGCTTTCCCGCTTCCCGTCCTGTCGGGAACAGCCTCTGGGCTGGTGGCAGGGTCTGCGGGTGCCAATGGAGGGTCCAGCGGGGGATCTCGTTCCTTTCTCGTGTCCGCGGCTCGCTCTTTATCCCCTCCGGGGCCCACGTGAGCTGGCAGCGTGGCGGCCTTGTGTCGACGGGAAAGGTTTGCCACCACCAGTTTCTTAAAAGGATGGAGATGCGTCTTACGGAAAGGTACACCGAAGTTAGTTACTCCAGCTTGAGTCTTTGCCTCCGGACGTCACTTAACCCATTCATCTGTCTGTCCAGTCCCCGTGCTGCCTGCGTGTGTTTTCACGTATGTGTGAGGCGCCCCCGCCTCGCCCGGTCTCCCCACCGCCGGCGACGCTCAGGCCTGCCTCTGTCACCCAGACATCCTGCTCATCAGGAATCCGGTGCCTTCCGTCTTCAGAAAATGCTGAAGCAGCCGCCTCTCACCTCGCCCTTCTTTGCTGGGCACCGAGGCATGGGCGGGGCAGGGCGGGGCGGGGGCATGCCTGCTCAGCCCCGGCTCTGTACCAGTTCCGTGTGGGGGCTGTGGAGACACTGGCCCCGGTGGACATGCAGTGCGTCCTCTGACCCCTCCCAGAGCAGGTGCGTCCCAGCCAGCAGCCGCCCGTCACGTCCTGAGTGCCGGGGGCCGCCGGGCTGGTCTTCTGACTCTCAGGGACAGCTCGGACCTTCGCTGTCCCTGCGGTCGGCTTTCCCCACTATCGGCCGAGCTGTTTCTGCTCCACCTCAAGTAGAAGCTGGACACTGCCAGAGTGTGGAGCGAGGAGGGGGCCCCCCTGGTTGCCTGTCCTGGAGGGTCCTGCAGAGTTCAGCTCCCTCCTCAGAAGGTTCTGTGATGTCGCTGAGCCCCTCTACCTGCTTCCCTCTGAGCACGAGGTGCCCCGGAGGCCCAGCTGCCGTGGGTGGACCCGCCTCCCCTCTCCTCTGGCTGCAGTGTGCACGCCCTTTGGCTCTCTGCGAACGTGGGAGTTCTGGTCACTCAGGCCCTGCTGCAGCGTGCACGTCCCAGGAGGAGGAGGAGGCCTGTACCCAGGCCAGGCCCTGTGCTGAGCCACCACCTGTCTCCCTGCTGGCCTGCGCCCGAGGACCTTTGAGGCCCCTGCTTTGTGGGCTCCTCTTGTCATTGGGGGTCTGGCACCCCTGGGACTGTCAGTCACATGCTCAAGGCGGAGAAGAGGTGCACGTGCCCAAGTCACACAGGGGAGGAACACTCAGGTCTTCTGTGCTTCAGGGCGCTGCTGGGCGTGGGAGGAACGTGGTGGGGGTGTGCGGTCAGCGGGGACAGCGTGCGGGGCCTGGTGACTCGCGAGGACCTAGACACCGTGGAGGAGGCGGCCTTGGAAGGCCCGGCTGGAGTCCGTCTGGGGGCTCCGCTGAGCGTCAGGGCCGTGAGGGCAGGAGTGGAGGCCAGCGGGCGGTGGGCGTGGGAGGGACGGGTGCTCAGGGGAAGGGCCTGGTGGGACGGGCAGAGCTCGGCACAGAAATGCCCGGCACGTGGGGGGCACCCGCGGGAACCGGGCCACAGAGAGTGCCCACGGTGGCTCACGGGAGATGTGGCAGAGCCCTTGGGGTGGACGTGGCCCGTGATGGACGATGACCGGGACACGAGCTTGCGCTGGGGGCGGGGAGTGGTCTCAGGGCTCTGCCGTGGGAAGAGGGCTTGCCCCCAGGACTGGGGAGGGGGAGCCCGGAGCGTGGGACTTTCTCCTGCCCTGCTGGACCATGGAGGGTGCGTGTCTCTGTGCGTGGATGTGCGTAGACGGCTGCTTGCTGAGTAGGCAGAGTGCTGGACTTGACAGGCAGCTGACTCAGGCAGCTCTCGAGGGGCCAGTTTGCTGAGAGCGGTCCGGGGCTAGCCCACCTGCCCCGCCCTCCGGTCCTCCAGCTTGTGTGTGCTCACCCGTCCCGCCCCTTGCTCCCGTCTTCCCGCCCCTCCAGGCTCTACTCAGCCACCCCCCTGGGCCCTTGGGGTCCTCTCGCAGGCTGGGAAACAGGTGGCCTGCCCCAGCCCCGGCGGGCCGCACTGGGAGTCGAGGTGGGGCAGGTGGGGGCAGGACAGCAGAGGTGCGGGTTGTCACAGGGTGACCAGATGGCGGCCTCAGGGCGAGCTTGGAGGCGCCTGTGGCTCTAGACGGAGTTGGGCTGTGGCAGAGCCCAGAGCAGGTTTAAGAGACGGTCAGGAGGACAGTGGGTGAGGGAGGGAGGCTCAGGCTGGGGAGCTGGCCAGCAGGACGGGGGGCGAACGGTGGCTGCAGCAGGTGCGCTCTGGGGGAGGTAGGGTCCAGGAGGGGACCCTGCACCAGGGGACGGGTGCAGGGGGGTGCTGGGCCTCACTTATCAAGGGAGCCGATGGAGCCGGGCAAAGATGATGGTCTTCAGGGTGCGGGGAGGGGCAGAGGTGCAGTGGGAGGGCCAGTGCTGGGGAGGTGGAGGGACCAGCCCCGTCGCCACCGCCCCCTCCCCAGGCCTTCCATACCTGGGCTCTTGGGAGAGCGGGCAGAGCCCCGAGGGGCGGCCGGGTAAGGTCAAGGGAGCCTTGGGAGGAGACCCCCAGGAAGCCGGGAACGGGGGTGGTTCGGGGAGCCTGAGAGGGGAGCGGCCAGAGATGAGCTTGGGACGGAGAGGGACGGTCGGTCCGGAATGTTGGCGATGGACACAGAAGGCCTGGAACCCGTGTTTGTCAGGGTTCCGCCCGGAACCCAGCGTTCTGTGACTGCTGCAGAGATGGTGTTGGGGTGGCCAGGTGCATCCTGGGAAGGACACCGAAAACCCAGGGCCGGGAGCCTGGGTTCCTTCCCAGCCACAGAGCGGAGGCACCGCTCCCCCCGTCCCTTGGAGCCTGGCGAGCCAGCACCTGCCCCTGTCCCCTTCCTCTGGCCGTGTCCACAGACTGACCACAGGCCAGGGTGGCCAGCTTCGTTTTGTTTGTGGTTTGGGCCCTTTTATTTTAAAGAGCCGCCCCTCCTTCCCAAAGTGTCAAGGCTCTGCAAAACCTGGCTCTGACCTGGCTCAACACTGCACATCTTAAAAAATCAACAAAATAACAAGAGGAGCCCCTGACACACACACACACACCCCCCCCCCGGCCCAGACGTCCACACGGAGCTCTGCTCCTCTGATGGCTGGTTTTTCCAGAAGGGAACCGAGGTGCAGTGAGGCCTTCCGTCTCCTCCCTCGTGAGGTTCTCTTTTCATTCCTGTCCCTAACAGACTCATGGGATTGCTTTCCACTGTGAGACTTTTCACATGTATTCAATTTTTATTTATTGAATTATTTTATTTTATTTATTTATTATTATTATCAATTTATCAATTATTATTTATTGGCCATTTGGAGTCCCCTGTCTGTGATTTAGCTCTGTGTGTGTGTGTGTGTGTGTGTGTCTTTGCCCACCGTTTTCTACGCGATTGCCTTTTCCCTTGATGGTAGAAGCTTCTTACATATTCCACGGCCTGCATTTCCGCGTCTGGTCTTTCTGGCGCAGGACCGAAGGCTGACCCGGCCGCGGCCGGCCACCTCATCTTTGCGTGTCTGGGAAAGGTCGCTTCACCCTTAGCTCACGCTGTCCTGTTGTCTTGCCCGTGTTCCGAAGCGTCGCTTTCCACATTTTTGTCCGTGTTCCTTCCCGATAGATTTGTTGTTGCCAGTGTGACGTAGGGGCCCTGTTTTCTCTTTCCCCTTGTGGCTGGTCCGTGGCCCAGCACCATTTATTTCGTGCCCTCTTCTCCCCCAGCCCCTGGCAGCTGCTCGTGTGCTCCCTCCCTACAGACTCGCCTTTTCCACAATTTCATCCTGAGGGACTCAAACCGCAAGGTCTTCCGTAGCCTGGGGGCTGCATTCAGGCTGACAGCCAGGGGGCCGGTGCAGTGGGGCTTTATCTCTATGGTGGGGGGGGGCTCAGCCCCCCCCCCCCCCCCCCCCCGAGGCCTGGAATTACTGCCAACCCGCCTCCTGGGGGGTGCCCGCCTCCTGTGGGGAGGTCTCTACCTCCTGTAGGGGGTTCCTAGCCTCCTGTAGAGTCTTGCCTTCTGGGGGAGGGGGTCCTCACCTCCTGTGGGCGTCCCTACCTCTTGTGGGTGGTTCCCTGCTTTCGCAGGGGTCCTGTGGGGGGTCCCTAGCCTCCTGTGGGGTCCTGCCTGCTGTGGGGGGTCCCCACCTCAGCTTCTGTTGGTGCTTTCCCGTCTTTTGTTTTCTTTTAAACAACGGACGCGTTCTAACCTGACGATTTCCATCTCTTTCTCTGGGATGCCACACAACACCGAATTTGTAGACTGGTTGTCCTCTTACCCGTGTTCTCAGGCTATGGCTCTGGGCGCTGGGTGTTCTTGGCATGTTGCAGGTTTTCATTTGAGTTCCCATCACGGGGCATTTGTCGCTCCCTCTCCCGTGATCAGAGGGAGCCCCGTTTCTGGGCGGAGCCCTGGCAACACAGCTCTCTCAGCCCGTCTGGCCAGCAGAGAGCTGCTGCTCCTGTGTCCAGGCTGCCCTGGGTTGGCTCCAGCACCCCCCCCCACCCCCCAGGGGCATTTGTGTCTGCCCCACCCCCACACTCCGCGTGGCCTACAGGGACCCTCACTCAGGTGACCTCAGACGGCTCCTGACTCTGTAAATGTCCTTGACTCGTCCCGCATCCTGAGGTGTCTGCGGAGTGGGGGGTGGGGGTGGGGGGGTCATTGCAGTCGAGCCACCGTGCGGCTGTGACATTTCAACGCCAGACATTTCCCAGTATTTTCTCCCGCTTGGGACAGTGGTCGACGTGGCTGTGTATTTTGAGGTTCCCGAGAGGGTCCTGGCTGGCTGGTTTCTCTGCTTTCCCAGGTGGGGCCCTGCAGTGCGCGCAAGCTAGAAATGTCTCCCAGCCTCAGGGCCGCGTGAGGGGTGGAGGGATGTGCTTAGAGCCACCACTGCCGCCCTTCACAGGCCGCGGCACCTGCCCCGGCCTCGGCCCGCACCCTCGACGGCTCCGACTTGTGACTTGCCACCTGGCTTGTTTCCAGAAGGAACCTAGCCCCTGGTTTGTCTTTCCACTTTCACTAGGGTATGGGGTGAGAGAATCTGTTCTCTATTCTGAACGAGAGAGCTAGCACTTTGATTATAAATGTGACTTCTGTCTCCAGGTGAAGGAAGGCTGGTGTCACCTGGACGGGAGCAGAGCGTGTGCCCCGTGTGTCCCCTGCAGAGCCCCACTCTGGCCTGCCTGGGCCGCCACGAGGGGCTACGCAGCAGCTGGCCGCTCTCTGCCAGCGGTGGGGGTGGGGGGTGGTCTGGATGCCGGTGGCTTCCTGGATTCCCCGGAGGAATGAATTGGGACCAAGAGCCAGGGAGGGGGCTCTCCTCGACCATCACCTGGCCGGCTGTGGGCGGGGTGGACCCTCCCCACCTGCCCCCCCCGCCGTCAGCTGTCCTGTGCTGACGTCCACCTCACTTGGGTCCTCTCTCCCCAGCAAGGAAAACGCATCCGGCTGGGCGCACACCCAACTTCCAGAAGACCTCGAAGCATCTGGGCAAGGAGGCGAGCCAGAAGCCGGAGGCTCCGAAGCCACCACGCCAGTTAAAAGGCTTCTATTCCACGTACAGCCACGAATGACTGTCTAGAGAGACCCATCTGCCCCCTCAGGGAGGGAGGCCTTCGCCCCCACCCTCACCTCCTGGGAGGAGCTAGACCAGGGGCCACCCCGGGAACCCTGGGAGGCCGGCGACTGAGCCCACAGCCTCTGCTCTGTAGGGGAGGCCGGCGTATGGCCCAGGGGCCATGGAGGAGCCGCAGGCCCTGGAGAGGCCCCCCCCCCCCCCACTCCGCGCCGGGGCCGCGTCTTCCCTCCCAGGACGCACTGCCCGGCTAAGAGTCCTGGGCCGGGGGGGCCGCTGGTTCCTCAGCACTCCAGGCCCGTGGGGACAGAGAGGCTGTGCTGAATGCCTGCCAGGCCCACCAGTGTGGCCGCAGTTCCCAAATAAAGTGGCCCTTTAAGGCAGCTCCAGCTTCCGTGTTGGCCTCCAGGCTCTGGCCGAGGAGCTGGTCACGAGGTCCCGCGCTGCCTGTGGTACCGGGTCGCAGGGCACCCCGTGGGGGTGGTGATGGGGCCCGGCAGCTGTGCTCCAGCGATGATGCAGGACTCCGCTTGGTGCGGTCTGGTGAGGTGGCAACAGACTGGACCGTCAGGATGTCCAGCCAGGCCCGGCCTCACAGAGCTGGTCCCCACTTGGCGGGAGCTGGAACCTTCCTGGGACACGCATCAGGATGCGTGTCCAGGGCAGGGAAGGAGCAGACAGCAGGTGGGTCCAGGCCTCTTCCGTCTGGCTGGCACTGAGCGGGCACAGGGCGGGCCTCCGAGACGCGGACCCTGCAGCCCGGGGGCTATGCCGCCTGGCGCGGTCTGTGTCCAAGCCCTCCCCCACCCCCCAAGACGCCGCCCCGAGTCACGTCTGCTGTGCACAGCCCACGGACACATGCTCACCCCCGAGCTGGGCAGGATGGGGCCACCACAGCCACACGAGCTCTCCAACCTTTTATTCGTACAAGGACTCAAGAGCATGTGACGCCAGGTGACACCGTGCAGGGGGACACAGCAGGCCTGGCTACGGCCCGGCCAGCAACTGTGCTGGGGCCGCCCCCTCCAGAGAGGCACACAGGGTGGGGACGCCCACGCGCGGCCAAGGCTGCCATACGGGCACGTGGGCGGCCGCTGCCCCAGAGCCCCCGAGAGTCCAGCTGGCCTTTGCCTGCTGGGAAGGAGGCCCCAAGCCCAGCCCTCTGGGGTGGCAGGAGCAGAGTTATCACGAGGTGGGGGTGCCCGTGGGGGAGCGCTGCCCGGCGGGGCACAGGCTGGGGGCCCTGACCAGCGCAGGACGCAAGGCAAAGCAGCTCGAAATGGCCTTGTCGGGTCCCGGTGCTGGCTAGGACTGCTGTGCCCGGCCACGGGGCTCAGCATCCGACAGACCCGTGAGGGTCCCCTTGCCTGAGCCCCTCTCTGGCAGGGTCCAGCCCCCTCCCCAGGACCCACAGCAGCTAGGGCCCAGGAGGGAGGGAGGATGGCAGGGGCCGGGGCCGGGGCCGGACAGCCTGAGTGAGCAGGGGTGCACCCAGGTCCGGGAAGCCCAGGTGCCTCCAAGCTCTGGGAGTAGCTGAAAAGCAGCTCTGAGTGAACAGGTGGAAAGCGTCTGTGAATGTATGTAAGTTTGGAAAAGCCCTTAACTGTCAAAGCCCCCTCCCGGGCCCCCTGCAGCTGGTGGGCTCAGGAAGGGCCAGGCCTCCTGGCCGGGCTCAAGTTTCACTGGCCTCCCTGCATCCTGTGGCCATGTGTCCCCTCCAGCCCTGCCTGCCCCACCTCGAGCTGGGGGCCGCAGGCCTGGGGGCGGTGAGAGGCAGAGCACGGGCAGGCAGCTCCTGCAGGCGGCCACAAGTCCCCGTGCAGGCGTGGGGCCCGTGTTTGAAGGGGGCACCCAGCCTGCTCTCCCGGGATGGCCAGGACCGGCACCCCCAGCCTCACGTGAAGGTCAACCAAGGGCGGGGCCTGGAAGTGGCGAGGCCGTGCCCATAAGGCCCACCTGTGTGCCCCAGACCCTCGTAGCCAGTCCTTGTCCAGACAGACTCATCGGCAAGGGTGCCTTCCCAGTCAGAAGTCGCCCTGACGCTGAGGGCCTCGGGAGGCGGGGTTGGGGGGGGGGGGGCACGGCATCACGGGGGCCTGGCTGAGTCAGAAGGGTTCATGCATAATCTCAAAGCCCCTGCTAGACCCCGGATGGCAGAAACCCTGATGCCCTCCCAGGGATTCTTAGGCATCCAGGGGTGGGCTTTGCTTTCTGACACACGGAGCCCGGAAGTTCTGGGCAGGAGGAGGCAGGAGAGGAAGGCACAGGCTCGCACTCTCCAGCGGGACGCTGCTCGGGGAGCTGGGGGAGAGGTGCGGGCAGGCAGGCGGGAGGTGGCCACCGGCATCCCCCAGGTCCCTGAAATACATGGCTTTTGGGGACATTGTTCCCGGCTGACCTGAGGCCCTCATACAAAATTAAAAGCCAGGGTGGCCGGCAGGACCAGGGCCCCCTGCCCCACCCCAGCACAGTCCCAGAGCCGGGGCCCCTCACTGTCCCTCCCTGTCCTGCCCCCGGGCCTCTAGGCCCAGCAGAATTAAATATCGTCTGTTTTGCGTTTTGGCAAAGTCAGTTCTTGGCCTCGGTCCCTGGGGCCTGCGGCGGTTACCGCCACGTGGGCCTGGCGGCCGAGAGGACCAGGGAGAGGAGCAGCATTAGGGACACGCAGGGCCGGGGGCAGCCGGAGGCGGAGGTCTTCTGGCCCTCCCGCTCTGACAGGCCCGGGAGGGCGTGGGTCAGGGTCGTCCGTGGGCTGGAGCTTTTCTTGCTGACTCTCCGGCCACAGAGGTCGTCGGGGCAGCTATCCCCGCTGCCCGAGCCACTGCTGTCGTCACCTGGGGAGGAGAGGAGGCTCCAGCAGGCCCGCCCCACCGTGAGGGGACCCCGGGCACAGCAACCGTCCACACGGGCCTCCCGCGGTCGGCTGTGCCAGTGCCAGCTCGGCCCTGAGCTCCCCGACCTGCCCGGGGCCTGCCGGGTCCGTATGGACATCCTGGCCAGGCCCAGCTGTGCTTGGGGACACACGGGTGGGGCCTGCTTGGTGTCTGTGTCCAGACAGCAGCAGCATCTCCCTGCCACCGTGGGGGCCTGGGGGCTGGAAGGGTCTCTCCAGGGCACCCTGGCCCGGCCCCGCCCCCGCCCCCCCGCCCCGCCCCCAGGGCCCCGCCCCCGTCCCCAGCCCCGCCCCCAGGGCCCCGCCCGCACTGGCGTCCTGGAAGTCCACGTCGTTGCCGTTGTAGGCGCTGCGAAGCCGGTTGGTCATGACCTTCAGCTGCATGATCTGTTGGCGGACCGTCATGTCGGGCTTGGTGATGTCCACCTCCACCTCAGGGTTGTTGATCTGATTGGCCAGGCCATCACCCATCACTTCCGGGAGGTACCTGCGGGCCAAGGGCAGGCCCTGGGTCACGGCCTGGTCCCTGCCAAGGGGCAATACCCTGGCACGCCCTCCCACACCCCTCTTCTCCTGTCCAGGTGCTGGCAAGCTCGAGACCCCCAGTGGCCTCTCAGGGGCCGATGGGAGCCCACAGTCGCGGGGCGCGGGCACACAGAGCACGGTACACGCTGCCGGGAGCTGGCCCGGGTGAGGGTTTCCTGTGTCCTACTGCGTGTCTGGGGTCGGGCACGGCCCTGCGCACACAGCACTTGGTGCCGCAGGCCACACAGGCCCAGGTGAGGGCGCGAAGGGGGGCCGGCCTGTGGCCAGCCAGGCGGCAGCACCTACCGGCCCTTGGCCATGCCGTTCCAGCAGCGGTCGTCACTGGCGGTGCTCATGGCCATCTTCTCGCTGCACAGCATCCCCGGGAGGCTGATCCAGAAGTCCTGGGCATCTCGGAGCTGTGCCTTGGCCTCGGAGACCTGCAGGGCGGGAGTCAGACCACGGGGCGCCCTGCTCGGCCTGCCCTCCCCTCCCCTCCCCTGTCCACCCAGGGCCCGGCGGGCTGAGGACCGCTCACCAGCTTCTCCAGTGAGCCCGTGGGGGGCCTCTCCTGTAGCACCAGCTTGCCCCGGCGCTGCTTCTGCTCAGGCCCAGAGCTCTGGGGGTTCACCTTGGGGTTCCCACAGCCCTGGATGACCTGGGGGAAGACCGTAGGGGTCCTGCGGGGGCACGAGGCCACATCCGGGATGCCACTCCACGCCCACCGCACCCTCCTGCCCGCACCTTGGCTGTGAGCGTATCCCTGTTGTCCTGGAGGGCGTTGATGGCTTCTGCGAGCCACAAATGCACACTGCCGATGACGCTTTCCGCACCCGACGGGCCCCAGAACTTGTCGGTGATGAGCACCATGGAGTCTGGGACAGGCGTGGGCACACGCACAGAGGGCATTTGGTAAGTATGCACGCCAGCCAGGCCGTGTCCACACGTGAGCTCACGCGTGTGCTGATACGCACGCGTGCCGGCCGGCCAGGGGTCCGTGGGTGAACGTGTTAGTTCCTGTGTGTCGGCATGCACGCGTGTTGGGCACACGCGTGTGGAAGCTCACGTGTGCTGGCACATACTGAACTGGCCCACCGTGGGCGGGTGCTAGTTCACACGTGTGGGTGAGTCTCACGCATCAGCACATGTGAGCGTGTACACGGGTCAGCCTGCGGGGTCAGCACAGTTAGGACTTACCGGTGCCGGAGCGCGGGCACGCTGGCCCACCTGACGTCAGCAGCGTCAGCTCACATGTATTGATGTGGATGCGTGTGGGCCCCCCACGTGTCGGCACGTGCACAGGCCGGCTGGCCCACCGCATGCGGTGGCCCGCCTTAGGTCACGTTCATGTGGGCACGTATGCGTGAGGGGGCCCTTGCTCAGCGGGGAAGGGCGAGGAACTAGGACCCCGCAGGGCTCCATCCCAGGCAGCAGCCTGCACTCAGAATGGCCTCCCTGTCTCTTGACCCCGGGTCACCCTCCTCCCAGGGCCTCTGGCCAGGCACTCCCGAGGACAGGACTGGCTTTGTCCCTGCTCTGCTCTGGCGCGTGGTGGCAGCGAGGGCTCACCCAGAAGGTTCCTCCACTCGGCGTCGAGGTCGGCCTGGTTGGCCAGGCAGCCTTTGAGCACATTGCGGCAGTAATCAGGGCAGGGCCGGGCGCCGGGGACCCCCAGGCAGTGCGCGCAGTAGACCAGCTTCATGACGGCCCTCGAGCACTCCGGGCCCAGGGGCACCTGCGGAGCCAAGGCAGCCTGAGCCCAGCCCCGCAGCTGGGCGTGCCCAGCCCCCCAAGGGGCCCCGGGCTGGAAGGCTCTGGACAGAAGTCAGGAGGCCTCAGTTCTGCCCCACCCACAGTGGGACCTCCGCCTGGCCCCGGCCCTTCTTGGGGAGCCCCTCTCTTCTCAGATGATCAAGCAGGCCACGGGTCGTGGGACCACTCATCCTAATGACTGCTACCGTCCTAGTGAGCGACTCCCTGGAACACTGCCGTCACCAAGCCTCACGGGGGAGCGTGAATAGGTCTGTGTGCCACGCGCACGAGGGGACTGAGGCTCAGGGCTGGGAGGAGGACCCGCTAAAGGACGCCAGCTGGAGGCAGAGAGGCGGCTCACACCCAGGGCTGTGTGGCTCGGAGGCCGATGCCCTCCCCCTCCCCGGTTTGCCACCAGGGGGTCTGACTCCAGCTGCCTCTTTGGGGACGGGCCTGCTGGCCCTCGAGGCCTCAGGCCCCGGCCTGCTCTGGCCTCCGAGCCAGTTGCCCTTTCGACTCCCGGCCCCTGACCCCGCCGTCGACTCGGCATCTAGCCCCACACCTTCTCCCTTCTGGTCCCGCATGGGACCCAGGCTGGCTGAGGATGGGACCGCCCGGCTGCCCCCACCGGAGCTCAGGATCTCAGTCGCGGGACATTGGGACGTGCTGTAGGCGGGGCAGGGAGCCGGGCCAGGAGACCCCGGGGGCACGGGGCGGGGCCGAGATGCAAAGCAGCGGGGGGCGGGGCCGAAGGGTGGGGGGGGGTGGGCCGCCAAGCGCACCTGGGCCACCTTCCGGATCACGTCACTGGCCACGCCCAGGCCCTGCACGAAGGCGCGAGCTGCCACGAAGGCGCGGGTGGCGCGCAGGCGCAGCTCGCGCGGGGCCTCCCCGAAGGGCCGCAGCGCCTCGGCCTGCTTGCCCAGACAGTCCAGGTAGTCGTCGGGCAGCAGCAGCTGCGGGTGCAGCTGCCTGAAGAGGCGCTCCAGCAGGCGGGCCCAGAACTCGGCCAGCGTCTCCTCCAGGTGCAGGTTTGCGCCGCGGTAGTAGAGGCGCAGCTCCGAGTACAGGTCCCGGAAGGCCCTGGCGCTCTGCGTGTACAGCTCCCCGAAGGCGCCGGGGAAGGTGTCCTGCAGCGCCCGCTCCGACTCGTTCAGCAGGTGCTGGAAGTGATCTGGGCCAGTGGGGGGAGGGGGGGGGTGCGGTGAGGCCTCCTGGGGGTGGGGGGGTGGTGAGGCCTCCCGGGGCCTCCTGTCCCCACCCCACCCCCGCACACCCCCTTCGCTGTGGAGGCCAGGCCGGGATTCAGGGGGCTCTGGCCCAGACCCCCGATGCCCCTAGGACTTCTAAGACCTCCCCCCCCACCCCCGTGGCCTGGGGTGCAAAAGCCTGGGTGGGGGTCCCCTCTCGGGTCTCAGGGCCTCCAATGGACACTTCTGAGCTGGGGGCAGGCTCAGGGTGCCCTCAGGGACTCATTGGGATCACCTGCAAGGGGGGCAGGAGGGTCCTCTGAGTCAGGAGGTGGGGCCGCCTCCTTCCTGCTCTTTCCTCCCTGGTTGCCCCCACCCCCCCCCCCACCCCCCAGCCCCATGTCCGGCCCTCCCTCTCATGCCTGCCAGAAGCTGGCCTGCCTGAGGGTCCGGGTTGGATCTCCTGTAGCCCTTGGGACCTGCCCAGAGCCCCAGACAGATGTGCTGCAGCCTTCCGGGAGGCAGGGCGTGGGCGTGGTTCGGGGGAGATACCCTGCACCCCGTATGCCCAGAACGGGGTCCCGGACAGCACCCACCCCCTTTAGCAGCAAGAGTGCAGTCTGTAACCACACGGCCCCTGCACTCGGACTCGGCCCCCAGAGCCGTGGCCACCCTCCCCGCACAGGCCCCTGGACCCTGGGCCCCCAGGGGTTTTCAGACTCCTCCACATCTACCCCACCCAAGGCCCTGGGCTGTAGAGCTCAGGACACCCTGTGCAGCACCCCAGGTGGGAGCCGGGCAGCTCCTGGCCAGGCTGTCGGATGGTGGGAAGGAGGCGGGGGGCTGAGGTCACAGGCCCCCAAGGACAGCCACTGCTGCAGGTGTTTCCAGGCTGGGCCCCAAAGCCACTCAGGGCTGTCTGCCAGCTGCAGGCTCACACTCTCCCTCCTGTCTCAGCTCGGGCTCTGCCGGGGCACCTCCTCCCTCCAGTCAGACCTCAGGCTTCAATCTCAGCTCAGAGGTCACTTCCTGGGGGCCCCCCACCCCAGCGCCCACACCGTCCCCCTGGGGTGGCCACCGTGGACGACGTCACGCCAGCCCACTCTTCACTGTCCAGGCCGTTCGCTCTCTGCCCAGACACGGCGTGAGACTCCCGGTGTGAGACCCATGAATGCCACACACAGCAGCTGCCCCGGAGATGTGAGGGCCACACCCGGGGCCCCAAACTCCTCCTGCCCCCGCAGCAGCGCAGACCCGGCCCTCCGAAGCCCCATCCTCAGTGCCCCGCCCCGAGCTCGGCCCTCACGCTGCGGTTCCTGGCTCCGGGCCACCTGGTGGCCAGTGCAAGGCCTGTTCCTGCCTCTAGTGATAAGGAGCCACCTTGAGAGCAAGAGGGACCCTCTGAAGGGCCGACAGAGGGATGGGCCTGATCTCCCCAAACGTGCACGTGTATTGCCGTGCACACCACGGGGTGGACAAAGTCGCCTGCAGACCACCCCACGCTCACGGGTCCCCTGCTTGGGCCCCTGCATGTGGGCAGCTTTCTGCTACCGGGACACCCCAAATCTCAGCTCCCAGCCTCAGAGCGCTAATAACCCCACCCATCCTGTGACCCTGCCTCACCAGCAGAGGTGCCCTCGTGCCCAGCTCCCCACCGTGTCAGCGTCTGGTGGTCCCCAAACCCCAGTGGCCTGCTCACCATCAAAGTTCTGCAGCTGGGTGGTGAGTGTGGCCTGCAGGGCGCGGCCGCTGTCCAGGAGGGCTGTCTCCAGTTCAGCCCGGCTGCGGTTGGCCAGGTTCTCCTCCATGTGGCTGGTGCAGCAGGTGTAGCCCTGGGGGCAGATCCGCAGGTGCTCACCTGTGGGGAGGGGCCGGCGTGAGGGGAGGAGGGGCGGGGAGGCTGCTGGGGCATGGGTCCGGGGGCAGGCACAGCTTTGGGGACCAGGAGAACTGGCCCTGGGGCTTGGCGGAGTCTCCTGGGCAGGGTGGGCATGAACAGCGGACCCTGGGAGGGGCACAGCTCCAGTGGGGGTCCCGGGGTAGGCGGTGCAGTCCCCAGCGTGGGACACAGGAGCAGGGCTTCCTCTGCAGGCCACCCTCCAGGCCGTCTGGGACAAACGCAGCCGGGCTGGTCATAAAGTGAGGGTGCAGGGATGTCGGAGGTCCCCCCGGCCCCTCAGTCCCCCTGCTGCCACCATGCAGGTGAGGAGGGCCATCCCAGGGGCTCTGGAGCAGCTCAGGTCACAAATGTGACCCAGCAAGGAACTGCCTCAGGGCCCTGTGTATGCGCGGAGGGGTGGGCTCCCAGACTCAAGGCTCCCCAGGGTAAGCCTCCAGGCCTGCATGGTGCCCCCTGCCTGGGCTCTGGCTGAGAAGGGGCAGGGAGGAAGGGGTCGCTGACGGGCAGGACCCGACAACCAGAGCCTCCTTACCCCCCCGCCCCCCCCCCCCCCGCACCATGCCAGAGCACGTGGGGGGCAGCCTAACCCAGCCAGGACACGGCCTGGACACAGATCTGCCGGGGGCGGGCGGGGCAAGAGGACACACGGGTGTCTCCGGATGTCCCTTCCGCTGCGTCCCCAAAGCCCCCATCACTCCTCACGCCACGGCCTTGGCCCTTGGCTCCAGGGCAGCACCACTATCCGTGTTCCCACCTTGGGGTCAAGGACAGGTGCTAAGTCACACAGCCCTGTGGTTATACCGCTGTGCATGCTGCGCCGGCCGCAGGTCCCAGTATTACGATCACAGCAGTTCGGAGGTGGGTGCCGTGACCCCACCTTACAGACCAGAGACACCGAGCTCAAAGAGACTAGTTTCCCGTCCAGTCCATGCTGCACAGTGAGAAGCCAAGGCTACCCACTTTCAGGCCTCCACGCCCACCGGGCCACCTCCCCGCCCTCCCCACCCGTCCCTACCCCACCCTGCAGGCCATACCTCGTGCCTCTAAGCTGTGGGAGCGGTCCCTCCTGGGGCCCCCTGGGCAGCAAGGGTCTGACGGGGGAGGGGGGCAGGGGCTGTGTGGGGCTGTGTGGGGGCGGGGTCATCCTGTGCACAGTTGTGGGGTGGGGGTGCGGCGGCCTGGGCAGAGTTCTCTGGGTCCCGAGGGCTGGGGGGTGGCTCCAAGGTGACCCGCGGGGGAGAATCAGCAGCCCTGGGTGCAGGCAGCCTCTAGTAGAGGCCTCGGGTGGAGGGGAGAGAGAAGTTATTATCCTGAGGCTGAATTGCCCCGAATTGCCTCCGGGGACCACCGGGTCACACCACGTTGGACTGTGTTTATCTGCTGCTGTGTCTGGCCTCCGTGCCCATTGGCGGGACAGGCGCCGCCGAGGCCTGCAGGTGCGGTGGGAGGGGCCGCAGGTGCCTGGGGGGGGGCACTCAGACACAGTGTCTGGTCTCAGACACCTGCTCCCCCCAGGGGCTGCATGCCTGGAGGACCGCCGCCCCTTCTCCCAGGGCCTGGAGGTGATGCTAGCATGTCCGTCTGAGGGGGGCTGGGGCCCCCATCTTGGGGCAGGGCTGACCTCGGGGTAACAGACTGGATCTGGGGACCACTTGTGACCACCCCCAGGCGAGCCCCAGGTCTGCGGGGGTGTGTGGCCGTTGGGGACCTGAGGCCTGACCCTCTGGGTGAGCCAGACCTTTCCGGGCCTTGTGGGGACCAGCTGGGGCTGAGTGTCGGAGCCCGGGCCTGGGGGGGGGAGGGGCACCCGCCAACATCCCTGTGCCCCTTCTCCTGAGGGGTGGCATGCCCAGGTGCCTCCAGGCAGGGAGGGCTGGGCCAGACAACAGCTACCATGCTTCCCTCTCGGGTGCCTTTGCCAGCAGGAGGCAGGACGCTGAGCAACATGAGGGTCCTCTCCATGGGGTCCCCGGGCCCCAACCAGGAGAAACCTGAGTTCCCCTCCTCAGTGGGGGCCCGGAAAGCGCCCTCTGCACACCGGGGTCCCAGTGGTGCTGGGGGGTGGGGGTGGGGAGGGCGAACCGGGGGTGTGGCCTGGGGCAGGGGGCAGGTGCCAGCCGGGCTTCAGGTGGGCCTGGGGCCGCCCAATCCTGAGTATCTGCAGGCTGTGGGGGTGGACGGCATCCCTGGCCGGCTGCCCTCCCTCCTGAACCCTCCCGGTCTCCCGGTGGCCCAGACCCCCTCCCCGAGCCTGCCATTCACGCAGACAGCAGAGAGGCTGGGCAGAGGAGGGGGATGCCGAGAGATGCAGGGAGCTCCGCCGTGGGCAGCTGCTGCGTGGGCTCCCTGGCACTGTCCCCACAGCCTCCCCAGCCCTGCCTGGCCACCTCGTCCAGCCGCCCGGTGGCCTGCGCTGTTCCGGCTGCCCCGGCACAGCCCCCGGCCCTCCCTCCCTCCGCGGACACACGGGAGTGAAGACACGGAGCCAGAGCCCGGGCGCCGGCCTGAGGCCCCGGGCAGGCTGGGCCGAGGCAGCCGCGAGTCGGCCGCGGGGCAGACGCAGGGGCTGCAGCGCCTGGCGCTCGCCCTCCGCCCACCCTGGCCCGGCCCGGCCCGGTCCGCACATCGTCCGACGGCCCTGGACGCCGGCCGGCCGGAGGCGGGCTCAGCAGCGCACCCCCGCGCCTCCGGGAGAGCGGGCCTGCCCCTCCCGGTCGGAGCCAAAGCGCCGGGCGGGGGTCTGCGGGAGAGAAGGGGACCCCCCACCCCGGGCAGTGTGCACGTCAGACTGATGGAATCGCACCCTGTCGCTTCGAACCTCTCCGGCCCTGAACCCCCCCCACCCCTCAACACCTGCCGAGAAACGAAGACTCGCCCGCGCCGGCAGGCGCCGGCCCCTCTTCCCAAGGACGCTTCCACCGGCCGGCTGGTGACCGTCCCTCCTTCCTCCCTCGGTCCCTTTGCGGTTTTTGCAACAGCGGGCCGGCCACATCCAGGACTTCCCTTGGCCTGTGGGACACTTCCTCCCTGTGGTGATCCCCGGGGGTTCTGGGGAAACGGGAGGGAGGTCCGGTTCACCGATTCACGGTGGGATGTACGCCCATCCTGCATCCCTGCGGCTCCTTCCCTTAGGCCCCGCCCCCGAATTCCCAGATTCCCTCCCTTCCTGCTCCTCAGGTTAAAGTACTGCACCCACTCCCCTCACCCCATCAGCAGCTGCTTCTCTTTCTGGGTGGCAGACCAGAGGTCCACCTTTTCCCTCCAGATTCAGATCTCTCGGGTCACCCCAGACCCCCGGTTTCTCTTCACTGAGCCCGTACCAGTCTAGGACTTCAACATCTTTAAGGCTCACACCCTTTTGCCACCTGCTGAGCGCTGGTCCCAGCTGTCCCGTCTTAGCAGCCTCCGGATGGTGTTCCCCACCCAGCAGCCACCCCCACCAGCACTATCACCCTGCTGCTTTAGCCCAAGACCCCCTTCCCAACAGTGGTCACCGGCTCCAATGCCGGACACGGACCTCATGTGTCCAGGCCCAGCCCAGCAGCCACCTGTGTCTGGTGGCGCTAGAGCCCTCCCAAGGAGACTGCAGAGGGAAGATGGCGCCATGCCAAGCCCACGTCTCCAGAAGCTTCTAGTGCTCACACGGGAGTATGCAGACTATCTGCCTGACCTGTCTTTAAAGCCACAGCCCCGATGCTCTGCACCACCTGGCCCAGCGACCCCTAGATCACTCTAAGTCACTGTCGACAATCAGCCTGCGCTAGCCTCCCTGGATGGGCTGAAGCGGGGCCGTGTGCCCAGCTCCAGGCACCAAAACCCAGCAAGGGAGAGGCCCGGGTCTGGAAGGGCAGGAAGGGGGCGGCTTCCCCACCCCTCTCCTTTACTCAATTCTGGACCCCACCCGGGGCTTTGCCGGCAGACTGGGGGTGAGCGGCTGTCCAAGGCCTTCCCCTGGACAAGTGCCCCCACCCACTCCTGCTCCTGGACCCTCTGTAGCTCCAGTCTACCAGCCGACTGGGGGTGGGAGACACAGAGCCAACAGAGGGAGCTTCCCTGGCCACTGGCCACAGCGGAGCTCCAGACCTTCCTTTCTCAACAGCCCCCCATCCCCCAGAAGCATCTGCCCCTGACTAGCCCCTGTTGGAGGGTCACACTTGATCACCTAGAGTCCGTCCGGAAGGGTGGCCTCGGATGCACCTTGCAAAGGACATTTCAACCACGACCTCCTACTCCCCCGTACACACCAACACCACCCATAACCCCTCCTGCCTCCGACCCAACCTGCTTCCCTACCCCTCACCGACCACCCAAAGCCCCCTCCCACCCCACCCCCACCGTTTCAGGCAAATGACAGCGTCACCAAGCGGCCCTCTGCCAGTGCTGCCGCAGAGCCTCCGCCGGGCACTGGGACCCGAAACCGAGGGGCATCGGTGCGGACAACTCCTCGCTCGGTGGGTGGGAGGGGTGGGCCCCCCAGGCCTGTGAGGGGCTGCGTCGCCGGGGCCGCGGAACAAAGGCTGGGCGCCCCGGTGCCCTCGCCAGTCGCTGCGGGCCAGGACGCGCGCCGCGGGGCGGGAGCCGGGGAGCCAGCGCGCGGTCTGGAGATGCGGCGGCGGTGCTCCTGGCGCGGAGGGGACCGGGCGCTGGTGCAGTGGGCGCGGCGGGCGCCCAGGGGCTGCGGGGGCTGCGGCAGGCGGGCGGGGAGGCGGCGAGCAGGGGGGCCGCGCGGGGGGCTGCGGCAGGCGGGGCGGGCGTGGGGGAGGAGGGCCACGCGATTGGCGGGGAAGGGGCTTGCCGCAGTGGGCGCGGCAGGCATGGGGAGGGGGTGGCAGCAGCGGGGACTCGCGGGGGCTGCGGCAGGCGAAGGGGAGGGGACGGGTCTGACGGAAGAGGAAGGGGGGCTCGCTGCAGGAAGGGGGCTGCGGCAGGCGGTGGGAGGCACTGAAGGGGGTGGGGGTGGGGGGTGGGGAGGGTGGCTGGACGCTGCGGGATTGCCGGCGGAGAGGGGCCCGGGGAAGGGGAGAGGTGGGGAACGGCAGGAGGGGACGGGGTGGGGTGGCGATGGGGTGCGGCGGGAACGGGGACCCACGATCCACGGGGTGGACGCTGGGGCACCTGCTGCGAAGCGGTGCAGAAGCGGAGCGAAGATGCGCCTGTGGGGGGCGAGGGCAGCGCAGGGCAGGGCGGACAGAACATGGGGCCGAGGCGGAGGTGACGGGGGGACAGGGGTGGGGATGAGGAGGCGAGGCGGAGGGAGTGAAGGGAGGGGTGGCAAGCCTGGGGACGGGGGCGCTGGGGGACCGGGGAGATGGAGATGGCTTGGGGTGGACGGCTGGCTGGATCCCAGGCGGGGTCGCCCAGCTTGGATCCCGGCCCCGCAGACGCCACCCGCGCCGTGGCCCCGAGAACCCTGCGCGGCGGCGGCGGCGGCGGCGGCTCCAGCGGCGGCGTCCCAGGCTGCGGTGGCGGTGACGCTCCGGGTGGCGCGCGACTCCGGCTGCGGGCGCGTGGGAGGGGGGGCGCCTGGGGACCCGGCCGGGGGCCGGCGGAGGAGCAGGACGGGGCCGGAGGGCTCGGAGGCGGCGCAGGCGGCCAGGAGCCGGGGAGGAGCAGCGGCCACCGCCGCCCCGGCAGCCCCGCGGCCGCACTGGCGCGCACGGCGAGGGCGCGGCTCCCGGCAGCGGGGACGCGCCTCCTCCCGCAGCCCCCGCCCCGCCGCGCTGGCACCGCCCCGTCTCCCAGGAACCCGCGGGCGGCCTCCCCGCGCCCCCTCCGGCCCGGCCCCTCTCCCGGCGGGGACCCAGGCCCTCCTCCGCTCTCCCCCCGCAGCACAGCCCCGAGGCGCAGGCCCGGAGCGCGCTCGGGAGCCGGGAGCCGGGGGCGGGGGCCCATCCCGGATGCTGACCTGAGGCTGGGGGGGCGGGGGTGGCAGGGAGGGGATAGGGGTGTCGGGTTTCTCTTGGGGACGGAGAATGGCAGCTCCCCACCTGGGAACCCCCTCTCCTGCTGACCACGACCAGACCCCCACTGCTGTCTGGGGCCCTCAAAGCCACCACAGCCGCTACCTGTCCCCTCCAGGCCTCCAGCCTCTCAGCTAGGCGACCTGGGCCTGCGTGCCAACTGCTGATCTCCTTCCCCTGGGAATCAGCCAACCCCACCTGGCCACAGGCTCCCCAGGCACCCTCCCACACTGGTGTCTCTCCCTTCCCTCCCAGGACACCGGGACAGCCCTCACCAATACCTTGTACTCCCTGGAGCCCTGGCCCTGGCCTCACCTGGCTGCCACCCCACAGGAGAAAACCACCCACTCAGGCCACCCTCCTCGCGGCCAGCCTGCACTTGGAGAGACCTACCTGGCAGGCAGCGCTTGATCAAAGACCCCTCACCAAGGCCACAACACCTAAGACTCCTGAAGAAGGGGGTTTCACCAGGTAACCACAAGGCTGCTCTCTGTGCCGCCCTGTTCCTGTTCGGGACCCCCTGGGCAGGCCACCCTGCCAGTGAGCACCAGGTTTGGGGGCGCCTCGGTGAGGCAGTGGGCCTGGCCTCATCAGTCTGGCCACAGCTCCGGCCAAGAGACCGAGCCCTCTCCAACGGGCCTCCCCTGGGTTGCTTCAGGGTTCACAGCTCACTCCATGACCTCAGAACAAGTCAGGGATAAAGAGGACCCTGGGTTTGTGCCTGCTGCACCTGAGACCTCAGGTCTCGGCTGCAGGGCAGGGAGCACTCTCTTGGGGCCCAGGGGTAAGTGCTCCCCAGAATCTCTCCCATCAGGCCGAGCTTGGCCCAAGCTGAGCTGAGGAGAGCACCCCCTTGGGCTCATCCGCATGCCAGCCGGCTGGGCATCGGTGGGGCGTGAATGCCTGAGGCTCTGCACAGCCCTCCCATCCACCCTCCCCTGGGGCCTGGGGCAGCTGAGGGGGCCTCTCCAGTGTCCACAGGGAACGACCTGGAACAGCAGGAGGGGGTACAGCTCAGGGACCCTCTCTGCTGTGTTCCCCGCAAAGACACGCCTCAGGTCTGCCCATCCTCCCCCCTGGGACCCCCCCACAGGCAAAGGGGGCACCAACTCCTAGCTGGGCTGGAACATCGGGCAGGACCCTCCAACTGAGGGAGCCCACGGGGGCTCACGGTGACCCGGGCCCAGTCTCAGCTCAGGCCCCATAAATCCTGGGGCTGAAAAGACAGAATGGGAAGGGGCAGAGGGCTCGGCTGATGCCCCCCTGACCCAGCCACTTCCCGCCACGCCTGGTAGCCATGTCCAAAGTCACGGGCGCCATCGGCCTGGCATCCCAGCTCCTCAGTCCCCCTCCAGCTTGTGGCCTGCCACTTGCAGTAACTCTGGGTCCCAGCGCCCTTCCCCCTGGCCCCACCCTCTTTCAAGGCCAACTCAGGCCTCCCTCCAGGAAGCGTTCCCAGGCCCCCCCGGGGGCACAACACCCACTCAGCACAGGCAGCCCACCCTCCCTGGCAGCAGGAAGGCCACTCTGCCTGCTGGTGGGGACTCCACTTCCCTTCTCTTGTCTCCCTGCCCAGCACCCAAGCCGGACCCGGGTCAGTAGACAAATATGCCTGAAGACACCGCACAGAGAGACTCTTTGTCTGGTGTCGGCATTCAAGGAAACGCAGCTTCGTGCCATCACGGCCCCAGAGTGGCGGCCTCAGACCTTCCTGACCCGACCCCTCCCACAGGCAGCAGGACAGCGGGCAGCGTCCACGAGGGGGTTTTCGGGGCGAGTCTGCGCCCCACAAGGGCGCCCTTGTTCTCACAGAGGCCCGGCGGCCTCCGCGGGAGATGGGAGTACTCGCTGCTCGCTGTGCAAGGTGTTAGACGCGACCTGCACAGCAGCCCCTCTTTCCCTCACCGCGGCGGGCGGTGCAGGCGCTGACATGAACGCCCGCGGTCACTCGGCGGGAAGTGGCTGAGCAGTGCTGGCCTCCCACTCCCCCCGCCTCTCCCACTGCGAGACCTCCCCCCACGGCAGCCCCGGGGTGGGGGTGGGGGCGTCCTGAGCAGGACGGGGACGCGGAAGCAAGGGCAGGGGCAGGCACGCCCGGCCGCCCAGCAAGCTGCAGACGGCCGGCCCCCCCCCCCGCCCCCCGCCCCCCACCGGCTGACTCAGGGGCCGCCTACCGCCCAGGCACCTCCACCCGGCTCACCAGCCCAGCTGGCAGGCACAGCTGGGGAGGGGGCTGCAGATCTGGACGGGACACAGCTCACCGTGAGTGACCGCAAAACGGCATTATTTCTCAGCGTAAGAGTATCCGGCCCAAAGGAACTGAAATGGAAGCAAGGACTGGAACAGAATCTCGCACGCCCCTGTGCACAGCGGCTGCCTCACAACAGCCGAAGGTGAAAACCACCCGTGTCCGTCCACCGAGAAGTGGGTCACAAAACGTGGCAGAGCCACAGGACGGAATATTATGCAGCCTCAACCAGTAACGAAGTGTGACACCTGCTACGACGCGGAGGCACCCGACCTTGCCAACGCCGTGCGGAGTGAAAGAAACCAGACTTGAGGCAACAAATACCGTGTGACTCCCTGTACGCGGAGGCCCCCACGGTCGTCAGAGTCACAGTGACAGAGCGGAAGGTGGGCGCCGGGGCCAGGGCGGGGCTGGGGAGTCCGTGTCCGCTGCGGAGAGAGGTCCAGTGGGGGAAGATGAGAAAATTCTGGAGACGGATGGTGTGGACGGTGCGTATGTGCTTAATGACCCTGACCTGTACACAAAAATGGCTAAAATGCTAAATCTTTTTATGTGTATTTTATCACCAAAAAAGCAAGACCCCCCGCCCCCCACTATCTGCTACGTACGTACGCTAAACATCTAGCACGTACTTTCACCAAAAACTTACACCGGTTTACTTTAAATTAAAATATTCAGGACATACCTAAACTGCAAACTTTTTCGCCATCTGGATTACCAATTTAAGAAGATACACTGCGGTTTTATTTCCAGCCCTTCGTGGGGTGTGGACAGAAGCCCGAATGAAGTCACACAGGCTCCCTCCCTGCAACACTGAGGCACAACCCCAGCTGAGGTCCTCAGACCCACAGCCCCAACCCCCTCAGAGCAGGCTGAGTAACAGGAACATAGAATCGTGCCCATCTTACGGACGGGCAGACTGAGGCTGGGAGACGTTCCGTGACTCGCTCAATGTCTCGGGTCTGCTGCCCAACGCCACTGGCTTGTGTGCCTCCCTGTCTTCGCTGAAGGGGAGGAAATAAGAGCACAGTGGCACCTGGGGCCCACCAGCCGCTTGGAAGCCCCGCGTATGGAGAGGAGACCCCTCTCCTGGAAGCTGAGCCAGGCCTGGCCACTTGCGTTGGCCTGCGCCTTCCTCTCCGTGGCCAGGAGCCCCAGGGCCAGCAGGCCACCTCCACCTGGGGGGTGGGACACCTGCCTAGACGCTCCTGCCAGCAGCCACCCCTCCACCGGAGGCAGCGCCCACCAGGCCCCGCTGGGCACACAGAGGGTCACGTGAGCTCAGCGTCTGCCCGCCTGCCCGGCTCCCCAGAGGTGGAGCCCTGATCTTGTTTGGGTTCGCGGAGCAGGTGGGGATGTTGGGGACCATCCTATTCCCTGGCTTCTCCAGATCAGTTTCTCAGGGTCCGGTGAAGCTGGAGCAGGTCAGGGAAGGGCCAGGCCCCTCAGGAGGTGGGGAATTCCGCTCCCCTAGGCACCCAGTGTCTCAACCCCGGCCTTGTCCAGCCATGCCCAGCAGGCAGAAGGGCACACAGGCACACAGCTCTGGATGGGGGGTGGCATGGTCCCGCTCAGGGAAATCCTGGAGCAGATGGTCAAGGGGACGGAACCAGCCCCGTCCCCAGAGAGGGGCCACGGGGACGCTGATAAGGCCCCACGTGACCCGGGCGAGGAGAGGCCCCCCCCCCCCCCCGATGCAGGCTGCCAGACCCCAGGCCCGGCTACGGATTGAGGGTGTGTGGGGGTCCTTCCGGCACCATCTCCTGTCCCCCTCCAACCTCTACACGGGATCTGTGGTTACTCCTGGTGCCTCCATCTGTGGCTGTCTTGTAAACACCAGCTGCCACCCTCCAAGGCCACATGGAGTCCTTCCTAGGTGTGGGCATGGCCCTATGCTGGGGCAGTGCTCCCTCACTGAGAGCTGTCCTCCAGGATCAGCTCTTCCCGCAGCGCTGGGGGAGTGCTCCCTCACTGAGGGCTGTCCTCCAGGATCAGCTCTTCCCGCAGCACTGGGGGAGTGCTCCCTCACCGAGGGCTGTCCTCCAGGACCAGCTCTTCCCGCAGCGCTGGGGGAGTGCTCCCTCACCGAGGGCTGTCCTCCAGGACCAGCTCTTCCCGCAGCGCTGGGGGAGTGCTCCCTCACCGAGGGCTGTCCTCCAGGACCAGCTCTTCCCGCAGCGCTGGGGGAGTGCTCCCTCAACGAGGGCTGTCCTCCAGGACCAGCTCATCCCGCAGCGCTGGGGGAGTGCTCCCTCACTGAGGGCTGTCCTCCAGGACCAGCTCTTCCCGCAGGGCTGGGGGAGTGCTCCCTCACTGAGGGCTGTCCTCCAGGACAGGTCTAAGCCAGCTCTTCCCGCAGTGCTAGGGGAGTGCTCCCTCATCATGGGCTGTCCTCCAGGACCAGCTCTTCCTGCAGTGTTTGGGTAGTGCTCCCTCACCGAGGGCTGTCCTCCAGGACAGGTCTAAGCCAGCTCTTTCCGCAGCGCTGCGGGAGTGCTCCCTCGTCATGGGCTGTCCTCCAGGACCAGCTCTTCCCACAGCGCTGGGGGAGTGCTCCCTCTTCAGGGCTGTCCTCCCGGACCAGCTCTTCCCGCAGCGCTGGGGCAGTGCTCCCTCATCGAGGGCTGTCCTCGAGGACAGGTCTAAGCCATCTCTTCCCGCAGCGCTGGGGGAGTGCTCCCTCACCGAGGGCTGTCCTCCAGGACCAGCTCTTCCCGCAGCGCTGGGGGAGTGCTCCCTCACCGAGGGCTGTCCTCCAGGACCAGCTCTTCCCGCAGGGCTGGGGCCGTGCTCCCTCACCGAGGGCTGTCCTCCAGGACCAGCTCTTTCCGCAGCGCTGGGGGTGTGCTCCCTCTTCAGGGCTGTCCTCCCGGACCAGCTGTTCCCGCAGGGCTGGGGCCGTGCTCCCTCACCGAGGGCTGTCCTCCAGGACCAGCTCTTCCCGCAGTGCTCAACTACCAGAGACCAGGGCCAGCGGGCGGGAGCATGGAGGCCACACCCAGCACTGGCCGGTAAGCAGAAGTGGGTGACTGACCAAGGGGAGAATCCTCCCCTCCAGCCTAGATCTCTGACCCCCGGCCGTGTGGCTGCTCGGCCTCCCACCAGGGGCCCTCCCCCACGGCGCCTCCGGAAGGCAGGACCTGGAGACGGAGGGCCCGTGTCCCCAGCAGGCCCCGCGGCATGGACTCTGGCTGTGCACGCGGGCCCACTGATGACCACGGACACTCCATGCAGCAGGCACTGCTACCACCCCATTTAATGGAACAGCCCTCTGAGGCTCAGAGAGGTTCAGTAATTGGCCCAAGGTCACACAGCGAGTGAATGTGGAGCTGGCACTTGAACCCCAGTCGGGAAGGGTCTTTGCTCTACAGCCCTGGCGGGGGGGGGGGGGGGGGCGGCGGTGTGACTGCAAACGTCACCTCAACACGCGCATGTCTGGATTCACGTGTTAGCTCTCTTTACTTCCGACTTCCTACATAACACGTGGTCACCGTGGCCAGCAGAGCCACAGCTCACAGGACACGACCGACGCTCGTCCTGTCCTCGTGCCACTGGCTCTGCTGGTGGCTGCGTTTCAGCGTGAGAACAGCCCCAGCAGGCGGGAGGAGCTCAGGTAACACCCACTGAGTGATGCGGAGAGACTGTCACCTCTGAATGTCCCCGTCACCTCCGGGTGCCCGTAGACACCCCTGCTCCGCGGCCCGGCCCCACCCCCAGCCCCTGCAGGCCCTCCTGGGTGCACACACTGGCCGGAGCACTGGCCCCACTGGACCGTCTGCTGAGGCCCGCTGACCCCTTCCCGGGGCGCTGACGAGTCGAGGAATCACGCGGAGGACCACGAAGGACGCCAGGCGAGGCGCAACGGTCCTCAGAAACCCACACAGCGAACGCGCGACGTGGTGCCTCACCCGCTCTCCTAGGAGCGCGCTCTGCGTGAGCTGACGGCAGGTCTAGAACCAGCCCAGACGTCAAGGTCGTGGAGAGTGTGAGAGGGATTGCCGGCCACCCACTGCAAACGAAAGGGGACAGAGTGCACCGGCGGCGTCCACGGCAACCACGCCCCAGATACGCCACCGCTGCCTCGTTCGTAGTAACAGGAGACGCTCAAGTCCGCTTAGAGGTTAGCAAAAACAGAAACGCGATTTCTTCCTCGGCCGTGCTCGCCAATTGCCCGAATTCCTTCCCCGGGCCTCGCCATGCACCCCAGCTGAGGACCCCGGCCTCCCGCGCCCTGCCTTCACACCTGTCGGTCCGCCACAGTTCGCCCTCCTCCAGAGACGACTCCGCCACCCACCCCTGCGAGGCCATCCTGGCCCCAACGCAGAAGGGGGCCCCTCCCCCGTGCTCCCAGCCGCTGGTCCCACCCCGCCCAGAGCTTTGGTTCAAGGTGCTTCGCATGAGGCGCTACCGGCATTTCTGGAAGCCACCTCCTGGCTGTTCAAGAGTGCCCAGCACTTCACAGGGTCCCTGGCCCTGACCGAAAATGCCCCCAGCGCACAGCTCCTACTTGGGAACCACACCGGACCCTGGGGATGGGGCTTTAGCTGTGTGTGTCTGACCTGTCCCCCAACCCCCCAAATGTGCAGTGATGGGGACGTGCCAGTCCCTGGGTCACTTGAGGGCAGGATGCCAAGATGCCAGGACTCTCCGTGGTGCGGGCAGCCCGTGCCACGCCGGGGGAGGAGGTCAGGACGGCGGAGCGGAATTAAGAGCCTCATCCTTTTAAAATAACTCTGTCGGTCCACTGTGTCCCACACTCCATGACAACGAGATGTGAGTGATCATGAGCCAACCCAGGCAGTGGGTGGCATCATCTCTGTCCCCAGGGCCTGGAGATGGTCACAGGTGGGTGGGATATACTCCCTTGGCCCCCAGAGCCAGGGACAGGCAGTCGGGGGCCCCGGAGCCTAAGGACACACTCAGCTGTCACCCGTGGCTCACCACGGGGGCCCACATGGTTCGATGTGGCACCAGGCACGCAGGATGCCGTTAGACACAGGGATGGGCCTGGATGGGACTCGCAGGCTCAGAAAGTGGGTCCTCGGTGTTGGGGATACTGTCTGAAGGTATGCACGGGCCACCAACCCCCTGATTCCAGTGCCGATGGGGAGGGAGCCCCAGAGAGGACAGGTGCACCTGTCCAGGGCCTGGCTGTCCACCCTCCAGGTGTTGGTGGCACTGCCACCGTCCTAGGACCGACCAGCTGGGGTGCAGACGAGGCTTGGACAGTCAGTGTAGGCAGGCTCTGGCCCGCTGAGTCCAGGACGGTCTGAAGGCCCCAAGGGAGTTCCTCACTAGACCTTGATCTTCTGGGAGACGGAGACCGTGGCTTTTCACCTCTGTGTTCCAGAAACTGGCAGAGGGTGAGCACACAGTGGATGAGAGGTGGAGACCCTCGCCCCGGCCTGGCCAGCCCTTCCTCATCACAAGGGGCAGGGCGGTGGGGCTCGGACATCTGCTGCCGTCAGGAGCACCGGCTCTGACCTCAGGAGGCCCTCCCGGGGGCGGCTGGCCAGGCGCTCCTGCAGTCGAGTGTCACGAGGGCCTCAACTGGGCCTCACATGGGCCTGAGAGTTTCCTGGCCCCTTCCCGGGCCCCGCTCTCCTCGTGCCTGTGGGTGCTCCGGGGCCTCGAGCCCCAGCTCTCCGTCCTGCCGCCGACCTCCCCCTTGCACTCTGGACCACATGCCCAGCGCCTATGGGACAGGGACACACAACGTCCCCCTAGTGCCCCCTCCCAGGGTGGGCACTGTTACCCAGTACCCACACCGGACACCGAGGCAATGAGGCAATTTGGAGAAACCCCTCAAGGGACAGGCCTCTGAGCACGGGGGACCCCTTTCTGGGACCCGGCTTCCTCATCCACACGCTACGTGGCCGGACCCACCCTGCAGACACCCATGGAAGCACCTCCAAGCCAGAGACTGGAGGCAGCCGGGGCGAGGGGCTAAAGGAAGCAGGGCCTCGGTCCCCAGCAGGTGCTAGTGGGGGGCGGGGAGAGGCCCAGAGCGGGGTTCCCGCAGGCCCCCCTGCCGGCCAGCTCTCCTCCTCTCTTCTGGTCCTCGCGTCCACTGCGGGGCCCTGGGGCTCACGGCGCAGGCCCCCGTGCTGTGCTCTGCTGGCCCTCACCCAGCACCACCCGACAGGGCCAGTCCCCAGCTCGGACCGGCCAGTCTCCCCTGTGAGACGCAGCAGGGGCGGTGGGCGGGGCCCTGGGCCTCCGGGGGCTGAGGTCAGGACAGATGGCAAGGGAGCGGGATTGATGGAGCCCCTCGGGGCTGCCCTGTCACCCAGCCAAGCCTCCAGGACCCAGGGAGCACTTAGCACAAGTGAGCAGCAAGCTTCCTCAGCTGGGCCACCGTACCAGGGGACAGCTGCCACACGGTGGCCCGTCTGCCACCTTCTGCCTCCCCGTCTCCAAACCACGTGCCCCCTCCTGGCCTCTGGGCCCCCCTCCCTCCCCCAGGCATATTCCAGCACCTGCCCCGAATGCTGGGCCCCCTCCCCTCAGGTGGGGACCTTGAGCCTGTCGAAAGAACACTGGTGTCACTGAGTACCATCCCAGCCAGGTGCCCCCCAACCCCACGAAGGACTTAAGGCCGCCTCACCGCCCGCCCCGCTTCTGGGACGTGACACAAGCCGGATGTGTTGGCGGGTCAGCAGTCAGCAGGCCCCGAACGCTGAAGGAGTGGCCCCTGACCCTCCCACCCTGACAGGGATGGGGAAGTTGAGGCTCACCGGGGCCTGGAGACTACTCAAGGACCCGGCGGGGGTCAGGGCCTCGACCTCTGAGCCCACCCACACCAGGGCCGTGCCCGGAGAAGCTTGTGGGTGGGAAGGGGCCTGACCCCTCCACACTGTCACCAGGGCCTCGGTACGCATCTGTGCCGGGCTCCTGAGCCTGTGGCGGACACGCGGAGGCATGACCCTGTCCCGAGGAGCCACGGTCGCGAAACAGCAGGGCTCGGGACCACCGCGGCCAGACGGAAAGCATCTCAGGGAGCAGATGGGCTGGGCCACCTGATTCATACGCTGCAGTCCTGGCCCCAGGAGGTCAGAGGTGCCCTTACTGGAGAAGGGGGTCTGTGAAGGTGAGGTCACACGGGAGTTGGGTGGCCCCTAATCTGATAGGTGTCCTTACTTTTTTAAGGTGAAACCTGGAGGCAGATGAGCCCATGTGGACAACCCACATGAAGCCAGAGACATTCAGGCCCAAAAGGCCAAGGACCCCCAGCGGCTGCCGGAAGCCGGCAGGGCCTGGAACGGGTCCTGCCCCCCAGATCCCAAGGGAGCCAGCCCCGCACACCTTGATCCCGAACTTTCGGCCTTAGAACTGCCACAGGGTAACCTTCTGTTGCATAAGCTGCCCAGCGGGTGCGTCTGACACGCCCCCGGCACCCGGCCCAGGCCTGGCACACGGGAGGTGCTTGGAGTATTTACTGCCGAGGCCCGCCCAGACTTGGGGAGAACCCTGGGAAGCAGGGCAAGCCCCAGAGCGTGGGTGCTTGGGGGACGCCCGGCCAGGCCGGTGCCAGCCGTGTGCCAGGGGCGGGCACGGGGAGGACCCACCTGGCAGGAGGGGGTGTGTGTACCAAAAGACGACCCGGCTAGGAGCTGGCGGGAGAGGACGCTGAGGCCACAGGCAGAGGAGGGCACGGGACGAGGCCGGCCTGCCCGCCCCCCCCCCCCCCCCAGCGGCTCCTAAACCCACCCAGGATTCTAGGGCTCCTGCTGGGAGAGCAGGTGTGCACTCCCCCTGCACTCCCCCCACCCAGAGCCTCCCCGGCATCCACAGCCCGTCTGAAGTCAGTGTCTGAAGCCAGTCGAGGAGGCTTGGCCTGGGTCCTGCCCCCCAGCAGGGAGGCCACGCCTGCCCTCACCTCACACCTGGCCGCCATGTGCCCCGACCTGGGAAGGTGGGGAGAGGCCTGGGGCGGGAGGAAGCATCCCCATCCGTGCCACCCCCGCCCCCAGGAGACTTCCAGCAGCGAGGGGCACCTGCCCGGGCCTGTTCCTAGACAAACGCCAGCAAGAAAGACTGCCAGCCGCCCTAGCAGTGAGGAGTCGGGCTCCGGGGTGGGTGGCCTCCGGCTGGAGGCCTCACGCTCTGGAGTCTTCTCGTCTTCTCCCCAGTGTGGGCAGTGACCTGGGCCCACAGGGCTCTGCTAATGGTCAGATGTGATCGGGGATGGCCCCCAGCAGAGACGCTGGATAGGCAGGGGCTGCACTGGACAGCGGGGCCCAGTGTCCTCCAGGCGCCTGACAGGGGCCCTGAGCCTTGGTCTGAAATCACCCTGAACTAAGCAGGTCTTGGAAAGAAGAGTCTGGCTTACAAGGGAGGTGCTCCTGCTGCCTGGGCACGTCCAGGCCTGGGCACGGCAGAGGCCGGTCCCACGCCCGACCCGACTCCCAACGGCCTCGGGGCAGGCCCTCTCCTGTCCAGGGCCAGCCAGGCTGACACCCGTGCCTGTGGGTGTGGATGGCCTGACACGAGCATGGGCACCCCCACACAACTGGGCTCTCCTCCTGGTTCCGAACCCAGCCTGCTGCCTGGCCGATGTGTCCCCAGTCCCTCTCCCAAGAGGCTGGGCCACCGTCTGTCAACCTCAGACTTAATTAGTGCCTGCACAGAGCCAGGCCGACCTGCCTCGTCCCCTAGGCTCTCACCCCTGGAGGACCATTTGTCCGTGAGTCCTGGGGGACTTGGCCCAGCACGGTGCTGGGGACACGCCGGGGGTTTCTTGCAATGGCCAGGAACACACAGCCAGGCCATCCTGCGTACACCCGGGGCTCATCTGATTCATGCCCCTGGTGCCTGGGAACAGCCCTCCTCGGGCAGGAGCAACAGCCCTCAAGGCCTGTGGAAGAGCTGGCCGCCACCAGATAGGTATGGGGGGGGGGGGCGGGCAGGCAGAGGGCAAGGCCCAGCTATGAGGAAGGCCAGTGTATACACGGCCCTGTCCCAACGGAGGGAGGGAGGCCAGGTCAAAGGCTCGGGAAGAGTTCCAATTAAGAGATGTTCTAAGCCGGCCTAGAAAGGAAGCCAGGCGCAGGAGAGCCCACAGGAGAAGGCGGCGGAGGTGGGGGGGGGGGGGACCACCAGGGCCTGGGCCTCGGGTTCCTATCTCAGGCCTCCAGGCCGCGATGGCTCCAAGCCTTCCAGAAAACTCGGAGCCCAGGACTGGGCAGCAGCGAATGCCATAGGCTTTGGGGTCCACGGCTTGAGCTGCACGTGGGCTACGCGTGCTGGGCAAAGTTACGTGGCTCCCCTGGGCCTCGGTTTACTCATCTGTGAAGCAGGTCTACAAAAACCCTTCCTCACCCGAGGCATCAAACAGACAGTAACGTGAAAAGATGTGCACCGAGTCGGGGTCACGTTAAGGGCTCTCAAGGCGCTACTGCCCGAGGGGTCTGCGTGGGCCTGCAAAGACCCCAGGGCAGGGGCAGGGGGAGAACGTGGGCCGGGGCCGGCCACACGGTCACGGTGCCAGCACATCCCTTCCCGGGCACCTTCAGGGGCAGTCGTGACCATTCCCAGTGTTGTGTGTGAAAACCAGGGGCCGCGTGGCGCGGGAGGCTTGCGCAGCAGGACTGACATTTGAAGTAAGGCCCAGGGAGGATGTTGCTCCTCTCGCAGGAACACCTCAGCGTGTCCAGCAGGGGGCTCAGGCCGTTGCATCATGCAGGTGGCCCGGTTGAGTCCTGGCTCCCTCGGGCCTCCCCGTCACACGCCTCCCCCCCGTCGTCTCAGGCTGGGGATGATGAAACCCTAGGTCCTCAAATGGCAGAGGGACGGAGCCGCAGCACAACCAGGGGCTGAGGACCACTTGGGGACCCGGGCCAGGCACACGGGGTGTTTTGGCCTTCTGAACAGGGCAGGGTACACAGAACCCCGTGGTCTGGGGCCAGGCCGTGTGCCCTGTGGCCTGTGAGAGCCCTATAGGCCACAGGTGACGGACAGATACTGGGTCCAGCCAGGACAGCCCTTTCTGGGATGCGGGCTTCTGAGGACCCTCCCCCAGAGTCTCTCACCACCCAACAGGCGTCGGGGGTCAGAGCTGGCACACGGAAGCAACGGTTTCTGCCGATGGGCCCGGGGGGTGGTCCTTGGTGTGAGCTCCAGGGTACGCTGGCCCCCCCCTTGCCGGCAGGTAGGCTCAACCCCAGGCCAGAGGGGACATCAACCGGTTCTCACCGCACTGACGGCCCCCTCTGACCTCCAACCCCCAGCGCTGGACCTCTAGACCCCTCCTCCTCTGCCCAGGCCCTTCGTCTCTCCCTGCCCACCCTCCATGGCCTGGCACGGAGCAGGACACAGGTGCGTCCCCAGCAATGAGGACCGAGGACCTACTTGGTGCCGGGAACGGGGCCAGCTTCTGTGGCTACAACACGGATGTGACAGGAGTGGCCCCTGTCCCCAGCACCCCAGCAAAGGGTCAGAGCAGTACAAGGCATGTCACTGGAGTGCCAGGAAGCCAGGCAGGTGCTGGGAAGACAGCTGGGGGCCAGGAGCGACCTCACAGGCAGAGGCAGAAAGCCTGCGGGCTCCAGCGGGCATGTGTGATTCAGCACGGGGCACTGCACGTCCCGGCACTGGCTCCCGGCAGAGGGATCCCTCACTTTCTCTGGCCTTCTGGCCTTCGGGAGGGTTCCCTGGGCTTTGTGGCCCCCACGGCCTTACCCGGCTGCTGCCTCCCCAGGCCCGCTTCCTCACCTGTAAAATGACAACAGTCATCACCAACTGCCGGGCACGGCCATCCAAAAGAATCACACGAAGTCACGAACCGGAACCTCATGTGGCCTGACGCTCCCCACTCTCACGAGCTCACCGTCATTTCTAAGGTCCCTTGGGCAGAGGCCGTAAACACCTCCCTGCTTTCCAACCACTCCACCCAGTCAGGGCCGGCTGAGGGGGGGGGGGGGGAGGCTCTCCACAGGCGGGGACCCCAGGTCCCCACGCTAGAGAAGTCTGGCCGCCAGGCCTGCAGGAGAGCAGACAGGGTTTCCCCAGAGGCGCGTGCCGTGTGAGGCCGCCAGGGGGCGCCTGGTCCACGGAGGCCAGGCCCCGCGGCAACAGGAGGGGACGGGCCCGCCGCTGCCCTGGGAGGTCACCCTGTATCCTCTGCTCCACGTGGCGCTGGCACCGTCTGGGCGCCTGGGCCCTGCAGGGCCCTCCGACGTCCCAGCGCTCATGGGGGCTTCAGCCACAGGCTGAAGGGAGGTGGCCCCTCTGAAGAAGCCCTCGCGCTAGGACGGAGGAGCTGAGGGGCGCCCGCAGAGGGGGCGCCGGCAGAGAGCGCGGCCCCTGGCATTCCAGGCCCGGAGGAGGGCGGCACCCAAGCCCTGGCCAGCACGACGCTGGGACAGCTGCTGGGTAGCCACTGTCCCCCAGCCGGACAGCCAGCACCCCGTCTCCACCCATCACACACAGAGACTGCAATGCACTTTGATCGTCCGGGGCCCCTGATCGACTGCCTCCCCCAACCCGAGGGGAACAGGAGCTGGGCCCCAGCCCAGCCTCCGCCCTTCCCCAGCTTCCCCAGTTTGCCCCATTCTCTCCCACCCCTTGGCAACTGCCCAAACTCGGCCTCCTGGCCTCTTGGCCTCACCAAGACAGAGGCCTGTGGGTTTGAGCAAGTTTAGGATGGCCCCTAAGGACACAGTGGCCGAGTGGGAGTGGGTACACGGAGAAGAGGCACAGGCACAGGCTTCCAGCCGACATCGGGGGGCTGAGTGGGGGCGTCTGGGGTGGGATCCAGAGGGAAGGCTGGGGACACCCAGGCCAAAGTTCTCCTGTTTGTGTGGGAGGAGGGGCAGTGGTGGAGCAGAGGGTGAGCCCAACTGCAGAGGGCCCTGTGTAGCCAGGGAGCCCGGCCAACCCGGCCCGCCGGAGAGGCAGGCCTGACACAGACAGGAACTCTCAGCCGAGGGAGATGCCAGAAGGCCCGCTCTGGGGTATTGAGAGGGGGCCTCTCCAGAGCCTTGGTGGCCGGGTGGGCAGGTACGTCCAAGGGTCTCTCAAGGCAGCCCTGTGTGTGTCTGACCGTCCCGGGGCCCAGGGGGCCAGAACCCGGCTGCCTCCCTCCCAGTCCCCAGCAAGGCAGGGCCATGGACTGCACACGGATACGCTCCTCTGTCACTCAGAATTTCTGTATTTGTGGTCATTCCCTGTCCCCCATGTCACCGTCTGAGCAGAACCCTTACAAACAGCTCTCCGCCTAGTTTGGGAGAAATCCCTTCCCTAAAAGAAACTAGTCCGCTCTGAGCTTGCCCACCGCGTCCCAGGCGCCCTGCACAGACCTAGTGTGGTTCCCCACACAGTTGCAGTGTGAAGAGCCTGGGGGTCTGGGTGGTTCTTAGGACATTGTACTCCACCCCCCACCCTCCAAAGCTCCTCAGAGGCCGGCAGGGAGGGGGTGGGCAGGACTGCAGGCAGCTGCAGGGCTGAGGATGCCTGGGAGGGTCGATGCTCTTACAAAGAAAAGAAACGGCCCCTGGGCGGGATCCAAAGCGCCGACCACCTGCAGCTCGACTCCCCGCCAGAGGCGGCCCCGAGTGCCAGGCCGGCGAGCCACGAGTCCAAGTTCGCCAGGCAGGAGCCCTTGCTTCGGGCTCCAGGTGGCAGAGGTCAGCGCCTCGCCCCCACCCCAGGCGCACGGCTGACTCCCTACCTCGCGGGGGCCCACTCCCGCCAAGAATGGGGGACTTGTAATTGAACCCACCCAGGCTGCCGCTGCTGGGGACCCCAAAGGAATCCCCAGGCCCGACCCGCGGCGCCTCCCGGAGAGGCCCGACCAGACAAATGGGAGTCCCTTGCCGGCGGCGGCCGTCAGCTGCGCCCCGACAGCCGGCCCCGCAGTCAGCCCTGCGCGCCCCCGGGCTCGGACCCCCCGCCCCGCCACCGCGCTGGGCCGAGCCGATGGCCGAAGACGCCCAGCCCTAGCTCTGGCCCTGCAGGACTCCCCGCCGGGGACGGCCCGGGCCACAGCCCCACGAGCACAGCTCCGCGGGGAAGGGGCCGGCGTGCGTGCTCGCGGCTGGGGGGCGGCCGAGAGGAGCGCACGAGACCCGGGCGGCACTCGGGGGCGAGGGCCCGAGGGGGTGCAGACGGGCGGGGGCGCAGGCGGCCGGCTCCGGGCTCAGGGCACGCAGGGGAGAGCAGGAGCGCGCAGTAGGGACCCGGGCGCGCCGGGGTCCGGGGCCCCGGGTGCCGCGCCCTCACTTACCCGAGATCTCCGCCTGGGGCACGTCGCTGAGGCTGAAGCCCTTGGCCCCGTAGATCTGGCGGACTTCGCTGCAGCTCCGGCTCTTGCTGGCAGGGTCCCCGCGGGCGCAGGCGGCCAGCGCGGCGGCCGCGCAAAGCAGCCACCAGCCTCGGGCCCGCAGCTCCATGGCGGGGCCGGGGCGCCCCGGCCGCCCGCCCGGCCGCCCGCCCGCGCCTCTCTCGGATCCCGGCCTGGGCCGCGCAGCCCCCACCCGCGAAGGGCAGAGCCAAGGTCCCGGCGCGTGCGGCTCGCGGTCCGCAGGCAGCGGCGGCCGAGAAGGCGGCGACAACAAAAGCCGGCGGCGCGGGGCGCGCGGGGCGCGAGGTCCGGCCGCTCGGTCGGGCGGCACAGAGCGCGGCGGGCGAGCGCGCAGTCCCGGCTCGGCGCCTCCCCTGCCGGCGGCCCGGCCCCTCGGCTGCCGGGGCGGGGGCGGGGCGGGGCGGGGCGGGGCGAGCAGGGGCGGGGCGCGCGGGGCGGGCGGGGCGAGCAGGGGCGGGGAGCGGCGCGGCGCGGGGCGCACCGGGCGCTCCTCCGGCTCCCCGAGGCCTGGGGCCGCCGGCTCGCGCCGCGCTGCGGGGCGCTCGCGGGGGGAGGGGGGGGGAGGGCGGGGCTACCGGGGAGCGCCGGGGCCGCGTCGGGGTCCCCGAGGGCGGGTCCCCCACGCCCAGCGCCCGGGGCGGCGGCGGCCGCGGCGGCACCACCTGTGGGGGCGGGGGCGGGGGTGCTGAGGCAGGGCTTCCCCCGCCGGACGTGACGTCACGCCTCCCGTGCGCCTATCAGGGGCTTCCCCGCCCCCCAGCCGAAATCGGCATCCCTCCCACCTTCGCCTCCCTCGCTCCCGCCCTGCCTCCCTGCACCCTGGCGGCGCGCCCGCGTGTCCGCTCCCGCAGCGCCGCCTTCCCCTCTGCGCGCCGTCCCCCTCCTGGCCTGCACCGCCGTCCCGGCCCCTCGCCCCCCACGTCCACCTCAGTGGCCTGTCCCACGGCTCCGGCTCGCACCTGAGAGTTTGGTGGGGAGGGGCGGGGCGGGGGGCTGTACGCCGGAAACTAGCTGGGACGCCCGACCCCACCCTTTCCCAGCCCTGTAGAGAGGCAGCCAACGACTTAGTTATTGGACATGCTCAGCCGGGTTTTGGTCTCCTCCGCGTGGGTCCTGGAGAATCCAATGTGACCCAAGCAGAACGTCTCTGTAGGCTGGGGTCACTGGGCGGTGGCGGGTAACCTCGGAGCAGGGATGAGTTCGGGGCCAACGACAGGTCGGGTAGCTGGGGGGTGAGCAGGGCCGTGCAGGCCAGAGAGCTTGATGGGAGAGGCCGGTGGGGCAGCACGCGAGGTGGTCAGAGCGGGTGGGCCGGCAGTGCCCCTAGCTGCAGAGGGGAGTGGGGATGAGGGTCAGTGTTAGGGGAGGTAGGAAGCTGAGGGCGCTGGTATCTGGAGGCCTTCCGCTTCCTTTCCGACCCAGCTGCTGCGCCCCTCCCCTGGCCTCCACTCTCCCCGCTGCCCTGGGGCAAAGGCCTCAAAGACCACCAAGGCCCCCGGCCCCCAGGCCATGAACCCACCTACCTAACTGGCCGAAGTGGGAGGACGGCGACCTTGGCAGAGGCCCCGAGGTAACTGCCACGTGGCAACAAGAGCCTCAGGGCTGTGGCCTCCCGTCACTGCAGGGAACGGAAGCCCGCGTGTGCAGGGTGTCAGCCGTGTGGGCTGTGAGCGGGGGTGGGGGGCCCTCCCTCCCTTGGGACTCTCGGGAGCAGTTGGCTCTGCAGCCCCAGAAGGGGCCTGGGGTCTCCTGCCCTGCCTCCCAGAGAAGGCTGCTCCCTTCACCCGGAGACACTGAGTCATCGTACCAGAGGGAGGCTTCGGGGACCCAACCCGAGGGTGCAGACCTCCTGCCCTCCCCACGCACCTGCTGCCTCATCATGTCGGTGACTCACGGACCCCCGCACGGCACACACAGACACACGGGCCTGTTCCTTCTTGTCTCCCCCTGGCACAGCTGCCCGGACCCCTCCCCCTCCACACCACATGCCCGCCCGGCTTGGCAGGCAGCCCCCGATAGGGTTAGGAACACCGGCCCGGGCACTGGGCACTGTAGGAGCTCACCTCTGGCCTCCAGGTCAGGCAAGAGCCTGGACCCGGGCCTAAACTCGCCGAGGCTCTCTCTCTGTCTTGTTGTTATGGTGATCGCTGTTGCCACCTCTTAATCCGACCGCTGGGAAATTCCTCAGGGTGGGGTCAGTGTCCAGTGCATTTCCGGGCCTTCAGACAACAGTGTGGCCGGAATGTCCGCGCACCGCGCGCACAGCTCAGGTCTCCAGGGCCGCCCTGCCCTGGCTCCTCCATCCCATAGGGAAATCCTTCCCACCACCTGCAAGGTCAGTCCCACCACCTGCAAGGTCAACGAATCACCCCAGCATCCCGCAGGGGCAAGAAGAGCTGTGATGAGGGCCCCTCCTTGGGGTCGGCACATGGCCAAGGGCGGGGGGTCAGCAAGTGGGATGGTCCTCGTGCCTCTGGATGGGGCTGTACCTGCCGGAGAGCCTTGATGACGAGGGGCCGGGAGGGCACGTGCAGAGGGCAGCTGGCGAGGCAGCAGCAGACCTGGGACGGCTAGATGGTGGCCGCTGGAGGTGGCTCTGCTGAAGGCTGCCAGATGTGGGGGCCAGCTGCACCTCCCTTTCCGTCTTCTCTCTCGCGTCGTCTGGTTCCCGGGGCCTTCCTTGCTCCCCCAGCCACGGGGCGTGCTTACGTTTTACAGGCTGTGTACACGGGTACTGGGTGCGGACGAGCACTCCGACCCGGGCCATAGGCCCCAGAGCAGCTGCTCCAGGTGCCGGCCGAGACCTCCTGCTCCTGAGACACAGGCTGCCTCTGCTGAGCCCGCCCTGCTTCCCGCCGTGGGCCTGGACAGCCCAGGATGAGGGACGCCGGTTGGCCAGGACAGGGCACAGCGTGGCACCAGCAGCCTGGAGGGGCAGGAGCAGGGCCGGGTTACGCTGGGGAGGACCACGTGAGCCTGCCAGGCCAGCCTCACCCTGCGCGCCCCTACGTGCTGTCACCCACGCGTGGGACAGCCATCGGTCGCGTGGGAGCAGCAGGGGGGCTGGGTGGGGTCATCGCAGGGCGCTCCGGGGGTGAGGGTGTGGGGCTGACAGAGTCCTCCGTTTGTGCCCCTTGTCCCAGCCCCTGGGATGGGACCGGCCCCTCCTGACTTGGGGAGCTGGCCCGACCACAAACATGACGGCAGGAAGGAAGGCAGGAGTGAAGAAGGTGTTCATGCGCTCGTGGGAAGGGAAATGGTCCTGAGCCAGTGGTGTGTGACAGTCACCGGGCACCAAGTGAGGAGCTGGGAAGAAAGGGACCATTTAGAGTCAGCTGGGGGGGAGTGTGTGGGCCCCCCCCCCCCATTTCCTCTTCTTGAAGAGAGACCTGAGTCCTGGAGGGCACTGCTTCTCGGGCTCCCACTGCCCCCCTGCCTCCCGCCCCTGGCCAGGAGGAGTCCCGGCATGTGGGGCCCTGATGGCCCAGAAGAGGACAGACCTCGGACTCAGGGCCACGGGCTGCTGGCCTGCACTTCCTCTGGAGAGATGGAAGCTCCCCGACTACCGGGGAGCAACGGGGGTCTTTTTCTGTTGGATCTCGTGATGACTTTTGACAACCCCCAAAAGCGAGTTTCCAAGTAGACTGAACAATTAAAGTCACTTCCATTCACGTGTGCCTGCTCAGAATGTCACCGCCAGCTGTGTCCCCCGATAAGGGCTCAGTCCTGCTGGCAGTCAGAGACCACTGGGCGGGGATGGCTGGGCTGTGACACCCTGACCTACTGGGACCCTGGGAAGTGTCACGATGCCCCGGGGAGAGCAGAGGGTGCTAGGGACCCCTGGGCAGAGCAGAGGGCACTAGGGACCCCTGGGCAGCAGCCTGGTGGAGGAAGTGGGCACCACAGGGTGTGGCTGACGGAGAGGGTGTGACACGGGCCAGGCAGGGGCTTAGCGAGGCTGGGCTCTCTTCAGCGGCAGTCGGGGTCTCCAATGGACAGCAGCTCGGCTGGTGGACTCTGAGTGGCTGTGCAGAACCATGGAGACAGGAAGGGAGCTGCCCTCTGACCTTTGCTGCCTTGAGGATGCACCCACTTACAATGGCTCCCCGCCTCTTGATGGTGACACTTGGGGAAGTCGCTTTGAGTCTCTCACGTCAGCTCAATAAGCTGTTTGTTCTCTCGTCCTACAAAGAACCTGGGCCCAAGACCACCCCCGGGGATTGCTCTAGTATGGAGTGTCTGAAACGCAACCTCAGTCTGGCTCTGCGGCACGCTCAGTGGGATTCTGGAAGCTTCCCCCCCACCAGCCTAGGCCTGGTTCCCAATCCAGAGCAGCTGGGCTCTGAGTCTCAGCTACAGGGTGCCCTTGCTCCCACGCCTGGCAGGCTGCCCCTCGGGGCCGGAGCCGGGTGGAGTTCGCAGGACACAGAAAACGTGGGTGCCATTATTCTGCAAAGGTGGTCCCAGCCGTGCCCAGCCCTGCCTCTCCCCAAACCCCTGCTGGGGGCAGTGGACTTCAAGGAGAAGCTCCTTGGCAGTGTGCTCGGCTCAGCAAGCCCTTTGATCAGCCAGAGGTCTGGGCATGCCTCTCTTATCCGAGGCCAGGGGCGGGGCAGCCGTGCGAGGCTCGGTCACCCACTCGGGGCTGCGGGCCGCACCTCCAGGAGATGCTGCTGGGGGCGCTTTCCCAGGTCTGAGCACACACCCAGCTGGAGGACGGGGCCCACACACTCAGCTCTGGCCTGGGGCCGGGAGTGGTTTTCCCTGGGCTGCCTTGCTCTCTCTGGCTCCTTGGCCCGGCTCCTGGAGGAAGGGGAAGCCCAGACACAGGGCACCAGGCGCAGTCTGACATGTCGGGACCAAGCGCTCCCAGGGCCCAGTGCGCGGAAACGCGTGCGCAGCCCCCTTGGGCGCCGGAGCCCCGCGAGCTCGGTGCGTTCCTGCTCGGCTGCCTGCTCTCCCTCTCGTGGCTTCGGCCTGCCCCCCTCCCTGCCCCCCTGCCCTCCTGGGCTTCTCAGTCTTTTCCCTCTCCAGTCTGTGTGGCCAGGCCGGCTGCTCCAACGCCAACTTCAGTCAAAAGCCGCAGCGACTTGGCCCGCGGAGCAGACGGAGCAGGAGGGCCCTTAGCCGCTGTGCGTCTGGGCCCGGCCCACTCCCTGCGCCCCCGGCTGAACTGACCGGTCCAATAAACTGACCCAAACTCTTCCTCCTCCCAGGACGTCGCCGGCCTACCCCCAGAACCTTCCTCTAATCTTAGGGCAGGCCTGAGAGGTTCCTTCCAGTTTAAGAGGCTCGGAGCTGAGGGCCTTGTGTGCACGCAGATGTGACTCCTGAGACCTCCCGGGGAAGTCACTCTGCTGGGTGAGGCCTTCCACTGTCCCTCTGTCGCCCTTCCCAAGGTGTGGACCGGCCCGTCCCCAGGGCGTGCTCAGTGCCCAAGACACAGAGCAGTTTCCGGGGCGCAGATGAGCTCGAGGTGCCCGGTGCAGGACTTACTTCTGGATGAGCTGGTTGACGACAGGTGCTGCCCATGCACTGGGCCCTGTCCCCCCGGCACCGTGGTGACCAGGGGTCCACCACGAGGCTGGAAACCTGGTTTCCGCTTGTCATTTTAAAGAAGAAACAAATCCTGCCTTGGTTGGCAGCTCCTGAGCAGGGGCGGGGGTCTGTGCACCCGGCCAAAGAGGCTCCAGGCCCGTCTTGGGTCAGGGTCCGGGGTCCGGTCCGGACCCGGTGCGGACACGTGGTACTCAGACCCGCCCGGACTATATGAGGCTGGCTGGGGCAGAGCAGGGCTGGGGTGTGGGGAGGAAATCAGGGGCTGCAAGGAAGACACTTCTGCTCAGGGGGGACCCGCCAGAGTCCAAGGGGCAGGGTCTCGCCACCTCGGCAGATGGGGACAGATCCCAACGCGGGCCGTGGGGGGCAGGCACCGACAGGTGGGGCTGATCTGGCAGCTGAGGGGAAGCACCAGGTCCTCCTGTGTGTTTCTCTGTGCGGCAACAAAATCCTGCTGCGTGGGAGAGGACATCTGATGGCCCACAACAGCGACCCCACCCCAGGGAAACAGGGCTGAGCTGGGGAGTGGGACCCCGGAGGCCTGTAGGAGGAGGGGCTGGTCTTCTCGAGACGGGGGGGCTGCTGCTGGTCTCAGAGGCAGGGGAGGGCGTGGGGACGGGCTGGCCGGGTGGGTGCAGCCGAAGGTGAGGGTAGGTTCAGGTCCCTGGCACTGCTCGTGGGCAGCTGTGCATCCCCACAGCACAGCAAGAACATCGCCAACGATGAAGGAGGCACAGAGCTGAGGGACTGAGTGACAGAGGAGAGGCTGGTGACCACAGTCCATTGGGTCAGTTCTAGGGGAGCAGGACAGGGCCGTGGCCGGTCCTTGCTGGAGAGGGACAGGCCCTGGAAGTGGGGCGGCCCCTCCCTAGAGGCACCCACCCTTCCGTGAGGATCTGAGCACCCTCTGAGCACCCACCCTTCCGTGAGGGTCTGGAAATGGTGTTCCCTGGAAGGGGAGAGACGGGCAGCTCACCCCTCTTGAGGGCCCCCTGAGGCGAGGGCTCAGCCTGGTCTGGCCAGGGAGAGACAGAGCCGGAGGAGGGAGCTGGGGGTGCCGGCCCGCTGTGCCCGAAGCCTCGGCCCGGGAACCTCTCAGGGGGCTGGCCTTGCAGGCAGATCAGGTGGCTCAGTGGCAGGTGGAGGGCCTTCCAAGGAGGCACATGGAGTGGGGGCGGGGTCAGCCAGTGAGGGTGGAACCAGGCTGAGGCCATGCGTGCAGTTGCTCCTGACCCTACATATTCGGTGCCCCTCCCCGCCTTAGGGCCCATGCCCTGCCTGCCCTCCCGCCTTGCTGCTGCCTGACTGCTGGCAATCGGCTGGGCCACCCTGGCAGGCCACTCTGCCTCCTGCTGCCTCTGCCTCCATTTTCTTACAGGGAAAATGGGCAGAAGACAAGGTTGTTCCCTGATTAGCCAAATAATCTTATACAAACAAAGAGAACTGAGGGACTCACACTCCCCAATTTAAGAACTTACTGCGTAGCTACACAACAAGTCAAAATGGCACGATGCTGGCCTAAGGTTTACCTTGGTCTGTAGGTTTACAGACCCACAGGAAGATGGAAATAAACCCGAATACGTCGGTGGCCAACTGATTCCCAGTAAGGGAGCCCAGACCGTTCAATGACAAAAAGCCCTTCAACAGATGGTGCTGGGCCCCTACCTCACACCGCACACAAAAATGAACTCAGAGTGGATCAAAGACCCACATGGAAGGAGTCAAAACTATGAAAGTCTCAGAAGAAAACGCTGGGGGGGCTCCTCACCGCCTTGGACTTGGTGAGAGGTTCTTGGCTACGACACCAAGGCACAGGCAGTCAAGAAAAAACTGGATAAACTGGACTGTGTCGACATTAAAAACTTCCGGGCATCGAGAGAGTGTATAGACGGCCCACGCTCGGGAGAGGCCGTCTGCGGATTATATCCCTGATAGAGACCTCGTGTCAGGATATATAATGAACTCTCACAGCTCAGCAACAAAAGGTCAAGAATGGACGGAGGACCCGAACAGGAACTTTTCCCAAGAAAACGTGCAAATGGCCAACAAGCACGTGAAAAGAGGGAAACGCAACTCAAAACCACGCTGAGATGCCCGCGAGGATGCCTAGAATGGGGGGGAAGCTAGCGAGTGCTGGCCAGGATGTGGACAACGTGGAACGCCTGGGCACTGCTGGCGGGAGCACGGGACGGGACGGGACGGCCACTCTGGAAAACGGTTTGGTGGATCCTGAAGAGTAAAACGTCGAATGCTCATTTGATGAAGCTTCTCCACCCCTACGTACACACCCAGAGAACCGAAACCAGGGCTCCAGACAAACACTTGTACACAAACGTTCACGGCAGCTTTATTCACAGCGGTCGCAAAGAGGAAAGGACCCAAGTGCCCGTCGCCTAAAGCAAAGGTAAGTGAAGTGGGGTCCGTCCCCACAATGGAGTATTATTCAGCCACTAAAAGGAATGATGTTCTGACGCTCTCCGCGGCAGGGGTGAACCTTGAGATTGTTATGCTCAATGAAAGAAACCAGACACAAAAGCCGCATTGTGTGATTCCACTTACAGGAAAAGTCCGGAACAGGCAATCCACGGAGACAGGCAGATCAGTGAGGCCAGGAGCGAGGGGGAGGGAGAAGCAAGGAGCAACCGCTAATGGGCGAGGGCTTTCTTTTTGGGGGATGAAAATGGTTCACAGCCGGACAGAGGTGTCGATGGCACAACACTGTGAATGCGCTAAATGCGCTGAATGGTACGTTTTCAAATGGTTCGTTTTATGTTCTGTGGATTTTACCTCAATAACAAAACAGAGCAAAAGAAAACCAGGTTGTTTGGAAGTGTAAATTGGATTAATTCTTTTTTCTTTCCAGTTTATTTATTTATTTTGAGAGAGAGAGAGAGAGAGTGAGCAGGGGAGGGGCAGAGAGAGAGAGAAAGAGAGAGAGAGAATCCCAAGCATGGAGCCTGACTTGGGGCTTGAACTCCCGAATCGTGAGATCATGACCTGAGCTGCAATCGAGAGTCAGACGCTTAACCGACAGAGCCACCCAGGCGCCCCTCCACTGGATTAAAATGTTGACGCCCTGCGGGGCCCTGACGTTCTCGCTGTGGTCATGAGGAGTGCCGTCCAGAAGGCCCACAGCCTGGGGCGCCAGAGTCAGGGGAAGGAGCAGCCTTAGGGTGTCCTCACTTTAACTTCAGGCCCGGATCAGACCACACTTGTCACGGTGACGCTGGAGTTTGTCCCTGGGAAGCCTGGGGCTGCAGTGAGAGCAGGAGCCTCTCTGGAGGGTCCCCTGGGAGGGGCGGAGTCGGGGGAGGAAGTTCCCCCCGGGGAAGTGGAGCTTCTCCAACTCAGAGACGAGGGCCAGGGGCTGTGTGTTTAGTGTCCCATCCACGACCCCTGGATTGCCACTTTTGTGGTGTGCAAGAGCCACGCCCTCACGACGTCAAATTGCCGTGGAAGCTTCCATGTACCGACTCAGTGCGTCGCCCACCAGCACGGGGAGGGCCACGTGTGTGTGTGGCTGCGGTCCATCCAGCCCCTATCCCTGACCCCACCTCTGGCTCCTGGGCTCGGGAACTGTCAGCGGGGGAGGGGGCAGGGGGGACAGTCACCTTCGCCCAGGCTTGACTCAGCCCCACCTTAGCACCCGAGTGACCATACCTGGACATTTGCCATACGCCCCGGTCCAGGCCGACGGACCTGCCCCAGGATTTGTTCCTACCACGGAGACCGCAGTTGGCTGGTGTCCCGGAGCCTCTCCTGTGCGGGCAGGACGCGCCCCTCGGGGCCGGGTTCAGAACCAGGCTCTAGTGGGACTCAGACAACGTGTCCCGCCTCTAACAGAAGAGTGGGTCACCAGCCGGTGTGTTTTCTGACCCCTCTCGGTGCCTCAGGAAGAGCCCCCCCAGCCCCGGGGGGCCACTTCGTCTGGCCTCAGGCTCCTTCCCACCCTGCCTGCACATTTTCCGGAAGGAGCTATTCTGGACGAATGGCCAACTCTACAGCTGCGCCTTCAAGCCGTCAGGAATCGGGCATCGCAATTTAATTGCGGTGTGGAAAACACGCAGAGACTTCCCATGCCGGCCACGTCCCGCTCCCGGGGTTCGAAACATCCAGAGCGAGGCGCAGTTGCTGTGCCGAGTGGACCCGGGCCCTGGGGTGACAGGACGCGGACGGGCTAGTGGGAGGGCTTGTAGCCCTGGGGCTTACATGTCAACACGCTTGATCTGAGCCCACGAGGGGGCCGTCCAGTCAGGAGGCTCAGCTCGCCGCGCCTTGGGGTGGGGGACCATGCGCCGCAGCCCCTGTCAGAGACGGTGGAGGTGCTGGGGAAGGAGGAGGCCGAAGTGGCTGAAGACGGCTGCCCTCAGGCAAGATCTGGTTTGTGTGACCAACAAACCAGAAGTTTCCCAGAAACTTAAAGGTACCCAAACCCCAAAACCCTAGTAACTCACGTATACGTGACGTTAAAACGAAACTCTACGTGACGTTAAAACGAAACTCCACGTTCAGAAGTATATGAAAAAAAAAAAAAAAAATAATAATAATAAAGTCCCTGTAGACACTCTCAAATCACACCCTCCATCCAGAATGATGGAGGCTAACACTGCAGGCGTGCCCGTCTAGAACCGTCTCTGGGTTCTTATGTGGGCACATCTGTTCGGGTTGATTGAGTACATTGTTGTGCAGCTTTCTTTCTTTTTGTAAACCGAACTGTAAGTCCCAGCGGTCTTTCCACGTCTGTAACAAGATCCCCTGTGTTACTTTCAATCTAGTGCCTGTCTTCTGCAAAGCGGCTGCATTTTCCGTCCGTGGAACCACGCCTCTGCTCAAGAGTGTGGTTGTTTCAAACAAAATGACATTAAAACCGCACCAGGGCTTTGTGTGAGCACACGTGACAGGTTCTATAGGAGAGACGCTCAGAGACACGTCTGCTGAGACGTGGGACGGGGGCTTTAATAGTTTCCACGGATGCGGCCACGCTGTCCTCCAAGGGCGCCGGGTCAGGGCAGCACCTGTTCACAGATGTGGTGGTTCTTTGCTACCTGGAGACGAGAGGTGCTGTCTCGGGAGGGCGCGTGTGCTTCCCGAGGCGTGTTCTCACAGACTCACGGCCTCTGTTGTGTTTCCCGGTGGCCCGTGCATTCAGGCACGTCACCATTTTTCACCTTCGCTGTTTTCGTATTGATTTTTGAGGAGCTCTTTATGGATTAAAGATCAGGCTCTTGCCTGGAAATCTGGGTTGAAGCTCTCCCTCCCCCTCCCCCGCTGATGAAATGCCAGTAAATACACAATCCAACACACGCGCGTCTATTTCTGGGCCCTTATCCTTGGATTTCTTTGTATGTTTCTGTCTGGGCTGAGACCACACTGATGTGAATGCTAGTTTTACAGGACGTGTATTGCTTAGTTCTGAACGTTTCTTGGCTCTCTTCATTCAAATGTTCTCCGTCCTAAGAACGTTGGGTTCAGCCCGTCAGATCCCATAAACAGCAGAAGAGGATTGCCCTGATTCTGTAGACAAGTTCTAGAACTGCTTTCTTTCCCCTCAAAGTTGAGAATTCTTTGTATTTCACATTTCTCCCTTTATTCATTTTTTATTGCTTTTCAGTAAAGTTTTATAATTTTCATCATCTAGGCTCTTATTTATTTATTTTTTAATGTTTATTTATTTTTGAGAGGCAGAGAGACAGCGCAAGCGGGGGGGGGGGGGGCAGAGAGAGGGAGACACAGAATCCGAAGCAGGTTCCAGGGCTGAGCTGTCAGCCCAGAGCCCGACGTGGGGCTCCAACCCACGAACCGTGAGATCATGACCTGAGCCGAAGTCGGATGCTTAACTGACTCAGCCCCCAGGCGCCCCATTTTTCATTGTCTAGGCTTTTAAATTATTGGGTTTATTTTTAGAAGTTTTGGGCTGCTAGGAACAGTATTTTTGACAATATATTTCCATTGGTTGTTGCTGTGTGCAGGACAGTTAGTGACTATTGAAGATTGATTTTTTTTTCCCTCACAATCTGATTAGATTCTTTTTTTCCTTTTTTTCCCCCCAGGTAGGCTCTGTGCCACTGTGGGGCTCAAACTCACGACCCTAAGATCAAGACTTACATGCTCTATGGACCGAGCCAGCGTGGCACCCCACTTATCTCACGAATTCTAACAGGATCTCAGTTGACTATCTATTAGCCACAACTTAATCTTTCAATTTCCAAATATTTATGTCTTTTATTTCTTTTTAACTACATCATTATCTTGACTGGCATCTCCAGTAGAATGTTGGTAGACGATGAAATATTTTTAAACATTGACCATCATGAAGACACTTGTTTTTCCTTCCTTTTGAAGCTTCGGCATTAACCGTGGTGTTGGCTGAAGGTTTCTAGAAGAAATCCTCGTCAAGTTGGGGAACTCTCCTTTCCTTGCTAAGAGGTTTCCTTTGAACATTTTAGCGGGGAAAGAGGTGGGATTCTCCCACACCTGTTGTGAGGAGCGGGCCGTTTGTCCCTTCTGGCTTCTCACTGCCGTCAATGATAGTCATAGGTCCTCTGACGCTGAGCTACCCTCACATTCCAGGATTTACCTGACTTGGAACTCGAGCATCTTCGACACCATCCTGGCTGTCGTTTGCTAGGGTCAGCCTCCGAGCCCTTCAGTCCTGATGGTCTGGCCGACTGCTGTGTGGATGGTCTGCCCCGGGCTCAGGGCAAGTGTCCGTCACGGTGTCCGTGGGTGGGAGGGACCCGTGGGCATCAGTGGCACCGTCCCCTGTCTTGCTCCGGCTGCTGTTCCACCGGGGGGTGACCGACGGCGCCTGTCGGCCTGGCCTACCGTAGCCAGCTTCTGGTGTTGTGTGTCCCACATTCTAGCAAGTTCTCTGTAGAGCCGGCTGCCTCCCGACCTCCCTCTGGGCTCTCTGTGACCTGCTCAGTAAGCACCGCTCAAGCTCAGGACAGCACCACCCTGCCTCGGGGGGCCTGGTGGGGGAATGGGCGGGGTGGTCTCCACCTTCTCAGGAGGAGGTCATGCACAGGGCCTGTGGTCTCTCCTCCCGCGTCTCCGTATAGTTGGTCATTGGGAGATTGTACTGGGGGGATCTAAGTGCCACCCACGGCTGGAGGACACAGAGGGCCACCCCTCCTGAGACCTGGGCGCTGCTTTAGGCACAGCTTCTGGGGGCTCGGTGTGCCCGGCGGGCTTCTGCTGCGGGGGGAGACCCATGGGGGGGGGCACACGGAGGATATAAGGACGCTCACCCTTAGTCCGGGAAGAAACCGTTGTTCAGAGTTGTGGATACTTGGCTCCCGGTCCCGGAAATAGGCCTTGAGGGCCTGTCGTGACATGGGCGTGGGGCCCCTCAGCAGACTGGCCCTGTAAGAGCCAGCCACATCCTCCACTGTGGGCCCAGAAAATGCCCTAATGCGGGATGGGGGAGCTCAGGGAGGGGCCCTGGAAGCTCACGACCTGGGGTCTGCATCTTGGGGCCCCAGCCCGCCTGTCCCGACAGCCCAGCCGGGGCTCTTGGCCCCTCCAGAACCCCCCTGCCCGGCACCTGCTCAGGCAGGAGACCGTCGTCTATCCTTCGCCCTTCACCCCATTTTCCGGGGGACTTCTCGTGAGGCAGGACTCAGGTTGGGCACTGGCCGTGACCCCGAGGCTTTCTTCATGCCGCCTCCTCAGCCCCCCCCACGGCAGAGCAGCCCTTCCCCTAAGTGCCCCCGAAACACTGAGCTGAGACCCCTTAGGCCTTCACGTACGTGGGTGGTGTCGCTGGTCCGTGTCCGTCGCGGCACCGAGGGGCTCGGGCAAGCGGCCGCTGGATTCCTGACCTCTGGGGTGGATGGCGGGGCGGCGGACAGGCCTCTGAGCACGGAAGGCCCTGGCAGGCTGGGGTCCGGCCCCGGGGGAGGGGTCCTCGGCAGGGCCCCCAGCCACCTGCGGCCTGGGCTGGCGGGGGCAGCTCCTCGTTGACAGATGACCGTAAAATAAAATAGGAAATTGGAAAGCCGGGGAAGAGGCTCCGCGAGGCTATTTCGACACGGAATAGACTCTCCAAACCGTGAGTTTGACGACTGTGGTAGAACCAGAGGCACGCAGACCACGTTCCCCTTGAAATGCTCAGCGGTTTTGTTTTTTGTTGTTTTTTCTTCTTTAAATTATAGGAGGAAGGAGTCTTGGCACAGCACAGCTTGCGACTTGCCAGGCCCAAACTATTTGGAAAAAAAAAAAAAAAATCACAAGATTTTTGCCCAAACTCTAAAAAGCCTTTGGTTCTGCTGGAAATTCGAGGTCTGTGCAGATGGCCGCTGGGTGGGGTGGAGCTGTGGCCCGAGCCCCCAGGGTGACCGCAGCGTGGCCCTGGGAGGTGGCCCAGGTCGGACTCCACCCCAGCGCCCGCCCGCCCCGCGCCCGGCTCCGGCCAAGAAAGTCCATTCCCTGAGGGCTGTGGCCAGCACTCATTTAGGTCCTCCCAAGCGCCCTCTTCTTCCCCCGCGCCCCCCGCCCCGGGAACACGGGCCTCTGCGTCCAGGGTAGCAAGTCGAGGGTCCCGGCCCCCTGGACGTCTGGGGCTCCCCTAGCCGCTCTGGGAGGCGACGGTGAAGACGGGGGCTTGCCCAGGGTTCACCTGATACAAGCTGGAAGGGACAGTCCACACAAGACGCCCTCACTCTGACACCCGTGACACATCTGTGGCCCCCGAGACCACCCGCGAGTCCTGTGACTCCCTAGGAAGACGCACACACCTCACCCAAGCTGTCACTCTCACGGTTTCGGGGCAGCCGCGGGGACGGCTGCAGGGCAGAGCCCAGCACAAACTCTGAACAGGACGCTTCCCCGTCCCTCTCGTGGGTCAGCACAGCGGTGCCCTCCTGGCATCCACGTGGGCCCATGTACACAGAGCGTGGCCGCCGGGCCCCCCGTCCCGAGTCTGTACTGGGGCTCCATCGCGGAGGCACAATTGATCCTTCAGTCTGATTGTCCAAGTCGCTGACCTCAGTCTCCAGCCCTCTTCTGAAGTTAACTGACACCACATGACCCAAAGACCCCCGCGCTGTCACGATTTGGTGTGCCTGGGTCCCCTACCAGCCCGAATGTCCCAAGGCTTGAGGGAGGACCTCCCAGACGCCGAGGGCAGACCTTGGTTAGGGCCAGGCCAAATTCCTCGCTGCGCAGGCTCGCCCGCCGTCACCGAGGCCAGTTCTGAGGGCTACCTTCCACGGGGGTCCCTGGAAGAGAGGGCAGACCCCTGGGGGCACGCGTGCTGGGGGCTCCACGCCCGCACCCCTGCCTGGCGTGGGCTCGGCCTGTCTTCCAGCTCTGCCCGCCGAGTGCCCAGTTCTGCACCACTGCGGCCGGCAGGCAGACAGCATCCCCCACGTCCCCCGCGGTCACCCCAGCCAACCCTCCTCCTGAGGTCCCAGGTGCACAGCTGGGGGCGAGTGTGGAGCTCAGCCTCAGGGAAAAGACCCACCCGAATCGCTGCAGGTCAGAGAAAAAGGAGGCCCCCGGCTCCCTGAGCCCGGCACCTCCCTTCTTGAGGGAACAGTGGAGGCAGATCATTCTGGAATCTTTCAGCAGTGAGGCTCCATCCACCCTGGGTGATTGATGACAGAGCTGGGGCCGCCTGCCAGGGATGGACGCTTGGCTCCCTGCCAAGTCCCTGTCCCAGCCCTCCTGCGGCACAGGCCATCTCCGTCCCCACGTGGTGGGCAGGACGGGAGCCGCAGCCGCGTGGGAGGGGGGCCTTGTGCAGCGCCTGGGCTTCCCCTGGCTTCGTCCTCCACCAGCTGGGACTCTTCCTGCCTTGGCCGCGGGGCCTCCTTCTGGGCGTCGACGAGGCCTGGCTCCGTCAGTGGTTTGCAAGCTTTATTTTTAGCAGGAAATGCTCAATTAAAAGAGTGACTTACACAGACCTCCACCTTGATCTACAAAACGGACGGGCCTGAGGGTCCTTGGGCTGGAGGAGGAAGGGGTCCCCAGGCTCCGCCCTCCCAGCCCACTGTGTCCCCTGGGCTCGGAGGGGTGGCGTCGAGAGGACACGTATACATACACCGGGAGATGTGGGGAGGCCGACCGCTGCCACAGGGGGTCGTCTCCTGTGGGTGGGGCAGCAGGGTTAGTGTCGTAGTCCCCCCGCCTCACCCCGCACCAACCCCCCGCCACCCCAGTGCTGGAGTATGCGGAAAGGACACAGCCAGATAAGCCACCCCTCACCTCTGTTGGGTTTTTAAGACTCTTTATTTGGAAATAATTGGAGCCTGAGAGGTGAGTTTCTGTAGACCCTTCGCCTGCCTTCCTCCAGTGCTAACCTGTTACATAACCACAGTGCGTTTGTCCAAACTAATCTTTTTTTTTTATATATATATAATGTTTATTTATTTGTGAGAGAGAGAGAGAGAGTGTATGAGCAGGGGAGGGGCAGAGAGAGGGAGACACAGAATCCGAGGCAGGCTCCAGGCTCTGAGCCGTCAGCACAGAGCCCGACGCGGGGCTGGAACTCACCAACCGTGAGACCGTGACCTGAGCGGAAGCCGGACGCTTAACCGACTGAGCCCCCCAGGTGCCCCGTGGGATTTTCTCAGTTTTGTTCCTGTGTTAAATGATGGCACTTTCTTGTGTGGAATGATGGCTTGTCCTTGTACCATTTGTTATGACTTATAAAAGCTATAGATTTCTATGTATTATTTTGTATTTGGTCATGATGCAAAATTATGGTTAGCTAGTATTTCGTTTGGGATTTTTGCATGGATCTTCGTAGAAGAAATCGATCTTTATCTATGACATTTGTTGAATTTTGCCATCAGTATCATGTTGGCTTCATACAAGACCAAAGACTTCACGTTTTATCCAGTTTTCCCCATTTATTCGCATCGGGTCGAATAAGGCGGCCATTAACGAGTCCCAGCAAGCTGTGGGGGGGCACTGTCCCCTGGCTGGGACCGAGGCCCGGCTCCCGGGTGCGCCACACTCCTGCGCGGTCCAGTTTGCAAGGAGCGTGTCCCATGTGGAGGAGGGGAATGTCTCGCGCGGCTGGCCGAACGTTAACGGTGCACGCTGGTCATGTCGCCCACGCGTCTCAGGAGTGCTCAGGTCGTCAAGCCGTTCTGTGGCCAGGACAGCCAACGTTAGCGCGCGTGGCCAGTGGCGATCTAGGTTACCTTGTTCGAGACGCAAACCACAGGATCTGACAGAAAAGAGCAGTTTCACGGCCAACCATCGCATCGGAGAGTAAGGCGACCTTTCGGGAATCTTTTCCTGAAGGCCGGGGTCTCGGCTCTGTCGGATTGTTTTGGCATCTCGCACGATTCCGTTACTCAGGCTTTCTGTGACTGCGTGTGTTGGGAAAAGTTCTGAGACGGGGCTGGAGAGATCATCTCAGGTCAGAGCCCGGCTCCTGCGCCCAGGATGCGCCGCACAAGGCTCCACGTTGGAGGAAGGATTTCATGACGAAGCAGAGGAAATCATGGAGGACTCATCTGCTCTGTGCTTCTGCTCCAGACGCTCAGAGGCCACTCCCAGCCTGTCATTGCACCTTCCCGGGGCTGTGTCCCTGACCCCCCGCCCCCGGGCCCCTCCAAGCTCTGCCCTGGGAGGATTTGCCCCTGGGCTCCTCCCCTCCCCCTGGGACATGTGCACTGGGTAAGAACAGGTGTCCGGAGGGGACCAGGGGCTGGGGGGGGGCTCCCCCTCCTCCTCCTCTCCCGGGAGCTGGCGGAGGGCATGGCGGAGACCGGATCCTGAGCCGACACAGGGCAGTGGACCACCCTGGGGGCAGCTGTGTGAACAGGGAGGCCCGCAGGGAGGCTGTGAGGAGGCTCCAGGGTGGGCAGGAGGACAGGTCACAAAGGAGAGGGCTCAGGTGGGCTCGGGTGGGTGTGAAGGTTCCAGAAGGGGGGAGGGTCTCGGTTGGTGGGGGCCAGGGGGGTGTGGAGTAAGAAGGGTCTGGGGTCCGGGCCCCTGGAGTTTCCTGTGGCTGCACTGGCAGGTCAGCCCTGAGTCGAGGGCTCGAAACAACGAAGTTTTATTCTTACAGCTCTGGAGGGCAGAGGTCGAAAATGAAGGTGTCAGCAGGGCTGGCTCTGGCCAGAGACTCTGGAGGACAATCCCTCCCTGGGCCTCCAGCTTCTGGAGGCGCCCGCGCCCTGTGGCGCGTCGCCCCATTGCGCCACCTCTGCTTCCGTTGACCCGTCTCCTTCGCTGGCCCATGTGATGACGCTGGGCCCCCAGGACACGCAGGGTGACCCCCGCCTGCAGAGGCCCTTTCTGCATTAAGGGGACTTTGCTGTAGGTTCTGGGGCTTCGGATGTGGTTGTCTCAGGGGTGTGATTCTGTCACCCTCAGAGACCGTCACCAGCATCACTGCAGGGGACACTCTGGGGGTGACATTGCCGGACCGCAGGTCGGCGTACGTTCAGCCTCCCGACCCGGGCCTCTCGGGGGCTCAGAGGTGCTGCCCCGTGCCCTGCCCCTCTGGGGTCCCCAGTCTCCCAGCGCCTCTAGGGACCTGTGTGAGCCTCCGGCCTGCCCTCCAGGCATGAGACAGGACGTCCCGATTGCAGGGGCGACCCTGTCCTGGGCAGTCAGCCAAAGGCCAAGGGACTCACCCACCCAGAGACCCTGGCCCAGTCTCACGTCCTGTCTACACAGGGAGGGGCCGTGGGCGGGGCTGTCAAAGGCCCTTGGAGCACAGGCCATGTGTGTGTGACTGCACACACCGCCCCCATCTGCACCCCCGGGGCACCCCCGGGCGGGCACCCCGTCTCCCTGGCCGCTCCCCAAAGCACGTGGTTTTGAGCCCTCGCGTGCTCCTGAGAGAGCGTGACATACTGCCCCCACCCCGGGAGAGGGTCTGTGTGCCTCATCTGGGCCCGGACAGGGGCTCGGACGAGGGCGTGGTGCTTGGGGGGCTGGCTCCCTGGGGCAGGGTCACCCCCCTCCTCGGAGGCGGCCGCTGTCGCTGGCAGCAGGCAAACTTTACAAAGAAGCAGGGCCTCAAGCTCCAGCCTGACTCCCTTTGCCCACAACCTGGCTCCTTTGATGTCTGCGTCCTGGGTCCTGGCTGGGCCGGGCCCTGTCTGGGCAGGCACGACAGCCCCACCCCCGGGCCGTGGGGCCCTGAGGGCAGGGGCGTGGGTGCAGCCGCTGCAAGGGACCCTCTTCCAGATCACACGCTTTTCTTCTTTGATCTCGACCCCTCCACCCACCACCCTCAGTCCTCAGAGAGAGAAACTGGGCCAGAGGAGGGAAGCCTCGTGTGGACTGTGGGCAGGGAGGGGGGCCTGGGGTTGGGGGTCTCCGGCTCCTGCTGGGGTGCCCTCCTGGCCTTGCCTGGAGGGACAGAGCCCCCGGTGCTTCCCTTAGACCTTCTCTTCCTTCCGAGTCCACGAGGCCAGCCGTCTCGGTGGCCACACAGCCTGACGTGTCCCAGGGACCCAGAGAAGACCCCGGGCGCGGGCTCCGGGTCAAGGACTCCACCTCCGAGCAGATGCTGGGAGGGACTGTCCCCCGAGCGGCTGGTGGGCACCGGTGTCGCTGTCCGAGCCGGCCTGGTCACCCCTCGCCTTCTGGACCGGCTTCTGGGGACCGAGACTGCTCTTGAAGCCCCTTCCCCGAGAAAGACCCTGCGGCCACGTGGTTGGCTTGCGCCCCTCGGCTGTGCAGCGGCCAGGACCCCTGGTGAGGCAGGAAGCCGGCTTGACCCTCATCCACTTGGCTGGGGTGGGGTGTTTCACAGGGTGTGAGCGAGGGGCCGCTGTCACCCCCGCTGTGCCTCATGTCACCCCCCATCGTGCCCCGTGTCACCCCTGCTGTGCCCCATGTCCCCCCCATTGTACCCTGTGTCACCCCCCACTGTGTCCTGTGTCACCCCCCCACCATGCCCCATGTCACCTCCCGTCGTGCCCTGTGTCACCCCTGCTGGGCCCCGTGTCCCCCCTGTCGTGCCCTGTGTCACCCCCCGCTGTGTCCCGTGTCACCCCCTCACCACGTCCCATGTCACCTCCCGTCGTGCCCCGTGTCACCCCCCCATCGTGCCCCATGTCACCCCTGCTGGGCCCTGTGTCACCCTCACCATGCCCCATGTCACCTCCCATCATGCCCTGTGTCCTCCCATTGTGCCCCATGTCACCCCCCACTGTGTCCCGTGTCACCCTCACCATGCCCCATGTCACCTCCCATCATGCCCCATGTCACCCCCCATCGTGCCCCGTGTCACCCTTACTGTGTCCTGTGTTACCCCCCATCATGCCCCGTGTCCCCCCCATCGTGCCCTGTGTCACCCCCCCGCTGTGTCCCATATCACCCCCCCACCACGCCCCATGTCACCTCCCATCATGCCCCGTGTCACCCCCCACTGTATCCCATGTCACCCCCCACTGTGCCCCATGTCGCCCCAATGTGCCCCATGTCACCTCCCATTGTGCCCTATGTCACCCCCCCATCGTGCCCCGTGTCACCCTCACTGTGTCCCGTGTCACCCCCATCACGCCCTGTGTCATCCCCCACTGTGCCCCGTGTCCCCCCCGTCGTGCCCTGTGTCACCCCCCCCACGCCCCATGTCACCTCCCGTCGTGCCCCATGTCACCCCCTCTGTTGGTTCCTGTGTCGCCCCCCACTATGCCCCGTGTCAGCCCCCATTGTGCCCTGTGTCGCCCCCCCCCACTGTGCCCCATGTCACCCCCCATCATGCCCCGTGTCGCCCCCCCCGTCGCGCCCCGAGTCTCAGGGCTGGGAGGTGGGTCCGTCTCCTTTCCTTTCCCGGCCCCAGGTCTCCACACGTGTGTTTGTGGTCACTTGTGAACTAACACCTGTGAACTTCCAGAAGGACTTCGAAAGCACTGTGTGAAAGTGAGGGGTGGACACCCAGACGCTGGGTTTGAGGACCCCCACGTGACACAGGCCCGCGTTCCAGCAAGCGCGTCAGCGGGACGCTGGGACGTGGGGAGCGCCCACGGCCACCTGCGGGAAGGTCGTACTCTCCCCAGGTGATTTACCCTCACGTCACCAACGGGAGCGGCCACGGGCGGAGACCACGCGGGCAGGGATGCCCGGCCTTCGGCCTGGAACGTACCACGGCGTCGCTTTGAATTAGAAACATCGTGGATATTCCGTCTGAACTGATGGCGATCTCTGGGATGAGACTTTTTTGTGATTTCTAAACGTCCTGTATCTTCTTTACAATCAGAGGAAGGAGGTAGGACGCCCACCTGGCCAGGCACGCCCGCCCGTCTCGCCCGCGTCAGCCTGAGGCCGTGCCCCACGGGGCCGGGGAGCACGTGGGCCACCCTGCCTGCGTGCGAGGTGTGGTCACACGTGCTGATGGGGCTTCGAGAGCCAGGGTGTCTCCTGGGGGGACACCTTCCGGTCGGGGTCCCACGGGCACAGGCCTAGAGTCGCCCCCGGCTCTCCAGAGGCGAACCCCGCCGTCGTCCCCTTGTCTACGCGGCACACATTCCTCAGCCTGGCCCCCAGCCTCGTCGTGTGGAGCGACGGGGCGTCTGAGGCTCTGGCCACCTCTCCCGTGCCCGGGGCCACTCGGCCAAGAGGGAACTCTGGGGTCCACAGACCTGGGTCCCCCCTCCCCCCGGCTTTGGCCCTTGGGAGGTGGCTGACCTCTTTGACTTCGCTCTCCTTCTTGGACCAAGAGGTTGGTAACAGCCACCTTCTAGGGTGGCGGTTGACGTGCACAAGTGAGGTGGGTTCAGTGCCTTGGGTTAGGGCTTCTCAGCAGACGCCTCCATTGGACACCGCCCGTGGTCGCCAGTAACAGAGCTCTGACTGCCGTGGCTTGAAGACATTTCGGGGCTGGTTTTCTTCAGCAAAGTTGGGGGCCCACACGGCGCCTGCAAGATCAGGGGCCCAGGCTCTCTCCTTGCTCCTCCACCAAGCTCAGCATGGGGCGTCCACACCCACGGCTGCCTCATGGGTGAAAATGGTCGCTGCGGCTCCCTCCTTCACGTCTGTATTCCAGGTGGGAGGAAAGGGACAGGCCCAGGGCAGCGGGGACTCTCTGAGCAGACTTGGCCTTCCCCCAGGAGCTCTCTTGGAAGCCCTACGGGGCACTTTTGGCTGCTTTCATCCCGTGGGGCCCTGGAGCTCAGGGAGGCTGGGCAAAGTCTTTGCTGTTCCAGACAGAGTTCTGTGCTGTAGGCGGAGGCACGGTGACAGTGCATGCCATTGCTGCTGTTACCACCCGGGAAGTGCCCGCACAGCGCTGGGTGTGGGGGGGGGCAGTCAGAACCCCAGGGATGGGTGGCCGCAGCCTGGGAAGGGCACCGGGGAGTCCTGGTGGCTATGGGGGTGGGGCTTTGCACAAAGCGGCTCCTTCAGCCCCTATGAGATCCTGGAAGCGGGCAGGCATGTCAGCCGCATCCCACAGATGAGGTTCAGAGAGGTTGAGTGCTTGCCCCGAGTGACTCAGCTGGTAAGTGATGAGCTGGCATCGCCCCAGCTGGCCTGACACCAAACCCAGCTCTCCTTACGGCCCCTGCCTGCCCCCTCTGCCCACAGCTGACTGTGGCTCTGGAGAAGGCCTCTCGGCCAAGTCCCCAGCCCAGAGCGTTCCCGCAGCACTGGAGGCCCCGAGGGGCCACTGGGCAAGACTGCCTCCCCACCCCGGCTCCAGCCAGGGCTCGGCCTCCCGCTGCCCTGCCTTGTACAGGGTGGGCATCGGAAGGAGGCGGCTACTCTGGGCCCGGGCATCAGCATGGCTCTCTCCCACGGCCTACGCGGACCCCCTTCCCCCCCCCCCCCGGATCAGCACCCTCCCCAGCTCACGGCCTCCGGAGGCCCCATCAATGGTGCCTGAGTCCCCTGGGGACTGAGGAAGATGTGCTGGCCTGGGCTGGAGGGCCTGGCAGGACTTGGACGCGGGAGGGGTGGTGCCCACCTGGCCTGCCTGCCCCAGGTGTCACAGGGTGCCTGTGGAGCTGCCCCAGGGGGTTCTGCGACGTCTGTCTGCCTCGGCAGGGCTGGCTCCCCGCCCTGAGCGGCCCCCCCCACACCACCCCCTGGGCACCGAGCCCTGCCAGGCGCCCCCCGCTCGGCCCCACTCCGCCCTGGGCCACTGCAGGCGCCCTTGCAAGGCGGGCAGTCTTTGTGTCCCCAACGTTCAGCCTATCACGACAGTGATTCAGACTCGCTGTGAGACATCTGGAAACAAGGCCGGGGAACACAAGTGGTGTGGGTATTTGGGGGTGTTTCCTGCTAGTCCTCACCCTGACGAGGCGCTTCTGTTCTGCTTCTGCGGGTGGCAGATGACGAGCCGCAGCCCTGAGGCCTCCTGCCTGAGCGCTGGCCGGACAGAGCCAAGGCCCCATCCGCATCCAGCTGGTCACACCCTATTTTTAGACGCTGCTCAGGAGCTGGGGCTTCAGGGAGTGAATGTAGGCCAGCAGGCTGGAGTCCTCCAAGTGCATCAAAATGTGCAGAGAAGGGTTAGGGAGGGACGCTGGGAGGCATTTCCTGGGCTCACTCGGAAGAAGTGAAAACGGCACGGGCCGAGGGCAGAGGGGCTGAGCCTCTCTGGTCACTGCCGACCGGACGGGCAGGGCGAGCGAGGGGCTCTCACCAGGGACGGGCCTCGGGAGCCCGCGGAGGCGCGGCTGCCCTGCAGGGCCCCTGTGTGCTGGGAGCCCCCACTTGGGCGGCCCCTGGGCCTCAGGCGGGGGTGGCTTGTCTCCCCAGGCGTCTGTCCCTTCCCTGGTGTAGGTGGGGGAGGTTCTGCTGGCCCTCTGGTACTGGCTGAGTCCTCCCCGGGGGTCTGATGAGTCACCTTTCCGGATGCCCAGGTGGGGAGGGGGCTGCCCGGCAGGCGCGAGCCCTCCCCCAGGCCTCCCAGCGGGTGCCCCCAGTCCTGCCTCAGCTGAGCAACCTGCCCTTGTGCTGGGCTCTGCCGACCACCCTGAGCTGATGCACCTCTCAAGGGCGGGGTACCCCCCGGGGCAGGACCCAGGCCTGTGAACCCGCTGGGCAGGGAGGGGCTGTAGGAAGTATTGTCACCTGGACGGCCGGTCTGGACGCGGGCACAGGGCAGGGCAGGGGGCGGGGCCCTTTCTCACTGGCTGGGTCTGTGACACCTGGCCCCGGGCCCCCCAGGCTTCTCCCTGGCCCCGCCCACCCCTGACCCCACCCCGATCTGGCCCCGCCCATGTCCTGGCCCCGCCCCGTTCTTCTCCTCCTGCCTGACCGCTGGAGCGTGGGAAAAAGCAGGTCTCGCAGCCAGTGAGGACTGGGTAAAAGGTCTCAGCCCCCTGGCCGCCTGCTTGCTCACTGCGGGCAGAAGGTAGGGCAGAAGGAGGAATCAGAGGACAAACCAATTTCTTCGTGAAATCTGCCCGCCAGTCCGTGCTTGGGGGCCTGGTCGAGGCCGGCCGGTCCTGTGTTTCCTGGAGGGGCCGCGCTGCGCCGGGGCAGGGGCGCCTGAGGAGTGAGGGCGCCTGTTCTGGAAGCGGGGGACAGCCCGGGCGGGGGCAGGGAGCGTCCAGCCTAGGAGGAAGCTGCCCAGGTAGCATCGCTGTTGCCCCGGCCCCCCCCCTCCCTCGCTGGGCCCTGGGTGTGCTGTTCCCGGGCGGCCCCTGCCTCTGGAGCCACGGAGCTTGGGGGGGGGGGGGCAGAGCCTCCTGCCTGGGGCTCGGCCCACGAGGCCTGGGGGGCTGGGACCCAAGCCCTCTCTCCCCTGAGGTCTTGTGAGGCCCTGGGCCACAAGGCTGAGCAGGTGGTGTCCACAGGCCAGAGGCCCCACCCCCCTTTTGATCCTAGGGGGTGGGCCCCCCTTGAGCCCGGGGAGAGGCCCCCACTGTTCAGCTGGGTGGGGTTTGCTCAGCTCATTCCTCTACGGTGGGGAAGGTCAGGGGTCCTCAGTCCTGGGGACAGAGGCAGCAAGTCCGAGGACCCCAGATCCCAGGCTGGCTGCGTTGGTGCGTCTGTCGCCCAGGGCAGGAAGTGTCTGTGAACTGTCTCTGACCACGTGTCAGCGCCCCAGGCTCGATTGTCTGAGCCCACTGAAGACCCCTCCATGCCCTCTGCTGCTTCTGGATGAAATCCAGACTTCTCCCCCTCCAAATCTTTCTTCACTTTTATAAACTCACCCCAAACCCCCTGTCGGGAGCCACGGCACATTTGACCTTGGGCCTGGCTAAGGCCGTGGAACCCCCCCAGCTTGCCTGGGAGCGTGGGCCGGAGCGGGGGTGGGGGGCCCTGTCCTGCACAACCCTGTGTTCGCATATTCGCCGGTGCCCGGTTAGCCTCTGTAGTGGTCAGGACAAAGGATCTTGCTGGAATGACAGAAATCCAGCTCACAGATTGAGAATTTACTGTCACTGCCCGTCTGGGTGACCCGCGGGCCCTGCTCCCCAAGCCCTGGTAGCTGTGTGACCTCAGGGCATTTGGGGGCAGTGCCAGGGCCACGGGAGGGAAGCTCAGAGTCCACGCCTTCCCCTGGAATCCTCCTCACTGGGTGAGGGCTTCAAATGGGGCACACAGGTCCTCCGGCTGGAATCCCCAGCTCCGCGCCTGGGTTGTGGGAGCCTCGGTGTGAAGCCAGGAACAGGGAGAGGCTGTCAGAGTGGCAGAGGGGTGGGGGGCCGGGGTGAAAGGGCCCAGGACCAGTGCTGAGTGGCCCTGCGGGGAGCAGGTGGGGCTGGTTGGGGGGGGAGGGGAGGGGCCTGAGCAGAGAGGCCCAGAGCCCCGGACTGTGCGGGCAGGACAGAGGGGCGTGCTGGCACCGCCCGTCTCCACAGCCGCCGTGCCAGAAACCGGGGGCCTGGGTCACCTTGCATTCGGCTCCTGCCCCTGAAGGACTTTGCAGCCACCCCTCCCGGGCTCCGGGGTCTGGGCGCCCCTGCGTCACAGTGTTTGAACGTTCCTTTCTGTGAGGACAGCCCATCACCCTCACCCCCGTGTACTTGAGGGGGGGCCCGAGATGCAGGTACTTTCTGGGTCCCCGGCCCCTGGGACCAGGGTAGCTGGGAGTCCACACCCTCACCTGGAATCCTGCTTTGATGGGGGTGAGTCCCCCCCCTGGAGCAGATGAGGTCAAGGTGTTGGAATCCAGGGCCTCGACTGGAGGGAGCTGGGGTGAGGGGAGGAGGGTGCATTGGGAGGGGAGCAGGGGAGGGGAGGGGAAGGGACAGGTGTGTGGGGGGAGCAGCCTGGTCCCTCTGTGGTTCCTTGGTCTCCAGGGCAGAGATGGGCCGGTGAGGACAGGGCCGCAGGGAACAATTGTGGCCTCTGCTGGGGAAGGGCTTCTTACACGGAGACCACCCTGCTGGGAGGAACTGCCTGCTGAAACCCCATCCTGCCCCCTGGTCCTGGAGGGGAGACTGGACCGAGCCCACAGTGTCCCCACAGGGACCCTCGCTTAGCCTGCCTTCAAGGGCTACTGTGGGGTCGGCTGCTCTGGGACACTTGACCAGACGCCTTAGCCACGTGCCCGCTGCCCAAGTCCCCGGGGGGCTCGGGCGCTGGGTCCCCTTGACCACCATGTGCGAAACTTGTGGGATGGATGGCACGATCCCATCGGTGAACTGTCCCGGTCACTGTGACGGGTCCCCAAAGTGGTGCTGAGGGTCAGAAGACCCCACACCCGGGTTGGGGTCCCTCAGCGTGAAGCTCCCAGTCGCCGGGGCTGTGGAAGCCAGTGTCTGTGGCCGAAGCTCAGCCCTGCCTCAGCTGCCTTTGGTTTCTCACTGTGGATTCTAGAGCAAACCAGAAACTCTGGAGTCCCAAAGCCGGTCACATGTGCAGTGCGGACCCCGGAGGCCCACACGCTTGGCAGGTGGGGGATTCTCTGAGGACCTCTCCCTGGTACCCCTAGGACACACTTGGTCCCTTGGGGTCCCCTCTCCTGGGCGGGCCCACCCCTCCCCCGTGGCCTCTAGCACAGCCTGACACCGAGGACCCCCAAGTCACTCCTGCCCACACATCTGTCTGGTGGCTTCTGGGATCTCTCCCCAGATGCTGTTCCCGGTCCCGGACCCAGTGAAGCCCTCCTCCCATCCAGACCTAGCTCCTACCTCAATTCCTGGTCATCTCTGTCCACTTACTGCCCGGCCCCCAGGCTGGTCCCTGCCCCGGGGCTCCCTCCATGCGGCAGCCAGTCGGGTCCCCCCAGATGCCAGTGTGGTCAGCCCTGCACCTGGGCCTCCCTCAGGATAGAGTCCAGCGTGGCCTGGCCTCCTGATCACCCCCCGACCACCCAGGACCCCGGGGGTCCTGCCTTTCCCCTGCCCAAGGCTTGGTGAACACCCACATTCCTCGTTGGAGGCTTGGTCACTGGGGCTATCCTTCTGGGTGCCTTGCTCAGGGCTGAGCTGGCCCGTGGGACACTGGCTTCCGAGTCCTGGCTCTGAAATCCTCAGCGGCATTCCCTCTGCCAGCCTCCTTGCTCCTGTGCGCGTGTCGATGGGGCCGGGGCCCTCGTGTCCTTGGGTGTTGTCCGGGGCACGGGGTGCTGGCCGCTCTGGGGCTTGGTCTGTGGAAGGTCTGTAGGTCTGACTGCCTTTGGACGCTGCTTCCCTCCCGGGGAGGACGTGTTAGCAGGCCGGGTGAGGGTGTCGAGGTGAGCTCGGCCAGCAGCAGCCAGAACCCTGCTGGAAGGGGCCCGAGTCCCGTAGGCCATAGGCCTTCCCGGGCACACGCCCTCCCCCATCCTCCCCTGGGCCCCATGAAGACTCCTGTGTTCAGAGTGGGCACAGCGCCCGGGGCCCGGCAGCTGCAGAGGAACCCGGGTGACCGTTTGTCAAGAGGTGTCCCTCGGGGCTCTCCTTCTGGGTGGATGGGCCACGGCCAGCAGGAGCGTGGGGTGGCCTCAGGTCAGAGTTCTCTGGACGAGCTTTCTCCGGTGGAGAAGACGTCTGGGGCTCTGGGACTGGGGACGCCGTGATTCAGCACTTGAAGGTGACTCAGAGATGGCCAGAGTTGCGATTCAGCCATCTGAGATAGCATGGCTCGACTGTTTTAAAGTCCTGTGTGTGATTCACCGGTCTCAAAATGTACAGGCAGGCGACATTCAGGTGTCGTTCCATCACGGTCGTTACCGTGTTTCCTATACGATTGAAACTGGACTGTTCTGATTGAAATGCCAGGATGACAGTCCCCTGTGATTTTAACCTTTTGGTGATGCTAAGGAAAACGGAGCTGCGCAGAAATCTGCGGGCAGTTTAACCGTTACAAGTACCATGTTGTCGCCGAAGCTGTCATGGGTGTGCAGGTATTTGTGTTTCTGCTGCAGCACTCGGAGGAGGAGGTAATTGGGTGATTAGGAACCAAGATGTTTTGTGCAAAAGACAAGACGCAGGCAGGAGAGAAGTTAATTAACAGCCCTGTGCTGTTGACCCTGAACTGTAAACATCAGGATGAACTCCCTGATTTTTCTTTTCAAACACGCGCATCTCCCAGCTCCCCCAGCGGGGCGACGCTGACAGAAGCGAGAAGCGGCTGGACGGCACCCCGCGAGGTGGCGAGTCCGGCTTTGGGGCAGCGTCTCATTCATTTGGTTGTTTTGGGTTCTAGAAGATAGCGTTACCGAGGTGGAATTCGCTCGCGTGAAGCGTACCATTCAGTGACTTTTCAATGTATTCAGAGCTGTGCAACCTTCACCGCCGGGTGCAAAGATGTTCATCTTTGCCACCCCAAAGACAAACCCCCCTAACTGATGGCAGTCCCGTCCTGCCCCCGCCCCCCCACCCCCCTCCCCCCCTCGGAGGCACCAGTCCGCTGTCTGTCTCTGTACGTCTCCCCTGGACATTTCACAGAAATGCGATCATTCAACGTGTGGACCACGCCTCTGGCTTCTCTCAGGGAGCGTGTGGACCACACAGTACTCATTTCCAGAAATGCCCCCACCCCTGCTCTTCCTAGAGCTCCTCTGTTGCTTCTCCCACCAGGCCTGGGGGCTACTTCCTGCTCCTCTTGGCTCGGGGCTGGCCCCGTCACCCACAGCACCTGGTGGGAGCAGTGTGGTGCCCCCCCCCCCCCCAGCCCCATCACCACCACTGGGCCCCAGGGAACAGACCGTGGCAGCCCTCAGAGCAAGAGGAAGGGAAGGAGGGGCACGGCCAGCGGTGTCCTCTAGGCTGGCCTCGTCCTTCAAACTTACCAGCCCAGAAGCTCAAGCAGAGTACAGAGGCAGGACCCAGCCCTGCCCAGCCCAGCCCAGTCCAACCCAGTCCAGCCCAGCCTGGCCCAGTCCAGCCCAGCCCAGCACAGCCCAGTCCTGCCCAGTCCTGCCCGGCTCTAGCTAGCCATGCCCGGCCCAGCCCAGCTTAGCCCAGTCTAGCCCGCCCTTGCCCAGCCCTGCCCAGCTCTGCCCAGTCCAGCCCAGCCCAGCTGTGCCCAATCCAGCCCAGTCCAGCCCAGTCCAGCACAGCAGAGCATAACCCAGTCCTGCCCAGTCCTGCCCGGCTCTAGCTAGCCATGCCCAGCCCAGCCCATCTTAGCCCAGTCTAGCCCACCCTTGCCCAGCCCAGCCCAGCTCTGCCCAATTCAGCCCAGTCCAGCCCAGTCCAGCCCAGTCCAGCCCGGCCCAGCCCAGCCTGGCCCAGCCCAGCCCAGCCCAGCCCAGCCCGGCCCAGCCCAGCCCAGCCCAGCCCAGCCCAGCCCAGGTCCTGGATGCCTCCTAAAGCAGGGTGTGCTTGTGGGTTGGAGCCTGTGGATTTGGGGAAGCGATGTTGGTCAGGAGGGCAGAGGGCAGAGGACCTTCAGGGCCACGCAGCTGTGGAAGGTGTGAGTCTGTGGAAGGTGGGACTCGGGTGTTGAGTCGATTCAACCAGCCCCTCCCCATGGTGGAGCCAGGGGGGGTGGGGGTCAAGACCAGTGGAGGGACGTGCCACAAATGATATCTTCGCGGGTCGCAGACCACCCAAACCGGCACGAGACCTCCAGGGTGTGGAGCCAGCTTGGGCTGGAGAGGCCTCCCCTCCCACCCCCACCCCTACCTTGTGACCTAACGCAGGTAGTGGTCTGAAATCAGCTGTGTTTGCATCACGGAAGTTAGCGAATGCTACAGTTCAGCCCTGGCCCTTCCGAGTATCTGCTGTTGAGCGTTTACCAGAACACCACCGAGTTCGCTGATTTACTAGACGTTACGGTAGATTCGGTTCTGCCTCGCCCCTCCGGCGCTGCAGTCCTGTGGTGTGTGTGGGGGTGGGGGGGGGCTGGACAGTGCGGGGCGGGACGGGGCTGCCCACCCAGCTGGCACGTCCGGGGGCTCTCAGGACAGGTCCCTGCCTCTGGTGTGATGTAGGCGTGGGCTGAAGCTAAGCGTGCAGGTTCATCGGCTCGTTTGTGCCCTGAGTCTCCCCAGGGAACACGGCTGGTGGGGCCCATGGTGACTGGACAATCTCTGTCCACAGGAACTCCTAGTTAACAGGAGACAGATACACAAGAAAGAAAAAAGAATGAACAAAAAGACAGTGCATTTAGCGCAACCTGCTGGGGCAGGGGAGGGGCCTTGTCTGAATTTCCAGGGCCTTCTCCTGGGACCGTGGGCATTCCCGCCATCTTGCCTTCAAGGCTCTCCGACTTACACTTTCTGAGGGAGTCCCATTCCTGGCCACCAAGCCTCTCCCGACCCCGGCTCGCTGGCCGGCTGCACTGTCCCCTGCTGCTTGGCGGGCCTGGGGACACTCGGGCCTAGAAGGAAGTCTGGCTGCCCTGGGCCACCTCCTTCGGGCCGCTCCTCAGCCCTTGCTCCAGCCGGAGGCCTTCTCCTCTGCGGCAGCCGGGGCAGTGCGGGGGTGGGGGGCGGCCTCGGGCTGTGACAGCAGGTGCTAAGGGCTGGCGGCCACCACATGCGGCTTCACCTCGGGGTCCGCCAGCGCCTGGGGCCGGAGACGGGCTCCCCTCAGAGGGCAAAGTCGGCTTTCACTGTCTAGCTGGACGGGGGATATGAACTCTGGATTCTAAGAGCCCAGAGAAGCACGTGAGAAATCTCGCACGTCTCTGTCGTGTCTCCGAGGAAGGGGCCAGGGACGCCGGCGAGCACTGGACGCGGAGGTGCACAGCGACCCCGCGGGTGGGGTCCTGCGGGTGCCTTGAGAGCCCGTCTCTCCCAGCAGCAAAGCACCTCTTTGTGGGACGCAGCGGGGCCTGCAGGGACCAGGTTATCCCTCAACTTCGAAGCCTGCGCGCACCTTTTCATGGGCATGGTGTTTTCTTCTTAGTAACCTTTTCACTGCAGAGGAACGTGGGCACCGAAGAGTTCGCCAATCCTAAATGTACAGCTTGGTGCATTTAGAGGAGGGGCCCCGCCCACGAAACCACCATCCAGACGAAGACGCAGAACATCGGCCGGCCTCTCCTCCCCTCCGTCAGCGACCCTCTCTCTCAAGGGGAGCCCCTCCTCTGCCTTCCACTACCATCAGGGAGTTTTGTCTGGGTGTGGACTTTACATCAGCGGAAACACACAGCGTCGACCCCCCTTTGTGTCTGGCTTCCTCAGCGCACAGTGTCTTTGTGAAGTTCACCCCGGTTAGTACCGGCAGAAGCGCGTGCTGTTTTCGTTGCCGTGTTCCGCGCGTGACTCATTGGGACTATTTCTCTGTACGACTGTGCTCGGACGCTTGTGTTTCCAGCTCACGGCCCAGATGGATGCCGCTGCCCCCTGCACGCGTGCGCTTGTCTCCTGGTGAACACGCCCAGGCGTTTCTAGGAGAGGAGCTGCGTGGATTCCAACTTGGGAAGATAGTGCCAGACAGATTTCTAAAGTTGTGCGGAATCTCCCTCTCTCTGCATCGACCGGAACCCTTGATTCTGTCAGCCCCTTTAGTCTCACCGTCCTGGCCACCATCGTGGTTTTAAGCGTGCGTTTCCACGGTGACTGATGATGCGTTCTTCACGTGTTCACTTACCACGTGGTGGGGTCCTTTGCACGTCTTTCGCCCGTTAGGAAACCGAGTCGTCCCTGCGCACCGAGGACAGCGGCTTCCTCCACCGTTGCCCGGGCTGTGGAGCAACGAAGATGTCCTGAAGCAGGTGGACAGGTAAATGGACGGGGGCGCAGCTGGATGGCGGTTACGTGGCCCTAGAAAGAGACCGTGAACACACGGGGGGCGGGGGCGGGGAACTTGAATGCAGATTACTCGGTGACAGAAGTAAAGCCAAAAAGGCTACACGCTGTGTGATCCCAACTGGGACCTTCTGGAAAAGGCAGAATTGCAGAGATGGTACAGTGATCAGTGCTTACGAGGGGCGGAGGGAGGAGGAGGGATGAACGGGCGGAGCCCGGAGGGTTCCCAGGGCAGCGAGGCCACCCTGAGTGATGCCACACTGACGGATGCACATCATTACACCTGTGCCCGAACCCACAGAGTGCCCAACAGCCGGAGTGAGCCCTCGTGTCAGTGACGGGCTTTGGGCGATTGTGACGTGTCAGTGCAGGTTCATGGATCGTGGCCAGTGTCCCACTGTGGTGCGAGGTCGGTAAGGGACCAGCGTTGTGTGTGGTGGGGGGCAGGGGGCCATCTGGGAAATCTCTGCACATTCTGTTCAGTTTCGCTGTGAACCTAAGGCTGCTCACAAAATAAAGTCTGTTAATCAAAAATACGACATATAGAGAAGAAGCGAGAAACAAAATAATGCATTCATATGATTTCATTTATAGACAATTACTTTATAGAACTTATCGAGATGTTCGCTGTGGTCTGATACACAATTGTGTTTCAATTTTTTTAATGTTTATTTTTGAGAGAGAGAGACAGAGAGAGACAGAGCACAAGCGGGGGAGGGGCAGAGAGAGAGGGAGACACAGACTCCGAAGCAGGCTCCAGGCCCCGAGCTGTCAGCCCAGAGCCCGACGCGGGGCTCGAACCCACAGATTGTGAGATCATGACCTGGGCTGAAGTCGGACGCTTACCCGACAGAGCCACCCAGGCGCCCCGTGTGATTCTATTTACACAGCATGTGGGTGCTGGAGAGGACTGTGTACCCACCGGAGCAGAAAGACATTGTACAGGTGAAAACATTCGTAACATTGTAGTTTCATGTGCTTGCACGAGTGTTTTCAGTTACATTAAATACCGTTAGTGAAATCTTTAACATTTTTGTGTGCCCAAAGGGTTTTTCTGGACAAAATTCAAGCGCAAGGGAGTCTCTTGTTTTGTTTCAATCACCTGTAGTTGCCGGGCGGAACTCTGCCTCCTGAAGGCCCCTCCCCACCCAGAGCCTCTGCTGTGTCTGCAGCGCGGGTGGCAGTCCCTGTGTCCACACGTGAGTCCGGGGGCGCTGGGCCTGGGCATCTGCATGTGCTCCAGGAGAGGCCCGGGATCTCCCCCCACGGCTGTGGGCCAGCTCAGCTCCCTGGGGCGTCGCCGTGACCCCTGCCCGGGGCGCACCTCTGCCAGGACCCCTGTGTCCAGCCGGCAGGAACCTGCTGTCACGCCAGGGACGCTGAGGGACCGCGGGGCTGAATCGGGGTCGAGATGCTCGGCTCCCTGGCCGGGGCTTTTGACAAAGGCTAAGCTCCCCCAGAGGGGCCGTGCTCCCTGGTGGCTCCTCCCAGGCTGTGCCGTCCACACGGCCCTCCGGCCCCTCAGTGTCCACTCACGGGCCGGGTGTGCCAGGGGGGCCGGGCAGGGGCTTCTGGAACAGGGTGCGCAGGGCTGGGCAGGGGTTCCTTCTGCCCCATCCGCTCCCCGGGGTATCCCTCCTCCCAGACTCCGTCCCTGTTGTCTGCCTGTCTTCGTCTTCCAGAGAAGGGGACTTGGCGTTCTCGTCCTCGAGGGCAGCCGAGTACGTGGCCGGGAGAGGCCGCCGGTTGGTGGCGTCGGGACCTGGGGCTCTCTGTCCAGGCGTAGAAATGAGCAGGCCACGGTCATCAGACGCGTCTCACTGCCCTCCCGTCGGGCAGAGGGGCCTGCACCGTGCCCGCCGGGGCCCCGGCGTGGTCTGGGGAGAGGGCTTCCTTCCCCTCCGGGGCCCATGCCGCCGTCCCCACCCGCCTGGGCGCTGCTCACCGACGGCTGCCGGCCTAAGGAGCTTCACGGGCAGCCGAGGACTCAGCGGCCAGCCGTGTGGCCCAAAGCGCCCTCCAAGAGCCCTCACCTCGCAGGCCTTCCTTCCTCCTGCGCCCCGAGGACGGGATAGGAAGGAGCGGCCCAAGTGGAAGGAAGGAAGCGTTTCTCCTGAGCGCACTTCGCTGACCAGCCCCCTCCTCTGCCTGACGCCCCTGCCCCCCCAAGTGCAGGTGGAGCCCCAGCAGGTGGGTGGACGGCCCCTCGCGGCTGCACCCGGTTGGCCCCATCGCGCCCTGTGGATCCCAGAGGGCGGGGATGCCCTGTTCCGTCCCAGTTACCACCTGGCCCCAAGGCTCGCTAAGGAGTTGGTAAGTGAGTCAGGGAAGGAAAACCCCAGGTCCCGAAGAGGAAAAGCCAGAGGCTGGGAAGAGAGATTTGCAACACGGAAACGGAGCTCCCCCGAGGCAGTTACAAAATAGCAGGGAGGAAACCAGGGGGGCTGGACAGGCACCTCACGCAGAGGAAGCCCGAAGGGCACAGACCTCGTGAAGACGAGCCCAGCCCCGTCGAGATCAGGGAGGGGACAGCCCCCAGGCGGGCAAAGAGACCGTGGGGACCACACAGGGAAGCCACGGGGACCTGCACAACCGGGTGCAAACGGGTGACGGTTTGGGAGATGGTGTGACGCTGTGTCCCCTGGAGGGCGGGGGCCCTTGACCGGGCGTCTTTGCTCCCAGCTTGACCCTGCAGAGATCGGGGTGCGTGCGTGGCCACCTCGTTCCTCACAACTGGAAGCGGAAACGACCCTCACGGCCCCCAGGGAATGGAGACGCGGGCTGGCAGAAGAGTGGGGTGCAGAGGAGCCAGGACCGGTCGGAGTGCGCGGGCCCTGACGCGCCCCAGGTGGCTGAGATGGCGGGCCTCCCGCGGCCTCCCGCGGCCCCGCCCTGCCTGAGGCCACCGCAGCGTCTCCGGGACGGGACGCAAGGAGAGCGGGGGACACTGAGCCGTCATTCCTGGGCAGGGGACAGCACGGGCACGTCGGATTCCCAGATCCCGGGACGGGAACTTCCCAGACGGTGTCGTCAGCCACACTGCGGCGTGCTGGCACCGAGCTGGCAAACGTCTCACGGAGAATTTAAATATGTTTCGATAGAATAAAGCGATTTAAGTCCACTCTAGAGCAGGAGGGATTGTATTTTGCCTTGAAAGGGGCCTCGGAGAGCCGTTCGGGGGGTTGTCTCCGGGGCAGGGCTGGGGTCATGGGGGAGGGGAAGCACATACCTAGAAAGCTGGGGATCTCGGGGTCCTGGGGGCCGAGGAGGAGGAGGGACCTGGCTGTGACCTCCTCGGGCCACTGAGTCAGTCTGGCGTGAGGCTGCGTGCTCACGGCCACCACCAGACCTTCCTCGGTGCCCAATGTCCAGGGGCCTGGTGTTTCTTGTCCTGGCCCCCTGGGCCCCTGGCCCCCCCCCCCCCCCCCCGAGTCCTTGAGTCCTTAGGGGCCCGGTGCGGGGCTGTGTGAGTGCCCGAGGGCAGCTCAGCCGGAGGAATGCCTGCATCTGGGCTGGCCGGCCGCCAGTGTGGGCTCCCCCAATGACAGCCTTCGACAACCAGGCCGCTGCCTCATTGCTCAGGAATGCGACTCGGCCTGTGCTGGCCCCGCTGGCCTCGCTGCTGGGCCGGCACCAGGGGACCCTCCGGGCCAGGCCTCCTCTCCCTCCTCCTTCTCCGGCTCCAGGGACGGGCCGGGGCTCTGCTCTCCCAAAGACGCCTGAGCACAGCGTTACTGGACTGTGGGGAGCGGCTTCTGTGTGGCATCACTCGGGGCCGGGCCGTCTCCAGAAGACCGCTGGACGGTGTGGGGCCATCGATGGCCTTGGGTTTGCCGTCAGCCGGGAGCCTCGGGCCCAGAGTCACTCCAGGGAGGAGGGCCAGGGCAGCCCGGGCTGGCACGGACAGGCTGGCCAGGGCGTGGAGCCTGCAGGGGCCGGGGATGGGGGGCGGGGGCTGCCCCAGGCGCGGCCGTGGTTGCGGCCTGGAGGCAGGAGCTGGGGCGCAGGGTGCCTTTGCCGCGAGGCCTTGGAGGTGGGAGCCAAGCGAGGCTCCCACAGGACGGTGGGGTCTACACCCGGGACGCCACCGGCCGCTCTGACCACCCAGGCAGAGTGTGTGCGAGTGTGTGCGTGAGTGTGTGCGCAGCTGGGTGTGTGGGGGTGAGTGTAGGGGGCCCTCAGCCTTCGCCCCTCTCAGGAGAGCCTGGGGGGGGGGTTGGCAAAAATAAGCATGCAACTTTCCCCCCGAGTGTAAGGGCCTCCGCAAATGTCTTCCTGCCTCCTTCGGCTAAGCCGTCCTATTTCTCAAGCCACATGGCAGGTGTTTATTGTTTTGTTAAAATGTACACATGTGTTCCACGAGTTCTTTTCGACATATGATGCATCTAACGCTAACGTGAGAATATACGGACTAGAATACTTTGTTCACAAGGGGACAAGGTCGGGCGTTTCCAACGCGAGTGAAAGGTGCCTGTGTCCCCGGGTGCCGAACACACCACCTCACGACTTCCCAGGTGGATGTGGACGTTCCTTTCCTGGGCTGGTGGGGGGGGGGCCCTCAGGCCCGCCTGTGCCCAAGGCCTCTGTCCTTCGTGCCTCGCTGCACCGTGAGACACGAGATACGCTGGCCCAGGACACGGTGTGGATATGCAGGGGTGTGGGGTGAGGGGCGACATAAGAAAAGGGAAGCTAGTGATGGGAGTGACGGAATGTGGGGTCAGAGGCCCCCCCCTGCAGCTCTGATGTCTGGGCTGGGTCCCCATGGCCCCTGGGCACATGCCCACTGGGCTGGGCTGGAAAGTTTTGGCTGAGGAGCCGAGAGAGAGAGAGAGAGAGAGAGAGAGAGAGAGAGAGAGAGACAGGGAGAGAGCGAGCAAGCTTGTGTGTGGAGGGCTGGCTGTGAGAAGTGCGTGCAGACCCCCGAGGCCCAGTGAGCAGGAGACCCAGTTCGAGAGGAGGGGGGATCCGTCCAAGAGGAGGCCTCAGCGTCCCTGCCGGGAGTCCAGAGCTGGGGGCAGCTCTGTGGGGCCCCTCCAGCCCTCCTGCTCTGCCACTCTCCCCCCCCACCCCCCCGTCTCCTGCCCCGCTGCCCCTGCCCAGGGCCCGTCCCCCACCTCTGGGGGAGTGCGCCCAGGACTTCAAAGGCCCAAGGAGGCTCCCAAACCACTCTCCCTGGTCCTGAGCACAGAGGTTCCTTGTTTCCCTGCCCCAGGCCCTTCCTGCCCCCCCTCCACACTGCAGTCAACAGGAAACCCTTGGGGTCGCCAGCCCAGGGGACCCCCAGCACCACCGCCTGGGCCAGTCCCCGGCCTCACTCGGAGCCTGTGAGTCTGACCTGCCCAGGACACCCTCCGGCTGCCTCTGGGCCAGGATTCATGGGGGTGACAGGCAGAGAAGGGAGACCCTTCTAATTCCTCCGATGGCAGCTTCTGTAGGTTCCAGAAGTTTCTGCAGAGACTACCTGCTAAAGAGCCAGAGAAGTGGGGACAGCCTTAGCCCAGAAACAGCTTACAGGCAGAGGACAGTCCAGGATCAGAGGTCCAGGCCAGTGGGAGGATCGAGGCCAGCTCTCTGGACAGGTGTCATTAGGACGGTTCGCCAACCAGGAAATGCTCAGCCCAACCTGGGGTCGACCTTGCTCCCCCCCCGCCCAACATTGGCTTCAGCACATCTGCCATTTGTCTTTGGCATGTGTCCTTGGGTTGACTGCTTCTCAGTAGGTACCCCCAGCAGCTTTACCATCAGAATGAGAAGCACAGTCCACACCCACCCCCCCATGTCTCCCAGCCGTCACCCACCTTCAGTGGCCTGGTTTTCTCATCTGTGGCCACGCTGACGTCTTTGCTGACTTTGAATGCTCCAAGCATGATGCTGCCCCAGGGCCTTTGCACAGCTGTTCGTCTGTCAGGAGCTTCTTCCCTGGCACACACACACACCCCCTCTGCCTGCTTCTTGTCTCTGCTCTAACGTTGTTCCCTCAGTCACACCCCACCTGCATTTAGCAGAGCTCCAGGGCTCTGTTGTCTGTTCCCCCGGCCCGTGTAGGCCCCTGAGAGCGGGACTGGTGTCTGCCCAGTTGGTGGCGTGCGTCCCAGAAGACGCTTGTCCACAGCCGAGCCTCACCCCTGCTCAGCCCGACGGTGCCAGGGCTGACCTCGGCTGGACTTGAAGGCCGCAGGTAACAGACACCCTTGTTCTTTGGGCTATTGACACCCCCCCCAGGTGTCACCCCAAAGGAAGCAGGGCGGGCCGCGCGGCTGTGTCCCAAGAGCTGAGGGCTCCGTGTGTGGGGTGCAGTGGGCCAGGACTCCCAGCCGTCCCCGGAGCCCCCTGCTTTCACACACGATGTACAAGGCGAGACTGTGGGGAAAACACGATCGCGGATAGAAATGACGTGAAGATTCTTTACTTGCTTTGTGAACTTAGGCTTGGTAAATCCCCCTGAGCCCACAGAGACCCCAGCTGGAAGGACACAAGGTGGTTCTCTGTCTCTGGGGGCAGGGCCACTCCCTCCGTGACCGTGGGCCCTCCTCAGGGGCACAGCCCTTCCCGGGGTCGGGGGACAGCCCTTCCCCAGAGGGATAACCCTCCTTGGGAGTGACAGTCCTCCTAGGGAGGAGGGGACAGCCCTTCTCGGGGGGAGACCCCTCCTCATGGGGGGACAGACGATCTGAGGCCTAACTGGCTTACAGATGAGTAGCCCAGGTCCAGCCCAAGGGCAGTGTAGGGCAGGCAGGGTGAGGGCCCTTGCTGGGACCCGGGGAGAGCTGGGCTCGGCGCGGCCGGCTGCCTCTGCGGTGGGTGGGTGGCCCAGCTGCTGTTCTTGCTGTCCACCGAGGCCCAGCAGGTGTGGCCGTGCAGACAGCTGGGCTCGCACGGATGCCTGCGCGCTGAGGTCAGCGGCCCATCCCTGGCCGCTGGCCGCGCCCGGGGCTATTCTAGGAGCGCGGAGCCTGGCCTCGGTGCTCCTTCTCCGGAGCTCCTGGAAGTCTGCTCGGGAGTGTGGACGGTAGCCCCCCCGGTCCCACATCTGTCCCGTCTCAGGAGAGGCTGGTCCCGGCCCAGGCGGGCCTGGTGCCCAGGTGCCCAGAGGGCCCAGGTGCCCGGCGTGGAGGCGACTGGCCCCGTGCTGGGTCCCCCAGAGGGCCACATCCGGCTGCTTGGAGCCCGTAGCCCATTCCCCAGGATGCTCCAGAGCGGGGCCCACGCCCTTCTGGCAGGGAGGGTTGTGGAAGCTTCTCCCACTCTCTGTCTGTCCCTGTGGGGAGGAGGTCAGGGTCGATGACCCTGGAAAGCCAGTCCTGTCTCCCTCGTCCTGCCTTACACACCCGGGGTCACTACAAAGAACTGAGAACTGCTCGTTAATTCATCCCTTCGTTACACAGAGATCAGACTCCTGTGTTCAGACCTTGTCTGGACAGACCCGCAAGGTCACACCAAAGCGAGGGGCCTGGGCCCACTGTGGCCCAGGGTGACCACGGGATGCCTCAGGCAGGGGACTAGGGGGAGCCAGCTGGCTGGGGACCCCTGGGCGTGCGGCCTTACGGAGGACGGTGGGGCCAGGCCTCAAAGCCCAGCCCCCCCCCCGGGCACGCCGGCCCCGTACTCGTGGGCATCCCTCGGCCCACCCTGCCTCCTCTGGGTTCCCGCCGTGGCAGCCAACCACCCAGGTCCCAGGCAGGCAGGACCCTCCGGAGAGGGCAGAGACAGGCTACCTGGGCTCCGGAGGGTGGAAAACAGCACAAGGCCTCTGGGCGTCTCCTGCTGGGATGCACCCCCCCCCTCCCCCCCCCCGTGCCCTCAGGGGGGCGGTCCCGGGCCCAGGGAGGGTGTGGCTGAGGGGCTCCCCGAGACTCCCGTTAGGGCTCAATGGCGCTCCGAGCAGAGTTGAGGTGCTGGGAGCTGGGGCAAACCCAGGAGGTGCCCCTTCGTCAGGGCCCACGGCTCCCGTTGCCGCGGCGTGGGGTCCCCCAAGGCCCGAGGGCACGAGGTGCACTGAGGAGCCAGACTCGGGGCGGAAATGAAATGTCTGCTGACCGCCCTTCGCCCTGTGCTCCCGAAGCTCCCTCCCCCGGCCTAGAAGACGGCCCGGGAAGAGGCCACAGCTGCGGGGTCTTCTTGGTGACTTAACGTCCAGAGAGTTTAACGAGCTGTTTGCACCGCATGCGCGCACGCGTGCGAATGCGTCTGTGTGTGCACGCGCACGCGTGTCTGGGAGCAGGTAGGGGCACGCCGCGTGCTCGTAGGTGTGCGTGCCTGTGCGTGGGCGTGTTGGGGGCGGTTTCCGGCCCGAGACGCCCCTCCCCTGCCCCCTACAGACTCCGCCCCTCTGGACTGCGCTGCTTCTGGGACGTGAGCAGCAGCGGTTTTCCGTTCCCTCCCCGGTCTCCTCTCAGGGACGACCCCACAGGGGTCCGTGGCTCCAGCCCTTCCTTCTGAGGTGCAGGGTGCACCCACCAAGTGGCCGTCTCCACACAGCCCGTCCTGCCCCTCCTTCCTGCGGGCCAAGGCCCTTCCTGGCCCCGCCTGCAGCCCCCAGGGGGCTGTGTGAGCCTGCGGGGCCTGAGCGCCAGGGCGGCCTTGGTCAGGGCCCCCCAGGCCCGCGCGAGCGAGGCCTGACTCCCAGGACGTCCTGCCTCCAAGCTGGGGTGGCCGGGTGGCCGGACGCTTCTCACAGGGGCTCCAGTGTGCACGAAGCAGCCTCGGAGACCCTCGAGGACCCCCGTGGCCTTGGGGAGGCGTGGGCGAGGAAGCAGCCCCTCCAGCACAGAGACGTGAAGACCATCTCTCCCCGAGGCCAGGGCCGCCAGACTTTCCTCCCATCCTGAGGACGGGGGAGGAGGGGTAGCGTCTGCGTTTGGTTCCTGTGCGGAAGCCCAGGGGTGGGGGCTGGGAGGCGATGTCCGGCGCTGAGGGGTCTCGTCTCTGTGGGGCGCAGGATTTCAGGAGCTTCTTGGGTTCTGCTTTAGGAGACCCCGAGCTCAGGCCGAAGGACCCTGACCGTCCTCCCAGGACCTCGGCAGCCGAGGTGGCTGTGTTTGCCTGGCTGGGCACGCTGGGGGCGTCCTGGCTGTCCTCCGTCCCCGTCTGGACCTCGTCGGGGGCGTGTGGTAAAGGCTCCAGAGTCTGGCTGGGTGGCCAGCTCGCGGGGAGCAGGGTTCCGGGTGGCAGTGGGCAGTGAGAGGGGCTAATGAGCTCAGATTGGCGGGGGGGGGGGGGGGGGGGGGGGGGGGGGGGCCGATCTGCTCTCCTGGCAGGGTGGTCCCAGGCCTTGGCCCTCAGGACGGCCGTGGTCAGAGCCGACAGGCCTGTCCTTGGGCCTGGGGTCAGCGCTGCCTGGTTCTGTGTCTGGAGGGTCGTGTCGGGCGCAAGCAGGTCCTGAGTTCCTCGTTCAGGGTTTGAATAAGCCTTTAAGAGGCCGAAGCAGCCTCGCAGCGCAGCGTGGCCTCCGGAAGCTGAGCAGAGGAGGGTGAGGCCCGGGAGGGGAGGCCCCTCTCTGCGGCGCCCGAGGCCTCCCCAGGCCCGACTCGCTCCCAGGCCTGGCAGGACGAGGGGGAGCCTCGGCAGGGCTACGCTGAAGCTGTGCCGTCCTGGGCCCGTCCAAGCCACAGGGTGGGGAGGAGAAGCCAGCAGAAGCCAGAGCGCAGCCAAGAAAGTCTCCTTTATGCTCCGGCCCAACCCGAACCCGCAGACCCGAAATAATACGGTGAAGCTGTGGATTGCTGCCCAGAGACGCCAGGCTCGGGGCCTCCCCCGGCCCCTGCCCTGCCCGGACGGCCGACGGTTGTCACGGAGGCCGCCCGTGGTGCAGTGTGTGCCCACAGCCGTGGGGGGAGGGGCAGCAGGGCCCCGAGGTCCTTTCCGGCTGGGCCCCTGCGCGCAAGCAGGAGCCTGGGGAGTGGCCGTCTTGGGGGGCCCGGGTCCCCTTCCTCTGATTTTCCAAGTGGGCCTGTCCAGTTCCCCAGGAGAACAGAGACAAGGGCCGGGCGAGGGCCGGTGGCCTTGGTGACTTTCCGAACTGGACTGCCGTTCCCTTGATCCTCGGAAGAGTGGGCACATTCTGGTGGGCATTGGGGCCACAGTGGCGCCTCGCAGCCTCCCCGGGAGCCACGTCCTGCCAGTTGCAGGCTGGGGGACCTCAGAGCCTCGGGAGGGCCGCCCAAGCCTTTCTGTTCCAACCCTGGGCCAGCTCGCTAGGGATCCTGGCCCTGCTCTGCAAGTTGGAGGGAGGGGCCCCGCGGAGCCTCGGGAGTGTGACATCAGCCCTGTTCTCTGGATCTACCAACAGTGTCCCCTGCCAGGACCTCGTGGGCACGGAGCGCAGGAGAGGGGACACGTGGTCTTGGGGTGGCAAGGGAGCTTGGGGTCCTGAGGCTGGGCTGGCCTGGGCAGGGATGGCCGCGGCCGGAGACTCCGGTCCAGCCAAGGTTACTGGCAAGGCCTCTGGGAGCAGGCGGCCCAGGGCGGGGTGCCGCTCCCCCCACCTGCCAGCCGTGCCAGCCTGTCCGGGTGAGTCCCCACCGCGGGGCCCGTGAGCCGCCGCCGCGCTCGGCGTGATGCGTCTCCCCGTGGTGGCCTCTCCCGGCCAGGCCAGGGGATGATAAAGACAGGGCACCCGGGTGGCAGGAGCTGGGCCGCCCTAGGGGAAGAGTGAGGGTTTGGCCGCGGACAGAAGGAGGGGGTCCAACAAAAGGACCATCAACGGTGCTGACAGCTCCAAGCACCGAGAGCTCACTATCTGACCCCCCCCACCCCCGGGCACGTACCTGAATTAGTAAACGGTGTGGACGGCACGGGGCTGCGTCTCAGATATTCGTGATTGTGGTGCTTTTTCTGAAAGCAGAGGGAGCTGGCCAGGGCTTTTCACGATGAGCATTCACCAGGGACACGGGCTCTGGAAACTGAATTCAATGGCTGCCAGCAAGGACATACTGTGCATCCGCTTTTGGCCAGGGATTGGGGATGGGGCTTGGAGGGGGGTTGGCTGGGAGGACCCAGCTGTACCCTGAGAACAAACGTTTTGAAATCTAAGTACCACGAACTAAAAGAAAATCAATTTCCAATTACTTCTAAGCCCCAAGGTTACACGGAAAGATAAGCCCGGAGAGCAGCGTCTCGGGGGCTGGAAGCACAGCTCCCAGGTGCCGCCCCCCTTCCCTGTGACCTTGGACAGGGCACCCCTCCCCCACATGCCACGGCGTCCACACCTGCCGGGTCGCCACTGCCCCCTTGTCCCACCCCCCGCCCCCGACCACAGTGCTTCGTTTGGCATGTGGGGGACGCCCAGACTGGGGGGGCAGGCAGGGGGAGAGGGGACCGAGGCCTCCGCTGCCCCTCAAACAGCCAGCGGTCAGGTGGCAGTGTGCCCGGCGTGGCGGGACCTCGGTTGCTGGCCATGACGGCTGTGTGACTCCTGACACGGTCTGAGCTCAAAGCACGGCTGGACTTGGGAGAAACACCTCTCCGTTGGCCTCAGAAATCGGCACGTTCGTTGGGGAACCGTGGTGCTGGGGTTTCTTCAAGTTTCCTCCATCGGACCAGCCTCGTGTGAGTGCGGGCGGCCTTGCTGTCCCCCCCGCCCCCCGTCTGCCGGCGTAATCCCTCCTGGGGGCCCCGTTGGGTCCCCAGTCAGCAAGTAAATCCCCAGGGAACAGGGGCCGCAGGCCGCCGGCTGGGACCCCGCTCGTCCTCGCCTCCCCTGCTCTCCCAGGTTTTGCAAGTAGCTGTCTCTGCTGTGTCCTGCGGGGAAGCACTTCCGTCATAATTTGGAGCAAAGGGAACGGGGGTCCTGCCTGCCTGACCTCGTGCAGCGGCCACAGCCTCTGGTTAGCAGGTGCCAGGGGGTGAGCCCTGCTGGGAAGGGACGGGGGGGCCTTCTCGGGCCGGGGGGGGGGGGTGGTGAAGCGGGAGGGGCCCGGGCACACGCTTGGACAAGTGCACGCGCTTGGACAACACGCAGGGGTGAGCGCGGGACGTGGGTGGGGCGGGGGGGCGGGAGCCCCAATTCCACCCCACGCCTCCGTCAGCCAGTTTCACGGGTGGGTGTGGTCTTCCCTTTAATCCTGGGGTGAGTCTTACTTCTAGTCACCGTTGGCGTGGAACCGGCCACAGCGACATACACCCAGGAGCCTCTCCCGCCCTGTGAGGCAGGCTGTCACCTCTCCCGAAGGCAGGGACCGTGCTCGCTTTTGAGTCGCCTGATGGAGCTGAATGGCGGCACCACGAGCCTGTGCAAACCTGGCGTTCTCTGGGACGGGGCACCTCTGCGTTTCCACTGAAACTGGTGACAGCGTGGCTTGGGGACATCTCCCGTGAGTGGGGACGTGGGAACTTCTCTGAGCTCCCAGCGCCTCCCCCAGCACCCTGGCCTCCCCCGGACACTGCGGAAGGCCGTCCGCCCGCCCCGTCCCCCACCGGCCTCAGCCAGCTGTCACCCTGTTGCCCAGCGCCCCGCCTGGAGTCGCTCCCCCTCGGGCGTCTGCCGTGACCCCGCCCCGCCCCCCGGCCAGGGCCCCAGCGGGCCCCGCTCGGCCTGCCTCTGCGAGCTCAGTGCCCCACCATCACCCACCTGCTCTCACCCAGCGGCCTTCTCTCTGTCGCCTGCCCTGTGACCTCCAGACCCCCTACACCCCACACAGAACCAGGTGCAGCTGAGGCTCTGGGAAACACGGGGGGAAATGGATGGATGGATGCATGAAGGACCCCAGGTCAGACCCCCCACCCCCGCCCAGGGAGGTCTCCCATCCCCCCCACACATATGGGGAATCAGCCTGTTTTCTGTGATTCCCTCTGGGGCAGGGGAAGGTAGTCCCCTCTAGCCTATGCCCCCCCTCCCCTTGCCCCACTCCCGCCCCCCACACTGGGGCCTGGCCCGCACTGGGCAGGGTCCCAGCCGAATTTGCACGAGACAGAGGGGCTCGAAGGGGCCCCACCCAGGCCACCCTGGGGAGTGCAGTATAACGTCTCACTTTCCACAAGAGGCCAGAGGGTTCTAGGGCGTGCCCAACCTCAAAATGGCAAGCATCCCCCCCGACACAGTCATGCGCACCCTAAGCATGCACACCCCATGGTGTCCTGGGGACCCCACCTTTTGACCCTCTCTGCAGGGCTCTGTGAACACTTACTAATCAGCGTTTTAAAAGAAGGAGTTACTTCACTTGGAAGCCCCTGAGAATGGCATGCTCACTGGTCCCCTGGGCTGCCACCTGGACCCTGGATGTCTCCGGGGTCCCCCTTCCCGGCCTTGTCTTGGGGGAAACCTCTGAACCCGGATCCGATCCAGGGCATGTGCTACGTGATAGGTCCAGGGCTGTCCTCGGGAACCTGGGAGGGGCTGGGGTCTCAAGGACCCCCAGGCTGCGGGACACGGGGTGGGGCACGGCCGACGACGCAGTCCTGAGCAGGAGATTCGTGGCGGGACCTCCGAGTTGGCCCGAGGTCACGCCAGGGTCCCCCATCAGGGTCAATCCCTGAATGTCGTGCCAGAGATGAGGGTCCTGCCCCCAGGATAGCCAGGGGTGTGGCCCCCCAGCTGCTGGGACAGATGGCGGTGACAGGCTGGGAGTGGAGGGGCTGGAGGGACAGCTGCTCCTGTCCCTGTGACTGCCCCAGGCCACTGGCCCCTCAAAGGGCTAGAGAGGGTGGCATCGGTGGCTCGGACATTAAACCCAGACCCACAGGCCTGGGGCTGCGACCCCCTGGTCCTCCCAGGAGGACAGGTGGACGGGACGGCCCCTCCTCCAGCAGATCTCAGGGGAGACGTTGACTCCTGGCTTCTCATTATTTGCACCCCCCTCCCCGGTGATCAAAGGGACTAAGTTCTCAACTCAGCAGGTGCTTCACACCCAGCCAGGCCCAGGCTCCCCACAAGCTGTAAGATGGGGGCGGGGTCTCCGAAGGCCCCCAGAGCCCTGGAGGAGAGGCTCCCGTTCTTTGGAGGTGGTGGGGCTTTGGGGACGGGCAGGGAGGGCAGGCCGGGTGGGGGAGGTGGAAGGGGTGGGAGGCGGGACCCGGCTGGGGCCCCCTCTGCTCACCTGGGTTCTGCGCTTCGTCCGGCCGACCTCCCGCACAGGGCTTCCCAGCTACTTGGGGTTGATTTTTGGATACAAACCTTTTACCTGGGGGCCCCCCAAGTCCTTCACCCGAGGAGACGACTTCGCCTCCACCTGGGAGTGTGAAAGCTTGACATCAGATTTGTCCTTAACTTTATGTGGCTTTGGGAAGTCACCTGGCGCCTCTGTGCCCTGCCTCGCCATCTTCGGATGGTGCTGATGAAAGTTCCGTGCTCGTGCACGGAACCCAGACCTGGGGGGTGGCGAGGTCTTGTAACGTTGCCGGGACCGCCAGGGACAGCCCCCAGGCCACCGCGAAGATCTCCCTCTAACAGGAAGGGCGTGTCCCCCCACTTACAAATGTCCTACTTGCTCACAGCACCCGGAGAACACAGGAGCACAGGGGGCAGACACAGCTGCGGGCCTGACGCGGTCGCCGCCCCCACTCGGAGGCTCCGGGTGTCCCTCTCCACCTTCCATGCTCACCGCGTCCAGAGGCGCACGCACGCGGACGGACTGCGGCACGCGCTGCCTGCGGCCTGCTCTCCGCCAACATCACTCTGTTGGTGGCCACAAGGCGCCTGCTGGGGCTCGGCCATTTCCGGGAGCTCATGTCACGAACGGGGCAGAGGACCGGCCACCCGTAGGGTTATGGCTTATAACAAGTTCCTAACACTGGAGTTGATGGGTAAAGGGCACGTGCCCTTTAAAGACCTTAATGTTATGGCCAAAGCGCCCTCCCTCCCCGAGGACTAATTAAACCTCATGCCCTCCAACCCCCCACCTCCCCCACGCTGGCCTTCAAACCCGTATTCACCTGTCCCCAGTGTTGGTAAACAGGGGGCATGCCCTGGCACTGTAATTTAATCTTTAAATTTGCTGGAGAGGTTAAGCGTCCTTCCAGAAATTTCTGGCGCGTCTCACACTGCCTGGGTACAGTCGGAGTCTTTTCGCCTTCTCCCGGGTCCTGTCTTCCCGGGAATGCCGGAGTCCCGTCGTCTCCGCAGCTGTCATCCCAGCTTGCCGTGGGCACCCTGTCTTGTGGTCCTCGGGGCCGGGACCGCAGGGCACTGCGTGGGGATTCGCCCACGAGAACGTCCGCCCGTCTGTGTGTCCGTGCGATTCCCTTCCCTCGTCAGCACCTTCTGCACGGCGCTCAGAGCAGGCGTGGGGTCAGCCTGGGGCTCCGTGGGTCTGGGAAGTCGCTCCCCCGCAGGTTACCCACAAGTTTGGCTGAACTTGAAATTCTACGTTTGAAGCTGATTTTCTTCAGTCCTCTGAAAACATCTCTTTGTTGTTTCTGGTTCTCAGGGTTTTGTCGGGCAATCCGATAACCTGGTACTGGCCCTCTCGGAGGTCAACCACCTTTTCTGAGAACATCTAGAACTTTCTTTGTCCTTGACGTTCTTACATTTCTTTTTAGCGCGAGCGAGCTGGTCCTCTGCCTGCCCTTTGAATCTGACACCTCGTCTTCCTGAAGACGAAGGAATTCTCATCATCTAGCTCTTGAAATATTTACTCCTGTTTCTCTCTCTCTCTGCCTCTGTGACTCCTGTTCTGCAGACGCGGACCTTCTCTGTCCCTTCCCCAGCCCTCTCCCTGACGCACTGGGGGGCACCGCTTGCCCCGAACTCCCGCCTCACTGGGACGTATTCCTGCCGTTATTAAGCCCATCCGTCAAGTCCGCCGTCCCAGCTGCTGTGTGTTCCCGACCTGGCGTGTCCGCCATTCCTGCTCTGCACCCCCCCAGCGCCCCCTGCTCCCTGGGACAGTGTTATTAAGCCCCCTTTCTGTCCCCGCCCTGCCTCGCCCGTCAATTCCTGATCGCCTGGTGGAGAGTTATCCGTGGGGTGGGCTTTCCTGGGCTTCATCTCTCCCCCTGCATTGACACTCCCGTGGGTGTGGTGGGGGTGGGTGGGGGTGGTGGGGGTGATGGGAGAGTGGGGGTGGGGTGGAGGTAGGCATCAGCTCCGAGGCTGGAAATGAGCACCCAAGAGTGGGCTGCAGCCCGAGAGGGAGGCGTGCCGAGGGGGCGAGTTGCTGGCTGTGCCTGGTCGGACCTCACCCCCTTACCCTGGGCTGCCGTGTCCCCAGAGCCTGGCTGTCATCACTCCCTGCCTCCGGTGGCCAGCGGGTGCTGCCCCTCCGTGACGGTGCTGCCTGTCCCCAGGGCTCAGCACTTCTGAGCTCTCGGAGCATTTGACAGACGTGTGATAGGTTTGGGGAAAGGGGGCAGGGGGTGGTTTTTGACATCGACTGGAGGCATTTGCCAGCCAGTTGCAGGAGGGTGAGGCCCAGGAGGGAGGCAGGGCTGGCTGGGAGGGCGTGGGAATCTGCAGACCCACAGGACCCTTCTCCGGGCTGGGAGGGGAACGGCCCGCTCTCTCCCCGGGGGCTGGGCAGGCAGACCTGGTAACACGGGCAGGGTCGTCTCGCTGCCGATGGCATTGGGGGGCCATGGAGGGCACGGCCAGCCAGGCCGGCCCATCGAGGCTGTCAGATCTGCCCAGTGTATACAGCACCCTCCCCCAAAGCGGACCCCCCACCCTGGGAGGGAAACCTTCCTAAGGTCGAATTCAAAAGTAGGTCCAAGGATGACTGTTGGCGTCTCTCCGCAGCCCTCAGTGCCAAGCTTCCCGCTGGCTCCCTCGAGGTTCTTCCAACCTTGTCACCTTTGACCTCTGAGTCAGCACGGAAAGTTCCAGCCCCCCAATTTTGGACCCACCGCAGTGGCTCGGAGGATGGGCTTCTTGTCCCCCGTAGGTGTGGCCCAGGATGTGGGGTGCTGAGTTACAAAACCCCCTTAAATCTGGGCCCCCACCACACTGGGCTGTCTTATGCTGACATCCCCCCACCTTCCCAAATGTCTCAGGAGGGAGATTCCGATCGGCTCCGAGGCTCAGTGACCTCCGAGCTCCCACGGAGCCGCACGGGGGTTCCAGTGACCTCCGACCTGTGCCGAGGCCCTGCGGGCTCCCCGGGGAAGATGGGGTGCTCTGGGAGCCCCGTTTTCTCGGGACGTGGGAGCGCTTCTAGCAACACGCAGACCACAGTGGAGGCCGACCAGGGCCCCGGGGCTGCTGGTGCCTCGGGAAGGTTGGGTGGGGCGGGGCGGTGGGGGGGTCAGGTGCAGCCACACCAGCGGCCACCGAGGAGGAGGCTGGGAGAGCTGGGACGCTGGGGGACTGCGAGAATGGTTACAAATTGTGTCAGCTGTCATAAGGCAAGGACACATATTTGATTTAAAAGACAAACATTTCTGTTTTTGCTGTCTTTTCTGTGAGTCTCCCAAGAGAGGTGAGGTTCTGAATTAAAATGACCGGTTGGATAGCCGTGCTGTCCGCGTGCCTCGGTGGGCGAACGGCGGCACAGACAGGGGAGGATTCGTGCGGTCGGGTCTGGGCAACCGGCCGTCTGTCGTGAACGTGACGACGCCTGAGGTCCTCGGCCTTGGTGGGGGGAGGGGTGGCATGCATCCACCCCAGGACAGGGGCTGAAGGGTCCTGCTGGCTGACCTCTCCCCCCGCCCCCCTCCCCCCCGCCAGGATCCGAGAGGGCAGCTGGCCTCTGCTTGCCCACCTCCCTTGTCGGCAGACTCACTACCTCACCTTGGACGGGTCCGTTACAGGTGGTGCTCCTGATATTGGCCCCAAGGAGCCCAGCCCACAGTCCCGCCTGAGGGGTGCGGTCTGCTCCCATGGAGTCATCTGGAAACCAGCTTCCGGCACAATTTGTGCGTCCTTCTTAAAGAGGTACAGAGGGGGAAGGGCCCAAGGAACAGAAAGCGTTGCTGTAAAGAGCTGGGGGTGCCTGATGGCCAACCCCCCAAACAGGTCTTTCATCGGCGCATTTTCTTTAAGTTTATCTGTTTTTGAGAAAGCGAGAGTGCAAGTGGGGGAGGGGCAGAGAGAGAGAGAGAGAGAGAGAGAGACAGCATCCCAAGCAGGAGCCGCACTGTCAGCACAGAGCCCGACGCGGGGCTCGAACTCGCCAACGGTGAGATCGAGATCGAGAGCCGGGCGCTTCCCCGACTGGGGCCCCCCAGGCGCCCCCGGGTGGCTACGATTAGCCGCCACCATCCGCGCCGACCGAAGGCGGCGAGGGCACCTCCTCAGCTGCTTCTCGTCGCGGCCCCAGAGGAACTGCGTCTCCCCTGCCAGGCCCGTTCACCACCCAGAGCCACAGGGAAGCCTCCCCGCCTCTGGCTTCCCATCCCGGAGCGACGGGCTCGCCAGCACGCTTGGCGACCCGCCGGCGCTCAGCCCACAAAGGAACAGCCGCGGCGGGCGGACGTGTGGCGGGAGAGACAGCTCGGCGCAGAATGAGCAGATTTCAGCAGAGACAGCAACTGACGTCGAACAGACGTGGCTTGTCTTCATCAAGGGCTCTGGAGAAAGAACTCCAGCCCGGGATCAGATCCTAACAAGATGCAAACAGTTCGCACACGGCCGTCGACGAGAGGCGCTTGACATAGTGTCTTGCAAATGGTGGCTGGCGATGACAAGGCCTGTCTACAGACCGGCGGGCGGGGAGCTGGGTGTGCTCAGGCGCTTCTGTGAGCCATCCTCGTGCTGCTGACAGTCATTGTTTCCAAAGGGGCTGCACTGACTAAAACGATCTCAGTCGCAAGCTGCTATTAACGTGCCACGGCCCCCACGTTCTTTTCACAGAAATAATTTAAAACAAATGTGTCAGCGCCGGGAGCCCGTGAGAATGTTTGCACATTCTGATGTGGAAGCATGTGGAAGGTTCCGGCGCCATCCAGCTCGGGCTGCCTCCTGCTTCTGTGAAATGCAGTCAACAGACAGTGTGCAGTTCCAACCCCAGCCGTGACCACAACCGTCACCTGCGCCCGTTTTCACCGCCACCACCGCCACAACCTTTAGGTGTCCTGCGTGCAAACCTACCACGTGTCACCGTCCTGTTGCTGTCCTGTCTGATTGCCCAAAAGGTGGTGGCTTGAAACAGCGCACGTGTATTATCAGTTTGGAGGTCAGAAGTCCTAAAATTAAGGTGTCCCAGGGCTGTGTTCCTTCGGAAGTTTCTAAGGGTGAGTCTGTGTCCTTGCCTTTTCTGGCTCCGGGGGGGCTGCCCACGTTCCGTGGCTCGTGGCCCTTCCTCCGTCTTCTCTGTCACCTCTGCTTCCATTTTCACGCCTGTTTCTCTGACTCTGACCCTCCCACCTCCCTCTCTCCCTAATAAGGACCATGGGATGACATTGGGCCCACCCAGATAACCCAGGATAATCTCCCCGTCTCAAGAGCCTTACCTTAGTCACACCTGCAAAGTCCTTTGCCATATGAAGTCACACATTCGTAGGTTCTGGAGATTAACGTGTGTCCGTCTTCATAGAAGCTCTTATCGTGCCAGCTGTGATAGGTATGGGCAGTGGATGCACTGCATTCTCGTCTTTGTAGCTTGGGGGTTGCAGGATGCTGTGGGCATCTTGGCACCGCGAGGTCCCCTGATCCTCAAATGCACCCAGGTGTTGTGCACTGAGGATAGGAAGGTCAGTCGGTGCAGCCGCTACGGAAAGCGGTCTGCAGGTTCCCAAACAATTAAAAATAGAAGTGCCACATGATCCAGCGATCCCACTTCTCAGTATATACCTGAAGGAAACAAAATCTCCGTCTTGAAGAGATATGTCCACCCCTGTGTTCATTTCAGCATTCTTTACAATAGCCAAGATATAGAGACCATCCGTCTATCGATGGATGAACGAAAAAAGAAAATGTCACCCCCCCACGCACACATGCACATGCACTGAGATATCATTCAACCGTAAGCAGAAGAAAATAAATAAGGAAGAAGAAATAATAAGGAGCAAATCTTGCCATTTGTTAAACCATGGATGGGCCGCGAGGCCATTATGCCAAATGTAGTAAGTCAGACAGAGATAGATGAATACTGTATGATCTCGCTTATATGTAGAATCTAAAAAACTGAATTTATAGAATCAGAGAACAGATGGATGGTTGTCGGAGGCAGGAGGTGGAGGGTGGGTAAAATGGTGAAGGTGGTCAAAAAGTAAAAACTTCTAGTTTATAAGATAAATAAGTCCTGGGGATGTTATGTATAGCATGGTGACTGTAGTTAACAATATCATATGGTTATATTTGAATATATATATATATATATATATATACATACATATATATTTATACATATATATATATAAACCACAATCAGTTTAGTTACACAATTATATATATATACCATCATTATCTTGTAAAACTAAAAATATAATGTTATGTGCCAATTATATCTCAATAGAACTGGAAACAAACCAAGAAAGATCTCAAATCAACAACCTAACTTTACAATTTAAGGGACTAGGAAATGAAGAACAAACTAACCCCAAAGCTAATAGAAGGAAGGAGGTGATAAAGATTATGGCAGAGATAAGTGAAATAGAGAACAGAAACATTATAGAGGAAATAGAGAACATCAAAACTTAGGGTTTTGGAAAGATTAAAAAAGTTAACCAGACTTTAGGTAGATGGACTAAAAGAAAAAGGCAACGACTTGAATCAAAAATGAAAATGGGGAAACCACTACTGATTCCACAGAAGTAAAAGGGATTATGAGGGGCGCCTGGGTGGCTCAGTCGGTGAAGCGTCTGACTTCGGCTCAGGTCATGCTCTCGTGGTTTGTGAGCTCGAGCCCCACGTCGGGCTCCGTGCTGATAGCTCAGAGCCTGGAGCCTGCTTCGGACTCTATGTCTCCCTCTCTCTCTGTCCTTCCCCCACTCACACTCTGTCTCTCTCTCCTTCAAAAATAAATAAACATTTAAAAAAATTTAAGAAAAAGGGATTATGAAGGAGTGCTCTGAAAAACTCTACACCAGAAGATTGGATAACAAATTCCTAGAAACACAAAACCTATCAAAACTAAATCACGAAGAAACAGAAAATCCAAGTAGACCTATAACTAGTGAGGAGATTGAATAAGTATTAAAAAATCTCCCAACAGAGAAAAGCCTTGAACCTGGTGGCTTCACAGGTGATACCTGCCAAACATTTAGAGAAGAAATAATATCAATCCTTCCTAAATTTTTCCAAAAAGCTGAAGAGGAGGGAATAAATACATCCTTGTTGTACGAGAGGCCAGTGTTACCCTGATACCAAAGCCAGGCAGACAGACCGCAAAAGAGGAAATCTACAGCCCGATATCTGTATGAACATTGACGCAAACACCCCCCAACAAAGCACTAGCAAACTGAATTCCACGGCATGTTGGTAGGACTACATACCACAACCAAGCAGGTTTTATTTCCTGGAATGCAAGGATGGTTCAGCATACAAAACGTCGTCAGTCAATACACGACCTTAACGGGATGGAGAGGAAAAAGCCACACACTCATCTTCATTGATGCAGAAAAAGCACTCGACAGAATTCAACATCCTTTCATGATGTGACAGTCAGCAAGCTAGGAGTAGGAGGGAACTGCCTCCACTTGGTAGAGCCACGTGTGAGAAACCCACGCCAGCCAGCACACTCCACGGTGAAAACCTGAAAGCTTTTCCCTTAAGATCAGGAGCAGGTCAAAGACGCCCGTCTTTGCCACTTCTGTTTAACAGAGTGCTGAAAGGTTTACTTTTGGCAAGTAGGCAAGAAGAGTGAGGAATAAAAGGCACCCAGATGGAAAAGGAAGAGGAAAAAAGATCTCTCTTCCCAGTTGAAGTGGTTTTACTTGTAGAAAACCCAAAAAGACTCCACAAAACGCCTGTTAGAGCCAATAAGCGAATTCAGCTAAGTAACACTGATGCTCAGTCAATGCACGGAAATCATTTCTATATGCTCATAATGAACAGTCCGAAAAGGAAATCACAGAAATGATTCCACTTATAATAGCATCAAAAAGAATCACATACTTAGAAATTAACTCAACCAGGAAAATGATAGACTTGTGTGATACAAACTATAACACATTTCAGGAAGACATTTTTCAAAGACATAAATAAATGGGAACCCACGCCACGTCCATGGACCGAAAGGCTGGAAATAGTAGAAATGCCAGGACAACCCGAGCGGCCCTCAGGTTTAACGCGACCTCTGTCAAAATCACAGTGACTTCTTCACAGAAATAGAAAATTCTTGTGGAATCTCAAGGGACCTAGAAGAACCAAAACAATGTTGAAAAAGAAGAAGGAATCTGGAAGACTCACACTTGTTTGTACTGAAACGGTGTGCTATTGGCATAAAGACAGAATATAGCCCAGTGCAATAGAACACAGAGAGACCAGAAATAGACAGAGTCTATAGACCAGAGTCTAGACAAGGGCGGGGGTCTAGACAAGACCAGACCCCTTGCTCGGGGTGATGGGGTGATGAGGTGGGGCGGGGGCTGGGACTGGGGATGAGTCAGCTCAGGGGGAAAGGAGACCTCGAGGCCACCCCCTAGCTCAGGAAACTGAGCTTCCCCTGGGCCAGGACCTTTCAGGGACCCCCCGGGACTGAGGCTGAGGCGTGCTCAGCGGCACCGGGGCCCGGCCTGTGGTCACCTGTCACCAGCTGGGTTTGGGATAAAGGTGGTTTCTGGCCAGCCCTCTCTGGGGGCAGGGTTGTGGGAGGACCGGGTGCCCTCCCCGCCCCTCTGTCCAGACTGGCGTCCTCTCTGTTCTGGAGCCAGGGCTCGCTCGCTCGCAAGGTCCTGAGCCCTCTCCTCGGCAGAAGGAGCTCCCTGTCCCCATGGGGATGTTGACTCTCCGCCCTCTGTCTTCCTGGCACCGATAAAGACACGTGTGCAGGGGAGGTGACAGCATCCCCAGTCAGAAAGGGGGCCTGTGGGGTTGACCAGAGGCAGAGGTGACAAGAATGTCCTCCTGGTGGCGGCCGAGACAGAGGGAGGGTCCACCTGCTTGTTCCTGGTTTGCTCACCCCTAATGCCCCCCTCTCGCTGAAGAATCACCTCGCCCTCTCCCGCCGGGATGTCCTGGACCCTGACCCCGGCTCCGAGTTCTCCACGGGCCCTGGGTGTCCATCCGCAATGCTGACCCTCGACACACGTTGCAGAACCAGGAGCTCGATGCGGAATCCAGCCTCACACGGGATGGGGGGTGGGGGCGGGGTCCCAGGGTCAGAGCACCGCCGGCCTGGGCGGCCCGGGGGGCCCGGGGCTGGGGGGCTGCATCCGGGAGGAGAGAAGGTCTGTGGATCCAGAGCCTGGAACATTCTGACTGATGGAGGGACCCTGCCAGGTCTCCCCAGAGCCCGGCAAGGACAGGACCCTCACTCAGCTCCTGTGTGGGAGACCCCAGCCCCGGCTCCCGGAGAAGCCTGTGCCCCTCAGGGGTGTTTGGGGAGGTTCCGTGAGCGTGACTGTGAATTTCAAACCCAGGGTCCGGAGTTGTTAATAATCAGACGTGAGGGGTGATGTGTCGCGATGGGGGGGGGGCAGCTGGCACGGGCTGGCAGGCTCTTGCCCTGGTCCACGTCCCCGTGTCTCTGTCACCCGGGACAGCAGGAGCTGGGCCTCAGAGGACCCTGCAAGGATCTTGGGGCATGGCTCAGGGTCACGGAACTCTGGCCCCCAAAGCCCAGGCCGGGCCTCCCCAGGCTTCCTCCCGATTTTCTGTCCCTGGTCTCTAACCCGGCTCAGCGGCCCTCCCAGGGCTGCCGCCCGCTGTGCCCCGTGCTCGGCCCTTGTGGCAGGGTGGGGACCTGCTCTCGGGCTCGACCCCCTCCTTCCGGGGCTGGCTTGCGAAGGGGGTGCTTGCCCTGTCCCCGGAGGCGCCACATCCCGGGCCCCACCCTCTGTCGCTGGAACACTGTCATGCCGCTGCCCCGGCACCGGTCTCGCCCTGGGGGAAGGGCTCCTCCGTGCTGGGGCCGGGCCGCGCCGAAAGGTCACTCCTGCCTTTGAGCGTGGGTCCCCACCCTGCACACACAGAGTCCCACTCGCCCTGTGCACGGCCCTGACTCTGCAGGGCCGGCACCCTCCTCACACATGGCCCTGCCCCTGGCACAGGGAGCGGTGCGGGCCAGAGGGGAAAGGCCGAGGGGACAGGGCTGGCATCTGGCCGAGTCGGAAGGCCCCTGCCCAGAGGCGGCACTGACCGCTCCCGAGGACCCCGGCGTCCCAGGGCCGCCCAGGGGCCCCTCCCCACCTGGGGTCCCAAGCTCCTGGCCTGAGACCTCTTCCAGAGACTGGGCCCGCCATGCCCGCTCCGGGGATAACCCGTCACTGCTGAGTGGGCACAGGCTCCCAGGCCGTGCTGAGCACGACCTGAGGGCAGGTGACTGTATACGGATTTCACGCTCCCCCCCTCCCCGGGCTACGACGGCCATCTTCACCTCGGCTGTGACGCGGTGAGAAGGGGCTGTGTCTCACCGAGGGGCTGCCCTTGGCCGCGTCCCAATGCATCCAGGACGGATGGTTGAGTTCAGCCCGTAAACACTGACACGCAGGCCACCCGCGTGAGCTGCCGCCCGCGCGTGCACGTGCACAGACGCACTGGCGACGGAGGGCGGCCTCTGCCCCGGGGGAGGACTCACCGGTCACCGCTCTCAGACTGAGGGCTCCGCACCGGCCCGGGGGGCTCAGCCGTCCATTCTGACCCTGGTCACCCTGGAGGGAAGGGTGAGGCCGCAGGTATCTTGATGTCTGTCGGCTTGACTGTGACAGTGCTGGGGCCACTTGTCCCCTCCGAGGCCACCTGGGGCGCCCCTGGTCCTTCCCCTGCCTGTGTGGCCCAGGGCCAGGAGCGTGCTGGCCTGTGACAGCCAAGTCACTTGAGCCTCGGCCAGGTAGGAGTGCCTTGCCCTCCGCTTGCCTGCGCTTTTAATTCTTATAGACTCTCGTGAAACTAAAGCTCTCCATTTTCTCAGTTAGCAGATGGGGAAACCGAGGCTCTGGGTCGTGAGGTGGCCCCGGGCGTCCCTGGGTTGTGATGGCTTCCGTGGATCTCCGGCTCTGGCCTCGAGTGGCCTCTCCCCGTGTGTGTCTGTGTCTCAGGTCTCCCTCTGCTTCTCTTGCAAGGGCCCCTGTCACCCCCCCAAATCCAAGATGATTTCGTCTCTAGACCCTTAGGTTGATCACGTCTGTAAACATCCGTTTTCCAAATGAGGTCACACTCTTGGGTTCTGGCAGTGAGCACCTGCTCGTGTATTTTGGGGGCCTCAGTTCAACCCCCTGCAACCATGACCCCCACAGACCCACTTGCACTGGGAAAGTATACGGGGTCCAGGGTAAGGCTTGAGACCCTGGGGCGGTGTGGCCCCCAGGGGCTCTGAGAGCAGCCCTCCGGGCGGGCAGCACGGCTCCCTGAGCAGGACGGAGCGGGGCCACCACACCGTGAACACTGTCAGAAAGCAAGAGGAGAAAGTGACTCTAACAAAGAGGAGAATAATAACCCCACGGGTAATGAAAACCCCACGGAGAGGCGTTCCCATGAGACAGATACAAATTGCAGCCTATTGCTTAAAAATGCACGTGAGGACTTTAGGAGGATGACACAGAACACACAAGGTCAACATACATCACAGCGAGAAACACCCAGAAACCGGGTGACACAGTTCAAGAGATAATTAGGAATAAGGTGAAAAAAATCACCCAGAAGCGAAGTCCCAACTGGAAAAAAAAGGAGAGTGATAAACACAGCAAACGATGCCTTCGGAAAAACAAAAGGGAAAAGTAAGACGAAATTTAAAATTTAAAGAAACGGGTGCCTGGGGGACTCAGTCGGTTGAGCGTCCGACTTCGGCTCAGGTCGTGATCTCACAGTTCATGGGTTCGAGCCCCGTGTCGGGCTCTGTGCCGAAGCTCGGAGCCCGGAGCCTAATTCGGATTCTGTGTCTCCCTCTCTCTCTGCCCCTCCCCTGCTCACGCTCTGTCTCTCTCTGTCTCAAAAATAAGTAAAACATTAAAAAAAAAAAATTTTTTTAAAGAAAGAAGTGAGTGCGGTTTGAGAGGGAGCCGGCAGGTCACTGCGGGCAGGCTGAGTGCGTAGGTAAGGATGCTGAGAAGGCGTGGAGACCGGGGGTGGGGCACACGCTTGGAGCGGTCGCGGGCAGTCGCCGCCGCCAGGGTAGTGGGGTGCTGTCATCGCCACAGGGGCTGTGTGACGACACCCCAATATTTCCCACACAACAGAACTAGCACACTTTGGAGAAGTACAGTTACTTCTACTCAGCGCGGGCCTGGGGCGCCTAGTCGCGGGACGGCGAAGAAGCCATCGGGACACCTGCTCGCGTCAGGAGGGCCTGGCGCTCACCCGAAGAACCTCCCACAGCCAAGCGTGGAACTGGCTGGGCTTCAGTGAGCGTGGGAAACCCAGTAGATGGAAACCTGTAACATACGTTCAAATCCGCGGGTTCTTTATATTGGCTTGAAAACTTACTACGCCATGTGACAGATCCCCTCAAAGTCTGGTAAGACTTGGAGTAAACATGTGGGTAAAATTTCTTATCTCACCTGACGAAGGATGAGCTCCCTGCCCCCAGCCAACGCAGGATGTTGGAGAGGGACCCCGCTGGGCTCGTCCAGCCTCCGGCGCCCTTGGGGGCCAGCCCTCCCTTTGCCCCCTGCCGTCAGTCTGCTTGTCCTAAAAAACCAGGACAGTCTTAAAAGCTCGCTCTGGGAGTGGCTCAAGTGGTCGGTGCTGGGCCAGCTGAGGTCCCGGTGTGTAACCAACCTGGGGCAGAAGCCCAAGAATCAGACGACCCCTGATGCATCCATTTTAAGTCATTCCAATTTACATTTAGCGGCCCTAACAAAGACCGCAAGTTGCAGGGCGCCAGAGAGGACAGAGGCTCACCTCCGGGTGGGCGGCCCCGTGTGGACACGGCCACTCCTCAGCGACAGGGCTAAGCCGGTTCCGTCTTGCCCCCCACCTGCGTGGTCTGAGGCTCACGTGAGTGCCACATTTGCTCAGAGGCAGGAAGGAGAGAGAGGGACGGGACGGCGCGCCTTGTCTGGGAGGGTATGTTCTGGGCGATTCACACCCACTTGTGCTCACATCTCCTGGGACAGAACGCAGTCACACGGCCACGCCAGCCGCAAGGGAGCTGGGAAGCCTAGTATTCATTCTGGGTGGCCACGGGCTAGGTGATGGCACTTAGTTACCAAGGGAGAAGAGGAGAACGCACGTCAGGCGCACCCAGTGATCTCTGTCACCTGCAGGCCGCACATCCCGCATCGCAGGAGACCATGTGAAGACTGAGGGCGCCATTAAAGCGTGCCTCGTGACTTTCTTGGTCAACAGAACATGGGCAGAAGAAAGGTGTTCACTTCTGAGAGATGTTTACAAGTCAGAACCCAGGGCTCCGAGACTAGCCACGTTCCTGAACGAGAGAGCTTTCCAGAGCTGGGTGCCAAGGACGGCGATGCAGACCAGACCCTCTGCTGACCCACGCTGGGCCCGTGGCACGACTGAGAAATGACTCTTGGCTGTCGAAAGCTGCTGGGATCTAGATGTCATGTGCTACGGAGGCTTAACTCCGCTTCCAAGGCTGGTCCGTGACCCACGATACGGTATTTCTGTGAATGTCTAGGAGCGTGTGCGTTAGCGCATTTACGGAGTTGGGAGCGTAAATGACAGATAATTCAGAATCGTGCTTGTCCAGACAATTACTTCAGCATCCTCCGTTGATTCACATTCTGGTACCATTTAGTGGCTTGAAGACACGTTAGTTCCCAGATACGTCCCGGTTGTCTAACTCACGCTGGTGATGCACAGATAGATCGTAATAGAATTTTGTTATTTTATACAGTGATGTGATGATTACCTTTGTGCATACATCTTTGAACTCCTTATTTATTTAAATTAATTCCTGGAAATGGAATTTCTGGGAGAGTATATAAGCCATTTAAGGTTCTTCATATACACTTGCCAACTTGCTTTTTAGAAATGCTGTGTTGATTTGTCCCCTCGTTGGCAAAATATGAGTTCGTGTCTCACCCCGAGCTCACCAGTGCTATCATTTCTAAAAGTCTTGGCAGATCTGACAGGCGAAACATGCTATTTTGCTCTTCTGTTTGTATTCGTTGACTAATACTGAATTTAAAGAGACTTTAGAACTCAGTCTAATGCCAATTTGCGTGTCTTTCATTGCGAGTTTTCTGTTTTCTTCGTCTGCTTTTTTCTGTTAAAGTCCTAGTGTTGTGAAAAAGTAACAATCGCATCTCAAACCGACATATTGTGATAGTTACGATGTATCAGGGGGCAGAGTGGACCACCTTATCACATGTCCCCTCGCTGTGCTCCCGAGAGGACAGCTTTTTGTTTGTTTGTTCATTTTGTTTCAAGTTTCTACTTACGTTCCAGTTAGTTAACATACAGCGTAATATTAGTTTCAGGAGTAGAATTCAGTGATTCACTCAGATGACAACTGTTCCTCTTGGAACTCCTGGTTCTGGTCTGCCTGGCGACTGGCCCTGGATTTCCCCACGACATGCCTGGAATTGGGAATGATAGACTCACACTGTTGTCTTATTTGCCATCTTCCGCTGTCTCCGTGTGATGGCGGCAGAGAATTCAGCTCCTCGTGCCCTCTGATGGCAGTGTCCTTATGTCCTGGTGCTCAGCTCTTTCATTGGCCATCTTTTCTCCAGTCGTCACTGGCCTTTTCTCAAGTTCTCACTTCGTATGATGCCGATCTTAGCTCCCCTGCCCTGCACTTCAGCTCTTCCCACTCCCAGCCTCTGTCGTCTTGTCAAGGTGGATGGCATTTGCATTCCGTTCTGAAATCATAATTAAGTCTTCTCTACTTGACCCAAAAGCTTAAAATCTAAAATCTAAAAACCAATACAGTTTACTTCACTGTGATTATGTAGATGTTTATCTTAAGGCCCAAAAGTCTTTATTTCAGAGTTAAGATATCATTTCCCCTCTTGGTCTAGCTTTTTGGCTTTCCTAGAATTATTAGTTGCCTTTTTTCCCCTCACACTGTCCTTAACACTCAGTGATTTGTAGGGGTGCCTGGGTGGCTCAGTTGGTTAAGTGTCCGACTTTGGCTCGGGTCACGGTCTCACAGTTTGTGAGTTCAAGCCCCGTGTCGGGCTCTGTGCTGACAGCTCAGAGCCTGGAGCAGCTTTGGATTCTGTATCTCCCTCTCTCTGCTCCTCCCCCCTTGCAGTCTGTCTCTCAAAATAAATAAATACACTAAAAAAAAAAACCCCAAACATTCAGTGAGTTAAGAATTTCGAGGATGGTACCCAATCTTGGGAATCCCCCCTGGTCCATGATGTTTCCCCCTGGAGCCCGTGTCTGCTCGCTGCAGCCCTGAGTGCCGCTTGCTGGATGGCTGCACAGCTACAGTCTTGGCGTCTTCCCCTCCTTCCCCTCCTCTCCCTCGGGTGGCACCTGTTGTGCCATGGATCTCATCCCTCGTGGTTGCACTCGACTCTGTCATTTTTCGAGAACACAATCTTAGCACAAGCAAAGAAAAAAAAATCAGACTTCATCACAGTGAAAAACTTACATGTGTCAAAGGACACCGTCACGGAAGTGAAAAGACAACCCACAGAGTGGGAGAAAATATTTGCACATCACATATCCGATAAGGGCCTAGTGTCTAGGATATACTAGGCACACTCACAGCTCAACAACCAAAAGACCAGTAACATAATTAGAAATGGCAAAGCCTCTGAATAGACATTTCGGCAAGGAGGATGTGTGGATGGGCACCGAGCGCCTGGGAAGTGTCTCAGCTTCTTCGGTCGTTTGAGGAAAGCAAATTAAACCCACACAGCGAGATGCCACTTCACATCCACCGGGACGGTGAGAGCCAAAACGTCAGCTACTACGTGTGGTCGGGGATGTGGAAAAACTGGGAACCTTGTCCACTCTGCAGGGACACAAAATGGTGCAACGCCTTTGGAAGACAGCCTGGTAGCTCCTCAGAAACCGTATGACCCAGAAATTCTATTCTTGGATACATAGCTGGGAAAATTGGAAATATACAACCACACAGAGCGTGCACAGGAGTGTTCCCAGCAGCATGACCCTAAAAACCCCTAAGTGGAAACCAGGAACAGCCCATTGTCCAGCAGCAGATGTATATCCGTGCAATGGACCATTCCTCAGCCACGGAAAGGGACAAGGCACTGATGTTCGCTCCAACACGGATGACAATTGAAAACGTTATGTTGAGGGAAGAAGAGACAGTCAGAAGAGGCTACCTGTTGTACGATTCCATTTATCTGAAATGTCCAGAAAAGAGGAATCCGCAGAAACGGAAAGCAGTTCAGGGGTTGTCAGGGGCCAGGGGGAACGGCCTGGTGAGTGACAGCTGTCGGGTGTGGGGCTTCAGCTGCGGGTGACGAATAGATTCTGGAATTAGGGCGATGATGGGGGTGTGACCTTGAAAACTGTGCGCGTTGACGTGGGGGTTTATGGTACGTAAATGATCTTGGTAATAATAAAAACACATCCCTGTGCGGTTCGTGGGGAGAAACTCTCTGAGAACTCACGTTCCTAAAAATGTCTTTGTCGTCCGTCTTGTTTGATTGCCACCCAGGATGTGCCTCCCAGACTCTCTCTCTGGCCAGCGTTTCCTGGCAGACGCGGCTTGGAGTTCAGCACCAGGTGACAGAACGCGCATGTCTTCCAAAACACGGTTTTCTGCTGATGCTTGTTTATATGGGAGAAAGCTTCTGTGCCACCTTCAAAATGCATTATGACGTCTTAGCAAAAGATGTGCGGCAAGAGACTTGAGTCACATTGCCCACACTGGGCAGAGTGTCAAACGTCAGCACAGGGATAAGGGGGACGTCGCTGGCGCCCGAGTACGTCCCAGTTGGCTTGGCAACGACGTGTCGCCGGCAGGCTGCGAGCTTACGGAGCGGACGTGGGTCTAACATTTTATACTCAAACATAATTTGTCACTAGCTTAGGGGTTCTGTCGTGTTTTATTTCATTTCGGGAAATTAGTGGGGGTCTGGGTTGCTATGTACTGCATTATGATTCTCTCTTTTAAAATGATAGAAAATGGGCCCCCGGGTGGCCTTATCTTGCAGAAAAGCCACGTCCAGGCGGAGAGTTTTCATGCGACGTGTGCGGTGTGCTGGCTGGGCTGGACTCGGAACCCCAGGTTCAGAATGATTTTCCTCCAGCACTTGGCAGGTGGTAGTTAGTCCGTTGGCTTCTGGAATCCGGGGTTGCCGATGAGAAGTCTGGTGCCAGTCTGACTTCTCAGCTGGCTGAGGGGGCTACTCTCTGAACGCGTCTGGAAGTTTCCTCTCCGCCTGCCGTGTAGACGTTCACCTCGGCCACCCGCGAACGTCGCCCTGGGCAGGCTGCTCAGCCCCGCCCTGTGAGCTGTTGACGGTGGCACCCCCGGTGAGACGGGCGACCCTATGCGTCCTGGGTCTGCCTGGCCTGCCGCCTGGTGAGGTCACTGCTCCCCGCCTCGGAGGAGGCCCCACCGGACCTCCCCGGCCGCCGCCCTGCCGGCCTGCCCCTGCACCCCCTTCCGGAGTGCCCGACCTGGGTGTCCGCGGCCAGGGCTCTCGGGGGGAGGCCAGCCCTGTGCTCCCTGAAGCAGTCCCCCCGGGCCCCGATTGGCGGCACTCTCCAGGGCCACATCCGGTCCTCCCGCTGTGCCGTCACGGCCGATTCGAGCTCCGCCGGGAGGTCACGAGAGCGGAGCTGGGGAGAGGTTCTCACAGCTGGCCCCTGACAGCTGGATCCAGCCGCTCCAGCCGGCGCGGCCCTGCCCTCCCTCCCTGACCTCGTGCTCCCTGAGCCGCCGCCGCATTGGGGAGCCCCATGTCCACACACCTGAGTGCGCGGGGGGGACCCTCTGCCCTCCGCCCGCCTGGCCGCGTGCAGGTCCGGCCTCCCCAGGGGCAGGTCACAGCTGAGGACCCACCGAGCGTGGCCAAGCCCAGGTCTTCCCGCACGCGCACGCCCTCCTCCGTGTGGCGAAACGGCACCCTGGTGCCATCTGTCGCGTCCTCGTTGCCGTGGTTTTCGGTGTAAGGCAGCGTCTGGGCCACGGTTACAGCCACGGCTGGAGGCGTAAGGGGCCGACCTCGAGTGCAGCAATGATGGGGCAGCAAAAACCTCAGGATCCAAGAGAAACGCTATTTTAACGCGGTATTTTAAAAAACTGAGTGCAAAAAGTCCATGATGAGCAAACATGAAGGTTTTCAAAACAGGATTCGCAGAACCGTGGGGCCTCACGGAGGCCCCGAGACCGGAGGACGGGCCGGGGCCACAGACCCTGCCCCCCTCAGGAGCGCCCGTGGCGGTGGGCCAGGCGAGGCACCCCAGGCGCCCCTTCGAGGAAGGGCCTGGGTCAGGGGAGACCGCAGGGCACGGGGGTGACCCCTCGGAGCAGCTCCGGGCGCGGGTGGGGCTGCCGATCCTGACCCGCCACGGCCCCTCCGGGACCCAGTTCTGGATCATGGACCTCTGCGTGCCCGTCCTGCGGAGAACGGCGCTCCGGGCGGACCAGACTCCCGCACTTGCCACGCCGTCCGTCAGGCTCCTCGTTGCCACGTTCGCAGAAAGCCCGATTAGCAGAGACGTGACATGTCGTGAGTGGGGCCTCAGACGTTCCCGTGAATTCGGGGGAAGCAGGGGACCCCGTGTGCAGATTCCTGATGCGCCGAGACCATTTGCAGCGATGCTGGCGGGGGGGGGGGGTCTCACGGGTGCCAGGCCGATGCCCCTCTGCGGGGGGAAAGCTTTAGTCTGTGAGAGAGTACGTTTCTGTTGTTTGAAGCCACCTAATCTGCGGTAATTTGTCAGGGCAGCCCCAGGAACCCAAGACACCCCGAGTAAGATGTCAACACTTTTCGGAATCAGGGGAAGATGCTACCAAAGTAGCACAAAAGCGTTAAAAGGGGAGAGTGATCATTTTTCTTCACATCGCTCGCTCGAGACCCTGTGCTGTGCAGACGCGGTGGGGGGTCGTTGCCACCCCGCTTCCCCCTCCCGCGAGCACTGACGCCCGGCCCCCTTCACCCCCCCCCCCCCCCGACCCCCGTGGGGTGCGCGAGCCCCGGGCGGCAGGTTCCTTCCCACGCACTTCCGGAGATCCTCACGGAAGCATTCCGTGTCCAGGTGGGGACGAGGACCCCGGACGGCAGGTCGGTGGCCAGAGGGAAGACGCACCTGGCCTGGTGACGCTTCGTGACGTCCTTTGGTGAAGCACATGAGATCTTTTCACGTGAAAAGAGCAGTTGCTGTCACTCGTGAACGGAAAAGCAAACTGTGAATGTGCCGCCAGCTTGGTTTCCTCTGCGTCCAGGGTCCTGCCCTCAGTGTCCCCCTTCCGTGACAGAGGGACTCAGGAGGCCAACTGTGCTTTCCCTTCCGTGGCCCAAGTTCCCCGCTAATTCTTTTGTTAAACACCAGCCGGCGCGCGCCCTGCCGCCTCCCCTCCCAGGCCTTGATAATGTTCAGCTTCTACCCGACTTTGCTTTCCTCTTCTAAACGAAAAAAAGTGTCACATTCTTTTTTTTTTTTTAATTTTTAATGTTTCTTTATTTTTGAGAGAGAGAGAGACAGTGTGAGCAGGGGAGGGGCAGAGAGAGAAGGAGACACAGAATCCGAAACAGGCTCCAGGCTCCGAGCTGTCAGCACGGAGCCCGACGCGGGGCTCGAACTCAGGAGCCGTGAGATGGTGACCTGAGCCGAAGTCAGATGCTTAACTGACTGAGCCCCCAGGCACCCCAAGAAGTGTCACGTTCTTGAGAACATCATCACAGGATGAAGGTGTTGGAACGTGATCGGCTCCCGCTGTTCGGGGCCACCGATTCACAGGTCCCGTCCCGCAGGTGGTCCCCGCCTCCCGGCTGTCATGCCTCATGGCACCTGCCCGTGACGTCAAGTGGCTTCAGTTTCTGAGCCCCGAGCAGGAGCTTTGTGACACAGATGACCGGGACCCTGCAGGCCGTGCAGGGCCCTCCTTCCACACCAGGTTCCACTGACACGCTCTAAACACGTACAACGATTTCCACGGGGACCCCGGTGCCTTTAGAGCCGTGGGCACCTGATGCGTGTGTAGTGAGCGTCTGCCTCAGGTGTGGCCGCTGCTGGGGAGCAGGGCACCGGACGGGGAGGGGGCCCGGGGGGCCTGGGGTGGCGGGGCGAGGCTGTCCCGGGGCGTGCGGGGTGCCCAGGGCCCCGGCAGGGGCCTCGCCAGCGCTGTGCCCGCACACAGGTCAGCCTCCCACCTGAGGCGGCCCTCCACGCGGGCACACGGGCAGGTCCACGAGTCCGGGATCCCTGTGGGTGAGGAGAGAATGTGGGCACAGCTGGCGTGTGACGGATGGCCCCTGCCAGCTCTGTGAATGGGAGGGCGGAGGGCACCCCCACCCGGGCTCCCGGGGTTTGGCTTTCAGCCGTGCTTTCCTCCGCACACGCGTGGACGCCCGGCTCTGCCTGGGGTCCCTGCCCGGTTCCCTGCAGCCCTGGGAGCGCTTGGCGGGGCGGACGGAGCACTGGGCAGCTTTGAAGGCGGTTGACAAAGGCAGCGTGGCCGTCAGAGGTGAAGACGCGGCCGAAGGGTGCGGTGGGGGGGTGACCCGTGGCTGCCAGGAGCGGGAGCCGCGCTGGTGACGCGGGGTGTGGGCTGGAGGCAGAGAGGCGCCCAGACACAGGCTGGTGGAGACCAGGGGAGGGGAGACGGAAGAGTGTTCCTTGGCCCCCAACCCCACAGAACAATGCGGGGGGACACCCTTCCCTCATGGTTACGGCCAGCAAGGCCCCCCGGGGTCTCCGGTCCGCCAGCCCCGGGCAGCGAGGGACGGGCAGTGAGCATTGGTCCTCTCCGCCGGCGAGGGACGGAGCGCTGCAGGGCCCGGCCGCCTCGCCCAGCACCCAGAACACCTGCTCGGCGGCCGGCGGCGTGACGCCCTGTCCCCTGCCGGCGGAATGCGTGGGGCCCGCGGTGGCATGGGAGTGGCCCTTCTTTTCTCCCCTGGCCGTCGTTTTGGTGTCTCGTCCCCACAACGCTGGGTTTGTCGTCTGCCGGGCTTGGTTCCGGGGGAGTCTCATTACACCCAGAGACGTAACCTCCACCCGGTCCCTTCGAGCAGGAGACCAACAGGCCAGGAGGGGGTCTGGGGGCAGACGTGGTCCTCGAGGGCGCTCCCCACGAGTCCAGAAATGTCCACTGGGCTTCCGCCTCCAGGGAGCCCCCTCCAGGGAGCCCGTCGGTGACGGCGGTCCTGCGTGCCGTCTTGCTCTGATCAGCTCGCTCTGGCCTCGCTCCCTGCCGCTCCGTCCCTCCAGTGAGATTTTATATGTTCTCACCCCTTTTACCCTCGTGACAAGGAGCGGTTACAGCACGAGCCCTTTGCACGACGTTTTTATTTCTTTGCCCTCGATACGGCAGTCACAGCACTGTCTCGCCCTGCACGGCTCTGTCCCCTGACCTCCTCCTACGGCCCTGGTTTACTTTCCCGTCATTGGGGCGTAAAGTGCTTACATCCTGTTCTGTAACCAAAATTCAGTCTTCATATTTCACTGTTTATTTATCTCCGAAAGAGAGAGACAGAGGCAGAATGTGAGCAGGGGAGGGGCAGGGAGAGAGGGAGACACAGAATCCCAAGCAGCTCCAGGCCCTGAGCTGTCAGCACAGAGCCCGACGCGGGGCTCGACCTCACGAATCGAGAGATCGTGACCTGAGCCCAAGTTGGACGCTTGACCGACTGAGCTGCCCAGCATCCCCAGTCTTCATATTTTATGTACATATGTATATATATTATCCTAATTTGGAAATAAATGAAATGTTTACATGTGGGGAGTTTGGTCCATATCAGTCACAGGAGAAACAAGGAATGCACAGTTTTCTGGGTTTTCCTGGACTTTCAAATCTGTTGTTTTTTCCGTGTTCAAGCCTGTGCCTCACCTGTTATGTGTTACAGGCCCCGTTTTTCAGACTCTCCTGCCATGGAGTGTTCTGTCGGCACCCCTGTTTCAGACCCAGCTTCCGGGGTGCCGGTGCGCGGGCCTCCCTGGGTCCTGCACTGATCCCTCGGGGAGCCCCCGGCTTTTTGGGGGCCGTGCCTGCTCCTCTCCCGGGCTTCTCCTGTTTCCCTGCAAGTTCTCGGGAAGATTTTAAGAAGGCACACGGGCATTCCCACCCTTGACAGGTGGTATTGAAGGATGTGTCTTTGGGGTGTTGGGAGGTGTCCACACGCGTCTACCGGAACCTTCCTGGGCTTCTGTGGGTGGGGGGCGGGCTCTTCTCGGCTGGGTTCTCACCTTCGGGTCATCAGGCTGGGGTCTCCGGTCCACGGCGCTGAGATCTCGAGCACAAGAAGGTCCCTCCCCCTTCTCTTTGTGGACGGGAGTCTGTGTTGTTCACAACCCCTCCCACTGTCCTTCTGGCTGGCCTTTAGCAGGACAAGGGCCCGCACCATGGCCGGCCGGTCTTCGATTGGAGTCCTGCTCTCTTGGCCCTTTGGGGAAACCCGCCGAGTAGCGTGCAGCTGCCCACCTGGCTGATGGGGGGGCCTAAATGGCCTGCTCGTATTTACGTATCTAAAAATACTCCAGGTAACGCGCTCACACGTCCCCATCTGGAAATCAGACGCTGCGATTTGGCCCCGCTGCTCTGTTCCCTGTCCCGCCATACCCCACAGACAAAGGTTTGCCGTGTGGCAAGGTCACCTGTCTGATGCAAAACACACAGAGCCCTCACTGGCGGGGGTCCTGGCCGACGGATGATGCTCCAGGGGGACACGGCGTCCTTGTGTCTCTCTTGTCTCTCTTGTCCTCCCATGACGCTGTTGGCCCATCTTCCCACCCGGAGGTGCCCAGACCGTAGGCTGATGCTGGCATGGGTGTGTGGGGACACACGGACACAGGCCCCAAAGGCAGTGAGTGCCCGGGTGTGACCCTGGACACGGAGCCCACGGGTGCTGGCCCTGCTGCCGTCCCGACACGTATTTTTAGCGGAGTTCGCCGTGGCGTCAGGAAGGGATGGCCCAGCCCGCTGTTTCAGGCGTGACTGGCTGTAACCTCGCCACGGGGCACGTATACGTGCCTTCTCCCTACTCTCACACGTGTGTTCATCCCACAGTGGGGCACACAAGTCCTCCTGGTGGAAATCGAAACAGAGGGTCCCCTGGACAAGTGACGCTCTCTCCGCCCCTCCTGTCCACACCGCTGTCCTCCCCACAGGCAACCGCTGGCCCCGTGCTGTCCTTCGGGCAGTCTTCCCGGCAGGCGTGCGTGTGTCTGTGCAGATCCGTGTATGCACCTGGTCTTATATTTTATAAACAGGATCACTCCCAGTATGTGTCACCCCTGGCTTCTTAGCCATGCCGTTTGATCTTCCGTCTAAGTGCTCCTTACCGATGGACATTTGTGCTGTGTCCATTTTCTCGTAATTACTGGCAAAGCCACGACAAGCATTTCCGATGTGCTCCCTTCAGCATATTGGGGAGTCTGCCTGTTGCAGAGAGTCTTAGATGTGGCCTTTCTGGGGTGAGCCCTCCTGCCTCCACCCTACTCCTCACTCTGCATAAACACTGATTCAGATACTAAGTCTGGCAAATTAAGGACATCGGTGGCCAAGTCCTGGCTTTAGGGACCAGTACCACCGTCCCCTTGGCTCCCCCCCCCCCCCCCCCCCGCTGCCCTCTGACGGCACACCCACACGTCGGGGAGGCGGCTGAAGGTGGGGACGGGTCGCTGCGGCTTTGAGACACTGTGTCCCAGAAAGGGCTCCACCCGGTGAGGTTTCGTAAAGTCTCCTGCACGTGGGATCCACCCCAGGGGGCCTCCCCCGGCAGCCCACCGCCAGGATGACTCGGACACTGAGCTGTTGGGGCCGGGGGCTTTGCCAAGCTGGGGACTCATGGGGCTGCGTGGCCGCAGCAGGGAGGGGATGGGCACGTCCCCAAGAAGTCCAGACAGCCCAGCGGCAAAGAAGACTCTTACGGGGAATTCACGCGGGCCCGTGCGAGCCCACACAAGCTTCCTGAGCGGGCGGAAGGCGCCTTCAATGTCCTCAGTGAGTCAGAGGGGGTTTCCACGTGCCCAGATGACCCACAGAGCTGTGGGAACCAGGGACGGCTCGTCGGAAGGGCTGCCGAGTCCGTCCTTAGCTTCCGCTCGCAAAGGGGAGGCATACCCACGTGCACCTGTCCTGCATGCCGCAGGAAGGCAGAGAGGAAGGGGTCCGCGGGGTGCAGACTGAGCACCGTGCAGCCGGGCAGGGCGTCTGCGCTTGTCTGGGCGGTTCAGGGCCCTGGAGGAATTTTTCATATTAACCCCACATGTGCCGGACCGGTACTGGGCTCTGCACATACCCTCTCGCCCCGTGAGGGCTCCTTCCGTCTCCCGGAGCCGCGGCACCCGCCTGACCTCTCTGAGGGGTCACTGTCCCACGCTGCCAGTTAGCCGGTGTCTGGGAGGGGCTCTTCCACACCCGTGTCCAGAGCCTCAGACGTCCACGAGTAACCCCACAGTGCTTACCGTTTAGGTATTCTTCCCGGGACATATATAACACATGACCACATTCGCTCCTTACGGCCAGCAAGCGTGTCCATAACCCCGGCAACCCACCACTTTACAAATGAGGGAGACGCTCCAGTGTTTAAGTGAGTTTAAGAAAATGTCTTTAACAAGTCCCTCTTATGTAATAACAGCTATACCGAGATGTAATTCACGTCCATAAAGCGCGCTGTGCAGACGTCACCATGGTCCCAGAGCGCTTCCTCGCCCCGAGACCAGCCTCGTGCTCATCAGCGGTCACTCTCATATTCTCCCCACCCCCACAGCCCTGACAGCTCGAATTTACGTTCTGTCTCTACAGATTTACCTGTTCCGGACCCTTCACATAATGAGAGTGCTATCCTAGGTGGTCTCTTCACTTACTGTGAGGTCTTCAGGGTTTATCCACATTGCAACGCGTATCGGAAATTCAAGCCTTTTTGTGATCAAGTAATATTCCGTTGGATGAATCGGCTGCATTTTGCTTGTTCATTCATCCACTGATGGGCGTGAGTTTTCCGCCTTTGGGCCCTTATGAATAAGGTGGCCCTGAGAATTTGTGCACGGCTTCCCTGCGGACGTATGTTTTCATTCCTCTTGGACGCATACCGAGGGCCTCTCTCGTTTGACACTTGGAAGAGCCGCTGACCTGTTTTCCGAAGAGCCTGACCAGTTGTCCAATCGTACCGGCTTGGTATGAGGCCTCTAATTTTTCCACATCCTTACCAGTGCTTGTTATTGTCGGTTTTGTTCTGTTTTCGAAGACAATGTCAGCTGTGCCGGTGGGCACGAACTGGCATCTCACTGTGGTTTTGATTTGCGTTTCCCTAATGGCTAGTGATACCAAACACCTTCTTGTGTGCTTGTTGGCTATTTGCACGCCGTTGGAGAAATGTCTATTCAGATCCTTTGCTCACGTTTTAATTTGGCATTTTGTCTCCTGATCGTTGAGTTTTAAGAGTTCTTCATATATTCTGGATACATGTCCCTGATCAGATGTATGTTTTGCCAATATCTTCTCCCATTTTGGGAGTCTCCAGTTTCTTGACTGCGTCAAGTGCCACACGAAAGCTTTCAGTTTTGATGACGTAGTTAGGGGTATATTTCCTAACCTAAAATCATGAACATTTACCCCAGTGTTTTAATGTTTTATGGCTTTTAGCTCATACATTTCGGTCTATGACCTATTTTGAGTTCATTTTTGTGTACGATATTAACGGTCCCACTTTGTTCTTTGGCATGTGAATACCCAGCTGTCCCAACATTGATTTCTTAAAAGCGATTGACCACAAAGTTAAGGATTTGGTTCCAGATTTTTAATTATATTCCAGTTATTTATGTCCAGCCTTCCCCCGGTATCCCAGTGCCTCGATTATTGTCGTTTGTAGTATTGTAGCTTTGTAAGTTTTGAAACTGGGAAGTGTGAGTTCTCTTTGTTCTTTTTCAAAATTATTTTGGCTATTACTGATCACTTGCAGTTCTGTATGATTTTCAGGATCGGCTTGTGAATTAAAAAAAATCTAGTTGGGATCTTGGTAGGGGTCAAGGTGAATCTGTATATCATTTTGAGGAGTCCCACCGTTTTAGGGACCTTTAGAGCTTGGTTGGAGCTTCAAGCAGGGGAGTGCAGCTACTCACATACCCTCGACGGAGGAGCAGTCCTCCTCTGTTGGGGAAGGTCATCCTCTTCGACCCAGTGCACAGCTTCAGGAGGCTGCACGTGGAGTGGTGAGGGAGGACGGGGACATCTGCCTAGCCATCCAGATCAACCAAATCAACCCTGGCGATCAGTGGGGTGACAGATGTCACAAGCAGATTGCCATCACATCCGGGAATACCACCATTTATAACCGTAAGTGTTCCAATCCATGAACATAGGATGTCTTTCCATCATTTAGGTCTTCTTTAATTTTTTACATCGATGTGGTTTTGAGAGTACAAGCCTCTCGCTTCTTTTGTTAAAATATATTTCTAAGGATTTAATTATTTTTGATGCTATTACAAATGGCATTTTGGACTGGTCATTGGTAGTATATAGAAATATAACTGAGTTTTTAATGTTGACTTTGTATCCTGTAACCTGTTGAACTTGTTTAAACCACTTGGGGAATGCTGAAGTGAATGGACGATGAATTCTGACATATACTTTTCTGTGTTTATTGAGATGATCTTCATTTTCCTCTTTTGTCTGTTAATTTGTACACAAACACATGAATGTCTATGTAATATCTACATACAACACAAAATATGTATCTAAAAGATACACACATGCGTATATATTCATATATATTTTCTACGTCTTTTTAGGCAATTTTATTAAATGTTTACAAATTTGAATTTCTTTTTTCTCCTTTATTACTCTCTAGGGTTAATTTTTCCCCATTTTCCCCTCTTTTAACTCATTTTGCTTTCTTGAAACAATTTTTCACCAATGATTATCCTAAAATTGATATTAAAACTTAATATAAATCAGTGCTTTTTCTTCCTAGTCAGTGTAAGGTCCTTCAAAGTTTAATTCAACCTGTTTGCATATCAACTTGTTTGCTACTGTTTTGACATGTTTACCTCTATGTGTCTTTTTACACTTCACATGACATTACTACTTTGTTTCATGCTGGTGATTTTAATTTTGATTTATTTGCATATGTTATTTTTCATTGCGATTTCTTTCTCTCTACATTTCTTAGCTTTAATGTCCTTTAGAACTTCCTCCCGTTTATGACCAGAGTCCTGAAATCTATCAGTATTTTTCTAAAGCGTCTTTTCTCATTTTCACTTTCCGAGGACGTGTTTTGCTCTGCAGAATTATAGGTTTGCAGATTTGGAGTGCTGTTTTTGGTTTTCTCCCGAGTGCACTGAGGAAGTCACAGCATTATCTTCTGGCTCCTGCTGGCTCTGCTGGGAACCATCCATCGGTCCCATTGGTGCTGTGGAGGTAATTTCTATTGTCTGGCCGAGTTTTCTCCTAACAGTGGCTTGGGTGTGATGCGTGCCTAGATATGTTTTCCTCTGTATTTATCGTGCTTTGTAGTATTTCATGCTTCTGTCATTTCATGCTTCTTTCAGCCATTTGAAAAATTCTTGGCCTTTCTCCTCAAACATCGCTTTCACACATTCTCCCCCTGCTGTCTTTCAGGGGGTCTGAATTCATGCATACTAGACCCTTCTCCATGCCTCCATTTCTTCTATACTCTTAAAAAAATGTCCCCTCCTGGGGCGCCTGGGTGGCTCAGTCGGTTGAGCGTCCGACTTCGGCTCAGGTCGTGATCGCGCGAGTTCTTGCGTGATCGCGCGAGATCTTGTGTGATCTCGCGTGAGGTCGAGCCCCGCCTCGGGCTCTGGGCTGATGGCTCGGAGCCTGGAGCCTGCTTCCGATTCTGTGTCTCCCTCTCTCTCTGCCCCTCCCTCGTTCATGCTCTGTCTCTCTCTGTCTCAAAAATAAATAAATGTTAAAAAAAAAATTTAGGGGCACCTGGGTGGCGCAGTCGGTTAAGCGTCGGACATCAGCCAGGTCATGATCTCGCGGTCCGTGAGTTCGAGCCCCGCGTCGGGCTCTGGGCTGATGGCTCGGAGCCTGGAGCCTGTTTCTGATTCTGTGTCTCCCTCTCTCTCTGCCCCTCCCCCGTTCATGCTCTGTCTCTCTCTGTCTCAAAAATAAATAAATGTTAAAAAAAAAAAAATGTCCCCTCCTCAATCCAGGTATTTTCTTTCACCACCCCTTCCCCCTCCAGGTCACCAGTCCTCTGTGTGTCTCATGGGTTCTTAAACCCATCCACTTATTCCTTTTCATTCGCTGAATAATTCAGTTCTAGAACTTTCATCTGATTCTTTTTAGATACATCTCCGTTCTTTGGTGAAAGTGCCCATCTTGTCGTCTATTTTCTCGAATATGTTAATGACAGCTATTTTAAATTTTGTCAGATCCAATATCTAGACTCTTGCTCTTTTTATACTCTGTATCTGTCAGTCAGTTTGCTGTGAAATGATCTTGTCTTCTGATATGCCTGGTGATTTCAAATTAAATTCCGGACACCGTGTTTTTAAAATGGGTACGTTTAATTGAAGTTCTGGATAGTTTTAACTTTTTACAAACGGGATTGCTTTCACGGAGGCAAGCATTTGAGTTTACTTCTGGTAGGTTATCCTAATCCAGTCTGGGTTGTTGATTAAGGTGGGCTTTTGTCTTTGAAAGGGTTGATCTATTTTTTTCTGGCGCCCTCATACTTCTGAAGGGTCCCCACTGGTGCCCTGAGTTGCTTACATCTGTCTGCCCCACTGTCCTCTTCAGAGGAATGGAGGGGTCCCTCTGGTCCTGTCCAATTATGGAAGCTCTGCTTAGATTCTCAGGCTCTGTTTGGGTGTCCTGAGGGCCAGGCGCACTGAATTGGGACACCTTAGTGAATGTCCGTTTCCTCTGGAATCTCGATCCCTAGCTCCTCACTGACCTGGCAATTCTCTCCAACACCTTCACCCAAGTGATTTCCTGCATATTGTCCAGATTTTCTAGCTGTTTTCAGCAGAACGTTCGTGTAAGAAAAACAGCCTTCCCTTGCTAGAAGTGGAAAATCAGTTCTTACTCGAACACAGTCGAGTATAGTAATCATTCCCTTTGTGGTTTGTGCTTTTCGGTTGTTCAGTTTTATCAGGAGAATCTTTGCTGTCCCTCAGTCATAAAAATATTCTCCAATTTGTTTTTCTAAAAAGTTGTTTTCAAAAATATTTATGGCTTTTCCTTTCATATGTGTCTTTAGCTCATCTAAAATTAATTATTTGCGGTGTTGGGAGGTGTTGCAGTGACTCAAAAGCGTAAATATTTAGAACGAGACAGAGCGGCGTCTTATACTTTCCATGATGTTCCTTCCCGTTAGGGGCTGTTAGGCTCCCACTTTTTGGTAATTATTTTGTTTTCACATTTATTTTTATTTATCTTTGAGAGACAGAGAGAGACGGAGCGTGAGCAGGGGAGGAGCAGGGAGGGAGGGAGACACAGAATCTGAAGGAGGCTCCATCCATGCTGTCCGCACAGAGCCCAACACGGGGGTTGAACTCACGAACTGTAAGATCGTGACCCGAGCCACCCAGGCGCCCCAATTATTTTGTTTTAAAGCCACCAACTCGGGGCACCTGGGTGGCTTGGTCGGTTACGCGTCCAACTTTGGCTCAGGTCATGATCTCACAGTCTGTGGGTTCGAGCCCCGCGTCAGGCTCTGTGCTGATGGCTCAGAGCCTGGAGCCTGCTTTGGATTCTGTGTCTCCTTCTCTCTCTGCTCCTCCTCTGCTCGCATTCTGTCTCTCTCTCTCTCTCTCTCTGTCAAAAATAAATGAACATTAAAAAAAAAGCCACTAACTCAATAGAGTACACTTATCTTTTTTTTTTTTTTTAAGTTTATTCAGTTATTTTGAGAGAGGGAGAGGGAGAGAGCGAGAATCCCAGGCAGGCTCGGTGCTCGGTGAGGAGCCCGATCGGGGCTCCATATCAGGAACCATGAGGTCATGACCTGAGAGGAGATCAAGAATCGGACGTTTAACCGACCGAGCCCCCCAGGCGCCCCTGGAGTACATTTATCTTGATGAGCACTGAGTAATGTGTAGAAACGTTGAATCACGATTCTGTACTCTTGAAACTAGTATAACACTGTATGTCAATTATACTGGAATTAAAATTTCTAAAAATCACAGTGATGACCAAGCACTTTCCTAAAATGTCATGATACACCTTAGGCATTTTGCCAAGTACTAGTGCCAATACTTTAGCCAAATGGCCCCATGGAGTACGTACCCTTGTTAATTCTGTAGACATTTACTTTGGAAGCGGTATTCTTGCTTTAGGCTCAGGCCGCTTCCCCACGGCGCATCGGGCGAATGTCCCCAGCTTCCAGGAGGCTGGGTGGAGTTTCTATAAATGAAAAATCTAAAAAATGATGACTTTTGATGAAGTTGCTTTCAGATTAAAAAAAAAAGCTAACTTACGCATTCCTCTCTGGATTAAAGTGGGTGTTTTCTTCCTGGTTTGTGTGACAAGACAATCTGCAGAGCCCGCGTCACTCCTGCTGAGACCTGTCTTTTGGCGCCCGGTTGGTCAAACCTCGGGGAGCAGAGCGTGTCCTCCTGTGGCCGCCGCAGGGGAGGGTGCACGGCGCTGGGAGCTCGGGCCTGAAATGGGGCCTCCGGAGGACGGGCCTGGGCAGAGCGGGGGCAGGGATGCAAGGTGCAGAGAGAACAGCACCTTAACCCGACCCTGAGGCTGCGGGGACCGTACCCAGGCCCAGGGAAAAGGGGGGGGGGGCTGCAGTCTGGGTGCGCGGGAGTGACATCCAGAAGGTCAAGCGTTTTCCCCATCCTGACAGCGAGGCGGGGGGCTTGGGAAGGGCCCTCCTTGCGCCCCGCTGGTGTGACCGCACAGTCCCAGGCCGCAGCCGGGTGGGGGCTGAGCAGAGGGGCTTTGGTGCAGGGAGGGGCAGCAGACCGAGCGGTTCCAGGTCCTCCGGGCATATTCGGGGCCCCCTTCTCCAGGTTGCCCTGCAACGCTGAGGCCCCCACCTTCGGGCAGAGAGCACCAACAACTAGTCCAGAACTTTCCCAACCCCTGTGTGAGGGCTGTTGTAATCCTGGTGACCGGACTTCCGGCAGCACGGGCTGTGAGCCCCATGGGAGATGGGCCCACAGGGCGGGTGGGGCCACCACTGCTACGATGCTGACTCTCAACTCTAGCCGTGGCCTCAGCCTGTAGCCAGGATCAGGCTTCTGATTCTTTCTTCCCCCTACCCCTACCCCCAGTGGCCAAAGTGGGAGCCCCGCTGTGGGCAGACTGGGATCTTGGGGAGGGGAGGGCCCAAGCCGGCCTCACAAAGCCACCCCACATCAGAGCCATGGCTCCCAGACCCTTCCCCGAAGGCCTGGAGCCCAGGTCGTGAGAAGGACACCTCCCTCCTGAAGCCTGCGCCCGGCCCCATCCAGCCAGGAAGTCCCTGCTCTGCTCTCGGGGAGTGGGCCAGGGGCGTGTGGGGTGGGGACGTGCAGGGCAGGGGCGGGGCAGGGAGGGCAGGCCTCACTTCCTGATGTCACCAGCAGGTCTAAGGCTTGTAACAAAGGAGGCAGCTCAGGAGAGGAGACGACAATCCCTTCTTATTACAGCGGGTTGAACAGTGTCCCCCCAAAGTCGTGTCCACCCACAAACCTCAGAATGCGACCTTACGTGGAAATAAGGTCTTGGCAGAGGTAACCGGTTGAGCTAGGGTGAGGTCACAGAGGGTGGGCACTAACCCGGCCACTGGTGTCTTTACCACAAGAGGAGACAGAGGCAGACACGACAGGCAAAGCGGAGATCGGGCTTTGCAGCCACAGGCCAAGGAGCGCCGGGGGTTGTCAGCGGCCTCCGGAAGCTGGGGGTCCTGGGGCAGCCTGGCCACACCTGACCTCAGACTTCACCTCTGAGCTACGGGAGAGCTAAGTTCTGCTGTTCTAAGCCCCCCAGTGTGTGGTACTTTGTTGCAACACCCCAAGAAAAGAAGCACAGCCCTACGCTGACCCTCACTTACCCCAGGGTGCCCCCCAAAGAGTCAAGGCCGTCTTCAGGTCACCCAGAGCTCCCCAGGTGGCCTGGGGGCAAGTGGCCCTGGGCTTCTTAAGGGTCAGTGAGGATGGGATGCCTTGACAAAGGTGACAGCCTGAGACCTGATGCACTCGGCCTCTGTGGGTCAGCAGGGATCAGGTCAGCGACAGTTAGGTCAGCAAGGGCCAGGCAAGTGAGGGTCAGGTCAGGGAGGGCCAGGTCAGGGAAGGTCAAGTCAGTGAGGGCCTGGTCAGGGAAGGTTAAGTTACAGAGGGCCAGGTCCGCGAGGGCCAGGCCAGTGCAGACGGGGCTGACCATGTGCTGGATTTGCCACCTTCTCAGCAAGAACACTGGCCCGTACTCTCCAGAGGTGTCCTGGAAATGAGATCATCTTCAGAAACCTCCAGAAAGAAGGGTAACAATTGCTTTGCAATGCTGGGGTCCTCGGGCCCTTGAGCAGAGAAAGGAGGGACACGATGGGTGTGTGGCCTCGTCCGTGGTATCAGGTGACCCAAGGGCCGTTCTGAGATCATCGCACCTGACGTTGACTGAGAGGTCTGTTGTATTCAGTGGCAACCTCCCTAAATCAAACTAAAAGTGCCTGAGTATAAGGTTGAAGGAACCGTCAGAATGGTCGTAGTACCTCTGGGTAGCAGGGTCTGATTATTCCTTGGCTTTCATGTACCTTCTATTATGTGTCCCTTTGAAAACGGAAGATATATTTTCTTTTTGAAAGGGTCTTGACTAGAGGGGATGGGCACTGAAGCCCGCAGGTCACAAGTACCCCCGGTGACAAGGGTAAGGCTGTGACCCGGCAGCCCTCCGGGGTCGGGGACGGCTTCCTGCCTGTGGCCAGACGTGGCGGAGAAGCCCATGGACAAGATGCAATTCTCGGCTGGCTCGCAGGCCAGTGGTTCACGGTTCTGGGTCAGCAGCTCCCCAGACAGTTCTCAGCTGACCTTGGACCACGTCAGCGCCTTGCAAGCATACAGGCTTTGTGAGTTACGTGTGTAGAGTTTAGAAAGTATAGTTGAGAAACCATGTAGATGTTTATTTGTTAATTTATTAAAAATTAACCATAACAACCCATCACATGTCAGCACAGATAACATACTTTTCACAAAAAAATCTTTATTTGTTTTTGAGAGATAGAGATAGAGAGAGCACAAGTTGGGGACAGGCAGAGAGAGAGGGAGACACAGAATCCGAAGCAGCTCCAGGCTCCGAGCTGTCAGCACAGAGCCATACGTGGGGCTCGAACTCACGACCCGCGAGATCGTGACCCGAGCTGAAGTCGGACACTCAACAACCGAGCCACCCAGGCGCCCCTCAGATAACATACTTTTGATGAGAAATAATTATGTGTTTCAAGACACAAAGGAGCAAAGGGGCTTTCAAATGTTTCTGTTTTGCGGGTCTCCTTACTGTCGGGCTTTACCAGAAGCCTTCCCGCGTCTGCTTCTGCATCTGGTTGTTGCTGCCTGGCGTCGGGGTTGAAGCATATGAAGGAAATCTGGCCTCGCACGGGCGGTGGTTAGGAAACAGCAGAATGTTTCAATAGTGTTTCGGGTAATTATGGGGATGGCTCTTAGATGCCACTCTGGACAATGGAAGTTCCTTGACGGAAGTCAGGCCATCGAGGGCAGGGGCCGCCCCGAGCCCGGACCGCACGAAGCAGGAACAGCCCTGCTCTCTGTGGCTGCCTCTCGCTGCCTGAGGCCCGGACCCCCTCTCTCCAGCTCCCCGTGCCGCCTCGGCCACGCCCGTGTCTCTGCAGGTCCTACCAGGCACAGCCACGGTTTCTTGAGCTGTTTCACAGCAGCCCCGTGGGGCTACTAAACCCCGAGACATTTCCAATTCCAGAGTTCTCTTCTCTCCCGGCCAGGGGCTGTCCCAGGCGGGGAGTGGGGGGCCGCACCACGCGAGGGTGGCCGGAGGTGCTCTGGGGTGGGGCCGAGAGTTCTCGGGGAGCCACATCCGTCCGTGTGGGTCCCTGAGTTCTGGTCCCACCGAATTGTATCTCCCCCAGTTGGCTGGGCCAGCCTCTCCATGTGCCCCTGGCTTCTGGGGGATCCGGTTCCTCCCCCACAGGGCCGCTCGGCCGGCCCAGATGTTCTCCCTCACCTGTGTGGGGTCCACATCTGACCCTACCCTTGACCAGAGCAGGTGGTTTAAGCCGTCCCTGCAGCTGAGGTTTCTGTGAGGTCCCCTCACTTGGCTCACAATTACGGGGCGCCCCTGTCCCCCAGTGTCTTTGAGGCAGGTGAGAGCGAGCACGCTGGCCCCCCGCCAACTCACGGTGGGCACTTGGCTGCCTCCGAACGGCAGGAGGGCCTGCGGGCAAGCCGGGGAGCCAGCCCCACACCCTCCGCGCGTGCCCCCGCCCCGGTCCTCGGTGGTGGGAAAGGACCAGTTCACATTCTGTCACCCTGGTGTCCTTCCGTGACAAATGTTTTGTGGCAGATACCGGGGGAGCAAGACGTGACTCCAGAAAGTCCTCCATGGCTGGACAGAACCTGGTCAAACGTTCTCTCCGTACGAATCATTCTCTCCATATGAATCAGTGCCTAATATGGGGGGGCGGTGGGGGGGGGTTGTCCAGGAAGGACATCAACACCAGCCCTGCCCTGAAGCTACTTGTGTGGCCGCTCTCTGTCCACATGCTATCCCTTTCTGGGACCAAGCAGCCTCGTGGCCTTTATCGGGTGTTAGTGATGAGCAGGGAGCCACGAGTCCATCGTCTGAAAATCCCTTCACAGTGGGGACACCGGGTGAGAGCTGGCCCCAGAGAGAAAAGATGGGGTGGGGTAGGGACCTGTAGCAGGTCTGGGCCAGGCTCTAGGAGGCACATGCACCGAGTCACATTTCCCGGCTGTCTAGCGAGAAATCCACAGGAAGAGATGGGACGAGGCCGGAACATCTCCGAGAAAATCACAGCACTGTTTCCACAGGTGGGCTCCTCCTGAATTCAGTGCTGATTGGTTAACTGTGGACAATCTTCTCATGGAGTTTAACCGTTGGGCAGCGCTAACTTTAGTGCCTGCATTCTCGGGGATAAGGAACCTGAAACCCTTTCTCTCTGATCTCATGCATTCATCAGCCACCGAATGGTAATGCTGCGTAACAACCTGCCCCCCCGCCCCCGCCCCCGACTCCGGGGCTGTTGCAACAAACATTTGTTCTAAAATTCATGGGTCTGCAGGTCAGCCGATGTCTGGCTCGTCCAGGCTGGGCTCGGCTGGTGGCTCTGCTTCCCCTCGTAGACTGGATGTGGCTTCTCATTGAGGATCGGGATCTGTCTGGTCCGTGTGCGTCATTTCGGGGCTGCAGAAACAGCAACTGCTTGAGGACATTTGTCTCAAAGAGAGTCACAGATGAACAAGAGCTCTGCTAAGCTAGCTTGTGGCTCATCGTAGTCTGCTAATATTTCGTCGGCCAAGACAAGTCACCGGGCCGAGCTTCAAGTCTGAGACGGGCAAGTATTCCACACCGATCTGGCAGACGGAAGCAGGAAATGCTTCTGACTCATAATCCACATCTGTCTACCCAGGCTTCATCTGCCGCCTTTGAAGAGGGGCAGGATGAAAAGCCCGATTCTAGGGTGGCTCCTGAATGTGCGCCTGTGCTCAGCCGGGGTGAGGCCTACCCTGATTGCTCCGGGTCACAGCGGTTGAATGGAAGTTCTTAGAGTTACAGCTGCACCAGCACAGGTGGCAAGGAGATATGAACCAAGTCTCAGGCAAGCAGGCCATTGTCTCCTCTGGGAGGACAAAGACTGGCCTTGCCCGGAGCTGGTCCGCGAGATGCTGCACCGTGATGGAACAAGGGCGCTGGAACCGGTCCACGAGACTCTTCACTCTGATGGAACAAGGACGCTGGACCCCGTCCATGGCACACTGGGCTCTCAAGGAGCAAGGACAATGTAAATGGTTATTTCCAAGTGCCTCAGGCTATGGACTTGAACCCCTAACGAGTTAGCAGGATGGCCTGGGGAAGAAAGTGCACAATGGACGAGGGACTGAATGTTCTCAGCTATAGATGGAAAGTGTGAGATGCCCATGGCACATGTGAAATTCTTCTCCCTTCTTGGAGAGAACGCTTGGAGAGAACCATGATGGGCAGCAGGACCGGGACCCAGGGGCACTCTCTGGTGGCCAGGAGCCAGAGCATTCCCGGAGGAGCAGTGGTCTCTATAGATCAAGAGAGACGTGGGAGGTGGGAGCAGGTGAGGGACGGGTGCCCAGGCTGGACGTTGTTTGTGCCAAAGCGCGTGGGTACCCCTCCTCCCCAGGGAAGGGGGATTGAGGAAGGGCCTGAGCCGCAGGCGGACTTTGCCCCGGGTCTCTTTCCTTTCCTGGTTGGACTCCTGGTCACCTGAGGGCAGACAACCCTGGGATCCCCCCGACAGCCTAGTCCACGGGCCACACCAGAGTCCCTTGAAAAGATAAACAAACACTCAAGTGACTCCTGACCATATTAGGAGCGAGCGTTCTGGGAGGGCTGGGCAACGGCCAGGCCGGGGCTGTGGCTGTGGGGGCAGGGGCCTCATTGACCCCACCTAAGGGCCACGTCTCCTGGAGCCACACTGTCCCCTTGCTGGCTCAGCTTGGGTTCTTACCCAATAACGGTAGTGCGTATACATGGAAGAAAAGGGGGCAGCAGGGAAGGGACTGAATCCAGGAGGCGCGCGAGCGGACCCGCGGAGCCTGTCACTGCCACCCGGTCCGTGTGTCTCTCGGAGAGACACGTGTCCAGCCGCACGCCGCTGTGCTGTCTGACGGTGTGAGCGCCTGGAGCTTTACGAAGTCTTTGGTACGCAGTCTCTCACGCGTGTTGTGCACAGGCTGGGTCTCCACGTTGACACGCGCCGGTCTAAGGATCTGCTCGCGATGCGTCAGCGTTTGCAAACCAGACCCCCGGAGAACATTTCCAGAACAATACTCGCACCACAAAACACGGCAATAATGACAGGTGTTGACCACCTCAGCCATCTTTCTCCCGCGAGGCTTTGCTGGCCGCATTGCTGGGACGAAGGACGTGGGTGCTGGTGACTTGGGTGGTGGCCAGCTTGTCAGGGTGGCTCTCCCGCGCCCACGGACCCCCGCCTGCCACGAGGGAGGGAGAGGCCGTTCTCAGGGCCTCGGGCTGGCGTCAGCCCCCCTCTTCTTTTCTGGGAGCACCGATGGGTGCATTGTCTCCCTGACTCGTGTCCCTTTAATTCTGTGTGAAGCTGAGTGTGTTTTTCATAGTTACTGTCTCCGGGCTGGGTTTCAGTTCTCAGTATTTTCTGGACTGAGACAGCCTCCCTCGGGGACAGGACGATCTAATCAGGTTGATTGCGGGCCGGAAGACACAGCTTTCTGGGAGCAAGAGGGTCCTGTCTGTGGCTGGATCCCGGTGCCCACATGGTTTCCTGGGCGAGGCCTCAGCAGCTGATCTGAAATGAAGGTCCTTGGAGTCATGGGCCAGTGCCTGGGCCTTATGCTCTGATCCCCTGTCCCCTTCTCTGGGGGAAAAGAGTCCCTCCTTGGTCCCCATGGGCCTTGCCCTCCAGCCTCAGCCTCACCCCAGTGGTGAGCAGGGGACCCTCTTCCATTATCCACGACACCAGCACCCCATCCTACAGGGTGCCGTGAGTAAGGGCCTGGTCCCCGAGGCTGGGGTCTCTCAGACCCCCCGGAGCACACATCGCTGCCCCACGGCAGTTCAGCTCCAGGAAGGAGAGGAGAGGGATGGGCCCTCGGGCTTTCTTGGCCACTCCCCCTTCCCAGGCCCCACCCACCTGGATGGTGGTGCAGGACCCCCCTCCCTGCCCCCACACCGACACCCCTGCCTGCTTAGGGTCCCTCCTCCTCGGTGGGCGGCCCCCACCTCTGTCCCTGGGACAGTCTCATCCCTCTGTGCGGACCCAGGCCACGTGTGCCTTCCCTCTCCTGGCCTCTGCCTGCCTTGTCCATTCAGGCCCCCCCCCGCCCCCGACGGCTCTGAGTGACCCTTGGCTTCACCCCTGGTCTCCCCACTGGAACTAGGATGTGCCGGGAGGCCTGGCTGTGTCCTGGGCTCCACAGCGTCCCAGAGCACAGAGAGGGCACAGGAGGGCTCGCTCCAGGGTGTTGTCGAAGAGCTGAGGCCGAAACCGCGGCAGAAGGAACAGAGGCGTTCACCTCACGGATCAGGGCTGTGGGGCTCGCAGCCGGACGCGAAGGCTGTTGTCACGGGAGCTCACGTGCGCTGGACACACCGCGAGGCGTGGGCCTACGACTGACGTGTGTCACCTCGTTTAAAGATGGCGAAGCACCAGGAGGAAGGAAATGTCAGCTTGGTTTACAGAGAAATAGGGGCCAGGAGAAATGAAGCAACGGGTGACCCCCCACCTCCAGCCCCCGGGACGTCCCCTCACCTCCTGCCCCCACAGGGCGTCCTCCCACCTCCAGACCCCCAGGGTGTCCCCTCACCTCCAGCCCCCGGCGCATACCCCCACCTCCAGCTCCCCCAGGGCCTCCCTCCACCTCCAGTCCCCGGGGCATCCCCCCATCTCCAGCCCCCAGGCGTCCCCCCCCCCCCCCCCCCCCGTCTCCTGCCCCCAGGGCGTCCCCCACCTCCAGCTCCCCCAGGGCCTCCCTCCACCTCCAGTCCCCGGGGCATCCCCCCGTCTCCAGCCCCCAGGCGTCCCCCCATCTCCAGCCCCCAGGGCGCCCCCCCCCCCCCCCGTCTCCTGCCCCCAGGGCGTCCCCCACCTCCAGCCCCCCCAGGGCCTCCCTCCACCTCCAGTCCCCGGAGCATCCCCCCGTCTCCAGCCCCCAGGCGTCCCCCCATCTCCAGCCCCCAGGGCGTCCCCCCCCCCCCGTCTCCTGCCCCCAGGGCGTCCCCCACCTCCAGCCCCCCCAGGGCCTCCCTCCACCTCCAGGCCCCCGGGCATCCCCCCATCTCCAGCCCCCAGGGCGTCCCCCGCCCCCCGTCTCCTGCCCCCAGGGCGTCCCCCACCTCCAGCCCCCGGGGTGTCCCCAGGGCCCACGGGCTGGGTTTCAGCAGAGTTGAGAAGCTTTCCTTGTGGGCCAAGGCCCCCTGTCTTCAGAATCATTGTGGCCGCTCTTCCAGGCTGGCCTTCCGACAGAAGGGAGGGGTGGCACGGGGGCACGGGAGAGATGCAGGGGGCCCCGTACTCAGTGTTGAGCCCCTGGGCTCTGTCCTCTGTGCTGGGTGCCAGAGGGGGTTCTAGAAGGCCAGGAATTACTGGGGAGGGAGTGGGTGCCCTAGCACCCTGGGACCGTGCCCAGACCTCTGGGGGGGGACGTGGTACCCGCAGCAACCCACCCACCCCCTCCCTGCCCCGGTCACAAACCCCTCCAGCCGGAGCCGCCCCTGCCCCCAGCAACAGCCCAACCGCCCCTCTCATGAATATGCATCAGTAGCCAGCTTCCCCTCCCCCCCCAGCCCTCCCCTTGCAGCCACCCCTCCCCAGAGAAGGCACTTATCTCTGCTGGTGAATAGGTTGCTGTTGTGGGCAGGGCTGCAGAATTTTAATGACTTGCAAAATATAGTTAATTATGTAAAAAGACATCTTCTGCACATTTTCATGTAAATGAGACATATTAATTGGCCTCGGCAGTGGTGAGAAGGGCCTGGTCCCCGGAGGGGCGGAGCGGGGGTCCTTGATGATTCTGAAGTAGGTGCTTGTCAGACAGCCAGGTAAAGAGGAGAAACAGAGAAGGGCAATTGTGACCCATCCAATTAATCCCACCCCGGGCCGCGGGCTGTAACCCAAACCGTGAGAAAGCGCTGCCCGCGAGTTCTCGCCGCTGCCCCCGTCACTGAGAAGCCAGGGAACCTCGGGGCCGCAGGGAAAGTGGCTTGGGGGGTCCCCAGGGCCCCGGGGGCGATCGCCTCCCCCCTCGCCCCGCTGGTCCTTAGCCAAGTTCTGGAAAGCGGCCCTAAGGGTTGGTGACGGTCTCGCCCCTGTGGGGACAAGGACGGTGTCCACACCGGGTCCAGGCCAGTCAGGACGTTTTGAGTCAAACAAATCCGCCCCTTCTTCAGAGGGATGGAGTGGACCTTTCTCCAAAGAAGTGTCCCAGGGGCCGACAGCACGCGAAAGGCCCGCGAAGAGACGCTCAACGTGGCCGCTCAGCAGGGCGAGGCCGTGCAGACCCGGGAGCCGTCTGTGTCGCTGGCTAGAGGGCAACGTGGCCCAGCCGCCGTACAGAACGGTTCGACAGTTTCTCGAAAGGTAGGGCACGGCGTTGCCACGGGACCTAGCAAGCCCCCCTGGGGCCGCCTGCCCGAAGAATTGAAGGCAGGGTCTCGAGGAGGTGTTTGTGCGCCGTGGGCCCAGCAGCGTTCCTGACAAGAGCCAACAGGTGGGAGCAGCCCAGGGTCCACGACAGAGGGACGGAGAAGGAAGCTGTGGTCCGTCCACACGGGGGAAGGTGATCCCGCCCGAACAGCCCGGGACGCTCTGACGCCTGCTACCGCGTGGCCGGACCTCGGGGACATCGTGCTCAGTGAAATGAGTCGGACGCAGAAGGACAGATATTACACGATGCCACTCGTATGCGGTCCCTAGAGGAGGGGAATTCATAGAGGCAGAGGAAGATTAGAAGTTCCCGGGGACCGGGGGTGGGGGGGAGCTAGAGTTGGACGGGTACAGGTTTCGCTGGGGAACAGGGAAAAGCTCGAGGTGGGGACGGTGGTGACGCGGGAGCAGCACCGCGAAGGGGTTTCACGCCGCCGGGCTGGACACGTACGAAAGCGGTAATAGTCTTCAAAAGTGTCCGCCTCTCAGCCAGCACTTGCTGGTGCCCTCGGCCGGGCCTGCGCCCTCTGGGCGGGTGAGAGGCGGACTTCTCGCCGGATCTCTCGGGGACGGCTGCTGGGCCCTCCCGGGGCCTCCTGCCAGGGCAGCGGGGCTTGGCGGGAGCGGCCGGGGCAGCAGCGGCCGAGGGCGCCCTCGGTCTTGGCCCTTCCTCCCGGAGCTGCTTCCAGAAGCGACCAAGGCTCACTTCGCCGCATTCCCAGGCCCGAATCAAACCTGATCTGCCCCACCTGGCTCGTCTTTCTGAAGCCCCCGCGGGTCCCCCAGAACGGCTGGGGGGAATGGGGGCCCCCAGAGGCCTCTGCTCTCCCTGGGAAACGCCGTGGGAGAGCCGCCAACAATGGGCTTCTATCTCCGGGGAGAAACCCGACCTGAGGCTCCCCATCCAGCAGCGCCACGTCCTTACTGGGACTGGCGGCCCGGCTAGCTCCACTTAGGAGGAAACCCGACCCACCCTCGGCTGTCGCCCTCCAGAGCCTCCCCGGCTTTGAAAACAAGAAGGGGGAGAACAACGCGACCCCGCCCCCCCGCCCCACAAAGCCTGACGGGCAGCGTGGCTCCCTGGGTCTTTTCAGAAAACTTCCCGAAGCCCCTGGGGACGGTGGTGGGGCCCCGGGGATTTGTGCAGCGTACTCGGAGATGCTGCCTCGCCCGGGGCACGCTGCACCTGCTGCGGTCTTGGCTTTCCAGCCTGAGGCCTTGGGGACTGTGCTCCCAAGCAGCAGGTCTCGCTGTCACCCAAACTCACAGACCTGAGCTCTGGACAAAAGTCACAGCCGGCACCACGGCAGCCAACGTGGAGGGACGCAGAAAAACTGATCTCGTTTCTCAAAGCCCCTGCCCGGCGGACCCGGCCCGGTGTGAGAGGCACTTCTCTGGCCAAGACCCAGCCGGTGGACACAGGGCCCTCCCCGAGGGGATGGCAGCTGTTTCCCCGGGACTGGCCTCAGTACCTGGGTCCCCGCACCCTTCACCGGACACACCAGCCAGACCTGCTGAGGACAGCTTAGCTCCAGGTCCAAAGCTCGGGCCGCGGGAGGACCGAGCTGACCGGGGCCTCCCTAGACACGGCCCCACAGCTCCAGGCCACCCGTGACTCGGCCTGTGAGGTGCTTTCCCGGCCACGCCGAAGGCTCGCGTGGGGATGAGAAAACCCGACGGAAATGAGGCTTTAAAAAGAGGGAAGTGGGTGCTGCCTGTGTGATTTCAAGGGGGCGTGTCTCCCTCCCTGAGTTTCCAATCGTAGGACAGGGACGCAAGTCTGGAGGGAGTGTCGGCCCCTGAGTCCCCGGACCCGCAGCCTTGGGCCCGGAGATGCTGACCATCTTGTCCCCCCGGGGCCACAGGAGGACCCACACATTGCGGGGGGGGGGGTGTGAAATGGCGAGACAGAGCACGGGAGACAGCCACAGACCCTGCAGAGTGTGAGTTCAGGAGGTCATGGAAGGTTCCGGAAGCTGCTCCAAAGGGTGGGACGGGCCCGGGCACTTAGGGCCACCCGCCTAAGGGGGCAGCGGTGCGGGAGTGTGGGGTGAGACTCCAGGGGCCCCGCTGGCCCCCTCCCAGGCCCTCCCGCCCAGAGGAGGCTCCTTCACGAGGGGGGATCCCTTCCTTCGGTGCATTTGCGTATGTGTGAGCATGTATGCACAGAAATACCACCTTAGTTCCATGCTTCTGTGGCCTTCCCGTCAGCACGTCTGAGAGGTCTGCTGGGTCAGAAGGGACTCAACTTGTTCACGTTGGCTCCACGCGGGATCCACGTGTGTCCACACGTTCCCGTGTCTTCATGGCCAGCAAGGCACTGGCGGTCACTGCTCCTAACGCCTCCCGGGAGCGGCCTCTGACGCCAGCTGGGCCCCGTGGCCAGCCCCGCTGGGTGTTCTCGGCTGCGTCCCAGTCCCCCGACTCCTGGGCACACACGGCTGGCTGTGCTGAGACAGCGTGTCCCCAGATGCCTGAACGGAACCGCCGGCTCGAAAGGCACACACGTGAAGAGCTTAGATTGAGTCTGTCCGTTGCCTCTTCAAGGCTGACGGGACCCGTGTGCACCTGCCCCCCCGACCTTGGCTGTCGGGCTGCACCTGCCCCCCTCCCGCCCCACAGCCAGGCCCGGCTGCTTTCGTTGCTCATCCTGGCTTCCTATGTGGTTCCGGATCTTTCCAGATGTTTCTGGGCTTTTTTCCCCTGTGAGCTGTATCCTCATGTCCTTTGTCTCTTTCTTTTGAGCAAATGTGTCCTTTTCTCAGGGATTCGGGGGGCTTGTGTCCTCGGGGTGCAAATCCTCCGCGTGTCTGACCTGTCACAATATTCTCCACCCGCTGCGTGGCTTCCTTGCCAGGTGAAATGCTCACTGGCCGGTATTTCCAGCCTCCAGAAGTGGCCGTTGTTCGTGGGGTAGAAGTCTCGTGGCGGTGGGCACGTCCACCAAGGTCACAGAGCGTGTTCCGAGAGGCCGCCTGCGCTCCGTGCGCCCCGTGCCCTCCCGGAAGGCTCTGGGCCTGGCAGGGCTTGGCCCCAGGTCAGCCCAGGTCCTCGCCTGTCGTGGCCGGGAGAGCTGCTGCTGGGCCACGGCCCGCGCGCCCTGACTCAGAACGCCTGCCGACCACGAGCAGTCCATGCCGTGGTTCGTTGATTCCTCCTGCCTTTGACGTCGTGGGGTCACCACCTTCCTCCCAGCCACACCATGTGGCGATGCTGTAATCTCTCCTGTGGTCCTGGCCGCGGGCCTGATGCTCTGTTTGCAGCTGACATGGTAACCCGAATCCCTGGAGCCTGTTGTGTGACCTCGGAGGAGCCAGCGATGGACCCCGGACACCTCAGGGTGTTGGGGGGGCTCACGGCTGCAGCCTGCAGGACGCAAAGGGCCAGACGGCAGAAGAGCGTGGCCTGGAGCACAGGGCTGAGAGCCCGGCCCTTTCTGGATTCATGGTGAGGGAGGTGGGGTGGGGTGGGGTGGGTCACTGGCCCTCGGCCCCGGGCCCACCCTGAGGGATGTCATGCCTTGCTCAGCTCCTGTGTGCAGCCATTCCGGAGAGACTGCTGGACCCAGGACATGGAGGCTCGGGAATGATGGCAGGGTCACCCTGAAACACCCACCTGCACCGAGGTGCTCTCGAGGCAGGGCCTGACTGCCCCCAGCTCGAGGGCCGGCAGGGCACGTGAAGTCCAGGGAGGGCCTCGAGCAGAGGGCAGGTGTGGGTCTTGGACCACATCCCATCCCTGCACCCGAGGTCCCAGGCCCCTGCTCTACACGGCCCCTCACTCATCCCACAGCCCGGAGAGGACAAGGTCCTTATGAACCCAAGGCTCCCCTTTGGTTCTGCACGCCTGACCCACCCCCGCAAGGGCCCTGCCCTGTCTGCTCCTTCTGGGACCCCCAGGACGGAAAGCTCTCAGCCCAGCCCACCCAGCGAGCCCACCCAACGTTGCAGCAGAGCCCGGCCTGTGTTGGGATTGGAACGTGGGTCTCCCGGCTCCCTTGTCGGACGCTTGCCATTAAACCACTCACGGAATTAAAACGAACTTTCACGGAAGGTTAAACACACTGGAAGCCCCGAGCCAAGGTGATTCGTCACCTATCTGAGACAACGCCGTTCGCGGGCGGAAAAGAAGTTAGCTCAGTCACGAGCACGGAATTAATGGCCGCACGTGATTTTCTTATCTGTCCTCCCAAGTAATACTGACGAAGCGGTGAGGGCTGACGATACGCTCGGTTTCCGGCCTTTGGAAGGGACTTGAAGAAAAATCAGCTGTGGTTCGCTCTAAACATCTGGTCACCTAGAACCTGTCCCGGCGTTCTTGGGTTCAAGAGCGAGCCGTCTTCGAGGTGAATGCGGCCCTGCCCAGCTGGCTCGTGGCGGCATTAGGGGAGGCCCGTGTGCCTCCGGCCGCCGGCGACCTCCACGCCCCTCTCTGCTGCTGTGAGTTTGACTGTTTCCAACTCCACACATCGGTGAGTTCATGCGGGGTCTGTCCTTCTGTGTCTGGCTTGTTTCACTCAGCAGACCGTCCTCCGGGTCCACCCGTGTTGCTACGGACACGGCAGGATTTCCTTCTTCCCACGGCTGGATGGTATTCCCTGCACGCATGGACCCCATCTTCTCCGTCCTTCCATCGCCCCCGCTGACCGCAGCCTCACTCACAGGAGCCGAGATGTGCGAACGGCTCCCATGTCCCTGGTCAGCTTTGACCTCTTTCCTCCGCTTCTCACAAACTTCCAACCTTCTTCCAGATTCCGTCCGTGCCTCTGGCTACTCCTGCATCTTGGTTTGGGCTTCTTGGACGTTCTGCCTCCCCCCAGACCCCAGGGCACGCGCTGCGGGTTGAGCCTCAGTCTGGCAGGGGCAGGCCCTGGGCTCGGCCCTGGGCAGTGTTGGCTGAGAGGGACGCGGGCCGGGTGGGGGCAGAAGGGACAGGCCGTGGCTGGGCCCCGCCTGGGTCCGGAGCTGAAGGTGGTGGGTGAGGTGCTAGAATGTTCTAATAGATGTGAGGGGAGGGGGGCGTATTCCCCCCCCCTCCCCGGTCCGTCAGTCTCTGGGTCTCGTGTTCACCCAAGCAGGGGGCTCTTTTCGACACAAACGCATCCCCCAAAGCTGAAGGGCAGGGACCCTCTAGGGCTGCCCGGAGACACCCAACCAGAACCCCCCCTTGCCAACCTGATTCCATTTGCTCAGATTAGATTCTTTCTGTCCCAACACGTCGGATAGGCCTTTCCATCCTTGAGCTGCAGCCAAGCCCCAACCCTATTTCACAGAGTTTTCAATCATGAGGCTGTCAGCTTGCCAGCCAGCCCATCGACGGGCCAGCAGAGCCCTGCAGAGGAAGCTCGCGCACGCTGGTCTGGGGCACGAGCTGGTGCGGGGCGCAGGGCCGGCGGGCACGCTCCAGCCCCCTCCCGTTCGGTGGCACACGGGAGCCCACCTACCGGCCGGAGGCCACGGTTTTCGTGTCAGGAAAACGGGCCAAGAGCCATGTCTTCGTTGGTGACTTTGTGAGCACGGCAGATGCTTTGGAAGCTCGATTCGGGCTATTCCCTTCCTACCTTCCCTCCCCACGATCACCGGCACCACTAACCAGCTCCCCACCCTGTCCCAGACCCGCCGGAGGCTTGGGGACAGAGCGCTGCTGGGTCCCCCTCCTCCGCTGGTGGCGCTCAGCCCTGCGGTCGAGTGAAATGTTGGGGACGCGTATTGTTTCGGGCCACAGACAAATGTTGGTTTCTGCGTCTCCTATTACAGATTCAAAAGGATTAGGCTACTCTCTTTTCAAAGGGGAATTCAGTAGACTTTCCCTGGTTTTACTCTAAATCAGCTGTTCTAAAACTGCTGGCGAGCTGTTCATTACGCTTCTCTGAAGTAGATCGTACGCACAGAGAAGCTCACCAACAATAAGCGTTCGGCACAAAGCCCCCAAGTGTGACCAGCCCCCGAGTCAAGAAACAGAACGTTCCCAGGGTTCCGGAAGGCTCCCTCACACCTCCGGAAGGAAACCCCCGTTCCAAGACAGGAGTCTCGCCCGCTCGAAAACTTCCTATAACCAGAACAACATGGGGCGTACCGTTCCGGGTGGGGCCTCTATGGCGGTACGAGCTTGTGCGACCCGTGCTTGGGACGGCCGGTGGCCGTGGTCTTCACTGCGGGAGGGGCTGGATTCAGGCATCTGCTACTCGTGGGCATTCGGGTCACTAACCTCGGGGCCGTGAGGGTTCGTGCTGCTGTGCGCCTTATCGACACGTCCCTCACGCTCGGGCACAGACACGCGTATGGGGAACACGTATGTATGCGCGAACACCCAATCGCCGAGCCAGGATGCGCGCTCAGCTTTCACTAGACGCTGCCACACTGCCTTCCAGGGCAGCTTGACGATTCACGCTCCCATCGACACCGTGCGGAAACCCCAGTTGCTCCACATCCCCGGGCGGGGATGTGTCCGTGTCGGCCTTTCTGTGGTCCCTCGCGGCATCTGCAGATGCTGAGCTCCCATTCGCATGCTTGCGAGTCCCTTGAACGCCCCCGGTGCTCAGGTCATCCTGAGGCCCTGTGCCCGGGTTTCCGCTCACGTGCCCTGTTGTTCTGACCGTGAGTTGACTGGTGGCAGCAGGACAGGCAGAGCCACCCCCCGGGGCTGGTCCTCTGGGGGGCGGGAGGGGTGTGTGCCTGGATAAGTGACCGCCTCTCTGCACCGCAGTGTCCCCGCCTTCACAGCCGAGCGGTTGACCTAGAAGATTGCCAGGCACCTTCCGGACCCCCAGCCCAGACTGCGACCCTCCTCGTTCAGCTGTCCCTTGGGCCCGGACAGGGCAGCTCGGGGGCTCCGGGCTGCGTGGGGCTGACTCCAGCTCTGCCTGCTGGCTGTGCCGGCCGCTGACCTCTCCTTGCTCTGGGGTTCTGGGCGGCAGCATGGAGGTGACAAGGGTCCACCCCAGGGTTGCCAGTGTCATCCTGGCAGCCAGGGGCCGTGCCATCAGGGCTGGGGAGCCACTCCGCTGGGGTCGACGTCCAGCTCTCAACGCCCTGCTCTGTGTCCTGGGGCGGGTTCCCCAGCCTCTCTGTAAAATGCCGGTAACAGTTACGCCATCACGAGCAAGTCAAGGCGGTCAGCTCGGCCCCAGCACTTACGGCCTCAGTGGCAGGGGTACGAGCCTCATTCCAAATCCAGGCTTCCAGGAAAGGCCGCCAAACTCAGTGCTGCTTTGTAATCATTTATTTGTAACTTTAACAAAATATTTTACAAAGAAACAGAAGACGTAGAGGATGTGTGTGGATGGCGGGAGGGAGGCAGGGGGCCTGTCCGCGTTGGGGAATGCGGGGAGAGGAGTGGAGAAGGCCTGGGGCCCCGGCCCGGCTCCCGGGCTGAGAATGCTCACGGCTGGGCCCCCGTTGGGCCAGACTTGCCTGGACTGGGTGTGATGTCCCGGGGCTGGGCTCCACCTGCCCCCACACCTGGATGAGGGATTCTATGGCTCAGACTTCCAGAACTGGATGGGGCAGGACCGAGGGTGGCTGTCCAGTCAGGGACACGAGGCTCTAGGAGATGGCACTGGTTTGAGCCACAGGAGAGGGCTTGTGGGCCTGGCCGGGTGAGGAGGGTCAGGTCCGGGGTGTGTCCGGGCATGATGGGATAAGACTGGGGTCCATGGCTGGGGGACATGGCCAGGTGTGGCCGGGGTGGCCAGGGGCAGGCCTGGGGCGTGTCCGGGTGTGATGGGGTAAGTGGCCCCAGTCAGAACATCCTCCCACCGGGGCCACCAGGTTCCAGGGCCTGGCTCTCCTGTGGGGCCCACAGAGAAGCCCACTACTCTGGGCTGCTGTGGGGACCGTGTGGACACCTGCCATTCCCAGAGCCACACCAGCGGATCCTAGACTTTGCCAGCATCCTGGTCGCTCCGCTGAGCCATCGGCGGGGCCTCGGATGGTACCACCCGCTGTCCTGCATGGAGCCCGGGCCCCACACAGCGCCAGCTCCACCTGGCTCCCGAAGGGTGACTCAGCAGTGCCCCTCAGCCCAGGGCCCGAGGCAGGGATCCTCATGGTTGGTCCGGGATGGCCCTGGGTGCTGGTCAGAGATGCCCAGGACGGGGGACCAGAAACCCACCCCCCCCTCCAGCCCCGCCTTGGGCAGCGGGAGGTCAGAGCTGGGAAAGCACCCCCAGGCTTCCTCCGAGTCGGTTTGGGGTTGAGGTCCCTTTCTGTCTTTGCACATGGTGACATCCAGCCCCATCCCAATGGGAAGGGGGTAGGGGCGTGGAGCAGGGCCGAGGCCAGGTCGGCCAGGACCACGGCCAGCCTCCCAGGGTCAGGGCCCATTCAGAGGCCAGAGCGGCTGAGCAGATGCTTTCAGATAGATCCCCGACCCCCATGTTTTGTCTGGTTGTCTTGTGTCACTTCTTCAATGGTAGTCGTGATGAGGGCCGACGTTGCTTTATTCCTGACTTTGCAAAAGGAAACTCGGTCCCTGTTGTTCCTGAGCAGCATCACCGCTGAACTCGGTGCGGGCTCTGGGTCCCCCCCCCCCCCCCCCGTCCATCAGGTTGAGTCCATCAAGGTATTAAGGACTTAAATATCAGGGCTGATTTCATTAAACCCCGTGACAGACCTTTCAGACACAGAGCCGCAAACCTCATGCTCGTCACAAACATGCAACATTCAATATGCAACACGTACTTGTTGAATAAAAGATTAATAGTTAGGAATGGATTTGATTGTAAGTAAAATAAAACCAAGAACACAGTGACTTATAGAAAAAAGGATATATTTGTCTTATGAAAATAAGACAAAATACAAATATATTAAATATACAGTATCTAGCATGATAAATAGGAGATTGTCAATATAAAAGTTAGATACATCGTCAGTGTAAATATACAAGACAGAAAATAAGATGGAGGAGGTGACCCATGGTTGACTTAACAGTGTCATCAAGGACCCTGGTTCTTTCTGTCTTATTTCTTCACTAGCTTTAGCAGGTAGCATTTGTCCTCATTGTTACAATGTGGTTGCTGCACCTCCAGGCATCACCTCTGAATTCCAGGAAGGGAGAAAAGGAAGAAGAGTGAAGGACAAAAGGAGTGTGTTGTTTCTTATTATCAGAAAAATAGAAGTTTTCCTTGGAAGCCTCATCCAAAGGGGTTTCTGCTTATGTCTCATGAGTAGGAAGCTGTCAAATGGCCGCTCCTTTCTAGAAGGAGGCTTGGAAAGTCAGAGATGAGGGCGGGGCTTGGGGCAGCCAATTCACAGGGCCGCCTTCACCTCTTCACGTGATCATTTACCAGAGAAATAGCTCTCCAGATCATTACTGCAAGAAATAGCACACTCCCAGGATATGATGGCTTGTTCAGAGTGCATAATTATTGTAACGAACCGCTGAATTTCCATTTAGGATTTTTCTATTTCTTCATAGGAAAATTTCTCTTTGGTTTGATTTTTTGTGTTCCGCCCAGTGTGGCATCATAACTACATTTGATTTGAAATCATAGATTTTTCTGTCACTGGAAAGAGTCTTTGGGGGAAGTCTTTGGTTTGTTTGTTTATAACTCAGTATTTTAAGAGTATCTGTCTTTGTGGGCACTCTTCTCTTCAGAGGGTCCCTTACCCCCTTCAGAGGTCTCTTACTTCTTTGGGGGTTACCTGTGGTGATTCACATTTTCCGAGAAAATTATTTAGTTTATGGAGATTTTAAGATTGTTTTCTACAAAGTTGTCCACAGCATTCTCTTACAGTTAAAATACAATCTCTTCTGAATCTGTGGGTAAAGCTGTTATCTTTCCTAACAGTATTTATTTATGGTTTCTGTTCTTTTCTGTATTTATCAGCCTCGCCAAGGTTTTACACCTTTTATTTATTTTTTTAATTTCCTATTCTGTTTGTTCGTAAGGCATCTACTCTTGAATTTGCGCACCAATCCTACCCAGTTTCTGTTTTATTAACCGCTGCTCTTACCTTTACTGGATATATTCTCTGTTTTCTCATTGCTTGTGTAGCTGCTCTCCTAAGCGCAATGCCTAGTGACTTTTGCTTCTCTATTTCTAATGCTTCAAGCATTTAAAGGTATGAATCTTCTCCTAATGACATCACACCCTCTCCCAAGTGCTGGTGTGTGGTCTTGTGGCTTCCATGACTTTATCGGTTTTGTTACAATTTCTCATTTTTTCTTTCAGCGGAGTTCAGAGTTTTTGAAGGCTCCCAAATGGCTTGATATTTTTCCGTTCTCCCCGTTCCGTGACCGACCAATGTCTAATTTTACTGCACAGGGAACCTGGCCCACGTCGTTAAACATTTAAAAATATTTGATTTTCAAGATGTTCTTTTCGGTCCACGATCTGATTTAATGCCCCCAACCAGCTCACCCAGACAGATATAACTAAATGACTCACGGGGGCCTGAAAAACTGCATGGGATGTGTCTGGGGGAGCAGCGTGCCCCACAGAGGCAAGCGCGTTAGTCACACCATCGGGTTAGAACATTTCCTTCCTTGCTCCAAGGCTCCCGACGTCTCCAAGGCTCGCGGTATGCTAACTGCTCCCTCCCAGCCCCCCTCACTGCTCCTGCCACCGTCTCCACGATGCGGGACTCGGGGGTGCCGGCGGGCACAGACTCAGAGCTGGGGATGCTGCCGAGACTCAGTGTCCCCACGGCCAAACCAGAAGGACGCTGGTGAAAGAGGTGTCAGAAGACGAAATCGGGAGCTCCCGACTGCAGATCGCGCACGACACGGGCGGCACGCGGCAGGCCCCGGCCGCTGGCTGGATTTCGCTTTTTCGCACGAGGGAAGCTTCTCGTGCGCTTGTGCACACTTTCAGGCGGTCTTGCGCGTTTCCCTGGTGGTAATATTCGCACGTTCGGCCTTCCTTTATTGTGTCTCTGCCTGGCTGGGCGCTGGGGTGGCTGTCCCCTCCCAGGCTCCCCTGTGCACCGGCCACACTGTTGGGACCTGGATTCCACCTCTGGGCCCGTCTGGTGGTTGGTTGCCCTCTCCTCTCTCTTGCTCTTCCTCCTGCAATCAGGTTTTGCTTTGTTTTTTATCCTTTATTATGCTTCCTGGCGCTAAACATTTCCATTATATTATATTATATTATATTATATTATATTATATTATAATATTTCTTTTATTTCTATTTATTTCTATTACATTTCTTTGGTTACCTGGTTCAGGATTTTCTTGCTTACGCTTCCTCTTCATTTGAAAATGGAACATTTTCATCTGACCGGTGCCTCGTTAAGGCATCAATGCACATGTCTATGACTATCTCTCAGGCAACGTAAATATGTCGGTAACCGTTTTCACTCCCTATAGAGGGAGATACGTTAGCATGCTCCATTTTCTCCTTCCCTGCTTCCAGCCCTCACCTTTTGCTGGAGTGTTGTGGGGGTTTCGAGCTCTGTTTCGTGAATGTATTGCGTGCATGGTGGATTCTTTGCGATGACTACCTTGGCATCGTACCCTATTCTGTACACAGACTAAGTATCTAAACATTAACGTCTGACTTCCTGGTACGGACATCTACTGTCATGCCTCTTGTTACGTATCTTCTCTGACCTGTGATCTTAATTTTCATCCACTTCCCATCGACCTGACTTTTTTATTTGAGCAATATTTTCCAGGATACTTCCTGAGTCCTGGTGCTCACAAACATAGCTCTTTGGTGCTTGCCTGTGAACATGGGCTTGAGAGAAGAGAGAACTCGCAGGCCATGCACGCACTTCCCACTTCCTACGAGTCCCGGCTGCTGCCCGGTCCAACGGCTGTTTTGGGGTCCTGAACGCAGACTGTGGTGTTAGCACTTCCCCCTCCATCATTAGCCACCCGGGTTTCTCCAGCAGCCTGGATGCCCGTGAGACTCCTTCCTAATTCCTGAAACGTGATGTCCTTGAAGTTACCTCTCTGGGCCTTGACCAGCCCTGGCGTCTGTAGGAGGCTCGTGGCCATCCACTTGCCTTTCTGTGCCGCTGGAGTCTCCTCGAGTGGTGGGTCCCGTCTGCATGTGTCTCTCTGACCTTTCCCTCTTCATGCTCATGATCCAAAGGTTCTTTGCCCCATGCTCTCTTTCCGTTCTCCTGTCCACCTCTTGGCAAGTAGGGAGAGGAGCAACCTAGGCTTCTGAACGTATGTTCTCTGCCCCCTTTCCTGAGTCATTCTGTCCTGCTCAGGGTTTGTGAGCACAGGCGGGGGCTGGGGTGAGGGTGATGGCTGTTCACTGGTCACAGTCAGCCTCTCCACCAACCAGAATCAGAGCTCCCTTTTCTAACCCTGGCTCCCACCCCTTCTTCCACTGCTGTGATCTGTATCCTATACAGCCCTCAAGCCCATTAGAAACATCTCTGCAGCTCAGAACCTCAATGGTGGACGAGGTTGACCTTATTTTTTTCAGGGGTTCCAGCCCCATGAGTTAGAGGTTGTGGTAGGAGTCCTGTGTCGTGCCCTGTGAAGGTCTGCCGAGCCGTCCTCACGTTCCAGCTCACAGGTGGCCTCAGGGGATGACCTCAAGGGATGAGAGTCCGAGGGGGAATGGAAGGAGGTAAGAAAGTTGAAAGACAGGCGCCTCGAAGAATGTGTTTCTCATGAAGTGACTTTTGCCTAAGTCAGCAGTCAGGACATCCCAGTTGACATACTTAACAAGAAAGTTATGGGGGCGACCGGGCGGCTCAGTCGGTTAAGCAACCAACTCTTGGTTTTGGCTCAGGTCATGATCTCACGGTTCGTGAGATTGAGCCCCAAGTTGGGCTCTGTGCTGACAGCACGGAGCCTGCTTGGGATTCTCTCTGTCCCTCTCTCTCTCTGCCCCCCCCCCCCATGCTTCCGCTCTCTCTCTCTTTCAAAATAAAAAAATAAACATTAAAAAATTATGAAGCCTCATGATGGTGAAATACCTCGCATTGGACTAATTTTCCTTAAGAAAACAACCCTACACTTTGAACAAATATGCACAAAATAAAACACTATATTTTAAGTACTGGAGCACAACCTAAAATAGAAACCATAGAAGACGGAAGGTGTGAAGGCGCCCTCCAGTCTGGGTAGTGCAGGCTGAAGGAACTCAAGCAAAAGTACCATCTACTTGGCGTCAAATGCTATCAGGTGGTATTTGGAAATTGAGAAGGGAAATGCGAGAAAACCGGGAGCCACAGAGGGAGAGGCTGGGTCTGTGGACACACCCTCCTCCATCCGGGTGACAAGCTTAGGGGTTTGCTGTGAAATCATAGCTCGTAGACGTGAGTAGAGATTTCAACGGCTGCTCACCCACCATAAGAACCAGAATTTGGAGCTTAACTCCTGTTGAGTTACAGGAGGTTATTGCTTCTTGGCCTTTGGCTAAGATCCAGTGAAGTTACCGGGGGTTAGTAAAAACCTTGGGTTTTCCATGGAAATTCCGGAAGGATCACAACGGAACAGCAAAGATTATGTCCTGGGACTAAAGATTTTCCCTAAAACTAAAGGAAAAGTCAAAATAGATTCACCCCAAAAGTGTTTAAATGAAGTCTCCACAAGTTCAAGGTGATTACCTAGTAAGGTAACTGCTTATTAGAATGAAAATTAATACTTTTCATACAAAGATAATAGAACCCAGAGTTTGAAAAATGTATCATCAGTAATATTCTCTAAATTAAAATTCCTAGATATGTAAAGAAGTAAGAAAATGAAAGCCATAGACAAAAGAAAAGGCAATCAATATAAAAGTACCTTGATTTGTCCAAAGTGTCGGAATTAGCAAAGTACTGCTGTTGTTCAAGGAACTATGGGAAAACTGGTCATAATGAGTGAAGAGGTGGAAGAAGTCCCAGCAGAGAAAGTGAAAATATAAAAAGAACCAAATATATATTTTAATACCAAAGTATAAAATATCTAAAATTAAAAATGCACCAGATGGGCCAACAAAGACTAGAGATGACTGAAGAAAACGTAAGTAAACTTGGAGAGAGATTTTTAAAAAATGATCAAATATCAAAAACAAGAGAGAGGAATATTTTTTAAAAGATAGTGCCTCAGTGACCTGTGGGGTGTTATAGAGCAGCCTCATGTGGTCGTAACTGAAGTCACAGAGAGAAAGAAAATACAGAGTGGGAAAAGACAGAAATTCCCCTAAACTTGGTAAAAAGCACAGATTTATAGATTCAAGATCAATACGCCCTGTGGCGCCTGAGTGGCTCAGTCGGTTGAGTGTCTGACTTTGGCTCAGGTCATGATCTCGTGGCTTGTGAGTTTGAGCCCTGTGTCGGGCTCTGTGGTGACAGCTCAGATTCTGGAGCCTGCTTTATATTCTGTGTCTCCCTGTCTCTCTGTCCCTCCCCCACTTGCGTTCTCTTCCTCTCTCTCTCTCTCTCCCTCTCTCTCTCTCAAATATAATTAAACACTAAAAGCAAATTAAAAAAAATATATCAATAAGCCCAAAATTGGACAAAGGTAAAGGTCAAATTGCCCCTAAGTACATCATCGTCAAAGTAAAAGGGAAGAGAAAATCTTGAATGCAGCCGGAGAAAGAGTCCTGATAGCCAGGGAGAAATGATATGAGTAACAGCCGACTTCTTGTTGGAAATGATGGCGGCCAGAAGACAATGGACCGTATACTTTAAACTATCAACCCTAAATTCTCTATCCATCAAATCGGGTGGCATAAACAATTCCTTCAAAATCTAACTTAGAGACAGTGACACTAGAAGACAAAACATTCAGGGAGCCCTATACATACTAAATAAATTGAATTTGTTATCAAAAACCTTCCCACAAAGAAAATCCCAGGTCCAGATGGTTTCATGGTTAAATTTTACCACATAATGAAAAAAAATAACACCAACCTTACACAAACTCAGAGAATCATGGAGGAAGGAGACCTTTAAATTTATTTTATGAGGCCAGGATGATCCTAATACCAAACCTGACAAACACATCACAAGAAACGACAACTACAGACCAAAATCGCCATGAATGCAGAAATACCTCTTTTTTTAAATTATAAAATCAAATCTAGGCGTATACATAAAGGATGACATATCAGGACCCGGTCAGGTTTATCACAGGAATGCATGATTAGTTTTTCAGAAACTAATCAATACAATTCAGCACCTTAAGAGAAAAAAAGGAAAAAAAATGTGTTCACCTTACTCAATACAGATGAAGCATTTAGCAACACTCAGCATCCATTTATGATAACAATTCCCACAGGCTAACGTCGGAAGGAAGCTTCCTTGAGCTGATAAGGAACATCTCTGGAAACTCACAGCTTCATATGAACACCAGAACATTGAGTGGCTTGCCCCTAGTCTCAGGAGTCATGCAAGGACTCACATCCCCACCACTTCTGCAAACACTGCACTGTCGTCCCGGCCAGGGACCTAGGACAAAGTCCGGAAAGAGAGAAGTAAAACTGTCTCTATTCACACCCATGATCACTGCTCGCATGGGAAAATACTCTAGATAAGGGAGTTTAGGAAACACACAGGATACAAAGTCAGCCTAAACAATCAACAGTATTTCTAAATACAGCAGCGGAGAGTTGGAAAAATAAAACCTAACACTTTCACGAAAACAGTGTAAAAAATACAAATACTTAGGAATAAATTAAACCAGGCCCATTAAAATCTTTCTGAGCACTGGGTGTTGTATGGAAACCAATTTGACAATACATTTCATATTCAAAAAAATCTTTCTGCTAAAAGCCTAAAATATTGCTAAGAAATTGAAAGAGATGTGGATGGGGGCAGATATACCCTGTTCCTGGATTGTAAGTCATTATTGTTAAAGTGTTAATTCTCTGCAAATGGATTCCTTCCCAGTCAGAATCGTGAGTCATGTGGTAGAAACTCACTCTTAATTCTGAAATGTATGTGAAAACGTAGAGCATCCCAAAGACACAAGCGATCCCGAGGCACAGCAAAGCTGGAAGGTTCACGCTACCCAATTTCTAGACGAACTGCAGAGGCAGCGATTGGGACTGTGGGAAGTTGGCGTAAATAGAGACACTCACATTACCGCATGAGTACGTGGTGTAGAGACACGTGAATGGAGCGGAACAGAAGTCCAGCTGTACGTGGTTCATTGGTGTTTTTAAATTGTGAAATCCACTTAACACAAAAGTGATTGTTTTCCAAGTGTAGTTAGTACATCCATGATGCGGTGAGCCGTGGTTCATTGATTTCTTTTTTTTAATTTCTTTTTTTTTTAACATTTATTTATTTTTGAGACAGAGAGAGACAGAGCATGAACGGGGGAGGGGCAGAGAGAGAGGGAGACACAGAATCGGAAACAGGCTCCAGGCTCCGAGCCATCAGCCCAGAGCCTGACGCAAGGCTCGAACTCACGGACCGCGAGATCGTGACCTGAGCCGAAGTCGGACGCTTGACCGACTGAGCCACCCAGGTGCCCCTCATTGATTTCTTACCAGGATGATGAGGCGATTCAATCCGAAAAGGAAAAGGTTTTGGAACAAGAGATAAACAGGTGGAGGGGAAAAAAGTGAACTTCAGCTCTTAACTCACACCACACACAAAAAATTAGAGGTGGATGATAGACAAAACAGTAAAAGCTTAAGCCATAAAACCTGTGAAAGAAAGTAGAAGATGGCTTTCTTAGGAAGGGCACAGAAAGCACTACCCATCAGAGGGAAAACGGGTAAATGCGGTTTCGTGAAGATTGCAAACATCTGTTCATGCAAAGATACTGCTGAGAAAATACAGTGCAAACCGCAGACGGGAGGGAAGATTGAGCGCATATCCTTAACACAGAAGCTTTATCCTAAGTTTGTAAAGGCCCTATTAATCAACGACAAAAACAAACACCGTTCGAAATCGTCAGACGTCAGTAGTCACCTGGGACATGCAGTGAAAACCACGACGAGACAGCATTTCTCTCCCGCTAGGTGCCTGGAATTAAACATCACTGCCCACACCTGCTTGGATGCCACGCACGCGGAGCTCCCAAACACGGCGGCGGGAGAGTGAACTTGCACAGCCACTCTGGAAAACCGTTCGAGCATTTCCCGTAAAGCTCAATATACGTCTACCCGATGACACAGAAATTCCCTTTCTCGATGTTTACCCGAGAGAAATGGAAATACGTATCTGGAAAAAGGCTTGTAAAAGCACGTTCACAGCAGCTCCGTCGATAATGGATAAAAACTGAAAAGCAGCTCAAGTATTTTTCAAGAGGAAACAGGATAAACGAATCAGTGCTCTATGCACACCACGGAATATGACTCGGCGGGGAAAGGCGGCGTGGGGCAGGCATCACGGGAGAGCCTCAAAAATGTAAGTGAAAGACGCCAGACCCAAAATAATACCTCCGTGTAATTCTGTCTATATGAAGTCCAAGAACCGGCAACGTGAATGAAAGGTGATGGAAATCAAAGCAGAGGTTGCCTGCAGGGTGGGGCCTGACTGGTAGGGGACTCGAAGGAACTTTCTGGAGCCGTGAAAATGTTCCATGTCTGGGCTGTGGTGGTGGTGGGGGGGGGGTACCTGAGGAATAGGACTCGGCAAAGTCATGCCTGAGCACGTGCGCGTGCTGCCCTACGTAGAAGTCACTTCCAGAAACGTGGCAGAGTCACCTGTATATACAGCGTCCTGTAACTTGACCTGTCCCGGTGATATCTTGAGAGTGCTGGTCACGCCAGACCACAGCACCGGCCTCGGTGGCTCCTTCCCGCTCCGGTGTCCGGATTTGCCGTGGTGTAAGTCACCAGGCCCAAGAACGTCTTGGTGAGCAGAGTGGGCACGGCCCCTCCTGGGAGGTGCCTCACCCGCCTTTCACGTTCACCTTCGTGGTGGTGAAAGGTAATGCAGACCACCTGGCTGTCTTTGCGGAACGCCCCCGTCCGCCCGTGGCCCCGACTGATTGGGTGGAAGCTGAGGACCACGGGGGGCCATACCTCGCCGTGGACCAAACGAGGAGGGGTCTGGAGACGAGCCCCATGTCAGGCTTTGATATCATGAGCAGAGGGCAGCCCTACCTCAGAGCCCCTCGCCCGGACACGCTGCCCAGGCGAGGCCGGTGTCATCTCCCATGGGACCCATGACCGCAGCATGGGCCTCGGCGGGGTGAGCTCAGCCGCACCGTGTGGCCTCGGGCCCCGGGACCAGCCTGGGGACACTCCGGGCAGGGAGGTGGCAGCCGAGAGCCTGCAGAGCAGTAATCCGAGACCTCAGTCGGCATCACCAAGGTCCTCTGGGGTCACAGGGCTGCAGCGTGGTGTCCCCAGCCCCCCCTGGCCTGGCGGGAGCCTGCCCACTCCCAGATGGCCGTGGGGGAGAGGTGACAGTGCCTTCCAGGAAGGGCGGCCAGGCTGTCTTCTCCTAGACTCTGATGTTTGCGGCGGGCCGACCCGTGGTCGCGGAGGGTGGCTGCGTTACAGGAGAGGACACTGCTGGCCCAGGAGCACCATCAAATCCGCCCTGCATCCCACTCGGCCTGGACTCCTCCAAGTTCTCCCTTCTGTGCCCAGATTATCTGGCAGATTCACTTGCACCCCGGCCCGAGCAGGGGTGAGGAGAGGTATGCTTCTCCCCAGGACGAGGCAGGGAGCGCGGACGGGGCTCCGTCTCGTGTGCAGTGAAATCCTGATTCCAGGCCCCCTGACACCGGGTGCGGGTGGGGGTCTTGGGGGTTTCCCAGTTTTCCTGGGATGCTGGAACGCTGACCCTGCCCGGAGAGGTCAGCCCTGCCTGGGGCTGGAGAGGCCCCCCCAGAACCGTGGGCGATGCTGCCTGCAGAAGTGAGGACCCCACGTGGGCTTGTGGGCAACATCTCAGGGGACATCAGGTCCTCGGTCAGGAGGCCGGCTGGCAGGGGCGCTGGGGGCTTTCTGGGAGGCTGACTCACGCAGACAGGGGACGGCCAGAGAGCCTTTAGGGGCCTCGTTGGGGCCCCTCCTCCAGCCACCCTTGTCTCAAGTTAGGGCTGTGGGGGCGGGGGGGCCCGCAGAGCCCAGGGGCACAAAGCCGCCTCTGTGGCATCGCCCGTGGGCAGCAGAGATAAGTCACAGCGGCTGTTTCTGTTGTGTTGTCAGACAGCAAAAATAGACCGTGTCTCGTTTCCCAGAAGGGCCCTGGTGTGGGTCTGGGCCAGGCTGCTGTCTGCCCTTGGCCTTGAGAGGCATGGAGCCGGCTGTGTGGTCGGGAGCATGAGTGGGGCCCTCCCTCCTGCCTCCACCGGCTCACACACCGTCTCATGGAGGAGGCCGGGCCCGTCTGTCCCCCACCCGGGGTCTCAGGCAGTCAGGGCTAGGGGACCCCTGTAATCCGCACCCAGTCTCTTGACAGGGCTCCCTGTGAGTACTGAGCTGCAGGGCCCCGGGCCCCAGAGCAGGGTGACCAGTGCTGCTGATCCCGGGGAAGCAGGCCGAGGGCTTTCCCGACCAACGCTGGCCAGCACTCGGGTCAGGCGCCCACGGCAACCCAGGGCACAAGCTGGGGATGGCAGGGAGCGCTTGGTACGGGATCCGGGCAGGTGTCCAGTCACAGGAGCACCCTAAAACGGCCTCTGCCCGGGCCCTGTCTGCGTCAATTCTCACCTGAATGTCACAGTCGGCCGTCTGCCTGCCGCTGGCCTTCCCACCCTCTCCACGCTGCTCCACACAAGTGCTGCAGGCTCGTGCTGGCCCCCGACTACCCCCCCAGAGCCTCCCCCAAGCTCAAGGTGCAGGACCCTGCTCACCCACCAGCTGCTGCCCGAGGCCGGACCCAGGCTTGGCCCGGAGAGTGCAGGGCGCGGGCGCGGAGGTGAGACTGGACAGGCCCGCGTCTCAGACACCCAAGCTCCTCTTCCTTTGCTCTGGGAGGTTCTCCTGGGCCGTGGGCACAGCTGGGGTACTTGGGGCCGGAGCTGGGAGGTGCCTCCTGAAGAGGCCGTCTGCTGCTGGCTGGGGGGCGGGGGGTGGCCCCCGGAGCCCAGAGCACCTAGCAGAGTGCCCTCCCTCCAGACCGAGGGCCATCACTGGACCGTCAAGGGGCGCCCCAAGGGGTTCTGGAACACTCCCTCCCGAAGTAAAGGAGGAGGCGGGTGGACCGCAGGGCCCAGAATCGGGTGCTCACTGTCCATCTTGGGGGCACTGGGGCCAGCGAGACCAGATGGCAGGGGAGCACGTAATGTCCCGCTGCCTCAGGGAGGGGGCTCCTCTAGGGTGGGAGCTCTCTTCCAGAGGGCCTGATACGCACTATTTCACCGAGCGCTGATGGCATCCCTACTGTGTGCTCAGACTTGCCGAGGGACAGGGGCAGACGCCTCGCTCGCCCCCAGCGCTGGAATGTCAGGTGCCCACAGCGGGGGCGGCAAGGCTTCCCCTCGGGCAGCGGTGTGTGGGGGGGTCCAGGAGGACGAGATCGGGCACATCCAGAGGCCTTGAGAGGTTAGCTGGGGGTTCGTGGGCTGAGCCAACACCAGCAGGCACGCTGCTTTGAAGAGCCGGGACTCACACGGCAGTGGCTGCAAGTATTCAAAGAGATGGGTAAGCGGTGTGTGTGTGTGTGTGTTTGCGTGTGTGTGTGTGCGTGTGCGTGTGGGCGGGTGTGGGGGGTGTGGGTGCGTGTGTGTGCAGGGGACTAAGCAGGCACGAGCAGTCCTGGTTCCAGAGTGCAAAAGGAGCCCTTGCTGTGCTGTGGAGTAATCCTGAATGGCATCCTGGAAGAGGCAGGCTCGGGGAGGAGGGAAGCAGTCTAGGCGGGGATCTGACCACGGGTGGAGGTGCACACGGCATGCAGCTCAGCCAGACCCGAGACTCAGGACCCTAGCAGAGTCTAGGGCTTGGGGCGCTGGGGCGGGCCCTCCCCAGCAGGCCAAGCCAAGGTGGGCTCCCTGCCCAGGGGGGAACCGAGGCACCAGCCGGACGGACCGAGCCCTGTGGCAGGGGGTGGGCCGGGGGCTCGGTCACCCCCAGGACTCCAGAACGTAAGCAAAGCAGGGTATGCTCCAGGTCTCAACCCCACTCCGGGCCCAGCGGGGAGCTGCTGATGTGCTGTCCCCGAACGCCACAGGCTGAGCCTGCAGGGACAGCCAACCGGCTGGTGGTCAGCCTCCGGGAGCAGGTCTGGTGGGAAGAGAGGAGCTCCCTCCTCGCCTCCCCGGGGCCTCCTCTGAAGAGGCTCAGCAGGGCTTTGAAGGGGATCTCAGTGCACCTAGCCCTTTGACCCGCGAGTTCTGAGCAGGACGTGCCCAGGCCCGGGCAGAACCCCAGCCTAATTGGCCGGGGTGACCAGCACTGGGGGTGGGAGGACGCTGTCCTCCCCCTGGCACTGAGTTCCACGTAGGCATCGTGGACGGGATGAAGGGGTGGGGGGGTGTCAGGTACTCCTTGGCCAAGAGCGGTCCTGGGAGGCCAGCTGGACCAGATCGGGGGACCCTAGCGGGACTCTCAGGTGGAGCACAAGGACAGAGACGAGCTCCCTCTTGGGGGTCAGCAGCCAGTCCTCGGGCAGAGCTGTCCTGGCCCCTCCCCAGGCCGCCTGCAACAGCCTTCTGTGGATTCGTTGAGCCTCGTGGTCGTAGGGCTGCTCCCCTGAGGCAGAGGCCAGAATTCTCCCGGCTGAGGGTTAGGCCCCTGCGGGGCAGCCGGTAGGGCCGTGGCTGGGCCAGGGTGTGGGGTCACACCCGGCAGGATCCCGGAGGGGGAGGGGGGACTCCAGGCCCCGGCGGGGAGCCGAGGTGGACACCGTGACCCCAGACAGTCCTGCCGACAGGTTCGCTGGGCAGGGCTTTGGGGCTCACAGGGCAGGCAGGGGTCCAGGTGCGCGGGGGGAACCCACAGAGGCGGGGCTCCACCCACAGGCACAGGGCACCGTCACAGCCCACAGCCCCACCCTGGACCCAAGCCCCTGGAGGGAGTCCACACGGTGGTGGGCGGGGCGGGGGGGGGTGCTGGCAGAGCCGTGGGTCCCACCCTGGAGCGCTGCTCCTCTGCCAGGGGGTCAGACCCCACTTGGGACTGTGGGTCCTGGGTTTCTCCACCGCCCCTCCCCCACCCCAGTCTGTTTATGTCCCACTTACCTCCTGTAGCACATTTTGGAGGTGGATGTAAAGAAAATTCTGATCTCTTAAAATAGATTTCACAGAGGAGGTGGAGGAGGGGAGAGGAAGAGCTGAGTTCATCGAGCGTTTGCTTTTAAAATAGGCCGGCCAAGCTTCTGGTATTTAGGGGTGGCCAGCCTGTCACCATATCTTCCGCTCAGCACCCGGCCATGTCTCCCAAGCCCACACACTATCTCTATGCTTTCTGGCCATTTGCTGGGGTAATACCTGTGGTTGGGAGGTGGTGAGCTGGCGGGGGAGTCGGGAGGTGGTGAGCTGGGGGGAGTCAGGAGGTGGTGAGCTGGGGGGGAGTCAGGAGGTGGTGAGCTGGGGGGGAGTTGGAGGTAGTGAACTGGGGGGGAGTCAGGAGGTGGTTAGCTGGGGGGGAGTCGGGAGGTGGTGAGCTGGGGGGGGAGTCGGGAGGTGGTGAGCTGGGGGGGAGTCAGGAGGTGGTGAGCTGTGGGGGAGTCAGGAGGTGGTGAGCTGGGGGGAAGTTGGAGGTGGTGAAATGGGGTTGAGAGTCGGGAGGTGGTTAGCTGGGGGGGGAGTCGGGAGGTGGTGAGCTGGGGGGGAGTCGGGAGGTGGTGAGCTGGGGGGGGAGTCGGGAGGTGGTTAATTGGGGGTGAGAGTCGGGAGGTGGTTAGCTGGGCTGGGGAGTCGGGAGGTGGTGAGCTGGGGGGGAGTCGGGAGGTGGTGAATTGGGGGTGAGAGTCGGGAGGTGGTGAGCTGGGGGGGGAGTCGGGAGGTGGTGAGCTGGGGGGGAGTCAGGAGGTGGTGAGCTGGGGGGGGAGTCAGGAAGTGGTGAGCTGGGGGGGAGTTGGAGGTGGTGAGCTGGGGGGGAGTCGGGAGGTGGTGAGCTGGGGGGGAGTCGGGAGGTGGTGAGCTGGGGGGGGAGTCGGGAGGTGGTGAACTGGGGGGGGAGTCGGGAGGTGGTGAGCTGGGGGGGGAGTCGGGAGGTGGTGAGCTGGGGGGGAGTCAGGAGGTGGTGAGCTGGGGGGGAGTCGGGAGGTGGTGAGCTGGGGGGGAGTCGGGAGATGGTGAGCTGGGGGGGGAGTCGGGAGGTGGTGAACTGGGGGGGAGTCGGGAGGTGGTGAGCTGGGGGGGGAGTCGGGAGGTGGTGAGCTGGGAGGGAGTCAGGAGGTGGTGAGCTGGGGGGGAGTCGGGAGGTGGTGAATTGGGGGGGGAGTCGGGAGGTGGTGAGCTGGGGGGGAGTCGGGAGGTGGTGAATTGGGGGTGAGAGTCGGGAGGTGGTTAGCTTGGGGGGGCGAGTCGGGAGGTGGTGAGCTGGGGGGGAGTTGGGAGGTGGTGAGCTGGGGGGGAGTCAGGAAGTGGTGAGCTGGGGGGGAGTTGGAGGTGGTGAACTGGGGGGGAGTCAGGAGGTGGTGAGCTGGGGGGGGAGTCAGGAGGTGGTGAGCTGGGGGGGAGTCGGGAGGTGGTGAGCTGGGGGGGGAGTCGGGAGGTGGTGAATTGGGGGTGAGAGTCGGGAGGTGGTTAGCTGGGCTGGGGAGTCGGGAGGTGGTGAGCTGGGGGGGAGTCAGGAGGTGGTGAATTGGGGGTGAGAGTCGGGAGGTGGTGAGCTGGGGGGGAGTCGGGAGGTGGTGAGCTGGGGGGGAGTCAGGAGGTGGTGAGCTGGGGGGGAGTCAGGAAGTGGTGAGCTGGGGGGGAGTTGGAGGTGGTGAGCTGGGGGGGAGTCGGGAGGTGGTGAATTGGGGGGGGAGTCGGGAGGTGGTGAGCTGGGGGGGAGTCGGGAGGTGGTGAATTGGGGGTGAGAGTCGGGAGGTGGTTAGCTTGGGGGGGGGAGTCGGGAGGTGGTGAGCTGGGGGGGAGTTGGGAGGTGGTGAGCTGGGGGGGAGTCAGGAAGTGGTGAGCTGGGGGGGAGTTGGAGGTGGTGAACTGGGGGGGAGTCAGGAGGTGGTGAGCTGGGGGGGGAGTCAGGAGGTGGTGAGCTGGGGGGGAGTCGGGAGGTGGTGAATTGGGGGTGAGAGTCGGGAGGTGGTTAGCTGGGGGGGGAGTCGGGAGGTGGTGAGCTGGGGGGGAGTCGGGAGGTGGTGAGCTGGGGGGGAGTCGGGAGGTGGTGAGCTGGGGGGGAGTCGGGAGGTGGTGAGCTGGGGGGGGAGTCGGGAGGTGGTGAGCTGGGGGGGAGTCGGGAGGTGATGAGCTGGGGGGGGAGTGGCAGTGGAGCTCAGCCTTCATCGCATGTGCACTTGTAGGTGAGCAGGAAATGCAGGGCTGGGGGGCCCTGCAGGTGCTGATGCTGCTGGAGACGATGGGGGAGGGGCCGACCAGCCTCTGGGGGGGCCTCTGTGCTTTCAGCAGACCCGCCACGGTCGGTGTGGGCCACGCTGCCTCTCCCGCACATCAGGCATTCCCACGGGCTCCACAGAGCCCCCCGGGCGAAGCATCCGATGACAGCTGTGAGCCGTTCGCAGGCCCAGGACGTACACACCCCGAAACACAAGGGTGCTGCTTCCTGAATTCAGCCGGGCCCGGGCTCGGGGGGGCTCTCATTGGAGAGTCACGTTTCAGCTGGTGGTTTTCCTGCCTGGGGACACCCCACCTGGCGTGGTCTCCCAGCCACGACGGGCTCCCTGGAGCCCCAGGACCCTCGCTGTGGACATTACGGGGCACAGTGCGGCCCTCCAGAGGACCGGCCCCTGGTAGAGGGAGCTTCCGGTGGCCTGGGGGAACAGGTCCTTCCGAAGGGTGGCCTGTCACTAGGAGGTCAGCCTGCCAGCTGCCCCTCTCCAGTCCAGTCTCTGAGAGAAGGCGTTGTTTAGAGGTCAGGCATCTTTTGTGTGTCAGTGACAGACATTTTTCTCAAAACTTGCTCAAAGAAATAGGATGACTGATGGGACTACAGAATTGGAAAATGTAAGGGGCTTCAGGCATAGCTGGATCCAGGAGATTAGACAAGGTTATTAGAGCCACCTTCCTCTCCCTTTCTCTCTCCTGGGCTTTCCCTGTGTAGCTTTATTCCCAGGTAGACTGTCTCTCCAGGTCTATCCAGACACAGAGCAACACTCCAATTTCACTACACTCATAAATCTCCCACAGGACTGATTGGCGGCCGGGATCGTATGCCCATCCCTGGGCTGGGGCTCAGGGGCTGGGCAGTGGTGATTGGGTGGCTCGGGTCATGTGCCTGCTGCCACATTTATAGTCCCTCCAGCATCACTGGACTGGGGGGAGGGTCATTTTTAGAGAAATTCAGGGAGTGAAGGGTGGGCGTGTCCACTCCGTGTGGCCTGTCCAGTGGTGGCCAGTGAGCGCTCCCATGGAGAAGCGTCTATATGGGTAAAGGCCCTAGAAGAAACCTTGGGCTCCATCCACCCGCCGGCCTCTCCTTTTGGAGCAAGAGGCTGTGGCCGCCAGGACCTGGGTCTCAGGAAGCCCCAGCAAACTTCAAAGGGGACAGGGTTTGATCGCAGAAGGGGACTCGCCAAGAGTCGTGATCAAAAGGAACGCGTAGGATTCCAGGTACGTGCAGACGCTGTGTCGGGGGCAGAAATCAAGGTTCTTCCGCCACTGACTGCGAGGGTCACCCTCCGAAGAGACTTACATGTCCTCGAAAGCACTTTGCTTTTTATCATGTTAGAAATACAGCGGCGAAGACGGCTTCTGTCTCTCTGGTCTGGAGGTCGTAGGGAGGAGAAAGCGGGACGCTGTCATGGAAACTGGCTGAGGTTTGGCGACACGAGAACGGGGTCGGGACAGCACCGATCCAGGACCGCGGGGTGCTGCGTCCCAGCCCAGCTACGTCGACGCGTGTCTTTGGGCAAGCGGCCACCCCTCTCTGGGCCCCCGGTTGAGATTTTGTAACAATAGCCGCCACTACCCCCTCTTATCGCACAGTGAGTGACGTCCCTGCGGGTCCTTCCAGCCCAGGATTTAAGGTTCTAAGCTGCGTGCCCGAGAGGCCCGGGGGAAACTTTAGCATCAGACAGAATACCTGTTTTATAATCGTTTCTAAAACCCGGACTTCCAAAGTCCAGAGTTCAGTCTGGGAGCGGAGAAAAGGAAGCGTTTCTTATAAATGGGTCCCAAGGAGCGTGTTTCCCAGAGAGGACGGTGAGGCCCAGACGCCTGTCCTGAGTGCCCGCAGCCAGCGGTCAGCAGGTAGGAGGTCAGTAGAGGCAGCGAACACAGGGGGTTCCTTTAAGGAGCGCGGCCCTCGAGGACTGGTGGAGGGCGGGGGGCTGCAGACAGCTGGGGGGAGGCAGCCTCGAGGGACGGTGCCGGGAAAGGGGACCCTGGGGCTGGGGCACCCTCATGACTCGGGCTCTCTCTCAAGGACCGAAGCATGCTCACTTCTGGGAGCTCCTGCGACACGCCTTGGATTCCAATGCCTCCTCAAAGTCAGACTTGGCCTTCTCAAGGTCGTGAGACGAGTGAACAGTGAGATTCTGGCCCAAGAATCTCCCACCCGGTGCGTTAGAAAGCGTGCCCTCCTCCAAACACAGGGACGAAGGCTCCCAAGGAAGTGCCCGAGGTGGGGACGTTCTGCATCGCACCACCCAGATGGGGGACAATGGTGCACCTGCCTGCTGCTGCAGAGTTCGCAGCGAAGACGTCTGGCTGCAAGGCTCTGAGTTCAGGAGAATCGTTCTTAGAGCGAGAAGACATGAGGTGGGAAGAAAAGAAGAGATTCCATTTCCTTTGCCTTTTGGGGGTTAAGCTCGGCAACCACCGCGAGACAGTAAGAAAGGCTGACCTCGTCGGCAGCAGCCTGCGTGGGGCAGAGAGTTAGGTGGATGCAATTCTCGGGGTGATCAGAAACAGGTCTCGTCCCGCTCTCCTTTCATCAGGGACAGAGAAAACACCGAGGCCTCTGAATTAACATCAATTCCTGTTAAGCCTTTGGCCAATTTGGTTTGTGATCTCTTTCAGCCTGGACAAAGGTGCAGTAGAGAAAGGGCATTTTGCTCTGAGACCTGGAAGGACCCTTGGAAGGGACCTTGCCCTGCCTCCCTCCAGCAGCGGTGAGGGCGAAGCCTGTGCCTTGCCCGGTGACGGACGATCCCTCTGCCCGGGGCGGTTTCTGGAGACAAGCCCCTGGTTACACTCGGTAACATCTGCTCCCATCCGGCTGGTCTTAGCTCTGTCCTAATCCTGCCTCCTGGGACCCAGACCCCAGTGAGCTAGGGGCCTCCTGCTGCCCCCCTGCCCCCCCCCCCCCCCAATGGCACGTCCCTGTCACGATCCCTGCTGCCTGTGCGTGTGGCTTTATTTGATATTTGCAGAAGTAACTGAGGATCTCAGGGTGTGATCATCCTGGGGTGGGGGTGGGGGCTCTAAATCCAGTGACAGGGGTCCTTATAAGAGAAGCAGAGGGAGATCCGAGACGCAGGCCCATGATGGAGGCAGAGGCCGGAGAGGGGCTGTCACAAGCCAGGGGAACAGGGGCCAGCAGAAGCCAGAAGCAGCAGGAACGATCCTCCCCTGGACCCCTGCTGGCACGTTGGTTCTGGCTTCTGGCCTCCACATCTATCGTTTCGTCCGAGTTGGCGGTCATTTGTCACAGCAGCCCCAGGACGCGCATAGAGGCCATGTGGCTTTTCCGCTCTTGGGTCTCCAGGGGCTCATAGCTACCGTGGAGATGGCCATGTCATAGGGCTTTGAGGGCTCCAGACAGGCATTTCCAATAATAGAAACTTCCGGCGTCATTGACGACAGAGGTGGGGTCAGACCTGGGCCTTAGGCTTGACAGGGCCGCACTCTAGACGCCCCCCGATCCTGCAGCTGGGACTGCGGGTGGGCCCCTGGGCCCCTTGGCAGGGGTCCCTCTGGGATTTGAGCCGCGGGCGGCAGATTCCCTCCGACCTGGAGCCGGTCGCCGAGCCCCAGATGCAGACTGCATTCCACCTGGGCCCGGAGCTCGGGGGCGGTGGGCTCCAATGGGGTCTCCGGGTACGAGGGCGCTTGGTTGGACAGAGACCGCCCTCTGCGCGTGCGTCATCAGACACGGTGAGGTTCAGGAGCAGAAGCCGAGTGCCTGGCGCTGCACGGGCCGGCCACCGCTCCGGCCCTGGGCCCAGCCGCGTCCTCAGCCCCACGGTTAGGGCCAAGGGTCCGCTGGGTGCAGGGACTAGCAGAGGCCCCGGAGCACGCCCCAAAGGCCCACGCGTGGGACAAGGTGACCCGGGTCCCTGCCAGGAGACGCGTGCAGTTCGTGGCCAGAGGCTCGGTCCCAGGAGCAGCGGTGACAGTGCCCTTCGCGCCCTTTGTGTCTTCGGGCTCCCCCAGGGTATGGAGGGGGGCTCCTCACAATCTGGTGCCTCTGGTGCCCTCTGTCCACTCCCGGTTCAGCCAGCGCCTCCTGGGGGCCTTCCTGGTGCTCAGAACACTCTGCAGGCACCACACACAAAGCCACCTCCTACCATGAGGACAGGCCTGTGACAGGGAGGTCCCCGTGGCTTGGAGGCCAGAAGCCTCTGCCCAAGGCACGTTCCCAGGAGGGCCCCAGAGCTGACGGAGTCCAGGGCTCAGCCCAGGCACACCCACCATCCACAGCCTGAGCTGCCCCGGCTCTCCTGAGCCCCGTGGGCCGGCGGGAGCGCCTCCAGCCGCCAGAGAGCGCCGAGCGCCGCCCAAGTCCCGCCGGCAGGAAACCTCCCCATCCCCCCGCTGCCACCCTTTCGCGGTAGGGGACCACTCAGCCCTGTGGACTCCCCTTGCCCCTCTCAGTGGTGTCCGTCCAGAGCAGCGAGGTCTGAATGTCACTCATTTCTGCAGGTCCCACCCTGGGAGCTCGGGGCCGTCACAGGCATGCTCCGTGCAGGGGTGCGGGGATTCCGCGCGCGGGTGCGGGGCTCTATGCTCCCCTGTGGGCTCCGTGTGCGGGTGCGGGGTTCCGTGGGCGGGTGCGGGGTTCCGTGCAGGGGTGCGGGGTTCCGTGCTCGGGTGCTGGGATTCTGTGCACGGTGCGGGGCTCAATGCACCCCCGTGGGCTCCGTGTGCAGGTGCGGGGTTCTGTGCTCTGGTGCGGGGATTCCGTGTGTGGGTGCGGGGTTCCGGGCGCGGGTGTGGGCGGGGCCTGCTGCTCCCCGGGGGCCTGGTGACCCCAGCGCGTGGGGTCTCCTTACAGGTTTAAAGGATGTTCAGGCGTCAGCAGCGCGTCCACCGGGCTCGGCCGAGTGACCACACAGGGGGCATGCCGTGAGGCCGGCCTCGGTGTGGACATCCGGCTCTAGGTGGTGCTTTGTGCCTCATGAGGGAGGCCAGATTGGGGGGTGCGCCACCTCCCCTTCCTGCGCTCCTCAGCAGCCCCCCCACCTTCCCCCTGTTTTGGAGCGTTCTAATCTCGCAGGCATTCCCGACAGGGACGTGTGGACAGCACCTTCTGTGTCATTGACTCACCCGAGTGTCGCGAGCTGCTAATTATAAAGACATCTTTGATGCGCTGTTTCTTATCTTCTTAATTAGATGGTTATGATTAATGGAGTGGACACCACCTAACCCTGATGTGTCTCCTGGAAAGTTGTGTGCGGCTCAGGCCCCTTTCGGGGGTGGGCCCGGGCCGTTTGTGCCGTCAGCAGGCTGCTCGGGGCGCTCCTGGTCCCCCGGCCCCTGGCCGCCACCTGGGGGGGGGGGACGTGGGTGGGGGGCGAAGGAGCGAGGACAGAGACGCCACCACCACCCAGAGTTGGCTCCAGCCTCCTCCTTGAACCAGGGGACGTATGTGAGCGGGAGGGAGCCCTAGTGGCTCCCACCCACCTCTCCCCGGTGGGCCTGCTCCCAGCCTGCCGAGTGGCACAGAACCACAGGGCCTCGCGGCTCCCGAGTGCTCTCCCGAGGGGTGTCCCCCTCCCCCCCCAGCCTAGTCACGGGGTGTGAGTCAGGCCGGCAGGAGCACTGTGGGCCACCCGCCCCGCCTTGCGCCCAGATGCACTGGGGAGGGAGGCGGAAGGGCGGGCTGCTCCGGGATCCGCTGAGGCCAGGACAAGCTGGGCCCCGAGTGGGGCCTTCCTTTCCTTCTGTGTGAGGTGAGGGGCGGCGAGGAGACCTCTGGGGCCACTCTGAAAGGGGCTACGAAAGCCAAGGTCTCCGAGGCGGTATGACTGGCCCCGGCCCTCGCTCAGATCTCCGCGTGACCCCAGGGACAGCTGCGCGTGAGTCACGGTGGCCTGCTGGCTGACCCTCTCTCTCTGCCGCCAGGGGTCACGTCCCGCCTCTTCCCAGCTCTACCCTCCGCCCTCCATCCTCCACCCCTGAAAGCGAGCTCCATCGGGCCGTGGCTGCTGGTCCGGTTCTCCCTCGAGCTCCACCTCCCTCGACTTGACCCACTGCTCACAGTCCTGGCCACTGTGGCCAGCCCACACCCTGGGAGCCACTAGAGTTACGGCCCTTCTGCGTCCTCACCCTTGCCAGTGGCTGCACTGGTGGCCTCGCCTGCTATGAGAGCCCTGTCGGCCTCCACGCACGCTTGGGACCCTCCCACCCCGGTCTCCTTCCTCCTGCGGCTTCTCCGGAAAGTTCTCTGGTGCAGACACAGGGTCCCGGCTGCTGTGGGTTCCCCATCTTCACAGATTCTGGAGGCAGAGGGGAGACTACCCAACATCCCCGTGAGCCTTTCACCCCCAAATTGGGCTGACGCCCCCTCTGGTCATTCGTGGGGCGGGGGGGAGGCGGGGAGGGGGAGGCAGCATCTGATTGGCCAGCCCTGTGGGAGGTGGGAGGGCAGGCAGCGTGAGTGACAGGCGGTCCCAGTGGCACCCACAGCTGTGGGCAGGGGAGAGGGGGGCAGGTCCCCAAGGCTGCACTGCCAGGAGCCCCAGCCGGGAACTGCCTGGGGCCGCTCCCCTTCACTGTCGAGGGCCCCTCCCCACCCTGGAGGTCAGTCGCTTTGGCTGTGGCAGGGCTGTAGGCTGCCGTGCTAGAACCTTCCTGGAGTCCCTGAAGGCCGGGTCTGGAACCGCCCCCAGAGGAAACCTGCTCCAGCCACCGGTTTGCAGCCGGTGCGGGAGGCCCCGGGAGGGGAGGCCGGCAGCTGGTGAGGGGCTGAGCGGGAACAAAAGCCCTCTTCTCCTCCCGGGCTGGGCCCTGTTTGGCTGTGCCTCAGCTCCCAGACCGAGTGTGAGACAGTAAACGCATTCAGTGCGGGACAAACGGCCCCAGCCCCCTCTCGGAGGTCAGGGGGCCCGGGGGGGCGGGGCTGGGGTGCCCTGAGAAGGCACACAGGTGGAGCCAGGCGGGGAGGGGGTCCTCCTGGGACTGGGGGAGCAGGGGGGAGAGGCTCCATGCCCCGGGGACCAGCCCCCACACGGGGGGAGTGCGGCCCGGGCTGGGGGCTCAGTGTAGGAGGCTCTGGTTGCAGACCCAACTGCTGGGCTCAGAAAAGGTGTCAAGAGGATAAAATGTCCGGGGTGGGGGGGGGGGGGGCGGAGCCTGTGCCACAGAGGAGGCACCCGGTCGCCGTGTGGCAGACAGACTCTCAGATGGCCCGTGATCTCGCCCCCGGGACCCGGACGATCCCTTCCCCTTGAGTGGGCAGCACCGGAGACTCGCAAGAGAACGTGCAGAGCTGTTGGACGTGGCCCTCGCTGGTCTAAGCAGACTGGAGCCAGATGCCTGGGGAGGAAGTGGCCACGCTGGGAGCATCGTGTGGCGAGGGCTACGGTGGCCTCTAGGACCCGAGCGCCCCAGGCCACAACCAGCAGATGTCCGGGGCCCTCAGTCCCACAAACGCAAGGAAACGAACACTTCCGGCCACCAGCTGGCCTCCGGATGATAGTGCCACCCGGCGACGCCTGCACCGTGGGCGTGGCCTGTGGCCTGTGGCCCCGCCGTCTCAGAAGCCAGCTAGGCGGTGTCCAGAAGGTGGCCCGCAGACGCCATGAGACGGTCAGCGGCATTACTCTCACGCTAAGGCTGTGGCGACTTGTGACGCGGCATGACGGTGAACACGCGTGGACTTCGGGAGGCCCGTCAGAGCCTGCCTCTGTGCTCGGTGGCCGGGTCACCTGGGCAGGTCCTCCTTCGGCCCTTCTGCTTCCCTGCGATCACCTAGCAGTAATGGCCCTGTCCCCAGGGCTGCGTGGGCAGCTCGGCACCACGCTGGGTGTGCAGGGAGAGGAGTGAGGGGCCCTGATGGTCACTCATGCGCTATTGAGGCAGATGGGCCCGCCACCTCCCGCCGCTGGGGGGGGGGGGGCCCTGCAGCGTCAGAGGCGGGCCTGTGATGGCAGGACGGTGGCTGGTGCAGGAAGATAGCCTAAGACGACAGCGATGGCCGGCACACCCTGTCCCAGGCTTCGCCGGGACGCAGGGCTGACAGGGCCTCCCGGCCTCTCCCTGCCCGTGCCCGACACCGACTTGGGGGCGGGAGGGGGGACAGAAACAGCTCTGTGGGGAGGAACGGCAGGCCTCCCCCCACCCGGATGAGCCCAGGGACCGATTCTAGTTGGGACCCAGCCCTGGCTGCACCCCCGGCCCCATCCGCTGCAGGGGTGGTCCTGGCTCCATGTGGGTGCGTGGCTGCGGGGGCAGAAAGGCTCCAGACGCCCGGGAAGGGGCTCCCTGCTTTGGGCACATCAGGGCAGCCGGGGACAGAGGCCGGCTGGCAGCTCCCGGGAGGCCCACGCGGGTCTGTTGGGAGAATGGAGGGACCGCGAAGGTCGGGCAGAGCCCTAGACCGTGGGCCGTGGCCCGTGGCTCCTTGTAGCCCCTGGATCCTGGCCACTGGATGGAGCGGCCCGCCCTCAGCGGGAGGATCAAGGATGGTGGCGGAAGGCAAGGTCACCCCAGCATGACCCCCGCCCCCAGCAGAGAGCCCAAGGGGCTTTCCACCACGGAGGAACATGTATGGGGGGGCGGGCAGGGCCTGACCTCTGGGCACCAAGCCCAGGGCCCCTGTAGGGGATTGTCCGACTTCTAAAAGCCCAGAGAAGCATGCCTCAGGGCAGCGTGCCAAAAGCCAGTGTCTTCGTACTTATGAAAGGACAGAGGGTCTGGAGAGGGTGGCCCGGGGCCAGCTTGGACCCTCCGGGAAGAACAGCCCCCGGCGCAGGCGGAACCACCACGGCCTGGCCCTGGCCACCCACTCGGCCTTCTCCAGGCAGAGCTGGGGAGACCGGGCCGCCCCCGTGCAGACGGGCAGGGGAGGGCCGGGCCGGAGGCTGACCCCCCGGAGTGGCTCCAAGCCCTTCTCAGAACCGCTGTTTGTGTTGGCTTCTGGAGCTCCCCTGGACCCCCATTTGTAGGCTCTCCAAGACAGTGGCCTTGCTTCCCAGGTAGGGTCCTCTTTGACGTGCTCCGGGGTGGATTTCTTCTGGAATCTGTAAACACACATCTGTCTTCAGGGCCAACAAGTAAGTGAAACCACATGGGACGGTTTGAAGCTTCTAGAAGCTCTTACACCATAATAAAAACAGTCAAGCCAAGCCCTTGGAGTGCAGGAGGCAAGGAGCTGGGCGTAATCAGCTCCCGGCAGGAGGGCATGGAGCCACGGCGGGGTCAGGGGTGGAGGCAAGGGGTTGGGGCCTGGGGAGTAGGCCCTCAGAGGGAAGGTCATGGAGGCCAGAAATGCTCTGCCTCAACCAACCGTTGGGATCTAGCCCATCCACCAAGCCTGACTTCCAGGCTGCCGCCTCCAGGCAGCTCTCCAGGGTGCTTACCGGCTCATCAGCCTTCATGCGGTCCCCACAGCCTCCCATCGCCTCTAGGCTTGTATGCTTTGGGACACGCTCCTGTGGGTCTCCCCGTGGGAGAAGGGCAGGGCCTCTCTGACACTGGCCTTGAGCACCACAGGGCAAAGTGTACCCAAGCTGGCTCAGTCCGGGGTTCCCCCAGACAGGTTAGGGATGAAATGGAGCTGTCCTCGGGTCACAGGACGTGACGCGGGGCTCTGTACAGGCAGGTGGCCACCCCGTTCCCCCTCTTGCTGGCCGAGGCCAGCCTCGTCCATACTCTCAAACCCAGAGCCTGCTCACCTGGCACGGTGCCCTCCGAGGGCCACAGCCCCATGGTCAAAACGTGTGGTATCCACGCCACGCCAGGTGCTGACACGGTGGAAACTGGGCGGGCCGGCAGGCATTGGCCTCGTTCCAAAGACCAAGGTCTGCCTCTCACTGAATGGAGTAGCCCCTAGGTCACCACCTGAGAGGGAGCCGTGACCACTGTGAGGGGGGCCTCATGTTCTGCCCCTGCACCGGGCGGGGGGGGACGTCTGCTCATGTCCACTGGCCCACTCAACACTGCCAGTGCCTCCCTCCCCCCCTTCCCCCTCTTCCCCTCCATCCTTCCCGCTCCTTCTCTCCCCCTTCATCTTCCTCTCCTTCCTTCACTCTCTCTCCCCCTCCCTCTCTCCTCTCCTCTAGCTGCCCTGACGGCCTGTGTAGTGAGCTGTGTTCTCCATCCCTGCCCCCACCCTGGCTGCCCCCACATCAGGGTGGCCTCCACTCCCGGGCAGACAAGTCTGGCCATGGCCTGGTTCTGTCCACTGGCCACGGGTGGTGGGGAGAGAAGTGTAAGGGCCACAGCAGCCTGGCCACAGCTCCCCATTGGTCTCTGTCCAGCTTTGCAAAGAATAGGGCTGAAGTTCACATAACAAGTGTCCAGTGACATCAGCATGGTTCTGGGACATAAGGACACAGCCATAAGGACCATCGTCCTTGCTCTGGAGGAGTGGGCGCAGGGGTTCTCTATCCTCTGATCAGTTTCAGCTGAGGGACTTGAGTAGAGGCGATACGATATGTGTCTGAAGCATGCATGACGGGGGCTGGTCTGTGTCTGTCTCTGCAGCAGCCATGCACCACGTGTTGAGGTGGTGGGACCCCGTGAGCCTGGGTTCCAGAGTGGAGCCAAGCGCCACACACCCCCTACCCCTACTAGGGTTGTAGGCTGCGCAAGAAATACATTGTTTTTTGTTCCCTGGATGTGTGGACGGTTCCGAAGCAAACCAATCAATGGGACACATCACAGCAACAAGAGAAAGGATAAAAACCACATGGTCATTTCAATAGACGCAGAAAAAAGTATCTGACCGAGTGCAACATCCATTCATGATAAAAACCCTCAACAAAGTAGGTCTGGGGGAACATGTCTCACCATAATAAAGGCCATCTATGAAAAATCCATAGCTAACATCATCTTCAGTGGTAAAACACTAAGAGCTTTTCCTCTAAGATCAGGAATAAAACAAGGACATCCTCTCTTAGCCACTTTTGTTCAAAATAGTACTAGAAGTTCTAGCCACAGCAATCAGGCAAGAAAAAGAAATAAAAGGCATCCAAATTGGTAAGGAAGAAGTAAAGCATCACCATTTGCAGATGACAGGGTACCCTGTATGGAAGATCCCGTAGACTCCAACAAAAAGCTGCTAGAACTGATAAATGAACTCAGTAAAGTTGCAGGATACAAACCCAATGTGCAGAAATCTGTTGCATTTCTTTTTTTTTTTTTTTTTTTTTTAAATTTTTTTTTCAATGTTTATTTATTTTTTGGGACAGAGAGAGACAGAGCATGAACGGGGGAGGGGCAGAGAGAAAGGGAGACACAGAATCGGAAGCAGGCTCCAGGTTCTGAGCCATCAGCCCAGAGCCTGACGCTGGGCTCGAACTCCCGGACCGCGAGATCGTGACCTGGCTGAAGTCGGACGCTTAACCGACTGCGCCACCCAGGCGCCCCGAAATCTGTTGCATGTCTACACAATAACGATGGAGCAGCAGAAAGTGGAATTAAGAAAACAATCCCATTTAAATTGCACCAAAAATAATTAGACCCCTAGGGATGAACCAAGTCAAGGAGGTGAAAAGACCTGTACTCTGAAAGCTATGAACACGGATGAAAGAGGTTGAGGAAGACACAGAGAAATGGAAAGACAGTCCACGCTCGGAAATTAGGACAAATGTTGTTAAAATGTCTGTACCGCCCAAAGCAAGCTACGCATTTAATGCAATCAATCCCTATCAAAATACCAGCAGCCTATGTCACAGAGCTAGAACGAGCAATCCTAAATTTTGTATGAACCACCAAAGACCCCAAAGAGCCAAAGCAATCTTGAAAACGGAAAACGACACCGGAGGCATCACAATCGCAGACTTGAAGCCATACTACAAAGCTGTAGTAGTTAAAACAATATGGTGCTGGCACAAAAATAGACACACAGGTCAATGGAACAGAATAGTGAGCCCAGAAAGGGACCCACAGCTGTAAGGTTAATTAATCTTCAACAAAGCAGGAAAGAACATCCAACGGGAAAAAAGACGGTCTCTTCAACAAACGGTGCTTGGAAAACTGGACAGCAGCACGCAGAAGAAGGAAACCAGACCACTTTCTTACAAAATACACAAATATACATTCAAAGTGGATTAAAGGCCTAAATGTGAGACCTGAAACCATAAAAATCCTTGAAGAGAGCACAAGTGGTAATTTCTCCAACACTGGACATACCAACATTTTTCCAGACCTGTATTCTGAGGCAAAGGAAACAAAAACAAAAATAAATTAGGACTACATCAAAACAAAGATCTTCCGTACAGTGAAGGAAATGATCAACAAAACTAAAAGGCAACCAATGGAACGGGAGAAGTTACCTGTAAATGACATATCTGATAAAGGGTTAGTATCCAAGTTATGTAAAGAACTTACGGAACTCAAACCCCCTGAATAGAAATTTCCCCAAAGAAGGCATCCAGATGGCCAACAAGCACATGAAAAGATGCTCAATATCGCTGATAATCAGGGAAATAGAAATCAAAACCACAATGAGATACCACCTCACGCCTGTCACAACGGCTAAAATCAGCAACCCAAGAAACAACAGGTGTTGGTGAGGGTGTGGAGGAAAAAGAACGCTTGTGCACTGTTGGTGGGAATGCAAACTGGTGCAGCCGCTCTGGAGAACAGTGTGGAGGTTCCTCGGAAAGTTAAGAATAGAACTACCCTACAACCCAGCAATCACACCCCTGGGTATTTACCCAAACAATAAGAAAACACCAATTGAAAGGGATACATGCACCCCGATGTTCATAGCAGCTCTGTCTACATCAGCCAAACTCTGGAGAGAGCTCAAGTGTCCATCGAGTGATGAATGGATAGAGAAGATGTTGTGTATGTATACAATGGAATATTACCCGGCCATGAAAAAGAATGCAATCTTGCCATTTGCAACAGTACAGACGGATCTAGAGAGTGTTATGCTAAGTGAAGTAAGTCAGAGAAGGACAAACACCATACAATGTCACTCCTACGTGGAATTTAAGAAACAAACAATCAAAGGAAGAGAGAGAGAGAGGGAGAGAGAAATCAAGAAACAGACTCTTAACTATAGAGAATACACTGATGGTCACCAGAGGGGAGGGGGATAGGACGATGAGGGGACAGGGGACGGGGATTAAGGAGTGCACCTGTCAGGAAAACAAAAAAAAAAAAATTAAAGGAAACAGAAATACATGTTTGGTGGCTAAGCCGCTGGGAGCTCATGGGGTCGTTTGTTACTGCGGCACGACCCGGGGAAGCCTGACTGATACGCAGAGGCTCCCTGCAGCAGGAGGGGCCTGTCGGTGAGCTCACAGCAAGCGACCCCCCTGCTGGGAGGGCAGATGGGGGACCGTCCGGTTTGGGGTGGGGGCCCTGGAGGGGGAGACCCTGGGAAGAGACATACATGTAGCCGGCCCCGTGTCTGTGGAGGGAGGCGGCCGGGCCGCGGGTGTCGTGAGTGCCTGGAATTGCTTTGGGCCCTTGCTACCCCGAGGCTGGGAGAGAAGCCAAGTGGGCACCCAGGTCCCCAGCCCGGATGTGGGCAGAAAGGGATGCTTGCAGAGACTGGGGTGGGGTAGAAAAAGCGAGTCCTCTATGCCTTGGCCTGTGGGCTTTGTGTGTGAGGGGTGGGGTGTGTAGGGGTGGGGATGTGAGTGTGTGGGGGGGTGGGGTGTGCGGTGGGGGGTGGGGGTGTGTTAGCGGGGTGGGGGGAGTGGCTGGGGGGTGTGTGGGGGTGGGGGTAGGGGGTGTAGGGGTGGGGCGTGCTCCCTCCCAGTCCAGGGGCCCCATCCAGTCTGCAGCAGCAGCCCGAGGTCAGACCCCCTCCCTGCAGGCTGAGCTCCCCTCCCCAGGAGAGCCACGTGGCCCACCTCCCCGCTGCCCTGCTCGTGGGCCGCCGGGGCCTGCGGGGTGGGGAGAGGGGCCCCTCTGGAAGGTACGGACAAGCTCACTCGGGTGCCCAGCCGCGCCTGCCTGCGGCCCTCCCCGCACACCCCCTGCGGTCCAGCCGTGGGCCGTGTCCTCCCCGAGTCCCCGTGGGGTGTGTGCGTCCCCCCAGCGCCCCCCGCAGAGCCAGGCCGGGGTGGAGGCGGGGAGGCTGCAGGCAGAGAGCTTCTGTCACTGGGAACGGCACTTGCAGAGGGCCCTGGGCGGGGACCGGCGAGAACCACAGAGGCACACGGGGACCGGCAGGCGGCCGCCCTCCCTGGCGAGGCCAGGTAGGCGAAGCCGGACGTGAGAAAGCCACGAAAGCCGGTTAAACACGGCGCGGTCTTGCTGCTGTAAGCGACTTACCTACTCGGCCCTCGCAGAAAGTGCGCTTAAAAAATCCTCCCGGTGGAATCCTTGGTCCCTAAACACGGCTGCGCAGAGGACGTCTACCCATTTCTGTCTCCCCCGTGTACCTGTTTTCCCCACGGACCAGAAATAGCTTCCACGCAGGGGGAGAGAAACTAATCCCACTTAAGCCATAAAAACAAGTCACCTAAGAAAAGCCTGACGCAGAAAATTCTCGAACCCCCACGGGGAAAACTTCCGACCCCACGGGAGCTGCGGAGGGAGGTCCGCGGGGAGGGTGCAGACGCCCGCTCCTCTCTGTGAACGCACAGCTTCCTCTCCATTCTCCTGGGGCCGGGAGCCGTGGGGACTTGAAACGGTGCTGGGTTACCCTGGAAGAGCCAATAGGCACCGATGCCACCCCCCCACCCCCCACGAGGAAGGCTGGCCCCGAGAACGGAGACTGTCTGTGATCCTGGGGAATCTGTGCGGCTAGAAGCCAGGGGCAGACACCGGGCTGGCCCTCGAGGGTGTTTTCTCCCGGACTCGGCACCATTTGCACCCATTACCTGCCCAAACGTAAATGTATTTAAGAAGCAGGTGCACTGGCCGGATCGACGCAGAGGCCAGCGTGGGGCTGGTGCGGGACAGACAGGGGTCGGGAGGGCGGACGTCGCGGCACGCGAGCAATTAAAATGATAATGAAGCCAAAGACGGCGAGTCAACGCAGAAGAGAAAGATGAATAGACGGGTTATCAAATTAGACGTTTTGAAAGGAGGGAAAAGCCGAGGAAAATATCGTACAGCAAAGTGAATCGCAGGACTGAACAGTTACGTGTGATAAAGCATAAACCCATTTTAAAACAAAAGGAGAAACAGAAAATCACAGTAGATACAACTGTATGCAAACCGAATATCTGTTTATGCTTAATAACAATGTAACCAAAAGCAAGGGGCACAAATCAGATTAAGAAAGATATTATGGGGGCGCCTGGGTGGCTCAGTCGGTTGAGCGTCCGATTTCGGATCAGGTCATGATCTCACGGTCTGTGAGTTCGAGCCCCGCATCGTGCTCTGTGCTGACAGCTCGGAGCCTGGAGCCTGCTTTGGGTTCTGTGTCTCCTTCTCTCTCTGCCCCTCCCCTGCTCACACTCTGTCTCTCTCTCTCAAAAATAAATAAACATTAAAAAAAATTAAAAAAAAAAGATATTATGTGTAAGTATCAGAGCTGTAAGACTTCTTTTTTTTTAATTTAAAAAAATTTTTTATTTATTCTTTTTTTTAAATTTTTTTTTCAACGTTTTTTATTTATTTTTGGGACAGAGAGAGACAGAGCATGAACGGGGGAGGGGCAGAGAGAGAGGGAGACACAGAATTGGAAACAGGCTCCAGGCTCTGAGCCATCAGCCCAGAGCCTGACGCGGGGCTCGAACTCACGGACCGCGAGATCGTGACCTGGCTGAAGTCGGACGCTTAACCGACTGCGCCACCCAGGCGCCCCTATTTATTCTTGAGAGAGAGAGAGAGACAGAGCATGAGCGAGGGAGGGGCAGAGAGAGAGAGGGACACAGAATCCAAAGCAGGCTCCAGGCTGTGAGCTGTCAACACAGAGCCCAACGTGGGGCTTGAATTCACGAGCGCTGAGATCACGACCTGAGCCGAAGTCAGACGCTCAACTGACTGAGCCCCCCCGGCGCCCCTACAATATTATTTATTTTAAACGAATTTACCAAGTTGCCCTGGTTTAGTTGCCTTCTTGTTTTGCAGGACACGTCTGGTCCATTAATAAGAGCAGTGATTATCGCAGCAAGATATTAAAAACAACCCAAAAATTTCAATACTCTGGGAGTGAGCGTGTGGCAAATCCAGCCACCAGGGTACAACGGAGCCTTTTAAAATGACCGAAACTTGTCCCGCAACATGAGAGATGGTCTCATTTTAGGCAAAACCTTCCACCTCCAAGTGGTGTGCTCTGAAATGTCTCCAGATGACAGATTCATGGTAACTTGCATTGTCTTCCTTGTGTTGTCCAAAGTGTCCAAGTGTTCTGTAAAAACGTGTACATTCCTTTGAGAATCGGTGGGGACAAAGTCCTTTAAGGAAAATAAAGACTGTTTCGGCAAATGCGTCGGGACCGCGGGATGTCCACCTGGGAGAGGAGGAGGCTTCCTCACATCGGGCAGAAAATTTAAGTCAAAATGAATCACAGACCTAATGCGAGAGCTGAAACCACAGAACTCCTGGACAAAAATCTGGGAGTAGATCTCTGTGCCCCCGAGTAGACGACACTTCCTTAGATAAGACAGCAAAGGGACCAGTGGCACAAGGAAGGAGAGGTGCATGGGACTTTATCGAAGTCTTTTGTTCTGCAAACAGCACCACCCAGAAAGCGAGGAGACAACCCACAGAATGGAAAAGGGATTTTCAAGTCGTACGTCTGAGGAAGGACTTGCGCCCAGGGCGTGTAAGCAGCTCTTAACAACTCAACAACAAAAGGATGGGTCACCCAATTAAAAACTGGGCAAAAGATCAGAGTCGACATTTTGCCAAAGAAGGCGTCCAAGCGACTGAGAGTCACATGACAAGGCGCTCAACGTCATTGGCCATTAAAGAAGTGCAAATCAAAGCCCTAGCGAGGGGCCCCTTCTTACCGACAGGATGGCTACCGGCGGCTGTCGGCAGGGACGTGACGAAACTGGAACTCTAAGATATTGTTGACACGAAGGCAAAAGGCTGCCGCTGCTTTGGAAAGTTTGCGAGCTCTTCCAGATCTTTTCCTTTTTAATTTTTTTAAACGTTTATTTATTTTTGAGAGAGAGAGAAAGACAGAGAGAGAGACAGAGTGTGAGCAGAGGGGCAGAGAGAGGGAGACACAGAATCCGAAGCAGGCTCCAGGCTCCGAGCTGTCAGCGCAGAGCCCCACGCGGGGCTCGAACTCGCGAAACGTGAGATGGTGACCTGAGCCGAAGTCGGACGTTTAATCGACTGAGCCACCCAGGTGCCCAAGAGCTCTTCCAAATCTTAAACACAGGGCTGTCCTAAGATCCAGATGTCTATATACAACCCCCCCCCCCATAAAGGGGAAACATATACCTACACATAGACCTACATAGAATGTTCGCAGCAGCATTATTCATCGTAAGCCAGAAACGGAAACAGCCCAATTGCCCAGCAACTAGTGAACGAGTAAATAAAATGTGGCATCAGACAACAAGCATCATCTGGCAGTAAGAACAGGGATGGGGGGCCGACACGTCTCAACAGGAACGCACCTTGAATATACGCTACAGAAAGGGGACAGTCGCCAAGAAGCGCATACCGCGTGATTGTGTTTATACGTAACGTCTAAAATAAGTGAATCTATGCAGACAGAAGGCACATTAGTCGGTGAAATGTGTTAATTGCATCTCGGTTGTTCGCCGTATACGAAAATAAGACAGAGGAGTGAAGGGACAGAAGGCAAGGGAGGGGACAACCACCTTTGAGTCACTACTACGCTCCAAAGATGAGCCCAAGGTCTGACTTGCGTTACCTGATTTAGTCCTTAGCGCACCTCTAGGAGTGGGCGTCACAATCTGGTTTTGATTCTCAGCTCGGTATCCAGAAAGGTAGAATCTCAGAACCCTCAGCGGCTGAGCCTGTGAAGCACAGACCTGTGTGACCCCTCAGCCCGCTTTCCCTTGTCTGCTCCTTCAGCAGCTGCCCTGGTGTCGGGACTGGGAAGGTGAGGCCAGAAACCACGCTTACTTGCCAGAATGTGCTCGTCCTGCCAAAGTCATGGTGAAGGAGAAGCTCAGGGCTCCAGACAGAACAGGCTGGGACCACAGGCTCCAGAGACCTATGGCCCTGGGGTCCCATACAGCACCTTGTGGTACCCCAGGCACCACACCAGCCCCTCAGAACCTTGATCCCCAGACACCGCCTTGTGCTATGGCGTGTGGCCTTGTCACCTCACCCGCATTCATTGCTGACCACCTCCTCTGAGCTGGGACAGAGACAATCAGAGACAGCTTCTGACCTCACAAATCTTATATCCAAGTAGATTGGGAACAGGTGTTAAACACTTTCCATAGGCTATGTAATGGTGAGGTGTTTAGAGTGCTCTGGGGGCACAGAGGAAGGGTGACTAACTGCTTGGGAAGTAAGAGCAGACTCCATCTACCCATCTGTTTATGCATCTGTCCACTCGTTCACTCATGCATCCATCCATCCACCTGCCCATCCGTCCATCTGTGTATGCATGCATGCATGCATGCATCCATCCATCCACCTGCCCATCCGTCCATCCATCCATCCATCCACCTGCCCATCCATCCATCCATCCATCCATCCATCCATCCACCTGCCCATCCATCCATCCATCCACCTGCCCATCTGTCCATCTGTGCATGCATGCATGCATGCATCCATCCATCCATCCACCTGCCCATCCATCCATCCATCCATCTACCTGCCCATCCCTCCATCCGTCCATCCATCCATCCATCCACCTGCCCATCCCTCCCTCCCTCCCTCCCTCCATCCATCCATCCATCCATCCACCTGTCCATCCCTCCATCCATCCATCCCTCCTTCCCTCCCTCCCTCCCTCCGTCCATTGCCCAAAGCTGTTTATTGAACTCCTTTCACCCCTATGGTTCTAGATGCTGGGGCTTCACCACAGAACAGGACAAAGTAAGTCAGTTCTCTCCTAGATCTCACCTTCTAGTGTATATAACATAAAACAAACGTGTAAAATAATTTTACATGCACAAAAGCACCATGAGGAAAATGAAACAGAATAACAAATGTGAAAGTCTGGGAGCCAGGGATGATTTCTCTGGGGAGGTAGTGTTTGAGCTCAGTTTCAAATGAGGAGGAGCCATTCATGGGAAAGTCTGAGGCAGGGGAGGCTCCGGGCAGAAGAGTCAACGCACACAGAGGCCACGGGCAGGGACGGAGATGGCTTGTTCAAGGGATGGGACAAAGGTCCGCGTGCATGGAGCTTAGTGGTTGTGGGCGAAGGGGATGGGATGTTTGTGCTGGGTCTCAAAGAACAAGAGCTTGCCATGCAGAGACGGTCGTGGGGACAGCGTATGAGGGGACCGGGAGAAGTGAGGGGACTTGGTGTTTGTCCAGTAGACCAGGCACTTTTCAATGTTTTTTTTTTCTTTCACAGAGAGGAATAAATAACCAGGAAATGCCTGGAAAGGAAGACGGAGGTATGGGTTAGTCGACCAGATACAGCACATATTATACGGCTTCTTTGATTGAACCGTGTGGCATTGGCTTGTTAATAGACAGATAGAACGTGGCACAGAGTAGAAAACCCAGAAATAGGTCCGCAGCATGTGGAATGTGGTCAAGGTGGCTTCTCAGGTGACTGGGGAGAATGTGAGGTGACCAGCGAGAAGGGGAGGTGACCGGGGAGGAGATGAGGTGACCGGGGAGAGGGTGAGGTGACCGGGGAGAGGGTGAGGTGACAGAGGAGAAGATGGGCTTTTTGGTCAACGGCTTTGGGACACTTGGAGAGCCAGGCTGGAGCTACGTCCACAGACACCGGTGAATCTGAGACGAAATCATGCCACGTGCTGGGAAAACACTGGATGACTTTTGCCACCTAAATCAGAGAAAAGCTTTGATAACTATGACTCGAAACCCAAAAGCAATCGAGCAAAGACGAATAAATTTGCCTACATTAAATTAACACATCCGTATGGCAAAATACACCGCTAGGCACAAAATCCTTGCAGGACTCAAATCGCTCACACAAGAAGTCCCCGACAACCAAGAAAAAGTCCCACGAGCTGTAAGAAAACAGGTGAAAGTTATTAGCAGTTTGTACAGAAAAAAGAAGGCAAATGTCTCTCAAATACATGAGCAGGTGCCCCATCTTGGTCACGTCAAGGAAACGTGAAATAAAACGCCACTGATATTCTCTCGCTTATCAGATCGGCAAAAATCCAAGGATTGAACAATTTATTACGTTGGCGAGACTGGCCATCCAGGTCTTGTCACTGATCTCGGGTGGGAAAGCAAAACGGTGCCTTCTCTGGAGGGAACGGGGTCCGTCACGCCAAGGCCTTCGCTGGGGTTGTGCGCGGGGGGATTAGAATCCCAAATGCCCGTCACAGGACGTCGGTTGACTAAACTCTGGCCGATCTTCCCAGGTGTGCGCTGCGGCCATGGTGGGGGTGGGGGGTGGCGGGCTCGAGGGACAGCACGAGGACCCGTGTGCCGTGACATCTGAGCCAAGCAAGGTGCGGAGAGGGCTTTGTGGGTGCGCGTGTGCTTCTTGTATTTTCTAAGAGGACCAGTGGACAGAGAACCCCCCAAAGAATGGAAATGGCCGTGAGGGGGCGTAGGGGGGGGAGAGGAAGGGGCAAGGCTCCCATGGTCCTCCTGCCCGCCCACAGGTCCCTCTTGCTCCGGAGCCCCGTAAATGCTTTGCTAAGTGAGGTCACCAAGAAGGTGTCCCTACCACTTGGGCGCAGACGGGAGCAATGAACCCGACGGCTGATCAAGTTCGTGGTGAGAAATCTTGGTGCTGCTATAAAAAAATCAGTATTTAGAGTGTGGACTCTTAGGGAACTATATTCTGAGGTGAAAAAAAAAATCTTACAATGTTCTTCTAAGAAAAAGGACTAACAGAAGGAAAAGAGTAAGGAAATGGTCTCTTCCCTGGGGGGAAGCAGAAAGAGCGTCACCAGACCCCCTCCTCATTTATGTGAAGTCTCTCCAAGGCCGGGCGCAGAGGAGACAGGAGGTTGGACGGTCCCAGGGGTCATCCTGGAGACTGAGGACGAGGCCGGGGGAAGACAGTGACCTGTGCTCGCCGGGCCTCCCGCCCGAGGTTCCCTGCTTGCTCTGCCGACCTGCCACGGGGGTGTCGGGCCTCTGGGTGAGGGGAGCCAGGGGACATTCACGCATGTTCAGGACGAGCAGGAAAGACCCCACTGTGCCTCCTGGCTCAGGAGTCCTCGCTGAGCCCGGACTCCCAGGCCGGTCCTCGTCGCCTGTCCCAGAATCCGGCCTCGGCTAGGCAGTGGGGGAGCGCCTCTGGGGCTCCCGCGTGGGGCGGGGGCAGGCTGGGGGTGCGGGGGAAGGGATGCCGACAGAAAAGAAGCAGCCAGAGCTGATGGGAGGGGCACTTTCGGGAGGCTTGTACTGAGGCCCCCACGTCCACAAGCTACGCCCATCTTCCAGATGTGGCCACAGAAAATCGGGCATGGGGACCAGACGGAGGCTGCGAAACTAGTGAGTTCTTGCGGAGGGCACCTGACCCCCCCGCATGTTCCCGGGGGGCGGGGATCAGAGTGTGTCCACCACCCTCCCCGCCGGGCCTGGGGACAGGGGACCCCAGCCCGGGGCCCGGCTCCAGGGGCAACCTCGTGCAGAGAGACCGTGGGACCTGTGCGCCCCGGAAGCCCCCGCCCCCACCGCAGGTCTGAGCTGGCAGATTCCTGCAGCCCTGTGGGGAGCATGGAAGGGCGGAAATGATGACAGGTGCCATCGCCTCCAGGCCGCCTGTCGCTGGAAACCAGCTGCCTCCCGTCAGCAGCCCTTCAGGCCCAGGGACAGACAGCCAGGCCTGCCCGGAGCTCCTGTTCCGGCCCAGCCCCTGCCAGCAGCCCCCCTGCCCGGGGGGCCGGGCTCCCAGCTCCAGCAGGTGGGGCTGTGGCCCGCCCCACGGGTCTGGGTCGGACAAGAGTCCGCGGGGAGTGGGGGGCCAGGCTCAGGAGTGGGATGAGTTACAGGGGGGCGGGGCGAGGGTGCAGAGCAGCTGGAGGGGACTGCCTGGGGTGGGCCGGGTCTGCTGGGTGCGAGCAGAGGTGTGGACAGGAGGACCATGGGAGTGTCGGGCCAGCACGGGCCCAGCTGGCTGGAGGCCAAGGGCGAGGCCGGAGGGCCACCCGGAGCAGGTACTTCCAAGGAGCTGGTCCAGGACCTCAGTGGGCACGCGGAAAGACAGGGGCCTGGAGGGGGGACGGCGGAGGAGGGGACTCTCTCCTGGACACGCCTGGGCCTGTGGATGTGGGTGGGAAGGGACGACCTCTTCCCGTCACTAAATTCTAACTGATTTGGGGCTTCCTCCTTACGCGTGGGGCCCCACGAGGCCGCTGAGTCTGCCTGCGGCACAGGGGGGCGGGAATCACTCCTCTTCCCCTGTGACGTGTTTACAGAAAAGCAGCAGATCACTCCAGTGCAAATTTAGCTGTCGAATATTTGGTAACAGCTTCAGTGCCACATGTCTCCCGTGCGATGGCCCGTGAGACATAACAACGGCAGTCGGGGCGGGGCGGCAGGTCTGGCTGCCGTGGGGCCTCGGTGCGTGGTGGTCCCGAACCCCCGGGCGACGTGTTCCCAATGGCCTGCAGGCCGGAAGAGGAGGCTCCCTGGGGACAGAGGGGGGGGGGGGTCTTGAGGAGGAGCTGAGCTCCGGGGTCGGAGGCCGCAGCCTCGCCCACGCCCTGAGCTGGCCTCCCTGGCTGGCCGCCTGGTGCCCAGCAGCCGCAGCCGTTTTTAGCCCCGTTCAAGGCAGGCCGCGGCCGGGGCCAGGCAGGCACGGTGACCTCGTCAGGGGTCACCCCATGCTCACAGGGGCCCACGTACGATGAGAGGCCCGGTCCTCGGCCAGGGCCGGTGGGGTTACAGGGGCGGGGGCGGCGGTCTGACCCTGGGGCTGGCACTCCATCAGCCCTACCCCCCGCTGGCCCCCCAGACCTGGTCACCAGGAAGCAGCCCTACGGGAACATGCCAGGGCCCAAGGGTGACAGCTGGACATTCACTATAGAGGGTGACAGGGACCATGGGGTGCCTGCCCCCTTCCTGCCCCCGGGGGTACCTGCAGCCCGTGTCTCCTTCCTGCTGGGTCTTGCCCGCTCCATGGCTGCTGGCCTCACAGCTCACAGGGACCGAAAGCTGGAAGGCGTCGTGGGGAAAACAGCACTCAGCCACGAAGCTGTTGGGTGGCCGGGGGGCCACACAGAATTCCCTTGCGTGTTAGACGATGCGAAAGCATTTTGTGTTCATGGTTGGCGTCCGGCGTGATTCCTCCTGGCTGGAGGCCTTGGCTACCGTTTTCGGGGCACAGAGGACATGCCACAGCGATGATCGTGGACCTGCCCGTCCGGAAGAGGCCTGGGTCCCGTGGGTAATCACCTGAGAGCGGGCAGGTGGGTAATGACCCACACCTCCCTGGTTTGCGAACTCGCACTCCCTGCGTCTCTGCCCGCACAGCTGCCCCGGGGGCTCAGCGTGCAGGCCTGGTCCCTGCTCTTACAGGGAAGGGGGCTGGAGCCCCGGGAGCCCATTTTCCTCGGAGGCTGCCTCGGTGGCCCCCTACCCAGCCTCTCGTGCACTGTCAGAGCAGTGGAGAGGTCGGGGCGCGTGTACCCAGGTGCGGGGGGAGGACAGCCCTGGACTGGGTCCCATTTCTGCCACTTCTGGGCTGTGTCCCTGGGGCAAGTCATTGAACCCCGCTGGGGCTGAGCTTCCTCTCCGAGACCCATGACGGTCGTCCCACTGGGCAGGGAGCTCCGTGGGAACACTGCGCAAATCGTGGGCACAGAGCCCACACAGGATGCGCCTGCCTCAGGCGGCCCCCGTCTGCCCTGTGCTCTGACCAGGCCACCAGGGAGTGGCCGGGGGCCACGCCAGAGTCCCGTGGACACAGACTCACCACTGGGCGAGTGCCCACAGGTGGGGCCTCAGTGTGAGGGCAGGGGGACAGCCCAGGATGACAGCACACGTCGTGAAGACCCCACACCTGTCTCTCACCTTCGAGTGAACCAGAGGTTTCCTTTGCTGCTTGGGCCTCGCCTGGGACCACGGTGTCCCCGCTCTTGGGGGTTGGGCCTGCTCTGGGACCACGGTGTCCCCGCTCTTTGCGGTTGGGCCTGCTCTGTGACCAGTGTCCCCCCTCTTTGGGATTGGGCGTGCTCTGGGACCACAGTGTCCCCACTTTTAGGGGTTGGGCCTGATCTGGGACCACAGTGTCCCCGCTCTTGGAGGTTGGGCCTCCTCTGGGACCACGGTGTCCCTGCTCTTGGGGGTTGGGCCTGCTCTGCGACCAGTGTCCCCGCTCTTAGGGGTTGGGCCTCCTCTGGGACCACAGTGTCCCCACTCTTGGCGGTTGGGCCTGCTCTGTGACCAGTGTCCCCCCTCTTTGGGGTTGGGCGTGCTCTGGGACCACAGTGTCCCCACTTTTAGGGGTTGGGGCTGCTCTGGGACCACAGTGTCCCCGCTCTTGGGGGTTGGGCTTCCTCTGGGACCACGGTGTCCCCGCTCTTGGGGGTTGGGCCTCCTCTGGGACCACAGTGTCCCCGCTCTTGGGGGTTGGGCCTGCTCTGTGACCAGTGCCCCCACTCTTGGGGGTTGGGCCTGCTCTGGGACCACAGTGTCCCCACTCTTAAGGGCAGTCCAGGCAAACATCAGGGTGGAGCTCCTTCCTCACTGGGCACTGATGTGACCACGTACCCCCACAAGCCTGGGCCTGCAGCGTCCCCATCGATCCCGGAGCAGTCGGGCAGTCAGGCACCCCAGCAAACTCACCACCGCCAGCGAACAGAGGGGCACAGGGCTGGGCCTCCTTAGCTTTATCTAGGAAAGACGCTTGTTCAGGCCTCGTGGGCACTTTCTTGAGCTTGAGCGCCCCCTGCTGCTGGCGCGGGGGGGAGGAGGTGCTCTGAGGGTCCCCCCCACCCGGCCCCCTCCGTCCCGGGACTCCCACACCCAGGAAAGCCATGGAGAACCAGGGAAAAGACGCTGTGGGTCTGGGATCAGAAATGGGGGGGCGTGCGGGCCTCTGCCCGGGGCCCCAAGGCCGTGGGACGCGGGACAGATCTGCCCCTGAGGCTCCCTCCCCACCCGGCTCCTTTCTGGGAGCCAGCACTGGGCTTCCGCTCAGGGTTGCTTACAGTGGGGTGAGGGCTGTCCCCACAGAGGGGCTGGTGTGGCCCCGCTGGTGTCAGAGGCACCCCACCTCCCTGGCTCCTGACTCACTCTGCACCAGAGCCCATGTGTGTGCCAGGCAAACGGGGCCGCTGGTCACAAACCCAGAGGTCGCTCGGCAGAGGTCGCTCAGCAGATGTGGACAGAGACGCGGCCCCGAGGCCCCGGGGGCGCGCTGAGGCTCGCGGCTTCCCAGGGACACCGCTCAGACGGACCGGCGTCCCTAAGATCACGTCCCTGGGATCGGCAAGCAGGTGTAAGCGGGGCCATTAGGTGTAAGTTCTGAAGGCCCTGGCCGAGGACGAGGGCTCCAGTGGCTGAGCAGACGGGGCCCCCTGGGGACCGCAGTCAGGCAGGGAAACACGTCTGGTTTTCTGTGACCGGGGCTCCTGCTGCAGGTACACTGGGGTGGGGGGAGCTGCCGGGCCACCCGGGGCCCTTCTCCACTCCTGTCGTCTCCCGCCCTCTCCTTACCAGCTCGTCGCTCAAGGATCCGCCGGCCTTCAAGGGCCGTCTGTGTCTGTCTGATCTTCCCAGAAAGCAATGTGAGGACCCCCAGACACGGCCACGTGACGGGCGCGAAGTGTGCTGTCTGCCACGCGAGGCGTAAGCTGCGGGAGGGGACCGTGGGTCTGTGTGGGGCCCCAGGCACCCGGGGGTGGAGGCCGGCCTCCCCTGCGGGACGGCCACCTGGCTGCCCACACTTCGGCTTCCTGCAGCGGCTGCCACGGAACCCCAGGCGGGCGGCTCCCAGGGAAGGCCCGTTGGCCTGGGCCGGCGACACGCCCCGAGGTCTCTGGCTCCCCGGGAGCCCGGTGAGCTCCTCCAGGGCAGAGCTCTCTGTTTTGTTCAACCGTGAACCTGGCCGGGACTGTGCGTGGCACCCGGGAGGTGCCCTTGTCCGCACTGGCTCCCATTGGATGCGTGGCCGGCTCACGTGTCTGCAGAGCTGGGTCTCCGTCCCGGTCCCTCGGCTGCTCGCCCTTTCCCTGTCGGAGCCGGGAAAGCAACTGTTCACCCGCCCTCTCCGGGCAGCAGAGGACGCCGGGGCCCCTCTGCGCGCCCGGCCCTCATCCGCCTCCCGGAAGGCTCCGACGTAACCGGGGGACTGAGCGCACGGCTGTCCTGGAGCGTCCTCCTCCTCTCCTGAGTGCCGAGGGCGTCACCTCGTCCTTTGGAGGCCGCCTCGCTGGGACGGCAGGCAGAGCGGCCGGGGGTGTCTGGGAGCACGAGGCTCTTCCCGAGGAGGCCGGCCCTTCCACGGGGACTCCCAGGACGTCTCCTTTGGGGCCCTGCTGGAGGCCACCGGCCAACCCCGCCGAGCCAGCACGCGGGCTCCTGCTGGCCCCTTCTCCGGTCCTGGCCCCGTATGACTAGTGTCCTTATTAGGAGAGCCCTGGTGTGTCAGCCTCCAGAGTCCTACCTCCAGGATAGAGACACGATTAATTTCTGCCCTTTAAGCTGCGGTCAGTGGTACCTTATTGTGGCGGCCTGAGCGGATGGCCGCAACAAATTCAATGAGTTACGCAGGACACAAGCGAGAAGGAGGACGGGACAGAGGAAAAGGCTACAGTCTCAGGGCTGGGACAAAGTCTAGAGGGTTTCACACATGCTCAGCAGGAGCCCCGGAGGGAGGGACGTGTGTGTGCAGATGGTGCACACAGGTGTCCTGGGCAGATAAGCAGGGGTCCTCGGAAGAGGGGCGCACGGGGTCCAGAGCAGAGCACATAAAACCACGTCTCCACCGGATGCCAGATACGTCCCGCGTCGGGCACCGTGAATCACCCGGAACAGCACCCACCCCTGCCTCTTAGCTTTTTTCCCCTTCCTTGTCCACACGCAGGTGTAACGGACCGATCACAGAGGGGCGCCTGGGGGGCTCAGTCGGTCGAGCATCCAACTCTTGATCTCAGCTCAGGTCCTCATCTCAGGGTTGAGAGGTCACGCCCTGTGTTTGCTCCACACTAGGCATGAGGCCTACTTAAAAAAAACTCTTAGAATTTTGTTGCAGACCAGTTGTAAAACACAGCCATTACTAAAAATTAAGTTACATAGATATATAATTAAATTACGTTTAAAACAAGGATAATAAAGGGTGCCTGGGGGGCTCAGTCGGTTGAGCGTCCGACTTCGGCTCAGGTCATGATCTCACGGTCCGTGGGTTCGAGCCCCGCGTCGGGCTCTGTGCCGACAGCTCGGAGCCTGGAGCTGCTTCGGATTCTGTGTCTCCCTCTCTCTCTGCCCCTAACCCACTCGCCCTCTGTCTGTCTGTCTGTCTCTCTCTCAAAAAATAAACGTTAAAAAAAATTAGAAAGAAAAACAAGTACAGAGACGCGCCCTGCGGTCGTGTGAGGACAACCGCGCCACTTGATGTCTTGCTAAGGAGAGCACACTCTGAACCCGGGTGCGCGTGTGGGTCCGTTACATCTGACCTGCTGGTTTTCTCTGGGGCGGGTTTTATAGTTTCATCTACAAATGAACAAATACTCACGTGACTCTCACCCCTGGCTCTGCCGCGCCCTCGAGCTTTTGAAAATGTTGAAAATCACAGCAGATCTTCCCTCCGATGCGGCCTCTCCTCCACGGGCCTCCCTTCCTCCGGACACGCCTCTTCCTGTCTGCTCACCTCACACACCCCCTGAGCGGCGGGGCCGTGTCCTCGGAGGGCTTGTGGCCTCCATTGCCGTCGGTGGGCACGTGTTCCCATGTCTGGCCGTCCCCCCGAGCGCCGTCTGGGCCGCTCTGTCTGGCCGCCTGCTACGTTTCTGCCTGGACGGTTCACAGGCATCTAAACATGGTCCCCCCTTGCGACTGGCATCTCCTCAAAGACTGGTCCTCCTCCTGTGTCCCCTGCCCCGGGACCGAGCAACAGAATCCTAGATTCCCCCCCCCCGCCCCTGCCAGGAACCAGGCCTGCTTCCCAGCTCTCCCTCTGACCACCCTCCTCCCTCCCAACCCCCTGCCCCGTGGAACTCGATGGGACTCTCAAAGCCTCTGTTCTTGGGCCCCCAGAAGCATAAGTGGAACGGGGTCTGTTGAAGGAGGGACCCCGTTCACCGAGAGGGAGACCCTCCGAGCCTGGAGACCTTCCAGACCCTGGCTTCTGGCTACAAAGTCCCAGATGGATTCTGGGGGAGAGATCTAGATGTCGAAGCACACGACCCTCAGGGCCCAGGGGCCGTGAGTGGAGAGCTCCGTGTGGCCCCAGGAGGGCGGAGGGTGGGCACAGACGATTCATTGTCGAGTGCCTCTGTTTAATCCTCGCTAAGTGATTTTAATTATTTCAGCTTTGTGAAAAAAACAAACAAAAAAAATGCATACACAGCACGATGAGGAAATAGAACACGAAAAAATTATCACTAGGAGGTGGGATTAAGGTCGACAGGTATTTTCTTTTGAAAATTTTTCTGTTTTATCTATTTATTCAATAATAAATATGCATGACTTTCATAATGGACAAAAATATTTTCCCCGAAGTCATCTGTTTGTAGATGAGGTGACTTCCCAGCTCTGCTCCGCAGAGACACAGGGAAGGTCAGGTGTCCCGTCTCGCCTCAACCCTGCCTGGCCTCCTCCCCCACCCCTGCAGCTCTTCTCCCTGACAAGCCCCCTTGACAGGTGTCAGCTCTTCCGGGAGAAGTCAGCCGTGGCCAGAACCATCTGGTGCCGGGGGTGGGGCCGCTGCGGGGGCCTCACAGGAGCGCCAGCCCCTGCCACCCGTGCCCCCAGCTCTCACCCCCTCCGCAGCTGACCACCCAGCCCACCTCCCTCTATAGGCCGGGAACCTCTGAGGGGTGGGGGCGAGCCCTTGCCCGTGTCTGCAGCAACCTTGGGGAAACTTGGGGGCTCCCTGTCTGGAGACACAGCTCAGGACCTGGGTCAGGACCAGCACCCCTGGCTGGAGGATTCTTTACCCACAGGCCCTGAATTAGGTCCTCCCTACACGGGCCTGTGATGGTCCCTATGGTCCTCCCCTTCCTAGACGTGGGGCCTTGGGCTAATCTGACAACCCTGGGCGCCCACAGCCTCCCCTGTAAAGCCGAATGAAGCTACCTTGGAGGGCACGGCTGGCCTCGGTGATGCAACTCTGTGTGGTGGTCCTGCAGGGGACCTGCAGAGGCTCTCAGGGCCACTGCCTCTTGCCCAGGGACGTCTGAGGCCACGGCACCCTGCAGAACAGCCCCTTCATCTGGTTCTTGTGCCTGTAGCAGGTTGGAAGGGGCAGGTGCGCACTGCTTAGGGAACGGACGGGCTGCAGAGATCCAACCGTCCGGCTGAGACCCCTTGGCCCCATCCTCTCGGGGAACAGTCCCTCTCTATTCCCTGAGCCTTCCTATGGGTCCTTGCCTGCCTCCTGCCTTTCCCGGGCATCATGATCTATGGGGGAACTTGTAAGGGTTGCGAAATTTGACTCACGTTGACCTCAGACTTGGGGCCTGTCCCTCACAAAGGGGGTTCAGCCTCCCGTGATGACACTCAGCTCATCTACCTGAGCCCCCACCCTGCCTTCACCCCCATCTGAGCAGGTCCTGTGATGCCCCCCCAATCTGGGCAGGTCCTGTGATGTCCCCCCATCTGGGCAGGGCCTGTGATGCCCCCCCATCTGAGCAGGTCCTGTGATGCCCCCCATCTGAGCAGGTCCTGTGATGCCCCCCCATCTGGGCAGGTCCTGTGATGTCCCCCCATCTGAGCAGGGCCTGTGATGCCCCCCCCATCTGAGCAGGTCCTGTGATTCCCCCCCATCTGAGTAGGTCCTGTGATGCCCCCCCATCTGAGCAGGTCCTGTGATGCCACCCCCCCATCTGAGCAGGTCCTGTGATGCCCCTCCCATCTGAGCAGGTCCTGTGATGCAGCCCCCCAGTCTGGGCAGGTCCTCCCTACGCCCACAGCCACCTGCCTCCCTCCTCCCCCCCATCACCACACATCCGGTGGTGCGGCCTGCTGTTGTGCCTCCGCCGCCCACTGTGCTTGGCCACAGGCTCTGTCCAGCAGCATCTGTTTGGCTGGGGCCATCCATGGGGCTCAGGGAAGGGCTGGGAGCCCTCCCTGGGCTCTCCCGCCTCACCCCCTGCCTCACCCACAGCCCCGGGAACTGCCCCTGCAGGGTCAACAGGTTCACAGCTGGTTGTCAGAATCCCAGTGCTGATGGGGGCCCCGGCCAAGGCCTCAGAGGCTGCTGTGGCCGCCGCGTTGTCTGCTCTTGGCCCACGCGGGAGCCGTTAGGGAGAACGAGCCACCTCTACCACCCAGCCCGGCGCGGCAGGGTCACGGCCGCCGTCGGTTCTCCGGGGCTGGGGTTTGGGTCGTTTCAGGCGGTTACCTCCACAGGTCACCCGCCAGGGCCTTGTTCAGCCTCCATCCAAAGCAAGGTTCTTCACGGCCCTGCAGAGAGAAACTCACAATCCCACGGGTCCATTGCGCCTGTGCCCTCATCCCGATGGGCACCCCCTGCTGGGGAATGCGGTGGGTCATCGCCAACCACCGCCAGCCATCGGCGGCCACTGCCGACCTCCTAGTCTCTGCCAGCCATTGGAGTTGCAAGATGAAGCCGTCTTGACTTGCAAACGCTTGCAAGGATCCAAAGGGAACAGCGGGGGGCAGGGTCTGGAGGGGAGGAGCCTGGCATGTTTGGCCTCACCAAGTCTCTGTGGGCTCGGAGACCCCTCTGCCCTCTAGGAGGGGAGTGGAGCGTCCGGGTGACCCCCGATGGCCTTCCTGCTCTCCATGACACGGCCCTCCGGCAGTCAGGATCCCAGCGTTGGCTGCAAGGCGGCTCAACAACTACAGCCTAGAGCCCTGAGCACTGACGTGGGGGAGCAGGGTGGGGGGGGGGGGGACTCGGCAGCGGGTGGCCACCTTTCTCCAGCTCAGCCTCAGCAAGCCCCGCCTGCGCAGGTCCTGTAACTTGTGAGGTTGTCCCGGGAATCTCAGCCGGGAAACGCAGGACCACGTCTGGAGCAGAACTGAGCACCGAGTTGTCGGAAAGGCATTTGCAGCCATGGTTTGAAGCTTATTCCTCAGCTGTCCGAGCGGCGGGACAGGGACGGGCTGGGCTCACAGCAGGTAAAGGCATCCCTTCTATTCTGGAATCTGAATCCCCCCTTGCTTACTTTTACGTGCCGCAGGCAGGGACGGCTCCGGACTTCGAAAGGCAGCCGTCCTTCACACAGAGAGAATTCGAACGTTTTAGAAGCGTCTTTACAGCAAAGTGCTCAGAGTGATTCCGTTTTGACAAAAAGCAAAACCCATACGGGGAAATGTGTGTCCACTTTTTACGAGCACAGAGAAAGGGGAACAAAGATTAGCAACAAGACGGAAAGTTTGGGTCTCCCCGGAGAGAAGGGCGGGAGGTCGGGACCCGAGATTGCTCCCTTTCTCTTCATGCACTTCTGTATCGTTTTACTTTTGGCATTTCGAGGATTCTTACGAAAGAACAGCAAAACCCCGTCCTTTCACCTACTTTGTTGCAGGGAGAGGTCAAAGCAGTTCATGTTCCTGCCCTTTGCGCTTGGCGTTTACAGAGGACCTACTGTGTGCACACCACACGGGCTGGTGAAGACCGCGTCATGGAGAAAGGGGTGCCAGGGAGGGTGCTGCCTTGGCCGTACGGGGAGGCGCGAAGAAAGCTGCCATGGGCACCATCGCTCATCTGAATAAAAACGGCGGGCTGAACATGGGCACTTACTTCCTCGTGATCCCTCGCTGACAGGCTGCCTCCGGGGAGGCCAAGTCCGTCCCCGCTGCAGGGGCTCCGGCCGCCCGAGAGCACGGCATGTGACCTGGGTCCCTACAGGGAAAGGCACCTGCAGAAACCGGTTTTCCACGTCACGCCCACGGGGATGGCCGGACGCCAACGTTGGATGATGACACGTGTCGGTGGGGATCGGCCCCTTCCCGTGCGGCGGGTGGGGCACAAAACCGTGCCAGAACTGCGGGAAATAATCGGAGAGTCTTGATGTGCTGAGACTCAGCCGCCCTGTGATCCAGCCGCCCTGGTTCTAGTTCAGGCCCAAGAGAAACAACACGTTCACCTGAACACAGCGTGTTCACAATGGCCAAGAAGTAGAAACAACCCAAGCCCGCCAGCTGCTGGCTGGGAGAACAGCGTGTGGCCCCCCCACGAGAAAGCAGTGGTGAGGTGCTAATTCCTGCGACAGTATGGGGGGCAGGGCGAGAGGACCCCGATGCCAACACTGTTTTGTTTTTCTAGGGTTAAAAGAATCTAGGGGACCTGGGTGGCTCGGTCGGTTAAGTGACCGACTTTGGCTCAGGTCATGATCTCGCGGTTCGTGAGTTCGAGCCCCGCGTCGGGCTCTGTGCTGACAGCTGGGAGCCTGGGGCCTGGAGCCTGCTTCTGATTCTGTGTCTCCCTCTCTCTCTGCCCCTCCCCCGACTTTTCTGTTTCTCTCTCTAAAAAATAAATAAACATTTAAAAAATTAAAAAAAAACCCAAAGCACTGATTTCTGGGTGCCTATGTGGCTCAGTTGGTGGAGCGTCTGACTTTTGTTCAGGCCACGATCTTGTGGTTCGTGGGTTCAAGCCCCCGTGTCGGGCTCTGGGCCGACAGCTCGGAGCCTGGAGCCTGCTTCAGATTCGGTGTCTCCCTCTCTGCCCCTGCCCCGCTCATGCTCTGTCTCTCTCTCAAAAATAAACAAACATTTTTAAAAATCTTTAAAAAAAACCCGGTGACAGCCTGCATCTCATTTTGTGTGGTTTGCCAAGGGAGGAGTTTGTCCGAGAGGGAGGATGGGTTCACTTGCCCTGTGGGGCTTCTCTGTCCACGGAGGTGAAAGCAGCTTGGGCCGGTGGGTTACTGTCACGGATTCTGGTGGGACAGAGAGGAAAGGCTGGCAGCAAACGTTCCGACCTGGGCTGGGGTCCCCAAGGAGCCTGTGGCTTCCTACAACCCCGCTTCTGTTTCAGTAGGGACACTGCTGATGGCCGTGACCATCTGGTTTTGATCAAGAACTCGGAAGTCCGCCTGAAGAAAGGGGGAGATAAGCCGCAAGCCTTCTCCGAGGCGTTGTCTTTGAGCGTGACGAGAAGGGCCCGAAGTGCCCGCCACGTGGGGAACCACAGAGGACCGTCCCCGCTGTCTCGCATCCCTCGTGGTGCCCTTGCCCTCAGGGCAAGTGCACACACCTGTGGAAGCCACCCGCCGGGCCCCTTGGGTGCCCCCACCACGACCACGCTGCTGAGTCAGGGACACCCACTGACAGGTGCACCCGACACGGGGGGGCCGAGGGGTCTCAGAGGTGCCGTCGGGTCTAACGACAGGTCGTTCTGGGCAAAGACAAACACCTGTCCCTGTCCTGTGTCTGGGCCCCCGCCAGGCACCGCTGACCGGTCGGGGGGCACTTCCTTCCTTCCCGGGTCTGAATGCAGACTCAGCCCTGCGCACAGGGTGGCCCCTACGGGCTGGCGGAGATGTGGTCTGTGGCCACCCTGGCTGGAGAACAGGGTGGGTCTTGTGGGGCCAGCCCGCGCCTGCCGCCCTCCACAGACCCAGGGACGACCCTGTGAGGGGCGCCCGTCCCGCACCCCTGCAGCCCAGGGACCAACAGCTGTGGGAAGAGGAGGAAAGGTCCCCAGCCCAGGGCGGGTGTCCCCGGCCCCTCCTTTGCGGCCCGGTCCAGCGCAGCCGTGGGGTCTCCCCTCTAGTGTCACCTCCATCCCGAGGGCCACACACTGTGCCTGCAGCATTTCCTGCGTTCGCGAGATCTGGTAGGATCTTCAGACGGTGTGACGACGCCCGTGGGAATTCTGACTCCTTTTCCGAGGTCCTGAAGTGCCACAGGCTGTCCAAGAACAGACGGCCCCTCGCTGCCACGGGTCATGCTCAGAAGAGGCTGCGGGCCAGGCTCCCTCCTGCTGAGCCCTCATTAGCACAGGCTCGTGACAGGAGGATCAAGCTCCTGACAGGCCGGGGCGGCCGTCCAGATGGAGTCAGGCTGCACGGATGTCCTGGCCGTCCCCAGCCTGCTGTGCGGGGCCCGCCCGCCTGTCCTTCAGAGCACGTCGCTCAAGGTAGCTGCCGGCGGCCCCTGCCTGGGAGACATGGGGTCCTGTGCGAGCGGGAAAGAGCGATGCCCTCCAGAGAGGAGCCTGGCTGCCTCCCCAGGGGCCACAGAGACCGTCCCAGTAGGATGGCTGGTGACTGGCGGTGTGGACCCCACGTGCACCGCGCCCCCCATTCGTGTACTGAAACCCTAACCTCAAAGCGATGGCATTAGGAGGTGGGGACCTTGGGAGGTGATTAGAGTTCCATGAGGTCATGAGGGTGGGGCCCCCGTGGTGGGGTGGGTGGCCTTGTAAGAAGAGACACAGAAGGCTTGATCTCTCTCTTTCTCTCCCCCCACCGTCTCCCCCCCTTCTCTCTCTCCCTCTCTCTCTCTCTCTCTCTGCCCCGTCTCTCTCCCCCTCTCCCCTGTCCCCTCTCCTTCCTCTCTCTCTCCTTCTCTCCCTCTCCCTCTGTCTCCCTCTCTGTCCCTTTCTCCCCCCCTCCCTCCCTCCCCACCACAAGAGGATGCAGTGAGCTCTCACCAGGAACAGAATCTTCCGCCGCCTTGGCCTTGGGGTCCCAGACTGAGAGACGAGTGTGTGTCGTGTGAGCCCCCCGTGTGTGGTGTTCTGTCCTGACGGCCAGGAGGGATGGGGAGCCAGGGAGGGCTCTGGGTGGAGGGCTGATGAGGCCGCGAGGACCCCGCAAGCCTCCTACGGAGAGGGCGCTGGCTTCCTTTGCTCAGTAAGGGCCCCGCCTCAGGGAGCGAGCGGCCCCAGCCCTGTCCGGTGGGGGAGCGGCTCTGACACCGGGGCCAGAGGCAGGTGGACCATGTCACATCTTCTCTGCCGGGGGCTTTTCCTTCCCGCCTGGGCTGACGGGGACGTGGGCAGGGGCTTTGCCGCTCCGGGACGCTGCTCCCGGCCGCCAGCCTGTGCTCAGGGCCACGCCGGCAGGTCCAGCAGACTGAGGCTCCTCCCCGAGCAGGCGGCTGCAGGCCAGGGCTGTGCTCCCTCCTCGAGGGCCAGGGCAGCCCCGGCTGGACTCCCCGCCCTGGTCTTGTTCCCACGGCATCAGCGCCCACGGACGTGACTCGCTGCTTTGCCTCTGGTGCGTTCTTGGGTCCCTGCCTGAGAAGTACCCGAGGCCTGGCACCCGGTGCGTAGCCAGACGCCCCAGCCCAAACCCGACCGGCCACAGCACGGCCCCACGTAATGGCCGAGGTACCGGGACTCCTTAGGACGTGCTGGCATGTCAGCAGCTCCCCCGACAGCCGTAGGCTGGCGCTGGTGTCACCGTTATTCACGTGGGTATTCACATGGGGGAACTGGATGCGTCCACACGAGGTGCCCACACCCCGCGTCGGCTCGAGGTTTCTGCGCCTGACCCCCGGCCACTCGTCTGGCTACTGGGGCTGGGATGCGGTGCTGGGGGCGGGGGAGGGGGAGGAATGGCGTGAGGGGGAGGCCAGCACAGGCTAGGGGGCTGGGGCAGGGGTCTGAGCCACAGGAAGAAGACAGCCGTGCCTGGAGGCTGCTTGCTGGCGGCCCTTCCGGGGGCCGAGGCCGGGGACCAGCCGGCCTCTCTGTGTCCCTGCAGGGGGGTCAGGGGGGAGCACTGCTGCTGTGTCCGGAGGCTAAGGGCCGGGGCAGGGTGGGGACCGGCGCAGGGACAGGCCCTGGTTCCCAGGGCTGAGCCGGCCACGACCGGCCTGTGGATAAGGGGACATGGGAGCTGGATGCAGCGAGTAAAGACAGGCAGCCCTCTGCTTCCAGAGCCTCCTTAGGGGATGTGCGGGGTCAGCACTCCGTGCTATGTGGACTCTCGTCTGTCGAAAGACCAGGAAACGTCTGCGTGGTGCCGGGCATGGAGCTGGGCCACGGGACCCGCTCGCTCACCCAACGCTCTGGGACACTTGGCCAAAAGGCCCCGAGGGAGACGTGCCTGTCTGCACCGTGTCTGCCCCGTGCTTGCTCTCACCGTGACACAGGCAGTGCTCTGTGCCCCGCTGACTTCTCAGTGGTACCGGTATGACCAAGGTGACTCACGCCTCGTGACCAGGGCCCCCCTGGTCACCCCTAAGGCTGGTCACACGCAGGCGACGGGAAGCAGAGGTGCTGAGGACCCCCAGGAGCCCCCAGGGCTCTGCAGGCTCAGAGCTACTCGGGGCCCGGCCCGAGGAGCGCCCCCGAGGGGCCCTTTGCTGCCCTCTGCGCGCCCCCTGCACCCACCGTGTCTGGGAAAGAGCTTCGGGTTTGGATTCTGATTCGCCGCCGCCTCTCGGTAGTCCTCGGGCGTCTGTCATTAGAGCCCCGCCGGTGACGCGCGGCCATTATCTCCTGTGAGGCACGCTGGTCACGCACAGCCGCCTCCTGGGAGGCAGGCCAGGGCTCTCTCCTGGAGCTCCCCCGTGATTCTCAGAGCGAGGCCTGGAGTTTCAAGGACTGAAGCTCCTCTACCTTAGAGCCCGTGGCCAGCCCCCCCAGACCTCGGCCAGCAGCAGGGTGCTTGAACACAGGGCCGGGAGCAGCTTCCTTCTGCTGGCCAGGCAGGGCCCCGGGACAGGACCCCAGGGCTGGACACTAGGACAGGACCCCAGGACAGGACCCCCCGGAGCAGGACCCCAATGCAATGGGGACAAGGCTGCTGGTGACCGTTACTCAACACGGAGCTAGAATGCAGAGCAGATGCATCTAAGACAAAGCCACAGTGGGCTGGAACATTTTATTTCTGGCCTGGGGGAGGGTGGAGGGGACGACCCGGCGCCAGGCTCCAGGTGGCCCCACGGGTCTCCAGGTGTCTCACAGGCCTGACATCCTCTTCCAGGCACACCCCTCCCTGCTCCCACCCCCGTCCACACCGGCCCCTGCAGGAGTCGCCTGCCCCTCCTCCGGCTGGCCCCAGGGACGGCCACGGGCACGTCCTGGGCCTGGTGGCAGCCACATTTAGTTCTGTGGAGAAGTCTCCTGTCCGGGCTCTGGCCCGCCGCCCACAGCAGGAGGATGGGGACGCCCCCCCCTTGCTGAGCTGAGTCCTTGCCTGTCCTCTTTCAGCTGGGTCACCACAAACGCCATGCGAGAGACAAGAACAGAGACGTATCTGTCACTCGGGAAGCAGAGAGGACGGGCGGGCACGGCGGGGGCACCCCAGGACAGGGCCCGTCAGCCCATCAGGAGAGTGTCATGCAGAGGTCACAGTGTGAGGACCGAGCCCACGGGGCGGGGCTGTAGAGGGCAGCCAGGCGGGTGGGGGCCTGGCCCCACCCAGGGGTGCTCTGCCCCTGCTTCCTGCTCCCCCTTCTGGGGTCCTGAGGTTGTGGGCCGGCCCCAGACTCCCCTGCCCTCTCTGCCAGCACAGGCTCCTGCGATAGAAGGAAAGAGAAACGTCCCTGGTCCCTGGCGCCTGGAACTCCTAGGGACCCCGTGGTCGTCTCAGCTTCCCCTTGGGGTCCCACCTTGCCGAGGGGCCTGAGATCTGCACCCCACCCCGTCTGTGTAGGGGGACTGGCCCCGAGGCACCCACATCGCTGCCCTGTCACCCCCTGGCCCGGGCACCGCGCCCAGTGTGCCTGCTTCCCTACAGCTACACTGCCCTCTCGGGAGGCTGTTCCCCTCGGCTCATGCTTGCCCGGGGGCCCCGGGTCTCCCAGCGGTCACGGTCATGGCCACAGGGTCCCTCACTCCAGCCACCTGCCCCGGACTGCTCGTGGTAAATATTCAGGAGGTGCTGCTGCGTCCCAGGCTCTGGGTCTTGAGGGGGCACGGGAAGCAGTAGTCAATACTCGGAGGCCTGGGGATGATAGCCCATGACAGGCACGCGGGGCCAGGAGAGTGGATGGAAGACAGCCTTCCTGGAGTCCTGTGGGTGGGCAGAGTCCAGGCCTGGAGAAGCAGGTGCTGGGCCGTCTGGGTGGGGGCGGGGAGGCAGTCCTGCCCTGCCCGGAGCACTCCCTCCACTAGCGGCCGGTTCCAGGGTCCACATTTAGGTGCCCGTGGACCCAACAGCCAGGCGTCCATCGGCCGTGAGGCTTCGTTCTCAGAGAGCCTCCTACATGACTTCACTGCCCCCTTGTCCCTCGACCTCAGCAGCCTGTCTGCGGTCCCCACCCTCCACTCTGGGACGAGGTGCTGAGAACCTACCTGGCCCCCAGCCGGCCGGCCGCTCGCTCAGCCCTCTGCGACGGCCCCATGGGAGGCGGGGGGCAGGGGCCTGAGGAGTAGGGTGCTGGGGACGGGCGGCCGAGTGGGACCACAGGGGCCCTCTCGGGGATGCTCGAGTGGCTGAGCCGGAGGCCAGCTGTCAGGGCTCACCCGGCCGGCCGCACCACGTACTGAGCCGCGGGGAGTGGGGTCTGTGCAAGGCCTGAGTCCCGAGGGCAGAGCCCGTACAGATCTGGGGGCCGAGCCCGAAAGAAGACAGGGAGGGCTGTCCTGGAGCGTCCTGGCCAGGGGCTCTGAGAGCAGGTTCGGGACTCGTCCCCAGTCACCGAACCACACGTATTCTGTGAAGGGTCCGTACTAGGCACTGCCTGTCACCGTAGCTGTGAGAAGTGGGGTAGAAGGTGCCTGGTGAGGACAGGTAAGGCTCACCTCCTGGCTGTGGGGCAGGGGAGGCCTCGGGGACCGCCTCGGGGCACTGCCTGGCGTGGACCAGGGGGCGATTAAATACCAAGCATGCCCCCAGCTTCCTTTTGGTGCTTCGCATGAGACCAGACCCGCAGCCAGGACGGAGCCCGGGCCCACGACCGCGGACGCAGGGAGAGGTCTGTGTCTGCGCAGGGGTGCGGGGCGCCGAGTGCACACGAGCGGCAGCCCTGAGCAGACGCCTCCTGCAGGACGGAAGCTCCCGACGCCTGGATGGCCGCACACAGGGAGGTTCCCCTGGGGGCTGGGGGGGACAGGCCCCTGAAGCATGAACTGGAAAGGCCTAAAGCGGGAGAAAATAGAAGTCACTGCCCTTGGAATTACACGAAACAGAAGTCCTCGTTCACACACCTCATGGCACAAAATCCCGAGTTCTGGCGGCCTGCTGTGAGAGGGAGGAAGCGGGCCCGGGGTCCGGAGGGCAGCCGGCTGCGGGGTGGGGCCGACCACGGGAGGCCCGACGTGGCCTCCTGGCTCCTGGAGGTCATTTGCGACCAGCGCCTGTGAGGGAGCAGCTCGCATGGACGGCAGCACCTCTCCGAGCGCGGTTCCTCTGGCCTCCGGAGGACACGGCGCACGGACGGGTTTCAGGCTTTCCTGTGTGCGTGCTAACGATCACGATCCTCAGGGGCGTTTTACGACCGCTGGCTGCACGTGGTTTCTGCTTGCCCTTGGTGGCGACTTCCGCCCGCCCCAGGCCGGCGCTCACCCTCCCCTCTCCTCGGCTGTGCCCGGAGCCACGGCTCTGCCAGGCAGGCCTCGGTCCTGCTCACGCTAGCCTTGGGCTTGGCCTTGAGGCAGCAAGGATGCCACGTGGGGTCCTTCGGGCCCCCTGGTGCCTTCGGCCGAGGGGATCGTGGAGTGTCCCTGGCCAACGGAATGTCCGGAGGAAACGGTTGGGAGCAGCTGTGCCCTGGGGTCCCGGCTGGAGCCAGGCACCGTGGGAGGCCCAGAAGGGCCTTCTGAGCTGGACAGGGCAGGCCGGGCTCGCAGCTGCCACACCTGTGCAGGTGTGCGTGTGTGTGGGGGGGGGGGGGGAGGGTGGCTGCAGGTGCAGGGACCAGGCAGAAGAAACAGCTTCTCCAGAGACCCTTGCAGGTACCTCGGCGGCCAGGTCGCCGGCGGCAACATCATATAGCACTCAAGGTAGCACGTGCCGAAGGTGAACCCTGGGGAGGAAGGCCAGAGCCACGAATCTGACCAAAGGTGCCCCGTGGGTCTCTTTCCCCACGCGCACCCTGGGGCCCTGCTGGGCAGCCCGAGTCACGGGCCTCTTGTTTCTCTAAATGCCCAACCCACAGGGCTGCCTGGCTCCCCACGCGGGCCCTGTTCTGGAATTCTCCACAATGTAAAAGGTGGCCAGTGGCCCCCGCGGTCTCCTGGAGTGCTGTGACCTCCCAGGAGGACGCTCCCTGGTGGGCTGCTGACGGTCATCCAGAGCGGTGACACATTGTAGGGAAAGAAATGAAAGAGCCTTTGGGGAGACGCCTCTTCTGTGAGCATCACCTTGTCCTCAGCTGGGCGGGGTCTGGCCCTGGGGCTGTGGGGACCCAGGAGTAGATTCGCATGTGCACGTGGCTGCAGCCTCAGGTGGAAACAGAGTCTGAGGGGCCCCACAAGCACCTTTCTACCCATCGACGATCTTCCTCCTTCTCTGGGCCCAAGGGGTCTCAGGCCAGGTCTCAGGCGGCCCTTGGGACAGGTGCAGAGACCACAGGCCTGACCCTCCAGACAAAACCACGGACCCCCCGAGAAAGCCACACCCTGCTCAGAGGCTGTCCCATCAGGCCACTGGTGAGGGGGTGGGGATGTCAGGGGCTTAACCCTCGGCACCCACTGGGCGGCCTGGGACGGCGGGGGAAGGAAGGAGGGCAGCTCGTCAGGGCACGAGCCCCGCATGGGGCCGGGGGGCCACCCCGGGGAATTCGGGCATAGCAGTGAATGTGGCTTTCGCTAGTATTCCCAGCCTGTGGAGGCCTGTCACGTACCAGGGATGAGCACACGTGCTCATGTGTAAATTGCGCGTGGCCATCGTGTCTTGTGTTTTGCATTAATTGGCTGTGAATTAGGCATGCATAATTTACGTATAAATTATGCATTTGTATATAAATACATGGAGTGTTTTTCCGCATTTATGCTTCATGTGCTCAGATGGTAATATGCCGCCTTTCTGCTCTCTATTTCCACTTAAAAATTCGTGCTGCTGTTCTCTCCCTACGGGACGCATGGATTCTCTAATCTGTGTAGACGGGTACCTATAGCTGATGATTGATCGATCCCACCCACCTTTGATGGGTATTTGGTCCACGTCCGAGTTTTCGCTGTTGGAAATAGTGACGCAAGGTGCATGCGGGTTTTCTGTGTTTACCTGTTAATATGTCACATTAATAGGTTTCTTAGCGCGGAAGCATTGAGTGAATGAGGCGGAGTCCTTCCCAGCATTCTCTTTACGGTGTTTATATCAGACGTCTGTGCCCGACGGCCTCCAGTGGTGTTATCCTGGCTGGAAAAAAAAAAAGACTTCTTTATTTTACTGATTTTTCCACAGAACTAGCACCTCGACTTGGTGATCAATTCTAACACGTGTTCCTAATTCATTACCCTCTGATTCTGTCGTTTCTGCTCGCTGCACTTCAGTTTTGCAAATAAATAAAGCTGCTGCCCTGTTTCTAAATTCTCAGACGCTCCAATTGATCCCCTTTTCCTCATGGGCATGTCTGTGATGCGGCGCGTTTGACCCACGTAGCGTCAGCCCTCCGGGAGGCCTTCTCGGGCGGGGATTTGCAGTCGTGGCCTGCAAACCCCCTGCGCTCTGTCGCTCTGTTTGACCCAGTGTTGGTTTGAGAAAACGTTTTTCAAGTTCTAAGTGCTTTTTCAGATTGTGACACTGTTTTTGTTGATCGGCCCTACTTTTGCGAGTGATTTCCTGTTTGTCCTCGTGTCTTAACTGTGACGTAGGCGTATGGTCTTCATGGTTTCTGGTTTTGGGGGGTCTGCTGAGCTCCTGTCTGTGATACAACCCCCCACAGGGAGGCCTGTGTGTGTCCTGGCAGGTGCCCGCGTCACTGCGGAGAGGGGGGAGCGGCCTTGTGCAGTGTCTGTGCCTGGGGACCGTGTCCTATGACAGACGGTATATATATACATATATACATATATACGTATATACATATATGTATATACATATGTATATATATACATAATCGTAATTTGGAAAGAAGTTAATACGCACCCTATATGGGGTGTACGATTGACAGACTTGTAGGGATCGGCACAGGATGGAGGATGTGTAGACACCCTACAACGCGTGGCCTCTTTCTGCGACCGTCTCCCGAGTACGCACAGGAGCGCATATTCCGAGTGCAGGATACACGCTCAACACAGACGCGTAGCTCCCATGAATTTTGTTGTGCTCGCATTCTAAGTTCCCGCCCGTGTCCATCCTCTTGATCTGCTCAGGGCCGAGAGACGTCTCCCACACCTCCTGGGGGAGGGTGGGGGGTGGATTTCTCTCTGTATGGTTTCCAGCTGTTTCCGTGGCACAAGGCCATTTAGTCGTTGCATTTCGTTCATGAATGATAGCTTTGATGTGGATTATAAGCTGGGTCATCATAACGTGCGTGACCTTTTTATCCTGTCGAATGCCTGTCTTATTCCAACGCAGATTAGCCTGAAATTACCACCCGGCCCTGCCCTTTCTCCTGGGGTGAGGGTGGTGTGCCTGGCCTGCTGTGTGTGTGACCATCCATCCCCCGATCCCTCTGCGTGGCTTTGTTTTCAACAAACGTATCTGCGTATTCACTTTTCGGATGCAGCGTGGACAGTCCGCATTCGGAGAGTAAGTTTATCCCTCTAAAGAGGTGAACGATTTTATTTTAAGGACAGCCAGAAAAGTCCCCAGGGGGACTGTCTTTGTTAGGAACAGTGCCCGGATCACCGCTCACCTGGCGTGGCCAGAGCTGGCTCCTTCTCGCTCGCGTGTCCTCCCCCAGCCACGCCCCTGCCACGTGCCTGGGGCTCAGCACAGACCGATGTGCACGTGTGAACATGCACAGAAGCCTTGTCTGCACCCCTGCCTGTGGTTCTGCCTGTAGCGGGTCCCTCAGGAGGGGCCAGGGCCGGCTCGGGGGAGGCTGTGGGTGATCATCACCGTTTTAGTCACGGCCTGGGGTGTTCCTTTGGGTCTCAGACCAGCGATGCTGGTGCATGTGCTGTTCACATGAAAGACAGGGTTGACACTGGCTGGAACCGCCCCTGTGCACAGGTGTCCGGGGGGATTGGGACGCGGATGGCGCTCGTCCCCTCCCTCCCCCACCCCGCCTCCTCCCCCCCTGCAGGGAGGGCAGCCATGGTGACAGCAGCCGGGGAGACGTGACCAGCCCCGGCTCACATCTCACACCAGCGTGACTGAGATGTGCTGCTCTGGGTTTGGATGCCCTTGGAGGGGGCGACTTCTGCGGCAGCCGCGAGAGCTCGGCCGGCTGTGCCAGTAGCCCTCAGCCCCCACCGGCCCCTCAGTACGCCACACCTGCGGACAGGGGGATGCGGTGGGTGGGCAGGGGTCTGGGGCCGCTGGGGGCCAGGAAGCTGGCTGGCCCTGGGTTTCCAGAAGAAAGGACCAGAATAACACAGCTTGCTAAGGGGCTTGCGTTCCGTCCGAGGCACTGGGGAAACACACGAGTGAGTGACTGCGTGTCTGTATAAAAGGGGGGGGGGGAACAGAGGCCGTTGTGGGCAGGAGAGAGCAGATTTGCAGGGGTGAGTCCAGGTCCCGCTGGGAGCCGTGATCCACGGCCTACCGGCAGCCCAGGCCAAGGGGCAGAGGTCACTGGCTGGGAGGCGGGGTGGGGGGGCAGGGGTCGCCCCTAAGTGAGGCCTGGGAAGGGGGCTCTGTTTCTGTCCCTGAAGGCTCTTCGGGGAGCTGATCCCACGGGGACGTGCTGAGGCCCAGCGAACTCAGGAGCCGGAGGCAGGCCCGGGCTCAGACGGAGACGGGGGCCCTGGCCCCCCACAGGCGAGCTCGCTGGGGGCAGGGTGGGGTGGGCGTGGGGGGCCAAGCCCGGAGGCCCGGAGAGTGGGGCCCCGAGGGGCGGGTCTCCCATGGGCTCCACTGCAGGCAGAATCCTCAGAGATCCACCCGACCCGAGGCCCACGTCCGGAGAGCGCTGAGCCCTTGGGGAGAGGGGGGTGAGCAGGAGCCCTCGGGCCGCGGCCCACCGCCACTGAATCACTCAGGGCAAGTCTCATGTGCGCCAGCCAAGCGGCTTGTCCGGAGGGCAGAGGAGCGGGCTGCCGGGACGGGAGGACGGGAGACCACGAGACCACGAGGCGGGCAGCAGAGCCGGCGTTCCACCTGCACGTGGTGCAGAGAGAAGCCCAGGACTCGCACGCGTCCCCGACCCAGGAAGGCGCCAGGTGGCCCCGCTGCAGAGACAGGAGGCCCCCGTCCTCAGCACCCCCGGAGCCGATGTCCCGGCGGAGGGCACGTTTCTGTCCCGTCTCGTGCCCGGCTGACTTTGTCCGGGGGCGTTCTGGTTGGACAGCGAGGGGACCGGCTCCTGAGCTCACGGGTTCCCACGAGAGGGCCCAGGGCCGCTGGGATGCTGACACGCGGGCAGCGCCCATGAGCTGGGACAGGAAGGACACAGGACGGGAGGATCCCTGAGCAGCTCCTGTCGGGGGATGGGCAGGGCCGCCAAGCGCATGCTTTCTGCCTGAGTTACTGCCGGTTAATTTTAATGTAATTAATAGCGATGCTTGATGTGATTAATGGGATTTCCCAACACGCTGCTCCCGTTCTCACCTCCTCCCTGCACCCCTCCCTCCCTCCCTCCTGTGTTTCCTCTGACCGCCATCCACACGCCCTCACGCCCGCAAGGACCACCTGGGACGGGCACTTCGGGGGAAATGGACCACGGCCCTGTCTCTGGCCCTGACCCCTGACCCCGGCAGAGGGCTCGCTGACCCTGACTCCTGACCCCGGCAGAGGGCTCGCGGACCCTGCCAGACACTGGGGGAGCCCCGTGCTACCCTCCCCCTCTTCGCTCAAGGTGGACACTCCTCACCTGTGGCAGCCCACACAGGTCAGCCCCGGTGCTGGGCATGCGTACAGCCCTCCTGTGTGCTCCCCCTCGCCCTCCTGTACCCCCATCTCCCGTGGCTCGCGATGGCCACACGCGCCCTGCCCAGGGTGAGGACCCCGCCATTTAGCACCAGCCCTGCACAGGGTGGGGCTTCAGTGAATATCACATTGGATAATGAGCTGTGCTCAGGTGGCTTCTGCCCGGATCCCACCCACCTGTCCACCCCCACTTTTCCTCAGTCACCGTCTTCCCCAGAAAGCCTTCTGGATCCCAGCACAGGCCCACATGCCCCGTGTACCCCCAGAGCCCCCAGGTGTCCGCACTGCACCCTGGTGACCATGCCTGTCCCCCATTCCTGTCCTCCGGTGTCCCGCGCCGGGAAAGGGTCATGGAAGGCAGAGGCCCAGCTCTTCCTCGGAAGCCTCAGTGAGGGCAGACGAGATCACCAGGCTGTGCGTGGAGGGGGGACCGTGGATAGACGGGGGCCCGTGGGCAGACGTGGCCTGGAGTGGGGTGGATGCGAAAGAAATGGTCCTCGCGAACACAGGCGGCTTCACCCCCAACCTTCTGTTTGAAGACGCCCGGGACCACAGCAGTGGCCTCGAGGGATGGACGGACAGAGGTCGGCACCCTCTGGGAAGGCGATGGGGCCCAGCACGGCTCAGTGGGCGGTGTGTCTGTTGTCATTCCTGTTTACAGTTGAGCGATTCCTTTGACAAATGGCCATACTGCTTTCATTTATAAAATAATGCTTGTTCACTGCAATTTTTAAAAAGTCACACATGCAGAAAGTGTAAGAAAATAAATAGGAAAAAAATCAGTGGAAATCTCACTGTCCGTCTTTCAATCTCTTGGCACGAGATATATGCAGATATGATTGCTTCAAGAAAAGGATCCTAGTATTAACAATATTCTATCAATTAACGTTTGCACTTGCGCATAGAAATGATCTTGGAGAGTTTTCCACGTTGATATAGATGCAACTCATATATAAATGTCTGACATACAAAATATATATAATTTATATGACATATAAATATGTCGTGTGATTTTGCATACACTTACAGCACGCCTAATATTTATATATGCAAACACAGGCACATATATTTCCATCTGTTTTCAGGGCAGCCTTAAATTATGGATGTAGAGTGGTTTATTTAACCAACTCCAGTTTGATAGACACTTGGCCCGGTTTTACTTATTTCGAATAAACAATAACGCCACAATGAGCTTCTTTGTATTCTCGTGTGAGAGTTTGCGTAGACGGATTTCTGGAGGTGCCACTGCCGGGTCAGAAGCATGCATAAATTACAGTCTGATGGCCGTTGTCAGGCTGGCTTTCCATCAGCCGTGCCGAAGCGGTGGGGCCTCGGGCCATACACACACACACACACACACACACAGGCCGCCAGGGAGGCAGCAAACGTTCGCTTGTTACTTCAGCTTCAGCTTTTAAGATTATCAGCGAGATGAAAATGTTTTCAGATGTTTATCGATGCTATTTTATGGCTAAAGAAGTAAGTAAAATTCTTGTTGCCTCACAAAAATTAATTTCAAATGTATAAAAGATTCACATATTTTACAAACCCATAAAAATAATGTTATGCAACATAAGGGTAAGGAGGGGAAGTCTTTCCTTTGCACAACAAGGCTAGAAAATTATTTGAAAACACAAATTTGATTGCATTTTTTAAATTCAGTAAGACGGGGCGCCTGGGTGGCTCCGTCGGTTAAGCTCATGGTCAGGTCATGATCTCACAGTTCGTGAGTTCGAGCCCCATGTCGGGCTCTGTGCTGACAGCTCAGAGCCCGGAGCCTGCTTCGGATTCTGTGTCTCCTCTCTCTGCCCCTCCCTGCTTGTTCTCTCTCTCTCTCTCTCTCTCTCAAAAATAAATACACATTAAAAATTTTTTTAAATAAAATTCAGTAAGATAGAAGGCATAAAGAAGTTGAAAGAGAGACAACAAAATGGATTGTTCTAATGTAAGAGACAAGGTGATGGAACATTACAAGTCTAGAAGGAAAATACTAAAAATACACTGGAATATGTGGATAAGGCACGTCAGCCTGCACCTGTGAGAGGAAACAGCCCCCTGTCCTTTCCTCGGGAGGCTCTGGGGAGGCACCATCACAGGGGTCACCAAGAGCAGAGCAGGTGCTGGGGCGCAGGGCCTGAGCATGGCCATGGAGCGTGGACGCCTGGGGCTCCCGGTGGAGGACAGGTGGCTCCGGGAAGAGCCAAACGTAGAAGCAACACGTTTCCCTGCGCGTCCCTCCCTCGGGGTGGAAGGCGGGTCCGAGCAGGGGAGCACTTGTGAAATGGAAAAGTGAGCAAATGGAACCAGGACCCCACGTCAGAGAAGCCTCGAGAGCACATTGGGCCCGGGGCTCAGCGCGGGGGACATTCCCACCATCGTGGCAACGTGGCCAGTGAGGGTGGAGTTAATCCCTGGCTGAACCCAGGCGGGGGTGGGAGGCCCGCACGGTGTGTGGGACGGAGGTGACGCCCTCAGCTTTAGGTGGACAGGCAGCTGGGGACCGACAGGGCAGCGCCCACCTGAGCGGTGGTGGGGAGACTGAGGCAGGGCTGCTGGGCTTCTTCATTGGTCCCACCTCCCAGGTCCTTCCCTTTCCCCAGCACACCCCGCGGGCCTCTCCCAGCTTCCGGGGGCGATGAGGCGGGGCCACCAGACACCGTGTGGCCGGAGCCTCTCACCCTTTGGCCTGTGCACAGGACACAGATGACAAGGATCGAGGTGGCCCTTTGGGGCCTGAAGTGTGTCCAAGGTAGTTTCCATCCAGGAAATACGAGGAAATGCTTCGTTACTCTGATCGCAAAAAGAGAGCGAAGTGGGACTTTGAACAGATGTTCAGAAGGCACTCGATGCTAGCTGATGAGTAACCAAGGGCTGTGTGACCAACTGCCCCCCAAAGTCAGCAGCTGGAAACTATAAACGCATCACCTGGCCGTTCCTGTGGCCGGGAGTCCGGGCGTGGCTGGGCAGCTGCCTCCCAGCCTCCCGGCCTCCTCCAGACGCTGTTCAGGGCGCCCTCCCATCTGGAGGGCCCCGGGGAGGCCCCGGCTCACTCTTGTGGCCTCGAGGGCTGTTGGCCAGAGCTTCCCTCCCTTCTCCACCACGTGGGCCTTTCCGTGGGGCCCAGAGTGGCAGCCGGCTTCCCCCCGGGATAACAGATCTGGAGACAGCGTGCCCAAGAGCGTGGCTGCGGCCTGTGACAACCCGACCCCCGTCACCCCCACAGTGTGCCCCTCACCGGGTGCGGGAGGGGTCACAGAGTGTGTGAACACGCAGGCAAGCCCAGCCCCACACTTGAGGTAGGGAACCTTCTGTGAGAGGCAGGAAACAGAGACGGCTTCCCCAACAGAGTACGAACCCCGTGCCGTATTAAAGTCCAGCCGCCAGCCCTGTTCCCAACGTTAGCGCCCAGGATGGATTATGATGGCCTGAACACCAGGTCGGGGGAAATTCACGGGACTTAACTGCACGAATTATCATCACGCAAGGCCATCGCTGAGACGATGTCAGTGTGGCCTATGTGGCCACATTGGCACATGACCTGAAAGGAAGGGACGGGCCCCTGTGGGGGAGGCCGGCTGCTCTGGTGGCGGTGGAGGGGGGAGCGCCTGGTCCCTCACGGTGACCCCTACTGCTCACGTCAGGGACCTCTATTTACGAAACATAAAGGCAGAGTCTGCCCCCTGCTCTCAAAGCGGCAAGAGTCCCCGGAACGTGGCCACAGGGCTGGCGACCGAGGTCTGCGTGAGCGACCCAGCTTCCCCCACCGGGGCCTGAGGTCCAGACCTGAGGGGTGTGGTGGGAGCCCCCAGATTCGAACCACATCGTTTGTTCAACTCTGCCAGCCACAGAGATCAGGCGTGGATCCTTCTCATCAAAAGTCAATTCAGAGTCTAGGGTGAGGACGGGAAACCCCAGAGAATACCGCTGGTTACAGGAACACCTCGCCGTGACCTTGAGACCGGGGGATGGTGGGGGCAGGAGGTGGGTCGGTGGTCGGGGTGAGCAGGCTCCCTGCCCGCTGTTCTGGGCTGGACCACCTTGCTGTGGGCGACCTCGTGTGCCTCTGGCTTCTGCCCGCCGGATACCAAGCACCCTTCCGCGGCCGGGACAGCCAGGTAGGTTCAGGCCCTGCCCAGGTTGAGAGCCACCGATTTACATCGGGCACTGTGTGCTGACTCAGAAAGGGGCAGGAGTCCTCCATAAGCATTCTGCCTCGTGGCCACGTTACCAGAACGGCCACAGACTCGGATCAGAATGGGTCCGGGAAGGAGGTGTGGCATCAGTGACGGGCGGTGGGTGTGGGCCGGACCACACAGTATGGCTAGCGAGCTGGGGACAGCCGGCTCGGGGTGCAGGGCAGGGCTCCGCGGCGGCAGGCTCGGCCTGAGGGGTGCGGGGCATGGAGTGGAGGCACAGGCCCGGCCCCCCCAGAAAGCAGGCGGAGGCCTGGCTGGGGGGACAGCCTGGTACTCTGGTCCACATGGTGAAGTGGGAGTCTCCCCTTCCACCAGGTGATTTTAGAGCAGGAAATCCGAGGGGACGTGAGTAACTTTCAGAATTTATCAAATTAATACCCACACGAGTGTCTAGCCTGCAAAAACAAAACAAAAAAAACCAATGACTTCGAATGCCCTGAACTGTAACTGTCACGCGCAGTGAGGGTCTAGGAGGCAAGACGCTGCACGAGAACGCCTTTTCCTGTACAAGTGATTGCATCTTAATGAAACCTGCACCACACCGAATTACTCCGACTGCGCCTTTCCAGCAGAAAGCATTGTGGAAAATGCATTCTCCCTTCTTATTTGAATCAGATTTCATAATTTTCAAGCGGGTGTGGTGGTGAAAGGGCTCTGTTTGCTCAGACAAGGCTCCGCATCCCTCCCCCGATTCCCGGAAAGACAGGGGAGGGTGTCCTTGGTCAGGCTGAACATTCCACAGCTTCAGAAGTCGATAAAAAGACAAAGCCCGGGAGAAGACATTGACAAACAGCGGAGGACCCGCTGGAAAAATTGGCAACATAATTGCCTACGCGCTTCCCCAGAGAGGAGGCCGGGTGGCAGGCGCACCGCGAGGAAGGTGCGCAACGTCCCCTTGGCACCAGGCACGCAGACCGCAGTGGCTGGGGCCGTGCCCAGTTCAGATTCCCCTCGCCGACCCCCTGGCTGCCGCCCACGCTGGCCGATTACACGGCCGCCCTTCCCCGGAGAACTGCCCCAGGCCAAGCAGAAGCCACCTGGTCCCAACAGCCAACTGCCGTCAGTGACGAGCTGGCATGAAGCGACGGCAGGTCAGCCCGCCTCCAGCTGGGACCAGCTCTGGGTCACCAGAGCCGTTCAGAGTCGGGCGCCCCCGTGGACCGGGGCTGACCAGCTGTTGCTCAGAGCCCTGCCCCTGCCCGCTCCTTCCTCCGTCCCGGCCTCCTGAGAACCACGGGAACCCGTCTCGGGCTGTGTGCTAGGACACCTGCCCCATCAGAAATGGGCTTACTCGGTGCCAGCATCGCACAGGCCGATCGCTGCCTTGTTGCCAGGCGTCCGCGGGAGCCGGCCATGCCTCGCGACCCTTCCTTTTCAGAAGTGTAACCACCGCTTCACAACCATAATCACACACAACCCTGCGTGCGCCTTGGAGTCCGTCTGAAGGCTCACCGCGATTACAGGAGAACTTGGCGCGAAATGTATCAGTTACTTTAGGAAAGGATCGATCCCTGCGTCCGTTTTGTTGTTCCGACCTGGAGCAGAACGCGTCCCTACGTCTCTACGAGTGTCTAAGACTCCTTTACTATCCCTGAGCTGTTCTGTACTTTATCATCATGAGCCAGGATTTCTCCTTACGGTAATTCCCAGGAACCTCGCGGACCGTCACGCACACACACAGATGCATCCAGCGCTCGCCTGTGGCGGGCGGGCCTCGGGGACCAAAGGATTCCCCAGCCACCGCAGTCAGGTGGCCATTCCACAGCGGGCAGTGGGCAGCCTTGGGGGCTGTCAGCAGGGCAGGCACGGAATCCGAACTGCGTTCTAGGTCCTTCTGGGAGAGGCGCTCTGCGGGAGGCAGGCTGGACGGCTGAGACCGAGACCCTCCCCACTGCCTCGCCCACCCCACGGCGCACCAGGAAGCTGGTGCAGGAAAGCCCCCTCCCCACTCTGAGCTGGGGACTGAGGGGAGAAGAGACGCTCAGCACTTCTGAGCACCGGCTTCCTTCCAGCCTTCAGGGGGGAACCCAGAGCCCGATGGCCAGGCCACCAGGACACAGGCTGTGTCTACATCCCCCGCCGCACCCCGCTCCCCCTGCGCCTGCCATGTCTGCTTTCCCGTCTCCACCCCAGGCGGCCTGCCCTGCCTGGTGCTCGGCCCGTGGGCTCCAGGATGGGTAGGAATGACAAGCAGGGCTGGGTCCGGGGGGGGGGGGGGCGCTTACTTTGGTTCACTCCTCACGCTGCCGACCAGCAGGTCAGAGGGTCCCAGGGGAGCTGGCTGCGAGGGGATGGTGCCCATGCGGGTGACGGGCCGCGGGTGGTGTGGAGAGCGAGCTGGGTGACCGAGTCAGCACCCAGAGGACTCAGGAACAGGCCCTCCCCGTTCAGGAGCCCTGCCATCCAGGACCGGGCCTCATGGTCCTTGCTGTGGCCCCAACTCCCCCAACCTGCAGCCAGCCAGGCGCCTGGAGACTTCCCTTGTGTCCCGGGCCCTGGCCACAGCCACCAGGCCCACCCTCATGCAGCCCCCACTTCTTGGTCGCACTGCAGGCGGAGGAAGGTGTCGCCTTCCGCCTTCTCCTCAGCTCCTGTCCTCCCAGAAGCAGATCCCAGACCCAGAGAGGATTCTGAGCTTCAGACAGATCAATCTGGGGCTCTAGCTGGGGGGGGGGTCGGGAGGGAGCAGGACAGGGAAGGGCAAGCAGTTACGCGGGGGCACGATTTCAGGTGAAGCCCCACCCACCTGGTCCCCAGGTTTTTCCGGGTTTGTCACACCCCAACTCCTCCAGGATGTCCTCTTGGGGTGGGGGGCGGGGGGGCACCGGGGGTGTGAACTCTGCGCTGGCTTCCTGGGGGGCTGTACGGGAACGGGATGGGAGCCCAGCCCAGGGCGGTGCGTGATGCCCAGACACAGAACACCCTGGAGCTGGGGGAGGGGCCCGCAGGCCCGTGGGCGGTGGGGGGCTCCCTGGCACCCTGCCCCGTCTCAAGGTCACAAAACCTGCTTGTCTACTTGGCATCGATTGCCCCAAACTCAGCAGCTGTGGCCCCAGCAGCTAACCAGCAGCTGGACACAATAGGCAGTTAGAAGCCTCTGTGGTCCGAATGGACTCCTCCGGCTGGAGGTCTGGCCTGTTCCCCACCCCCCCTGCCCCCACCCAGCGCTTCCTCCCCTTCCAGGAGCCCCTGCACTGAGCGGCTCACAGCCTGGCAGGCGGCTTTCGTCTTTCACGCTAACCCCAGAAGGGCACCCGCTGTTGGGCTGTCCTCTCCGGGCTTCGCCTCGATGCTTGTGGGGACGGGTCACCAGCTGTGAAGACGGGGGTCACTGGGCCTTCCTCGGACTGCCTCTGGAGAAGGCTTCCCCTCAGTGGAGGGGACCCCAGGGCCACAGGTGCCTCTGAGGGACTTCTGCCCAAGGGGGACAGACGGGGGCTCGGGGCCCCTCCCTCGTCAGCACCAAGACTGTAGGTCCCCCCACCATCACCCAGAACCTGCTGCCGCGGGAAAGGCGGTTCGATGAGGGGCTTTGGAGAAATTCTAACCAGAAGACTTCCGGGACTAACACTTGTTATTACAGGCGAGGCCGTGGTATGAAGGTTTTTAATTTTCGCTTTAATTGGGGCAGCATCGCTGGGGAAACCCCGCTAGGTCATTCTGAGGAGCACTTGACAAGTCCAAGGTCCTGGAGAGACTTAATTAAACCTGTAAAAGCACAGCGGGGACACACGGCCCCGGCTGCCAGCCCGCAGCACAGCTCGCTTCCCGCACAGACGTGCTTCGGTACGGGCCCTGAGCGTCCGCGCCGGGCCTGCGGCTGAGCTGGCGGGGGGGGGGGGGGGGGGGGGATGACACCCTTTCCCTCCGGCCCCCCCCCCCGCCCTCCCTACCCCCTGCCCCAGCTGATCCGACGCCCCTGCATTCGAGCCCCACCCCTGCACTCCAGGCTGGCCGGCTGCGTCGGCCCAGCAGCATCCTGCTGGTTTGTAAACTGTGTCTAGCACCCCCACCCCCCGCCCAGCCCAGAGCCCCAGCGCCTGGTGCCCAGGACCTTCCTTTGCAGGCCGAGGCAGAGTTTGGACTTGGAATATACCAGAAGGCAGGAGGAGGGGGATGTGTCTGGCTTCCTCGGGGCAGAAGGAGCACAGAGTGAGCAGAATCCAGCAGAATCCGGCCACGGTAGGTGGCCGTGACGGGTGGAGCCACACGTGGCCAGGAAACACGTTGGAAAGGTTGGCCTGGCTGGAGGGCGCTGGGCAGGGGTGGGGGCTGGGTGGCGAGGGGCAAGGAGAGGTGGATGGACAGGATGCAGTGGCTGTTGGCCCTCAGACGGGCTGTATCCTTGAGGAGTGAGGAATAGAAGCAGATCACACTTTCCAGCGTTTTCAAGAGCCTCTGGGCAGCTGTCTGGGACTCGGCAGGGTAGGACACGTGGGCCAGGCTGGGCGCCTTCCGGACGGGAGCCTGGATGCTCAGGCGGTGCCCTCGGCGGGCCCTGAGAGGGAACCCGTTGGGCCCTGTGTCCCTGAACTTCCTCCTCGGGGCCTCGGGCCGGCCACCCAGAGTCACCATGAACCAAGGTCCCAGGCGTGTGCTGGGATCCCAGACCCAACTGCTCGCCCACACCACACATGAGAATGTACTTAGTCCCCCGTTACAAACACACACGGTTTCCAGGGAGGCCCCAGAGACCGGAAAAAAAACAAAAAGTCTCAACTTCACGGGGTTCGGCACCTGCTCCCTTGGGGCCCCCTGGGCGAGGCTGTGACCAGAACCCGGCCCGGACCCGGTCCAGACCCAGGAGACGCCCCAGCGGGCCCTTCTCTCCCCTTACTCTCCTCCACCAGCGCCTTCGCCCGGAGGGTCCTGAGACCCGCTCCACGCGGCGACCGCAGCTCAGCGCCCGGATGGGGGCCCACTTACGGTGGGGTGTGGGTGCGGTGTGGTGGCAGATAGGCCCACACGCACACGTGTGCGTGCGTGCACACGTGCTCTCAGGAGAGCCAGCCCTTCACAGCGGGTCCCCCGAGCGCACTGACGTGAGCTCCTTCAGAGATCAGGCCGGTCAGGTGACCACCGGACGGGCAAGGACACCGAGGCTCGGGGAGATAGGATGGCCTTCCCAGGGTCACTGGGATGACAGGAGAAGATGCTGGGCACATGGGGCTACCCCAAACGAGCCAAAGAGGATGGGGGGGCGCCATACATTCCGTCATTCTTCACAGCACCTCCCTGAAGCGCTTTGGCAGAGAAGACAGATGACAGAGTCTGAGGTGCTGGTCCGAGCCTGGGGCCTCCCTGGAGGGACCATCCCTGCCCGGGGGTCCAGACTGCTCTGGCTCAGGGGGCCGACTGCTCCCCGCCGCGCACAGGGCCATCCAGACTGCCTCCCACATGCGGCCTCCTCACGGAAGGTGGCTCTCTGCCGACAGCCACCTCTCTCCTCAAGGCTCCTCCAGGGGAAAAGGGACGTCTCCGTGGGCATCTGCTCAAGTGCCGCGTCAGGGGCTGAAAACACTCCCAAGGAGCAGGTGGACGGTCCCAAGAGCGGGACCACTTGTGTGGCCATCAGCAGGTTTAGGAAGACCCACCCAAACCTGTGAACGCCCTCTGCCTTTTCCCACAGCTGTGTGATGGGGAGACGAGGGGACATCTGTGTCCACGGTGTCCACCCTCCATGGGTGATGCTGGGTGAACCCTGGAAGGCCATGGTGTCGTGCATCCCTATGCGAGCAGGGGTCAGTCGTGGCCAAAGTGGCCCAGAGGCTGAGTGTCTTGAGCGCGTGGTTTGCCAGGGGTGAACATCCAAGCAAGGGGCCGGGCTGGCCTCCTCCTTCCCTTCTCCCCCGGACGACAGCCGCCTCACCCGGAGAATAGGGTTCTCTCGTCCTCCATATCCAGCCCATGAGCTCCTGGGGCCCCTCTGGCGACTTCTCCAGAGCGTCCCCGACACAGACAGCTACCGGGGAAGTGCGTCGAGCGCAGGATTCACAGACGGATGCGGAAACCACAGGGGGAGTGAGGGAGGAGGGGCAGGGCGCGGGGGAGAATCTGTGAGCCACACAGCACTGAGAAAACAGAGGCCGTCCGCAGTGTCCAGATGCCCTGCCTCCTCTCCCAGTGACAGGGCGAGACTGAGCTCAGAGACAGATGTGGGCGCAGGGGTGCTGAGGGGGTGCTGGGCCAGGCCACGAGGGGAGACCCTGGCTTTAGGTGAGGCCGCCCTACAGAAGCCAAGACTGGGACACTCAGCCCGGCCTTTTGTCCCCTCCCCATGAAAGGCTGCCGTCCAGCGACACACAATCCGGGGACGCTGCAGACGTGTGGAGACCAAAGATGTGACCTCCTCAGAGTCGAGAGAGGCTGGGGACGCGGGGAGCTCACACACCGCCGGCAGAAACACAGAGTGGCGCAAGGTTTCTGGAAGAACCAGATGGGCACCAGGCCACCAGCAAAGGCACAAACCTGTTCAGCGCAGCATTATTTCTAACACGGGAAAGTGGAAGTGTCCAAGGGGCATTTAATACTCCCCTCTCTCAACAGTGAAAAAAACAAGTAGACAGAAACCCCATGAGGACGTAGCGGACCCGAATGCCATTATCAAACACCTGGGACTTAACATTCACAGAACCCTCGGCCCCCAAACAGCAGAAAATGCGTTTTTCAGGCGCCCTTTTGTTCCAATACAGACCTTATAACAGACTGTAAAGTGAGGCTCGATACATTTAAAAAGATTCTGGGGATACAGAGCACACTCCCAGGCAAAATGGAATTAACGTGGAAACAGGAAAAGGACATCGAGAAAGTTCCCGCACACCCGAGAACTAAGAAACACGCTTCTCACTGACCCGCGGCTCAAAAAATGCGAAGTCAATGAAAACGAAAACAAGGCTCGTCGAGATTTGCAGGTGCCGGGGCAGCCGTACTAGCTGGCCCCGGACGCCCGCACTACAGAAGAAGAAAGGTCACGTGTCAGGGACCTCCGCTTCCGCCTGGAGAAAATACAACAAACAGCGGGAACTGATCCAGTGAAAAGAGAAGAAGGAAGAGTGAAAATCGGTAACATGGAAAACAGAAAAAAGAGAGAAAATCCATGAGACCAGAAGCCAGTTCTCAGAACAGATCAATAGAAGTGATAAATCTCTGGTCAGACTGATGGGTAAAGAGAAGGGACAAGACACAAATGACCAGTGTCGGGAACGAGGAGGTAACACGACAGACTACAGATATTGAAAGGCTTTTCAGGGAATGTTATGAACAACTTGATGCTAATAAATCTGACACTTTACGTGAGATGAATAATTGTTTTTTGAAATGACCAAAGTTCACTCAAGCGGAAACATGTATGTTAATAACCGTATATCCACTAAGCAAATTGAATTGGTGGTTGAAACCTTCCCACCAACAAAACTTCGGGTCTAGATGGCGTCACCGACGCATTCAACCCAACGTGAAAGGAAGAGATAATACCCCCTACACAGGCTCTTCCAGAAAATCAAAGGAGAGGAAACACGTCCCCCCTCATTCTATGAAGCCATCACCTTGCCTCCAACACCAGATGAAGACATTATAAGAAAACCAGAGAGGGGCGCCCTGCTGGCTCAGTCAGTAGAGCAGGTGACTCTTGGTCTCGGGCTCGTGAGTTCGTGCTCCGTGTTGGGTGTAGAGACGATCAATAGGTCAGCTTTAAAAAGACAGGAAATTACAGATCAGGGTCTCTCCTGAATATAGATATTACCACTCTTAACCAAATTTTAGCCAATCAGGTCCAATCATACACAGAAAGGATAACTCGCCAGGACTCAGTGTGGCTTACCCTAGCCACGTTAGGTTGGTTTAACATTTGAAAAGTAACATTATGGGGCGCCTGGGTGGCGCAGTCGGTTAAGCGTCCGACTTCAGCCAGGTCACGATCTCGCGGTCCGGGAGTTCGAGCCCCGCGTCGGGCTCTGGGCTGATGGCTCAGAGCCTGGAGCCTGTTTCCGATTCTGTGTCTCCCTCTCTCTCTGCCCCTCCCCCATTCATGCTCTGTCTCTCTCTGTCCCAAAAATAAATAAACGTTGAAAAAAAAAAAAAAGAAAAGTAACATTAAACTAAAATAAAATTCTAAATAGATGATCTCAGTAGATTGCTAAAAACATACCCTTCAAAGCCCAACGTCCACTCCCAATATAAAACTCTGAGAAAGTCAGTAATACAACAGAGCCTTCATCCTGATAAAGGGCATCTGTGAAAACCCCCACTGCTAACATTTCTTGATGGGAAACACCGAGTGTTGCTTTCTCTGTAGGATCAGAAACAAGATAAGGTGCCAGCTCTCACCCCTTCTACCCAACACACCACTGGAAGGTCTGGTCAGTAAAGTAAGTCACAGGAGAGAAAGTGAAGAGATCTAGATTGGAAAGGAAGTTAAACTGTCTCTAGCTAACCTGATCATCTATGTCGAAAAGCCCAACAGAGTTCACGAAAACGTTACTGGAGCTAACCATGGAGTCTCTAGCGAAGTCTCATAGTAAAAGACCAACATATTGACATAAACTATATCTTTACATCCTGGAAACAAACTACTGGAGGTTGAAATTTAAAGAACACCATTTACAGTAGTATAAAAAATATAAAATATTTAGGAACAGACCTGACAGAGACCACAAAGCTGAGAAAACGTGAGGGACTAAAAACAGGAGTGATGTTCCATGTTCATGGACCCAAAGCCTTGATGTAGCCAAGGGAGCAATTCTCCTCGTTTTGATGTATATTGTGGGTGCAATCCCCAGAGTATCTTTTGAAACAAATGTGATGACACGTTGATTCTGAAATTCTTTTGGAAACGCAAGGGAACTAGAACAGTCAAAACAACTTTAAAAAGAAGACAGTCAGGGACGCCTGGGCGGCTCAGTTGGTTAAACATCCGACTCTTGATTTCGGCTCAGGTCATGATCTCATGGTTTGTGAGACCGAGCCCCATGTCGGGCTCTGCCTCTCCCATGTGTGTGCGCTGTCCCTCTCTCTCTCAAAATAAATACAATAAACTTCAAAGAAAACAGAGAGTCAGAGGACTGACACTATGTGGTTTCAAGACTTTGGGGGGCGCCTGGGTGGCGCAGTCGGTTAAGCGTCCGACTTCAGCCAGGTCACGATCTCGCGGTCTGGGAGTTCGAGCCCCGCGTCAGGCTCTGGGCTGATGACTCGGAGCCTGGAGCCTGTTTCCGATTCTGTGTCTCCCTCTCTCTCTGCCCCTCCCCCGTTCATGCTCTGTCTCTCTCTGTCCCAAAAATAAAATAAAAACGTTGGGAAAAAAAAAAAAGACTTTGGTTTCAGGACTTACCGTAAAGCTACAGTAATGAAGACAGTGTGTCTATGAAGATAGACGTCTAGGTCATCGAGACAGGACGCTGTCCAGAGAGAGACCCACACGCACACGGACAGCTGACCTTCGACAAAAGTGCAGAGGTGATTCAGTGGTGAAAGGGAAGTTTTCACAAACGATCCTGGCGTGATTGGATACCCATCTGGAAAAAAAGATCCATACCAGGCAGGGAGGGATGGGAGGGAAGGATTACAGGGCCATGAGGAGCACAAGGAAGCTTTGGGTGGTGATGAATAATGTCTGTATTTTGGCAGTGGTGATGATTGTATCTGTTAAGCACAGGTTGAAACTTACCGGGCTGTACTCTTCAAACGTGCGGTTCGTTGCAGGTAAAAACTTGCCTGCAACAGCCTATGTGGTCTGTCCTCCATTCACCGTCTGACCTTAATTCCAAAAACTCTGTCCCTTGCTCGGTCCACCCCAACCACGGAGGACTCTTTACCGGTTTGGGGCCTGAAGGAGTTTGCACACGCCGTTCCCGAGGCCTGGAATGCTTTTCCCCAGGGTCTGCTTCGCTCTGTCTCACCAGCACACTTTCCCTGAGCACCCTGTTTAAAATCAGCCGTCTCCACCCCTCTCTGCCAACACACACACACACACACACACACTCACACGAGTCCTGGCCCACTTTGCTCCTTCATTCTCAACCATGGCACCTATCAACCTTCTACAGGTTACATTCAGTTGTTTGCGGCCACCCTCCCCCCACGCTTCCGCAAGGACAAGTCCCACTTGCTGCCTGTGGCACCCCAATCTTGGAACAGGGCTTGTCACTGTTTAGGCACTCAGTAAGCCTGCTGTGCAAGGGGGCAAAGTAACGAGCAAATGCTCCTCTGTCGGGATCTCTAACAGATGCGTCCTGCCGCAGCGGGATCTTATGCCCGGTAGAAGAGAATGAAGTGTAGTTATGTACATAGCCCTGCCCTCGTGCTGCGGGGACACCCAGGGGCACCTCCCGAGGAGGCCTCGGGACATCCCACCGACAGATCAGGTGTGCCTCCACTTGGAGAAGCCCGGTCTGTGCCCTGAGCTCTGCTGCTGCCTCTCTGCTGTGTGACCCGGAAGCAGACCTTGCCCTTCATCCCAGCCCCCCTTGACCCTGCCCTTCATCCCGGCTCCCCTTCCGCTCTCCCGAGGCTGTCAGCTCAGAAACGGAGGAGAGTGGTAAGTGGGCAGAGAACGATTTATCATTACTGCCAAGTCCACTGATTACAAAAAAAAAAAAAATTAGGCAGAGAAGTTTAACAAATCAGAAAACTCTAGGGCACCTGGGTGGCTCAGTCGGTTAAGCGTCAGACTTTGGCTCAGGTCATGATCTCACAGTTTATGAGTTCGAGCCCCTCGTCAGGCTCTGTGATGACAGCTCGGACCCTGGAGCCCGCTTCGGATTCTGTGTCTCCCTCTCTCTCTGCCCCTCCCCCACTTGTGCATGCTCTCTCTCTCTCTCTCTCAAAAATAAATAAACATTTAAAAAAATCAAAAAAAAAAGGAAGAAAGAAAATTCTTCTGGCTTAGTTTTGATTCATTTTGGGCCAAATTGTATACTCTCTCCCTCCACAGTCTGAATATTAAAAAAAAGGGAAATGAAATCTAAAGAAGAAATTCCCACCGTCAGGTAAAAATCCACTTCCCTAATTTTTGCCTCAACTCCAAGTTCAGTTCATGCCAGAATAGAACCTTAAAACCCACATGTCTCTGCATATAGATGTTCAAGATACAGTAAGCAAATTAAGCAGATCCCAGAGTGAATACAGAGAGGATTTCAGTTATATCAAATAAATTATGCATACACAAAAGAACACACTGAAAATTGTTCATTATAGCTGCTAACCTTAAAAATAAAACTGCCAGTTACTTCACCAGCAAAAAAAAAAGGGTCTTATTTGGGAATAGCAGAGAATGACAACTCGGGACAAGCAAGCTATGGCAAAACCCTAGGCAAGTCCCAAGAGCAAAGGAGAGGAGGCTCCTTTATAGAGGAAAGGAAAGGCAGGGGGTGGGAAGGCTACTGTAAGCTAACAGTCCGTCAGAGTTGGACTGGGCATTCTAAGTATAGTGGCTTCTCATGAGCTGGGCTGTGACTGTCTCTCATTGGCTGGACTGTAACCATCTCTCAGTGGCTGGGCAGTGACTGTCTCTCATTGGATGGGCTGGGCTGTCTCTCATTGGCTGGACTGTAACCATCTCTCACTGGCTGGGCAGTGACTGTCTCTCTTTGGCTGGGCTGAGGCAGTCTCTAATTGGGGCTGTGACTATCTCTCATTGGCTGGACAGTAACCATCTCTCAGTGGCTGGGCAGTGACTGTCTCTCATTGGCTGGGCTGGGCTGTCTCTCATTGGCTGGACTGTAACCATCTCTCACTGGCTGGGCAGTGACTGTCTCTCTTTGGCTGGGTTGTGACTGTCTCTCATTGGCTGGGCTGAGGCAGTCTCTAATTGGGGCTGTGACTATCTCTCATTGGCTGGGCTGTAACAGTCTCTCATTGGCTGGGCTGGGCTGTCTCTCATTGGCTGGGCTGTAACCATCTCTCAGTGGCTGGGCAGTGACTGTCTCTCTTTGGCTGGGTTGTGACTGTCTCTCATTGGCTGGGCTGAGGCAGTCTCTAATTGGGGCTGTGACTATCTCTCATTGGCTGGGCTGTAACAGTCTCTCATTGGCTGGGCTGGGCTGTCTCTCATTGACTGCGCTTTGACTGTCTCTCATTGGCTGGGCTGTGACTGTCTCTCATTGGCTGGACTGCAAGTGTCTCTCGTTGAATGGGCAGTGACTGTCTCTCTCATTGGCTGGGCCATGACTGTCTCTCATTGGCTGTGCTGTGCTGTCTCTCATTAACTAGGCTGCAACTGTCTCCATTGGCTGGGCTGTGACTGTCTCTCATTGGGGCTGTAACAGTCTCTCATTGGCTAGGCTGGGCTGTCTCTCATTGGCTGGGCTGTGACTGTCTCTCATTGGCTGGGCTTTGACTGTCTCTTATTGGCTGGGCTGTGACTGTCTCTCATTGGCTGGGCTGCAACTGTAACTCATTGGCTGGGCTGGGCTGTCACTCATTGGCTGGGCTATAGCAATCTCTCATTGGGGCTGTAGCAGTCTCTCATTGGCTGGGCTGCGACTGTCTCTCATTGGCTGGGTTGTGACTGTCTCTCTTTGGCTGGGCTGAGGCAGTCTCTAATTGGAGCTGTGACTGTCTCTCATTGGCTGGGCTGGGCTGTCTCTCATTGGCTGGGCTGCAAGAGTCTCTCATTGAATGGGCAGTGACTGTCTCTCATTGGCTGGACTGTAACAATCTCTCACTGGCTGGGCAGTGACTGTCTCTCATTGGCTGGGCTGTGATTGTCTCTCTTTGGCTGGGCTGTAGCAGTCTCTCATTGGGGCTGTGACTGTCTCTCACTGGCTGGGCCTTGACTGTCTCTCACTGGCTGGGCAGGGACTGTCTCTCATTGGCTGAGCTGTAATTCTCTGGGGGACAGGAAGAAACCATCCCTCCTCCTGCTGGGATAACATAGTAGTGTGAACCTGCAAGGTGGTCCCTTCCCTTGGGGCCTGCAATTGTCAACGGGTGCTGAGCCCGAGGCTGTGCCTGCTGGCCTCCCTACGCTATCTAAATGAGGTTTCCCTTTATCAACTTGCACACAGATGAGGGGAGGACTCACACTGTTTGACATTATACATTTCTGTAAAGTTTGGACATTTTTCATCAGGTACATATTTATCCTCACCGAATAATAACGGTGTTTCCATTTGGGGAGGGGGTGGGACCCAAGCGAAACAAAGGAACGAAACATTGGCACTTATTCTGGACCTTCTAAATATTCCAAGCAGGCAGCTTATAAGAATAAATGGAGAACTGGAAGATTGCTGTTTTTGTTTCTAAAACCCTTTTGTTATTTTAAGAATGCTTGAAAAGTAAGTATTGAAATCATGTCAGTTTCCGCTAAAGCCCCCATTTGGTGCGCATCCTTCCCTCTTGGCGAGCGCTGGTTTGCATTTGGCCAGCCAACGGACGAACACGTGCGTCAAAGATAAACTTGGGATCAGGAGAAAAGCCTGTTGCCTTTCCAGTGGGCGCCCGGGAGAAAACAGTAAAAACCACAGAGACCTCATCCAAGGCATCTCTGTGCCGCAGGAACGTTTTGCTTGATGGAAGTTGTCCTCGTAAGCCATGCCTGCGCTGGGGAGCGGAGAGCACAGGGCAGTGGGCCATGGTGACGGGGAATTCCTGGAGGCCTTACGAACCTAAACACTTGCGTGGCGAGAATGCTTGAAATCCTACCGTGGAAGCCTCACTCGGGTAAACAAAAGAACAGTATCCCAGAAGGGCTGCCACGTTCGGCCGCCAGAGTCCGATCGGCTCATTTTCCTAACGTTTGGGTGACCTGGGGAAGTAACTTGAAACCGTGGGTACCGCTCCACGTGACTCCTGCAAGAATGTGGCCAATTCTGGACAATGGTGGGAACCACAGGCCACTTTGGGCCAGCTGGGCTCCATGGGCGTGCGTGGAGGTGGCGGGGTGGGGGGGTGGCCTCACACTTTCGGGATTCCACAACCTCAGGAACATCAGGTTTCTGGCCCGATCCCACTACCTGCCTATCTTCATATTAATGTTTTTGGAAAGTCCGAAAACAATGATTGGCTCCCGCTATTTATAAAGTGAAGTCAAAATCCCTCAACCCAGCACACTCACGTTTTCAGCCTCGCTCACTGTTTTCCCCAGACCCCTCACCCTCGAGCTCCTGGCCTGGGGCTGACATCAAACCCTGCCTGCCCCTCCTGGCTAGAAACACCCCTTTACTCAACCAGCCTCCCTTACGTGGGTCACAAACCCAAAGGGACCCTTGCGTGGTCCCACCCCTGGAATGTGGCCGAAAGAATGACCTGCTTCCAGCGGTTATAATACGGCAGAGACAGCAGGGCGGCCTCTCCGTGAGCGTGTGATGTGAGGCTCAGGTCTCGGCAGGTCTCGGCAGGTGTCCGGAAGGCCTGGGAGGAGCAGCTCCCTGAATCCTCCAGCCGCAACGGGATTCCCACCACCAGTCCCGCCAACAGCCGGCCTGAGTCACAGCAGCAGCCTCCGGCTGGTGGGAACACAGCCCTGCTGATACTTCCGTTACGGTCTGGTGAGACCCTGAGCCGGACAGCCGGGCTGAGCTGTGCCTGAACTCGGGACCGGCAGGAACGGAGAGGTAAGGAATGAGGCTGCTTCGAGCTGCCGTGCTGGTGGGAGCTTGTCGTGCAGCCTGGAGCACCGACCACCGTCCACTCGTGAGGCTTTTCGTGCCCAACCACCCAGACCAGCCGTGCGTCCCCATCACGGGTCCGGGGCTTGGCACACCGGGAAGCCCCGCGAAGGCGTGGCCAGCGACACACTGCGTAAAACAGACGTTCTCACGGGAGGACGTGGCACAGGAGGGGCCCGACTAGGGACGTGCAAGACGCAAAGGACTGAACGTGGTCAGTCCCTGCAAAACAGAAGCATGGCCTTTATCACCCTTCTGTGAAGCTTCCCGCCTGGTGACTCCACGGCACCCGGAGCCCAGCTGGGCCTCCAGTGAGGCAACGCGGACCCGGCGGCCGAGCGCGTGATTGTGGAGTGTAGACGCCCAGGGCGCTCGCCCTCCGGCCAGATAAAAAAGGGCTTCTTATTTCGCGCACTATCAACGGGGAGCCCGGGTTCCTGTCAACAACCCAAAGGGAGCGCCAGCATTTGATCTGACGTCGTGTAACTCAAGGAACCGCCACCAAGCAGCTGGGCGGCAGCCAAAAGGTCACCCGATCGGAGTTCGGTCCTTAATCTCTCAACCAAACCTAAATGACTGAAAATAGGTGAGAAAATACATGATTCACCTTCTCCATGGTTAACTTCGTGACACGAACAACCGTCTACGTCGGCCCCGAAAATCGGATTCTCACTTGACTCAGCAGCATAAAACAGCAAATTAAATCTCGATTTAATAAACAAGCCTATAATCGCATTTGAACCACTCGCCGCTGGAGACTGAAGGAAGCGAAGAGTTCTGCGTCTTCAGAAATTCTCTGTCAAGTCCCGGCGTTTCTGCCCCGAGCCAGGAAGAGGCACACGGCTCCCCAGCAGACGCTTCTGCTGACATGGCCTGGCCACCCGCCTGAGCCCGCGGGCTCGTCTGCGGGAGCAAAGCCTGACTGTGACGAGGGTGGACTTTCCATCCTGGCCACGGGGAAAGGACGGCGTGGACGGACGGCGCGCACGGGAGCCCTCGGGAGGCCGGGATGCGCTGTCGCCCTTCCGGCGCCAGCTGCGAGATCCACATCCCGCGTGTCCTCCTTGTGACCGCTTGTCACAGTCACGTGACCAGCCCGCGCCCGGCAGGACGGGTCTCAGTGTTGAAAAACCGCGTGTGGGAGGCGCCTCTGCGACAGTCAGCCCTGGGTCCGGGCCGAGCGTCCCCGAGGCTGGCGCTTCCTTGACCCCCATACGGCGCTCCGCGTTTCCAGGCCACAGGGCCGGACAGGTGATGGGGCTCCCGAGACCCCAGGAGAGCACAGGCTGTGGCCACAGCCGGCTGAGGCTGGGCTGGATCGTGACCCGGGGGAGCACCAGGGTGTCTCCAGGACATGAAGTGACCTGGAGCCGGGAGGTCACATGAAGTCACCAGTACCAGGGCTGGTCACAGCCACGTCCAAACCCAGTGGCCGGAGGGCAGAGACGAAGCTTGGGGTGGGGGCAGCAGGTGTCAGAGAGGAGAGAGCGGGCACAGACGGATGGAGGCCGTGGGTCCGGGGGGAGGGGCGGGGAGGCCGGGGTGGCACCGCCTGCTAACCTTCCGGTCCCCATGAGGTCTGGCCGACAGTCCTCTTGTAGGTCCTGGGAACCATCAGGACCCCTGGGCTCCTCCAGAAAACATCCTTTGTCCCCAGGTTCCTTCGGGAGGCTCTGTCTTTCAACGGCAGGTCCTAAGCCGTGCCCAGTTTCTCCTGCCAGGACTGCCAGCGTTTCTAAGGGGCGCATGTGATCCACCCGGCTACGGGTAAGACGGCCTCAGGGGGGTCAGACAGCCTGTCTGAGGTCTCACCGTGGACACACGGAGGAAGCCGGGCCCCGACCCTGACATGGGCCACGTGTCTAGACAGGAGCCCACGCCCGGACCATGAGCGGTCCGGCGCGACACTGCCCTGCCAGCTGCCCTCTGCAGGTCCCACCCAGATCAGCTTCCACTGCACCCTGACTGGGCTGGGGACGCTCAGGACCCCAGAGCCACACGCCCCAGCCCAGACCCCATCAGAGGAGCTGCCCCGGGAGCTGGGGGAGCGGTCGTGTGTCACAGCCTCCGCTGGCTGTCCTTGCTGGCTGGTGCGGTTTTGAGCTCAAAGTCATGAATTGGGAAAAACGGGAAATTATTGAGTTTGGTGGTACTGCTTTTAAAAGCACGGACCCGGGGCATCACCGATCTCCCTTACACAGTCACGGCCGCCTGAAGCGACAGGCACCGCGAGGCCCCGGGGCCGTTGACACGGGCCCATCCCTTCTGCGGACCCCCTGCCTCATGGATTCATGGGCACCTCCCACCACGGGACCGCAGCACCTGTGGGCGCTCAGGACCGCTCAGACACGGTTCCCTTGGCCCAGTTCTGCCCCAGAGCTGCCTGGGGCTGTAAGGGTTGTGCTTCTGAACCGAAGCCCAGTACAGAGGCCGCGGCAGAAGGCGCCCGAACGGTGGAGCAGGGAGGGGTCAGCCCCGGGCGGCTAAGACCCCCGGAGGGCCCGGCCTGCCTCTGATGGCGCAGTTGGGACACAGCAGCCCGGGAGCCCGGCCCCCGGCTTGCGGGCCGGGCTCCCGGATCACTTTTTCTGTAGCTTTAGAGAAAACGGGCATTTCCTCCCCACCCTGGGTGCCTCCAACCCCGACTTGCGTGTCGGCCTGTCTGCAGGAGCCCCCACACACCCCCTCCCCTTGCCCGCCGGCTGCCTGGTGCCCGTGGATCCTGCCGCGGGAGCCACCCCGGTCAGGGCACTGATGGTGGCACATTGCTGCCACCCAGATTTCCACGATTCAGTTTGCTGTTGTCCCTGAAGGGTCCCTCCAGCCAAAGGCCCCTCAGAAGCACACGTCACTTTCAGCTGTCTCGTCCCCCGGGTCTCCTTCGACCTGAAGGAACCTTTGCTCTTCTTGGCTTTGCCGACCCTGACACTTGCCAGGCCCGCAGGCCAGTCCCTGCACAGCCGCCCCTCCGCGTGGGCTCCTCTGACGTTCCCTCCAGGACGCTGGGTCCCGGTGCCCAGCGCGGCAGACAGCTCCCGGGGGGGGGGGGGGCGGGCAGCTCCCGGGGGGGGCGGGGATCTGCCAGCTGGCGCGTGGCTTCAGCTTCTCCACCACAGAAGGTACTCCCTTCTGCCGCATGACTGAGTGCTGTCCAGCACGCTTCCAAACTGTAGAGTGACCGTGTTGTTGTGTTACTAGGTAACTCTGACGCGTCCCGTGCAATGGATGCACAATTTGTGGAAGATTCTTGGAAACGGCGTACGTATCCCGTCCCTCTTCAGACTTGCCGTGAGCTCGTTGATTTGTGTTGGTGGGGACCCCGCGTTTCCTGTCTCACTCAAGAAGCCCTGGTCCGGCGCCGCTTATGTTGCTGCTAAGTGGCTGCGATCGGGCGGGGACAGCCAGGAGGGCTTCCCGGAGGAGAAAGCCGGGGTTGACTGTGGGAGGAAGCGCAGGCTTCCTGGCAGACCGCGCAGCGTGGCTGCGTCATCCCAGGGGGCAGATTGCGCTGTGGAAGCCCAGGCCGACCCGGGGGCTGCAGCGGTCCCAGAGGCCAGAGTCCCCTTACACGCGAGCACACGGGGGAAAGGAAGTGTCCTGGGGCCACCATAATGCGGCACCAGAAACTGGGGGGCTGGAAGCGGCAGCAGTGACCTCTCCCCCAGCTCTGAGGTCAGAAGCCCCAAATCAAGGTGTGGGCAAGACCAGCTTCTTCCAGGGGACCTAGGGGAGGGTCCCTCCTGCCTCTTCCAGCTTCCACTGGCTCCAGACGTCCCTCGGCTTGAAATCAGGGCCACCCTTCTCCCGCAGGACCTCATCTGCCCTTGACTCATCACGTCTGCTGCAGCCCTACTCCCGAACAAGTCCCAGAGCTGGAGCACCGGGTGGGGGGTGGGGGGGGCTTTGCCGTATCTTTCTGGGGGGATGCGGCTCAACTCCTAACAACGAGGTACTGTCTTCCCGCTCAGTGCTTGGTCCTTTGCTCCTGCAGAGGCCTCCGGGGACACGGTTGCCCTCGGCAGGCCTCTCTCCCTCCCCCTGGCCTGGATCCCGTGGCCACCGTCTGTGACTCACATCAGCGCAGAATCCCTGGGACGGCCTGCGCACGGGGGGCCTCTAGCCACGGACGCCCTACCCCAGGCCCCTCTCCAGAAGGCAGGCCAGGCTCAGGCTTCAAGAATCAGGCCGTCAGCCACAAGTTCGCTGAAAGTCAATTCTCAGAAGGTCACAGAGCCACAAAGCCTCCCACGGAAGGGGGCACGTGTCGGGGAAAGACGAGAGGCAGTGAGGGTCCCAGGGAGAGCTGCGCAGGGAGGCCTTGCACGCTTGCTGTGTGTGCGGTGGATGGGCTTGCACTTCACCGAAGACGCAGGGTCTCCTCCTCCAGGCAGCCGCGTCTGGGATCAGGACTGACTGGTGGAGAAGCCCCTGGGGCCCCCACCACCTGCACCTGCCTGAAGTATCCAGAGGCGGGGGCATCACGCACACCCGGCCCTGCCCTCCACCGGCCCCCAACCCAGCGCCCTCATCACAGCCGCTCCTAACGTGGACCCCGTCCTGAAACAACACTCACCACCTCCCGCCTGAGCCCAGCCGTCCCCAACCCCCACTGTCTCCCGGGTCTGTGCCCCCGCTCCCCCCCACCACTGCTGCTCCCCCAGGATTCTCCCTGAGCTGGCCCTGCACTTCCCGTCCTCCCTCCCCCTCCTCTGGGCTGGCACGGGCCGGCCCCCAACCCCAGGACCCAGCTGAGCTGACCCAGCACCTTCCGGGCCAAGGCCTTGGCCCTCCTCCAGGTTCCCCCACCACCGAGGACCAGGACAACCTCAGCGCCTCCCTCTGGGCCCCACGGAGGCCCTGGGACGCCAGCACGGCCACCTGCCTCAGAGCTCAGAGCTCAGGAGCGGCGGCTTGGCCTCTGTCCATCCGTCTGCCCGCAGTGAGGGCCACAGACCCAGGCGGGCGCACCTGCAGGTGGGCGGGAGGGGGTGGGGGCGTGTCAGGCGCTGGGGAGACACTTTCGTGAAAGACCCTCCGAGGACGCGAAGGCTGCCTGGTGGGCCCCGAGCACCCCTGGGGCACGTGAAGGGCTCTGTGATGGTACAACAGGCCCCTCCTGGGGCCCAGCCACCAGCCAGGCAGGGAGAGGCGCGGAGGCAGCAACCGGGAGGGAAGGTGCAGGGGTGGTCAGGCACTCCCACTCCAGCCAGAGCCAGCGCCGCGTACCTCTCCCTGGGCATCCTCCCCTCCAGACGTGTCCCCGATGTCCCTGAGACAGCAGACACAGAGCCTCTTTCTGTATCTGAATCTGCTTCACGCGCGGGGTAGCGGCTGCTGGGCAGAACTGGGCCTTCGGGGGGCAGGATCACAGCCCCAACCACGTCTGACCCCCAGAACCCACATGGCAGGTGGGGTTAAGCTTCAGCTCACGAGCGGGGACCTTGTCTTGGGGTGTCCGCGTGGGGCCCACGTCCTCACGAGGGTCCTTAAATGCGGAAGGGGCAGACCACGTGAGAGTTCACAGATTCACCATCACAGACACGCCCAGAAATAACGTTTGCCAGTTCCTGGGGTGCCCTCTGGCCCAGGCAGGTTGGCACAGGAGATGAATGGGGGCCCCCCGTGGCATGAGAAACGGGGACCCCCTGCGGTTCATGTTTTGCCAGAGCGTCAGGGAGAAGGGCATCCGTCACTTAAACGATTCTCGATTCTCGATCTCGGGAGTGGCTTCTGCCTTTCTGCAAGTCCCGCCTTGTCTGGCCTCCTCTCCCCGCTCACACTTTGGGTACCAGGCGCTGGGGGGTGCCTTCGAGATGTGACGAGACCTCTTGCCTCCCCCCCACCCCCACCGTCTCCCACCGTGAACCAGCAAGGCGGTGACAGGACTATTCCGAGGACTGTTCCGAAGACAGCAACGATGGAGAAGTTTCTCTGCCCGAGAGTGATCGCAGGCCTCCTAAACGTGTCCCACAAGACCCTCGTGGACGATCCCCTCCACAGTCCCCAGGTGCCCATGACCGGCCCACCACACGCACGTGGGCAGCAGAGCAAGGACATGGGCTTAACTCTTTGTTGGCAAAATATCGCCGTCTGGTTGGTGTTTTGTTTTTGGGAAAATTTACAGACCCGCGTGAGCACATGAGCAGAGCTCTGGACAGGCTCACACACCCTCGTGTCCCAGCTGCCCGGATGCAGGCTGCCTGTAGGGAATCCGACTGGGAGGCCGATCGGATAAAGTAAAGCCACGCATGTAAGACGCACTTCAAGATGTTTACTGGGACACCGCATGGGGCCCTCAAATGGCCTGGCTCTTCATCAACACGGTTGCTGAGTGAATGCAGCTTTGGGTGAACCACAGAGCGAGAGGCCGGGTTCCTGGGAGTTTGCTCCCGGGGACGCGCAATAAGGTCTGGAGACATTTCGGGTTGTCTTGACCGGGGTCTAGGGGACGGACGGAGGCCGGGGGTGCTCCACACACAGCAGGGCCGCGCCACGGAGAGTCACGCACCCCATGTCCGCCGTGCCGTGGCCCAGAAGCTCCACGCCACAGTGTCATCAGCCATTAGGAAGCGTAAGAGACTCTAACACACCGGGACCTGGCAGGTGTCCAAAACGTATCGTTCGCTGTGAAGACGCAGTCAGGGGCAGATGTGTGTGGTCTGAGTCTGATTCTGGAGCAGGAGGGACAGCACCCTGGTGGCACCTGCACCTGGGGGGGCAGGGGTGATGGGGACGGCCTGGGGGGCAGTCAGGGGATGAAGGCGGCCTGGGGGGCAGGGAGGGGACGGGGACGGCCTGGGGGGACAGGGAGGGGATGGGGGCGGCCTGGGGAGGCCAGGGAGGGGACGGGGGTGGCCTAGGGGGGCAGGGAGGGGACAGGGGTAGCCTGGGGGGCAGGGAAGGCACAAGGGCGGCCTGGGGGGGGCAGGAAGGGGACGGGAGCGGCCTGGGGGGGCAGGGAGGGGACGGGGGCGGCCTGCAGGGCAGGGAGGGGACGGGGCGGCCTGGGGGGACAGGGAGGGGATGGGGGTGGCTTGAGGGGGGCAGAGAGGGGTTGGGGGCGGCCGGGGGGGCAGGGAGGGGACGGGGACGGCCTGCAGGGCAGGGAGGGGACGGGGGCGGCCTGGGGGGCAGGGAGGGGACGGGGGCGGCCTGGGGGGACAGGGAGGGACGGAGGCGGCCTGGGGGGACAGGGAGGGACGGGGGCGGCCTGGGGGGACAGGGAGGGGACGGGGACGGCCTGGGGGTGCAGGGAGGGAATGGGGGCGGCCTGGGGGGCAGGGAGGGAATGGGGGCGGCCTGGGGGGGCAGGGAGGGAATGGGGGCATCCTGGGGGCAGGGAGGGGACGGGGACAGCCTGGGGGGACAGGGAGGGGACGGGGACGGCCTGGGGGGACAGGGAGGGACGGGGGCGGCCTGGGGGGACAGGGAGGGACGGGGGCGGCCTGCAGGGCAGGGAGGGGACGGGGCGGCCTGGGGGGACAGGGAGGGGACGGGGACGGCCTGGGGGGACAGGGAGGGGATGGGGGTGGCTTGAGGGGGGCAGAGAGGGGTTGGGGGCGGCCGGGGGGGCAGGGAGGGGACGGGGACGGCCTGCAGGGCAGGGAGGGGACGGGGCGGCCTGGGGGGACAGGGAGGGGATGGGGGTGGCTTGAGGGGGGCAGAGAGGGGTTGGGGGCGGCCGGGGGGGCAGGGAGGGGATGGGGACGGCCTGCAGGGCAGGGAGGGGACGGGGGCGGCCTGGGGGGCAGGGAGGGGACGGGGGCGGCCTGCGGGGCAGGGAGGGGACGGGAACGGCCTGCAGGGCAGGGAGGGGACGGGAACGGCCTGCAGGGCAGGGAGGGGACGGGGCGGCCTGGGGGGACAGGGAGGGGATGGGGGTGGCTTGAGGGGGGCAGAGAGGGGTTGGGGGCGGCCGGGGGGGCAGGGAAGGGACTGGGACGGCCTGCAGGGCAGGGAGGGGACGGGGGCGGCCTGGGGGGCAGGGAGGGGACGGGGGCGGCCTGGGGGGACAGGGAGGGACGGAGGCGGCCTGGGGGGACAGGGAGGGACGGGGGCGGCCTGGGGGGACAGGGAGGGGACGGGGACGGCCTGGGGGTGCAGGGAGGGAATGGGGGCGGCCTGGGGGGCAGGGAGGGAATGGGGGCGGCCTGGGGGGGCAGGGAGGGAATGGGGGCATCCTGGGGGCAGGGAGGGGACGGGGACAGCCTGGGGGGACAGGGAGGGGACGGGGACGGCCTGGGGGGACAGGGAGGGACGGGGGCGGCCTGGGGGGACAGGGAGGGACGGGGGCGGCCTGCAGGGCAGGGAGGGGACGGGGCGGCCTGGGGGGACAGGGAGGGGACGGGGACGGCCTGGGGGGACAGGGAGGGGATGGGGGTGGCTTGAGGGGGGCAGAGAGGGGTTGGGGGCGGCCGGGGGGGCAGGGAGGGGACGGGGACGGCCTGCAGGGCAGGGAGGGGACGGGGCGGCCTGGGGGGACAGGGAGGGGATGGGGGTGGCTTGAGGGGGGCAGAGAGGGGTTGGGGGCGGCCGGGGGGGCAGGGAGGGGATGGGGACGGCCTGCAGGGCAGGGAGGGGACGGGGGCGGCCTGGGGGTGCAGGGAGGGAATGGGGCGGCCTGGGGGGCAGGGAGGGAATGGGGGCGGCCTGGGGGGGCAGGGAGGGAATGGGGGCATCCTGGGGGCAGGGAGGGGACGGGGACAGCCTGGGGGGACAGGGAGGGGACGGGGACGGCCTGGGGGGACAGGGAGGGACGGGGGAGGCCTGGGGGGGCAGGGAGGGAATGGGGGCGGCCTGGGGGTCAGGGGGGATGGGGGTGGCCTGGGGGGGCAGGGAGGGGATGGGGGAAGGGGGGCATCTGTCCACACCAGGCCAGCAGCCCTGAGCATGTACTCGGAGAAAGGAAATGGAGGGTAGGGGATGGGGTATCATTTTTTTTCTTTTTCTTTCACTTTAAAAATATTTCTTTGTTTGCAACGTGTGCCCATTATTCGGCCTGCTTACGGAGTGAGAGGCGGGCCTCTCCTGGGAGCAAAGCAGGAGGCTGGGTCTTGCTTCAAGGTCCTCGGGCTGCCTCCCAGCCGTCCAAGGAGACCAATTTAGCGTGCGTTTCAAAGGCATTTCCAGCCCTTTAATTCCGAGGTGCCGTTCCCGGCCCAGCTGGGCTCCTGCCCAGCCAGAGCCCCCGGCTCCCCGCGTCCTCCCAGGCTCACAATACCTGCTTCTTGGATGAGTCAACGAATCTAGGACAACCAGCTAGAAGGGAAACAGGCAACCTGCTCCTTTAGCAACCTGTTTCCACCGACATCAGGGAAGAAGGAGCCAGAAAGTCAGAGGGAGGAGGCCAGGTGGGCGGCTGGCCAGGGGGAGCAGGATGGCTGGTGCCCAGCACCCAGCAGAGCCCCTCAAAGACAAGAGAGCCTGAGGAACCCCCGATGGTGGCGGGACGGGGCCATGCTGCCCAGACGCCTCAGCCAGGCTGAGAAACACACTGAGCCCCGGTTCCCATAAATCCGGCTTTTATGTGGCAATGAATAGGGGTGAACAATGGATCTATTTCAGGCCGCAGAGAAACTGGCCCAGCCTGGGTCCCTCTCCTGCAATTAGGAGCCTCAACATGGCGGGTCCTGGAATCCCGTGCCTGGCCTCAAAGCCTCACAAAGACAGCCACCTGCCAGTATTTGGTGGCGGGGGGGGGGGGGGGGGGGAGGAGATTCCGCCATCCCCTGGGGTCTGTTGCTGGCAGGGCCCCCTCCCCAGCCACAAGAGGAAGTGCCGTCGGCCGCCCCAGTTGCCGGCAGGACCCGGCTGGTGGTCACTGCCCCCGGTCCCATCTCAGGGAGCATGGAGTTGGCCCTTGGCCTTGGCTGGTCTCTCCCAACTCCTCCCCGAACGGGACCCCCTCTGCTGCCCCGTCCTCATCCGCGGTGGCCAGCCTGTGCTCCAATTCTCCTGCAGCGGCAAACCCACCCTTGCAGACAACTTGTAGGTGACATCCGCCTCCACCAGCTACACGCTGCCCTGCCTGTGGGCGCCCAACACCCACCCACCCCCAAGGGTGGCCGTTGTGCACGTGCTGGTGGCAGCCAGACCGAGCCGGGCAGCCACTCCTGCACAGCAGTCCCCAGCCCATGGTCTAAGGTGGCCCAGGACCCACCCCCCAGCCCTTCCGCCTGCAGGCAGGCGTCCTGTAAAGGGCATACTCTGCAGACTGTCATCGCCCAGCCCCCCGTGAGGACCTCGAGGGGACAGGATTCACAGAGAGACCTTAGCATCACATGGCCCTCACTCAGCCCAAGGAATAACTGGCTGGCGGCCTCATGCCACACGCCCCACCCCTGCAGAGAAAGGCCGCCAGCCTGTCCCTCCCCAACTCCCAGCTTTACCTCTCAGAAGCAATCGTGTTCACCTCTATCAGCTGTACCTCTTACATATCTCCAAAGAATCGGTTTATACTTTGTGATGATTAACTCCGTGTGTCACCTGGGCCAGCCCACGGCACCCAGGTGTTTGCTCAAACACCAGTCTCGAGGTCACCATGAGGGGAATTTTTAAATGAATGCAGATGGCCGGCAATAATGTGGGTGGGCCTTGTCCAATCAGTTGAAGGACGGAAGAGGAAAGACTGAGGAAGAGGGGACCCTGCCTCCTTATGGCCTTTGGACTCAAGCGGACGCGGAAGCTGCAACTCTTCCCTGGCTCGCCCGCCTGCCCCGCGGATTTCAGACTTGCAAGCCCTCACGATCACGTTAACCCATTCCTTAAATCTCTCTCCCTTTCTCTCTCCGGACACATCCTGTAGATTCTGTTTCTCTGGAGACCCTTGTTGTGGGCAGCCGCTGAAACGGCCCCCAGTGAGGCCTGACCCTTGGTGTGCCTGCCCCTGAGTGTGGGAGGAAGCTAGTGTTGGATTCCAGTTAGCGAGTGCAGCGGGAGGCCGTCTCTGAGACTAGGTGGCGGAAAGACTTCCGTTTCCTCATCTTCCCTTGTGCCCTTTCTGGAGTCAGAATCTTCCCTTTGAGGGAGTGCAGCAGCTTCGGTGGGAGCCACCCAAAGGACGAGCCCTGTGATAAGCAGCGGAGAGAGGCCTCCCGCTGAGGGGCCGTTAGGGATCGGAATCCTGGCAACGGCACTGTGAGTGAGGCGGCCCCTTCCCCAGTTAGACCCTCAGATGACCGCAGCCCCAGCTGATACCTTGTGAGGGGCCCCACGTCAGAAGACCCTGCTGTCCTGGGCCTGGATTCCTAACCCACGGAAACTGGGGGAAGATAAACGTCTTTCAGTTGGGGTTCTGTTGTTTTGGGCCCAGACACTTTGGGGTGACTCCCTACACTGGGAGAAGGAACTCATACACCCCCTGCATACATTTAGACCTTATCTGTTGAGTCTTGCTGTTCCACGCGATTTCCCCTTCCCCTTCCTCCCAACACAGCCACATCCAAGTTTAGGTGAAATCGATACTCAGGCCTCACAGGATTATGACTATGGAAAGGAAATGTTCTTCTGAGCTAAATAGCACCTTCTGATGATACCACCATGTTTTCCCATTTTCCATCCCTTTTTTTCTCCCAGAGTTGGTTATTGCCTTGCTTTTTAAAACATATTTATGTTTTACTATTATTTTAAATATATTTTGTAATGTTTATTTTTGAGAGAGAGAGAGAGCAAGTTGAGAGAGGGGCAGAAAGAGAGAGAGAGGGAGACACAGAATCCTAAGCAGGCTCCAGGCTCCAAGCTCTCGGCACAGAGCCCGACGGGGGGCTTGACCTCACGAACCGTGAGATCGCGACCTGAGCCGAAGTCGGACGCTTGACCGACTGAGCCACCCAGGCGCCCCTGTTCATTTATATTCAAGAAGTGTTGTTTTTCCATATACCCATTGACAATCCAAATGCTCAGAGTTTTTAATGCTCAATACTTGTCCAAATGCTCAAATGTATCAGATCACGTGTAGTTTTCATTTCCCTTCCTCCCGACGTCTCCTCTGGAGCGCTGGTTGCCCAGACCCGCAGCACCCCCATCAGCACCCTCGTCAGCACCCTCGTCAGCACCCTCGTCAGCACCTCCGTTGCTCTGGGGCTTCCCTTCACCGTTCCCCGGGTTGACGCAACTTATTTCGCATATTGCATAGTTTCCCTGCACTCTGTGCCCCAAAACCCAGGCCCAGCAGCTTGCCAAGAAAGAGAACCCATTTCCATCCTTATAGGTCTGCGCTGTCCACATAATCTCCCGGTGGTTGGCCGCTAGAGTGTTTAGGCACCAGGTCCTGGTTCCCCTGCAGGTGCCGGGGGCACCCGGCCGTGTCTCCCAGCCTCCAGCGTGGCCATAGAGAGATCAGACACCGCTGCAATTCTCTTTCCTTTTATAAGGTTTGCCCTTGCAGTTTGGAAACTTGTAGGCTTTTTGTCGCCAGTGTCCTGACATCTCCCAAGTCGTGCTTTCTCGTGGGTCTGTCTGGGTCTTCTCCTCTGGGCAGGAGAAGGAGGGAACCCTGTCGCTCTGGACACCCTCTTCCAGGCTGGAACTTTTCTCGTCTTACTGTTGTGCCGTCCACACCAGATCTCCCGAACCGACCTGCTAACGTTCCTGCATTTCCGGTCACTTTCCACGTTTTCGTCTTTTTATTTTAATTTAGGAGAGGCTTTCTCTGCTCTATCGTCCCGCCTTCCTGTTGATTTTTAAAATTCAGATGATTATGTTTTGAATTGCCGGTAACAGTCCTTGGCTTCCGAATGCTACTTTTGTTGTGACTCCCTCTTTGTTTCATGGGCACCATATCTTACCCGGCCCTGATAATATTCGTGTTTTAAGCCTTTCTCCCCCTGTCCCACTAAATCGGGGCTCACGCCTTTAATCCTGTTGACATCACCAGCAGCTAACGCCAGATGCCAGGGGTTCCCTAGACGTTATTTCATCACTTGGTCCGTTTCTCAAAATTTGTCCCTCAGGACGAGGATGGGGAGGTGGACATAGCAGCTCAGAGGGCAGCGAAGCTAGCATTTGTTGAGAGCTTCCCACACGCCTGGTCCTGCCCCTTCGGTCCCCTTCACAGCCCCGTGACATCAGCGCCCGAGTCTCCACTTTACACATGAGGACGCTCGGGCTCAAGGACACCGAGGAACTTGCCCCGGGCCTCCCGGTTAACAAGCCGAGATGCTCTCCCCTTAGCACAGCTGTGATCTGGAGCCAGCGCCCGGTGCCCCTTCCCTAGGCTGGGAAGGACCTGGCCGGGGGGAGGGGGGTGTCCGTGCGTGCGTGGCTGTGCCTTCGGCCAGGTCCCAACACCCAGGATCCCTTGGCTCTTCTCAGAGGGAGGTGAGGCTTTCAGGGGATGCAGCGCTGGGCAGTGGCGGCCAGCAGAACCCACCCCTCCTTGCTTGCCCCTTGCCCCCCAGGAGCTGGCCTTAGATCCCACGGGGAACCGGCCCAGCCCAAGATCCCCAACTGGAGAAGGGCCGGGAAGAAGCAGATAGCTGTCTCCCTGCGGGAGAGGGGCGTCCAGAGAACTGGGTTTGAAGAGCTTGGGTTTGAACTGCCCTCACCTCCCGGAGTAGCAGAGGGAGAGGGAGGCTCAGGACAGAGCAATCATCCCGTGGGGCTTCTCACCCTCCTGGCCTCCGTTTCTTGTTTATGAAGCAGGATCAGTGTGTGAGGGCCCCTCGAGGCTCACGGCGGGCCCGGGTGACACAGGACTCCCTCCGCCCTCTGAGGTCCTGGATCCCAGGATGCAGGGAGCCCGGCATGCCCCGTGCAAGCCCCTCTCCCGCAGCCTCACGTGCTGCCTCCCGGACCGCACCTGCCAGCTGCTCCTTTCCCTGGGTGGGGAGGCCGGGGGGCCAGAGGGTGAGAGGCCAGGAGACCCCGAATCCTCTCCGGGTGCAGAAACACAGACCCACCCAAGGAAAGAAGGGTCCGTCCCCTCAGTGTGCTTCCTCGATCAGAAGCAGAGGTGCACCAGGGGAGCCTGGGGCACTAGGCACGTCCTGCCCTTCCCTCAGGCGGGCCCAGGCTGGTGCAGGCGGAGGTGAGGCAGCTGGGCGTCAGAGGCCCGCACGCTCGCCTCACTGCACCTGCGTGAGCCCCACAGAAGGGCCAGCTCTCGGAAATCTGTGTGCAAATCTCTGTGATGCCACCGGCACCTTGGCGGCCTGTGGTCAGACCTCACTGCCCTCCTCCCGGCCTGGCCCCTGGACAACCGCCCGGCCTGCTCCCGACACCCAGAGTCCCCGTGGCACCCCACTGTCCCCACAGTCCCCACCGTCCCCACTGGCCCCAAGCCCCCATCACACACCAGGCCTAGAAGAGTTGGGACACACTCCCACTGGCCAAGAACAGATTCCCCTCCCCCCTCAGCCCTTTCCTGCTGTACTTCTGGGACGTGAGGGGGTGTGGGTTTTGAGGAAGTGGGTTGTCCCTGGGTTGACGTCGAGTGGACTCTCTAGTGAGCCTTTCAGAATCACGTGGGCATCAGGGACGCCCATACGGAGGAGTGCCCGGAAGTAACCCGCTCACTCGTGCCAGGCGCTCTCTTCTCCCGCGCTTACTCTCCGCTCGCGGAACCAGACTCTGGTCGGAAGGGCTGGCGTCAGAAGAACACCACTGTGGCATTCTCTCCCAGGATCCGCCCACCAGACTTCTGCCCCCTGCCCGTGCCCGTGTCTGGATGGAGGCCCTGTGTGCCCACCTGGCTCTCGAAGCCCCCGGTCAGACAGACCCAGACCCATAGCTGGACAAATGTAAACTCGAGCCACAGCCAGTCAGCTGCTGTCCCGCTGTGGCAGCCATCCTGGAGGAGTCCCTCGGCCGGGGTGGACCCCAAGCCAGGGCAGGGGGCCTGCAGCACACCCAGGGGCCTGTGCCCCCCCGGGACGGGCCAGAGCGTGCTCTCTGGGCCGCCCACCGGAGGCGTCAGGCCCTGCGACCCCCGGGCCTGGGAGCATGTCAGCAATGCCGGAGCTGGGGCAGGCCGGGCCTCCTGAGCAAGACTCTGCAAGAGGGACGGGCGTGCACACCGGCTCAGGGTGTACGATGGCCCAGGGAAGGAGGGAGTCGGGCCCTCCCCCGGGGCCGCCCCCGGGCCTCTACCCTTTGCTGTTGTCTCCAGCAGGTCCCTCAATTTGGAAAGCCTCAGTCCCCTCCCCAGTACAACGGAGAAGATGGGAACAGCTCTGGACTCACCAGGGGCGAGGAGGGCAGTGGGTGGTCCGTGAGGGGCCGGCATGGAGCATCCACTCGGAGACATTTGCTGTGGGGGCACCAGGCCCTTAGCAAGTGAAGCGGGGTCCTCGGTGGGGAGAACACCCCCAGACACGGGACCATCCGAGCCAGCGTCTCCGTGTTGTATCACACGACAAGGGTAACGAATGCCCACCGAGGCTCACCGCCTTCTGCCACGCAGAGCGCCGTGGTCTGCCTTCCTCACGAGTGTGGACCCAGGCCTGGCTCTGTGTCCTTGGGGGACACCTGAGACAGGAAGACTGAGGAGTACAAGGTCCTGGGGCAGCTCCCCCCTCACTCCTCCTGCCCCACAGAGGCAGTGTCAGCCGCAGGGAGAGCTCCCAGGCCTCACCCAGCATTGGACGCCTGCAGGGGCCCAGCGGGCACCCCGCCTGGAGAGGGGGAGTTAACCCCCAGGGGCCCGGCCCCCAGCAGCAGAGACAGAAGGCAGTGGGTAAACGCTTCTCCTGGTCTGAGGTCTCAGAGCAGCCCCGGGTGGCCAGGGCAACATGCCTGGGTTCCGGCTTCTCCCGCCTGTCCCCAGCCCCGTCCAGTCCTCCATCGGGCCCCCTGGGACCCCATCCCCCAACGGAGCACACACGGGCACCCATGCTCGTGCACGCCCACACACTGAGCTGGCACTGATTCAGTCTCAGGGTGCTGGGGTGCGACCCTTGCAAGCCCTCAGCACCTGGAGGGAGGAGGACGTATGGGGGGTTCCCACGTTCTGCATCCCCGAACATTGTCCCTGGGGGACTGGGGGCCTCTCCCTCTGGGTCTCTCTTCCCCTCCGTCCAGGACCGCAACTACGACCGCCAGCGAAGTTCTCACACCACCATTGTGCTGGGGCCCCGGGCTGCCTCCTCAGGCAGTACTTCCAGAAGGAAGGCCGGGGTGCTAGCAGCTTTGGGGGTCTGGGGCACCAAGCACCCAGAGTGGGCATGTCGTGGCCCCCAGGCACCTGTGACAGCGCACATCTAAGGCCAGTGCCTCTCTGCCCCGAGTCCCGGCCCCACCCTGCCCTGCTGGGCTAGCGGGCTGCACCCCACCGCTCCCGCTGCTTCGACTTCTCTCCCGCTGTGGAGACGCTCGGCGTGCCGAACCAGGAGCCTCGCTGACCTGGGGAGTGCAGGCTTGCAGCCCACCTGCCCGTCTGGGGCGGGACCAGAGCCCCACAGCTCCAGGAGGAAGCATCTTGGAAAAGACATGGGGCCCCGTCTCCCGGCCAGCCTGTGCCCAGAGCCACACACATGGATTGTCAGATTTAGCAAATAAAAATACAGGTTTCCCGTTTAGATTCGAATTTCTTTTTTTTTTTTAATTTTTTTTTCCCAACGTTTATTTATTTTTGGGACAGAGAGAGACAGAGCATGAACGGGGGAGGGGCAGAGAGAGAGGGAGACACAGAATCAGAAACAGGCTCCAGGCCCTGAGCCATCAGCCCAGAGCCTGATGCGGGGCTCGAACTCACGGACCGCGAGATCGTGACCTGGCTGAAGTCGGACACCTAACCGACTGCGCCACCCAGGCGCCCCTAGATTCGAATTTCAAATAGTCAGTGAGTGCTTTGTTAGCATCGAGTCCCCCCGTATTTTATGAGTCCACCCTAGAATCCTGACGGGTCCCCACTGCCTGGCCTCAATGCCACCCCAGGCCCAGGTGTCCCGGGCTCAGGAGAAGCCCTCTCGGGGACCAAACTGGGAACCTGATCAGAAGTTCTCACAAATCAGCTAAAGACAAAGATGAGTTTAACGAAGAATCGTATGGACCTTACACATCTTAGCTTTCAAATCTACACGGTACCCGTCTTGACCGTCAATCCTCTGGGCACGGCGCCTTCTGGCCTGCGAGGATTCCCGTGGGGATGGCGCCCCCTGGTGCCCGCTGCGGGGATGCGCCAGCCAAGATTTTAGGGTCTGGTTCTCTCCCACGGGGGACGCTGAAGGCAGGTCCCGGGGGAATGTGAGGACTTTGGCCCCAACCTCAGCATCGTCCAGGCCACATCTAACTTGACAGTAGTTTCCAGAAACGTCCACCTCGAGTGGGCCTTTCCAAAGCAACTTTGTTTTCATCCACAACACTCTTTTCATGTTCATTAGATTCTATGATATTTAATTAAATCCTTTTCTCAAAACGACACGCACAGTCAGAAACCGTGAATCTGGGGACAAAACAGGTGAGTGTGAGAAGCGCCCCCTCACTTGCAGGTGCAGAGGGGATGGTGCTTCCCAAGGGGACCCGGAGAACGGCACACACAGCCAGGCGCTGGCCCAGACGCCCAGGTTACAGCCGAGTGAGAAGAGGCCTGCAGGATGTGCCCCTAACGCGCACGGGGGGCCCCAGGCCGGGCACCGACCCACCGTGTGTTCAGGCCGTCAGCACGTCACCAAGCCCCACCCACGGGGCGACGGGAGCGTTCCAGGCCCGAGACACTCGGGAACGCTCGAGCAGCCAGTGGCTCGGAAAGTGGCTCGAACACATAGCCAAGCAGGAGGGCAGGACGTGGGGCAGAGTGACTGTGCGCTGGGGATGGCGGAGGCTCCAGAGGGGGCAAAGCTCCCGGGCTCGGGGAGGGCGGAGACGGAGGCCCCCCGTGCTGGAGCAGCGGGGCACAGCGCAGGGGCCCGAAGGCCGGCCGGCTGGCCGGAAGGCACCCTGGGAGCAGGTCTGCAGCCAGGGCTCAGGTTCCCAGGCTGGAGGGGATGAGCAGTGTGGATGTTTCCAGAAGCAAACGGAGGCCGTGGATGGGGGCTGAGCTGGTGGCAGCTGCAGGAAGGGTCCAAGAAGAGGCACATCCAGAAGGAGCCCATGGGTAGGAGGACCTATGTCTTTGGGACTTAATAAGGAGCAAGGCTCGGGCTTGCGCGGGGACGGCTGGAAGGGCTGTGAGCCCTGGGGTCCTGCCCACCCTTCCAGGAGATCTGAGGTGGGCTGGGCCTTGTCCTCCGGGGCCGAAGCTTGGGTGTCTGCAGCTCCCAGTGACCTCAGCGAGAGGCCACGCTTAGTGTTCCCGAGTCAGACGGCAGAGGGCGCCCCGAGACCTCATGACAGGAGTGTCCGCTGTGCTGGCTGGGGAGGACGCACCTGGGTCATTCAGGCGAAGCAGCAGCAGGGGACAGAAGGCTCCCGGGCCAGCCACCTGGCTTGCTCCCTTCCTGCTCGTCTGGCAGAGACCGCAGCCCTCCCCTGAGTTAGCCTGGGGGCAGACCGGTGTCCATGAAGACCCGGTTATGCAGTTATGCAACCAGAGCCGCCTCTCGCTACAGGCGGGGGGTCCTTGCAGGCCTCCCGTGCATCTGCAGGGAGAGTCCCGTGCAGGACAGGGGCAGGGGCCGGAGGAGCAGGGGGCCTGACCACCCCCAGGCAACAGCACGCTGGGCCCAACCTGGACCCGTTAGAGTAAATCCTGCCTGTGGAGATGGGGCTGAAATCCCCACGGCTGAGCAGCTCCGCGGGTGGTCTGCTGTGCAGTCAGGGTCCGAACCTCTGCTTCCGACGGTGGCTCTCGAAGCCTGGCCCTGAACCTGCTCAGCACCCTTGGTAACACGGCAGACGTGCAGAGTCCCGGGCCCAGCCGCGAGCCCTTGGGGCAGAACTCTGCGGGGTGGCACCCGGACCTCTGCCCTCTAACATGTCCCCGACATCATTCTGAGAGCAGCTCCTTCAGGTGTTTCTGACCCTGCCCAGCTTGAGAACCTCCTCGAGACCCTAAATGTACTCTAGGGGCTGGCAGCGTGGGCATCTCCCAGGAGCTTGTTAGGAATGCAGATTCCCAGGCCCTCCCCTCAACCTGCTAGATCGGAACCTGGATTTAACAGATCCCTGGACCATCTGATCTGGATGCAGTGTGAGGACCATTGCTCTAGGGATCCCGCAGAACAAGAGTGATGCAAGGCTGGCCGTGCAGACCCCCGGCAAGGGGCACTGTGGGAGAGCTGCCGGGTGAGGGGGAGAAGGGGCCCTTGTCCAGGGCCAGAGGAGTTGGCCTCCAAGGTGGGGTCCCTCAGGTGGGATTCTCCAGGTGGGGCTTTCCAGGTGGGATTCTCCAGGTGGAACTCTCCAGATGGGACTCTCCACGTGGGGCCCTCCAGCTGGGATTCTCTAGGTGGGATTCTCCAGGTGGGGTTCTCCAGGTGGGGCCCTCCAGGTGGGGTTCTCCAGGTGGGGCCCTCCAGGTGGGGTTCTCCAGGTGGAGCCCTCTAGGTGGGATTCTCTAGGTGGGGTTCTCCAGGGGGGGCTCTCCAGGTCGGATTCTCCAGGTGGGGCCCTCCAGGTGGGGTTCTCCAGGTGGAGCCCTCTAGGTGGGATTCTCCAGGTGGGATTCTCCAGGTGGGGTTCTCCAGGGGGGACTCTCCAGGTGGGGTTCTCCAGGGGGGACTCTCCAGGTGAGATTCTCCAGGTGGGGTTCTCCAGGTGGAGCCCTCTAGGTGGGGTTCTCCAGGTGGGATTCTCCAGGTGGGGCCCTCCAGGTGGGGCCCTCCAGGTGGGATTCTCCAGGTGGAGCCCTCCAGGTGGGGTTCTCCAGGGGGGACTCTCCAGGTGGGATTCTCCAGGTGGGGTTCTCCAGGTGGGATTCTCCAGGTGGGATTCTCCAGGTGGGACCCTCCAGGTGGGATTCTCCAGATGGGACCCTCCAGGTGGGGCCCTCCAGCTGAGATTCTCCAGGTGGAACTCTCCAGCTGGGACTCTCTAGGTGGGGCCCTCCAGGTGGGGCCCTCCAGGTGGGGTTCTCCAGATGGAGCCCTCTAGGTGGGATTCTCCAGGTGGGGTTCTCCAGGGGGGATTCTCCAGGTGGGGTTCTCCAGGGGGGACTCTCCAGGTGGGGTTCTCCAGGGGGGACTCTCCAGGTGGGGTTCTCCAGGGGGGACTCTCCAGGTGGGGTTCTCCAGGTGGGGCCCTCCAGGTGGGGCCCTCCAGGTGGGGTTCTCCAGGTGGGATTCTCCAGGTGGAGCCCTCCAGGTGGGGTTCTCCAGGTGGAACTCTCCAGATGGGACTCTCCAGGTGGGGCCCTCCAGGTGGGATTCTCCAGCTGGGGCCCTCCAGGTGGGATTCTCCAGATGGGACCCTCCAGGGGGGGTTGTCCAGGGGGGACTCTCCAGGTGGGATTCTCCAGGTGGGATTCTCCAGGTGGGGCCCTCCAGGTGGGGCCCTCCAGGTGGGGTTCTCCAGGTGGGGTTCTCCAGGTGGGATTCTCCAGGTGGGGCCCTCCAGGTGGGATTCTCCAGGTGGGGTTCTCCAGGTGGGGTTCTCCAGGTGGGGTTCTCCAGGTGGGGCCCTCCAGGTGGGGTTCTCCAGGTGGAGCCCTCTAGGTGGGGTTCTCCAGGTGGGATTCTCCAGGTGGGGCCCTCCAGGTGGGGTTCTCCAGGTGGGATTCTCCAGTTGGGATTCTCGAGGTGGGGCCCTCCAGGTGGGGTCCTCCAGGTGGGATTCTCCAGGTGGGATTCTCCAGTTGGGATTCTCGAGGTGGGGCCCTCCAGGTGGGGTCCTCCAGGTGGGATTCTCCAGTTGGGATTCTCGAGGTGGGGCCCTCCAGGTGGGGTCCTCCAGGTGGGATTCTCCAGGTAGGGTTCTCCAGGTGGAGCCCTCTAGGTGGGGTTCTCCAGGTGGGATTCTCCAGATGGGACCCTCCAGGTGGGGCCCTCCAGCTGAGATTCTCCAGGTGGAACTCTCCAGCTGGGACTCTCCAGGTGGGGCCCTCCAGGTGGGGTCCCCCAGGTGGGTCTCAGGAAGGTCTGTGGACAGGCCAGCAAAGGAGAGTGGCTTGAAGGACTCGGGAAGAGGGAAAAAGTGTGGGCTGGACTTGGGGTGGCCACGTGGTTGTGGGAGACCTGGGAGGTGTATCCAGGGCAGCAGCTCAGTAAGAGGGAGCTATTGACGGCGGTTTGTAAGGTTTTCTCCCCACCACGTAAGTGCTAAGTCAAGGGATATACGTACGCCCAGAAAGAAAACCAGACTAGTATCCCCACGGCTCTCCCACCCAATACCATCACCGCTCATCACTTGTAGATGCTTTCTAGGTTGGGTTTTTTTTTAATTAAGAAAATAGCTATAAAGACATAGTACAGACAGTTTATTTCCTTTTTCCCGACATCATGGGAACGGCTCCCTGGGCGTCATCTTTGGGCGGGGAGCGGTCAGCGATGAACAAAGAGCTATCACCCTCTGGCGCGGCGAGGCGCGACGGGTCTGGCCGGTCCTTGTGCCCTCCACGCCCTGCCCGGCCCGGCATGGCCGCCGCCCACCTCCGAGGCCCCGGCCCCCACAGACGCGCAGGCCACGCGTCGGGGCTTCCTCAGCCCCCGTGCTCCTGGGTCTGGCTCTGCAATAAACCTCACGTTCCGCAGGACGCCCAGGAGCCATGTGGGTGGAATACTGGAGCCCGGAGGGGTTCATCCCCAGGGGATCGGGTTCCGGATGGAATCGGGAATTGGTTCTCTGGCCCGACCGCAGTGCCGTTTGCAGCGGAACAGGGCGCTGCCGACCCCAGAGCCAACGGGCTACAGAAAGCCGGGCTTTGTGGCTAAGGCCACAGGCCACTTAGCAGTGGAAGCAAGGGCTGTGGGGTTGGTTGGTGGTTTCTAAGTGTGCCGGAGAATGTGGGGAAAGCAAATTATGAGCTCGGAGCTCAAAATTCCCAGCTCAGGGGCCAGATAAGGAACCAAAAGCTTCTGTGTTGTGCAGAAAGGGTTGACAAGCAGGCCCCGCTGCCCTCCTCGGGAACACCCACCCACCAGGTGGCCCGCGGCTGGAACTCGTGGATGAGAGGACCTCGCTGCCCCCTGACGTCTGTGCGGTCTGTGCGGTCTGTGCGGCGTGGTTCGAGCTGAGCACCCGCTTCCGCCCGGGCACCCGGAATCTACGCCAGACCCAGGGGGCCCTGTGCCCAGCCCCCGATTAAAACTCCGGGCGCTGCGTCTCTCACAGGCACCTGGTTGTGGCCTGTGTGAGTGCACAGGGAGGGCCCCCGGGAGCTCAGGCCTGCTCCCTCAACTTCTCCCTTCCTGTGCGCCCTACCATTTCTGTGTGGTGAATCCCAGCCGGGAGCGCGGCCTGTGCTGAGTCTGGGGGGGCCCCCAGCGAATCACCGAGCCGGGTGGTCTCGGGGACCCTGACACAATTGCCCTAAAAGAATTACGTCTTGCAGGCGAGGAGTCCAGATTTCTGAAAATAAAACCCAAGGTCTAAGCTGGTGGGTCTGAAACTCACAAGGAGAGTTGAACTTCTGCTCTCTTAGGCCATCTTTTGTGAAGGTCAGGGTTCGTTGGGTAGGAATGAGTCTCTTATCACTTGGACGGGGACGTGTGGGGAGACTGATGAAGCTGGGGTCCTGAGCCCCTACATTCAGCTGCGTTTCCTTTGCCAGCAGAAGTGTCCTTCCTCCCCATCTGGCGGGTTAGTCCCCCGTGCTTGAAAAACCTGTAGTCCCCCCAGAGCTGTCGTCCGCCAGGGGCTGCTAATCCTCCTGGGGACCCCACCCCCAATCGTGACCAGACCCTGAGGCTCAGACGTGACTTAGAAAGCGAGGCACAACGTGTGTCCCCAGGAGGGTCCACATATGCCCATACGTGGCGCCCAAAGCCCAGGGGACATATATGGGGTGGATCAGGGTGCAGATGACGGGAGTGCTGGCCTGGGCCCACTTGGCAGAGGAGACCGGGAGCGGTTCTAGCCGTTAGTGCAAAGATGGCCCGTGCAGGAGGCTGGTCCCGGGTCCGGGCAAGTGCCCAAAGACTTGGGGAGACCAGGTGTGTGTTGGCTGGATCCATCACGGAAGACCTGCTCTCTGCCACTCGCCACCAGCCAGACCACATGCTGTGCCCCCAGCTGTGTGGATTCCGTGGGCGATGGGACCCCGTGGGCAGGGCCACGAGGCATGGCCGCAGTCTTGAGGAGCAGCCCTGAGGGGTAATCAGAGTGGTCTGGAGACGCTAGGAGCCGTCCATGGTGTCCCTGGGGCCAGACAGCTGCCTTCCGGACAATAGACTTAATCGTCGTGCGTGAGCTGGAAGGCTCTAGTCTGCAGATGTGAAGAGGGGCTGGATGCCCACACTTCCTGTATGGACTGTGCTCAACATGTCCCATTGGCGGGGGTGGGGGGTGCTGAGCTGAGGCTGCTCCTGGCTCCCCGAGGGTCCTGTCCTGCCTGCCTGCCTGCCTGTCCCCCCAGGGGCCGCTCTGTGATGACCTTGTTCCTGTAAGGGGGGACCTCAGCCTCAGTGTCAGACTCAGAACGTCTTTCTATCCGGTGGAGAGGAAATCGCGTCTGAGTACTGGTGTTGAATTCAGTCCTGGAGATCCTAGCAGTGCCTGTGCAGAGATGTTTTTCTCCGGATCTGATCCTTGGATCAGGTTCCCACAAGCGGACTCTCGAGGTCCCGCTGCCAACAAGGTCACAGAAGCCCTCAGTGCTCTGGCCAGGGATGAAATATTCGGTTTGACAGCTCACGTAGGTGACGTCTGCCTCCTTGTCTCTGGCCTTTTATAAAGAGGGGCCTGCGTGCTGGCGGCAGACTCCTGTCCCCGTTCCGGCTGAGGCTGAACAACAGGATCCCAGTAACCTCTGCGGGGGGCAGGTGTGGGGTCGTCGCCGGCCACGGGGGCGGGGAGGGGCGGTGGGCTCAGCCTCAGGACCACCGTCTGAAGCCACCGAGACTGAAATTGCTGTGAAAACACTCAGAGCCTGTCCTTTTTCCAGAGATGTTTTCCAGGGAGCTGCCCGGTGCAGGGGTGCTGGGAGGAAGCCGGGGCCCTCACGGGCGGCTGGTCTCACCCTCTGGGGTCCTCGTGCTGCAGGGGGACCGGAGCTCCATCGGTTGGTGGAAGATGCACCTGGGGAAGATGAAGGCCTGCTTGGTGCAAGGGGTGGCCCTCTGCCTCCTGCTGGGACCTCTGGCGGGTGAGTGGCGGTTCTGTCCCTCGTGCCATCCCCCTGGCGGCTTGGGCAGCTCATGTGCGGTGGGGCCCTACCCTCGGGGGTTCTCCAGGGTGACTGCTCTCTCTTCCTCTGCAGGAGCCAAGCCAGTGCAGGAGGAGGGAGGTATTGTATTGTCCTCCTGGCCCTTTCTGGTGTGTGTTCGGGTGGGTGGGGTCAGAAGAGGGAGCTGGGTGTGAGCTGGCTTCTTATCCCCAACGAAGGAAGCAGGAGCCTGGGTCAGCTCAAGGCCAAGGTGGGCAAGCAGAGGGACTGAGTCTCTTCCCTGGGCCCTGCCTTCCAGCCACCTGGGGCTGCACAGGGCAGGAGAGACCCTCTGAACTCCCGAGGCTTCGCGCTCTCACCCTCGGACCGGACCGGACTCACCCCAGGGCCCCCCGCCGAGTCCGACCCCAGGGCAGTGGCATCTGGATTGCAGGGCTGGGGGCTGCGGCCTCATCTGCAATCCCCCCGGGATGCTCCCCCATCCTCAGCGTCTCCAGAACAGGCGCCAGATTTCCCGCCCCCTCCGTCCTTGTCCTCCTTTCCCCTCTTCTCCTCCCCCTGAGCTGTCCCCTCAGACCATGAGTCCCGAGAGGCAGAACCCAGGTCATTGTCCAGATGGCGAGGCTCCGGGATGCTGCCACAGAGGATCAGGGGTAGCCCGGGGCCTGGCGTCCAGCTGGGAGGGTCCCCTCACTGCATGGGGCTGCCGGGCACCGGCCACCTGCCCTAAGGCATCGTGGAGGGGCGGCCTCGGGGCAGGACGAGCGGGGACAGCCCCTGAGGCAGGTGGTTGTGTCTTTCAGACCCGTATGCCGAGCCACCGGCCATGCCCTACTGGCCTTTCTCCACCTCTGACTTCTGGAACTATGTGCAGTACTTTCAGACCATGGGAGCCTACCCCCAGTTGGAGGACCTGGCCCGCACCTTCTTCGCTCACTTCCCCCTGGGGACCACCCTGGGGTTCCACGTCCCCTATCAGCAGGACTGAGCACCAGCCTGGATCCCTGGCCGCAAGCTCAATAAATTCCTCGCCTGAGTCACACAAACGCTGGTGGTTTTCTTTCAAGAAACAGCTCCAGTCAGGCCACATTTAGTGTCTTATTCAACAAGCGAACCATGGCTCTGACTCGGGGCTTTGCTGTACTTGTCGCCTAATAGCTGAAGTCACACGCCCTTGGAGGGGCTGTGGGTCCCTGGAGTGCAGGGAGGACAGTGCCCCTGGGAGGGACTGTGGGTCCCCAGAGTGCAGGAAGGACTGTGTCCCTGGGAGGGGCTGTGGGTCCCTGGAGTGCAGGGAGGATAGTGTCCCTGGGAGGGGCTGCAGGTCCCCTGGAATGCAGGGGGGAAGTTCAGGAGGGAAGGGGTCCCCTGGAGTGCAGGGGGACAGTGTCCCTCGGAGGGGCTGCAGGTACCCTGGAGTGCAGGGGGGTCAGTGTCCCTGGGAGGGGCTGTGGGTCCCTGGGGTGCAGCGAGGACAGTGTCCCTCAGAGGTGCTGCAAGTCCCCTGGAGTGCAGGGGGGAAGTCGTCCTCTGGAGTGCAGAGGGGAAGTGCAGGAGGGAAGGGGTCCCCTGGAGTGCAAGGGCGACAGTGTCCCTGGGAGGGGCTGCAGTCCCCCGGAATGCAGGGGGGACGCGGTCCTCCAGAGCTATCTGCTCTCCTAGGCTCAGTGCAGCACTACTCACAAGAGCCAAGATGTGCAAACAGTATAATTGCCATAGTTCCAGAAGGTAGTTCCAGAAGTCAGAGGTGGAGAAAGGCCAGGAGTGCCTGGGAGATCTCACTCCTCTATGGGAATAGGGGCTCCCATGTTTTGAAACTACCCGGAAGAGAAGCCTGTTGCTGACCATGGAGTAGCGGCTTCCTTTGTCTTTTGCTGGGGTACTTCAGAGTGATTGGTGTTCACGGTGATTTCTGAGGCTCAACCATACTCCCGGTCTCTCCTCACCTCTCCCTGGGCCCCAGGCTGCCTACTCAGGCCACAGTCCCCCTCATTCCCTGAGGGAATGAGCCCCCTCAGGCTCACTCCCTGTCTCCCTGCCCCACCCTTCCCCTCCTCCACTTCTCTTGCAGACTAGCCCCCAAGCCTACCTGCTTCCAAAGTCTAGCTCCCGTATCTTATGCCCTCCTCCCATCCACCCTTCCCCTTCCTGCCCCTTCCCTCCTACCCCCTTCTCTCATTCACATGCTTTAAAAAATTATGATAAAATACACATATCATAAAATTTACTACTGTAACTATCTTGAAGCACATTCACATTGTTGTGCAACCATCAGCGCCATCCATCTCCAGAACTTTCCCGTCTTCTCCAACTGAACCTCTGTCCCCATTAGACACTGACTGCCCAGCCCCGCCCCCAGCCCCCAGTGCCCACCCTTCTGGTCTCCATCTCTGTGAATCTGACTATTGCAGGGACCTTCTGTAAGTAGAATCATACAGAATTTGTATGACATCTCTTTTCACTGATCATAATGTCCTCAAGCTTCATCCATGTTGTAGCAGGTGTCAGAATTTCCTTCCCTTTTATGGCTAAATAGTATTCCATCTTATGTATGTACAGAATACATCTTGCTCAGCCATTCTTCTATTAATGAAGACCTGAGATGCTTCTACACTTAGCTATTGTGAATTGCTATGAACATGGGTGTGCAAATATCTCATGAAGACCTTGCTTTCACTTCCTTTGGGGATACACCCAGAGCGGGACTGCTGGATCATATGGCATTTCTATGTTTAATTTTTGAGGCTCCCCCACACTGTTTTCCGTGACAGCTGCACAATTTCCCTTCTCTGCCAGCAGTGCACAGGTGTTCCTATTTCCCCTCGTCCTCTCCAGCACTTATTATCTTCTGGGTTTTTAAATAGTGTTTGTTCCAATAAGCGTGAGGTGGTAGCTCATTGTGGTTTGATGTGCATCTCCCTATTGCTTAATGGTGTTGAGCATCTTTTCATGTGCTTACTGGTCATTTGAACATCTACTTCAGGGAAAGGTATATTCAAGTCATTTGCCCATTTTGAATTGGGATTTGTTGCTGTTGAGTTTTGTGGGTTCTTTATATATACTGGATACTAATCCCTTACCATATGGGTACATGTGTATGTATGTGTACATATGTACATATATATGTATGTAACTTGTAAATACTTGCTCCCATCCGGTGGGTTGCCTCTTCACTGCATTGACCATTCACATTCTTTCATTCTAAGGTATAGTCGATGCACAATATTATTCGTTTCAGGTGTACAACATAGTGATTCGACAACTGTACACACTATGTCCCCGTGTCATGTTACTACGGTGTCGTTGGCTGCGCCCCCAGGCTGGACTTTCCATTCCGCACACCTGCACCTGGGAGCTGCGAGCGTGTCTCTGCTGGTCCCCTCCCCATTGTCGCCCACCCCTCACCCCGCCCCTCTGGCAACCGCCCGTCTCTTTCCGAACACGCACATTCTTTAACGGGCATCTCTTGGGCAGCGCTCTGTGCCAGGCCCGGTGGGCCGAGCCTTCGGGGCGCTCAGCTTCCCTCTGCGCCGACGGGCCCGCGGGAGACCATAGAGTCGGCGGTCCTCCGGCGTCTAGACGCGCCGCGGCCGGCGCTTACCGGAAGAGGCGTCAGGCGGGCCGGAAGGGAGCCGGGGACGCGGGAGACGCCGCAGGCGAGATGAAGCCGGCGGTGGACGAGATGTTCCCCGAGGGCGCCGGGCCCTACGTGGACCTGGACGAGGTGAGGGGGCGGCCGCGGGCAGGGGGCCGGGGCGGGCGGCGGGGACGGCGGCCTGCGCGGGCCCCACCCCCGTCCGAGCGGGCGCCCCGGGAGCCAGCGTGCGGCGGGCGGGCGCTGCCCTGGGCCGTGGCGTCCTCCAGCCCGCGCGGCTGGCAGCCGGCCTGCGGCTCCTCGGGCCCGGCGAGCGCTACGGACGACGGGCCGGAGTTCGGGCCTGTGCTCGGGGCTTTGCTCCGGGTTGCGTGCTGGCCGGGTGTGAGGGTGGGTCCCCGGCCGTGGGTCCGTGTTGTCCGGCAGGAGGCACGACTGGAGCCAGGCTGGGAAGCCGTCGTCGGGAAAGACGCGGCCGTCGGCCCAGGGAGCCGGGGGAATGGGCGCTTGGCATGTGTGTGTTGCACGGTGACCCTGTTCTCCTGCAGTCGTGGGTCTTGCGTTTTCGTCTCACTGCGTCCTGGCCACGGGGTGATCTCGGCTGATGGCGGTGTTGGTGAGCTGGTAGCGCCGCGGCCCAGCTCGAAGTGTCAGGTCCGCCCCATCGATGTCTGGGCCTCATTTCCCCTTTCTCAAAGCTTAGGGGGACAGGCCCTGAGTCCGTGATCCCTGAAATAGGGGCATGGTCGAAGCTGATTGCAGACGCTAAGTGGCATAGAGTCGCGAGTGCCCTGATGGAGGCGCCCTCCCGGCTTTGGGGTGGCCCGGCTCGGGTTTAGGAGAGCAGCCGATTGTGGGCATAGTGTTTGCTAACTAGTCGTGGTGGAAGAGGAAGTCCTGGCAGGAGCCGAGTCCAGCAGGCTGTAAGATGCCTGAGCTCGGGGGGAGATTGCAGCTGGAAAAGGGGGCGGGGCTGGGTCACCAAGTGGCTTGTAGCTGTGCCGGGTCAGGTGGGCTGGCTGCACCCCACCCTTGAAGCGCTGCCACCGAACCCCAGCTTCTCAGTCCTTTGTTAAAGGCATTTCCCTAGGCAGTGTGGACTCACTTGAGGGCTTTGCTCCAATCTGCTTCCTAGCAGGTCACTCTGGAGAGTTTGGGGATTGGGTTTGGAGGTGGGAGAGTGGAAGGCTGGGAACGGAAGCCTTGAGGAGGGTCTGAACGAAGGCAACACCTGTAGGTGGGAGTCGGGACTCACTCAGCAGAGTCTGTCATTGGTGGAATCTGCAGGGCTTACTTGGCCATGGGGAGGGGGGAGGGAGGTTGAGGAGAGAGGAGAGCATCTTGGGCTTTTCTCCCGGGTTTGGGTTACTGACAACAGCCACGAAGAGGAAGGTGGGAGACACTCAGCTCCAGGGAGCCTGGAGAAGGTAGAGCAGACAGCCTGGGAACGCGGGGGGTGGCAGCGGGGACCTGTGGGCGGGGACCTGTGCTCTGCCCTCACTGTGTGACTCTCACAGACACCCTGAATCCTGAGGGCATCAGGTTGCTCCACTTTGGCTGTGGCAGGATTTTCCTGCCCCAGAAGTTGTGGCGGTGGGAGGTCCTGAGACGGCACCCCACAGAGCCCCCGGTCAGCAGGTCACTTTCCCAAGGGAAGCAGTTTAATTCCCAGAAGAAGCAGGGGGCAGTCTGGAGCAGAGAACTCGTCAGGCGCAGTTTTGCACGTTTGGGGCCCGGCCTCTGTGGCAACGTCGTGTAGGGAATTAGAACCTCTACTCCAGGCCTACAGAGACGTGGTGGTGTTCTGGGGCGACAGCAGGATTCTGTTTCAAAAGCAGGAGGAATCAAGGAGACTCAAGATGATTCCTCGGAATGCTGCCCCTCCCACCCACTTCCTTTGCCTGGAACTAAATTTTGACTCCCACCTGGGCACCTTTCCCTCCCTCACCTTCCCCTGCCCTGGAGGGGCGTGGCTTCTCTCGAAAAACAGCACTGACCTATTCTCACCTTTCCTTTCCCAGGCCGGAGGCAGCACCGGGCTCCTGATGGATTTGGCAGCCAATGAAAAGGCAGTTCATGCTGACTTTTTTAACGGTAAGGACGCCGGGATCGGGGGTCCCGGGTCTAATCGAATGTCTCTCTGTGTGTTGTAAGTGGGGTGCTTTGTGACGAGAGTGCTTGGGGTCAGAGGACAGGGAAGACCAGCTGTGTGCGGTTCTCAGACGCGGCGCGGTGCGTAGGAGGTGACAGCACGGTTGTCAGCGCTGGCCGTCAGCCTCGTTCTTCGGGAGGACAGCGTAAAAATGCTTACTTGCACTCCAGTAGTTGAACTTGAGCTGCAGCCACACTTCGGACCGGGTGTGGGAGCCCCATCCTGCCTTCTCATCTCTGCTGCATCCTGACAGCTGGTTTCCTTTCCTTTCCTGTGTCCCTGGGCTCTGGTTGGTCGGCTCCCTTAGCACAGCGACACCGGCTGTCCCCTCCCTTGTCTCTGAGGGCAGGACTCACTAGTATTTAAGAGCTTTAGCGCCAGTTACCAGGCGCATGGGTGGTAAGCGTGGTGGAAACAGTTGATGTGACACCTTCCCGCGTGTCACGGGGGCATTTCTCTGTGTTCCGGCTTCCCAAGGCCTTGTTCCTACAGAATGCACTAATTCACACTTAAGGGTTTGAATTGTAAACAGAAGCACGAGTGTGATCTTCTCTCCTTGTCACCTTTCTTTCATCTGGGCGCCCGCTGCTCCGAAGACCTTCTGTCGCCAGTGAGTGGCAGCTGGGATGCGATCTGGCCACACTGGTTTGATGCTCCAACCCCGCTCCCTCACCCCCACCCCCACCCCCACCTCGGAGTCCCAGGCCGTGGTAGTTTATCTGGCATCTTCTTAGCAAGTTGTCTGAAAGGAGAAGCCAGTCTTCCCGGGGAGTCGGGCCGCTCCCGAGGCAGCATCTGGGCTTCCCCCAGCCGTGAGGACCGGACCCCGTTTCTCTGTGCTTTCCAGAGCGCCATGTGAAAGCCCTCGCTCACGTGGGGTGATCTCGGGGGCCCTTACCCCAAGCAGGGCGGGGTGATCCCTGACACCACCCGACCTGCTCCCACACGTGGTGATCTCCTTCAAGGTCCCACGCGTCTTGTGGGTTTACAGACAGTTGGCTGTGTTCAAGTTCACGTGGTTTCTAGAAACAGCCCTGTAATTCTGCCAAGGGGGTATCTGGGAGGGACCTGGGCTGCTCTGCCGCGGGAGCACGGCACGGCATGAGCAGTGTGGCCTCCTCCCTCTGGGCCAGGGCTAGAAAGGGAAGGAGCACAGAAGAGCTCCACGCTGCGTCAGCCTGCCCCCGACAGCTCGCGAGGCGCACGCCGCCCGTCGGGTTGTGGCGGTCCCCAGTGTCACTGCGAGGACGCCGTGAGCGTTTGCATGGGGTTTCTTCTGAGTCCTTCTCGCCGCTCGAGCAGAGGCTCTGTCCTCTTGCCGCCCGGGCTCTGGGGTTCAGACCATGAGCGAGGCTTTCCCTCTTCACTCACTGTGTTGCAGAGCAGGGGAGTGTTAGACAAGACGGCACGTAGGGGCGGTCGTGACGAGAGCCAGAGGCGGGTGGCATTGTTTCTGGGAGCACATCAGAGGGCGGTTTATCGGGGGGGGGGGTGACACCCCAGCAGAGGTTGGAGGGTGTGACGAGTTAGCTAGGGCTGGGGGCTGGGGACAAAGTGCTCGGAGCTGTAGGCCACAGGCCAGCCCAGGTGTGGGACCGCTCGCGTCGGTGCGGTGGGGACACAGCCGGGCAGGAGGTCTCTGGGACAGCGCCTTCCCTGTGACAGCCTGCATGTGCGGAGACGTGACTGGGGCTTTCCACTGCCCTCTTCGTAGCCCACTGTTTATCCCGCACCGTTTTGAACGCCCGGCACTACACGGGGCTCTTTGATGTCCTTTCCCCAATATGACCGCAGGTGTGCCCCTGGTAGCGGGTTTAGGAAACGCATAGACACGTAGACGATGACCGCCCATCGCAGCAGGTAGGGCTCAGACAGTTTGTCCAGACTCCCTTAGAGACAGCCACTCTAGCATGGCTCAGTGCTTCTAGCACCTTCCTCCCGCCTGCCCTCTGCGTTCCCCTCGCGGTGGGGTCTCACCTCCGCCTGTGTGCGCTTTCTTGGTTGTCGCCGACACAGGGGATTAGAGATGCGTTCTAGACTCCTGTGTCCCCTGGGACTGTCGGACCTTGGGATAAAATGGAGTCGGTCGTGGGGTCCCCTCGACCGTGTACTGTTTGCTCCCTGTTTTGAATGTCTGTGTGATTCATCGCGAAGTTGTTTTCTCAGTTGTTTGCCTCATGTGCCCCATTAATGCGTGGTTTTGTTCGTTTATCTAGATTTTGAAGATCTCTTTGATGACGATGATATCCAGTGAGACGCCGTCCGGCAGTGCGTGTGGTCGCGCCCGCGTCACCTAGGGGTGTGGCGGATCTGCTCAGAGGACGGTTTCAGGTGGTTCTAAGGAACGGGTGGACATTTCGTGAAATTAGGAGACGGTTGACCAAGAAAGAGGGTGGTTCTAACCATCCGCGTGAGGCCCGCTGATCTCTAAATGTGACCGACTTTTGCCCTCAATTAAAGAAAAGAGCTGCCGTCGTTTGCAGGGTCCTTTCCGTTCTTGCAGTTTCCAGCGAGTGTTACGATCCCCAAAAGGCTCTGCGAGCGTGCGTGTGGGCGCAGGTGTGTGTCGGCCAGCCGAGCGAAACACGCTCGTCCACTGAGACGCCCTTCGCGGGAGCGGGTGGGCGTGATGGCTCCCAGCCTGCCGGGTGGCGTCCGTGGCTGAAGGGTACGCGGTGCGGGGTGCGCCCGGGCCCCCCGACGGCGCGCCGCGGAGACCTTCCTCGTCCCGCCCCCGCCCCGCAGGGGGTGCGTGGCACATCCCCCCCGCCCCCCGCCACGGGGCCTCCTGCCCCCGCCTTGCCACCAGAGCTGCCGCCGTCCCCAGGCCCGAGGCTCCGGGTTCGGGATGATTGGGGGCGAGGGAGACTTCTGGGAGCTTGGGCGGGACTCCTCAGGGGAGCAGGACGCCTCGCTGGAGCCCGTGAGGGCGGAAGCAGGGCTTGACCGGCTGGAAGGGCGGGTGAGCTGAGGACAGCTGGCCCCGGGCTCGGGGACCCCGGGCTAGGCCACCTCCCGCCTTCCTCTGCCCTCCAGCTGCTCTGGCCACGGGGAGACACGGCTCTGACGGGCCGGCGCCACCTGTCCCACCGTCACCCTTCTGGGGTTGTGTCCCCGAGAAGGCCTCTGATTGACCCTCCATCCATCCTGCCCCCGGCCTGTCGGTGGCAGCCGGGCTTCCACCGCGAAAGGAGGTGGCAGTGCCCCTGCTGACCCCCTGGGGTGGGGGGAGCACCCTTCTACGAGGGGAAGGCGTCCAAGGGATGCCCACCTTGGTGGCCGTGGTGGGCTCTGGGAGAACGTTCTGCTAACGTGGCCTCTCTGGGGACCCTGCGATCCTGAGCTCCCCGCTTCTTGGACGTGAGAACACGTGTCCATACCCTGTGACCGGCCACGAGGACGTGGGGCCGGGAGGCAGTTGTAGAGCAAAACCGTCCGACTGCCCAGCTGCTTGGGCACTTCTGTCAGGGCCTCTGGAGGAGCCCCTTCCCTTCCGTGCCCTCGGCCTCTGCCTTCTGGCCTCACGCCGGCCTTCACCCTGGCCGTCCGTCGGAGCAGGGACCGGCTGGTGGCCTTTGTCGGGACTCCGAATTCTCGCACAAACGCCAAGCGGCTGGGCCAGGCGTGCCGCCAAACAAGTCACACTTTTTAAAAAGCAACGTTAGTGATCTTGGAACTCTCGCTGCTGTGAATTCTACCTGGGGCCAAAATGAGAAAGTGCTGAGTTGGGGTGCTCGGCTGAAAGGCCCTCTGTTTCCCAAGAAGCTAAGCTAGGCCCTGGGCATCCGGCCTCTCAGGACCCCAGGAGTCCTGGAAGTGAGGCCTCGGCCAAGGGCGAAGACCACTGGATCCCCCACACCCTCTGCCTCCTCCGCGCCCCTCCCCCTGGCGGAGGCACAAGGAGAGGCCACACACAGCTTCTCCACGGGCACCTCCACAGGGTCCTCACACGTCCCCCTCCGGCACAGGCCAGCAGGGGGCGTCAGCCGTGGGTGCCTGTGCTGTGTGAATTATCGTCACCCCTGACGAGTCTGAAGATAAACTAAGTGTGACTCTGATGGCTTTTGTCACCGCTGTGTAATTCTGGAGAGGCTCCATGGGATGGCAGGTGCCCTGCGGTCAAGGATGATAATGGGGTGGGGGGCAAGTCACCTGACCTGCAGGGTGACCACGCACTAGAGGGACGGCTTGTCCCTTTGTCCCTGTAATCAAGCCGAGTGTCTGCCACACAGTAGGTGCTCAATAAATGTCTGCGAAATGTAAACAAATGGCGTCTGTTTTCCACGGTGGCTGCGCCAGTTCGCATCCCCAGCAGCCGTGCGCGACGCTCCCTGTTGACGTCCTCGCCGCACCCGGTGCCCGTTGTTTCTCGTCTTTTTGAGTCTAGCCATTCTGAAGGGTGGGAGGTGGCGTCTCATCGTGGTTTTAAGTTTCCCTGGTGACGAGTGATGTCGAGACACACTTTTCACGTGTCTCTCGGCCATCTGAGCATCTTTGGACAAATGTGTGTGCATTCTTCAGTCACCTTGTTGGCATTTTTGGTGTTGAGTCGCGCGAGTTCTTTACACATTTTGGATGTCAATCCCTCGTCGGATGTGTCATTTGCAGAGCCTCCCCCGCTCAGTCGTTTGCCCTTTTCAATTTGTGGATAGCGTCCTCCGCTGTGCAAACGCTTTTTCTTTCGACGTAGTCCGGGTAGTTTATTTTCACTTTTACTCCCTCTGCCTCAGGAGACACATCCAGAAAAAGAGTTGCTGGGTCTGATGGAGAAATCACTGCCTGTGCTCCCTTCTAGGAGGTGTTTGGTTTCGGGTCTCAATTTAGGTCTTTTGTTTGTTTGTTTGTTTGTTTTGTTTGGTTTTTTTTTTCAACGTTTATTTATTTTTGGGACAGAGAGAGACAGAGCATGAACAGGGGGAAGAGAGAGAGGGAGACACAGAATGGTAAGTAGGCTCCAGGCTCTGAGCCATCAGCCCAGAGCCCGACGCGGGGCTCGAACTCACGGACCGCGAGATCGTGACCTGGCTGAAGTCGGACGCTCAACCGACTGCGCCACCCAGGCGCCCCGAATGTTTATTTATTTTTGAGAGAGCGTGAGCAGGGGAAGGGCAGAGAGCAAGAGAGACAGAATCCAAAGCAGGCTCTAGAATCTGAGCTGTCAGCACAGAGCCCAACGTGGGGCTCAAACTCCGTGGGGCGAGTCCCGGGCTTCTCCCACACGAGGGTTTGTGCACCCGGGAGGGCCACACCCTGGTCCTCGCTCTAGGCCTGCGTCCCCTCTCCCCGGAGATCACCACCAGGCCTGGGGACAAGCGGCGAATTTGGAAGGAATCACAGAGCCGCAGGGTCGCAGACGAAGGCCCGAAGGGTCCGTATTCGCCAGCGCGGAGCACTTGCCCAAAATGGCCCGAGTGCACCCGGCGTTCGAAAACAATGGGCACGGGATACCGAGGACACAGTCCCCCGAAGGACCGGCGGCGACGGCAGTAAATACTGAAACACGTACCCCAAATCTCGAGAAGTTGGTAAAATGTGGTTAAGGCAACAGGACATCACTCACTACAGGGGCAAACATTTAAACGTGTTTAGGGGCCCCGGGGAGGCCCAGTCAGATAAGCGTCCGACTTCGGCCCGGGTCATGATCTCACGGTTCGTGGGTTCAAGCCCCGCGTTGGGCTCTGTGCGACAGCTTGGAGCCTGGCGCCTGCTTCAGATTCTGTGTCTCTCTCCCTCTCTCTCTGCCTCCCTCTGCTCTCTCTCTCTCCCTCTCTCTCTCTGCCCCTCTCCTGCTCTCTCCCGCTCTCCCTCTCTCTCTGCCCTTCCCCTGATCTTTCTGCCCCTCCCCTGCTCGCTCTCAATCTCTCTCTGCCCCTCCTCTTCTCTGTCTCTCTCTCTCTGCCCCTCCCCTGCTCACTCTCTCTCCTTCTCTCTCTGCCCCTCCCCTGCTCTCTCTCTCCCTTTCTCTCTGCCCCTCCTCTGCTCTCCCTTTCTCTTTGCTCCTCACCTGTTCTCTCTCTCTCCCTCTTTCTCTGTCCCTCCTCTGCTCACTCCCTCTCACTCTGCCCCTACCCTGCCCCTGCTTGCTGTGTCTCTCAAAATAAATAAACATTAAAAAAAAAGAGAGTCACTTGTGGGTCGGTAGATCGAGCTGTTCCACAGGAAGGGACGAGTGTGGGGCCGGGATGGTTCGCTTCAGCTGGCAGGCGTTGGACGGTGTTACTGGTTTTGTTCTGCTTGGTTTCTTCTTCTTCTTTTTACCCTTTCAACTTTAAATTTTGTTTTGCTGAGACTTAATTTATCCTGTCACTAGGAGGGCAGATTTCTGTCCCCAACCGTGCCCAGCGCAGTTAAGTAAATGTTGAGAGAACCTGCTGGCACGTTTGCTGGGACAGGAACGCCACCAAACCTGCCGTGAAAATAACGTCAGGAACAGTTAGCTGTGTTTTTTTTCTTAGCATCCCGTTGCTGATCTTAGTAAGCCCACAAGATGCCATTCATTGGAAGCCAACTTTGAGCACAGCGTTTATATTCTATTGTTAAGTCCCCAGGACGTCCCAGAGGGCCGTTTGCATGAATAAATGGAAGCCCTCACCCAGACAGGCCCTCCGAGGCCAGGAGGCCAGGAGGCCAGGAGGCCGGAGGACAGGAGCACAGGGCTTTGCCCTGGAGGAGCACAGCGAGGCGTCCTTGCTTAGGACACTCAGGCACGGGTGTTGGTTCTCCCCTGTAGGGTGTGTGACCTGGGGAAAGGCTTCCCTGCCTCTGTTTCCCATCTACACAAATGAGGGTTAGAGACACTAGCTCCAAAAATTAGTAATTCCTGCTTGGCAAAAGATGCCATTAAGCTGCAGACCGAGGAATATTACAGTACGTGAACTGACAGAGGACTCATATTCAAAATATGTAAAGAGCTTCTACAAATCAACAATAAAAACATGAACAACCTAATGAAAAAGCGGGCGAGATATAGGAACAGAACACTTACAAATGGAGCTATGTGAACGGCCAGTGGCCATCTCCTGAAAAGATGTGCAACCTCATCAGTCAGAGAGATGGAGATGGGACGTGATGCCACACTTCCTTGAACGGCCAACGTCCAAAATAGCACATGCGTCAGGGGTCCTCAGGGGTGTGGGGCTTCCTCTGGAACTCCCCTGCTGGGGGCACGTGTCAGGCCTGCCACTTTGGGGAGCGGCTCGGCTGTGCCTTAGGAAACTAAGCCTGTGTAGGTGCGCCCGGGGGGCTCAGTCGGTTGAGCGTCCGACTTCGGCTCAGGTCATGATCTCATGGTCCGTGAGTTCAAGCCCTGCATCAGGCTCTGTGCTGACAGCGTGAAGCCTGCTTGGGGTTCTCTCTCCCTCTCTCTACCCCTCCCCGTGCGTGCGCAAGCACCCTCTCTCTCTCTCTCTCTCTCTCTCTCTCTCAAAATAAATAAATAAAATTTTTAAAAAAGGGTCTCTTGTGGTTTGCCCCCCTCTCTGTTTTTACCTTATTTTCTTTTTCCTTCCTTTCCCCTGTGGTCATCTGTTTTCTTTCTGAGATTCCACATGAGTGAGATCATATGATATTTGTCTTTCTCCGACTTACTTCACGCAACATCATACCCTCTAGTTCCATCCACGTTGCCGCAAGTGGTAAGATTTCCTTCCTTTTGATGGCCGAACAGTATCCCATCGTATGTATATAGCACGTCCTCCTTAGCCATTTTTTGAAGAGAAAAGCGTACTGGTCTGCTCTGGCGGCCACAACAAAGCACCACATGCTGACGCTCCGGCAACAGAGATCTGTTTTCTCACGCTCCGGAGGCAGGGGGTCCAGGCTGAGGTGCTGCCAGGCCGATTTCTGCTGAGACCGCTCTTCCTGGCCTGCGGATGGCCGTCTCCTGGCGTCCTCATGTGGCCTCACCCCTGTGGAGGTCTGGTGTGTTGGGCTTCCACTTGTGAGCTCCTGGGGGACATCATTCAGTTCATAACAGGGGTTTTAGAAGGAAAAAAACGGTAATACCTACTCTGCAGAGCTGTTGTAAGGATTAGACAATCAGATGAGGTAAGACCTGAGCTCGGAGCCCCGCCCACTACACGAGAGGGAGCTGTCAACCCCACGGTTTGCTCTGGAAGGCCAAGTCGTTTTGACCCCATTCTTAGGGACTGTTGACCAGGAACACGTGTGGGTCCTAGCTTGTCCTGGCAGGAGATCACCGTGGCAGGAAGGAGCACCTTATCAGTTAAAGGATTTGCCTCTGCCTACACTCCCGCTCCAAGAGGGGCTTGCTGTTCACGGGCATTGCCCTCGACTCCAGATCACGGGGGAGATGGTCATCCAACCACATCTGGGTCCGGCCGCTTTAGCCTCTCACCCCTCTCATTTGCATCAGCAAAATTCAAGAAACTTGTTAAATCCTAGAACTATGTTCTCTGGAGACATGGAAATTTAAGGGAAAAGGAAGAAAACAAATAGGTTTATAATTTCTCCCTGCTCCAGATGTCTGTATTCAGAACCTAAATAAGAAGCTTGCTCTAGTCACAGGCAGAAAAAGAAGTTTCTAGAGGTTAATTTATTTTTAAGCAACTTTGTTTCTGTATAGTTTACGTGCAGTTCGGCGCACCCATTTTAGGAGTACAGATGATGTTTTGGCAAAGGTAGGCATGCATGTAACTTCTATCACATTCGAGATACAGGACATTTCCATCATCCCCAAACCCGAAACATTCCCTCCTACTCCTCGGAGTCAAACCCCTCCACCCGCAATGTCTGACCTGCTTTCTGTAAATACAGCAAAGCTGTGCTATTCCACATCTCGTACACACACAGTCACACTCTTGGATCCAGCATATTTTGCTGAGGTGATGAGGAGATTCATCCGTGCTGACGTGTGTATCGTAGCTCATTCTTTATTGCTTGCTATTCACTGTGCCACTGAATGGATATACCATAGTGCCTTAACCACGCGTCTGTGGCAGACATTCGAATTGTGTGCAGTTTTTAGACGCTATGAATACAGTTGGTGTCGGCATTACGTGCAAGTCTTTTGCAGACGTGTTTCCATTTCCCTTTATTAAATATTTAGGAGTAGAATTGCAGGGTCCTATCAGAAATGCATGTTTGGCCTTACGAGAATCTGGTGAATGCTTTTCCAAGGTGGTGGTGTAAGTGTGCATCTCCGGGGGTAATAAACAAGTTCCAGCGATTCCACAGGTTCTCCAGCCTTTAACACCATCAGAATTTTCCTTCTAGCCACTCAAGCGAACTGTCATAGTAAGTATCACATTGTGGTCTTCATTGCTGTTTCCATGGTGACTTACAATGTTGAATATCTTACTTGTTTATTGGCCATTTGTATATCTTCTTTGGTGCAGGCTCTATCAAAATGTTTGGCCCCCCTTTTTTGGAGAGTGTATATTGTCTTATTACTGATTTCTGAGAATTCTTGATATAGTTTGCATACAAGTCTACAAGTCTTTTGCCAGATATGTATGATAAAAATATCTCCCCACCCCCTGTGGCTTGCCCTTGCGTTTTCTTAACGGTGTCTTTTGGAGGAGCAGAAGCTTTAAATTTTGATGGAGTCTATTTTTTTTTCTTTCTTTTATTCAATTAGTATTTTGGGGTCTTGCAGTTTTGGCCTACTACAAGTTTGTGAAGATCTTCTATGTTTTTTTCTCTAGAAATTATATTGTTCTACGTCTATGATCCATTTCAAATTAACATTTATGCATGGTACAGGCCAGAGTTAAGGATCATTTTATATTTTCATATGGATATCTAGTTTGTTCAGCAATTGATAGAAATCAATTGAAAGTAGGATCAAATAATCAGACTATTTTGTCTGATCACTGTTGCTGTATAGTAAGTCTTGAAGTCAGGTAGTATCAGTCCTCCAACTTTATTTTGCTTCTCTGATATTTTGTTGTCTCCTCTGAGTCTTTTAGCTCTCCGTAGAAAATTTAGAGTCAGTTTGTTAATATCCACAAAATAACTAACTGTGATTTTGATTGGATTTGTATTGAACCTATAGATCAAGTTGGAAAAAACTGACGTCTCGACAATAGTGAGTCTTCCTGTCCATGAACATGGAATATCCCTCTATCTAGTTCTTCCTTGTTTTCTTTCATCAGAATTTTGTAGTTTTCCTCATATAGATTTTGTACATATTTTGTTAGACATGTCTGAGCATTTCATTTTGGGGGGTGATAATTTAAGCAGTTATAATATAAACAGTGTTTTGGTTTCTTTTTTTTTAATGTTTATTTTTGAGACAAAGAGAAAGAGACAGAGCATGAGCAGGGGGAGGGGAAGAGAGAGAGGGAAACACAGAATCCAAAGCAGGCTCCAGGTTCCCAGCTGTCAGCACAGAGCCCGACACAGGACTCAAACTCACAAACCATGAGATCATGCCCTGAACCAAAGTTGGATGCTTAACTGACCCACCCAGGCACCCAACAGTATTTTGTTTTCATTTTTTTTTTATTTTTTAATTAAAAAAATTTTTTTTTCAACGTTTATTTATTTTTGGGACAGAGAGAGACAGAGCATGAACGGGGGAGGGGCAGAGAGAGAGGGAGATACAGAATCGGAAACAGGCTCCAGGCTCTGAGCCATCAGCCCAGAGCCTGACGTGGGGCTCGAACTCACGGACCGCGAGATCGTGACCTGGCTGAAGTCGGACGCGTAACCGACTGCGCCACCCAGGCGCCCCTGTTTTCATTTTTAAATTCCACTTGTTTATTTTTTCCCCTTGTTTATTGCTGGCATGTAGGAAAGAGATTTTCTTTTAAATATTAATCTTGTATCCTGCACCTTGCTGTAACTGCTTATTGGTTCCAAGAGGTTTTTGTTGTTGTTGTTTCTTTTGGATTTTCTACAGATGATTGTCATCTGTGAACAAAGTTTTATTTCTTCCTTCCCAATCAGGATGCCTTCTGTTTCCTTTTTTCTTCCCACTTTATTGAATAGCTAGGACTTCCAGTATGATTTTGAAAAGGAATGTTGAGGGGAGACATCCTTGTCTTGCTCCTGATCCAGGTGTGAAGGTTTCACATTTCACACACCACTAGGTATGATGTCAGCTCTAAGTTTCTTGTAGATGTTCTCTGTCAGGTTGAGGAAGTTCCTGTCATCCCTAATTTATGGATGGTTTTTATCATAAATGGATGTTTGATTATGACAAATGCTTTTATCATGTAGAAAAATGTGGTCGCATGATTTTTATTCTTTAGACTGTTGTGTGATGGATTATATTATTTGACTTAAAATGTTTAATTAGCCTTCCATACCTGGGATAAATCCCACTTGGTCATGCTGCATAATTATTTTTGTACGTTATTGAATCAGTTTGCTAATATTTTGTGGAGGATTTTGTGTCTTTGTTCGTGCGAGAAATTGGTCTGGACTTTCCTTGTGATGTCTTCATCTGGTTTTGGTATTAGGGCAATTCTGGCCTCACAGGTGAGTTAGGAAGTATCTGTCTGCTTCTACTGCCTGAGAGAGATTACAGATAATTGCTACGATTTATTCGTCAGCGAACTCATCTGAGTTTGGTGCTTTCTGTTTTGGAGGGTTATCAATTATTGCTTTTAATTTCTTTAAAAGATATAGGCATGTCCAGATTTAATTCCAGGATTGTATGTTTCATCAGGTTACCAAATTAGTGTTTTAGTTTTCTTTCATTATCCTTGTAATGTTCATGGATCTGTAGTCGTGTCCTCTTTGTCCTTTCTGATATTAATAATATTTTGTTCTTTCTGTTTTTCTTAGTCTGGCTAACGGCTTAATCAATTTTATTGATCTTTTTAAAGTGACACCGTTTGATTTCATTGATTTTTCTCTCTTGTTTTTCTGTTTTTAATTAATTTCCACTTCAATTTTTATTCTTTTTTCCCTCCTGCTTCCTTTGGATTTCATTAGCTCTGTTTTTCTAGGATGGAACCTTCGATAATGGACTGCAGAGCTTTCTCATATCCTGACATATGAATCCAGGGCTGTCATTTCCCCTGAGCACTGCTTTTACTGCACCCCACAAGTTCTGATGAGTTGTGTTTTTATTTTCACTTAGTTCCCAAACATACTTAAATTTCTTTTGAGATTTTTTTCTTTGACCCTTGTGTTATTTAGAAGTGTGTTTAGTATCTGTGTATTTGGGGATTTTCTAGCTATCTTTCTGTTATTGATTTCTCATTTGTTCTGTTGGGATCTGAGAGGAGACATCGTATGATTTCTATTATTTTAAATTTATTAAGATGTGTTTTATAGACCAGAATGTAGTCTCTCTTGGTGAATGTTCCAAGCAAGTTTGTGAATTATGTGCCTTTTACTGTTGTTGGGGGAAGTAATCCATAGATGTCCATTATGTCCAATTGGTTGATAGTCTTGTTGAGTTCAACCATGTCCTTACTAATTTTCTGCCAATTGGACCTGTCCATTTCTGAGAGAGGGGTGTTAAAGTCTCCAACTATAATAATAATGGATTTATCTATTTCCCCTGGAAGTTCTACCAACTTTTCCCTCATACAGTCTGATGCTCCGTTGTTTGTTTCCTGAGACTGATATGGGGCTCGGTCTCACAACCATGAGATCATGGTTGAGCCAAAATCAAAATTTGTACGCTTAATCAACTGAGACACCCAGGTGCCCCAATCTGTATTTTCAGTGAGATTTTTATAGGCAACATACAATTGGGGTGTTTTTTTTTTTTTTGATTCATTCTGACAGTCTATACCATTTAATTGGTGCGCTTAGACCGTTGACATTCAAAGTGATTATTGATCTCGTTGGACGAGTATCTATCATATTTGTTTTCTACTGTTCCCCTTGTTCTTTGTTCCTATTTTTGTCTCCCACTTTTTCTGCCTTTTGTGGCTTTAACTGAGCATTTCATTTGATTTCATTTTATCTGTTCTTAGCATAGCAATTATATATATATTATTTTACTTTTTTTTTTTTTTAGTAGTTGCTCTAGGGTCTTCAGTACATGTTTGCAGCTAAACAAAGTTTACTTTCACCTACTGCTTCGCAGGTACTGAGTACTGAAGACTGTCAGAACGACACAAGCCTCCTTGCTCCTCCCATCTTTCATACCGGTGCTGCTACTTAGTTCACTCATCTGTAAGTGAAAGAATGACTAAACATGTATGTGGGTATATAGGCGTACAAAATTGAAGACTTTGTCACTGTCATTATTTTGAAAAAAAAGTTATGATAGCTCAATTAGGCAATAGAAAAATGAAAGTTTTTATTTTCCCTTTACTTCTTTCTTTTTCAACAGTATTTTTTTAAATGTTTTTCATTATTTTTGAGAGAGAGAGAGAGACAGAGCACAAGCAGGGGAGGGGCAGAGGGAGAGAAAGACACAGAATCTGAAGCAGGCTCCAGGCTCTGAGCTGTCTCAGCAGAGAGCCCGTTTCGGGGATCGAAGTCACGAACCGTGAAATCATGACCTGAGCCAAAGTCGGACGCTTAACTGACTGAGCCACCCGGGCGCCCCACAACCGTATTTTTTTTTTTTTTTTAATGCAGGTCTGAGTTTCTGACCTACATCATTTTTCTTCTCTCTAAAAAATTCCTTTGGACACGTCTTGAATAAGGCAGGTCTACTGGCAAAAGATTCCTTAAATTTTTGTCTGAGAAAGTCTTTATTCTCCTTTTTTTTTTTTTTTTTTTTTTGAGAGAGAAAGAGAGACAGAGCATGAATGGGGGAGAGTCAGAGAGAGACAGAATCTGAAGCAGGCTCCAGGCTGTGAGCTGTCAGCACAGAGCCTGACGCGGAGCTTGAACTTACCAACCGCGAGATCATGACCTGAGCCAAAGTCGGACGCTTCACTGACAAAGCCACCCAGGCGCCTCTCTCCTTCACTTTTGGAGGATGATTTCACAGGGCACAGAATTCTGGGTTGGTGGGTTTTGCTGTCGACATTTTAAGTACTCTCTTCTTGCTCGCATGCTTTTTTGAGAAGTTGGATGTAATTCTTGTCTTTGCTCCTCTGTGGATAAGGTGCTCACTTTCCCCTGTGGCTTCTTTCAGGATTTTTTCTTTATTTTGATTCTGAATATGATATACTTAGGGGTAGTTTTTTTGGTTCTGTTTTTCCTTTGTTTTTCAGTATTTAATACATATGTCATTCTCTGACCTCCCTGGATCTGTCGTTGGTGTTTCCTACCAACTCAATGTTTGTGTCCCCTCCCCAGTTAATATATTGAATCCCTAATCTCTAGTGTGACGGTATTTAGAGATTGTACTTTGGGACCTCATTATGGAACAGGTGCCCTTCCAGGAAGGGACCCAGGAGAGCTTGCCTCCTCTCCCTGTCAGCCATCTGAGGACAGTGAAAAGGTGGTCGTCTGCAAGGCAGGAAGAATGTCCTCACCGGACACTGGATCTTGGACTTTCCAGACTCTACAACTGTGAAAAAAGCAAACATTTACTGTTTAACCTCCGCAGTCTACTATACTTTTGTTATAGCAGCGGAACGAAGACAGTGTCTGACGGTCATTTAGGGAAAACTGTCAGTCATTATTGGTTTTTCAAGTATTTCTTCTGTTCCTTTCTCTCTCCCTTCCCCTTCAGGTGTTCCATTACACACACATTACAGCTTTCTTAGGTGTCTCACAGTTCTTGGATTTCTGGGGGATTTTTTGCCAGTTTTTTTTCTTTGCTTTTCAGTTTTGGAAGCTGCTGTTGTCACGTTTTCAAGCTCACAGGTGCTCCACTCGGCCCTGTCCCGCTCCTAATAAGCCCATCACAGGCATCCTTCATTTCTATTAGTGTTTTTTATGTCTAACATTTCCTTTGGGCCATTCCTTAGAATTTCTATTTCTCTGTCTACCTTTGCCCATCTGGTTTTGGATGCTGTCTACATTATCCGTTAGAGCCCTTACCGTATTACTCGGAGTTGTTTTAAATTCCTGGTCGTGCAATTCTGCCAACTCTGTCGTACCTGGATGTGGTTCTAATGCTTGCTGTCTTTTTAAAAAATCTGTTTTTATGGTTTCAGTATGCCTTGTAATTTTTCTCAGACATGGTGTACTGAGTTAGAGGAGCTGCTGTAAACAGGCCTCTGGTGATCTGGTGGGGAGGTAGGGGGAGGGGAGGCCCTCCCAGTCCTGTGATCTCAGCTGGTCTTGCAGTGAGCCTGAGCCTCCGGACTCCAGCCTGCACAGTGCGTCTCAGCTGTCATTTCATTCCACACACAGCCCCGCGTGGCACAGTGGGGCCAGAATGGGCCACAGCGGGGTGTCTCCCTCCCACCAGGTCAGTTATGTTCTGATAGTTCCCCACCAGGTTACACTCTGGTGAAATAGTTAAATAGCCTTCTCCTGAGGGAAAACCTTGCTGAGAAGTGCAGAATGTTCTGGCATGGTTCAAAATGGCTCCTTGCCCCCTCCTGCCGTCAGAGGCGTGAAGGGAGTTTCTCCAGTATTTGTGTGAGAACCTGGTAGAGCTCCGGGAGGAAAACACCCCAGAGTGTGGGGGCCCCTGATGGCTGGGTCCCCCTAGAGGTTTTTTTTTTCCTCAGGCTCATCCACACTGAGCCTCCAGCAGCTCATCAGCTGTGGCTCAGGTTTTCTGAGCTGGCGCTGGTCCCAACAAGGTTTCAGCTCAGAGTTTCTGCTCTAGTAAGTTGTGATTCTCAGTGTTTTCCTGTGTCTTCAATGTTGGGAGCGGTGGTTTACTGCCTGACCTCACTCTCTTGTGGATCTAAGAAGAGTTGATTTCTCAGTCTGTTCAGGCTTCCACTTACCGGTAGGATGGAGTGGGGACTTACGAGCCCATGCTGGAGAAACCTCCAGTCTCCGTGCCTGGTTTTATTCCCTCCCTCTCACTCCTTTCCTCAGGCAACCACTGACCTCTTTTCATATAGATTATGTTGTATTTGCTAGACCTTCATATACATTGAATCGTGTAGTACACACTCGTTTCTTTGTTTTTTTAAATTCACCCATGCCTGCTGTTGGGTGTATCAATAGTTTGGTGATTTTTATTGCTGAGTACTCACACATTGTGTTTGCCACAGTCCGTGTATGCATCGATCTGTTGATGTCTTTGAGCCACTTCCATTCTTGGGCCATGACAAATATGGGCGCTATAAACATTCATGCACCGGTCTTTGTATGGACGTGTGCTACTATCTCACTTGGGTCAGCATCAAGGAATGGATTGGCGAGGTCATATGGTTGGCGTATGTTTTACTTTTTAATAAATTATTAAATTGCTTCCCAAAGAAGGTGTATCATTTCATATTCTTACCAGAAATATATGAGCGCTCCATTGCCTTAAAAGTCTTACGATCAGACTTTTACATTTTAGCTAGTCTAGTGAGAGAGAGAGAGAGAGAGAGAGATTGTGTGTGTGTGTGTGTGTGTGTGTGTGTGTGTGTGTATATAACATGCAAATATTTTCTCCCAGTCTGTGACTTGTATTATGGGTAGGCAACCTCCAAGTGGGCCCCAATGATCTCTGCCCCCCCGGTGTTAACACCATTGTATAATCCCCTTTCTGGGGCTAGGCTTAACTTAGTTACTTCCTTCTAACGAGTAGAAGCAATGGTGTGTTTCTGTCGCTATTCAGTTCGTTCTATAAGGCCTGGCTTCTCATTTCCTCTCTCTGTTTCTCTCTTCCTCTTCATCCCCTTCTCTATGTCTCTCATGATTTTCTCAGGTAAGACAGCCTGCATATTGTAAGGATGCTTAGGCTCTGTAAGATGAGGTCCACTTGACAAGGATGTGAGTTGTCCAGCGAGTAACTGGCATCTGTCAGCAATCATGTGGGTGAGCTTAGAAGCAGATCTTTCAGCTGACTGCATTCTCATGAGGAACTCTGAGAAAGAATCAGCTTTACTTCAGCTAAGCTGTTCCCAGATTACAGACCCTCAGTAACTTTGTGAGATAATACATGTTTTTTGTTGGAAGCTCCTAGATTTGGGGATAATTTGTTATGCATCGAGGGATAATTAGAACAGACTTTGTACCTGGAAGTACATAAAAAACGGTAAACTGTGGAAGTGGCGTTGGCACCAGGCCGTGGGCTTTGAGGATAGTGTTTGTGAAAGTCTAGAATGCCTTCAGGAAGTCTCTGCTTAGGGCTTACAGAAAAAAAGGGGACGCTAGTTAGGTGGTGGCAGAAAAGTTTGTCGTTGCTTGCGGTAATAAGGAAAGTAGAAGTTATGCTGAATGGATTGGGAAACCTAGCTAAGGAGATTGTCTCCTTGCTGCTTGTAGTAAAATTCAAGAGGATCAACATTTAATAAAATGAAGTACCCTTAAACAGAAAGGAGCCAGGAAATCATGTTTTAAAAATTTTCAGCCTCTCCAGATGACAAGTGATGTTAAAATTAGGAAATGGCCTCTGAGAAAGGCTCAAATCCAGGGCACTTCCAGGAAAACTAAATACAGAAATCAAACCACGGGTGTGACTGTGAACTCCTTTGTTAAGACCTTATAAGGATCTAAAGTCATATAAAGCCTTTGGAAGAGAGTAAGGACGTGCCTCAAAGATGCTTTTACTCACATAGCACCAGCAGGAAGCTAAGGACCTTGTCCTCACCAGTCTCAGCAGGAGACCAAAGCATGAAGGAATGACGTCAGAGAGCCTCGAGATTTGCAGGAGACCTCCATGTTCTTAAGAGTTCAACATGCCACAGCACCACCAGCCAGCTAAGAGGAGGACGGTGATAAACAAGAATGGAGAGGAGTCTTTGGGCTTCCAGAATCGTCCTGGCAAAAATCAGGGTCAGAGAAATACTTAGCTAAAAGCATTTTATACCATTCATGCAAAAAGAAAGATGGCCCAGAGGGCAGAGCCGAAGGCCCCTGAGCATTATTCCTGGGCCATCAGACATAGTTAAGGAACTTAGAGCATTTCCCAGCTGGATTTCAAAATCGCTATGGTCCAGTGGCCCCTCTCTGTCCCCACTTCTCTGTTTCCTGAACGGGAGCATTTACAGAAGCTGTTCCATGCAAGTCCCACCATTGCATGTTGGGAATGTATGGATTCAAATAACCTCTCTCTTTAGGTTCACCAATCCCAGGTTGAGAAAAATTGTACTCAGTGAGCCGTAATTGAGGAACTGCTCCTGAGGAAGTGTGTCCCCACGTGGGCCCAACATAAGTGATGAGACCCTAGACTTTGAAGAGGTATAGTCATGAGATAAGATTTGGGCGAACCTTGGGGTGGAATGGCTGTATCTTCCATGTGGGAGAGAAATTGGCCAAATGAATGCAGAAAAAACGACGGGATGTCAGGCCCCCATCTCTCACTGCCTGTCTGGAGGAAGTCAGCTGCAGTGTCATTGGTCAGTCCTGGGGCCAAGTTGCATGAGGGAGCTTGGGGGAAGGTCTTTTGAGGCCTGTCCATGGACACTTGAGTGATCTTGAGCCTTTAGGTGACTGTAGCCCAGGCGGACACTTTGCTGTCTCAAGGGAGACCTTGAGTGTGGGCAGCCTGCTAAGCTGTGTCTACATTTCTGGCCCACAGAAACTGACGTGATAAATGTTTGGTTTTTTAGCCTCTACGTTTTGGGATAATTTATTAACCAACAATAGATAACTAATAGGACTATTTGCCTTTCTATGTAAATTTTAGAATTAGTTCATCAATATCTTTAAAAAACCTATTGGGATTTTGATCAGGTTTGTACTGAATCTACAGATCAAATTCGGGTGAAGGGATATCTTAACAGTATAGGGTATTCCATGAACACAATTTATGTCTCCCTTTATTTAGGCTTTCTTTAATTTTTTAAATCAGTCTTTATAATTTTACACAAATATATCTTGTGCTTATTTTGTTATGTTTATACTGAACCATTTCATTTCTGTGATACTGCTGATACTGTTGTAAAATGTGAAGCTATTGTACTTTTAAAATTTCAAATTCCAACTGTTGATTACTAATCTATACAAATATGATTGATTTTGTATTCTGGCTGTGTATCCTGAGACTTTGCCAAACTTATTTATTGGTCTATGGGATATTTCGTAGATTCTTTGAAATTTTCCATATAACTGACATTACCTACTAACATTAAACAGGCCCCAGTGACCAGTTCACTGGCATAGTTGCAACACACATGAGTGCTTATGACCATCAAAAGGCATGCAAAAGGTTGTTCATGGCAGTTTGAATTGTGATAGCCCCAAAGGGAACAGCTCAAGTGGTCATCAACAGTAGAGAGGATAAGTAGGTTGTGTGTTTATGTGATAGAGTAACGTGCAGCAGTGGGAAAGAGTGAACCTTTGGGACGTGCTACAGCATGAAGGACTTTCACGGCATTGTGCTGAGCCAAACAAGCTAGACAAAAGAGGACACAGTGTTTAATTCCATTTTTATGAGGTTCAAAAGCAGAGAAAATTATGTAATTAGAGATCAGAACGGCTGTCATCCTAGGAGCAGAGCATTAACTGGGGAAAGGCAGAAATTAGCCCCTTTGGTTCTGAGAACGTTTCAGTCTTGACCTGGGTGATAGTTTCATGGCAGTTTTCATATGTGAGAACCACTGAGCTGTTGAGGTAGTATTTGTGCATTATGGGTGTGGATAGATGAGATGGGATGAGATTGTCTCCTGTGGAGACAGTGACCTCTGAGGTGGTGGACCCTGGAGAGAGGGGCAAGAGCAGCTCCCTGGGGGCACCAGCATTTAAATGGAATGAAAGACAGGGCCCAACACAAGTGTCTGGGTAGGAATGACCTGAGGCATTTGGAAAGAACAGAGGTTGCCACATGTCCTAGACATTAAAGGAAGAGGAGCTTTCAAAGAAGAAAAGGGTTACACTTGGGCCATCACTGATAAGGACCAGAAAGTGTCCATCAGACTTGGAGAGACCATTGCCAGCAATTAGATGCAGTGCTGGGTGCAGAGGCATGATTGCAAAGGGATGGAAGACAGCACAGGCAGAGACAGTGAATGCAGAGTATGAGTTTAAAAAACGTTCATGGGGAATGAGTGAGAGATATAAGCAGGCCACAGAGATGTCTGGGCTAAAGGGAGGGATGAGAGGTCTTTGCACACCTTTGAAGCCTGAAGAGAATGAGTCAGGAAGGAAGAAAGGTCAAAATTAAGTAGAGGGACAATGCTTGTTGGCAGGGAGTCCTGAAGGAGCCCACACCCAGGGTTGAGTCTTGAGCAGGTTAGGGACGATTCATCCCAGGAAGATAGAGGAAGGAGGTAAAGATGGAAGTGCCTGATGGCCCCACGTTTTTACCAAATTCATGATGACCTACTCTGCTGATGGCGAGGCAGTTTGGGTAACTCATTTCAGTTCGGCCAACCTTCAGCATCCACCAGGTGCCAGGAACAGGGCTACAGAGACAACTGAGATGTGATCTCAGTCCTTGAGGAAAGTGCATGTGCATGCATACACACACACACACACACACACACACACACACACACACGGAGTTACCATTCATGTAACATGGGAGATGCATTGCTAGGAGTATCCACGGTGGGGAGAATACATGCAGAAAAGTACGTAGATTTGTCCTGGAGTTGGATGCAGAGACTGTGGGGGTGGGGGTGGGGGTAGGGCAGAGGGAAACAAGGTGAGGTGTAGCCAGCAAGCTAGGAAGGAGGTTCATTCTAGGCACTGTTGCAGACTTGTTACAAGAGGAGCACTGGCTTCCTGGAACAAGGGAGGGACCGTGATTGTCCAGAGAGAGTGCCAACATGGCCAGACTTCTCTGGGCTTGGTCTTATTAGCCTCACCATAAGGATCACCCTTCCTGAGCCTGAGGCTGAGGCACAGTTAGAAGCCCTTTCCAGGGGCTCTGATAAACTGCTTGGTCTGAGGCTGGAACAGTTATTTGCAGAGAAGCCATGCTGGACAGGGAGAGCATGGAAAAGGTTAATGGACTGAGAGCCAGAAATGTCAGGGCCTCTGCCTAGGGTGCATTCATGATTCAACCTGGTGTGCTCTTGATTGTGGGAGAGTTCTAGGTAAGAAAGGCATATTCCTTCTCTTTGCTCTAATTTTTCATGTAGGTTTGGTTATTCTTATAGTTAGTTTCCATGTAGAAATTTTAGAATCACTTGTCCAGTACTATAAAAAAAAATCATGTTAGGATTAAGACAGCATTGAGTATATTGGCTATATTGCATAGGAATATTTATGTTAAAACTTCTTATCCATGAACATAGTATAGTTCTCCATTTACTCAGTTCTTTTTTTTTAATATTTATTTTTGAGAGAGAGAGTGTGAGTGGGGGAGGGGAAGAGAGTGAGGGGGCCAGAGGATCCAAAGTGACAGCAGTGAGCCTGATGTGGGGCTTGAACTCATGGAGTGAGATCATGACCTGAGCTGAAGTTGGATGCTCAACCGACTGAGCCACCCAGGCACCCTACTCAGTTCTTTTCTATATTTCAATAGCATTTAAAATTTGGGGCGCCTGGGTGGCGCAGTCGGTTAAGTGTCCGACTTCAGCCAGGTCACGATCTCGCGGTCCGTGAGTTCGAGCCCCGCGTCAGGCTCTGGGCTGATGGCTCGGAGCCTGGAGCCTGTTTCCGATTCTGTGTCTCCCTCTCTCTCTGCCCCTCCCCCGTTCATGCTCTGTCTCTCTCTGAAAAAAAAAAAATTATATTTCTAAAGATATTGCACATCATTTGTTATATTCATATATATTGAAGAGCTTATGATATTTTACTTTTTAAACATGAAACAATACATTATAAAATAGGACAAGAATAGATAAATAGCACGACGAGACAGAATAAGACTCTAGAAACACACCAACTTATGTATATAGGGACACTTGGTTTATGACAAAGGTGACACTACATAGTGGGGGAAAAACGTATATGTGTATGTATATTAAAAAGGTCAGTAGGGGGGTGCCTGGGTGGCTCAGTCGGTTAAGCGGCCGACTTCGGCTCAGGTCATGATCTCGCGGTCCGTGAGTTCGAGCCCCGCGTCGGGCTCTGTGCTGACAGCTCAGAGCCTGGAGCCTGTTTCAGATTCTGTGTCTCCCTCTCTCTGACCCTCCCCCGTTCATGCTCTGTCTCACTCTGTCTCAAAAATAAATAAACATTTAAAAAAAAAGGTCAGTAGGATAACCATATGGAAAAAAACCCCGAAATAACCCCTACATCACAAAAACCACAAAAAAGTTAACTCCATGTGGATTATAGATACTAATATAAAAGACAAAGGAAGAAAACTTCTACTAGATAACATAGAGAAATATCTTTTTGATCTAGTATGGGCAATAGTTCTTTAAACATGCCATAGGATAAAGTAACCATGAAGGAAATGGTTGGTAAATTAACTTTACTGAGTAAATTTAAGAACTTCTGATAATCAAAAAAAATTTTTTTTTAATCAATACAAGTACAAATGTGGAAGCTACAAAGAGGGCGAAGATATTTGCAAATCCTAAAACTGATAAAGGGCTCCTATCCAGAATATAGGAAAAAAATTCTACTATCAATATGAAAAAGAAAAACAATACAGTGTAAGAAATGAGCAAAGCATATATACTTCCCCCAAAAGGACATCCAAATTGCTGCTAATTATATGGTAATCTGGTCAGCCCGTTGGCCACATATCATGGTGGCTTCTTGCCCACCAGAATGGTTAAAATTGGTGAGACAGACAACATGACTTATTCGTGATAATATGCAGCAACAGGAACTCTTGTGCACTATTTCTGGGAACAAAGATTGCTGTAACGTTTTTGGAAAACTTGAGTTATCCAAAAAGATGAGCAAGTCCACTAAGAATGCCCCACAGGAATTCACTCACAGCAAAACAAACAAAACAAAACAAAGCAAAGCAAAACAAAAAACAAAACATGTAAAAGAACTTCGTAGCAGCATTTTTCTAAAAAAGCCAATAACTGGAAATAACCCAAGTGTTCATCAGCAGTCAGATGGACAAATAATGGTGTCTCCATATAATTAAATTTATACATTAGTGACAATCAACAAACTCCTACTATATACAGTCACAAGGATTAATCTACAAAGAGAATATTAGCAGGGAAAAAAAGTCACAAAAGAAGGAACGCTGTGTGGTTCTATTCATAGGAAGTTCACGGCAGGCAAAACCAATCTGTGCATCAGAGGCAGGATAGGCGTTAACTAGAAGGGTGTTGTGGAAACTGGGTAGGTTTCTTTTCTTGACCTGGGTGGTGAACTCCCTGAATGGATGTGATTTGAGCATTTTTCCGTAGATAGATAAAAATTATATCTATCTGTTTGTACTTCATGTCTCTCGACCTGTGACTAGGAAGGTAGATGTCCTGGCTAGAGCTCTGGGTCGTCTTTTCTAGTGACAGTGTCTCCTCTGCTTGGTACCATGAACCAGAGCTCAAGGGATCTTCTTCCCTGAATGAAACCAGTACATTTGCCTCAGACCAGCAACCTGGCTCCTCTGTGAGAGACGCCCTGTAGTCAGATCTGAACCACTCCAGCCAAACCCACCATAGGGAGTGCCTTGGCCTTGCATTAAATGATTGTTTTTTAAACAGGTATCTCTGGTGATGGTGTTGAGGACAGGCTGATGAGAGGTAAATGGGGGCAGGTGCCCCTTTTAGTTAATGCTCGTGTCTGGCCAACAAGAGACAACAAGGCCCTGCATCTGGAGGACAGGAGAGTGGAGGTGCTGTGATGCATTTTTTTCTTCCCAGTTTGATAAAGATGCACAAACATTTGACTTCTTTCCTGCTGAATCCCATGGATCGCCCAGAGAACCATGATGCCACCCCTGTCTTGATGCCCAGAGGTTGCTCTATATTCATGTGATTCAAGTTATGCTCCTTCCTTGAACATTTAGTTTGGGGTGAAGAACATCCTTATTTGTTTATACATTTCAGACTTAGTAAACATGTGGTCCATTAAATGCTTTCAAGCAACATTGATCGAATGCGTAAATGAGTGAATTTCTTAACACATCTAATTCCTTCTGGAAGTGGAAGAGGTTTGAAGGGGTCCTCACATTTCAGTGTCTCTCTGAGGTCTCCATCCAACCTGTAGGACACTGTCTCCCACCAGCACATCCTTCATGTGACCATGTGTCTCTGGCCCAGCTTGCGCAGGGCCTCCTTCACATCCTTGTTTCGAAGACTGTAGATGAGAGAATTGAGCATTGGGATGACCAACGTGTAGAAGACAGAGACCACCTTGCCCTGCTCCATGGACTCAATGGCTCCTGGCTGGGCATTCATGACAAAGACAGTCCCAACAAAGAGAGTCACTACAGTCACGTGGGAGCCACAGGTGGAGAAGATCTTGCGTCTCCCAGCTCCTGAGTGCATCCTCAGGATGGTCACTGTGATGTAGCCATAGGAGATGAGGACTACAAATGTCACACCCACAATGATGAGCCCACAGATGCCAAACGAGAAGTTTGTTGATGGCTGTGCTGCCACAGGCGAGCTGGAGCAGAGGGGACACGTCACAGAAGAAGTGGTTGATGCAGTTGGAGCTGCCGAATGGGAGGCAGAATGTGAGGCTGGTCTGCACAACAGAGTTGAGGCAGCCTCCACAGTAGGTGCCCAGCACCCAGGTGAGTGTAGGCAGAGTGGCACATGGTAATGGGGTAGCACAGGGGGCTGCAGACGGCCATGAAATGGTCACAGGCCATGACGCCCAGGAGGAAGCCTTCAGTGGTGACCAGTAAGGAGATGAAGAATAACTGGGTGGCACGGCAAAGGTGATGACCTTGGGTGGGGAGAAGAAGTTGGCTGGGGCACTGGGGGCAATGACAGATGAGGAAGAAGAGTGCAGGCGGGCATCCAAGGTGATGACCATGATAATAGTGAGGTTCCCCATCACAATTACCGTGTACAGGTTCAGGAAAACAGCAAAGAGCAGAGCCTGGGTCTCCAGGCCACCCTGAAATCCCTCCAGCACAAAATCTTGAAAGTAGACCATGGGGAGGTTCCCATTTCTGTGCAATGGCATGAGCCTCAGGCCTCACCAGGGGAATTACACCTTCTGTACTGGCAGACTAAGTAAGTCAAACTAAACTTCTTGCTGAAGACTGTTGAGAAAAGATAGACAACATGGCGTGCCTGGGTGGCTCAGTCATTTGAGTGTCCGACTCTTGATTTCTGCTCAGGTCATGATCTCATGGTTCATGGGTTTGAGACCCACATCAGGCCATGTGCTGACAGCTCAGAGGCTGGAGCCTGCTTGGGATTCTCTGTCTCCCTCTCTCTCTGCCCTTCCCCTGCTTAAGCGCTCTCTTTCTCAAAAATAAATAAACATTTAAAACTGATAAACAACAACAAAAACAAAATCTAATTGAAGGTAGAAGAGACTTAATGATTTAGTAAGGAATTACTAAAGAAATTCAAGACAAACACACAGACCCAGGGATTCCATTACTGAAAATGTCTTTTTTCTCTTGAGACACAAGCCAGTTTTGAAGAGGAAGTCTGAGAGACTAGGTGCCAAGCAGTGGGTTTATGCCTTGCGGAACTAATGCGGACAGTGGCTAGTTACTAGGACCACCCAGGATGCACCACTGGAGTGAGTTAAATAGAGAGTAGGCATGCATCTCAACTTCTGACCATTTCAGTCACTGAAATTTTGTTATGGTGAGATCTGAGTGCTGTGCCTCTGACACCTTGCAAAAGCAAATATATCTCAAGAGAAGACATGTTATGCTAGACCTCAAGTGTTATCTATAAAAGTTTTGCATAAATACTGCCAGACACACAATTTAAAAATTGAGGAGTTCCCACAATATGAATTAAAATAACAGAAACAATAGAAAAACCCAGAAAGATTTCAGATTTTGGCACACATAAGCTTTTAAATAATTAAGATTATTATGTTTAAAGGATAAAAGATGAGAATTTTAGCAGAAATATAGAAGTAGTAAAGAGAATCATGTGTCACTTGTTACAAGTACAATGGCTAAAATTAGGAACTGAATGAATGTGTTTTACAGGAGATTAAGAATAACTAAAGAGAGGGGCGCCTGGGTGGCTCAGTCGGTTGAGTGTCCGACTTCAGCTCAGGTCATGATCTCATAGTAGATGAGTTAGAGCCCCGCATCAGGCTCTGCACTGACAGCTCTGAGCCTGGAGCCTGCTTCAGACTCTGTGTCAGCCTCTCTCTGCCCCTTCCAGGCTCATGCTCTGTCTCTGTTTCTCTTTCTCAAAAATAAATAAACATTTTAAAAAGTTAAAAAAGAAATAGCTAAAGAGAAAATTTGGGAACTAGAATACAGATGAGTAGAAAATACTCAGATTGAAGCATTAAGATATAAAAGGATAGAAAAATTAGAAATGAAGGTTAGAAACCAAAGATATAGAGACATACATAGTATGAGTTCAAACCCCCTCACACACACACACACACACACACACACACACACACACACACACAAGAGGAATGAGATAAATAGGCTGAATCAGAACTTGGAAGAGATAATGGCCAAGTATGTTCTCAAACCAGTGAAAGATATTTTACAGATTCATTAACCCTCCAGACTCAAACCAGGATTTATACGAAGAACACCACACTTAGACACAGCATAATAAAAATATTTAGAACCAGAATAAAAAGAAAAATCTTAAAAGTATCATGAGAAAGAAGAGATAGTTGCTTCAAAGTATCAACTTTAGAGGACTGACAATTGGCTTCTTACCAGATTAAAAATAATGTAAAGTAAAAGAAATTATATTTTCCTTTGCTCAAAGAAAATAATTACTAACTAGAATTATACATCAACCCAAAAATATCCTTCAAGACTCAAAGTGAATTTAGCAATAATAGTTTAAGACTTAGGGGCGCCTGGGTGGCTCAGTCGGTTAAGCATCTGACTTCGGCTCAGGTCATGATCTCATGGTTGGTGGGTTCAAGCCCCGTGTCAGGCTCTGTGCTGACAGCTTGGAACCTGGAGCCTGCTTTGGATTCTGTGTCTCCCTCTCTCTGTTCATGCTCTGTCTCTCTCTGTCTTTCAACAATAAATAAATGTTTAAAAATTTTTTAAAAAGACTTAAATACTCCACTTTCAATAACAAATAGAACAACAAAACTAAATATCACCAAGGAAATAATAGATTTGAACAACATTATAAAGCAAATAGAGCTAACGTGCATATGTAGAACACACTTTATCCAACAACAGCAGAAAACATTCTTCGCCAGTGCACATGGAACATTATCAGGATAGTTATCCATATTACCCATGTATTAGTACACAAAGAAAGTCTCAATAAATTTTAAAAGGCTGAAATTATACTAAGTATGTTATCTAAACAAAATGGAATTAAATCACAAATCAAGCAATTGAGAAAATTTACAAATAAGTGGAAATTAAACAACACATTTATTAATCACCATGGGATAAAATAAGGAATCACAAGGGAAATTATAAAGTATTTTGATATTAATGAAAATGGAAACACAACATACCAAAACTTACAGAATTTAATGAAAGGAGGACTCAGAAATTTATAGCTATAAACACCAACATTAAAAAAAAGACCTCAAGGGGCGCCTGGGTGGCTCAGTCAGTTAAGTGTCCGACTTCGGCTCAGGTCATGATCTCATGGTCTGTGGGTTCGAGCCCCGTGTTGGGCTCTGTGCTGACAGCTCAGAGCCTGGAGCCTGCTTCAGATTCTGTGTCTCCCTCTCTCTCTGACCCTCCCCCGCTCATGCTCTGTCTCTCTCTGTCTCAAAAATAAATAAACATTAAAAAAATTAAAAAAAAAAGACCTCAAATCGGGGTATATGGATGGCTCAACCAATTGAGCATCTAACTCTTGATTTCAGCTTAGGTCATGATCTCATGGTTCATGATATCAAGCTCCCCATAGGGCTCTGTGCTAACAGTGCAGAGCCTGCTTGGGATTCTCTCTCTCCCTCTCTCTCTGCCTCCTCCCCTGCTCACGCACTCTCTCTCAAAGTAAATAAACTTTAAAAAAAGGACCTCAAATCAATAACATAAGTTTCCATATTAGACAAGTAGAAAAAGAAGACCAAATTAGCTGAAACCATATAGAATGAATGAACTAATAAAGATTAGAGAAGAGATAAATGAATTGAGAAGAGTAAAATAATACAGAAAATCAATGACACTAAAAGTTAGTCCTTTGAAAAGTTTAACAAACTTGACAAACCTTTAGCTAGATTGACAAAAAAAAAAAAAAGGAGAAGACTTAAGTTTCTAAAATCAGGAATGAAAACAGGGGTATTGCCTCTGACTTCACAGAAATAAAAAGTACTATAAAAGTATATTAGAACAATCATATGCCAATGCATTTAGATAACTTAGATGAACAAATTCCTGGAAACACACAAACTAATAAAACCGAATTAAAGAGAAACAGAAAATCTGAACAGACGTATAACAAACAGATGAAGTCAATGGTGAAAAAACTTTTCCAACAAAGAAAAGCTCAGGACCAGATATTTTCACTGGTGAGTTCTACCAAATACTTAACGAATTAACACCAGTACTTCTCAAACTCTAAAAAATAGAAAAGGGGAAAACACTTCCCAATTCATTCTATAAGGCCTGTTGTTCTAAAACTAAATGGAGACAAAGATGTTACCCAAAAAATGAAGCTATAAGCCAATATCTCTTATGAATATAGATACAAAAATCCTTAACCAAATACTTACTAGCAAGCGAAATCCAGCAGAACATTAAAGGGATTGTACAGCAAAACCAAATCAACCCTGGAATGTAAGAATGGATCAACAAACAAAAACCAATTAATATAATAAACCATACAAATGGAATGAAAGAAAAAAAACCCACACGATCATCTCAATAGATGCAGGAAAATGACAAAACACTACTGAAAGAAATGGAAGAAGACCTACATAAATGTAAAGATATTGCATGTTCATGGACAAGAAGACTTAATAACTTCAAGATGCAGTAACCCCCAATTTTATGTGCAGATTCAGTGCCACTTTATCAAAATTCAAATTGCCTTAGGGTTTTTTGGGGGCAGAAATTGACCCTAAATAGCCAAAACAATATTTAAAAAGAACAAAGTATCCATTCATCAGTTGATGGACATTTAGGCTCTTTCCATAATCTGGCTATTGTTGAGAGTGCTGCTATGAACATTGGGGTACAAGTGCCCCTGTGCATCAGCACTCCTGTATCCCTTGGGTAAATTCCTAGCAGTGGTAGTGCTGGGTCATAGGGTAGATCTAGTTTTAATTTTTTGAGGAACCTCCAGACTGTTTTCCAGAGTGGCTGCACCAGTTTGCATTCCCACCAACAGTGCAAGAGGGTTCCCGTTTCTCCACATCCTCTCCAGCATTTATAGTCTCCAGATTTGTTCATTTTAGCCACTCTGACTGGTTTATAGACACAATGGAATACTACTTGGCAATGAGAAAGAATGAAATCTGGCCTTTCGTAGCAACGTGGATGGAACTGGAGAGTGTTATGCTAAGTGAAATAAGTCATACAGAGAAAGACAGGTACCATATGTTTTCACTCTAATGTGGATCCTGAGAAACTCAACAGAAGGCCAGGGGGGAGGAGAAGGGGGAAAAAGTTACAGAGAGGGAAGGAGGCAAACCATAAGAGACTCTTAAAAACTGAGAATAGGGGCGCCTGGGTGGCGCAGTCGGTTAAGCGTCCGACTTCAGCCAGGTCACGATCTCGCGGTCCGTGAGTTCGAGCCCCGCGTCAGGCTCTGGGCTGATGGCTCGGAGCCTGGAGCCTGCTTCCGATTCTGTGTCTCCCTCTCTCTCTGCCCCTCCCCCGTTCATGCTCTGTCTCTCTCTGTCCCAAAATAAATAAACATTGAAAAAAAAATTAAAAAAAAAAAAACAAAAAAAAACTGAGAATAAATTGAGGGTTGATGGGGTGTGGGAGGGGAGGGCAGAGAAGGGTGGGTGGTGGGCATTGAGGAGGGCACCTGTTGGGAGGAGCACTGGGTGTTGTATGGAAACCAATTTGACAATAAATTTTATATTAAAAAAAAAGAACAAAGTAGGTGGACTAATACGCCCTGATTTCAAAACTGACTACAAAGCAGAAGAGTGTTGTGCTTACTTAAGGATAGACATAGACCAATGGAATTGAATTGAGAATCCAGAAATAAACTCATGTATCTGCAGTTTTCAACAAGGGGACCAAAAGCACCATTTAACAGAGAAAAAATAGTCTTTTTAACAAGTGGTGGTCAGAAAAGTAAAAATCCACATGCAAAATAATGAATTAAGAGCTTCACCTCACACCATATACTAAAATGAACTCAAAATGGACAAAGACATAAATGCAAGTGCTAAAACTATAAAACTATTAGAACAGAGACATCTGTGTAACTTATTGTGACTTGGGGTTAGTCAACAGTTTCTTAAATATGACATCAAAAGCACAAGCAACAGCAACAAAATAGACAAACTGAACCTCATCAAAATTTAAATCTTTTGTGCACTAAAGGACACCATCAAGAAGCTGAAAATATGATGGGAGGAAATATCAACAAAGTATATATCTAATAAGGATCTAGTATCCAGGAAATGCACAGAACTCTTCCAAGTCAGCAACAAAAAGACAGTCAAATTTTCAAATGGCCAAAGGACTTGCATAGACGTTTCTCCAAAGAAAATATACAAATGGCCAGTAAGTACAGGAGAAGGTGTTCAATGTCATGAATCGTTAGGGAAATGCAGATTGAAACCACAGTGAGATACCACTTTGCTCATTAGAATGGCTATAATTTAAAAAAAAAATAGAGAATAACAAGGGTTGGTGAGAATTTGGGAAGATTAGAACCCTCATACACTGCCAGTACAAATGTTAAGAGTGGTGCAGCCTTTGCCGTTCCTCAGAAAGTCAGACATAGAGCTACCATATGACCCACCATAACTCACATGTAGGTGTGTGCCCAAGAGAATTGAAAATATGTGTTGACATGAAAGCTGGTACACAAATGTTCGTAACAGCAATGTTTATAAAGGCTGAAAAGCGAATGCAGGCCAGATGTCCGTCAAATGATGAATAAAGTGTGAAATACTTGTATAGTGGAACGATATTTAGCCATAAAAGAAATAAAGTTCTAATACAAGGTACAACATGGATGAGCCTTGAAAGCATCATGCTGAGTAAATGAAGCCTGGCACAAAAGGCTGCAGGTTCTAGAATTCCATTTCTAAAAAATGTGCAGAATAGGCAAATGCACAGAGACATACGTACATTTGTACGGGCCAGGGGCTGGGGGAGAGGGAATGGGGAGCAACTGATGACAGATTCGGGGTTTCTTTGTATGATGAAACTATTCTGGAACCAGAAAGTGGTTATGATTGAACAACACTGTGGATACAATAAAAAAACCACCACACTGGTTTGTATGCTTTAAACTGGTAAAATTGTGACTCTTATGTCGCGTGAGAATTGTTCCTCAATTTAAAATATTAAGAATAAAAAAATAACAAAGGAGAAATAAGAAAAGAACATTCACCAGCATTTCAAACTGAGAGAATGTAATTGAAACACATCAGATATGTTAAAAACCCATGAGATGATGATCCCGAAAGAATATCTTCATTGGCTACCTTTGGAGGGTGATGCTGAGAGATTCCAAACTGCTCCTCACAGTGACAAAATAATTTTTTTTTTGTTTAGAGAGACTTTCCTTTTATAGAAGTACTGCAACTAATAAATAAAGAATGAATTACAGAATTTGCATATCATCATCTTATAAACCCCTAACAAAATAACAAATCTAGGTAGTTATTACTAATGGCCACTACTAGGATGCGATCAGCAAAATCCATCTGAGCATCTCTGCAGGATAACTACCTGTTTTCTTCAGTAAATAAATTGAAGTAATAATTTAAAATAAAAATAGAGGGGGCGCCTGGGTAGCTCAGTCAGTAAAGCATCTGAATCTTGATTTCGGCTCAAGTCATGATCTCGAGGTTCATGGGATCAAGCCCCAAGTAGGGCTCTGCACTGACAGCATGGAATCTGCTTGGGGTTCTCACTCTCTGCCTCTCCCCTGCACCGTCTCTCTCAAAATAAATAAATAAAAATTTAAAAATAAATAAAATAAAAATAGAGGGACTGGAAACCAGGGAATTAGAGACTTAAGAGGTATCAGCAAAACACAGTGGGCCTTCTGAACACTGTTTCAAAACAAACTGTAAAAGCAAAATTAGCAATCAGGAAAATCAAAATACTACATGGAAATTTTTATAATATTAAGAAGTAATTATTAATTGTTTTATGAATAATGGTAACATTGAGGTTGCCTTTCTTTAAAGTCCACATTGTTTATAGGGATTAAATATGATTGACTCTAAGTTGATAATTTTGAAGTTGGTTGGTGAGAATAGGTAGGTCATTACTACTCTAGTTTTATGTGTGTGTGTTTGAGAACATCTATAACAAAAAGTAAGAGGCATATGTCTAAAATAAATTAAATAAAACTAAACAGAGAGAATCTGTTATCAGTAGACACACAGTAGAGGGAATGCCCGAGAGTGACCTTCAGGAGCAGGAAACTGACCACTGGTTGGAAGGTCAGTCATGACAGAAAGAATGAAGGTTAAGAAAAGGGCCCCAAAAAGGATATATCTAAATAAACACCGATTTTATAAGATGTATGAGAGGTTAAAAATGCAGGGAGAGTAAAATACACCACAACAAAGATATGTAATTCAGGAGCGAATAAGTAAAGAGTTTCCGCGTTTTTCAGGAAGTTAGCAAATATGCTAATATTGGTTGTGTTAAGCCAAAAATGCAAGTTGTATAAAGAACTTATCAAACTCAACACTCAAAAAACACATAATCCAGTTGAGAAATGGGCAGAGGACATGAATAGACATTTTTCTGAAGAAGACATCCAGATGGCCAACAGACACATGAAAAGATGCTCAGCGTCACTCATCATCAGGGAAATAGAAATCAAAACCACAATGAGATGCCACCTCACACCTGTCAGAGTGTCTAAAATTAACAACACAGAAAACAACTGATGTTGGCAAGGATGTAGACAAAGGAGAACCCTCTTACACTGTTGGTGGGAATGCAAACTGGTGCAGCCACTCTGGGGAACAGTATGGAAGTTCCTCAAAAAGTTAAAAATAAGGGCACCTGAGTGGCTCAGTCAGTTAAGTGTCCAACTTTGGCTCAGGTCATGTTCTCACAGTTTGTGAGTTCAGTCCCTGCATTGGGCTCTCTTCTGTCAGCATAGAGCCTACTTCCAATCCCTGTCTCCTTCTCTCTCTGCCCCTCCCCCACTCACTCTCCTTCTCAAAAATAGACATTAAAAATATATATTTTTTTAAAGTTAAAAATAGAACTACCCTACGATTCAGCAATTGACTACTAGGTATTTACCCAGAGGATACAAAAATACAGATTATAAGGGGTACATGCACCCCAATGTTTTAGCAACTGTTTAGCAACTGTTTTAGCATCAACAATAGCCAAATTATAGAAAGAACTCAAATGTCCATCGGCTGATGAATGGATAAAAAGATGGCATATATATACATATATATATATGTACACACATATATACACACATATATATGTATATATATATATTACCCAGCCATCAAAAAGAATGAAATCTTGCCATTTGCAACAACATGGATGGAGCTAGAGAGTATGATGCTAAGCGAAATAAGTCAGTCAGAGAAAGACAAATACCATAGGATTCACTCATATGTGGAATTTAAGAAACAAAACAGATGAACATAAGGGGAGGGGAAAGAAAGAGAGAGAGGGAAACAAACCATAAGAGACTCCTAACTCTAGACAACAAACTGAGAGTTGATGGAGGGAGGTGGATGGGTGATGGCCTAGATGGCTGATGGGTTCTAAGGAGGGCACGTTATGATGAGCACTGGGTGTTATATGTAAGTGGTGAGTCGCTAAATTCTACTCCTGAAATCAATATTACACTATATATTAACTAACTAGAATTTAAATAAAATTTTGAAAAAAAAGAATTAGTATAAATATTAAAAACAAAACAAAAAATGCAAGTTGTAGTTTGCTTGCAACCACTAAAAAAAAAAAGAGTAAACAAATAAAAAACTTCCAAGCTAATAAGAAAAGGTAGAATAATACTTTTTTCAACGAATGTGAGGAAATGAAAGAAAAGTGAGAAAAACAGACAAGAGAGTAAAAGCACTAAAGGTCATGGTATGCATAAAACCTAAATATGTCAGTATTACGTAAAGAACTAAGGTGTATTGTATAATGTAAATGGAATAAAGTTTCCAATTAAGAGGTATGTACTATTAGGCTGAAGAAACAAAACTTAACAATATGTTGATAAGAGACATAAAAAGCAAACATAAAAAAGTGTTTAAAGTAAGTGATAGAGGGGTGCCTGGGTGGCTCAGTCGGTTGAGTGTCCGACTTCGGCTCAGGTCATGATCTCACGGTTTGTGGGTTCGAACCCCGCGTCGGGCTCTGCACTGACAGCTCGGAGCCTGGAGCCTGCTTTGGATTCTGTGTCTCCCTCTCTCTCTGCCTCTCCCTGCTCATGCTCTTTCTCTCTCTGTCTCAAAAATAAATAAATGTATAAAAAATTTTTTTAAATAACTGATGGAAAGATACACAGCAAACTAACATTTCAGCAAAAGAACATCAAAAACTAGAGTTGCTATACTAATCCTAAAGTAGACTTCAAGACAGGAAGCAGTAATTGAGAAGAGGACACTTTCTAGTGATGACAAAACATTTGGTTCACTAAGAAGACGACCAACAATGTTTAACGTGCAACCATCTAACAGAAGAGCCTCAATATATACAAAGCAAAAATGGGCACGTCTTCCATATCCAGTCATCAAAGGATGTACCCTGCACACTATTTTCAGGTTTACAAAGAGCAGATTCACACATGGACTACATTCTGGACACCGAGCAGCTTTCAACAAATTCCAAAGGACTGAAGGTATACAAAATATATCTGTGTGCAATTTAAAGTAAACCTAACATAAATCACGAATAGAGCATTTTAAAACCTTTATGTGTTTTTTTTTAACTTAAAACATAAATTCTAAATAAGCCACAGGTCTAAACAATAATTTTGAAATTTGAAAATTGCATAAGATAAGTAACAAAAATAGTAGCTAGGATGCATCCAAGTCAGTGTTTAAAGGGAAATTTATAGGCTTAAATACATATGTTAGAAAAGAAGAAAAGCAGGAAATCAAGAGCTCAGTATTCATCTGAAAATGTTATAATAGAAAGATTATTGGGTGAAGTCCCAAGAAAATAGCAGGGAAGAAAGTAAAGAACAAAATGTATTAAGTAGAAAGCCAGCAAACAGGAGAGAGACATTATACCGAAGGTAATTATTTGAAAAGACGGACAGCATCACAAGACTCTGGAAGGATGAGGAGAGAAGGCAGAAATACTGACGCTGGGAATGAAAGGAAGGTCTCACCATGATCCTACAAACACAGAGTGGATCCTGAGAGGATGTCATGAATAATTTTGTGCGAATACACTTGAAATGTTGACGAAATTGGAAAACTACTAGAAGAATATCACCCACCAAAACTGACCACCAAAGTAGAAGATCTGAAAGCTCATAGTTATCCATAAATGTAATCTTGCCATGAAAAAGATTCCAGGATCAGGTGGCTTTACTTGTGAAAGGAAAGACACTTCTACCAAATTTGACCATATTTACCAAAATCCTTAATATTACACAAAATCGTCAAAAGAATAGAATACGGACAACGTTCCGTGTTATTTTATGATGCATGGGTAATCTTAATGCCAAAATCTGACGACAGTGTAAGAAAATTTTAAAAATCTCTCTTCTCAATCATAAGTATATAAGCAGAATTACCAAATGAAATCTAATATGTGTATATATAATATATAAAAATTATAGTATGTCCACAACCAAGTTGTTTGTATTCCAAGAATGCAAGATTAATATTCAGAAATTGATGTACGTCACCACCATAACAGAATAGAGGAAAATCATATCCTCTCAATAGATGCAGAGAAAGCAATGGAAGAAAATCAATATCCGATTAGAGAGGCCCTGATAAAGCGTAGCTATGAGAGGCTAACCGCACACGTCTTCCGTGTTGAAACACTGAAAGCTTTCCGTTGTCTCTCTCCACAGTTCCCTTCAACACTGTACTGGACATTCCAGTCAATGTAGAAACTAAGACCGCGAAGAGTGATTTTAAGGCTCAGAAAGAAAGAATAAAAAACTGCCTATGATGACACATGGTATGATTGTGTACATAGAAGATCCACATGAAGCTACAGGTAAGTTATTAAAATTAATGTGTGAATTTGGAAGGCTTGCTAAGTAACAACATCAGTATGTAAGATGAACATCATTTTCATGGACCTGCAGCAAACAGCTAGAAGATGAAACTTCAAAAGTGATATCGTTTCAATAACCCAGAACCATCCATTACCAAATACGTGTAGAACGTTTTTGCATGAAACTGATGAGAGAAACCAAAGGAGATTTAAGTAACGTGGAAGGATGTGCCAGGTTCCCAACACAAATGCCAATCCCCCCACACTGAAGCGACTCCAGGAGATCCCAGTGATTTTTACTTGTGGACTCTAAAAAGCTGATCCTCAAATGTATATTGAAAATGTGCAGGACCAAGTACATCCAAGACATTCTTGAGAAGAGAAGCAGCGTGGCGGGATGTGCGCCACCAGATAGCGACTCGTAAGTAGCGGTCATGACACAATGTTGGTGGCAGAGGAGAGACCGTCTGCGGAACAGAACAGAGCCTGGAAATCAGTGCTTACCTAGACGCCCAGTTTACCAAACAGGCGGGTAGTGCTATGGAAGAGCCAGAAAATCTGGGACAGCCGGAAGTCGTATGTTAAAAGTGGGATTTGGCTCTGACCTCATACCACACACGAGAAAACAATTACAGGTTGACTGCAGATCTATATTTGAAGGCAAAGCCGGGAAGACTCCGGAAGCCAGTACAGGAGACCCTCAGGGCCTCAGTGCGGGAGAGGGCTTCCGCCAAATTTCCTAAGCAAAGAGCAAAATTAGCAGGCATAAAGGAAATTCCTTGTGAATGGAACTGCATGAAAATCGAGACAGTCTTCAGAGAGCGTGAAGGGAACCCACAGCTTGGGAAGACGTACTTGTCGTATATGAACGGACAAATGACTTGTCTGCGCAACACATGAACCATCCTAGACAAACAAAAAGACAACCCAGTAGAAATACAGGCAAGAGACTTGGAGAAGGACGCACAGAGAAGAGGAGCCAAATGTGCCGCAAACATTTGAAAATGTGCACGACGCTGCTAAGCCCAGGAGAAAGTAAGTTCACACGTTAATGAGGGACTACTGTGCACCCACTCAAATGTCTAAATTTGGGGCGCCTGGGTGGCGCAGTCGGTTAAGCGTCCGACTTCAGCCAGGTCACGATCTCGCGGTCCGGGAGTTCGAGCCCCGCGTCGGGCTCTGGGCTGATGGCTCGGAGCCTGGAGCCTGTTTCCGATTCTGTGTCTCCCTCTCTCTCTGCCCCTCCCCCGTTCATGCTCTGTCTCTCTCTGTCCCAAAAATAAATAAAAACGTTGAAAAAAAAAATTTAAAAAAAAAATTATAAAAAAAAAAGTCTAAATTAAGCAGACGGGCCATCACCAGTGGTGTCGAGGTCCAGAGCAAACCAGAAGGGATTGCAAATGAAGACAAGAAGTTTGGATTTTCTACTGATGTTGAAGCTACCTGGCCTGACCTATGATTTCATGTTCCCCGTCGAAGGTATTTACCCAACAGAAATGCACACACACGTGCACAGAGACCAGTATAAGACTTCTCTGCAGCACTGATCACGACAGCTATGAATGGGAAGCGACAGGAGTGAATTGCGGTGTCTCTGTCTGGTGACCTGCCATCCAACAGGAAACACGACCACACCTGAAGCAGCACAGCATGATGATGCTGGCCCGGGGACCGCACTTTGAGAACAGCTGATAATCACGTGTCTGACTCACACTTCTCTCTCTCTCTCTCTCTCTCTCTCTCTCTCTCTCTCTCTCTCTCATATTTCCAAATGGTCACAACCTAGGTCATCCTGTTCAAAACTGCTTGTTCACACGCTCACGTCCAGGCTAAGGATGTCACCACCACCAGCCACCCCAGACCCCGCCCACACCCTCCCCTGCAACCTCCGCGCTGTGCTGTGCCCTGCCAATCCCCATCCACCGTTTCTGCCTCCGCCCCTCCTGTCGACTCCAGGCCCTTCTCTCACCTGACCGGCTGCCGTGGTTTGACCATGAGCTCCAGCCTGTCCATTCCCTGCTTTGTTCCCCACACGGAGCTCCCTGTGTGGACTCTTCCAGTCCTCCATTCAGATTCTGTTGCTCCCTCATGCAAATGAGGTGACAGCTTCCCCGTCACCTGAAGGGCCCCCGTCACCTGGAAGGGACCCCCAGAAAGGTCTTGCTCCCAGGCTGCCGGGAGACCTCGGCTCCAACCCAGAGATCATGCCCGGCTGATTCTCCGATTCTCTCCTTCTGCCCAGAACGTCCACCCTGTGGGTGTGACCGGCTTGCACATCTCCCCCTGAGTTCTCCATCACCTCTCTGATGTGACTGTTTCCTCCTCTGTGCCATCAGCAACCTGGTCACGCCCCTCTCACTGCCCTTGTCACATCACATTGCCGGTGTCTGCTTCCACGTCTGCATTCCCGCAGAGCCCTGAGATCCCCAGGGCCCGACTTGGTCTAATTCATTTCCGTCCCCCACACAGTGCGCATGTCCCTTAGAAGCATGTGCTCGGTAGTCTGGTGGTACCGATCTGAGCCTGAGAAACGCATTTAAGGCGATGAAGGAGCCTGATGCTGTGATCCTCTCATTATAATAAAAACCTGTCCCTAAAGGGGGTTGAAATGACCCTGAAGCCTGGGACAGGGCTGGCCAGAGCAGGAGTGTGGTCAACACTTCAGTGCTGAGAGCGGGCCCTGAGTGCTTACTGTATACCACAGCCCTCATGCCTCCCTTACACACACAGTGTCCTCTCACCCCCGGCAGCTGTGAGGGGTGGCTGTGTTGACCTTACCTTTTCCAGCTGAGGGTCATGACTCATTCAAGATCACATGGCTGGTGGTACCTTCTCTCCCAGGGTCTCCCGAGCTCCTGACCCATGTCTGTACGGATGATAATGCGGTGGGCACTGAGGATTCTCACCCTTCCTCGCTCAGCTCCGGCTTCCTGTGCAATGAAGAGGGAGTGGGGACGGGGCAGGGGAGGGCACCTGGGGTCCCAGTGAGAGTCTGGCCGGGTGCCCCATGTTCGGCTACAGGAAGCTCCTGCGTCTTGCTACAGGAAGCGGGGGAGGGAATGGTCTCCGCTCATCCCAGCTTCCTCATCTTGTTGCGTCAACCAGGTAGCATATTAAGGCACCTGCACCTCGACGTCCCTCTGATTGGGAAGATCTCTCCACCTGCATGGCTGGGACTTGGAGCCTTGAATGGCCAATTAGGTGTTTGTTTGTCTTCTGGCCTCTGCAGTGCGCTGGGACCCCCGGTTCTCCCGGGTCCCCTCTCACCACCCTTTGTCCGATCCCCCCGCACCCGCAGAGCCAGGAACCAAAGCCCACAAGTCCCTTGGGACCCCAGAGGGGTGAGCGGAAGAGCAGCACAGACCCTGTGGCCCTCAGTGGCCTGTCCTCCCAGGGGCCACGGGTGTGAACTCCTGGGCCCTAAGCTGTTCCGTCAGCCCCGCGCCCCCCCCCCCCCCACCACCACCGCAGGTGCACTGTTCCGCTGTGAGCTGAACCCATCTATCAGGAAAACAGTTCTCTTCCGGGTCGGTCTGTGCCTACTGTTGGTCCCCCCTCCAGCAGAGCCTGACCCTGTGCAGATCACCCCCCACGAGTGGGAGAAGACCACCCTGAATACACTTCTATTCCTGGAGCAGGAGCCGGTGGGGCATAATATTTGAGAAATACTGCTTTTCTTTCCAAAATTATAAAACCAAAATGCGTTTGAAAAGTTCAGGAGATTAGAAAGCGGAGACCACATCGAGGATGTTGCTCTGTTTACCCCAATCACTGTCCCAACCTCTGTCGGAGGCTCGGTGTTTCCACTTTCAAACCTGCCGGGGGAGGAGGCTTGGGGGTGCCCGTGTATTCTATTTGTCTTTTTCTTTTACAAAAATATGATCACACCCCACACAGGGCCTGCACTTTTTTTTTCCCGAATACTGTGTAACTGTTGCCTTCCTGAGCCAGTGGCTTTCTCCTTCAGCATCTCCGTTGTATGGGGGACCAGGACTCACTCATTTAACTATGTGAATGGTTGTTTAGGATTTTACATTTTTAAAAATTTTATTCTGGAAAGAACACAACTTAAGATCTGCCCACTAAACGTTTAAGGACGCAATATTATTGTTGATTGTGGGTACAGTGTTGCACAGCACGTCTCTACAGCATATTCCTCTCGTTTGACCGAGACTTCTGCCTGGTAATAACCCCACCGCCTCACCCCTGGCAACCACCACTCCACTCTGATTCTACGGACTTGACTATTTCAGATAACTCATACACGTGGAATCATACAATTTTTGTCTTCCAGTGACTGGCTTATTTCGCTTAGCATAATGTCCTCACGTTTACCCATGTTGCAAAATGTCCTTCTTTTGAAAGGCTGAGTAGTAAGTATTATACTGTATGTATAAAGCACAGTTTCTTTTTTTAAATTAATTTATTTAAATTCAAGTTAGTTAGCATACAGTGTAGTAATGGTTTCGGGAGTAGAGCCCAGTGGTTCGTCACTTACCTACAACACCCGGTGCTCATCCCAACAAGTGCCCTCCTCAATGCCCATCTCTGTCTAGCCCCTCCCCTCCAGCAACCCTCAGTTTGTTCTCTGCATTTAAGAGCCCCTTAGGGTTGGCCTCCCTCTCTGTTTTTATCTTATTTTTCCTTCCCTTCCCCTATGTTCATCTGTTTTGTTTCTTAAATTCCGCATATGAGTGAAATCTTACAATATTTGTCTATGACTTATTTCACTTAGCATCATACCCTCCGGTTCCATTCACGTTGTTGCAAATGGTAAGATTTCCTTCTTTCGATAGCCAAGTAATATTCCACTGTATGTATGTGGACCACAGCTTCTTTATCCATTTGTCACTCAATGGACATTTGGGCTCTTTCCGTAATTTGGCTTTTGTTGATAGCGCTGCTATTGACATCGGGGTGCATGTGCCCCTTCGAGTCAGCATTTTCATAACCTTTGGATAAATACCTACTAGGGCAATTGCTGGGGCAGCCGCTCTGGAAAACAGTATGGAGAGTCCTCCAAAGATGAAAAATAGAACTACCCTACAACCCAGCAATTAGACCACAGTCTCTTGATCTGCTCACACGTTCACGGGCAATCGCGCTGTTGGCACGTCTTGGCTGTTGTGAGCAGTGCTGCACCGAGCCTGGGAGAAGCAGACCGACTTTGGTTCTTTTGAGTACATACCCAGCAGTGGGATTCCTGGATCTCGTGGCAGTTCTGTTTTTCATTTTTTAAAGACTTCTTTGCTTTTTCTGTAGCAGCTGCACTATTTTGCCTTCCCGACAGCCTTGGCCAGTTCTTCCACATCCTCGCCAGTGTCTGCTGTCTTCTTAAAAACACATAACAGCAATCCTGAGAGGTGTGATACGACATTTCCTTGTGCTTTTGATTCTTATTTCCCTGATGATGAGTAACCTGAGCATTTTTTTTCCATATACCTATTGGCCATTTGTATGTCTTCAGAGAAATGTCATTCAAGTGCTTAAGCCATTTTTTAATTGGGTTGTTCGCATTTTTTTTTAAATTTTGAGTTGTAGGAATTGCTTCCATGTGGAGATGAACCCCTTATCATACATGCAGTTTGCAGATATGTTCTCTGTCCTGTAGGTTGCCGTTTCATGCTATGGACTGTTTCCTTTGCTGGGAAGATGCTTTTTAGTTTGACAGAGTCCCTCTTGTTTATTTTTTTTTTTGTTCTGTCGGGTGTGCCAAGACCAATACTGTGAAGTTTTTCCTTGTGTTTTCTTTTAGGAGTTTTAAAGATCAGGGTCTTGTGTTTAAGACTTTTGTCCATTTTGAGTTTATATTGGTGTATGGTATAAAATAAGGGCTAGGGGCGTCTGGGTGGCTCCCTCGGTCGAGCGTCCGACTTTGGCTCAGGCCGTGATCTCACACAGTTCATGAGTTCGAGCCCCGCATCGGGCTCTGTGCTGATAGCTGGGAGCCTGGAGCCTGCTTCAGATTATGTGTCTCCCTCTCTTTCTGCCCCTCCCACGCTTGTGCTCTGTCTCTCTCTGTCTCTCAAAAATGAATAAATGTAAAAAAAAATGTTTTAAAAAATAAAATAAGGGGCTAATTTCATCCTTTTGCATGTATATATCTAATTTTCCCAGCACCAGTTGTTGGAGAGAATGTTCTTGTTGTGTATTCTTATACAAAATGTCAAAGATCAATTGAACATGTATGCATGAATTTATATCTGGGCTCTCTAGTCTGTTCATTGATCTGTACATCTGTCTGTTCACCAGCATCATACTGTTATGATTATCGTACCTTTATGATATATTTTGAAACAAAAAACTATGATGCTTCTAGCTTTCTTTTCTTTTTAAGGTTGAGTTGGCTATTCACGGTCCCTTGTAGTTCCATATGGATCTTAAAATTGTTTTTTTCTATTTTTGTAAACAATGCCATTGAGATACGTTAGTTTCATGTGAATGATATAATGACTCAACAATTCCATATGTCACTCAGTGTTCACCACAATCCCCTTCACCTATTTCTCCCATCCCCCACCTGCCTCCCCTCTGGTAACGATAAGTTGGTTCTCTATACTTGAGTGGCCGTCTTTTCTTTTTCTATCTTTTTTATGGCTGACTAGTATTCCATTGTATACATGTAACACATCTGCTTTATCCATTCATCTATGGGTGGACACTTAGGTTGTTTCCGTATCTTTTTTTAAGTTTGTTTATTTATTTTGAGAGAGAGAGTTTGAGCAGGGGAGGGGCAGAGAGAGAAGGAGAGGGAGAATCCCATGCAGGCTCTGTGCTGCCAATGCAGAGCCCAGCATGGGGCTTGATCCCATGAACCATGAGATCATGACCTGAGATGAAATCAAGATCCAGGTGCCTAACCAAGAGACCCCTAGATTGCTCCCATATCTTGGCTATTGTAAATAATGCTTCAATAAACATGGAGGTGCATATATCTTTTTGAATTATGTTTTAGTTTCTGTGGGGTAAATACCCAGTACTGGAATTAGTGGATCATATGGCAATTCTAGTTTTAATTTTTTGAAGAACCTCTATATTGTTTTACACAGTGCCTGCACCAATGCAACAACCATGGGTGTACCTAAAAAGTACAATGCTAAGTGAAATAAGCCAGACAGAGAAAGACGAATACCATATGATTCACTCATATGCAGAATTTAAGAAACAAAACAAAGGAACAGTTTCATAATATATTTTGAAATCTGGGATTGTGATACCTCCAGTTTTGTTTTTCTTTTTCAAGATTGCTTTGACTGTTCTGGGTCTTTTGTGCCTCTATACAAGTTACAGGTTTATTTGTCTTAGTTATATGAAAAATACTGTTGGCATTTTGATAGGGATTGCATTAAATCTCTAGATTGCTTGGGGTATTATGAACATTTTAACAATATTGGTTCTCCCAATCCATCTCTCCATTTGTTTATATCATATTTAATCTCTCCCTCTAGATGTGTTTCCATTGGCAAGGGAAACAAAAGCAAAATTAAACTATTAGGACTATGCAAAAATAAAAAGCTTTTGCACAGCAAAGGAAACCATCAACAAAGCAAAAAGACAACCCAATGAATCGGAGAAGATCTCTGTAAATGATATAACCAACGAGGGGTTAATATCCAAAATATATAAAGAACTTATACACTCAACATCAAAAATAAAAAAGGAGAAAAGAAATAATCTAACTAAATATGGGCAGAAGACATGAACTGACATTTCCTCAAAGAAGACATACAAATGGCCAACAGGCACATGAAAATATTTTCAACGTCACTCATCACCAGGGAAATTCAAATCAAATCCGCAATGAGATATCACCTCACACCTGTCGAAACGGCTATAATCAACAACACAAGAAACAACCAGTGTTGGTGAGGATGTGGAGAATGGGGAACATTCTTGCACTGCTGGTGGGAATGCAAACTGGTGCAGCCACTCTGGAAAACAGTATGGAGGTTCCTCAAAAAATTAAAAAAAAAGAAATTACCGTATGATCCGGTAATTTTACTACTGTATTTAGTCCCCCCCAAATGAAAACACTAATTTGAAAAGATGTATACCGTATGTTTATTGCAGCCTTACTTATAATAGCAAAGATATGGAAGCAACCCAAGCATCCATCCATAAATGAATGGATAAAGAAGATGTGGTATAGATATATAAGGGAATATTACTCAGCCTTAAAAAGAGAATGAGATGTTAACGCTGAGATTTTGGTAGGTACTGCATTGAATCTGTAGATTGCTTTAGGTAGTGTGGACATTTTAAAGGCATTAAGTCTTTAGTAAATACCATGTTAATATTTCACTTTAATTTTTTCACTATAGGATGCAAGTAGATGTGTTTTATCAAGTGGGAAGATTGCTAGAGAATTACACATAAATACTGCTTTAGCTGTATCATCTAAGTTTTGATATTCAGAGTTTTCAGTATCATTTGGTTTTACCTGCTTGGGTTTTCAGTATTATTTCTTCTTTGACCTGTGAGTTACTTATGAGGATGTGTCTTAAACTTAAGATATTTAAGTTTTTTTCAGTTTTATTTTTTTATTAACATCTATTAAATTACATTTATGTCTTGGTTCCGTAGTCATAAATTAATTGGCCAGATATGTGTAGGTTTATTTCTGGGCTCTCTATTCTGTTCCATTCATTTCCATGTCTGTTTTTAGGGCAATATCATACTGTTTTCATTACTAACACATTGTAATATGGTTTGGAATCAGGAAATGTAATGCCTCCAGCCTTGTTATTCTTTCTCAAGATCGCTGTGGCTCTTCAAAGTCTTTTGTTGGCTTCATACACATTTAAGAATTATTTTTCTCTTTCTGTGGAAAATGTCACTGGAATTTTATTAGGGATTGCATTGAATCTGTAGATGGCCTTGGGTAGTATGGACACTTCAACAATATTTATTCTTCCAATCTATAAACACAGACTATTTTTCCATTTATCTGTTTTCCTCCATTTATATCATCAATATCTTACGATTTTTCAGTGTATGAGTCTTTCACCTCCTTGCTTAAATTTATTCCTAGGCATTTTATTCTTTTGATGCAATTTTAAATGGGATTGTTTTCTTAATTGCTCTTCTGATAGTCCGATAGAATATACAAACACAGCTGATTTTTGTTTATTGATTTTGTGTCCTGCAACTTTACTAAATTTATTAGTTTCAACAGATTTTTGGTGGAGTCTTTAGGTTTTATACATACAAAACCATGCCATCTACAAATAATAACAGTTTTACTTCTTTTTTTCCCAGTTTGGATGACTTTTATTTATTTTTCTTGTCTAATTGCTCTGGCTAGGAATTCCAATACAATGTTTAATAAAAGTGGTGAGAGTGGGCATCTTTGTTTTCATAAAGGAAAAGCTTTATTTTCCTTTCATAAAGGAAAAGCTATATTAGCTGTGGGCTTGTCATATATGGACTTTAGTATGTTGAGGTACTATATCCAGTTTGCTGAGAATTTTTATCATGAATCAATGTTGAATTTTGTCAAATGCTTTTTTTTTACATCTGTTGAGATGATCATTTTATCTTCACCCTTGTGTTCATGTTATGTATCACATTGATTGATATGCAGATATTGAACCATCCTTGCATCTCCAGAATGAATCCTACTTGACTACGATGCATGATCCTTTGAATGTATTTTTGAATTTGGTTTGCTAATACTTTCTTGAGGATTTTTGCATCTATGTTCATCAGGAATAATGGCCTGTAATTTTATTTTCTTCTTGTCTTCTTGTCTGGTTTTGATATCAATGTAATTCTGAACTTGTAAAATGAATTTGGAAGTATTACCTCTTCTATTTTTGGAAAAGTTTGAGAAGGATTGGTATTAGTACTTTACATTTTTGGCAAAAGTCACTAAAAAGAATTCTTTTTTTTTCCCTCAGTAAGTATGGCTGAATCTTGGTCTAGAGAGGAGCTCTGTTCCAAAACGGTATCATAGGAGGCTTCTGAACTCACCTCCTCCCATGGATGCATTGACTCTACAGCTATACATGGAACAATTCTCTCTGAAATAAAATCTAGAAACTAGCTGAGTGACTTCTACACATCAGGTGAATGAGAAAATACCCACACTGAAATGGGAAGGAAAGGCTGAAACACACTCTCACCATATGTTCCCACCCCTGCAACAGCAACATAGATTGGGAAAGAACTGACAAGTCTGATTCTCCATGAGAAGCAAAAGGTTTGTACTCAACATGTAGCACTCTAACTCTTAAGAATTCCACATAAGGGATGGCTGGAAGTCTACATCCCCACACAGGCCTTACAAGAGATGTTAAAGGGCCTTCTTCAGGCTAAAATGAAAGGATGTTAATTAGTAACAGGAAAAAATGAAAGTATAAATCTTACTGATAATATAAATACGTTAGTTAATTCTAGAATACCCCGATGGTGATGGTGGTAGGTAAATTACATATAAATTTAGCTTGAAGGTTAAAAGACAAAAGCATTTAAAATAACTATGACTACAATAAATTCTTAATAGATACACAAGGTAGAAATGTAAATTTTGACATCAACAATATAAAATGTAGATGGAGGAGAATAAAAATGAAAGCTATAGTATGCATTCAAAGTTAACTTGTTATCAGCTTAAAATATACTCTTATAAACATAAGATGTTAAATGTAAGCCTTGTTATAGCCACAAAGCAAAAACCTATAGCAGACACACAAAAGAGAAAGAGACAGGAATCTAACTATACCACAACAGAAAAATATCACTCACACAGGAAGAGATAAAGAAGAAAGGAACAAAGGAATTGCAAAGTAGCCAGGAAACAATATCACCTATAGCTATAAATAATAACTCCAAATGTAAATGTTCTAAACTCTCAAGTAAAAATACACAGAGTGTCTGAATGAATAAAAAGAATATGACATAACTATATGCTGCCTACACAAGACTCACTTCAGTTTTAAGGGCACACACAGACTGAAAGTGAAGGGATGGAAAATTAGTCCATGCAAATGGAAACTGAAAGAAAACAGTGGTACCTCTACTTATTTCAGAAAAAAAAAATAGACTTTAAGCCAAAGACTGTAATAAGATAAAGGTCATTATATAATAATAAAAAGATCAATCCAGTAAGAGAATATAACATTTAAAAATATGCATGCAATATATGAGCTCCTAGATACATAAAGCAAGTACTAACAGATCTGAAAGAATAAATAGTCAGCAATACAATAATAGTGGGGATTTCACTTTCAACAGATTGTCCAGACAGAAAGCCAGAATTGTCCAAGCCAATAGGGAAACACTGGACTTAAACTACGTGTCAGACCTGATGGACTTAGACATTTATAGAACATTCTATCCAACAGCAGCAGAATAAATTCTTCTCAAGTGAATATGAAACATTCTCCAGGATAGACCACATGTTAGGACATAAAACACATCTTAATAAACTTAAGAAGATTGAAATAACAGGCACCTATTCTGACCATAGTGGTTTGAAACTAGAAAATAATTACAAGAAGAAATTAATTACATGAAAGGATAATTCACACACATGGAAATAAAACACCATACTACTGGATGACCTATGGATCAAAAAAGAAATCAGGGGCGCCTGGGTGGCGCAGTCGGTTAAGCGTCCGACTTCAGCCAGGTCACGATCTCACGGTCTGTGAGTTCGAGCCCCGCGTCAGGCTCTGGGCTGATGGCTCAGAGCCTGGAGCCTGTTTCGGATTCTGTGTCTCCCTCTCTCTCTGCCCCTCCCCCGTTCATGCTCTGTCTCTCTCTGTCCCAAAAATAAATAAAAACATTAAAAAAAAATTTTTTAAAAAGAAATCAAAAGATAAAAAGAAATATATATATTGAGACAAATGGAAATACAACATATAAAAACATGTGGGTGCAGCAAATGCGGTTCTAAAAGGGAATTTTACAACAATAAACACCTATATTAAGAAATAAGAAACGTCTCAAATAAACAATTCTACTGTATATCTCAAAAAATTAGAAAAAGTTCAAAGTAAATCCAAAGTTAATAGAAAGTTGTCTTATATTATTGCTTTCCAGATAAATTATGATGTCTTGTTTGATTTTCCTCTTTGACTCAATTTTTGGTTCCTTTTAATAAATATTTTTAATTTTATTGTATATGACCCAAGAACCTGGTAAAAAAATATTATTTTTAATTTTAATTTATAGCCAAACCACGATATATTTTGGAAACATTCTATGAACAAACAAAATAAACCCAATATGTTTTTATTCAAGGGATCTAAGGTTTTTGTAAAAATATTGAAGAATTTTGTTGACTGGTCTCTTATTATATTTGTCTTTGCTTACATTTTGACTTTTAGATCTGTCCCATTCTTTAAGAATTCTCTCCTAACATTTCTAGCAGCCTTTACTTTATTTATTTAAATCCATTTTTAGTGTGTACACATTTATGACAGTTATATGATATGTGTAAATTTACCTGTTTTCATTGCTTAATTAAATCTTTATCCTGTTCAAAAATTTATCGTTAAATTTGACCTTGTCAGCTATTAACAATCCTTCTGCTTTTTTGTGCACTTAGCTGCCATCAAATTGCTCATAACATTATCTTCAACAGTTCTTTATCATTTTAATTATGTTTCTTGTACCTTAGTGTATAGTTGGATTTTATTTTATTCAAACCTTACATTTTCTCTCTTTTGATAGAGAATTCAGGGCATTCGCATTTTGTGTGATGACTTTACATCCTTCTCAATATTATTAATAACACATTGGAATAATCTATGGTAATGAAAAGTGAATGATCTATTTCTATAAGCAGCAGCATATATTAACATCACGAATATAATAATGAACAAAGGAAGGCAGATATAAAAGATTATCTAGTATGTAATTCCATTTATATAAATTCAGAGCAGACAAAATTAATCTTTAACATTAGAAGTTAAAAAAATTATTACCATTGGAGATATAAAGGAATATTAGAGGGTTTCTGGATTGAGTATTACTGTTTCTTTTTGCTAGGTAGTGGGTTACACAGGTGTGTTCACACTTTCAAAATTCATTGAGTTGTATACTTAGGTCTTATTCAGCATCCTCTAAAAATGTTATACTTAAAAATGTTTATTAAATTTTTCTGATCTATGAGCATAATCACGTTGTCTGCAAATTGTAAATTTAATTCTTTTCTAAGTTCTGTTTCACTGAGCCTTTAATTTACATTTTTATTGAGTTTTTATGTCCATGTGCTTGTAGCTCAACACAATGTTAAGGAGTGAGACAAAGGCTATTGTGTCATTGACTTGTTTGCAGTTTTAGAGGAAATACTTTTAACAGTTTATTATTTAAGTGTGATATTAGCTGTAAGTTTTTAGAATATGTCCTTTATGATGTTAAGGAAGTTTCCTTCTATTCCTGGTTTGCTAAAAGTGTGCAAAAATAGGATGTTGAATTTCATCAAATGCTTGTATTATATGTATATTCTTCTTCATTTTGTTCATGAGTTAGGTTACATCAATTAGTCTTTAAACATTTAATAAACCTTGTATTTCTGAAATATATGAATTAATTGTAATGAATGCTATCTATCACTATCTACAATTAGCCTTTTGTTTGAAAGGTTTTTGTTTGTTTGGGAAAACTTTCCATCTATGTTTATTATGGAAGAGGGTCTGTAATTCTGTAATGTCCTCATCAGATTCAGGAATCAAGGTTTTGTTGCCCTTACAAAATGAGTTCATCAGTGTTCCTTCTATTTATTTTTTCTGAAAAGATATGACCATGCTTCTTTCTTATATACTTGGAAAAATCACTGACAGAACTTTCTGTGTCTAAATATTTCCATGTTGAAAGTTTGTAATTTCAGAATCCATGTCTTTAATCTATATGTAATTATCATCCAGCTTTTAAATTTCATTTTACATTGGCTTTGGTAAAGTTGCATTGCTATAAGAATATTCATCCTATGCATCTAAATTTTCATTTGGCTTAAAGTTGTTCATAATATCCCCTGTCATCTTTTTAATATTTGTGGGCTCTGCATAACTTCTCCTCTCATTCCCATTTTTGGTTATTGATGGCTTTCTCTCTTGTCTTCATCCATCTTGCTATGTTTATATCACTTTCATTAGCCTTTATAAAGAACACATTTTTAACTTTATTGGCCTCAACACTGAGTATTTACTTCCTAATTAATTTTTTTGCTCTTATAGTTATATATTCCTTTCTACTTTCTTTGGGTCAAATGTAATCTTCTGCCAATTTCTTGGAATGGCTTCCGTTGTTTCCATTGATAACACACTTAACTGTTTATGAAGATAAGACTTTTTTTCTGTGGATTCCTTTCAATTTTTCATAATGTCAACTGTGACATACCTAACTACAATGTGTGTGTGTGTGTGTGTGTGTGTGTGTGTGTGTGTGTTTAAATAAATATCCTATTTGATGTTTCATAATTTTTGGAAAACTCATCTATTATTTATTCTAATATTGGTCCCTGCTCATTCCTTCACTTCTTCATTTGAGGACTTCAATCATATGTATGTTCAGGCTTTTTACCATATTCTCTGTGTCTCTTATTACTTTTCCAGTATTTGTGCTTTTGCCTTTTCATGATTATAAGTATGAATATTTTCTTTTGATCTATATTCCAGTTTACTAATTCTCTCTCCAGCTATATCTAATCTGTTGTTAATCCTATCCATTGTATTCTTGATAGCAGTTATTTTATTTTTAAATTTATTGTTTTTAAGTCCTTGAACATACTTATTTTAAAGTCCATGTCTGAGATCTCTTGTGGATCTACTTCTAATGCCTACTTTTTAGTTTTGTTTTATCTTGTTTTTCTGAGTGGCTGGTTACTTTTGATTACATGCTGGATAGTAAATATTTTTAAATGCAGGGGTAATTTGAGGCTCTGGATGATGTCAACTCTCCTCTAAGAGTATTTTCTTTTGCTTGTACTCAGAAGCCAGACAAACAAACCCTGACCACATTAATTCAATTAGACTCTAAGAAAATTTGGATCTGGAAGATGGTGTGAGACCTTGTGAAAGCTGGTCTATGTGAAGTTTACTGCTACTTCTAGGATGTTGCCATTCATACTCCCTCCTATTCATTGCCAATTTTTGCTACCCCAGCCCCATGAATCTGCCAGTCACATCTTAGCATCTCAGCATCAACCTTAGTAGTTGACAACTTCCTCAAGGGAGAAGCCCTGACAAATTTTAATCTCACCTGTCTTGGCTTCATCTGCATTCCAATTTTGGTCTCCAATTTCTTCTTGCACTAGTTGGTGTCTAGTGCTTCCAGAAAATTTTTAAATATTTTTAAAATATTTCATATTTCAACAAGAGGGTGTATCTGAAATACTTTTCTGCCATTGCCAGAACAGAATTCCTGTTGTATCATTTTCCATTCTTTTCGTTTTGAACCTACAGTGTCATTTTGTTTTAGATTGTGTCTTACGTATAAAGCATCAAAAAAAAAGTAGTGTGTTTTCCTTACCATTCTGAGAGCCATTTTCTCTGAAAAGGTTAACTTATTACATTTATCTTGGTTGTAATTTTTGATATATTTAAACTTAAAACTCATGTATTTTCTTATATTATGTGCTGGCCATTTGTGGTTTGTTTTTTTTTTTACCTTTTTTCTTACTAGTTTCTGTACAAATTACTGATATTTTTTCTTCCACTTTTACTCTCAGTATTTGGAAATTGCACATTTATTTCTATTCTTTTAGTATCTACTCTTACATTTTTTAATACACCTGCTAAAGTTATATTTTGTATTAGTGTCTAGAGGGAATCAGAATTTCCTTCCTCAAGGAACAAAGAGCATTAGTATAGTCTTTCTCATAACACATCTCTCTAAATTAACATCATTTAGCATTTTAGAACTAGATTCTACTTTAAAAATAAACATTGTGTTACATCCTGTATCAACAGTCATGAGGCTTAAAAATACATTTTACATTTTTATTTTTCACCATGACTTCTTTTATCGCTTTTCTCTTTCTTTGAACCATTTATTTTGTGGGAGCACATCACATACACCTATCTCATTGTTTCCTTGATAAACAGGATATACCAGAATCTTTTCTACTGGGGTCTGTGTCTACTTATACATGGCCATTCCTCTGTAGCTCTATTACCCACAAAATAGCACTTTTAACATGTGGACAAGTTCCCTGATAATGCACCCTGTGAAGATTAAGGAGAGACTGGTTGGTCTAGATTGGTTCAGAAGTAGCTCTCAACTTAATCACCGATGAATGCACTGAAGTCATTTTCTGCTACTTGCATCCAAATCTACTTGATTTCATACCAACCATTTCTATCTCCATAGCAGTCTTCTCCTGCGTATCTGGAGGTTTTGATTCACACTGTATTGTATTGGTTACTCCACAGATCTTTTCCTTTTTTAAAATATTTTTAATGTTTATTCTTGAGAGAGACAGACAGACAGAGCATGAGCAGGGGAGGGGCAGAGAGAGAGGGGGAGAGACAAAGAATCTGAAGCAGGCTCCAGGCTTCAAGCTATCAGCACAGAGCCTGATGAGGGGCTTGAACTCATGAGCCACTGTGGGAGATGCAGGAGAGAAGCATCAAAGGAAAAGACTTCAAAAGGGAAGAGCTGGAGAAGGTGCAAGGCCTTAGGACATGTTTACACAGCTGAACATGGCTGCGGCTCATAAGGAATGCCTAGAGCCATTAACATTGTCCAGGGCCGGATCCTTCTTCACACCTGACCCTTCCTAGTGTTATAGAAACCAATTAACTCAAAATTCAACCTTGAAAAGCTAAACCATTAGATTGATTAACACACTTGCGTAGCTGACTTTATGCACATAGTCTTTAGCAATTATCCTAATAAAAAGAAGTTTCATTCTGGAGTCAGGGTCTCATTCCGACTCGAGTATGAGGACCTTCACTTAACTGTATTTTGTTTGTGGACTCATCTTTTGCGACTCTGGCCATACTCCCTGCGACAAACCACGAGATCATGACCTGAGCCAAAGTCGAATGCCTAACAGACTGAACCACCCCAGGTGCCCAAATCTTTTCCTTTTTTAAGTAATTCTTTAAAATGCCTGATCAATGATGACATTATTTCTGATTTTCAGGATTATTATAGAGTGATTACATTTCTTATTCAGCCATCTTGATCCAATACAGCTTTAATTTGTATAACAATGTAATAATTGACACCATATGTCAGCCAAGTATTTGAATTTTTATTATGAATTTTCATTAACTTTCAAGTTAATTAATCGTATTCTATAAAGAAAGGGTCCAAAAAGATTCAAAGGACAGAAAAGGGATTTTAAAATTTCTAAACACATGAGACTGGCATATCATTTGAATATATTTATATTTGAATATATATTAAATATGTCTTTGAATATATTTTGAATATATTCAATAGTCAAATGATATGCTAGTACTCATGTGTTTAGATACCATATTAAAATACATGTTACAAAAATAATGTTGACTGACCTATTCCTATACTATGCTGTGCAGTTAAAATGCATCCGTGTGCTTATTTAAATACATTCTAACAACACTGCATCAAATATTAATGGTGCCTAGCAATATTTAATGTCCTTCTAGAGAGCCTACTGCTAGTGATTGAACTGGGAGTCCAGCCCAGGTTTTCTGAACACACATCCAGCACCAATTCCATACAAAAGCTTCCCTTTTCCATTTGCCCTCCATGTAACCCTATTTAGGGTTTAGCCATCACCTTGGGCTATTTACTGATAATACCAGGATTTATTTTTCTCTTAATCCTGAAGCTACATACTCCTCTGGGCTCTGCCTTAAAACAAACAAACTCTACTGCTAACAATCTTACAACTCTTGCCTCATTAAAGAGTTTCTAATGAGCTAATTAAACAGGAATGTAGTTTGGCAAGGAAAGGCCCCCAGACAATGTGAATTCTGAGGCAGGGAGAGTAGGGATTTAACCCTCTGGAGAGCTCAGCCTAATAACCTAGGATCCTAATGAGCCTGGTGTGGCTCCCAACTAGCTCCCAGGAAGCCTGTCTGATCAAACTGCATATCATAATGAATATGGTCTCCTGACCCCAGCCTCTAGTGAGCCAGCTTGGCAAGCTGCATCTTCCAAGGTATTTGCCAAATCAACACGTCCAAAGTTAAGTCTCACAATCCATCTGTCCTGCTGAGCAACCCGTCCTCACACAAAGGCTTCTTACCTGTCAAAACTCTCAAAACACTGGGTTTTAAATAGTTCAGTATCTCATGGGTCCAGAGTGGAAGAACATGGAACTACCCAAAATCTCATTTGGTCAAACCCCATCCTTTCATGAAGGAAGGATATGAGACCTAGACAGTATGGGATCTGACTTGCTGTAGAAATTCAGAAAGCAAGCAGAAGAAGGTGCGAAAGTAACAAAGAATACTAAATAGGCATGAAAAAGAGTAATAAATAGGCATTTTTTCAGCCAGATGTTAACATTTATTTTAAAAGTAATGGTCTCTTATATGTTTTGCCTTGACGAACAGCCATTTTCTCTGTTAGCTGCCTGTTTGCATAGCTACCCACCCATAACAGACTGAAAATACCAGATATTAGCTTTCTTAGTGTCTCACAGCTAGTCTAGTTGTGACCAACAACACATGAAGGGAAACATCTAGAAAATTCTCATGAACAAAAGAAGGGGGACATATACTCTTTGAAGAAGACTGATAATGCCTTTCAACATCCAATTCCTTTTGTTATATTGTAATAGAATCCTTATTATTATCCTTATTATGATCGCTCAGAATAAAGACAGTAATTTTCATCCTCTCTTGCAATGTGTGTGGCCGCATAACCAAGTCCTGATAAATGTAATACAGCAACAATTTTATTAAAGAAAAATTACTGAACCTTGATAAGAACAGCAAAGGCTATGTCATATTGACCTGGGCTTCTCCCAATCTCCCCTTTCTGGCCACCATGGGTTGGTAGCCTTGAAAGGCAGCCTTGCAGATACCAGAAGGAGAAGAGTGATTTTACAGGTTGTCAAAAAACCTTGTCCCTAGAGGAGTGTCACTGTTTCCCCCAATCTGCCATCTCCTGGAAAGGCCACATTCACGTGGTAGCTGTTTGGTCTGACCTAGAGCCCAGTTCTACCCCCAGAGAATCATTGGCATCACCAGCAATGAAGCAGATGCCAGATGTTACAGTACCAGCATTGCTGGGATAAAGAAGTGCTCAATCAAAATCTAAAAGGAAGACCTGGGGAATAAGAGGTCTGGCGGGGGGAGGGGTTTGAAAAGCTCACACATATCACTGGGGTCCTATAAGGCTGTATTCATCATATGGCCGTGTGCATGCCCAAGGACGATTAGAGGGCCCCGGTCACTTGTCAGTGGTCTTGAGGTTCTGCACAAGCAGGAAGTGAAGGCTAAGACAGATGAGATGTGTCAGTTGCCTGAGCTTTGAAGGAGTGCCTCAACACAGACAGATCTTAGCACAGGTTGGAAGATTTACTGGCTGAAGACATTTAAGAAAACCTGAGCAATCATTGACTATTAAGTTAGTCTGAGCAAGTATTGCATTGTTATATTATCCAAATTGTTAATTTATCAATGAAAAATTATGAAACACCCAAAGAAAGAGGAAAGTATGGCCACATTAAAAAATAAGGCAGTCAATTGAAACTGTCCTTAATGGGGACTAGATGGTTGGCTTACTAGACAAACATTCATGTTTTTGTAAATATATTTACATTATCTTGTAAATATATTTACATATAATTACATACAAAAAACATTCAGTTTTTGCAAATATATTCAAAGAACAGAAGGAAATCATATTTAAAGAATTCAAGTAAATTATGACAACTGTGTTTTATCAAATAGAAAATACCAATAGAGGAAAAAATTATATATATTTATTTATAATTTTAATGTATATTTAATATATAATATATAATTTTAATATATTTTAATATATATTTAAATATATATGTTTATACTTTATATATATATAAATTATATATTTTTCAAATAGAAATTCTAAGATAGAAAGTATAATAACTGTAATGAAACTTCACTAGAGGAGCTTAACTGTAGGAGAAAGAATCAACTGGAAGAAGAAAAACTCAGTGAACTTGAAGATAAGTCAATAGAGGTCATTCAGTCTGAGGAACAGAGAAAGAATGACTAAAAATGAGCAGAGCTTCAGAGACCTGTGGGACATTATCAAGCATACCATCATACACATAGTAGAATCCCAGGAGGAGAAAAGACAGAGAATGGAGCTGAGAAAAGATTTGAAAAAATAATGGTGGAAAATTTCCCAAACTGGATGAAAACATTAATCTGTACATACTGGAAGCTCAATGAATTCCAGTACATAAATCTGAAGATATCCCCATCTAAAAACATCATAGTCAAAGGGTCGGAAGTCAAAGACAAAAAGAAAACATTGAAAGAAGGAAGATTAAAAATAACATCACATAAAATGAATCCTCGATCAGATTAATGGCTGACACCAGGGGCACCTGGGTGGCTCAGTTGGTTAAGCATCTGAATCTTGATTTCAGCTCAGGTCATGGTCTCATGGTTCCTGAGTTCAAGCCTTGCATTGGGCTCTGTGCTGACAGGACAGAGCCTGCTTTGGATCCTGTTTCCCTCTCTGGGGCACCTGGGTGGTTCAGTCGGTTAAGAGTCTGACTTTGGCTGAGGTTATGATCTCGAGGTTCCGAGTTTAAGCCCTGTGTGGGGCTCTGTGCTGACAGTTCAGAGCCTTGAGCCTGCTTCGGATTCTCTATCTCCCTCTCTCTGCCCCTCCCCTTCTCATGCTCTGTCTCTCTCTCTCTCTCAAAAATAAACACTAAAAAAATTATTATAAAAAACCTGACATCAGAAAATGTGGAAGTCGGAAATTAGTGGGATGACATCATCAAACTGCTGAAAGAAAGGCTCATTGACCAAGAATCAATATATAGCGATCAATAAGGATACTTTGAATAGTCTTCAAAAATGAAGAATAAGACATTTCCAGATTGAAAAAAATAATGTCACTGGCCTCTACGAGAAATACTAAAAAGTGTCTTTCTGGTTGAAAAGAAAGAACACTAGATGGTAATTGAAATCATGAAGAAATAAAGAGTACTAGTAAAGGTAATTACATAAGTAAATATAAGGACAATATAAATGTATGGTAACGCTTTTTTTTCTCTTAATTTAAAATATAACTGCATAAAACAGTAATTATAAAACTGTTGATTGGCTTATAACATACAAAAATGTAATTTGTGTGACAGTAGTAGGGAACTATAGGAAGGGAACTATATTGTAATAAAGGTTCTATATGCTATTGAAATTAAATCAGTATTTATACAAATTGTGTTATTCTAACTTGAGATGTTAATCTAAATTACCATGGGAGCCACTAAGAAAATTACTCTGAAAACATACTAAAGAGAAGGAACTAAAAGGGTACACTAGAAAATATTTATAAGCCTAAAGGAAAAAAATAATGGAGTGATAGAGGAGCCCAAAAACAAAAAAACAAAAAACAAAAGACATACAGAAAACCAATGTCCCAGAGCATGTGGGTGGCTCAGTTGGTTAAGCATCCAACTTTTGATTTCAGCTCAGGTCATGATCCCATGGTTCAGGCCGGTGTTGGACTCTGTGCTAAAAGTGTGAAGCCTGCTTGGGATTTTTTTCTCTCCCTCTCTCTCTGCCCCTCCCCCCCAATGTTATCTGCCCCCCCCAAAATAAATAAATAAACATTAAAAAAAGAAAAAAAGAAAATTAATGGCCCAATGGTAAGTATAAATTCTACCATATTGGTAATTACACTAAATGAATTAGATCAAACAAAAAGCAAAGATTAGTAGAATGGGTTTTTAAAACACAGGATCTAATGAATGTACTGTCTATATAAGACACACTTTACATTCAAAGACACAAATGGATTAAAAATTTAAAAATGGAAAAAAGATGAAACATACAAACAGAAAACAAAGGAGAGCTGGATTAGCTATACTAATATCAAACAAAAAAGACTTTAAAATGAACATTCTTACTACATATAAAGAAGATTCTATACTAATAGATGGGTTAATTCAACAATAAGATACAGCAATTATAAATATAAACATACCTAAGAATTGAGCCCCAAACACATGAAACTAAGAATGATAGAATTGTAGGAGGCATAGCTCAACAATAATAGTTGGAGATTTTAATATTCTCAATAATTGATAGGACAAATGGACAAACAATTAAGCAAAGATAGAAAAGACTTGAACAACACTATCAACCAACTTGACCTAACAGACATTTATAAAACACTCCACCTAATCACAGAGTGCATATTCTTTTCAAGCCCACATGGAACATTCTTCAGGATACACCAATGCTAAGCCATAAAAAAAGTCTTAGTAAATGTAAAAGAATTGAGATCATACAAAATACATTCTCTGACCATATTAGAAGTAAATTAGAAATGAATAACAGAATAAAAATTGGGAAATCCATAAGTATATGGAAATTAACAACAGAGTTATAAATAGTCCATGTGTCAAAAGAGAATTTGTTGCAAGATAAATTAGAAAGCATTTTGAACTCAGTGAAAATGAAAACACAGCTTATCAAAATGTATTGGATGCAGCTAAAAAAGTACTTATAGGTAAATTTATAGCTTTAAATGCCTGTCTTAGAAAAGAAGAAAGATCTCAGATAAAAAGTCCTAAACTTCTACTTTAAAAATCTGGGGGAGAAAAAAGAAAGCAAATTTAGCCAAAGGTAAACAGGAGGAAGGAAATAATAAAGATTAGAGTGGAAATTGGTGGACTACACAGCAGAACAATGACAGAGAAAATCAATTAAACCAAAAGCTGGCTCTTGGGAAAGATCAATGAAATTGTAAGACCTTTAGCTAGACTAACAAACAAACAAGATGAGAGGGGATACATAGTTCATAAAAAGTGGGAGTGAAATGGGGTCAATTAGCATGGGCCCTTCAGAAATCAAAAGGATTATAAGGAAGTACCATAAACAACTTGATGCTAAAAATTTGAAAGCTTCAATAAAATGGACAATTTCCCAGAAAGTCACAAATTACCAAGTGGACTCAAGAAAAAAAAATGTAAAATCTGGGTAGACCTACTACAAGTAAATAAGTTAAGTTAGTAACTTTACTTTTTGCCACACACAAAAAAGGCCCAGGCCCAACTGCCTTAGCTGGTCAATTTTATCGAATGTTTAGAGAAAAAATAATGACAATTCTCCAAAGCCCCAGGAATATGCCCATGCTGACATGACCAACTGATTATTGAAAAGGGGGCAAAAGCAATTCAGTGGAGTGAAGATAGCCTTTCAACAAGTGGAGCTGGAGCCATCGGACATCCAGAGAGAAAAGCAAACAGATCAGCAAAACAACTCCACCTGAATTTCCCACCTTATATAAAAATGACCACAAATGGATCATGAGCCTAAATGGAAAACTTAGAACTATAAACCCTGTGTATAATTTCTTACAGCGACATGCAAACCCACAGTTATCTCAAGGTAAAAACGTAATTGAAAACACTCCTCAGTGGGCTTGAGGACCAAACAAAACCTAGGTGCCAAACATCTCATAGGATAAAAAAATTCTACAGCTGTTCACGTGCTTGGCATAACTCTGTAAGGAAAAGGAATCCATTGCAGGGTTGCGTTGGGGGAGGAGCACACAGGCAAGCTTTCCCTGAACTTTTAGTCCTCTCATCTCATTGGCATGGGAAAATGGAACCTGGTCCCACTAAAGTGGAGTTGCAGCCATCTGGAAACTTGTAGTCAGGGGTCTTCACCTGCTGCAGGGGCCAGATGGCAATGGGCGAGGGGTGGGCAGAGAACGAGTTGAGAGACATCGGTCCTGCAAAGGGATGTACATGTGTGGGGCAGTGGGGAGTTGCTCAGAGGAACCCATCAAGAGGCACTCATGGCTCTTGGCCACAGAAGCTCAGAGTATGCAGCTCAACTTGAACTCTGCAGATTCTTTTGTGTTGCAGTTAGGAAAGGCCGAGGGCGGGGCAGGGAAACTAAGAGAAACCCCTCCAAGTCATTGCTGACATTCCCAGAATGGACCACAGCACTCTGCCCTGCAGAGCACCTTGGCACATTAAATACCCTTCGCTGGAGGATTTTTTAATTTTTTAAAATTTTTATTTAAATTTTACTTAGTTAACATACAGTGCGATGTTGGTTTCAGGAGTAGAATTCAGTGATCCATCACTTACATACAACACTCAGTGCTCATCACAAGTGCTCTCCTTAGTGCCGATCACCCATCTAGCCCATCCCCCACTCTCCTCCTCCATCAACCCTCAGTTTGTTCTCTATCCTTAAGAGTCCCTGATGGCTTGGGGAGCCTGAGCGGCCTCGGTGGCATCTGTCTTCAGCTCAGGTCATGATTTCGCGGTTCACAGGTTTGAGCTCCATAACAGGCTCTCTGCTGTCAGCGTGGAACCTGTTTTGGTTCCTCTGTCCTCCAATCTCTCTGCCCCTCTCTTGCTTGCATGCACGTTCTCTCTCTGTCTCTCTCTTTCTCTCTCTTTCTCTCTCTCTCAAAACTAAATAAACATTAAAAAAAGAGTCTCTTATAGTTTGCTTCCCTCTCTCATTCTCCCGCCTCCCATATGCTCATCTGTTTTGTTTCTTAAATTCCACATTTGAGTGAAATCACAAGTATTTCGCTTTCTTTGATGACTTATTTCACTTAGCAGGATACATTCTAGCCCCATCCCTGTCATTGCAAATGGCAAGATTTCATTCTTTTTGATGGCTGAATAATAATTTGATGGCTGAATATCCATTCATCAGTCGACGGACGTTCCATAGCTTGGCTATTGTTGATAACGTTGCTACAAATGTTGGGGTGCAGTACCCCTTCAAATCTGTATTTTTGTGTCCTTTGGGTAAATACCTAGTTATGCAATTGCTGGATCATAGGGTAGTTCTAGTTTTAGTTTTCTGAGGAACCTCCGTACTGTTCTCCAGAGTGGCTGCACCAGTTTGCATTCCCACCAACAATGCAAGAGGGTTCCCCTTTCTCCTCATCCTCACCAACACCTATTTCTTGTAATTTTAGCCATTCTGACAGGTGTCAGATGGTATCTCAATGTGGTTTTGATTTGTATTTCCCTGATAATGAGTGATGTTGAGCATCTTTTCATGTGCCTGTTAGCCATCTGGATGTCTTCTTTCAAAAAGTGTCTATTCATGTCTTCTGCTCATTTCTTAACTGGGTTATTTTTTGGGGGGTGTTGAGTTTGTTAAGTTCTTTATAGATTTTGGATACTAACCCTCTATCCGATATGTCATTTGCAAATATTTTCTCCCATTCCATAGGCTACCTTTTAGTGTTGCTGATTGTTACCTTCACTGTGCAGAAGCTTTTCATCTTTATGAGGTCCCAATAGTTCATTTTTGCTTTTATTTCCCTTCTCTCTGGTGACATGCCTACTAAGAAGTCTCTATGGCAAAGGTCAAAGAGGTCACTGCCCATGTTCTTCTCAAGGATTCTGATGGTTTCTTATCTCACACTTCGGTCTTTCATCCATTTTGAAGTTATTTTTATGTATGGTTTATGAAAGTGGTACAGTTTCATTCTACTGCACGTTGCTGTCCAGTTTTCCCAACACCATTTGTCGAAGAGACTCTTCTTTTCCATTCTTTCCTGCTTTGTCAAAGATTAGTTGACCATGTAGTTGTGGGTCCATTTCTGGGTTTTCTATTCTGTTCCATTGATCTATGTGCCTGAGTTTGTGGTAGTACCATACTGACTCGATGACTATAGCTTTGTAGTATAGTTTGAAATCCAGAATCATGATGCCTCTGGTTTTGTTTTCCTTTTTCAGAATTACTTTGGCTATTTGGGGTCTTTTGTGGTTCCATGCAAATTTTAGGATTGTTTGTTCTAGCTCTGTGAAAAATGTTGGTGGTATTTTGATAGGAATTGCATTAAATGTGTAGATTGCTTTGGGTAGCATAGACATTTTAATAATATTTGTTCTCCCAATCCATGAACATGGAATGCTTTTCCATTTCCTTATATCCTCTTCAATTTCTTTCATAAGTGTTCAGTAGTTTTCAGAGTACAGATCTTTTGCCTCTGATTTATTTCTAGGTATCTCACTGCTTTTGATGCAATTACAAATGGGATCGATTTTTTAATTTCTTTTTCTGCTGCTGCATTATTGGTGTATAGAAATGCAACAGATTTCTGCACATTGACTTTGTATCTTGTGACTTTGCTGAATTCATGTATCGGTTCTGGCAATTTTTTGGTGGAGTCTTTTGGATTTTCTACAGAGTATCATGTCATCTGGAAATACTGAAAGTTTGGCTTCTGCCTTGCTGATTTGGATGCCTTTTATTTCTTTTTGTTATCTGATTGCTGAGGCTAAGCTGAAGGATTTTTTAAAAATTTTTTAATGTTTATTCATTTTTTGATAGAGAGACAGAGTGGGAGTGGGGGAGGGGTGGGGAGAGAGGGAGACACAGAATCCGAAGCAGGCTCCAGGCTCTGAGCTGTCAGCACAGAGCCCAACGCGGGGCTCGAACTCACACCGTGAGATCGTGACCTGAGCCGAAGTCGGACGCTCAACGGACTGAGCCCCACAGGTGCCCCTGAAGGATTTGTTTTTTTAATGGCAAAGGCAGGAAGTTCTCTGATAGCCCCTTCTCACCCTTCTCCCCTGAAACAGGTCAGAAGACATCCATGTGTGAGTTTCCCTCCCTGTAGCAGGAGGAGGGAAGACATTCTTTTCACCAGAGGTGAGGAATCAGGGGCCAAGAAATCTGTACAAACAAACCTCGTTAAAAACACCCTTATCTTCCTACTTACTTTTTCACCATTTACATTTGCCCAAATCTTCACAAATTTCCCGTTCCCTTTACTGTCTAAATGTATAAAAGCTGCAGGCTCTGGGCACTCGTTTGGGTCTTCTTTCTGTTGTGAAGGTTCCCACGTAAAAATTCTATAAAGTCTGTCTGCTTTTCTCCTGTTAATCTTTGTGAGTTCACCTTTCAGACCCAGCCAACAACCCTAACAGGTGGCAGTGAATGCCACTGAAGCTCTCTCTTGTGGCACAGAAAACAGGCATGTGACCAGAGAACAAAGAGAAAAGTCCTCCATAACCCGGAATCCTGGGTGCTATGGTATAAAGCGGGAGGAGACTTCCCACAGTTTCTAAAGAAGGCGCCGACTGCAGGCCCCCGAGATCTCGCCAACACACAGACCCTAGATGCCGCTACCACCCTTAAACCATTTAAAGCTCATGGGGGCTGGGACGCCTGGGTGGCTCAGTCGGTTAAGCGTCCGACTTCAGCTCAGGTCACGATCTCATGGTCCATGAGTTCGAGCCCCTCGTCGGGCTCTGGGCTGATGGCTCAGAGCCTGGATGCCTGCTTCCGATTCTGTGTCTCCCTCTCTCTGCCCCTCCCCCATTCATGCTCTGTCTCTCTCTGTCTCAAAAATAAATAAACGTTAAAAAAATTTTTTTTTAAAAAAACCCCGTGGGAAAGTGGATCAAACTAAAGCTGCCACAGGACCCACAGCTTGCCCAGTTGCAGCCAGACTGGCTCACACCCCACTTCGATACACCCCAGTGAAACTGCTGAAAAACAAAAACCAACAGCAGATCTGACAGCATCAGACAGAGAGAAAAGACACATAACATAGTTGGAATGATGGCAAACGTTTATCTGGCTTCTTGTAAAAGACAGGTTCTAAAGACAGTGGAACAGCATCTTCAAGTTGTTGAAAGGAAAACACTGTCGGTGTAAAATTCTATATCCAGCAAAGCTATCTTTCAAAGTGAATGAGGAAATGAAGACATTCTCAGTCAGAGGGAAGCTGAGATAATTTGGGAGTCTGCAGACCTGCACTATGAGAAATTCTAAAAGAATATCTCCTGGCAGAAAGAAAGTGAAATGATGTAGAACCCTGAGTCTTCAGGGAAGGAATAAAGAAGGCTGAAAGAGTAAGAGTGAGCATATGGGAAAGATAAAGCCGAGTCTTGGAAAATATAAGATAACGAGAGCAAGACGTTCAGGAGGGGAGTGAATGGGGTCAGACAGATGGAGTGTGCATACTGCTTATGTAATAGGGTGGGATTAATTGGAGATAGATATGCTATATTAAAGAGACATGTTTCAATTTCTAGAATAATCCCTGAAGCTAACCATATTAGTTTCCTGTTGCTGCTGTAACAAATTAACACACCCTTAGTGGCTTGAACCAACATAAAACTATTATCTTATGATTTTGGAAGTCAGACATCCAAAATCGGTCTGATGGGGATAAAATCCAGGAGTACAAATGCCGTGCTCCCTCTGGAGACTCCAGGAAAGAATCAATGCCTTGCCTTTTCCTGCTTCTGGAGGTCACTGCCATCTGTGGCTTATGCTTCATGGCTCCTGCTGGTGACACTCTGATCTATGCCTCTAATCAGAAATCTTCCTCTCCTTCTATCTTTTAAGCATCTAAGCATCCTAGTGATTATGTGGGACCCACGCAGATAATCCAGGATAATCTCCCTTCAAAAGAGATCCTTATCTTAATCAGATCTGCAAAGTCCCTTTGCAGTATAAGGTAATATTCACAGATCCTGGGAATTAGGATGTGGGCACAGTTGCAGGGGGAAGGGGGTGCATCATGTGGAAAACATCACTGTTATTCTGTCTACGACACTAACCAAAGAAGTAGAGCTAAAATATCCATACGGACTTCAAAATGAAACACTAAAAAATGCACACTTTACCCAAAAGAGAAGAAGAGAGAAACAGAGAAATAAAGATTCAAGGGAATAGATAGAAAACATGAGACTAATGTGGGACACTTAGAAAAGAACATGCACTTAATTATATTAAGTGTAAATGGAGCAAATGCTTGAGATAAAGTACAGAAAGTTGCCTTTGTTTTTAAAACACACATCTAATTTCTAAATCAATAACCTTTAAAAAGGAAGAATTGTTTTGAAAGTGCTGTTCACTCAGTTTTGCTGTGCTTGTCCAAGAATTGCAAGATGTCTGTCTCCTTTGCTTAGTGGTTTCCTGAGCTCTGGCATATGGGGCCAGTCTCTTTCTCCTCAAATAAATATCCACCGCAAAGACTGATGAGCGTTTAATTAGCATTTTCCTTTTTGGAGAAGGAAGGGGGAACGTAGGCCAAGTAAAGTAAAAGCTCTCTCCAAACATCCCTGACTGTGAAATTCTCAGCCCAACACAGGTTGAACTGCCAACAATTTCCATCCTGCCATTAGCTTCCAAACTCAAAGACTCTGCAGCCAAACCTAATGTGACCTGCATGGTTAGATTTGTATCACGTTGTTTAGAAAGGGAGCTGTTCCAGTAGGACTCTCTCTTCTTCTAAGTCCCAGGAACCTAACATTTAAAGTTGATAGAAAGTAGTTTCCAAGGAAACTACCTGGACACTTCGCGGCACTCACCCATGTTCCTCAGTTTGGCATGCCTTTCCTTGTTGAAAACATGCACCCATGAGTGTGTGCTTTGAATGAATGCTGTCACCCTCTCACATGTTCAGGATCTTGCTCACTCTTGTTTTGTTGGGGGAAGGCACTGAGGAGAAGTTGGGACGATCAGAAGTCTTCCCCAGGATTTTAAAAAACAGCCTTAGACAGGGGCGTTTGGGTTGATCAGTCGGTTGAGCATCTGACTCTTGATTTTGGCTCAGGTTGTGACACTAGGGTCATGGGATAGAGCCCTGTGTAGGGCTCCATGCTGAGTATGGAGCCTGCTTGGGATTTTCTCTCTCCCTCTCTCTGTGCCCTCTCCCCACTTGCTTCACTCTCTCTCTCTCTCAAAAAAGAAAATTAAAAATAAATAAAACATCTTTAGACAGACCAGAAGAGTAACTCACAACTCCCCAGAGAGGTGAAATAAGAGATGTGGAGCATGGAATGTGTTGGCAGCTGTTTTCTGTTGTGTAGACAAAGACTCTGGCCAAAAAAGGTCATGGGCAGAGGAAAGCAAAGTCAGGAAATTGTGAGAACATCCCTGAGCCCTGGAACCCCTGAGACCAGCTGATCATCTGCTCTGCCTGTTCTTCCATGAATGGTCCCATGAATTTCCATTCTTCAATGTCTTAGCTACAGTTGAACTCCCAGCTTTTTGAGGTATAACCGCCCCCCACTCTCTCTTGTTTTTTTCCCTCATGGGACAGTCTTCTCCAAGCCACCACTGAATTTTCTCCAGCTAGCAGAGATGCTCCTCCAAGGAACACACAGTTATTCCAATTAGAGCTGATGGTCTCAAGCTGTAATGTGTTTTTTTTTCCCCAATGTAATATAAACTTTCTAGCTTCTGAGCTTATAATCAACAATAATATTGCTTTCATTTACAGCAGGACTTCTAGATGTGGCAAAAAATGTTATTTTTTTATTAAGGCAATTTTAAAAAGTAAAATAAATATATTTTCTATATATATGCATATATATTTTTATCTGTCTAAATATATATATATATATATATATCCATTTATTTTATTGTATCAGTGACAGCTATTCTTGAAGATGTTTGGAATTGTAAGAATATTGTGCCAACAAATTTGACAATTCAGATGAGAAGTCCATATACTTAAAGATTCACCTTATCAAATCTGACACAAGGCATAATAGAAAGTCTCAGTAGTCCTATTTCAATTAAATAATAGAATTTGTAAACAAAAATCTTCCTACAAAGAAAATTCTATGGTTTCACAGAAATTGCTATCAAAACATAAAGAAGACATAAATAGAAAAGAAGACTGCAGACTGATCCCTCGTTAACATACTCAGAGAAGTTTCTAAAAATATTAGACAAGAGACGCCTGGGTGGCTCAGTCGGTTGAGCGTCCAACTTTGGCTCGGGACATGATCTCACTGCTCATGAGTTCGAGCCCCGCATCAGGCTCTGTGTTGACAGCTCAGAGCCTGGAGCCTGCTTCACATTCTGCGTCTCCCTCTCTCTCTGCCCCTCGTCCACTCATGGTCTGTCTCTCTCTCTTTCTCAAAAATAAATAAACTTAAAAAAAAAATTTTAAAAACTTATTAGATAAAATATCCAGAAATACAAAAAGTATCAAATCATGATCAAATAGGATTTATTCCATGAATTCAAGATTACAGAACATTAAAAAATTCACTACTTTAATTCACCGTATTAATAGAATTAAAAGGGGAAAATGTATGGTCTTCTCAATAAATGCATAAAAATAAATCTTTGACCAAAAAAATCAACACCCACTCAGAGTTAATATCTCAGAAAGTAGGAATACTCACTTGAGCTGAAAAGGGCATCTTTAAACTTACAGCTAAAATTATACATGATGGCAAAAAATGAAATGTTTTCCCCTAAGATTGGGAATGAGGCAGGGATATCTGCTCTCACTGCTTCCATTTAACACTGTGCTAGAGGTTTTAGCAAGGTCAAGACGACAAGGAATAGAAATACAAGACACAGAAAATGAAGAAGAAATCATTAAAATGCTTATTCACAAATAGCATGAGTTTCTGTGTATACAAATATTCAGGAATCTACAATCCAGCTAGTCAATTGAATAAGTGAACTTGGTTAGGCCACAAGATATACATATGCAAAATTAACCATTTTCCTATACACTAGCAACAAATAACAGGAAAATAAAAAATTTGAAAGTCATTTAGAATACAATCATCAAAAATAAGGAGTACGTTTAGTAAAAGTACAAGATGTCTGCACTAGAAACTGTAAAACCTTGAGAAAGGAAATTAAGAAAGTCTTAAGTAAATAGAGCCATGTACCAGACCAATACCATTCAAACGCCAGTTCCTTTAAATGATCCCAGATGGAAACATCAAAATATAAAAGTCGATGAAGAGTAGCGGAAGTGTAAGTGGGAGGATAAATATTACTTATTTTGGGTTGTGTTAAATAAGAGTAACAGCATGTAGACATTAAGATTTATGCAGAATTTTGGAAAAGTTGGGAGAGACTAAATGAATTTAGACTTTTAAAGATGTGGTAGTTTTCATGAAGCTACGAAAAGAGAATAATGCACATTGGCTTGCACTGAATAAAGAAAAAAATAATAGTTACGGAGTGTGTAATAATGTGGTAAAAGTAAAAATGAAAAACTGAAAATTTAATTCATTCAATGGCAAGTAGAGAAAAGTACACACAAACGGGGGTCAAATGAAAAACCGGCAATAGATGTCAAAGAAATGTTATCATTTACATTAAATGTGAGTGGACTAAACACTCTATTTAAAAGACTCAAATTATCAGATTGGCTAAATAAAAACCCTATATGCTTTTTACAAGAGATCTACCATAAATGTAAGGATACAGAAAAGATGAGAGCAAGAGTGAGGGGAAAATGTACATCATGTAAAGTTAAACGAAAGAAATCTTGTGTAGTTATACTAGTATCAGGTAAGTGTACTTTAAGCAATTCAATAAAAAAAAAAAAAGAGATTTTAAACTGATAAAGGCAGCTTTGTGTGGTGTGGAACCTGGGAAAGTTTACCCGCAGCCCCTTCTGAAAGATTGGGGTCTTAGTAGTTTCGTGGTAGTGGTAGAAACTCAGTTTGAACGCAATATCCACCTGGGCCACTCAATATCATCCCTGTGGTACTGGAGAGTGGACAAGGGGAAACTGATGCAAGTAAAAAAATCATTCTGCCTGCTGTGTCAAGAGTAATGAAAGTCTTTGTCTCTGATCCAGGAGCCTCGTGTTTTCTGCCAGCCTCCATGAAACCACGGCGGACCCAACTGTTCGCTTATAAGCTGGTAAAACCTCAGGTCCTTCAGTTCTCGACACATAAGGAGTGCCAATGAGCACGTGAAAAGATGTTCAACATTATCAGTAATGAAAGAAATGCAAATTAAAACCACAATAAAATACCTCCCACAGTCCCTAGAATGGCTAATATTTAAAAGAATGGTGTTGGGGCGCCTGGGTGGCGCAGTCGGTTAGGCGTCCGACTTCAGCCAGGTCACGATCTCGCGGTCCGTGGGTTCGAGCCCTGCGTCAGGCTCTGGGCTGATGGCTCAGAGCCTGGAGCCTGTTTCCGATTCTGTGTCTCCCTCTCTCTCTGCCCCTCCCCTGTTCATGCTCTGTCTCTCTCTGTCCCAAAAATAAATAAACGTTGAAAAAAAAAAAAAAAGAATGGTGTTACTGTTTTCGTGCCAATACCACACTGTCTTGATGATTACAGCTTTGCAATACAGCTTGAAGTCCGGAATTGTGATGCCTCCAGCTTTGGCTTTCTTTTTCAACACTACTTTGGCCATTTGGGGTCGGTTCTGGTTCCATACAAATTTTGGGATTGTTTGTTCTAGGTTTGTGAAGAATGCTGATGTCATTTTGATAGGAGTTGCGTTGAATATGTAGGTTGCTTTGGGTAGTATCGACATTTTCACAATATTTGTTCTTCCGATCCAGGAGCATGGAATGTTTTTCCATTTCTTTGTGTCTTCCCCAGTTTCTTTCATAAGCTTTCTAAGGTTTTCAGCATACAGATCTTTTACCTCTTCGGTTAGGTTTATTATTAGATATCTTCTGGGTTTTGGTGCAATTGTAAATGGGATCAATTCTTTGAGATCCCTTTCTGCTGCTTCATTACTGATGTATAGAAATGCAACTGATTCTGGACATTGATTCTATTCCTGGGATTTTGCTGAACTGTTTGGATGCGGGAGGCTGCACATCCCATATCTGGGAGTATTGCTAACTTCTATGCATATCCAAAAGGAGACCATCCATTCTTGAAGAGGGGTCTGGACAACAGTAGGCTGTGTCTGAATTCCAAAAAAACAGTAGCTCAGTGGTTTCCCTTGGCCCTAATGATTCAGTCACACATGATTCTGGAAGGATGTGCGGCTCACACTCTCCCAAAGGAGCTCATGGCTAAAGCCCGTGAGTGCCGCCTAGCGGCAAACACTGGAACTTGGGACCAGAACGTTTCCAGATACCGCGATATGGTGTATGCCTTCTGAGAGACAATTACTAGGGTGATAGTGGCATTAGCTGAGAGCTAAGACTGAGGATACAAAACAAACTCGAAACCCGAAATACCCGTAATATCTTAGGTGGTGCCAGAGAAACACTGATAAGAAGAGCAGTGCCCAGAAGAGTTCCACGATGGAATGGAAATGGTTATTCCGGAGCACGTTTTCCGGGGAGCGCGAGGAGGGCCTCGCATTCAGGAGCAGGGAGCCTCTTCCTCTGTGGCTTTAGAGCCACCCGATGAGATTCCAGATCCTACGGCCACATGGCCAGCGTCCTGTGAGCGCCTCTTTATTGGCCGGCCATGAGCCGATTAGGTTTAGTTCAAGGTGGGCAGACAGCATCCTGTTTCAAAGTTCAGCCACCCTTTGACCAACTGATGGAAAAGCCCTGATTGAGGAAGGTGAGAACCAGTCTGCTCCGAAGGCTGCAGAACATGCCACTTTCTTTGCAGGGATGGAAGGACTGAACAAGAAAGATCCGTGTTTGGGTGTTTACTCTCTCAGGGGCTGTGTGGCCAGCAGACGGGTGATGGGGACACTGGGCTAATTAACTGTGCAGGGTGCAGTTCTACAGAAATCTCTACGGTGACCTGGGGGCCCATGAAAGTGGGGCATGTCGGCGCCCATCACAAGAATCCCTCCAGGGTCGGAGGGCGATTGCAAACCAAATGGATATCCTGGTGTGTTCACTGGAGGGGCCAGTGGGGCCCATGGGACGAGTGGACATGGGGCCCCAGCAGCGCAGAGATGGGCTGACCGTCAACATATCCCTCTCACGCCCTCCGAGGTGCAAAACGCTGAGCAGAACTGACTGCGGATGGTTGTGGGGCAAGCAGACCACGACGGCCCACCGCCCGTCACCCCAGGACCCCGATGGCCTGCTGCCCGTCGCTCCAGGAGCCTTCAGAGGGGCCCTGAGAGGAGCAGACGCTTACTCGGACCAAGCTCTTTGCACACCGATGGTGGACGAAAATGCCCAAGATGGTGTAGCAGGACTGGAGGAAGATGCTGTACCCATTTGGGCCCCAGAGTGCATTTCTTACAGCCCGTGGTGTCCACAAGGGACAGAGAGAGAACACATCACACGGACCTGTGTTCGCGCTCAGAGTGGTGGTTTGACAGGACTGGAGCAGGCAATGGTGGAGGATAAAGGACATTAGGGGTTGGCTCACACGCCTTCGTGAGTGTGGGCTCACACTCAAAATGAGGGACGCCAAGAGAGGGTCTCCACTAGGTAGACCCCCCCCCACCTTTGCTGGGGAGTCACGGGGAGAGGGATTGGGGAAGATGCATTTCTCAGCTTCCCTTTTCCCTACTGGGTGGTGGTCCGGGAAGCAGGGCTGGGTGACCGGAGGCATGAGAGGTAGGGACAGGAACTGGAAATGTGCTTGAACTTGTTATGCCAGAATTTGTAAGGGCTGATGGGGTGGGTTGGGCCTCCATCCCATCTGGAAACCTTGGAGCTGGTGGGGAAGGCAGCTGGGCCGACCCCTGGCTCTGCACCCGCGTGTCCCCACCCACGTGAGGGGAGACCCTTGCGGGACCACGGTCTTGCTACCGGCAATGTGGACTAGCTCAGAGGCCGAACCTACTGTCTCTGCCCAAGGTGGGAAAGTTTATGCATCAAGGGGATCCAGCCAGCCTTCGAGACAAGACGCGGCAGATGTCTTTACGGCTTCTGAGAAGGCAGACGTCTCTTAAACAGGATGTTACAAAGCGCCGGCCTAAAGGAACAAATGAACCAATGAGACCGTCAACGGACCGTTAACTCCCTATTAGTGAGACCAACTCAGGTCACACGCCTACCCAAAACTGAATTTCCAAGGCAATGCCAGGGGCCGGTTTTCTTAATTCTGGGTTCCTGTGGGTCCGTCAGGGCAAAGGGATGTGATAACCACCCATGGCGTAGAGGCTCGGATTGATTAATACTTCTCCCAGGATGTAGGGATGGGCCACTTTGGTGTGAGCCCCACGGACCGGGTGGGGAAGGGGTGCACGCCCAGACAAGTCGGTGCCCGGGGTGGGGTTGCTTCTGCGCACCACAAGGAATTAGTGAGAGGGTGAACAGGCAAGACACAGGCCGGGAGAACGTACTTGTAATACGTACAAGCTCCAAAGAGACATCTGACGGCATTAGTGAGGTAAGGAATTGCTACAGATTAGTGACAAAAGTACAGTGAACCCAATTAAAACAAGGAAATGACTTGTATCCTCCTTGCGTCCCAAGGAGGACAGCTGACTGGGGCCCAGTTTTACCAGCGATTAGGGAAATGCGTACCGAAACCGTAAGATACGCAAGTGGACAGCAGGCACCTGCAAATGTGGGTTTCGTGCACACCGTGTTGCCGCATACGGTGCCAGCGGACCGCTTGCTTATCCGTTCACTTGTCGAAGGGTCTGGGTCATCTCCAGCTTCCGGCGATTATGGACACGGCCGCCGTAAATCTTGGCGTCCCGGTTGCCGTGGGAACACACATGTCACTTTATAACATTGTAAGAAAGCGCTAAGCTGTCCTCCGGCCCGGCAGGACCGTCTCGCACCCAAGCTGCAGAGGGCGGGATCCCCTTGCCCGCGCGCTCCCCGGCCCCGGGTGAGGCCCTGATTTTATTTTAGCCATTCTGACGGCGCGCAGGTGTGTCTGCGGGTCTGATCTGCATTTTCCTGACGCTCACGGCCAGTTTTCTCGTTCTTTATCTTCCTTGATGAAGTGTCTACCCATCTGCCTGTTTTGTGACTGGGTCATCCTTTCCTTCCTTCCTTCCTTCCTTCCTTCCTTCCTTCCTTCCTTCCTTCCTTTCTCTCTTTCTTTCTCTCTCTCTCTTTCTTCCTTCCTTTCTTTCTTTCTTTCTTTCTTTCTTTCTTTCTTTCTTTCTTTCTTTCTTTCTTTTTAATGTTTATCTAATTTAGAGAGAAAGCAGCGGGGGGGGCAGAGACAGAGGGAGAGGATCCCAAGCAGGCTCCGCGCTGTCCGCACAGAGCCCAACGTGGGGCTCGAACCCACAAACTTCGAGATCATGACCTGAACTGGAGTCGGATGCTCAACCCCTGAGCCCCCCCAGGCACCCCATCCTTTGCCCTTTCTATTGGCTGCTCTCCTGAGAGGAGGGGAAATGTGGGTGAGCTGGAATATTTGTTTATGAGAAGACACACGCTGCCACTGCGTCCTCCCCTGTGCCTGAGCTCCCTGACTCTTAGGACCCCGGGCCCCCTCGACGGCTCCCGTGTCTTCCGCTGCCTTGGGAAAGGTTTACAAGACAGACCTCTTTTGGCTTAGACTGGTCGGTGCTGTTGGGTTGGTTATATTTGCGGGAAAAGTTCTTGTCTTAGGCCAGCGCTTGAAGTTCTCTGTCCCCTTGTGAATAATAAGGTGAAGCAGTGTCTCCCAGAGTCCCTCTCCCTGGACCGGGCCATGGTCACTGCATCCAGAAGAGTCCTCTGTCCCCAAGCTGGACCTGAACCCCCACCCCTGAAGGGAGGGGTGCCGGAGGCCCTGGTGGGGACAGTGCTGTGTGGCCAGAGACTGAGTGGACAGGGGAGGATGTTTGGTCCAGAGGCCTGGACCCTGGACAGCACGTGGGGGACGTTCGGACAGGCTCTGCCCCTCAGCCAGAGGCCGTCATCTGGGCCCAGGGGCCCGCGGACATGAGGTTCTGTGCTAATTGGCAGTGTGGGGCAGTCACGTCTCCGTGGCATGGTAATTGGACCCTAGGGTCCCCACATCTATGCATCAGGGGGAAGGCAGCCAACAGCCCCTTCACCCTGGCACCTCCTTTATACCAGCAGTCACTCGGGGGCTGGCCAGGTGTCGCCAGGGGCTGCCCACTCAGGGTGTCAGGGAGCAGGGTGGCCAGTGACACCTGCAGCTGCCCCAGTAGGTGCCCCCGACACCCTTCCTGTCAGCGAGCTGGCCGTCTGGGTGGCCTCTGGACCTGGTCCCTCAAGGGCGGGGGCTGGAGGGAGGCCGAGCCCCTCACGGGCACCGGCCCCTGGCCCCTGAGCGGGCGGTGTGGGGACTTCGTCCCGCAGCGCCAGGGTGTGCCCACGCCCGCCTCACACCCACCCTGTGTCTCCAGCGCCCCCATCTCTCCCTCTGAGCTCAGAAATCCGCCACCGAGGGCCACGTTCTGCTGTGTCCGCCGGCTGCTTTCCTGCCCCTCCCGCGGTGGTGCCCGCCTGCCCGCTCCAGGATCGGAGACACGCCCCAGGCCTGCCTGGTCAGCAGCCCCAAGTGGACGCCACACAGGTGATGCCAGCGCCCTGCCCTCCGGCGCCTCAGCCTGCCCTGCCTGTCCCCCTCTGTCCCCTTGGTCCTTGTAAGGAGCCCGTGGTCTGCTGAACGCGAGCATTTCAGAAGGGGCCACCTTTTCTGTGGCTGTCAACAAAACCAGGTCCCAGCAAAGCCAGAGCTGGGGGACCTGGCCGGTGGGAGAGGCAGGGTGGCAGCTGGGGCTCCTTCAGAGCCCCGCCTCCCCCCTGCCTTTGCCCCCAGTCGGGGTGCTGATGGGCCCCAGCTTCAGGGGAGGACTGCCCTGCCCACCTGCCCCTCGCCTCCCCTGCTCAGTCTCCCCTGCACCGCCCCCACGTCCGCCTCTCAGTCATCAGACCTCCGCTTACCCCGTCTTTGACGAGGCCAGAAGTGCGCACGTTCGCTTCAAAATTGGGAAGCTTGGGAGCTGCGAGAAGTGAGAAAGAAACACCGAGAGTCGCGTCCCTTAAACGCTCTGCCCGGCCAGGTGGGCTAAGGGTCAGGGGAGGTGACACGGGACCGTTTCCCTGGCGCTGCCCCAGGCGTGCTGTGACCAGTGCACCTGAGCGGTGGCCTCGGGCGGGTCCAGCCCTAACCGGTAATGAGGGCTGAACACCGTGCCAAGCTCGAATCCGGGACAAACTCCTAAACTAGCAGTTGGACAGAGCCCCCAACCCCACTCATCAGGTCAGGGGGTGACTCCGCAGGTCTGGGATTCGGGGAGTGGCGTGGAGAGGGAGGGGGCACGTTCGCAGACTCGAAGCCCCCAGACCTCTGTCTGCTCCCTCTGCCCTGCGGACTCTTCCCCGAATGGCTTGTGGCTGGGGGCCCGAGCAGGCGGCCCTGACGCCCTCCCTGACCTGCCCCAGATCACCTTCCAGAATCACCTTCCAGAGGACCCTTGTTGAAGGGCTGGTGTTTAGATTCTTGCTCTGTTCAGTCCCATGCTGTCCCCCCAGGTGCTCCAGACATGCCCACTGTGACCCCACGACAGCCACGCGGCTGGCACCCACCTCCTTCCAGACTGTGCCCCAGAGTTGCCTTCTCACCCCGGCCGTGCCCACCCCGACCCCTCTGCCCCCATCCCCATACCTGCTCAGGAGTTGCCTCGATGGTCAGCATTATCATCCGTCTTGTCTGCCTTCGCAAACACAGAAGATTTAGACTGCTTTCTCTCCCGATTTATCCGGGCTGCCTTGAAGCGGTGATGACCACATAGTAGGCGGTCGGGACACAGGATGGATGAATAAAGGGCGAGCCTCTTCCTCACGCCCTGCGCCTCTCCCTGAGTCTGGGCACCACAGGCTCCTTGGGAGGCCCGCACAGGCCGGTCCACAGATGCCTCAAATCCAGCACATCTGAAACCACATTCCCCATCTCCCTCTCTTTCCGAGAATGTGCTCTTCCGTCTACACCCAAAGCCTAAGGAAGGCAGATGCCTGGAAGCCACCCTGGAATGCCCCACTTCTGGGGCATCTAGCGGCAGTGCTGGGGGCTCGAGGGACGAGGTGGGCTCCCTAGGAGGAGGTGGCGCCTGGACCAGGTCCTTCCCGGGGACGGGACAGCAGGGCACTTGGTCAGTGAGCTGCTCTGGGGGCCGGGCAGTGACTCCCCAGGGCGTGCCTGAGGGTGTGGCATTGATGGGAAGGACGCCGGATGGATGTGGCGGGACGGCGCTCCACGTGCCCTTCTCTGCCATGCGGACAACGGACCGGTCAGCGGCGGGAAAGACCGCATGAAGTTGGAGGCAGTGGCAGTAGTTCAGGTTGGGGACACGGAGCCTGGACGGGGGCAGGGAGTGGAGGAAGCCCGAAGTGTGGAGACGAGAGAACGGGTTCTGGGAACATTCAGGATGCACAGGGGGTAGGACTCGTGCCCGCTTAGCTGACAGCAGGGAAGGGGTCGAGCAGAAGCTCGGTTTCTGGCCTGGACAGTGGGGTAGACCGTGCTGCCATTTCCTGGGACAGAGAACCCAAGACGGATGTCAACGCCGTGGCCAGTGCAGGCGGCCTGTGGATGGCCGGACGCCCGGGTGGAGTCTGCAGACAGACAAGGGAGGACTGAGGGGCGTCAGTGACCCTTGAAGATGCGGGCTGGGTGTTTGCTCTGAGCGTGGACAGTGAGAACACAAGGCTGGGGCCACACTGCCGAGTGCGGAAGAAGGTGCAGGGAGTGAAACAGGTGGGTCCCTGGCATCTGCAGGACAGGCAGACCGAGGTGCATGGGGACGGAATCGAGGCGGCAGGTCGGTGGGGGGGTTGGGGGGGAGGCAGGAACCAGGCCGTGGCAGGAGGTGAGCATTTATGTAAAAGAGGAGACTTCTTTTTTCCTGTAAGACACAAAGTCCCAGCAGAGCCAACAGAAAGGAGAGAAGGGGCCCAAGAGGAGGGTTAGAGGTGAGCGCCTGGGGAGTGCCGGGAGCCGGATCCGGTATCCTTACCATCAGTGCCACACCCCTGCATCAGTAGCCGGGGAGCCGACAGGTGCCGCCCATGGAGGGAGGCAGGGGCTCCCGCGTGGGCCAGAGGGTCCTGCCCATTGTGGGCACACAGCGGTGCACAGCCATGTGGCCCCACATCTTCCAGAATTCTGTGCTTTTACGGTCCAATTTTCCTACACGGCCCTTCCCATCTGTTCGTATTTTCAGAGGCTTTTAAGAATCATTTTGTCCTGTTTTAAGAAACGTAAGATTTGGTGAGATTTCAGTGATAATTGAGTGAAATTTTGAAATCAATCTGTCCCGGGTTTTCTAGCCACCTTACGTGCAACAGTGACAGTTTTGTCTGTTCCTTTACCCCCTTTGCGGAGCAGGGGGTGACATGTTGTTTACCCTGTGGCGGTTTTCACGAGGACCCGGCTGCCTCCGTGACTCTCGTCTGTGGCTGCCGGGATGGGGTAGGCTGTTGGCTGAGACGGGGATTATTAATCACACTAAGTCAAATCACTCCTCTGGGGTGACAAATGTATAAACAATGGAATAGGTTTCCATCAAAGCTTTTCAGCATCGGCTGGGCTGTGGCTGTGATCACTGGAATAGATTTGCTGCCCGTGATCCCCCCTTGCAGCCCGGAAACAAATCACGATCAGGGTGTGGCATGTGCCTTTTTAATATATTCTTGGGCTCCATTTGCTGGCGGTTCATTGGAATTTTGTAACTATACTAAACACAAAATTTAGATCGTGGACATCAGCTTTCCTTTTGTGCAGCGCTGGCCGGGTTTTCGTGGTATCAGGAAGCTTCGGCTCCATACGACGGGTTGGGAAGCGCTTCCCCTGCCCGTGATGGTTTACAGAACACGGCAAAGCCCAGCCCCCCACAGAACTGGAGATTCGGGCAGGGAAGGAGCATCTTCGAAACCACTCCGGCAACTCCCAAAGTTCTATTGTGATGACGGTGAGTTCTCTGTTTCAGGTCTCTCGGAAGGTTGCGTCTCTGCTCCAGAGTCGGACCTTTACTGTTCCACAGCTGCTTTCAGGAGCCGGGAAGCTGGGGGGGGGGGGGGGCACCACACGGTGGTCACACGACAGGGACTTCAGAGACACGGCTGATCAGCCTTGTGGAATGTCTGTCTTCGGGGGGTCCTTTCTCTCATCATTAAAACGGTGCCTGTATTTCCCATTTATTAGACTAGCTGGGGTTGGTCTGTCCCTGTCCGCCACCCTGAGGCTGCCTCCGAGCCAGTTCTTGCCTCTATGGCTCAGTTCTATGCTTCTTCCTAATTAAGATAGCTGCTGTTCCCTTTTCTTTCCCCTGCTTGTCCTCAGATTGGCTTAATGCGTTTTCTGACTTTTTCAGGTGACCACGTATTTATTTTTTCCCTTCTTTCCGACAAAAGTGAAAGCACTTGGAAGCACAAAGTCGCCCACGCGCAGAGCCTGGCCACGTTGGACACGCGCGGTGTAGTCGGCATTCTTTTCTGCACGGGCTGTGACTGCGGCTCTGATCTCCTCGCTGCCGTAGGAGTCCCCTAGCGGGGTGCTCCCTTCTTTTCCACGCGCTTGGAGTCGCATTTAGTCTGACGTTAACTAATCTCAATTTTTGTCCCTTCGCTTTTAAGAAATTGGGGAAACCATGATGTCTGCTTTGGAGATATCGTGAATTTTTCATGTTATTTCAGATTGTTTTTTCCACATTCTCTGTGGGCAGTTCCCTGTTTCCAAGGCACTGAACCAGTAGCTCTCAAATCAGCCTGTAGGTCACATTATTCTGACGTTCAATCCTCACTCCCTCTTGCCGTCTTGCCGTGCGGGTTCTGTCGAGGTGTCGGCGGCGTGTGCTGAGGCCTGCTGCCTCCCTCCTTCTGGCTACCTCACTGCTGACTCTGTGTTGATGTCATACTGTGCGCTACAAGGGCCGTAAATAGGACCGACCATTCGAGGTCCTGAATGTTACCTGACCAGGTATTAATTCTGAAATCCTGTCTCCTCCTTGTTTGTTTGACATGCCTGAGCTACGCCTGCAACTTCAACCTTCCTGGGTGTTTCATTCTGCAGAGTACACACGCTGATTCCTTTCTCATACACGGAGAGTCCTCTCCTTTTGCCAAATTTTATTACGTTTACGTTTATTGTCACGACTGATGCATTTCTTTTCCTGTCACTGTCACACTTTATTTGTGCGCTCTCTTGGTGTTGCCTTTACTTCTCATTATAAACTCCAAGAATGAGGCACACCCGGGGTGCCTGGGTGGCTCAGTCGGTAGATCGTCTGACTTCGGCTCAGGTCATGATCTCACAGCTTGTGGGTTTGAGCCCCGCGTCGGGCTCTGTGCTGGCAGCTCGGGGCCTGGAGCCTGCTTCGGACTCTCGGTCTCCCTCTCTCTCTGCCCCTCCCCCACTCATGCCCTGTCTCTCTCTCTCTCTCTCTCTCAAAAATAAACATAAATAATGAGACACACTCATTTGGTGTCCTGCTCTGAAAAACAAGGCAAATAACACAGTTTTCCCCCATTATAATCATTGCCTCTCTTGGGTTTTCCCTGATGTGCGTCAACCCAGTTTCTGTCTCTTTTTTCCAAGGAACCGTGGCTATTATTCTGCTTTATATATCTTTTCGGTCCACAAGGACTGACATTCACATTTGGTTCTGTAACTGTGTTGACCTCGGCTGCCGGGGGAAGTGCCGTGCTGTGTGTGTGTGTGTTGGCTCTCCTTCCCCGCCCATCTCTGTGTGTGGAGAGCTGTGGCAGGGGTCGCCACTCGCAGGTGGACAGCTGTGACATGTGAGCTGCATGTGGAGGAGGGGTGGGTCAGCCCCACGTTCAGAACTGGCTTGTGTGGAGAACGCCTCGTGCGATGGTCTGGACACAGCATTCTCGCCCGCACCCTCTGTCCCTCTGCCGGGTCGACCGGCTGTCCCAGGCATGTGTTCGGGTTTTTCCATTGTTTTCTGGGCTCCAGTGACCTGGGGAAAAGTAAAGCTAACCCCGCCGATCTTCCATTTTATAAAAGTTATTTTATTCTGCCTAGATACCTTTAGGATTCTTTTTCCTTGAATTTCCAAAACCGGTCTCTCCTGCGACCTGGGGTTGCCGGCACCCCGCCCTGTTACAACCTCCCGCGCCCCCAGCCAGCCGCCACACTCGTGTGAGTCCTGCTCGTTTGCAGCGGCAACGAGTCCCCCACGAGCCGTACTGCTCGCTCTGTCCGGCCCTCCTAGTCAGAGAACCGGGGTCACGTTCCCGTCGTCGCCGTGTCCTCTGGGCTGTATCGCTCCCACACGCTCTGCAGGTAAGTCGACTTCATCAGTGCTTTCTCCTCTTCCACGTGCAGGGGTCTGGCGACATACTCCAGACGTCAGGCACGTGGCCTTCTGTCCTCCCCAACTTCTGCATCAGAGCGTTTCTCTATTTCTGCATTTTCGAAGAGAAGTCTCTGGGATTCGAGGACCAGGAGGAGAGGCGAGGGGAGCAGCTGTCTGGGGGGTCCCCACCTCTCCCTCGGCACTTTTGGCCGAGCTGCATGGGCTGCCACCCCTATCCGTCCCGGGCTTCACGTCTCCGTCCACTCCCCTAAGGTTCGGGGACCCCCCTTCGGGTCCCACAACCGTGCTTGTGGCCGGGCCACTGGTGAGCGAGGGGGCAGCTCCTGCCTGGGGAAGTGAGGTCGTCAGAGACCAGGATGGCAGGCAGAGGCAAACAGAGGGAGTAGAGCCTCCATGCGGGGGGCGGGGGGGTGTGGGGTGATGGGCCCCACAGCAGGAGCAGCCGGAGCTGAGGGCGGGCCGGGGGCACCCCAGACATCAGGAACGTGTGTGCGAGGCTGGGGGCTCTCTTTACACGGTGTCCCCCTGGGCTCCATTATGGTTTATATTTGGGTTTAACCAGTATATGGACGGGAGAACTGTTTTATTATATTTCATGAATTCGGCTCCTGTGCACGTTACTACAACCATTGATGAAGTGCTCACTGCAAGCCAGGCCCTGACCTGGTATTTCCTATGCATTTTTCTCTAAAGATCTGTTAACTTCGTGTTCGTTATTTAGATTCTTAATAATGGACCTACTTATTCGTGCCCTGACAGATGCCATTAATGTACGGTTGACCTTTGAACAACACAAGTTTGAATCGCACGGGTCCACTTATATGTGGATTTTTTTCCCCCGTAAATACACTACAGTTCTGTAAATGTACCTTCTCTTCCTAATGATTTTCTTAATAGCATCTTTTTTCCAGCCGACTCTATCGTAAGTATACGGCATGTAATACATACAACATACAAAATATGTGTTCATCAACTGTTCGTGTTATTGGTAAGGCTCCCAGTCACCAGTGGTCCATCGTAGTTAGGTTTTTGGGGTGTCAGAAGTTCTCATGTGGATTTTCGACTGCACAGGCGTCAGCACCCCTCACCCCATGTTGTGCAAGGGTCAGCTGTATTTCCATGACGTGTCCGGGGTTTCTTGTCTGTGTTTTAATTACTCTATTATTTTGGGAGGACCGATGCTTTTGTTGTGATTCTGTGGTTTTTCACTCAACCTCCTTGTTTCCGCCACGATGCTGTGCGATCCCGGATTTGAGGGTTTTGCCACGTTAGAGGCACACGACACCTTGTCTGATACGTTTTGCTCCCAGTGGCCCGTTCAGTCTGTGGGTTTTCTGTATGGATGTAGAACGGTGGCTTAGGGAAATACCTACTTGCTGAATGTTTAATCCAGCCCGTAACACTTTCTTTTTAAAGGAGAATTTGAGAATTCAAAAATAGGTAATAGATCACTGTTTTGAATAAATAATACGTTTACAGGAAACAAAATGAAAAAAGCAGCAAAAGTCTACGCTGCGTCCCTCCACCTCTGTGTCCCAGCCACCTGCTTCCCCCCTCCTGGGGCAGCGGGCACACCAGTCCCCCGTGTGACCGTCACACACGCTCCGCTCACATACGTTGCCCTTACTTACACCAGGGGAGGCGCATTGTACACGCTGCTAAGAATATCTAGAAAATGTAACTGTGTATCTCGGAATCACTCCATACCTACGGAGAGACGTGTCCCTTCTTGTCAGTGACCACACAGTGTTCCAGCACAGATGTGACAAAGCTTATGTAGCCAGCATTTCTTCCTTAAAGGGCATCGTCTGCCTCTTCCTTCTGAAAAATATTTTTATTTTGTGATCTCGGTTCGTATAAACTATTAGGGTCTCATGTCAGAAGGCAACTCCATCTTCGTTCTTGACAACTCCGGACTTCTGACCCAGGACCAGATGGCTTTGTTTTCTCTCTTGCTGCTCTCTGGGGGGAGGGGCTGCAGCCGTGGGGACGGAGGACCCGGGCTTGTGTCCTGGTTCTGCCTTGGTGTCGGGTAAGCCCGTGAGCATTTCGATTTGGGTCTGACTTCCTCTGAACCTGCAGATGTCAGCCTTGTTTTCCTAAGGCCCTGGTGACGATGGTGGGACGTGTTTCAGGTTACAATACTTGGTTCGTGATGAGGGTGGTGAGGGTGACGTGGTCCTTTGTCCCATCAAGGCCGGCTCTGGGAACCCACACGGGGGATGAGGAGAGCCGTGCAAGGGCAGCCACTAGACTTCTGGAAGCAGACCGCATGTAGGAGCCCTGTTTTCACCGCCTCCACCACCTCCCGTCACACCTGTCAGGTGCTGGGAAGATACAGGCCCTTGAGAAGATTCTAGATTCCTCTACCCTTGCTGCCCCGGCCACTTTCTGCCATCTGCTTTCTTCCTTCCAGAGTTGGATGGAAATCTTTCCCTTGCTGATATTCCCCTCCTGGTCTCTTTTGCTGTCTCGATGTTACGGGTTTTTATCTTTTTACTGCTTTGCCATACTTTTAGGGGTTTCGAGATGGCACAAAGATAGACATGTGACCGCTTTCCCTCTCAGCCTGGGAGATGCCTACTGCTCCCTGAGACCTCCAGCCCCGTGGGTGTGCCTGGGTCTGGGGTCTGGCTAACCCGGGGCACCATATCCCACCATCCCACGAGCCCCGCTGGTGTCCCTTCCTCTTATAAAATCAACTCTGAGACCAGGCGGAAGGTTCGGTATCTACTGATTTAGAGAGAAGGTGCGAGATGACGAACGGCGGACCAGGCGACCGTGGCGCGACCCTGGCTGCAGAGAACTGTGGATCTCCTTACTGGGATTAGAGTCTTTGGAGAACTCCAGGTTGTAGGGAAACGACACCCCATGGGACAGGGGGGACGACGTGGGCGGGCACTGCAGGGCCCCCTCCTTAGCATGACCGGCCCCAAGGACACCGGGAACCTCGTGATGGGAAAGGCTTCACGTGGGGACTGTTTCTGTTCCCGCAGCTGCTCGTGGAGCGCGGCATCTGCTCTTGGGGCTGAACCTCTCCTGCGGGGGGAGCTCTGCCTTCTCCCGAGTGGCCCCGAGGCCCCTCACCCTGGAACGATGGTGTTTTGCAGGCCTGGGCTTCCGGCACACCGGAATGAGGGGACAGAACGGCAGCACGGTCAGCGCGTTTGTCCTGCTGGGCTTCCCCACGGCCCCTGGGCTGCAGCCTGTGCTGTTCCTCCTCTTCCTGCTCACCTACCTCTTCGTCCTGGCGGAGAACCTGGCCGTCCTGCTCGCCGTCCGGAGCAGCTCCTCCCTGCGCAGGCCCATGTACTACTTCCTGGGCGCCCTGTCCGCCCTGGAGATCTGCTACGTGTCTGCCATCGTCCCCAAGATGCTGGACGGTCTCCTCCTGCAGCGGAAGCGCATCTCCTTTGTCGGATGCATGACCCAGCTCTATTTCTTCAGCTCCTTGGTGTGCACCGAGTGCGTGCTCCTGGCCTCCATGGCCTACGACCGCCACGTGGCCATCTGCCACCCCCTGCGCTACCACGCCATCATGACCACGGGGCTCTGCGTCCGGCTGGTGGCCTTCTCCTTCGCGTGCGGCTTCTCCGTCTCCGTGATCAAGGTGTACTTTATCTCCAGCGCCACGTTCTGTGGCTCCAACGTCCTGAACCACTTCTTCTGTGACATCTCCCCCATCCTCAAACTGGCCTGCACAGACTTCTCGACCGCAGAGCTGGTGGACTTCGTCCTGGCCTTCGTCATCCTGGTGCTGCCGCTCGTGGCCACCGTGCTGTCGTACGGGCACATCGCCCTGGCCGTCCTGCGCATCCCCTCGGCCACTGGCCGCTGGAGGGCCTTCTCCACCTGTGCGTCCCACCTCACCGTGGTCACCATCTTCTACACGGCCTTGCTTTTCATGTACGTCCGGCCCCAGGCCATTGACTCCCGGAGCTCCAACAAGCTCGTCTCTGCTGTGTACACGGTCCTCACCCCAATAATCAACCCCTTGATCTACTGCCTGAGGAACAAAGAATTTAAGGCGGCCTTGAAAAAGGTCTTGGGCTAGGTCGATTTTCACAGTAGGACAATCAGATGTCCTAAAGTCTCATGCCTAGTGATAACAAAATGCTATCTCGTGTCGCACTTTATGCTTTCGACAGTCAATTTGCAAGTGAAATTTAGCAAACTGCAGAACCGTGCCCAAATCATAAAGCTTCATCTGCTTTCGTTTTCACGAAAGGACAGCAGGCGGTTTGGTATTTTTGAGCTTTTTATGAACGCAGTCACGAAGATGCCGCTAGGTTCCTTTCATTCGCTAGGACGCTTGGGTGAATCCTTTGTGTTTTTGCATGTAGCAGTGACTCGTGCGGATCGCCTGTAATATCGCCTTGCATAAACGCATCACAACACACCTATGCATTGACTGCGTAGACGCTGCCGTAGATGCTGTCTCTTACGGGCAGTGCCCCTGCGAGCATTCTGGGTCATTTCTTCTCATCAATATACATCCACTCTCCTGGGGTCATGCTGGGATCTCACTGTACTTCAGTCTGTAGTTCCCCAGTGACAAACGCAGTGTCCCCGTGAGGTTAGCAGTCGGCTGTCCTGGAGGTGCACCTGCCCAGATGCCCCTCACCACGTCTTCCCCTAGCCGCGTATCTACTCGCTGCTTCTTTTCAACATGCGGGCATTCTTCCACGTTCTGGGCACGTGCCTCTGTCGATGCATTTATTGCAAAAATGTCCTAGTTTCTGGGTTTCTGGGTTTGCCTTTTCCTTCTCTTACGGTGTCTTCCAAAAAGGAGGACCTGCTTTATTTTCACATCCAGTTTGTCCGTTTTCTCCCTTTACAGTCAAGTTACTTCCCACTTAAGAAATGCTTGCCCGTTCCAAGCCATAAAGATATTCCCCTATTTAATTCTAGGAGCTTTATTGTTTAAATTTTCATGTTTAGATTTACAACCCACCTGAAGTGGATTTTAATTTACGGCATGTGATACCGGCTAAAGTTCCTGCTTTTCTATCCGGATATCAAATTGACTCAGCACCTGCCATTAAAAACATTTTTTTTTTAATGTTTATTTATTTTTGAGAGAGACAGAGACAGAACGTGAGTGGGTTAGGGGCAGAGAGAGGGAGACACAGAATCTGAAGCAGGCTCCGGGCTCCGAGCTGTCAGCACTCAGAGCCTGACGCGGGGCTTAAATCACGAACCGTGAGGTCATGACCTGGGCCGAAGTTGGACGCTCAACCGCCTGAGCCACCCAGGTGCCCGGCACTTGCCATTTATTGAGAAGACCATGTCTTCCCCCCTGTACTGTCACCCTTTCCATAAACCAAATTATCTATCATCTATCTATTATCTATTATCTATCAATCATCTATCTATATATATATTATATATCTATCATCTATCTATCTATGTATCTATTATCTATTATCTATCTATCATCTATCTTTCTATCAATCATCTATTATCTATCATCAATCTATCATCTATCATCTATCTATCTATTATCTATCAATCAACTATCTATCATCTGTCATCTATCATCTATCAATCATCTATCTATCTATATATCTATTATATATCTATCATGTATCTATTAGCTATCTATCTATCTATCTATCTATCTATCTATCTATCATCTATTATCTACCTATCACCTGTCTATCTATCTATCTATCTATCTATCTATCTATCTATCATCTATCTATTATCTATCTATATCTTTCTATCAATCATCTATTAGCTATCTATCATCTATTATCTATCTATCATCTATCATCTATCTATCATCTATTATCTATCATCTATCTATCTATGTATCTATTATCTATCCATCATCTATCTTTCTATCAATCATCTATTATCTATCTATCATCTATCTATCATCTATTATCTATCACCTATCTATCATCTGTCTATATATCTATCTATTATCTATTATATATCTATTATCTATCTATCTATTAGCTATCTATTATCTATCATCTATCAATTATCTATCTATTAGCTATCTATCTATCTATTATCTATCATCTATCTATCTACCTATCTATCTATCATCTATTATCTATCACCTATCTATCTATCTATATATCATCTATCATCTATCTATATATCTATTATCTATCTATCATCTATCTTTCTATCAATCATCTATTAGCTATCTATCATCTATTATCTATCATCTATTATCTATCATCTATCTATGTATCTATTATCTATCTATTTATCTATCATCTATCTATTATCTATCATCTATTTTTCTATCAATTATCTATTATCAATCTATCAATATATCTATTATCTATTATCTATCTATCTATCTATCTATCATCTATCTGTCATCTATGTATCATCTATCATCTATCTATCTATCTATCTATCTATCACCTATCTATCCACTCATCCATTCACCCAGCCATCCATCTCCCAGTCTGTCCATCCTCCTCTCTTTTTGGACTCCTAATTCTGTTCCACTTGTCTATGTGTCTATTCCTGCACTGGCCATGCAGTTGTAGTTACTATGGCTTTTTAAAATCTTGACATCTGGTAGTAAGCCCAGCATCTCTGTTCTTGTTTTTCAAGATTGCCTTGGTTATCTTTAGCCCTTCCCAAATGGGTGGTGGAGGATACATATTTGAGAATCAGCTTGTCAATTTCAACAAAATAAAAATTTGTTGGATTTTTATTGGGATTATACTGAATCTATAGATCGGTCTGGAGAGAACTGTCATCTTTAGAATTTTGAGACTCTTAATCCAAGAGCAAGGCACACCCCTCTGTTCACTTACAACTTCTCAATACTGTTTGTTATTTTCAGTGTATTCATCTTTCACATCTTTCTGGGCATATTTGAGTTTTGGGTTTTTTTGTTTTTTGTTTTTTTTTTATTTTTTTTTCAACGTTTTTTTATTTATTTTTGGGACAGAGAGAGACAGAGCATGAACGGGGGAGGGGCAGAGAGAGAGGGAGACACAGAATCGGAAACAGGCTCCAGGCTCCGAGCCATCAGCCCAGAGCCTGACGCGGGGCTCGAACTCACGGACCGCGAGATCGTGACCTGGCTGAAGTCGGACACTTAACTGACTGCGCCACCCAGGAGCCCCTGAGTTTTGGGTTTTTAAAACTAACACAAATGGTAACTTTAAAATTTTTTACTTTTTTAATTAAAAAAAAATAATCTCTATTCCTTTGTTGCTGGCACCTAGAACACAATTTTTAGAACTTTCTTTAAAAAAATTTTTTTTAATGTTTATTTATTTTTGAGAGACAGAGAGAGACAGAGCACAAGTAGGGGAGGGGCAGAGAGAGAGAGAGAGAGAGAGAGAGAGATGCAGAATCCGAAGCAGGCTCCAGGCTCTGAGCAGTCAGCACAGAGCCTGACACGGGGCTTGAACTCGTGAACCATGAGATCATGACCTGAGCCAAAGTCAGATGCTCAACCGACTGAGGCACCCAAGCACCCCCTTTTTTAAAAAATTGTTTTTTAATGTTTTTATTTATTTTTGAGACAAAGAGAGACAGAGTATAAGCAGGGGAGGCACAGAGAGAGAGGGAGACACAGAATCCAAAACAGGCTCTGGGCTCCGAGCTGTCAGCACAGAGCCCGAGGCGGGACTCGAACTCATGAGCCGTGAGATCATGACCCGAGCCAAAGTCGGACGCTTAAGTGACTCAGCCACCCAGGCACCTCTAGAACTTTCTTTTTGAAATAATTATAGATTTACAGGAGGTCGCAGGGAGTCATAGAGGGAGGCTCTCTGCATCCTTCGCTCAGGCTTCCCTGATGACACCATCTAGTGTGATGAGTTCAGTGTGAATAGCAGGGCACTGACTTCAGTGCAATCCACAGAAGGTATCTGGGTTCCCACCAATTCTACGTGCACTCATCTGTGTGTGTGTGTGTGCGTGTGTGCACACACACGTGTACCTCTGTAGTTTTACTGCCTGTGTCGCTTCGTGGACGGCCACCTTCTAGGATGTGGAATGTTTCCGTCACCACAGGGGGCACACTCCATGCCCTGGCCTCTGGCAAGCGCTGATCTGTTCCATCTCTGTAACTGTGCCTCCAAGGATGTTATACAAACGGAATCACACCGTGCGTGATCTTTTGAGATCGGCTTTTCCCGTTCAGCCTGATTCCCCTGCGGTCCACCCACAGTCTGTTTTTATTGCCGACCAGTGCTCTGTAGCAGGGGTGCCCCAGCGCGGAAGGACAAGCGGGGGGGGGGCAGCGGCTGGTTGCGTGCGAGGCACGAGGGTGCGGTAAACAGTCAAGCACAAGCACAAGTCTCTCTGTGAACCTGTTTTCACTTCTCCGCAGACCAAGGGCCGGGCTGGATCTCAGCCCGTTTTTAGCGCCAAAGGCACCTGCCGACTCTCCAGCAGAGCGGCCGCGCGCTTCCCGTCCCGCCGGCGGCAACCGCGTGACCAGGTTCTGCGTCTTCTCCAGCGCGGGGGTCACGGCCGTGTCTCACTCCGCCCCTCCGGCAAGTGCGCGGCGGCGCCTCCTCGGGCTTTAATTTACCTTTTTCCGACGGCTAGCGATGCGGAACGTCTTCTCGCGTGCTTGGTGGCCATCGTGTGTCCTCTTCCGGGCAGTGTCTGTTCACATCTTTAAGCCGTTTTCTAGCTGGGCTGTTTCTGAATGTTCAGCTTTGAGAGTTCCTTACGGGTCCCGAACGCAAGGCCTTTGTCAGGCTGCGCGCCTCTTCTCCCCCTCTGCCGCTGCCCTTCCGTCCGCGTAGGGTCCCCGACGGAACAAACCTTTTTGATTTTGCGGGGTTCCATGAACCACCTTTCCCTTCCGTGCATCACGCTCTTGAGGTCAAGTCCAAGAAGTCCTTCCCTGGTCCTCGGTCCTGAAGGTAATTCTATCACTAGTGTCTATGACTTTGTAGGTGTACATTTACCTCCGTGATCATTTTGAGTTAATTTTCCCGTGTGGGGTGAGGGGCACATCCACGTTGTTTTTTGGGCCCATGGATGTCCGACTTCTGCAACACCGTTGTGTAAGAAGCCCCCCTTCCTTCGCTGAATTGCATTTGTACCCGTGTCAAGTATGGGTTGAGAATATTTGTGTTGGTTTATTTATGATCCTCTGTTTTGTTTCGTTGATCTGTGTGTCTGTCCCTCCACCGAGACCACAGGGTCTTGAGAAACGTAGCTAATTGGTAAATCCCTAACATTGCAGGGATGATTGGCTCCTCCCACTTTCTTCTTCTTTTTCGAAATGATTGAAGGGCCTGTATGTTTCCTTATAAATTTTATAATAAGCTTCTTCATGTGCACAAAAAAATCTTGATGGGATTTTGTTGGGAAGTGCATTAAACTTACAGATCATTTAGAGGAGAACCGACATTATCGCTTTGCTGAGTCTTAAAGTCTGGAAACCGCAGCAAATCTCTCTGACAATTGATGTTTTCTCTGACTTCTTTCTCTGGTGGTCTGTTCCCAGCGTACAGATCCTGGACGTGCTTTGCTAGAGTATCCCTAAGTATTACACTTTTATCCTGGAGAAATTATTAACGCTATTGCATTTTTAGGTTTCAGCTTCCACTTGTTGTTAGTATATTGGAATATGCAGATTTTGTGTTGACCTTGTAAACTGCAACCTTGCAGACCTCATTTGTTACTTCTAGGGACATGTTTTGGTGTCTGGCTCTGGATCTTCTACATAGCCAGTCGTGCGATCTATGAATAAAGGCAGTCTGGTGTCTTCCTTTCCAATCGTATGCCTTTCATATCCTCTTTATTCCTACCTTGCTGTATTGTTTAGGACTTCCAAGGCTCTGCTGAACGAATGGGGAGAGCAGGTATCTTCCCAGGAAGTGTGATGTCAGCTGTATGGTTTGTACATAGATGTTCTGGGGGCGCCTGGGGGGCTCAGTCGGTTGAGCGTCCGACTTCAGCTCGGGTCATGATCTCACGGTTCGTGGGTTCGAGCCCCGCGTCGGGCTCTGTGCCGACAGCTCGGAGCCTGGAGCCTGCTTCCGATTCTGTGTCTCCTCACTCTCTGCCCCTCCCCTGCTCACGCTGTGTCTCTCTCTGTCTCAAAAATAAATAAACAGTAAAAAAAAAATTTTAAAAACATCTATCAGTGTCATATTTTGTCAAATGCTTCTTCTACCGCAGATGTTTTGATCACTGGTTTTCCTTATCTGTTAAGGGGAATCGCAGTGATCGATTTTTGAATATCAGATCAGCCTTCCAGCCTTTAAACAGATCCCATGGTGGTGGTGTCTTCACTATACATATTGCTGTACAGTATTCAATATGCTAACATTTTGATGAGGATGTTTGTGTCTAAGATCATAAGAGATATTGGTCTAACTGGTTTTTTTTCCCCCATTTTTTTGTGTATGTGCTTTGTCTGGGTAGCACAGACTGGGCTCGGGGGTGTTCCCTCTTCTATTTTCCGGAGGAGACTATATACAGTTAAATCTTTAAATGTTTGGCTGAATTCTCCAGTGAACGAGAGGGCCTGGCAATTTCCCTTTTTTGGGAGGTGGGGGAAATTTTTAATTTTTTTTAATGTTTATTTATTTTTGACAGAGAGAGACAGAGCATGAGCAGGAGAGAGGCAGAGAGAGAGGGAGACACAGAATCCGAAGCAGGCTCCAGGCCCTGAGCTGTCGGCACAGAGCCCAACACGGGGCTTGAACTCATGGACCGTGAGATCACGACGTGAGCCAAAGTCAGACACTCAACCTCCTGGGCCACCCAGGCGCCCCCTAAATTACAAATTCAATTTGGATAATTTAGGTTAGCAAATCATTATTAGGGCTGATGTCTGGTTTTTTTTTTTTTCTTTCTTTCCTTTGCTCCTTTTTTCTTACCTTCTGGTTGGAAAGTTTTACATTCTTTAGAGAGCCATCTTGATTTAGATGTAATCTAATAATAACAATTCAGCTTACTTCTGAGGTGATGTTTTGGGCAGTACGGTTCTGTATCGTGTGGTTTCCTTAGCGCTTGCTCTAGATATCACAGCGAGTGCTGGTGACTTAACCTGTCACATCTCTGCTTTACCGTTTCTGGTGGGAGAGCGAAATGCTACTTTCACTGAAGTCCTTGCACCCCCACCACCCCCCAATTTCTAAATGTGCTTGTTTGAGTGTTTCCTCCACATACATTAAACACTGTACCAAATGATGTTACAATTTTTGCTTCAACCATCCAATGTGATCTGAGAAACTCCCAAGGTGAAGGATGGTCTATTACATTTACCCCCATCTCACCCATGCCATGGTCATCCCTTCTTTCCGAAGCCCCCAGCCTCCTCTTGTTACCGTTGTCTGTTTGGAGGGCTCCTTTAGCCAGACTTTAGGGGTGGGGGCCTGCTGGAAAGAGTCTCTCCGTTTTCCTTCACCCCAGAGTGTCTGTTTCCCCTTTTACATCTGAAGGACAGCCTTGCTGGGTGCAGGAGTCCCGGCCCAGGGGCTCATTCTTCCTCTGCGTTGTCGGACAGTCCCTCCAATACCGCAGGTGAGTCCGTTTGTGAAACAGGTTTCAGGGCCTGTCCCCGATCTCCTAAGGCAGACGCTCTGGCTTTGCGGAGTAGGACTCTGCACTGTGGATAAGCAGGATTCTCGCATCGGAGGAGCATCCATTGGCCGACCTTCGTGTTCACAACGGCATTCCCACTGGGGCATGCAATTCCACGATCGTTCCGAAAAGCCGAAGCCGAGAGGAGGTTAAACGATAGAAACGTCCGGGTGTTGAGAACAAGCCCGAGAGATGGGAGATTCGGACACCTTTCCGAACGGCAGGCGGGAAAGGTATTTCACGTGGAAGTCAACTCGTGCTAACCGGGGAGGCGAGCACCCGGACCCTCGAAAGGACTGCGGTGATGGAGCACCCACAGCGCGCGCGTGTTCCAGTGTCGTCCGAGGTGCCGCACGCCCTGCCAGACCCGGGGTCCCTCGGGGCCCAGCCTGGAGGACGAGGACGCCGGAAAGGGCCCTGGGGCGGCCAGGTCCGCCCGCAGCCCCTCTCCCTTCCCCGCCCCAGTCCCGGGCCACCTTCCCGGCCTCGGACGGGCTTCCGGCTCCGGGGGGTGGGGGGGGGGCGGGGAGACCCAGGTGATTTGCAGGTCCGCCCGGGTCGGCCTCGGGGCTGCGGGCGGGAGGGGGGTGTCCCGGGCGCAGCATCTGCCAGCGCCGGGGCGGCCTCGGGACCCCGGCGGAGTCCCGCCGACGCTCTCCAGCGTCTCTGTCGCAGCCGCAGGCCCAGGTCGGGGGGCCGGACCCTGCGAAGGCCGAGCGAGGCGCAGGCGCCGGGGGAGCCCAGCCGGGGCGGCCGTCCAACGGGAGCCCACACCCCGTCGCCCTGCGCCTGCGCCTGCGCCTCGCGCCCGGACGCTCCTGACAGGCGTCGCGCGGGCACCCCGGCCGTGACGTCACGGCGGCGCGCCGGCCGCGGAAGAGGACCCCGCCGCGACCGCGTCCCCTCGGGTCCTTGAGCCGGTGCGGACCGCGGAGCCATGGCCTTGAGGCTGCTGAGAGGGCTCCCCGCGTCGGCGGCGGCGCGGGGCCTGGCGGCGGTCGTCCAGCGCGTGGTGAGCGGCAAGCGGCGGGCGGGGGGAGGTGCCGGCCTGTCCTCCGGCGCCGACTCCCTCACCTCCCCGCGCCTCGGGGCCGCGGCTGCCGGGGTCACTCGCGGGGGGACACCCGCGGCCCCCGGAGTATTCGGTCCTGAGTCGCGGGCAGGTTTGCTGGGGGCCGGGAGCTTCTCCAGGCCGTGTCACCTGAGCTCCAAGCACAAGGCTTGGAGGGGAGCGAGTGACTCGGCGCCGGGCCGCCGTGGCGTGGGAGGCCAGCCTGCAGGTGCCCGGTGGGGGGGGGGGGGCAGGACGACGGGCGCACGAGCAGGTGCGGCCGAGCCTAGGAGAGCCCGGGGCCCGCGCTCCTCATCCACTAAGTAAGCGGCATCCACCGCTGCTCGGTGAAGCCCAGTTGGGGCCCAGCCCTTGCTGGGCGCCGCGGGGATGTGACTGTGGAGCAGCAAGCGAAGAGAAGGCGTTCGGTTAGATCTGAAGGGATTAGGACTTCCTATGGCTGAGAACAGTGGGATGACGTTGACGCAGAGAGAACCAAGGATGCAAAAGAACTGAGGCCGGCAACCTTAGGGAACTTTCTTTTGCAACTGTGGTCGCAGAGTAGCGTCTTTGCTTGCTAAGGGCTGGAACTACATTGGTGTCAAATCGTAAAGGGACTTGCTTGACCTCCTTCCTAAAGATTTTGGTGAGAGGATTTTAGAACAGTGCAACTGTCTTATCAAAGTCATATACGTGTTTTTAGGCGATATCTCAGACCGCCAAAGAAAAGTGGTTATCTTTTTAATATCTGGTGTCCTGGGAATTGTGATAGTGGAAGTGAGGGACCCAGAATAAAGGAGGTGATATTTTGCTATTTTGCTGCAGTACGTGCACTAGACAGATTGCTCCCCCCCTCCCCATAACCGTTCACTTCCTGGTACTTTCTACAGCGGATATAGATGAACTTCAGTAAGGGGGGGAAAAATGAGTTAGATGAGAAGGGTACACACCTTGTTACTTGAATACGCAAAGGAATGGGAAATGTGTCATGAAAGGTCAGTTATTCCATATGATTCTAGAGAGCAGTAAACGGGACTGAGGATGGGAAATTGTAGAGAGTACTACTGTAACTCTATAAAAAAGCACTTCCTGAAGATTTTGAAGTCGGGAAATGGCTGATTGCTTGACCAGACATTACCGTGCACCTGCTTTGTGCCACATCGGTGCTATGTTCAAGTTGTGGACGCAAATGGAAACAGTTTGCGCATGGCCCATACGTAGCCTGGAGGAGGGGGTGATTGATGTCTAGGGTTCAAGGATCAATATGATCAACATCTCCTTATCATCTCCTCTGCTTTTGCCTGGTCCACTTGGCATAGGTGAGCCTGGCCCTGCTGACTTTGCAGCGCGCTGGCCTCCGGACATTTGTGCGAACAGTTTCCTCTGCCTGAAAGACCCTCTTCCACATGTCCACTTGGCCAGTTCCCTCAGCACCTTCCAGTCTTTGCTCAAATGTTACTCTTTCTTCAGAGGCTCCGTAGCCACCTGTTGTAACACACAGCCCGGCCCATGTGCCATGCTGCCCTCCACAGCACTTCATATGCTGTTGACAGTTGAGTCCTGAACAACACAGGTCTGAACTGCGTGGGTCTGCTTATTTGCGATTTTTTTTTTTTTTATAAGTACAGTGTTGTGAATGTAGTTTCTTTTCCTTATGATTTTCTTGGTAATTTCTAGCTTGCTTAATTTAAGAATACGGTGTATGATACATGTACAAAGTGTGTGTTCATCAACTTTTTGTGTTACCGGTAAGGCTTCTAGTCAACAGTAGGCTATTAATAGTCAAGTTTTTAGGGAGTCAGAAGTTGTACGTGGATTTTCAACTGCATGGGGGGGGGTGTCGGCACCACAAACTCCTGTACTGTTCAAGGGTCAGCTGTAACTTCTTCTCTGTTTTGTTGTCCTGTGGAACCCTTTTGCTCATATCCACATCCCCAGTTGTCTAGAAAAAGCACACTGCATCGTGTGGGCTCCTAGTAAATACTTGTTGAATGAATAACTAAGTGAATGAACATTTTTTCGTACAGTTTTTGGCTCTTTTTAATACTTTGAAAATAAGCTGTGAGTTCCTATTCTTCCTTATTCTGTCAGTATTCCTTATTGATCTATACAACTTTTATATACACTAAGGATTTTTTTAGTTGCTTGCCTTTTGATTGTGTTACTTTCTGTGAGCATGTGTTGTGTGCTGTGGAGAGTAGATCGTGTGGCTTTTGAGCAGAGAACGGGTATGTTGGAGACAGGAGGTGAGACGTTGCTCCGTAGATGAGAGATGTGAAGATGTCTGCACAGTCAGTGCAGTGGGGACAGGGGCAGGACAGTTCACTCCTGAGAGGTTTAAGAGTTAAGTTCAATAGGATTTTGTGAGTGCCTGTAGGGTTGGAAGGAGGAGGAGGATATCCGAGGTGATCCTGTGTTTGCTTGGTTTTGCTGGGTGGATAGCGGATAGGGAACTTGGGAAGGAAAGCAGATTCGGGGGTTAGGGTATGGATGTTAAATTTCAGTTTTACGCCTGTTAGTTGTCAGATACCTTCAGGACTTCTGGATGGAGCTGTTTAAAGGCAGGTAACCAGGTCCAGAGCTTAGGACAGGAATCTGGACTAGAAAAATGCTCTGTTCCCTTACTCCTGTCTTCCCTTCGCCTCCTCCTCCCTGCCTTCCTTCCTTCCTTCCTTCCATCCATCCATCCATCCATCCATCCAACTTATATTGAACATGGTAAGCATATTCTGTTTCAGGCACTGTTCCAGGCCCTGAGGATTTAACAGTGAACAAAACCAACAATCCCACTGTACTTACGAACTTATGCTGGGGGGTGGGGCAGGGAGACCGGTAATTAAATAACTAGGTAATAAAAATGTAGATGTTGGCTTTTTTTCAAGTTTATTTATTTTGAGAGAGCGTGCATGAGCGGGGGGAGGGGCAGAGAGCTAAGGGAGAGAGAGAGAATCCCAAGCAGGCTCTGCACTGTCCGTGCAGAGTTTTAAAACAGTTCCATCCCACAGACCATGAGATCATGACCTGAGTCGAAACCAAGAGCTGGATACTTAACTTACTGAGCCACCCAGGTGCCCCTAGATGTTGGGTTGTTTTTGTTTTGTTTTGTTTTGTTTTTTAACGTTTGTTTGTTTTTGGGAGAGAGGGAGACACAGAATCCGAAGCAGGCTCCAGGCTCTGAGCTGTCAGCACAGAGCCCAACATGGGGCTTGAACTCAGGAACTGTGAGGTCATGACCTGAGCCAAAGTCGGATAGATGTTGGTATTTTTATCACCAGAGGTCTTCTTGGCATTTTTACCTAATAGCTGCTGGTGCCTGTGGGAAGTGGAATGCTCACGTCATGCTGTTGTGTTTTCCAGGAAGGAATTCATACAGGCGCCCAGTGCAGGCTACAGTATGGCCCTTTGGCATACATACTCGGCGAAAGAACAACCAAAAAATTCACAGAATACAGCAAAGTGATAACTGTAGACGGCAATATATGTTCTGGAAAAGGCGAGCTTGCAAAACAAATAGCAGAGAAACTAGGTACGGATGTACGTCACGTGGAGGTCCTTTCTCTCAGGTGCATCGTTGCTTGTTTGAGTTTGATTTTCCTTTCATATAGACTGGGTGGAATTGGGCCCGAGGTAGGTATTTTATATTTTTAAAATACACTAAAATCTATTTTTAATCTTTCGGATTTGGAAAGATTTTAAAATCCGTACTGGCTGTCAGTTTGCGTTGGAACTTTTTCTTGATAATGTCAGCGGAGCACGTTCACGTGAGCGGTCTCACCCGAGCTCTGTGACGGTCCTCCGGGGTGGGGCCCTGATCACTGCTGTCGCTTGCAGACGGGTGAGCTCCGGAGGGGGCTGCTGTCGCGCAGCTGGTGAGTGCGGAGCCGGGACCCGAACCACATCTCCTGACTCCCGGTGAAGATGCCGTCGTACTCCCCGTGGTGGCTGACGGGCTGGTGCCCAGTCGCGCGTTGGGGGCTCCCCGCGGTCGTGGGCCGCTCTCCTTTTCGGGAGGAACTCCCGCGAGGGTACCAGGGACACACCGTAGGCCGGCCCTTTCGCTGACATGCTTGTCTTCCACGAGTGCTCTGGGCACGTCGTCTTTAGTGTCCTGTGTGGACGCAGACGTGAGGGTAACTTGCCCCGGGTCCTGTGCCACCGGCCTCCACCCTGTATTCAGATGGGGCTTTCTTTCTGTGAGTCCCTGCTGCCCGCCGATGGCGGGGGAGGCGTTCACATCACATTTTTTCTTCTCAGGCTTGAAGCACTTCCCCGAAGCCGGGATCCACTACGCGGACGGCGCGACGGGAGACGGGAGGCCCCTGGACGTGGAGCTTAGCGGCAGCTGCAGCGTGGAGAAGTTTTACGAGGACCCGAGAAGTAACGACGGCAACAGCTACCGCCTGCAGTCCTGGCTGTACGCCAGCCGCCTCCTGCAGTACGCGGACGCCCTGGAGCACTTGCTGAGCACGGGTAGGTGTCCGGGCGGCGCCCGGGCGTGTCCTGCACGTGAGCCCCTTCTGGCATCGCCGTTGTAGACCGCCACAAAGCAGAGCTTTTCTTTAAGGGCGTTTGCGGGGGCAGGTTCTGTCTTTTTAATAGGATCATAAATTCCCCGAGACCCACGCTGCTGTTGCTTCGGAACGAAAGTCCCCGAATCGTGTTTCATCTTCGCGTGCTGGAGCGAGGGGTATGGATGGTGTGGAATTTCTGTGCCGCCGGTGTAGGCATGGCAGTGAAATGTATCAAAGCCGTGGAGAAAGAGAGAGCCTCTAAAGGGCTGTGAGGAAGTGGAGTCAGACTCCTGCACACGGAGCTGTGAGTCACACAGAGACGTGACACACAAAGTAAGCTCGTCCCTAGGGCCCAGAGATGGGCTGGGATCCGCCATCAGTCCACTGGGGAGCAGCTAAACCTGGAGGAAGTGCAGCGGCGGTGGAGGCAGAACACACAAGGCCCCAAGGGCCCGGACGATTGGAAGGGGGGTGTGTTTCTGGAAGTCACTGGAAGCCGGCAAGAGATGGACGAGGACTGTATGTTGGGGCGGGTACCGTTTGGAGTCTGGGAGACCAGCAGCAGGGCTCAGGACATAAAGTTAGCACAGAGCAGGGTCCAATCCAGGAGGGACTGCGTTATCCTGGGCACCAGCAGCGTGGGTGACGCTCGGCCCCTACCCCAGCGTGCCCTAAGAATCGGTAACAGACGCCGGGGTGCTTGGGCATAGCTCCCAAGCCTTGGCGGTGCTGAGTTCGCAGGTGGAGATGACGTGTGTGCACGTGAGAGGAGGGGGTGCAGGTTGTATGAGCCTTGTGTCCACCCCTTACGGCAGTGATGGCCACGCCCGGTCGCCAGTTACCTGGTGAGCCATTTACAGACCGCTCAGCTGCTGCCTGGAGGGTGTGCTTCGTGGGGTGTCAGGACCAGAAGGTACAGCATGTTTGACGGGGACCCCAGGTGACTGACGGAACTGGTTTGCAAAGCGGCATTTGGGAACCACTGACAGGAGGGTTCCACGTATACGACACAGGCCAGGAGGTGCAGGATTCGCTCTTGATCGAAACGGTTACAGAGGAGTCTAGTTTTTGTCTTGGGTGTTCAGAACGTCCTTAGTGGTACTTTTCCTTCTATGAACGGAAGCCCTGATTTTCATTGGTGCTGCTTCTAAGAAAAGATGCGGTCACCTCATGATGTTCTGTACCAGGACCTGGCTCACGGGAACTGGTTGGTGGCTTGGGATTAACGCTGACACTTGGCTCATTCCAGGTTCTTTCTGAAGCATACTTCACCTCTTGGGACTCTCCCTTTCTTTTTTGAAATTTTTTTTTTTTAACGTTTTATTTATTTTTGAGACAGAGAGAGACAGAGCATGAACGGGGGAGGGGCAGAGAGAGAGGGAGACACAGAATCGGAAACAGGCTCCAGGCTCTGAGCCATCAGCCCAGAGCCCGACGCGGGGCTTGAACTCACGGACCGCGAGATCGTGACCTGAAGTGAAGTCGGACGCTTAACCGACTGAGCCACCCAGGCGCCCCGGGACTCTCCCTTTCTTAAAGTTAAGAAGAATCACTTTAAACAAAAACTTACTCGTCTCTCTCTGTGTTGTACTAGCCGTTAAGTGTTTTGTGAGTGCCCGTTGCGTGAGGTGCATTCTAGGAGCTGGGGTTCAGAAAGTGAAGCAAGCCCACACCCTCCCGGAGCTTACGTTTTCCTGGGGAGATGAACAGTAAATGTGGGGGAGTTCAGTGCCACATCAGGTCGTGAGAAGCTGAGGAGGGGTTTGCCGTGGGGCCGGGGCCCTGCTTGCAGGTGGGAAGGTTGGGGAAGGCCTCTATCCTGGCACAGCAGGGCTGAGCCCGGGGGGACCGGTACTCGGAGTGGCTGTAGTCACAGGAGGCCCCTGTGACAGGAGTGCAGAGAGTGAGGCCGGAAGTGGAAGGGGTGAGGTCAGAGAAGTTGCCTGGGCAAGATGGGTTTTCCTCTGGAGGAGAGAGGAAGCCACTAGCAGATTTGAGCGGAGGAGCAACGCAGTCTGGCTTGAGTTTTGCAAATGCCCCTGTGTTGCTGTGAGAGCAGCCGGGAGTGAGCACGGAGGCAGGGCCTACTTGGTGGCGGGGGCGGGAACCTTGCCAGCAGTGAGGAGGCCTGGCTGCAGGGAGGCAGCTGTGGCGGAAAGGTCAGGTTCTGGATGTGCTTGGGAGGACGCCGGTGGTTTGCTGATGAACTGGGCACGGGGGGAGAGTGGTGGGTGCCGCTAGGGTCTGGCAGAGCCGTCGGGGTGTGTCGGGATTGCACTGAGCAGGTGGGGTGGGAAAGCTGCGGAAGCTGTGAAGCGCCTTCCTCGTAACTGGGGGTTTCTGCTGCAGCCGGCGGAATGAGATGAATGTTACGTTGCCCGAACCAGAAATGTTCTAGTTCTTGAAAACAGTCTCTCACTTACGAGCCCACATACGTACGTTTGAACGGTATGGTAGAGAACTTGTCTTTTTGTAAAGTGAAGTTACTCGTTTCTGGGGCCTTGGGTTTTTTATGTGTCTGAACTTTGAATTTTGTTTCCCTGTTTTTAACCAGGACAAGGTGTCATATTGGAACGTTCCATCTTCAGCGACTTTGTTTTCTTGGACGCGATGTATAACCAAGGATTCATCCGGAAGCAGTGTGAGTCGGCGTTGCGCTCAGGCCTTCCTGGACACGCTGCGTAGCTTCGCGAAGGCTCTGGTAGACTCCCCACGCGGTCCCTGCTCTTTCTGTGCACGTCTGTTAGGCAGACGGATAGAAGCTAGTACTTGTTAAATTTCCACAGGAAGAAAGCGGGTTCCTTCCACCCTCTTTTCCCCCTAAATTCCCATCTCCCAGTGGAAGCAGGGAAGCGTTCTGGATCCTTGAACAGCTCAGCTCCCGGATTCCACCCAACCTTCCTGAGCTGCCCCGACCCTCTTCGGTCTTGCAGGATACCGCAGCCACTTTCTCTGATCTGTGGTTTAATTTCCCTGAACTGGCCAGTTTTTTAGTGTATTATCTTGTACGTAATCGGGATGCCTTCTTTTTCTTGTGGCTGCACCTGCATGCCAGCGACACCATCATCCTTTCCCACTGTCTGATGTGGTGCTGGTCTGCCGCGTCCAGGGACGGTAGCCCCGGTCGGGTGTTGTGGCAGGTCTGACGGTGGCAGACGGACAGGAGTGAAGGCCTCTTGGTTCAAGGTGGCCTGACTGGGCGGTTACGGAACCACGTCAGGGTGGGGCCAGGTCGTGTAAGTAGGAGTGCGCCAGGGCGGGGCCGGGAGAGCCTGTGCCGCCTGCCTGTGGCCGTGTCCACCTGAGCGCTCGGCTGGCTGGAGCGGTGGTGGCTCACGCCTGGAGGGCAGAGCGAGAGCGCTCGGTGAGTGACTGGAGAGCGAAGCGGGCCAGGAGACGGCCTGGGACGGAGGCGCCCGGCCGTTGGTCCGCCTGCCCGTTCTGCGGTTGGGGTGCCCGCCCGTGCTCGCCCTTGCTTCTGGCCGCGGACCTCACAGGCTATCCGAGCAGCAGCTGCGGGCAGTCAGACAGCCTTTCTGGGACGTGGGCTGCGTGCCGGGCTTCGTTTTAGGCATCGGGGATCTGGGGCGAGGAGACGGGGAAGCTCCTGCCGTCCTGGCCAGGGCGGGGCCGGCATTGAAGCGACGTGGACGCCGTTACTCCGTGACCCTGTGGAAGCACCCAGAACTCTGGCTGGGAGACGGGGTGCGGTCCGGGACGGCGCCCTGGGTGAGCCCGGAGCAGGCTGGCAGCAGGGCAGCGGGTGAGCGAGGTGCAGCGTGGCAGGGAGGCCAGCGCGGGCGGAGGACGGCCCAGGAGAGGCAGGTAGGGCGGGAGGAGGGGAGGCTTGCGCCCTGGCCGGGGGGCTTGGCTGTTCCCTGAAAGTGGCGAGGAGCCACCCAAGGTGTCGGGTGTGGGAAGGACGTGGTTGCACTGTGTTCGTTCGTCTGAAGTACGTGTTCGGTGAGGGACATCCAAGGACAGGAGGCCAGAGGTGAGGGTGTCAGAGCAGGATGGCACGCCGACACCACAGCGGGCAGGGCACAGACCCGGCGGGGCGGGGCGGGGCAGGGGCAGGCCCGGCGATCGGCCTTGTGAGGAGGAGGCCGGGGAGTACTGGGCTCAGCAGGCTCCTTGCCACGTGAAGAGGACGGGGCGCGGCAGTGGGCCGAGGTGCGGGTGTCCCACGCGGGCGTGTGAGCTGGGGATCCCTGAGGTGGCCAGGTGGTTGCGTGTCCCAGACGCGGTCTGGGGGATTGACGTGGACAGAGGATGCGCTGGTCCCGGGAGAGTCGGGAGAGGGAGTGAGGACCGAGGCCAGGGTCCTTGGGGCTGGCTTCCGGCTCTCTGGGGAGGGAAGCCCGCTGCGGAATCACACCCAAACGGGGTCGGTGAGGGTGGCAGGGGCACGGTCGTCACCGAGTGTGTGGGATCTCGTGGGACGGGAGCGGAGAAGTGACCCAGGGTGGGCGGCAGTGGCTTTCGTGAGAGTCAGTTCTGTGTTGGGCTGGGAGAACAGATTCCTTTGGGGTGGACAGCACACGCACAGCCAGGGGTAGGGTCCCCTCAGCCGTGGGGACTCCCAGAACGCGCCCAAGGAGGGGCACTTGGCGGAGGAAGCGGGAGGACGGACGTCTTGCCTGGGGGTGGGCAGGACCAGACAGGAAGCCGAGATGAGGCCGAGTGTTAGAACGGTGCCCACAGTCCCGTGAGGCTGGGTCACTTACTTGGAGCGCGCCACCGTCGTAGCCTGTCCCTCCGGCCCAGACCCTTGTGACCTTGGGTCAGAGGTCCGCCTGAATCATCCCCAAAGCAGGCGTCGCTAGCAGTGGTCACCGGGACTTTTTTTTTTTTTTTTTTAATTTTTTTAACGTTTATTTATTTTTGAGACAGAGACAGAGCATGAACAGGGGAGGGGCAGAGAGAGAGGGAGACACAGAATCCGAAACAGGCTCCGGGCTCCGAGCTGTCAGTGCAGAGCCTGATGCAGGGCTCCAACTCACGGACCGTGAGATCATGACCTGAGCCAAAGTCGGGCGCTTAACTGGCTGAGCCACCCAGGCGCCCCAATTTTTTTTTTACAGCAAAGTAGTTGTCTTTCTGTGGCTCTTTGTGTGATTGCTTCTGGATGTTTCTGCCATGTGAAAACCTGCAGATGGTCGTTTCTTGACATTGCTGCTGTGGCGGGTGAGGGTGGTGGTTTCGTTCCAGCGACCCAGACTGTGCTCTGGCTGCCTTTCCAGTGGCGTCATTGTGCGCCAGAGGACGTCCAGGTGCAGGGTGTTCTTGGAATCGGCGCGGATGGGGTTCGGCATCACCGGCCGTGCGTGGCTGTTGTGCGTACGGCTTGCTCGGTACGGCGACAGCTTCAGGAGGATTTCCCCCAGCCTTTACTGCTTGCTGCTTTGTTTTCTCATTACTAAATCTGCTTCAGAAGGTCGGTCTGTGTAGCTGATTAAATTTACCGGAATACGTTGAACCCGAGTAAATGTAATCAGATGTTTTCCAGTTGAGTTTTTTGAAAAGTAAAGTGTGTACAAGATGTCCATGATGTGGACACCCGCAGGTGACAGACGTGTCCCGCTCGTGTGTGGCAGGTGTGGAGCACTACAACGAGGTGAAGAAGGTCACCGCCTCTGAGTACCTGCCTCCCCACGTGGTCATCTACATCGACGTGCCGGTTCCGGAGATCCAGAGTCGGATTCAGAAGAAAGGAAATGTAACCAGCTCTTAAATTCAAGACCCCGCTCGTTTTGCGTGTCCCCGTTGTTGCGGTGCCAGTGCTCGCGGCACTTTGCTGAGTTGCCACCTTCCTTCACGGAGCCGGGCGGCACCCACAGCGGAGCCCCCGGGGGGTGGGCCCTCGTGCGGTGGATGGAGGGGGGTCCCGGCGCGGTCCCTGGTGCCATCTCTCTGTCGTCCCCTGTCCCCTAAAGCACCCTGTGAGGCCGGGTCAGTGTCCTGACCACTTCCCTGTGCCCTGCACCTTTCTGTTCTCTCGCGGGGTCTCCGTGCCCCGGTGTCTGGGCAGACCGAGTGTCATTTCAACACCTCTCAGTGCTTCACTCCCGTTGAGCCCTGTCCCTATGTTCCTGCCTGCTGAGCCTGCAGCGGCTGAGCAGCGAGGTCCACGCATGTGGCGCCGGGCGAGACTCGGTCAGGTGGCCTGGACACTGCAGACTGAAGGTGCCCACCGGCCGTGTGGGCGTGATGCGGGGGACAGAGGTCGTGAAGACCGTCGCCGCCTTTAGGACTGGTTCTTGGGAAGCACTGCTCCCATTTAGGGTATTTGTTCCTGACACGTGGTGACAGTGTAGAGTTGTGTGAGGGGGACGCGTAGGCAGTGTATCAGGCGGAGGTAAATGCCACGAAGAAACCAGGGAACAGCGATGTGACTTGACCGCAGCGTGGCTGAACTGGAAGAGGTCTTAAATTCTGAAGCTTGCTGCTCGTGATTGGAGTTTTCAGTTTCCGAATTTGGCTTAGCACACCTGGAGGTGATAGGGGGGTGAGAGGTGGAGAAGTGGGAGCGGGCTGGGTGTGTGGGCAGCGGGAAAGCGAGAAGGACGGAGGGAGTGGGTGGCGGAAGGGGGGGGTGAGAGGGTAGGGGAGAGGTGGGCTGGTCCTCTCGTCTTGGGCGCGCAGCGGAGCGGGCAAGCCAGGCCCGGTGTGTGTGCACACATGCACACCGTGTTCTTTCTGAGCCTGTTTGAAGCACGCGTCTGAAGGCCTGTGCAAGGTCATGCCGTGGGTTCCCTGGGCAAACGGGTTAATCCTAACCGATACCGAGGCCCCTTTTCTGTCGTCCCTACGACACCCACAAGTTGTTCCCAGAAAACCACATTTGTTGCTTGTTTTCACGTTTTACACGTGCACAAGTAAAAGAAAGAGACGCCTAAATGTTTCACGCTTGTTTTTTTCTTCTTTTGCTTAGCCACACGAAATGAAGGTCACCTCGGCCTATCTGCAGGACATCGAGAACGCCTACAAGAAAACCTTCCTGCCTGAGATGAGGTGAGCCAGGCGCACGATTCACACGTCTTCGCACGCGGCTCCCTGTGCGCCGCAGCCCGGGGGGTTCACTCTCACTACGGTGGGTGTTGTGCGGCACGTTGTGCGCCGAGGTTGGCGAGGGAGCAGGACAGCACACGTTCCGGCTTGATCTGGTGGGGTCTTGTTGTTTCTTGGCTTGCTTGTTTCGTCCATCTTCCTTCTTTGTTTTACTTCTGAAATCCCGGGAAGCCGGAAGCAGACCCCTGCCGTGTTTCACGATAGGGTGTGAGCATCAGAGGACTCCTCTGACACCTGAGCTGGCAGCTGGACGTTCATGTCTACCCAGGATTGCTCGGCAGTGCCCCCTGCTGGTACAGAAAATTCAGGAGGGTAAACAATCCCTACAGGTTCTAAGAGTTCTTCTGAAAGGTCATTTGGATTAAACGAAACCCCACCAAACCCTCCTGTTTCTCTCTTTTCTCCTGTTCTCTTCCTTTCCTGAAGGCGCAAAGCGAATGTGTTTCCGCCCCCTCCGTGTGGCCCATCCTCGTGTGGTCGTGGGCCTCCCTCGCGTCCCACCAGAATTAGGTTGTTTGATTCTTTCACTGAAGGTTCCTAGCAGTATTTCTTAAACTTTCTGAAACTTAATCCTCTTGGTACCTAAAAATCTCATGCCTTTAAGGTTTCAGAGTGTAAAATTGTGACTAAAAACTGTGGTAACTTTGGAAGAAAAATTTGGTTTTTAAGTTGAAAACTAATTTTTTTAAGCGTGAGCATGGATGCTTACTGCCGCCGCCGTCTTGTGACAGGCCCCTTTCTGGCAGCGGCACAGAGGGTTGAGCGGCGGGCCCCCTTCGTCCCGTCCTGCTGCTCTGTTTGTAAGACCAGAGGTGCGGAAACACCTCGGTTTTGTAAACCTGCGCCAGGGCAACGTGTGGAGGTGTGTGAAGAGGCAGAGGGAGACGGTGGACCGCAGCGCGTCGGTTCCGGAAATGCCTCTGGAACATCTCCGGCTGCAGAACAACCGAGAATGGCCCTGGCCCCAATTGTTCCCCGCAGATTTTCCCGTAGAACTTCGGCTCATAACGCCTGAATCCTGCTGCAGTCGGGAGGGGGTTTCCTTTCACTTGGTGGTTATTTTGAAGACCGTCTCCTTGAGGGCTTCCAGGTCACAAAGTGTGTCCGGCCGCCCCTAAGTGTCCACGGCGTGGTCTGGCTACCCGTACTTGCTTTCCCTGGGACCCCCTGCTGGGGCCGCACGTGCCACGCTCGACAGCTCACGTGCGCCCCTCTCGGGTCCAGGCAGGTGCCGCTTCCCTCCGGTGGCGCCAGAGCCCGGGGCAGAGCAGAGCGGAGCACACACCCTCCCGGGCCGGGGCGGCCGTACGGCGTCGGGCTGTGCGGGCCTCGCGGATCGCTCACGGGGTCTGCACGTCGTTGCCCGGCGCTAGTGTGACGGTTCCTCAGGGTGGGTTTTTACCCATCTCGGTCACGGACCCGGAGCCGCAGGAAGCCGCCGAGGCACACGGCGCACACGCCTCGGGCCAGCGCGCTGAGCTGGCTGAGTTTACACACGGCGTCGCAAACGCTGTTCCAGGCCCGCCGGCGACCGCTCCTCCTCCCCGGCGTCCTTGCCCGCGGTCCACTTTCCGAGACGCAGGTCGGGGTGCTTCCCACCCCACCGAGAGGCCCCAGCGTGGCGCTCAGGGACCTCGGGAGCCAGCCGCGCTGAGGTGAGGCGCTCTGGTGGGCAGGGCTGTGTTCTTGGGACTTGACCTGGGGCCTCGGGGCCTTTGCTAAGTCCGGGTAGGACAGTGCCGCCCCCGATGAGAAACAGAGAGCCACGCTCTGGGGGGACGAGCTCTATCTCTTGGTCCTGCTGTGATGTCTGTGTGCCCTGTCTTCTGAACAGATACGGCCTGTGCATTGTCCTGGCTCAAGCCATGTGGGTTTATGGGACCCACTTAAGTTGGAGGCCATTTGTCACAGTGAACACGTACGTGAGGTTTTCTGTGCAGTCTGCCTTATGTTAAGTGTTCACAGGCTCAGGTCACAGTGCAGCGAGGGACGTACGTGACTCCCAAGGTGTTCTCTTAGAAATTCACTGGACCTTGACTGGAACCACAAGTTTTTAAAAAAAATTTTTTTTTTTCAACGTTTATTTATTTTTGGGACAGAGAGAGACAGAGCATGAACGGGGGAGGGGCAGAGAGAGAGGGAGACACAGACTCGGAAACAGGCTCCAGGCTCTGAGCCATCAGCCCAGAGCCTGACGCGGGGCTCGAACTCACGGACCGCGAGATCGTGACCTGGTTGAAGTCGGACGCTTAACCGACTGCGCCACCCAGGCGCCCCATGGAACCACAAGTTTTATGTAAAACTTTAAGCAATCTACGACGAGTAGGTTATCTAAAGTGTCTAAGCGTTCGTGACTTAGAATTTGTCACAGACTCAGAGTCTGGAGTTCTCTCTTGTCCAGCAAGAGAGCGGACGCAGAATTAAATGCGAGAGAGGCTAATGTCCAGGAGGATACGAGTCTTGAGGAAGGGTCCTCGCTCCATATTTATTAGGATCAGAAGGCTCGCAAACGTGATGGACGTGCAGAAAGAGACAACGAAACGGCGATCGTCAGCTCGTGTGTGTCGAAGCTATGTGGTGTTAGGGGTCTGGGTCAAAATCATGGCTGCCCGAGCAAACTTGCCTAGGGGATAAGACAGATAGAGCATGCTACCTTAGGGTCAACACGACACTTTTTTTGCAAATTAGCTCCAGGCAGTTTCACCCTGCTCCGTGGTCTGTAGCCTGTTTACGTGTTTACCTATTCTGGACCTTCTGTCCTGTGAAAGCAGCTTTCCGTTCTCGTCCTCTGCTGGGGGTGCTTTGCCCTGTTGACCTAATCTCCGATGCTTTAGTCCTAAACCTTGTTAACGCAAAAGCTGCAGGCTCGGGGAATTCCTAAACTTATTCCCCACAAGAGTTCAGGAGGTGTTTTCCCACAGGAACGATTTTAGGTTTCCCGGGCATGTTTATTCGAAGTCATTTGGTTCAACATTATGTATTTACAGTGACTCACCTTGGAAGAGAACATTATTGGAGTATCAGTAATTAAGCAATAAAATCAAAATTGCTTAAGAGAAATTTTTTTTAGTTCGAATGTCCGTATTGGAAGCAGAGTGGGTTTACCTGACTTGAGGGCAACTGCCGTCAGGGCTGGCTGTCCCGTCAGCTCTCCTCTCCCGAGCAGGCACGCAACGCTCCGTCGTGTTCTTATGTGTTGACCGTGAAAGCGTGGGGAGCGTTGCAGCTCTCGCCAGGAGACACAGCTACCCACCACAGGAATACGTTTTCTGGCTTTGAGACCATTTATGCTTAAAATCATTGGAAGGCCTGTGTTTTGTCCTCCTTACCTTGATTATGAAACGTGTCGGAAATGAGTTTGCACCGTGGCTTGGCTTCACACGCTCGCGAGGAGGCCTTTACGCTGCTCTGTTTGTAAATGTTGCCGCGACCGCTGGCGTCACGGGAGGCACGGGAGGCACAGTGGTTCCCGAGACCGGGGGGGGGGGGGGGGGGGTGGCCTGAGGGGGTCCGGCAGACGTGAGTTCGCTCCACAGGCCTTGAGGGTGTCTCCGAATCTCTGAGATCTCTGCCACCCTCCTCGTTCAGCCTCCCTTCACAGGCCTTCACAGGCCACAGGAAACGCAGTGACCTCGCAGCAGCAAGAAACACTTACCTCGTTGGAGGACGTCTTGGAGTGCGCCGTGCAGGCTTACCTGCAATTTCAGTGTCGGGGAGTTTTTTCTTACACTTGGAATGAATGTGAGTCCACAGTAACGATACGAATACAGACGCCTTCCCTGCACTAACTCTGCTCATTACACCGGTGACCTGTCGAAGGTGGCCAGCAGTTGGCGACGTTCGATGCCGTTGTGGAGGGTCGCACGTGGATTTCAGTTTGAGCGTAGCTCGTACGTTCTTGGACTCTCTGTCAGCGGGAGGGTGCTGTGGTGTAGACGTCGAAAGAGAGAATGGCCTCGTTTACGCTGTGCAGATGATCCTTGGGAAGTAGCAGTCTGTCCTTGACATCCCGCTGTCCCCTTTGCTGGATGGGGGTGAGGCATTCCTGTGGTGACGGGCCGTCCAGTGGACCTCTGGTCTGGGCGGCCTTGCTGGCCTCCGGCCGGGGTTGGGGCGTCAGGTCTCCCACTGGCTGGTCTGGAGGTGGCGGTGGGGGCAGACTTCCCATCTGTGGCTTGTGGCGGTCCAGTCGTCTCCTGGCTGGGCAGCTGGCCGTCCAGGTGGCAGTCAACGTGGCGGGGGGATAGGCAGAAGTGCTGGAAATGGCGCTGTCCCCGTCTGGGATCCAGTTGTGACTTTCCAGTGTCCAGACTCAGGCCAGGGACCGGGGTAGTGAGCTGCTCTGCCCTGCTGCGGGCCTGGGCTGATAAAGGTTATCCGGAGGGCCGGTTTGTCTCCTAGATTCTAGCAGCTCAAGTAACCTGTCCTTCCTCCTCCACCACATGGCCACTCTCTGTGCCCACGCCTCAGTGAGGCCCCAGGTGCCTTCGTCCTGTCCTGTAGCGAAACCCGTGGAGGTGACCCATGGACCCCGTCCCCCTTCGCCACTGGTCCCGGCACCTGTGGGGTGGGGGTAAGATCGTCAGAAGGGAAGTCAGGAGACGCACCCGCTGTCCAGCCTAGAGCACGTTTCTGCTGCTAGTGGGTCCTCCTTAGCCGTTCAGACCACGTGAGCCAGCACGTGCCCAGCGTATCACCCTACCCTGTTCAAAGAATGGGAGGTTTCAGTGTTTGTGGTGATAGTTTTTAACGTATTCGTTTGTGCATTAACGTAAGCTTGGAAAATTTACATTGAATTCCATCTTGTTTTTTCTTGCAGTGAGAAGTGTGAGGTTTTACAGTATAGTGCAAGGGAAGCTCAAGATGCGGAAAAGGTAAGCAATCGGCCGAAAGTTTGTGATTATTCTTAAATTTGTTTCATGTGTAGGGTTCTTATAAATCAGATAATCAGTTCAGCTGCCACCAGTCTTAGAAATGTCTATATTTCATAAGGTTTTTAAAAGAGGTACTGAGCCAGCGTATCTCACTCCCCTTGTCATGAGATTTTGATTTTTATTTGAATAACTTAGTTTCTAGGATCTTAAAATTGTAGAAAATATATTAGTCAGTGCATTTTGTAAAATTCGAGTCAATCTCAGTGCAATGAGAACTTAATGAGTAATAACCAAAAACAGTGGAAAAAAATAATGCAGGAACATTTGCCTTCCCAAATAACAAAAACATATTACAAAATGATGGTAATGAAAGCCATGTGGCGTTAACACAAGAATTGATAAATGGCTAAATGGAGCAGAGCAGAGAGTAGAGAAGCAGTTGCGTGTGCACGTGCGTGCGCGTGCATGTGAGACTTTGGCAAAGGCAGTGCCTTAAGGGAAAACAAAACATGACATAGAAGAAAATTATTACTTCTTAAATGGTGTTGAGGCAGTTGATCATCCATTAGGCAAAAAGAAGGTCCCATGTTTTAGAAGTTAATCATAAAATACTAAAAGGCAAAACAAAAGGTACAAAAATTCTGGAAGAACAGGTTTTATGGTCGGGGGCTGAGGTACAGGTGGTGACATCAGACAGTACCGTGGAGTTGACCGCTGCAGAGGCAACGGGCCCGGTCGGCTCTGGGCATGAGACGAGGAGAGGGTTACGGAGTGAGGTCTTGTCCACGGAGAGGGGGACGCTCCCTTAGGGCCCGGGGCCGCATCCGAGTGCAGCTCCGGGCCAGCTCCAAGGACTGCACATGGCCCACCCGCTTGGACTGCCTGAGTTCTGTTGACTTTTGTCCCTGGGAGGCGGGTGTGTTTGTCGTAGGCGGTTTTACGCCTGGACGGACCCCTCAGATGCCACGTGTCCGAGCAGAAGGTTGCATTTGCTCCTGAGACCGTGCCATGCTTTCAGTTTATAATTGGAAGCACCCAAATTCCTGAGACTCGAGAGAGGACCCCGGGTGGGGCGTGTTTTGGGGAAAAGTGCATCTGAAAAGGTCGCCCCTCTGGGAGATCAGAGTACAGACTGAGGGTGTGGAGGCTGGGAACACAGATTGTTGGATCTCTTCAGGAAGTGCATTAATTTTCTTGTTCTTTTGTTGCTTCCAGTGGCCAGGTCTCGTCTTCTAGACCGAAGTCCCTGGGGCGGGGGAGTCTGTCATGATCACTGTTTCCCCCGTCTTGAGGCTTGTTTTGTCCCGCGCCTCGTCTCCCGGCCCGACGTGTCATTTCTGCGCCACCCACGTGTCAGCGGGCCGGGCGCGCACACTGAGGGTCGGCGCCCAGTCCCATTTCTTCACCGAAGGCTGTCTGTCCAACTTCCTTTCTTTTTGATTCCATGGGGATTTTTCCTGCTAGGTGTTTGTGGCTTGCATTGTATTAAAACGTGACCTCGTTTAAATTTCCAAAATGGGCCTCTGCGTCAGGCTTGGAATCGTTTGTGTCGTAGGTGGTGGAGGACATCGAGTACCTCAAGTACGACAAGGGGCCGTGGCTGGAGCAGGATGACCGGACTCTTCACCACCTGCGGATGCTGTGAGTCCCACGCCGTTGGGGACCACCCAGACGGGGCGCGGGGCTGGGTCTTTGAGAATAGTCCACGGCCCGCGGTAGAAACTGACAGAACGTGAAGGAGTTCTGTTTCAAGTTAGATGTTAACTGTGCCACCAGGAACGAGGTATATTTCCTTTTCCCTTCAAACAGGCTCTTCCGTCCCCGAGTCGGACAGTTAATTAATCGATTGCCAATATCAACTCGGCAGATCCTTTGCCGCTTCCGTGTGCCGAGCCCTGAGCCAGGTGTAGAGGAAGTAGAATCAAATAGCAGTCTTGCTTTCATCTCCGGTGGGCACTTTGTCCTCCAGCTCCAGGCAGAGGATGGTGGGGACGCGGCCGTGCGTCCCGCTACCGCTCAGCTTGCCAGACAGCCCGACCCTCGCGGACACACAGCAGAGGGCCTTCTCCTGCTGGTGCCCTGGCGTCCTCAGGGGACCACTCCCTTCAGGTCAGGCCAGCTGTGTCAAGACCGCAGATGTCACGTGCGTGGAGCCGTTGTCACATTTCTGTGCCACGGCGTGAGTTCCTCGGTCAGGGCCGCTTGGTGCAGGTGACCCTGTGAGTGCCCTGGGGCTGCTGTAGCGAGACACCACCCACTGGGGGCGCTGCACACAACGGAGGCTGCTTCTCCCGGTTCTGGAGCCCGGAAGTCCAGAGTCCAGGTTGCTGCCAGGGCGCCCTCCTCTGCGGGTTCTAGGAAGACTCCTTCCCGCCCTTCAGCTTCTGGTGGCCTCCGGCCATCCTGGGCTTTCCTGGGCAGCTGTCTGCGTCACTCCCACCCTGCCTCTGTCTTCACGTGACGTTCCTCCCTGTGCGTCTGTGTCTTGCCTACATTTCTCTCTTCCTGTCAGTTCACCAGTCACGGGAGGAGGATCCGTGCCAGTGCCCTGGGATCACATGTTAACTTAATGTCTGCAAAGGCTCTTTCCAAATAAGGTCACGCTCACAGGTTCCAAGTGGACATGAATTTGGGGGGGACACTATTCAACCCAGTACACCATGTGTTTTAAGGGTCCCTAAGCCCGACTGCACACTTGGAAACTCACTGGAAAGACTCAGGAGTCTCTGTATGGAGTTGTACTCAACGGCTGGGGTCACAGGGAGTTAGCAGGTGCACAGCTGGGCAGTGAGGAAGAACCATGGCCAGTCTGGAGCCGTCCACGCCCCGGCTTTCGATGCTCCCTCCCTGCCATGAGGGACGTGCCAAAGGTGCTACTTTGTTGAGGGAAAGGCAGTAACACGTGGGCGGGATCTCTGCCCACAAAGCCCATTGGACATCAGTGCCCAGTGTTTTTGGGGCACTGGCGCCTTCTGCCCTAGCAACTACTCAAGGCCTGACCTCCAGGCAGAAGGCCCGTGTACATCCCATCGTACCTTGGTGCATAGGGTTCGGTGCCCCGGCCTCGGGGCGCTGTTTGGAAACCGAGCTCCCAGGCATGTTCTGTTTATGACAGCAGAAGGGATTCCATGTGCACGTGAACTGGGCTTCTCACAGAAACGTCTCGGGCGGGAAGGCAAATCTGAACCCAGCAAGTGGAAGTTTCTTGTGAGGGCCACTGGCTGCCCTCCATGACGGGGGGACCCCATGTTACCGACTTCCCTGTTTTGTCCCCCAGGACGAGCTATGCTGGGGGCTCAGCACTGGCCGTGCTGTGGCACGCTGGGCACACACAGTGGCAGGGCCACATCAGTTTTGAGGAGCGCCGGTCTCAGTGTTGAGCCCACGCGTAGCACCCGTCCTGCCCCGGTGACCAGTCTGCCCATCGGACTTGCTCCCGCGGAGCTGGGCCCCGAGCGCCAGACCTTCCCGTGTGTGCCGGGTAGTTTGCTGCGTTGCGGTTTGTTTTGTCTGATAGCTGGATGCAGCCCAGCGTCGGCACACGTGGAAGGGTGCCATCAGCTGTTCACATCCTGTGCTCGAGGTGGGATTACTTCTCGTTTGAAGCTACTGACTTAGGTATTACGAGTAAGGTAACTTTTAATGGCTTTTGTTTTGTTTTTTCTTGTTTTGTGCTTCAGATGGAAAAAGTAGCGGCTCGTGGGAAAGATCCCGTGGTTGTAGGGGTGGGGTCGACAGGGACAGGGAAGGAGGCTCCCCAGGGGAAGGCTGGGAGTGGCCACTGAAGGTGAGGCCTGGCGCTCCGTGGCGGTCCGTGCTCCTCACGTGGCTCAGGGCGAGCGGGGATGTGCCCTGGGCCTGTGGAAGCTCTCTGCCGGCCGCCCCGTCTTCATGGTGAGATGGGAAGTGGGCCGGCGGCCGTGAGTGCCAGTGAGGGTGCGGGGCGCGGGGGGACACAATGGAGGTTTGAGGAGGGAGGAAATGTCTCGGCCTCGGTGTGGGGAAGACCGTTGGGAGGACCTGAGAGAAACGTGCTGTGCGCGGCTGGTGGGGCAGCGGCCCTGACACCGAGCGGAGAGAGGGCTTTCCCGGCTGCTGCGGCCGTCCCCGGGCTGTAGGACCCTGGATTCCAACAGGGTCGGGGTCTGGGGGTGAGTGGGAGAGAGGGCAGGAGAGCCGGGAGCGTACAGAAGTGAATGAGGGTCGGGGTGAGAACTTTGACTCGGGTGATGAGGCAGGTGAAGAACACGGAAATGACCGTCGGCCCCAGCGGGTCAGGGGTGGGAGCCACACCACTCACCATAGAGAGGGAGGAGGCCCAAGTCCAGGATCACCTGTGATTCCTGACCGCGGACGGCAGGCTGTAAATGTGTGAGCTCATGTTTCTAAATACAAGTTACCTCGTATGTGTCTTTGTATTCTAGATTTTAACACCGTAAGCACGTCCCTCTCTTAATGAAAACTTAAAAATTTGATTTCTTGATGGCTGCTTGGGGATGCTGTTTGAACCCTTTGATGGAGATACAAGTCAGCGGTTGGCAAACTGTGGCCTGTGGACCAAATCCAGCCCTCAGCTGCCAAGAATCGTTCTTACATTTTTAAAGGATCGTGAGAGAAAACTGGTTTATGCTACAGAAACTCTTTGAAGCCCTCAGAGGCTGAAGTACTTACTGTCTGGGTTTACAAGTAAAGTCGGTCAGTTCCTGAGATGCTGCCCTAATCCACTTATTGTTTCTTTAATTTTGATTTTCGGGTTGCTTTGATCCCTTCCTGTTCGTAGTCAGCAAGCACGTTGCACGTGTGTCTGTTCCACACCGGGTGTGAAGGCGGAGGGACCGGGGAGGTCGTGTGAACACAGCTTGCAGCTCTCTCTCTCAGAACCGTTCTCCAGAAAAGGCGAGCCAGGCTGCACGCTCGACCATCCCCCAGGGTCCCGGACGGACCGCGTAGTTCGAGCAGACAGCAGACACTTGTGATTTTGACACCAGAGACAAGTGGTTGCTTTATTTTGCATTTTATGAACCCTGAACTTCAAACAGTTTGTATTTCGGGTGCCTGTTTGTCGTTGGTGAATTTTCTCTTCACGTTTATTGATCTTTTTAAAGAACCAGCTTTTTGTTTTCTTGAATTTCTCTGTTGTCTGCTTTCAGTCTGATTTCTGCTCTAGCCTTTATTATTCTTTTTTTACTCTGCTTCCTTCAAGGCTTCGGTCGTCTTTTCCCTGGTCTCCTGGGGCAGAGGCCTGGACGCTCGACTCCAGATGTCCCGCGTGCACTCGGTGCTGGCAGCCTCCCTCTGCTGTGCCTGCACTTGTGGTCTGAGAACACACTGAATTCCGCGAAGGCCTTTTATGTGCTCAGGAACGTTCCTGTCTGGATTCGTGCTCCGGTCGAGTGTGAGCACAGTGTGGATGGAATGTTCTGGAGATGTCAGGGAGAACGGGCAGTTCATCCACATCCCCGTGGCTTCTCTGCCTGTGGGTCTGTGGGCCGGTGAGGGGTGACCAGGTCTGCGGCCACAGGAGTACAGGGGCGGGGGGGGGAGGCGGGACGGGGGCCTCGGCGGGGTGCTCCCCTCTGCTCCCCACCACCCAGATGGCACCGTTGCCACGCGCCAGCACCTCCCGGCGCACCATTGCTCTTCTTCCAGAACGGGTGGTTGGTTGTCAGGGATAATTTGCTGTGCGGATGAGAGTGGGGACTTTCAAGCTTTTATCTGGAGCTAAAAACTGCAGTCTCTGGTTTTGAAAACTCCGGTTGAGTTTCTGTGTCGAGATGGTTGTATATTCAGGTGTTTTTGTACATTTACCCCAACGAGGTCACTTGCCTCCTACGGCATTCGGGGCCTTGCTGGAAACGCAGTGTCCTTTCCCTCAGCTGCTGCCTGGTGTCTCCGTGTAGGTCTGAGGCCTCGAGGCGTGAGCCTGAATCGCAGTTACGGTGTCAGGACTGTGTCCGGACGGTGTTCCGGAAGCGCTTTCCGATTCCAGCGCGCTCCTGCCTGGTGGGGCCCTCCTCGCTGTACAGGGGTCTGGCCCGCCCCCCGAGGCGACCGGGGCGTGGATGGGCTGACGCGACCCCGCCCGCGGTCGTGTGCACAGACCGTGCTGCCTTCCCTCCGCCCGGTGGCTCAGGCTTGGATCCGGTGGGGCCGTCACCTCTGCAGCCGGCACCCCGCTTGGACCCTCCTCCTGGCCGGCTGCCTCGCCCCCGCCGTGCCCTAAGGGACGTGCGAGGGTCTGCGCTGTCTCCAGTGGTTTCTCTCCCTGCCCTTTTCTCTTGTGACTCCTGCTGCCTTGGCGGTTTGCCCCTTCGTTCTTGATCTTCATGCTGTGCTTAGTTATTTCTTCCCACTGCTTGTCCCGTGTGCACACGCCTAGCAGGTTAATTTTCATGAAAATGTCACCGTGACCCTGCATTCCCTTTCCTCAGAATCCTTCAGTGGCTTATCTGTGTCTTGTCATGAATCCACATTTAGTTTCTGGGAATCAGTTCAGAGTCCTATTGACGTCCTTCTGCCTCTTCCTGAGTCTGCGGTCTCCCCCACCGGCCCGGTAATTATCCACGAGTCCTAGCCTTCTTCTGAGCCTGGCTGTAGCCACCTTTTCCCGCCACCCCTGAGTACCTTCTCTTAACTTCACACTGTAACAGCCACGTGCTAGCTTGTGGATTTCTATGTGATTCTTTTTAGTGTTAGCTACTGCTGGACACAGACGTGAAATACCACGTGAGGGAAGGTGGCTGTCCCGGTGTCCCCACCCCCTGTGGTTGGTGATGTGCTAGGGCCTTTTGACTTGTTCCACTGACAACAGTGTCATTTTCTTTTTAACTTCACTTACTTATTTTGAGAGAATGAGCAGGGGAGAGGCAGGAAGAGAATCCTAAGCGGGCTCCGCGCTGTCAGCACAGAGCCCGACGCAGGAGTTAACCAACCCCCTGAATCGTGAGATCATGACCTGAGCCAAAATCAAGAGTCGGATGCTTAACTGACTGAGCCGCCCAGGCGCCCCTACAGTGCCATTGCCTAAACGTTATCTGGAATGTGTGTTAATTTGATTCTAGACTGTGTCCAAAATTGATGTCTTAAGACCGTAATTTTAGTAGTTATTTAGTTATGTTGTTATTGGAGCAGAGAAGGATTCAGTAATTCCCTTAAAGTTTACAGATGATAGCATTCAATTAACTGTTTTCATTTATTTTACTAAAAATGGCCCGTCCTCTCCTCCCAGTTTATTGTCCCCTGCCCCTGACGCCCGGATATCTCATCACAGTGTACCACGGTAACTGTTTATTTTCATTTGAGCATCATTTCTTAATTTGGGGGACTCCAGTGAAAATTACGACCAATTTTCTAAGTTAAGTACCATAAACATGCCACTTAACCAGTTACACCCATTTTGTTTAGAACCTGACCAAATTACTGGTTTAGAGCATTTTTGTTGCACGCCAGTTACGGATGCTGGTGTGCAATTACGTGTGTGTGTGCTTATGCCGAGGGACCGCCGCTGTCTTTTTCAACCTTGATGGCATTCTGTGTTCATATGCGTGGTCCGTAACTTGTCGGCGCCTGCCTCTGCTGCTTTCATCCCCATGCTCGAGACCCTGGTCACCAGGCATGGCTCCACGTGTGCAGGGCCCTGCTTCTTCCCCAGAGCCGGGGCCTTCCCGCCCCCCCAGTTTGCTTCCTCATGGAGACTTCTGTTTCCTGTGACTCTAGGAGAAGGTCCTCGTGGTAGGAAGTTTCAGTTACAGAGACTGTGGGGTATGAGTTTGGTATCAGAAGTGTAGCGTTCGGACAGAACTTGGCGGTTTGGGAGGGACTAACCAGTACCCTTTGGACGTGTTTTAGGAGCAAGGGTAGACATTCTGTTGATTGGGAAACCGTTCGAGTCGTACAACATTATCTACGGTTCATTTTTTCTCTCTTTTCCTGCCTCACTCTTGTAGAGTACGTGGCATAGCATCTTGTGTTGTAAACCAGGCTCGGGTACGCTCTGGCTTCTTCGGGCACTTTGGCTCATGATGTTAAGAGGTTATATTATCCTCCGCCAGTTTTTGAATTCTCTTCAATTAGACTAAGTGCTTTGTGAACAGAATGTTTTCTGTCTCCGCTTTTTGCTCCCTGGGTCATAAAAGGTTTCCCGTGCCTCACTTCTCTTCCATCTGGAGTGAATCTGTGGTTGATTGGAGGTTACGACTCCTGGCGTTTGGTGGAGACGTGACTCCGTGGGCTCTTCGTAACGGGCCCCCTTTAAGCTCACAGCGACAAGTGGACAGGCGTTTAGCCACGTTTCAGTGAGAACAGCGGCAGTGGGTATTTTTTTTAATGTTCCAAACCAGTGGGAAGCGTGTTTGCTCAAAGAGACACCGTTTTGGGGGCTTTCGTGTAAGCTCTCCTTCGGCCCGACGGAGCCTAGATGGCACTGTCGCTCTGTGTGCTGCGGACCAGCTCCCGGGCCAGGAAGGTCTTTCAGGGTTTCCAGAATGTTTCAGGTTTTTGGAACTTACTGAGAAAACCCAATCAAACTCCACCTTGATATCTGGTAGCATTTAAAAATACTGATTTCATTTTTAGTGTAAATTGTTTATTGTGAGGTCACTTTAAAAATTATCCTTGTAAAATAAAAAGTAAGAATAATTCCACTTGTGTGAAAAATAAAGAGATGTGTACTTGGGCGTTATCTGCACGTGCTCACAAGGCCACATGTTCTGTGAGCAGCTCTCTGGGAGAGGTAAGAAATAGCTCTCCTCCGAGCACGTCTGTTGTGGCCACTTACATGATCAGTGGATGTCCACGTAAATACACTTAGGAAGACTCCTCGGGTAATGTTTGCCATTGAGTCATTATTAGTCTGTGTCTGAGTGACACAGTTTGTACTGGTGACACTCAGGCGCTGCCTTTTCCCACCGTCCACGTCCAACTTGCCGTGGGTTCTCGGGGTGTGTGGTCCTCCACGGGGGAGGGCCTGGGGGCGCTGGGCTCGGGGTTCGAATTGGGTTGTTCTGGCGGTGGCGGTGTGCCCCGGGTGCCAGGGTGCCCAGGCCTTGGGTTTACATGAGCCCGGACTCTTTATCACAAAGTAGCTGAAAGCCAGATGCATTTGAAGAACTTCCATTTGGGCCATTACGAACAGAAACGTCTTCTGCCATTATAACTCATTAATGGGAAAGTGGTCATTTAAAATAATTATTTCCTTGTTTTGAGCCCTTCAGAAAGGAGACTTTATTTAAGTGTTTCTTCCTAAAAGCCCTCAAAATGCTTTCCGCCTTCAAGGACAGTGGTCATATTCAGACTGAGTTTAATTTGAAATAAGCAGTTAAAACACAATGTAAATGTTTTCGCAAAATAAAATAGCGAAACAAGGGGCGTTAGACCTTTACAGGCAAGGGTGCGCCTGGCGTCCTGCGTGTGGCTCCCCACCACGTGCTCCGGACCTGCCCATGGCCTTGCTCTCCTGGAGTCTCTCAGGCAGAGAAGGAGGACGCTGCGTGGTGAATTTGGGGGAACTGGACTCCCTTGCCGCCTTTCCTTCGGGATTCACGAATTGTGCACGCTTTTAACAAGGGCTCACTGCACGGCCCTGTTACAGATGGCGTTGGGTTTAGTTTTTTTCCTCTGGGCCATTCCTGTGTCTAAAGCACACCGTGGCTCCTTTTATGTGTCTCCCACACCTCCTCCATTCCCGAAAGGCCGTCCTCTGTGGCCTTTGAGCCTTTTGGAAGACTCTCCCTCAGGTTCTGAAGGTCATTTCAGAAGAGCAGGTGCACACAGACCACATGGTCTCTGAGGTGAAAGTTGGCTCCCAGAGGAATGCTGGGATGAACGGCGTTTATTTGCACGTGTGAATTTTGTAACATGGGTGTTTTGAAAAGCCTTACGGCTTGTGTCTTTATTTTACGGTTTAGCGTGATCTGTGTTTGTCTTATTTATTTTCTAGGGTTCAGAATAAGCTGGAGGTGCTGAATTACACAACCATTCCCATCTATCTCCCAGAAATCACGATCGGAGCTCACCAGAGTGACCGCATCTTCCAGAAATTCACAGAGGTGAGATTTTGAACCAGGAGCGCTGGCTGCTGGGCCCCCACGACTGTACCAAGGTCACTTCTCCAGAGAGTGGCTTTTGTTGGTTTTTTTGCGTGTTGGTTTTAGTGAAAGAGCTTCCCTTCCCTCGAAGTAATTCTCCTCCCCTCCTCACTCCGTCCAAAGCCGGTGAGGCTCCTCGGACGGCCCCGGCCGCGGGCAGTGAGCCACCCTGGGGAGCGCGTGTGGCACGCGGCCTTCCTGGGCAGCGGTTTCTCTTGATGTGGAAACGTTGTCTCCTCTTTAGCCCTTGTCTACGTTTCTCCAGTGTCAGATTTCCCTTGGGGTACCGCCTCACTCCTCACGGGACACGTGTCCGCAGAGGACGAAGGCGTGTTTGTGCAGGAGGCCCGCGGGGCGGGCGTGAGGCCGAGCTCGGGGGCTCCAACTGGGTTTGGGATCTTATCTGCTTTCCATACCTTTGTAGTGAATCACTTGTTTTCAGAACGGTTTAGAGAATCGTTGGCAAAATCCCACGAACCTAGAGGACACTTAAACCAGTTGTGTTCTAGACACCGGCGGGTGAGGGGAGCTTCCCCTGGGGATCCTGACGTCTGATCAAGAATAAGAGCAGGATTGTGTCTACACCCACTGTCACTGGGTTTGTTATTGGCAAATGTGTGAAATGATTGTATTCAAATTAGCTCTTCAGGCTAAGCAGCCAGCATTTAGCTCAGTTGAAATCTTAGGTATTTCTGCATCTCTAGAATGCTAGCGCATTGCTTGACGCACCGATCGGGTGTCCGAGTATATCCCATTGCTCACTGTCTTACTTGGGATACTTGGTATTTTCTTTAAGTACTTTTGGTTGTTTTCAAAGTGAGTTTATTCAGTGAGATTTGGGGAAGTACGCAGTAAACCCACGCAGCTGTCACCCAGCAGTGCCCACGCTTAGCACGTTTGCACGTCTCTTCTGAGTGTCGTAGCACCTAAGTGCGTGTAGCTCTGGCGGGCCGTGGGGGCCAGGCTGGCTCCTCCCTGCTGCCTCTGTCGTGGCTCTTGCACAGGCGGGAGAGCCTGTACTTGCTGGTGCCTCCGCTCTGCAGCTGATGGCTCTCCAGGTCCTGCGGAGCCCAGGGCACAGGCGGCCTCCTTTTGTTCTGTGTCCTCACGACTCCCACCTTCCAGGCAGCCGGCGCTGTGCTCGGATTGGCACCGTGGCTTCCTCTCTATCTCCCTGGGTCCTCTCCCGTGTTGCCAGAGCTGCAGGTGTGCATGCAAAACCTGGCCCCGCCCCTCCGGCCCCGCCCTGGCTCCCCTTGCCTGGGACCCCGCCAGACCCTGGGACATGCTCCCTCTGGCTTCCAGGGAGCCTCGTCCCCCACTGGAGCCCCAAGGGTGTCCTGGGTGTCCCTGGTGCCCCAAGTCTCCTGGGTGTCGTGTGCTGGTCCATACCAGTGGCGTTGTGGGCTTGAAGGGGGTGCACGCACAGGAAATTTAAAACCAGATGGGTATTAAGTTATCTAGTGAGAAATTTTTGCCCTTTTAAATTTTTAAAAAAATTCATCTGATTGTGTGAGCGTGTTGATTACTGATAACATGTCTGTAACATTTCTGTTACTTTTGATGACCTCACTTTAAAAAAACTTTTTTTCATTTTTTTTTTTTAACGTTTTTATTTTATTTTTGAGAGAGAAACAAAGCGCTAGTGGGGTTAGGGCAGAGAGAGAGAGGACACAGACTCAGAAGCAGCTCCAGGCTCTGAGCTGTCGGCACAGAGCCCGACGTGGGGCTCGAACTCACGAACCGGGAGATCGTGACCTGAACCAAAGTCGGACACTTAATCGCCTGAGCCACCCAGCTGCCCCCTGATGACCTCACTTTTAAACAAGAAAGCAGTGGGCCGCAGGCTCAGAGATTTTGCAGTCACTGATATGTGGGTAGAATTTAGCAATAAGCCCTTTTTTATAGTTTCTTGTTGTGCTCTCTCGTTTATGGTGGGTGGTACTGGCTTTCCGCTTGAATTACCGATACAGTTTCCTCTTTAAACTTACTGTGACAAAGGGCATTCAGTTTTTCTAAACGTAAGCAATAGATTGGGCACACAGCTGTGGCTGGAGCAGGGCAGGGGCCTCCGGTGAGCTGCGTGGCCGTGCCGCGCTCTGCTGGCTTAACGTTCCATAGGCGTCAGGCGTTTTCACCTCGTCCTCCCGCACGTTCACTGCCTTTGGTCATCAGTTCAGTTATCCAGTCCGCCGCGTGCTTTCCGGGTATGTGCGGGGGACCATTGCGGTGCACAGGATGGGCAGGAGCCCCTGCCCTCGTGGAGCTGACGTCAGGGTGGAAGGACCTAGAAAGTGAAACTGAGAGGGGCGCCTGGGTGGCGCAGTCGGTTGAGCATCCGACTTCAGCCAGGTCACGATCTCGCGGTCCGTGAGTTCAAGCCCCGCGTCAGGCTCTGGGCTGATGGCTCAGAGCCTGGAGCCTGTTTCCGATTCTGTGTCTCCCTCTCTCTCTGCCCCTCCCCCGTTCATGCTCTGTCTCTCTCTGTCCCAAAAATAAATAAACGTTGAAAAAAAATTAAAAAAAAAAAAAAGAAAGTGAAACCGAGAGTTTGTTAAATGGTGGCAGGTGCTGTGTAGAAACCTGAGTTCCCGGAAGAGGGCAGGGCAGAGCCTTGCCAGGTGGCGGCTGGATCTGGAAAGCCTGGGTCTTGCTCCCAGAGGCCACACTGAGAAGGTGGCCTGTGAGCGGAGAGCTGCAGGAGGTGAGAGGAGCAGGGGTGGGTGCTGGGGGAAAGGCCCGGGAGGGGAGACGGGCAGATGCAGAGGTGAGGCTCAGTGCTTCCGGCACGGTGCCGAGGCTGGAGCAGGGGCAGGGAGGGGGAAGTGGTAAAGAGACGGGGGAGGCCAGAGAGAGGCCTCCTGGGCCCGTGGAAGAAGGTGCAGGAGGAAGACGGCATATTTTGTAATGGGAATATGGTGGTGTCGGATTTGAGAGAAGATTGAGTAGCGGTATGGACGGAAGCAGGGGGGCGAGCCTCCTAAGCCTCCTAAGGCGTAACGGGAAGGTAGACGGAGAGGCAGCATTAGCTCAGACCAGGGCGGTCCTCGCACGGGTTTCAAAAAGGGGCCATTATTACGGGTGGAACCAACAGTCTGTTGAAATTTTGTATCGGAAAGAGAGAAGTAAGCTGTTCGCTAGGTCGGTGCCCTCAGGAACTAGAAGTTGAGTTGGAAGTGGCGGATGTTGGCAAAAGAGAGACACAGGTTTCCGTGAAGGATGAAGGATTTGTCGTCGGGGGTGTTTGAGATGCTTACGATCCCCGTGAAGAGATGTTGAATAGGTTACGTGCAGTGAGTTTGCGGTTTGCAAGTAAGTGGGACTTGTAAGTACACGTTTAGGGGTGGTCAGCGTGTGGTTGACGTTTGGAGTCGCGGAGCTAGTGGAGCTCACGGGTGGTGAGCACAGGTAGAGGAAGAGAGTGAGGTCAAGGGGTTGAGGGGGCAGCAGAAAACCAAACTGCGTCACCGTTTTCACGGAGTGTACGTTGAGTATGTGTTTTATTCCGTTCGTTATTCTTACAAGTGGGGATTGGTAGCACCTGTAGGAATTTTTCTGTTGATACACGTCTGCTAATAAAGTGTAGCTGTGGGGCGCCTGGGTGGCTCCGTTGGTCGAGCGTCCGTCTCTTGATTTAGGCTCAGGTCATGATGTCACGGCCGTGAGCGTGGAGCCTGCTCAAGATTCTCCCTCTGCTCCTTTAGCACTTGCGTTCACTCTTTCTCTCTCTCTTAAAAAATAAAAATAAACAATAAGGTGTAGCTTTATGTACATTTCTTTGTGTAAGTGAGAAACAGCTGGATTATCCCAGCAAAGCAGGACTGGCATCCAGAACACAGGAGACTCTCGTCGTCCCGTGTGGGGAGCGGGCAGGGCAGTGCCCCGCTGTGGGGCATGGGCGGACCCCTCTGCCGCGCCATGGATGGGGCGGGGGGTGTCCTTGCGGTGGATGGGACCCCTGAGTGGCTTTGCTCACCACTGTGGTGAGACGCTGCTCAAAGCAAGGAGGCTTCCGGTTGACCCGCGGCCCCAGCCTTTGTAATGACAGTTGTGGGCAACACTTAAAAGTCCCAGCGTGGGAAAAGAAAAAGGAAAACGCGTGCCAGCAGGTAACGGCAGCGTCACTTCTTTCTGACCTTTATGCCACCTGTTTCCCCTTGCCTTGATGGGCCGGACGGATCTCTGGTTCATGGGCAAGTAGGCGCTGTGACAGTGGCTGATGTTTCTGACATCAGTAATTCACCAGTAGGGGTTATGCTGCTGTGGGTTAGCGGTAGATACTCTCCCGTAGGAGCTGAAGGAAGTTCCATTTGACTAGTAGTTGAATTTCCGTCCTGTGTGGGTGTCGAGTCTGATCGCCTGTGTCTGCCCCAGACGATGCTTTTCTCCTTTTTTTGTTCGTGAGCTCAGTCTTACCCGTTGATTTTCTAGTGGGACACAGATCTCGGTCTGGTGGAATCAGTCCCCCTTTTGTGTGTATTAACCTCTTCATCTGGAGCTGAACCCAACTCGCGTACTTGATTTAGGACTTTTGTACCTGTGTTCCTGAGAGATTGTAGTTTTCTTGTGATGATCGTCCTCAGGTGTTGTCGGGGTCACACTGACACATGACACGGAGTTGAGGCGGCACCTTCACTTTTTGTTCTCTGCAAGAGTTTGCAGAAGGGGCGCGTCACGGCTTCCTTTAGCGTGTGGATGGGTTGACTGGTGGGGCTCTGTTGGAAGATTCCCGATTCTGGCTTCAGTTGCTTTGATAGACACGGAATATTCAGTATCTTGTCCCTTCTTGGGTTCGGTTTTGGAAGTTGTATTTATCACAGAATTGGCCCCCATTTCATTTAGATTTCCTAATTTCTTGGTGTGAAGTTGTTTACAATATTCTCTTTTATGCTTTTAACTCGAGTGGGCTGGAGGGTGACCGCCATCCCCGTCCTCAGCCCTGTGGCCAGCCCTGGTGTCTCTCTCCTACTTTGCTCTTGGAAGGAGCTCAGGATCCAAGGAACGGTTTGTTTGGTATCGTCCGTTATACAGTCTGGTTCGCCGATTTTTTTCTCTTTTATTTGCTGTCTCTCAAACTTTTTATGATGAACAGATGGATCGTTGATTTTTCAGCCTGTCTTGCCCTTGAACAGGTATGTGTAAGGCTGGACACGTTGCCCCCCAGACCTGGCTTAATTTGAGCTCTTAAGTCTCTGCGCTGGGTTTTCCCTGTCATCAACTCAGAATGTTTTCTGATTTTAATCTGACTTCTGCGTACACCAGTAACTCATTTGAGTTCTACTGGATCATTTCAAAGCAGTTGGGATCTTTCTAACTATCTTTTTGTTCCTGATTTCTGGCTTAATTCCACTGTAATCCAAAACATACTTTTTATCATTCCGATCCTTGGATGTGACTGAGGCTTACTTTTCGGCTCAGCATTTGGTCAATCTGGTGACGTTTCACAGTCCCGGAGGAGAGTGCCCCTTCCCCGTGCTGTGCGCGGCGTCCCGCTGGCATCCCGCGGTGACGCGTGTCACGGCAGGACTCGCGTCGCCGTCCTCCGTGCTGGTGTGCCGTGCGAGGTGCGTGGAAGCGTGCCCCTGTTGGCGAGGCGTCACGTCTGTCGGGCGTGGGGTTGTGTCTCGCGCGCACCGAGCCTGTGTCGTCACGCGTCCCCCGTGTCGTGTGCTTGTCGCTCTCTGTGCGGATCCACGATGGCGCCGCGCACCTGGAGACGCGTGTGCTTCAGCCCGTGCGGTCCGTGCGCGGAAGGTGTACCCGCTCGCGTCTCGTGCCGCTGCCGTGTCTGAGGGGCGCCTCTCCCTTGGGGTTTTGTGTGTTTCTCACCTGCTTTTGATTTTTTTCCTTTCTTGCCTCCTTTCGGATTCAGGGTTTTGTTTGTTTTCATTCCATTTCCTCCCTCTGTTTGCTTCCTGGCTCTCGTTCTCTTAGCTGTTAGTAGCCAGCCTGGTGGCGAAGTATGTGTCCTTGACTCAGTGGGGTCCACGGTGAACTAGACCTCATGGCCGGGACGGGGGCCCCGGGGCTTTTCCTCCCTTTGCCCGTGGCTCTCATGCCGCTGTCATCCTCTGTCCGCCTGCCCGCTCGTCGGTGCGCCGTCAGCCCCCGCGACGCTCCGGTCACCGCTTTCTGTGGCCGGTGCTCCCGCGGGTCTGCCCGGGGCCCCGCTCTCCGTGCTCTCGCTCCGTGTCCTTGTCCTGCCTGAAGAGTCGTGGCTGATAGAAAGTCCTCTCGCTGAGTTTAAAATGGTCTTTCTGATCTTCGTTTTATCTCTTCTTTCATTTCGGGATGTGTTGAACTTCCAGAAATAGCAGGAATAGAAAACTAACTCGCGCTGAACCAGTGCCCGTGCTCCACACGACGGCGTCTTGGCTGCAGACGCTTCGTGCAGAGATTTCCAGTGTGGTCCCCGCACCAGCTCTCCTTAGGAATGCAGGTTCTCGGGCCCCACGCCGGGCCTACTGGACGGGGCTTCTGGGGGCGCGGCCCAGGAACCTGCTGTAAGGACAGAACCGTGGCTTTGGCGTGTAATTCTTGCAAACGAGGACGTACTCCTTCACAACCAGCGTGCCGCTCTCCACACCAGGAGGTGAGCGCTCGCGTCTTTCCGCCTCTGACGCAGAGACCCCTTTGAGGGTAACGGTTGTGCCTCTGAGAGCGACGCTCTTGCGAGCGGAAAGACCCGGCGCAGGCTCATGGCCTGCGTGTGATTAGGGCGTGAATCGGATCCGTTGCTCAGGCTTTCTGGGACACTTTTTGAGGTGACGGGACAGGCGGTTTTTGCATGCCCCTCCGTTTGGTTTCCCCGGAACCAGGTTTCAGTTGTGTGCCTTCTTGTAGGGACGTCCCAGGATTCGTCACATCTTCTCAGACGGCGCACTTCCCGTGGGCCCCCTCCCCACGTACGTCGACTTTGATCACTTGGCGGAGATGATGTGTTCACTGTCAGTCTCTTACTCCCTGTAACTTACATAAATGTTTTCCGGGAAAGTACTTTGGAGCTTCGTAAACGTCCATTTCGTCATCAGACTCTCACCCGGTGGCTCTAACATCCGCCGATTTCCGCGGCTCAGTTACTAACCTGACGGTTGCCAAATGGTCACCTGCTAATGCTGTCACTCTTCCTCCAGTGCTGGTTAGCGCTCCACTGTGTGCGAGTGCTTTCTCCTGTCCCTGTGCACTCGCTTATTTGGCTGTGCCGCAGGGGACACAGGCTGGGGGGCTCCCGGGACCCCCGTGTTCGCCCGCATGCCTGTGCTTCACTCTCCTCCCGTCCCGGGTGCCAGCGACTCTGGGCCCATAGCGGCCCCGCGGGGTCTGTCCTCCTCGTCCCCCACTCGTAGGTCCTCACGGAGCAAGGAGCTGGGCTCTCACGGCTTCGGTCTCTGTGCTTCCCGAGCTGACCGTCGTGTGTGACCGGTGTCCTGCCATGCCTGTCTGCCGCCGTCACCACTGACGTCCCCAGCCCCCGCCGGTGCCCCCGCCGCGCACATCTCCACTTTGGTCTCTGCTTGGCTCGAGGTTCCTAACGTTGTCTGGAAAAGGTCTGCTGGTGCGTCTTCGGCGTGGCCTGTGCCCCACTCCCTGTCTGCCCCCTTCTGGGGCCCCAGTGGGCCCCGTGGGCCTTTTCCGCACGTTCCGTGCCCTCGCGCTCTTCTCTGTTTGCCGCACCCTGTTTTCTCTCGGAGCCTGGGTGTGTTCTTCTCGTCCGTCCCCCCAGTTACTAGTCTTCTCAGCTCTTCCCAGCCTGCCTCTCAACCTGCGTTTCCTGTTTGTGTTTTTAATTTTAATCGTAGTCCTTCTCGACTCTAGAATTTCCATTTTTTTAATTTCAAGGTATTTGCCGAAATCATTTTGTTGCCTGATTTCTTGAACATACCAGGTAACTGCACTACCTGCACCTGTTTTAGATCTGTCTACGCTGCCTGGTTCTCTCCGTCCCTTCGTTTTCCTGTTTTAGATCTGTCTACACTACCTGTAGTGTAGCGTAGGACGGAGAGCCGTCCTTTCATTTTTGGTCGTTTAGTCTTATTTTTGGTGCGCCTTGTTTTTTCTTTACGTTCCAGCCATCAAAGATAGCTCAAAGCTCTGGTGGTGTTACCTTACTCTGGAGAGGACGTAGGTGCTGTCCCCTGGCACCTAAAGTAGGGCCGGGTCCCCGAGTCCATTGAGAAACCGCCCGTTGGTGCTGCGCTTAGGCTTGTGAGGGTCTGCTGTGTTCCCCCTTTGCCCTTGCTGACGGGAGTGCGTTCAGTGGGGCCCTTGCTCTGTGGTGGGTCCTGACCCACCGTACTGGGCCCACCGTCGCCTCCCCCGGTGCCCTCGGCTTCCCAGCAACCGCCTTTGAGAGCAGCCGAGCCCTGGGAGGGAGGCGTGTGGAGACCAGGCAAGTCGCCTTTTCCTCTTTCTTCGCTGGGACCTGGAGCCTCCCCACCTTGGTGCCTTCGCTCAGGTGTTTCCCTCATGTTGCCTGTCTCTCCTGGTGGCTGAGGAGGGGCATGTTGTCCTCGCTGGTCCCCTGGGAGCTGGATGTGACAGCCATTTTAACCAGAGACAAGGTGGCGGCATCTGGCAGTTTTCTATTGTCATCATGTTTTGCGTGTTGTTTAACTTGTGAGTGTTAAGAGAATCTACTATGTTGGACTTATAGTTTTAATGGGTTTTTTAATGTTTATTTTGAGAGAGAGAGAAAGAGACAGAGCGTGAGCAGGGGAGGGACAGAGAGAGGGGGAGACACAGAATCCGAGGCAGGCTCCAGGCTCCGAGCTGTCGGCACAGAGCCCGACGCGGGGCTCGAAGCCACAAACCGTGAGATCATGATCTGAGCCAAAGTCGGACGCTTAACCGACTGAGCTGCCCAGGAGCCCCAGACTTACGATGCTAATTAAATGTTGAGAAACGCTGGACGTTTTAATTGATTTTTAAAGTTTGTAAGCATTTTAAGAAATAACTCCATTTTTTAGAACAGTTTTAGATTTACAGAAACATCGTGGAGGCGCGGGGAGTTCTCACGCACCCGCCCCCAGTTTCCCGTGCTAACGTCATGTTCGCGAGGCATGTTGTCACGGTGCATCAGCCAGCACTCGTACCTCCATACCTTCCTCGATTTCCTCACTTCTTCCCTAATGCCATGTTCCTGTTCCAGGATCCCATCCAGGACACCGTGTGACAGTATGTTGCGATGTCTCCAAAAGCTCCATTTGGCCGTGACGGTGGGTCAGATCTCCGTTAGTCCTTGTGACGGTTCTGAGGAGGACCGGTCAGGTGTTGGGTGGGGCGTCCCTCACTCGGAGTGCGTCTGCCTTTTTTCTCAGGGTGAGCCGGTGTTTGTGTTCTGGGGGAGAGAGCCTGCAGAGGCGAAGCACCGGTTCCATCCCTTCACGGATCGTAAACCTGCCTCCTCCCTGCTGGTGTCGGCCTTGACCCCCTAGCCGAGGCCACGCAGATGCGCACGCTCCCTTTCTACAGTCTCCATGCACACCGCACACTTTACATCTGTCCACTGAGTAGGAATCGTGTGAACATTTAGAGGGATCCTGATGTTTTTGAAGGAAATTCAGTTGCTTGATATTAAAGCAGTGATCAGTTTGGGCACCTGGGGGGCTCAGTCGGTTAAGAGTCCGACTCTTGATCTCAGTTCAGGTCTTGATCTCAGGGTCACGAGTTCAAGCCCCGTGTTGGGCTTCCACACTGGGTGTGAGCCTACTTAAAAAAACAAAACACAAAACAAACGATGGATTGAATTTAGATAGAACGTAAATACCGGTAACTGTTGTCCTCGTTGGCAGAGCACTTCGTCTGGACGTTGAAGACATGGGCATCAGTTCTTCCCAGGTGTCCCTTGGACAGCACATGGTGGGGCATCTGGGGAGGAGCGGCAAAGCCCCTGCTGCTGATTTCTCCCGCAGCTGTTGTAGGACTGGAGAGATTTGTGGTTCCAGGAGGGGTCCCTGGCCAGGCTGCAGAACTGCTTTCTAGAAATGCCTGAGGGAGCAGCAGGTGAGGCCGGTCCTCCCCGGGACACCCGAGGCACCGCGTGGTCTGCTGCCTGGAGGACAGCAGGGTGGGGACGCATGAGAATTGTTTCCTTCAAGAGGAGGAATTGCTTGGTGTCAGAGCCGGGGGTGTCCTGTGGCCACGTATGTCCTGGGACACGTGAGTTGCTGGGGTGGGGGCCGTTGCGGGAGGACCCTCAAGCCCACCACCCTGCCGGCCATTTTCTCATTTTCCAGGGAAAACTAGTTTCAGTGTTGAAAGTGTGTTTCAGCCAAAGTGCCTCGACGGCATGACAAGTTTGTATGATTCTGATTCAGGTAGTAAAGGTGATGAAGTTACCAAGGTCACAATCCTGGTTTCGTGAGAACCTCGCCAAGTGTGTGCCCTGTGCTTGTAGAGACGTGAGGAGCCGGAGGAGGGCCGAGCTCTGCGCGTCGCAGCCCCAGTACACGCTGCGCGTATTTCACGCCAGACCCTGAACTTGCTGGGGCTTGTGGTGGGAGGTTATTGGAAGCGGGAGCAGGGCGCCGACCTTTTGTTTTTCGTCGAGTGCTGTGGTCCCCTCTCCCTGTGAGGGTCCTTCTTCTCTTCCTGTCTTTGCTGTTCTGGGTCTGTGTTTAAGTCTCTTTCCTTCTGCCAGTGCTTTCTGAATCTCATTGACAGGATGTTATTTCTTGCTTATGGTTTCATTGGCTTCCCTTTCTTGAAGCGTCTCAAATATATAGTTCCCTGTATTCTGCACGTGGTAACGTCAGGTCTGGAAGAGCGTCAGACTTGGTCATTTCTCGTGTCCTCTGATTCTGACCCTTGGTGGCTTATTCCCTTCTGTGTTTGGAGACTTTGGACGCGAAGTTCATGCTCTGTGGGCATATATCTGTGGGCGTTTGGTGAGAGTCCCTCCTAAATACAAGATGCCCACTTCAGTTTGAATTCAGATAAGCAACAGCTACTCTTTTGGTGTGAGTATGCCCCGAACATTCCGTTCCTCGGGGCAGCCGGGACTGTGCGGGGACTCCGGGCTCCCACGCCAGGGTGAGGACTGATTGTGGCCGCCCGGGAGCTGTGCTGCGTGTCTGTAAAGAATCCCCTTCCCACACGGCCCCGCGGCCCTGCCTGTTGTCTCTGGGCGGCTCTCCAAATGTCCCCGGGGCAAGGAGGCCACAGCCCGCCATCCTGCCTTCCCGTCTGCTCTTCGCTTTCAGCCCCTGTTGTTGCTCGTGGAGCTCAGCAGTGCATTTAAAGCATTTCCAGAGGTTTTACATCAAGAGCTTTCTCCTGGCGTTGGGGCTGTTGCCTTGCTGGAAATGGAAAGCCGCTGGGTTCCCACGGGATCTGAACGCCGGCTTTGGTGCCGGTGCTTCCCGTGTCCGAGCTCCGGGGCGTCTGAGTCGGAAGCTCCGTGTCTCTCTGTGCTCAACAGGTGTTTGCCTGGTGAACCCCCAGGACAGGACTCATTCAGTGCCCGACCCGCAGGGCATAGAAGGGAGACCTGGCTGGTGAAGGAACTCCGTCTTCTGTCATCATCCGAGAATCCCAGGCAGAGGGTGCCCTCGGGCAGCTCGGGAGCGCGAAGATACCGTGAGCAATGACGGCTTACCCCTGACGCTGGCTGCCGTCCCTCCCCCCAAACCGTCATCACTTTACGCTCACTCACTTACCGCTCGGCAAATGTTTATTGTTCCGGGCACCGTTGTAAGCGTCGGGGCCACATCTGGGACTAGAACAAAAGCTTGCTCGCAAGGAGCCTGCGTCCTGGTTGGGGGAAGGCGGGACAGACGATAAACACGTATGTAGCGGGGCGTCTGAGTGCCGCGGGGCAGAGATGAAGCTGTCTCCGGTGGGAGCTGCGCTGAGAGAGGGCGCCCGCACGGGCAGGTGACCCCTGCACCTGCAGGCTGGGCACGGAGCCCCCGCCCGTGAAGCGGAGCCGGTGGGGCGGCAGGCGGAGCTGGAGGTGAGGTGGGAAGGTAGCAGGGCGGGGTCAGAGGGGGCTGGAGGCCGTGCTGTGAAGACTGGCCTGATGTGTTGGCGAGACCGGAAGCCAGCACGGTGTTTTGAGGGAAGGATCGCTCCGCTTGATGCGTTGGCCCTCGAGTGGGGGCAGGGAAGGGGGGTGTTTGAGGAGTCTGGGTGAGACGTGGTGGGGCCTGGCTCACCTGCCCTTACCCGAGGGCCCCCTTCCCCGCTGCAGGTTTACAAGGAAAGACGCTGTCGTTGAAGGGTTGAAGGGTTCAAGTGCCGGAGAGTGGTCAAGGGAGGGCCGTGACCGCGGGGGCAGGCGCCTCGGGCAGGCGCTGGGCGTGGTGTTTGTCTCACTGCGTTTCTTCGAGCCGTGTCGTGGGTGTGGTGCCGGGTGCAGGTAGAGACGACGCTAGGACTCGCGCTCTGAAGCGGATTGGCGGTGACGTGCCAGCTGGGGGTTTGTAGGACACACACAGCTGCTTGTTTTGACAGCGGGCTTCATTGTGGGGCCTCGGGCACACTTATTAGTGGATCCTGTGTTAACTGAGTGAACCCAGAAAAGGTGTCTCACTAGAGAACTTTCCAGGACCAGCTGGACCCCGAGGACGCCTGTCCCCTCTGCATGCTGGAGTGGCGCTCTCGTGTGACGGCCTGTCGGTCAGGCCATCCTAGGGGACGCTCGTGGAAGCAAGTCCGCCCAGCTTTGTGAAGCACGAGGACCACTGGGGGCACAGTGGGGGCACAGGGTTCGCCCCCACCGAGCTCCTGTACCTGCTCCCACGCTGTGTTCTGGCCACTCGGCCAAAGCGTCTCAGCCCCGTTCTCCTTTTCGGGCTCACGCTTTCTGTTCTCATAACGTTTGATCGAAGTCTGCAGTTGCGGCGACAAGCGCCATCGGCGTGGCTGTTTGAACTAATGACCCGTTCCCCTCGGAGGGTGGGGGGCAGGGGAAGCACCATGGCCCCCGGAGGAGCTGCCCCTTCCCCGCGGCGTGTGGGCCCGGGGCCCGGGGCCTGGGCCAACGGGAGCCGCCGCGGGAGGAGGGGCGGGGGAGGACGGCTGGTGCAGCGGAGGAGCCCCCGGAGCCGGCCCAGCCCCCGCGGCCGAGGGCACGGCGCCTGTGTCGGTGCTGCGGGAAGGTCGGGGTGGTGCGGGCTGCTGGCCCTCGACCGAGAGTTTGGGCGGGGTGGTGGCAGTGGGCTTTCCCGTGTTTTGTTTTATCTCGAAAGGCCGGGATCTCAGTGTTTTTGTAGCCCAAGGGCAAGACCCAGCAGGAAGTGAGGGGGAAGGTACGGGAGGGTGGGCGCAGCAGGTGGGCAGAGACTGCAGGGGTGCAGAAGGGGTCGCCGGCCCGCCGAGCAGGTGTGGCCACCCTCAGGGCCGTGGGCACAGTGCGCAGGCGGGCCCCAGCGCCTGCAGGAGCGGTCGCCCTGAGCGGGATGGACACCACTTCGTGAGATCTGGTGGGTGAGGCTCTTTCCCGCCAGAGACCCCTGCCCCAGTAGAGGACCTGCCTGCGGGGGGCGCGGGGCCCGACAGGCTCCGTCCAGCTTCAGATGAGGACAAGAAGAGGTAGAAAGGACTTTCGTCAGTCCTTTATGCTGAACCGCGGGCTTCACTGGGGATTACTCACTGTCTACAAGAAAGCCTCTGAGGTGAGTTGTAGACTCACCTTTCGGGAAAGGCGGGGCTCAGAGATCAGCTCCGGTGGCGCCCTCCTAAGGAAGGGCGTCAAGGGTGGAAGTCTGGGGTGATGGTTCGGAAGACGCCGTCCTGGCTGGCGAGGGCCTTCTGTTCGCGGACAGCGGGTACGCAGCAGGGCCCGGATCCTCCGAGGGCCTCAGCGCCCTCCTGGTGGTCGGCAGTGAGAAGGAGAGGGGCTCTGCGGGGACGGCTGGGGTGCAGGCAGGAGGGTCCCGGGGCAGGGGTGAGAGCTGAGAGGGCTGACGGGGAGGCTGCAGCACGAGGGCGGCCGGTTGTGAGCTGTGGGCGAGGCCCCGTGCTGCTGCCCCGGGAAGGCAGCGTTGTCGTTATTCCCGTTTGTAAACGAGCCGCCTGGCACAGAGGTTATCCGCCGTTGGGGGTGGAGGTTCCCGGAGGACGCACCGGGGCTGCGTCCCGTCAGCCAGCCCTTCGGGCACAGCAGCCACACGGGGGCCGCCGGGGTGGCTGGCGTGCAGGCGCGTGTGCGTGAGCATTTCCGGCTTAGCTGTGTCATGACCTGGGGGCGCGGACTAGTGAAGACAGACCTGAGATTTCACAGGAATAGGATTTTTTAGTTTTCGTCTGGTTTTGTTGATCCCGTGACCTCGGCGTTTGCTCGGCTCTGTCGCTGGCTGGGGTCCGGGGCCTTTCAGGTGCCTGCCACACTCCGGGTGACCGCCTGTCTCCAGTTTCTCCCGAAGTGATGTTTGCAGAGGGGCACGCGTGCCTGGAGTCTGAGAACATCCATCCGTGTTCTTTCTGTTCACCCGGCCCTCTTTGGTACTTGGAACGGCCGGGGCCTGCTCGGGGCGGGGCGGGGGGGGGGGGTTGCTGACGTGTGCGAAGCAGCCTGCTAACTTTTGAGAGTCATTTTTCAGACACGGTATTGGGTCACTTTTTATTTCCGTGCAGCCCTTCCTCAGGGCAGACAAGCTGTGAATTGGTTTCCACTTTACCGATTCAGTGTCTTTTCAATTTAGGGAGGCCAGATGCTATTAAGATACGGCGCTCCCTCCACCAATCCGATTGTTCCAAGACAGTTGCTAGGACAACGGTCTTCTGCTTCCTCTCCTGCTGTTTTTATTTCTCCACTCTCTCAAGTTGTCTTCACCGCAGCACCTAGTGACCATGTTTCAGAACAGAGACGGTCAGTCACTCCAGCATGCTAACACCGCGTGCTCTCGCTCCTGTGAGATTCCCTTTGATACAGACGTGCAGTGACCAGGAGCCGTAGCATCCGTTCACGTGAACACGCTCGGGAGGAGAGGTGCAGACGTTTAATTGTCCTGCGCTTCCTCTCGACGCGTAAGCCTCAGTTAGAACTTAATCTGCTACGTGTGTTTGTGTCCAAGTGCAGATTCTCAGCGTGGACGTTGTTTAGTTGAGCGCGTAGAGTGCTCTTCAGCCTGCCCTTCGCCCGTCGGGGCCGGAAGACGCGCCGAGACGTGCGCTGCCAGTGCCCCTGCACACGCTGCCTGGAGAGCGCGTCCCCGAGACTGCGCATCGGTCCGTGTGCCCCGTGACCTCGAGTCCCGCGTGTGAGGATAACACGTGTCCCCCGGAGAAGACCGCTAGCGCACGACGCGGGCTTTTCACCAGGTGCTTTCCCCTGAGTGAAACTGCGGATTGTCACGTGTTATCTGAGGCTCTGCCGGTGGCAGGTCACGGGGAGACGCCTTAGCACGCAGCCTGACAAAGCCCGGGTGCCCGGACTTGGCGGTGCGCTCAGTCGGTACTTTCGTTTTAGGGTTTCTGGAAAGAATACTGTTTTCAGGTATTTAAGCGAGTGCTTGAGTTAGGGCCTTTTCCACTCACTGCTCACGTGAGTCCTTGCGAACACACGAGTCTGTGGTGCTTCTGGCAGCGGATTTGGCCGCTGAGTGTGGATGTGTTTGTAACAGGCTGTGGTGTTTGTGCTAAAGATAGAAGGCACTTGTTCTTTAAAAGATGGCTTTTGAAAATTGTCTTTGATAAAATGAGATTTCGAGGGGGGAGTTGATTTCAGAGTTTCACCCTTGATTTATGCTTAGCAGTAATGGAAAATCAGGGAGATTGTATATCAGAGAAGTGACTCTACTAAATAATTTCTACCATGCTCTTTGAAATTAATGAAAAATTCTTAGAGTCCATTAGCATTTCCACGTAATCATGGGAAACAGAGATCGGAAGTTGGAATCCCGGGGTCACTCCAGACTTACCGAGCCGGCAGAGCATCTGGAAAGAGCAGAGTCCGTTGTAGCCGGTATAACTCACGTCCCGGCTCTCGTGGGGTGAGGCGGGTCCAATACAAGGAGGGCTTCATTTGATCCTTTTAAAAAAATTCACCTCCCGACAGTAATACGACAAAGGATTTGAGGCCAGAATTCCTGCCTGGGTTCTAGTTCTCTGGAGAGCCGCTAAGAGACTGTGAGCCTCAGTGAGCGCCCTGCGGTGACCGCTGAGAGCCAGGGTTCCCAACCAGACTCTGCAGGAAACACGAGAGGAGGTGGGAAAGCCTGGGCGTCCACCCTCCCAGGCCAGCGTGGAGCGGGGACCGTGCCCCGATACATGCCCAGGCGTCTCTATTCTAGAAACTTGAGCGGCACAGCATGATACACCAGGACTGGCAGATAAACAGAAAATCGGAGGGAGTGAATGGAATTTGGTAAAACTCAGGAAAGGCAGCATGTGGTCGAGAGAGACAAAGCTACTATATCATTTTCCAGAGTTAGCAGCGGGGAGGACTTCCTGTCTGCTAACCTGCTCCCGGTGTCCCGGAAGATGATCCTGGACTTGAGACCCGCGGTTCTAGCTTGCCGCTTGCAGCCCGGTGGCTCGGGCAGGTCACGTAACATCTTGTCAAGTAGGGAAGGCGCCTGCCTGCCCCTCGTGGCGGCGGGACGTGTGAGGCGGTGCTGGCGGCGGGACTTGGTGACCATCGCTGGCGTCGATAAGTAGGCCGGTGACTGCCCTGGGCGTCGCTTTGAGATGAGTGCCAGGAGGAGAGTCTGTGGACGGGTGCAGGGGCTCCCAGGGGACAGGGAGGGCTCGTGGAGAGAGGGGCAGGAGCCAGGGAGGAAGAGCGGCCCGGGGAGGCACCCCAGAAGAGCAGGAGCGAAGAAGAGGCAGAGGCCCGGACAGCCAGTCGTCAGCTGCTCCCTCGGGAAGGTGCCTGTGCGGGAGGTGGGGCCGGCTCTGTTCCCCGAGCACCAGTGTTCTAGTCTCTGTCACAGACGGGGGCCAGGGCGCTTCCTTCCCGGGAGGTGGTGATGGAGCAAGGCTGGGGGGAAGGGTGGGGGGGAAGCAGGGCTGCAGGAGCCAGAGCCTGGCCCAGAGAGGGCCGCGCAGTGAGCCACTGGGGAGAGGCGAGGTCTCTTCCTGCTGGGAACCTGCTCTCCCGCGCCACGCATCGACGCTGTAGCAAGTGCGGGTCAGATTTGCATCGTTTTCTCTTTTCCTGCTGCTTTTGGCTTGGTTTATAATGGTCTATACTTCTGTTTTATTTCCGCTGCTGACTCAAACGCTACACCCGTCTCACCGTTAATGGCCGCTCCAGCGCACGCCTGTCCCTCGCCACGTGAGCGGCCCGTCCTGTCCTGCCGGGCCACGCGGAACGCAGGCGCCTCACGGGGGCGCCTCCCGCCCAGCTCCTCCCACCTCTGCCGGGTTGCTCCCCTGCATTTCACGTTGCCCGTGTCGGTAGCCTCATGACCTGTTGTTATCTCGGCTTCAAACGGTCAGTTCTCTGTGAAAGAGGTGAGAGGTTCTTCGTGACCCGCCACCCGCCCCGTCGCTCCCTTCTCTGGCGCGCTCGCGCTCTGTGGTCCCAGGCTTCCGTCTGGCGGCTCTCTCGTGTGGCCTGAGCCGCCTCCATCGCTGGTGCTTACGGCACGGGTCTGCGGGCAGCGCGTCCTGTGAGCTCTTGCTCGAAGAAAGAGAAGAACCAGCTTCAGCTGCGCTTTCACAGACACGGGCGCCCGGAGAAGAATCCCGGGTTGGCGCGCGTCCCCCCCGACCCGCTGAGGCCCCGTGGATCCTGGCCACGCGGCTTCCGTGGACGAGTGTGAGGTCCCGCTTGCCCGCGGCCCTTGTGTCTCTTGCTCTCTGTCTTTGTCACCGCTTCCCAGCCACTTTGTCGCGACGCGCCTCCGCGAGCCGTCGTGTCCCGCCTGTGCGCGGCGCTCGCTCGGTCTCTGTAGCATCTGTGAGCACGCTTGGGCCCTGTTGCCCCGGGTGTTGTCTCTCACCCCTTCTGGGGGCTCCGTGCACAGACGTTGTCCGACTTGACGGTGACCCAGAGATCACCGAGATTCTGTTTTGGGCCTTTTTGTCTCTGTGCCTTACTTTCAGTTCCCCGTTTCCTCGTGTGTGTGAGACACGCTGGCAGTTCCCTGGTGTTCGTTTGGGTCCTCCGAGGAACAGAAGCCAAGATGGGATTAAATTGCCCGGACTGTTGGGAGACGCCCGTGAGGAGTAAAGGGGAGAGATGCGAGGTGCAAGGGGAGCCCTTCGTCCTCCGCTGCGTGCCATCCGTGACCGGAGAGGGACGGGAGGAGCGCGGTGTGGCAGCCGTGCAGGATGGACCTGGCCAGGTGGACGAGGGAGAGGCCCACGGCCCCCACAGACGGGCTGGCCCGGACCCTCTGTGGCTCTGAGCTGAGGGCCGAGCGCCTCACCAGGGCGTGGCCTCGGTGCGAATGGGGTGGTGGACCACAGGGTCGGCGCGGGGGCGGTGGGGACGTCGGAGCCGCACGCTGCTGTGACCACCACCCCCGTCAGGTGGAATCTTATTTCAGAAATCCTATTTTCTTTTAACCCTAGGATTTTTATTTGTTTCTTTTTATGTTTTCTAGTTTTCTCATTATTTTCATTTTTCATTTAATTCCTTGAGGAGGTTGAATATTTTTATAATAGCTGTTCTAACGGTCTTGTTTCCTAATCCATCATCGTCATTGTCTGACAATTCGTCTGAGCCTGATTTGTTTTCGCCCCTAATTTGTTTTCCCCTGGTTACAGGTTATGTTTTCTTCTTTCTTTTTCTTTCTTTCTTTCTTTCTTTCTTTCTTTCTTTCTTTCTTTCTTTCTTTCTTTCTTCCTTCCTTCCTTCCTTCCTTCCTTCCTTCCTTCCTTCCTTCCTTTCTTTTCTACGTTTATATTTGAGAGAGAGCAAGTGGGGAAGGGGCAGAGAGAAGGAGAGAGAGAATTCCAAGCAGACTCCACCTTGCCAGCACAGAGCCCGATACGGGGCTTGAACTCACAAACCAGGAGATCACAACCTGAGCCACAACCAAGATTCAGACACTCAACCGACTGAGCCACCAGGCACCCCAAGTTACATTTTCCCTTCACGTGTCTAGAGACTTTTCAGTGGTTGAGTACTAGATTTTGTTTTATTCCTCTGAAGAGTGTTAGAACGTTTACTCTGCCAGCCGGAGGTAACTGCAAACCAGTTTAACAAGCTTAGCTTTTTGGTGAGTCTCAGGTAGCCTGACTTCTAGGGAAGGATTAGCCCGATATGTGGCGTGGCGGGCCTTGGCTGCCTGGAGCTCAGTCACTCACGGCCTGAGGGGAGCACCTTGCAGCTCCCAGAAATGCTCTTTCCCTCGGATGGCCCTCTGCCTGCCTCCAGGAGCGTCATCTCACACGTGCACGGACGTGCCCAGCCGCAGACCCAGTGGGTCACTGCGATGAGCCTCTTTCCTTGCCCGGGGCCTCCCTTCTAGCCCTCTGCCCACAGATGCTAGCCACCCTGACCTGTCTGTCCTGGTGTGGATTGGTCCGGTGGCTCTCACGTGGTCCGTCCTCAGTGGCAGAGCACATACGGCTGCTCCCTGGGCCCCTCACCGGGCCCCTCCCTTGGGCACGTACCCCCACTGCCCCCCTCTCCTGGGCACATACGGCCCCTCACCCGGGCCCTCTCTGGGCAGAGAGGCGCCACAGTCAGTCTGCAGACAAGCGGCATGACCGACTTCCAGCCAAACCGTGTTTTCCCCGAGCACAGTCGTCAGGCTGGAGGTGGTCTTCGGGTCCCGGCACTAGGCCGTCCCCGGCACTGGGCCGTCCCCGGCACTGGGCCAGCGGCCTGTGTTAAGTGCACAAGGACACGTGGAAGCCCAGAATCGCCCCTGCGGGGCAAGCCGCGGCGTCACAATCTGGGCCGGCGGCTTCCGCGCCTTCTGAGTGCTGTGTCAGCGTCCGTCTGCTCACCGTTTATTTGCCCTCGAGTGAGCAGCCCCCCTTCCACAAGTGTACCTGAAACACGGAAACCTGGAGGCACGCGTCGAAGACGGTTTCTCTCCAGGAAAGCCTCAGGAACAGGTTGGCCCACGGGCTACACACGGGAGGCAGTTGTGGCCGGCGGCCTAGTGAGTGGGAACGGAGTCCGAGCCAGAAGACGTAGGTTCGGATCCTAGTCCCGTGCATACTCTAGCTGTTTGTCCCTGGGCTACTTAGCCTTTCTTTTAGAGAGAGAAGAGAAAGGACTGCGTGTGCTATGAGCTTCAGGAGGCATGGAGCGTGCAGTTAGCTCAGCTCTCCTTCCTTGGCCCCTGGCCCCTGGGCCCCTAAGAGGCAGCCTGTGAGAAGTTTCTTTTGAACGTCCCCTTCCAGGGGTCGTGTGCTAGCAGTGCGTGCGTGTGTGCGTACTTTTGTGCCTGTGTGCGTGCACGCGTGTGTGTGTGTGTACGTGCGTGTGCCTGTATGCGTATATGCATGTGTTTGCGCGTACATGTGTGTGTGCAAGTGTATACGTGCGTGTGCATGTGTGTACGTGCCTTGTGTGTGCATAAGTGTGTGCGAGCGTGCATGTGTGTGTGTGGGGGGGGGGCTGTCCAGTAAGCTGTCGTGTGCTGTTCGCCAGGAGGGTCAGGGATCTCACAGTTCTCACCGTTATAAATGTTAGTTTAAATTACACACGACTGTCTGACACGCAGATTTTGCACAGTTAAATCATTTGGGGAAATCGGGAATGATTTTGCAAATATGTACTTTGGTATTCGTGTCTTTTCCCATCTCTTCCGTGCCAATCAAGATGATGCCAGTGGGAACAAGACCTGGGCCCGGGGAGGAAACCACTGAGCTGCGGACAGCCTCGGATGCCCACGTCCTCGGTCTCTGGACTGCGAGGCTGTGCGCCCCCCGACACCCCGAGGAGGGTTGCCCAGGGGGAGCTCGGGTGGAAGGCCACCCTTCTGCCTCCTCCAGGACATCAGTGCCCGCTCTGTGCCACTCACCCGAGCCTCCTGCTTGTTCCTGGCTCTTCCCAGTGCCCAGCCCCGATCGCCAGGTTTACGGGGGCACTGAGTCCACTCATCACGGAGAGCCCCAGGGGTGGGCCGGCTCACCACAATATCGGGCACCAGGCAGCTTGGCCACTTTTCTGGAAGAGTTTGTGTTTGTGGTTTGCTGCAGTGTTTTCTTAAGGAAATTCACTTTTTGATTTTTTTTTAACGTTTGTTTATTTTGAGAGAGAGAGAGCACGCGTGCACACACGAGCAGGAGAGGGTGCACTCTCCTTTCCTGCTGCAGCTTGGTGCCCAGACGGCCGTTTGCTGGGTGTTTCTGGATGGCGCCCGGCCTGCCCTCCCTCCTTGCTCTTGCCCTCAGTGGGCCGCCTGCTGGGTGGCGGGGGCCTGCCCGCGGATCTCCGCACGGCCCTGTCTCTGGAGCCTCGGACCCAGCCTTCCAGGGCCCCGCACCATCTCCACGAGGTGCCCCGGGGCTGCTCCCGTGCGGTTCCACAGCCCGGCTGGGGCCCCCTTCCCCGGGGACATCGCCTGTCCTCCCCCTGCTCCCCTCTATTTACCCAGGACCTTCAGCCCTTCGGGCCCAAGGAGGCCAGAACGGCGTCGGTCCCTGTGGCCCTCGCCCGCGGCACTCCCTGCACCTGCTCCGGCCCAGCGACCACCTTACACCCAAGTGCCTGTCGGAATCAGAGAGCAGAAGAGCTCACCTCTTCCTGCCGCTTCCGAGTCCTGTGGCTCGCACAGCGGCCCCGGGCGCCCGCCTCTCCCCGGGGTGTCCCCCGTTCTCCGCGCTGGGCTGGCCCGCAGCGCCACCGTGGGCTGCGGGCGTGTCACGCGTGCTCCCTTGCCAGTCTGCCCCCTAGACTCTCAACTCCTGGAGAGCTGGGTCTTGTCCTTTGTTTTCCTCTTGTGTTCCCGGAGTGCTCGTGGCACCTGGGTAGGGCCCCATTAGCAGGGTACCCCGGGCCTGAAAGTAGAGATGGCCCACGCTTGTCTCCTCTACCTGTGTGCCAGCTCCCTGCTCACCCCTCCCGCCAGTGCCCCGGTGGCCGGACCTCCGCTGCCCGCTACAGAATCCCCCCGGAAACCTGAGGCTCCAGTAGCCAGGAGAGAACATGGGTTGGGGGCCTCAGAGCTGGTCGTCAGGGCTGTCTGGCCTTGGGAGTGGCGTTCAGGGCCTTCACGGACACGCTGCCCACATGCCCCTCCGTGGTTCCCCTCGCTGTGGCTGCAGGTGGATGCCTTTTGCTGATCAGGATAAAGGAAAGACTGATTTATTTTTTTTTTATTTTTTTAAGTTTATTTTGAGCGTGAGAGTGATCAGAGGAGGGGCAGAGAGAGAGGAAGAGAGAATCCCAGGCAGGCCCCATGCCGATAGCGTGTCAGGCTCGAACTCCCGAACTGTGACATTATGACCTGAGCCAGAACCAAGAGTCAGACACTTAACCAACTGAGCCACCCAGGTGCCCGTGGTTTATTTATCTTTTAATACTTTAGTACTATGTGCAAAATTTGGAAGAGTTTTGCATGTGGCGTGTACAGGTCTTTCCACATCGATGTGAAAATAGGAAAAAGAAAATTCAGTATTTTGTTCCCATTTACGTAACTTGAAAAACATGCTGTATCTGAGCGTTTCCCTGCCTGTGCAGCGCGTCCCTCGGGTCTGGGTGAGCCACACGCTGGTGCTGCCTTTTGCAGCCACTCAGGGCCGGCGAGTCCTGGTCTCGATGCCGACTCCTTTGCCCGCGGGGCTGGGCTCGCGTCTGCGTGGCACGGTCTCTCTGCCCTGCGTCCCCCGTCTGTGCCCCTGACTTCCCTCGGGTACACGGTGGGCGGGCCGGCAGGAGACCTCCCTCCTCCCGGCCCCGTTGCTCCCCTGACAAACAGCCCTCCTGGGTCCGGCCGCTCCCCCACCCCTGCTCCTGGAGGTTCCCACTGAAGTCGGGCCTGACGGTTCACCCGCTTCCATAACCTGCCCACGTAGGTGGCGGAGGGCGGAGGGCCCCGCGTTAGCCTCACCCGAGGACTCACGAGAGTGTGCTGGTCCAGACTGTGCCCCCCGGAGGTGTGATTTCATTGGCAGGTTTTGCAGTGTCGCCGTGTCTTTAAATCATGGCCGTCAAAGCCAGCCAGAGGCTGCCCCCAGGTCTGCTGGTTGCTGGAGGAGCATGCCAGCCGGCCGAGCTCTCACCGGGGGCCTGTGTGACTCCCCTTGGAGCGGCACCCGTCGTGGGGCGGGCCCCCTGGTCCTGCTGAGGAAGCTCGGACTCGAACAAGCTCTCGGGTGGGTGAGCCGGGGGCTCCGTGTTCCTTGTAAAGCATGTGACCGTGGCTTTCCCTCCCACAGCTGCCGGGACGCAAGTACTGCCCCGGGTACAATGCGGACGTGGGTGACAAGTGGATCTGGCTGAAGTGACGGACCCTCCTCCGTGGCCTGCATCGCGATGGCGAGGACACTTCCGGTCTGCCTCACTCGTGGGGTCCCTGCAGCTTACTCGGGGGGAGGGGCGGGTGAGCCGGAACCAGGCCGCCTGTAGTGTAGCTGCTGGGGGACCGGGAGCCTCTAGTGTTCGGGAGGCGGGAATCTTGTAGCTTTGGGAATGATCCAGAATTATCACCGGGGAAATAAATCTGCTATTAAAGACCGGATGTTACTAGATGTTTCTAGAAGAATTCCCTTTCATTGCAGCCGTGTTCAGTGTCGTGCAGATTTTGTACCTGTCTTCACACTTCGAGAAATAAAAATAAAACTGTTTCCGTGGCATTTGCCTCCGTCACACGTCTGCACACGTCACATACATGTACGTGCACACACATGTCTGCCTGCACTTCACCGACCGTGAGCTTTGATGCATTTGGTTTATTCAGTCAGAGGCGAGGACAGAGAGGGCCCGAGGCACTGAGCCGTCTGACCGGTCGTCTGGCTACTGCAGGGGGCACAGGAAACAGGCAGGGAAGAAATCACCGCCTGCTTCTAGAACCACCCGTTTCTTCTAAAAGACATGTCAGGAGACACACAGGAGGACCATCGTTGTAATTCCTCCGAAAGCAAAGCGACAAACTCTGTGTTGTCTTCAGAAATGAACACGGAAAGGGAAAATCCCACTTCTCCACTGAGACGTGGAAAACTTCTTGCACGCTTGTTGTAGAGTTCTGCGCGTCGGGGCCGCCGTGGGGCAGGTGCAAGTCGTGGATCCCGTTGAACCCAGGGCTCCCTCCTCGGAGCTGCACCCCGGCCACCTGCCACCTTTGAGACGTGGGAGACTGACGCGACGTGCAAGTTAACGTCCAGCTCCTGGCACCCCTCCCACCCGTCCAGCCCTGCCCACCCCTCGGGTGCTCGGCGGGCACACGGCCTGCCGTCCCGGGACTGGAGCCTGGGCAGCGCTCTTTGGGCCCGGTGGCCAGGGATCTGCTCTCCCGCCCTTCCCCCCTCACTTCCCCTCCCTGCCTCTCTCTTCCCCTCATCTCTCCCCTCCTCCTCCCTCCCTCCCTCCATCTACCCCTCTCCCTCCCCTCCCCTTCTCTGCTTTCCTCTCCCTCCTTCCTCACACCTCTCCTCTCCTTCCCCTCCCTTCTCCCCTACCGCCCTCCCCTCCTCCCCTGCTCCCTCACCTCTTCTCTTAACTTCCTTTCCCCTTCCCTCCTTCCCTTTTGTGGGGGTGGGAGGGGGTTAACAACTGAAAATAAAGTTTCCCAGCAGCATGTGACTTGGAGTCAGACCTCAGTGTTGAAGCTTCGCGGTTCCCTGAGAAACGCCGCCTTCATCGCCGCTCTGAAGGGTACGGGGCCAGTTGTGGAGCGTTTTCTGGACGAAGTGCCTCACAGACCATTAAGGAGAGGAGGAGGGAAAAGAAAGACATCTTTAATTATCTTGGCTGTCCCTGGTGTCTCGGCCGTAACGAGCCCGCTCACCACGTCGGCCTCCGCATGGCGCCGCCGCATCCCCAGCTGGTGGCGGGGTCCGCTGTGCGGTCAGGCTTGGGTGGGAGCCGGCTCTTCACACGCGGACGCGCCCTTCCCAGCTCGTGTGACAGCACCGGCCGGAGTCCGCGTCTGGCCCCGCGGGCAGTGCATGCCCCGCCGGCCCGCGCACCGGGGCGTTGTGCTGAGCGAGGACCCGGTTCGCTTCTGGCGTCTCCTCTCCTGCGAACAGGCCGGCAAACAACAAATAAACAGTGTCCAAGCCTCCTCTCCGGACGGAAACCCGGGGGAGGTTGGCAGACGCCCCTGTAGGATCTCCTGACTTCAGAGCACCCCATCATTTCGTTTCACAAAAGATGCTCACCGCCCCCGAAAACCCCGGAGTTGAAATAAAACCCTGTGTTTTAAATACCCCGTGTCGGAATATTTGCTGCTTTGGGGACCAGGGCCTAAGTGTTGCAGCAACGTGGTTTTGTCTGCAGTTTTTCTTACGGGCGTGTGCGCGGACGGGAGAGTTTTGTGTTACGGAAAAAGTGCTGCTTTTTCCTTCCAGGACTTGCCTGTTCTGCCGGCTCTTATAAGCAGAAGGTTGCGGACACTGAGCTTCTTAAAGGGGGTCGGAGATACTCCTCGAGTCCTCTCTGCAGCCGCTGCCTCCGCCAGCCCTGCTCCTGCACACGTGTGTGGCCGGAGCAGCAGGTGAGGGGACGCAGGTGTGCCAGAAGCCCCCGGTCACGTTGTGCTTCCATTTCAGAGACAAAGCAAACTCGTGTCCTCCTCGCCAGAAGCCACTGTGTTTGTCAGAGTCCCATTTTTCCCCAAAGTCTGCCGGCTCCTGACTTGGCTTGGGGTCCTTCTGGGTCCCGTCTCCCAGTTGCCCATGTCTGGATTGCTTGTCGTTAGCGGTGCACATGTCAGAACAAAGGGGCCAGCCGGCAGCCGCTTCCTCGTAGGAAGGCACAGTCCGTGCTCACACTGGGGCAGATCTGCAGGACGTGGGGGGTTGGCAGGGTGGGGGTGGAGAGAAAGCCACAATTACTGTCACGCATTTGGGCTTGCACAGGGAAGGCTGTGTAGGCAGCAGCCCCTGGCTGGCTGGTCAGGACCCGATGAATGGAAGAATGTGCCCAAGTAATTCTAGGTTTTATACCTGGGTGGAAATAAAAGCTGGGGACCTGAGGCTTTGCTTTAGGAAAATCAGGAGCCCGAAAACGGAGGCAGAGATTCGCAGCAGTCACCCCCATCGAGAGCGAGCATCTCGTACCGTCTGGGTTTCACAAGGGAAAGGGCACTTTGCGGGAACGTGTCCACGACGTGAGTGGCCCTCACCCTCAGCCCTCCCAGCGCCTGCCTGGGCTCATTCTGGTGCCCCGTTGTGTCGGGGACCCCCACCTGGACTCTGCTGGGCTGCACCCGTTAGAAACTCCTCCCGAGAAGCCCCAAAGAGCCTAAAACTCCGTGCAAGATGTGGTCGTCTGGCCTGCCACCACCACCGGCCCGAAGTCACCGAAGGCAGCTCAAGTTAGGGCTGTTCCAACGGGAAGCCGATGAGACACAGACAACTCTTTTCTTTAAATGCGTACATATGTTTTGTGGGCCTATACTATTGACTTGAAATTCTTAATTAAAAAATGGTTTTAATAAGAACGGTAGCAGATTTTCCTAAGTGTTCCTTCCAGAGTTAATGTGTAGCTTCGAGGTTAGACCCACCCTTCAGTTGCATTCCGGGAAGCAGTCTGTTCAGTGCTATGTAGTTTCGGGGAATTAATTTTTTTAATGAGGCTGTGCCCAGCGACTGTTTCCAAAATCCCTCCTGTAGTTTCCACAAAGGCATCTTCCTCTGTATATTTAGTGCGGTAATGAACCCACTCGCAGTGGAGGCCCGCGGAGCCTGCGTCCCGGCCGCCACACCGTAGCCCCGGACGTGCTGAAGTGATCACGGCCGTGGGGCCCAGCGGCGGGGCGAGCGCACGGGCCCAGCAGGTCGGGCCCGACCCTGGGGCGCCCGACTCAGCTTCCGGAGAAGAGCAGCGTGGCTTCGGGGGGTGCGGGGCGTGTGGCTGTTCTGGTGGATCTGGATGGGACGCCATGGGGACACAGTCTCAGAGGACAGTGTGTCGGCGGAGGGGGGGGCTGGAGGCCTGGTGGGGAGATCCGGGGCGCGGGAGCAGGGACGGTAGGGTGGAGGCGCAAGCTGGAGGGAGAGCGGGGTCCTTTCCAGCCAGGAGCTCCCTCCGGAGAGCCGCGGTCCGGCATCGCTCCTGCCAGAAGCAGGCTGGCATAGGCGCTTCCCCGCTCCTGGTGAGCCCTGTTCTGTCAGGGAGCGGGAGAGGGACACCTGCTGTGCCGCCCGCACTCCTGGAGGGGAGGGTCACTGGCGCAGGACGCCCGCTCCCTCTGACTCTGAAAGACGCTCAGGCGAAAGGCACCACGTGTCTCTGAATGTGGCAGCACAGAGGGCACGACCTGAACCCTTCTGTAAAAATCGGGAGCCCGAAGGATCGTTTTAATCTTGGTATCCTAGACGCATGAGGTGAAGTGGGGGCTCAGGCCTCGCACCACGATGGACGTGGTGTCGGACGGGCCCCGGGGTGGAGTCCGTGTCTGGCCCCGCGGGCTGTGCGCGCCCTGCCGGCCCTTGTGCTGGGCGAGGACCCGGTTCACTTCTGGCGTCTCCTGGCCTGCGAAGAGGCCGGCGAACAGCAAATAAAGTGTCCAAGCCTCCTCTGCGGACGGAAACCCGGGGGAGGTTGGCAGATGCCCCTGTGGGATTTCCTGACTTGAGAGCGGCCCGTGACTTGGTTTCACGTCAGGGCCGAGCTCGGCCTGGACTCCTGTCCGTGCTGGCTGCTCACGGGCCCTCGCCTTAGAGACGCCGCCACCCGTGCGCGGTGGAGAGGCGGTGTTTTGTCGGGCGCGTGTGCACCTCGCCTGTGATGCCGTGGACGGCCCGTCGTCAGCCGGTCGGGGGCTCTGCAGGGGCCCAGTGGGCAGCGCATCCACGGCTGGGCTCCCGGGCTAGTCCTGGTGTCGGGGCTCGGGGAGTAACTCCGGACGCTGACCTGAGGTCGGGTTGCCCTTCTGCTCCCTCCTCTTCTGAACCTGACTCCGGGCAGCGGACCAGCCCCCGACCCTGCACCGGGGGCAGCTCCGGGGCCACTGCAGCGTCTGCCCCTGGGGTTCCTCCGCCCTACACGGTCCTGCTGCCTGCCCGCCTCCCGCCCTCCCCACCAAGGAGTCAAGGCCGGGGCAGCAGTCGTGTCTGGGGCCAGAGTCTCGTGCACCTGGCCCCGGGCTCAGAGCTGTTGACCGCCCCCTCCCTAAGAGCCTGGGCCCCTAAGGGCACCGTTCTTGGTCATCTCCTGGAGCCCCGGCAGGCCTTCTAGCGGAGTCGGCACAGAACCGTGCCGGATGTGAGGGCCACGCCTTGTGGGACACCTGGGGGGCCAGGGCTCTGAGTAGATGGGTAGTTCTCCCCCCGCCCCCTGCCCCGGCTGCTGTGCCGCAGAGCACCTTTGGGAGAGGGCAGCGGGCTGGACCTTGAGGAGGAGGACAGAGTGTGTCCTAGTGTGGCCGTGGGACAGCACTCTTCTGGTCACGTTGACGCGACCTCTCCGCTGTCTCTCGGCCTGAACCCCCGCACTGGTGCTGCCCTGCGCTCGGGTGCGCTCGGAGGCCTCGCCACCCTTCTCTGCCTCCCCGTTCTGTAGAAGCAACGGGGGGCGGGGGGGTTGGCCACGCGGCCCCCAGCGTGTTGCTAAGACGCGCCCGATGGCGGGTGTCCGTGTATTTCCCGTCCATAGTATTTGTGCCCTTAATGTGCAGCCTGCTCTCTCAGTGGACAAACGTAATAGACTCGTTTCTGTTCAAATGAAAAGCGAGACGAGCTTGCTACGCACCGGCCAGAGCCGAAATTAAAACGAGCCCCTCCCGCGAGGGGGAAACAGTCTTGCTGAGAGGGTGTAATTTAGATGCAGAAAGAACTCCAGCTGGCTGCCAGTCCCAGCGCAAAGAGCTGGCAAAATGAGCCATTTGTCTGAGGCAGGCAGGCGCTGCTGTCCGCGGCGGGAGGAGGTGGAAGGGAGAGGGGCTGCACTGTGTGGTGCTCAGAGTCCGCTAGCCCCTCCCCCGGCGCTGAGCGCCGAGTGCAGAGGGCGGGCCTGCGCCTGCCGGCTGTTCCCAGCTGTGAGCTGCATGTGCAGCTACGAAGACAACCATCGGATGATCGTTGTTACCTGGTCGGAAGTAACTGCAAAGACCCCAGACCTTTTTTTTTTTTTTTTTTTTTTTTTTAACGTTCGCCCCTTTCTCTCTTCCGGCAAATGTTACGTTTGCTCATCTAGCGGCATCATCTAGCGGGCATCCCCGCAGCCACCGCCGTTCACGGCAACACTGAAGGGTCAGTGACCCGGGCTTCTCTTGCCCTCCTTGAAATGGGGCTTTGGTCCCTAGGTGCCCTCTGCGCTGACAGCTGGTCGTCCGTGAGCCTCACTGGAGCCGAGGCGTGCCCCTCGGGGACGGTGCGGGGGCACGGGGGGGACAGACAAAGAAGTGGCTTTCCCTGCAGTGATGGGACAGGAGCTGGCCTCGGCACGCCTCCCCGGAGATGCCGGGGCGTCCGGTTGGCGGAGCGAGCTCCGTGTTTGCAGGCCCCGAAGCGTGTGCTGGCGTGCTGTGTCCCCACGGGTACGGCCTCCCTGCTTTTTAGAGGCCAGCGCCGCCTCCTGTTCGGAAGGTGGTTGATTTCTGGAAGCTGACAGGGTAGAGGGGCACGCGGGGCCGTGGGCGCTGCACGAGGGGGTGAGCACACCAGCCAGGCTCTCGGCGTGGGCTCAGACGCGTGCCTGTGACAGCCAGCCCCCGCCCCAGCGCCCCCTGCGTGCACTCTGCCTGGTGCCCTCGCCAAACCGACCCCTGGGGCGAGCCGTGCACACCTCCCCGGGCGGGACCATCGTCCACCCCGCGAGCTCCCCGAGGGCTGGGACCAGCCGCCGTGGGCCTGCGCCGGCTGTGGAGGTCACGGTGCTGCCCGCTGGAACCTTCCGGAGGCTCGGAGGGACCCTGCTTCCTGGCCTCGGCCCCTTGGCTCTCGGACCCCCTCGCCCCGGCTGAGCCCTGCTTCTGTCCCCACGTGTCCTCTGTCTCTCGTAAGGACCCTTGTGATGACGTCACCCTGCAGAGTGTCGGACCGTTCCCACCCCGACATCCTTGCCTGCCAAGTAAGCCCTTGTGCCGCCTGAGGTCACGCAGTCACCGGTCCGGCAGTCAGGGCCTCAGGGGGCTGCCATCTGTCTGCTGCAGGCGCCCGAGACGGGGCCCCTGGAAGGCCTGTGGGTCTGCCGGGGCCGTCTCTGTACCTCGTGTGTCACCTCCTGCGGGGCCCGGCCAGGAGGCCCTCCAAGGAGACGGGGCTTCATGTTACCGACGGCACTTCGCTGTCCCGGCAGCTGCTGGCGGGCTCCCCCCCGCCCCCTCACCGCCGTGTGACTCAGTCCCGCCTCCTCCTACGGAGCGGTTGCTCTGTGTCCCCATCCCAGGGCTCACCCAGGACGAAGTGACGTCGGGCCACCCCGTCTCGTAACGGAAGTGAGGGGAAGCCAGGAGGGCCCTGCCTGCACCCGGTGCAGCCCGTGGTCAGAGCCCCTCTCGCCTCGCGGGACTCGGGGCAGGACCTGTAGATGAGCTCCCCTGATCGCGGCTTCCTCCGGCCCCCACCGTGCTCCCCAGGCACCCGCCTCCCGCCACCCCACGGCCCGCACGCAGCCTTCCCCGTGTCTGGGCCTCTGCTGCCCACAGGCCTCCCCACCCTGACCTCCACCCTCGGCCCGTCCCTACCGACTGGGAAAGCGGGGCCTGTGCTGGCGTCTGTCGTGGGCCCGTCTCGGTGGGTCACTGGACGGCTCGTGTGACCGCGAGCTGGACCAGGAGGGTCTGTGGCTGGCAACTCCGCAGAGACCACCCGCCAGCCTCCTGCCCCGGCCACAGGAGGCTGCCTGGACGGCAGCGGGAGGGCCCTGGGCGCCGCAGCGGGAAGAAGGGCGCCCACCACCTCTGGGCACCGCGCATGTGGCAGACCCCTCCCACTGGGCCGCCCCCCTGCTTTGGTCTGGGTGTGTGGACCCCTCCCTGCAAAGGAGCACGGAAGCCCCTCCCCCGCTGGCCTGGGTTCCTGGTGGCCCGAGGGCGGTCTGGGTGTGGCCTCCTGCCCGGCCTCCTCCACCCTGGACGGCGCTGGCCCCTCGTGGGGGCCCCTTCACCCCCGACAGCCCTGAGCTTCAGGGACGTTACGCCTGCGTCCAGAGACACGGTGAGGAAGTACAAGGGTCCGGGTACGGGGCCGTCTGACCCCGGCACCTGCAGGGACCTTGCTCTGCCCTTCCCGAGAACCAGACGGAGGGCGTGAGTGTGGTCTTGCCGGATGCCCCACGGAGCTCCGGTTCCGCTGGCTGAGGGCTCTCGCCACCCGAGGGGCCCTTTGAGTGCACGGCCTCTCTGGGGACAGCCAGGGGAGCACCCACGGAGCCCGCAGCCACTTTGGATGGGTGTTCACGCCTTCGGGAGGCGCGGCCCGCCTGCGGACGCTGCACAGACACGGCGGGGGCCGACCCCACGGCAGGGGCGGGGGGGCAAGGCCTTCCTCTTCCCCTTCGGGACCCCCTCAGAAGCCCCCCTCTACTCACGTGTCCACCTCCCTCCCGCCGTGGTGGCGGAGGGCAGAGCTCTGCCCGTCACCCCCGGGTCCCCCGGCCACCGCCTTCTGTGCCGGCGGCTCCCGGGAAGCGGGAGAGCCTGCCAGCCGGCCGAGGGCGGCTGAGGTTCAGGTCACTCAGTGGCGGCTGCTCCGTCCGTGAGCCTGTGTTTCTGCCGCAGAAGGGGGGTCGTGACAGCGTGGTTTTCGTGGTTTTGTGAGCGCAGTGACCTAGTGCTGCAGAGTGACTGGCATTTATCGGAGGAGCAGGTGACCTTGAGCGGCTGTCATCACCGGGGCGTCAGACCCGCCTGGGGGCCGGCAGGGCCCAGGGCTCTGGTCCCAGTGCTCGGAGAAGACAGACTTGGCTTCGCGGAGGAGGGGCGCACAGGTCTGCAGTTCCGTCACCCATGCCCCGCTCCATAGAGAAGGTTCGGGCCTCCACGGGAGCCGTCTCCGGGTCTGCCCTGGGTCCTGGGGAACCGTGGCCCAGGCAGGTGTCCCCGGAGGCTCTGGGCACGCAACGGGGGGGCTTGCGAGGGGGGACACCCTCAGAGCCGCTCTGAGCCCAGAGCACCGGGCAAACCCAGCTTGGGGACGCTTCCTTCAAGAAGTCAGCATGGCCTCGGGCATGGGGAGTGGGGCGACAGGTGTGAGGGCCTGACAGACGGACAGAGTGTGGCCCAGGGCCTGCCAGGGGACTGTGGAGCCGCCTGGAGTGTGGTCTCTTTTTGGAAGCCCCAGGCTTCTGCTGGATGGCAGATCCTGTCTCTTGATGGCTGAAGCCCCCCACGCGGAACCCCACCCCCCACCCACAGGTGTGGCGGACCCTCTCCCGGGACAGGCGTGGGCCTCAGGGCGCTGCCAGGCAGGGGGGCTTGGGTCTCCAACTCCTCCTGTCTTTCCTCGGGAGCCTGGGTCTGTCTGGCCGGAGGGCGGCTCCCGTGTCCACCCCTTCACCAGGCTGGCAACCCTGGAGGCATCGATGGGCTGGGGTCGCCAGCTCTGGGGGCGGCCCGTTCAGAGGGGTCGGGGGCCGTGGGAGATGGCTGAGTTTACCCCCATCTCCCCCAGCTGTTCCTTCCGCGCCTGAGCCTTCCGGAGTCTCTGTGAGCAGTCGCTGCCCCAGCACCCGACAGAGGAGGTCCCTCTGGGCCAGGCGGAGGGCATGGGGCCCAGCCCAAAGTCAGGCCTCTGGTGGACGCTGTGTGCCCAGGGACCTCAGTGATCTCACACATCTCCACTAGTGCATTTGGAGAAGAGGGGCTTGGGAGAGGGGTGCCAGGGCCTGGGTGAGGGGCCAGTAAGTGGTGGGGGGATGGGAAGGGAGGGGGAAGGGGGTGGGCACAGGGACCTCCCAACTCCCAAGTCCCTTTTCTGGAGCCATTGAGTCCTCCTCCTCCAGGAGGGGCTTCTGGGTTTGATTGGCCCAGTCCTGAGCAGCCGCCTGGAGCCCTGGCATCCGGGAGCCCCGAGGCGGGGCCGGCTCTGCCGTGGTCATGGCTCAGCCCACGAGTTTTCACAGCCCGCTGGGAGTGCGCAGGGCTACCGCCCCCTTCGTGGGAAACATGGGGAGCCCGTCAGAAAATCCCCTCCCGTCCCGTATGAGTGACGACAGCTCGGGGAAAACCCCGTGGCCGCGGCGGCTCCAGGCGCGCGCGCTCTCGGGTGCATTTTCCCGTCGAGTCTGGGGCTCTCGCCGTGGCGACCGGCGGTCCGGCTTCCCAAGCAGCTTTGCAAAGGAAAGGCTTCGATGATTAGAGCAAATGACGGTGAGACAGGAGATTTCACAAGTAGGTTTTTATGAAGAACTTCACAAACTAATCCGTATTCATAGACAAGACAAGCCGACCTGAGGATAACCGGAGTTCTTGAAGAGGTGCTTCCAACAAACGGAGCAGGAAAAAGTGCGCACACGTGGCGTGTGTACGTGTGTGGTGTCCCCGTGGACTGTACCCGGAGGCCACGGCAGAGGAGCCCCGGGGTGAGACCCTGGAGCCCGGCAGCCCCGCTTCCCCGGCCGTGGGGACTCGCGGCGTTTTAGGTCGGGGGCTTGGCAACCGTGGCCCACGGGCCAGCTCGCGGCCTGTTCCCACCAGTGGAGCCTCACCGGGGCGCGGCTGCCTCGCATCCGTGTGCCCGTGGTCTGTGGCCGCCTTTGCCCTGCGGGGCCGACTCGGAGAGCTGCCGGAGGGCCCGTCTGGCCCAAGGATTTAGCGCCTGGCCCCCCGACAGGAGAAGCTTGGAGAAGCTCACCGGCTCATCTGCATCGCTGCTGCGGATGGCGGGGGAGGCGGGGCTCCATCAGTCTGTCCCCCCCATCCCGGCGCAGGCTGGATCCCCGAGCGGGCCGCGGTGACCCGGAGGCTGCCCCTGGCCAGCTCTGCCCGCAGAGGGCAGGCTTCTCAGCAGAACCGAGGCTCCCGTCTGCACCCCAGCCGGTTCCGTGAGGCCCCCGCGGCCGCTGCCGGGTGGAGCCACAGGGAAGGCCTGGCCTCCGTTCCTGGTCTTGTGTGTGCGAATCTGTTGGCGCCTTTGCTTCGCGGTCTCGACTCTGGGGCTTCTTCTGCGCCTCCTGGCTGCGTCATCCGCTCCGTCCTGGCCGAGAGACCCGTCCGTTTCTTGTTGACGCAGAGAAATCCCTTTTCTGTTGTGGAAATCGTGGACGTTACAAATACCTTCGACCATTTCTTGCATTTTTCTGCACGGCTCTGATCCTTTATAATGAACTCGTACAGCGTTTACACCCCATCAAAATGTGATTCTTTTTTTCCTCTTAGAGATGCAGGGACAAACAGAAACACTTTAAGCAACGGCAGAAACACTGGAAAAAGTGAACGGCCACCCGGGGACGCCTGTGAACGTAGCAGCGTCACTTCCCCGGATGTGAACTTCACTAGTTCATGTCTATGTGTTGTCACCCCGTAGAGGGCTGCACGCCTCCTCCCCCAAGCCACACACACGTGCCGGCTGTCGCCCCGCTGGGCCGGAGTCAGTAAATCCCCTCCTCGGTAAGTGGCCAGAGGGTGCCGGGGCGTCTGTCTGGGGCCCGCCGAGGCCGAAAGGCTACGGACCCCGATCGGCCACCTCTGTTCCCACTCAGCCGGGAGCCGGTGAGGCCAGTGAGGCTCTGATGATCCCCCCGGGGGGGACGGTGTCCCATCAGCCGGGGTCCTAACTGCCCACAGGCCTCAGGAGCCCCTTCTGGATACCTGGCATCCAGCTTGCAGTTACCGATGTCCTGAAACCATTAGCCGTCTGCTGGCAAAGTCTTTCCACCGAGCAAATTTCTCTCAGCTTTATGGCCCAACGGGAACCAAGCGGTCAAGGAGAGACACTGCCACCCGCGTGACGCCCTGTTTGTGTGTTTGAGCGGCTCACGCGAACTTCCCGACGGCTGCCGGGACGCACGTCCGAGGTTCTGCCTCCTCTGTGCCGTTTGGGCAGCTCTCATCCCTGCCGACAGGCCCCACGCGGCCGGCCTCCGCTCCCAGCCGCCCCCTCCATAGGACTGGCACGGGGGCCTCCGTGCAGGGACCGGGCGCGCGCCACCGTGTGAGTCGCGCTGAGCAGAGTGTCCAGGAGGGGCCCCGCGCCCGCCGTGGTCGCCGGGCGGGGGACGTGTTCTGCTGCACACGAACGCGGGCTCTTCTTCAGCGACTCACACAGCCTCTACAAACAAGTCACAGAGGCACGCACAGCCCCCCCCCCCGCCCCCCATGTGCCCCCGACCCCCGCAGGCCCTGTGGTTCTGGCCGGTCTGGGCGGTGTGGCCGGAGGGCGCTGTGTCACGTCAGTGGCAAACGCAGGCACGGGGCGCCAGGCCTGCCCTCGGGTTTCCCCCACTTTCCAGGTGCGGAAACCGAGGCCCGAGAGCAGACATAGGGGCCTGGGGGCACGTGGGCGGCTGGGTCACATCTGAGGCCGGGCACGGTCTCTCTGCAGCTACCCCGGCCGCACGCAGCACACGGGGACAGAGACAGTTCCGGGGCTCCTCCGGGACCTGGTACGGAAGGCTGGGAAGCAGGGGACACGAGGCAGAAGCCCCTGGCCGTGTGGGCTGCCCCCCGGGACTTTACCCGCGGCTCGGACGGTCCCTCCGGGGACCATGTGGGGAACTGGGTGCCATGAGCAGCTCCGGGGTTTGTCACAGTTTCTTGCAGTCACCGTCGGCCGGCTTGCCCCACGGTGACTTACTGCAAAAGGCGGGCGGGGACAGGTGTCCTGGCACGGGGGGCGGGGGCGGGGTGGGGGGGGGGTACTGTGTGTGCAGCCCAGAGCCCTCCTGCACTGCTGGTGGGAATGCCGTTCTGGAAACACGCGGCGCATCCCCAGAAGGCAGACCTGGAACAGCCACGTGGCCGCGTCCCTCTCCCAGGCGTGAAAAGCCGCGTCCGCACACATTCGCGGCGGTGCCGTTCACTGCGGGCAGAAGCGGGAACACCCCAAAAATACCCGCCCTCGGCGGAGTGGACGGACGGACGTGGCGACCCCGCTGCGGCGAGGACGGGCCCGGAGAGCAGGTGCTCAGCGGGGAGGCCGGTCAGACCGCGTGCCCCGTGCGGGGTCCACGGCCAGGACGGGGAGAAGCCTGGTGGGGGAGGGGAGCGGGGCCACCGAAGCGTCGCACAGTGGGATGGCGCTGACGGCCACAGCCCCGTCCCTCGACCAAAACCTGTCACACCGCGCGCGCCCTTAAAGTGGTGAATTTTAGGGTGATTCACGTGTCCGTAAAGTTGTTAAAAGCTGAGTTGCGAAAACACGGTTAAGGGTTCCTGCGCTACCACTGCTCCCCTAGGTCACAGAGGCGGTCTGGGCTGAGGTGCCCTGCTCTGTCCCTGCCCTCTCGTCACCGGAGGGGTCAGCTGGAGGGGCACGTGACCCCGCTGGCCCTGGAGGCTCTGGGAGGGCCCCCTCACTCCCCGGGAGGCACCGGGCCAGACCCCCACCTCTGCCTGTGGACATCCTCTTGTCGGCAGGTGCGGCCGGTCTGCAACCAGGAAGAAAACCAGCAGAGACACGGGCAGAGCCTGGGTTCTGGAAACTTCCTCCTCGAGTGGGTGTGTGGGGGAGAGTTCTGCTGCTCCCACCAAAATCGTCCTGCCTGTATTTACTCACTCCCCTCCCTCTCTCCTCCTTCCCCTCACCCCTCTCCTCTCCCTCCCCGTCCCTAGTACCCCAACCCCTCCCCCTCCCTCTCCCCTCCTTCTCCCCTCCCTCTCCTTTCCCCCCTCCTCCCTAGCACAGTCCCCCCTCCCTCTCCCTCCCCGCACCCTCGTGAACAGAAGAATGGAGTCTGGACCCACAGTCAGCATTTTCAGGGCTGCAGGAACGCACTGCCGAGTCAGCCCCTCGGAGCCCAGTGAGCAGGTGTCGACAGTTCCCTTTTTCGCGGGGCGATTTGCAGCTACAGCAACGCCGGATGTCTCTGAAAGTAACAGGGTCCCTCCAGTCAGGAGACAGGGTCCCGTCAGGAGTGCCAGGGGCGGGGACACCTGTGCAGTGAGGTCATGGGTGATTCTGCGGGAAAATGCGGGTGCCGTGAGCTAACCGATGGGGACAAACGGGGAAGGCGGGAGCGCGTCAGTCCCACGTGGCAGGACGAGTACGGAGCGGCCACTCGTGTCCCCGTGGGCAGCGGGGTCCAGGGCATCGAGGGAGACGGCTGTCTCGTTCCGTCCCCGGTTCGCGGTCTTCCTACCCTGCGCCACGTCAGGGCAGCGTTTCTCCACTGGGGTCACACTTACAGCTCAGTCCCCAGAGTGTTTGGCGGCTGTGGGCTCTGACCTCACAGGATCACATGACAGCCCTGCTCGGAGGCGCCTGGCCCGGGGTGAGCGCAGGGAGGGTTGGGAGGACAGGTCCGCGCGGAGGAGGACACACCGAGGTCGGGGAGGGCGTGCAAGGACCGCGCACAGGACGCGGTGGTGCACAGGTTCCCAGGTGGGAGCCCAGCACCCCCGGGGGGAGAGGGCACACTCTGGGGGCGGGGGATGGTCGTGAGAAGGCCAGGTCCAGGGGACACCACGGGGACCAGGGTCCAGAGGCGGGAGACGGCGGCAAAGGTGCCTCCTGGGCTCCCGGCCTCGGGTCCCTGCCGCATCCCTCCTCCCCGCATTTCTCTGTCGCTGGCATTCGGGACGCGCCCAGCATGGCATCCGTGAGCGCACACACCTGCTCCCACGGGAGTTACAGATCCGCCGGCACTGGGGGCGCCCCCCCACCCCCGGGCCAGGCGATGAGGGCTCAGCGGCTGGAGCATCCCCCACCCCGGTCCCTGTGGTGGCCGTCCTCCCCCGCAGCCCCCGCCCTCCCTGCCTCTTCCCCAGTGAGGACTGTCTGCCCACCCCGTGCCCCAGGGGGGGCTAGAGCTTGGAGATCTGGAGGGACCTGAGGGGAGACTACTTCCTGATCTGTTGTCGGCCCCGGAGCAGTGTGGCCACAGGACGGGGCACCCGCCCCCCCCCCCCCCGCCCCACCCCTGCCGCCCCACTGCCCTCACAGCCCCTGCACCACACCTGCCAAGGACGCTCCCGCTGCTGCAGCTGTTTGACCACGGGCCTGCCTTCCCCACTGAAGGAAGCTTCCAGAGTGTAGGGTGGGGTCACCGACGGTGTAGACGGGGATGAATGGATTCATGAAATCAATTGCATGCTTTGGGCAGAGTCTCTCTTTTGGAAACAGATCCCAAAGAAAGACCTTCTTCACTCTCCCTCGCGGCCTCAGAAGGAGCCGGTCCTCACGGCCCCTCGGGTTTGGGCTTGTGTCCCCCAGACGGAGAGGGCAAGCGACTGCCGTTTGAGGCCAGCTGTGGTGCCTTGTTAGGGCGACCAGGAGACCCCGCAGTGGCAAGCAGAGGAGCAGACAGGCCAGCAGGGCCTCGAGGGGCAGGGCTGGGCCGGGCGGGAGGACGGAGGGGGCCCTCGGCCGGCCATGGGGAAGAGGCGCCCGGGCAGAGGCGGGGCCGGCCTTCCTGGGGAGGAACAGCAGGCTCGAGGCCCTGGGGTGGAACACACGTGTGTGCCCAGAAAGTGCAGAGGTCACAGGGGCAGCAGAGGTCACAGGGGCAGCAGGGCCCCCAGGGCCGCGGCTTCGGACCTGCGCACTTTGAGGGGCAGCCCGTGGAGGGTTCGGAGCGGAGCGGTGACTGGTCTGACGCCTGATGTTGGGGCCCCAGGCCCTCCTTGGCGACACAGGTCTCCCCGACTGTCCGGGTCGCCGGAGGTGCAGCTTTGGCCTTGGCCGCGGGCGCACTTTGACAAAACGCTGTGGCTGCCTCGCCCCTGCATAGGGTGGGCTGTTTGCTGGTGCACCGTGAATTCAGAGTGACAAGCTGGGGCGAGCTCTAGAGACCCATCCCGTGAGTCCTTTCCTGGGAGGAGTGTTCCACGTATTATTCTAGAACGGTCCTTGAAAACACCAAAGAAAACTTAAAATCCCAGTGCTAGATGGAGCAGCTGAGCGGGACTTGAGGGCCGACCCCGAGGGGAGGTCAGAGAGCGCAGGTCACATCCCGGGTCACAGGAGGGGACACAGGAGACGGCCAGGGGGAAACGGCAGTGAGCCCACAGAACCCGGCGGCCCAAGGAGACCCTGAGCAGGCGGCCCCTCGCGGAGGGCGGCGTCCTGGGGCCCCCGTCCGGGGAGCGGGTGCCCTGTGGTATGTGGGCACCTGCCAGGCTTCCAGGCCACGGTCGCTCCCATCTCTGTCTTCTGACCCTCCCGCTGCCCTGGTAGTGCAAACTGCAGGGGAGAGGGAGATCAGGGAGAGAGCACTTCGACGGAGGTCCTGCAGTCACCGAGCCTTGTCACGTGACACGAGCTCCAACGGAGAACAGGCGCCCCGCGGTGGGGGGTGGTGGTGGTGGGGGCACCTGGGATCCCAGCCACACGAGCCTCCCACGTGGCTGGCAGAGGGCCGCTTCCCCCCAGTGTTTGGAGGAGCCCCAAGCCCCGCGTGGCGACGCCTGAGTCCCGCCGCCCGCTCGCGCTGGCTAAAGAGCGGGGCCCAGGCGGGTCCGGGAGGCGGTGGCAGCGTGACCCGGCGTCCGAGCTCTGGCTCCAGCCTGGTAGCCCAGCGGCCGTGCCCTTCTCCGGATTCACTCTGCTCTGCGAGGAGGCAGAAGGGCCCGGGGCACAGCCGAGAAGCTGTTAAAACGCTCGTCAGAAGCGATCCCTGAGTGAGCTGTCTGGTGCTCATACAAAGAGGGGAGGATGTATGCTTAGCCCCCTTTAGAGAGCACACAGTTAGCGTGTTTGAGGGAGCAGGAAACAGCCAGGTTCACAGAGGGGGCCGCCCACAAGTGGGCACTTCTGTAAACCCGCTCCTTAGCGATCCACCCAGACGGACTAATCCCTTTGCGAGTGGAAGGCATAATTGCCCGTCTTTGGCAGGTAAGGGCACCTAATCTCTGGTTTTGCCACAAGTGTGGCTCTCTCCTCTGTGGGCCCTCAGCAGCTGCCGCGGGCCCACGTTTTCCCCAACCCCGGTCTCAGAGGGTCTGTCCTGTGGGTGGGTGTGACGCTGGCGGGGGGGGGGGAGCAGGCGTCAGACCAGGGGTATTAGGAAATGAATGGGTTACCACCAGGCCCAGAGGGGGAGCGTGGCAGAGCCCGTGGCAGGCGTGAGCCGAAACTGGCCCCGGGGCCCCGGTTCTGACCTGCCGGGGTCACCTGTCGCTGCAGGGTGCCTGAAGTCCCCTCCAGCTACGCTGTGCCCCCCCCCCCCGCCCGCCACCCTGCCAGTCCGGCAGGGGGCCCGCCTGGCGGTGCGGGGCGGCAGGGGCCACGGGCATCTCTGGCTGGTTTCGGCACACCCCCAGGATCCCGGGGCTTTGTGGGGTCGCTCACCCTGTGGTGTGTGGGTTGTAACCAGGTTGGATGCGACGGTCTCCAGTTTCCCTAATGGGTGGAGAGTTTCCCTAACGGGTGGGGCCCGGGGATACAAGGAACAGGAGATGCCTCGGGTCTCTGGGTCCAAATCTGGGGCGGGGAGAGATACGGCCCGCCATAAAGGCTCCTCCCTTGCCTCGGGTCACCCGTCCCCTCCCTGGCCACAGGCACCTGTGAGGGGACTGCGAGCTGAGGGGAGGCACCTGCCGCCCTGCTCCTCCTCTTCCTCCTGGCGCTGTGGGCTTCCGACCCGCAGGGGGTCTGCTCAGTGTCTCCTCTTGTCCTCCCAGGACCCAGCAGGAGCCCGCACGCCGCAGCTGTTTCCACTCCTTGAACGAATCAAGCGTGGGTTCCCCAGAGACAGAGAGACCCAGAGAGATTTAAGTTTTACGGGACTGGCTCGCACAACCGTGCGGCCGTCAAGTCTGAGATCCGCGCGGCAGGCTGGCGAGGCTGGGAATCCGGGCGGGACTTGTTGCCACAGTCTTAAGGCCGGCTTCCTTTCCTCCAGGAAACCTTGCGTTTTTTCTGAAGGCCTTCAACTGATTGGACGAGGCCCACCCACCTAACAGAAGGCGATCTCTGCTCAAAGGCTGCTGATGGTGGGTGCTAACCACACTTGCCAGATACCTTCACGGCAGCAACGGCATCAGTGTCTGGTTGAACTGTGGGTACAGCCGCCTGGCCCACGTGGCACCCGAGCTGACCCGGGGTTACGCACGAGATCCCAGGCACCGGGGTTGGAGTATCTGGCCTGGCCTGGGAAGCAAGGGAGCTTGTGGGTGGCGCAGGCCTGGAAACAGAGGCCCTGGTGAAGACCGCCCCCCTCCACTCGGTGCCTCACCCCTTCCCTCCCCCCCACAACTGCCAGACCCCTTCACCCGGCTGGGGGAGGCCACGCCGCCAGCGACCAGGTGGGAACGGCCGGGACCCCTGGGGCCTCCACCACCACAGGAAGGGACCCGGGGAGGAGCTGGCCGGGACACTAGGGGTCTTCCCGTAGGTCAGGGGGCTGAGGATAGAACCCAGGGAAGATAGCCTTGGAAAGAGGGGCCGGACTAAAGATGGAGGGAAAGGCCACGTCTGGGGGGGGGGGGGGGTGGGTGGAAGGCCAGGGCGAGTGGAGGAGGGGCCCGGCTCGCCCGTCCCCTCCCCCACCCCAAGGGAGGGCAGCTGTAAAGGGAGCACCAGGGCCCAGCACAGCCGCCCTCCCTGTCTGCCTGTGGGCCCACGGATCCAGGCCACCATCCAAGGGCGGGTGGCCGGCCGGGTCCTTCACGCGGTCGGCAGGATGTGGAAGTGGGAGAGAGGGGAGGCAGCAGGGGGAGCGGCAGTTCAGGAGGAGGGTTTGGTGTTGGGATAGGGCTCTGGCTCCCGAGGATGGCCCGAGGATGGCCCGGGGGGAGAGCCCAGCTGGAAAGGGAGAAGAGACACTGGCCTGTGACAGCGTGACACTGTGCCCCCAGCACCTACCGCGTGCCAGGCCCTGGGCGGCCGCTATAAACGGCCACGGAGTGGGTGTAACCTGGTGGTTTGCCTCCCCAAGGCCCCTGCGGTCGGTCGGAGGGCTGGGGGAGCCTTCCAGAAGATGGGGGAACCTGCAGGTGGAGGGCAGGAACCGGGGGGAGATACACTGAGGGAGGAGCACCTTCTAACCGGGAGGAAGATCACTGTCAGTTAAGTGCTGTTTCCAGACGGGGAAGCTGTGTGGTCGCGGGTTGCCTCTTCCTCAGGCCCCGGGGAAGGGGGACGCGTGAGAGCAGGGCGAGGCGGCAGAGGGGGGACCTGGTGTCTGCACAGGTGCCCTCCTGAAGGCCCCGGTCTACCCTGAGTCACCCCCACCCCCCAGGGCCCAGGCGTCCATCCGTTGTCTCTCCCGACCCCTCCTCCCGACTCCGGGGCAGGTGGCGGTCATCTGGCCGCCGATGGCCGCCGTCCTCCTGCGGCCCCGGGCAGCCCCCACCTCCCGCCAGCCCCGTCTTCCCTGCTTCACACCTGCTTCATCCAGGGGGGATGCTCAGAGTGGATGCTCTCTGCGCTTTTATGAGGAGCGGGGAGACCTCCCCACCCCCCACCACCCAGGGGGCAGCACGTTCGGGCTGGGGGGGGGAGGGGAGAGGGGGGCGGCGCAGCCGAGAGTGAATGCAGGTGGGCGGTTCCCCTGACCCCATCCTCAGGGAAAGGCACCCAGGGTGCGGGGGGGGGGGGGGCCTGGGGTCCTTGACTGGGTCGGGGGGAGGCGCCCGGGGTACAAGGAGCCGACCAGCAGGGCCCCTGACCCCGACGTCCGGTGGAGGAGCCCGGAGGGGCAGGGGCAGAGGTGGCCCAGACCGCCTTGGCGGCGTGGGGGGGGGGGGGAGGGCGCCCCGGGGCAGGGGCTGGCAGGGGCCGGGGCACCAAGCGTCTGGAGGCGTGGCTGGCGGCGCCCGCGGGGCGGGGGCCCAGGCAGGACCTCCGAACCCGGGGTGTGTCTGTCGTCGCTCACAGAGGGGGCCCGGGGCTCCGAGCGGCAGACCGAGGTGAAGAGTCGCGCCCCGGCTGGGGGGGCGCACCTGGGGGCGGCCGGGCTGCCGTGTGGCTCCCGAGGAAGGGGCAGAACCGACGGCCGGGCTCCCGGACGCGGCCCCCGGGGCGGTGCGCCCTCAGGGAGCCGCGCACGGGGGCGGGGAGGGAGGCCGCCTGCGCGCCGGCCCGCCGCACCCCTGCAGCCGCTCAGGGGCGGGGGCGCCCTGGGGCCGCCGGGAGGGGCGGGCGCACAGGAGGGGGTGTTACTGGGCCCCCTGCGGAGCAGAACCGCTTTCGTTTTTCCGTGTTTTCCGGCCGGTGTTCTGGGCTCTCACGTGCTCTCTTGGCTCGTGATGCTTGGACTCGCCGCGCTCGGATTTCCCTGGCACATGAGAGTACCTCGGGTGTAATTTTTCTTCCGTTTCTGGAATAGTCGTGTCTTCCCGGTGGCACCTGGCCTGCCTGTCCGCCCGCACGTTTGCTGTTCCTCGTGCCGTCTGGCGCAGACGCCCTTCCGCGGGGCCCGGGGTTGCAGGGGAGCCGGGCGGGGGGCGCTGTCCCAGGCCGCGTGGCCGGGCCTCCTGGGCCCCCAGCGCCGCTCACCTGGGGACGGTGCTTTGCTTGCTGGCTTCCTTTTAATGGTGCAACGGTTGTGGGTGCACAGGACACGGCGAAACCAGCGCACGGCGTGGGGGAGGGGGCGCACGGACCCTCCCCCAGGTGCCGTGAACCTTTGCACACAAGTGTGTGGGTGGACATTGTTTTCACTTCTCTGGGATTCGTGCCCAGGCGTGAGGCTGCCGGATCCGACCCTGACTGTAGGTTTGGGTTTTATTAAGCGACCCCAAAACGTGCCCGCGGAAGGGCCGCCACCCGCCTGCGCTCGGGAGAGACCCGTCTCTCCGCCTCTGCCGGGGTCCCAGTCCTCCCTCCGGTCTCTGCCCGGTGAGGGGCGGGCTCGACTTCACGGGGGTCTTAATTTGCATTTCCCTGGTGCCTGAAGTCGCTGAACGTCTCTTCACGTGCTAATCGGCCTCCCCCCCCCCATGTCTGCTCACATCCCTTGCACATTTTTTAACTGGACTGTTTTGAATTTTTTACTGTTGAGATCGCGGCTCTTCACGCGGGCAGAAGTGAGTCGTCTGTCACCTGGCCTGCACGCGGGCGTTTCAGGAGCAGAAGTTTGTCATTTTCACAAAGTCCGATATTACCGTTTTTTTCTCTTACGGATTGTGCTTTGGGTCATGTTTCAGAGCACTTTCCGTCGCCTGGATCCCCAGGGTTTCTCCTGTGCTGTTTTCTAAGAGTTTTAGAGATGTACATTTTACATCCAAGTCTGTGGTTGGTTTCGAGTTCATTTTGTATGCGGTGGGAGGCTCGGTCCCATGTCCCCCCTTCTGCCCGCGGATGTCCGCGCACTCAGGGACCTGCATAGAGACGACATTCTCCTCATTCCCCTTCTTCCCAGAATCCCCTCTTTTCTGCTTTATTTCTGAAGGCTACTTTTACTGGGTATAGAATCTGGGACTGGTAATTCTTCTTTGGAAATCATTGTGCCAATTTTTTCTGGCCTCCGGGCTTTCGGATGAGAAATCTGCTGTAATTTAAGTCCCTTTCCCCTCCAGGTAATGCCTCGTCCCATCAGTACAGACTTTATATTTGAATATTAAATATTTATTATTTTAAACAGGTATCAAATATTTTAATATATCACATTAATATATTAAATATGTAATATTTGAATATTAAAAAGAAACTTTTACAGGTTGGTAAAGCACACAGTTGCAAAAAGAGCCGTGAGCCTTCTCTATGACTTACACCGGGCTGTCGGTGGTAAAGAGTGGATGTAATCAGCAATATGGTTTATTGTCAGCATGTTGTGGACATAATCTAAGGGCATTTCCGCTCAAACCTGAGACCCTTAAAAAATATCCCTCAATAAAGTCTCATGAACAGCTGCCCATGTGTGGACCAGCCACAGGATACCAGGCCACAGGCCACTGTCCCTGCCCCCCCCACCGCACGCCCAGGTCAGGCCCCAGGGTGCTTCTTTTGTCTGGCTGCACCCCCTCCCCTCCCAGGTGGGCTGGGGGGCATGAGTGGCTTGACAGGAAGCCTCTCCCCGCAGGTGGCCCCGGGGCTCATGGGACGGGAGGCCAGGGAAGAAGCTCAAGGTTTACACAGCCCAGGAGTCCAGGTAAGGGGTGTGGGTCGAAGGGTGAGAGGCTTCACAGCCCCATGTCCCCAAGCCCAAAGCAGCTCAAGTGACCATGGCACCCGCAGCTGCTCCCACACCCTGGTTTCCAAGGCCCCGTGACCCCTGGGGATTCTATCCCGTCCAGGGAGCATCATGGACTCTCTCTCAAGAAAGGTCTCCAGGCTTGGGGCAAAGGTCTCTGCGCTGCTGGCCTGGAAGGTGGAGGTGGGGAGGTCCCAACGGCCCCTCCGTCCTGGGGTCCACTCGCCTGGTCTGGGCGCTCGCCGCCAGACACATCCTGCAGACTTTGAGGTCAAGCCTCCCAGTGCCAGGCTGCCTTTCAGAACAGCTCCCACACTGTCCAAAGAAGCTGGCACCTCCAGAGCACAGAAGAGGTTGGGCAGGGCGGGGCACCCAGTGCACTTAGCACGGAGTCATGACAAACTCCGTTAGGGGCGATTGTTTATAATCGAGGGAAAGTGAAAAACGGAAGGAAGAAAGGGAGGAAAAGCAGAGGAGGAGGGAAGGAGGGGGGGAAGGGGGAGGAGGGGGGAGTGAAGATGGAGGAAGAGGAGGGAGGAGGGGGGAAGAGGGAAGGAGGGGGGAGGAAGGATGCAGGAGGGGAGAGGGAGGAGGGGAGAGAGGGGAAGCGGGAGGAGGGGGGAGGGAAGATGGAGGAAGGGGAGGGAGGAGGGGGGGAAGAGGGAAGGAGGGGAGAGAGGGGAAGCAGGAGGAGGTGGGGAGGGAGGAGGGGGGAGGGAGGATGGAGGAAGGGGAGGGAGGAGGGGGGAAGAGGGAAGGAGGGGAGAGAGGGGAAGCAGGAGGAGGTGGGGAGGGAGGAGGGGGGAAGAGGGAAGGAGGGGAGAGAGGGGAAGCAGGAGGAGGTGGGGAGGGAGGAGGGGGGAGGGAGGATGGAGGAAGGGGAGGGAGGAGGGGGGAAGAGGGAAGGAGGGGGGAGGAAGGATGCAGGAGGGGAGAGGGAAGAGGGGAGAGAGGGGAAGCAGGAAGAGGTGGGGAGGGAGGAGGGGGAGGAGGGGGAGGGAAGATGGAGGAAGGGGAGGGAGGAGGGGGGAAGAGAGAAGGAGGGGGGGAAGGATGGAGGAGGGGGAGAGGGAGGAGGGGAGAGGGAGGAGGGGAGAGGGAGGAGGGGAGAGGGAGGAGGGGAGAGAGGGGAAGCAGGAGGAGGTGGGGAGGGAGGAGGGGGGAGGGAAGATGGAGGAAGGGGAGGGAGGAGGGGGAAGAGGGAAGGAGGGGGGAGGAAGGATGCAGGAGGGGAGAGGGAGGAGGGGAGAGAGGGGAAGCAGGAGGAGGTGGGGAGGGAGGAGGGGGGAGGGAAGATGGAGGAAGGGGAGGGAGGAGGGGGGAAGAGGAAAGGAGGGGGGAAGAGGAAAGGAGGGGGGGAAGGATGGAGGAGGGGAGAGGGAGGAGGGGAGAGAGGGAAGCAGGAAGAGGTGGAGAGGGAGGAGGGGGGAGGGAGGAGCGGAAAGGGAGACCTGAGCAAAGAGTAAAGCACCTGCCCTGCGGTCAGGCCTGTCCTAGCTTCGAGAGATCCACCTGTAGAGCAAGATCCCCACCGTTTGGTGTCCCTGGGGCCCCAGGAGTGTCTGACCCAGCATGGTATCTGTGTGGCCCCGAAACCCTCACTGCAGGACAGGACTCGGGGCCTGCTGCTGGCAGCTGTCCCGGGGTGGGAGTCCCATCCCGCAGACACTCCGGGGACTCCGGCCTGCATCAGAGGAGGGGCAGCCTGGGCCTAGTAAGGTGGCCTCGGCCACGTTGGAAGATCAGCCTCAGAGGGCGTGAGGCCCCGCTCTGGGGCGACCGGGAGCCACACACACCCTAGCGGGCCCAGTCTTCCTGCACGAAGACCTCCCCGGTTTGCCCTGGCTTCAAGTCCGTGATCTGTCACGGCTCAGAGGCCATCGGGACCTGAGCGGCACCCCTGTAATGTGTGTCTTTCCGGGGCAGGGATCCCCGGTGCACAGGGTGCAGGGTGCAAACGTGGTTCCGCTAAGGACATGAGGACAGACCCACCTGGAACATTCCACATCTCCCCTCCCTGGACAGCAGTGGCCCCAGGTGGCCCAGCACTGCGGCCCCTGAGTGGGCACCACCCTGCTCCCATCTCCAGAGGCTTCCAGTCTCCCTGGGGAAGCCACTGACTCCTGGCTCTGTGCTGCCCCTCTGGCTGCCCTCCTCGCCCTCTGCCAGCTGACCTGTGCCCTCAGCCCTCCGGCAGCCGGGCAGTGTGCTGTGTGCCTGCTCCCCTCCTGCACCGTCCGTGCACCTGCTCCTGTCCCTGTCTGTGCTGAGTGCTCCTCTCCGACACTGTGTGTGGTGCTTTCTCAAGGGCCTGGATCCTCTGGTCATAGGCGGGGTAGGAGCTGACCAGTGGGTCCCCAGTGCAAGTCTGAGCCTTGTCTTGCGGCCGTGGCCTGGATGAGACCTCGGTTTCCCCTCCTGTCAGGACCGTACCAGGACTCACACTGGGGCATGTGAGGCCTGATCAGAGCGAGGGTCCTGGACACACAGGGCGTAGGGACGAGACCACATGGAGGCCTCACTCTGAAAAGCATGGCAGGACTCAGTGGTCCTGCTGTGACCCCAGGTTCCTTCCAGCGAAAGCCTCGTGTCCTTAGCAGAAGTCAAAGGCCGGGGTGGGCATAGATACCTGTCATAGGAACGGGGTGACCTTTCCCAGAAACCGTGAGGGCGACCGTGAGGGTTGGCAAGTGGCAGGGTGCTGGGGAGGCTGAAGCAATGCAGCCCCACGGCCAAGATTTGGGGTCCCACCCCGTTCCCGGGTGGGAAGGCAGCAGGGCCTCCCCAGGTGCTGCAGAAATGCTGGCCGGGGCCACTTGGGCAGAGAGAAGAGCTGCCACCCATCAAGGCTACCCCGTGGGCTGGTGACGGCTGCTGCTTTCCTGATCCTGGGGCTTTCTCAGCGAGACTCCCTGGAACGGGTCCCCGCCCCGCCGGCTGCAGGCTCCCCAGAGCCCTGGGGTTAGACAAGTGCCTCTCCCTGGGGCAGGAAGGCCACCTGGGTTTGCCCAGGACTTCAAGGCCATGAAGTGCACCCCCGCCCGGACCCTGGCGCCCCTGCATCTGAAAGAGAGACCCGTCTCCCCACCTCCTTGTCCCCGCGATCTTGTTTTGCAGGGCCTCGGAGGAACCGGCAGCTGCTCGCTAAGAAGGGGCCATCTGTGAGCAGGGGAGAGACGGGCTCGCGGGCAGCTGGACAGCAAGGAAGGACACCGCAGGGAGCAGCAAGAAAGGTCAGACCCTGGACCAAACCGCAATGATTTTCTGACCATACGCCGAATAATTTCTGTTCTCTTCCTTGTGAAGTGCTCGCAGATTCTCTTCTTTATTTCTAAACAGGGGCCTGTGTGGTCCTCTTTGAAAGATGTGCTTCTTATCTGTGGCCTTGCGGAGAAGCTCACCTTCAATCTGGGGGTCTCGATCCAGAAGGCTCTAGCGCTGCCTGGTCACAGGTGGTCGCGGGGCGTGTGGGACCGACGTGGCCAACACCCTTCCGGGTCATCTCCAGACAAGTTTCACAGGTGTCTCCCTGCTCCGTGTTTCGGGCACAGTAAAGAGTGTGGGTCCCTAGTTACTGCGTTCCCGGAAAGCACATCGTGAGGTTCAAGGCATCCTCGGGAAGCCTGCTTTTCCAGAGATTCGCCATAGCTCCGACGAGACGAGAGTGGCCTGGGTCAGCCGAGAGGGTGCTCTCCAGTCCCACTGCTGTTGATTGCCACGCCTCTCAATGCTGGGCCTCGGTTTCCCCGCGTATAAAGCAGGCACGTGACTGCCCTGGGAGAACGTTGTTTAGACTGAATGGCATAATGACCGGCTGCACCCCAGCATTGGCTGGGCTCGTGCCGTGTCTTACTTTGGGCTAAAATCAGTCAGATCTGCCTCAGGGGACCCCAGAGCCCTCCCCAGGGGTCCTGCCTGTTTCCAGGGGTTCGCCCCCTGGGTGCGTCCAGGTTCGACTCCCGAGGCATCGGTCCACACCAGGGAACGCCTGGCCGGCCACGTGCAGCTGGCTCAGTCACATCCTCTGTGGCCCCCGAAGCCGCTCTTGACAGAGCAAGGACATTCACACAGTGTGTCACAAAGCATGACCCCGCCCCATGTACCCCTGCTCTGTGTACATGTGCGTGACAGAAAAGTCTCTTCGCGGGACAGCCCCCGCTCTGGACTGCGCAATCTGGCATCTTCTGTGTCGTTATGTTCCAGTCTGTTCTACTCGTTAGGAAGAAAACGCTAGTTGTGAGCCACCAGATTGACTTCCCGACCCATCTTATGAGTCGCAGCGCCCCCCCCCGCCCTCCGCACTCAGGCTTGAAGAGCCTGGTGGAGAAGGCCACAGTGAGGGCTTTGGGTGAACACAGTATTTATTTTTCGAAATGTGAGCACAGAAACGTTTAGCATTAGATCCAAGTTCCTCTGCTGCGTCTGCGCCTGGGGCTCAGGCCGAATCCCTCACTGCCCCCTCATCACCTCCTTCCTCCAGAGCCAAGAAGACACCGGAAGCCTGTGCCGGCTGGCTTTGGCGTGATCCCGGTGCACACCTCCCCCCACCTCCCCCCAAACATGGGCTTCTCCCTTATGTGGCATCTGAGGCCCCGGAGCCTTCTCTGCCCCGCGGGGATGGGGCCAGGTGGCCGGGTGGTTAGATGTCTAGGCTCTGAGGCCCACCAGCCTCTCCAGCTGACCTTGGTGAGTTTGGAGACTTGCTTTCTCCAGAATGAAAGTTACCATCTGCCAGCCACCTCCAGGGGCCAGGCCCGCCAGGTTCTCCTGCAGTGTCGGGTCTGCTGCTGCTTTCTGTGAAAGGGGATCCTCATGGTCCGGCCCCACCTGGAGAGAGGGCAGACGAATGACCAGCGTAGAATAAATGTCAGCTGCGCTCGCTCTCGAGGACTCCTGTTCTTTTCACAGACCTCTCCCCTGATCTGCGGGGGCGCGCCTGGTTCTAGTCTTGCACATGCTGAAATGTCGCTAGCCAGCAGGAGTGAGTCACGAGAAATGCCCACGAGCTCCACGCGCAGAGAAGGGAGTGAAGGAGGGAAGTCTTTGGTCCTGATGTTGGCCACCTGCCCCCTTGGTGCACCTATTAGAGCCTGATCTCTTTGGGGGTTAGAAATCCCCGGGGTTCAAGTTCACTGGCAGCAAAGCTCCCCTAGTCTGCAGCATCAGCTCCTAGTTCTAGAAATCCAGCCAGGGGGAGGGGAGCAGAGGAAAATGCAGTGTCTGAGATGGCACCCTCGGGGTGTCTCTGGGGGGACCAACCTTTCTGGGCTCCGGGTGCTGGCACGGGGAGGGGAAAGAGGAGGGGGAGGATGGCAGATGGGGAGGAGTAGGGGGTTGGAAGGCAAGGCTCAGGCTTCGGTCGGTTGCCCTCCTCTCCCCTCCCCTCCCCACAACACCTGGGAGGACTGATGGCAGCAGAGGTCTCCGATCTAGGAGAGGACTGTGGAGCCCAGATGTCATGAAGTGATGACACTTCACGTGGCAATGATGCCACGGGAACCCATGTTCATCATTTTGAGTACCTTTGCACCGAAGGAGGGCCCCCAGGATGGCGCCTGCATGCGGTTTTCAACCCTGCTGCCTTCTTGAGCAGCCTGGAGGGTTCAGACCAGGGACCCCGGCCCGGTTCCAGCTCCCAGGGAGGGACTGCTCACCGGGGTCGAGGCTCATCAGTAGAGTAACAGAACAAAACTGGGGCTTCAGAAAGTATCTTTGGGGCCTAGATACTGGATCCCTCTTGGACTCCTCCCAGTTATCTTCCAAAGCCAGGGCTATTAAGTGCCAAACAACACCCTGACTCCACGTGCACAACCCCAGCTCCCGCCCCCGGCTCAACCCCCCCAACCCCTCAAACTCAGCCCCCATCTCGCAGGCTACCCCCCAACCCCCGGGCTCAGACCCCGCCCCCCGGGCTCAAACCCCACCCCTGGGCTCAGCTCCCCCGCCTCCCAGGTTCAGACCTCGCCCGCAGGCTCAGACCGACCCCCCCCCCCCCCCCGCTCGGCTCCCCCCGCCCCCAGGCTCAGACCCCGCCCTCTGGGTCCAAACCCCACCCCCGGGCTCAGGTCCCCCCGCCTCCCAGGTTCAGACCCCGCCCCTGGCTCGGTTCCCCCCGACCCCAGGCTCAGACCCCGCCCCCTGGGCCCAAACCCCACCCCCCGGCTCAGCTCCCCCCGCCCCCAGGCTCAGGCCCCACCCCCAGGCTCAGCTGCCCCCGCCCCCAGCCCTCTGCCCCCTCCCCCCCACTACGGCTCAGACCCAGCCTAACGGGCCCCGCAGAGACCAGCCCTCCGCTCCTGCGGAGCCCAGGGCTACGCTGACGGAAGACACTAGGGACCTGCCGAATTTGGGGTGTCTCAGGAACATTCCCGCCCCATATTCAGCGTGGACGAGGGCACCGCGCTTGGGGGTCGGTGGCCCGCGCGTTTCGGCCGTGCTGTGAGGCAGTCGTGACGTTATCAAGAGAGGCGTGGGGCGGGGGCACTCGGCGCGGCGGGCTCATTCTCCGCAGGTGCCACCCGCTCCACCCCTGCATCCGCCTTCACGTGGGGGCTGCCATATTGGCACACTTGAGGCTTCTCCTGGTCTCAGCCGATTGGCTCAGGGATGGACACGTGATCCAAGCTGGGCCAATCAGGGTCTTCTTGTGCGGATACTCCCGATACCAGACAGGTGAGGCAGGGCTTTGCCCACCCGCTTTCTGTGCTGGCAAGCGGGCCAGTGTGGCCAACATCAGCCTGCCTCCCCCTGGGGGCCCCCCTGGGACTTCCGCTCCCCCCTGCGTTTGGCCTGTTGGGGAGCGCAACAGGCCTGATGGGGAGGAGGGGGGCCAGGAGTCAGGATACCTACCCTTCCTGCTGGCTCCCCGTCTCTGGCTGTGTCCCCGCTGAGGTCACAGCCCCCAGAGGCTGCCTCCTGTCTTCTGGTCCCTTGTGGTTCCCTTACCCTCTCCCTGCCCTCACGTTAGTAACTGGTCTCTTTGTTAAGCCCTCCTGGAATTACCCTAATGGACTGTGTCATCTGATGTCTGCCAGGATCCTGGTCCCCCCTTGGAATTGTGCGCCAGAGCCCAGAAGGAGAAGTCGGAATTTGGGTGGGGGGCAGAACTGAGAACTCGACCATCGCGTGGCTTCGGGGGCCGGGGTCAAGCAGATGAAGGGGGAAGCCGGCTCCCTTCCCTGATTGCACGCCTCCCAGCCCTGTGCCCCCAAGCTGTCCCCGCAGCCTCAGCATAAATTTGCTTTTCTGCTTAAACTATCGCAGGGTCATTCTGTTACGTGCAGCCAAAAGTCCCGACTGATACACCACCAGGCAACATACAATCTTGTAACTGCTTCAGACTACTTTTAAAACAGAAACAGAAGAATTTTCATTTCCTTCCAGCCATTAACTTTCCCACAAACCCAACACCAAAATGTTGATTACAGGTGCTGTTAGAATAAAGTTGTCTTTAGCAGAACCAGGTAGGGATGACTCGGGCCACTGGAGAAGGGCTGTCCTGTCGCAGAATGCAGGCGTGCCAAGCAGTGAGGGACAGAGACCCTGACGGTGGGTGACAAACCGGGAACAGAGCCAACTACCGGCTTGTGTCGGGACGAGATGCTTCTCGGCTGAATCTCTGGGGCCCGCCTGCCTCCTCCTTCCGGCACCTTCCAACCACTGGACAGTCTACGTGCATCCTGGGCCCTGCTGACCTCTCAACTGGCCCACCTTGTGTGGTAGGCGGAGAAGCTGAGTGCTGACCCCAGAGGGAGGGCAGGACCTCCTGCGAGGCAGCTTGGATCCAAAGGGCCCATGTCACAATGGGTGACACCCAACTTGGACAGCGAGCAGTTTCATACGAAGTGCGATGCATTTGGTTTTGGGTTTTCTCTTGGCCACACTTTTTTTTTTTTTTCAGGTACACAAAAGACTATCGGGAACGTTGGCTAGCTGGAGTTCCGATTCACGTGAAGATACCACGAACACAGATACTTGTGCACAGTCCCGGGGGTCCTGGGCCGTCCCCCGAGGGCTGCGTTTTGATCAGCGTCTCCCTGTGAGGACCGACCGCGAGGGAACAGCTTTCCTCAGTCGCAGCTTGCGTTGGAGGGAGGGTGTCTCCAAAGATGTTAGGCGTACGTATTCATGAGCCACAATCGACTCAAACATTAAATGGAAACTTCACAAATTCTGTCCCCGCTGATGTGTCCCGGACCAGCTTAGGAATCGGTAAAAGCCCTGCCCTGAAGAGCCAGACAGTTGGAGCCAGCAGGGACAGAAGGTAAGGCCACGAGCCGGCAAGTGAGGCCAGGTGTTTAAACACAGCTGCACGAGCCGTTCGCGAGTGCCGGGGACAACAGAGGACTGTCCCCCCGGCTTCCCGCCCCCTTTGCTCGCTTTATTTCAGTGCAGCCGTGTGCGATCGTAGCAGACGCTGGGTAGTATCTGAAGGAAAACGCACACCCACTTGTCCTCCAGCTGACGGAGGCGACCTGCCGCCTGCCCTCTCTATCCCCAGCGGTCTCTTGCCCACCCCCCGTGTCATTCTCAGCCACTCCCGACATCTCCTGTTTCCTGCGGGTTCGCTGACGTGAAAATGCCCGTCCGGGGTTCGTGTCAATTGGCCTCTCGGCGCGGAAGGCCCTTCACTCTGTTTTGCCAATGGAGCGCCATCTTGGGTTCTAGATCACTTTTCTCACAGCGACAGTGGTTATTTAGCTCCTGAATTAGCCCTCGTGGCGATGGCGAGTTACCCGTTGTACTTCGTGGCCTAAGACTATCCGCGTAACCTTCATCGGCAGCAGTGTCATTCCCCGGGTGGGAATCCTCTGCCCGCTGTCTCCGGGCCGCCTTCGTGCCCTGCCCACTGCCGGTGGGCACCTCGGAAAACAGGGCCGGCCCAGGGCAGGCCTTCCCGACCACCCCGGTTGTGCCCACGCTGGCTGGGACACGGGAGTGTCTGACCTCGGGGTGCGGTCAGCAGGCTCCCTCTGGGCTCCACCCCGCTGCCTTTTCAGTGTTTCGTCCCAGGGAAATGTGAACTTGATCTCCGGCGCCCACGGCGGGGAGACCCGGCCCCAGGCCACGCCTGCGTCTCCACCACTGGTTTTTGGAAATCCGTCTGATGTTTTGAACGAGATGAGCTCGAGGCAGGCCCCAGCCCACGGGCACCGGGCATGATTCGCATAGGTAGGCTCCTGAGCTGCTGTCTGATCTAGACCCCACTCGGGAGGGCGGGCGCCCAGAGCCCGCCGTCTCCCGCTCCTGCTTGGGGACAGGGTGACCAGTAGGGCGGACCGCAGTGTGGACACAGCTGGGACTCCGACCGCCGCCCCGAGTCCAGTGGAGCCGGGACCCTGGGGCTGGGGATCCCCTCACGCCAGGCCGGTGAGAGGCTGGGTCAGACGCTTGGCGGGGTCCCGTGGAGCTGGGCTCGGCCGGGCCTCGGGCGGGACGGCTACGCGTGCGTTTTGTGCTTTCTCAGGCTAGCCCCTCTCGGGGCCGAAGTCTGGCCACCTGGGCTCGCGCTTCTGAGTCACTTCCCGGCGTCCTTGTCGCCCTGTAGCCCTCCCAGCAGGCACGAACGGTTTTCCCATTTGTGCTTTTTGCTGTGCTGGCCGGGCTGACATTTTTGTCGTTTTATTTCCAAGGGTGCGGTTCGGTGGTTTTTAGTATATTCGCAGATACGTGCAGCCGTCACCGTGGTGAGTTTTAAAACTTCTCGTCCACCCAGGAGGAAACCCCGGCCCTTAGCCCCCACGCTCGGTCTTCCCCCCGCCCCCACCCTGAGTCGCAGCTGATGCACTTTGGCCTGTTCTGGACCTTTCCTTCCTGTCTTCTCTCACCGAGCGTGTGTTTAAGGTCCATCCGGGCTGTAGCAGGTGTCAGCACGTCTTCCCTCTCGTGGCCGAATAACGCCCTGTGGGGAATAACCTTAGGAACCCCCGGGCTTACACCAGTGGGTTAACAAGGCACAAAGAAATACGAAGTCAGTATAATGCGCACACCCGAGTTTGGGTAAACCAGGTTGGCACTCTGAGAATAGGGGGTGCAAAGGCACCCCGAGAGTAGGGAGGGGGTGCTGCGCCCCCAAAAACAGAGAGAGAGAGGCCAAGACCTGAAAGATAAATGGCACAAAGGTGCCCAATACACAGGAATAACAAGATTAGATATTCAGGGTGAAAGCACCCCAAACTTAGTACTATAGCAGAAAGCTGCTTTCATAGGAGAATAGGGCCAGGTTCGGTAAATCGGTGAATCGGACTTTGGACCGCCGCGCTTTAGGCAAAGCAACCCTGAGCGGAGATGGTTAACAAAAGAAAAGGTGTCTTGTCAACCCTGCCCCAGGCCGGCGAAGACAAACAGGCACGGCGCCTCCTGTCCGCTGTTAACAACCATCTGCCCATCTGCCCGGCGCCTGGATTTTGTCTTATGTTGACCCAAGCCCCAAACGCGGTATGTCTTCGAAGTCCGCCTTCCCCCTCACATCCACAAGTTAACGCGTTCCTGGTTTCTTTGTCTCTATGTACACGCCCATCGCGTTTGCAAGCCTCCTGATCTGAATACAGACGGGGCAAGGAGCCTTATTCCGGGCTCTTGTCTTTTTCCCCCGAACAGCAGCCATCTCTCATCTGAATCCTGCGTCCGCTCTTTTGCTGGCCAAAAGAGAACTTTGGACTTAGAGTCTACGACACGCCCCTCTGTGTGGCTGTGCCACGTGTGGCTCTCACGGGCATCAGTTGGTGGGCGTCGGGGGTCGGTTCCACCTGTTGATCTGAGTGTCCGTGCACAACTGTTCGCGTGGCCGCGTGTTTTCACTTCTGTCGGGCGTCTACCCAGGAGTGGTCGCTGCGCCGCGCGGTAGCTCTGATTCACCGAGGGGCTGACGGGCGTCACAGCGGCTGCTCCGGTCGCATTCCCACCTGCAGAGCGCCGGCCTCCCGGCGCTGCCATCCCCACCAACACGCCCTTTCCTTTTCAACCCTTTGTGTTATTGTGAAGTTGGTGGTGGTGCCGCCTCTTTTCCTTTCTGATTTTAGTAGTTTGGAGTCTCCTCTCTTTTCTCCTTGGTCAGACTGGCTAACGGGTCGTCGCTTTATTGAACTTTCCAAGGAACCGGCTTTGGTTTCATGGATTCTTCTGTTTTTTTTTTTTTTTTTTTTTTTTTCATTCTCTCTTTCATTAACTTCCATTCGAATTTCTACGAGCTCTTTCCCTCTGCTTCCTTGACATTATTGTGCTTTCTTTTTCCGGTGTCATCAGATGGCAAGTCAGAAAGACTTGAGGTGGGTCTCTTCCTTTTTTACGATTTTATTTTATTTTCTTTTTAAGTTTATTTTGAGAGAGAGCACCAGCAGGGGAGGGGCAGAGAGAGAGGGAGAGAGAATCCCAAGCAGGCTCAGCACTGTCAGCGCAGAGCCCAGCTCCAGGCTTGAACTGATGAACCGTGAGATCACGACCTGAGCCGAGATCAAGAGTCAGACGCTTAACGGACTGAGCCACCCAGGCGTCCCGAGGTAGCTCTTTTTTAACGCAGTCACTTAGCGCATGAGTGTCCTTCTAGAAACGCTTAGCCACACCATGCACGTGCGGGCCTGTTGGGTCTCGCTTTTGTTTTATCTCGAAGTATTCGGAGGCTTACTTTCCGACTTATCCTTGGACTCCTTAGTTATTTACCATTTAGGGCGTGTCGTCTAACACGTCGCTGCGAGCGTCCCGGTTTGGTTACCATTTCGTGTCGGTCACAGAACACAGCGCTGTTTTCCCTCCTTTCTCGCGATGGAGGTTTATTTGCGGCCAGCACGTCGTGGTCTGTGCCAGAGAACGTTCCGTGTGTGCTCACGAAAGGTGCCTCCTGTGGTTGGTGGGGCGCCCCGTGGAGGGCTGGCAGGTTTTCTGTGCGCTTGGGTCTATTTCCCGGTGATGGTGTCCTGGCCACATCTGTTGCGGGCCGCGGGGGGTGCTGAAGGCTCCCGCCGTGGTCGTCGAGAGGTCTCTTGCACTCCCATTCCTGCCCCTTTTGCTTCTCGGATCCCGGAGATGTGCTGGTGGGGGCTCTGCAATCGTCTCTTCCTCGTGGACGGCCGCACAGCATCCCGCCGACCCCCAGCAGCATATTTGGCCCGCGTCTGTTGTGTTTGCCACCGGGGTGGCCACTCCAGCCCTCCCGCGTCGGCCTCTGAGTGATGCACCCGTTTCCGCCATTCTACTCTCGACGCGTTTGCATCTCGGCTCTGCAGCGTGTCTCGAAAGTGGCCATGTTCCCAGGTCGGCATCTCACCCCCGCTCACCGAGGGGGTCGCAGGAGCCGGGAGGCACCCCTGCCCTGCCACCTGGGTGTCTTGCCCGACTCCGAGTCCCGCACTTCGAAAGCTCCTACGTCACCTGCCGGTCTGCCGACGGCTGGGGCGAGTTCGAAGCCCCGGGTCCCTCGTGCACGTTTTCTCATCTGGTTTTCACGCTGCTTGGCGTACCGGGCCTGCTGCCTGCCTTTCCAGAAGCACAAGCTGAGGTTCGTGGACGCAGGATGCTCTGCTTGGGGCTCTACAGCCAGTGGGGAGCGGGGGGCCCGGCTCCGGGCCCCCGCCGCCTGGGCGCCGCCCCGCCGGGCCGGGCCCGCATCGCAGCGACGAGACGGCTCGGCACCGGGGGGTTTTACTCCCAGGTGCACGCACTGTGGCGGAGCCCCCCTCCCGGACCCCTGACCCCGCACAGACGCTCAGCCCGGCCGTGGCCCGGCCGCTCCAGTCTCTGGCATCTCTCCGTCCCGCGGCGGTAGGAGGTGGGGGAGGTCGGGCGCCGGCTCCTCTGGGCTTCTGGGTCCCTGTGCCTCTTCTTTCCGTGGCCCAGCGGCCAGAGTCGTTGACACGGCAGCGCCGTCCACAGGGTGCAGGGGGGGGGGGGCTCGGTGGGTGCCCAGGGAAGGGGAGCCGGACGCCGGGGTGCTGGCCACGTCCCCTGCGCCTGGGCTGCCAAGAGCGATCACTGGATGCAGCAATTTTGAAGGGACTTTCTTCTGATTTGACGAAGAAACGCGGTGGTTTCTTCTCAGTTTCCCACGCAGTGACAGGCCGCTCACGCAGCGCGTACTCGGCCGGAGGGAGGGGCGGCTGCTCTGCCTGGCGGTGGCTTCACAGCCTGGCTGGGCAGGTGGTGCACCATGGTCTTAGAACCTCCCCTCCCCCCCCTCCCCATGGACTCTGCTCCAGCTTAGCACCCCTCCCCTCTCGACGCCGCTGTCCACACGGGAACCAGGGTTCTCTAGCCTCCAGCACCCTCCGATGACCCTGCTGTGTGGGCACCACCTCCAGGGGGCGTGGGGCCCTGAGTGGGGCCAGGCAGCCAGCCGGGAAGAGGCGGGAAGGGGCTGAGCTCCCAGCTGACTGGTTGCCCTGGCAAACTGGGCGGGGAACGTGGGGGGGGGGGGGGATGCCGGTGGCACCTGGGACACTGGCTCAGGGCTGGCGGCCAGACACGACTTGCCCCACGGGGAGCCGCTTCGGCCAGTTGCCATGCCCGGGGGGCCTGCACCCCAGGGAGGGCGGGGCCCCGTCCCCAGAGCCCCGGGCCTGTGGGCTGCTGGTCCCACAGAGATGCCCTCCGGGGGGATTTGCACGCCACGCTGAGGGCACGGCAGTCCCTGCCTGTGTCCTGTGGGTCCTGCATGCGTCACACCTGTGTCGCACATGAAGCCACAGCCTGGGAGAGGAGGGACCTAGCGATCTTCTCATCTGTCCACCTCTGTTTTAGCCAAGAAAACCAGGACTCAGAGCATGGTCTCATGAGGAGGTGTCACGGGGGAGGGGAGCCGAAGTCCGGTCACCGGGCACGCTGGTGGTTCTGGGTGTCAGGGGACAGCAGGTGCTGCTCAGGTCCACGAGCACAGTCAGCGCCTCCACAGGTGGACATCTCTGCTGGCCCTTGTTGCGATCGGCCTCTCTCTGTCCCTCAGCTCTGCCCAGAGCCGTGTGGCCTCGACCCGGCTCCCTGCTAATGCAGGTTGCGGGGTGGGGCGGGGGTGTCTCAAGCTTCCAGAACAGCAGCCCCCCCTCCCCCCCCACACACATGCTGCCCTGTCCTCCTCCGGTTAGCCCTGAGCTTTGCGGACATCCCGCGGGTGCCAGGGAGTTCTCTGGCCCCGGAGTCCCCTCTCACCTGCTGGGAAACGCCAGGACCTCGGTTCCTGGGGAGCCACTCTCCAATGATGCACCCGAGGTCCAAAGACTCACAGACGACTTCCTTTCCAGTTACAAAATGTCTCACACACACACGACTGAGGACGGTAGGACTGAGGACTGAGGCACCTGTGTGCCCACACCCACATCAGCCAGACTGGCAGCAGAGGGCCTCCAAGGTGTGTCCTGGCCTTCTCGGGGTCGTGGGGTGATGGGGGCGAAGCGACCACAGGAGCGTCCCCTCCCGGCACGTACGGCCTGCAGGGCCAGGCGTCGGGTGGGATGCGGGGCTCCCCGTAGCTGGGCACGGTCACCCTCATGGACCACGGGGAACCGGGGCTGCGTGCTGCCCGCCTCCCGACCCGATGCTTCAGAGAACTGGGAGCTGCCGCCATCCGCGAGCGTGGCCTTCCCTCTCGAGTCCGCTGGTTTGTTGCTGCCCGCTTGGCCGCTGCGGGAGAACGCTGGCATTGGCTCCCAGAAATTAACTCTGGTCTGGTGGCACTTACCCCCCACCCACCCCGGGGGGCTGGCTTCAGGGAAGTCGGACCGGCCTGGTTGTGATTAATGGACACAGGTCTGCCCCGGAGAAGCTAACGTAACAAGAGCCGTAGGCCTCTGCCTCTGCGCTCCTGCCTCGGCCGCGGACGCACGCGTGTGTTTCTGTTGGCCGCGGCCCAGGTACCATCGAGAGGTGGAAAACAATCTGGAAATCTGAACAGTGTTGAACAAGGAAAGAAAACGCTCGATCGACCCAAACAAACAGAGATACGGTCTCTCCGCCCCCGGCCCCCCGACGTGATGCTCTGCTGGGTCTGGGAGGAAAACAATGAGACGCTGAAGGAGAAACACGTGAAAACACGCAGCCTGTGAAGACAGAACAGAGTGCATCCGCCCCTCGGCCGCAGCCCCGGACAGACCTGGGACCCCGGGGCAAGCCCCCCGGGGAAGAGGGACCTGGCGAGCGGGGCAGGGCTCTCCTGGGGCTCCGGGCCCGGCCCAGGCGGCCTCTCTGTCTGCTCTGTGGACAGCACGGGCGTCCGGGTGTGATGTGAACGCCTCTCCACGTGTCACCCGCTTCCCTGTCACGGATATGTGAGTGATCTTCCCGCAAGGATGCGCTGCGCCGGGCACAGATGGGCCTGGGACACGGCGGTGGGGGGGCCCGGGGGCTGTCACACGGAGGTGAGAGGGTCGGGGAGCCCGAGGGGCGGCGCCGGGGTCTCCTGGCGGAGCCTGGTCGTGGAGCATGAGGACCAGGTTGTAACCCCACCTGAGGCAGCAGAACTGCTGCCCTTGGAGGCCGTGTTCCGGCAGGTTCCACATCCGGTTGCAGGGGGGTCATGGGAAAAGCACCGGGGCCGACACTCTTGGTCCTTCTGGAAGGAGGGAGCACAGAGCCAGGTTCCACACGTGCTCTCTTCATGGTGAGGGCTCCGGGGACCCACCGTGGGCAGCGGGGGGACGTGCGCACACAGGCAGTCGCCTCCCCCTCAGAGCCTCGGGCGTGGGCCAGGGGACCCTGACGGCGCCCCCGTGCCAGGGCCATGAGGCGTGCGCTCTGGGCGGGCTGGGGGGAGGAGGGCTTCCGAGGACGTCCCCCCGCTGCCGTGCAGGGACCGCCCCACCTTGCGCCGTCCTGACAAGTGGTCGTGTGGCAAAGGTGCCGCGTGAGGTGCTGACGAGGAACGGCTTTTGGAAGGATGGGGGTTTGCGGGTCCAGGGCAAGGCCCGAAAGAGCTCTGCTGTTCCTCCGAGCCCTGCGGCTGCGCCAGGGGCCCACGGCCCCCCCGGGGTGACCGAGGCCCAGGGGACAGCGGACGAAGCGATGGGAACTCACGGCCATTCACCCAGCTCCTGGCTCAGCGTCAGGCGTGTGCCCCCCCCCCCCCGCCACCGGGGCCGAAAACCGCACGGCCCGGGGAGGGTGAGGAGCCGGAGGGCCGTCCTCCTCTCTGCAGCCTGCCCCCCACCACCCCCGGCTCTGCCTCGAGGGCTCCGCTCGTTCTCAGGTCCTGGGCAAGACCGCAGCTCAGTTGTGTCCCTTTCATCTCACAGAAAACTTAACCTTTTTACCCAATTATGGAGGACAGGATTCTAAAGGGGCCCCGACATCTCCCCGCGTGGGGCGCCTGCCTGGGACACTTTTCCCCGTGCAATGGGGCGTGGGCACATCTGTGGACGCTTCACACGGCCAAGAGGACTTCGTGAGTATAATTCAGGCTGCGGGCCAGTGCACTTGGACGTCAACCAAAGGGAGGTCTTTTGGGTGGGCCCGGCCCAGTCGCTGGAGCCTTTTACGTCTGAGCGGGGAGGTCGGATCGGAGAGCGCGTGTGGTCCTGCTGGCCTGCAGACGGTCGCGTGATGCCGCCGGCCCGAGGGCCACCAAGCAGGGGGGGTGCGGGCAGCCTCCACAGGTCAAGAGAACGAAACGGTTCTTCCCCAGAGCTGCCCGCAGGGGACACAGCCTGGTCACGCGTCGGCTCTGGCTTCGTGAGACCCCGAGCAGAGAACCCGGCCACGCCGCGCTGACTCCTGCCCCACAGAACCGTGGGCCAGTGAAGCAAGCGTTGGCCGAGCTACTAAATTGTGATTATTTAATACGCAGCAACAGGTAATCATACAAAAAGCAGCACAAACGCATGGTTGCAAAGTTAGCAAAACCAGACGCAAAAAGAAGGGAATGGAAACCACTGATGGTGAGTCCGCCCAGACGGGCCTCTGGCTAACGTGGCTGAGCAGCCTTTCACCTATTTTCTCTCTCTCTCTCTCTCTCTTGCGCATTTACCAGCTGTATCGGGCTGCGGTCGACCTACACCGCGTTTTAATGTTTTTAAATCATGGTATGGTTCGTCAGGTGGACGTGCGCTTGCTCCCACGAAACCTGCCCCTCAATCAGGATATTGAACCTGTCCTACCCCCCGGAGTCCCTTATGCTCCTCTGAGGCCCCTTCCGCCCACGCCCGCCCATCCCCGCCACCCCCAGGTGCGTGATGACACTGTTCTGTCACTGTGCAATGCAGCAGTCCCCCCCCCCCCAACTGTGGTCTCAGTGACCGGCGCTCAGCCGTGGTCCCGGAGCAGATGATCCTGCATCACCAGCCCTCGTCACTGGCCCACCTCACCGTGTGGGCGTTCCGTCACCTCCCAGCCTCCCAGGAGGAGGGGCGAGTGCAGGGCAAGAAGACATTTCGAGAAGAGAGAGACCACATTCACGTACCTTTAATTATGGTGCATGGTTATAATTGCCCTATTATTAGTTATGGCTAATTTCGTACTGTGCCCGAGTTTAAAGTACACTTCACCGCAGGTGTGTATGTGGAAGAGCACAGTCTCTGGAGGGTTGGGTGCTGTCCCTGGCTTCGGGCATCTGCTGGGGGACTTGGAAGCATCCCCTGCAGATAAGGGCGGGGGCGCTTCTGTGCTCTCACGTCCAAGAACCGTGTGTCGGTGGAATCATGCAGTCTGTGCTCTTTGGTTTAGTGTTTTGATCTCCGTGTTTCCTCACGCTGCCTTCAAATTCAGTAAGTTCAAGTTCATCTGCGAGATCGGACCTTCTGTTGATCCCATCCAGCCACTTTCCATATGAGACTCACAGTTGTTGTCTCTGGGCCTCTGATCTGGGTCCTTCTGGCCTCTCTCCACCCTGTTCAAGGTGCACGCCTCCCCCTCCCTCCTGGAACGCACGGGGTCAAGTTATGACGGGGGCCACAATGTCCCGTCTACCTACACATTCATCTGCGTCACGTCACCCTGTCTCAATCAACTTGTCCTAATGGGTCACACTTCCCTGCTTCGTGGCACGCCTGGTGGCATTTCACTGGATCCAGACGTTGTGTGCTTTACCTCGTCGGGGGCCACGGAGTTTCGTAGTCGCGTGACTACTGGTTTCCTCAGACGCGTGTCCTGCTCAGCGCTCCCCTGTCTTGGGTCTGTCTTATCAAGCTCCCCACACTCCAGGCCGGGCCCCTTGTCCCTGGGCGGTGAGCCGGCACCGGGGGGCGGGGGGCTCAGCTGGGCTTTGTTCCCATCCTGCGGCATAATGTCCTTCGTTTCCTCATGGCCAGCGTCTCCAAGAGAGCCCTTTCCTGTTTTGTCCGGTGTTTTCTTGGTTCAGACCAGAGGGTAACTCTAGTTCCTGTTATTCCGTCTCAGCCAGATGTAGAAATATTGGCATATATTTTGAAAAAGAAACAATCAAGCCAGACCCGGTGTTTTGAATCCTGGTCACCATGCCTGGAAATGGTCAGTCAGTGGGGTTCGGGCTATGTCCCTGCAGAAGGCCCGGGGAGGTTGGCTGCAGGAGATCGAGCTCCACCCCGTGCCCTCGGGGTCACTGCTGGGCTCAGGTCCCCGTCGGATGTGCCCATGGGCCCATCTCGTCTGTGAGCTCTGGGGAGCTGGGTCCTGAGACGCTGACCAGCGTCAGAGTGGGGCAGGGGGACCCTGGGTGAGGACGGGCTGCCTGTGGAGGAAAACTCACAGGCGAGCAGGAGATCCTTGTCGGGACCTGGTTCCCGGGGCCGAGGCGGGGAGGCAGCCGCGTCCACAGGGCCGGCCTCCCAGAGCCGACACGCTCACACCGTGAGTGTTGAAGGAAACCACGACCTGTCGTAACGGTGTCCCCCAAACTTTTTTAACGTAAATTTAGTGAGTTGAACCTATCGGTCTCCTAACTAGAGAGAATCCACCTGTCCGTCCACACCCAAGTTCCCGTTCGGGGCCCTGAGAGCCGGCCGCATCCACACCCCGTCCTCCGGTCCAGGACCCGGGAAGGGACAGGGCGCTCAGAAATTTGCTGCCACGGAAGCTCCGCGTACACATCGCTGTCCCAGGAATGTCAGTCCTGTCCAGCATCAACCTGAGTGATGGTCCCCTAACCACAGCAGTGACACCAAGCGGGAGGAAATTGCTTTCTGCGAGAGAGCCCAAATATCGCAGTTTCTGGATCAATCAATAGAAGAGACGTGTTGAATAGAGTGACAGGAATGTTCGATTTGCTCCGTCTAGAAATCACATGAGATGGGAGCCATTTACTAATAAGATTCACATGTGCGGAACGAACCCATAAAACACTACCCTGAAATTATAATCTTACCAGGTCTCTAAAACATGGCGTAAACACTTAGTAATAGCAATAAAACCAAAGGAGGAAAAAAGTTGAATTTATTTTAGAAGACAAAAATCTGGCTGTGTGTCTGGGTTATTTTAGTGAATTTATTGGCAATAATAAAGATAGTGTAATTACAGTACTTATAAATAGGATAAAATGTAAGAATCTCATGCAAGAGTTATTTAAATACTCCGCAGTTGTAGAACATTATCTAAAAATTATAATCTGAGAGGTTTGAGACATTGATTAATCACTTCATGGCAGTAAAACTAAGAGAAAAACCAGAATTAACTTTAGCAGAGAGGAAAGTGTCTTGCTGTGGTTTTGGGTCTTCAGAAGCCTCCTTGGAGGATGGGGACAACTTGGAGGCAAGTCACTTCTGCTTTGAGGCTGCATGGACAGTGCCTGGTGTAGACACATCTCTGGGCACGTCAATGGGCATATGCATGTCGGGGAGTCCTGGGGTGGGGCCCCAGGCCCCTAGGCAGTTTCTTCCTCCCGTTCTGGAATCTGGGGAAGGACCGACCCTCTGCTGTGAGGCCAGGGTGAGGGAAGGAGGGAGCCCAGGTCGGCGACACCTTGTTCCATGGGCAGGCTGGATCGAAAGAGTTCTGTCTCCCGCTTCTGACTGTGATTTTCGGCTGTGGCGAAGCGTTCCCAGGGCGGTGACTTCCCTGCGTGATCTTTAAGGGCATGGACTGTTCTGGCACGTCCATTAATCCCGCACACATTTGGGTGTTTTCTTTATGTTTAACTCAGCCGCATCAATGTGTCCTTGGAACCCCTTTGGGTCACCGTCCAGAAGGCCCCCTGAGACCCGCTCTCTCTCCGTGTTCCCGAGCTTCTTTCTGCTGATGAACTGGGTCACCAGGCCCCCCTGCGTGCCAAAGCTCGGTCGGGAGCTCGGTCGGGGGCTCCCCGTTGTGGAAAATGCCCACAGTCGGTTAAGCGGCTGACTTCAGCTCAGGTCGTGATCTCACGGTTCATGAGTTCTAGCCCCGCGTCGGGCTCTGTGCTGACAGCTCGGAGCCTGGAGCCTGCTTCGGATTCTGTGTCTCCCTCTCTCTCTGTCCCTCCCCAGCTCGAGCTCTGTCTCTCAAAAATAGTGAATAAATATTTTAAAAAGTTATAAAATAGGGGCGCCTGGGTGGCTCAGTCGGTTAAGTGTCTGACTTTGGCTCAGGTCATGATCTCGCAGTTTGTGGATTCAAGCCTCACACGGGACTCTCTGTGCCGACAGCTCGGAGCCTGGAGCCTGCTTCAGATTCTGTGTCTCCCTCTCTCTCTGTCCCTCCTCAGCTCGAGCTCTGCTTCTCTCTCTCTTTCTCAAAAATAAATAAACATTAAAAAATGTAAAATAAAATAAAATCTCTATTGTGAAGTTCACCCTTTTGAAGTGAGCAATCTGATGGTTTTTAGTCACTTGACTGTGTGGCACAACTGTGTCCATAAACAAGTTGGAGGTTCTGTTCGTCACCCACTAAGATCCCCTCAGGGCTGGAAGTTTGGGTGAGTTGACAGCCTGTCCTTCACTTTCTTTCTGATTCCGGAGCCCCTGTCTCCTGCCCCAGGACACCCTGGCACCCTCTCTGGGGCCACAGGCAGCCCCGTGGCGAAGTTTCGGGAGCGTCCCCAGGAGGCTGTCCTGCACCACGAAGCTGCCGCTGGGACGGGGCCCACTGGCGGGCTGACCCCAAGAGCCCGGCGCGGGAAGGGCGGTGTTCGCTGGAACCTAGTTTGAGAAACACTGACGGGGAGACTCGAGTCCAGTGTCCCCAGCTGAACGCCCTCCCGCATCCTGCCTCCCTCGCTCCATCACCCTCACGTGCCACCTTTCGCACGTGTGGCCCTGCACTCCGCCTCCAGGAGGCGCATGGTCAGCACTTGCTTTGTGCCACATACTCTCAGAGCCCGGACACAAGGCGCAGAGCAAAACGTAACAGGACCCGACCCCCCTGTCCTCCCGTAGACGTGACACAGTCCAGTTGTTGGGATTTTGCTTTGGCTCCCAAACAGCTGCCCCTTCTTGGGAAAGGAGGTGGCGGTTTTCAGGGCCGCGGTGTGTGAGACGGCCGCTGCTGAGACTTGGCGCGTTCATGCCGGTTAGCCACCTGCACCGACCCCTGGCCTCTCCTGTGTCACCCGTCACTCGGCCTCCCTGGACGCATCTTCATTCTTCACAGGTGTCTCCAGTGGAGGAAATACAGCTGCTGGCAATGTCCCTCCAGCATCGTGGGGGCTCTGGGTCCACGGACGTCCATCTCTGTCTCCCCTGCACCGTGATCAGATCTCAGAGCAGCCTGGCTCAAGTTCGGTGGAGGAGAGTGTCTTTGCCAGTGGGTGTGGGGCGTGAGTGTATGTGTCATGGGAGCAGAGACTCCCCTGGGTTCCTGGCCCCCCAAGAGGAGGGACAGGGCATTTCAAACAGTGTTTATTTTATTTAAAGCAGGAAAGAAACATGATGTTTTATGCAACTCCAGGATCTTGGAACTACCATATTTGCATTACACAAGGAACCAGCAAACAAGGCTGCCTGGGGCTCATTTGGCTGCATATTGGGTAGCACAAGAGCTGTTTGGGCGCAGAATCCAGGACACCGGGCACCAGCGGGGACATCAAGTCTGCACCCCGGGCCGCTGTGTTGAGGAGGCAAACACTTCCCCCTTTGCCTGAAGGTTGGGCCACCGTCAGACTGGCTGCTGCTGGCTGTCCCCATTCTGGGCGGCTGCTGTCTCAGGCTCGGCCTGGCTCCCGCCGTCCGACGGCCTCTCCCAGCTCGCTGGGGACCCCTGTGCACCTTCCCCTGACAGCACCGCGCCCTCTCTGTGCCGTGTCACACCCTCACCCACCAGCTACGCGTCTGGACAGAAGACACACGAAACCGGCGCCGTGGCAGTTGACGTCCTGTTCCATGTGCACCTGTCTTTCTTTTTCCGTATTCTGGGCTCCTTGCCTTTAAGTAGGACCCGGCTGACAACATCCGCACTTACTTACTGACAGACAGGCCTCCTCCGGCCGGAACGTGCCGGCCTCGGGGGATGCATGCCGACGTGCATCCCGGAGCCGCCCATGGGGTCTGGCGCACAGTAGGCACACAACACAGACTTGCTGGATGGCTGGATGACTCCGCGATCTCTCAAGATGGTGGGAAGCGCTGTGACCACTTACTGAGCGTGCTGCTGTGTTCCAGCATCTCGACTGTGGCCGATGACCCTCGAGCAATGCAGGTTGAACTGCTTGTGTCCACTTACCCGTGGCTTTTTTACAGTACACTCTAAATGCATTTTCTCTCCCCTGTGACTTCCTTAAGAACGTTTTCTTTTCTCTGGCTGACTGTGTTGTGAGAATACAGTATACAAGGCATATGGTGTACAAAATACGGACCAATCAGCTGCCTATGGCATCAGTAAGGCTTCTGGTCAGTGGTAGGCTACTTGTAGTTAAAGTCTGGGGAATTCAAAGTTCTCTGTGGTCAACCGTGAGGGGTAGGCACCCCTCACCCCTGTGTTGTTCAAGGTCAGCTGTGCTTTGTCACCGTCATGAGGGGACACTGTGCTTCTCTGAAACTCTTATTTAAGCATTGCCCTGCTCTGCTGTCGGCTGGTCCTGTCACGTACGCGCCTCTGTGACCCAGGTCATGGGAGGCGGCGAGGAAAGAATGAGGTGCCTCTTCTCAGAAGGTGTTGGCAACAGAAGGGATGAAATCCGTGTCCCCTAAAGTTGCAACACAGCAGCAGAAGTGTGGGAAGGGGCCGGGACTCTTGAGGGCCACCCCAGAGAGGGGCAGGAGGCAAGGGCAGTGACTATCCTTGCTGGGAGGCCGCTGCCTGAGGCTCTGACCACCCCCCTGCACAACCATGCCAGCCACTGACAGGAGGGACGAGGCCCAGGGGCCTTTCCAACGCTTTCCTGGTCCTCTTTCATTTGATGTTTAGTGAAACCTTGTTCATTCTTACTTAAAAGTTACCAAGATTTTTTTTTTCTTTTCTCACCATCTTTGATGACTTCCCTCCAGATGAAATTCATTTCCAAAAGTGCATTTCTTTTTCATTCCCTCCCCCCCCATTTGTTTTATATCCAAGAAATATTCACTCTTTGGCTAGTGTATAGAGATTATTGAGGCAATGCCATGGCTTCCAGAAACACATATATTAGCAGGGGGACAACCTGTCTGCATTAACACATGGTAAATCCCATGTAGATTGCCTTCTCCTTCCTGCCCACTGTAACCCCCTGAGGCCCATGTAACCCTTGGGTGCAGATACATTTGGTGAAGGAGTGAATAAGAGCTAGTTTGGGGCACATACCATATGCCAAGTGCTACGCCTTGTGGTGTTTGTACTTTATCGTATTAGATTCTCGCAACCACCCCAAGGCAGTAACACCATGCAACAGGGACTGCCATGGGAGCACTGACAGGTGACCACGTGGAAGGACATTTCAAGAAGAGGAGCAGAGAGAAGACATTTGAGCAAGAACTTGAAGGGTGTGAAAGCAGGATCTGGGGAAGGGATGAAAGTCAACCAGAGTCACCAGCAGGGTTAGATGCCCCATCAAGTGACTGACACGTTCACCATGATATCATTTCCTCCCCTCTGTCCCAGGAGGACTTTCAGATCATTGATGGGCTGGACCACCCAGAGAAAGGACCTGAGCTCCTGAGAGTATAGGGTAGGACTGAAGCATATATGACTAATTACACTCAAGTTAAGAATGAGACCTGGGGGCGCCTGGGTGGCTCAGTCAGTTAAGCATCCAACTTCGGCTTGGGTCATGATCCCATGGTCAGTGAGTTCTAGCCCCACATCGGGCTCTGCTGACAGCTGGGAGCCTGAAGCCTGCTTCCGATTCTGTGTCTCCCTCTCTCCCTGACCCTCCCCTGCTCACATACACACACTCTCTGTCAAGAATAAATAAACACTAAAAAATTTTTAAAAATGAAAAAAAAAAAAAAAGAATGACACCTGGATGCTTTTTGGTACCATTTAAGAGAGGAAGTCAGCATCAACCTTGAGAACTGTTTGAATTTCTAGAACCTATGGGTTTGTCCAAATATGATCTTTTAAACACACTTCTGTTTCCTTGAAGTCTAGAGAGCATTCTCAAAACATTAAAGGCCCCCGACCTTGCATCTTGAACAGCAAGCAGAAGGAGGGGGTGGATTGGTGCTGGGTGCTAAGAGGCTAAAGCTGCTGGACAAGTGGACTGAGTAGCAGGGGGCACCAGCAAGAAATAGCATCCCAGTTCTAGAGAGGAGGGCTCCACATGTGTCCTCCTTGAAGCCTATGGAATTAAGACATGGAAGGAGGGAAGGAATTTCTCACCAAATTGAGACATAGGACAATTTCTATTATATATTTCCTCTTGAGTAAGTTTTGGCAGTTTTTGTGTTTCAAGGACTTTTCCCATGTCCTCCGACTTATCAAATACATTGGCATAAAGTTGCTCGTAGTATTCATTTCAATATCTGTAGAGTCTGTAGTGATGTCTCCCCATTCATTCCTTATGTATACAACTCGTGACTTTCCCTTTTCCACCAGATAATCTCGATAGATGTTTACCATGTTTATTTATATTTTCATAGAATCAACTTTTTAAAAAAATATTTATTTATTTTCGGGAGAGTGCAAAAGGAGGAGGGGCAAAGAGAGGCGGACAGAGGATCTGAAGCAGGCTCTGCGGTGACAGTCTGATAGCAGAGAGCCTGATGTAGGGCTCAAATCACAAACCACAAGATCATGACCTGAGCCGAAGTTGGATGCTCAACCAACTGAGACACGCAGGTGCCCCAGAATCAACTTTTTGATTTATTTATTGTCTCAATTTTTATGTTTTTGTTGATTGCATGGATGCCTGATTTGATTTTTAATTCCTTTTTTATACTTCCTTAGAGATTAATTTTGCTATTTTTGATGATCTTCAGAATGGAAGTTTTGATCATTAATTGATCATTCTTCATACATTTAATGCTACAGATTTCCCTCTAAGTGAAGCATTAGGTGTGCTCTATAAATGTTGATATTTTATGTTTTCATTTTTATCCAGTTCGTGATATTTTCTAATTTTACTTGTGATTTTTTTTTCTTTGACCCAATGTTTATTTAAAAGTCCGTGTTCACTTCCTAATATTTGGAGATTTTAAAGATTTTGTGGGGAGGGTGTAGGATTCTGGTCTAAGTTCGTTGTGATCAGAAATCATACTTGCATGATTTGAATAGCTTTTAAAATATTGGGAAATTTTAATGATCTCTCTAGATAAATATTCCATGTACAATAAAAACAATACGTATTCTGCTTTCATTGAGTGGACTGTTCTGTAAGTGTCAAATAGGTAATATTGGTTTATATATTTACTCAGGCCTTTTTATCCTTACTGATTTTCAGTGTACTTGTGTTACAGACACCCACGTTCAGCTGCCAGTCACTCGAAAGGCCAATAGTCAAGAGATGATTTTAAAATGAAAACTTCTCCACTTGGGGAGAAGGCAGACTCTTGTCCAAAGGCCAACTCCCAGGTCTCAGTCTGACTCAGAGACTTTTTAAGGGGTTTAACCAGTTAAGGGAGTGCAGTCGTCTGTGACATTTCTTGATTATGTGCAGACTCAGTGATGCCAGCTACAGAATTATCTCTGTGCTCAGTGGTCGTACAAGGTCTTGTTCCTTGGTGCCCAGGAGAGGTTGTACAGGAATACTCTGTTCTTTCTACAAAGGAGGGCAAGGTCTACAGGTGTGAAAAAGGAGGTCAGTAAAGTCATTTGTGTGACCTTAAAAAAGAAAAAAAAATGCTAAAAGATCACTGGGCTAATCAGAAAGCTAAGGGGGTGTCAGACCTACTGGCCTCTGTGGCCTGGGGATGCTCTGGTGTTTTATTCCCCAAGGCCAGTAGTATGCAAATCTCAAAAAAAGTAAATTAATTCTGTTACAGATCAAGGGCTTTAAGTCAGGGAGCAAGGAGTGTGTTACTTTGAACAAGTTAACCCTTTAGACCGGCTGGAGGGCTGTCATGCTTGTTCTATTAATTATTGGACAGGAGTATTGAAGTCCTGACTGAAATGGTGGAATTTTCTGTTTCCATTTAGTTTGAGCATTTTTTGTTTTATGAATCTTGAACTCTGTTATTAGACATATTTAAGATTTTTCTCTCCTTTCGATGGTTTAACTTGTGAAATTAGGGTTATGAAATATTTCTCTTTTTCACCGATGATTTTCTATTCTCTAAAAGTCTTTTTTATGTGATATTAATATAGCCAGTCTAGTTTTCTTTGGAATGTTACATACTTGATGTATATTTCCTATCCATTTTAAGATCATGTGTTAACAACCTGCATTCCATCTGCAAACTTAATTCCTCTTTGCCATGTAAATGAGCATATTCACAGGCTCTAAGGATTAAGACGTAGACATTTTGAGGGGACCATTATTCTGTGTACCACAGATCAGACTTCCCGGAGATTTGTCATATTTTTCACCTTTCAAAAAATCTCTTTTATTTTTTCTGCTTTCTGGTTTTGATTTTATTGATTTCTGCTCCTTATTATTTCCTTCCTCTTGTTTGCCATGGGTTTATTTTGCTGTCTGTTTTCTAGTTTCTTGATGTAGGACATCAGGTTATGGACTTGAGACTTTTCTTCTTTTCTAATGTATGCATTTATTGCTATAAATTCCCTTTCAATAATGCTTTTAGCTCTGTCCCACAAATATTGATATGTTGTATTTTAATTTTCATTTAGGTCGATGTATTTTTTTTTTTTTTTAATTTTCCTTGAGATTCCATTTTAGACCCATGGATTACTTTGGAGTGTTGTTCAGTTTCCAATTGTTTGGAGAATTTCCTATTGTCGTTCTACTGTTGATCTTTGATTTGATTCCATTATGGTCAGAGAACATGCTCTGTATGATCAATTCTTTTAAATTTGGTGAGGTTTGTCTTGTGGCACAGGATGTGGTCTATCTGGCTGTCTGATCCTTTGGTACTTGAAGTGAGTACATATTCTGCTGTTGTTGAGTGGAGTGATCTGTAAATATCTGTTGTATCTGTTGATTATGTGTTGTGAGTTCTTCGAAATCTTGGCTGACTTTTGTCAAGTTGTTGTAGTTTTTTAAGTCTCTGCTTCTAATTTAGGGTTTGTCTTCTTCTTTCATTTCTATCAGTTTTTGTTTCTTATGTTATACAGCTCTGTCTGGCTGGGTGTATACATATTTAATATTCCTATGTCTTTTTATTTTTATGTGATGTCCCTCTCTGTTTCTGTATTTTTCTTTGCTTTGAAATCCACTTTAGGTAATATTTATGTAGCCATTCCTGCTTACCTTTGATTAATGTTTGGATGATACACTTTTTTCATTATTTTACTTTCAAACTTTCTACATCATTATATGGAAGTGAATTTCTTATAGTCATCTTGTAGTTGGGTCCTGATTTTTTATCCACTCTTCCAATCTCTGTCTTGTAATTGGTGCAGAGACCATTTGCGTTTAATGTAATTATTGATATGTGAAGGCTATGGTTTCCATTTAAATCTTTGTTTTCTGTCTGTTTTGTTTTTTATTTTTGGTTTCTTCTGTATTTCAGTGGGTTACTTGACACTTTTACCATTCCATTTTGATTTATCTATAGGTTTTTCAGTGTATATGTTTGTATAGCTTTTTCAGTGGCTGCTTTACATGTTATATTATGCATACATAACTTATCTCAGCCTACTGGTGGCATTAGTTTGCCAGTTTGAGTTAAATGAAGAAAACTTGTCTCCCTTTACATCCCTTTATCCTCTCCATTTATAATACAGTTATCTTAAATATTTCCTCTGTATAGATTTAAAGCCATATCAGACAGTTATAACTTTTGCTTGCATTGCCAACCTTAATTTAGAAAACTCAGGAAGAATTACATTTACACTTAACCCTTTTTTTTTTTTTTTTTGCTTATATGTTTTCTCTTCCTTCCTGATTTCCCTCTTTTATCTTCTTCTTCCTCTTTAAAGGATTTTGTTTAGTCATTCTTTCAGGGTTAATCTGCTTGCTGATAAACTCCCATCTTTTTCTTCATCTGAGAATATCTTGATTTCCCCTTCATCCCTAAAGGCTATTTTTTTCTGGACATAGGACTCTGGGTTGGCAGATTTTTTTCTTTTGGCACACGAAAAACGTTTTGCCACATATTTTTTTTCTGTTCTCCAGTGATTTCTAATGAGAAAATCACTGTCATGTGGATGCTTTTCCCCTTGAAGGTAATGCTTTGTTTCTGACCAGCAGATTTCACATTTTTTTATTTGTGTTTAGTTTTTGTAAGTTAGATTATGATGTGTCTTTGTATGGATTATTTGTGGTTTATTCTGTTTGGGGTTTGTTCAGCCTCTTGAATCTGGGAGTTTGTGTCCTTTGCTAAAGTTGGGAAGTTTTGGGGGCACCTGGGTGGCTCAGTTGGTTGGGCGTCCAACTTTGGCTCAGGCTGTGGTCTCACAGTCTGTGAGTTCGGGCCCTGCATCGAGCTCTGTGCTGACAACTTGGAGGCTGGAGCCTGCTTCATATTCTGTGTCTCCCTCTCTCTCTGCTCCTCCCCTGCTCAGACTGTGTCTCTCTCAAAAAAAAAAAAAAATTAAAAAATTAAAAATTAAAAAAAAATAAAGTTGGGAAGGTTTTGGACATTCTTTTTTTTTTCTTTTTTTTAAAACTATTTTGTTTATTTTTATTTTTGAGAGAGAGACAGACAGCAGGAGCAGGGGAGGGGCAGAGAGAGAGGGAGACACAGAATCCGAAGAGGCTCCAGGCTTCTAGCTGTCAGCACAGAACCTTATGCAGAGTTCGAACTCACGAACTGCAAGGTCATGAACTGGACGGAAGTTGGATGCTTAACCAACTGAGCCATCCTGATGCCTCTTGGCCATTAATTCTTAAAGTGTTTTTTGTTTGTTTGTTTTGTTTGTCTTTTTGTTGTTGTTTGTTTGTTTCTTGGGGGTTTTTTTGGTCCCACCCTCTTTCTCTTCTCTTTCTGGGACTCTGAGAGCACAAGTATTCGATCTTTTGTTAGAGTCCCACAGGTCCCTGAGGCTCTATTATTATTATTATTTTTCATTCCATTTTCTTCCTAGTGTTCAGATTGGCGCTTCGTATTATTCTGTTTTCCACTTCACTTATTTTTCCTCTGTCGCCTTTATTTTTCTGTTGAGCTCATCACTGATTTTTTTTTAAAAAGTTAGTTATTGTATTTTTAAGTTCTAAAATTTACATTTAGTTCTTTACATCTTATATTTCATTCTTGAGACTTCCTATTTTGTTTGCTGTACTGTCTTTCTATTCTTTTGTGTATTTCAAGCAGTTTTCTTTTTAAGTAGACTTCACACCCAGTGCAGAGCCCTACGTGGGGCTTGAACTCATGACCCTGAGATCAAGACCTGAGTGGAGATCAAGAGTCAGATGCCAAACAACTAAACCACCCAGGCACCCCTATTTTAAGCACATTTTTAATTGCTTGTTGAAACATTTTCATGATGGTTACTTTGGAATCCTATTTGAATGGGGCGCCTGGGTGGCTCAGTTGGCAAAGCGTCAGACTTCAGCTCAGGTCATGATCTCACTGTTCATGAGTTCCAGCCCTGCGTCGGGCTCTGTGCTGACCGCTTAGAGCCTTGAGCCTGCTTTGGATTCTGTGCCTCCCTCTTTCTCTACTCCTCCCCTGCTCACACTCTGTCTCTGTCTCTCTCTGTCTCAAAAAAAGGAAGAAATGTTTTTACAAAATTAAAAAAAAATCCTTATTGAATAATTCTGATTTCTCTGTCATCTCATTGTTGGCATATTTTGCTTTTCCTGTTTCATTCAGTTTTAGATGTTCCTAGGTCTTAGTATGACAAGGGATTTTCAGTTGAAATCTGGGCAGTTTTTGTATCATGTTATGAAACTCTGTATCTCACTTAAATCTTTTGTTTTAGCTGACTTCCTGTGACACTTGAGGGAAAGTGGGAGCACTGTCTCATTACTTCCATGTGGGGGTAGAAGTCCGGGTTCCCTATGTGCCCTCTGTTGACACCTGCAGGGAGAAGTCCTATGACTGAAAGGCAGGGATAGGAGTTCTGGCTCCCCAGTGGGTGGAAACATATAAATGAGGCATCAGTTAGGATACTCACAGCTGCAAGGAGCAGAAAATCCAGCATCATGATGTGAATCATCAGGATATTTATCATGGTGTTGACAAGAATGCCAGGGTTAGGTAGTCTCAAGATGAGTCCAGCAACTCAGTAGCATTATCAGGGATCCAGAATTTTTCTATCTTCCTGCTGTGAAAGCTTCTCTGACCTCCTGCCTATGCTACATAGTTGGCAGGAATAGTCCAGGAATCGCATCGACATTCCCAGACAGGAAGAAAGGAGAAGACTAGCGCCAGGGAAGTCTAGTCTTGGATCTGTACTTCTTATTAGGAGGAAAAAGCTTTCCCAGAAGTCTGCCTGCAGTCTCTGCTTGCATGTTGTTGGGCAAAGGGATGTCATATCTCCATCTCTTGCTGCAAACGAGGCTGGGAGAATGAGTATCTGGAAAGGAGGATTTGGATTTTTGAGATCGGCTAAGCAGGGTAAGAGTGTACTCCTCCTAAGAACACGGGGTCTCACCTGCCTCCTGACCCGGTGGAGAATCTCTTCATGGGACGCATGGGGTTGGCGACCCTGCTGACCCGGTGGAGAATCTTTTCATGGGATGCATGGGGTTGGGGACCTCCTGACCCAGTGGAGAATCTCTTCGTGGGACACATGGGATGGGGACCCTCCTGACCCGGTGGAGAATCTCTTCGTGGGACACATGGGATGGGGACCCTCCTGACCCGGTGGAGAATCTCTTCATGGGACGCATGGGGTTGGGGACCCTGCTGACCCAGTGGAGAATCTTTTCATGGGATGCATGGGGTTGGGGACCTCCTGACCCAGTGGGGAATCTCTTCGTGGGACACATGGGGTGGGGACCCTCCTGACCCAGTGGAGAATCTCTTCGTGGGACGCATGGGGTTGGGGACCCTGCTGACCTGGTGGAGAATCTCTTCATGGGACACATGGGGTTGGCGACCCTGCTGACCCAGTGGAGAATCTTTTCATGGGATGCATGGGGTTGGGGACCTCCTGACCCGTTGGAGAATCTCTTCATGGGACGCATGGGGTTGGGGACCCTGCTGACCCAGTGGAGAATCTTTTCATGGGATGCATGGGTTTGGGGACCTCCTGACCCAGTGGGGAATCTCTTCGTGGGACACATGGGGTGGGGACCCTCCTGACCCGGTGGAGAATCTCTTCATGGGACACATGGGGTTGGCGACCCTGCTGACCCAGTGGAGAATCTTTTCATGGGATGCATGGGGTTGGGGACCTCCTGACCCGTTGGAGAATCTCTTCATGGGACGCATGGGGTTGGGGACCCTGCTGACCCAGTGGAGAATCTTTTCATGGGATGCATGGGTTTGGGGACCTCCTGACCCAGTGGGGAATCTCTTCGTGGGACACATGGGGTGGGGACCCTCCTGACCCGGTGGAGAATCTCTTCATGGGACACATGGGGTTGGCGACCCTGCTGACCCAGTGGAGAATCTTTTCATGGGATGCATGGGGTTGGGGACCTCCTGACCCGGTGGAGAATCTCTTCATGGGACGCATGGGGTTGGGGACCCTGCTGACCCGGTGGAGAATCTCTTCATGGGACACATGGGGTTGGGGACTCTCCTGACCCGGTGGAGAATCTCTTCATGGGACACATGGGGTTGGCGACCCTGCTGACCCAGTGGACAATCTTTTCATGGGATGCATGGGGTTGGGGACCCTGCTGACCCGGTGGAGAATCTCTTCGTGGGACACATGGGGTGGGGACCCTCCTGACCCGGTGGAGAATCTCTTCATGGGATGCATGGGGTTGGGGACCCTGCTGAAAAGCAGAAAGCTGCGTGCACAGAACCTCTTCAGCAATGCATTCATACTCAACAATGCATTGGAGTAATTTCTCTGTCAATGATCTCTTCTCAAAAATTACAACGTAAGCATACCTCCCTAACCCCTTTCCATTGTGTTGCTTGAGCATGGTGTATGCACGAAAGAGCATTCTTGCTCTGGTTATGGCTGACAGCCACTTCTAGTGGCTCGAGTGGGCTGTGCTGTGGACGTGGGTGCAGGGACAGGTGCGGAGACACCCTCCTTCCCACAGATTCGTTCTGACTTTCTGTTCGTGGGCCACCCTGAAGCATAATACCCCACACAGGTGAGCACGAGCCCAGGTTTGATGAGGAGACAGAGGAGTGCATTCATCCCTTCCCTCCCTGTTCATTTGTTTCTCTGTCCAACCTGACAAGGCATCCATCAGTCCTTTACCTCCTCCAGCTGCTCCAGCTGTGTCCAGATGTCTCCAGAGTCAGGACTCCGTGAGAGAGGCAGACAAAGGCGCCCTCATCACTCTTGCTGTTGATGCTGGAAGCAGGGCCGTCTTCACTGGCTCGTCAGCAAGATCAGGGGAGGTACAGACATGTGAGGCAGAGAAAACAGATGGGCACAGGGGATGCAGAGAGCAAGTGACAGAGGGGATGGCAGGATGCAGGGTGCACCTGGAGAGGAGGGGTACAGGGTGTACCTGCAGAGGAGGGGTGGGGGTGGAGGGATGCAGGGTGCACCTGGAGAGGAGGGGTGGGGGTGGAGGGAGGCAAGGTACACCTGCAGAGGAGGGGTGAGGAGTGGAGGGATGCAGCCAGAGGCAACACAATGGGGGAGACCAGGGAGTCTATTCGTTGCTTCCCTGTTCACCTTTGCTGAATACATACAATCACCCTAGGAGAGGGGAGAACCTTCTAAGGCCTGTGAGGACAGGAAAGGTCAGATTCAGAATCAAGGACAACAGTACAGTTTTGTCATAAGTCAGGGCACATTTTAGCACAAGAGAGTTACTGATGTTTGAAGACAAAGGATCATTTTGTCCAAATGCCACAAATGCAGCTTGTGGTCTATATCAGGTGGCACCACTCCAGGGATGCCCCTGGAGGTGATGTTCCCTGGAGGTGATGTCACCGGGAGGTGATGCCCTGGAGGTGATGTTCCCTGGAGGTGATCCCCCCTGGAGGTGATTTCCTCCTTGAAGTGATGTCTCCCTGAAGGTGATGTTTCCTTGGAGGTGATGATCCTCTGGAGGTGATATCACCTGGAGGTGATTTCCTACTTGGGGTAATGTCCCCCTGGAGGTGATGTTCCCCTGGTGGTGATGTCCCCCTGGAGGTGATGTCCCCCTGGAGGTGATGTCCTCCTCGAGGTGATGCCTCTTGGAGGTGATTTTCTCCTTGAGATGATGTCCCTCTGGAGGTGATGTTTCCCTGGAGGTGATGATCCTTTGGAGGTGATGTCACCTGAAGGTGATTTCCTACTTGGGGTAATGTCCCCCTGGAGGTGATGTTTCCCTGGAAGTAATGTCCCCTGGAGGTGATTTCCTCCTTGAGGTGATGTCCCCCTGGAGGTGATGTTTCCCTGGACGTGATGTTCCCCTGGAGGTGATGTTCCCCTGGAGGTGATGTCCTCCTGGAGGTGATGTTCCCCTGGAAGTGATGTTACCTTAGGTGATGCCCCCTGGAGGTGATTTCCTCCTTGAAGTGATGTCCCCCTGGATGTGATGTTTCCCTGTAGGTGATATCCCCCTGGAGGTGATGCCCCTTGGAGTTGATTTCCTCCTTGAGATGATGTCCCTCTGGAGGTGATGTTCCCCTGGAAGTAATGTCCCCTGTAGGTGATGCCCCCTGGAGGTGATTTCCTCCTTGAAGTGATGTCCCCCTGGATGTGATGTTTCCCTGGAGGTGATGTCCCCCTGGAGGTGATGTTCCCCTGGAGGTGATGCCCCTTGGAGTTGATTTCTTCCTTGGGATGATGTCCCTCTGGAGGTGATGTTTCCCTGGCGGTGATGTTCCCTGGAGGTGATATTCCCCTGGTGGTGATGTCCTCCTGGAGGTGATGTTCCCTGGAGGTGATGTTCCTTGGAGGTGATATTCCCCTGGAGGTAATGTCCCCTGGAGGTGATTTCCTCCTGGAGGTGATGTCCCCCTGGAGGTGATGTTTCCCTGGAGGTGATGTGCCTTGGAGGTGAGGCCTGTGATCCACTCCTGAGTAAGCCCAGGGGTTGCCCTGTGTTTCTAGACTCCATGGAAGAGCTATTTCTGGTTGTACCTGAGCAGGACCAGCCTCATGACCCAGCAGTCAGTGCCTCTCTCTGGCCTCCTGTCCTCTTCTGGAACACGGCAGCTGTGTGCTTGAAGGTTGATTTAGGAGCTGCTCCCTGGCTACTCTGTCCCGCTGGCCCTGACTTTCCTCCAGTGCAGACCCCTTGCCGTGGGCACCGGCGTCTTGCCTGACACGAGGCCAGGAGCTCACCATCAGGTCATGGAGCCCCTGGCTGGGCCCCCTCCCTGCCTGTAGCTAGTCCCGTCCCGGGGACCCTGAGGCTTCCTGGGGACCAGGTCTTTGGAGGCCATGGGATCTATGATCTGGACCTATGGTGGCCTTATGGTGACACCTCCCAGCCCCCGTGCCGTCACTGGACTAAATGGCATCTCACACCCACCCTGGCTCCTGCGTGCAAACTAAGCCGCCTGGACTTACTTTCCCTTTTTCCTCCTAAGCCACAGGGTCATGAGCGTGGAAATTAGAACTGACCCAGGGGCCTCAGGTCCACACTCTGACTTCGCAAAAGCAGGGAACCCGGCCTGCCAGGACAGGGAGGGCCCCGGGGCCCCGAGTCCTGCAGCCATGGAGCGGGCGTGCACTCTGGAATCCCAGGCCAGTCTCCAGGCCATGCAGTCGCCTGGCGGCTGAGTCCCCTGAGTTCCCAGGGCCAGTCACGGGAGAAGTCAGCCCTGCGGGGCTCGCCCACACCCCTGCTCTCAGCACGAGGAGGGCCCAGCTCCGAGATCCCCACCACGGTCCCGAGCCCCCTGCTACTATCCCCCATTGTAGACTCTCATGGGCTGAGCTGTGTCCCCAGAAATGTTGAAGCCCTAACTCCTGTACCTGTGAGGGTGACCTTATTTGGAAATAGGTTCTTTGCAGATGATCATGGTCCGATGAGGTCATCGGGGTGAGATGCCCCGGGGGCTGGCGGTTTGGTGAAGGCTCTTGGGTCTCCTCGTCCCTGCGGCTGGCCCAGGACCACCTCACTCCCCCAGCTGCCATCTGATTAACCCTCCTTTTATGCGCCTTTCTGGAAGACTTCTATCCAGATGCTACTATTGATGAATTTCGGTTGGTTAGAGTGAATCTTACACATGTTAACTTTTTGGGGGCGGGGGAAATACTCCAAAAAGCTTGAGAACGGCCGTCTGGCTTTGGACGTCCAGAGGCCCCAGCGTGCCCGACGCAGAACCCCAGAGCTGCTCTCCGGCAGATGGTGGGGCCCACGGCACTGCGGGCTGGCCCGAGGTCTGTGGCCGGTGCCCGCGATGCCGGCGTGGCAAGGATGGACACGTGGCCACGACGGCTCACACGGGAACCCGCTCTGTTTCTGGGAGCAGGTGCCCCCGCCCCAGATGCTCCGTCCGGCCCCTTTCTGGTGCTCGCTGCTCTCACTGCCCTTCAGCCGGTGCGCAGGTGAGCACGTCTGGCTCCCCGCTAAGCCACGAACCGGGCGGGGCCTGACTTGGCCCACGGCGCGTCCCAGTGCCGGGCAGGTAGTAGGTGCTCGAGATGTTTGTCGAATGAATCAGTGACCTGGGTTTGACTTTCAGCCGCTGACTTCCGTGCTTATTCCCTCAGTTGCCACAAGGAAGCATTTCTGCCTCCCTCGCGGGATGATGAAGGCGGATGTGTATGTGCAAGAGCTTCACGCCTAGAGGTGTTCGTGTTTTCGATGAGGGCACCTGCAGTGCTGGTGAGCGCCGCCCGGGACGTGACCCGCGCGCAGCAGCAGCTGATGAACTGTGGCGCCTGCCCGCTGGTTCTGCCACGTCGGCACCTGCCATCTGCATTTAATGAGGCCACCAGGGGAGCCACGTGCTCAGTCTCCCGTGAGGAGCCCTCCAGGGCCCCGGGGGCTGCTCCGCAGGGCTGGACGGGGGTGGGGGTGGGGGTCCGGCCAGGACGGGCAGGGTGTGACCCTCCCCTCGGTGCTCCCAGCCCTAGAGGGCGGCTGTTGGTTCCTGACCCTCCAGGAGGAATCTGTCACTGGAGGATGGACGGCGGGAGGGGGTCCATTATCAGGAAGAGCAGCCGAACCGAGGAGTCTAATCGTCCTTTTCCTGTGGGCCATTGATCCCCTGATGGCCTTCCCCAGCTTTAGGCCAGCTGTCTGCCATTCCGAGCGCTCACAGCCCTCGGGGAAATCTTACGTTTTCCTGGTATCAGCAGGAAAATAGGAAATGGTTCGGAAAACCAGGCGACACCAAACAATGGCTTAAGGAGACGGAGGTCTGGATAAACAGCCCTGTTGCCCTTTGGAGTCTCTGGATTAAAGCGCACACTCAGGAATGTGTGTTCTGCACGGGGAGAGATAAAACGAACCAGACCAGCAATTCTGCTGGAGCAGCCGTGGTTGGCAGACACAGGAGGGGGGCGCCGGGGGGCGGGGGGGGGGGTCCCCCAGCTGCTCTCCGATGCAGAGACCCATCCTGCGGCCTCAGCAGCCTGGCTACCTATCAGGTGTGCTCCTGACCGCGAATCGGGTCGAGCGGGCAGCCGAGGTCCCTGCCAGGTGGATGGCGTCCGTGCCCAGGAGGACAGGCGGGGCCTCGCTGCGGGAGGGGGTCTGCGTCCGGGCCGGCCTGGTTCTGCGACCCATCTGCAGGCAGCCGGTCTCGGGGACTCGTCTGGGGGTTGGGGAGGGCGCTTCTGTGATTTTCTGTGGAATTAGGAGATTTCAGAGTTGGTTTTCAGGATAAACTTACCACGGAGTAAAACGCCCTGGAATTACAATGGCCCCAGGCAGGCTTGCCCGGCTGGAGCCGACGGTGACCCCGAATCGGGGACATGCTTAATCCTGCGATAACTGCGGAGATCTCATCCTGCCTCGCGTTTGACCCTCAGGTGGCCCCGCGTGGTGGGGACAGGCATCGGAGCCACTCCCTTGTGACATTAAGGGAAGTGGGCCCAGGGAGGGCGGGGCTGCCAGGGCAGCGTGGACCCTCGAGGCTGAGCTCGTCTGGAGTGGGGTGCTGGTTCCCCGGAGCCTCTTTGTGGGCCGCCCGCCTCTGCCGTGCGGTGGCCCCGGCCGGCCAGCTCCGGGGACGCCCGGTCCAGCCCGAAAGCGGCAGAGCACTGGCCACTCAGCGGCAACCCCAAAGCCTTGCCGGGATTGTCATCTTTGCTGAGAGGGCGGGACTCTGTGCCCCTGAGAGAGGCCACCTCGGCCTGCGCGGGGCTGCGGCTGCCTGGGGGCTCAGCCGCCTCTGTCATTCAGGCGCGGCCCCGCCTTCCCGGTTCACACCCGTGAACATCGTGGGGAGAAGTCGGCCTGTAACAATATACGCGGTGCTCTTTTTCTAAGCTTCCAGTGGCTTGCAGATACGGCTTTGTGCTCCTTCTGGTTTGCTCCAAAGACAGGGGGCTGGCCCTCAGTGAGCGCCCCCTCCCCAGCTAGTCCGTTCTGTTCAAGGTACTCGCTGAGCTGAGACACAGCCAGACGGGTCGCGGGCCCCGGGCTGGTGGCTCCGGGCCTGCGGCCTCTTTTGCTCAGAGATCTAGGAACAGCGATTCTTGGAGAAGGACAAAACAGCGTGGATTGAGAAAAGGAAGGAGGGATGTGCTGGGTCGTGGGCCTGGGTGCTTGGTGGCCCGCGGGCTCCGTCCACACCGCGAGACCCTGCTGCCCTCTGGGAGAGCCTGCTTCTTGGCTGTCGTTTCTTATGGAAGCTCAAAATAGCGCTCTGCGCATTCTACCCGTTTTCTCGCCTTCCCTTTGGACTTGCAGAGTCAGGTTGCTTCAGACTTTCAAAGACCTGACGATGCACTTGCACTCGAGTTCCCTTTTTCAGGATGAGTGTCCTGGCCGCTCTCATCTGGTCCTTATTTGGCCTCCTCCCCTATCCCAAGCCAGGCGCTCCTCTTTGGCAAAGTGGCGATGGCAGCCCCACAGCCCCCGCTCGGAGCTGGACCCCGCTTCCCTATACCCCATGCTGCCAGGGACTACGCTTCCCAGCAGCCCATGGTGTTAGGGACTACACTTCCCAGCAGCCTATGTGCTAAGGGACTACACTTCCCAGCATCCTGTGCAGTTAGGGCCTGCCATGGCCCTGAGTTCTGGCCAATGGAATGTGTGAGAGCAGTTTGGGATTCCTCCAGAGCTGGCCCGGGAAGACCCCACTGCCTGTGCCCTTCCTCCCTCCCTTCCTGCTGGCAGGGACAGCGAACCAGGGTGCTCTTGGAAGCCACGTGTTCCAGACGGCAGCCCCTGGGCCCGACCCCCGTGTGACCTCGGGGCCCCGACCTGGAGCCACCCCTCGCTGTGCCTTCCCCAGAATGGCGCTGTTACAGGCCTGGGTCCACCTGTCCAGCCTGGCCTCCAGCGAACACACTGACGTCGCCTGTGGTTGGCAGGACATCCTGGGGGCCGGCAGTACTGGGGTGTCCTTGGAGCACTGCTGGTCCCGGATGAATCCGCTCCCCACCCTGGACGTCCCCGGTTCACCTGTGAGCGGACTGGCGGGCGGGGGCCTCCTTGCCCAGGCAGCCGCTGCAGCGACAGCACGTGTCCCTCAGGTGGGGACAGGCCGCCCTGTGCCAGCAGACAGGTGAAAATCTGTGTGCAGAAGCAGCCAGAAGTCTGGCAGCAACGCCTGTGGCCCGGGGACTCGGGGACTCGGGGACTCCGGGAGGGGAGGCCAGCTGACCAGCTCGGGTTTCAGGCTCTCGGTAAAAACAACGTAATCCACACCACTTTTTCCCAGTGGAACACATTTCTCATCCCCGGGCTTTCTCTGGCAGGAAGAGGGAGCGTTTTCCAGGCGGGACAAGGTCGCCAGCAAGCCTACCCGCCCCAGGAGCGCCGGAGAGCGCCGACTCCCTCCTCTCCTTTCACCCCGCGCGACATCAGTCCCATTTTACAGCCAGCGACTCGGGGACACCTTTCATTTCTGGCTAAATGAAAATGAGAGTTGTCTTGGGTGATGAATTATCTGGGCAGTCCTGCCAGAAACGAAGTACGCTCAGGTTCCAAAATAAAACGCAGCGCACAGGTGTCCCTGAGCGTGGGTTGTCCACAAGTACTTACTGTCTGCCTGCTGGTCTGGCTTTCCGGGGACAAGGGACCCAGGCTTCGCGGAGGGGGTGCGGACGGAGGACAGGGAGCCTGGTGGGAGCCTGAGAGCCCCCAAGGCGGGGACCTCGTGGGGGAAGGAGAGAACTGAACCCCTCTCGGCTTCCCCGGGCCGGGCCTCGCCGGTGCCCAGATCCTGCAGCCTGGCCGTGCCCGGCAGCAAACCCCTGAACCTCTGCAGGCAGGACCCACGCTGGTGGCGGACAAGCGCACCCACAGGGCAGGGCGGTGCCCCTGGGCGGTGGGCACGTTCCGGGCCGACCTCAGGGCGTCCCCGGCTCTCCGTTTCACAGATGAAAATGCCATTTGAGAGCCCTGGGTGATTTGTCCCGAGCTGCAGGGACCCGTAGGAGCTGGGAGCCAGACCTCCCCTCCACCAGCTCTTGGAAGGAAGGTGCTGGGTGGGCGAGGCCGAGTGGGCAGCGACCGAAGGGGAGGCCAGGGGCCGGCTGGGGCTTCCCAGACCGAAGCGCAGGGGGAGGTCTGGGTTTTATTCTGAGCTGGAGGGTGTGTGAGGTGGGCGTGTCCGCCGGTTCTGGGGCACAGGCGGCACGTGGCGTGTCACCAGGAGGGGGGATGGGAACCCCCCGAGGGCGCACGGGAGAGGGTTCGTGGCCAACGGACTGAGGCTCCAGGGCTCCCTTGTTCCCCTCCTCCCCCCATCCGGTCTCGTTCCCCAGCCCCCCACCCAGCAGGCTGTCAGTCCCCTTTCCCGGCCCCCTCATCCCGACGGGTGCCACGGGGTCATCCCCATCACCTCAGGCCACCCTGGGAACCCAAGATGCCAGGCAGTGGCTGTCACATTCTGAGGTGCTGGGAGCTAAGGCTTGCAAGTATGAACTTGGAGGTGGGGGTGCAGTTCAACTCGCGTGAGAAGGCGAAGCTGGTTTTTGTAAAACTCTGACACACAGTCCCCACGCAGGGGACTTCCTTGGCTTTGAGGCTCATGATACCTGAGTGGGCCACCCTTTACCCTTCCTAGTGGTCATCTACAGACCTTCTGGCCAACCCCGCCCCCATGCCTCGGGAACTTTGGAGGCTTGTCATCTCCCCGCACAAATACAAAGACACCTTTCCGCGTGATTTGGAAGCCTGATTGGGTCACATATCCTCCCGCTTAGCTTCAGAAACCTGAACCTTCTGGAAGTCACTGACTCTCACCATCACTTAACCAGACATGCCCGTGAACATGAGCAGTATCTTGGTTATCACCCAGAATGGCTCTAGCTCTGAAATTTTAGTCTCTGTGGTCTAGACCACAACCTCAAACCTTCTGGCCCGCTCAGTCCTTCCTATACTTCTGACGCCCGCTTTGTGACCTGACCGAGAGGTCAATTCTTGTCCTATGAAGGCTCATCGGGTCGCAGCTGATGGGGGACCCGACCTAAAGTAGTGGCTCACCTACCTGGTAAATGCAGAAACTGACGGCCTCAGGAATGGCTGGAGCCAGGCGTCAGGGGAAGCAGTCAGTTCTTTCTATATTTCTCGCCTCTCCTGACTTCTTGCCTTCTCTCTTTCTCAACTCGGATTGACTTTGTTCTTCAAACGGGTGTCTCCACCTGGCTGCCAAGGTGGCCTCTTGAAGCCCTAAGTCTGGATTCTCATGGCTTGTGATCTAGAAGAAAGAAAGAGAGCTTTCTTTCTTGCACAGCCCGAATATTACATCTCTACAAAGGGCTATGCTAGGCTGTGCCAGGTTCCCATGTGCACATGGACTGGCCCTCGTCACGGGGATGGGATGGCCTGGCCCGCCACACCGGTGAAGGTCCCTCTGGAGGTCAACCGTTTGGGCCTCACCATTTTGGCCCAGTAGACATTTTCACCCTGAAAGAGTTTTTAGTTCCAAGTTTCACGAACCATCGTATTAATCGGAATTATGCCAAGAACTGTTGACATTTATCGAGGAAGTGTTTTTGGAGGCTAATTCCGCGAAGCTGGTTTAGTTCCTGGGTCAATTTTCTACACAGTGCAATTCACCAAATTGTTTCCATGTTTATTTCCCAGTAACGATCCGACTCAGCCATTTCTGTGGTGTTTTTTGTTGTTTGCGTTTTTTACCCTTGCCTGAATCCAACCACTGTATCTTCTGCTCTAATGACTTTTCTTCTGTGGCTGTCATGTCTACAAAGCCCAATTTCTTGGATAATTTGCACAGATTTCGATTCCGTTAAAAATTTTTTATTTTGTCAGTCTCAATCCTTAAAATCTTAGCAAGTATTTTTGCATTCTGATACTTTTCTTTTCTATTGCTTCCTTCCACCAACGCTCTTCTTTGCTGGTTAAATTCATCGTCTCCAATGTCAGCAATAACTTTCCATTCAATGTTTTCCTCCATAACCACTTTAACTGTGTGCGGCCTCAGTCGTTGTTGGCTTTATTTTGTGTTATTCCTACCAGTGATATGAACGTTGAACTGGAAAAAAATCCAGCAGTCTGCATGTCGTAGCCAGTCCTGAGAACGTGGCACGGGATTATCCTTGGATAATCGCTCTGGACCACAACTGGTCTAGTTTGTACTAATTCCGTTCTTTCATACGTTGAAAATGACTCTATGGTTTATGAATAATCACTCACTCTTTGACAGAACAAAGCCTCATGGGGCACGTAGGGGTGAGGCCGCCTGCCGGGAACACCCGGTTGGTGGGGGTTGCTCCTCTAAGAACGGCGTAAGTCATAGAGTAACGTACGTGGTCTTATCCATCAATTTCTCAAGATCTCTTGTGACCTCCAACCTTCACTACTGGCTTTATCCAGGTTCTTACCCACAGTGCTCCTCTTTATCCACCAACATCCCTAGTGTGTCCCTTCCCCAGGGTTCCTGGGCTGGTGCTTGACGGATCACCAGTGAAGGCTGGACCCAGCGCTCCCCGCCCTCCCCACCCCCCCATGCCCAACGGTCCCCTCATCTACCCATAGGCGATAGTCCCTTCTCCACTCATACCTTCAGGCTGCGGGGGACAATGCAAATACAATCCTTTGGGACCCCTAATGAGGGGCTCCCATCACAGCTGCCACCCCAGGCGCACAGGACTCCCTGTCCGGGGCTTGCACATCCCTCAACGGTGACTGTAGGCTTTTCCTCTCTGCTCACGGTCCTCACATCGCACCTTCCGTCACTCTCGGCAGATGCCCAGGCTCTACACTTCTCTGAGCCACAGAACCTCTTCCTTAAGATCCCTCCCCACCTTCCTGCAGCCCCAAGGAGAGCCTTTCCCGCATCTGTACATCATCTTGTGTTTATCTCCTTCTCCACTTAGGGTAAAGGGCAACCCCTTCCCCTGCACCCTGAGTACCCTCCTCTAGCTTCTTAAGGACCATCCCTCCTTGATTATCCCTTTAATCTCGTTGACTTCACCTTCCCCGTGCCAGGGGCTCAATGTCCTGGCGCTCCCTCTGGCCTTGTTAGCCTCAGGCTCTCCCTGAATCTCTTTCTTCTCCCCACTCAGGGCTTGTCTCTTGTCCTCTCCCAGCCTCCGGACCTGCATGATGCTTCCCTCCCCGAACCACCCCCATCTGGGTGTGGACTTTCCACCTCTTTACTGTAAATCTGCTGCCTTCCACTGTCAGCTCTGGATCCCAGATTTTCACCTTGGGTGGGGCCCTTGCTTGCCCCGGAGGGGAGCTCTGTTCCAGATTCTTCTGTTTGTCCTACTCTCCAAGGCAGCCCAGCCTTGGGGGTACCAGGGTCTCACCTGCCTCTGCTTATGGCTTCTTCCTGTTCAGACAGTGGTGTGGGTGGGTGCTCGGGGCTCCTGCATCCGTCTCCCACCCTCACCCAGACTGGCTGAGTCCTGAGGCTTTCCTGGCCCAGCGGTGCCCTTGGGTGGGCCACAGGCCAGCTCAGAGGAGGAAGGAGGGATGATGGAAACCAGACCCGGCTGGTCTTGCGTCCAGGGGCCATGCCAGCCCCCTTGTTGGTGAGGGGGTGGATCTGGGGACAGGCAGCCTTACCCTGCACTCTCCCGGCCCCGTGAGGCCTCAGATCCAGAGGCACGGGCAGTCTGCATGTCGTTCCTGGACCTTGGGCTTGGTGGGGGGAGGAGAGAGAGGGGCTGGTCCATCTGTTCCGGCCAGTTGAGAACCTGCTGTCTGAGCATCACCTGTGTCAGCCCAGGCCCTGACACGTCGGGCGGCCTCCAGAGCCCCGGATCTGCCCGAGGCTGTCCGGGCGAGGGCTGGGGTGCTGGGCGCTGTCTCCTCCCCATGCCCACCCCTCCAGGCCAGAGCTCGGGCTCCAGCACTGAAGGCAAGGACCCACACGGCAGCCCGCCTGCCAGCGGCCCGGTGACCGAGTACCGCGCTCCCTGTCTCTCTTTCCTTGGGGCGAAGAGCCCCTGCCCCGCGAAAGCTGGCGGGATGTGTGTGCGAGTGCCTGGAGAAGGCTCCCGTGACATCCCATTGTAATCACTCCTGCTTCACAGGCCCTCAGTTAGACGCAGGCTCGCAGGCTCGTAAAAACATTGACACGTTTGTCTTCTTCCTCCGGGACACAATGCGCTATTGTTCGTGTTCTGTTCACAGTCAAGGCCCGAGTCAGACGCGGGTGGGGCACGGACCTCATCACCAACCTCACGCTGCTCCTGACTCCCACTGCCCTGGGTCCCGGTGGTCCCGTCCTTGGCTGTGGCAAAAGTCATCCTGGTGCCTCCAAGGCCCGCCTGCATCAGCACCTTTGTCCCTTCGCGGGGACACTCCAAGGTGACACGGCCAGACCCCCACCCTCTGGTCCTGGTGAAATCTGCAGGCTGTCGAGCCTTCATGGCACTCGGGGTGATTTGCCGGGTTGCCAAAACTTCGGGTTCATTCACTTTGCTGGCGTCTTCGCCAGCCCCCTCCTGGGTACCCGGGAGGCATGTCGGACTCTCCCCTCTGGTGGTCTGATCTCTGAGGCAGCGCACCCTGGGTCTGGGCCCCGCTGCTCTGCGCTGGAGACACAGAGCCGCAGTCCCGGAGCTCCCACCGCGCAGTCAGGTCCCAGCACGGGCCCCGACCTAGACAAGCAACGCGCAGGACGGTGACACCCAAACTGAGCGGAGGAAGAGGGACGAGGGGGCCGAGGCAGCGGGAGAAGGTGTCCCTGGGGGAGGAGCCTGGCAGAGTTGACCATGAGTAGGGCCATGGCGGTGGCAGTGTGGGGACAAGATGGCCTCTGCCCGCCTGCTCCGGGCCCCGGGAGAAACCTCCGAATGCCGAACGCAGGCGGGGGGTGGGGGCCGGGGGTGCTGCTCCCTGACGCCCTCCTTGCTTCCCGGGGGAGACCTGGGGAGATCCCGCACGGCCACGTGTTTCCCGGGACGGGGCCAGAAGGGTCCCTGCCACCGGGCTGGCGTCCCTGGACCAGGACCTGACTCACAGCCAAGACTCGTCCAGGAGCACGGCCAAGTGCAGGGCACAGCTGTGCGCCTCGTGCGCCTGCGCGGCCTCTGCCGCCGGGCCTGGAAACGCGTTCTGCCCGCCACGCGCGAGCCTGGTGCCGTGCGCCCGCGTGTCCGCAGATGACCGTGCGGGGCCGGTCGCTGGGCCCGCGCGCGCACGTGTGGGCCTGCATGCACCTGGGGCTTTTCTTTTGTGTGTGGATGTTGGTGCCAGACTGTGCTCTCATGCTGGATTTTAAATTAGTTTTTTTTTTTTTTATTAGAACTGAAAGTGGAAAATAATACACCTCTGGAATGGCATTAGCTAAACCTTCCACAGAAATAAATCCGTGCGCTAACGGTTTGTTTCTGTGCTGTTTGGTTGTCGTGGTGACAGGCTGCATTAACTAAGAAGTTTTGTTTTGAGAACTTCCACGCCAGTTTGCCGAACGTTGTCCTTCTGCCGCGGGGGCTGACGCGCGGACGGCCCTCGCCGATGGGGACGGACCTGGACTTCAGGGTCCGTCCCGCCCCTAAAATGGCCCGAGCCCCTGCAGCAGCCACGGCTTGGAAGGTCTGGGAGGCTAAGCCGTGTGTGGACCTGTTTACCGTGACGGCCCCCCGGAGATGCCGTGCAGAGAACATAACCAGCGAGGCCGTGATCTCGGCTTTCTGGAAAACGTTCCCACGCGGGAACATCTTGATGACGGGCGGGAAGCACGCGTCCCTTCCGGGTGGGGGACAGGCCTGCGCGGCCCCCGCGGCCCCTCAGTGGCCACCGCTGCCCAGAACGTGGCGGCACACGTCGGGGTGCGGGGCCGGGGCGAGGGGGCACCGGCCGGCGGCCTGCTGCCTGCAGATGGGGAGCTCAGCGAGGTGCGAGGCCCCCGCTGAAGTTTGCGTGTGAACCTTCAAGAGGGACGCCGCCTGCCCGTGAGAGGAGGGGCCCTCGGCCAGATCAGAAGGCCCTTCGGGTCCATGTCTGCCTAGTTAAAACGCTCTGGGCCTCAGGAGGCCCATTTGAAGGAAGGACACCTTCTGCCCACGGAGACTCTGGACAGGACCCGACGGCAGTGGGGCCTGGGCGCGGCCCTCCGGCCTCCCCTGCTGTCCCCTTCTTCCCCTGATTGGAAGGAAACCGCCCTGCTTACCCGTCGGACCGGTGACACAGACCTGGCCGGCGAAGGTGCCCGAGGACAAGGTCCTCCCGTCGTCCAGCCCTGGTTGCGGCTCAGCTCTGCCAGAACCTCCCGGAGACGGTTGGTGTCCACAAGGAGCCCCGCGCTGTCCTCACACACGGGCCTGCCCTCGGTCTCCCCCCTCCTCCGGGGGGACAGCCGGACCTCCAACATCACGTCCGCAATCTACCTCAGAGCCCCCGCCAGACCCCAGGGCTGCGACGCCACGGAGGGAGACACGTGGTCCTCAACGAGGGGCCTTCCTGGGGGTTGGGAGTTATCCTGCCAAGGGACCTGTCAGTGGCTCAGAGAACAGGGAGCAAATGAACTAATTTAAAACGTGTTGAGCACCTACCACGTGCGTGACACTGTCCTAGGAGCTGGTGAGCCCCGGGAACAGAGCAGACCGTACCCTGCTCTGACGGAGCCTGGATCCCAGGGACTCGGTCACAAGCAAGTGAACAGCTGAGGGCCGTGCCGAGGAGGAGGCAGTCTGGGTGGCACGGGGGTGACGGAGGGGAGGTGGGTCTTTGAAACGTTGGTCAGAGAAGACCTCCGCGGGGGCGTGGGGGCGGTGGGGGAGGGGCAGATACCGGCGCCGGACGGAGGAGGTAAAGCCCTCGGTGTTCCACGTGGCGGAACGGGGGGAGGGCGGGAGGGGTGTCGCGGACCCACGTGAGTCCTGCACGGTGACACCACCGGTGAGGGAAGGGTGGAGTGGGAAATGACGTGTTTGCAGGGAAGGAGGGGACCCCAGGTTTGGACAAGCAAGGGGTGAGGTCAAGGTGGAGAACAGAGGCGGCTGTGGGTGTCTCTGTGCCATTGGCAGCAGGATTTATGATAGACTCTCGATCGGTGAACGTTCCCACTCCTGCCCCCTCTCAGGTGTTGCTGTCGGGGCTGCTAAAGGTCGTATGTGAGGGAGTCAAACCGAGCATCACAATCCAAATCTTGGAATCTCTGCAGCGGAGAGTGTGCTTGTGTGTGTGTGCGCGTGTGTGTGTGTTTGGGATGGAATTGGTCTCTGCTTTGAGTTGAATTTCTGGAAGTGACCTATGGGAATATTTGTGATTACCGGAGGTGAGGGAGTGAAGGATAGGAGAGCAGACGCGTTGCCATTCTGTAGTATCTGTTTCTATTAACATCACTGTTACCGACCGAATATTAGTGTCTCCCCGAAAATTCATATGTTGGAGTCCCAGCCCCCAAGTGATGGTTCCAGGAGGCAGGGCCCTCGGGAGGTGATTAGGGTGACGCGCCCCCCGCCCCTCGCCCCCCGGTGGGATGGGTGTCCTGGTAAGAAGAGGAAGAGAGGGATCTCTCCCTCTGTCTCTGTCTCCCTCCGCCTCTCTCTGCATCCGAGCCCCCCAGAAAGGCCACGAGCACCCACAGTGAGAAGACCGTCTGTAGGCCAGGACGAGAGTCTCCCCAGGACCCGCATCCTGGACTCCAGCCTCAGGACTCTGAGAAATGAATGTCTGTTGTTTGAGCCTGGGTCTGGGGTTTGGTCAAGACTGCGGGAGCCGCCCAAGGCACTTGCTGAGAAGCAAGACAGAAGCAAGGGTCTGGATGCTCTCAACTCAGGCGCGTCACCCAGGGAGGGTCCTTCAGACCCCCGCCCGGAGCCCGCTCCCTCCTTTCTGGCACACAGTGGACACACACCCACTTGCCTGGTTTCCTGAAGTTCCACGAGGAAGACACAGCGGTCCCAGGAAGGAGCAAGGCTCTTTGAAGCAGGAACATCTGGGAGCTGCTTCTGTGATTAATCATAGTCATAAAAAGAGCGCAGAGAAGCTGAGCTCAGCAAACACAGGGCCCGCGTGCCTTCTAACGGAGGACAGTCTAGGGTCGGAGCAAACGACCTCACGAGTTCCTGTGTGCGTCACGTCATGAGGACGGCGCAGCGTCGAAACCTGTATCGGGGCGCCTGGGTGGCTCCGCTGGTCGAGCGTCCAGCTTCGGCTCAGGTCACGATGTCACGGTGCTTGAGTTCGGGCCCCGCGTCGGGTGCCACGCTGGCAACGCTGAGCCTGCTGAGGATCCTCTCTCTCTGCCTCCCTCCCACCTGCGCTGCTCTCTCTCGCTCTCTCTCTCAATATAAATAAAACTTAAAAAAATTTAAAAAAACCCTTCATATTAAAGTCAGCATAGTCAGTGCAACGAATTAGAAAGGCATTAGGAAAAAAGTCTGCCCCGTGGTTTAAGGTGTTCGCGCTAACGGGGCTCCTGCCATCATCCGCTCCGGCCTCTTGGTTTCACGCAAAGGCCGGGCTCAGCGAGGCCCAGCCACTCACTCCTTGGCCACCGGGAGTCACAGCTGGTACTTTCCAGCCCAGTCACTTCACTGTGGGAGGCGGGGACTCAAGCACTTTGAATGTCCATCGGGACAGACAGGGGACCGACCGGGTGGCTTCCCCGGGTGGTGTCGGGGCCCTTGCCCCCCCCCCGCCACGAGCTGGGCCACCTTCTCGCTGAAGGGTGGCATTGGGACAGAAGCCAGGTCTACACTGTTTTAACAGCAGTGATTGAACTCCCTTGCAGCGCGGGGTGGGGATCGCGGACCGCCATGGCGAAGTGGAAACCCCCTTCTGTCTAAAAGAGAGAAGCCATTTATAGTTCATTTCTGACCGGATTAGGCTGCCGCTGCCAGCAAATCTGAGAAAAGTCTTTCCTCTTCCAAATTCTACAGCACTCGGCTTTTTCCTCACGTCAGAAATTCCTTGATTCCACTTCAAAGCACCTACGGATGCCAATTCTCCTTAGCACAGAGCCTCTGCCCAGATCCACACGACTCGTCGCTGCAGCCTCTGCGTCTGCTCCGAGGGCCGAGCTGCGTCTCTGTGCAGAGGCCACAGACGGGTGCAAGGGGCCTGCGGAGGCTGGGTGCTCCCCGCAGGCTGGGAGGAGACTGGGGACTACTGGCACAGACAGAGGGGGACGAGGGCAGCATGGTGGCCTCACTGCCCGGCTCAGCGGGTCGCTGGGGCTCCGGCTGTGTGTTCGTTCCTTCTGAACTGAGCTTGGCTTCTGGAACTGGAGAGAAAGAAGGGAGAGAAGGTCTGCTCTCTCTGAGAACCTCCTGTCTCTACCGACAAGACGGAAGGGTCACTGTGGGCCAGCGGGGAGTCTTTGTCCCGCCTAACACTGAGCGGGGTGTGTCTGGGAGGGACGCACAGTAGGCCTGCAGTTGCCCCTTTAACATCTGAAGGGGGTGAGATCCAACCACTGCTGACTTCAACATTATCGACCACCGCATGCGTTTGTGTCCGGCCTCCTCGGGCTCTCTTCTTTGTTCGTGAGTTTGGCCGCCTTGGGTGGTCAACTAAGCTTCGTTCAGGCTCCCAAACCTTCTGGGACCAACTGTGTCCTTCCTTGTGAACCCAGTTTTAGCAAGAACCCTGCTAAGCCAGCTTCCCCAAGCCCCCACCTTCAGATTTCTGAGTAGGTCCCCATCCCCCTGCCCCACGCCAGGTGATGTCTGATCTCCCTGGCTTGCCTTCAGCAAGAATCCTGTCAGGTCGGTTGAGCCAGGATTAGTAATTTTCCATCTGTGGACCCTGCCCTGCTCCTTGGCTATAAATTCCCGCTGGTCTTTGCTGTATTTGGAGTTGAGCCCAGCCCTATGCTGAGGTCTCTTTTCCCCGGTTGCAATAGTCCCGAATAAAGTGTGTTTTTACAGCTTTAACCACTGTCCGGGGCTGGATTCTCTTCCGCAAGAGTCGCGCCTACTCTGAGAGAGAAGACGGAACTTCCCAGCTCAGCTGTGCATGCACGAGCTCCAAGACCACGCCACGCGGGCCCGACAGTGGTCCACACTTGCACACACTCAGGGCTGGACCACGGCCAGGCTCCCTTCTGACTCGGTGCTCCGTGGGCTTCGAGTAGTGGCGTGGCCCTGGGGTCGTCCTCCGGGCAGTGGTGGACGTGCTTCAGTGACGCGGTGTCTCAGCGAGCTCCGAGTGGAGCGCCGTAACCGGACGAGGGAAGAGAAAGGGAGCAGACTCAGGAGTGGAGGGGAGGGGCAGGGAGTGAGGGGGAGAACGGAGCAAGAGCCAATTCGATCAGGACCAGGAATGTGCTACCAACAATTGTCCGAGGGTCCTTCTCACAGCCCTGCCACCCATGTGGGTGATGGAGGTCCTGGGCGCGGCCCCTCTAGACCCTGCTGTGTAGCCCAGGAACACCACTGTCAGTTTTACCTGGGAGCTTGTGAGAAATGCACATAGACTCTCAGGCCCCACCCGACATGCTGAGTCAGAGTTCCCCTGTTAACAAGCCCCAGGGACTCGAGAGCATGCTGCATCCTGACACGCTCTGCTCTAGAGCACGAGGAAGAGTTAAGGAGGCTTCAGAAGCTTCCATGGCTTGGTAGCTTCTCAAACGGCCTTGGCTAACACCAGATGAGCTACAATCCTATTAGGGCCCTTACGTTCATTTGGTCTCTATTTGTGTTTAAAACATGTTTGCTCCCTTCACCTGTTTTGCATAATCACCAGGAACCCTGATGCAAGGCAACATGATACTCAAGGAGGGAAAAGTCTCCTGGAACCGTGTGTTTGTGTCGATCTCCCACAGGCAGCGAGCAGGGACTCTGCCCAAGTTAGATCACCTTACTTTCCAGGGCCAAAGCATTCAGACAAATATCCAGCCTACAGAACAAGCTGCAGGACAAAATAACCAAACTTGCACTTGACTGATATCCAGTTCACTGGGTTTCACTGGACTCACATGGCCCCATGCACAGACCTGTGGGTCAGGAAAGAAGGTTCTGCCCCCGGAAATTGAAGACACAGACTAGCCCTGCAAATACTGGTCTTCAGAGTGCAAGAAGTTACCGGGTTGATCCGAGAGCACATGTTGTGGAGCGGGAGGCCATCGATTCTATGTGACCAAAAGAGTCATGGAGGAGCAAAGCAGAGAAGTAAAGATTTATTGACACTGTTTTGTTCCAAGCATCAGGACATGTGCATTTTCAGTGTGACTTTGCCATAAGACAGTGAGCAGATCACATTCTCATTTTTAAAACATTTTTTGTTTATTAGAGAGAGAGAGAGAGAGAGAGAGTGTAGGAGTGAGGGACGGGCAGAGAGAGAGAGGGAGAGAGAGAACTTAAGCAGGCTCCACGCTGAAGGTGGAGCCCAATTCAGGTTTGGATCTCAGGACCCTGGGGTCATGACCTGAGCCAAAATCAAGAGTCAGACACTCAACCTACTTAGCCACCCAAGTGCTTCCACATTCTCATTTTTAAGATGAGAAAACTCATACTCAGAAGTGAAGTCATGTTCTTAGATGTCATTTTTCCATCCATCCATCCATCCATCCACCCATCCATCCATTTATCCAACTGTCCATCCATCCATCCATCCATCCGTCTGTCCATCCATCCATCCATCCATCCATTTATCCAACTGTCCATCCATCCATCCATCCATCCATTCATCCATCCACTCATCCACTCATCCATCCACCAATCCATCCATCCATCCATCCATCCATCCATCCATCCATTTATCCAACTGTCCATCCATCCATCCATCCATCCATCCACTCATCCACTCATCCATCCACCAATCCATCCATCCATCCATCCATCCATCCATCCATCCATCCATTTATCCAACTGTCCATCCATCCATCCATCCATCCACTCATCCACTCATCCATCCACCAATCCATCCATCCATCCATCCATCCACTCATCCACTCATCCATCCACCAATCCATCCATCCATCCATCCATCCATCCATCCATCCATCCATTTATCCAACTGTCCATCCATCCATCCATCCATCCATCCATCCATCCACTCATCCACTCATCCATCCACCAATCCATCCATCCATTTATCCAACTGTCCATCCATCCATCCATCCATCCACTCATCCACTCATCCACTCATCCACTCATCCATCCACCAATCCATCCATCTATCCATCCATCCATCCATCCATCCATCCACCAACCCATCCATCCATCTATTATCCATCCATCCTCAATGATGTTCTGTGGCTTATAGGAACTTAAAATGGTTACAGGTATTCGTTGCTCCTGACACTCATGTACAAGAAACATAATATATAATTTTAATATTCTCCCACTCACTAAGGCTGGTGAGGAGACTGATATCTAGTAATTTCCCACAATGCCTTCCCCCTTCCTCCCAGAGCGGTGTCAGAATCCAAGGCTACTGCTGCCACCTGCTTTGTCCAGGCCTGTTTTCCCGTCAGAGAAGTCCTCCTACTTCAGTGCCAAGCTTTATATTGGGACGTTGGTCAGTGCCTCCAAGACCATGACACAGGGGTCGTAGGCACCACAGGCACCATGCAGCCCCTACTTGAACCTTGCAGCCTCCAGGCACTCTTTGGGTACGAGAGAGAACCCAGAGGCTCCCCCATCCCCACCCCCACCCCCATTGTTCTTGCTCTAGTGTCCCGCCGAGGGGACCACCATGTGATGAAGCGGCCATCTCGGACATCTAGCTCAGTAGCACCTGCAGGTTACTCTGCCGCCATCCACCTGCAACCTCCTGAGGGTCTCCAAGCGACGACTTCCCACTTGAGCCCAGCAGCCCACATTGCTGTGAGAGATGACAATATACTGTCGTGTGAACCACAAAGTGTCGGGTGATTAGTTGCACAGCAATAGATTAACTGCTCCAAACACCAAATGTGAGACCCCAACACGCAGAGTGCCGCCTTCCTCAAGTCAACCTTCCACCCAACGGCAGGTCAGGGAATGTCAGGGAGGGCAGAGAGAAGGTAGGGCCATCCTCTGGGAAGGAGGGACGGGCCACAGTCCTGGCTCAATGCTGCCCCCTGCCTCCATGGGCGGCAAATGCAAGAAACGATACGTTCAAGGGCTGGCAGCTGGAGCCTAGGGAGAGGGAAGGAGTGGGGGAGCCACATCGGGAGACCCTGCCCAGACCCGAGACCACAGACCTGGGATCAAGGACAGGTGTGTCTTAGGTAGGAGATGCCTCATAGCAAAGTCTGAAAAGAAGAGTCGCCGATAGATGCTTCAGTTTCAAATGTTTCTGCTTATGGGTGGGGAACAGAGCGTCCGTCCCCAGGGCTCATCTCCTGGGGTTCACGGCCACCCTCAGGCCTGGGGAGGGGGGGCAGAGGGCAGACCAGAAGACACTCTGTTCCCGGTCATTTATTTCTGTATTTATTTATTTTTCTGATGACCAAGTAAAATCATGTCTTTGTAAGTTCATAGATTGCTCCCCAAAAGGGAGAAAGGGGAAGAAAACCCATAGGCCTCAAACCAACCAGAACAATTCTAGAGGAGAACCACGTCAGAGGAGACCTGTCAGGCAGTAAACTGTCCTTACTGGGCATTGAAACCAGGTGTGGGTGTGCAGGGCCGGGCAGACAGATGGACCGGCTCTGAGTGGGGAGGTGGCTTTTCAGACCAAGTGAGAAGGATCAGGTTTATGTTTCATTAACACATTTTGGGGCAAATCGCTTGGAACATGGAAACAGAAGACAGTGTGAGTCCTACGTCTTCAGAAACGTATACATCTGTATCCACCAGGGAATTAACAGCAAAACCCTAAGTGCAAATCTTCTAGAACCAAACGATGCTGGAAGGGTCTGGTTTTGTGTGTCCCCAGCTCTAGAAATCCTAATGGAAAGTATGACAGCTGGACCTACATAAAGTATAAAACAGGAGGCTCATCTCTCATGAGGTCAAAGGCAAACTAAGAATCCGGGGGACTCTTTTCTGCACCCCGACAGACAAAGCCCGGTAGGTGAGCATATTTATAAGAAAATCAGGCAACAGGGGTGCCTGGGTGGCTCAGCTGGTTGAGCATCCGACTTCGGCTCATTTTGTGATCTCACGGTCCGTGGGCTCGAGCCTCGAGTCGGGCTCTGTGCTGACAGCCCGGAGCCTGGAGCCTGCTTCGGATTCTGTGTCTTCCTCTCTCTGCCCCTCCCCGGCTCAGGCTCTCATGAAAGCTTTCCCAGTAAGAGAAGTGGTTAACGAGCATATGCACAGGGAGCACAGACACACACGAAAGAAGTGGAAACAGCCGATGACTAATTGTTGCAGGAGAGAACCGTAGATGTTCACACTACAATAAATGTCTGGATGCAGGAATACTGTAAAGATTGAAAAATCTCTGTGTTGGAGAATGTTCTTGCATGGCTCGCAGGGGTCTTAAATTAGAATTCTCTAGAAGACAGCTTGGGAACAGGTATCCTAATGCGGGATATTGTCTCCGACTCGCGGGATATTGGTGTAAGGGCGATGATTCCACACGGTCAAAGGGAGGCTGTAGGACGACACTCTCAGGATCTCATTTCTAAAACAAAGTGAAGAAGAAAAAAGGAGACCAACAGAAAGCAGGAGTGGCCATTCCCGGGGCTCGGCTGTGCAGGCTGCGACAAACACATCGGAACGACCATAATTAAAGGCGATACGTACGTGCAATTTGTAAGCGCCGCCCTATTTCTGAAACTACTGTTGATGGAAAAACACTGATTTCAGAACGACGTGCGCACCATGTCCCGGTTTACGTGAAACCGGAAGCTTGAATTTCGCAGACCAGCAGCCCTGACGAGGCATCTGCCTCGAGCGTGTTTGGGAAACAAGGGGGGTCTCAAGTGCTCCCCGCTGCGCCCGCCACGGGCCCCTCCCTGGCCCACGGCGGACCCGTGTGGGTGGTGCGCCCAGGCAAGCCCAGCCAGGCCAGTCGTGTCCAGGCGGTTGAGGATTCCTACTTTCCACTTGTTGGGCTGCTTTATGTTTTTCTCACTTAGGGCACGTACCATTTCTACCGAAGTAAAGAACCCTTTCTCGGAGATAAGCGCAGGGCTGGGTGTGGGAGGCCCACATCCCCCCCCCCCCCCCCAGGCAGTGTGTCTGAAGATGTGCAGAGCGTTTATCGAGCCCTGGAGGGATTTGGAGCCGCGTCTGGTGGCTCTGAGCCGCCAGGCCTGGGACGCGGTGGCCCCTTCATCTGCTTCTCGGGCTCTGGCGTTCAAAGCAGCGCACCCCTGTGATCAGACCCTCGGAGGCGCCAGGAGGGCGGTGGTGAGACGTGGCGGGGCTCAGAGAGACCGGCAGGGCCTCCCCAAGGCCTGGGCGCCGGGCCTGGAGCGGAGGGCCCAGCGGCAGGGACAGGCTGGCCCGGACGCAGCACAAAGTCCCCGCGCGTTCCAGAGTCCTTTCCAGGGCGAAACGGAGAAATGTGCCATGGCTTCCCTCTCTCTGCTGGCGAGACGGGCCCTGAGGGCCTGCTGGCCTGAGGTCTGTGCAGAGGGAGGGGCTGACGGAGGAGGAGGGATAGTCCCCGACCATCTGCTGTTGCAGCGCTGGCCGGGTTCCCTCCCCCCCCCCCCCCCCCCCCAGCTCAGCCCTGCCTGCAGGCCAGCGTGCGTCCTGGGCCCTGGGCCCTGTGCTCCCGGGAAGCAGGTGTAACGGGCAAACAGGCCTCAGGAGGCACATCCCAGAGTCGTCTTTGCCGTCAGTCAGAGTCCCCGGGCAACTTGCAGACCGCAGTGATGAGGGCAAAGCTCCACGATGCCCCTTGGGCCCCACCCAGAGACCTCAGCTGTGTTGGCCTGGCTTCTGTCCTACACAGGCTGTCATTGACCTCATGCTGGTCAGCGGTCACGCGGCAGCTGTGTGAGTGACCCGGCTGCTAGGGGCGTCCCTCCGCGGGAGTGTGTGGGTACAGACACCAGCACCGTCCGGGGAGGAGGCACGCGCTCCCGGCCCAGGCCCTCGCGGCCTCCTCAGCCCCTCCTCAGTCTCAGCCACAGTTGGACGGGGCACCGGCAGGTGCGCAGTCCCCGGGGAGACCTGCATGGCGCCCTCACCTCCTCCTGTCACCCCTCACGAAGCCCTGTCTCTTCTGCGCTTCGGGCGGATGCCCTGCCCGGCCCCGCCCCCGCCTCCCGCAAGGCCCGGTGAGCCGCGGGGCCCCGGTTCCTTCATCTGAAGCCGAGGCTGAGCAGAAATGAGAGTCAAATCGTGGAGGTTCTGGAAGTCCTTGTGTTTTGCAGGGAGGGAAACTGAGGCTCAGAGTAGGCAGCAGGCCCCCATGTGGACACCCCGCAGCATCACCATGTCCCGGCCACGTCCTTGGACGGTGCTCTCGCTCCCGTTGGGCCCCTGCAACGCGGCTTCTGGGGACGGGGCAGTCACAAGGGTGCGTGTGGGCAGGCTGCCCCTCCGAGCCATCCGGCCTTCGCTGGGACACACCTGTCGCCTGCACGAATCGCCCTCGCCTCCCAAGCCTCAAGGTATTTCGTACGCTCCGAATCTGGACCGCATTCCCGAAGGCTTGGCTGACCAGTGCTGCCTCCTTGACCAGCCCTGGTCATCGGCGCTGACAAGCGTCCCTCCCTGGGGAAGGGTGGCCACAGTTCAGGGTTTTCTGCCCTCAGCGTCTTTAACTTGCTTTCCTTCCCCACGGACGACAGGCCATCTGTCCCCTTTCCCCTTTCCCCGCTGCACGCCGTAGGTCCCCTTCGCCGCTTCAAATGTGGCTGCACCGTGGCTGCCGGAGGGGGATGGCGCAGAGTCTTGTGGGAGAGCACTGATATCCAGGGGGGAGACTCCGGGGACCAGGTGCCGGCCCGCCAGCTGGAGTCTGGGAGGTCATCACACGGGTGCCTCCCGATCGTGCTAAGAATTGCGACGAAGGTGCAGCTGCGGCTGAGACCCGGCCCGGCTCCTCCCCGGGGCCACCGCGGCAGCCAGCGGAGGGCAGTGCGCGTGCTGGGTGCCGCATGTGTGATCACGGAGCGCAGCGCAGGTGGGGAAGGGCCCGGGGGCATCGGGCAGGGCTTCGCGGAGGAGGTGTCCTTGGAGGGGATGGCAGAGCATGAGAGGGAGCTCCCCGGGCGGCAGAGTGGAGAAGCGGGCGTCCTGGGGAAAGGCTCAGCGGGCCCACGCGCAGCTGTGCGCCAGGGTCGGGGCGTATCCAGGGGTCGTCTGTCGCGTTTTGCAGCAGCTGGAGCCCAGCCTTAGAGCTATATAGGTCTTTGTTTGTAACGATGAAAGCAATTCATGGGGGCGGGAAGGGGCTGGACACCATCCTGGGGAGAAGACGGGCCAGAGGCTCCGCTCACCGGGCAGGCGCCAGTGGCTCTGGGGCCCGTTCCTTGTTTTAAGCTCCCGGAAACAGGGCACAATGTGCATGCGGGTGTCGGGGTCATTTCCTGTTTGTCCCCAGGACCGGGCAGGACCTCTCCTGACGGCCGGGCCGAGGCCCCGCTCCTGCTCAGAGCGGGCGGGTGACTGTCCGGGGCCCGTCCCATCCCGTGTCGCCCGCGAGAGTGGCCGTCCTTTCGGCCGACGTCCCGCCCTCATCCGGTGGTCTTCCCCGCCCTGGGGCATCTCGAGGCGGCCTGGGCTTGGCACCCCCGTGCCCCGGGCTCTGTGCGGCAGCTCTAGGGCAGCACGTCCGCCCCCCTCGCCGGCTCCTCAGACAGTCTGCTCGTCCCCGGCTGTCACTCTGTCGTCTCTCCTCACCTGTCACCAGAGTTCCTTGAATTGAGCTGAGAGCGCAGGGCAGATGCCTTCTAAGCGCTGCCTTCATCCTGTTGGGCGCCGACTCCCTGCTATATATATTCACACGCGCGTCCTTTTTGAGCAAGCTTTTCCTCTGCATCTGGTGGTGACACAGTCATCACGCGTGCTGCAGAATCGCGCTCATCCAGCCGGGTTCTCCAAGGAGCCCCCTCCCCCCAGGCTTGGGGGGGGGCTCTCTCCCTGTCCCAGCCCCACAGCCAGCATCTGCTTGTCCGCAGGCGTTCATCTGGAGCAGACGAAGGGGCCAGCCCCACCCCCCAGCCGGACGGCACCCCCACCCCTCAGCCATCTCACAGGAAGAATGGGATCTACTCCCCGATAACCTGAAAATTTACGATTATCCTCTTGCCAGAGAGCAAAAGAAGCCCCAGAAGCCCCGAGTTGCTTCCACGTCCAACCCTTCCTCCTGCCAGCTTCCCACCCCCAGGAGGCGCCTCCGTGCACCTGCTGCCCACGTCCCTCCCAGCCACGGGGCGGAACAGAGAATGGCGCTGGCGTGGGGGTAGTAGGCGTGAGGAGACTGGCCTGGCCGGGGAGGTGGCTCACGCACAGAGCGTGGCTGTGGCTGGGGGTCTCCCGCACCCCCTGCAGATCCCCCACAGGCTGCCCTTCTGAGGCAGGAACTGCCTGGGGCGATGTCTGCTCCCCGTTCCTTTTTTGTCTTTGTGCCTCTGCTTCTCATCTCAGTGATCACGGCTGCAGACGACAGAAAGTCCCCTGGTAGACCAGTATCCCCAGTGCCCGAGGCTTTTATGGGAGTTCTTCCTCGGGGAGATTTAAAGGTTGAGTCAGACGCAGGTGCCTCGCTTCCTTCTTGTGGATCGTTTCCACAGGCAGGGGCCTGGGATGGAAATAGACGGGGGGATTTTGCTGCCTAAAGCACGACAGTGCCTCACTGGCTTCTGAGTCAGCTGCACACCCAACGGGCCCACCGTGAAGAGGCTCTTGCGTTCGGGCGGAAATGACGTGCCTGCCAGGGTAGCCCGAGGACTGCGTTTCTATCCAGTCTCCTTGTAGCTGAGTCTGGTGACAGTTGGGTCCATGTGTCGGCTGGGTCATGTGTCAGCCCACCGGGATTGAGATGTCATCACCGGACTAGAGAACGATGCGGGGTGGGCGTGGGGGTGTCAGCAAAACGAGCCCTGCTTGTGGGACTCCTGTCTCAGAGGGTGGCGGAGATTGAGGCGGGAGTGCCCAGGCTTGGCTTCCTCTGTTGGGTGAAGGGTGTGCTCTCCCCAGGTCCCACCTTGGAAAGACTCTGATGCCAAAAGCTTCTTAGATCGCATTTGAGTTCTTCCATCTAAGCAAGCCCGTGTTTCTCACGCATAACTCGTACCTACTCAGAGCTTCTAGACTTCCCCGCAACCGTCCCTCCCCTCCGTATGATGCTTTGCTCTGAAGGTCTCTATATTTGTTCCTGGGATTTCTCACCTCTGACCTTAGCTTGCTCTAAGGAAGAAGGCAGGGGAAGAATGTTAGCTTCACTTTCCAAAGGAGGACATGGATGGTTAGGCAGATTAAGTGCGTTCCACAGGCTGCTGGCTAAGTGAGCCTCCGAACTTGGCCTTCAGCTCCGCGCTCCCCCTACTGAGCAGCCCCCAGCTGTGCTGTCTCCAGTAAGTGAGGGAGGGCAGGTTAGGGTTAGGGTTTTTCCCTACGAGAACACCTTTACAGCAGAAATTGGAACTCCAGACATAGAATTTATTTTGTCCCCCACTCCTCCCAGAAGCCAGGGCTGCTTTGCCAGCTCCAGTGCTCGGCTTAACATCCCTAATGGTTGGGTGCTTAGCGATTGTCTGGGGACTCCACGAAATCCTGCCTCTTTGGGAAACAGGTGAAGCGTCGCTGTGTCTTCCTTGACTTCTGAGGTGCGGGGAGCCTGTTGGGAGGAAAGACTCCTTCTCTTAATGGGAAAAGAGGGAAATGAAACAAGGACTTTGATTATCTGAGGCAACGTCAGCAGACTTAGTGCTCTCCACAGGGAGTTAGTGCAGAAGTTAATTGTTTACTTGGGAAATTCAAAGAATGAAAACACAAGAGATAAGGCAAAGTGGTCGCCGATCCAAAGACAGATATCACAGATAGACTTGTTTATTCTTGGCATATTTTTAGCTTTTTATTGTATAACATTTCAAATATATACAAAAGCCACAAAGAATACCATAACGCACCCTCACATACCCAACACCCGGCTTCAAGTGTCGGCCATGGCCAATCTTTTTTTTTTTTTTTTTAAATCTAAACCTCCTCCTGCTTCCTCCTTCCTCCTTATTATTTAGGAGCAAATCCAAGACATTATATCTTTTGTAAATGTCTCTGCATATATTTCTAAAAGATAAGAACTCATCTTCAGGCTTGATAATGGTTTTGTGGTTAGGTTAAAAAATTTCTTACTATCACATATCAAGTCAGTGTTCAAATTTTCAATTGCCTCATAAATGTCAATTTATTCTTTTTATATGTTGTTTGAATCAGAATCCAGATAAGGTTAACACAGTGTGATTACTTGATGCTTTTAAGTCTCTTCAATCTGTAGATTTTCCTTCCATATATATATATATATATGGGGTTTTTTTTGCAATTTATCTGTGAAAAAAGCATTCTTGACATATTTCATTTTGTGTATTCATTATTATATTTCAAGTCGAGGAGGAAAGCAGAGAAAGAAAGTCTGGGTCCAGCGTAACTCTTCTGGGCTTTTGACAAACGTGGTTTCTTATGACTTTTCAAAATGGAGAAGGAAGAGAACTTTGAGACATGTACACTCTGGACCTTCTTTGCTCTTGGCTACAGCTCGTATTTCAACTCTCTGTGACTGTCTGAAGAATGGGTTGGACTTAATTCCACTTTCTCAGAATAGCGTCTGAAGATGGCAGACGGAAGGGCCAAGCTCAGAGGGGGGGCCAGGAAGTCAACACGAATAAGTGACACTGACTGAGCACCAGCTCCGTGCCACGAATTGGGCTTAGTTTTTTAAACGGATTATCACTTGGTTTTATTGCCCATTTAACAGAACAAAATTATGTAACCTAAAACTGTCCTTAAATTGTCACAAAGCATTCACCTTCTTCCTACTGCTCTGAAAGCTCCATGGGAAAAGGCTAGAAAGGAGTCATTTGCTTTACCTCTTGTACCTTGTAAAATAGGCTCAACAAATATTTGCCATCATGGTCTGGCAATCCACTAGCTTGGGAGGAAAGGAAGAAGGAACAAAGTTTACTTTTACTGCCCACCTATGCCAGAATAGGCCTTGAAAGGTAAAAGGGAAAACATTCACTTTCTATAGTGGTGAACTATCTTCACCTCTGCCACTGAGAACCATTCATTAAGATCTGGATAAAACACAGTTTATTTTATTTTATTTTATTTTATTTTTTTAACGTTTATTTATTTTTGAGAGACAGAGCATGAGGAAGAGAGGGAGACCCAGAATGCGAAGCAGGCTCCAGCTCTGAGCTGTCAGCACAGAGCCCAACATGGGACCTGAACTCACAAACCTCGAGATAACGACCTGAGCCGAAATTGGTCGCCCAACCGACTGAGCCACCCAGGTGCCCCTGGATAAAACACATTTTAAAAATCAGTTTTAAACATACCATAGAGATGCCGAGGTACAGCATAATTGAGAGGTCAGGATCTTGGATAGAAGAAAATCCCACAGAAATAAGCCCAACACTTGGCTCTTCTTCCTGTCTTTCGGCATTCACCAACACTGGCCCCCAAAACTGACAACTGAGCAGAATGCCCCACTGAGTGGCTGAAGCACCAGAAATCCCATAGGGTGGGAGCAGTTAGTAAAGTGTTTCCCAGAGAGGAAGAGTGTGGCCGAAACCTCAGCACTCAGCCAAAGCCAATAGATCCATTTTCCCAGAGACCCACTCAGCTCACCTCCAAGTGGGGTTAGGCGAACTTCCCTCCCCATTAACTAACCACCAGAGGCCAACAAAAGTCTCTTTGGAGGATGATAATGTAATCCAGAACCCCAAACTGTGCCTCAAATAGCTCATACATAATGTCAAACGTGTAATCAAAAATTACCAGACATGCCAGAGACCGTGCTAAATGACTACAATCCAAGCAAGAAAAACAACTGATGGAAACAGATCTGGAGAAGATGCAGAAATAGGAGCTATCACAGACTTTCCTCTTTTTTCTAATGCAAAAGAATAAAACAGAAGTGCTGGAACTGGAAAATAAAATCACTAAATTGAGAAATCATTCAAGGGGTCTTACAGTAAATTGGACACAATGAAAGAAATGAGTGAACTGGAAGATGGGCCCGTAGAAAACAGCCAGAACAAGGCACTGAGAGGCAAAAGGATGAGAAATGCAGAAAAGGACATATGGGAGGTGGTGAAAAAGTCTGATACGCACACAGCCAGAGTCCCAGAGGAGGGGGAGAATGGGGCAGAACGCTTTTACAGACACACTCGCTGAGAATTTCCCAAACACTAAAAGCATCAGGTCACAGAACCAAGTAATGTTACAAACCCCAAGTGGACTAAATAAAAAGAAAGGCACAACTAAGCATACATAGTGAAATTATTGAAAACCAAGGACCACAAGAAAATATTAAAAGAAACTTAGATTACTTCACACCTGTGAGGATAGCTATTCTTTTTTTTTAATGCCAAAAAAAAAACCACAGAAAATAAATATTTTGGGCAAGGATGTGGGGAAATTGGAACCCTTGTGCATGGTTGGTAGGAAAGTAAAATGGTGCAGCAGCTATAGAAAACAGTATAGCAGTTCCTTAAAAAATTACATATACATTTACTATATGACCCAGCAATCCTGCTCCTGGGTATATACCCCAGTATTGAAAAAAGGGTCACAAAGAGATACTTGTAGTATTATTGTTCCTAGCAGTAGTATTCACAATAGCTAAAACATGGAACCCAGGCATCCATTGACAGATGAATGGATAAGAAAAATACAGTATATGAATACAAATTATGAACCATTGGGACTTTACCAAGATGAAAAGCTTCTGCACAGTGAAGAAAACAATTAACAAAACTAAAAAAGACAACCTATGGGATGGGAGGAGTTATTTGCAAATGGCATATCCGATAAAGGGTTAGTATCCAAAATATACAAAAACTGACACAATTAAATACCCCAAAATCAAATAATCCAATTTAAAATGGACAGAAGACATGAACATACATTTCTCCAAAGATGACATCCAGATGGCCAACAGACACATGAAAAGATGTTCAACATTGCTCATCATCAGGGAGATACAAATCAAAACCACAATGAGATACCACCTCACACCTGTCAGAATGTCTAAAATCAACAACACGGGAAACAACGGGTGTTGGTGAGGATGTGGAGAAAATGGAATCCTCTTGTAGTGTTGGTGGGAATGCAAACTGGTGCAGCCACTCTGGAGAACAGCATGGAGTTCCCTCAAGAAACTAAAAATAGAACTACCCTATGTTCCAGCAATTGCACCTTTAGGCATTTACACAAAGGATACAAAAATACAGTTTCGAAGGGGTACATGCACCCCAATATTGATAGCAGCATTAACAACAGTAGTGAAACTATGAAGAGAGCCCAAATGTTCATCAACTGATGAATGGATAAAGAAGATGTGGCATATATATACAATGGAATATTACTCAGCCATCAAAAAGAATGAAACCTTGACATTTGCAAAGATGTGGATGGAGCTAGAGTGTATTATGCTAAGTGAAATAAGTCAATCAGAGAAAGAAAAATACCATAATATTTCACTCATATATGAAATTTAAGAAACAAAACAGATGAATATATGGGAAGGGGGGAAAGAAAAGAGAGGGAAACAAACCATGAGAGACTCTAAATGATAGAGAGAAAATTGAGGATTGATGGGAGGAGGTGGGTGGGGGGGAAACTAGATGGGTGATGGGTATCAGGGGGGCACTTGTTGGGCTGAAAACCGGGTGTTGTATGTAAGTGGTGAATCACTGAATGCCTCTCTTAAAACCAATATTTCACAGTATGTTAACTATCTAAAATTTAAATTAAAAGAAAGAAGGAAAAAAATACAATGGAATGTTATTCAGCTTTGAGAAGACAGGAAATTCTGACACATGCTACCACATGGCTAAACCATGAGGACATTATGCTCAGTGAAATAAGCCAGACACAAAAGGAAAAATGTTGTATGAATCCATGTGTGTGAGGTCTCTAGAGGAGCCAAATTCATAGAGATGGGAAGTGGAATGGTGGGCACCAGAGACAGGGGGGAAAAGAGTAAGGAGCTCAGTGAGGATGGAGCTTCAGTTTTGCAGATGAAAGTGTTGTGGGACAACGTGAATGTGTTTCATATTGCTGCACTACACACTTCAAAATGGTTAAGATGGTAAATTTTATGTTGTGTGTATTTTATCAGTTTTTAAAAATGAGAAAAACAAGAAACCGTTGGTGGTGGTGAGGAAGTTACATTATTTTTGGAGAAATAAACCTGACAGCTTTCTTAACGGAAAGAAAATAGAAGTCAGAAGACAATTGAATGCTGTCTTTCAAGTTCTAAAAGAAAATAATCGCCAACCTAGAATTCTATGCTCAGTGAAAACATCCTCTAAAAACAGAGACAACTTCAAATAAAGTCTAGGAGAACTTGTGATCAAAACACATGACCTAAGAGGATTGTAAAAAGGAATTCTTCCAGTAGGAGGAACATGATCCCAGATGAAAGCACAGAAATGAAGGGTGGAATAAAAATGTAAAAGCATGGGTCAGTCTAAGTGAGTGCCACATGTTTACAACAATTATAATCATTTCCTGTGAGATTAAAATGGATGTAGAATTAAACTATGGAAATAAATGGGATCTGAGAATTCTCAGGTCTCTGCATTGTGTTGAAAATATTAATTTATTTTATAATTTTATAAGTGAAGGCTACAGTTTTTTAACTCTAAGCCTGAGAGAACAAATAGAGTATCTCAAATAGAGTAACAAACAGAAAGTACCGCTAAGGAGCTGATAGAAGAAAGAGTGAAATTAAAAAGAAAACCAATACTAAGAAAGGTGAGAGAGAAGAGAAAAGGTCGCAAAAGTTGAAGAAAATAGAAACAAAACAATAGAACCGTAGTTTTAAAGATCAGAGGGTGGGAAACAATATCTGCAGTACACATAACCCATGACTCAAATCCAGAGCATATGAAGTACTCCTTTATATCAACGAGAAAAAGTCAGAAAGCCCAACAGAAAAATGGGCGAGACGCTTGAACAGGCTATTCACAACAATGGCACCCAAATAGTCACAGATAACGTGCTCAGCCTCAGCTATGGGACAAAGTCAGAGCACTGTGTGATGGAGAGACAAGACGAAAAATGGTGAGTACCGAAGTTGGCAGGGATGTGGAGCACCAGTTGGCACACATACTTGAGGCATTAGGGGTCCCTGCTGCAGGGGGACATGCTCATATCCTCAATCCCAGAAATTAGTCTCTTGGGTAGATACCCAGCAGAAACTCCCACATGTGTGCACGTAGACATACAGACATACGCACAGGAAAGAAGCTCCCACCAATAGTAGGATGGATACATTATGACATCTGATTAAGTTTCGGACAGCAATAAAAATGAATGAGGTGCTGGTACACTCCATACCAGGGATGAATCTTACAGACCTGATGGTGAGCAAAAGGTGTCAGACCCAAAAGAATACACTGTACCTTTTCAGTCATATAAAGTACAAGTCAGGCAGGTGTTGTAGATGGTGTGAAAGTAGGGAGAACATTTTCTCTGGGGAAGGAGGGACGAGAGACGACCAGGAAGGGCCCAAGCATGCTCTGTTTCTTTATCTGGACGTGGCTAACAGAGGTATGTCCACTTGATGAAAAATCCAACCAGCCACAGGCTTCCAATTTGGTACTTTTCCATATGGAAGTTAAACTTCAATAGAAGAGTGTGTTTAAAATAATAAAAGAGGCCAAGGGCCATTTGGGGGTTATGGTTATGTAACTGCAGATATTCCGGGAAACTTGTGATTAAAAGCATGGTCTGGAGACAAGATGATGTCATTCCATTAGCACACTGCTCTGAGAAAACGCAGCGATTTGAACAGTCGGATAATGTTGCAAGCCTAGTGCAGAGAGGGCCCTGGCGTTGCACTTACCCGTGGGGCCGGGGCCAGAAGGAGTGGCTGCCTCAACCAATGGGGGCACTCCCCGAGGCGGGGCTGGGGTAGAGTGCCAGGGAGAAGGTGGCCCCTCCTTGTCCTTGAGCTGGCAAGTTACGGTGGCACAGCCTCCTCGGATCCCCGCTTGGTCATTCGAGGATGGCTGGCCTCGGGTCTCACTCCCTTGTGTATTTGCTCGGACTGGCTGATTCGACTAAGCTGCCCAGTTGACCCAGGGGTCCGTACAAGCTCACGTCTCGGGCTCCAGGCACAGAAACTCCCCTCTAAAGGAACCCAGCCCAGGACCAATGCGGACAGGGGTGAGGAGCAGCCGCGGGGGTGTGGGCTTCTGCTGGAGGAGGTGAGGAGCAGAGCTGGGCTGACCTGGCCGAGCCGCACCCGGACTCGTCTTCCAGACAGGCCACTGGTGCTGCACAAAGGAACAAGGAGAGACTGAGAGATGCCGAGGCTGTCTGCTACCTGCGCCTGGGGCTCCCTCCCTGGGGAGGGACAGAAGTGTGTCCCAACATGTGAGGCCTGGCTCTCTAGTCTGTGTTATTCATGGCAGCTCTGGTTGAGGAACCACTGGGAGAGCCAGGCCTTCAGCGGCTCAACGCAGAGGCTCCTGGGCCCTCCTGAAAGGTGGGGTCTGCCCCGGCACCGTGAGGGACAGCTGTGCTCCAGAGGCCCCGTGTGCGCCCTCCGCAGCGCATGGCCCCCACCCCTGCACATAAGGGGGCTGGAGGCTGGGCCTCTGGGGTCTCGTTCTCCAGCCGAAGCTGGTTCCTCACATCCGCCCCCCCCCCCCCCAACGCGAGCTCGCTCTGCGGTGTATTCAATCCCTGTCAACGGAACAGCAACCACCAATCTGGGGGTAAAGAAGCACACCCCGCATTGTATTCTGCACAGCGCTTGGAAAATTGGCTGGAGCTGGGAGCACGGGTCCTTGCTGGGTTTATGAACTCTGGATCATGTTCCAGAGAAGCTTCTTAGGGCCGATAATGGCGTTCAGTAATGGAAACGCTCCAGATCAGTAGCCATAGCGGCGTTAATGGTGCAGTTTATAAAAGGGTTTTTAATTAGGCAGTGTTCACTGACTGTGCGGAATTATGCGCGGGCCCTAATCCTTCGAATTAAGTGGCTAATAGTGAATAATACCTCTTGCTGTTCTCGGTAATAGTTCTTCACAGGCCTGACTTCTCTCTTCCTTTCTCTCTTTCTCCCTGTCTTTCTCCCTCTCTTTCTCTCTTTCTTTTGAGAGACCATATGTAACATTTATGCAGAACAGTGCTGCTGGCATTCGGGTACACAATAGGAAAACGGAGGCATGCTTCTCGAAAAGACCACGTCTAGGTTCGACCCAACAGCAGGCTCCTGTTATGTTCAGTTTCTGCCTACAGATGACTTAGTGCCGGCCACGGTTATGGGCACGCGCGATGAGGAGTGTGGGGGCTCTGGGTCAGCAGCCTTGTCACTGTCCAGGGCTGGGGCCCGGACAGATTCTAGCTCTGACTCGCAGCCCTCGGAAATGTCCCTTTGCGAGGACCCGGCTTTGTCTTCATTCACGAAGCCCACTGTCAACATGCCCGGGGAGACTTCCCAGCTGCTTCCTGGTGCTTTGTGCCTTTTACAGAAATCAATACTGTACCCCCCCCCCCCCCCCCCCGCCCCGTAGGTACGAGAAACGGCCAGAGTAAGCTCGTGCAGTGGAGAGTTCTTACTGGGGAGGAACCACAAAGGTAGCCATAAACCTTTCGTGGTAGTTTGAGCACAGCCTGTTAGGATCCCACCCCACGATTCCCACGTGTGAAAGGCCTGAAACGGGTCTGTCCTCGGAGAGCGGGCACGTTGACAGGACTCGTCAGCTGCCTGAGCCGCGGACTCAGTGGTTCTCGATGTGGATGTGTTTCGGAGCGGGCCGCGGCCGAGCTCCTTGCTATGGGGCGGTCAGTGAGAGCCCGAGGGGACTGTCGCCTTGGGTGGGACGTGGTACCCAGCGGGTCCCAGCTCTCCTTCGGGATCCGACAGCCTGTGAGCCCACGAACGCCTGGCCCCAGCTGCCACAAGGTGAACAAATTCTACGAGTCTCTGTTTATAATGTAAGGAGTTTTCCTAAACAAGGTGCCAGGGGGCACAGAGATGTAAAAGGTACAGTGTGGAAGCAGGTCCTGCCGTCAGCCCGGAGGACGCCTGGTCTGCCCCTTCGTGCCTGTGGACACACGTTGCCGGAAGCTCACTCTGCACTCACCTACCCTGCTCCAGGACGGGCCTCATCCGTCATTCTCTTTCTGCAGCGAGCCCGCCTGAAGTCAGGCCGGTCCAGCTGAGTCCAGGGTCCTGCCCCTCAAAGCTGGGGTGTGGTCGTGCCCCCGGAGGAAAGGTGGCTAGAGGAACAGTGGCCCCACCGTGACTACCTTCCACCCCAGGACGCTGCCTCCCCGCAATTTGACCGGGGCACTTCAGAGGTCACTCTATTGTGGTCCCCTCACTTTCCAGACAGGAAGGAGTCACAAAGAGCTTCCAAAGCCCCGTGCTGTCCACAGAGACGAGCGAAGCCTGGGCCAGGTGGCTGGGGCAGCGTGAGAGGTACAGTCTGGGACTCAGGGCCGGGACCAGGGGCCACAGCCCCCCGCTGTCAGACCCGAGGCACGGTGCCCCGGGGCTGGACCCGGGCAGGTGTGATTCAGCATGACCTGCCTCTCCTAAAGTCTGCAGCTGTAGAAAGTCCAAAAATGTGACAGTGGTTTTCTCTTCTGAAAAAGAAATCACTCTGGGGAGGCCTGTGGGCTGGACTCTGGCCCCGGAGGCCGGCCGGGAAGCTTCCGCGAGAATCTGGCCCCCAGAGCCGGTCCTGGCCTTCCCGCATCACCTTTCTCTAGGCCGTGTGAGCCTTTCCAAGTGGGGTGTCCACTTCCACAGGGTGGGCCTTACACCTGCTCCATGAATACTTTCTGGGGGCGCACAGGAGCTGTGCTAGTTGGCCCGTCACCAGGTATTGGGGACTGTCCTCATGCTCTATGGAAAGCGTCCCTTTGATGTCTTTGTGACTCTGCAGAAGGAGACGGAGACCCAGGAAAATGGCTCGCCACCCTGGGCCACACGGCCTCAGAGGGAGTTTCAAGATTCCCTCCCGGGAACCCCGACCCCTGCTCCCCCCAGCACCCCCACCCGGAGCCCACGCTGGTCTCGGCGAGCGTCTGCAGAGGGAAGGGAGTCCAGCTGTCATGTTCGGTTAATTTAGGACACTGTTGATCTAGGCAATTCCTTTACTAGCAACACGGAAGCACGGTGATTAGAATAAAGTAGCTGGAACACACAATGCTTGACTCTGGCTAATGTGTTCCCTCTTATTAAACCTCGCCAGCTTATTTCCTTAGCCTACATTTTACAACAATTGCTCTATTCATCTAGAATAAACATAAGCCAGCAGAGCCTACGACTCCTCATGGGAAAAGGGAGCCCTGTTGAAGCGTTCCGGCTTTTCCCCGACGCTTACGAGGTTTGTCAGAAGGGGAGAGGGGTGGGGGGCCTGGGCTCAGACGCTCCACCCACCACTTCGATGAAACGTGGGAATTTAACTAAAACCATCTTAATTCGTTCCCACTTGCCGGATCTGGACGCCCGAGTCGCTGTGCAGTTCAGCGCTGACATCTGCTTTCAGTCTGCGGAGGGTGAGGGCAGGAAGGGCCCCATCCGCCACGAGGCCTCCCAGGCCACAGAGGGACTCGCCGGGGCCAAGATGAACGGTGACCTTCGGCATCTCAGATTCTTGACAGTGTATCTCTTCATCTGTGACCCACCTTCTTTACGAATTCCTCGAGGCGCTGGGTTTAGATAATGAGGAAATGTCTTGTACAGCTTGCAGACGAGGTCCCAGGCGTCACCGCCTTGTGTCCTTGCTACCAACCAGGCTACCTTCCTCTGTGACAACTTGTCACCCTGCCTGACTGTGCTGACCGTTCCAAAGGAGCCAATGCCCTGAGGGGACTGCTGGGATCTGCACCCCGCCTGAAGTCTTCCTCGGGTACCTTCTTCCAACCTACCACGTGCCCCGCAGTCGTCCTGATTTCATTCCTAGCTTGCTTCCCGTGAATGCGTGCCCCTGTCCCTGAGAGAGACACCCCACCACGGCGACGCACACTGGCTCGCCCAGACCACCACCATCACCCCAACTTCCAGTGGAGCTGTGGCTGCTGGGCCTCTAGGGGCCATCACGCGAAAGCAGCACTGAGAGTGAAGGGAGGCTAAAAATGATGAAAATACGGAAATTCTGAAATATTGATGTAGTGGCCAACAGAATAATTAAACATTGCATTGCTGGATCTCTAAGATAGTTCTGTCAATAAGTAAGTTTCAGAAGTAAAACTCTTGTCAAAAATAACACGTGCGTGTTCATTAAAGCAAAATAAAACCTCTGCACATTGGTTATCTGAACGGTAACCTAATGTCATAAGGACATTATCCTTGACACGCATTCGGTACCGTGCAATTCCCTGCTAGCCCCTCCTTCTCTTTTCATGCGTGTTATCTTTTCTCTTTTATCGCTTCATCTCGTCATAAAAGTGCAGTCTTCTTCCGATTTTATTTGTCGTCCATAAATTTGAAATTGTAGACTCTTCAGTGGACTTTTCCGTGTACATCACCTTATGCTTAATGGAGGAAACATTCTCTCTATCAACGCTGAGGTTTAAGTAAGCTCAGAATGGTTCTTCTAAAGGAAGGCTAATCTAAATTCTGTTTTTCCATAAGTGTGTCAATATTTCAGGCCAGATGTTCTCATAGGTACTCTATGCCTCCTTTCAGGGTACGTTTCTTTGGCAAGTATATTTATAACATAAGACTTGTCGAAGCAATTGTATTCATGATTCATTTGAACGTTTCACCATATTTACGTGCTGCAAAATTGTGCGCCTTCTCAACAGAATCCCATTCTGGTATGGAGTTAAATTTATCCAATTAAAAACGAGTGTTTCCTGAAAAGATTTTCCCCACAAATTGAAATACGCCAAATCACAGCATATGGAATTTCAGCACTAAATCCCATACATGGTTGGTGCTCTTATCAGTTTAATGGCTCAGGACTTTCTTTGCCTTTGGCCCATTTACATTTAGTGGAATTACTGATCAAATTGATTTTAATCTTGATGCTTGTTATGTCCCGTCTCTTTTACCCCTTTATTCCTTTTCACTGTATTTATTTATTTATTTATTTATTTAAGTTTATTTATTTATTTATTTATTTATTTAAGTTTATTCATTTATTTATTTTGAGAGAGCAGAGAGCACGAGTGGGGGAGGGGCAGAGAGAGCGGGGAGAGAGAGACTCCCAAGCAGCCTCCATGCTGTCAGTGCAGAGCCAAGTGCAGGACTTGATCCCACAACACTGGGATCATGACCTGAGCTGAAATCAAGAGTCGGACGCTCAACTGACTACGCTACCCAGGCAGGCACCCCTCACTGTATTGAAAAATATTATTAATCAAGTGCTTTTTATTATTCTATTTTATGGATATTTAGACTACAGTTTTGTCTTCTCATTTTAGAGGTTGTCCAGAGATTGTAATATGCATCCTTAGCTTATCACAGTCCACCCTGAAGTAGAACTTTTGCCACATCCAAAGCAATCGATCATGGCATCCGTGAGGTGTCCTGGGGGTTCCAGAGACCCTGCTGCAGGGAAGCTGTGGGGAAGTGTCCAGTATCCAGCTGAGGTCACGGTCTTCCACGCAGGTGCTCTCAGCCAATAATGGCACTTGGAAGAGAGCAACGCCACCTCCTTCCTGGGCACAGGATTCCTTCGATAGGTGGTCTAGACTGGGGGCGCCAGTGGCTGGGCTGTGCCACAATCGAGCCTCCTCCTACCCAGTCCTCCCCTTGCCGTCTCTTAGAGGGTCAAAACATCATCATGATTTGAGAGCTCTTCTCCCCTGCTCCTTTGTCCTTCACACGTGTCCCCGGTCAATCTTCTACAAATCTTAGTTCCAGAGCTGCTTCTTGGTACCAGGATGGACAACAGGAGACTCTTGCAGGAATGTAACTCCATTTACTCCGTGTCCCTCCTCCAACCCCGTCCCTCCAGCTGCCGTCCTGTTTCAAAGCCCGAGAAACGTGGAAGTTATTGTTTGTGGGGAAATAGATTCTACTTATATAAATGGGATAGAAAAAAGCTTAGGGCGGAAGGCCACCACCACGGGGTGAAAGCGCCAGAGGTTAGCTAGCGAGATATTGAAATGGGGTCACGAGAAACTTGTTATATCACCTGCAGGAAATTACTTTCCATCTGATGTCAATATACGGTTGTGCTTTGATCACAAAATCCACTTGCCCCCCAGACCCTTTGCTCCTTACATGCACAAGTTAGTGGTTACTGTCTGATTGTTTTCTCCATGTTCACCACGTGGGTAAGATCTTGTGAGCTCAGCAAATATGGAGATGAAACCCCTGCTCAGGGCTCTTGTCTCCTCCTGGACATTAGCTTCTCTTGTATTCAATTCTGTGTCCACTCTCTTACTGGACAAGAGAGAACTCCAGACTCATAGTCTGCGACATTTGTTGTTTTAGACAGTTACTATTCTCAAGTATTTACACACAGTATTTGTGCTTCCTCTGACTTTTTTTTTTCCAGTTCCTATTTCTAGCTCAGATTGTTTTCTTTCAGTCTGAAGTACTTCTTTTAGTATTTCTTGAAGTATGGGTCTGCTGGCAATGAATGCCCGTTGCTTTTGTTTCTCTGAAAATGTCATAATTTTTACCTTTACTTTGGAAAGATTTATGTATATAGATTTTTAGGTTGGCAGGATTTCCTCCCCCCACACCCCACCTTTCACTTAAAAATATAATTTTACTGCCATTCAACTTCCATTAGACTACTTACTATTATTCTATGGACCTCATATTCTGTTTTTTACCTTTTTCTTTTATTTCTCTGTTCCATCGTGGGGATTTTCTATTAACTTACCTGTCCTCTGCAGCGTCCAGGATATTTTTACACCCGGTAGGTAGATTTCCCACTTTCTCCAAAGAGTTTACATTTTCTAGCTTCCTTTTTTTTTTTTTATTTCAGGAACTGTCTGCCTTCTGGCTTCTTCCTGATTTTGTTTCTCTCCAGTACCTTGAAAAAGCTCATTATAAACTGATTTTTTAAGTTTACAATTACTGTTGGCAGGAGAATCAGAGCAATAAAAGCTACTATTTTATTTATTTATTTTAGCTACATGATCAAAATGAAACTCCCTTTCCTTTTTTTTTTTAAAGCTAAGTTTCAGTGCCTTCCTATGGCTTTGTTTTGAATAATTGTACTTCATAAAATCTTCAGAAGCTAGACTTCCTTGACAATCTCTTTGGTTAATACTCTAAATATTTCAAAATATCATTTTTAAAAAAAACGAAGTGTCATTAATAGCATTATAGGACATTTAGATCCTGCAGAACTCATGTATTTCTATTTATTTACTTATTTATTCTGAGAGAGAAAAAGTGCACACACATAGGTGGGGGAGCAGCAGAGAGAGAGGGAGAGAGAGAATCCCAAGCAGGCTCTCGAGCCTGACTCGGGGCTCAGTGAGATCATGACCTGAGCCAAAACCAAGAGCTGGACACTTAACTGACTGAGCCACCCAGGAGCCCCCCATGTATTTCTAAACTCAAATTCGTGGTAGGTACCAAAGAGAGAAAAAATGTGCTGCTGTGATAGGTATATTCTTATTCAACATCAGCTTAACCACAAGAATTTTATAGTCTAGTTATTCTAACTCTGTGTGTATACATGCATATACATATTTCATATATGTATTTGTAATACTATAAAATCTGATGGTCGTAGCTTCCATTACAGTTGGTAGATTGTCATAGCTCATTGGACAAAATTATGAATTACATTTGCACTGTAACTGACACCAGGTTCCTATCCCTAAGCTCCTTAATTTAGCAAGAACATTACTTTCCCACCAAACTGTCATCATTTCAAACGACTAGCTTTATTTCAACGTTGAACTCCTTGACTGAATTGCATTCACAATAATAAATGTCTGCTTTTGCAAAGGATGAATTTCAGGGCACCTGGGTGGCTCAGTCGGTTAAGTGTCCGACTTCAGCTCAGGTCACGATCTCGCGGTCCGTGAGTTCGAGCCCCGCGTCGGGCTCTGGGCTGATGGCTCAGAGCCTGGAGCCTGCTTCCGATTCTGTGTCTCCCTCTCTCTCTGCCCCTCCCCTGTTCATGCTCTGTCTCTCTCTGTCTCAAAAATAAATAAACGTTAAAAAAAAATTAAAAAAAAAAAAGGAAAGGATGAATTTCTCAAGGCTTTTCTTTGCTTCTAGGAATTCCATTTTTTAAAAAAACTGGAATCCTGTGTTGGAATGCACACATGGAGTTTGCTGTCAGTAGGATCTGATGGTGCTCCTTAGATCATCTGTAGAGCTGTCCTCTGCCAGCCCAGCCACCAGGCACGGTTCCTGCCCCACTCGCCCTGCACGCATGCTGGAGCCTAGAGTTTACAGTAAGCAAAATGAATTTAGAAGCAAAACCAATGGGGGCACCTGGGTGGCTCAGTCGGTTGGGCGTCCGACTTTAGCTCAGGTCATAATCTCACGGTTTGTGGGTTTGGGCCCCACATTGGCTCTGTGCCACCAGCTCGGAGCCTGGAGCCTGCTTCGGATTCTGGGTCTCCCTCTCTCTCTGCCTCTCCCCTGCTCACGCTCTGTCTCTGTCTGTCTCAAAAATAAATAAACATTAAAAAAAATTAGAAGAAAAACCAAGGGACCTAAATGAAAAGTCATGCTTCCCAGTGTACACAAACCCACCTTTTGTATCTACGTGCTATGTTATGATTTTTGGCCACAGTTTTATATGAATTACAGCTTAGGTTTTAAAGTAGATGCTGACATCTTTTCAGGAGATTTGTGTCTCCTAATTTTCATGAGTTCAGGCTTACTACCAAGGTCCCACGGTGATAAAATGTCGACATACATTTTATGCAGTTAACTGAGAGACAAATGAGGTAGAATTTTTCAGTAATTGTACACTTTTTAAAGCTTTTTGTGCTGAAAGGATTTGTGGCAAATTTGAAAGATATTACCAAATGCTGAATTGAACGAATTGTTGGCGTTCTCTCCGCAGGAGCAAGGGTCTTAAACTGTTGATCTCTCCAGCAGCGCCCTCAGCCACTATTTCCCCACATGGGTGTCGGTGTTCAGGGGCTTCCTGACAAATTACCACACACTGGGGGGCTTCGAACTACAGAAGTTTGTGCTGTCACTGTTCAGGAGCCCAGAAGTCTGCAGTGGAGGCGTCTGCTGGGCCGGTTCCTCTGGAGGCTCCGAGGGAGAATCTGTCACCTGCCCTCCCAGCCACTCCAGCGTCCTGGCTTGTGGACGCCTCACTGGGGTCTCTGACTCGTCTTCGCGGCTTCTTCTGTGTGGGTCTGTCTTCAGACGTCCTTTCTGTCCCCTTGTAAGGACATTTGCGGTGGCTTCAGGGCCCCCTACTGCAGAATGACCTCGCCTTAATGACCTTGATGACGTCTGCCAAGACCCTGCTTCCAAATAAGGCCACACCTCCAGGTAGGGGGGCTAGGATTAAACATATCTTTGGGGGACACCACTCACCCCACTTTGAGATGTTTCCCCGGTCTGGCAGCCGCTGTCCCTGGGCCTCTCACAGTCTGCAGCAAGGGCCACAGGCCAGGGCACGAGCGCCTGGGTCACCCAGTGGCCGTCGGGACAGCAGCTAACACTGATCACGGCACCACATTGCGGATGTGAGAGCCTGTGTACCGTCCCCAAGAGGGGCTTTAAGTAGAACCCAGAGCTGGACAGTAAAACAGGTTTTATTCAGGAATATTGCAGGAGGGGAAAGAGTGCTCAGGACAGAGCAAGCAGGGGCAGGTGGATCCGGATTTACGGCCAAGGAGCAGGTCTGGGGGTTGAGGCAGGAACTGCTGGAGGAAACACCAGAGGGGCGTAGTCCTGGCTAACTGGCCTGATGGGATCTCAGGCAGGATCAGGCCAGGGCATCAGACGTCACAAGGGGGGGTGGGTGGGGGTGGGAGGGGATGGAGGGGTGAGGCATTTGCTTGCTGAGCAGGGTGGGGGATTCTCCCTGAACTAACTTAGCAGGTTTCTCGCTGGACAACACGTCTGCTACAGGAGAGGTTCCGGGCGCCTGGGTCTGCTGCAGGAGAGGGTCTGTCGGGCGCCGGTCATGTTCCTCCAGGAAGGCGTGAGGACAAAGGGATGAGCGAAGGCGGGTCGTCTGACGTCCGGTCGCGTCCACGTGGGAACTGCGTCCCCGCCTGCTGACCTCGCCGGCGCTGTCCCTGCTTTGCTCCCGGGGAGGCCTGTCCCCGCCTCTGCCCCCTGGCCCAGGAGAAGGTCCGGGCAGCCCCTCGTCCTGCTGTGCCCTGGGGTGGAGAGGCCGCCGAGGCTGTGCCCGTCCGGTCCCCCCACCCACCTCGCCACTGCCCGGAGCCGTAGCCCCCGGGGTTCCCGCCGCCTCGCCCCCACTCTGCCCCCCGCCCTGGCCCCAGCGTTGGGGCTGCCCCGGCGAGTGTGGACGCTCAGAACCGCCGTTGGATGCTCGAAGTGTCAGGGGCGCTATGACCCTCCCTGCGTTCTCGGAGGGTTTGGCAGTCCGGCTTCTACCCCGTCCCCTCCTCTGAGGTCACCCGCCAGGAGCCAGCCTCACTCTGTCCCCGGAAGACAGCCTCCTACGGGCTTCGTCCTCTGTCCCCGCCGGCCTGGCCTCTGCGAGGGCCCCTCGGTGACGGGGGCAGGGGCGGCTCACCCTGGCCACTGTGAGGAGCCACGTGCCAGCTCTGGAAACCAAGTGGCCCGGGGCCTGCACACAGAGAGGCTGGGTCCCCGGCCCTGAACCCGGCCCCTTGGGCTTCGAGCCGCTAGGGCTCTCCCACCGTTCCAGAGGGCTGCCGCTGGGGCTGACAGCCGCCAAGGGGGCCCAACTGTAGCCAAGGCTCACCCCACGGCGCGCTTCCTCCTCCTCTCTCAAGCCCCCAAGAAAGCAGTTCTCTTCCTGCTTTTAACCTCAGAAGGAAGGCCCGCCGGGAGTCCCCTCGGCACGAGAAACGCGTTCCGTCCAGGCTCCTGGAGGCGACTTACAGCACGGCACAGCCAGCCGGGGCAGCCTCGCCTCACCCACACTCCCAGCCCTCTTCGGGCCAGAAACTCTCTGGTGGCCGGGCCTCTGCCAGGACCCTCAGCCCTGCGGGACCCATCCACTCGTCCGGCCGAGGAGCCGGGCTCAGGGCTGCGTGGGGAGCTGCGTGGGCTCGGGGGCAGTGACTGTCTGGGAGCCCAGACCTCCGCGTGCTCTGTGGCTAACTGGCCTGTGGCTCGAATCTCCGCTCTGTTTCCCACCTGCAGGATACATATTGGGTGCTTTCTGGTGTCCCCAACACGTACCTTTATATGACTTCAGTTGTCTGGTATCCCGGATACTTTTGAAGGAGATCTAAGACAAAGACAGACGGACAAAGTTTTAGGCTTACCCCAGAACGTCACTGCTTCACCGAAACAGAGTTTTTGCAAAGAGCACTGAGTGTCCACCAGGTGCCGGGGGCCCCCGGGGGTGCAGACCCAGCGTCCGGCCCTTTAACGGAGTCGAGGGGGCAAGGCAGGCCTCAAGTAGGCCGCCAGGCACGGGCCACTTGTGATGGCCACTGCCGTTTGAGCCCTTACCGGCTCCAGGGACCGTGTTCAGGTGCCCTTCATGGCGGGGTGAGAGCTGGCTCGGGCCAGGTCTGGGGGCCGCAGAGGCGGGAAGTCTACCCCAAGGTGGGGTGTGCACGTCGGAGTGGGGGCCCAGCCTCCTTCCCCACGGAATACTCAGGGGGCCCCATCGGGGGCTGGAGGCTCAGCTAAGTCAGTAGTGGTGATTGGTTGATGGGGCTGCAGGCATAGGACGTAGTCGGAGACATGGAACCCGGAGGGCTGTTTCCCTGCAGGCCGCCGGCCAGGCCGAGCAGCCCAGCATCCCTCCGTGGGCTCAGGGGTCTCGGGCTGAAGATAAGCTGCCTCCTGGGATCGAGCGTCCCCGTCACGCCCAAGGTCCTGGCATGGAGCGTCCCGAGTGGGCCCTGGGGCCATAGGTCTGGAAGTGCATTCTGAACGTGATCGGCCGTCCCGTTCCCCAGAGGGGAGGAGGGAGCCCTGGCTGGGGGACCGGAGCTTGGCCGTGAGTCAGAGGCCGGAGTCCACGTCCGGGGCTGTCCTCTGCTCTCAGGGACGGGCCCTTTTCCCGTCTGGGCCTCAGCTCCTCGTCTGCAAGCCGGGAGGCTGTGGCTCCCCTCCCAGGGCCGTGGGGAAGGGGTGACGTGTGCAGGGCCAGCAGGTGCTGGTTGGTAGGGTTCTTCCTGATGGCCCCCTGGTGGTCACAGTGGGGCTGGCCCCTTCTCTGCACGGCACCCCGAGCCTCCCTGAGGGCGCATTAAGCTCCAACGAGGCTCATCTCTACCAGGCTGCTGATTTTCCGGGTCAAACACAGCCCTGGGGCGTCTCCTGCGCTGCCCTTGCCGGTTCTGAATCTAATCCGTTTAGACCGGCTACGAAAACCCCACGAGCGCTCTGCGTGCACTCAGGTCTCGCTGCACGGCCGCCGTTCTTAGCTCATTCATTCGTTCCACAAGCATTTGTTCAGGAAATACCATGAGCAGGACGCAGCAGAAACTTCTTCGAGCGTGTCAACTCAACGTCCGTATCCTCCGCTTGAAATGAGGAAACCAAGGCCCAGAGGAGTGCCCGCGTTCCCGGGCACCCGTAGCTGAGGTGGGTCTGACCCTAATCCTGGAAGTGGTCAGAGAACACTTCTGTCACCCCTTTGCCACAGAGCCTGCATGGGCCTCAGCTCCCAAGAGAAGCCCCGGGGCCAAGGTGCGCCGTGCGGGGGCCGCCCCAGCCTCTCTGTGGCCGAGGTATGCTGTCTGCTCACCCCTACGTCTCCCTGGGACGGGAGGATGTTTCTCCAGCCTGAGTTAACACTAACATGGTCCCCCGGGCGTCCTGGTGCACAGCTGAGACCAGGGGGGACATTTGGACGGGCCTGATGAAGGCTGCACCCAGCCCCCCGGCTCCTCTCCTCCCCGGCCCGCGTGGCATTAAGACAGAGAAGACAGTGATAGCATACTCTCCTAGCGACAAAGTGGGTGTAGGGCAGGTGACGTCCGGTGACGGCAGGCAGAGTGAAGGGCGCTGCTTCTGGAACACTCCAGGCCGGGCATGGGGACAGAAGGGGGCACAGGGCTCCTCCCTGGCCGTCTGTCCACATCCCCGAGCCCGTCCCACAGCCGAAGACGCGGAACTCCCATCAGGCAGGTTTTCATCTCCCCAAGCAAAACAAGAGAGGCGGCTCTTCTGGAAAGAGGTGGAATGCATCGCTTAGGGCACGGTCTTATTGAGTGACCGGGAGGCCCAAATAGTTTGTGTGGCCGTGACCACGCTCTGGCATCAGTCAGACCCCTGCCCCCAGCGGTATCCCCTCGCTCCCTTCTTCCAAGTGTTGGGTCGTCCCGGGTTTGTCCATTCAGACGTTTCAGGGCGTCTGCGCAGGAAAGGCCCAGAAGAGCAGACTTGGGTCCGAGGGGGTTGGAGGCCATGCAGGAAGCAGAGAAAATGTAAAGATGCTGTGACTCCTCTCTGCAGGTGACCCAGGCCGGAGCGTCCACAGGGGGCTTGTGAGCGGGGAGGTGGCTTCAGGGCCGTGCTCACAAGCAGGACCCCGCACCCCAGCTGCCCCCCCGGGCCCCCCTCTCTGCTGCCGCCCGAGTTGATTTTAGCTCATCTCCCGGGACTTCACTAGGACGTGGAAATCGTGTCGAGCTCAACCTTGTCAGCCGTCGGCAATAAAGGAAAGTCCTCCCGTTAGGAGAGGCACCGGCGGCCAGAGCGCTGGAGGGAGAACGGAGAGAGACGCCTGGGCAAGTCTCCCGCGGACTCCGTGTCCTCGTGTCACCGTCGGATGATAGCAGGCATGTGCACTTGGCGAGGCGGTAACCGCTTCTCGGCCTGTCCCTGCGGGGGCGGCTGGAGGAAACCCAAACCGGCCCCCGCCGGGCGATGTGACTTTCTGGTTTACTGACATGGTACCAATTTCGAGACGGGGCTGGTGGGTCTTGAGTTCAGAGACACCCGCATCTGTTCTTCTACGTGCGTCTAGCGAGGCCTGAGGTTGAGGCCCGCGGGCGGGCGCCTTCAGCCCTGCTGTTCTGGGAGCCTCTGCGGGACCCCTTTCCCTCCCAGAGGGACCCGTCTTCAGAGTCGAATGGTTGAAAGGCTCTTCTCCTGGGGGCAGGTGTCGTGTTCTGCTATGGGGGGCACGAGGCCGGGCCCCCTGAAAACGTCTGTGCGGGAAGAGAGGCAGGAGCGTTCAGACATCGCGGCTGGAGAGGTTGGAAGGGCCGTCCGTCCACGAACACCCGAGAGGCTGACTTCAGAGATCGAGTAACGGGGAAGGCTCTCGCCAGAGACGGTCCCGGATCTGGGGCCAGCACAGTCCTCCTCCTCCGAAGCGGGGGACGCCCTCCTCCCTTCCGCCTGATTCCGCGGAGCTCGTCCCCATCAGGATACAGACCGGCTTCAGACTGTATCACGTGCCAGCTCCGTCGCGTGCCCAGACCCGGCTCCTCCGTCCTGATGCCCGGCCCTGTGGTCACTCCCTCTGCAGGGTTTCTCCCTGCCCGTTCCCTGCAGAGGGTGGTCCGCCTCTGTCTTCCCACGCCCGGATGACGGGCTGCCCCCCCATCTCCCCAGTTCCACGGGCTAAGGCAGAATCTTCCAGAGTCACCACCTCTATGCCCGCCTCCTGAAGTGACCTCTGCTGCTTCTTTAGGGTCACAGGCTACTTACTGTCTTGGGCTGAACAGTGTCTTCCAGGAACCTCAGAACGGACCTTGTTTGAAAACAGGGTCTTTGCAGATGTAATTAGCCAAGGATCTTGAGCTCAAATCAGCCTGGATTTAGGGTGGGCCCCACAGGGCAGGGCCAGTGTCCACGGAAGGAGAGGGGAGGGCGCAGAGGTGGAGCGATTCCGCACAGCCCAGGGGCTCTGGGAGCCCGGGGCGGGGGGGACCTGGGAGGGAGTCTCCCTGGAGCCCCCAGGGGGGCATCTCACTCCGTGAGCGGACACATTTCAAGCACCCGCCTGCGGCCCACAAGCTCTAGAGCAGGCCTGCATAAACCACAAGACACTTCTGAGAAAACCTTGCCGAACACTCACCTTGCAGGTGGGAAAGCCAAGGTCAAAACCGGTGAGTGCAGCACCCCCGCACCATTGGCCATTCGTGTTCCGGAACGGGGACCGAGCCGCCCCTCTCCCTCAGCGTCACCCTGCCGTGACAGCGTCGTGGCCCATCCCACGGGGTCACAGACACTCTGTGCTCAAGGGCCCGCAGAAACCAGGCCGTGTGCACGACTGGGTGAGCAAGCGGGGGTCCCTGCGCCCGCACCCCAGCCCCGCCCCCCAGCATCACGGCCCACACCTGACCTCCACCCTTGCCCTTCCTCTGATGTCGCACACCTTACAAACCTTCCCGGGGGAGAGACGGCCCCTCCCAGGGCCAGCCAGTTCTTCCCCACAGCCAAGGGCTCAGCCAGGAGCTTGCCTCTGGGAGGCGAACCACCCAACCCCGAGCCAGACCTCCTGTCCCTGAACCCTGCTCCAGTGTGCAGGGGTCTTCGGGCTGTGAAGGGTGAGGGTCACAGCGCTCCCCTGCGTAGGGGCAGAACGGGGGTGATGGTGGGTAGACCCCCGCCCACATACACGAATGATCCAGAGTGGGGGGCCCTTTGGGACTGAGGCAAGGGGCTCTGGGGCAAGTGGAGAAGGTGACCTTGGAGTTCCTACTAAGTCGGGCAGATGGGCCGTGAGCCAGAGGAAAAACAACAATGGGCCAGACCTGGGGGGTCTCTACACCCCCAGCTGGGCCAGCGGGCCCTATCCCACGGCTGTGTGTGGGGTCCGCCCTCGGGACGCCCCACGGAGCATGACACCGGGCCCTGCGCGGAGTAAACACAGCACGGGTCCAAACCCCCATCTTCCTGCCAGCTCTTATGAGGGCAGCGACGACTCTCATCCCCATTTCCCAGGTGGAGAAGCAGAGGCACAGGGCCGCAGGGATCACCCGCAGAAGCGCACCTGAGCTGTGCGTCCACACCCTTCAGCTAGGAGGCTGAACCGGCTCTCCTGGGCCGAGGTCGTGCCACTCAGGCTGCTGTCAAGGAAAATCCAGAAACCTCGGTGGCTCGGCGCAGTGAGATGCGACGCACGGGCACTGGTGACGGGTCCCGCGTTCCACGCGGGCAGTCAGGCTCCCAAGCTGGTGAAGTCTCGGCCATCTCCGTGCCTGGCTTCCAGCGCGGGCTGTTACCAGCAGTTGTGGGAGGAGGCTCTCACTCTGCTCACGCTCGTTGGCCAGAACGAGCCCCCGTGGCCACTGCTGATCTCAAGGGCGTGGGAAGTGTGGCTGTGCCAGGGTTTGGTGACCGCTCGGCGGTCTGGGGTGCAGGCTTTGGGCAGGTGGCCCCCCTGTCCTGGCTGCCAGCTGCCTCTCTCCCCGTTCCCTAATCATCAGTCTGGGCCATGTCATTGTGTGGAGGGCTTTCTGGGGGTCGGGGGAGGCCTACCCCCTGGATCTGCGTGCTGGCACTGTGAGGTCACTGCTTTCCTTGGTACGGGGCTGGGGCTCAGGGCCGCTTCAACGCCTTCTCTTGGTGGGCTCCCGGGCAGCTGTCCCCCTGACACCCTGCCCTCGTGTCTGCCCAGCGAGGTGGGACCTGGTGTGAGGTGGGGCTTCTAGGTTCACACAGGCCGCGGCTCGTTTCCCAGCTCGTCCTGCAGTGGGAGCGTCGGGGCCAGGGCCCAGGCGATGAAGCGTTCCTCGGCTGTGGTCCCTGCGTGCGTCCGTCTCCCGGGGACCTCGATTGGAAAGAGCGATCGCGGTAACGAGAGTGGCAGCCAAGCTTCGTGGACGGTCTTCTGTGCCAGGCAGCATTCTAAAAACCTTACGTGTGCTGATTAATCCTCCTAACGGTCGTAGGATAAACATTAGCATAAGGTCCATTTTATAGATGGATACACTATAAATAAACAGTGGTCTTTGGGCTACAGAGGCACGGACTGTTCGTGTAACTGATCAGCCACATGGAGTGAGGTTTGAACTCGCATGGTTTGACTGCAGGGCCCACACTCAGACCCTGGAGCCCTTGAGCCCCGGCAAATACGTCACCACACAAGAAAGACAACGGCTCCTTCACTCCTACCCATCACCCTAACAACACAGTATTTCCGTGGTTCAGCTCACGCCCATGAAATGATACTCTCTTACTCTTTCTGGAAATTCCGGGTGGCCCTCTTCCTTGCTTCTGGAGCCAGCCTGGGAATGAACCCCTAGACGTCATGGATGGTTTGACCCCTGGGTATCTCTGTCATAGACACGTGAATATCTGCCCGGGAACTAGGTGCTTCCTGGCTCCTGGTGCCCGGCTGTGGGTCTCTGGGGCAAAACAGGATCTGAGGATAAGTTGTGTGATCTGTGGAAGGCTCGTCTGGTTCTGGAATGTGCGCGGGGGAGCAAGTCATAGAGGGAGAGAGGTCGGTGTGACCTGTGTGATGGGGAGGCAGCCCAGGGGCCCAGGGCAGAGGGTGCACAGGAGGTATGGTGTTGTCCGTGTTATTTATGTTGAGCAAAGTCACAAGCAGGTGGCTTTGTCTTCCAGCTCTGAACTTTAGATACATTTCCATTGGCGGATCATTATTTCTACAAGTTTATACTGGCTGCGAACATTTAATACATTTGGAAATTCTGGCTTGACAAATCAGAAGGTCCAGCCACACGGGGCTCACTGTTGCATGGGACAAAATTAGCTGGAGCTGGGTGGCCCTCTGGGTGAGACCTGTGCGTCAACATCCCCGCCATCCCGGCCACACCCCTTCCAGGCAGACTCCGTAGTCCATGGTTCTCCATATGGGGCAACCAGCTACTTTCTGCAGGGTGGTTCTCAAATTTCTGATATCTGTATTTTTGTGATCAATTTTATAGATCTAATTCATCACGTGACGTCATAATTACTCTGGTCCTATTTTACAGGTAGGGAAGGTCGACTGTTTTCGGAAATTGTGAAAACTTGTATTTTCAGTACATATTGTCGCGTGAAAAAGCAGCTCAAGGCTTCTGTGTTCCATTTCGAATCTGCAGTTAGCGAAGTCTCAAAAACTCAGCTGATGCTTCTCGGGTGCCTTTGATCAGCAAGGCTCTGCATCATCCATATCCCAGGAGCTGCAGGAAACGGGACGGCAGACGCGCACGCTTCCAACGGGGATGGAGCTCAGAAATGGCACTGGCCTTTTCCGCTGACGCCAGGCCCGGGGAAGCTCTCCATAACGCGGGATCCCTCAGTGTGTCCTAGTGTGCACGTATAGATCCGGTAACATTGGCTCTGTTGGCTCACACCTGCGGGGCTGGGCGGTGGAGAAAGCGCCCGCCCGCCTCCGAGGGCATCTGAGAATCTCAGGGCCCTAAGTACCAGGAGATCTACAGGCTGAGGGCAGGGGCAATGGGGAGAGAGCCCGGAGGTGGAGCTCTGAGCCGGGGTCACCGGTTCCGCCTCCAGGGGTTAGCTGATCAGACACCACTGAGGTGCCGCTGCGACCTGGGTGATCACGTGACAGGCCCGGCGGTGACCCGGGGGCGGGGCCCGAGGCCCCCAGTGGACCAAGTCTTTCTCAGCCTCTCTCTGGGGGCCGGATGACTCAGTTCACTTCCAGGGGAGGTCACCTGGGCTCCAGGCTGCCTTTCAGGGGCACCTGAACTTGGAGAGAGGCCGAGGTGTCTCCAGCTGGATCATAACACCTGCTGTCCCACCGCCTGAAGTAGGAGCTCGGGAAGATGCTGACTCAGCGCGCGGGGCTCGGGAAAGCAGCAGCGTGCACCTGTGTGCCACGGCCACGGCCGGAGCCCGCAAAGGCCAATATCCGCGCTCCCCCTTTGCTGTGGGATGTGACCCCCGGGGCGCCATGAGGACAGCGACCTTCCTCCGCAGGTAGACGGTGTGGAGGCGGCCAGCGACCAGAGTGCCTGGACCCCGCCCCTGCCCTCTGTGCTCCGAGGGGGCCTGCCAGGACCACGCGCGGGGGCAAGGGCTCGGCCGGGCCTCCGTCCCCTGGCTGGCACTGGTGTGGCGCGCCCCGAGTCCCACCTGCGATCCAGACAGCCACGTTTCCCGGCAGGAAGGCTGCTGCACCCACATGAAGATTTCCCCGAGTCTTCCCGCTGGTGGCGGTGTTTGTGATTTATTTGCTGCTTGGCAGGATTCGGCAGCCCGGCAGGACACGGGTGCCTGCTGCTGTGCTCGGGGGCGGGACAAACGTGTAGTTGTGCTCATTACAGACCTCCTAACGGCACGGTCCTCTGCCTGCGGGCCGTGTGCTCCGAGACCACCGCCTTCCGAGGTGGGACGGCAGGCTCTGGACCCCGAGTGCGAGGCCCTCGCGATGACCGGCAGAGCGTGTGGTGATGTCGCTCCGGCCCCGAGGGCGCCGGGGGGAGACCCAGAGCGGTCAGGGGCGCCGGGGCTGACCTCGGGCTGGCTGCAGGAGGGTTTGGGGGGTGATGGAAATGTCATAAAACTGGAGCAGGTGACGAGGCCTTTGCAAATCTGAGAATTTCCTCAAGATCATGGAATTGTAGGTGACGATGGTGGATTTTGTGGCATGCGAACTACGCTTAAATAAATCTAAATGCTGCTGGGCATCAGAACCCACCGTTGGCAGAAACGGTTCTGGCCGGCCGGTCAGCCAGCAGGCTGTCTCTGCTCTGCCTCAGTTTCTCCATCTGGCAGGCACGGGAGGGGTCTCCAGAGGACCGTGTGTGCCCTGCAGTTGTGGGCCTCGAAGGCTGCCACTCTCGGGAGCCTGACGTGGGGCCGGGAGGGGGGTCTCCTGGGCTGCCACTCCCACGCTGTGCCTGGCGTCCACGGGTTTGAGGGCGCCCACCCGGGTCATCCCACGCGTGGCGTCTGTCTGCTCAGTGGCATCTTCCCCACCGTCTACGGCCTCAGAGCCCGTGTCGGCTACGCCGATGGGTTTGTGCCTCCCCAGCTGTGGTTTCCTTGACGGCGTCCGTCGCAATAAGCCTCCAGCGGGAGAATGGCACATCAGAAATGCGGCTGCGTGTTGGGGCGCGTGAGGCCAGTGTGACGACGGAGCGCGGGCTGTCGTCAGTGTGGCCGAGCAAGCCGGAGCCCTGGGCACGCATACCTGGCCACCCGAGCTCCATCACAGGCCTACGCAGATGCAGAGGGGGCAAACCCAGCGACCCTGGAGGGTAAAGGCGTGAGATGTGAACAGCAGCCAGTGTTTAGGAGGGAGCTGAGCACAGGTCACACTGGCCACTGCTCCAGCAGGGATGCTGGCCCAGCCCAGGGACCCTGGTCAGAGGCCGGGAAACTCCAGCCTTCACACCTCCCGGGCCACCGTGGCCACGAGGCACGGGGCCACGGGTGGGGGTGGGGTGAAGTCAGAGAGCTTGCACTTCGGCCCAATGAGCAAATCTCGATGCTGACGTCAGACAGACCTCAGCCCCGTGGCCGGGGCCTCTCGAGCAAGACGCAGGCCGGGGTGGAGAGACACGGGTGCCACGTTTCCCTGGCACGTGGCAGGTGAGTGTAGGGGGGACAGTTTGCATCCCCCACCACGCACGTGTGATAGGAATATTCAGCGACAAAGGGTGTTGGGGTAAGATTAATTGATTCGGATTCATTTGAAACCTCCCTCCCCCGCAGACAATATCTGCTACGGTTTGCTTTTGGCAACACCCTTTTGGTTTATCTCTGCCAATGGCCAACGCGAAGCCAAACCCGCGTGCACACACGGGCACCCAGCTCGTGGGGCGTGGGCAAGGACGGGCTCGGTCCAGGCCCCCACGCCGTGACCTGGGCATGCACACCGTCTCAGGGCGAGCCCCCGTCAGGCCCAAACTCTGACCCTCCGGGCGGGAATCTTCCCTTGCGCACAGCTTTGCTGGTGAGTCCAAATTCCCGTCTTCTCTTGGGATTGCCAAGAAAATGTCACCTCCAGCATCTGTCCTCCTTTCCTTCCGCCTGGACTGGCGGTCCCAGCAGATGAGACGCCCGGAAGAGAAGGGAAATTGGAGGCAACCATGTAGGGAGGGAGGGAGGAGGGAGCAGGGATGACCACAGGGAGGGGCGGGCGGGGCGGGTTGCGACCGCGAGGGGCAGTGCCTGTCTCCAGGGGAAGCGGCCGTGTTCCCTGGGCCCTGTGGTAGCAGGTGCCTCCAAGAGCGAGCTGTGCTCCCGCGTGGATCACAAGCACTAAGCTGGCTACCCCATCCGGTGATGTTGCGGCTCTCGTGTGTCCCAGAGTTAGACCCTCCAGGTGGCTGCTGGAACGCAAGGTTCGAGAACGTACGATGTGCCTGGAGGGCCGCCCAGAGACGAACCCGGCACAGCCCTGCCCTCAGACGCCTCCCAGACCCGCCCGGACTCACCTTGACGGGACAGTGTGCCGTGACGAGCGGAGAGGGCCAGGACACGGTGTCCTGTGCGCGGGGGTGACAGACACCCCGTCCTCCACGGTCGCGGAGGGCCTGCGGTCTCCAGCCGAGGGCAGCAAGCAAGCCAGACGGGGTGGCCTGGAGGACCTGCCCCTTGGCCCAACGAGGCGGCCAAACCGGTGGACGGCTCGCCACGCCTCCATTCGCAGCCCCGTTCACACCTGCCACGCCCAGCACACCTGTTGACACTCATCCGCGAGCAGCTGAACGTGGCCTGGGGCGTGGACCTGCCCACATGCCGTGGCTCGGTCCAGCGTGGTCGGCTGCCCTGGCGCAAGCGAAGACACCGAACGGGCATGCAGAAGGCACTCGATAAACGTTAGATGAGCCTGGACGTGGGAAGTGGGGGCACGAGGTGTTCTAGGGTCACATCAGCCCTGAATTTGGTGGATTCAAGTGACAACAGGTTAGGGGTTAGCCAAACATCAGAGACAGAGACAGAGACATAGAGAGAGGGATGCAGACATGGAGACAGAGACATAGGAGATACAGAGAGAGAGAGAGACATGGAGAGAGAGACAGAGACATGGAGACAGAGACAGAGGAAAGGAAAAGAGGTGGGGGCAGGGAACGGAGAGGGGCCAGGGGGCCATCTGCTCAGCCGTCTCAGGGAGGAGGGAAGAAAGGCCTTACTCTTGGGGACCCGGGGTATGGGGCGGGGAGGGGCAGATCAGGAGGAGCAGGTCGGTGGGAGGATTGGCCTCTGGCGGCAGAACAGGGCTGTGGGTCCTCGAGCCAGAGAGGCTTGGGTCACAGAAGCCCTGGAGGGGACGCTGGCCCCGAGGCCTGGAGAACGAGCTCCTGAGCCCCTGCACACGCTGAGCTCGGTGTCCTCGTGCAGAAGGTGGCGTGGGGACCGTGCTCCCCCCCGATGGGGCGGCCTGGCTCGCTGGAGGCCGCACCTTGTCTCTGACGTCGTGGCACAGCCCAAGGTCCCATTCATGCCCCCACCTTCCAAGGCTGGCTAACGTCAGTCCTCCCGCCCCTCCCCACCCCCACCCCCACAGCGGCACATGTGACCTACAGCGGGGCGGGGCCTCCTCATCCCCACCCGGCAGTGGACAGGAGCCACGGGTCCCTCATTTCCAGCCCTGGACCCTCCCCAGTCCTGAGTGACACTGGATCTGTTTCAGCCCTCGGAGCCTCTAAGAAAGAGGCCGTCGCACAGGAGAAAGAAGGTATTAATTGTGAGGGCGTCTCTGGACAGGGGTGAGGGCCCCACGTGTCCCCACGGACACGGTGCGCCAGCAGGTGCCCAGAGCGCGTCCGGTTTCCTGGAATCGCAGAGTGGGTGGCTGCACTCGCCTCGTCACCCGCCGGGTCACTCCGGTCTGCTCCGGGCCCCTGAGAGCACCTCAGGGCTGGCGCCGAGGTCAGCGTGGCCACTGAGTGTGCGAGGGGGGAGCCTCACCCCTTCCCTTACTACCACGTCCGGCAGGACCCCCACGGGGCTCCTTTGACGGCCCAGGTGGGCAGTCGCCCAGGGTCTTCAGAGAAACGGGCCGTACCCTCCCAGGAGCCGCGGTCAGGGTCACACGAAATTGTGTGCAGAAACGCGGCATAAAGCAGAGCGCCCTGCACAGACCTGGAAAGTGAGGCTGCCCGGGAGCCGGCCCATCTGGGAGTCGGGCGGCTTCCGGCGGGGGTGGGGGCTCTAGGGGACCGCGGGGTGCTCGCCCTCGGGGTCGGGATCTCCTGCCGGGTCCCAGGGGCTCCCTGGTGTGGGAGCGGAGGAGTGCAAATCGCGTGTGCCAGCCGGGGGTCCTCCCCCAGATCCTCCTTCCCCAGGAATCTGTCATTTGGCCAAAGAGAAACTCTCGCTGATCACAAGGCAGCCGGCAGGGCTGTCTCGTGCTGGCGAGCTCTTGTCGCTGACATATGGCCCTTCGTCGCTTCGCCACGCTCTTCCCGCCTCTGCCATCTGACGGGCCCCGCAGCCGGAGGGATTTCCACGCACAGCCTCACCTCGAGCCTTTCCTAGCGGGCTGTTCGGATAAAAATAGAGGGGTTTCATCCACACTCTATTCTTGCTCCTGGAAATAATCTACGTTTTAAAACTTTTCGTATTCGCTCTGCTGCTTTTCCGTTTCCGTTTCTACGAGGATCTTGAAATTTCTAAGGTTTTCCGCCAGCCCTTGGAACAGATTCCACCCAGGTCTCCTCATACGTGAGAATATCACACTCATATCCCGTTACGATCAGACTTGGAAGGGACCTCAGATTACCCCACGGCCGGGTTTTATCCCTGAGGCGGTAGAGCCCAGAGGAGAAATGAAGACTGGCCGGCGTCACAGACGCAGTCAAGGTCTGAGCACCGACTGGAAATCAGGCGTGCTGCCTGGAGGAGGGGGTAAGATGTCAGCAGACAGGAGGTGCGTGCGACAGGGCGAACTGTGCAACGGGGAGTCTGTGGGGAAATCAGCCGGGAAGGGCCTCCTCCTCCCCCTGGGGAGTCAGCCGCGAGTTGCCAAGCGACACGGCGCTGACCGACGAGAAGCAGCAGACGCTTGCCGAGCACAGCTGAGAAGGGCCAGGCAGCTGGCGGGCACTCACACGCGAGGACCGCAGCGGGCATCTTTCCGGGGCCAGAGAAATGCCCGGGGACCCCGGCTGCATCTGAGACCCAGCACACAGTCAGCACCCACCACCACCCATGCACATTTGCTCACTACGCGAGAAGGCTCTCGTGTGACCCAGGCACCCCCCTCCTCAGCCACCCCACTGCCACCGTCCCCGAGGAGGGGAACGGGATGTGCCGGAACCAGCGTATCCCCGCGGCGTGCGGCCGTGGACCGCTTCCTGCCCACGGATTGTCCACCTTGGCAGTGGGGTCGGCAGGAAGCCTTCCTTCCTGTGGCTCCCCCCGCCGGGTGGGGGCGGTCCTCGGCAATCGGCAGGTGGATGGGACAGTTATCTACTGCTGCAAACAAGTTACCCCCAAACTTAGCTGCCAAGAAGACAGACGTTTTGTTATCCCACAGAAATCTGGGCGCACTTGGGAGCCGCTGTCCCTTGCGGTCCACGAGACTGTAGCCGAGCCGCCAGCTGGGGCTTTGGTTTCACGGGAGGCCGCGGGACCGTCGCCTCCAGGCGCATTCACGCGGCCGTTGGTAGAGTTCAGGTCCTCAGCGCCACCGGCCCCTGATTTCCTAACTGACCGTGGTCACGGCCGGCTCAGTCCTGACCACGGGGGCCTCTCCAGAGGGCAGCTCACAACCTGGCGGGTGATGTCATGAGGGCGAGCCGACGGTGAAGACTGTGCCTCGGGGGAGGGTCTCCGACTCAGGGCCTAGGGTTTTGGGCGCAAACCCAGGAAGTCTGGAGAGGAAATCGCTGCTTCTACGAGCAGAGCAGTGCCCTGTTCACCGCCTGCTGGACACCAGAGGGGCAGGGAAGGGCAAGTCAGAGGGACAAGAGCAGGGGACACGTGTGAATCTGATTCCCTCCACCGGGACAGCGGGGATCTGGAGCAGCGGCGACGTGGGGTTCGTGACCCTGCACACACCCGAGGCCGCTCCCTGCGTGCGGGAGACAATCGGGGAACTGTGCGCTTTCCCGTCAGTCAGCTGGGACTGGGTGGGCCTTGTGCACCCTCGTGGAGACAAGGACACTGTGGAGGGAGCACCAGGCCAGGCCGTAGCCCTCAGGAGGCAGAGCGACACCGGGGCCGGTGCTCCCCGAGAAAGGATCTTGGACGGCTCCAGCCCACATCCCGGCTGGTGTCCTGTGTGCGTCTCCAGCTGTGAGAGCCCCCAGTGAGGGGTCGGGGAGCACCCAGACCGACACACGGGCCTCGTGGCCGGTCGGTGTTTTCCCGCAGAAGGGCTCCAGTCCTTCCGGAATTTTCCAGGCCCTGTGGAGAGGTGGGGTCTCCTTCCTCTCTTCCTGAGACATGAGATCTGGTGGCCGCCTCCCCGGGAGCCTGCGATGGAGGCGACTCTGTGTGACTTCCGGGACCAGGCGGCTCCCCCTCGGCTTATCTTTCTCTTCGGACACCCTCGTCGCCCAGCCGCCATGTCGTGAGGAAGTCCCGGCCGATGGACAGCTAAGCCCGGCCAAGTTCCCGCGCACGGGAGCATCAGCCCCAACGTGCGAGTGAGCAAGCCCGCAGGTGACCCCACAACCCCCCTTCCAGGGCACGGGGCGGGGGGCCGCCCCACACCTCCCCACCCGAATCACAGACTTGTGAGCGCAGTCTGGTTGCCATTGTCGTGGGCACTAGGAATGTGCAGGTTTGCCGCGAAGCGTTGGGCGGCTGTGGTCAGGGGCCCCCAGTGTGCTGCCCGAGGTGGACACTTGCGAACGTGCTGCAGGAGGCAGGGGAGGCCCCCCCCCGCCGTGCAGGTGCACCCCCCGGCCTGGGGGACTGGTGACCATAAATCAGGTAAGTGCCAGAGAGCCCCTAAACAACAGCAGATTCAGCTTAGGACACTTGCCCTGCGGCCTCACAGCCTGGCCAGGATCTGCTGCCCCAGCCGTGACGGTGACACCTGTGACCGTGAAGAGGGTGGGCGCGGGGAAGGTGTGTCCAGGAACACGCGGAGATTCCGGGAGACCCTCTTCTGATACTCGCTGGTTTGGCACATGGGCTCTCAAATGCCACACGATGCTTCTGTCCCTGATCTCTGCAGAAGGGCTCGCATCCAGCTCCACGACGCTGGCCGAAGTGCACCCAGGAGGCAAGGGAATGAAGCGAAGGCACGTTTGTGGGGACTCGAGGGAACCACCCCCAGTCCCTCTGGGAGGATGTCATCCCCAGCGGTCTGCCAGGAGCCACTTCCCGCTGCCGCTCATGCTGGGTGGGCCCGTGGGCCTTGTCCCCGCACGCGTGGTCCAGGGGCCGTGCTGGGCCCTCCCACCATCGTCTGCCTCCTAGACCTGCACCCTCCCTCTGGAGCAGGGGAGACAAATCTTGCGTCCCAGCTGTGCGGGGCCTGAAGATCGGACAACCGTGGGAGCCCTCTAAGGAAAAGAGAGAAAAATTGCAAATACAAATTTAGATACAAAAGTAAATATTTGTTTAGAGTGAGAAAAAACTGGGGCTCCTGGGTGGCTCAGTCGGTTGATTTCAGCTCAGGTCTTGATCTCACGTCCTGTGGGGTTGAGCCCGACGTGGGGCTCGGTGCTGACGGTGTGGAGCCTGCTTGGGATTCTCTCTCCCCCTCTCTCTGCCCCTCCCCTGCTCAGACTCTCTCTCTCTCAAAATAAACAAATAAACTTAAAAAATTAAAACATTGACAACAGAAGAAAAGGAACAGTATTAAAAAAAATAAAGAGGGGCACCTGGGTGGCTCAGTTGGTTAAGCATCTGACTTCGGCTCAGCTCCGGATCTCGGGGTTCGTGGGTCCCGGCCCCACATGGGACTCCGAGCTCGTGGTGTTGAGTCCGCTTGGGATTCCCTCTCTCCCTCTCTCTCTGTCTCTCCCTGCCCCTCCCCTGCTCGTACGTGTGTGCTCGTTGTCTCTCTCAAAATACATAAATCAACATCGTAGAATGAAAAAAATTGTAACCGGTTGTCATACCTCAAAAGCTGGGCAAGCATCACAAGAACCAGAAGAATAACGTCATTGACCGTCGATGATTATCTGCTGTTACACTTTTCTCTCTGCATATTTTTGCCTGTGCGCTTTCTGACGGCCTCCTCGTACGCTCTCGTAACATTACGGGTCTCAGCAGAAGAGCGGGGCCGCGACAGCGCCCGCCGCACGGTGCCAGACGACACCAGGAAGCAGTGCGGGCGCCAGGCCACGCGGACACGCTTGCTAGATGGGAGCTTCGTTGCCTTTCGTGTGGCTGTTGTTGATGACCCTGGCCGACCCCTCCAGGAGTCTACAAAGCGTGCGACAGTCACGTGTGCTGAGCAGCCTGGATGGGATCCCCTATAAAACACAGGCCTCGGCCCCCCCTTAGCTGGCTAAAATTGTACAAACGCTATGAAATTGCCATCCATTAGGGGATGGGGCACCCGTTGAACGAAAGGGTCTGTCATTCCGAAGAAAGCACGGCCCTTAAAAACCGGTGACGGTCCTGGCGGCACGGCCAGGTGCACCTGTTACAATGGGGTGGGTGTGGTGTCTCCGCGTGCCGGCCGGGATGCAGGGTGACAGGGTCACACCCAGCAGGCGGAGCGCAAAAGGGTCCACCGCTGTGGACGGTGGCTTAGAAAATTAACCATCTACTTACCCGACGGCTCAACAATCCTGCTCGGGGGTATTTGCCCCCGGATAAATGACTACGTTCACGTACACCTGTGCACATGGAGGGTTCTAACGGTTCTGTTCGTTACCACTAAAAACTGAAAATCTCCACGTCCGTTCGTCGCCGAACGGGCAGGCAACCCGGGTGCACCCGTATCCCGGAAGACCGCTCCACGATGAAAAGAACTAACCGCTGATACACAACGCGCGGAGGGACCCCAAAGGCCTTATGCTGAGTGAAGGAGGCCAGCTTCCACACGCGCCACGCCGTGGGATTCCGTCGACGAGCCGTTCTCAGGAGGACACCGCTGTGGTGATGGCAGAGCGGTCAGTGGTCCCCAGGGGTCAGTGGCGGGCGAGGGTGTGGCCATGAGGCAGAACCACCAGGCGCTTCTATGGGGCGATGGGGTGGGGTGGTGTCCACATCCTGTGATGGTGGCTCCATAAACGTATACGTATGTCTGCTGAAATTTATAGAACCTCACACACACACACATTACTGTGCGATACTTAAAAAAACTAGATGAGCAGTAATTGTGGGTGGAGACTTTCTGAGCCTCACCCAAGTAGGCAATGGGGAGGGCAGAGGTCACGGGGAGGGCAGAGGTCACAGTGCGGGCGGAGGTCATGGGGAAGGCAGAGGTCAGGTGCAGAGCAGAGCTTGGGCTCCTCGGGCTTTTCCTCCGGGCAATGGGGGTGTAGTGCGTGGAGCCTGGAGGGGGACCCTCCGGGGTGACCTTGGTAAGGGGCGGGTTCAGGACTCCCAGGGAGGAAGGGGAAGGGTTGCCCAGGAGGAATCCAGAAGGCCTCGGGAGGAGGGAGGGGGCCACGTGCGTCTGAGAGGTGCAGACATCACCGCAGGCTGATCCAGCGGCATAGGGGTGAGGGCTACAAGGCCCGAGGCCCTGACCGGTGACCCCCCGGCCTGTGGCCGGAGGCGGGCCTGGTGGCACCGTCCATCCCAGGGGTGGGGGTGGGCCTGAGTACCGCGGGCTGGCCACACGGGGCAGTGACCCCAGGCCGGTCCCCACCCGGAACCGACTGAGGCGGTTGGAGCAGCGCTTGCCACGGCGTCTACCCCGCAGTGTGTGGCGTTTCTACTTTTAGAATCGGGTTGTCATGGCAACAGGAAGTGGTTTTGTGTTAAAAATAGCGGCTGTTCCAGTTTCCCGGGGCCCTGTGGACAGGAGCGCGTTCTGCTGTGAGCTGGCTCAGGACACGGTGTCGGCCGGGTTGAAAAGTCGGGTCTCCCCGGAGACGTGAGGACTTGTGTGCAGCGCAGGGTTTGCAGAGGCCCTGAGAGTCTGGGGGCGAGGGGGTGGTGCTCAGCGGCTGCCACAGAATCTCTGAAATAAGCCCGAGGGCAGGTGCACAGCCCAGGCTCCAGGCAGGGGTGGGTCCCGTCCTGGGTTCCCTGCTCGGGGTGGGAGGAGCCAGCTCTGTGTGCAGGATGGACGTGGCCTGGCCTCTGGCTGGAGCCTGGGCAGGTCCGGTGCACCTGCTGGTCCCTCTCCGTAGACACAGCGCCGTCTCCGCAGCGTGGTAACCAAGCGGTGGCACGTGAGCGCAAGTCCCTCCCCCTGGCTCCGCGCTTCCCTGGGAAGGAGGAGGGCTGGGGCTGGGGCTCGGCTTCCCCAGGGAGACAGACCCCCGCTGACTCAGGGGTGGGGAGGGGGCTGTGCAGGCTGGGCCCAGGACCCGGCCCGGGGTCCCCGGGATCTTCCGCCCGCGGGAAACAGACCAGCTCCGCTCTTTGTGGACGGGATCACAGGGATGGGGCGACCCAGCGTCGTCCGGCCTTGCAGGTGACCGGGAGCACGTCTGCCGAGCTCAGGGCGGGAGCGGGGCCCCAGCTGCGTGGCCACAGACCCAGGCCAGGCACCTCGGCAGCAGGCGGGCTGGTGTGCCGATACCGTGCCCGCCTCCTCCCGCTGCCCTGACTCTGCCTCCAAATCCTCCTGAGTGTCCAGGGGGTGGGGGGGGGTGGTATGGCCCTGAGGCCCGGCAGGAGCTTCTCTGAGGGACCTGAGCAGCTTCCCCGAGGACACCCGAGGGGCACAGACGGATGCACGTTGTTGGCAACGACCAGCGTGTTTCTGGCCCGGCTGCCGCGGGCCAGCGCTGACCTCTCGGGAAACCCTTCCAGTCATTTCCAGAGGCCTCGAAGACCCTCCTACGCGTCCACAAATTCTATTTCATTCTTTTCCCCATATTCTCTTTTGCAAGAAACAGCCCTAACTCAACTTTATTTATTTATTTTTTTATCGAGCGATAACGAGCACGCAGTTCTATCAGTTTCAGGAGTACAATGTGGAGATCCAACAGTCCTGCTCTCGTCTCATCATGAGGAGTGCGCCCTGTTTCCCCGGGATCTGGTTCACCCAGCCCCCACCTCCCCTCTGGCAACCACCAGTTTGTTCTCCAAATCGAAGAGTCTGGACTTTTGTTTGTCTCTTTTTGTCTTTGTTTTCTTTCTTAAGTTCCACACATGAGCGAGATCCTACGGTGTTTGTCTCTCTCTGACTCATTTCGCTTAGCATTACACCCTCTGGATCCGTCCGTGTTGTTGCAAACGACAAGGTCTCTTTTTTATGGCTGAATGATATTCCAGTGTGTGTGTATGTGTGTGTGCACCGCTTTATCCGTTCACCAGTCGATGGGCATTGGGGCTGCTTCCACAATTTGGCCATCGTAAATGATGCTGCCGGAAACAGAGGCGCATGTATCTTTTTGAATTAGGGTTTTCATACTCTGTGGGCGAATGCCCAGTAGTAGAATCACTGAATCATATGCAAAGAAATGAACCTGGGCCACTTTCTTATACCATACACAAAAATACACTCAAAGTGGATTAAAGATCTAAATGTGAAACCACCGAAATCCTAGGAGGGCACAGGCGGTGACTCCTCTGACATTGGCCACAGAAACAGTTTTCTCCATATGTCTCCCGAGGCAAGGGGAAAAAAAGCAAAAATAAACTGCTGGGACTACATAAAATTAAAAGCCTTCTAGGGGCACCTGGGTGGCTCAGTCGGTTGGGCGTCCGACTTCGGCTCAGGTCACGATCTCGCGGTCCGTGGGTTCGAGCCCCGCATCGGGGTCTGCGCTGACGGCTCAGAGCCTGGAGCCTGCTTCGGATTCTGTGCCTCCCTGTCTATCTGCCCCTCCCCCTCTCATGCTCTGTCTCTCTCTGTCTCTCAAAAATAAATAAACGTTAAAAGCCTTCTGCACAGTGAAGGAACAGTCAACAAACTACAACAGACAACCTATGGAATGGGAGAAGTTACTTGCAAACGACATACCCGATAAGGTGATAGTATCCACAATAAACAACGAACTGATACAATTCAACGCCCCAAAGTCGACCAATCCAATTTAAAATGGGCACAACAAGACACGAATAGACATTTCTCCAAAGAAGACATCCAGGCAGGCAACAGACGCATGAAAAGATGCTCAACATCACTCACCATCAGGGAAGTACAAACCCGAACCATGATGCCACCTCACACCTGTCAGAGTGGCCAAGATCAACAACACAGGAAACAACAGGTGTTGGCGAGAACGCAGAGAGAGGGGAACCCTCATGCACTGTTGGTGGGAATGCAAACTGGTGCAGCTGTTCTGGAGAATAGTATGGAGGTTCCTCAAAAAAATAAAAGTAGAATTATCATAGATCAACTTTATTTTTTTTAAGTTTTTAAGTTTATTTATTTTGAGAGAGAGAGAGAGAAAGAGAGAGAGCATGTGAACAAGTGGGGGAGGGGCAGAGAGAGAGGGAGACAGAATCCCAAGCAGGCTCCGCACTGTCAGAGTAGAGCCCGATGAACTGTGAGATTATGACCTGAGCAGAAGTCAGACCCTTAACTGACTGAGCCACCCAGGCACCCTTAAGTCAACTTCTAAATAAAATAGAAGAACCAGGCAGAGGGAGAGCAGACCCGGTCATGGGCTGAATTGTGTCCTCAGTGGCTGGTGAAGTCCTAACCCCAGTACCTGTGAGGGTGATCTTATTTGGGAATAAGGTCTTTCCTGATGGTCAAGTTAAGAGGAGGTCATTAGGGGTGGGCTCTAATCCCACATGACCTTGTCCTTATAAAACAGGGAAATTGGGACCCGACACAGATACACACACAGAGTGAATGACGTGTGAAGATGGGCAGAGGTCTGGGTGATGCATCCACGAGCCAAGAAAGGCCAAGGATTATCAACAGCCACCAGAACCTGGGGAGAGGCCTGGAACATTCTCCCGCACGGCCTCAGCAGAAAACAGCCCTGCCAACATGCTGATTTGGGACTTCTGGCCCTGGAGCTGTGATAGAAAGCTTTTCTGTTATTCTAAGCCACTGAGTTTTTGATTCTTTGTTATGGCAGCACCAGGAACTCACATGGGGTGTAAATTCGGTCCCCCCCTCAGAACTACCTGGAGTGCCTAGTGCCTGAGCGCCCCCCGTCCTAGAGGGATGGGGGCCGGGGGTGAGTGCAGACCCAGAGGGCACACAGGAGGAGTCAGCCAGCGACACTCAAACGGCGGGAGCTGGAGCTGTCCCTGGGGCCCGTGCTGGGTACCTGTCCCCAGAGTGCGCATCATCAAAGCTCGTGGGCACCGTGCAGGGGTCAGAACCAGTAAACTACACACAGGTGCGATCACTGACGCGGATGCCGAGAGAGGAAAGAACAGCACCGAGACCCGAGCACGAGGCTCTTGTCAACTAAACACTCACGCTCAGAGGACAACGCTGTCTAGCTGACAGAGACACACATGGAGGGACACAGGCTGAGGACGCGCGTCTGTGTCGGGGGCGAGACCCAGGTGAGGAGGATGTGTCACCCCGGTGGTTTTCTCTGCCTGCCCCCCTCCTCCCTGCGCGATTATCGGGACACAGTGACAGCCGTCTACCATGACACAGTCAGCAGTGAGAGAGGTGGAACACACGTGCACACAGGTGCACACGCACACACAGAGGCTCATGGACACATGCGCACAGGTACACATGCGCACACACACAGGTGCACACACACATACACAGGCTCATGGACACACACATACAGGTGCACATGCACACACACACATGTACATAGGCACAGGCACGCACACAGGTGCACACACACAGACACACATGTGCACGTGCACACACGCAGACACAGACACACACGCACGCGCACAGCTAATAATCGGCAAGCTGCCAGGAAACTGTAGCTGGCAGAGGCCTAAGACTTTTCAACACCTATGCCTCCAATGGTGAACGGGATGCGAACGCCCTGCCCCCCGCAGTGAGGCCGCGCAGTCCTGCGAATGGTAGGTATTCGGTGTGCTGACACTTGTCATGCTTGAACCACCAGCCACTTGAGTCTTGGTGCCGCTCTGGGTGTAGCTCCTGTTGGAGCATCCAGGGAACGGGTGACGGAGTGTGACCTTGGGTGAAGCTCACGTAGGAGAGTTAGGACTGGCCTGTGGACACGTGTCCACGGTGCAGCTCCCAGGGAGTGGCCGGGACAGAAGCGTCAGCCACCTCTGAGGGCTGGCCTTGGGCCCCATATTTTCAGCCAGGCAGATGATCGAGGGAATCCCAGGGGGCTGGAAAACCACACCCAGGGGTTCATGTTATGGCATATGTTCAATTGACCATTTTTACTTAGATCAATCAGGGTAGAGGCCACCAAAGGAAGCCACATGGCTTCTGGCTGGTGACATGTCCTTGAGTGAGTCTCAGCTGCGTGGGGCCCCATGTCCTGGGCCATGGAGGGGCTCAACAGCCCTGCTCTTGGGCCACATGGCCAAACCTCGCGGGAAGGTGATGGGGCTGGATGAACCACAGCATGCATTAGAGTGCTTTGGAAGCGTGATGTCCACACCTGTGGGAAGAGTTGACCCAGGATCAATGCTCACCCCCTTCTTGTTGGTTGTGATCACTAGTCTAGAAGTGCCCTTTGGAGGAAACGACCTGCTCTCTGGGGGCTCGAGGAAGAGACGTCCCCTGAACAATTGGCCTGCCTCTCTAATAGCAAACCCCTGTATTAGCTTCTCATTTCTGCTGTAACAAATTATCACAAACTTGTTGGCTAGTATAGTACACATTTACCATCTCATAGTTCTGTTCGTCAGAAGTCCCACACGGATCTCACTGGACTGAAATCAAGGTGTCTGCAGGGATGTGTTCTTGGTGGAGACCCCAGGGGTGAATCCACTGCCTTGTCTTCTCCACTTTCTAGAACCTGCACACACCTTTTAGCTTGTGGCCCCCTTTCTCCATCTTGAAGGCTAGCAACATTGCTTCTCTTCAGCCCTTCTCCTGCTGTCACATCCGTCTTTGACCCCAGCTGGGAAAGATTCTCTACTTACTGATGGTGGCAGTTAGCTATGTTCATAGATACTCACATCCCCAAGTATCTCTTCAAAAAAAAAAAGCAAAAACGCTTGAGGGGCACCTAGGTGGCATCTGACTTCGGTGAGTTAAGCATCTGACTTCAGCTCAGGTCATGATCTTGCAGCTCATTGGTTTGAATCCCACATCAGGCTCTGTGCTGACAGCTCAGAGCCTGCCTGCTTCGGATTCTGTCTTCCCTTCTCTCTCTCTCCCTCCCTTGCTCACACTCTGTCTCTCTCTCCTTCAAAAATAAATACCATTAAAAAATTTTAAAAACCTTGAGAAAAGAGCATAATCAAAAACACGTGAGCATGCCTGACTTCCGTCCCTCCCTCCTTCCATCCATCCATCCATCCATCCGTGAATCCATCCATCAGTCCCCCATCTATCCTCCCATGCATCCATCCATCTACCCAATCACAAATTATCTACCTATCTATCCATCTATCCATCTGTCCACCTACCCGTCTATCAATCTATCCATCCATCCACCCACCCACCCATCCTCCCACCCCTCCATCTGTCCATCCATCCATCATCCATCCATCCACCCACCCCTCCATCCATCCATCCATCCATCCATGAATCCATCCATCAATCCCCCCATCTATCCTCCCATGCATCCATCAATCTACCCAACCACGAATTATCTACATATCCATCCATCCATCCATCTGTCCACCTACCCGTCTATCAATCTATCCATCCATCCACCCACCCACCCATCCACTCGCGCCTCCATCTGTCCATCCATCCATCCATCCATCCACCAATCCATCCATCCATCTATCTATCCATCCATCCATCCATCCATCCATGAATCCATCTATCAATCCCCCCATCTATCCTCCCATGCATCCATCAATCTACCCAACCACGAATTATCTACATATCCATCCATCTATCCATCTGTCCACCTACCCGTCTATCAATCTATCCATCCACCCACCCACCCACCCATCCACTCATCCCTCCATCTGTCCATCCATCCATGAATCCATCCATCAATCCCCCCATCTATCCTCCTATGCATCCATCCATCTACCCAACCACAAATTATCTACCTATCCATCCGTCTATCCATCTGTCCACCTGCCCACCTATCAATCTATCCATCCATCTACCCACCTACCAATTATCCATCCATCTATCCATATATCCCTCTATCCCCCCCACCCACCGCTCATCTACTCATCCAACTACCCATCCATTCACCCATCCCTCTACCCACCCACCTATCCATCCATCCACCCATCATCCATACATCCAACATTTACAGAACCCTTACTTCAGTTACGCCTATGCTGGATTCAGAAAAAACAGGAGAATAAGATACGACTTCTGACCACCAGGAGCTCACATTCTAGTAGGGAGACAGACATGACGACAAGTAATTCCTACAATAATGTGACACATGCAATTATCTCAATACAGAATTGTGTGGGGTGGAGAAAATCCTTCTGCCTGGATACTGCGAGCACGACTCAGATGTGGCCTCTGCCCCCAGCAGCTGAGATTGTGCAGGAGGCCTAGAAAACAGTCACAAATGATGTAAGAAACTGTACTAGGAGAGGTCAAAGGGCAGCACAGACCAGGCGTCCTGGGATTTAACAAGAGGGAGTAGTTGCTTCGGACCTGAAGATCACATCCTGGCCTGGTCACTGGACATCTGCTCCTTAAGCTGACCGAGGTCGACATCAGAGCACCGTTCCTTCCTGTGCCACATCTAGGGCATCTGGGGACAAAATGCCTCATACAGACCATATTTGGATTTGAAATTCCAGCTTCGGGCTATTAATTTCAATGAACCTAATTTTTTAGCTGTAAAATGGTGATAATTATACTTATCTTAGAAATGTCGAGGCACATAAAACAGCGTATATCAAGCACCTGGCCCACCGCTTGGTACTTCGTTGACCAGCTCATTCGACAAATATCATCGTGCTCTTACAAGGGGCCGAGCGTGTGTTGGTGCAGAAAGACAACAGGTGTGCAGCCAATCAAATGTGCACCTACATGGTGGCAGCAAGAAGAGACAGACAGGAGGCAGCAGCGGATCCTGACGGGACAGCCACCCAGACGGGTGGCGGGAGTAGGCCCTGGAGGGGCTAGGCCAGAGGCTGGGAGGGGTCGGCGGGTCAAAGGCCTGGGCAGGGAGTGCGCGTCTGGGGCTGCTGGGCTGGCCCACCTCCGCCTCCTGCTTGGCCTAGAATGAGCAGCAGCCAGCCGCCGTGGGCCCCTCGAGATGTCTTAGAAGGGAAAGAGGAATGATGCATATTTTATCAAGGAGGGGATGAGGTCACTGATGATTGATGCCTTCCTTGCTCCCAGCGCAGACGGGCAGGGGGTCTGCAAGCAGACGGGCAGACGCTTCTGAGGAAGCAGAGATTCTCCCTAACCCCAAACTGCAGGGACGCTCTGGAGGCAGATTCCCCTCCGGCGTGCGTTCTGTGTAAGCACGTGGCACGTTGGTTTGTGTCCCCGCAGCGGCAGGAGGAGATCGTAGGGACGTGTGTCGGGGGGACGCTGGGGTGTGGACGGCCCCGGGGCCCACCTGGCCCACTCGCTGTCTTCAGATGCGACACGGATGCTCTGCGGGAGCCGGGAGCCACTCTGGAGCCAGCGGGTGGGTGTTCGTTACGGTAGAGAAGGCTGCCCGGGAAACGGGACCCGGGTGGCCGAGGCACTGGAAACGCCCAGACGGAGGGGGATACAGTGACGGTCACGGTGGACACACCATGGACAGCTCACTGCTGTCACAGTGGAGCAAAAGTGCATCTGGGCAGGAAGGGTGAGCCTGCCCCACCCTTCAGGGCCCACTTGCAAGCTCAGTGAGAATACCGCCCCGGCCGTGGCTACGCGCAGGGTAAGCAGCCGCGTGGGGCCTGGACCCGCCACACCATTTGGGCTGCTGCACCGCGTTCAGGGAAGTTGGCCGACACCTGCCTTTTCTAGGCCCTGCCCCCCACCTTGAAGGGGCTGGATTCTTAACCGAACCCTCACCTTGGGGTCCAGAGGCCCAGAGAGGTGCTGCAACATGCCCAAACTCTCACAGCAGGAGGGGCTGAGCAGGAGTATGAGCTCCCCAGCCCAGAGGACTCCCCGAGGACCCGTGGGGGCTCCTGCCCCGCTGTTAGGTCCCTTTTCCGGGCGTCCCGCCCCTTGGCGTGCCCTCGGTGAGCAAACACGCACACAGGACCTCGGTGTGTTTCTCTCCTGAGTCTTTCCAACTCCTGCTCTGTTCACGACGTGTAGGGTTCAGTTTTTGAAACCCACTGGCGGCTTTTGCGATTTCTTCTGCAGATGCCGGATGGCGTGTGTGTTAAGTTAACTGCTTTCACCGGGCAGACAGCGAGCTTCCGTCCACCCTCGGCCACTTGCCCCGGGAGCCGCTCAAGGCGGGCGGCTTCCCGAGCGTCGCCCCCGCAGCGTGGAGCCCAGGGGTCCGCAGGCTCCTGTCGTGGTCTCCGGGGGACTGGGCAGGAGGTGGGCTCTTGGGCGGCCCGCAGACCCCATCTGGCCGGGGAGGGGGTGGGGGAGCCACCCCTCTGCCCTAGCAGCCCGCTCCTCCCGGCGGAGCCGAAGGTCCCGCACTCCCCGGAGACTTCCTCACCGCCTCCCAGGCTGCTGGGCACCGTGCCTCGGCTCGGCCACCGCGGTCAGTCCCACTGCCAATTCTGCCCACCCTCCACACAGCACGTGCTGACCGTACGGATGGCCTCGGGTCGGGATGGGCTAGGTCAGGCCCGGGATACGCGGGCACTTCTGGGAGCTCTCAACAGGGGCCCGGCAGTCGTGCAAGGCCGAGGCTCCGGCGCTGCCCTCGGAGACCCCTCCCCGCCCAAAATGCACCTGACTTCCCGCTCTGGGAGCCCCGCTGACACCCTGCCTGGCCCGGGGCCCCTGGGGTGACATGCGCCACAGGCCCGGGAGGCTCGCAGTGACTGTGGAGCCGCACGCTTGCTGCTGGGGAGGGCTCCACCTCTGGCCGGGAACCCCCAGCCTCCCCGGGGCTCCATCGTGGGATCCCGCGGCGGCTGCCCCGGTGCCCCGGCCACACTTCAGCTGTGACGGGAGCAGGACGTGCTGTCACGACGGGTCCATGAGTCCCCAGGCGTCACGTCTCTGGTCTGGACCGGAACCTTGTCTATGGCCGCGGCGAGGACTACCTGGGGTCACGTGTGAAATGCTTTTGACAAGGCCCAGCACGAGTGAGCGTCCTGAAGAGGCCAGGGTGCCCTCAAGGACACAGAAGGAGGCCGGGGTCCCCGGGCCCGGCTCGTGTGCATGGACGCGCTCTTGGTCTCACTCACCTGCGGCTCTGGGCGTGCAGCCTCCGTCCTCGGGCTGAGCTCTCGGCCGTGTCGAGGGACTGAGCGGCAGACTCCCATCTCCTGCCCAGGTCCTGGCGAAGGTCCCCCGGCGGTGGGGGAGGGACGTGGGGAGGACAACAGGGTCTGCAGGGAACCTCGGAGGCTCACGGAGAGCATCCTGGGGACCGCACGTGTGTGGTTCCAGGCCCGCGCACACCCATCGGGCAGACACGGCCACGCAGGAGCTGACCCCCGGCCTGTCCACGCCCACATGGTGGAGGTGTGGCTGTGTCCCCAGGACGCTCTCCCTGGGAAAAGCCTTGGGCAGCTCACGCCGTCTCCTGGCATCGGGTCTTGTTGGTAAAGCGCAGGGACCCGGGACCAGGATGGAAACAACCAGCGCTTGTGGACCAGCTCCAGAATGCGTAGGGGGCTGGACTCTGCGTGGGAAAAGCGAGGGTGGGGTGAGGGAAAACGGCCTTGCTCACGGGGACCACGCACACGGGGTTCCTGCATCCGTGAGACGTCTCCCACAGCCCCGGGAGGCTGCACAGAGGAGGCCAGGCCAGGCCCTGGGGGTTCCCTCCAGGGTGCAGGTGTCCGGGTGGGGGCTGGGCATCCCAGGACTCTTCCAAGGTGCCTGCAAATGAATGAGCCTCAAGGCAGGGCTGGTGGCGGGGACGGGCGGTGCTCCCGGGAGGACGGATGATCTGCCTGGTCCAGAGGGACGGGAGCCGGCGAGTGAGGGGCTCGTGGGAACCACGCCAGGCTGGGTTCGAAGGCCCCATCCCGCAGCATGCAGAGGGGCAGCTGGGAGGGAGAGCAGAGGAAGCGGCAGCAGGGGCGGGAGGCCGGGTGGTGCCCAGGTGGGAGCTGGGTGGGCCCGGGGGGCACAGGGCGCCAGTGGCTCGGGACCGCCTGCGGTGGAGATGAGGGAGGCCAGGGGGCTGGAGGGACGTCACCCCGGTGGCTCCCCAGAGCTCCTCCCCTCGTCGTTCCTGTGGGGCCCACAGACGGCCTCGTGCCTTGGCCAGCCCAGAGCGCAGTCCTCACGCTACAGTCGTCCGGTGCCGAGAGCAGGGGGGCAGGCAGCCCGCAGTCGGGCCACACGCCAGCCCAGAGCTCAGCGCCGGCCAGCCTTCCGAGAGATGCTGGGGTTCTCGTTCAGGAACCACGTTCTGGCTCCCCGGACCTCCCAAGGTGGCGGGGAGACTTGGTCGTCGTTGCCGTGGAAGTGGAGCAAGGGGCTGGAGAAACCGTCCGTGTGCTTTCTGGGGAGCGAAGCCTGCCTGCTCCCCAAATCCCTGCTCTGTGGTGGCACCCAGCACCCCACAGCCCCGGGCAGCGCCCCCTCTGAGCTCTCTGGGATGCGGGGCTTCCCCTGGAGGCCTTCTCACCGCCACGGGCCCATCGTCTCTCTGGACGAGCTTTCCATGGCTCCAGCGCCCCGGGGCTGAGCTCGAGCTTGGGTGAGGGGCTCTCCTGGGACCCCAGCCTCCCCCGAGGGCCTGGGATCCCATCCAGCAGAGCAGGAAGATGGGGAGATGCTTTGATGGCTCCCAGGCCCAAGCGGCCAGCTGGCTGGGAGGAAGGGCGTTCTCTGCAGGGCACACGCACGGAGTCTCCTCGTGAGCCCCGCCACGGCGGCCCAGCTTGGCCAGACTGGAGACTCAGGCCCTGAGGGGCCATCTTCACACCCCCGCAGCCCCTCTGCGGCCCGCAGGCGGGGCCGTTCAGGGCCAGGCTGGGTAACCGGCTGTCATCCCGAAGCGTTTGTAGGAGTCGGGCTCAGGTCCTGCCCATGGGTTCTCGTCAGCCCCCTGGTCCACATCTGCGGAAACCGTGTCCCCGCCACCCTCAGGCCCCGGTCCCACAATCGCAACGATGTTGGATGTCAGCCGATTGAGAATCCGGACGGAGCTGACCTCCACGTGGGTTCTCAGACCTCAAAACGGCCAATGAGGTCAAACGGGGGCTGGTCTTCCCCCATGAAGCAGGGGTGTTCAGAGCAGACATCTAGAAGGAAGTGGGGAGCCAAGCCTGCGCCCCCTCATGGCCCGTGGAGCTGAGCCGTGCCCATGGTCTAGCTCCGTCCATCCGTGTTCTGTTTCTTGGCACTCGGTTGATGCCTGTTTTCCATGGAACATTCACACAGCTGCAGATAAGGTGGTGCTGCAGGGTTTCATCAGGTTTTCTGGAAATTCTCCCATCTGTGGCCAACTTAGGGTCGTCACCCCTGACTGACTGAGGCAGAGACGATAAGACACGTAGACTGAAACGTACGTCCGCGTTAGTTTCTCGGCGGAGAACGAGACTGAGCTCTGGCAGGAGGGACCAATGTGCTCAGTGACGGTGACCCCCACCTCTTCCCCTCAGCCTACGGGGTCTCCTGGAGCTGATCTCTGGGGGCCGGGGGTAGCGGGGAGAGCCCAAGGTGGGTAGTGAGGGGAGCTGGCACAGCAGGCTGACCACTGCCCACAAAGGTGTCCTCTGTCCTGTCCCTCAGGCTTAGAACAGGGCCTGGCACATAGTTGAAGGAATGGCCGTATCAGTGAATCAAAGGTTTAGGCACAAGGCTGTCTGGCTGATGCTTGCTGTTCCCTGATCTTTTCAGGCAAGAACGGGGCAGTTTTGCACTCACACACAGACACACACACACACACACACACACCCCACATGGAGTGAACAGGACGCAAGGCCTTCTCTGGAGGGTTTAGGAGATTCAGTCGTGGCTCCAACTGGAGAGATTTGAGAAATTTCCTTTAATTCTCCAGCTCTGTGGGGACAGTGAGTGCCTTGGGGTGCATGGAGATTGGGAGCATGACAAGCATACAATCCTGTGTGCCTTGTTACCCCGGGAGATTTGGGGTAATCGTGACAATGACCTCCACGGTGGGTGTGGGCCCGACCTTGGCGGTCTCCACAGAAGCAGGCTCTTTGGGGCCCAACCACAACCACCCCTGCACAAGGAGTCTCGACAGGGCTGGTTCTGGGTTTTGCCACTTCTAGAGCACCAACCTCAAGTAGCCCTGACTTCTGTAAACCTCAGTTTTCTCCTGCATAACAGTTGGGGGAGAATTAAATAAGAAGCTGACCTTCCTCTGTTACTTTCCCCCGGGCTCTGTGCTGGGATCACTGATTTTTGCCCATTACGCTCTCAGGGTGTCACTCAACCCGTTCCTCCGCCCCCTGTAGTCCCTGAACCATGGTACTTCGAGCCAAAGGCTCCAGCGGGTGTTCTCGGTGCCATGCTTCCAGAGACACCTGGCTTCCAATCCCCCCCCCTCTCTCTCTCTCTCTCTCTCTCTCTCTCTCTCGGGTGAGCAGCCATTGACGGTCAGTTGTCTTGACCTGCTCCTTCCTTAGGGGCTAGACAACCCCACACTGACTTTATCGGTCCATCTTTCTTTATCAGCCGGCACATTTCCACAAACCACCCCATAATGACAATTCGGTTGCCCCGAGGGACAGTTTGCACAGAGAAGGGAGGATAAATGCTTCATTTGTATGGTTTATTTACCACCGTTCAGAATAATGAGAAGGTTCTCCAGTAGCAGCCGACATTGAGCACTTACGGTTGCATTTTTTGGGTATTATTATAAACTCCCAGATTTAAATACATTTGAAGTGCTATAACCCATTCAAGTTATCCTATGAAGGCTCAGATTGTACCTGATGCTTCTGAAAAGTGAGGGAGTCCTTCCCGGGGTCCTCTGACTGGCTCCTCCCCACTCTGCTGTCTCTTGGTCATAACCGAGTCCAAGCCTGATCGCTCAGGGTCAGCCTCCTTGAAGCGAGGCCGTGGGGAGGACGGATGGAGCACACGTGATCTAAACAGACTTCTCTGCCAGGTGGGAGGAGGGTGAGGGTCAGTCTGTCCCACCTGGATTGGCTTCCTGCGGCTGGGAACAGCTGGAATGTGCATGGTGCCGCGTGAGACTGAATAAATACCAGATGTGGTCACCGTCGCTGTCCTGGTCAAAACACGATCGTTCTCAGGTCAGCCCTCAGTGTACCGACGCCGAGGAAAATGACACCATGCGCGCCAACAGTTTTTGGAGCAAGGAGAACGCGCATCTGGGACAGGTGCCAGGGCAGAGGGCCCAGCGTCTAATCTTCTCCCGCTGCTCCCTGACCATGTGAACTAGGAGGCCATACACCCACCCAGGGTCGCCTTTGATCTTATGAGTTGGCATTCGGGCTCCCGTTCAGGTGTCCCTTGGGGAGCTGAAGGCCGGGGAGGGAAGGTTCCAGATGGCAGGACTCCTGTGATCTTGCAAGGATATCCTAGTAGGTCCACTTGGAGAGCCTTCTGGCTGTGCTGTGTGTGGGAACGCCGAAATCGTTGGACATTCCTGTCCCATGGCAAGTCCTAAGGCGTAACTGTAACCCCCGTGAGCTCCCCGGCTTGGCCCCTGCAGTCCCAGGGCACACAGCCTCCTGGGCCCCCAAGTCACAGCACTGCTGGTGTCAGCCCTGTCTGCTGTGTTCAAATGCACGCCAGGTGTGAGGATGTACATTTGTATGGATGCAGATAGTATATAAATACACACGATTACATTATATTTATATTACATATGATCATCGCTTCCCAGAAAACCATGATTATATTCTTCCAATCTGTTTTCCGGGCATACAGATATACTTAGATTGTGTATGTACACACATATGCACATAGAATACACACAGATTTTCGTATATCTATAGTCACACATAAATTATGTGTGTATATGCGCTTATATATGTGCTCACACAGACTGATGTATAATCGGTTACATAAAACGTTTGTTATCGGCACGGTCGTAAACAAATATGTCAGTGGACCGAATCCCCTGTGTATATGAAATTTAATAAAGGGCAAAAATGAGTATATCGAAACAGTTGATAAGTGATCAATGAGCTGACATCCTCCTGAAAGGGGACATCCACATGGAAAGGCGCCACACCATCTCCGCACTAGCCTAGGCACGGAAGGTGATGCTAGGTGAATGAGGAGCCCGTCAAAAGAACAGAAGAGAACGTCGTGTAAGCCCGAGGGAAGACGTCCGTCTGGAATGCCGAAACCGTAAAGGAAAAGGCGGGAAATTTTTGGTCACCTGGAATTTTGAAAGTTCAATGTAATGAAACCCACTGTCACTAGAATGAAACAGGAAGTGACAAACTGCGAGAAAATATTTGCAGCTTAAATGGTGACAAAGTATTAGTAGCTGTAAAGTATAACAGGCTCCCAAAAAGCAATACGTCAAAGACAAACATAAATTTAAAATGGACAAAGGATAAACAAAAATAAAAATAAAAAAAGTGAACGGACAAAGGAGGTACAGGGGCAATTGGTACAGGGAACCATGCAAGGGCGCCCGGGTGGTCCCGTCTGGTGAGGACCTGACTTCGGCTCAGGTCACGATCTCCACGGTCTGTAAGTTCGAGCCCCGCATCGGGCTCTGTGCTGACAGCTCGGAGCCTGGAGCCCGCTTCGGATTCTGTGTCTCCCTCTCTCTCTCTGCCCCTCCCCTGCTCACGCTCTGTCTCTCTCTCAAAAATAAACATTAAAGAAAGTTTTTCATGAAAAAAAAGTGAACAAATACCCACCAGTCAGGAGGCGGGTGAACACAGTCCAGCCATCCACACTCTGAAACGCTGTGCAGAAGCCACAGCAAATAGGGGAGGTAGGTGTGCGTGGACGGGGAAACAGCCCAGGACACAACACTGAGTAAAGTGCTAACTATGGAACAACGCATTCAGCAGGCGTCCGTTACGTAAAAGCACTCTCCTGTGCATGCACAGTGACTCCGGACCTCTACCTACAGATACGTGTACATCGGCACGCGGAAGAGCTCTGACGGAACACGCACTAAGTAGCTGGTGTTTTCGCTCGTGGGAAAGCGAAAGGCAGAGCCCGGCAGGAAGAGGAAAGGGGGGTTCCCATATTGTTTGTAGTTTTTACCATAAGAGTATGCTCATGTAGTGTAATTTAAAAACTTAAAGAGGCCGCAAACAACCCCAAAAGGAATACGGTGAATATTTTAAATCTACTACACATGGTTAAAGATATTTCTGAACATAACACTAAAGGAAGAGATTATGACTACATAAAAAAATTAAAATTTTCCTGGCCAAAAAAAAAAAAAGCCCACCCAAAAGACAATAAGCAAGTGAGGAAAATATTGGCAACATAGGTGCCAGGTTGTAGTTAGCCTTAAAATATAAAGAGCTCTTTCAAATCAATAAGCTGCCGTTTTCTTCAATTCACCACAGTGGAGGAGAAATCTGAATCGAAAAGATGTTTTTCCTTCTGTGGATTCCTTCTTTTGTGGCTTGCTTCGTATCCGAATTTTTAAAATGTCCCCATTTGTAGCTAGGGGATAACTTTTATTTAATTGTGTGATATTCAGAAAACCCTACAAATTCGGGTTTTCTCTTCCTCTGGATAGATTTTTTTTTTATCCCCCTTGAACCCTTGCTGCTTGTTTTTAATTTTCACGTTGCCTTTTCTCGGGGACCCTTTCGCATGTGTAGAGCTTAACTCCAAGGGTCCTTTCCTTGCCCTCCATACGTATGACACCTCACCACTTTCTCCTCCGTGTCCCTGTCTTCTGGATGCCGAAAGTGCTTCCCCAGGTTATTATGCACATCGCTGGTTTGGTTTTCCGCCTTATCAAACTGTTTTTGTGCCTGATAGTCACTTTGTTTCCTATAATTTTTGCTTTTATTACGTCTTTTGTCTAGCCATCGCCCCCCAGAGCATCGGACGACCTCTCTCTTCAGGATCGCCTGTGTCTTCCTAAATTTTGGGACGGGATGGCACAGACTTAAAAATGTCCTCTGCTTTCCAAAGAAACTTTGTTTTAAGTATGGTTTTTCTTTAATTCTTAGATGCCTGTCGGTGTCTCTAGGGCTGGCTTACTTGCTGACTGGTTATTCCCCCTGAATGAGAACAATCCTGGCCAGGCCTGGTCTTTCTACGGCAAGAAAGACCTGGTGTGTCCTCTGTGGTCTCTGTCACTTTCGACCTGTCTTCTGTTAGAAGAGCTTCACATTTTTAAGCCGAAACTCTGGTAGCCATGAATGCGTCTCTCCAGCCCTGGGCAGGAGGACGGTGGCACCGTGGGTCCCTGCGGGAGGAACTCAGACCTCCGAACCCTCCCCTGTGGCCTCAGCCTCTGCCCCCCCAGCCCCTCCCTCCAAGGAGACTTCCGCGAGGCTCTGTCCGGACACCCCGTCTGGCGCGTTCCCGTCCCGGCGTGTCCGCCCTGCTCAGGCCTCCGTCTACCGCGGTCCATCAGCGTGACCCTGGGCAGGAGCGCCTGGCGTGGGGACGGCACCGTCCCTGAGCTCCCACGCCCGCCGGCAGTGACTGTTCCGTCTGCAGTGTCGCTGCCGTTGACCTGGGGAGGGGACAGGCTCCCTGCTCACTCGCGTAGACCGTCTACACAGGGTGATTTCCCAACAGCTATGCGTTCTTCCTTCTGGCCTGGGGAGCACTCATCACCCGCTCCTGCTCCTGCGGCCGGGGGGCACTTTCTGGGCTCCCCTCAAACCCTGTTTCTTAGACTTGGTGTGATGAAGTCTTCAAACACATAGAAGTAGAGAGAGTCCACCCCAAAGAAGAAAGCACGCACCTGTACAGAGCCCCGCTCGCACCCCCTGACCGCGGCCCCGTGCGGTCTAGCCGTGGCTGGCACAGCGCACTCCCGTGGGCTGGTGAACAGGGGTGTCCCCCCTCCCCCAAGCAGGTGGGCAGCTGCTGAGCCCCTGCCGCCTCTGCTGAATTCATTTACTTCGACGAGCGACACTTTCTGGCCATTGTTACTATGGGTGGTCTATTAGGCCAGTCTGCACCAAACCAGAGCGGCTCCAGAAAGGCCTTAAGTAAGCGGGCACCCGAGGCTCTAGGCCGGGCCTTGAAGCAGGCTTTGCCCTCCAGGCCGTCCCCCTGGGGCTCATTCTGGCCCGCGTGCGTCTTGGAGTAGGGGCGCATTTGACCTGCTCCTGCAGTGTCCCCCTGTGACGGGCGGGCCAGGGTCAGGCCCCTGTCCCCCAAGATGTCTTCATTGGAGCTGTGGCCACCTCGGCACCCACGCTCCAAGAAGACCTGCCGAATCCCTTAGCTTGGCTACGCGGGGTCTGGGCATCTGTCCCGAGTGGGGTCAGACACCAGCGACCGCGTGCCTCCCCCAGCACCCACCCCTCCCAGCCCACACCGCTGACTTAGAGACGGGCCTCACCTCTGACACAAGGCTTCTCTCAATGTTCCTTCTGCCCCGCCCGTCCCGTAATAGGGGTCATACCGCTCTCTCTGGGACACCTGCTGCGTGCCCCGTAGGAGCGAAAGGATTGTTCTCCGGGACACCACCTCGGCTCGCGGGGTCGGGGAGGCTCTGACGAGTGGCCGGGGAGGGGCTTCGAGGAGAGCTGACACCGAATGCCCCACTCTTCTGAAATGTCCAAGTAGACACGCTCTGGTCATCGGCCACCTAACCCCGCACGCAGCTTGACTGGTCCTGTCCCGTGTGTCTCTCCTCACCCCAACCTCCCCGAGCACAGAGCCTGGTGATGTTTGTTTTACCGGCCCGGTCCCGGCACCTGGACCAGTGACCTGCCCACGGTTGTGGACACTCAGGGTGGCATAGAAGGAGGACACGTCCAGGGCAGGAAGCACATTCTGGAGCCGGGAAGGCACCACGGGCGGGGTGATATGTTGACAGTCATGCCTCCAAATGTTTTTGCGAAGTTTTGCAAACAAACAGAAGCATTGAGAGCATGTTGTAACGAACATCCAGAAAAAACCCAGCTGCTGTACCCGCATCATCACGTACCAACCTGCCCGTCCGTCTGTCTATCCCTTCATCAACCCGTCTTCTAGTTTATGCACCTTGAAATAAGTAACAGACCTCAGTCCCCGTCTCCCCGAGGATTTTTGCATGATTAGCATTACCCAGAGCTCAATGCCTGGTTGTGTTTTTTGCAAGTTCTACAGACAGTGAAATGAGTATCTCTTCTTCTTAGCTGGTCTGGCTGAAGACTCGTCTGCCCACTTTCTCCAAGAGCCGACTTCTGGCGTTGCTGTTGTGCTCCTGCTCCAGTCATTCTGTCCCCTTCCTCCTCCGGCTCAGGGTTCAGATGGAAAGTCGGGTTACTGATTTGAGGTCCCTCTTCTTTCCTCACGTAGGTGTTTACAGCTACACATTTTCCTCTGAACACCGCCTCCACGGCATCCCGCAATGTGCCATTCGATGAGCCTCGACAAACCCTGGGCTGGTGGAACCCGACCCCCACAAGACGCAGAGCATGGCCATCCCCCAGAAAGTTCTCCCTGAGCCCTCCCTCACGGTCGAACCTCACCGGACCCCCAGAGGCGGCCCCTTCTCCGATTTGTCCTCCGCCGGTCAGTTTTACCGGCTCTAGGGCTTAACACACACGGGATTGGGCGGTGTGTGCTCTGTCATGCGGGGTTCGTCCCACTCAGGCTCGTTTCAGAGAATGCCTCACTGTTCTGTGTGTGCGCACGACTTTTCTCTGTGCAGCTGAGTCGTACCGCGTTGGACGGGTGTCCCGCAGAACGTGATCTGCCTTCCGTCTGTTGATGGCTAACTGGACTGGGGCCAGTGCTCGGCTCCTATAACACAGCTGTGGAACATCTTGCCCGGTGCTTTGGTGGAAATCCTGGGTCATAAGGTAAGTGAACGTTCAGTTTTACGCGTCAGTTTCGGTAACAGAGGCCACTTGATCTCTTCTGTGACTGTCGTGCGGAAACCATTTCACCTGTTTTGGTTTTTTTGTTTTTTTACTTACCTCACCTCCAGACTCAAAGTCTCAGCTGGAAATAGTCGCGAAAATGATCAGAAAATCTGCCTGCTCTTCAAACATCGCCACACGTCCCTCCACGGCAGCCCTGCAACCCGGGCGTGGGCGTCAGGACAGAGACCCCGCCTTTGGAGTCACTGAGCGGAGGCACCAAACCCTCCACTCGGGGCTGCCGGCTGAGGTCAGATCCCAGCGTCCTCAAAGTTGGCGACCCCAAATGGTGAGTTTTCTGACTTTCTAGAGGCTCAACTCACCTTTCAAGGACATACAGTTCTTTGTCTTGGGAAAAACCGTAACGGGCTTTTGCTTATGTGAAGGGAAAGCAAATATTATACTCTGCGGCAGAAAAGCTCTCGTCAGCAAGGAGCTAAATTGCTCTGCATAATGAGGTAAGCGGCTGTCTTCCTGGGGTGGGATGGCATCTTGGCGGATTATGTTTTCTTGAGGAAATTCCTCTTAAATATGGATTTAATCCGCACTGTTCCTGAAGATGACCGTTTGTTCTTAGAAGAGGTGAGGGTGCGTGGGTGTGTCGGCCGATGAGTGTGTGGGTGGGCGTACGGAAGCGTGTGGTGTATAAGCGTGTGCGAGTGTGAACGTGCGTGTGAGCGAGTGCGTGTGTATGTGTGTACATGTGCGTGCGCATGACTGTGGGTGCGTGTGAGCACCGTCCTCATCCCGCCAGTGCACAGGGACGGAGGCGCCTTCCGGACGCTGACACAGAGGCCCGCTGGGGGTCCGAGCTCCCTCCCCCTGGAAGGAGGCCCCCCCGGTGGCCAGGCTGGTGCCGGATGGGGCGCGCCCAGCAGAGTGGCCTGGTCTGCCCGAGCCCCCGTCTCCCAGGCACCCCCTGGGAGGGTCGCCACCTCCCCCACGCTTGTACTGGCGTGAGCCTGAGGGCAGAGTTGCTACCTGGCACGGAAGGCCCATTCTGGACAGGACAGGTCATTTTCCCAAGGACCAGTCTTGGGAAAACACAGATCAAGGACAGAAAGAGTAGGCTTGGGACTAAGGACAGAGACCCCTGGTGGGGGCCGGGCGGGGCTTGAGCGTGGGCCGTAGGGCAGCAGGTGCGAGGCTCTCTGCTTCCCCGTGTGCACGTCCCCCTGCTCTCTGGTGGCTCCAGCAGAGTGAGGCTGGTCTTCGCTGGGCTGAGAAGCAGGAGGGGACAGGCCTGTGTCACCGGGGCGGGGGAGGGGCTCCCCGACAGGAGGAGCCATTGCAGGCTCGGCTTGGCAGAGCTGGCTTCCGAGAGACCCCAAAGTGGCCCAGAGGCCGGGACCACCTCTCAGAGTCGGGCCGGTGGCGGGCACCACTCCCGGATGGACGTGTGGTTCACGTGAGCCCCCCCGGGATTCCCGGGGCCCTTGGCAATTAACTCGGAAGGAGTCCCCGGATTCCCACCGTCCAGGTGCGGGAGCCCGCTGTCCCTGGCACAGGCGCGGGGTCTGTCCCAGGGGCAGGCCAGCAAACCGACGGGGCAGACAAATGCAGGGGGGCCGACGAGACCCGGGGCGAAGGGCGCCTGACCAGAGACCTGCATACGGAGGCACACGCGGGCCTGGTTGCCACCGCGTGGGCAGGTGAAGACGGCAGGGCGGTCAGAACGAGGGGCTCGGGGGAATCCCGATAAGGACAAGCTGGGGGGCTGGGCCGGGCCCCACCCAGGGCGCCCCTCAAAGAAGAGCTGGGCCCCTCCCATCCCATCTGGGGCCTCTCAGAGAGACCCCTCCCATCCCGTCTGGGGGGCTCTCAGAGAGACCCCTCCAACTTAGCACTTGCCGCCCCACGTGAAAGTCCTCTGCCGGGTCTCCCTGGGTGGATGGCCGCCCGTCAGGACCAGACTGGCCGAGGAGCCAGGAGACGGTTCTGGAAGTCAGCACCAGGTGGACCTCCGCAGAGCGGGACCACGCGGGACAAGGGGGTGGAGCCAGAGGTGGTGTCCTGCTGGGTACAAAGGAGATCGGGGGACACGGGGACAGAGACAGAAGACGGACTTCGGCAGGCAGGGACCTCGGCAGGCAGGTTTTCCGCCGGGACTTGATCCCTCAGGAGCTGTCACTAAGTGAGCCCGGGGGGCTGGGCGCGCTGGGCACGCACACTGCGGGGGTGGGGGACGCCCCTCTGCTCACTGCCGGGTGCTGCCGGGCCAGGGGCTGGAGGCTGAGCCCCGAGGCCTGGCGGGAGGGGGGAAGGAGGTGCTCAGGAGTCCTTGCCTGGGTCCAAAGGCAGTGGTCTCCATTCTCCTGCCCCTGGATCCCTTCACCACCTCGTGGACGCCCGCTCCTCGGGATGGCGGCGTGGCCACGTCGGCTTGCTTCGCGTGGTATCACACTTCCTCCCTGAAGATGGGTGCTCTTCAACGTTGCCTGTTGGCCAAGCAGACGTCTCCACTCTGGACGCTGGGGCGGGAAGCTCTCAGCAGGGGGGTGCCCGCCTGTGGGGGATCCCACCCGTCCCTGGCGTCACCGACAGGTGCCTCTCCCAGGGCCCGGGATGAGGGGCACCCCGACCTCAAGCACAACATGGCCGAGCAGAGATCCAGCCCCCCGACAACTGGACGCATCGTCCCTAGAGTCCCACAGGCACAGCCACCCGCCACCTTCCCGCCATCAGCCCCTTTGGAGCCCTGCGGAGGCTTCCTCGTCAGAGGCTCCTGCAAAGACCCGAAACCCCTCGGCCACCCAGGAGAACACCTGGGGACCTCATGCCACCCACGGACATGGCGGGCTGGACGCGGCCTCCCCAGGCAGCCGGGAGCGTGGCCCAGGCCCGGGGTGCAGCCAAGACCCCAGCCCAACTCCAGCCGCCTACAACGCACAGCCTGAGTGGCTGGGAGGGGAGAGGCACAGCCTTCTCATCTCGCTGCTGCCAGGTCCCCGAAAGTATGTTTTATTTCCTGGATGAGGCAGGAGTGACTTGGGGGCATCGCCCTGGTGCTGCGCCTGCCTGGTGGGACGGAGGCTTGTGCGTGTCCCCCCTGTAGCTGCACACATCCCTCACGTGACGACGGCTCCCTCCAAGCCTCGTAAACCAGCCACTCCCCACAGACAGAGGGGCCGGCCGAACACCAGGCGCCCGAGACAGGGGAAACCACCTGTCGGGGCCGACCCCCAGCTCGTGGGGGGGCCGTTTGGGGCTGATTCCGGAGAGCCTGGCAGGGAGTTGGAGGCCAGGGATGCTGCTCTAAGCATCCTGCGGGGGCTGGACTCTGTCCACACTGCCGTGCGGGCCACCCGCCTGCCGGCCCGTCCGTGCTCCCTGAAGAGGGGAAGGGGGCAGGGTCCCCCTCCCCCGGGGAGAGCCGGCCAGGCCGGGGCAGGGCAGGCTGTGAGCCCACAGGGAGCCACAGGGAGTTGGGTCCCAGCTCATGTCACGGCGGACCACCCCACTTGGCCCCGTCTGTAAAGTGGCCACGGCTTTGCCTCCACTCCGGGAGCTGAGAGGAGGCTCGGAGGAGCAGGCGGGCTCTGGTCCCCAGGCCTGCGGAAGCCGCCGGCTTCGCCTCTGCTCACGACCCCTCTCCCCCTGCAGCCAGGGACCAGGCTCAGCACCTGCCTCAACTTCCTCGAGGTCCCTCCACCTGGGGGCCCAGACACCCTGCCTGTCCCTGCCCCAGCCAGGAAGGCTCGGGGGCGGCTCAAGTGTCACTGTGATTTCCAAAACTGCACGCACTGCATGGTGTCCCCTCTGATCCGGCCCCAACTGCCTCCAGGAGAAACCAAAGCTCAGAGAGGTTTGCTGATACGGCCCAGTCACACAGGAAGTCATGTCAGCACTAAGCAGGACACGCCCTTTCCCCCAGGGGCCAAGTCTGGGTGCCCGGCGGGGACGAGAGAGGCCGGGTCCAGGCTTTTGCCCACTGGTGACAAGCAGACACCTGGAAAGGGACAGATGTGCCGCTCTTCCTGCTGAGCGGCCTTGGCCCTGGAGGGCACGGGGCCCCCACCCGGCACGGGCCGGGAGGGTTTCCTGGCACAGGGACGCGGGTCCCAGCGGCCGCCAGAGCCTCACGGCAGCACTTGAACTGATGACCCTGTGGCCGCGGACTCGGCCATGAGCCAGAATACAAACAAACAGGTGCCTGGTGAGGGGCCCCCCACCCCCGCGCCCCAGGAGATGCTCGCCATTGCCTGAAGGCCCCACGCCACCTGGAGGACCAGCCTTCCTGTCCCCCTCCTTCCCGGCTTCCACTCGCAGATTGTCCCAGCGACGCTCCCCCCGCCCCCCCCAACCCCGTGGGAAAGCCTCGCTGCTGATTCAAGGATGACTCAGACGTGATTTCGTGGGACTCACATCGTGGGCATAAGGACCATGATGCAAATCTGCTGGCGAGCAGCGTGGGAAGGACAGACCATGTGGGCATCCAGATGTGGGTGGTGACCCCCGTCCGGAGGGAGACGGCCACACAAGAGGGCCCACGGAGGTGGCGACGTTGGCAGTGGGCTAGAAGGACAGGCAGGACACGGGTAGAGGGGCTCGGGGGGCAGAGGGACCAGCAGGACCAGAGCCGGGTCTCCAGGCGCCAGCGGGGTGGGGGAGGGGCCATTGGGCTTGGCAGACTCCGGGCGACTGGGGTCTTTAGCCACAGTCAACACAGAGTGACCGTGGGGCAGGACCAGACGAGGAATACACATGGGAGAGAAGAGAGGCGGGGAATAATTACAAGGACGTTATCTACGTTTTCAGGCACTGATGAAGCCCCAGACATCACACCAGCCACTTTGCAGATCGCATCTGGTGGAAAGTATTATTACGCCCATTTCACAGAAGAAGAAACTGCGGCCCGGACAGCTCAGGGCAATCGCCCCAGGTCACACAGCGACTGGAGAACACAGACACTGCCTCGTTGCGGACCGCGGTCCGTGCTGGTGGAGATGCCCACGCCTTTCAGGAAAGATGGCCCTCCGGTGCCCTGGCACACAGACTGGCTGATTGGACCTGGGCAAAGAGGCCCACGTGGGCAGGACACAGGAGAGTCTTGTCAGTGTTTACAGGGTCAGACGGAGAAGCGCAGGGATGCAGTGAGGACACGGTTTCTCCCCAGGCCATCCCCCTGCCCCCCACCCGCCACTCTGTCCCACGACAAGCCTCCTGCTCATGGCTCACAGTTTGGATCCCATGGCTGGGGCTGCCCCCAAAGGGGACAGGGGGCGGTGGGGACAGGTGGTTGCAGAAGTCACCAGAGGCCGCAGAATCGCCTCAGCCTCGGCCTTGGTCCTGAGAGCCGGCTCTACCTGGGAGCCCCCACCCTGGGCCCCCACATGCCCATCACCCCCTGGGCTCAGTCCTACAAGCGCAGAGACTGGACCCCTCCCGCACAGGGAGAGCCGAGCGCGGCCCGCGGGGCATGAGCCCAACTCAGGGGACTGATGGATGCGGTCAGAAGGCTGTGGGGTCAGAGCAGGGACAGAATCAGAACAGCTTCATGGGCAGGCCTTCCCGTGAGGGTCACCTCCCTCAGGGAGCCCTCTCATGCCTCTGATGGGGTCAGGTGCCCTTCCAGACCTCCTTTAGCTCCCACACACCTGGCGGCTGACCGCGTTGACTGTACTGGGTGCACTTCTGTCTCCTCTCCCGAGCCCGCAGGGTTGCCAGCTGCCTGATGCGGGGGCCACGCTGACTCTGTCATGCGTCCCTCATTAGCATGGCTGGCCCACAGTTGGGCTCCCCAAGCCCGTCCAGATGACCAGATACCCCCACGTCCCAAGAGGAGGGCCCCCCAAAGAGAAGCTGGAATCACGCCCACCGGGACAAGCCCTGAGATGAGCTCTCTTCATTCCAAACCCCCAGGCCCAGCATCACCGCTTAGTTCTTTAGATAGAGCAGCGCGCCTGGCCCAGCTCTGGGACAGGTTGGGGGCCCGGCTCTAGCATTCCGTGTCACCCACGGGCTCAGGCTCGACCAGCCCCGAGTCCTGGGGCAGCCCTGGCCTCTGGATGAGAGCTTGACCCAGGGTCCGGGAGAGCTGGAGGGGCAGGCCCTTGCACGGAGACCTGTGACCTGTCACGGGGTGACCTGACCACGGAGTGGATGGTTACCTGATGCTGAGAGGTCCCATGTGTGTCAAACATGTCTCTGGGCTCAGGATGGGGGTACTCGTCAGAGCAAGCTGTGGGAGAACCTGGTCATTGGACAACCAACAGAAGCGTAGTGGCCCAAGGGCCCAGCAGGTGGCCCTACGCAAGACCCAGGTAGGTAGCCCCATCTAGGACCCACTCAGGTGGCCCCGGCCAGGACCTATGTAATTGACCCCATGTCCAGGACCCAGGTAAGTGGTTCCATATACAGGACAGAGGTAGGGGACCTCATCCAGGATCTAGACAGGTGGCCCCATCCAAGACCAAGGCAGGTGACCCTATGCCAGGCCCAGACAGATGACCTCATCCAGGAGCCAGGCAGCGGGCCGTGCAGCCATCCAGGGAAAATGCTGGGGCCAACACCTCTGTGCCTGGTGTTAGGAGGGGACCCAGGTCTCTTGGGGGGCCGCTGCTGGCGGAGATATCCCCAAGTCTAGTACCCCACTCCCCCACCTATGCTGGCAGCTGCCTCCCCCCACTCCAGCTCAGGTTTATTCTGAGGCGACAGAACGGAGGATCCACGAGGGTGAATATACCTTCCCTTGCTCCTCGCCTCTCGGGTGCCCTCTGCTCAGTTGTGCCCGCAGCTCGCGTGGGGACTCGAGACCCTTGGAGTGAAGAAGGACCTCTCCCCTGGGGTGGGGGGGGGGCGTCCCCAAGTCCCACCTGCACTCAAGGGGCGCTGCAGGGAAGCCTTTGTAAGGCACCTGCTGTAACTGCCGTGGGCCGTGGGCGTGCCCTGAGCTCGAGGCCGCTGACGTGTCCCCTGGCCTCTGCCTGCCTCGGCCTCTCCTGGCAGTGGGGAGGTGGCATGGGCGCCCACACAGTTGGCAGGCGGGGCAGGACTGAGCCATTCCCAGAGACGGTTGAGGAACAACGGGCCGATCTCCGCAGCGGTTGTTTACCCGCGCTCCGCCGATGGGCCAGCCAACAAGGGGCTCCAGCCCGGACCCGTCGTCGGAACGCGCAACCTCTCACCAGGCCCCCGCACCAGAGAACTCCTGCAGGGGGCGGGAGACGCCAATCAGCCTCCCCTCCCAGCGGCTCCTTCCAGCCAAGTCCCTCGGGGCAAACACCTGCACGCCCACCTGTCTCCTGGGGAAGGAGCTCCCTGCTGATCCAGCCTTGGGCTCGGGATCCCCCCCCCTGCAAGCCCCACGCCGCCCACGTCTCCTCCAGGGGAGCCGGGATGAGGTGGGGGGGGGTCAGCCCTCGGCAGAGGGGAGGTGGTGGGAGCTGCCAGACCGAGGAACTCCGGGGGGGACGTCCTCCCCGGCGGGGCCCCTGCAGCAGGCACCGTGGGAGCCTCCGGGCAGCCCCAGCCTCGCAGAGCTGAGTGGGAACGGGGCCCCACCTGGCACCGGGGGTCGCCTGGGAGCCGGGCTTGGCCACACGCACGGCCATGTGTGACCAGCCCAGGACGGTCGCTGGGGAGCGGGGCCCGTGCTCAGGCTCACAGGGGCTGGGCGCCGGGAGGGGGGGCCAGGCTGCAGCAGTCAGGGAGGGGTGCAGGGTGGGAAGGCCGAGCGGGACGCACAACCCTGGGCGGCAGCCTAGAGGTGATGGGGGAGTGGGGGCCGGGGGTCCCGCTCAGCCGCTGACCCGGGAGTGTCGCTGTGGCTCTGAGTCTCGGGTTCGGGGTCCAGCGCCTCATGAGACGATCACTGTCCCTTCTACCTTAATGCCCCCTAAGGGCAGCTTCTGTACGTACGGGGGAGGGAGGGCCACTTCCTAAGGGAGGCAAAGGACAGGGTGACAAGGATGCGCGTCCGTGTGGTGGGCGGTGAGTCCCGAAGGCAGTCCCCAGCCTCCTACCACTTGAGACACCGTGTGGCGGCTCCCAGCTCCCGCGCGGGCGTTACCACGTCCCTGGCTAGGCCGCGAGGCCCTGTCCTTGGGCCCCCACACTCTTGTCCCTGAGAGCTGATCCACACTGTGGACGCTGCGGGGCTCCCACTCTCCCTTGTGTCCGTTAAAAATGTAGGCCACGAGCAGCACCTGGGTGGCTCCGTCGGTTGAGCGTCGGACTTTGGCTCAGGTCGTGGTCTCGCGGTCCGTGAGCTCGAGCCCCGCGTCGGGCTCTGTGCTGACAGCTCGGAGCCTGGAGCCTGCTTCGGATTCTGTGTCTCCCTCTCTCTCTGCTTCTCCCCTGCTCACGCTCTGTCTGTCTCAAAAATAAATAAACATTAAAAAAAATGTGGGGCACGATGTCTCCACTGTGCCACGTGCCTGTCTCTCCCACGCATCCCCGGCCTGGGCCATCCACCACCTCTGCCCCACGTTCTGCTGGCCGCAGGGCAGGAGCCGTGTCTCCAGGCATCTGTCTAACACCAGGCCGGGGCCACGTCCCTCGGAGCTCCTGTGGTTCCAGGCCAGCCGCACACGGGGCCCCCCATGCTGGAGAGCAGGCCGGGGTCGAGGGGCCTCCCTTGAGTGGTGCAGCCGGGAGCTTCGGGGGCTGGAAGCCCATCCCATTCCCGCCCACTGTCACCCTGTGTGTACTGGGCAGGACGAGGACTCCCCGAGAGCTTGCCTGCTGGGCAGGACAAGTGGCTGTGGTCAGCAAGCACGCCCCCCCCGCTGCCCACGGCACTGGCCATCTCAGCGTCAAACCTGAATCCGCCGCCCGGCCCCCATTCGGGGCCAGGCTGGAGACTCCCCTCCGCACGCCTGTGGCTGGGGCGCTGCCGAAGTGTCCAGTCCAGAGTCTGCCTGGCCGGGGCACCCAGTGCCTCCCTGGCTGCGCCCTCCTGCCCGATGGATGTCACCTGGGGTGGGTGCTCTCGCCCATGGGTCCCCCAGCTTCTTGCTTTCTCTCTGGGCCTCAGTTTCCTTATCTGTAACAGCAGAGATGTGAGCTATGGGACCGTCCGACCTCCTTCTCTCTCTAACACTGATGGGAAAGTTTCCTTTGAAAGTAACTTACAGCTTAAGCTGAGTTTCAAGAATATTACTCTGTTGCTTGGAAGCTAATTTAAAAATAAAGACGATGAGGTTGATGGGGTGGATCCTTATCTTAGGTCAGACTCTGGGGTGGGAGGTTACTGATTATCGGATCATGCTCAGGAAGGAACGGGAAGGAACGGGAAGGAAGCGGGGGAGGGGGGTGGCGTGGGGCTGCAGTGTGGTCACCACAGCGGCCTCGGCCCTCCGCCCCCGACTTCAGTGCTGTCCCCCCGGAAGGTGGGGTCAGCTTGGGCCTTGTGCCCTCGTCAACCAGTCATTGGCCATGGACGGCCCCCCAGGGGCATCGTTGTGGACGAGGGCATTTCCCGAGAGTCGGCAGCAGGGGCCCTGAGGGCCTCGCCCCTGTGGGAGACCAGGTGGCCTTGCTTTCAGTCACGGACATAAGTGGACTTGGACTGAGCTGGGGGGCTGTGCACGGGGCCCGGAGTTGGTGAGGGATCCACCACGGGGGGCAGCCGCTGCAAAGCAATCCCTCTCTGAAAGAGTCACGCATCAAAAACCGAAACGAACTTGCTTTTCTGGAACGTGTCCACCGTCGTTCTGCGGAAAACCCTGGAAACGACAACATCTTCACACAGGCCAAGGATGGTCTTTAAATCAGCAAGCGCAGGGCATTAGCGTGTCTCAGCCCCCGTCCCCCCACCTTGGCCTGGAAGCCTCCCCCCTGGGCCAGCCTCCTGCCCCTGCCTCTCTGGCTCTCTCTCTCTGGCAGTAACAAAGCCCTCCCAGGTCTGGGCCCTGCTGGAGGCCCCGCGCCCACCACGGATACCGGGAGCTTCCCAGTCCCGGCGGCGGAGGCCGCCCCTGACCAGGGCAGCGCTGTGGTGCGGTCACCGATGGCTCGTCCACCCGCCCCCCGGGTCTCCCTGCAGAGCCACGGGTGGCCTCGAACGGACAGGGTTTGCCCCGAAGTCCCCCCAGGGTCAGATTCTCCCTCTCAGGACGGAGTCCAGGGCAGGGGTCCAATCTGAATGCAAAACCTGGATGGGTCTGTGTGTTTTCCTGTTCCAGATGCATCGGCACCGGCCAGGCCTGGTGCTGGGATCCAGCTCTGGAGCCACTTGAAAGTGCTGCAAACAGGGGTGGGAAGGAGGAGGCGCACTGACCACCGCGGGGGCCGTGGGGGGGGAGCGAGTGGGGGGGTGGGGGTGGCGGCTCCTAGTTCATCCTTGGTCCTTCCAGACCGGCCTCCGCCTCCACAGTTCCGGACCGGGTGCTGGGAAAGAGCGTGTGTTTGCTCGTCTCTTCTGCTTGTGCTTGGTTTTCACTAGGTGTGGCCCAGGTCGCCCCCTGCCTGGGCCAGGGCTTCTGTGTTCTAGCTTCCCTTCGTCCCCAGGACGCCCCAGGAAGTGCGTTGTCCTGTCTTGTCCACAGAGGAGGAGGACAGAGGCCCCACAGCTGGAGATTCTGAGCGCAGCTTTCCCGGTCTAGGATCCAGGGTTTCCTTCCCCCACCCCACTCCTCTGCCACAGCCCCTCTAGTAATGCCACTTTGCCCCGGTGGAGCACAGGGACCTCGGGTCAGGGCCGGGTGCACCTCTGTGTGCAGCATGCACATCGCCCCATGTGGGGACACGGGTTTTTCCCTCCCACTTTCAAATCTTTGAACGGGTCTTGTAAACGAGTGTGTAAAATTCACCTAAGTAATGTTTCTGTTTTCCTGAAAGATCCTTAGGGGGATGTCCTTACAGTCAGGCATCTTAGAAACCTAAGGACTGTGCTTTAGGGCTGGAAAGATCCCCTCGTGATTCGGCCCTGCTGTTTGCTCATGGGACCTCGCAGATCATGACACCTTGCTGACTCCCATTAGCGCCCCCATTAGCGCCCATCAGTTTCCACGGCAAACAGAACAGACCGTGGGCGTCGGAGGAAATGGCCCCCCTGCCTCTTGCTCAGGATGCTGCTTGGCACCTGTTGTGGTACCCGATCTGGCGGGTCCTTGGAGTCCTGGGGGTCCTCCCCTCAGGCAGCCCCCCTGGGTCCCCTCTTTGGGCTGGCACCTGGGGTCATGCCGGTGGCCGGGAGCCAGCACTGAGTCTGCCTGGTGAGCCGAGACCCTATACGGGCCCCAGCGCCATCACCTGCGCAGGCGGGGGGCCCCACCCTGGCCCCGCTCACTTTCCTTCTTGTGGTGCTCAGAGGGGCGAAAGTGATCGGCCACGTCCAGTCACGTGTCTGCCCGTTACCGTGGTTCTTGTCACCGTCACGGGCTGATGCTGACATTGACATGAATAATCTCGGTCTGCCAGACCCTGCTTTTCCACGCGTGGAAACCGAGGTTCAGACAGTCCAGGGGTGCCCAGGCCTCGAGGGGTAGGCACGGGGCCCAGGTGGCCTGACCCCAGAGCCCGGCCCTCCCTCCTGGGCCCTCATCACCAGCCACGGCCCCCTGGCTTGGCCCAGGTAGGACTCGCTGTGTGATGAGCAAGCCCCGCACCCGGGGCAAAGGAGGACATGCCTGTGTCCCCTCCTTCCCGTGGAGAACAGTCCCAGAGAGCGGGACCCTGGGGCGCGTGGTCAAGTCACGTGTGACCATAAACCCCCCGGTATGTTTGCGAGGGGCCGAGCCCTGGCCTGGCTGCCAGGATGGCGATGCTGCTTCTGTGCGTCCGGAAAACAAGAGAATTAGCACCGAACCCACTTCTTGGCAGGCCGGGCGGGCAGCTCTGATTCGAAACACACCCGTGGCTTCAGAGAGGGTAACTCAAGGGCAGCCTGGATGGCCAGGGGCAGGATCCAGCTGCTGCACTTAATGGTTTCAAGATCTCCTTTTAAAGCAATTATTGAAATCATCTGAAAGTCAAGAGTCACAAATCAGAAAAAGAATTAACAAGTAAAAAGGGGCTGTGGGATTTGATCTGAAGGCATTTGCGGGAAATGGACAGTGTCTGTTCCCATCTAGTCAGGCTTTGCCTCCCTGAAGGCCCCCGGGCCCGGGTCAAACCTTCCTTGAGCCGGGTCATGGAACTGGGCCTGACGTTTCCAGGCAAGAGCGCTAGTGAGCACCCAGCTGGCAGAGGGCAACTTGCTCACGGAGCTGTGCCGCCCTACAGGGACCCCGCCCCCTACAGGGACCCCGCCCCCTACAGGGACCCCGCCCCCTACAGGGACCCCGCCCCCTACAGGGACCCCGCCCCCTACAGGAACCGTGCCTTCCTAAAGACCCGCCCCCTACAGAGAACCCACCCCCTAGAGAGACCGGCCCCATACAGAGACCCCGTCCCCCGACAGAGACCCCACCCCTTACAGGGACCCCGCCCCCTACAGAGAACCTGCCCTCCTAGAGACCCACCCCCTAGAGAGGCACGCCCCCTACAGAGACCCTGCCCCCTACAGAGACCCCGCCCCTACAGAGACTCCACCCCCTACAGGGACCCCGCCCCCTACAGGAACCGTGCCTTCCTAGAGACCCGCCCCCTAGAGAGAACCCACCCCCTAGAGAGACCGGCCCCATACAGAGACCCCGACCCCCGACAGAGACCCCACCCCCTACAGGGACCCCGCCCCCTACAGAGAACCTGCCCTCCTAGAGACCCACCCCCTAGAGAGACCCACCCCCTACAGAGACCCCCGTCTCCCTACAGAGACCCGCCCCCTAGAGAGATCCTGCCCCCTACAGAGACCCCGCCCCCTACAGGGACCCCACCTTCCTAGAGGCCGGCCCCCTACAGAGACCCCACCCCCTACAGGGACCCCACCCCCTACAGAGAACCCGCCCTCCTAGAGACCCACCCCCTAGAGAGACCCGCCCCCTACAGAGACCCTGCCCCCGACAGAGACCCCACCCCCTACAGAGACCCCGCCCCTACAGAGACCCCGCCCCCTACAGGGACCCCGCCCCCTACAGAGAACACGCCCTCCTAGAGACCCACCCCCTAGAGAGACCCACCCCCTACAGAGACCCGCCCCCTAGAGGGATCCTTCCCCCTACAGAGATCCCACCCCTACAGAGACCCTGCCCCCTACAGAGACCCTGTCCCCCTACAGACCCGCCCCCTAGAGAGATCCTGCCCCCTACAGAGACCCCACCCCTACAGAGACCAGCCCCCTAAGGAGACCCACCCCCTACAGAGACCCCGTCCCCCTACAGAGACCCCACCCCCTAGAGAGAGCTCATCCCCTACAGAGACCCTGCCCCCTACAGAGACCCCGCCCCTACAGAGACTCCGCCCCCTACAGGGACCCTGCCCCCTACAGAGAACCCGCCCCCCCTAGAGACCCACCCCCTAGAGAGACCCACCCCCTACAGAGACCCGCCCCCTACAGGGACCCCGCCCCCTACAGAGAACCTGCCCTCCTAGAGACCCACCCCCTAGAGAGACACGCCCCCTACAGAGACCCTGCCCCCTACAGAGACCCCGCCCCTACAGAGACTCCGCCCCCTACAGGGACCCCGCCCCCTACAGAGAACCCGCCCTCCTAGAGACCCACCCCCTAGAGAGACCCACCCCCTACAGAGACCCGCCCCCTAGAGGGATCCTTCCCCCTACAGAGATCCCACCCCTACAGAGACCCTGCCCCCTACAGAGACCCCGCCCCCTACAGAGACCCCGCCCCTACAAAGACCCGCCCCTACAGAGACCCCACCGCCAGGTCTGCGGCCTGACTGCCAGGGTCGCCACATCTTTTCAGAGCCCCTGTTTTAAAGCCCTCGAGGCCTGGGGGCCTCCCCTTCCGGCGAGTTTCCCCACGATGGGTGTCCGCCTGATATGGGTTCGGATCCGAGGAAGGGCGTTTGCTCCTCACCGAGACCCATCCGTCAATCCCAACCCTGCAGGGCCAGGCGGTAACCTGGGAAGAGCACGGGCAGGGGGGCGGAGGGACTCCGGGACATCTCGGTTCAGACCCCATGTCGGCAGGACCAGTGCAGACATGCGTGGAGCTCTCGTTCCCACCCACTGGCCCTCGGAGAGCACGAATTCCCTCTCGGCTCTGACATTTCTGCTGGCCTTGCTTTTAGGAGAAAGGTTTCCACTCTGTAAGATTCCCCCAGTTTCCAAAATTTCTCATGCATGCACAAACACGCGCGTGCTCACGCACACACACGCAGGCACGAACTCCATCCCGGGGAACAGCCCTGGGCCCTGCCTGCCCGTTCCGGCACCGGCCACGTGGCTCCGTCACTGTGGGGAGCAGATGTGGCCAGCAGCCGTCACGCTCTGCCCAGCTGTCCCATGGGGCTGCACTCTGGGTGTGAACAAGCGTGCTCTCACACTTGTTTCTCACCGTGCTCGATACTAAACACTCCTCAAAAGCCAGCACGTCAGGGGCTTGGCCCTGGGGCCTCGAGGACCGTTCCTGGGCGCACCTGATCTGCGGCCGGCTTCCGGAACCTGTCTCCTCACACTTGAAAGCTGGGTGGAAAACCACGATGGGAGCTTACCATGGCTGATGCTCCGTGGCCGTCTGGAAAGGCCCGGGGAGGTGGGAGCAGACGGGCCCACGCAGAGCCCTCTCTTCCCAGTCTCTGGATTCCAGAAGGGCCCTGACTGGGACCTCCGGCCCCTCCCGGGGAGAGCAGCCTGAAGGACTGTTGGCACTCAGGTCCTGCTGACGGGCTGTGACCCTGGCAGACCTGCCCGCCCCGGCGAACACCTGGGGCCACTTGTGCCCTGGCAAACCTATCCTGAGGGGTCCTGTGTGCCAGTCACCCCCAGAGGGCCGGAGACACAGCTGTGGGTGGTGAGCGAGCGAGGGAAGACCGGGGCAGGTGAAGCGGTGGGCTGGTGGCCTTTGGGGACCTGCAGGGGAGGGAGTGTGAGGGCTCGTCTGGAAGGCTGCCCCGGGGCCCTGGCCTGGAGGACGCCTCCCCTGTCCCCTGGTCACTGAGCCCGCGCGGCAGCAAGCGTCCTTACGGAGGGCTGTTTGGCTGCATCTCACGGTCCCGGATGGAAGATTCGCCCTGTCCGCACGTGCTGTGCGGTGTGGGAACGTTGATGTTCACGCAGGGAAACGTGTCTGTCGCTTCTGTATTCTTCCCACGGTTTATGTTTGGAAAGGCTGTGCCCGTGAGATCAGACGCCTGTGGTCACTCCAGTCAATCTGTGATTCCATCTGCCCACGGCCTCTCTATTCTGGGTGGAGGATACTCCGCAGGGGGACACGAAGGCCAACAGGAGGGTCGGGTTGACCAGTCACCCCGCCAGCGTCAAGCATGGGGACTCGCTGTGCTGTTCCCACCGGGCTTTGTCGGAGGCCGGTCCTCGGCCGGGCGGAGGGATGGCTGGGCCTTCACCGCGAGGTCCCCGCCACCGGCGCTGCTCTCCTTCAGCGCGGAACTCGACCGTGTCCACTGCCGTCGCCAATGCTGACGCCACCACCTTGTTTCTGCTTTGTCCTTACTTAACCCACTTCCGCCAGGCTTTGAAATGAGGGGCGTTTGCGAATGGGGAGCAGTCTCCTGTGTCCCCTCTCCTCTGTCTTGCCTTGTTTCAAGAATCCTGTGTCTTCCTTTAATACATCTGAACATTCAGCCCAGATATGTCCTGTGTTCTAGAATACTTTTAATACGCTGGTTCCCTTTGGCAAAGAGATAAGAAAAAGGGAAGGTCGCCAAGAGCAAGAGGGCGAAGGAGGTGAATAAGCACGCGAAGGCTGTTTTGCCCCCACGAGAACCGGAACACAAAGTAACGTGTGAATGGTTACGGAATATGATTTCATCTGCTCTGCTGACGGATGTAGAGGGGAGACCCAACTGCTCTTGAGGGCGCATTGGGAGGGGGGCCCTCCCACACCCTGTAGACGGGCCACCCGGCACAGCGTCGCGGGAAACAACGTGGCGATGGGGAACCACGTGTGTCCTCTTTGACCCGCCACTTCCGCGTCTTGGGAATCGATGCTTAGGAAAAGCCGGAGGGGAAGATACAGCTTCAGTACGGCAGGGAACACCACCAGCAGCGGCCACCCACCTCCACCACTGCCACAAAGAGCTTAGATGCCCCACAGGAACGAGACGGTCAGATGGGTCACGCCGTACCACGTCAGCGCACCGGAACGTAGGCATTAAAGATCACGTGAAGGGCTCAAAACGTGGGGGAATGTTCCTGACGTATTAGCACAGTAAATAGTGTGACCCCAGACGCACACACTCATTCTCACAGGCACACGCACTGCCTTTCCACTGAAATGGCACCAGCATCGTGTTTTACATATTTGTTTATTTTTATTATCACGTTAGTTTGCCTACAGTGGAGTCTTGTCTTCAGGAGTAGAACCCAGTGACTCACCACCAACATACGACATCCAGTGCTCATCCTGACAAGTGCCCTCTTCAATGCCCATCACCCATTTTCCCCACTCACGTCAACCCTCGGTCCGTCCTCTGTATTTAAGAGTCTCTTATGGTTTGCCTCCCTCTCTGTTTTTATCTTATTTTCCCTTCCCCTCTCCCATGATCTCCTGCTGAGTTTCTCAAGATCCACAGATGAGTGAGAACATACGATCTCTGTCTTTCTCTGCCCGACTTATTTCACTCAGCATAATAATACCCTCCAGTTCCAGCCACGTTGTTGCAAATGGCAGGATTTCATTCTTTCTCGTCGCCAAGTAGTGTTCCATTGTACACATAAACCACATCTTTATCCATTCGTTGTCGGTTGATGGGCATTTGGGCTCTTTCCATAATGTGACCATTGTCGATGGTACCATTCTCGGTCACTGGGCCTATTTTCTGGCTCCCATGGCTCCTTTGGGCTGATAGAAATGCAAATTTGATCATGATTGTTCCTGAGGTTTGTCTCAAATAACCTGTCACCTCTGTCACCACCTAGTGACACCCACATGCTTGGGCTTCTGCAGGTCTCACGTTGTGCCATGAAGTTGGGATAGGTGGGGCTGGCCACCTGCACCCCCGTGGCGGTGGGGATGCCCCCCCCTTGCTGCTTGAGAAGGACCAGGGGAAGAGCCTCTGTAGTAGCAGGAACCCCCCCCCCCCACCTAGACAGGGGTCTCTAACGCCCTTCTCCGGTGAAAGGGACCCAGGCTTCTTGGCGAAGGCAGATTTCAGGAAATGCAGGATGTGGGTGCAGCATGGGGACTTCCTCCTGGAGAGCTCGGCACAGAGTGGAGGAAGAAGGGAGTAGCTTCCTGTTGGAGAAGCTGGCACGTGTCTCTGCAACCAGCGGACAAGGGCCACCACCAGCAGACGTGTGTCATGTTGACAGTGTGCCCCCTGACGGTCATACGATGAGAATGGCACTTTGCCCCGTGGTCTTTCTACTAAAGACGTGCAATCCCAGTCCAACCGTGAGAAAAACCGAAGCCCAGCCCCAACCGGAAGACGTTCTGTCAGTTGCCTGGCCGGTCATCCTAGACACTTTCGTGGTCATCAAACACAGGGGAAGTCTAAGGAACTATCACAGCCGGAAGAACCCGAGAGGACACGAAGAAGTGTGATGGGGACCCTGGCTGGGGTCCTGGAGCAGAACACGGGCATCGGGGGAAACCGAGGGACTCTGGTCGCTAACGGGGCCAACACCCGTTCCCTCGCGGTGCCAAGTCACTGCATCGTGAGAGGGGAACCCTTTAGACTGTCTTCGTAACCTTCCTGGAAATCTAAAACAGTTCTACAATAAGAACTTTGTTTCTTAAAAAGCCTGTAAGCGGCTCCTCCCTGATAAAATATGGTTATGCTCTCCGAGCGAGCGAGATCTACACGGAGGACCAGTGGCGGTGTGCAGCCGGAACTTGGGGCTGGAGGCCCCGCGGTCAGAGAGGGGACGGGGCTGGGGTGCTGCGTCCTGTCCGGGGGGAGGGGCACACGAGGCAGCCTGGGGACAGGGCGTCGGGCCAGCAGGTGCCGGGTCTGGGAGGGGCTGTCCAGGTGGGCACTGCCGGCTTCCTCTCCAGCTCCACCTCTGTTTTCCTCTTCCTGCTCGGCTGTCTCTCCCCTGCCTCCCCCTCCAATCTCCTCCTTGCCTCCCTGCCCCTTCTCCACTCCCAGCTCCCAGAAGAACCCCCCTCCCTAAAGCCCATCCTCTCTTCAGCTGCCCTCCCCCCCACCATGACCCCTTCCCTCGGGGGCCCCTCTCTCATCCTGTCCTGTCCCATCAATGCCACCAGGGCCACCGTCACTCAAGGCGTCCCCTTCCCCGTCCTGCTCCAGGCCCCTCCCTTTCTCCACAACTGACTATACATCGGAATTCCCGTGTATTTTATTTTACTTTTAAGGTTTTATTTACATTCCAGTGAGCTAACCTACAGTGCAGTTATCAGTTTCAGGCATACAAGGTGGAGATTCTACAATCCCTACGTCACCCTGCGCCCGTCACGCCGGGTGCCCTCCTTTATCCCGACCACCCAATTAGTGGTTCTCTGCTTGACCGAAGTTTTATGTTCTCCAATTTTAAAAAGCAAGCGAGATAAACATGTCAAACGCCGCCCCCCCCCCCCGCACCGGAGCGCAAAGGGAGGGAGGTGTGTGAACATCGCACTCGATTCTCGTCACGTGTGCGGGTGGAGCAGGAGTCACCGTCTTTTTTTTTGTAAATCTACTTCATTTTCATTTTTCTTTTTCTCCCGGTTCCCATTAATATCCGTGGTTTACACAAAGATATTTATATAGCAAATAAAACTTGGTACTTTCTTCTTTTTTAGTTTAATATTTCTTTATCAGTCTGCTTTACCTTGGTGGCACACAATCTTTCAAAATATGAAAGCATTTCTTTTTTTAATATTAAATATAATTTATTGTCAAACTGGTTTCCATACGACCCCCAGTGCTCATCCCAGCAGGTGCCCTCCTCCGTGCCCATCACCCACTTTCCCCTCCCTCCCACCCCCCATGAACCCTCAGTTTGTTCTCAGTATTTAAGAGTCTTTTATGGTTTGAAAACAACCTTGAATCACTCCCTGTCTTCATGCACCTCTCAGCAGGTGTAGAGAATGGGGACACCGGGTGGGGCGTCTCAGCTCATTTTGGGATCTGATTTATGCTGGGACATCTTTCAACTTACCAAGCTGCCCCTTAGGTCTGGGAGGAAGGCCTCTGAGGCAAGGCTGCAGAGCCAGGGGGGCCTCCGGAAGGGCCTGGCTGGAGCAGAAAGTGTCCCTGAGGGACAGCATCTGTGAGGGCACCGAGGAAGGAACAGGTGAGGTGCAGGTGAGGGCATCCGGGGCAGAGGCGGAGCTGCTCCAGGGCCTCGTGGGCACAGGGCACATGTCCTAAGAGGTGAGAGGATCTCGGAGGCTGCGGGACACGCGGGGAGAACGTACGACCTGAACCTGAACCTGGCAGGAAGGCAGGGGCCTGGCCAGCCCAGGAGGCCACAGGAAGGTTTGTGGCTCCCTTCAGAGAGCCAGCGGCAAGGCTCCCCTGAGGAGCCACGTGTGATCCTGCCGGGGTTTGAAGGTGTGGGGAGCAGATTCCAGGGAGGCAAAGGGGCTGCCACTGGGGCCCATGAGGAAGTTAACGCTGTCATCCGGGCAGGGCGGTGGCAGCCAGGGGAAGGGGGAGGGGAAAGGGGGAGAGGGGGAAGGGGGAGGGGAGGGGGAGGGGGAGAAGGGAGGGGGAGGAGGGAGGGGGGAGGAGGAGAGGGGAGGGGGAGAGGGGAGGAGGAGAGGGGAGGGGGAGGGGGGATGGGGAGAGGGGAGGGGAAGGGGAGGGGAGAGGGGGACATATTTTGTAGATGTGGTTAAAGACTGTCATCTGTTTCCTTAATAATGGAGATTAGATTCTAGATAATCTGGTGGGCCTGGTTCAATCTGCCGAAAGCTCTGAATAGCAGAATTGCATTTTCCCTAAAGAAGAAATTCTGCCTGTTGACAGAAGCTGCAAATTCGTGCCCAAATTTCCAGCCTGTCTTTCCTGACAAGCTTCCCTAGATTCTGAGTGGCCTGGTAGGCCTCCTCAATTGCTAAGTTAATTCCTTGTAATAAACCTCCTAATATCTACATTCTACTGGTTCTGTTTTTCTGGCATAACTCCGATGGATACGATGGCAAAGCTCCCCAAGCTGATCCACAGATTCGATGCAATCTGGATCAAAATTCTAGCTGGATTTTTTTTTTCCCAGAAATGACAATCTAATCGTAACATTCCTATGGAAATTCAAGACACCAAGAGTGGCCAAAATAATCTTGAAAGAACAAATAGATACAGGACATACACTTCTTGATTCAAAACCTACTATAAAACCGCTTCGATCAGGCAGACTGGTACTGGCATGAGAATATAAATGTAGGTTAATGGAATAGGATTGTAAGTCCAGGGACGACCAACCACTTCTCCACAAAAGTGCCAAAGCAATTCACTAGAGAAGCAAGTCTTTTCAACAAATGGTGTTGGGATAATGGGATATTCAGATGCAAAAAAAAATTTTTTTTCAAAGAAGTAGGACCTCTATTTCATGCCACCTTAAAAATTAACTTAAAATGAAGAAAGACCTAAATTTAAGAACTAGAACTCTAAAATTCTTAAGAAAAAATTGGCTTAAATCGACATGACCATAGATTAGATGTGACGGTCTTCAATATGGTATTGAATGCACAACAACAAAAGAAAAAATAGACAAATCTGACTCCACAGGACTAAAACAACCATGGTGCTTCAAAGGGCATCATGAAGAACGGTGAAAGAAAACCCAGGGAATGGGAGAAAGGATTTGCAAATCATGTATCTAATAAAGGACTTGTATCTAGAATATATAAAGAACACTTAGAAATCAACAATAGACAAAGAGTTTGATTCAAGAACGGGCCAAGGACATACAGACATGGTTCCAAAGATATAAAACCAAACAAAGCAGACAATCATCTCAAGATAATTGGCCATCAGGGAAATGCCAGGCACGGCCACCAGGATATGCCACTTCACGCACACAAGGATGGCAATAACTTAAAAAAAAAGCAGATAATTGTAAGTGTTGACAAAGATGTAGCGAACTTGGGACTCTCACCCTCTGCTGTCTGGAATGAAAACGGAACAGCCGCTTTGGTAAATAGTCCGGCAGGTTTTCAAAACGTTAGGCACAGAGTGACCCGACGACAGAGCAATTCTTCCCCTGGGTTTTCCCTCGGGCGAAATGAAAACATGTCCATGCAAATCTGCACGTGAACGTTGACAGCAGCACGGTTCAAACGACCAAAGTGTCTGTCACCTTGGGAATGGATAAGTGACACGCGGTATACACATCAAGGGGACTTTTGCTCTGCAACAACTAGAAAGGGTGCAGGACGCGGTGCTTCATAAATAAATGTTGGCAGCATTATCTTCCGTGATACCAGTCACAGGATGCCACGTTTATAGGGACACCTGTGAATTACAGGCAAATCTCTAGACACGGAAAGCGCGCGAGGGGTAGCCGAGGGCGGGGGCGGGGCAGTTAGGGGGAAATGGGCAGTTGTCGCTAACGGGGCTGCTTTCTGGGGTGAAATGTTCTTTTTCTTTTTTTTAATGTTTATTTTTGAGAGAGACAGAGTGTGAGTGGGGGAGGGGCAGAGAGAGAGAGGGAGACATAGAATCCGAAGCCGGCTCCAGGCTCTGAGCCATCAGCACAGAGCCGGACGCGAGGCTTGAACTCACGAGCCGTGAGATCACGACCTGAGCCGAAGTCGGACGCTCAACCACTGAGCCACCCAGGCGCCCCGGGGCGAAATGTTCTCAAGATGCACTGATGAGGACTGTGCCACAGGTTGTGAGTAAGGGAAGAGCCACTGACTTGTCCACTGTACGTAGGGACACTGCACACGAACAATGAAGCTGTTAACAAAGGACTATGATACGCTGTTGTCCCCACTGATACAGTGAATCCCTGCGAGTTAGGAAGAAATAAGCCTCTGCTATGGTTTTCAAAGAAAACACATAGGGAACAATATGGTGGCTTTCAAAAAGGTCCTCACCAATGAGTTCAGACTCCATGAGGAAGGGTTTGCTTTGTTCAAGGAAGAAGGAAGGAGGGAGGGAGGGAGGCAGGGAGGGACGTGGAAGGACCAGAAGGGAGGGGAAGGACAAGACAGTTGGTCCCAGGAAGCACACGCGACACCTGTTTCATGTCTGGTATTTAAAGCACTCTCTTCCCTTCCAGAAGTTTCTGCCGTCTCCCTGTCTCCCCCTGATCTGGGCATGCCCCCTCCCCCGCCTCTCCTTTCCCCCAGTCTGGGTACCTGGACTCTTGATCTGGGCACGCTGACCCCCGCCCCCCAGCCTATCTCTGCTGAGCTGGGTCACACCCAAGCCCTAGCAGTGTGCGGCCCTTGGATCCCAGTCTACACCGCAGGGCTTGCCCCGGGCAGCCGGGGAGGCAGGCGGAGGGAGGAGGCACAGTCCGCATGTGCAGAAGCCCAGCAGAGTCAGAGTAGGGAGCTAGAACGTCCCTTCCTCGGAAAAAGAAAGGGCTTGCCCTTGAGAAAGTGGTGGAGGGAGGCGGGGAGACACAAGCAGGGAGGTGGAGGGGGCGAGAGGACACTGGGGAAACAGGAAGGACACCTGGATAATTAGGGACTTGGGTTAATAGAAAAGTGTTAATGCCGGTTCATCGATCGTGACAAATGTAGCCTCCCAGTGTGAGGTGTTCACAACGGGGGTTAGGAACTCCCTGCACTATCTTTGCGATAATTCCGTAAAATTAAACTGTTAGAAAATCCCGTTTCTTTTAAGAGAGGTCTGGAAGGGAGGCTGGCCGGGCTGCCCCACTGACAGGCCAAGCAGAGGCCCCAGGGGAAGCACGCGTCACCCGCAGCCGAGACCGTGTAGCGAAAGGCTGGACGCCAGAGCCAGCAGGTGGAGGCGTGGCCGGGACCACGGGCTCAGGGGGTCGCCGTGGGAACCTGCAGTCTCCACGCGAGGGCATCGCACCCACCTCGGCAGCAGCCCCTGAGCCCGGCTAGAAAAGCAGAAGGCCCGAGGTCTGTCCCACCCGGCCGGTCCCTGCACAGACTGGAGCTCAGGGCCGCCAGCTCGCGTGCTCCCCACACCGCGCCCAGGACCCCACCTGGGGACCCCACCTGGACAAACACCCGGCGGTCGTCCAGCTCAGCGAAACCAGAAGGGTGCGCGGTTCAGACCCACCGACGTGCAGAAGCTTCCCCGTCGCCCTGTGTGTCTGACGAGCGGGAGATTTTGTCTCAGCAGCTTAGGACCCACGCGACTGCACCCCGACCTCTCCTCCATATTCTCCCGTCTGCTGTGACTTCAGATTCCACCGTGTGATGGACCCACACCCCCAGAAAGATCCACTAACCAGAGCACGGTGGCCTGGACCCTGACTGGTGGTCCCTCCAGGGCCCCCGGTGGCTTCCGGGCTCTACCTGTGAGACCAAAGCCTGACGTGGCCCACAGACCGACTCATCCGGGCAGGGCAGACAGGGGGGCTGCCTTCCTCCCCCAACCAGAGCTTCCCCGGGGGTGTGACAGCGGAGCTCACATGGCACCCCATTCCCACGGGCTTCCCGCGGCCTCCTGGTAGCCACGCGGGTCTCTGTGACACTCACGTCCCTCCCCCAGGCCCCGGAGGGCCCGAGTGAAGATGAGAACCGTGCGGGCCGGTCTTTCTATGCTCCCGACATAAACCCAAACTCCAGGACCTGCCCGTCAAACTCCAGTCTGTCCACAGTCCACAGGTCACTGCCCTTGGCCTCCTCGTCGTCCTGATGGAGGGGTGAGAGGTAGAGGTCCAGACCTGGAGACCCAGGCCCAGAGGAGCAGGGAGAGGGGACCCCAGGCGCTGGGGGGATGAAAACAGGCTGGGGGCATGAACGGCAGTGAGCGTGAGCCCGCAGGCCCGCGGGTCTTTGCCTCAGCCTGGGACGCGGTGACCACAGGCCCCTGTGTGCAGGCGGCTCCTGACTGTGCCGCTGGCCCCGAGTACTGCTCGCCACGTGGAGAATACAGGCCGCTCCCCAGGAGCCCTGGAGGGGCCCGTGTGTGGCCCGGTCTCCCAGCAGGCTGAAGCCCCTCACGGTGGGACTCGGGACCGCGGCCCTGGGAGGCCGGACCCCCTCCAAGCTGCCTCCCGAGCCAGCGGGAGCCTCCCCAGGGCTGGACCCGGGACTCAAGGAAAGGCAGAAGGGCCCCCTCCTCCTGCTTCAGGACTCGGCCGACAGAGAGCCTCACCCTAACCGCTCCCTGGCTGCTGCCAACCCCAGGTCCCTGCCTTCCTGCCCCAGATCCTGAGGCCACGTCCTGTACCCCGAGGTCCTCGGCTGCCTCGCCCCCAGATCTCGGCCTGGACGCCCTGCGGCAATGTGTGGATCCCAGTCACCGAGTCACACCTGTCCGAGACCCAGGAGCGGCCGTGGCGGCCCAGGCAGGGCCCAGAGACTTCCTTCTCGGAGCTGGTGAGGCAGCGCGCACGTCCCCGGGGTGTGAGGGACGGGTAAAGGGCCACGCGGACGGCACGTGGACCCGTACACGGAGCTCCTACCCTCTGTCCCGGTGCCAGAGGCCAGGAGGACTGAGCTTGGGCTCACCGATGCTTGCGTGAGGCAGGGCCTCTGTGCATGGGTCTGAGAGTCCCCGGACCCAGCCTGGGGCAGGACCCAGGGACCATCCAGGCCACCACGGGGCTCGAGTCCTTGACCTGAAGGTGGTTTGCCAACGACTATGTGACCAGAAGCCGTGAGAGGCCCGCTCAGCCCACGTAACTGGTGTCCACGCTTCCCCAGCACCCTGTGCTCATGCAGGGATGGGGGCTGGACAGAAGGATGTGCCCAGAAGGGGGTTGAATCTTGCCGGCCAAGAGAAGCCCAGGATTTGAACACGCTGACCTGGTGTGAGACACAGGTCGGCCCTTGTTGACTTGGCGGCCCGGGGAGCCGGTTCGACCCTTCCGGGCCTGCCTCCCAGCGAGGCCTCTCCTGGGCAGCGGCAGCAAGGCTGGTCCCTGAGCAGTCCTCCCGCGGGGTGGCCGGGACACGTGAACCCAGGAGCCGACCTAACGAAACCCCGTATCTTTCTCCGAGTGTGGCAGCCAGTGCAGGTGGGCAGGCAGGCGGCCCCCGTCCGCTCTAACTTCCTGGGAAGGACCAGAGGCCCCAGCTGTCTCCCCACTGGGAATGGGGGAGGCCGTGAAGAGGTCAGAGTAGGGGAGGGTCCCGGCCTGTCCCCACCGCGGCATCTGGAAGTGCCCCGCCCCCGTGTGCCCTGTCCCTGTCCGTGCTCGCCTATGGCGGGGACATCATGAAATCCCACCCGTGCCTCTGCCAGCCGGCTGCCGTGGACGACAGCGTCCCAGGACAGAGGGCCGTTCCCGGCGTCCATAAGGGACTGAGCTGGTGTGGGTCTTCATGGTCACCGGGGAGGCGGCTTTACCGCCATCCAGATGCTCCAGGAGGTGAAGGAAGTTGCCGGGTTCACAAGGCTTGTCGCGGAGAGACTGGCACTTGGGTCTGGTCTCTCCTGTCCTTGGTACCTTGGAGCCCACACACCGGGATTCTCAGAGACCTAAATAACCACAGAGCCTCCCTGTGCAGGGAGAAAGAGTGTTGCCCGGGGGAGAGGCAGGTGCAGGGAGGGGACAAGGGGACACCTGTGCCAGTGCCCTCCAGGGACACCCAGCGGAGAGCAGCCTCTGCCCAGAGTGGGACAGGGTGGCCAGCAAGCCCCCGCCTTTGCACCCCTCCCTCGTCCCACTTCCCTTCTGCCCTGCAGACCACTCGACCCCAGCCCACGCGCACCATGGACACTCCGCGGTACGGACCTCACCTTCTCCCCGTCCCACTGCTCCCTGGCCTGGGCCAGAGGCAGGCCGTCCAAGAAGGAGCCGTCTTGGCCGTCCGTCTGCCCCAGCGTGAACCATCTGCCTCTTCCCTCCGGTGGCCCTTCGGACGCGAGCCCCTGCGGCCTTCCCAGCACCCCTTCCCGTGGGCTAAGTTCTCACGAAGGCAGGTGACCTCTCCTTGACGGGAGGCACTTTCCACTTTCCTCCTCCCAGACCGTCTAAGCGTCCCTGCCAGCAGCTCCGCCTCCCGCCAGCGAGCCCTGATCGGTGGGCAAACAGACCCGGGCCCCGGTCCTGGGTCTGCTTTGTAGAGAAGGGGGAACGCCTACAATGGCCCTGCCCCCCAACTCCCGAGGCCATAAAACGAGAGCAGTGCCCGTGAGCGCCAATGTCCCAAAGACAGAAGGACACTACCCAGTGGACGCTGTCAGATGCTCAAAGCCAGCGCGAACACTCGGGTCCTCGCAAGGGACGATGGGCAGCTTTGTGGATAAAAGTATGAGATGCTTGTGCCTTCAATCCTTTCAGAATTAACCGTTCAGCTAAAACATTGTTATTACAAGGGTTAAACCAGGGGCGGAATTAAACTTAATAATTACCATGAATGTAAATCATCTAAAAGACAAAAACTCCCAGACTGGATCGCAGAACCACATCTGACTCTCAGCTGTCTACAGGACATGCACTTTTCATAAAAGATGTACACAGAACAGAAGCAAGAAGTTCTGAAAAGATATGCATGCAAACGCCAATCATAAGAAGGCTGGTGGGTCTGTTAACATCAGACAAAGCAGACTCCCGCACAAAGATTTTTACGAGGAACACAGAAGAACATTTTTTCCTTCAAAGGTTTAATTCATCAAGAAGGTATAACAAATCTAAATACACGAGGCAAATCTGGAACAATTAAGAGGCCGAGGGAATTAATCCACAAATGCAGTCGAGACATCGGCATGCCTCTCACAGCAGGCAGAGGGAACAGACAGAAAATCGGCGAGGGTGCAGGAGCTTCAACAGCCTGTCCACGGCCAGACCCACAACAGTTAATCGGCACTACCCCCAAGAGCGATGGAACACACATTCTTTTCAGGAAGGTTCTCCAACCACGGGAAGCCCGACACGGGAGAGAGACGGCCCTGGCCTTTGCCGTGGGGAAGGGATTCCGTAAGCGGTGCTGGGAACTTGTGTCCCTGCGGAGAAAATAAAAAAAAAAACCAGATCCCAGCTCACACAGCACCGAAAAATAAAATCCAGGTGGATTAAACACAACGGTGGAAAGTACATCTTTAAGACTTTTATAAGAAAATGTAGGGAGATATTCTGTGACTTTGCAGTAGGGAAAGATTTATTAAGGAAGTCCGAAAAAAACGCAAACCATAAAAGGACAAAAATGATCAACCTGCTTGTATTAAAAGTACAAAACTGTACACTGAAGGACATAATCACCGATTTAAGAAAACAGCGACATATGGAAAAAGATGTCTATGTCACAAAAACTGTGAAAGACTTGAAATCCAATGTATGTCAAGAATGCCTACAAAATCGTATTAGTGTTAAAAGCAGTAAAAAATATTAAGAGTTGAAAGCGTGATATCCAAAGGTAAATGGATTTGAAATCACGAACAGCCTCACTGATACTCAGAGAAAAGCAAATTAAAGTACGATAAAATCCCATTCCATGCCATAAAATCCACACGAATTTAAAAGTCTCGTTATTTCCAATTCTGCTGAGGATGTGAAGAAAAAGAGAGAACCCCGGGGCACAGCTGCTGTCGGTGTGAGTTGATGGAACCCCCTCGGACAGCCAAGGGCCAGTGTCTGGTGACTTTGAAAATGCAGGTGCCGAATGATGGGGTCATACCGCGTGGACGGAACAGAAGGTGTGTTAATGTAATATGGGTGTCATAGTCACAATATATTCTAACATATATTATATTTGTGTTATGATTACTATGTAATGTAATAATATAATATTATATACATAATTATATGCAATTATATACAATGTACGTAATATATATTGTTGATATTCTATTACCCGAACGACTTAGAGAATCTTCCAGTGCACAGGAAGGACTTGACGGAGCTGTTCGTGCCCATCGACACTACATCTCACTTACGGACACAGACATGTGATAAGAGTGAGATGAGGTTCATGGTGAAGATAAACGCTCAGCAGCGCTCCCGTCCTGGGGGACGATGGAGTGTAGGATCAGGGAGGGATAGAAAGGGTTGCCTGACTACTTAACATGCTACCTTTCAAGCAAAAATTAGGATTTCGGCAAAACGTGTGTCCACCACCAAAAGCTTCAGAGCTCTCCGTTCTCTGCTGCGTAAAGATTTAAAGACAGGGTGATACTAGCCACTGGGATTTCCCGAAGTTGGACGATCAAAAGTGTCTTCCTTCGAAACGCGACATGACCCACTGAGCCAATGTTTCCCAAATAACAAGACATCATGTTACAAAACCCTGGGAGGGTAAGAGATCCGCCCAATGCGTTTGGGTACAACATAGCGTTTCAGATCCACACTGCGATGAATCCTCAAGAAACTACCACCTGCAGTGTCGAAGAAGGATATCCACAATTGCCAGAAAAAACCATGAGGCGCATTTTTCTTTCGGACGACCCATCTGCCCGATTCTCGTCACACATTTCAAGCAAAACGGTATATTCAGCTGGCGTGACAGGAACAGACGTGAGAATCGGTGGCCTCTAGCAATGCAGACCCTAAGGACATTTGCAAAGTTATAAAGCGATACCCCTGTTCCCACCAAAACTTTTAATGGAAATAAGTTTGTTTTTCATGTTATTTATGTTAACGTGCAGTAGTTTTGTTTACAGTTATTTTTAGTGGACTGTAATTTATTAATTTATTTAGCAAATAAAGAAATAAATATTTTATTGCTCAATTTTCATGTTTTCCCCATTAATGTTTATTTAGAGAGAAAGAGACGGAAAAGCAGGGGAGGGGCAGAGGGGGGGGGCACAGAGGATCTGAAGCAGGCTCTGTGACGACAGCAGTGAGCCCAACGCTGGGCTCCCACCCACGAACGGTGAGATCATGACCTGCGTCGATGTTCAACCAAGTGACGTTTAACCACCCGGGCACCCCAGTTTTAATTTCTAACCTGACAAGTATTGATAGGCACAAGCCATAGGAGCGAAAGCTTTTCTTTCGAGGTCTTGGATGATTTCCGCGGCCAAACAGTTGCACTCCCCTGGGACAAAGCGCACTCATGCATCACACTTCCTGTGATCGTCAACTCAAGGCTTCGCCGGACAAGTGTCCCCGGAAACACAACGAACAGGACCCGAGTTTTCTAGGAGCAGGTCCTGAGCGTGAGGGTGTGGAAATGCGTCCTCCACCGCGTGGCACACGGTTGTTTCGGGAGGGTGTGTCAGACGGCAGCAGCTTTGGTTCTGGTAGAGAAAAATTATGGGATTTCTTTTCATTTAGGGTATTTCAGTGGGAAATGCAGCCACGTGTAACCACGGCATCACTCAGTAGGCACTGAGGGACGGGCCACAGGATGGGGTCTCGGGGCCACAGGGAAGACTTTGCAAGAGCCTGGGTGGGCCACGGAGAGGCCACGGAGAGGCCACGGAGAGGCCACGGAGACACTCGGGCCTCGAAGCCCAGCTCTTGGGGCACAGCAGCAGCAGGTGGGCTGGGGAATCGATGCTCGCGCCCACGCCCACAGACGGAGGCTCCCACGCTCCCGCCTTCCTCACCGGCCCAGCCCTGAGCTCCGACCCCACACGGCACCCCGAGTTGGATGCCCACACATCCCTCTCCTCACGGGAATTCACTCTGCGGGGCAACACTCAGACGGTAAACTGTGGATGATGTCATGAGATTATCAGCATTGGGAAGGAAACAGTGGATGACGGCTGCGGATCGCTGAGGTCGGGGAAGTCCTCTCCCAGGGGCCGTCTCTGGCCCGGAGACTGGACGCCCGGAGGGGGAGGCCGGGGTCCGGGGCAAATGCTCCGGGGCCAGGGAACAGGAGCCGGACGACAGGAGCGCAAGGGAAGGGGAAGCGGGTCCGCGGGGTCTCTGTGGTGACGGGAGGTGCGTTCCACCTCACGGGCCGGCAAACAGGCCTCCTCTGAGATGCACGATGCGCCGTGAGCAAAGGGGCCCGTGGTTCGTGCAGAAGCACAGCCTGCATCACGGGAGGTCCCCGAGCAAGTTCGTGGTGTTTCCAGGGACCCTGCCTAGGAGGTAGATCACCGTGCCCAGAGCAGAGTGCTGGCGGGGAGGCAGGGACGACACCAGACGTGGCCGGACGGAGACGCCGGAGCCCTGGCACGTGGCTGATGGCCGTGTAAGGTGGTCCTGCCTTTGGTGGGGAGAGCTCGGCCTTTCCTACCAAACTGAACAAGCCACTGGGCACTTATCCCGGAGAAAACAAGACGCGCTCACACAGAAGCCTGTAGGCAATGCTTGCAGAGGCCTTATTCACGATGGGCCCAGCCTGGGGACGACGCAGACGTGGCAGCCGGTGGGCGCTAAGGAGGCTGCGGTCCGTCCACACACGGAGCCCCGCCCTGCAGTAAAAAGGAAAACCACTCGCCCCCAAACCTGGGCAATCCCAAGGGAGTTGTGTCACGTGAAGGAAGCGACTCTCAGAAGGTTGTGCAGAGCCTGAGACGAGGGCTGGGAGCAGGGAGAGGGAGGGCCCCCGTGGCCGTGGAGGGGACGCGGGGGCCCCGCGGTGCAGCCGTCTCGGGTCCCGTCCGTGGCTCCGGATTCGTGTACCTGCGCGTGATTACCTCGTGTGACAGCAAACACACACGCACCAGAGAGCGCACGGGGGCCTGGGGGCGTCCGCATAAGGCGCACGGGCTGTCGGTGTGGATTCCGCGGTTATGATACCGGGCGGGAGGCTGCCGTTGGAGAAGACCGGTTAAGGATCCGGGGTATTGCTTCTTGCCACTGCGTGTGATTTACAATTACCTCAAAGTAAAAAGGTTTATTGTCTGGTTTTGTGTTTACTTTTAAAGAAGACAGAGACAAGTCAGCGGACGTCACACCATCTCCACAGGGAGTCCTGGGGGCCGTAGGGGCCCACTCGGACCAGATCTTGAAAGCGCAGCTCCAATCTGGGCATCCAGCTGCGAGCTACACCGACCGACGCCTGTCCAGAACCTTCTCGGCATTGCTGGGGCCCATCCCGCTGCCCGGAGGGAGAATTCGTCCCCGCCACCGTCTTTGGTTTGCGAAGACCGGGATTTTAACAGAGTGGGCGGGAACTGAGGACCGGTGTCCTTATTTCCTTTCCTTCCAAGAGCGTGGCCTGGGGTCAGGAGTTGAGGGAATGTCCCAAAGTGCCAAGCCACATGTACCTACAAGCCAATTTTAGACCTTTGCCAAACCCCTAAATTCCACGGAATACTCGATTTCTATTAAAGGCAAATAAAGGCATACCACGTGTGAAGGGGCTTTCGGACCCATTTTCCAGGTCCGTTCAGCGAGGCAGCGCGTGCTCCGAGGGGCTGGGGGTCGCCCCGTGCCAGCCTCCCTGACGGACCGTGCTCCATGATGCAGGAGACCCCCAGCCCTGGACCCGGGCTGCATCCCGGCGAGTGATTGAACCCTGCCAGGCCCCGGCGCTTCGTCCGTAGCGGATACAAAGCGCTTAGCGCCGGGTCTGGTGAGTAGCAGGCTTGCAGACGACCGCTAGCCCCTCGGGGCTGCCCAGGCAGGATGTCTAGAAGTTTCATTGGGAAGTTGCTCCCACGTAAAGCGCCCCCTGTGCTTAGAGCTGTGGCCTCTGTTCCGGGACATTCAAGACACTGTATTCCACGAACAGCCACGGGCTTCTGTTCTGGACAGGGATTGCTGTGCGAGTTGAGTCAGCGGGCCAAGGCCCGCTCCATATCAGCGCTGAGACCTCGTCTGGTCACGTGCCACTTGCGTGGCCCACTGTGGGTGAGGACACCCAAGGAGCCGGGCACGGATGGAAGATTAAAACGACCTCCAGTCTGGCCCTCGCCCTCAGCCTCCTCCTGCCCAGAAGGCCCATCTGCGGACTAATCTTGCCCGCCTGCCCCCGAGGGGACGTGGCCGGGGTTTGCGTTTTCTCTGGGGTCACGAATTCGGGAAACCCGGTCAGAGTCACACGAGCCTGAGGTGGCCGCTCAAACCCAGGCGGCAGCCCCCAAGGTGCCCGGGGAGGTCCCCGACGGGCCCACGGCACCCCAGCTGCCTCTCACGGCTGCTTCTCTCTGCGGGGACGCCGCTCGCCCCCGGCCCAGCTGCGGAGCCTCCCCGCGTGGCCCACAGCGCTGACGGCCGTCTCCATGCTCCTGGCTTCCCGGCGTCCTCTGGCCAACCTTCTGGACTCTCAGCCCTTGGCCAACGGCACGGCTGCGGAGGTCGGTGGCGCGGAACCAGGGGAAGGAGAAGCTGTCCCACCCCCCACCCCCCACCAGGGAGGAGGGCGCCGAAGATGCTGCAGATCAGAAAGAGACCCAGAAATGCACTCTGCACACAGGGCAGGAAGCGTGCAAGCATTCGTCAAACGCAAGACGCTGCATACGTCTATCTCCAGAGAAGATCCGCAGATGGCCGATAAACACATGAAAAGAGGCTCCACATCATTAGCCGTCAGGGAAATGCAAATCAAAGCCACAATGAGCTGCCACTTCACAGGCACCAGGATGGCTATAATCAGACGCAGATAATGGTGCTGGCGAGGGGGTGGAGGGAATCACAACGCTCGCTCACTGCGGGTCGCACGGAAACCGTGCAGCTGTTTCCGAGAGCCGTCTGGCAGCTCCTCAAAAGTTAACCGTGGAGTTTCCACACGACCCAGCAATTCCACTCCTGGGCCTGTGCCCCAGAGAAACGGAGCACGTGGACGCGAAGGTTTGTAGCAGCATCATTCACCGCAGCCCAAGAGCGCAAGCGACCCGAATCGCCCTCAGCCGGAGAAGGACAGACGGAATGTGGTCCATCCACAGGGCGGAATATTTTTTTTTTTAAGCTTATTTTTTATTTTGAGACAGAGAGTGTGCAAGAGAGCATCTGAGAGGGCGAGCACACGGGCAGAGAGAGAGGGAGAGAGAGAATCCCGAGCAGGCTCCACACCTAGCGAGGAGCCCGACATGGGGCTCAATCTCCCAAACCGTGAGATCATGACCCGAGCCGAGATTGAGAGTCAGACGCTCAACCGGCAGAGCCACCCAGGAGCCCCAGAAGGTCCTTTGAGTGACCGTGGAAGAGCTCGTCGGACCCCAGGACACTGTCCTGTATGGCCCCCATCCCCTGTCTACCTCGGCCCTGTCTCCTGTCCTGTCCCGCCGGACAGGGCCCCAGATGTGGTCCCTGTCCCGTCCTTCTGGAGAGGTGCGGGTGCCCATCCCGTCTGTCCCCCGTCCCATCAGTCCCGTGAGGGCCCCGGATGTGGTGTTCGTCCTGTTGGTCGTGAGAGGGGCCTGGATGCGGTGTCTGTCCCGTCGGTCCCTGTCCCGTCTGTCCCGAGAGGGCCCCAGATGTGGTGCCCGTCCTGTTGGTCCCTGTCCCATCGTCCGGAGAGGGCCCTGAATGTGGTGTCCGTCCAGTTGGTCCTGAGAGGGCCCCGGATGTGGTGTTCGTCCCGTTGGTCGTGAGAGGGGCCGGATGCGGTGTCTGTCCCATCTGTCCCGAGAGGGTCCCGAAAGTGGTGCCCATCCCGTCTGTCCAGAGAGGGCCCGGATGTGTCTGGAACCAGGCTGGTCTGCAGCTGCCTCACTCCCAAACTGCATATTTCTGCAGCTCAAGTTTCTTCTGGAAGCTTCATCCTCCTGGAGACCATCCTCAGATCTTCCCTCCTCTCAGGGACCGGTCCCAGCTCGGCCTGCATGAAGGTCACTGCAGGTCCGTGCTTCTGGAAAGGACACTCAGATGGCCGGCTCAGATAACATCCCTGGCCGCTGCTCAGGCCCGGGAGCGGCCAACTGCGCCTCAAGGCTCCCCTCCTCCGCCCCGGCCCTCACTGCCTTCGATGCCTGGCCCGGCATCTGGTCGCAAAAGCCGTCACGCATCCCCTGTGAGAGAGGACGCTCCTCTTCAACCCTGCGGGCCAGAGTGGCTGACCGGGCACCACACGGGCACTCTGTGACAGCAAGCATCCCACTCAACTCTGAGAACGGTGGGTCGGGCCCACGTGACCCCGGAGCCGGGATGGTCTGCAGCTGATAACGCAGCGGTGATGGGGCCTGCCTTCGGGCCCTTCTGTGGCTCCCCAGGGCTGTCGCCAGGGGAAAAGCTAAGGGTTACCTCTGCCCACCGTCGAGTGGCAGGGCCAGCCGGGGACCCCGGGTGGCCAGCTCCGTCCTGCGGGACACACCCCCGGGATCCGTCTCGTGCACACGCTTGGCGTAGAACGTGAGGCGGAAAGACGATTCTCTGCATCTGCAATTTTTTTTTTTTAAAGAGACGCTGATTCTTTTTCTGCTAAAGCAAAATAATCCAAAAAATGACAGACCCTAGTAATGTGAGACACAGCAAGACACGTGTGCAGATTCACACCCAGACCCGGCAGAGGGGCCACGGGCCCCGACCGGAAAGGCATTCTGTGCTTACTGTGTCCTTATCACCTTCCCTACTCTCCAAGCATCCCCAGCTTTTCTGACCGTTCTCACACCGGTAAGTGTGACATTCCATATATTTACCTGTGTGTTCATGCTGTCAGCTCAGCCTCGGCGGGAACCCCTCTTCCTGGTGCCCCTTTCTGCTGGAGGCCCCCGGGGCGGTGGGGCGGAGGCCAGCGGCTGGTTAACCTCTCGGCCTGAGTTACCCACGGGAGACGCTGTTTCTCCCGGAGGCCGAGCGAGCTGCGGACGTCCCCGCACTCAGCCGCGGGAGCGTGGAAAGCGTTTCGGTCCTTTTGGTGGCAGGTGGTCTCTCCCGTGTGCCGCTCAAGGTCACGTCCCGTCCCAGACGCAGGGCCGGGCCCGGGCCCCCGGGGCCAACCGGGCTCCGCTGACGCACCTGACAGCCTGCCTGGGGTCCTCGAGGAGCCCGCACGTGGGGACCGCCCTCGCTCTCCCCTGACTTCAGCGTCGCCTTTGAGCACACACGCGCACACGCCCACTCACACGTGTGTTCCCCAGGATTCTTGACCGTTTCTGGCTGAGCCAGTTTTCGCGTCAGCTTTGCCCATCGTGCTGCGGGAAATCTCATATATATAATATATATATTATATCTAATAATAAATCTAATAATAAAATATAATATTTACAAGTAGGAAAGTAAGTTTGACTTCTAAATGTATTATCTTTTCATGCCGTGTCCTTTGATGCTGGCCATCTGAGGTGTCTGTAACAGTGTCCTTGCTGGGAAGTGTGTTTCGGTACAAAACCCAAGAAGGTGCAAGAAAAGCCAAAAACGAAAGGGCGCCCGGGTGCCCTTAACCCGCTCGATGAAGGGTCTGATTTCAGCTCAGGTCATGATCTCACGGTTTACGAGTTCAAGCCCTGCATCAGGCTCCGTACTGATGGCTTGGAGCCCGGATCCTACTCCAGATTCTGTGTCTCCCTCTCTCTCTGTCCCTCCCCCACTCACGTTCTGTCTCTCTCTCTCTCTCTCTCAAAACTAAATAAACAAAATAAAAAGGGGGCGCCTGGGTGGTGCAGTCGGTTGGGCGTCCAACTTCGGCCAGGTCACGATCTCGCGGTCTGTGAGTTGGAGCCCCGCGTCGGGCTCTGGGCTGATGGCTTGGAGCCTGGAGCCTGTTTCCGATGCTGTGTCTCCCTCTCTCTCTGCCCCTCCCCTGTTCATGCTCTGTTTCTCTGTCCCCCCCCCCAAAAAAAAAGTTGAGAAAAAAAAAAACCAAAATAAAAAGAACCAAAAGTTAAGAATAACCAGCAAAAGCATCTCCTTCTTAGTAAATTTAAAGTATGGGATGTTGCAATTCATTTCCAGAATTTATTTCCAGACACAAAGTTTGACGTCCCCTACCATGCTGTGCAAACAAAACACAAATGACCTCCCCCCCAATGCCGCCGCCCCGTGCACACTCCCTCAAATATGACTGTAACTGTGGCTGAGGCGGTCACTCCCCTGGATAGCTCAGAAAGGCACATGTCTCACCCCTGCACAGACACTGGGACGCACGCCTCACCCCCCGTGCAGACACCGGATGCAGCTGGAGGCCAGGTACATTGGGCCCAGATGTGGGTCTGAGGGAGCATGCCCTGACCTCCTGTGCGGGCCCAGCCCTTTCCAGTTTAGAGGGACCGTTTTAAGCTGTGTGATGCTCACACCTGCACCGACGGTCAAGTCTGCATTAGATGAGGACCCCGACGTGAGCCCCTCCCCACTCAGGTGTACAAAGAACTCAGATAGACCACCCCTGCCCCGCCCCAGAAGGGACCCTCAAATCAGGAAAAGGAAATCTTTTCACCCACATTATTGTGGATCATATCACGTTCATTATCATCCTTAACTCTACTCAACGTACACACAGCGTTTTGAAAACTCTGTATTTGCCTACTTAATAATCCATCACACATTTGTCTTGTGACTTAATAATCTTGAGAACTATATTAGAGGCAATATAATATCCAATCCATTCACGGTGCCATAAATTACCTACCCGTTCCCTGACGGATAGGCATCCAAGTTACTTTGTGAGTTGTATAATTCTGCAGTAAACCTCTTCATGCACAGGCTTTTGTCCATTTTTGGAATTTTCTTTTAGCACGATTTCCCGGAAATGTCACCACGAGGTCAGATGGAACAAACAATTTTACGATTCGTGTTACGTGTTGCCAAATGCTTTCCCAAACAGCTTTTGCCTCCTTTTGCCGCCCCCGGGGCACGTGTGGGATGGGGCAGGTGGACAGGGGCTCCCCCGGAGCCTCGGATTGCTCAGAGAGCCAGGGGCGCTCCCGGTCAGGGGGTCCCAGAGGTGCTGAAGAAGAGGCCGTTGTGCAGGTCTGGGGGACGAGTCCAGCTGGCACAGAGCAGTGCGGCTTGGCGGTAGGAAGCACATGTCCCAGCTAGCCTGCTCGACCTCCAGGCTGGGGGAGGACGGGCTCCCCGTGGGGCTGAGGGAGGGGCACACCAGGAAACCAAGCAGGGAGCCCCCTGGCCTAAGTCTGATCCACTAGGATTTTATCAGCACAACTGTGAGCTCTATCACTGACCAGCCCATCCCTTTGTCCCGTGATCTCTAAGGCGTAAGTGGCCCCATTGTGAGAAGGGAGACGATTCATTTTCAGAACGCCCAGTAAAAGCTGTGCTGTCCAGTTAACAGTAGTTTTACAACCTGTTGGAAATGTGTATGAACCCTCCCCACAATGGAGTCCCAAACCCTTAGACGCGTCACTTTCTGGTTCTTCTTCCCCGCTGCATTTTGTGGGCACAGGTGACTTCCGGGTGAGGCTGGGACCTCTGTAGTGCTCAGCCAATGAGGAACCAGGGGAGGGACTTACCTCTGTTGTGCTCAGCCAATGAAGAACCAGGGGAGGGACTTACCTCTGCAGTGCTCAGCCAATGAGGAATTAGGGGAGGGACTTACCTCTGCAGGGCTGAGCCAATGAGGAATTAGGGGAGGGACTTACGTTCTGGGAGACAAATTGTCTGCTGTAACCGCCACCCCCCCCCCACCCAGCCCCTTGCAAGAACGTTGATTAAAGCCTCGCTTCACTGTGCTTTGAGTCTCCGTGTCCCTCCTTTGATTGGGCAGGTGGGCTTATTCCTCACACCCATGCGGGTGTCACCCAGGCCGTCTGTGTCACTCACACAACCCCTGGATGGCCAAATGGAGGACTGTTTGAGTGTCAACATAAATAGCAGTAGTACCTGATTTTAACTCCCGGCATAACTCAAGAATCCGTGAGTTCGTGCCGATATAAAGACAAAAGAATGAATGAATGAGGGGAAGGAAAGTTCTTCCCTACAGTGGCGTGGAATGAACGAATGTGAACAGGATGGTGGAGTTCTAGAAGCACAAGTGGGTCCCCATCCTGGTTGTAAATGACTCGGACCAGAAGCTCCAATGGCTGTTGGAAGGGCTGGTTGAGAGTTGATAGGAGTCCCAGGCGGTGGCCTCACGCGTGCTGATTAGGCGGGAAGGAGGAAGTGACTTAGTGGAAAAGGCTGGGGACAGTGCTTACCACATCAGGCACACCTTGGGCCTCCTGACAGGCAGTGCCACCCACAGCCTCCCCTCTGGGGAGGACGCGGTTCAAAGCCTGGGGCCATCCTGCACAGTAACTGCCCTCACTCTCCACGGGCGGTCGCATTCAGCGAGGACAGGGAGGCTAAGCAACCATTCCAGAGAAAATGACCCTGAGGACGCGTGGAATTCAGGCCAGCGTGTGATCCCTGATTGGAGCCTAGAGCGGGCACAGTACTGGGACAGCTGGCGAAAGAGGAGAAGGAACTTGGGGGTCACAGGAGTAGGATACGATTGCTTGACTTCCTGTTAAGAACATCTCTATTCTTAAGTAAAGGAGAGGATTCATCAGGGTGATGCGGGTAACAGATGGCAGAGTTGGGTCTTTGCTGCAATTCTGGGCTGTGATGTGATGGTAACTAGCAAGCTGACTCCTGGCTTCTGCACCCAAGTCCAGGCTGTGCCACGCACTGACAAGCAGGGCAGGTTGGTGGATCTGTCAGAACGGGACACAACAGCAGCCCGGGGTGGGAAAAGGACAGGTGCCGGGTGGGGCGCAGGAAGAGGAGTCTCAGGGCGAGCCCTTGCCTCCCCCAAGGCACTGAGCCACACTTCTCTGTCCCCAGCCACGGTGAGGCTAGTCAGCCTCCACTCAGGAGTTTAAAGTGGGAATCAGCAGCCCACTGGGGAAAGTTTTAAAGACAGTGCACCGCCATGGAAATAGGAAGGACGAAGTCGACCCCAGAGCAGGCCCCTCCCCGGTGAGCGGCCATGGCTGACCCTTTTCTTTCCTGGGCGCATTTCTGAGTCTGGGCAGAGGCTGAGGCTGGGGGCTCGTCCTAGGCAGACAGACCGTCCTGGGGAAAAGGTGAGTCTGCAGGTATTTCGAAAATCATCGGGGCCAGCACAAGAGATTAATCCAGAGGAGACCAAACCGGGTAGTTGTGCTCCGCGTAGACTCCTCGTCCGGTGCCGCGTGGCGCTTGGGGGCTGGGAAGGCAGAGGGAGGCGCGGAGACCCAAGGTTGGCGACGGGACGGCCAGGTTTATGCATGAGCTGCGCGGGTGAGGGTGCACAGCTGTCTGGCTACACTTTGTGTCTGGGGGTGTTTCTGGTTGAGGTTAGCATCTGAATCGGTGGCTTCAGTAAAGCGGATGGTCTCCCCAGGGGGACGTCCTCCAGTCCTCTCCAATACTTTGAGGGCTCGAGTAGAACAAAAAGGAAGGAGGAATCTGCCCTTTTCTTTCTGCCTCATGGCTTGAGTCAGCTCCTCACAATCAAACCTCCTTTTACGTCCCGTTGGTTCTGTTTCTCTGGAGAGCCCAGGCTACCGGAGAATCATCGCTCCGACTCAGAAAACAGAGGACTAATTCCAATGTTGCATCCCTGTCCTGAACCAGCTCAGTTCCTGACTGGGCCGAGGGGTGTCTCTACCTGCCCCAAACATGGCAGGGCACCCTCAGGGTCACTACCTCAGCGGTCAGCACAGAGCCCGACTCGGGGCTCCAACCCACGCGCCGTGAGATCACGACCTGAGCTGAAGTCAGATACTTAACCGACTGAACCCCCCAGGCGCCCTAGTCTCTATTCCTTTCCTATTCTCCCTGTCTGGCCTCCAGTAAAAGCTCACATCAATATGAGACCCAGAGCCTTCCACAGAAAGGTGTGGAGAGCAGGGACCCTCCTGAGGGGCCATGCCTGCCACCTGTGGGGACAACAGATGGGACCAGAGCCAGTACCTGCTGGGGTTCTGGAGGGCAGGTGGCATGTTAGCCACAGAGAGGCAGGACCCGGTGTTTTGAAAGGCGATTCTGGTGGCCCAGTTGGGGACAGGACTGGAGACAAATCTGGCTGAGAACAGATGAGTGGCCAGCGCAGAGAGGGACACACAGGGACCGTGTTCAGGGACCGGCCACAGGTGCGAGGAGGGTTCGCAGCAGAAGAGGAATCTCAGCCCGAAAGGTGCACCTGCCCGGATGCCTCCGCCTGTCCCAGGACCTGGAATGCCACGGTGACCCCGGGTCAGGCCCGTCCTCCCAGCAGATGCCACAGAGAAGTGACAAGGAGCTTCAAGCCGAGAAAGTTAATGCCTGCAAGCACTTAACGTCTTACTATGAAAGTGCGCTTAGAGCCATTTGCATAGTTTTGACTTTTCGTTGCTCAAACAGGCAGAGATACGTACCCAGCAGTTGCTATAGATATGCTCTTACCAGGACTCGGTTTTATTTTTAAAAATAATTGGCTTTATTGTGCTAGAAATAGTCACGGTACATATTATATGCATTTTTAAAGTTGGCTTGCTTCGACTTCATGCGCCCGATAAATAAAATTAATTCCATTTTCCACGATGAACTAAGTTAATTTGTTAGGCAAATAACTGGATGAATATTTCATGTTTAATTGCCCAGTGCTCCGCCGAGTGGCACCTCCATCCCACCCGGAACCCCCGGAGGCCAGGGTCTGGACCGTCTACTGCCCCGCGAGTGTGCACTCAGGGTCCCCGGCCGTAGCCGGGCCCGCAGGAAGCATGTGGGCTGCTCGGGAGGCCGCTGGGAGCGCGCGGCATCGCGCCACGGCTGTGCGTCCTGTGGAGAAAGGGCCTCTGACCTGCACGTCTCCCTGGTAGGATCTGGAAGACCCAGCAGCAGTCGTTCAGATCAGCAGTCAGTCTAAGCTGCTGATATGGCCCAGCGGAACGTGCCTGTGCGGATGGGCCTGGCAGATCGGGGAGGCTGCGGGCCCACGGGCGGTGGGGAGGCAGGCAGTGCGGACAGGAGACGTGCTCCCGCATCCCGAGGACCTTCTCGCTCAGGGAGAGCCCCAGCAGTGATCATGGGGGCAGGGAGGAGGATTGCCCCACTTCCCCTACACCTGGAGGTGGTTCTGGAAAGAGCTGCCCAAGGCCCAGATCCCGGGCCAGGGTACAGCGTCAAAGTCAGCACCTACAAGGGACAAGTGTTCTCTGGAGGGCATGTGGGGACCCAGTGACCATCCCAGCCCCCTTGGCATCTGCTCTGAGTGCAAGGCTGGGGGAGAGGTTCCCGTCAGCCCCTGCTCTGAAGGGAGTGACCAAGGGTGTGACACCCCCAGGGGAGAACACACAAGGAACGGGGTGGTGCCTGAATCGTCTCCTGTCTGGGAGATTGGACCCGTGGAACCAGACGGGGAGAGGAGACTGGGGTCTTCTGAGGCTGAGTCTCGCCTTGTTGACAACTGACCCCATCGGACCAAATGCCGTCTGTGGAAGCTCTCAGCACGTGGCCGGTTAGCGCGGCTCCTTTCTTTCCTCCCGCACAACGAGGGATGTTAAAAACGCTGGTTTCGGAGCCATGGTCTTCTGTGTCCCAGAGCAGATGGCGGGCAGGGGATGGGCCCACACTTGTCTGGGTGGAGACCCGGGGCCCACTCCCGCCCTGGTGGCTTTGCTTTCTCTCCCTTCTCTTCACCGACTTCACGGAGAGTCGCTGCTCTACTGGCCAAGAAGTGCTGAAATTTTAGTCCTGTTTAAGAAAATAGTTTTATTTCCTGAGGATGGGCAGAGTGAAGTGCGTGAACGTGGGAGGGGATGCCTACATGTGTGGGTGAGGGGGCATGTGCATGTGGGATGTATGTGCATCTGCCAGCCCTGTGCACGCATGGGTGTGTGTGTGTGTGTGTGTGTGTGAGGGTGTGTGCATGTGGGGACATATGTACATATGGGGGATTTGTGCATATGGGAACTATGTGCATGCATGAACGCGGGCATGTGTGCATGTGTGGGTCTGAGGGTATGTGCATATGGGGCGTGTGCATATGGGGGGAGTCTGGCCCATACCCATTCAGGTTTGCCCTCCCTGCTTGTCCCCTCGTGTCGCTATCCCTGACGTCCACACCTCCCACAGCGGGCCCCCGCCCAGAGATGGAACCACCAGACTGGACCTCACCTCCCCGAGGCCAGCTGTGCCGCGTAGAGGGCCAGGAGATGAACGGGCCTCAGGCCACAGCAGACAGACCTCCGCTACGGGCGGAGAGGGACCACGTGGCCCGGCAACGCTCCTGGACTCTCTCTCAAATTCCCACCCGATCGCTGCTTTTAGGGGAGGTGAGATCTCCCTCAGGGGCGAGCTCCCGCTCCCTCTTGCGTGACCAATTCCGCAGCGACTTCTGGGTCCTGCAAAAACCTCAAGCCCAGAAAACGTGTTCTCGGAACCAGATCCAGCTGGGAAGGGCCTTTGGACTTGTTTACTGTAAATACCTGGCAATTGTTTCTAGTGAAACAAAATGCCATTGGAAATTAATTGGAGGGGTGCCTGGGTGGCTCAGTCAGTTAAGCGTCGGACTCTCTCTCTCTCTCTCTCTCAAAATAAATTAAAAAAATAATAAACTTAAAACAAAGAAAATTGGAGATTATGTTTCCGAACCTTCCTTCTGCAGCAAGAAGGCATTCGTCCCGTCTGTGTGAATGAGATTTGGGTGATTTGGCGGCATGGGCCCGGGGCAGGATGGGAGCCTGTGGGGCTGACCACCACCCTCTCCCCTGCCCTGCTTCCTCAGGTGCTTTGTCAAGGTGCTGGTCACCTCAGGCCTCAGCCTACCTTGGCCCCGTCTAGAGGCTTCTCAGGACAGGTTGGCTGAGTGAATGAATGAATGAACGAGGGAAGTGGTGAGGTGTTTCCTGGCTACAAGTCTCTTCTGGGCCAAGGGAGCCCTCGCGGCATCATGTGGCTGGCCAACAGCTCCTGCCTCTGTGGACTTTGGGACCCCTTGACTGTCCCCAAAGTTACTGGGGACCCCGAATATTCACGTTTATGTGGGTTACAGCTGCTGATGTTGACGTGATGAAAAATTAAAACGGAGAGCTTTTAGAATATTTGTAATTCATGTAGAAATAATAATAACCCCATTACATGTTAACATAGATAACACATTTTTATGATGAAAATAGCGAAGTCCCCCCCCCCCCCAAAATTCAGGGGGAAGACAACAACATTTTACATTGTTACAATTCTTTTTCCTGCTCTCACGGGAAAGACAGTATTTCTCTTATCTGGTTCTGCACTCTCTGTTGTGATATGTTGGTTGGTTTGAACTGAGTGAAAAGAACCAGCCCCACACAGATACGTGGTAGGAAGCGGGGCTGGGGTGGGGGACACTTTAACGGCTTTTCCAGAGAATTGTGGATATTCTGCTTCGAGTCTACACCCAAACTTGACAATGGTAGGTCTTCAAAGCTACTTAGAATGTGGACTCTGAAACCATATTGGTGACTTTTTGTCCTCACTTGTATCGACATTCATGGGTCTCTCCCACGTTCTGAGCAGATCTTTTACACGGGCAAGATTCAAGGTCACCATGGATCATTTGGAAACCGTTTTGTCACGGATTTATGCAGCTTTCTCAACGTTGCTACATTTCTTTATATAATATTTAAGATGTTCTGTTCATTCATATCACCGTCCATTCATCAGGAAAGCACTGGGGAGCTCATGGTGGGGACACCATGCTTCCCAGAATTCTGATTTTCACTTGAATTTTTGGCAACAAACACGGCCAGGTGTTTCCTTTAAGTAACAGGCTTCCTTGGCTCACTTTTGAGACAGTATCTGCCCACACCCAAGTCGGAACAGCCCCTCCCCGCCATGTAGGTTGCTTTTTCGTGTGAAAACTGTGCCCGTGGCATCACGCACCGTCGAGGAATTGAGCGCTGCCCTCCAGGCCACCGGCATCTTCCACGGGCAGCCCAGGAGCCCCCCATTTTGTCCCACAGACTGTTACAAAGAGGGTCAAGATTTCATGCAAGAATTTTTATTGTTTATCGAAGACACCCTTAAGTAAAAAAATTCTTTTAATGTTTATTTATTTTTGGAGAGAGAAACAGAGCATGAGCAGGGGAGGGGCAGAGAGAGAGAGAGAGACACAGAATCCGAAGCGGGCTCTGGGCTCCGAGCTGTCAACACAGAGCCCGACGTGAGGCTCGAACCCACAAACAGCGAGATCATGACCTAGGCTGAAGTCAGAGGCTTAACCAACTGAGCCACCCAGGTGCCCCAGACTGCCATTATTTTAAAAATGTGTGCGCGATGGCCCGGAATCCAGGGCTGCTCGGAGCTGTCACCTGGCTCCTGGCTAGGGCTGCCGGGTCCCCATCGTCGCTTTCACCGCAAGGAGAATCAGAGAAAGGGCTTCTGCGTGCCTTTGTGGACACAGCTTTCCCGTGTGGACCCTTGGAAGGGCACCTCAGACCTTGAGAGTCTGGGCCGTGGCGCTCACCGGGCCGAGGAGGGGTGCGTCTTCCAGAGTCAACGACTTCTGTCCTTTCACTTCACACAAACGTTGCAAATGTCCGCTCTGCGCTCTCCTGCGTGTTCGCATGAATCCTCCCGCAGTGACGAATAAACACACGTCAGCCCGTCACTGACGCACAGGAGCGCCTCCAGGGCCTCCACGGGACCCCTGTCCTCTGCCCTGAGTCTCCGCAGAGCCCTACTCTTGTCCCTGAGCCCGGAGGCTGGCGGCACTCTCCCGGGTCGGAGTGCGCGTGCGCGGGGCCCCCACCCGGCGCTCACCGGCTCCGGTCGCCCGTGCTCGCTCTGGCCACGCGGGTCCTCGGTGAGCACCCCCGACCCCGGGCGAGGGTGCTGCACTCTCAGTGAGCAGGGTGTATTTCCCAGAGACGTTGATGTTTTCTTTTGTTTTTAGTAAATACCTGACAGTTTAATTTCGATGGGTTCTGCCAATAAAATGTTCCCAAACACGACGCGTTCTCCTGAGAAATGACTGAAAATACACAGACATTTTCACAGCGTCTCACGCAGCTGCTGCGTGCGGACAAAGCTGGAACCGTCTACGGGCGGAGACCTCCTGTCGGTGGGCAGGGCAGTGCCCAGTGGGCGTCTCCTGGGACGGGGGTCTTGCCCACGGGAGGCCAAGGCTCGCGCACCCTCTGCCCGGGAAGACCACCCACACGCCATGTCTACCCTTCCGATGGGGGGATCGGTGCAGCCCACCCGGGCCGGTGCCCACACAGAGCGCTGGGTGTGTCCGCTCTACTTCTGGAAGGCGGTGACGTGGGGGTGGACGCAGGCGTGGCCCAGTGGGGGGTGGGGACGGTGGGGGGGGGGTCTGGGCGGGCAGCGCCATGGGGGTGAGCCGGCCACGCGGGGGGTTCTGCCACACCGGCCCTGGGGGCAACCAGCTTCCACAGATGTACCCCTGAGCTACACGGTGGCCCCAGAACGCCAGGGGTTCCATTAAAGAATGAATATTTGTGGGATGTGGGTGCGCAAGCGTGCTGACCCTCCACCGAGCGCTGTCCGGCGAGTGGCTGTCCTACTGGCCTGGGGCCCCGCGTGGGGTCTCGTCCCACTGACGAAGGAGGGGTGCTCCTTAGCACCTGCTGTAAGAGGACACGTCCGGCCAGGCCGCCAAGGCCCAGCTGACCCGTCCCCCGCCGGACGGTACCAGCCAAGGCCCAGGCAAGGAGACGGAGAACATTCCAGGTGGTTCCAAGAAAAGGAATCCCATGGAAGGAACCGTTTCCAGCCGGAGGAGCTGTGGTCCGGACCTTGCGCCGGGGCTGGGGTGGGCAGGGGAGAGTCAGCCCTTCTGGCCCCGGGTGCCAGCCGTGGCCGGGGAGCCCAGACCCCTGAGAGAGGAGCCGTCGGGTGGGAGATGAGGCCCTGGCTCCCGCCCTCATCTGCCACGGTTGCAGCGACCCTCCTGTGGCATCCACGGCCCGCGGCGTTCCTGATCAGCTCTCCCGGCGGCTGCCCCTCCAGACCCACTGTCTACCCACTGCCTCCCTGCCCTGGCAGAAGCGGGGGGGGGCCCGGGTGCGGTTCCTCCGGCCCCTGTCCACGGACTCGCAGGCTGGTGGCAGCATGGTCCCTGTACCGGCCTCGGTCCCTGCCCGCGTCCCTCTCGTGGGGCTACTGCTTTGCTTCCGAGCTCAGGTGACGCCCCGTCGTCGCTGGCCAGGCTCTCCCCAGCCCTGCGCACCTCAGACCAGGGCCCTCCTGAGCCTGCCTCCTGGTGTCCCGCGGGGTCCGGTCGACACCGTCTGCCGCCTGCTTCTTTCATCCGCAGACGTGGCCACGGCGATCCTCACGGACCGCAGCCGGAGAACTGAAAGGGACAGTTCCGGGCTGCTGGCTTCTGGCCCCCGTGGCTCCCGCTCCCCTGGTGGCAAATCAGCTCATCTACTGGGTCGTAGCATGAACCCTCCAGCCCCTGGGGTCCGGCGTCCCACCAGGACAGGGACACGCTCAGGCCAGACTCCCTGCCGGCACCTTCTGTGGGTGGCTGGGGAGGTGGCCGGGAGACAGAGGCCGGCGTCGGAACCGCCATCTCCGGGGTGAAGGCAGGCAGATGTCCCCGGGCCCCGAGGCCGCCGCGTACAGGGGAAGGCGCTGGGTGACTTCACGTGGCCACGTGGCCACTCCTGTCTGTGCCACCGAAGACCTGGCGACCTCCCCTCCCTGTATTTTCCGCTCAGGCAAAGGCCAAAGTTCGACTCGCCTTCAGAGAAACCTTTGTCCAATAAGCAGGAAACCTGGGCCGGCGCTGAGGAGGAGAGCACGAGCTTCTCCGCGGCCCGACCACGCGCAGTGAGGAGCTGGCCTCTTCACAGCTGCCCTGTCTGGCAGGATTCTGTGCGTGTGTGTGTGCGTGCGTGTGCGTGCTAGCATGTGGGGGAGGGCAGGCGCACCTGTGTGTGAGCGTGTGGGGGGGGGGGTGCGTGTGCACCCGCGTGTGAGGGAGCATCGTGAGTGTGAGTGGGGGTGTGCATGTGTGTGGGCAGGTGTGGAAGGCTAGGCTACAGGGGCACCGTCCTGTCTTGTCCTCTCCACCTACAGGGTTCAAAGAGATTGCCTAAGCACATGGCCTGTGTCAACTCATCCCCGGGTTCCAACCGTGGGCAGGGTGTGCGTGCCAGCACTCCAATGACCGGATTTTTCCTGGGCTTAGGCAACCCGCTTCAATCCCACGACTCCTTCTGGGGCGTCATCCTGGACGAGTTGGGTGAGACGTGACTTAAACCCAACAGACACCCCGTGCTGGAAAAGTCCAGGCCTGTGGGCTCCCGGGGCCTCCGACGGCTGTGGTTACGAACAACGAAATCACACGGCTGTCCGGGGGCCCAGCCAAGGCTTCTCACCAGACGGGGTGCTGCCTCAGAGCCCACAGAGGCTCCCTCTGGTTCTCCGATGGCCATGGTGGGGGAGGGGAAGGGTGGGGGAGGGAAGGGGAAAGGAAGGAGAGGAGGGAGGGGACAGGGAAGGGGGAGGGGAGGGAGGGCCCAGAGTCTGAAGGAGGAGGCTCAGCCCTGGAGAGCTCCTCCCCTGCGGGCCCCACAGGGGCTGTTCCCAGAGCTGCGCCAGCCTTGGGAATGGTCCCACTGTCTTCATCAGAAATACATGAGCAGACACAACCCCCAGCCTGACTTGGCCGTCAGTGTTACCCGGGAAGCGAGCCCATTTTATGCAGAAAGGTTAACAGTGACCCGGGTGGTGGGTGCTGGGTCTTAACAACCTGGCAACAATAAGGTTGCTTTTTTTTTTTTTTTTTTTTAAGACAAAGAGCCCTGAACAGTAATTGACAATGCTGTTTTTGGAACATACAAGCTATTTTTACTGTCCCCAGAAGAAAATAGAAATTCTCTCTCTCCTGAACAAACGCCAGTGTTCTGTTTCTGCGGACCCCGTGGATACACGCTTGTCTCGAGACCCATTCTTTAGCACCTGAAAAACCCCACACACCGTCCTTGGGTCGGGGACTGGGGCCCAGACACCGGCCTGCAGTCAGAGAGCTGGCACGACACCCCCCACAGCAGCCCCCCCAGGCTTGGATTCCTCATCCACCCAAAGGGGACATCACGGCATCTGCCAGACCGTCACTGGGACAGATGATGTTTCCACTGGCCCGTGGCCCCGCACCCCAAGAGCCAGAGCTAAAACCAAATGTCCCCTCGGCTAAAACTAAATGATGACCGCCTTTGCAAAAATTGATTTCAAAATTTCGTACATTTCAAAAGGCTAATGGACAAAATTCTCTTGATGTCCATTTTTTGCTCCCACTAATACATCTGTCTCATGCCTTTCTTTGGTTCCTGCTGTGGCTCGACGCACCTGCCCCAGAGATACCGAAATGAATGGGCACAAGGCGCCTGGTGGCTCAGTCGGTTAAGCTTCTGACTCTCGGTTTCAACTCAGGTCACGATCTCACAGTTCCTGAGTTTGGGCTCGAGGCTTATAGCGCAGAGCCTGCTTAGGATTCTCTCTGCCTCTTTCTCTGCCCCTCCCCTGCTTGATCTCTCTCTCTCTCTCTCTCAGAATGAAAAAATAAATAAATAATAACTTAACAGCAACAACAAAGACGACTGAGCCGGTCCCCTCGCTGCTGGCACAGGCTCTTCCCGCGGTGGAGGCACGCCTGACTCTCAGGAGACGCGGAAAGAAGTCATTAGACCCCAGGCCACCAAGGGTCGCTTGCCTCCCCCCTTCTCTGCCGCTCGGAACGGCACAGACGCTCATCGGTGGAAACCTCCAAACCAGGAGGAGAGCTCACTTCTTTCAGGGCCAAGGCCCCGGGGGCGCAGGTAGGCTCCCCTTCCTCCCACGTGGTCTGGAACGGGATGGTGTGTGGGTGAGCTCGGCTCAGGCGGGGGACACACGGGCATCCCTCCCCAGGCGCGTCTGAACAGAGGGCTGGAGAACAGAACAGATGGAGCTGTGATACGACGTCTCCTGGGGTGACGTGCCGGGCGTGTCCCCGGGCGTCCCGGAACCCTGCTGTCCCAGCCGCAGCAAAGCCTCCTTTGGCCCCGTCGGCCCTCTTTCAAAGACCTTCTGTCTCCCTGCGAGGCAAGCCCAAGAGTGGAGGGAGGGGCGGGGAAGGCGGGGGTGAGTGAAGGGCAGGGACCCACCGTGGGAGAGGTTTCTGGGTCTTGGTGGCAACAGGGTGTCCCCAGGAGCCGTCCCTGCCTTCATGCCCAGGGGCCGCCCCTGAAGAAAGTCCCGAAAGGCCAGGCGTCCGTGTGTCTCCCCCACCAGAGCGCTGCGGGGGTCCTGGAGGTTCCAGAACCCGGTGAACACGAGCTCTCAGGCAGAGCACCTGAAACCCCGCCTCCCGTCCCGAGTCCCCAGGTGTGAGGACCGGGGTGTCTCCTGAAGTGTTGGCAGGTGCACACCTGGGGTTACACCCTCATGTGTGTCCTCCTTCAGCCCCACAAGCCTGGAGCCCGCCACAACTTAACAGCTGAGCACTCGGGGACTCGGACAGGGGCCGAGAGAAGCAATGAGGCAAGAACTCAAACCCGGGGCCCCACGTCCACGTCCCCGCCGCCCCCCGTGGAGTCCTCCGTCTGACAGCCAGCTCCGTCTGGCTGCCACCGCCCAAGGCCGGGCTTCCCCGAGAGCCGAGCTTGGACGGGTGCAGCCGCCTTGGCTGGAGGCGTCACAGAGAGCGAGGTGGACATACGTCCCCGTGGTCCCCGTGGGGCTGGTGTCTACCGGGAGAAGCACAAGGTGGTCAGGGCACAGGTGCCAGGGTGGAGTCAAAGGTGGTGGCCGGTGTGGGCCAGCATGCCCAGAGCTCTCGCCCGGAGCGCCCCCAGGGCAGGCCGTGTCTTATGTCACCCCAACCTGACGCACCGTCTGTGGGTCTGTGGGGAGGGCAGACTGCCGTGCGCTCAAGGACTCAGCCCTAGACACGAGTGCCGAGGAGCACCCGGCCTGGGGAGGACGCCAGGACTCGCGGGTGGGCTCTCACTGTCTTCCAGGCCACCCAGGCGAGCAAAGAAGAGCCGTCACTGTGCTCAGGGAGGGCCTCCCATCACCAGGGCAAGAAACGGGCGGCCAGAACCCACCATATGCCTGCAGGGGAAGAGGAAAAGTGAGGCTTGGAGGAAGTTCCTGGCGTTATGACAGGTTCCATCTTCCAGGGAGCCAGCCTGGGAAAAATCGGGACCAGCGGGCTGTGGGGACAAACCAAGGGCTCTCCCGGGACCAGCCTGGAGCGCTCGCTAGGCCCTGGCTACGAACCGTCTACGAGCCCGGACAGAGCACAGCACCCTGAATGGCAAAGACCATAATAAAAACAGAGCAAATCCCTCTGTGGCCGTTGTTCCTACGGGGGTGCTGCGCGGGGTGATCCGATGAGGCCGGGATGGAATTGTGGAATCCCTGGGGGTCCCAGCTCCGCCACTACCTGCCGTGCACTTGGGGCATCGCTTCAGTGCTCTGCCTCGGTCTTCTCATTTGTCAAGTGAGGATGATACTAATGCCCATCAGTATCAAACAAGCATGTGACGGTGGTAAGCACTCAGCCCGGGTCCTGACACCTGGTATTTTTAAAAAGTCAGCTCAATGGAGACACAAGAATCCTCCAACGAATGAAGGAGGGGTTTCTGTTCTTTTTGGCCATCCCCCAAGCACTGCTGTGCGTGCAGGAACTAAGTCTAACGCGGTCAGAGAGGGAAACGAAGTGACGTGTCTTAGGTGCCGTGGCATTGAGAGTCCTTTAGTACGTGGGGAATATGTTGACGCTGTGGCCTGAAGAGCACATAGGTGAAATCTTAACCCCCAAGGTGATGGCATTAGGAGGTGGAGGTTTTGAAGGCAAGTAGGTCACGGGGACGGAGCCCTGGGATGGGACTGATGCCACAGAGCTCCCTCGCCCTTCTATCGTATGAGGACCCAGAGAGCATCTGGTACTTTTGACCCACAAGGGGGATCTCAGCGGAGCCCAACCAGGCTGGCACCTTGGTCTGCACTTTCTGAGACTCGGAACTGTGAGAAATAAATTTCTGTTGTGTCTAAGTTCCCCAGTCTGTGCTATTTTTGTTATAGCAGCCTGAACTGACTGAGAGAGCTGAGGACCTCAGAGAAAGAGCAGAAAAGTAGCGCAGCAGAGAGAAAGAGATTCTTAGCGGCCACCGTGATGGGATAGTCCTTGGGGAAAGAGAAACAAGGAGAACGTTAGGGATCTTTCTGTAGGCAATACCACGTAAACCTCCTCTTGCGCACCTTAAAAATTTTTAATTATACCTTGCATCTTAAGGTGTCTAGATTCAGATCAGTATCTTTGTCACACTATACAGAGACTGTACCATGTGGAGCCCCAGATGTATTTGGATTGCACTGACCATTATTATTCTTTGATGATAAGAAAATTGGAGACCTTCATGGTGAACGCTGCAGTGGGGTTGGAGCACCTGAGTCAGTTCCTCTTTATTTGTTTTAAAAGTTTATTTATTTTTTGAGGGAGAGAGAGAGAGAGAGAGCATGAGCAGAAGGGCAGAGAGAGAGGGAGACACAGAATCGGAAGCAGGCTCCAGGCTCTGAACTGTCAGCACAGAGCCCGACGGGGGCTCAAACTCACAGGCTGCGAGATCATGACCTGAGCCGAAGTCGGATGCTTAACTGACTGAGCCACCCAGGCGACCCTGAGTCAGTTCCTCTTAACTGGAGAATTTAATTCTTGTGCTGACCCTCCAGCCAACAGTAAGCAAAAGTCTTGGCTCAAGAATAGAGATGGCATCCATCACCAGGTGAGTAAGCCAGAGACTGTGACAGATAAACTCACCTGCTTCCTGCCCTGGACGTTCCTCAGCTCACCAGAACCGGGCCAACTGGTTTGGGGCAAACTGGGCAAACACCACAGAGCAGCAGCCAGATCCTTGGGCATCCAGGGCAGGTGGGCTGGGAGCCTTCAAGGAGGGAAGTGTGAGGGCGACCCTGGAAGTCAGGCAGAACATAGATGAGCAGACGTGAAGGAGGGACTCGAGTCAGTGGGGGGAGAGGCGAAAGTCATCACAACACCGAAGAATATGCTCTCCAACTTGCTCACCTTGGTAGACACCACAAGGATGCTTTGCTGCCTACAGCCTCTAAGGTTCACTGCCTACAGTGAACCTTACATCAGCATTAGTGAATTTAAATGCTTGACTTCTTTATTCCTAATGTGATACCATTTTGATGCAAAGCTCAAAGCCACAGACCTAAACCGTGGTGATTACTGGAAGTTCCATGGCCCCTCTGTGATGCGCCCAGCTGGCTTCATCAGGGCTAATCACATCAGCTCAGGTTAGGGTCTCCCTCCGCTCTGCTTATCGGGTGCTTTACATCTCTCAGAGCACCGACTGACTCATGCTGCTTTGATTTGAGTCCACAACAGCACATGTTAAGGAATTTGGAACAGAGAACAGGGAGTAGCTAATCCAAGGCGTCCCAGTCAAAGGCTCATGGAGAACTCAGCCCCCAGCCTCCGCTTCCTGGTCTAGGGAGAGGCACCAGCCACACCCAGCTTCTCCTTCCTGCAAGGGATTTCTCTGAATATAGAAGATGCAAAGGGCAAGTCCCTGCCCATGGAACATGAGCAGTCTGTGGAGACCCGAGCTGCTAACATGTGAACACGTAAATGGCGGTAAAGAGCTTCGAAACAGCCCAGCCTCCTACTGAAGGACCCGTGTTGGCACTTGCATCTTGCCCATGAATTATGTAGGCGGTCAGCTCTGTGGATGTGGGTCTGGCACCTGCCTCCATCAGGGGGGAAGAGAGTGTTGTAGGTGGGGGGGGGGCAAGCATGGAGGTGGGGGCTGTGGGTCCAGCAGTGGGGGCAAGGAGCTAGTGGAGAAATGGGGGAGGGGGGCAGGGACAACTGGAGGCAGAGTCAGGGTCTCAGAAGTCAGCCCGGTCTCAGGACGGGGGCCGGGGAGACCGCTGCACATTTATTGAGATGCTGGCAACCGGAGTTTTGAGGAATCTATCTGCCAGAATGGTGTCAGAGCCTCTGGTAGGAGAGGAGGGGAGACTCAGGCAGCCAGTGTGGAGTGATGGTGGGACCTGGGCCTGGACCAAAGGGGGTGGTTGTGGGAAGGGAAAGTGGCATCAGCACAATGGATGGGATGGCCAAACCCCCAGCATGACTGCATAGCCCGACTCATCTGGGGCAAGGAGAGGGCAGCACAGGAGCAGAGTCCCAGGCAGGGACTCTAGGAGAAATGAAACAGAAAAGTGAAGCTAGACTGGTCACGTTTGGGTGGATGGCAAGATGTCCAGATTCAGGAAGGAGGAGGAGTCTGCATTGCAGTTCACCAGAGCCAGGAGGAGGGAGTGTGGTTGAAGGGAAGATTCGGGGCGGGGGGGGGGCGGTATATGTGGCCAAAAAGACAAGCCTCCCCCCACCCAGCGCTGAGAGTACCTGGATGGGGACCCAGGGAAGTCCTAGAGAATGAGAAGAAATAACCAGGTGTGATAAGAGAAGGCTGTCGGTCAACCCCAAAAAGCAGTTTTGGTACCAATCAATCAGTAAAGGATAGGAAGAAGCCAGATCCAAGAAATCAAGAAGAGAAGGAGCCAGTGAAGTGGGGGTCCTAGGGACAAGGGGCTGGCACCCCCACAGTGAGGGAAAGGTAAGAGAGACGGTGGGGCAGGAGGCCCAGTAGAGAAGCTCATCTGAGGTACCTGTAGATGGGGGTTGGGCGAAACAGAGAGGGTGGGCAGAGCTGGCCTGGCGCCCCAGCTTTGTCACTTGCTGGCCCCAAGGTCTGGGCCTTTGTACACCTGTCCTTAGTCAACATTGGATGTGGCTTCCCGGGAAAGGTGTGACCTTGGGCGATCTGGAGGGTTTTAGTGTTTGAGGGTATCTGCCTCCATCATGCCAACAGCTGGGGCAACAGACCCTTCCTTGTGGGAGACCCAGGTGGACCATCCCCTGATTCATCAGACCAGAAAATAAAACTGGCTGTCAAAGAAACCAGGAACAACCCAACGTGCAGCTCTGAGTAGGTGCTGCGGAGAGATTTCTAAGACCTACAGAGGTCATTCTCCAGAATAGGTGGCTCAGCTCTGAAGTGTCCAATTGATGGTTACAATTGATTACTGGGAACACCAGGGTCACGGGAGCCTGTCAAATCCGTAGGGTGGCAGGAGAAATGAGGCTAGATGATGTTAAGAATGCAGCCCTGGAAACCACACCACCTGAAGTCCCACAGCTGAGCCAGTATCTGTGACTGCGGGACCATGACAATGGGCTGCTTCTCCACCCCTGCCTCAGTTTCCTCTGATGTCAAGGACATATAATCAGGAGAGGAATACATGTGATAATCATGAAAAGCACTTAGAACAGTGTCTGTCATAACGAGCCTGTGATAAATATTCTTTAATTAGTGTTATTTTTAGAAGAAACTGGCTGCTGGTGCAGCTGGGTGGAGAGAGATGGTGACCGACCACAGTCAGCAGAAGAGACAAACACGAAGTTACCAAGTCTGAGATGCAGAACATGCTGTGTAAGCTGATCAGACCTCACTTCCACTCTGAACAGGAGGACCTAAGGTGTTCAGAGCAGGAGCAGAAATGAGCACCCAGGTGCTGTGAACAGGAGAGCTGGTTTTTAAAGATTGCTCTCAGGTGACATTTAAACAAGGCTGCTTCCTGCCCATTTTCCACAGTATTCTTCAGCAAGATGCTCGCTGAAAGAAAGGGTCTCATTCCTATCTAAATACCAACAAAAGCATGCACACGTGTCCTGTATTTTTCTCAGAAAAATGGAGGAAACAAAGATCATTGTCATAAAAGGGCACAGGGAACACATTCCCAGAGAAGTGTGCTAGGAAAATACAAATATTTCAATAAAAAATTATCCATCATGTGAAAGGAAACTTAAAACACAGTCTCTTGGAAGCAAACACCGAAGGAAAAGATAAAAAGAATGGTAGGTCACAAAAGATAAAAATAAGTTGCTAAAGTTTAGACAAAGAAATGAAAGATAAATTTTTAAATGTAGAGAAATAAAAGCCACCATAGAAGTAGAACAAATAAGACTAGATATTAATAAAAAAATAAAGAATATGAAAGAGCAGAATACAATGAAAAAAAAAACCCACCAATACTAAAATGATTAGAGAGAAAGTAACAGATCTGGAAGACAGACAGTAAAGGACATAACACGCTCAAGTTGATGTTTCTGAAGACAAGGACAGAAAAAATAGAGCCAGAAGATTAAAGATGCAAAGATGTAAACTAAGAAAGGAGAAATTAAAGACCTGAATCTGCTAATTGAAGGTGCATACTATGCCCCAAGAAAAATTCAAACAGAACAAACATATCCCAGTAAGATGAGTAGGCTTCAAGAATAAAGAATCTTGTGATCATCTAGGAATCAAATATTAAGGTGTAACATCCAGCAGAGGACTCACTTCAGATTTCCTCCACGTCTACAGAGAATCTCTCTGGACACACTTGTTCACATGTAAGAAAATATAGAGACATTGTCAACATGCAAGGACTTGGGGAATGGTGCCCTTGAGAAACAGCCTCATGTAATCCAGCAAGAGACGAGGGAAGATGTCATTAAGACACTGACAATGCTCTGAGCTGAAGGCAGAGCTATCACTAAATGTCTCTGTGAGTTTTCCTTACAGAGAAAAATTAATTTACAAATTTGCCAATGGAGAAATCATTACCTAACAACAAAATCAGGAAATGGAGGGGGATATATAATGCTGATAGGTCAAGTACTAGACATTTTAACATTTCACACAACAGGATAATCACAAGAAATGAAACATATAACAAGGTGAGAGCGTGAAGAGAGGGGAGCGAGCCAGGAGAAGGGATACTAAAGTAAGTCCCACAAGGACTTGGAAGAGAGGAGATGCTAACACTTCTCATCAAGAAATAGAGGATTTACTATATAACTAAAAGTTGTCGGTAACCATGAGACCATAAACAGGCAACGAAAACCCAAGCTATTCAAACGTGCATGTGTGCGAAAACACACTCAAGCAACATGAATCATTGAGCTCATAGTAAACAAAGACTCTTCCAAAAGATAAATGAGAGAACTGGAAAAAATTATTTGCCACATCTTTAAACATACACAGGTAAACTGGCGTATTAATAGGGGAGAAAGGAGATCCTGGCCCTAAAACCCAAACTCACTGATTTGGTAGTACAAAAGTGTCATCTAAACACAGAGACCCAGGAGCAGGAAAGGGAAGGATGCTGGGAAAAGTCACAATGACAAGAAAAATGAAACAAAACAGAACAACCTGCAACGAAGATCGGTCAAGTTATTATTATGCCAAATAATGTAACATTAAAATGTGTAAAGCAGAAATTACAAGAAGAAGGATGCACATATACCTAACCTTCAAGAAACACTCCATTCTAATGCTCCCTGAATGGCTCCACGGAAGGTATACGAAAGGTAAATATCCAGATACGTTGTGTAAAGTGGCACAACAATAGCACCCAGAGCGAGCAGAATACACAGAAGGAAAAACTTGAGCACAATCTCCTTCATAAATATTAATGTAAAAAATAATTAGCAGGTGAAATGGAACAGAGCATTAAGAATGTACTGCAGGACAGTCATGACTGTCATCTGAAGAATAAAGATTGATTGACATAAGGAAAGCTATTACATAATCCACTAGTAAGCAGGTCATTGGGAAAAAAGCCATGTGTCTAGCCACTTAGATTTTTTAAATTAGATTTATTTTTAGATAATTGTAGACTCACATGCAAGCAACCATACCCAGACTCCCTGTACCCTTTACTCGGTTTCCCTCAATGGGAACATCTTGGAAAACCCTAGCACAGTATCACAACCAGGATATTGGCAGGTACAGGGCATTTCTGTCACCAGAGAATTGCTTTGTGTCACCTTTACCATGACACCTGCCCTTTCCTCCCACTCGCACACCTGCCTTTGCCCCCTGGAAATCGCTAAACTGCCATGCATTCCTGTAAACTTGTCATTCCAAGAATATTATGTGAATGTAATCATATACTACGTGACTTTCAGGGTAAGATTTTTTCACTCGGCATAATTCTCTGAAGACTGTTTGTTGACACACAATTAATCCCTTTTAATTCTGAGTATTTATTCCCTGGTGTGGATGCACCAGGGTTCACTTAACCATTCGTTCCTTGAGGACTTCTGAGTTGTTCCCAGTTTTTGACTACTAGGAATTAAACTGCTATGAATATCTGCGTACAGGTTTTACGTAAGCGTTAGCGTTCACTTCTCTGAGAGAAATGCCCCAGCGTGCAGTTGCTGCATGGTAGGGACTGCATGGTAGGTGCATGTTTAGTTTGATAAGAAAATGCCAAACTCTTTCCCAGAATGGCTGCACCATATTACATCCCGCTGGCAGCATAGGAGTGGTGCAGTGTCTCTGCATCTCTGTTGCTCTTTGGTGTTGTCATTTTCTTGTTGGCCATTCTGATCATTGTGCATTAGCATCCCGTCATGTTTCATTTGCATTTCCCCTACAGCTAATGATATGGAGCACCTTTCAGGTGTGCATTGGCCATCTTTAGTGTCAAGTTTTTTGCCCATTTTTAAATTAACTTGTTTACAGTTACTGCTGAGCTTTAAGGGCCCTTTATATGCTCTAGATGCAAGTCTTTTTTCAGACATGTGGTTTGCAATTATTTTCTCCCGTTCCCCTGGGTTGTCTTCCCAACATTTTCAGAGAGCAAAAGTTTTTCATTCTGATGAGGTCAATTTATCAAATTTTCTTTTTTTTGCTTTTGGTGTCAAATTTATGAACTCCTCACATTGTCCAGGGTCCCAAGGTTTTATCTTAAGTTTTTCTGAAAGTTTTGTAATTGTACATTTAAGTCCATGATTCAATTTGAGATTTTCTTTTATTTTTTATTTTTTATTAAGGTCTGAGGTTTAGGTTAAGAGGTTTGGTTGTTTGGGTTGTTTGGATTGGTTGGTTTGATTGGTTTGATTGGTTGGGTCGGTTGGGTTGTTTGGTCTGTTTGGTTGGTTTAGTTGGTTGGGTTGGTTTGCTCGTTTGAGTTGTTTGGGCTGGTTGGGTTGGGGTGGTTGGTTTGATTGGTTGAGTTCATTGGGTTGGTTTGGTGGGTTGGGTTGTTCGTGTTGTTTGGGCTGGTTGCGTTGGCATGGTTGGTTTGATTGGTTGGGTTGATTGGGTTGGTTGGGTTGGTTGGGTTGACTGGGTTGGTTGTTTTGGCTCATATTTTGCCCATGGATGTCCAATTGCTCCAACACTATGGGTTGAAAAGAGTACCTTCTTCCACTCAGTTGCTTTTGTACCTTTGCCAATAATAATTTTTGAGCGTGTAAATTACAAACTTAAGTCTTAAACTCAAACTTAAGATTAATCAGATCGTCTATTTTCTTTTGGTTGGGTTTTGGTTGTTTTTGGTTTTTGAAAAGTTGCTCCATTTTTTTCAAGTTGTCAAATTTATGAGCATAAAGTTGTTTGTAGTATCCCTTAGAATCCCTGTAACGTCTGTGGGATCTAGTGAAAGCCTCTGCAATCATCCCTGACATATCATTCCTGATACTGGTGATTTGTGTCTTTCTTTTTTTAATCTTAGTCAATCTTGTTAGAGATTTATCGATTTTATTGATTTTTTTTCAAAGAACAAGCTTTTTGTTCCACCGATTTTCTCAATTTCTTTCCTGTTTTCAATTTCATCGATTTCTGCCCCTACTAGTTCTTTTTTTCTGGTCGCTTTGGGCTTATTTGACTCTTTCTTTTCTAGTTTCTTGAGGTAGAAAACTTAGAATATTGATTTGAGACTTTTCCCTTTCTTCTAAGATAAGCATTTATAAACTTATATCCTCTTTCAGCTCTATCTCATATGTTTTGAGTTGTCATGTGCTCATTCTCATTCAGTTCTATGTATTTGTCTTATTTCCTCTGAAACTTGGTCTTTGACCCATGGATTATTTCAAAGTGTCTTGTTCCATTTCTGAATGTTTAGAGATATTCCTGTTGTCTTTCTGTATTGATTTCTAATTTGATTCCCTTATGGTCAAAGAAAACATTGCACATGACTTAAATCTTAAATATTTGTGGAAGCCCAAGATATGATCTATCTTGGTGAATGTTCCGTGGTTGCTTAAAAAACAATGTATATTCTGCCACAACCTGCAGAGTTTTCTCTGCATATCCACCAGATACCAGTGGTTGTCTTGTTCAGTTTCTCTGCATCCTTGCTGGTTTTCTAAATTCTGTCAGTTGCTGAAAGTGGGGTATTGAAGAGCCCAACTCAATTGTGGTTGTGTCTACTTCTCTGTTAAGTGTTATCAGTTTTGCCTTCATGTATTTCAAGGCTCTGTGCTTGGTGCATACACGTTTGGGACTGCTATGCCTCCCTGGTGGGTTGATCATTTTCTTATGTGACATCTCTCTTTGTCTCTAGTAAATTTATTTGATCTGAAGTCTGCTTTGTCGGCCATTAGCAGGGCTGCTACTGCTTTTTTCTTCATTAACATTACACGGTGTGTATTTTCCCTTCTTTTCATTTTTAACAGACCTGCGCAGTCATATTTGAAGTGAGTTTCTTATAGACACACTGTTGTTGGATCATGGTGTGTGTTGTTTTTAATCCCCTTTTCAGCCTTTGTCTTTTAATTGGTGTGTTTAGGCCATTTACATTTAGGTACATCATTGATAAGTGAAGGCTTAAGTCTGCCTTTTCCCCTCTGTTGATCCTTCTTGTATTTTCCTTTCCTTACTTCCTGTGGGTTACTGACACTGGTTTTAGAATCCCATCTTGGTTTGTCTGTCGTGTTTTTGAGTCTGTCTCTTGTGTTCTTAGAGGTTACCCTAGGTGCTACAGTACACACACATAATTTACACTTTCTTAGTACCAAGGTTTTACTACTTTGAGGGACGTGTAGAAGCCTTGTTTTCCACAGAGACACCTTCCCCTGCTCCCTGCCGTAAGTGTTTCCTCCAAATACGTCGAACACCACATCCAGTGAGGTTATAATTTTTGCTTCCACCATCAAGCACATTTAAGAGACTCACGAGAAAAAGGATTACCTATTGGATTCTCCCCTATTTTATCAATTCCAATGTTCTTCCCCTTATGAAATTTCAAGCCTTCTTCTGTCATCACTTCCTTTCTGTTTAAAGGACTTCTTTTAAGCATTCGCTAGGGGCAGATTTGCTAGCAACAGATTTTCTTAGTGAGAACGTGAGAGGGTCTTTCTTCCCCCTTCATCCCGGAAGGGTGTTTTCACAGGCATAGAGACAGAGGCAACAGTCTTTTCCTCAATACTTGAGAAATGGGTGCCCCTCGCTATGGGCTCCCACGATTTGAGAAATCCACCACCACTCGAGCTATTTTCCCCACAGGGAGCGCATCACTGTCCTGATTCTGGGCAGGGGAACCTGAGTGGGCTGCCTGCTTCCACGGTGGGGTGGGAAGGGCAGGGCTGGGACGGAAGAGTCCCGTGTCCCTTGGCACTGGTTCACTGGGTGTTGGGCTGGTGTTGCTACTATTGGAATGCCCTGTGGCCAGAGGACCACACTACTCTTAAAGCCTTTTTTGTCTATGCCTGCTATCAGTTTGGGGTTGGAGGAGATAAGGGAGCCCAGGGACTCCCTGTGTGTCATTTCTCCTGAGTTCTGAGTCCCTTGGCAGCCCACCTCCTTCCTTCCACTTTCCACTCTTCCTGGGCCTGTTTGTTGTGCATGATGGAGATTTCTGGCTGTGACAGAGGGAACCTGGGAGGAATGGGGCTACTTCATCTGGGTGGATCGGGAGGTCTCCCCTCCTTAGATTTTGAAAGCTACTCTGTAAAGTTCAGTGCTTAATAAAACTAACAAGGAAACGCTTGGATGGCTCCTTAGGAGCAGCAGAATATTAATAATCTCAAACCAAATGCCAGAATCGTTCTTAGCAGTAAGAGAAAGTGAACGCTCTCTTTAATGTTGACAGTGAGGCTATCCCAAAGTACACATCACTTTTCCAGAAGCGCTGAGCAACGCAGGAAGAAAATGCAACGAAATCAGAAAGGCGGCAGCATCTGATTATTTGCTCTCCGCATGCAAATAGAGCCGAACATGTAATTGAATATGGTGAGAGCCTTTAAACACCTCACACGATGCCGGTCCCCTATTAACATACCAAGTTCTTCTACAAATAATAACCTATTTTAAAGATTTTTTTATTTTCAACGTTTATTTATTTTTGGGACAGAGAGAGACAGAGCATGAACGGGGGAGGGGCAGAGAGAGAGGGAGACACAGAATCGGAAACAGGCTCCAGGCTCCGAGCCATCAGCCCAGAGCCTGACGCGGGGCTCGAACTCCCAGACCGCGAGATCGTGACCTGGCTGAAGTCGGACGCTTCACCGACTGCGCCACCCAGGCGCCCCAAATAACCTATTTTAAAATACGAAGGAAGAAAGGACAAAAAAGAAAATACCCAGGAACAAATGGGACAAGAAATTGGCAAAACCATATTAAGAAGAGTTTAACACCATACTGAGGTACAGAAAAATAGACTCGAGTACACACGGCAAGGCAGATCTGAATTTGGGGCAGGAACTCCATTTCCAGCAGAACTGCTGCCTCCATGATTTTGGGAAACCTTGGTGTGATCCTAACGAACTAGCAGCAGGAACCTGACAAGCTAATTCTAGAGTTTACGTGGAAAAATAAACAGGACTAGGGCCACGGAGGGTCAGAAAGGGCACAGCAGCGAAGGGTTAATTGCTCTGAGCTGCCCTTTCCCACCACGTGGAGCAGCCGGGCTGGGTCATCTGCCCTCCCCAGACAAGCAACCACCTGGACAAAGTGTGGGAAATGGACGTGGTCAAGACCCTGGAAGTCCGGGCGGACAGGCCAGTGCTCCCCGAGGGATGGAAACAAGGAGGGTGAGCCCTGGGACTGCCCCGGGGGCCAACCTGACAGAGCAGCCCCACCGCGGGACCGGGAGCCAGGCAGAGCCGAGAGGAGAAGGCAGCACACAGAGAACATTCTGGAGAATATGCAGAGGCCACCCCCCTTGAGCTGTGAGCTAAGTACCCACTAAGGTGTGGGGGGGGGGGAGACCCTCCCCGCCAGAACCACCCAGAAGAACTGGGGAGGAACACGCCGGCTGCATGAGGCTGAGGGGGGCCCCTCTCCTGCTCGCCGGGTACAGCCGCCCCCCATTCGTGGGCGTCCGGAACCCTGGGAAGGAATCTGCCTCGGGAGCGGGCGAATTCGCCCTGGATCCCACCCCCGCCACCACCGGACAAAGGCCCAAAGCATCAGACTTTCCCTATAGCTCAACTGCATCCCAGGGAGTAGCTCAGGGAAAGTTGTAAAGTCGCATGAACGGAACCATTTGTTGACATTCCTGGAACCGTGTTCCAAGAGAACTATCTCACTGTATGGTCATTTTCGAATTGAAAAACCAGGAATCTGTGAAGCATTCCCAATTCTAGGAGTTTTTAGAAAATAAACTGCGTGGGCGACTGACTGCAGGAGGAGGGTGGCCACAGGCAGGACACAGGGCTCACCAAGGGGCACCAGGAACACACGGGGGGCCGACCTGCCCCCGGGCTTGAGCCCAGTGACGGTTCCAAGTGCGTGTGCATGGGTGTGCGAACCTGCATGCGTCAAATCGCGCACTTTAGTGCGTGCTTTATGCTCCAGGAAAGCTGTCACAACTGTCACGGACGAGCAGAGCTTCCAGCAAGTTGCACAGCGGCAGGGTCTAGACGTTCGTGACAACTAGAAATCCACGAGGACAGGGGCTGCGGGCTCTCGGGGCGCCCCTCAGCCGGGAGGTCGGAGCCGGCGCGTCAACCCTGAGCACGGGAGCTGCGTGTGCACACGTGAACACACGTGCACACCCACACATGTACGCACAGGACGCATGCCATCACACGCACAACACACGCCACACCACACATGCACACCCCCCCCACACGTGTACCACAGTCAGCACCCTTTGTCGCTGTCCTCTGACTGTCCTCACTCTTTCCTCAAATGCAAAGGCTTCGTGTTTCATTCCCAGCAAAGTCCAGCAAGACCCCGTAGCGAGAGAAACCTGCACACGAGGATGCGGGGCGAGGGCGGGCGGCCAACAGCTGGTGAGCCATCGCCTGGCCCCTGGAGGAACCGGCGGTGCGTCAGCTTAGGCAGGGAACAGCATCGTGCGAAGGGCACGGGACGGGGAAGGGGCCGTGGCACTGGGGGCTCTGGGGAAGGGGCCACGGGGGGAGGGGCCACGGCACCGGGGCCACGGGGGACGGGAAGCCACAAAAGGGGGCCCGGGGGCGGGCGAAGGGAGAGTCGGGATCAGGCTTGTGCGGGACGGCGTCGGGCCGCGGGGTGGCGGCCCGGCCGGGCGATCCGTGTGGCTCCGCGGTGTATTTAGACATCGCGATGACTTTCTTAAACAAAAAAGGAGACAGGCTTGTAATTTTATTTTGCGAACCTGGTTCTGGCTACGGTCCGAAATGTCTGTTTCACTCTGCTCCTGTTGAACAGGGAGATGAGGGAATTCCTTCTCTAATTGGCTCCTCACTGGAGAGTAATTAACCTCGAAACTGTTTACTGCCGGGGGTCGGCAGCATCTCTGAGATATGGTAATTTGAAGGATGGGTATATGCTAGATTAAAAATCTTTCCGAGTTTGCCATTACCCTCTCTAAACATGGGAAGGCCCTTCTATTGAGGAGCTCAGATTTGGTATAATTAACTTTCAAGGGCTTGAACCTGTCTGGATGTGTAATTTCTTCCCGGAACATTTGGGAGCCATTATGGAGCCCATGATATCATTAACATAATTATTGTCAGCATTTCACATGGCAGTTTCTTCTTATAGCTGAAGTTGCATATACACCATCGTTTCTGTCCTCTGTTGGTCACATCGCTTTACTCCGTGCCTTAAAAACTGCACGGCTTCCTGTCTCCTGCAGAACAGAATCTACTCTGCTTAGCGCGCGGCTCACCCGCCCCTCCGCTCCGGCCGCACAGAGAATCAGGCCCTCTGCTCCCACTTCTGTGATGTGGCATGTGCCCCCAGCACCTCCCTTCCACCGTCCGGCTAATGCTGCCCCTCACGGCAGAGTTCAAGCGCCCCCTCCCGCAGAAAGCCCTCCAGGATTCCCACACTGTGGTTCCCGCAAGACAGAAGGGAGAGAACAGGGCTGCCCGGAGGTTCCCAGGGGAGCATCAGGATGATGGAGGTGTCAGGTCTGGGAAGAGCTGGGTGAAAGTTCAAGGTCAAAGTTCTGCAGGGTCGCAGGAAAGGAAGGGGCCCTGTCGTCCGGGAAGGGCTGGGCCCAGCTCCTGCTTCCTCTGGTTCGTGATTGGTTCTCAGACAGTGTCCCTGCCACCCTCACACCGAGTTCCTGAAACGGTTCACGCTCCACGGTCGTGTTGCAAATCGGTCAGAGAAATGTTCTCGCCAAACTGGCCAAGAGACAGGGCTGGGCACCTATTTGCCAGGCACTGGCCAGGAGCCGGGCATATATGTTTAGCTGTATTCGTGGATGGAAAATTAAAAGAGTGTGATTACTGGGGCACCTGGGGGCTCAGTCGGTTAAGCGTCCGACTTCAGCTCAGGTCATGATCTCGCGGTTCGTGAGTTCGAGACCCGCGTCAAGCTTTGTGCTGACAGCTCGGAGCCTGGAGCCTGCTTCCGATTCTGTGTCTCGTGCTCTCTCTGCCCCTCCCCCGCTCACACTCTCTCTCAAAAATAAATAAACGTTAAAAAAAAATTAAAATAGTGAGATTACTTGCTTTTTGGAACATCTTCTATGACCCACCAGTGTGTCCCCAATTTGCAATTTGAGGGGTTCCTCACCAGCAGAAAAATATAAAGCTACTTTTAGTCACCGTTGAGGGTCTCTGGGAGTCTGGGTTATGAATGTTTGTAAGGTGAGGGGCACCCAGGAGGTAGACGGACCACGTGGACAAAACATTCACCAGCCCAGAGCGAAATCCAGGGAGCAGGTGCTAAGCGTTTGCCACCAGGATGCCCCTGTCCCCACTCGTGGGCTTGGGGCACCCACCTGGACCTCTGTACGCCTTGGGGGCTCTAGGAGGTGCCCGTCCGGGAGCTCGCGGTCAGCTGGTGACTGCCTGGGACGTAGCTATACAGCGCCGGCCCTGAGGACTCCCTGAGGTCAACTCCAGAGCTCTCTGTGGGATCGACCCTCACCCTAACCCCACCGAACTCCCCTCCTGGCCCCTCCCTCCCTGCCCTGCCCCTCCAGTTCCTGGCCTCTCCAGAGGGCACTTCCTGAATACACCCCGTGCACACAGGCTGCATCTCAGGATCTGCTTCTACAGAGCCCAGCCTGAGTCTCCGGAAGCCTCCGGAAGTTCCAGAAGCAAGCCCAGACCCCAGAGTGGAGGGGCGGGAGAGGGGCGCGTCCGGGCAGCTGAAGGTGTGTGTGCCCACGACTCCCCGTTTCCCGGACCGGGTCTGAACCCACTGACCTTCCGACCCAGGGGCTGTAGGCGGGCACACGGCGCCCTCACCTGTTCGCGGCCCAGACCCTCCAGGACCGGGCCGCCCGCGTCCTACCCCACGCCTGGCAGAAGGCCGCAATGACAACGAATGCACCTCATGCAGGAGGCGTTTTAAAATAACAGATGACGACATTTCAGGTGACTACCCCCAGGAGAATGTTTCACGATGGGTAATTAGGTCTGCAATTTGAGGGCAGAGAGGACGTGTTTTCTGCGGAGCTCACTCAGGGCTGATGTCACTATCGTCCCGTCAAGGTGGGGTTTAGATGGCTCTGCTGCAGGGGCAGCGGAGGGCGGGTGCCAGGCTCCTGTGGGTCTGTGGGGGGGGGGCAGTGGGAACCAAGCCCACGTGAGCAGTGCCCGGTGTGCGACACAGAGGCCGGGGCCTCGACGGGCAGACCCTCGGCCACAGCACGCGCACAGCAGTTAGAGCGCCGGGGACAGCTTGGCTCTCCATCCTTCTGCACACCGGATCCCGAGCCCCTGGGCCAGGCGGAGGGTCTTCTGACGGGGCCCAGGTTGGGGGGACTGGCCGTGAGGGCTGGGGGGGCCCCTCTGCATTGACGAGACAGCTGGGCAAGGGCACCAGCACCTGCCCGTCCCCAGGGCCACGTGCCGCGCGTCCTGATGGGCACAGAGAGGCAGCGTGAAGTTCAGGAACTTCCTGCTTGTGTTCCGGATCATTCTGAGTGGCTTGGTGGGCAACCCAGGCAGACAAGTCCGCAGTTCACTTTCCCACCCTCTCTCTGGGGGGGGGGGGGGCATTTCTGTTCCCTTTGGGCGAAGCACATTCTAGAGACGGCCCTTTCCCACCAGACACCCGGCAGCTTTTTCCCAAGACCCGACTCTGTTGAGACCCAGGCTCTGGACCATTTGCAGTCACCGGCTGGTTGGCTGTTGGCTTCTTTGTTTAACGTCCTTAATTTCTGGCTCTGCTTCTTCCGTCTTCCTGTTCTGCCTTGTAATCATTTTGATTATAGCTTTGTACCGACTTTTACGTGCGCTTTTCTCTACCATTTACAGGCGGCTCGGTTATTTCCATTGTTTAAAAAATATAATTGCCTCATCTGACCGCCAGTGGCCCCTCGGCGGGTTTTCTGGGTGTTTAGGTCCCAGGGAGGAGGGCGTGGGACCTCCTGGGAGCCAGAGAGGACAGCCCATTGCCCTCATCCGTTTGGATGTGCTGGCACCGGCTGCAAAGAAGGAGGGCCTCCACTGGGCCAGAGAGGGCATGTGCTCTCGGCCTTGGTCACCCTTGACCCTTCCCAAGGCCACCCACCTCTCTGCCTTTCCCCCAGCACCCAGGTCACCCCCGGGGGGTCTCAGGCTTCATTCCCAGCCCCTAAAAATGGTGTCTCTTGGAGCCCTCCCCCGGCCCTACAGACTGCAGAAATACAGCAAGAGGCAGGTCCCTGGGCAGATCCTGAGTGAGTCACTCCTGCTGCCCAGGCAATGTTCTAAGTCCTAACTCAGAGCATTCTTTCCCAGCCCCACGGAGAGGCCAGCACTTTTGTGCACGTTGTGCAGATAGGAAAACGAGGCTTCGAGGGGCGCCTGGGTGGCGCAGTCGGTTGAGCGTCCGACTTCAGCCAGGTCACGATCTCGCAGTCCGGGAGTTCGAGCCCCGCGTCAGGCTCTGGGCTGATGGCTCAGAGCCTGGAGCCTGTTTCCGATTCTGTGTCTCCCTCTGTCTCTCTGCCCCTCCCCCGTTCATGCTCTGTCTCTCTCTGTCCCAAAAATAAATAAACATTGGGAAAAAAAAAAAAAAGGAAAACGAGGCTTTGGGTGTGGAGCTGGGACGGAGGCGGGGCTGTCAGAAGCGGCCAGGCTGTATGACACGCCCTGCGGACCTCGACCCTCCGATGACTGCTTGACTCTGATGCGGTGAGCTATGACTGCATCCCGTTGTTGCTGGGGCTGCGTATCAGATATCAACTGTGGCCTAACACGTTTCTTAAAAACCCAGCAGCTTGTGGGGCGCCTGGGCGGCTCAGTCGGTTAAGCGTCCGACTTCGGCTCAGGTCATGATCTCACGGTCTGTGGGTTCGAGCCCCATCTCGGGCTCTGTGCCGACAGCTCAGAGCCCGGAGCCTGCTTCGGATTCTGTGTCTCCCTCTCTCTCAGCCCCTCCCCCACTCATACTCTGTTTCTCTCTCTCAAAAATAAACATTAAAAAAAAATTAAAACCCAACAGCTTGAAACAGCAAATGTTCATTATCTCACAGAGTCTCTGAGGGTCAGAAAACCTGGAGCAGCCAAGCTGGGTGGTTCTCGCTCAGGGTCCCCCGGGGGCTTTCGGTCGGGCCGACAACTGGGCTGTGGTCTCATCTGAAGGCTCAGCTGGGCCTGAAGCTCCACTTCCAAGCTCACGCTCACGGTGGTCAACAGGAGGGCTCACTGCCTTGTCCCATTGGCTTTTTCCCAGAGCAACGGATCCAAGGAGGTGAGAGAACATCTGAATAGAAGCCCCGGTCCCTGACACCTCGTGTCGGAAGAGACAGGCCATCACTTCCAATCACTCAGGCGCAGTGGGGGGGAGACGGTGGGGGGTACCTGGGGGTCCTGTGGGAGGCAGACAACCACAGGCCACCTCCTGTTGAATTTGTAACGGGTTGGTAGCTCAGAATTCAGAGTATAGCTGAAGATAATCGTGGGTCACCACCATATCACTTCACACATGGCAGGAGCGTGGGTCATACTGACTGCTGCTCATGCCCCAGCAGGTGAGGTGGGCGCATCAATCAGAAAGGCCATCGCCGTCCAGCGACTCGCCCCTGGGGACCCCAGGGCCTTGCCTGCATTCCTCGGGACTCTCAGTGGTGACAGCGGGCACCTCAGTGGTAGGTGGGCCGTAAACTGGAAGGCGGGGTGAGGACCCTTCCCGGGCTCCAGCCCAAGCGGGAAGCTGAGCCTGGTGGGACCTGAGCGGCGACCACGCTCTAGACCCGTCGATGCCCCTGGCTCTGTTTGTGGGCTGAGAGCTCCATCTGGGTGTGGGAGTTTCTGTACCTGACAAAGAGAAGGACCAGGGAAGCAGATCTGGGGTCCCGTGCCGAAGAAACAAGAGGAAATATCTCCGACCTGGTGGGGTTCTCAGAGACAAAGTCCCATCCCAGCCCCAGGAGCCAGTGGCTTCAGGGGCTGATTGGTTTGCAGGAAGGGCCCTGGGTGAAGAGAAGAAGGCTGCCGTCTGCATACCTGGAATTATAGGCCCCCGGGTGTCAATGCGCAGGACCTCCCCGTCAGGCTGCCCGGCCCCCCATCAACACAGGTAGAGAGACTGCAGTCCGGGAGGTTAAGGGGACACCCAGACCCCATGAACAGTGAGAGCAGATCTTCATGACGACCAGACAAAGGGAAGGGGCTCCGCCTTGCACCCGTATCCGTTCGTCCCCACAGCCTCTGGGACGGGCACCCACGTCGCCTGTGTTTAAGGATGTGGGAACTCCGTCTCCAAGGTGAGCTAACCGCCCGAGAGCCTGCACAGCCCTCCGCCCCGTGGGAGGGTTTTCCCACTGACTCCGTCTCCCAGTCTCCGGCCCTCTCGGAGGAGAGACCTGCTCCGCCGAGGTGGCCAGTAGATGTCCTTTCATGGGTTTATTTTCCCTTGACCCGCATCTTCAGTAAAGTGCATTTTGAAAAATGCCAACCTCTTTCCACTGAACTCACAGGTAAAGGAGACCACAGGAGAGAGGGTTAGGGGACCAGGGGAGTCCTCGCCTCAGGTGCCGCAGACCCTCACCTGTACCTCATGTATGGAAGGCGTAGGGAGCTGAGGCCCACCTTGGCCAAACCTGGGGATGGTCTCTACAGCGTCTGCCCTTGGGACTGAAGGGAAGGAGCGGGGAGGCCTCTGAATGGGTTTTGACAGGCTGGAGGGTGAGGGAGCACCAGGAGGGGGAAGGCCGAGGGCCTTCAAGGCGGTGGGGGAAGACTGGCTGCACGGAGGAGGAGCCGCGAGCAGCAGAGAAAATGCTAGAACCTCCCTTTGATGTAAACTCATCGTTTTCATTCTCTCTCTGTGCCCAGTAAACCACAATGCACACTCTGCAAATTCATCAATTAAAATTAAGATGAGGGGTGTTCCAAAGCTCTCGTTTATAGGATGCACAGTTTGGAGACCATTTTAGAACCAGCCCTGGCCCAGAAGTAGGCTGTCCAGCCTGACTCTACGTCCATTTTAGATGTGCTCCGAAATTGTATTCAGGACAAAGGAAAGAAGCCGGGAGGGTCCAAGAGCAGGTACGAACCTTTGCACACCAGCTGTGAGCCAGGTGCTGGGCCAAGTGCACCCGTTAGTTCACTGATGAAGCAGGTTTTCCTGCTGTCTCCTTTCCACCCACGTGGTCTAGGGAGTAAGAACTCCTTCAGGGGTGCTGGGTTTTCCTGGGAGGTGTTGAGTGCTGCTGGGGGGTTCGGGGTGCTGCTGAGAGGGGTGCTAGGTGCTGCTGGGGTGTCTTTGGTGCTGCTGGGGGGTGTTGGGTGCTGCTTGGGGTTCTGGGTGCTGCTGAGAGGGGTGCTGGGTGCTGTGGGGGTGTTGAGTGCTGCTGGGCGTGCTGGGTGCTGTTGGGGGGTATTGAGTGCTGTTGGAGGGTTCTAGATGCTGCTAGGGGTGCTAGGCGCTCTTGGGGGGGTTCTGGGTGCTTCTGGGTGCCATTGAGAGGTACCGAGTGCTGCTGGGGTCCAGGGGCTCTGGGCGGATTCTGGATGCTGCTGGGGGGTTCTGAGTGCTACCAGGCTCCAAGTATGAGATTTTCTGAGTTATCTGCACTCAAGGCCTTTTGCCATTTTCTGAGGGAATCGTGGAAGGAAAGAAGGGGAGGGGACGGAGGGACACCAAAAGGACGGAAGGATGGAGTCTCCCACCATCAGGATCAGGAGGAGACGGGGTTGCCACATCAGGCAAAATACAGTACAGGACCCTCAGTTAATGTTAATTCCAGATGAAGAAAAGATCCACGGGACATAATGACCCCAAAAACTGATTTCCTGTTTAACTTAGATACTCTTGGCAATAAATTATCTGCAGAACCCATTGGTTTTGACCCCGAGTGTCCTGACCCCGTACCCGGGCGTGACCCGTGGAAGGCGGGGTGTGGCGTGGCCCGAAGACGTGGGCTTTGGGCCGAGGACCTTCCGCGTGGCCCGACAGCAAGGCCAGCTGAGCCCCCGAGGTCGTGACACAGGTGGGAGGGCAAACCATCGAAGGTTTAATAAAGAAGCTTCCAAGATGAGAGGTTCTTCTGCAAGGGCCACACAAGGAAACCCGGGGGAACCGTGTGGGGCGATGCGGACCGGATCCCCCGCTGCGTCAGGAGCGTCTCGTGTTACTGGATGGATGCTACACTTTGCAGCCTGTATCGTTGTTGAGCTAATAGGAGAATTACAATTCTCCAAGTCTCCATCACAGGTCTCATTAAATCTAAGCAAACATTTGGTACTTAGGAGCTCTGCATTACAAATCTAATTAAGACTCCATAAAATAAAATAATTCCAGTCTGCATCCAACCGTTCCATTATCTCACACGGTATATGATTGCTGCTTTATTAAACAACAACAAAGAAACACAAGTTCCAAGTGGATCTGTCCGCGTGCTTGGGAGAAAGAACAGGAAAGTGAATCACTCATAACAATGGGCCCCATCTTCTCGGGATTTTCAGCGGCAGCCGCACTGTGTTCTCCAAGCAGATTCTATGTGTGGGTTCCTGGAACCCCAGCCGCAAAATCACAGGCCGATGCTCCCCAGAGGCCCGCCCCGCGGCCCCGCTCTGATGGTCTGGGATTCCAGAGATCCCGCTGGCCTGGGTGGGCTGGCGAGTGAAAGTGTCGCAGGTGGAAACAGCTTCACGGGCGGTTGGGGTGGGGACGGCCGTCCTCCAGCAAACGGAGGGCAGGGGGCGCCGTGGGAAGACAACCTGAGGACACCAGAGCTGGGCCGGCTTGCTGAAATCAGTCACAGGTCCTGCGCGAAGTAAGAGCCACCTTAGCGCAAGGCCCGCCTTCCTGCCTTCCTCGGGGACGTGGCGGTGGTGTCCCGCCCTCCCGGGGGGTCCCCGGGACGGGCCTTGCTCCCCTGTGCTTCCCCGGCTCCAGGCACTGCCGATGGATACTCGCTGTGTTTGCAAAACAAAGTGTTTGCGACCTCGAGTTAATTTCACGAACGTCTTCACCACCCAAGCCGCCCATCGGCTGGTTCCTGCCCACGTCCAGGCAGACGTGACCTTCCACGCTTTACGTGCAACCTAACTCGAGGCACGTGGTTGAATGCCACCTTTCAGAGGCCCTGGTCCCGCGGGACGGGGGGGCCCACGGCAGCCTCAGCCGCCAGCAGCAGGCGCACCACCGCGTGAACCGCCTGCCGAGGGGGCTCTTTCCTCGGGGCCCTGCCGAGGGACTCCAGCTGTCCGAGGGTGCCGGTCGCTACACAAGTCCGCTTCTCGGGGACATGCGGGGGCGGTCTTTACCGTGAGTATGCGCAACCACGGAGGCCTTTTCCTCTTCCCTGGCTTCTCTCACAGCCGGGGGAGAGCAGAACGGGTTTCGGCGCCTTCGAACCACTCGCCATTCTGTCCACCTGCATCCCCGCCCCCGCCCCCCCCCCCCAACCTTGGGAAGACGACCGAGCTGCCAACTGGGATGGCTCCTTACGAATAGGAGTTTACATTCGGTGGGACACGCTTTTCTGTTCAAAAGCAGCATGAAGCCTTTAACGGACAACCGATCAATCCGCCAGGAGCTGGGGCGACAGGGTCCTGACGGAGCGTCGGTACTTCGCCAGGTGTGCCCGCCAGTAAGCCCGGAGGCGCGTCCAGCTCCCGGGCGATAAGCTCCACGTTCATTTCTACCAGGTGCATCCGGGCCAGTCAGAGCTCAGAGACGCCCCTGCCCCTGGCCGCGCACTTCGGGGTCACTCCGTGAGCCCGCCGCGCCAGCCTTCCACTAGACAGAAGGGCTACTTAAGGTGATAATATGAGTAGGAGCTCTGGCATGTTAGACCTCTGCGAACGCCATTGGCTGCCTGCACCTGCTGGGTGCTCGTCGGAAACCAGGAGGCGAGTCGCTGTGTCGAGGGCTTGTTGCTGAGATTAGCGACGTGACACTCGCCACGGTCCTCAGCCGCAGCCTGCGGTGTGGACGCTGGCTGGTTTAAATAGGAAATTACACTCTGGGAAGCCTGAAATCGGAGGACTTATCATCCTGGAAGGCCCTGGAGGAGGGAGGCAGGGGCCACGTGGGAGGAGCGCCCCGGACACGCGCTCAGCGGGAGGTGGGGATCCCAGAGCACCTGGTCAGGGCTCCGTGTGGAGCCCGCAGGAAGCCGTGTGAGGGTTCAGCGGTGCATTGGAATGTCACCCGGTCACAGTTAGGGGGCAAGAAGGGGACCTGGGGCGGGGGCAGACTTACCACACTGGCTGCCTGGCCACTTGGGCGGGGAGCCCGCAGCGCGTGCTTGGGGATGTCGAGGCGGCCGAAAAATAGGAAGTTTTAAAAAAGTACGATACAAAAGGGAATTGAAATAAGCCCTATAAAGTGCGGCATGTCCGCTCAGCTGGACTGCTGGAGTCCTACCTGGTTGTGGACGCCTTTCCTCGTGTCCTCAGCCAAGTTCCGAGCACCAGTGTCGCTGGTGACCTGTGTACTGAGGCCGAGTGTCTGGAGCCCTCGGGGACGAACGTCCCGCTGGTCCGGGGGGAACCCTCTCTGCTGGCCTTTCTGGAACACCTCTAGGTGGCCCTCCTCTCCTCCTAGAGCTCTGTCCGGCCGGCAGGTGACTTCACTCCCTCGGCTGCCTTAGGTCAACCCCGCACTCAGCATGGGCCAGGAAAAGATAAAGAATGATCCAGTATGAAAAAACACTCTGTGGAACTGCTTTTGTTTAAACTGTTCTGTTATTATTATTATTATTATTATTTTTAAGATTTTACTTTTAAAGGGCGCCTGAGTGCCTCAGTCGGTTAAGCGTCCAACTCTTGATCTCGGTTCAGGTCGTGACCTCACAATTTGTGAGATCCAGCCCCACATCGGGCTCTGTGCTGACAGCGCAGAGCCTGCTGGGGATTCTGTCGCTCTCCCTGTCTCTACCCCTCCTCCACTCTAGCGTGAACTCTCTCTCCCTCTCTCTCGAGAAAAATAAACATTTTAATAAAAGTTTTCATTTTTAAGCGATCTCTATGCCCAACATGGGACTGGAACTCACGACCCTGAGGTCAAGAGCGGCCTGCCCCACTGACAGAGCCAGCCAGGTGCCCCCAAAACCGTTTTCTTATTTTTTAACATGCTAACACGTTCATGAGAGTAAAAGGGTAAAGCCCCCTTTTTAAGAAGCCAACTTTGAGGAGAGAAATAGGAGAAACTGCCAAGTTGTGTTAATGAGCCCTGGTCAGGTCGGCCTACAGAGGAGGGTCCGTGTGTGGGCCCCGCCAGGGGAGAAGGGTGGTGCTTTGCTGTGTCTCTGCTCCGATCTGTGGGTGGAAACAGCTCGGCCTGGCGGGAGAGCCACCATCTGGCCAGCTCCCAGGAGCCATGGCGCTACGTCAGCCTCTCCCAGGACACTCCTGCTCTGGGGGCCTCTCAACATTTCAGACAGAATGTTCTGGGTTAGTGGGAGAGCTTCCTCACGATCTGGGAGGTAAACTCAGAATAAGAGGAACAGCTCAGTACTGTTAACATTCACTTTTCTTATGTACCAAGTGATGTGTATAGGTCTTACGTATATTATTATTTGGAGCCCAACATATGTATATTATGTATTATATATATACACACACACATATATATATGTGTGTGTATATATATATATGTGTGTGTGTATATGTGTGTGTGTGTATATGTGTATATATATATGTGTGTATATATATATGTGTGTGTGTGTATATGTGTGTGTGTATATGTGTATATATATGTATATATATATATATATATAAGCCCAACTTATGTATATTATTATTTGGATGCTGCAAAGCCAAACGTGCACCCACTTTGTGGGTGAGAAGATGGAACGGGTTAGCTAAGTGGCCAGTGCCGCGTGGCCAGTACGAGGTAGAGCCAGGATCTGGAGCCACACTGCCACCTCCAAGGCGTTGGCTTGAGAGAGAGAAAGGCGCCATTCCTGCCGTGGGATCGTTTTCTTTAAATCTCGCTCCAAGTTATTTTTTTCTTATTTTTATTTAATAAGATAATTTGCTGTTAAACCACAGAATTAACTATCTACAGTTTGTCCACCACTGTAACTCCCGATACCCATCATGTATCTTGGGCACAGTAAGAACTTGCTAGGTATTAGGTGGGTTAATTAATTAATTAACCAATCAACCAGTCAAATGTGTCCCTGGGCTGCAGGCTGCAGGATCTGGTGTGCCAGGGCAGTCTCCAGAAAGCTTCCCTCTCCAGTCCCCTCTGCTGAGCACAGGACAAATATCTGAGCTGTCCCAACCATAAGACACGTAATAATGACGTGCAGACATTAAGTGAAGTCCAGTGACTTCTGCACGAGGCGAGGCTCTTCTCCTCCCCCTCCAGGGCCCCTCACCACACAGACACCAGTCAAGGACCTGTCAGAACAGGACAGAGCCACCACTTGTCAATGAAGAGAGGCCCCACTCAGTGATCACTGGGGCCATCCTTGTCCTGAGGGTACTGGAATCTAGATACTTCATAAAGTCTTTGTGATTAAGAACTGAGCTAAACAGATCGGGGAGCTGCAGCTGACCAATACCCTCCCCTAAAACCTGAACTCTCACAACTAGGAGAGGAAAGAGACTTACCTGCCAGTCATTGACTTATTCTCCAGATGAGCATTCAGTACCCGGGATGTCCCAAGAGGGGTTGCAAACGCTGGGGACACAGTATGGATAAAGTGAGCGAGATGCTTGGAAAGGATTGTAAATGAGATAAGTGACAGAAAGCTAGATGGGCAGACAGGTAGACAGAGAGAGAGTGAGAGAGAGAGAGAGAGAGAGATACATACATACGTAGTAGGTAGATAGATGATTGATGAATAGATAGGTGTTGGATGGATGGATGGACAGATAGATGATAGATAGATAGATAATAGATAAATAGATGACAGATGGATAGATAGATAGATAACAGGTAGAAGATATCAAGAGAGAAGGAGAAGGGAAGGATGATCTATGAATAAGCAGCAAAATCAGATAATGAAGACATCGTAGTTCTGCCCAGCTGTTGCAGGAAGGAACCAGATAAAACCACTGGAGAAATGCCACGTGCACCCAGATCTGAATAGTGACAAGAAACACTGTGAAAAGAGGTGTGAAAAGAGGATGTCAGAACATTCCAGGTGGAGGGCTGAGCTAATGCAAAGACCCTGAGGTGGAAATAAGCAATCTGTGTCCTAAGTCAACGCACAAAACTGCCATTCCTACCCAGGTTGGCTGGGCAGGTGGCCGGTGGACCCAGGGGTGAGCACACAGGCAAGACCTGAGAAGGGGTTCCAGACCCAGCAGGAGACATTCCCGGAAAGGCTTCACGGCTTCTGCTGGAGGATTGAAAACTAACCCGGCACCTCCCCAAGTCATGTCCGCCCTTGACTGCCACATCGTTGGCTCTGTTGATCACTGTGGCGCAGTCAGACATACTTCTCTTTCACAACCTGCCTTTGAGACTTGCCTGCTCAACGTGGAGATGAGACAGGAAGCCGGCCCTGGGCCACTGGGCTAGGCCGTTCACACCGTCGGCCCTCACAGAAACCCAACAGACAGCGCAGCCACCAGCCAGCTCGCACGCGTCATCCAGGGATTTTCAATCATTGCAGCAAATGTCACCATTCCGAGTTAGCTTTCCATACCCGATCGAGTACCACGAATGCCCGGTACCATAAACGCCAGGTGCCACAAACACCCGGTACCACGAATGCCCAGTACCATGAACACCATGAACACCCAGGACTACCAACACCCGGTACCACGGATGCCAGGTGCCAACATGGACAGTTCCAACAGCACGACCTTCTCACGGTGTCCCCACATGGTGCAAGGGGCCTGGGGTCTCTCTGGAGCCTCCTTTCTAAGGCACAAATCCCTCTAAGAGGGGCTCAACCCTCATGACCCAAGCACCACCCCTAACACCACTACCATCACCAACCCTCTGGGGGCTGGGAGCCAACATATGAATTTGGGAGGATACACGCAGACTATACCAGGGGCCATGTTGAAAACATCATCTTGGGATGGTGAGGCCAGGGTGAGACTCCAGACTCTGTGTGGATGTGTCTGGTCCCTGGCTTGAAGGGACGTGTATAAGATAACTCAAATACCTGGATCATCTTTGGCATTGTTTCTGTGGTCTGTATTTTTTTCTTAGTTTTTTGTCATTTGGACCTATTTCCTGGCATGCTTGTAATTTTTTAGTGAAAGTGAAATATTACGTACTGCCCGGGCTGGGGATGTGGGCAGGGACAGAGGGAGGACAGAGGCCACCTGCAGTGCTTCCCCTCCCTTAGCTCAGGTGCCTGTGTTAGTGTACACACATGCACACACACACACGCACACACATGTGCACACACACGTGCACACACTCCTCCTTGGGGGAAATGGGGAGATGTAGGCATCAATGCAGGCCCAGATCATTTCCCTAACCCCACCGAGGACTATGGCCAGTAACATGGAGAGCCTGTTGCATCCATTCTAGGAGGGAACAGATGAAGTTCTCTGCACACACGGGGTGGGGGGGGGGTCAACAGCTGTGTCACTGGCCCAGCACTTGGCTCTTTGGTTCTGGAGAAAGGCAAGGTGTCCTGAAATAGAAGCAGAGGAGTTCCTGTCTACCAGCTGGACAAGGCCATGGGAGACTTGAGCAGGGGTGGGGGTGGGCCTGCCAGCTGTGCTCGAGAAATGAGACAGTGTCCCAGTTTACACATGCCTACTTTCTCACACAAAGAATCTAGCCCTGGGCAGATTCTGGTCCTAGAATGAAATTCTCTGGGACTTGGTGTCCCGATCATCAAAATGAATATAATAACAATAGTTGATGCATAAGCTTATCATAAGAAGTGGTTGGACAATTTCTATCCAAGGGCTGTGAAAATTATCAAGGACAAACAGCAGTTGTAATTCACCCAGGAGATTCAACCAGTGTTGAGAGGTCATTTATCAGAACACTAGGGAGAACAGTGTGCATCTGGAGCTTCCCAAGTACGAAGTCCTGGGGAGTCAGAGGCACTGGCAGGAGGGTCTCCTCCCTCCAGAAAGATCTGCACACCCCAGGTGTTCTGCACACACCAGGAACTGCAATGGAAGAGCCCTCAAGGTCTTGTGTGTTCTCGTCAGACACTTTACTCATTTTGATTCAACAGAGACTGTGATGGGGAAACACAGATGCTGAGACACGACCCCCCTCAGGATTGTTTCTGTGTCTGTTATCTTAACAACTACCACACTGGGTGGCTCACACGACAGAAATGTACAGTTCTATCAGCTGTGGAGGCCAGAGGACTGGGATGAAGGTCCCGGCAGGGTGGTTCCTTTCGAAGGTATGAGAGACACCCTCTCCTTGGTGTGTAGACCGCCATCTTCCCCAGCATCCTAACACCGTCTTCCCTCTTTCCATGTCCCTGCCTTCAAGTCTTCTTCCCCTGAGGACACCAGTCATGCTAGATTAGAATCCACGCCAGTGGGTTCTCACTTTAACTTGATTACATCTGCAAATCATTACCTCCAAATAAGGTCACATTCTGAGGTGCTGGGGGTTCAGACACCAACATATGGATTTGGGGGGACACAATTCAGCCCATGACAGGAATGAAAACCCAAGGGTGGGAGACAGAGGCAGGTGGAGGGAACCCAGGAACTGTGGGGGCTCGGAGCAGCTGAGATAGGCTGGCATTCCTAGAGGAGACGGTGTTTGAGCTGACAGCAAAGGGAAGGCACACACGTTTAGCTGGTTAGTGCCCAGCAGGGGGAGTGTGTGTAAGTCTCAAAGGTACAAAATGGCTGAAATATGGGAGAAACCAGCCATGCGGACAGGGGTGAAGGTGGGCCAGCCCCCTTGCATCTACACGCCCCTACCCACTCCACACAAACTCTGACAACTGCTGGAGTTCACATGAACGAAGGAGATGCCATCCAGATGCTGAGTCACCTAGCACTGCTTTGAGATGGCAGGAGAGACACAGGGGCAAACAGATACCGTATATTCAAGGGGTGATCCATGAGGGCCGGTATCAGTTGGAAACGCTCGGGTAGAGGGGTAAGAGAGAGGACCAAGAATGAGCCCCATGTTGGAAAGATGCAGTGTGAGGTTCAGGATGTGGTGAAGATGATGGCCATGGTTGGGCCAGGTCAATGGCCAGATGCCTGGGGACACCACGGCAGGATGATGTGGAGTGAGGTTGGGTGGCAATGTAGAAAGGGCATCACCAGGAGTTGAAAGTTACTGAAAGCTTGGGCTTGATGAGACCACAGGAGACTTAATTTGTTATTCACTCATTCTCTTATTTGCTCAGTTAATATTTTTTATTTTTTTAAATTTTTTAATGTTTATTTATTTTTGAGAGACAGAGAGACAGAGATAAAACATGAGCAGAGGAGAGGCAGAGAGAGGGAGACACAGAATCTGAGGCAGGCTCTAGGCTCTGAGCTGTCAGCACAGAGCCTGACGTGGGGCTCGAACCCACGAACCGTGAGATCATGACCTGAGCCAAAGTCGGATGCTCAACCGACTGAGCCACCCAGGTGCCCCTGCTCAGTTAGTATTTAAAGAAAATCTATTTCCTAGAGGAGACAGTGGAGAGACCTGGCCTGGCCTCACATGGCATGGAGACTGGCGGGAAAGCCCGGGTTCGAGGATGCCCTTGGAAAGCACTTTGGCATCAGAGATGGCCACTGTAGGTGTACAACTGTGAGGGGAAGAAGGCTCCCACCAGCTGTCCTTCAAGACCAAAACATCCAGAAAAGTGGAAATGTCCGTCCAGCATAGAAGAGATCTATTACCTGTGATCAGCTCAAAGTCAGAATGCTCTCTAGCAGCGTCCAACCAAACACCAATGTGGATGGATCTCAAGGACATTATGCAACATCAGAAAGCATATATTTGGTGTGGTTCTATTTATATGAAGTTTTAGAATGCACAAAACTAGACGCACACTGGGTAGGAGCACTATAAATAACGTAGTAAAACAAAATGAAACACAAAGGGGGTACTACGGAATTCAGGGTGGCAGTCACCTCCGGGGTGGGGGAGGGAAGAGCCCTGCACCTGCACACAGAGGGGCTCCAGGACTTAATCTGGGGGTGGTTCACAGACAGGCAACATACTATAATTATGTCATGCACATAGATGTTAAATATTCTTTTGTATCAGTTCAATATTTAAATTGAAAACCAAGTTGGTAAATATTCCCACAAATGCCTATCTAATGACACACTCCGATGGGAGCTAGAAAGGAAAAGAATAGGGTGTGAAATAATGACAAGGTGCCCCCTTCCATCAAGTCACAAGGAAGGCCTCTAACGAGGTCACATGGAGCCCGAGAGCTGAAGGAGAAAAGGAGCCAACCCTGAGAAGGGAGAAGGAAGGCGCATCCAAGGGAGAGGGGACAGTACAGACCAAGTCCCTGGAGGATGTGGAGGAGGCCATGTCAACACTGAGATTTTATTCTAGGATATGGGAAGCCCCTGGCAGACTTTAAATAGGAGGACATATGACCCCAACTCACAATTCTGCAGGGCATACACAGGTAGAGAAGCGAAACAAACTGGTTTCACTATAGAAAATCCAAGTATTGGGGCGCCTGGGTGGTGCAGTCGGTTAAGCGTCCGACTTCAGCCAGGTCATGATCTCGCGGTCCGTGAGTTCGAGCCCCGCGTCAGGCTCTGGGCTGATGGCTCAGAGCCTGGAGCCTGTTTCCGATTCTGTGTCTCCCTCTCTCTCTGCCCCTCCCCCGTTCATGCTCTGTCTCTCTCTGTCCCAAAAATAAATAAACATTGAAAAAAAAATTTAAAGAAAATCCAAGTATGAGCAAAGCAGTGTTTGTGACTGGCTCCAGGAACATGTGCATTAGCATCCCACATCCAAATGCTAGTAGACGACAGGGGGTGGGGAAATCCCCTCTACCACGGTCTCAACAAGAATGGCACAAACACTGGTTTAGCAAGCATTCAACTGTGATCACATTGCCAATACTCGTCAAGGTAGATGCCAAACTATGGTGGGCACATGCTCTGGCCCTTAGCCAAGAACAGTGAGGCTCACAAGATCACTCACTTGTGTCCAATGCCTCAAATCAACAAGTCCTTTGAGTAGATTCCTCAGCAATGGCTAAACCAGGATAAAACTAGAAGATAGCGTGTCAAGAAAGAACACCTCAGATACCACTAATCCTCCTCCTCACCTTCTAGAAGGGGAAACAGGCCCAGAGAGGCAGTGAGATCTTCTGATAGTGTCCTTGCAGGGTGGTGAATAGCAGAGTTTAACAGTGAAGAACAAACAAGTACTGTGGATGGGAACCCCTGATGGCTAAGTACAGACATGGAGAACAGAGCTCTTCATGAAACTCAACATATCAACAGTGTGAACCCCAGGGGCATGGTTGTTCTGTACATGTACCGTGATCTCTACTGTAAAGCCTCCTTTGATGGCCTTTCACTCCTGGACAGCCAAGTGTCATATGCTCTGGAGTTGACAAGAAGATAAATGGGAGTTGGGGACAACTGATATCAGTTTTAGCAATTTCTTGGACCAGCAAAAAACAGGGCAGTACAGGAGACGTGAATTCAAAAGCCAACTTCTGGCTGTGACAGAACTGTTTGCATACTAACCCTCCTGATTTACAAAGGCTGATACATGCATGAAAGCAGTTGTTGGAAGTTTCTGGAGAACAAGCAAGGCAGCCAGGACTTTAGGGGCCAAGGTCCTGGAAGGAAGGGAAGTGCTTAGAGGTGAGGGGAAGCCCCTTCCCTCTCTGGTGTGATTGCTGGGTGGCAGCACAGGACACACAGAAGGAAGCAGGGGGGTGGCTGGAGCTTGCAGCAGTCACTGAGAAACTGACCTGGAGTTTGGGTTACCAAAGCAGCCACAGTGTGAGCACAAGATCCAGAGGAAAAAGAATCACATGGGAGTGAGTCTAGAACACTGCAGTTTCTTTCAAGACATTTTCCAAAGCCTAAGATGCATAGCTCTGGGTGAGAACTCAAGAAACCAGTCAGAGAGCGGCTTCTACGAGGTTAAAGAGCTGAATAGGGATTACAACAGTCTCACGGAGCTGGGATAACAAAAATTGTAGTTCGGGTCCACCAGAGAGGAGGGGTTCCAGCAACAACCTAAACCTTCAGTTGAGACGCCTAGAAGTATGGGCAAACTGCAAATAGATAAGCCCTATGTAGGTCATGGTGATCTTCCTAAACTCAACTATCTGTCAAAAAATAATAATTTGGAAGTCAATAACATCTTTCAGGAGCTTACAGTTTTTCATACGTAATATTTCACTTTCAATAAAAAATTACAAGCATGCCAGGAAATAGGTCCAAATGACAGAAAACTAAGAAAAAAATACAGACCACAGAAACAATGCCAAAGACGATCCAGGTATTTGAGTTATCTTATACAGAATTTAAGTAAGTATGATGAAGATGTTCAACAAAACAGATGAAAAATTAACTTCATCAGAGAACTTGAATCTATAAAAAAAATACTGTATTGGAAATATTAGAACTAAAAAAATAATAAGATAATGACTGAAGTTGAAATTTCATAGATAAACTTAAAAGTAAATTAGAAGGGCATGTGGGAGGCTCAGTTGGTTAAGTGTCTGACTCTTGATTTTGGCTCAGGTCATAATGGCACAGTCATGAGATCGAGCCCCACATCAGTCTCTGCTTAAGATTCTATCTCTCCCTCTCCCTCTGCCCCTCCCCTGTTCCTGCTCACTCTCTCTAAAATAGTAAATAAATAAACAAATAAATAAATAAAAGCAAATTAGATATAGCAAAAGAGAAGATTAGTAAATTGGAAGAGAGGTTATTGGAAAATATTTCAGATTGAAGCATAGAAAAAAGTGGTTGGAAATGCATGGGGAGAAAAATAATTCACATAGGACATAGTGAAAAGATCTGTCACACATGTAATTCTATTTCCAGTAGGAGATAAGACAAGGATAAAAGGGAAAGAGCAATATTTGAAGGTATAACCAGTGAGAGTTTTACAAAAGTGATAAAGTACCCTAAGCAGAAAATATACCTAAGAAACATAAGAAAACATAAGAAAATATACCTACACACATCATAGTAAAACTGGAGAGAAACAAAGACAAAAGAGGAAAAAGGTACATTACCATCATAGAAGCAATAAGACTGAAAGGTAACTTTTCCACAGATATTATTGAAACCAGAATGTGATAGAATAATATCTTTAAAATGCTAGAAGAAAATTGCTACCAACAAAATTCTATATCCATGGTAGACATTCTTCAAAATAAAAAGGTGTAGGGGCACCTGGGTGGCTCAGTTGGTTGAGTGTCCAACTTCTGCTCAGGTCATGATCTCGTGGTTCGTGAGTTCGAGCCCCGCATTGGGCTCTCTGCTGTCAGTGCAGAGCCTGCTTGAGATCCTCTGTCTTCCTCTCTCTCTTCTACTTGCACGTGCCCTCTCTCTCTTCCTCTCCCTCTCAAAAATAAATAAACATTTTTTAAAAGTGTATTAAAAAGTTTTCAGACAAACAAAAACAGAGAATTGATTACAGCAGACCCTCGAGTAAACACTATGGGGAGATGTTCAGGTGGAAGGAGAATAACTCTGGGTGGAAATATGGCAATGCCAGAAGAAACTGGAAAGTGCTAACATTTAGATTAAACCTAAAGGAACATTGGGTGTTTAAAACAATAGTAGAAATGGCTTTTGGGTTTTAAAAATATACGTTGAATTCAAGTTTATTATAACAATAGTACCAAAATTGAGAGGCGTAAGTAGGACTAAAGTGTTGTAAAGTACTCACATTGTCCACGAAATGAAAAATCCAATAGCTAGATGATACATTTAAACCTAAAATGGCAGCAATAGCATTAAATGGAAATGGACTATATTCTCTACTTAAAATGCAGACTATAAGACTGAGTTTTAAAAAATAATTATAAGTTGAATACAAGAGAGACACCTTAAGTCTAACAACATAGACTAACAAAATAAAAGACTAATCAAAAGAAATCTGTAAAGATGAAATAAAATAAAACCAGTGAAGTTATACTAATATCAGGCAAAGTAGACTTTAGGGTAGGGAGCATTACTAGAGATAAAGGAGAATATTCCACAATGAAAAATTGGTCAATCTAAGACGTCAAACCCTAAATTTGCATATAACTAAAAAATAGCCTCAAAATATAAAGACAAAAAGTAACAGAAAACACTGGAGAAAATGACTAATGTACAATCACGCTTGAAGTTTTTCTCTTACTTCTCTCTGCTGACCAACCAAGCAGATAAAAAAAATCAGTAATGACAAAGATTATTGGCACAAAATTAATTAAATTTACCTCGTTGACACATAAGACATTACACCAACCACAGTAGAATATGGCTTCTTTCAAGTGCAGCTGGGACATTTTCAACCTAGACCATATGCTGGGCCATCAAATAATTCTTACTAAGTGTCAACCGATTGAAATCATACAGAGCATGCTTCTGAATACAGACTATACACTATATCCCACCCATCAAGAATTAGGAAATGAAAATTCGAAAGTATTCTATACACATAGCAATAGGACCAATCAACATTATGTATCTGGGAATAATGATAGTATATCGTGTATTACATTATTCATGTATTATATTATTATGTATTCCTGTATACAGAAATATGGGGAGAAATCAAAGACACTTTAACTAAATGTAATGACGGATTGTGTTCATTGACTGAAAGCCTCAATATTGTTAAGATGTCAGCTCTTTTTCTTTTTTAAGTTTTTATTTAAATTCCAGTGAGTTGACCTACAGTGTAATACTAGTTTCAGGAGTACAATATAATGATCCAACACTTCCATACAACACCTGGTGCTCATCACAATAGGTGCCTTCCTTAATCCCCATCATCTGCCCCCCCTCCACCTCTCCCCTCCCCTCTGGTGCCCAGCAGTGTGTTCTCTGTAGTTCAGAGCCTGAAGATGTCACTTCTTTCCAAAGAATTTACAGAGTCCAGGCAATTGTAAACAAAACCCCAGTAACCGTTTAGGTAAAAACTGACAAGCCAGTTCTAAAATGTATAACAAAATGTGAAATGTCAAGAACAGGCAAGATGATCCTGAAGGAGATTAGAACTGGGTGGCCCAGTTCTATACTGTAGATCAACAAACTGCTCCAAAACTCAGGGGCTTAGAACAACAATTACTTATTTGGGGGCAAGGCCTGATGGGAATCACTCACCTTTGCTCCCAGTGTCTGGAACCTATATGGAATGACTTGAACGTCCGAAGGATAGGGTGGATGGGGACTCTGCAGGGAGTCTCAGGACCTCTGAATGTGTCCCCTCATATGGTCCCATGGGCACTGTGGCTTTATAGCCGTCGGACTTCCCATATGGATGCTCAGAGTTCCAAAAGCAAGAGGCTCGGCTCAGAACCCAGCCCAGCGTCACTGCAGCCACTTTCTTTGGTCCAAAAGGCACCGAACCTGCCAGGACTGATGAGAGAAATGTCAAATTTTCCATGGCATCACTAACCTGCCACACTGATGGACACATACTATCTGATTAAAAAAAAAATTATTTTTAAGTCTAAATAGACATAAAAATAGAAGCACGGATAGATAACCAGAATAACAGAACAGAAAGCCCAGAAACAGATCCCCACCCATATGATCACATGCTTTATGACAAAGATCACACAGCACAGTGAGAAAAATGGCCATTTATGCAGAAGGTGGTGTTCCGGACGGATATTCAATCTAATAAAAAACTTTGATTCGTACCTCACACCATACACAAAATTAAAACCACAGTGAAGTTCCACTACACATTCACCAAGATGTCTAAAACTTTAAAGATAATATATATATATATATGTGTGTGTGTGTGTGTGTGTGTGTGTGTGATAAGTATTGGAGAGAATGTGGGATACTCTGCTATATGTGTGTAAATTGGCACAAGCACGTTGGGAAACCTTTTGGCCATATTTCTAAAACCTCAGCACACACACACTCCATAACGCAAGGATTCCTTCCTAAGTGTATATCCGGATGACAGACATACATGTGTGAACCACAATATTCATAGCAACATTATTATAACAGGCAAACCCTGGAAACTATCCAAATGTCCTTCGATAATAGATTGAATGAACAAATTATAGTAAATTTATACCGGAATACATCATGACTGAAAGAATGAGCCCCTGCCAAATACAGCAAATGCACAAATATCGAAGACACAGATAATGTCGAGCAAAACCATCGAGACATAAGGCATGCATATTGTATTCCTGTATTTTTTAAATAAGATTCAAAAATGGCCAAATTAATGTATGGTGAAAGAAGTCACAACAGTGGTAGCCTTTTGAGGGGGTAATGACTGGGAATGGGCTCAATGGTTCTGGAAAGTTCTATATCTTGACTGGGTACATTTCACATGCGTGTGTTTACTTTATGAAAGTACATCAGGCTGTACATTTAAGACATGTGCTTGTTGGGGCGCCTGGGTGGCGCAGTCGGTTAAGCGTCCGACATCAGCCAGGTCACGATCTCGCGGTCCGTGAGTTCGAGCCTTGCGTCAGGCTCTGGGCTGATGGCTCGGAGCCTGGAGCCTGTTTCCAATTCTGTGTCTCCCTCTCTCTCTGCCCCTCCCCCGTTCATGCTCTGTCTCTCTCTGTCCCAAAAATAAAAAAATAAAAAAATAAAAAACATTGGAAAAAAAGACATGTGCTTGTTGGTATGCACCTTACATTTCAATTGGAAAAAATTATAAAACTCATATAAAAAAAAAAAAGCATGAGACCTCTTCTCACAAGCCATAGCTACAGAGGAACGCTTGTGGCTTGGCCCTCTGCGAAGCAGACGCCAGGACGGGATTAGTGAGCAGGGGACGTTGAGGGCCAATACCCGTGAGGGAACATGTGCGTCAGGGTTTTCACCCCTGCATGGCCGGTCCGCTCTCCCGCTGCAGGCGAGGAGGGCCTGCCTCTGTCTGGGAGGCCAGCGCAGGCTCACGGACTCCGGCCAACGGCCCTCAGTCCCTCGTCACCCTTCCACAGGGCCCACACCCTCAGGGACACCTGTCAGCTTCGCCGTCCGTGGCTTTGTTCGCCCCATCTTTGCTCAGGTGCTTACATCCCCGCACCTGCCAGGCACCTGAGGAATCTACGGCACCTGTGCCGGGGACGCCCCCGTCCCGCCGAGCACCTCGCCGCCTGCGGGGTGCGGGCGAGCCGGGCCCAGACCTCCATCTGATCACCGCCTCGGACAAGCAGCACCGAGGTGGGAAGGAGCCTCAGGAGAGACACCGTAGGACCACGCCTGTGGGGGGAACGGGGTGGACACAGGCGGAGGCTGCGAGGGCTGACCTTGACCCCAGGTGCAGAGAGGGAAGGAGGAGCAACTGGTTGGAGCCCGTCGGACCACGGTGCGTCTCAAGAGGTCAGCCGGGCCGGTGGGAGTTTGCCCCCCCAGAGGAGTCCCTCGCCTGCCCTGTGTCCCTGCCATGGCCCATCCCCTGGAGCGGCCTGTGGGTACGGTGACCACACTGCGGGTGGCACGACGGGCCGCAGCGCACAGGAGGGGGGCTGGCGAGGTCAGGGAGGCGCCTCACCTCCGAGGCCTCCGCGGCCTGTGGTCTGTCCTCCGTGTGGGAGGTCAGCACAGAGCTCGCCCCTCCCTGTCACCTGTGTCCACACCCGGTGACCACTCAGCAAGAGCCTCCTCTGCGTGGTGCCACTTGGACATCCTTTCCCACGCACGACAGGCCCAGTACGTTTCCCGTTCGGCCAGCACGGCCTGGGTACGACGGATCCCCGCATGCTGGGCCCTCCTCCCCACCCCAGCTGGGAAGTCTTGGCTGAGCCAGGGCCTCTGGTTCTGTGTGGCCCCGTCCCCCCCTCCCCTGGAAACACAGAGGGTGCTGGCTTGGGATGCGCCCCTGCACGAAGCTTTTCTAGGCGAGAATCAACCGATCCCCCCAGCTCGAGCCCAGCCTGCACCCTTACAATTATTCAGCAGAAATCTGAACCCAGCCCCCACTGACGGTGAGCCCCCCGGGCACCAAGCAAAGAGGGCGTCGCTGAACACAAGACGTCTGAGACTCCCGTCCCGGGCCGGCCCCTGCCCCCGTGAGTGGCTCTGCTGTGGCCCCGACAAACAGGACCACTGCCCACGACCACGGTTCAAGCCCGAGGGAAATAGGGTACTTTCGTCTAAGCAGAGGCCCAGAGGGATGGTTCTCGGTTTGATGATTTAGACTGTGCGCGGTCCTTCTGCGTCCAGATCAGCCCTACAGCTCCTACAGCTGCAAAGGCCCACCCGCGGGGACCAGCCGGGCTGGGCTGCGGTTCTCGCTCGGGCCTTTCTGCAGCTCTCCCTTCGCTTAGCTGCCTCCGCCACTGCTTGACCCCCATGATTTGACTGGCCTGCCCGCCTTCCTCCACTCGCCAGGCTTCTGCCCACGCTCCAAGGTGGGCCGGCACCGCGCTGGGCCCCGGGAGGCGGCCAGGACAGCCCGGCCCTTGGGAACCACGGCCGTGCCCCTCGTTTGGCTCCTCGTCTGCCGGGACCGCTGGACAACGGCGCCGATCGGTAGTGACCAGCTCAGCATTCTGTGTGACGGCAAAGTCACGAGGTTCTTCATAAACCAGCGGCGGGTCGGAGCCCAGTGGCGGGTGTGAGAAGCAGCACTGAGGTGCCCTGGCGGGGTGAGCGGGGGCCGGCGACCCGCCCTGCTGTCACTCAGCCACGCGCTCACCTCGGCTGCTCCGCGGGGACCGCGGTCCTGCGAGAGGCCGCTGGCGCGGTCCGCCGGGAGGCCCTGCGCCCTGCATCCCGCTCGCCGAGGCCCCGCGGCCAACCTCTGCCGTCTGCTCCCGGGGCTTCCTCGGCCTCTCCACCTTCAACTTCCTTTCCTTCCTGGCTGAGGGGGTGGTGGGGCCTCGTCCCGGTCCCCCGGCCCATTTGATGCCTCCCGATGTACAGTTAGTACTTGTCCCCTGGCCTCTCCGGGCCCTCAGCCGCGGCCACGACCCTCTACACTCCTAACACTTTTACACGTTTGATGAAATCCAGATGAAGAAGCCTGTGCTCAAAGGGCAGTTTCTGTTATCATGTTCCGAGTAAATGACGGGCGGGAATCTCATGTGTCAGAACTCTAGGGTCAGTTTCAAAGAGATGAGATAGGAGAACTCTCAAAAACACACATTTTCATGAATAATCGCTATCTCTCTGTTACCCTCCACTGTTAACATTTATCAATTCGCTTGTGTTGTTTTCATTTAATAGCGGAATCATTATTAATAGTGACTCATTCATTGCCAGGAGCCATGATGTGAAAACACCATCTGCTGAACTTTGGGGAAAGAAACAAAGAGGGGAGAGACAAAGGGAGTGGGGGGGGGGGGGAAGAGGGGGGAGGGGGAGGGGGAGGGGAGCGGGGGGCGGGAGCAGACACACAGACGCACAGGCACCCACAGCCCCCACAGCTTTGTGGTTTCCCAGGCATCCTTCCTCTTGACCGAGGTAGCGCTCCCCTGGCACCCGGGGGCCATCACCTCGTGGCCTCAGAAGTCACCCCCGCCGCCACGTGCCGTGCCCATAGCTGATGGCCAGCACCTCATTTTCCCGCGCCCACCTCCTAACGCCCCTCGCCCCTCCTTGTGCGCTGACACGGCACATCCTGGGCTCGCTGGAGCCAGAGCCCAGTGAACCAGCCACCTTCTCCCTGCCCTCAGCCCTCCTCCTTCCTTTCCTGCCAAAGGTCGCGTCACGGTTCCTCCCAAAGCACGTGTCGCGGTTGCCAACCTTGCCCTCGCTCCCTCAGCCCTGTTAAGGGACTGTGCCACCTTGCCACATCCCTCCCCCACATCCCTGCACCGCCCTCCCCCACACTCCTAGAACACCCCTCCCCCTTACTCCTAAAATACCCCTCCCCCACACTCCTAGGCCACCCCTCCCCCACGCTCCTAGAACACCCTCCCCCACACTCCTAGAACACCCCACCCCCACACTCCTAGACCACCCCTCCCCCCCACTCCTAGGACACCCTCCCCCCCACTCCTAGAACACCCTCCCCCCCACTCCTAGAACACCCCTCCCCCACACTCCTAGGACACCCTCCCCCACACTCGTAGAACACCCCACCCCACACTCCTAGACCACCACTCCCCCACACTCCTAGAACACCCTCCCCCCCACTCCTAGAACACCCCTCCCCCACACTCCTAGACCACCCTCCCCCACACTCCTAGAACACCCCTCCCCACACTCCTAGACCACCCTCCCCCACACTCGTAGAACACCCCTCCCCCAACTCCTAGAACACCCTCCACCCCACTCCTAGAACACCCCTCCCCCCCACTCCTAGAACACCCCTCCCGACACTCGTGGAACACCCCTCCCCACACTCCTAGACCACCCCTCCCCACACTCCTAGAACACCCCTCCCCCACACTCCTAGAACACCCTCCCCCCCACTCTAGACCACCCCTCCCCCACACTCCTAGACCACCCTTCCCCACACTCCTAGAACACCCCTCCCCCACACTCCTAGAACATCCTCCCCCCCACTCCTAGAACACCCCTCCCCCACACTCCTAGACCACCCCTCCCCCACACTCCTAGAACACCCCACCCCCACACTCCTAGACCACCCCTCCCCCACACTCCTAGACCACCCCTCCCCCACACTCCTAGAACACCCTCCCCTACACTCCTAGACCACCCCTCCCCCACACTCCTAGAACGCCCCTCCCCCCCACTCCTAGACCACCCCTCCCCCACACTCCTAGACCACCCCTCCCCCCCACTCCTAGAACACCCTCCCCCACACTCTTAGACCACTCCTCCCCCCACTCCTAGAACACCCCTCCCCCCACTCCTAGAACACCCTCCCCCCCACTCCTAGAACACCCCTCCCCCATGCTCCTAGACCACCCCTCCCCCACGCTCCTAGAACACCCTCCCCCCCACTCCTAGAACACCCCTCCCCCCCACTCCTAGAACACCCCTCCCCCACATTCCTAGACCACCCTCCCCACACTCTTAGACAAGTTCTGCCCAAACCCCTCCACCACATCCTAGCCCATGCTCATCAGACCCCTCACTGACCGGGTACAGGCCATCAGAGTGTTGTTGACCTTGCACAGCGGGGTCCCCTGCAAGGTGCTCTGTGGCTGTCACACGCAGTATGATCACAGCCCAACATGTGGCATTTCAAGGTTAGTCCATCACAGGTACCCGAAAAGTGTATAAAAATCTGAGAAAATATGAGCATGTAACTGCAGTTACAACTTGTTGCTTTTATAATTGCTTTAAGCTTTGATTTGGCCTTTTTCAAAATGTATACTTTATTCACAAGCTAAATTAGGGAAGTAAAATTCGTATCATTTTTAACCCCGCTCTAGTGATTGCAAAACGATGCACTCTTGAAGCGCAGCGGGAGTGGCGGACCGGATGACGGTGACCCAAGTGTCGCCACAGGTAGGACACGAGAGGGTGTGGCTCACTTTCCCCGAGCTCCGCTCTGCAGCCGTAGCTGCCGGGGAAGGGCCAACCCCGCTCTCATGATTGCGGAGATGCAGCAGGAGCTGAAGAAGCAACAGAACTCTCAGCGCTTAAATGGGGGCTGTGTGCAAAACATAAACTCAGAACCAAAATTTAGTCTTTGGAAGGATAAGTCCTATATTCAAAAGCTAAGAGGAGCGGATGCTCAGTATTTGCCGCAGAACTTAGTGCTTTCTGAGTGTCCTGCAAAGCCACGTCCAGGGCTGCTGGGCCAGATTAGATCACGGGGCGGTGGGGAGAGACCACATCAAGGATGCTTGGGCGGGAACCCATGGCCACGAAGGTGGCCCGTCCCACTCTCCGGTGACGCCGAAGCTACATTCGGGAACCAGCTTGCGAGACGGAAGACCGATCCCTACCCCAGATTGAGCCAACAGAGTATTTTTCACTAAAATTTTACAAAAACGCAGATACGGCGAGCGGCGCAGTGCTTTGAGCACGTACATGATTTGAAGGTGACACAAAGGAAGAAATCCGTTCAGCTCTGTCGCCGACAAACACCACCAGCTCTAAACTGTGCAAAACCAGGAAGGATTGCAGTGTGGACAGACAGGGGGCAGGTACGTATTGAAGGAGATTTCACCAGGATGGGAACCAGCACCCGGCTTTCTTCATCAGCAAAGTCTTGCTTGGGGGAGAAAAACACCAAACATCTGAACTAGCCAGCGCTTAGTGGCACGGTAAACACGATGCGTTTTGTAGCAGTTGGGCACGGTGTGGCTCTGTCACAACAGCGGTTATCTCAAAGCCAGCCTGCTAACTTTGAAGGTAATCTCTTTGTAATCATAGGAGGCGGATTACAAACATCCGCTGTGATTCTTCGAGCGCCGTTAAGCACCGAAGGGCAAGTTGTATCTGGAGTGTTTTATGTGTGGATTGATCACCTAGTGCCCTGAGAGACAAGAAACCAGCGTGGTCCCAATACTTTACAGAGCAGATTCGCACAGACAAACTTGTTTATTTCCATGATGCCTTTGGTATTTTTAAAGTCCCTCCTGGGAGAAGAATGCACAGACTGAAGGAAGAAAGAGGCCCTGGCCACAGCCGTCTGTCCTCCACACGGTGGCCGGAAGGTTCCCGTGGAACGTGAGTCCGATTTAGCTGTGTTCTCTACATAGCCTGTCTTTCCACTTGGAGAAATATCCCTACTCTTCTCTGAGGTCTCTTGGGTCCCATGGCCCGGCCTGGCTCCAAGCCTGTTTCCTCTCCCCACTGTCCCTCCTCTGGGCCACTCTTGAGTAAGTTCTGTGGACCTTGCCAGACAAGAGTGTCCCTGCTGCAGGGCCTTGGCACCTGCAGTCTCCTAGGCCCCGAAGGATCTCCCCAGACCTCTGGGTGGTCCACGCTAGCAATTCTTTCCGGTGTGGGCCACACCTTCCCCTCTTGGCGAGGTCCGCCACACGGCCACTGTCTGAACTAGAAACCCCGTGCGCATCATATTCCAAACCACATCCTGCTTTCTTCCCTTCGGGACATTTTTCGTGCCCTGAACTACACCCACTTGCCATTTGTTTACTGTCTGGTGTGAAGTTTTTTTAATGCATTTTTTTCTTTTAGCGGGGGGCAGAGGAAGAGGGAGAGAGAATCTCAAGCAGGCTCCACGCTGATCACACAGCCCGACTCAGGGCTCGATCTCACCACCGTGAGCCGAAATTGAGGGCTGGACCCTCAGCCGGCTGAGCCACCCGGGCGCCCCTGTCTGGTGTGAATTTTATCTGTCTTGTTGGCGGTTGTATCCCAGGGCCTGGGGTGGGCCGGGAGCCATGGTAGGTGTTCTGCAGATCCTCCAGCATGAATAAATGAAGGAATGAGTGAATGAGTCTGCGTAACAGCTTCTGTCACCCAGACGGGAAAAATGCCTCGTTAAGAGACGACGGCCATCCTTTGGCCACAGACCGTGCTGGGCTCCGTTCAAGGGCGTGCGTGTGTGCACGTGTGTGTGCGTGTGTGCAAGGTGACTGGCAACGGGAAAGCAGAGGTGGACTGAACACGGCATTTCGGGAAGCAACTGAGTCTCGGTACCCGGAGCAGGGGGTACCCGGCTGGCGTCACCGACCTCAGGGGCTGCCCATCCATTTTCTCGTCTTCACCTTTAAAGACCCTGAGATACGTGTCATTGTCACCATAGCACGGGGCAGGACACCCGGGACATACAGCGTCTCCCCAGGGACACAGAGAGCCAGGAGACAGAGTCTGGGCAGGAGGAGCAGAGAGACGTCAGGGGAGGCTCTGGGGCCCTCCCGCCAGGCGGGGTGTCCGGACCGCCCATCTGAGGGTGTCCTGCCAGCTGCGGCTGGTCCCGGAGGTTTGGCGCAAATGGAGAAACCGAGGGTGGGTAGAAGCTGGCACCTGTGAAGCAACACCCTGCGAGGGCGAGGCCAGCGTCCCGCCTCCCCCACGGAGAGCCCCCGGACCGTACGGAGCCTGCAAACCCTTTCCAAGCCCTGTGACCGGCCAGCCGTGAAGTCCGTCTGCTCCTGTAGCAGGAAGAGCAGGGCTCAGAGGGCTTTGACCCACAGGCTCCTGTTCTCGGGGTCCCAGCAGAGCCCCCCGCCAAACACACAGGGGCCAGGCGTTGTGAAAATCTCGCTGAACGAGGAACCGAGACGGGGTGGTTCCTGGGAGAAGACGGTGCTTTGCCTTTTGAGAGAGCAGCTTCTGTGCGTAGAGAGCCAGCTGACCCCTGGGACGTGGGGGCAGAACGAGAGGGGACACGAAGCCCGGCCCGGACGGGCTCAGGAGCCGTCTGGAGACAGGCCAGAAACTGAGCCCAGGGTCCCTGCCCTCAGAGCCTGCCTCCACGTGCCCCATGGCGGAAACACGATTCTCTGGGTTTTGCAAACTCTGGGGGCGGGGAGGAGGTCTGGAAGGTGGCTGGGCTCTGGGGGAGGCGGGGACAGGCAGCATTCGGGTCTCACTGGGCGTCGGCCTGCACCTCGCACGTTTTGCGAGGTCTCTGGACCTAATTTCAACAGAATCTTCACATTCCCGTCTCCAGCACCCCCACTTTACAGCTGAGGAAACTGAGGCGGGGAGGCGAGTGCTCCCGAGCCACCAGGGCCTGCGTGGATATAGGTGACCAGAGACCCTGGGGGTGGGGACAAAGGCCAGGACACCTGAAGCTTGGTCACCCCAGGGCAGGGGGTCAATAACTGAATTTAAAAATTGGAATTAAAAAAATACATTAAAACACAGAAGAGATCATGACGAATACGAAAATCCACGCGTGTCTTTAAAAGAAATCCAATTTGAAGTTCAGAGAAAGGCTTTGTGGCCAGCAGGCCACCGGGACTGGGGTCCCCAAGTTCCAGCAGCAAAATTCCAGAGGTGGCGGTGGCCCTGGTGCCCGCTCAGGTACCCAGGAGGACAGTGGGGGGCGCAGAAGGCAGTGTCTGTCGGTGGAGGTGAGAGGGCACAGAGGGAGGAGGCCTCCACCCTGAGGCCAGCCCCTCCCCGGGACGGGCTCCATCGGCTGGGCCCGGGACAGGCCGGCTCTGTGGCAGCTACATCCTCCTGACCCTCGGCCGTCGCCCGCCCTCTCGGCTGTGGGGTCCTCTGCCTTCCCCGCCCCCACCGTGAGGTGGCCTCCTCCAGCCTCCCCCGGGAGCCTCACTGCATCGCCCTCCTCGATCACCCAAAAGGGGAGAGAAAACCGCCCTCCCAGAAAAACCTCGGTCTCCCTTCGCCCCCGTGGTCTGTCTTGGGCAGCCCCCACGAGCCCACAGGCGGATGCCCTCACCGTCTCCCCAACCCCCTCCTCTCCAGAAGCAGGGACGGGGTCTCGGGGGCCACTTCCCAGCTTGCTAAGTGGGCGGAGCCCACAAGAAGGAACGCTCAGCCCCAAGTCCTGCCCCGTCTCGTGATGCGCCTTCCTTGGCGACTTGGCCGTTTTGGGCAGCAGGACAGGGAGCCCGCGGCACCGGAGTCGGGTGCCCAGCACCTCCTCTCTCTCCCTGTGGACCCCCGGCCAGGGAAGCTCAGGGACAGGGCTGCTGGCACAGGGCGGGGCCGCCGAACACATCAGACCTCCTGCCGGAACCATCCAGGGGGTAGCAGCAGCCGCCAGCTTCCCTTGCCCCTGACAGAGCCCGTGTGTTAAATTGTCAACAAAGCCGTTAACGCTGCTGGCGGTTTCCAGTGACACGTAGCGACAGAAACCCCAGGGGAAGGGAAATAGGTCCTTCCCGGAAGAGGCGTCATTTCACCAGCTCGCCTTCCAGCTGTAGACAGCTTCATGCGGCCACACGTGGGGCATCCCACAGCCGGGCCGTGGAGTCGTGGCGACCCTGGTGGGAGGTGAGCGGGTGCCCACGACGGAGGTGGATCCGTCACCCACAACGAAAGCGCCGCGAAACAAACACGTCTCCAAGACAGAAACATCACGTCTCTCGAGAAAGAGACGTTTTTCCAAATGGCAGGGCCCTGTCACTCCCAAGCGGGTAGACTCGGGCAGGCGTGCGACGCCCCAGGAGTCCAGAGGAGGGTCGGAAGGAGTCTGTCCGTCCGGGGGAGAGCTGGCAGGACTCTCAGATCCCGCCCCTCGCTCGTGCGTCCACTGGGCAAACACACGGACGAGCGAGCGAGTGAACCCATGACGGTCCTGTGTCCTCCCGGGACAGGAGGGCCCGCCCGGAAGACAGCGTCATGATGACCGCGTGTCCCCACCACACAGCACGCTGCGGTGGACGAGGCCCCAGACCCCGCCTGGGGGACGAAGCCATCGGGGCCGGGCCTGGAGGAGCGAGCCGTGAAGGGAGAGAGAGTCTGAAACGGATGGAGCAGTCAAACCAGAGTCTCAGAGGCCCGGTCAAGCGGGAGCACTTGGTGCAGGAGGACCGAGCAGATGCCCGGCAAAGCTGTCCCCCGACTTGGTCGGAGACAGCAAATCAGGGGGAACACAGACAGTCCGGGCAAATTCCGTCGCCCCTTTTGGTCGGAGCCCCTGAAGCGACCTGCATCGGCCCAATCGTGCTTTTTCTCAGCAGTTTCTCAGCGAGGGCAGCTCCTAGGCATCTGGATCCTCCCCGGGGGAGGGGGGGGGGCGTCTCCGGGGCTCCTGGGGTGTCTTGGGTTCCAGGATACAGAGAGGAGGCCAGGCAGGGGGGTCTGGGGCGCTCCCATCAGGAGACGCAGCAGGGGGGAAGCAGGCTGGGCCCAGGTGCAAGGACAGCCTCGCCTCACCGGCTCCCCGTCTGCTCAGCCCACCCCTTCTCGCCCCCTTGCTGCCTGGACCACGTCACGTGGCCCAGCGGCAGGGGCAAGGACTCATCGTCTTGCTGATTAAGCAACCGCCTGCTGCAATCCTAAGCCCTCCCCAGGCCCATGGTTTACTTCAGATGTTTCTCATCAAGACCCCAAGGTTCCTAAATTTTAGACGGGTTGCAGCAGAGTCATTTACAGCAAAGAGGGGCGCCGGGGGGGCTCAGTCGGTTAAGCGTCCGGCTTTGGGATCTCGCGGTTCGTGAGTTCCAGACCCGCGTCGGGCTCTGTGCAGACGGTGAGTAGCTTGGTTGGGATCCTTCCTGTCTCTCTGCCCTCTCCTCTCTCTCCCTCAAAAATAAATAAATAAAAATAATAAACGCGTTTAAAAAAAAGATGTAAAAATTCACGACAAAGAAACACTGTTATGTGTTTCTTCCCCAGCGCAGGAGGTGAGACCGTCTCACCCACGTGACCAGCGTCCCACCGCGGGTCACAAGGCGCATCCAGACCCAGAGTCCTGCTCCTGCCCCTGTCGTGTACTTGCTGCGTGAGTTGGATTGAGGAGTTGGTAGCAGAGAGGTTGAGAAGCGTGTTCATCTAAGCAGCGGGCACCTACTTAGCGTGTTGTTCTGAGAGATGTGCCGTCCGCTGCGTGCCCGCGGAGCAGGGGGATTGTGATGGGCTCGGGTGAATAACCCCGGGGGCCGGCGGGGAGCTGCGGGCCCTCCCTGGGGAAGGAGGTGGGTGCCCTGGCAGGAGGGCTGTTCTCTCAGGAACCTCGTCCACAGGACAGAGCGAGGCGGGAATCTGAGGTTGGGCCATCATGTGGGTCACCTCGTCTCACCAGCCACGCAGGGGCTCCCTGGGCACAAGGAGCACGTCCTGAGCCCCAGCCCCAGGCAGGAAGCCCGGCCAGAGAAACTCTGTCAGCTCTGGCCTGTCGGCCGGTGAGGGAGGCTCCAGCTCGCTCTGGTGGAGCCTGTCCACCTTCCAGCTCAGCCACCGAGCCGGGAACACAGGGAAGGCTTCCTCCCTCTCGGGCACAGAGGTAAGACGCCGGGGACCCTCAGGGCACTCAGTAAACAAAATAGAAGTCAGGGCGAATCTAGGCCCATCACCTCTATGTCGGTTTATAAACACGTATCTGCTAAAATCGCGAAACGTACCTCGGATGTGCTGGCCCACGAGCCCTGGGCCAGGCGTCTATGCCTCGACCCCAGACACGCACACGTGAACCTGACCACGCCTGGTCCGACACCTTTATTTCCTCAGACGTGCCAACGTGCGGGGCACGACACAGCTTCCAGTTCAGGAGGGAGGTCAGCACGGGTGGCGGGTTAGGAATCGTGCGCGGGAGGGGCCCGGGCGCCCCACGGGCCAGGCAGCTAAAGGCAGGCGGCCCCTGCCAGCCGCCCCAGGCCACCGTGCTCTGCTGCAGCAAGGAGCCCTGGTACGGCGACTGCCCGCAAAGAGGAGAGGTCGCCCTGGTCCCCGACACCTGCCCCTGCTGCAGGTCGATGCTCTGCCACGGTGCGGGGAGAGCCAGCCAGGTCGGCGCACTGCCGGAGGGTTCGCGGGCCGTCTGGACGAGCCGGGCCCGTGGTTGGGGCTCGGCCCGCCCAGCCCAGCGCGAAAAGCACCTGCTCCGGCCGACACCCCCAAATCCACCCACGGCCACCACTGCGGCCCCAGCGGCTCCGTCCGTCGGGGCCTTCGAAGTGACCTCCTGACTCACCTCCCCTGTCACTGTGGCCCTCCTGCTGTGTGTCCGGGGAGACCTCCGGGGGGGGGGCCCCGACCTGCCCCCCGCTCCAGGGGCTGACCCTGGCAGGACACTCAGACGCCCACCGCGGCCGAGGTGCCGGGTGAGCGGTGACGAAGGGGGCCGCCCAGTGGCCCCGGGGAGCCCTGCACGTGCCACTGGACGGAGGCTGGAGCCAGGTGGGCGGTGGGGGCCCGGGGCCCTCCGAGGGCGGCTCGCACGGCCCCGGCGGCACCGAGCCTGGGGCTGCACGTGGGTGGAGCCTGGACGATGAGGGGTCTCCTCCCGGCTGGCTGGAAGCCGGCTACACCCGCCGGGGGAGGGGGGCGGCGGAGCAGCCAGAGATCACCCGGAGGTGGGGGGGGGTCCCACTCCCGTGGCCTGATGCTCCCCAGCTGGGGGAGATTCAGAGATGGGACGAAACAGAAAGATGCACAATGTGTCGACCCTGACCCACCAGCTCACCTGGGGTGGGGGGGCAGCAGGAGCCCCACTGCGGGCTTGTGGGCACGCCCCGTGAGGGTGGGCCTGGGCGCGGCCCTGGGCCCAGGAGGCCGGGACGTCCCCGTCACAGCAAAGGCAGGGGCGAGCGCCGTGGGAGGACCCCACCCCTATACTGACTCTCGTGTGGGGGCGGGGGGCGGTGCCCAGGCCTCCCAAAGAAACACGGTCACGTTTTCCCCGGAAATTCTGTCAGGCGTTTGGAGAAATGCGGTTGTTTCTTTACTAAAACTGCCCGGGGCCTAATTACAGGACGAGGAGTGCTGCTGGGCCAGGAAGGAAGAAGGTAAATGAATGTCAGGCTTCTTCTTGTGGAAAGAAACAGAAAGTGTTACCAGGAACCAGTGGGTGGGCCCGAAAGGGGGATAGAAGCCGAGGAAATGAGGCAAAGGTGGAGGCAGGGGCTCGCGGCCGAGCCGCAGAGAATGTGCTGGAAAAGGCAGCCGACCGAGGCCATTCGCCCTCCGTGTCCTGGGAGCAGCGGAGAAGCTGGTTGAAAGTGCAGGTTCTAGGGGCACCTGGGGGGCTCAGTCGGCTGAGCGTCTGACTTTGGCTCAGGTCGTGACCTTGCGGTTCGTGGGTTCGAGCCCCGGGTCGGGCCCTGTGCTGACAGCTCGGAGCCTGGAGCTTTCATCAGATTCCGTGTCTCCCTCTCTCTCTGCCCCTCCCCTGCTCCCGCTCTGTCTCTCTGTCTCTGGCAAAATATAAATAAACATAAATAAAGTGCAGGTTCTAGAACGTCAGCCCCCCTTCCTGAGCGCCAGGGCCTGGGGTCCCCTACTCCCTCATTCTGTGGCACCCGACACGGAGATCCCGGGGCGAGGGGAAGGGCCCTCTCCTGCTGCCCACACCCGCCCAGACTGGCCCTTCTCCCTAAACCTGCTGTGACCTGGGCCCTGACTTCCATTCCCCTTCCCGACCCCATGTGGACCCACATATCAGACCGCTTCCTGTCCCTCCTACTGGGCCCCCAAGCCCCGCTCCAGCCTCCTCCGAGCCCCCTTCGCACCCACCCCGTGCCAGCCCCAACTCCTGACCGCTCTCTCACTCGGGAACCCGGACCCCCCTGCTCAGACTCACGAGCACATTCTTTCGCCTACCGCTCAGCCTCAGCAGAGGACAGCACAGGGTCCCTCCTGGGGAGAACCTCCCCGAGACCCCTCCCCAAATGCTTACCTTAGGTCTCCCCCCTCGGCAGCCCAGACCCTTGCTGGTGGCTCCTCTCTCTCTCTCATCGTGGAGTCATGAGGGGGTCTTGCAGCTCCCAGACAGCCATGCCCTCGGGAGCAGGGGTGCAGGGACCGGCAGGGGAGACCTGGAGACCCCCTCAGACATCCACGAGTTACTCCACGGAGCTGTCATCCAGCAAGACGACCAGACAGCAAAGGACGCCACGGAAGGACCTCAGCCGCCCCTTGGTGGGGCCGGAGGGCACGCACCCAAATCACCTGGGGCCGACTTGAGCCAACTCTCCCCTCCAGCATGTGGACATCGGGTCCCCGGTTGCCAGGGCAACCGCATAAAGGACTCGAGTGTCCTTCTGCAGTCGAGCGTAATGTCCCCGGATGCTCGAGATGCCAGGTCCTAGTAAGACAGGACAAGTGTACCCGGGCGTCACTCGGCCAGGACCGCCGGCTGGACAGGAGGTGTGGAGGCCGGGCTGACCCCTGAGGGCAGGGCACCCTGGGCACACCTGACGTGCGAAGTGAGTGAGACGATTCGGAGAAAGTGGGATTTCGATGTTGGTGAGAAGGAGGGCCATCATTTCATTCTTTCAATTTGGAAGAACTTGGGAAGGTTTTTCCTTCTTAGGTTTCTGTCTTTGCCCTGTTGGAGATTCGAAGCCTTTAAAGAAGGAATCGAAATGTATTTAGTTTAGAAATGCAGTTTTAAATGTGTCGTGGAATTTATTTAGTGAAGTTTGTAAATAAAACCGAGATTTAATTTGTTCAGCTGGAATAAATCGAACAATAGGGGAGGGGCGGGGGAGGGGGGGACAGAGGATCCAAAGCAGGCTCCGAGCTGTCAGCACGGAGCCCAACGCGGGGCTCAAACTCGAGAACCACGGGATCACGACCTGAGCCGAAGTCGGTCGGTTAACCGACGGAGCCCCCCGACGCCCTTACGTCAGGTTCTTCAGCATGATTGCATTTTATAAGACACTTACTAGATTTATAAGCCGGATAAGCGGGTGTCTGGTTATGTAACTTTATTACATCGAGGGGTCAAGGGCGTGCTGGATCAGCCGCGAACAGAATCGTCTCCGGCACGAAACCCGCCGTAGACATGGGACTCAGCGGGCAGGAGGGGAAGGACCAAAGCGTCGTCTCCCGGACTCACGTCGTGCAGCCAGATGCGCCACCACCGCCGTGATCGGAAGTGAGTGGAAGCCAGACGCTCGTGAAGACACGACAGGATCACCCCCCGCCCGCTCCCCGCCCCCCCCCCCCCCGACCACAGATAAACAACAGAAGTGACTGACGGTGTCACATAGGCTGCCTCGTGACACGGGCTCCCACAGAGCTCCTGTCACAACCTCCCCCTTGGTCCTACTCCAGTAACACTGCTTACCGCCAGTCCCTGGCCACCGAGGCGGCTTCCTCGTCACCCTCCAAATCCGGCCCGGCTGGGACAGGCCTGCCGCCTCGGCTCCCCGCTTCTGCAGGTGCGGCCGCCACGGATCAGAAGCACTAGAAACGTGGCTTTGCGCCCCAGCTTCGCTACCTGGGCCGTGTCCCCAAGACAATGGGCCGATGTCACCTCCTCCTCCAGCCCCAGCACCACACCCCGAGGCCCGGCCGCCGTTCACCAGGCGCCCCCTCCTGAAAGAGCACGGGAGTCTTCGGGATATAGGGGTTCCCACGGTGGGCTGGGGTGTGGGCTCCGACAGTTTGCTTTTGGGGAGTCTGCTTTTGGGGTTTGGAGTCCTAGCTGCCTCCCCTGCGAGTTCACGGAGCCGGGGTGTGCACCGTCGCGGAGCGGGAGGGCCGGATCGGAGGCTTTGCTTCAGCCGTCACGCGTCACGTACCCTGCAGGGGCTGCGGGTCCCCCCACCCCACCGGGCAAAGCACGTGTCCTGAAGAGCCGGCGGAAGCGAGGCAGGCCAGGGAGGGACGTGCCGACTGGTTGGGTGGGGCTGATCCCAATCCAGGGGGGACCCCGGCTCTGCTCCTGGAGGGCTTTAAGCAGAAGAGGCAGAGGAGGCTGGGAGAGGCTGGAGGTGCTCCCGTCCTTGGCTCTGAGTGAGCGGTCAAGGGACAAGTCCCAGTATCCCGGTGCCCCCCTCCCCGCAGCCGGCTCAGAAACACCTTCCAGAAAGTGCCTTGCTCTGCCTCTCGCCCTGAAGCTACGAGGACTTCTCCTGTCCCAAGATCTACCCTGGGTCCCCGTCACGATTCCTGCGGGAATGTGCAGAGTGTGGCAAAGCCTGGACAGACCCCCACTCAGGGTAGAGCCCCTCAGGGGGACCCCTGAGTGCGGGGGCCCGGGGACGCGGCTGTCAGTACGGCACCCGATTCTCCTCTAGGGCAGGCCAGGGTCCAGGGAAAGACCCTCCAAAGTCACCAAGGGACCCCAGCAGCCGGGGCCGCGGTTCCAGTGTGCCCGAGGGGTCCTTGCTGCATGTGGGCCGTGGTCCCGGGAAGCCCGAAGTGGGGCCTCCGGAAAGATGTCGCCAAAGGAGGCAGGAGCCAGGCGCAGGGGCCGCTGCAGAGCCCTCTCTGGGTGCGTGCTGGGTGGGCTCATGCTCAGTCAGGGTGCCACGAGAGGTCAGCGCCCTGGCAAGCCAGCCGCCCAACTGTCCTTCTGAACGCGGGGGATCTGGTACTTCTCAGGGACCGGGGTCTCCAGCAAGTTCACCTGCTCTGCACACCAGTGGCCCCAAAGGGGCCATTTTTAGTTGGCGTCTTTGGGAGCGAGGCCCCCAGGCTGGTGCTGGTGAATGTCCGAGGCGCAGTCCCAGAAGTGTCTCTCTGACACGCACACACACTTACACACATGCCCACACTCACCCCGTCACGCAAACACGGGCACCGGCCCTGTGTCACCTGCTCCTCCCACAGGGTCCCCGGTGTCACCTCTTTGTTCCCAACGGGGCTGTGGCAGCACTCCAAGGATCCACGGAGGTAGATGCGTCCAGACGTGAAGGCCCCGTTCCTGGAGCCCTTTCCAGGCCGCGGATCTGGACGTGATCTCAGCCGTCCGAGGACCTTCACGGTGGCACTGCTGTACTTGGAAAGGTCTAGAACAAACTCGACTGTCCGCTTAATGTAACTAAATTGCTCCCGCCACTGCTGGGCCCCCAGCGCCCAAGAGCAATCGGCCCCACGGGTCCGGCTGGCGTGTTATCTCCAGAAGACGTTCTGCGAGTGGAGACCCTGGGGCGCGTGCCCACTGCTGGACCTCAGGGAAGATCCGAGATGCAGACCCGGTTGTCTTCACAAAGGTGCTCGGCCCTCGGGATGTATAGCAGCGGGGCAGCGGGTCGTGAGCTCGCCGCCCTCCGGGGGGAAGGCTCCCGCGGCAGTCCACACACGCCGTGCGGCACCAAAATGAAGTTTCCGGTGGTGTGGGAAAGCATGCCGAAAATATTAAAAAGAGGCTGGGCAACACGAGCCAAATGGCATTTGTATCATGAACTCAGCCACGGAAAGAAAAGAACTCGGTTATGCCGAGAAAAATCACAAAAATAAAAGGTCACGAGCTAACGGTGCTTCCTGCTGAAGGTGGGCAGGAAAAATGTTCTCCCTGTGCCTTTTTTTAAAAATTAAAAAAAGAATTTTTTAACATTTTATTTGTTTTTGAGAGACAGAGAGAGAGAGCGTGAGTGAGAGAGGGGCAGAGAGGGAGACGCAGAATCCGAATGGGGCTCCGGGCTCCGAGCCGTCAGCACAGAGCCCGACGTGGGGCTCGAACCCACGAGCCGCGAGATCGTGACCTGAGCCGAAGTCGGAAGCTCAACCGACTGAGCCACCCAGGCGCCCCCTCCCTCTTCTTTAAAATTTTCTATATTATCCAGGGACATCTGGGTGGCTCAGTAGGTTAAGCATTCAACTCTTAATTTGGGCTCGGGTCACGATCTCACCGTTCATGGGTTCAAGCCCCGAGCTGGGCTCTGTGCTGACCCCATGGAGCCTGCCTGGGATTCTCTCTCTCTCTCTCTCTCTCCCTCTCTCTTTGCTCATCCCCCCCCCCCACTCAAAATAAAGAAATAAACCTTAAATAAATAAATAAATAAATAAATAAAATTTCTATACTATCCAAACTTACCACAAAAATATACATTAGCTTTATGATCTGATCCATTCCAACAAAATCAGAGAAAATGGTAAATAACGTAAATTGCTTGTGAAAGTCGACGGCCATCATTAAAGTTCCTTCAATGTTTCTGTTTGAAGCATTGCCCTGCTCCTGGTGCCTGGGGGAAAACAGGAAACATGTCTACTTCTCCTCGTCACAGCTCTGCTAACAAGGATGAATCCCGACAGAGCCCTCTCCGCAGATAGGGCATAAAACCTATCCCAGAAGAAACTTGGAATACTTTCTCCTTGGCTATCCAGCTAACAGGCAGAATTTCTACTCTTTGAGTAAACACCTCGCACTGCTTTCCTTTAACCTTTTCCTTTAACCAACAGAAGACGGCAGAATTCACAAGACTCTGTCTTAAACACTCCACTCAGTGCACCACGCGGGCAACTGTCCATGTCCCACGGCCATCCCAGGAGGGATCAGTCCCATGATAAGGGGCCTCTGCTCCCTGCTCCCCATGCTACGTGCTTTGCTCAGAAGCCACCGGAACTTGCCCAGCAGCCCGTGTGGAAGCCCTGGGTGCTCCCTCTTCTCAGGCAGACTGGGACGGGAGAGGAGGCTGCAAAATTCTCCACGTGAGCAGCTAGCTGCGGTCCCCAGGGATGAGATCAGACAGGTCCCTGTGGAGAAGAGTCTGGGGAAGACGATAGGGAGCAGGTGTGAACAAGATGGCTTGGGAGGACAGCATGTGCCCCTCCGGCCACCACATCCCAGTGAACAGGGGGAGCAGGGCATCTCCCAAATCTAACCCAAAGCCAGCGTGCCCCCACTAAATCAAGATGGCACAGCGTCCGGGGGAGTCGATGGGATCCTCAACCGGGAGCGCCCTGGGCCGCAGAGGCAGAATTAGGCCCTGGAACTGGTCCCGGGACCCGTGGCCGCAGGCAGCGCCCCATCGGGTTCTTTTCCAAACCTACCTAATGGTCTCTGATCATCTCCGTTGCTTTCTCTTTCTTTAACTGTGTTTTCTTTTTAAGGCATTCGACGCACACACATTCTGCATTCTCTCTCTGATCAGGCCAATCTCTCGAACCCCTGCCGGTATGAATTATCAGGTTTTCTGTTTGCTTTCCTTCCTCCCCTGCAGCCTCCAGCTCAGTGTAAGTCATGTCTTTGCGCACTTCCTGGCCTGGAAGGATGTGTGGGGGTGCCGATGAGGGGACTCCGTGGGGACCCGCAGGCCCCGAGCCACGGGCCTGTCTCCCAGGGGTGCCGCGCGGGCTTCTTCCGTGGACACGTCCCCCAGCCATCCGTTCCCGCAGTCGTGGCGTCCACCTTTCCTGTCTCAGCTCACGGCTTGGGTTTCCCCCCATTTAGACGCTCACTTACTTTAGGGCAACCCCAGCCGTGTTTAAAAAGTGTGTTTCATTGCCAGGGATCTAACTGCACGTCTCACGGCGGAAGTGCAGGCCCACGCCGTCCCCCACGGCGAGGGCCCGGACTCCCCTCTGTCTGTGTTCGTGAGAGTCCACACCTTCCACGGACGAGGCCACTCCTCCCACCTCTGCCGTCTGTGGACCCGGACCTCGGGCAGACCTCGTACAGTTAACAAGTCCAGAGGGAAGTGACCTTCCACCTGCGCAGCCAAGGGACAAACCCCACACTCGACAGCCACGTTCTCCGTGGTTCCCTCCAGGCCGCGGGTGCGCCGGCCCCACGCAGCCCCGGCAGCCCCGGGTCTCACCGCCCACGCCCTGCACTGTCCTGCTTCTCTGAGGACCTTGGCTCCCTCGAGGCCAAAATGCTCTGCCCACCGACCTAAAAGAGAAACAAACGTTTAGTAAAAGCAGCAAATAGTTCTTCCTCCATATAAGGAAGGGCTCAGAGGCCCCAGAAGCCTCCTCTCCCCTCAGATGAAGCTTTGCTGCACATCCCTAGGAAAGGGGCCCCTGCGGGTAAGTCAGCCTGCGGGACTGCAGAGGCCAGGGCTGGGGAGGCCAGGGCTGGGGAGGCCAGGACTAGGGAGGCCAGGGCTGGGGAGGCCAGGGCTGGGGAGGCCAAGACTAGGGAGGCCAGGGCTGGGGAAGCCAGGGCTGGGGAGGCCAGGACTAGGGAGGCCAGGGCTGGGGAGGCCAGACTAGGGAGGCCAGGGCTGGGGAGGCCAAGACTAGGGAGGCCAGGGCTGGGGAGGCCAGGACTAGGGAGGCCAGGCCTGGGGAGGCCAGGGCTGGGGTGGCCAGGACTAGGGAGGCCAGGGCTGGGGAGGTCAGGGCTGGGGAGGCCAAGACTAGGGAGGCCAGGGCTGGGGAGGCCAAGACTAGGGAGGCCAGGGCTGGGGAGGCCAGGGCTGGGGAGGCCAAGACTAGGGAGGCCAGGGCTGGGGAGGCCAGGGCTGGGGAGGCCAGGACTAGGGAGGCCAGGGCTGGGGAGGCCAGGGCTGGGGAGGCCGGGACTAGGGAGGCCAGTGGCTGGGGATGCCAGGGTCGCTCACTGAGGCTCACACCCGGCTTTGCTTACAGTCCAGTACAGCAGACCTCCCACTGCAGAGCCTGACATGTCTCTGGTGGTGCCTGGTTGTGGGCCTCACCCTTCTGGGTTGACCCCCACCTGTAGGTGAAGTGCAGTCATCAAAGTAATCAAGGTCAAAGCATACCTCGCCTCAGTCAAAGCCTCCTGCCCCGGCCACAGCAGGCCAAGCCTCACCCAACAGAAACCTTGCAAGCCGTCCACCTGTGCCATGTTTTCTAAATCCAGAGGTCGAGGCTGCACATCTCACCCAGCAAAGCCCCTTCTCACCTGTGACTTCTGCCTTCTCGTCACAGAGATGATGGGGGACACTAATACAAGTTTTCCCTCCTGGATGGGGCCTTGGGGAGGCATCCTGGGGACAGGGTCACTCGGGAGCATCGACGTGGCTCTGGGGCCAGTGGAGACAAGGGTCACTACTTCCCCTGGCTGAGGCTGTGAGCCAGCGGTAGGCTAGGTTCTCTACCCCTCGGTTTGCCCACAGAACCGCGCAGCGATGGGGGGACCCTCCACCCACTGGGGTGAGTGAGCGGCACCGCGGAGTGGAGAGTGTGTCCCACAGCGTGAGCCCCCGCACGCCCCGTGCCCACGTTCGTCCTTCCCGGAAACGGAGACCCACTCTGGGCCGGGGCTCAGATCCAGAAGCGCGCTGCGAACCGCCCCGTGGAAACGCCCAGGAAGGCGGGAGGGTCTGTGGAGACCCTCAGGGACCTTTGCTTCGCGCTCCGGGACCACACAACCCCGAGACACCCGAGCGTCCCTTCAGCATGGGACCACCCTGCCGGCCAGCACACCGGCCTCTTGGGGGCCCCTGCTGTCAGCACAACGCCCCCCAACACTGGGAGTCACCCGCAGTGACGGCGACAATGTGTGCACACAGTCGTCTGAACACACAGCCTTTTGGGGGCCCTCAGCTCTCCCTCCGCCATCACCGGGGCTTATCCGAAGGGGGTGGGAGAGGGTCCCCGACAAGAATCATTGCACCCTTCCTGCTCTCCTGTCCCCCCCCACCCCCGAGGAACTTGGGAAGGGCTGGCCCACCGGACATCTGTCCTGCCCCGCACAGCCTGGTGTCCGGGATGGGGCCCTGGCACCCTCCCTCCTCCTCCACTGGGAGGCTGAGCTCTGACCACGCCCCCTCCTCCATCATTTGTCTCCGCCTCTCTGCCCCAGGCCCCGCCCCCACCGCACCCAGCACTGAGCCTGCAGGAGGGCTCGCAGGGCCTCTCCCCACCGGGCAGCCCTGGCTCGGGGCAGCGCAGAAGCCCCAGCACCGTCCCAGCCGAGCCCCCAGTCTGTTTTGCAACTTGTAGCCGCACAGCCAGATGTTGACCAGACCACAAAGGGCGCTTTGATGTTTCTTCACCAGCCTCTGGGGAATGCACAGCCCCCACTTCCCGGGAGATAAGAGCTACAGACGGCTCCCCTGGGTCTGCAGGGGAGAGGGGGGGTGGGCAGCGGCCGGGGCATCACTGTCCGTCAGCCAGGGTGAGAAGGAGTGGGGGGGGGGGGCGGCAGGACGGGGCGCAGGCTGGAGATAAGGAGGGTGTGCATGAGCTGAAGGTCTGGGCCCAGTGGAGGGGCCCGAGACGCCGTCCCAGCAGACCTGTCCCATAGTGACCCCCACCTGCTCCCGGCAGGCCTTGCAGGGACGGGGGAGGCGACAGCGGTCCGGAATACTTTGGGGTGCAGATCCCGGAGCTCCCCGGGGCGTCCGCTCCTTCCCGATTGCCCTGAGGAGCATGTCATTAGGAGGGTCTCTGGGGTCCCGGATGCCACACATGTGGGCCCCAGCCCTCGCCTCTGCTCTCAGCCAGCCAGGCCCCGCCCCCCCAGCTGCCCCACACGGCCACTGCCCCCCTCTGTCTCCGTGGGAAGACCCCTTTTCTCACCACTGTGAGCGCTGTCGGTTGAGGCCGTCCAGCCACAGCAATAATGGGACAGTCTCCAGGTGACGCTATAGTGCGTCCCCAGCTCTGCAACATGACTCTGTCATCCAGCCGCCCCATCTCACCGCTGAGATACAGAGGTCCAGAGCAGGTACCTAAGCTTCTTGAGATCACAGAGCTAGTGAGTTCTGCAGCCCGGGCCCACGCTCTCCCTCGGGGGGGGTGGGGGGGGAGCAGCTCTCAGCAGAGGGGGGGGTGGGGGGGGCACACAGGGTCACAGACACCGGATCCTGTCTCCTGCCCGCACCCCATCCTGCCCTAGGGTCCCGGAGCCACACAACTGGGGTCAGGGGTCAGAGCCCATCCAGCAATTCACACACGGGTCCCCAAATACCCCGGGAACCAAACGAGCTGCTTCGGTTGAAATTTCAGACTTTTCAAACACAAGCCAGGGCAGAGAAACCCCTTTGGCCTAAAAACATACCTCGCTTTGGGCTACTGAGCCTGCCCCATTCTCTGTGTGGACACTCTTACCCAGTGTGTCCGGCCTATAAAGGTTCAGGGGCTATATACTTACAGCGTGTGCCCTTTTCCGTACTCAATTAGATTTTAATAAAATGCCTTTAAAAAAAAAAAACTGCATTTCAAAGCAATTTTCCCTAGAAAGGCCTTCCTAGCAGCTGTTTCTGAGACATTCAATTCCTTCCCAGAGGCTTCAGGCAACGAGAGCCTGGGTCCTCATTTAAATCGGAAACACGGTATTTAAAGGATAAATTTTCTTTAAAATGACTTCTAAATAACGGAGCGCTTTTACAAAGACTGTGACAGCTCTTTCGGAACTGATATAAACACATCTTCAAAGCTCGCCGTCAGGGTGTGGAGTCGTGCGTGTAACAGGGAGCCCCCTCTGTGTTATCTAAGAAAACGAAAGAAGAGAGAGTGTGTACGTCTGGGATTGTGTGTGCGTAGATGTGCCTGGGACACGGGGTTCTGATGCCTCTGGAAAGGGAAACTTCCAGACGGATGAGGGCAGGGCTGGGAGAAAGATACTTCCTTCCCTCCTATCCCTTTTTCCACTCTGGAATTTCGTTCCAAGTGAATTATCACTTATGAAAAATTAATTCGATTTTAAGAAGGTTAAGTCTTAGAAAGAGAAGGCCGTGTTTTCTCTCATTACACATTCACAAATTCACTTCCTTTTCATGGGCTTCTCTTCCCTGAAAGGAAGAGTCCAGAAATGATTCCCACCAACTCCATTTGTAATATCAGATGGCAAACACCATAATCTCAAGGGATCGGGGCTTAGTAGCTGAAACATATGTAATTATTTTTGCATTAAAAATATGCAGGAATGGGGGCTCCTGGGTGGCTCAGTCGCTTGAGCTTCTGACTTCAGCTCAGGTCATGATCTCGCGGTTGATGAGTTCAAGGCCCGCGTTGGGCTCTGTGCTGATGGCTCAGAGCCTGGAGCCTTCTTCTGATTCTGTCTCTCTCTCTCTCTCTCTCTCTCTCTCCCTCCCTCTCTCAAAAATAAACATAGATTTTGCATATGATCCTATTCCACTCCTGAGTATATATCCAAAAAAAAAAAAAATGAAAGCAGTATACTGAAGAGATATTTGCACACCCATGTTCAGAGCAACACTATTCACAATAGCTAAAATGTGGAAACAATCCAGCGCCCCTCGATGGAGGAATGGAGAAGAAAATGTGGTCTGTCTGAATAAGAGATAAGGTTCAGCCTTAAAAAGGAAGGGCATTCTGACATGTTACAACGGGCATGGACCTTGGCGACGTGCTCAGTGACTAAGCCGGGTATAAAAGGACACATACCGTATGATTCCACTTACGTGAGGTCCCGAGACTCATCAGAGTGTGGGGACAGGGAGCAGAAGGGTGGGCACCAGCGGCGGGGGAGGGGCTGGGAGCCAGTGTCTCACGGGGACAGAGTTTCCGTCGGGGAAGATGAGAAAGCTCTCGAGACGGATGGCGCCACGTTGCACAGCAGTGTGAATGTGCTCAGTGCCACTGAACTGTGCACAGAAGTGATGTGAGGTCCCGCCAGGTTACACCTGTGCGCCGGTGGCCGACAGCAACCGGCTGCAGTGAAGCCGTGGGCCGAGAACACGCAAGGTGGGTGCAGGGTGACCCATACTACCGCTGAGCAAATTGAGGTCCGGAAAAGCGAAGCGATGGGAGGAGAAAGCTCAGAGCCCGAGGAGAGTCCTGGCATCTGTTCCCGCTTGGCATCCTTCCCACCGCCCCAGCCACCGTGGCTGGAAGTGACAGGTTCCCCCAGAAGTGAGAGGAGGCCCCCGAAAACCACAGCCATAGGAGCACCGGGTACCACCACCACCGCTGCCAGGAGTCCCGACGGCCCTGCGAGCATTGAGCTCCTGCTGTATGCCCGACTCGGTCACTGGATCCTAACGGGAGTACAGTTAGTGCTTGCCCTCAAGAGGCTCACAGTCGAGAAAAGGAAGATAAAATTGAAAATCAAGAAACGGGAAAGAAGTCTAAAGGAGCTTCGATATTTGTTTGCTGGAGGAAACAACAACCCAAGGGATTAGCCCGTTTTTCCTGGACAGAAAGGGAGGCTCTTCAGGTGGAAGCGTTTGCAAAGTGGACCGAGTAGGAAGGGACGCTTGAGAGACTGGGGGCGGCTCGACGATGCAGCGTGGACGCCAGACAGAGTGCTGGGGTGTCCAACGTGTTCGAGGTGCAGGGGCTTATTCCACAGAGTGGAGAGTGGGGAGAGGTTTGGCCTGGGGAAAAAAATGGAAGCCAGAGGCAGGTCATGGAGAGCCCCGTGTGGCACACTAGGTGTATCAGTTAGCTACTGCCTCATGAGAAACATCCCCAAGCCCCAGCAGCTTTTCATCAGTTCTTCTTTTTTTCTTTTTTAAAAACTGTTTATTTATTTACTTTGGGAGAGAGAGAGAGACAGACAGAGAGCAAGAGGGGCAGAGAAAGAGGCAAAGAGAAAATCTGAAGCAGGCTCCACGCTGTCAGCACAGGGCACCACACGGGGCTTGAACGCATGGACTGCAAGATCGTGACCTGAGCTGAAATGAAGACTCAGACACTCAACCGACTGAGCCACCCAGGAGCCTGAGCTTTTCATCCTTCCCGACGCGTCCGCGGGCACACGGGGACAGGACGGCTCTGCGCTTTGGGCTGAGTCCTCTCGCCCCTACTGGGCTCCCACTGAGCGCGGCCGGAGTCTGCTGGTGGTTGGCTGTCGCGGGTGGGGTCACCCGTCCGGTGCTCTCTCACCCTCCGGAAGGTTCGTGGAGGCAGAGGTATGCGGACAGGGCGGCCGTTAGGCCCCGCGCCTCTGCTCCTCACCGGCACGCCCCGTGTGCCCTGCACCCCGTGGGCCCCCGCAAGCCCCAGGGTGCACCCCGATTCAGGGGCTGGGCGCCAGCCCCGCCTCTTGATGGCAGCGGCCACAGGCCACACTGCAAGGAGGCGTGGAGACTCTCAGCAGTCTCCCAACGCCCCACACCGCAGCGTGGGGCCGCCACCGCGGGGACAGCCGTCAGAGGTGTTGAGCGCAATGGGGCAACGCGCTATTTGTTCTTAGGAAGGAAACCAGCCCGTGGGCCGTGCCTGCCGTTACCTGGGTGACAAGCCCCGGTCCATTCTGCTGTGTCGCTTCTTGCCTCGCGGTCTGCCATCTGGAGGCATTTTCCTTCTGGAGGCAATGGTTCAACAGGCAGACGCCCAGATCGGAATTGCCACCGGTCCTCCGAGCACCCCCTTCTCTGCGGCAGGACCCGGAGCCCAGGCCCAGAGGCGACTCCTCCCGGGCCGCGGGCGTCCCCAGAGGAGGAGCGGAACTGGAGGGGGGCTGGGGCCGGGACTTCCCTGCTCTTTCAAGGACTCCAGCCTCACTCATATTTCCTGTGTGCTCCTTCACACCTTGGAAGAGGTGAGTAACAAAACCAGGAAGGCAGGTGGGGAGAGATCGGGAGACCGAAGCCCCAGTTCAGAGCTCTTGGACGTAAACGTTAAAAGGAACAAAAAAGAAGAAAAAGGAAACTTCAGAGTTGAAACTTTTCTAATGATGCCCTCGCAGCGTGATGCGCACACGGTACCTGCGGTGGGTCTCTGCCAGCTTTTCCCAGGCGCTGGTGCGTGGAGACAATGTCATACAGCGATTCAATTTTCTAAGAATCAGTTAGCAATTAAACCCAGAATGTTTGGGAACAGATATTAAATTCTAAAGAGAATTGCCATTTAAACTCTAACTTTCCCGAGCAACCCGCAGATCATGGGGAACAGCTAGAAAGGTTCTCTGGAATTTCAGCGAGGAAATTATAAAAATTGAGGTCAAATGCCCTTTGGGATTCTTTAAATGAATCTGTGACCTTGATATGCAGGTAGAAAGCGTCAAGGGCATTAGGATTGTCTTACAGGGCACTCATCTGCTCCAGTCCCGATGATCAGAGCTGGGGACATGCAAGGAATTCTTGGCACGTTGGTTAGGGGTCACTGGGACCCTAACCGTTTGTTCCGAGCAGATGGTTCTAGAAATATAGTCCGTCTACTGTACGAAATAGGTATGAGTGTATTCAGCCAACGATTTTCCGCGAGCATTTGGAATGTGTCTCGTATGGGGTGCAAGCAAGGCCCCCAGAAAATTGCAGCGAGCCCTGTGTCAAGGCCCCCCTGCTTTCCTGGGGTCACTTGCCAAATTCAGAAACCCCAGGGAACTGCAGACCAGAGCCGCAGGAATGTGGACCTCGGGGCTCGAGGCTGTTAGAGAAACCCGTGCAGCACTCCCAGCTGCGTGGACGTTACCCCGGAACACAGAGCGCCTGACGTTGTGCCTGACTGTCTCCAGTCTCGCCAACACCCGGGTGGTTAAGACCCCAGCACATCTAACCTGAGCTCTGATAGATGCCTGGGCGCCCTCTCCTTCCGTCAGACGGGTCCGACCTGCTCACCCGGCTTTTCTGGGCCTCTGTTTTTGTGCACACAAAACACTATGTGGGTCTTCTCAGAGAAGTGCTCTAGAAATGCAGTTAACTGTGGAAATTTGCTATTTGCGTTGACTACCGATTACCTTGAGTATGCCAAAGGTCAGCAACTTATTCAGAACCAGGATAATTGAGATCAATGAATCAAACATCACGCGTGTGCAGCCCCCGCACGGAGAACGGCGTCATTATGGGAACCTCTGCTTGAAGGACGTGGGTAACCTAAATTTCTATCAGGAAAAAGCGATCGTCTGAAAATTTTAAGTGCGAAAAAAAATTTTTTTTTAAAGAGAAGGGAACAAACAGAACACTGTGGAGGGTGGCTGAGAGGACCCCGCATCCGCATCTGAGAGGGGAAGTGAGTGCACGTGTGTGGCCGTGGCGGAGAGCGGCCCTCAGCAGGAGCTACGGGAAGGTGGGGTTTGCTGCGCCCTGAGCTGTCTGGCAAGGGCACGGTTGCCTCAGGAAGTGGTGACCCCACCAGTCTAGTCTGCCCGCAAGCTGTCACCTTGGAAACAATGCACCTGCCTGGGGCTTCTGAGTGACAGCCACCTTTCACCCAACGCTCCCCACCAGGCACCCGGCATGCTCTCTCTTCCCCTCACCGTCTTCTAGAAAGAGTGCTCCCGTGAGCTTCCGCATGCCTCCTCCTTCTCCCTCCACCCTCCCAAGGCTGCTCCTCTGGCCTTCCCAGCCAGCCGCTTCCAAAGACACTCCAGGGTCTCACCCGGAGCCCTGGGACCCATGCCCTCCTTCTGGAATCAACCCCTTCTCTGCCGGGGCCACGCCGCAACCAAGTGCCCTTCTCTCCGGCCGCCCCTCCACCCCCCGCCCCCGACGAAGCTCCCCTCCTCCACGTGGTGGCCAATGGAGTAGCTCTTCAGCGGCCAGCAGTGGGCCATCTCCTCTCTCGTGCCGAGCGAGTTCGTCTGTCTCTGAGCCTTCGGTCACCACCTCTACGTGTGGGATGCACAGATTTATACATTTAGTGCAGGCTTCCCCTTTGAGCTCCAGACCCTGCTACCCCCCAGCCTGGGGTATCTGCACTTGGATGTTGTCAAGGCAGCTCACGCGTGATGAGCCCAAACCCACTCACCTCCCACATGTGGTCCCTGCTAGGGTCCCCATCTGGGTGTGAGGCTCTCCCGTGTGCTCAGTGCTGCAGTCCAGGGTCTTAGAAGTCATTCTACACATGCATACCACACACACACACACACACACACACACACACGCTGCCTCTTCAGCCACCATCACCACCACCGTTGCCATCACCATCATCATCATCACCGCCATCACCACCACCGCCATCACCCCATATCTAATCCAACACTAAACCATGTTCCTTATGGTTCCTGATTTTTCTTTCTCCTTTGTACTATTTCTCCCTGTCTACCTCCAACTCCTTAGCACAAGAGCCCACCTCCTCTCCTGTGACATCTGCAGTGGCCTCTGCCTCACCTGCCTGCTGCCGTCTGTTCTCCACACTGCAGCCCGCTTGATTTCAAAACCCAAGTTCACGATGTCAGCTTCTCCCCTGGAAAACCTTTCCCACCACTCTTCAAATGAGGAACAGGAGCTCACTTGACCTGTCCACAGGCTCCAAGGAGCCTCCAGCCTCCTTTCATGCCAGACTCCCCACCCTCCATTCCAACCTGTGTCCCCTCTCTTCCCTGCCTTCTAGAAGCTTCTACGCATCTCTGACTTTGCCAGCCCCGCTGCCACCTGACCTCATACCTTCACCTAACTAACTACGCACCCACATACGTGTCCTCAGCAAAGCTTTCCCAGCCCTGTTGACCAGGCCAAGTCCACCACCCTCAGACTGAAGAATGAAAACTGTTTCTAGGATTTTTACAGCTGCAAGCCTTACATTTAAGTCTTTAATTCATTTTGAGTTGATTTTTGTGTATGGTGTGAGGTAGGGGTCTGACTTCCTTCTTTAGCATGTGGCTGTCCTGTTTTCCCAACACCGTTTGTTGAGGACTGTCCTTTCTCAACTGTGTATTCCTGGCACCCTTATCAAAGACCAGGTGACCACGTGTGCATGGATGTATTTCCGGATTCTGTTCCATTGCGTTGCTCTCTATGTGTGAGTTTATGCTAGTATCATGCTGTTGTCATTACGATAGCTTTGTAATGGATTTTGAAATCAGAAAGGGTGATGCCTCCAGCTTCGTTCTTCTTTCTCAAGAATACACTCGTATTCTTTTGTGTTTCTGCATGAATTTTGGAAATTTTCTATTTCTACTTCCTATGAAATGCTGGTGGGGTTTGGAAAGGGGTTGGATTGACTCTATAAGACTGCATTCTAACAACGCCAAGGTTTCCAACCCACAAACATGAGACGTGCTTCCGTTCATTTCCATCTTTTCTGTCACCAATGTTTTGTAGTTCTCAGTGTATGAGTTTCACCTTTTCAGTTAAGTTTGTTTCTAAATATGTTATTCTTTCTGTTGCTATTGAAAATGGGATTGTTTCTTTATTTCCTTTTCAGATGGTTCATTGTTGGCAGACAGAAACAGCAGATCCTTGTATTTTGATCTTGTATCCTGCAACTTTAATGGATTCATTTATTAGTTGTAACAGGTGTTCTGATGAGTCTTACAGGTTTTCTACATATAAGATCATATCACCTGCAAACAGAGATAGTTTTACCTCCCCCTCTCCAATTTGGATGGCTTTTATTTCTTTTTCTTGCCTAACTGCCTCCTCTACAGCCTAACTGAAGTGTCACAGTGTCCCTTCCCCGGCTGTCCTGTCTGTGGCTCTCCATCACGCAGTGGTTCATCGTATCCACGACACCTATGCCAGCGACGCTATGTTCTGTCTGTTTGCACGGCGAGCAGTATAACGGCCCTTTGGAGATGTCCACACCCTCTTCCCCAGCCCCTGTAATTGCATTTGGTTACTAAGCAAAGGAGGATTCACTTAATCCTTAATCCTTGGCCTTAAAACAGAGGGACTGTCCTGGAGCATCCGGGTGGGCCCAGGGTAATCACAGCATCCTTAGAGAGGAAAAGGGGGCACAAGGGCAGAGTCTGGGGAGATGTGGCTGTGGAAGCAGAGTCAGGGGATTGTGGAGCTGCGGGCTTTACAGACAGAGGAGGGACCTCAGGCCTCTAGAAGCTGGAAAAGGCGGGAAACAGCTTCTCCCTGCCACCTCCAGAGGGAACCAGCCCCACCAGCTCCAGGGTGCCAGCCCCGCGAGGCTGACCTCCAGAACTGTGCCATCATTAAATGTGTGCTGTTTAAGCCAGCATGTTTGTGGCGATTCGTTGTAGCAGGAACAGAAAACTAACTCGTGTCTATTTCTCTCTCCTTTTATAGGCAAACTCTGTGGGGGCAGGAGCGCGGCCATTCGCCAATGTCTGCACAGAGTCTGGCAGAGCTGGAATCTGATCGGTGTTCGGTGAATATTTGCCAAAAGAATAAATGAGTGAAGAATTCCAAAAAACCGATTGCAAAGATTAAAAAAATATATACATATATATATACATACATATATACGGGAAAGCTCTCTCCCCATGTTTCTTGTGTCCCCGTGCTCTCCCTCTGTCCCCTCCTGCTCTGTCTGCAGAGGAAGCACACCCCAGTCCTTGGGAGAACTGGCAAACACCCTCCGGATGACCCACAGATGTTTGGTGAAACGTGTCACCGGAAGGCAAACGCATAGGAGGTCAGGGGCCAACGTCAAGCAGAGGAAATGCACAAGGGAGAAGACCTTAAACCTAAATGATGTGTAACTCCAGTTAGACATGTGCCTGGGCAGGGTGACAGGGGCACTTAGACGCCGATGATCTGCTGGGAGAAGCAGGAGAGGGAAGGGTGAGGTGTTTCTGAGGAAACAGGGAGGGGCCTCGGGACAGACCTTGGGCAGCGGGGCCCAGGCTGGAGGCTGGCTCAGCCCCGCACCCAGAGACGTGGCAGTGCCCTCGACCCGTCAGGAGTCCCTGTGATAACCGCGCCTGCTGAGCGGTGGCCAAGGAGACACCATCTGTGGGCACTCAGAGCTCTGTCGGAAGGGGGCCAGGAGCACAAAATAAGGGGGGAAAGATGGTCCCTTGCAGGCAAAAAGGACGGAGAAAGGGGCTATGGAACTGGGCGTGCGGCCGCAGGAGGGAAGCGATGCGGCCGTTAAGGCAGGAGCCAGGCCTGGAGGCTCTTTCTGGAAGGTGACAGGTGACATCATAGTCCTGGGCTGACCTTTCCCCACCTGGGCACTTGGCCCTGATGCATCAGCATTTTGTGGGGGGCAGCCTGGGAAGGCAGCTGACGAGAACAGGTGCCAGCGTGTGGCCCTGTCCCCTCTCCACTGGTCACCGGCCCCCCAACCTAGGTCAAGGCACTCAGGGAACTCTGCTGCCTCCCCACAGGGTCTGTCATTCTCTGCGGGGACAGATCAAGCCCTGCCTGGGCCTTGGAGAAGGGAAGGATAGAAAGACAGCCCTGGAAAAGACAGTCTGTCCTTGTCACTGGAGAGACCACAAGAGCAAAGGGAGGCAAATTCCATGCAGACACTCACCCTTCGATGAGCGGCTCTCAGAAACCAGCAGCGGACGTGGCGCTTTAGGCCGGGACTCCAGACACACTCGGTGCCCGGTGACTCTGAGGCCTTCTGCCCACCTCCTCCTCCTCGCCTGTCTGTCCCCACGCCCTGGACCTCCCAGCTTCTCCTTAAATGCTGCAGAATCTCCTTGAAATCTGCATTTTCCCCGGCAGCACGTGACCCTGTTTCTCTGCACTGGATCTAACACCATCACCTGCACACCCGTCACCGGCCAGCACAGGTCAAGAACATGGGCCACGAGAGACACTAGGTGGCGGAAGGAGGGCCCAGAGCCGTGACGTGAATGAACCGCATCAGCTGAATGCGCTCAGCTCAGAAGGCAGCCCGCCGTGGCCACGCAGCCTGCTACCGTGGATGGACAAACACACACTCGCTGGGCAAAATGTGCTGCTCTCGTCTACGGGAAGTACTCAGCGCGAGGATCGCGTATAGCAAGTAGGCTGTCGTGGGCTGTCGCGACAGAAATTATTTCGGAGACAGCAAGGCCGTAGTTTCAGACACAAATCGAAGCTCCTCGGGTCAGCCTGAAACACAGCATGCATGTATGATCTGTCCGAGTGTGATTTAAGGACAGACTCTCCGACAAATAAACGTGTCAAAGATTTATTTACCTCGTTAATGAGGGAACCACCAAGATGGCCGAGCTGGTGCAGAGAGCATTTTGGGAAACGGGTATTTACAAGCAGCGGACAAAGAATGTTGATAGAAGGTTGCCAGGTCAGCGATACCAATGGCACCATAAGGCTCGAGGCTCCCTTTCCTAGGTGCCGGGAGTCTTTTGCATCCCCAGCGAACAAAAATCTACAGGTTCACGTGAAATTTCACAGTCTGGGCACTGCGCCGTAAATAATGTGTCAAATACAGACTCATTCCCCTAAGGAATCGAATAACCTTTAGGTGGGCCCCGTAGTGCTCAAGAAAGACATTAAAGGGACGGTAAGCCACGCTTCTGCTTTATTTACAAGGTTTTTAACAACAATTTTCTTAGCAGGATGTCGGAAAAGGGGAAATAAAGTTACCTTTATTTGCAGATGGTATTATTTACATGTGGACAATTCAAGGGAGTCTCAGAGAAGCCTTCAAAGCTTACAATGGGCTGCACTGGTCCCCCCCAAATTCATACGCTGCAGCTATAGCCCGAGACCTCGGAGAGGACCTGTAAGGAGGTGAGGTAAATGCTAAATGAGGTCGTGTGTGTGGCCCTGACCCAGTACGCCTGGTGTCCTTGTAAGAGATTAGAACACAGACACAGAGGGACGACCACGTGAGGACACAGGGAGAAGGTGGCCATCCACGCGCCAAAGAGAGGGGCCTCGGGAGGGACCAATCCTGCCCACACCTTGTGTCCCCAGCAGCAAGGGTGCCTCTCACGACCGCGTCCCGCATTAGCCACTGCAACCCCCAGGGCCAGCGCCATCGGCCAGCCCAACACGAAGGTGCCATGCAGGCCAGTGCGCCCCTGACCAAGGGCTCCGGGATGCACAAGGGGCTGGAGCACCCCACCAACAAATACAGAATGTCCCAGAAGAGAAATTGTGCTCAAATTTGGAAGAAAAGCCATAATACATCTGGCAGCATATTCAACAAGAAACGTGCCGAGTCTACGTCACGAAAATTATGAAACACTCCTGGAGGACGTACGGGCCCGTTTAAACAAAGATATGTCCTGCTTCCGGATGTAAGATGTGCTAGGTAAAGATGTGAAATCTCCCAGACTAACTATTAAGTTCGACCCAGCTCAAATGAACATTGTAAAGGAATTTTTTTTACTTGAAACGTTGATTCTACCATTCTACTGGAAGTGTTCATAAATATGTAAAAATTGCCAAGAAACTTATGAAAATTAAGACCTGTCACGGGAGACTTTCCCTATTGTCAGTAAATCAAACTGTAGAGCAATATTAATCAGGACAATTCGATGTTGGCACAGAAACGCACAGGCGGATCAATGGGGCAGACAGACACCCGATACGTACTCCAGAATTTACTGTATTATAATATTATGTCTAATGTAGGTTTATTTCAGTTCAGTATGGAAACTATTCATTGAATAGGGTCGGAAAAACCTGCTTCCCATCTGAAAACCAGATTCTTCTTTCTATTCACGTCATACTCAAACATAGATTCCTGACGGGTAAAATATCCAAATGTTTTTAACTATGAAAAAGCAGAAGAACATATAGGGAAATACAGTTTTGAAGTTTATTTATTCTGGGGGGGGGGGGAGAGAGAGAGAGAGAGAGAGAGCATGTGTACACATGGCAGAGAGAGAGGGAGAGAGAGTCCCACGCAGGCTCCAAGCTGTCAGCACAGAGCCCGACGTGGGGCTTGATCTCATGACCTATGAGATCATGACCTGAGTGGAAATCGAGAGTCAAGATGATCGACTGACTGAGCCACGCAGGCACCCCGGGAAATACACGTTTGTAACCCCGGGGTCATGAAGGTCTTGACAATCAGAATATGAAATCCAGAATTCGTGAAGGAATACACTGGCAGTCTGGCCCCACACACGATTTAAACTTCCAGAGTTAGCAGAGTTGAAATGACAGACGCAGAGAGACATCGGCAGCCGTCGTGACGGGCGAGGGGTCAGTATCTGCAAAACCCAACTCACATCCTAGAAGCGTCATGTACCTTAAACGTTTGATTCTGAATTGCTCCTGGAAGCATAGACGTCGACACGTTGCCAAGAAGATTTGACATCTCAGTAAGAAAAATTTAGAAATTTGTTGGGAAAAGTGCAGAATGGGAGATCTATTTGAGGCACCGTAAATATTCTGAATTTGGACCTGACGGGAGCCCCGCGGGGGGGCAAAGTGTGTAAAAATGTGTCAGGCTGTACACACAGCTGAACATATTTGATGGTATCATGTGTCACCTCAATAAAAATGGTTTGAAAGCGAGGGAAGATCCAGAGCTCGGAGAAGAGAGAGTTTAGACGCTGACGTGTGCGTTCTCACCTCTGCTCGTGTCCAGTGTCCCCTAAAGGCCCCATCTCGCTAGGTCTCACCCCTGCGGGGACCCTCCCCACCCTCCCTGCTTCTGTAGCACGTCATCTGGAAAGCCAGGGAGGACAGGGCCGTCTCCTGGGCTCCGTTGGCTCGGGGAACAGCTGCCCAGGAGGCTTCCACTGGGATGCCGCCACGTTAGGGACATGTCTCTGCGTGACAGAGCCACCCTGCTGACTGCCAGCCCCACCCTGCCGTCTCTCCAGGCCTCTCCCTGCCCCTTCCCGTCCACCTGGCCCTCAGCACCCGTCTGGTGCCCCCGTGGTTCCATGGCCATGTCCTTGGGGTGGCCCATCCTGCCCAAAGAGAAGAAGAGGGCCCCTCCTGAAGCCACCTGTGCTCTCCTCATGACACGCAGTCTGGAAATGGGGTGCAGGAGCCACTCAAGGGCGCCCCTGCAAGCCTGGGGAAGCAAGAGGTTAGAAGGAGCAGATGCAAGCAAGCAAAGGGCCGGGAACAGAGCACAGGGCAGGGGCAGAGCATTGAAGCCTGGCCAGCCGCCCAGGCGCCCCATCGGGGCCACAGCTGAGTCAACCCAAGGCCGGGCCAGCCTCCGAGAGACAAACCCCATCTCCTCTCCTGCTGCAGGAGGACCAGCCGCTGGGCCTGGAGCCACAGGCAGGAGACCAGCCCTCAGCGGGTTCCACCACGACCTGATCAACCTGCCCTCCCGTGCGGCGGCCTCATGCCTCGGCAGTGCTCCTGGGCCAAGCCTGCCTGGGAGGGCGTGGAAATGGCCGGGTCGAGCGACAAGAGCGGCTCTAGAAGCTCCCACCTGGTTTAGAGCCACAAGGCGTTTGGTGGCGGTGAGATCATTCTGTTTTACTTCTCATTTTGTTTCAAACTTTTCTCTCTGTGGTTTGGGGCAAGGAGCCGTAGCCTGGACTTTCTCGCCTGTAAAATAAAATGACTTTGGTTTTCATTGCCACAAATCTGTGGGTATCCGGTTAACAAGAGACAGAACCAAAACACGGACAGAGAGCCCATGAGGGAGTTTGGCTAAAGTGGGAAGTGTTCACACCAGAAACGCGTGGACGTCATCCTATTTGTGCCCCTACAGTCAGGGAAGATTGGGGGCCCTTTGGCAGAGGCACGGGGTTGGTCATATCAGGGGGCTCTCTCCTCATTGGGTTGGGGTGTGGTCATTCACTAACAAGGACCAGAGGAGCCTTGGCTCCAGGGACCCCCACCAGCGGGGACCCAAGAGGCAGGCCCTGAAGGACGTACATGCAAGGGAGCCCCAGGCACGCACGCGTGTGTACTGGGGCCACGATGTTGGCTGTGATATGCTGTCCTCGCTGGACACTCCCGGAGGACGCCTCTCCTGAGGTCTGAGGGCCAGCCTAGTGTGAGGAGTGGGCTCAGCTCCTCGGAGAGTCGGGGGTCTGGGTGTCTGGAGGGGCACGTGTGACAGGGATGGTGTTGGTGGTCTTCTCTCATGGAGCGGTTGCCCAGAGCTGTGACAGTAAGAGACCCTAGCAAGATCGTTGCCTCCAGGAAACAGCCTGCAGGGCCAGACGATCCCAATTTGCAGTTGTGTGTGCGTGTGTGCGTGTGCGTGTGCGTGTGTGTGTTCCTAGCCGAGAGGACGTAACCAGCATTCCAATCTGGTCCCATCTCTGAGGCTGGGAGCAATGGGAAAATCAAGAAACAACCGTGATCATCCCACAGGTCAGCATTCAGGGAGGTCAGCATCTCCCCCAAGGGCCACTGTGGTGAGGAAAGTGAACCTTGGCACTGGATCCAAGGAGAAGGTCCCCCCTAGAGGAGCAGAGTTAGGGCCACGTGGTACTCTGAAAACGCCCCACACTCAGAGCGTTTGGGTGCTATTTTTTATTAAGGAAAGTGATGCTTTTATTAAGAACACGATCTTTTATTACAACCTCATGCCTAATCGACAGAGGAGAAGACACACCAAGATGCCCAGAGGTGCCCAGCGAGCAGGTGCTCTGTGACTCCCGGTCACCACCCTTCTGAACCTCCCGGCAGAAGAGTGTCTCCGTGGTGCTAAGTGACAAAACCAGACGAAGACGAAACGCTCCTTCTTGCATAGTCTACGCAAATCCTGTACAAGTCTCCTGGGCACATAAAGTCTCACACATGCTCTAAAAGCAGATTTTAGAAGAGAAATTTTATGTAAGAAAAACCGGGAATCTGAAAGGTAAGATTTTTGCCTGAGACCCCACAGCAGGTGGAAGATGCTGGTGCAGGTAAGGGCTGCTCTGTGTCTCTGGAGGCAGCGGCCAGGGGTGGCATCAGAGGCCTCCAGGGAAACGCCCATCATTCAGAGATGCCTGGCTGCATCTGCACCCCGCTGGCCTCCACAGCTGGGCCCACCCAAGGGCCATCAGCACCGCCACTGGGTGCCCCCTGGCCATCCTCGAGGTGGGACTTCCATGTGGCTTCTAGTCCACCACCTCTCGGTGTCTAGCAAAGTTCCAGCACGGACTAGCCCCAGAGCCCCCAGGAAGGCACACGGAGGGGAGGGCGGCCGCGCCTCGCCACTTCGTGCCTCAGACCCAGGACGATGGAGCCGCACCTTGAAGCCTCAGGGGACTTAGTCCATTTGTTCACAGCATCCTCCTGGAGACACATTGAAATGAATTTCCATGTTTATAAAAGCATGAATTATTGAAAAGCACTCAGGAATTTTGTGTTCCATTTATACAAATCAATGAACAGAGAGCTATATTCAACGTCTGCTTTGCGGCTCATGGTTTATAAAGACAGTGCAAACCAACAATATCAAATATGTACGGAGAGTAATTCCAGTCACAGTTGCGATAAACGCAAAGAACGGACTTTAAAAGAAAGATGCAGAACCTATATGACGCAAATGATTAGGTGAGTAGGTAGGTAGGTAGACTCTTTTTTATAATTTTCGTGGATGTTTTCAAAGGAATACAAGACCAGAGAGGACAGGATGATGAGCTCTCAGGAGCCCATCCCCCAGCGTCGATACGTATTGTCCTGCGCCCCCTCCTGTGCGTCACTGTTCCCCCCCTTCTTGAAGCACGACATATTAAGATGAATGAGCTGGAGACATGAATGCATGCATACACGTGCTGCAAACGTACATGGATAGAAATGTGAATGTTATAAAAATGACAATAATACTTAAATGAGATCTTTTGCGATCTCAATTAAAATTCCAAAGGGAGGTTTTTTTTACATTGTCAAAATAATTCTCAAATTCAGGCAGAAAAAAAGAAATACATTGAAACTGCTAAAAAACATTTGAAAAGAGGGCAAGATTGATGTACTACATATTAACGAAGAAAGCCATAAAAAGCACCCATAGAAAAAGTCGACCTTTTTTTATAATGTTGGAGTAGCCTAATGCCACAGCCAAAACCCATTAAGAAAAATATTAACTTATTTATATACTTATAAATCTAAAAGAACTTAAAGATAAACGATTATAATACACAAATGAATTTGGTATAGTTTCCCGATATAAAAGTATGCAGGGGCGCCCGGGTGGCTCAGTCAGTTGAGCGTCCAATTCTTGATTTTGTCTCAGGTGGTGATTGCAGGGTCATGGGATTGAGCCCTGCGTCAGGCTCCATGCTGAGTGTGGAGCCTACTTGAGATTCTTTCTCTCTCTCTGTCTCTCTCTCTCTCTCTCCGTCTTCCTCTCTCCCCTGCTCAAGCTCTCTGCCTCTCCAAAAAATGAATGAATGAATGAATGAATACATAAATAATCAGTATGCAAAGGTCAACTGTATTTGCATGTGAGTAACACACACACACACACACACAGAAATTCACAAAAAAACAGTATTTATCTGGGAAAAAAAAATCTAGCATAGGATGTACAGAAACTACCCAGAAATCCCCCGTACATTATTGAGAGAATCTGAGAAAGTTGTACACAAAGATAGATCCAACAAAGGATGTACAGAACTTCTAGAAATCTACAACATGTCGCTGAGAGAAATGTTGAGTTCTAAATAAATGGAAAGCTTTTCTTTGGTGAGGGCAGTTCTCCCCAAATTAATCTATAAAGTCAAGGGAGCCCCAATTAAAATCCCAGCAGATATTTGCAAGAAGTTAATAAGCTGACTCAAATACTCATCAGTGTCCAAGGTATTCTTGAAAAACAAGCACAAGGATGTTATAAACAAGATTTATTATAAAGCTGTAGTTAGTAACTGAGCAAGTGTGATGTTGGCACAGGGATGGAGAAAGTGACCAATGGTATGAAGTAGGGTCCAGAAATAGACACATGCATACACAACGCAGAGAAAAGATTTTTCTTTTCATAGTTGGAGTTGAGCCCATATCTAAACAGATATTTAAAGATATTGTGTGCATTTGAGGAAACTGCCTTCAAGAAAAGCCCTACAAACTTAAAGCCCTCTAGGAGGGAGTGAGAGTCTATTACATTTCTAACCATCAGCATGTAGGATCAGTTTTAAAAACTTTCCTAATTTGACAGCAAATAACTTTTCCATGGTTTGTGAGGCTGAACACTGCTTTCACCTCTTTGTGGTGCATCTGTGTTGCTTCTTTAATGAATTGCCTGTTCACGTCTGTTGCCCAGCTTTCTATTGGGAAGCTCAGTTTCTCTTAGTGATTTGTCCTGTATTTTGTCATCTTGCTAAGAATTAAAGGGTTTATTTCTTTATCTGGTGCATTTGAAAATGCTGTGTCAGCTAATACTGACTGGTGGCACGTGCTCTGATGCTGCCCGGGCCCCTCCTGGCTGAGGCACTCCTGGCAGAGCTCCCCCTGTCAGCCCTCAGTGGGAACTGCCTCTGTGACCAGAAGATACACCTTCCACAAAGCCCTCTCCCCTTCCTGGCCCACCTGATGACAAGTGGATACAGGGATGTGAAACCCAGTGCCAACCCCAGCCCCCACGAAGGGCACCTCTGAAGGGCCACCAGCTTCAGACCTCTCTGGCAGCTCAGATGTGGCTTTTGCTGACACTGCCTCTGGCCCCACCCTCCCCCTCTACCCAGCCCTGCTTCTCTCACTTCCCTTCCCTGGTGTGGAACATCACAAGTACACCTCCTGCCTGCTCAGCTCCCTCTGAGACAGCTCCTAGGAGCCCACCCGGCAAGCGCTTCTGATGTAACAAAGACCTCTACGTTGTCAAATCTGTCAGTCTTGTGTTTTATGTCTGTCGAACCCTTAGAAAGTTCTCCCGCACTCCTGAGATTATGTGACTAAACATTCAGGCTGAGAGCATGAACGCATCCGGAATCTATGTGGTGTAAAATGTAGAGGAAAGAACTTCATTTTCTTCCCCAAAGGTTTAGGTGGAAGGTACACTAGGACTTATTGAGCAAAAACTCCTTGTGCCACTGATTTGAAGTATCACCTTAATAATAGAGTAAATTACTAAGGAAACTTGGATTCGTTCCTGGGCTTCCTAATCTATTAATCTGGCCCGTCGGTCTATTCCTGGGCCAGCCCCCTCGATTTTAGTTCTGTAGCTATTTGCTCAGCCCTGACAGGCTGGCCCCCACGACTCTGCCTTTTTAATGAGTGCATGTTGTGCGGCGAACCGGCACCACGCTGCCCTGCTGTCTTACCTGTCACGTCCACACAGCCCTCCCTGCACGTGACCGCGCCCACTTGGGTCTCACCCCTGCTGCACCGCCTGAGCAAACCCTCAACGTCCACCTACTGGGAAGTGACACCCGCGCGGCTCAGGACCCCAGCTCGGCGCCCACACACAGGAGCACTCGGCGCCTGGTCCTTCACCAGCGGGAAGGGCTCACGCTCTCTCCTGCGGGGCTCTCCTCGCCACCCCACCCTGCCTCCCGGCAGCCACCCTGTGTCAGGACTGGTTGCAGAGGAACGTCCTTGTGTCCGTCCACCGTTGCCCGAAGCTGGTAAGGCCAGTGCAGTCTTGTCACCCTTTCTGCAGGTTTGGCCTCAGCTGCGCCCGCTCGTAATTTCCGCCCTCACGGACTCAGATGTGAGCCTCAGGAGAGTCCTCAGGCGTTCACCCGGCAAATGTGTTCACTTGTCCTTCTGTATGCTTCCCGCTCCCTTGCTTTCTCTGTCCTCTTGATGCAGAAAAGGAGATGGCAAGACGTGCTCCCGCGGGCGGGGAAGGCTCAGCACCATCCGGCACGTGTCCCACCCAGCAGACACCCTCGGCTCCGGGTCCCCTTCACCTGCGGGAATCTAGACTTTTCTTTTTTCCACTGCTGCTTGGGCTACCATTCTGCTTCCGTGGCTGACGTTCTCTCGCGCGCGCCTGTTGTCTGGGAGCGGGAACAGGCAGGTCTCCACGGTCCTAACCACAGCGAGCACGAGAAGGTGCACCGCGGAGGGAAGCGGCAGTCTTCTAGAAAGAAAATTGCTAGCCTCGCTGCCTTTTCCAGGTCCGCTGAGGCTTTCCCTTGGTCCTGACCACGCGCGACCACCTGGCCACAGAGCTTTACAGCCAACCGTCGGTCACCAAGCCCCATCAGCAAGACTGAAAGTGGGACAAGCAGGGGTCTGTGGCCCCCGACGTGGCACAGGAACTTGGAGTCTGCAAGACTCTGCCAAGGGCCCCAGGTTAGCCCACGAAGCCCAGGTTCACCACGCTCACGGGTTCGCCGGAAGCTCACGCGGCGGCGGGCACACCCCAAAGCGAGCTGGGCTCGGGGAGCCGGCAGGGCGGAGGCACCCGCGGAAGGCCCACCGCCTGCCTCGTGGGATGGCCAGGGGGGCCGAAGGGGGGGAGGAGGTTTACTGGGATTTGGAACTTACGAAATCTTATGAAACTCCAGAGCCAGACTGGTTCCGTGGTTGGGGAAAGGTCCAATAAGGTGGAAACGCCCAGCCGGGCCACAGCCAGCGACCCCGAGGCCGCTCTGACAGTTCGGCCGCGCACCTGCGCTTCCTCATGCGGTAGCCTGGGCCAACTGCGGCTCCCTGTCTCCAGAAGCACCTTAGTGCGTCCATTCGGCTCCCCGTCCGAAGTGGATGCGGGCACCAGATCCCCCCCTCCTGTGCCTCCCTGGGTCCTCAGCCGCATGTGTCCCCAGGCCCCTCGGCCGGTCCCCGGGGTGGCAAAGCGGAGCGGGCAGACTGGACAGCCCCACATTCACCGTTCCCCTCCCGCGAGCACAGGGTGAGCGACGCCGTGGAACCGGCCGCACGGAGGACAGACCCACGTAAGTGCAGCCCCGGACCACCCCCTCCACCCCCGCATGGACCGCCCGAGCCGCATCACTCCTGCGGCTTCCCGAGGACCACTGCCCAGGCCTGGACCCCCTTGGGCACCGAGCCCTCCTACCCCCTCTGCCCCCTGCACTGCACGCCCCCCAAAGTGGCAGCACTTACGTCCCCCGGGCTGTTCCTAGGGGTGGAGCTCGAGTGTGAACTGGGGGAAGTGAAACGTTAGCCGTCGGCTGACCGGCCTGGTGGCCCTGAGGGACCGTTCTCTCCTACGAGGAGCGGGAGAGGGCGAGACGGCGGATCCTTCCAGCTGGTCCCAGGGCCCAGGCGTCAGGGAGGCCTCCTCCTCTTGCCTCCCCCCGGGAGTGAGCAACGGCCCCGCCTCCCGCAGCCAAGGTTTATCAAGAGGCGCCAAATAGAGGGGCTGATGGACGGCGCAGGAACCATCGCTCCACCGAGAGCTGCTTGAAGGAGGGGCCTCAGAGGGTCCCCACGGGATGTCACCGCATGAGGACACCCCCAAGGTGACGCTCAGCCTTCCTCTCCTCTGTGGCCAGCAGCTCTCACTTCCAAGGCCGAACCCAAAATAAGCACCAGTAAGAATGGAATCCACAGGGGAGGAATCTCCCCACCTGCTCTGGTCTTTGGGTCTTCAGATCCCTGGGCTGACGGGCAGGGCGCCCCGAGGGGCCTGGCACGGCACCCTGCTTGGGCCTTCTGGGAGGGTCCCTCGAGGCCGAGGGGGCTCCTGGGGGCCCATTCCCCATGCACACTCAGCTTGCTCTCAGAGGAGCTAATCCCTGTGTCGCATGAGGCATGGACCAGGCTGACAGTTACAGAAACAACGACAGAAATTATAACAGATGAAGGACGGCTGGAGCTACAGGCTGCAGCCGGGGAATCTCACCCCTGGGGGCTCCGGGGGCCACTCTGATCCGAGCCCCCACCGGGGCGTGAGCCCCAGCACCTCCCGGGGCAGACAGAGTTGGTGGGTAGCCGGCTTCCGACTCTGACCTGAGTTCCGGTCACTAACCCGCCTGGTGACCGGAGACCTGTTTCCTCAGGCTGAGTGAGGGTCACGTGAGAACATCCCTTTGTGTCCTAAATATCAATAACATGACTTCTTTTTTAACCTTTCTGCTCTGAAATAATTTTAGGCGTATAGAAAAGTTGCACGCTACGGCACCGAGTTCCCGGACAGCCTTCCCTCGCTTCCCCCCGGGGTGGACGTTCTGCACGGCCGTAGCACGACGATCGAACCTGAGAGATTATGAGCGGTATGCTAGCGTTAGTTAAATTACAGACTTTGTTTGGATTTCATCTGTTTTCCACAAATGGCCTTTTTCTGTTCCAGGATCTCACATTGCATTTAGCTGTCACGCATGACTTCCTGTAGAAAGCCTCCAAGAACTTGTTTATTTTTTCGTGGTGTCTTTCTGGGACCTCACACCATCTCCATGAGAAGGAAGCGAGGGTGTGGGCGTCATTAGAGGACAGTCCGTTACCCAATCCGGCAAATGTCCCTGCCCAGCAGATGCCAAGGAGTGTCTAATCCAGCTTTTGCAAAACAGCTAAGTGGAGACTGACCGTCACAAGCTAGGCTCGGGTCACTGCCGTCCGTGGGGACGGAGGGAAGTGACCACCTTTCCTCCCGGCCGGTCCAGATGGCCGACAGCTCAGCCCCACGTCACACGGCACAGGCATCTGGGAAGGGGCCCTAAACCTGTCCTGGGCTCCGGAACAAATGGAATCTGGAGCCCATTAGGATACAGAGACACAGCGACAGCCATTCTGCCCGGCGCATCACGGATGACCGGCCATCTGTCGCCAAGGCTCAGCAGTCCCTGGAGTCACTGGAATTCAGGGCTGCTCCCTGCGTTCTTGGGCACTGTGGGGAGTCCTCCACAGTCCGTGTCTCTACGTGAAGCTTCAAAGCAGAAGCCAGCCCCGTGGTCGCCCGATTCCAGGGTGGCGGGTCAGCTGGACACAGGTCGAGAACTTAAAATTCCAAAGGAGATTAAAAAAAAAAGCACAACCCTGGCCCCAGAGCCTTTGCCCCGACAGGGCCATCAGGTCGAGGCAGGAGGTACTTCTGACCTGGACAAGCTGTGTGTATGCACGCCCCGCGACCCACCCGCTCCAAGCTGAGGCGGCGAGACGGTTTCCCCTCTTGCTGGGCTGAGCACAGGCACACAGCCCCTCTCTGTGCTCGGTGGCCCTCATCAGCCGGCCCCCTCCTCTGATGCAGCGGCCCTCTGTGTGGGGAAGGTCCATGTCGAGCTCCCGTTGGGTGCTCGTGTTCCCAGCCCTGGGCACAGGGCCAGGGACCGAGTGGTGTCCCCCGGAAGCTGGCCACAGGAAGGGAAAGAGGGAGAGAGGAGAGGGATCAGGGACCACGCCATTTCCCCAGGAAACACATGATGGCACCTTGGGCAGGACGGCTCACGGCAGACCGCAGCCTCTGCCGACTTTGGCTTCGGTGGGACCGCCCAGCCCTGTGCGCTCACGAGTCCTTCCCCCACCCCACCGAGGGACCTCAGAAACTTCTAGATCAGCTGCCCTGTTGTCAGATGAGAAAGTGGAGCCCAGAACTAAGAGCTGCACCTACAGATGCCTCTCTTTAACAGTTAGGGACAGGCTCCCGGCAGCTGGAGGTGACTCCCCCACCCCCCACCCTGTGCCCTCACCTTGACCTCCGCACCAACCCAGTGCTCAGGCTCTGGACGGGTCTCCACTCTGGGAGGGGGGAGGCAGTTCTGCTAAAACCTCAGTTCGGGAGGAGCGGTCAGCAAGCAGGACAAGCAAGGGCCAGGAGGCGTGGACAGAGAGGAGGACGTTCCCCAGAGGCCGGGTGACGGGCGGGGAACCGGTTGGCTCTTGCACCTGTGGGCCACTGGCATCGCTGAGCGGAGCCCTGCCGTGGAAGGTGGGACGGCAGCCACAGCGAGAAGGGGCCTGACACAGAACGGGAGGGAGGAGAGGGGCCGGGGAGGTGGGGCCACGGCTGGAGGTTGGGTGTGTCGGCACAGGCAGGAAGAAGCGAGCGGGCACAGCTCCGAGGACAGAAGGACACGTGGGCGTCAGGACCAGCACACCTCCCTCGGGCGGGCGGGGAGCCCGCAGGCGGGGCCGCCGAGCATCCCGCCCGGGCAGCACCCCCGCCAGAAGAGACAGTGCGCCAGGACCCCACTGAGTCCCCCCGGCGGGGCCGGTGCCTGGGCCCAGAGCTGGACCAGGCGGCCTGCGCGGCCGTGAGAAGCCGCCAACTTCCACCAGCTCTGTGCTGATTAGTAACGATGTGTTTAATAGAAATTTCAAGGTTCATTACGGGATGTGGATTAATTAAATTGAGAGGGAAGATAATGAAGGGTATTCCCACTGGACACGTAACAGCGCAGGCCTGCTGCGGCAGGAAGAGGGGGTGAAAGCGTGCAGACGTTCCAGAACCCTCGGACGTCGCCCGCCTGCCAAGGGGCCAGAGCTCCGCTGTGTCCTCCAAAGCGAAGACGGGGGCAGGGCCCCCGGGGCGTGGGACAGGCCGGCCCCCCTGCGGTTCTCCTTGGGAACTGGGGGGGCTCGGAGTTACCCCCACCGGGCTTAGCCTCACGCGCCAAGTCGCTGACGAGCGTCCCCCCGGAGCGCGCGTTCATTGCCGTCTGCAAATTCTTCGCCACGGGTTCTGGGAGGCAGGAAGGCACCAACAGCACCAGAACCCATCGGGATGCGCCGACCTCGGTGGCCGAGCGGCGTGGCAGAAGGAGCAGCCGTGGATCGTGGCTCTGAAGGTTCTGCCGGCCACGGAGTCCCGGAGGTGTTCCCAGAGCCTTCCGGTTTTGAAACCCAAGCACTGAGACGTGAATCCCAGTCTCCGTGTGATTCAGGATCGAGAGTCCACGCACGCTCTCGGCCACGAGAGCCACAAGGCCGTTCCCTATGCCCGCGCTCCTGCCCTCAGCGCCACGCGTGCGGAAGACCTCGTCTGATGCTCACGAGAGCCCGCCTAGAGGTGACACTGTAGTCATTTTACAGAAATCTCTATGGCAAACCACTGCCACAGACGCACGGATAAACCTGCTCAACAAAACGCACCAACACTGAGGGGCTGCGCGCCTGGCGTCACGAGCACACTCCTAGCAGAAGCGGAAAGGACAGCGGTCCCCTCTGGGCAGGTGGAGGGGTGCGAGCGGAGGAGGGGCACGGGGCCGCTGGGCCCCCGGCAGTCACGTATCTCTTGGTGGACGTGGTGGCCACGTACAGGTGTCTGTGCATGATCACGCAGCCAGCCCACCACTTGGGACTGGAGCCCTCTCCCGGGACACGTCAGTCGGAAGTACCATTTCAGAAAGTACCCGGCACCGCGGCCATGACGTTGTCCGCGGAAGGCCGTGTTCTTCTGTCCGTGTCGCTGTCTGTCCCGCCCAGTTTACCCCAAACAGGAAAGTGTGATGTATCACAAAAGAGATGTATTTCTGTTATAAATGGGTGGGGGAGTTTGTAAACGTGAACTCAGGCTCGGAGCGAGTGGTTCCGCCACGGCCCTGACGCAGGGCCAGCGTGGGCCTCGAATCCAGGGCTCTAAGTGGCCCATCCGGGGTCCTTTGCACCAGCCGGGACCGGGGGCGCGGGCAGCCGTGGCTCAGTCTCCACTCCCTGAAGAGCTATTCTGAGGGTGGCGTTTCTTGCGGCTCACGAGAGGCTCCACGCAGCCACAGAAATCACAGACTCTCGGCCCCAGAGAGGCAGCGGAAAGGCCAGGAAAGCACCCTGGCTCTTGACTTCCGGCCCGCTGGGCTGACCCGGTGGCTTTCCGTGCACCCAGTTGTGTCTAAATTCCCCTTCATCCTCCTAAATGGGTGGGATTTGTCGGGAGGCACGAAGGGGGTGAAAATCCTTCTGCTGTGCACCAGTTATTCGCGCCAGCCAAACCTCATCCGTCAGAGATAAACTTCTTATCCAACTTATATTCCGTAACTCAGCCCTCTTTAAGTAGGAGAATATGGCGGCTGCTCCTGGGGGGACAGTCAGGCTGCACGGACTCAAACGACTGGGGCAGCTCGTGCTTTGTGTGCGCATCGTACTTACTGAAGTCTTCCAGAAGGACTCCGGGTGCAGGTTCTGCCGTGGTCTTTGCCACCCACAAGGGGACGGGACGCGAGCTCGGAGCGAGGAGACGGTCGTGCAGGCCCACGGAGGGTGGGAGGTCCAGGCCAACGCTGGCGGCCTGGAATCGCCCCCCGAGTTGAGGTCGGGGCCAGGCTTCCCCCTGCTGAAGGGGCTGGTAAGCTCCGCGGGGGAACACAGATGGAAGGGAGCCCAGAAGCCACCCGTGGGCCTCTTCCCTCACACCAGTGAGGCCACCAGGAGCAGGAAAGGCAGAGCCAGACGTGAACCCGGGCCCCAGGAAGGCGCACGTGACGACGGCCCGGAGCTAGTCAGCGAGAGGGGGGTGGGGGGTGGGCAGAAGAGGCCAACACCACGACGGAGACAGTGAGATACCAAGAGGACTTAGGAAAATTTCAGCCAAGCGCCCTGGGGAGTGGAGAGAGTCCACACTGTGTGGGAGGGGATGGCCAGGTGACAGTTTTCGTGCGCAACCCCAGCCCCATCCATTTATGCAAGGCAGAGACCGGGAGCCGGTGGTCTCTCTGCTGGCCGGTCAAGCCCACACAGAGAATTCGAGGGAAGGGCGACCCCTCCTCTCATGCACTCATGGTGCGTTTGACACTTAGACCATCCTCAGGGTGACAGTCACTTGGGAGGGACACCTCCAGTCTATGCAACTTGTCCCGTGGCTCCGTGCACGTATCCTGAGCACGAGAATCACAAAGCAAGCAGAAACTGCAGACCCATCCCGAGAGAAGCTGTAGAAGAGGTTTTTCAGGGAAAAGTTCCAGTACAAAGGTCTTGGCGGCAGGGGAGACACAAAAAAAAAAAAAAAATCGGCGAGCAAAGACTAAAAACATAGTTAAACCTAAACACACAGCAGAAGCATGGAAATTACCAGAGTGAACCCCAATCGGGTGAGAGAGAGAAATAACACACTAACGGCAATATCACTGTTGGCAATATGATCAAAGTGGCAACGGCTGGTCGATGTACGATGATCTCAAAACTAAATCATCTTGAAGAAGAAACCAAGTAGAGCGTCCACTCGCGGTCGGAATTGTGCCCAGAGCCAAAGGTACCAGGCAGCCAGTGATGTGGACGGTATGAGTCCCCGGGGCCGCTAGGACAAATGACCACACGTTCGGAGGCTTAAAACCACAGAAATGTATCATCTCAAAGTTTTGGAGGCCAGAGGTCAGAAATCCAGGACGGCCACACCCCGCCAGCGCTCCTGGGAAGCGTCTGCGGCCACGCCTTCCGATCTCGGCCTCCCTGGTCCTCTTCTTCTTCCTCCTCCCCCTCTCCTCTTCCGCCTAAAATCTCCTCGCCTTTCTCCTACAAGGACGCGTGCCATTGGGTTGAGGGCTCAGCCGGATAATCCAGGACGGTCTCATCTCAAGAGCCTCAACCCAGCTACATCTGCCAAGATCTTTTTCCCAAATAAGAGAACATTTACAGGTCCTGGGGGTTCGGATGTGGACGTATCTTCCGGGGGCAGCTGCCATCCAACCCACCGTGTGGATGAAGCTACCCATGCCTTTGGTTTTGAGGGTCCCGGACGCGGCGGGACCCCAGTCGTGCAAAGAAATCTGCGGGACCTCAGAAAAAACCCAGACCCCACCCCGCCCACCCCGCGTGTTCAGCGTCCCATCCTCAAGGAGAGGCTAGCCAACGGAGGGCCGTGGGAGCTGGCTTCTCGCCGGATGAGAAGTTGCCCCTCTGAATCTTTCAGGAAGACCCCCCAAAGTGCTCCTTGGGATCCTGTAGCCACATCTGCGGGAGCAGGAGGAGGAAAATCTTCGGGACTCAGGGTAGGGATTCCTCATCATATCAGGATTCCATATATCCCGATACGATAACCTTCAGCAGGAGAGGATACAGACGCGGCCTGGCTGAGCGCCCCGCCCGCTCCCCGCAGGCACCCGCTGATAAAGCCTCCCTGGAACCGCTCTCTACGCTGAACGTAAACCCCAAATGAGGAAATTGCAACCATTTGGGATAGTTCAAGTTTTTAATTACTCCAGGAAAAGTTAATTACAACTCAGTGGCTGCTTACCCTGCAGTTTTCTGAGAGCAAACAGACGCGAAGCCGCCAGATGGGGAGCCGAGATCTTCCCGCGTTGGGGCCGCGTGGAGCCCAGGACGCCCAGGTGCCGGCCAGGCCCTGCCACCGCTGCTGGGGACCCGCGGTCAGTGCTCCTTGCCTGCCGGTGGGACGGGGCGGCTGACGGCAGGCTACTTTGCGCCCTGCATGCTGTCCAGTGTCCTCATGCGCGTGTGGAAGACAGAGGCTCGGGGATCGGCCTCACCTCTGACCCTCCGAGCAGCCCTGGGCAAGTGACTTAAGCCGCCTGGGTCTCCGTGTCCAAATCGGAGAAAGGGGAATGACAGCACAACCCGCCTCGCCGGGGCATCGTCGGGGCATCGCCGGGATCAGTGAGGTCCTGCGTGAAGCCCCTGGGGTGACGTCCGGCACAGAGGCCGTGCCCAGCGGCGGTTAGTGACGGTGACGATGGTGACCGTGCTGGTGTGTCCTCATTTGAGTCTGTTGCCCAGATAACACTCTTCCGGTCCTTCTAATGCCCACCCCGTCTTTGTCCCCACCCGCTGTCTGAGGAACGCAGGCACACAAGTTCAACAGAGAAGGGGCCGCTCAGCTCAGCCCAGCAGGAAGCTGGAGAGGCACAGCCCTTCCCTTCACCTCTGCAGGCCTGACGGGACATGAGCCTGCCCCCCCACCCCCCCACCTACCCACCCCCCACAGGGCTGACCCCCTCCCCAACCTTCCCCACCCCCAACTCCTGCCTGTCCCTCCCACCCGCCTGCCTGCCTCAAACCCCCAGGCCTGCCCCCACCCCCACCCCTGTCTGTCATCCCCACCACCCTGCCTGCCTCAAACCCCCAGGCCTGCCCCCACCCCCACTCCGTCTGTCCCCCCAGCCCCCTACCTGACACCACCCCCCCACAGGGCTGGCCCCCTCCCTAGCCTCCCCCTACCCCCCAGGCCTGTTCCTCCACATCCCACCCCTGCCTGTCCCCCCGACCCCCCTGCCTGCCTCAACCCCCCAGGCCTGCCCCCACCCCCACCCCTGTCTGTCATCCCCACCCGCCTGCCTGCCTCAAACCCCCAGGCCTGCCCCCACCCCCGCTCCGTCTGTCCCCCCAGCCCCCTGCCTGCCCTCACCCCCCTACAGGGCTGACCCCCTCCCCAGCCTTCCCCACCCCCAACTCCTGCCTGTCCCTCCCACCCGCCTGCCTGCCTCAAACCCCACAGGCCTGCCCCCACCCCCACCCCTGTCTGTCCCCCCAGCCCCCTGCCTGCCCTCACCCCCCTACAGGGCTGACCCCCTCCCTAGCCTCCCCCCATCCCACAGGCCTGCTCCCCCACCCCCCACCCCTGCCTGTCCCCCTGACCACTCTGCCTGCCTCAACCCCCCCAGGCCTGCCCCCACCCCCACCCCTACCTGTCCCCCCCACCCGCCTGCCTGCCTCAAACCCCCAGGCCTGCCCCCACCCCCACTCCGTCTGTCCCCCCAGCCCCCTACCTGACACCACCCCCCCACAGGGCTGGCCCCCTCCCTAGCCTCCCCCCACCCCCGAGGCCTCTTCCTCCAGACCCCACCCCTGCCTGTCCCCCCGACCCCCCTGCCTGCCTCAACCCCCCCAGGCCTGCCCCCACCCCCACACCTGTCTGTCATCCCCACCCCCCTGCCTGCCCCCACCCCCCACAGGACTGACCCCTCCCCAGCCTTCCCCACCCCCAACTCCTGCCTGTCCCTCCCACCCGCCTGCCTGCCTCAAACCCCCCAGGCCTGCCCCCACCCCCACCCCTGCCTGTCCCCCCCACCCCCCTGCCTGCCTCAAACCCCCAGGCCTGCCCCCACCCCCACACCTGTCTGTCATCCCCACCCGCCTGCCTGCCTCAAACCCCCAGGCCTGCCCCCACCCCCACTCCGTCTGTCCCCCAGCCCCCTACCTGACACCAACCCCCCACAGGGCTGGCCCCCTCCCTAGCCTCCCCCTACCCCCCAGGCCTGTTCCTCCACATCCCACCCGACCCCCCTGCCTCTCCCCCCGACCCCCCTGCCTACCTCAACCCTCCCAGGCCTGCCCCCATCCCCACCCCTGCCTGTCCCCCCCACCCCCCTGCCTGCCTCAAACCCCCCAGGCCTGCCCCCACCCCACCCCTGTCTGTCTCCCCCAGCCCTCTGCCTGCCCTCACCCCCCTACAGGGCTGACCCCCTCCCTAGCCTCCCCCCACCCCACAGGCCTGCTCCCCCACCCCCCACCCCTGCCTGTCCCCCCGACCCCTCTGCCTGCCTCAACCCCCCCCAGGCCTGCCCCCATTCCCAGCCTGCCCCCGCCCCCCGGCTAAGAGGCTGCAATCAGGCAGGCAAGGAGAGTTATGTGCACCCATGCAGCTTTCCACACATGAGCTGAACCCACCTGTCCCCACGTTGCTTCCTCACACAGAACCTCTCTGGGGGGCTTGGCTTGCTCCCTGCACCCTGACATTGGCAGGTCCCGCGGGCCCCCGTGTCTTCCCTGAAAGTCAAATCTCAGAGTCAAGAGTGCAATGCCAGAGGCTGAATCGGGCAGGCGTGTGCTCAGACACAGAAGGGCCCTGGACACTTGGACGCACGGAGGAGACTTCCATGGGGGGAGGACCAGAGGCAGAAGAGTGGGAGGCAGCCTGGCGGTAAGAAACGGAAATCGAGTCATTGTCAGAAGTCCCTGTGCCCTGAAGACGTCCTCTGCCCACTCAGCCAGCACACTTAGGGCACCGCCTGTCATGGGCAGGTACTCAGGGCGCGGTGACTGTGCAGGACGAGGCTCCTGCCCCCAGGCACACAGTGGCACCACTGCGTGGGCCCCAGGGCACCCAGGGGATCCCTCTGTCCGAGGAAGGGCTCCGCCATGTACATCCCAGCGACAGGTGCTCCCGGAGAGAGCCCAGGCATCTGCATTTCAACAGGAAGCCCTGAGGCCTGGGTCATTATGGGGCATCAGGATGGGTTTGTCCCAGCGCCTTTCCATCTGGGGAGGAAAGGACCTGGCCCAGGGAAGGCGCCAGGATTCCAGGACAAAGGAGGCGCGTGGGGGAAGGTGCAGGGACACAAAAGGTTGGTTGTTGACGGCTGCAGGTCAGGACCCTGAATCCCCGGTGCCCAAAGCAGGGATCGGCACCTAGTAGGTGCCTGATAAACTCAGAGCTGCCTGGCGGACTCCTGCTGGATGCAGAGATGGTCTGGCGGGAGCAGGGACCGACCCTGCAGGCAGAACAGAACGTGCCGATCCGCAGGGCGCGCGGACACAGCGCAGGCTTGGCAGAGCAGGTGAGGGCCTTAGCGCCTGAGAGAGGCGACCAGCCCCTGAAGCGGCACTTCCTCCAGCAGGTGGGGATGGCGGGGGAAACTGAGGCCAGGTTTGTGTGTTGCCATCTTCGATGGCCCTCACGTGACCCATGTGGCGGGTACCGTTGCTGCGTGGCCCGTCATTTCTGTGGGTCACAGATGCGCGGTGTGGGGGGTCCACCGGTACCGGAGGCCTCCCTTCCAAAACGGCTGTCACCGAGTTGGCAAATGCGAGAAAGCTGCCTCTGCAGGCGGGGCTGGGGCTGGACCCCGCTGTCCCCACGCTGTCCCCAGGCAGCTCAGCCCGGCAGGCGGGTGCGAGTCCCGAGAGACAGGAAAGGGGCGGCCGCTTCTCACACCCGGGCCCACAGCTACCCGGCATTAGCCCTACTTTATTGGCCAAGCGGTCACCGGGCCCGCTTTCAAGGGGAGGGAACCCTGACCCCGTCTCTCCACAGCAGAAGTGCCACAGAATCTTGAGACCAAGTTTCGAGCCACCGCATGAGCGTGAAAGCCTCTTTTGACTACGACGCTGAGCAAATCAGTTAGCGTGTCTACACCCCGCGTTGTCATCGTTGTTCAGACAATCAGGTTAATACCAGCCAGCACTTCCGTGTCTATTCCGTGCACATTCCGTGGTCCCCACGGTAACCCTACGAGACACTCACATTGTGCACCCGAGCAAACGGGGGCTGAGAGGCGTGCAGTGACTTCCCGCAGCCACGTGGCCGCTGTGGGGTTTGAAGCCAGGCAGGGAGGCCCCAGGCCAGACGCCGCCCACTCCCCACGCTGCTCCTCCCCTCCGCGCGCAGAGCTCGGGACGCACCACCCGGTTCACGGGCTGGCCGCGCAGTCGAGTGGACAGGTGAGGAATGAACCAACCAGCGCCCAGGGGGGACCAGGGTGAGATTCACCCAACGATCGCGTCTGTGTGGTAGAGACGCACATCCAGGAAGGGGGGGGCGTGGCCCTGGGCTGGGAGAAGAACAGTCACATCACCCAGACAGGAACACGGCATCACCGGGGGGAGGGGGGGGGGCGGGGCGCGCTCACTTATCCCGCAGGAAACGTTAACAAGAGCGCGTCCGCCACCAGGGAGGACGCTGCCGCGTGGACTCCGGACATCCACAGTCACCGTGGCTCGGCCCGCCGTTTCCGGGTGCATTGGGAGGGGTGGGACCGGGGCCCCCCGAGGGGGCTTGGGGAAGGCGTGCTGGAGGAAGGGGCCACGGAGGGGAGGCAGAACCAGTGGAATCTGGCGTCGCTGGGGAGGAGGGAAAGTGCGTGCTCCCGCAGACGGAACCGTGTGCCGAGCAGGGTATAGAAGACGCGAGGGTCACGGGAGGCAGGAAACAGCCCCTCGGGGCCAGAGCACAGAGGGCACGGGGGAGCAGGGCCTGAGCGGGGGGCGTTCAGCGCCCTGCCCTTCTCAGGGCTTCGGCAAGCCCACCTTCACATGCTTCCCGCATCTGGGCAAGAGGCACGAACCCGTCCCCACCGTGAATCGGCTGAGATTGCACACCCGCCCTCCACGCCTTCGGGTCCCCACCCAGCTCTCCAAATTCCAACTTCAGGACACGTTTTCCAGTCCTTCGACAAACCACCTGCAGTACACAGAAGTAGTAATTAATCCTCTGTACCCCAGATTCTCCAAGCAGCTCTACACACTGGGAAACCCAAATAACGTGAAGCAGTAATGCTGGGGAGACAGAGGGAGGCCACTTGGCCTGGCGCGCTACGGAAGTTCTGGGTCACATGACAGCACCACGCGGAGAGGGGAAAATTGAGTCGGGGCTGAGAGGACACGCGCGAGTTTCCCAGGCGGGACGCAGGAAGGGTGCTCCAGGCAGGGGCGAAGCACATGCAAAGGCACCGGGGCACGTAGCCGGGATGGCGTGCCAAGCTTCCAAGTGACCTCGTAGCCCCACCTGAATTCCTTTTGATCCCAAGAATGTGGAGAAGCAGACGGAGGGAAACTTCTGAGCCCTCGATAGTAAGAAGCTGCTCGGGCAGCTTGAGCTCAGTGTTCTGATCCGCATCTCATACCAGACTACTTCCCGGGGTCCCCCGCCCGCCACTGCCTGTCTAATAGAACGAGCCTCTTACTGATTCTCCAGACACAGTCTCGAACGACTCCCTTCCCAGAAGGGCGCGTGGCCTGCTGTTTGGGAAGAGTGCCTCATGTCAGGGGGGGCTCTTGCTCCGCAGAAAGAACCCCCACCCCACCCCCACCCATCCCAGCCACCCCCAGGACGCAGCAGACACCCGGGCCCATCAAGCTCTGCCCGATGAGTGCGAGGCCTTTTCGTGTGCATGTCTGGGCCCGGTTCCCCCATCTGTGAAATTAGACGGTGAGACCACATCAAGGAATCTCAGACTGTCTCCCAGAGACGCTCAGAGGCCCAGGAGGGAGGAGGCGATTGGGGGGCAGGTGGGGCCCTACGGACCGTCCGGGTTCTGCCAGCCCGGCCCCTCCCTGATTGCTCCGCTCACCGGGGCCCTGCACGCGCGCGCGCGCGCACACACGAGAACACCAGGGTGCTCTGGTTGGACGGCCGCTCCCGGGACCCCTCTGACCCCGCTCCTTCGCCCTGCGAGGCCGTCTTCCAGTCAGCGAGTCACAGCACCGCACGAAATACGGAGAGAGGCGAAAGTGGTTTGGAAAGGTCAATAAGAAATGCATAATTCAGGAGCCCGCCTCCCCGAGGGACCCCGGACGGAGGAGCCGCGGTGAGAACAGGAAGTAGGTTTTCACCGCAGGAGGAGACGCCAGCCCCGCCTGCAGCCTCCGAGAACTCGCGGGGGTCCAAGGGCGCAGCCGGGCTCGCGCACCCGGGTCAGCGCCTCGGGCCGCTGGGCGAGGATGGGCGGAAAGCTGGCATCCGGAGGGGAAGCCTCCTGCTCGTGCACCCAGCTGTTGCCTGGCAACAACAGCCGGCGAGATGGGGTCGGACGGGGCCTTTGCTCTTCCTGGGTAACCAACCAGCTTAAAAGTCGTTGGTGTTGCCTGGCCCGGCTGCCCCCAGCCGCCCAGGGCTGGACCCCCCGGGAACTCCGCGCCTCTCGGCTGAGTCGGCACAGCGTGCGGGGGACAGAGAAGGGACCCAGGCCAGCTTTCAGCCAGCACCGAGAGCTTGGGGAACCGACTTAACCTCCTCTGCAAGTCAGCTGACTGATAGCGCGTGCCTCCCTCCCGTGCCCTCCCAGGGGCCGTCCGGTAGCCAGGGATTCGGAGCCTCCGAACGCGGCAGGAGGGAGGGGAGGCTGGCCGCTCCTGGCCCTGCGCCTTCGCCAGCGTCGCCCCTCGGGAGCCGCCAGGTGCCCGTCCAGCAGGAGACACGAGGCCCAAGATTTTTACGAACGGGTGGCACTCCACTTTTCTCCGCAACTTGCTCTCTTCCGCTAAGAACGCGCCTTGGGGGTCGCTCCGGGCCACGACCTGCGTGGAGCTTCAGTGTCACAGCTCTGTGGTACTTTCTGGTGGCGACACCACCAAACTTTCTCCTCTTCTTTGCGATTCAAAGACACGCTGGGGTGTGTTTCCCTTCTGCCGAGGACACACGTTTCAAATCTTCACGCACGGCCTTCTGCAGCCAGGCGGTTTTCTTCTGTCGTGTCTTTGACTTTTGTTTCTCCTGTTCGTGGAAGAGGAGTGGCTGACGTGGATGCTCTCCATCGGCCGGGATCTGCTCTAAGACCCTTACGCCTCACAAGCGGCCTAACAGACAGCTATTAACCCTCTACAGATGATACTCTGCACGCACAGAGAGGTCAGGTAACTTGCTTGAGGTCACACAGCCAGCGAGTGATGGGAGGGCATCCAGCAACCCCCCCTCCCCGCCCCCCGTCTCGGCCAGGACCCTCTGCAGCTGCGTCTTGAGGGCCAGCCGTGAGCTCCACGCTGGACCCTCTCCCTCGGCCCCTATGGTGGACAGCTTCTCTTCTTCCGTTTTCATCTTTACTCTTCCGCGGGCGCCCTCCTTGGGAGGCCTTCCACACACTGCAATCTTCTCTCCTGTGACTTTATTCCCAAGTGTACCTCTCCGCCCCATCGGGGCCACAAGCCACCTGAGGGGACCCGCGGCTTTCCGCCTCGCCTTCCTGCTTTGCTCCAGCCTTCTTCCTCCCTGCCCCCGTCCTCTGGCCGGGCCCCACCGGTGTCAGTGTCCTGGGGCTGTCGGGACAAGTTGCCACGAACCGGATGCCTTAAAACAATGGAAGTGCGTTCTCCCACAGTTCAAGAGGCCAGAAGTCGGAAACTCACCCTCCCTCCAGTCGCCCCCGGGGGGGGGGGGGCGGTCCTCCCTGTGTCTTCCAGCAACGAGGGGCTCCCGGCGTCCCTGGCTCGTGGCCGCGCCCCTGGAGGCTCTTCCCCCCCCTCCCCTCTGCATCTGTGCCCCTTCTCTTTGTAAGGACGCCGGTCCTTGGATTTAGGGCCACCTCTACCCAAGGTTCTTCACTGCTGACATTTCAAAGACCATGTTTCCAAGGAAGGTCACGTTCTGCGGCTTCAGGAGGGCCTGCGCTTGGGCGGGACATCAACCCACACGCCAGTCCTTCCCTAGCTCTCCCTGAGCAGAGCCTGGAAAGATGAGAGGGAGGGGTGAGGGGGAGGAGAAGAGCCAACGTGGGGAGGACTCACCGCAGGTGGCAGGTGGGGAGGCCGCCCCGGAGGCGGGGAGAAGTGCTCCCTGACTCTTCAGCGTCCTCCGTTCGTGAGGCGGTGCCTCCCAGGGGCTTCTCCTGCCCGCCCTCTCCTACTCCTCCATGAGGCGAGTCTGCCCCTCCCCATCAGCAGGTGCCCCGGGGACGGGGCGTGCCGCCCCTGGGCCCCCATCCGGGTCGCTGCTGCAAACAGGACTCGGGGCGCGTGTTAATGAACTCGTTGCTGACTGTGCTCGCCGCACGGGGGTACGCTTGTGGGGCGCACAGAGCAGCAGCGGCGGGAAGGGCCCCAGAGCCGCTGAGGGAGGGTTTCCGGGATTCGGTCACTCTGTTCTTGTGGAAGCGGGTAATAATGACCACCTACTGTCTGACAGACTGATGCCACTGACTTTGCTCAAAACAGCCCTGGTTCCTATTCCGGCTCCGGCTGAAGAAACAGCTCCAGTGACACAAGCCACTTCCCGGGGCCACGTAGGCAGATGGGAGAGCCGAGACGAGCCGAGGCCCCCCGCACACGCGCATGCGCCCGCCGCGGCTCGTGGAAGCACCTGACGGCCTTCCGGGGAGGCCGAGTCCTGCCGAGGAGCAGCCGGCCGAGGGGAGGCCCCCACGCGTCCTCGGGCCTGAGCCCGCCCCGCGCTCTCGCCTCTGCACACCCATCCTGGTCTCTGCAGGAGAAGCGCCCCTGCGTGCGACCTGCACCATCGTCTCCCCGCCTCCAGCCGCAGGGACGTGGCCGCTGCGTCCTCGTCCTCGGGACACAAGGACCTTAGCAGGACGGCAGGAGAGGCGGGGTGGTCCCGGCGCTCGCCCCGCTGGCAGCCCGCCCTGGACATCAGGACCCGGAGGTGAGAACAGCGAGAAGGAACCAGAGGCACTCCCCAGGGGTCACTTCCACGGGAAATGCCTCACCTGAGGCTTGGAGTGAGTCCACGGCCCGCTCCCGGGACGCAGCCTCCCGCGGCCCCGAGCCGGGGGGGCGCATGGTCTCCTGCTCCCTGCCGCCGCCTCTCCTGCGCGCAGAGAAGCTCGGGGAAGGCTCGTAGCGGCTTGCACGCCCCACGCTCCCACGGGCACGGGGTCCGCCAGTGTGGCCCGCACAGCACCTTCGCCCCCCGAGGCCGGCAGACGCACCTCGACTCGTCAGACGTCCCCAGGGCGCGATCGCAGGCGTCAGCCCGCGTCGGATGAGGCCCTGGAGACGGCAAGTCCGGGCGCCCTGCGCACCATCGGCGACGCCGTCTGCCCGTGCGTCCGCTAAGTGAGCCCGAGGCCTTTGCGGGCGTTGACCAGCGATGCCCTCAGAGGGTCGCGGGGCTGGAGCAGGCCCTGAGTCCTCGGATCCCCACACCCTCTCCGCCCGGGACAAACGGGCTGACCTCCCGGTGTGCTCCTGTCCTGATCAGGCTGGGGAGCCCTGCCGCGAGGACGGTCGGACTCCCGTAGCCTCGCCGACCCGCGGACATCTGGCCACACTGAGCGCGGGTGCGGGCAGGGCAGGAACATTCGCCCCGTGAAGGTGCACAGGAACCAGATTTCCGTGGCCTCTCCTGACTCAGCACCCAGCTCAGCACCAGGGATATCCCTGATCTGCTGCATAGACGCAGGCCTGGGGTGCAGAGCCCAGAGCCGGACAGGAATCCCACCGTGCGTGGTTCAGAGCCGAGCCTGACCCGTGTCGCCCCGTGCCGCCCCTGAGCCCCCGTGCGCGCTCCACCCCATCCCCCGTGCTGAAGCCGTGGGGGACGTGCCATCAGAGTGCGCTGGGCCGGAAGAGGCGCGGGGTGAGCCAGGCCGGCCCCTGATTTCACAAGGTGCAGAAATGGAAGCCCAGAGAAGTCGCTGCATGTGACCACACAACCACACGCAGTGTGACCGCACTCCGAGGGCCTGCCAGCGGCACCGGGTCCCGGGCCAGGGCCTCCATCGCAAGCATCCTGGGAAAACACATTTGCCAGCTCCCCGAGGAAATTTGCAAGCTTGTCACGAGCAAGCATCTTGTCCGCAGAAGGCGCTGTCCGGGGCAGTCCTGAGGGCCACAGGTTCACACGCTCCAGCACCCTGACCCACCCACCCCTGCCTGAGGCCTCCCCAGAGTCCTACAGGGTGGGCAGAGCAACCACCCCGTTTCAGAGAAGGGCCTCGGAGGGTAAGAGTTTCTCCGGGCAAAGCAGCCGGCAACAGGGAGCCGCCACACCGGCTGACAGCCACCAGGGCCGCTTACTCTGTTCTGGGCTCTGTGCCGTGCACCCTGCAAGCGTTACCTTTCACCACCCTCAAACAAGCCTGTCAAGTACACACTTGTGAATGTTTACGCTCATCCCACGGATAAAGAACCAGGCTTGGAGAGGTTCAGTTCCACGCAGCACAAGAGGCAGAATGACTTCCAGCTCTGCAGGGCGGGGGTCCTGGGGTTCGACCCTGCCGCACGCATCCTCGGGCCCTCCGGGGCACGGGAGCAAGGCACGGTGGGATCCTGGTACGTGCAGCTGAGTCACAGGCCCACGGAGACGCCGACACAGGCCGCCCTGCTCTGCCCAGGCGGGCAGGGAGCTCGAGCTGGGGGCAGGGCTTCTATGAAGGTGAAAATGTCCGAGTGGCGACAGACTCCCGACCCTGCTGTGGGCTCTGCGGCTGGGCGCACGCTCCCCTGGTGTCTCCAGCACAGCAATGCGCCAGGACGTCCGGCCGGAGAGCTTTGTGGAGACAGAGCGGAGTCAGGAGGCTTCTCTCTCCAAGGCGGCAGAGCTCTGAGCCTGCCTGTGCCGCCCTCGGGTTGGCCACTGGGCAGTCGTCTGGCCTCCCTCTTGCCGGGGCGGGTGTGCTTTCCAGAACCCTGGGTGCCCAGCAGATACGAAGCCCTGAGAAAGTCTGTGTCTCCCTCAGGAACATTCCAGCAGCTCTTTCCGGAAATCCAGAAGTGAAATTCCTGAAGCCCCCGTTGAGATGGCTGTTCTGACGGTCTTTCCGAACAACCTGGGCCACTCTGACTCCGGATAGTTCCGGCAGCTTTTCCCCTCCACCCTGTCCCCAGATTTTACATGCGTACTCCCATCTGCATAGAACATGACACCTGCTCCCTTTGTGGACACAAGCCCCTTTCTGCGGGGGTGGGTGCTGGACAGGACCCCCGGGAGCCCCTCCCACAGAAACTCCAGGGCCAACGGGCCCCTCCCGGGTGGGTGGACTCACAGCGTTTGGACAGACAGACAGCACCAGCCTGCATGAAGCCTGCTCCCACCTAACCACCGTCCTGAGGCAGGTGGGTGATGGCAGGAGGTGGACCCTCACCTCCCCGCGTGGCAGCCCCCAGGGCTCCTGAGGGGAGATAGACAGGCTACCCTCCCCTCCCCGGATGCCAGGCATGGGGTGAGTTACACAAAACCAGTGAAGAAGGCATCGTGGTGCTGGTGGCTATGGAAAACAGGGGTGCGCCTCCGCGGGGCCTGGCCCAGGCCACGTTCTCGCCCCAGAGGCACGCCCACGCCGCTCCCACACCACGGAAAGAGGCCACCCCGTGCCGTGGAGCAGAGCACAGATGTGGGGGCTCAGGCTGCAGCCCTCAGTGCAGGGGATGCCCACAGGAGCAGCCTGGGACCCTCAGAGTGGGCCCTGGAGCCCATCGGAGCAGGACGGAGGCCACGCAGGCCTTTTCCAGACGGCAGCTGCCAGCTGGGTCTGCCCGCCACACTGTGGGGCGGATGGAGGCTAGCTTCATTATAATTGTTCATCGCTGGGTTACAGCTCCGTGAAGGAGCTGCTGTCATTGTGCCCATTTCACAGATAAGGAAGCTGAGGGTCAGAGGGCTGAGCTTGTACAAGTTTATACAAGAAGGGTGGAACCGGGGGACAGGCTGGTCTCAGGCCGCCTCACAGTGGAAGGAAGCTCAGGGCCGACCAGCCCTCAGAAATAGCTCACTCAGGGGCGCCTGGGAGGCTCAGTTGGTTGAGCGTCTGACTCCGGCTCAGGTCGAGATCTCGAGGTCTGTGAGTTCGAGCCCCCCATCGGGCTCCGTGCCCACAGCTCAGAGCCTGTTTCAGATTCTGTGTCTCCCTCTCTCTCTGACCCTCCCCCGTTCATTCTCATTCTCAAAAAAATAAATAAAGGTTACAAAAAATAAAATAAAACAAATTAAAAAAAATACAAAAGAAATAGCTCACTCAGGCGCCTGCAGCTCCCGTCCAGCAGATTGGCGGGTCAGGTCCATCGTCCAGCAGATTGGCAGATCAGGACCATCAGACCTCCTGGGACACCCTCCGAGGGAAGGCAGAGACCAGGAAGGGACCTGGAGAGACAGAGACGCTACACAGAGCAGGGTAATTGTCAAGTAATTTGCAGTGAATATCTTCAGCAAAAAAAAAAGATGTCAAATCCCTGAAGCAAAAAGGATGGCTATAAAAAAAGATATGCAGAGAACAAAACAGGTTTGGGGAATCAAAACATACAGCTGGATCGAGAAAGGCTCAACAAGGGCGCCTGGGGGGCTCAGTCAGTTAAGCGTCTGACTCTTGGTCCCGTCTCAGGTCGTAATCTCACGGTTCGTGGGACTGAGCTCCACGTCGGGCTCTGTGCCGACAGCGCGGAGCCTGCGTGGGATTCTCTCCCTCTCTCTCTGCTTCTCTCAAAATAAATAAATATTCACTCAAAAAAAGGCTCAACAGAAGGTTTGAAAGAGGAAGTTGGGCTGATGTTGCAGAAAACGGCGATGGGAAAGAGGAGGCAAAGATAAGAAGACGAAAGCTTTTGTTAACAGTTGACTCGTGGAGTCCAGAGGAAGAGAAGACAACACGGAGGGGACGGACCGACTATCCAAGAATATTTTTTCCAAGAAGATGTCTCAAAATCGAAGGTCGTCTGTCTCTGTATTGAAAGGCCCCCAAGCCCCACCTCGAATCGTGCGGAGGACCCACCCCCCATCGGAATGGAAGAACCTCAGAAATAAAGAGAAAACCTCCAAGTCGCCGCAGAGACAGAAGCGCTCCTGCAGCGGGAGCCTTCTGCATGCCACAGACTTCTCGAGAACCCGGGGCTGGGAGAAGGCCCCGAGGGGAGTGGCGACAGCTTGATTAAATAACCCCAGACGCGCAACTCACACTCGGCTCCTGTACTAATCAAACACGAGAGGAAAAGTGTCCAGACATAAAAGGTCTCCGGAAACTAGACTGTCCCTGAGGCATAAACCTCGAGAAGAGGTGGCAGGGCTGCTGTGTGGGGGGCTGGGGCTGTGTGGCCCAGGAGGTGCTCAGGGTGGCCCAGGAGGTGCCCAGTGTGGCCGAGGTGCCCAGTGTGGCCCAGGAGGTGCCCAGGGTGGCACAGGAGGTGGCCAGTGTGGCCGAGGTGCCCAGTGTGGCCCAGGAGGTGCCTAGTGTGGCCGAGGTGCCCAGTATGGCCCAGGAGGTGCCCAGTGTGGCCGAGGTGCCCAGTGTGGCCCAGGAGGTGCCCATTGTGGCCCAGGAGGTGCCCAGTGTGGCCCAGGAGGTGTCCAGTGTGGCCGAGGTTCCCAGGGTGGCCCAGGAGTTGCCCATGTGGCCAAGGTGCCCAGGGTGGCCCAGGAGGTGCCCAGTGTGGCCCAGGAGGTGCGCAGTGTGACCAAAGTGCCCAGTGTGGCCCAGGAGGTGCCCAGTGTGGTCGAGGTGCCCAGTGTGGCCCAGGAGGTGCCCGGTGTGACCGAAGTGCCCAGTGTGGCCCAGGAGGTGCCCAGTGTGGCCGAGGTGCCCAGGGTGGCCCAGGAGGTGCCCAGTGTGGCCGAGGTGCCCAGTGTGGCCCAGGAGTGCCCAGGGTGGCCCAGGAGGTGCCCAGTGTGGCCCCAGGAGGTGCCCAGTGTGGCCCAGGAGGTGCCCAGGGTGGCACAGGAGGTGCCCAGGGTGGTGCAGAAGGTGCCCAGTGTGGCCGAGACAGTGGGTGGCGCGGTTCTGAACTTCGTGACCATCAAAGCAAATTGGGCACAAGTTTCGAGTGGGGGCGGGGGGGGGTGACAGAAGAGTGACGTATATGCTCACAACCCTTATTACTCTGGCCTCTATGCTTGTCCCCAGGGATCCGACCCTGTAGTGTCTGGGCCCTGGGATTTGGGGTGTCGGTTCCACCTGTGACCCCAGGCCTAACCGTTTTCCCAGCATGCCTCTGCAGTTGCAAAGGGCGCTGTGACCCCCGTGAGGCAGAAGGCGATGGAGCATGTGGGTGACAGTGACGGTCAGAGGCCTGGCCCTGGGTGGCCTGGTGAACAGGACCAGGGTGGGAGGCCTCTGGAAGGAAGGTAGGCAGGAAGGAAGGCGGTTGTGGTAGGAAGTCACAGCTGCAAATGCCCAGCCAGACAGGGTGGGACCCCAGCAGCAGAGGAGGACCCCCGGGTCCCCACCCCTGTGGACCTCGGTTCTCCGGCTGCAAGCCAAGGAAATCGGACGAGATGGCCTCAAGGCCCTCCTGTGCCCTTGCAGAAGCCGCTGTGGGTCAAAGTGCACCATCGGGTGCTGGTAAGGAGGGAATCTGGACGTCAGGGGACCCCTCCTCGTCAACAAGGTCACACGACTCCTTCCTTATCGCTGCAAGACGGCCCAGGACCATCCCCCCCACCCCGTCCAGGCGACACCAGGGCGCGTTTCCAGGTGGCTGGTGCCCCTCTCTGTGACGGGCCTGGGGCCCAGACCTGGCTTTTCCACCACACTCTGGAGGCGACAGGGCTCAGTGGGACGGTGGGAAGGAGCTCGCTCATCCCGGGCGGCCCGCGCTCTCCCCCCGCCAGCCGCTGCCTCAGGCCCAGAGGAAGCTGAGCACCTGGAGCCCCGCCCGATGAGAGTCCTCGCCTCATACTTTACAGTCAGAAGCTATTAAAGATCCGGCAGAACACAGAAGAGCCGCCGTCTCTGGGGGAGCAGCAGCTTACGTAAAACCATCGTAGATCTTTGCTCTTGACAAGAAGAGGGGCAGCTAGGGGCAGAACAGAATCGATCCCTCCTCCCGCTTGGATGGGTCCTGATGATTCCCTTAGACTCTGTCAGATGCTGAGCCACGGGACGTATCCCTTGACATTATCCTCTGGGGGTCTCTGGAGGTGGCTGCACACGGAGGGAAGCCGGGGAGACAAAGGAGCCCCGGGTCAGCAGGACTGCACGGCCACCCTCGCCCTGCCCACCTTGCCCTGCACATTCTAGCGGCCCTGCCTGCCTTCACCTGGTGCTGCCACAGCACTGGGGACACCTGCGAGTGGAACCGAGGACACATCAGACATCTGGCAGGTCACCGGGTGCCCGTCAACTGAAGTGACGTCCCGGGGTACACAGCTCCCCCCATCACTCACCTCTGCATGCCTGCATGGCCTGCCCCCGGTTTTCCCTGTGGTCACTGGACAGCAGCCTTGGGGAGCAGTCAAGTCCTCCAGCCGGGGGAGGTCGTGGGGGACATCCTACAGACGCAGTCTCGGCGGCCTCTGGCCCCAAGCCCAGGGAGGACCTTATTCTTTCTGGGAAGAAGACCGGGAACCGGGCCCCGCCTGGAGGAGCCCGCCCGCTCACAGGCCCGTCACCCCAATTCTCCACAGCATCCCATGGCCGCAGCTCGGGACCTGTGTCGAACTCTGAAGCCCGGGGTGGGTTGGGCAAGGGTGGGGGGTTGCCACGGGGAGGCCCCAGGCTCTGGGGACCACAGGGCTCACACACCGTGGCCACGGCCTTCCCAATTCACGCAGAATTTCTGTCCACGCCCTCCATGCACGTTGCCGACGGCTCTGAGATGGGCAACAGGCTCAGGATTGACAGCGAGGGACGAAGGGCTCTCTCTGGCCACATCCCAGAGGCGGGCTGCTCCTTGCGGGGCCCCGGGGGCCTCCCCACCCCATGAGCCGAGCTGAGCAGTCCAGCCCGAAGACTCTGGTTCCACAGATGGAGGCATGGAGGGAATTTTGTTAATCCACAACACTTTTAAGAGCTGAAAAACAGGTTCTCAGGTTTCAAGACGTCCCCCCACTGCCCTAAATGTGAAACAGGAGTCCTGAGTATAAAACGAAGGTTCTAAGGGTTAGGATGACAGAGGCTGTGCCCTGTAGGTCCCACCCCCAGGCCCGGAGCATCCAGCACAGCTGTTGGGCTGACAGGGCGGCTCCTGTGGCACCAAGCCACAAAGAAGAGTCTGCAGAAGTTTCTGGAATCGGCTGCTTCCTCCTCTGCCCATCTCAGCCATGCCCCTGGTGCTGCCTAGTGAGCAGCAGAGTCCCAAGCACCCCGCTGTCCTGCCTGTGTGATTGGGGTCTCATGCCCCTGGGGTGCAGGGAAGCGGGGAGATAGCCTGTCCACTCAAGAGGCCTCCCCAGTCCAGCCAGGCAGGAAGCAGGGGCAGAGGGTCACCTCACCCTCCCCCGAGAGCCCCAGGACCTTAGCACAGCACCATACCCTTGGCTGGTGATGCTCCTCTCCCTGCATGACCCCAACACACACACACACACACACACACACACTCCCAGCCTTCTTAGAAATATCTGCCCCACCGCTGGAGAAGGCCATTGTCGAAACCCAATTAACCCCCGTGGTGGTTGATTTTATGTGTCAGCTTGCCTGGGCACGGTGCCCAGTTGTTTGGTCAAACATCTGTCTAGATGTTGCTGAAGTTAATTTTTTTAGACGTGATAAATATTTACCATCGGTTGACCTTAAGTGAAGCAGATTAGCCTCCACAATGTGGCTGAGCACCGTCCACCCAGTTGAAGGTCTTAAAGGAAAAGACCGTTCCCCACAGAAGGAGCGGGTCTTGCTTCCGGACCACAACATCAACTCTCATCGGCTCTCCCCTGCCAGCCAGCCCTGCGGATCCCGCTTTCCGGACCCCACAATGTCAGGATGTCTGTGTCTGTCCTGTCGGTCCTGTTCCTCCAGACGAGGCTGGCCGATGCATCCCAGGAGGCCCTGCTATTCAGTCGTAGATGAAGGCCTAGACATACAGACACTGGCACAAGGAGGCTTCGGATGTTTCTGTTTTCACGAGACGCCTGGGGTGGCCCAGGCGAGAAGGACCCTGAATCCCGTTGGGCCTTCGTGGGAAGGTGCCCTAAGGCCCCAGTGACGCCGGCCGTGGAGGCAGGGGTGGGGCCGGTGGGGGGCTCTGTGTCAGAGCAGGGGGACCGTGTGGGGCTTTCTCCCTTGGGAGGCCTGGAGTCTTGTCCACACGCTGGTGAGCAAAGCCCGGGCCGCCCCTCCAGTGCCTCAGCGCTCCGGAGGACGACCCCTGCTCTAGGCTGAATGTGTCCTCCCCCAGATTCTTATGTCAAAGCCCCAGCCCCCACCGGGATGCTGTTTGCACGTGGGCCTTTGGGAAGTAATTACAGTTGGATGGGGTCCTGAGAGTGGGGCCCGGGATTAGTGCCCTGGTAAGAAGAGGTCCCAGGGCACTTCCTCTTTCTCCCCACGGTGTGAGGACACAGGGAGAGGACAGCCGCCCGCAAGCGGGGAGGAGCCCTGCCAGGAACCGAGTCTGACCTGGGCCCCCAGCCTCCAGAACTGTGAGAGGTAAACGAGCGTCACGCAGACCCGCGGGTCCAGGCCGCGCCTCTCAGCCCGGCTGCCACGCGGCAGAAGGAGGGCTGATCCCGGGGTCCAGGGAGAGGGGTTAGGACCAGACTCCGGAGCCCCCCTGGCTGCTGAACACAGGCCAAGAGCACGTTCTGGGACCCCCTGTCTGCCCTGAACAGAAGGAGGCGAGGGGTCACCTCTCCCATTGTCGTTCGTGGATCAGACGAGGGGAGACGCTTTGTAAACCGGGCTGATGCTCTCCCTGGACACCGCCCTGGGCCCAGAACTGACATCTCAAAGGCCCAGAATTTCATCTAAGAGGAGCCGCCAGGAGGCCGTCCTGCTCATCACCAAGGCCCGCCTCGTGTCCAGGGGAGCTGCTGGCCGTGGGAAGGGCCGCCTGGGAGGCAGCGAGCTGTCAAGGGGCCCGTCCACTCCACCCGGCACCCTCCCCACAGACACGAAGGGGAGGCCATCCCACCCTGGGTTCCTGTGTGATCGTGGGGGACCCTGGCTGGGAACAGCACCTGCCACGTGGGGCCCCGCACCGCGGCTGGCCAGGCAGTGACGAGGGACCATCTGACCCTCTGCTCTCTGACGGGGGAAGCCCTGGAGGTCATCTCTGAGCCCATCACCTCCCCGACCCAAGCACCCCAAGGGCCAGGACGTGGGGAGGGGCAGTGAAGAACGGGACCGGATGGCTAGTGCAGCACAGCCCGGTCCCCTGCCGCTGGCGTGGGCATGATTCGCCAGAAACGACGTGCACTCGGAGGCGGCCGGGTGCAGACGTCACAGAATCAGGAGCCACTGCCCCTCGTAAGTACAAACCCGGGGCAGCCAGTGCCTGTGAATTCGCCGTTCGTCCCTCGTTCAGCCTGTCGGGGTCGCCAAGGCCCTAAGGGTCCAGCCAGGGTGGCCGTGTCCTCGGCAAGTGTGGCAGCCGGACGCTGAGTGCCGTGAGCCAGCAGAGGAGTGCAAATTTGCACACTGGATGTGAGCGCCGCTAATACCCACCCCAGTCAAAAGCCAGTATTTGCAGGCCAGCCATAGAAGCCCCCGACTTTGGGCAACGCTGTTTCATTCAACGGACATTTTGGGACGTCCTTGCCCCTTCTTACGTTCTAGTAAGCGAGTCACCAAGGGCATCTGTGACGTCACTGCGCGCTCTGAGGGCGAGGGGAGGTGGCCCAGGGCCGTCCGAGGTGCGGAAGGCCATCACCTGGGTGTTAGAGCCCATGAGAACCACCACCGCTTGCCACGAGGGCGGACGCCTCCCGGGGCCGCGTCCGGGTTGAGGTACAGATAGAATCTCACGCCCCGTAGCTGCCCTCACAATAATCCCTTTTCACCACGTCAAGGGCGGCCGAAAGCTGCCACCTGCCTCCTGTTACATCTCCCCGTAACGCCGTGGGCGGCCGCATTCCGCAGGTGACAGATCACCCCTGGAGCCCCGGCTGTGCAGTTGACCCCTTTGGGCCGGGGGGACGTCCAGGAGCCCACGGGTCCGCTCTAGGGAGAAGGAAAAGGTTCTCTTCGGATCTGGTAGCACAGCTTCAGGCTGAGACACCAAGCCACTCGCTTCTGTGGCTTCCGGTGACCTTCAGGACAAACTCGAACTCCACAAAACGGCATCCACGGTGTGTGCAGGGGCCTCACTGCCTCCTGAGCCACGGGGACACAAAATATCTAGCCTCCGACAAGGTGAACCTGACAGCGTCTGCATCCGACCCAAAACCGTCAGACGGGCAAACAAGCAGGAAAGGAGCGGCCGCTGTGCAGCCTGTGCGGCGGGCCAGGGGCGCCCCTGGGGTGAGCAGGAAACGCCCTGGAGGGAGGCGCTGGGGCAGAGCGGGGAGCCCTGAGAAGCCTCGTGGGCAGGCGGGTCCCGGGCTCTGAGAGCCCGTCGGCCGGGGGGGGAGCGGAGGGCCCCTGCCGTTTCGCCTAGAACAGAAAGGCACACTTTCACAGACTCGCGCTTCCGGGGACGAGAGGTGCCACACGGCAGTCTTCTGTCACCATCGCTCTCGATCAGACTTCACACTGTGCCCTGCGACAAAAATGGAATTCGCTTCGAATCTCATTTCAGGAGAAACGCACCATGTAAATAAAGAGAAAGAAATGAATTGCTAATTAAGTCCTCTTTATATTTAGTATGAGATTAAACGGAAACTTACAGAATCTGCAAGTTGGCCCGCGGTGAGTACCCCCCCAACCCCCAAAACTGCTCATTTGGAAGTGATGCATTTACTTAGCTAGCCGCGACTCAATATTGCTATTCAGAATAACGCGCCCAGGGAGATTCCGAGTGAGGCCCCGAGGGTGAGTTTTATTCCTGGAGAACGTCTGCCTCCCCCAGAGGAACAGGCTGCCAGGAAGGGGGCCAGGAGCACCCTAAGGTCACAGCAGAAACCCTTTCGCCCCGGAACACGGCGTCCAGAAATAAACCCAAGGGAAGAAACCAGAAGAAGGACAGGCGGGCTGGCTTTGCCTCTGCGAGAGGGGCGGGCAGTGGGGTGTTTCGGGGCGCCACGAGGGACGACGAGTGCCACGGGGACCCCTGCACTCAGGAACGCCAAGGCCACTCCACGCAGACGTCATGGAGAGGGAGCTGGTCACTGGGGCGCCTGGGTGGCTCGGTCCGTTAAGCGTCCGACTTCGGCCCAGGTCATGATCTCACGGTTCGTGGGCTCAAGGCCCGCGTGGGGCTCTGTGCTGACAGCTCGCGGAGCCTGGAGCCTGCTTCAGATATTGTGTCTCCCCCTCCCCCTCTGCCTGCTCATGCTCTGTCTCTGAAAAAAAGGATCCAGTAGCTACACAGCCTCGTGCCCTCCCTTAAGAATTCTAAATGGACACAGGGCTCCCGGCGGCTCAGTGGGTTAAGCGTCCGACTTCAGCTCTGCTCAGGTCACGATCGCAGTTTGTGAGTTCAAAACCCACATCGGGCTTTCTGCTGACAGCTCACAGCCTGCTTTGGATCCTGTCTCCCTCCCTCTCCACCCCTCCCCCCCCCCCAAAAAAATAAAGAAAACATTACAAAGAAGAATTCTAAGCGGGGAGGTGAGTCACACACTGGGCCCTCCCTCACTATTCAACCCTCCGCACCCCCGGGCAGCCTGGGCCCCTCGCTCTGGGCCTGGGTCCTCCAGCTCTGACCCAGCTCTGCACACAGGCCCTGCCTTGTGTCTTCACCCCTTCACTCCCTCCACCGACCCGTCTCTTGTCCGCTTTAGATTCTGCATCAGCCGTCCGGCTCAAAGCTGGCAAAGACACGTGTGTGTGCACACACGTGTGCATTTGTGTCCACGTGGGGGGGTGTCTGTGTGTGCACAGGGTTGTGGCGCTGTGTGCATGGACATGTGCACACACACATTTGATCAGATGCTTTAATCAAATATGTAAATTAAAGATAAAAATCAGGCCATGTGCATTGTTCAAGGCACTTTTATTTACTTTCTTTTGAAATTTTTTAATGTTCATTTATATATTTGAGAGAGACACAGAGTGTGAACAGGGGAGGGGCAGAGAGAGAGGGAGACACAGAATCCGAAGCAGCTCCCGGGCTCCGAGCTGCCAGCACAGAGCCCGATGTGGGGCTCGAACTCATGAACCGCGAGATCGTGACCTGAGCCGAAGTCGGGTCGGAGGCTCAACTGACTGAGCCCCCCAGGTGCCCCTAGTTAAAGGCACTTTTAATCCAAAAATCTAAATTATCTATTAAAATTAATGGCCCAAAAATTAAATAATAAAAAAATAAGTAAATAAATAAAACTGATGGCAAACCCAACCTACCAGAAATGTTGACAGTGTTTCCTTCTTTGCTGAAGTGTAGTGAACATACCTGAGTTATTATCCGTAGGAGTCTCAGAGGCACAGTATGGTGAGTCCACAATTCTATGCATCACCGTAATCACCCTGCTAAGTGTTCCTTTCGTCCTCTTCACCTATGTCACCCGCCCCCCACCCACCTCTCCTCTGGTGACCACCAGTGCCTTCTCCATACTTAAGTGCTTTTGCGTTCGTCTCTTTCTGTGTTCGTTTGTTTCATTTCTTAAATTCCACGAACGAAGAAATCACGTGGTTTTTGTCTTTCCCCAACTGGCTTATTTTGCTTCACATCATATTCTCTAGATCCATCCATGTCGTTGCAAATGGCAAGATTTCGCTGTTTTTTACGCCGAGTGATATTCTGTGTGTGTGTGTGTACACGCACACACAACCGCCTCTTCTCCACCCACTCATCCATCTATCGATGGACACTTGGGCCCTTTCCATGTCTTGGCTACTGTAAATCATGCTGCAGTAAACATAGGGTGCGCACACCTTTTTGAACTAGCGTTTTCAATATGGAAATTTTGACGGGAAATCATTTCAACAAAGCTGACCTTTTGTTTAACTGTTTGAAAATTAAATCACTCCTCAGAAATGACACTTTGTTTTGCGAAAGTCACTTCCACTCATGCTGTCTGAGGAGGAAGGCTGGACCAGCTGGGTACTCTGTCTCCTTTGCCTCAGCACTTCGGCCCCCAGGCCGTGCCGGCCCCTAGGAGGGTTCCATCCCCATGGTCCCCAGCTCCAGCCACACAGCTGGGACGGGACCGCCTCTTGTTCCCGGGACACAGGACAGGAGGGGAGCCGCTCCTCTGGGGACTGGCTGCCCAGGTGTGCCTTAATACACAGAGTGCGTGCACCTGAGTGCGTGTGTGTGCGCGCGTGTCACACAGGGTGCCCGCAGTTGTGCAGAGCCCGGGCCAGTGGCCCCGGTGGCCGGGTGTAAGGGCCACAAGCTGTGCGCGCACCCATGCACACGTGTGCGAGGACATGGTGCCTGCATGTGTGTGTGCACAGGTGCCCGTGTGTGTGTGCACACGGGGGTGAGGACAGGTGCCGCGTGTGTGTGCCCGCACGGGTGTGGGTGCACGATGTGTGTGGTGCATGAGCACATGTGAGGGGCATCCGTGCACATGTACGTGGGTATCGTGTGCAGAGTTTATATGGGTCTGGGGGGGGTGTGCACACTCGCGTGTGCAAGACACGAAAGGTGACGGACGCCACCAGGCAGGACGCCTCCTACTCTGCTCAACTTCACGTCCAGGGGTGAGGACTTGTGTCCCCGGGGCTTTCCGTCCAGCCCTGCGAGTGTCCTGGGCAGTGTGACCTGGGAAGGAGTTGACCGATCCCGGCTGTCCCCTGAGGGGCTGGGGTGGGGGAGCACCAGCCGGCAGGCGGGGCGGGGTGAGTCTCCTCCCCAGCCACCAGGGGTCCCGGGGTTGGGGGGGGGCCTGTCTGAACCCTGGGACCCTCCTTCCCCCCGCGTTGGTAATTTCAGCCTCGGGGGAGGCCGTGTTTTCTGTTTGGCTTTGTTTTTTAGCTCTTGGTAGTACTTATTAATGGTTTTCATTTCCTCAAAAATTACAGCTGTTGTGATGTTAATGGAGCTAATTGTTACTATTCAGCAGCTGGAGTGCTAATCTAGCACCTGCTAATAAAGACACGTCCCCGGGAAGTTTGGAGAAAATGACCGGATCATCCAGTGTTATCATGTCACTCTGTGACGAGTGGAAATTATAAAGGCAGAGCATGGGGGGGTGTCGGTGTCTGAGAACCCACAGGGCGCGCGACACGTCCGCTCCGTGTGCATGGCATCTGCGTCGCACAGACGGGGCTGGTCTTGTGCAGAACACCGCTCCCTGTGACGTTTTCTACGAGCGGCCGTCCCACACGCTGAAGAGTGCCTCTGTGTGTCGAGGGACAGAAACGAAGCCAGACCCCGGAGAGCACCGTGCGTGGGCCTGCCGGCTGTCCCCAGTCCCCGGCGGGCAGGGACCCCGGACCCAGGCTGGCACCCACCAGTCCTGGCTGTGGGGCCAGGCCCAGCGGGGAGGAAGGCGAGCGCAGCATCCTTTGTGGTCCCGGACAGCTGGCCTCCCCCTCCTGCCTTCCCTGCAGGCTGAGCTCCCTCCCTCCTTGTAGAGGCCCTCCCCTCCCCTCCCCTCCCCTCCCCTCCCCTCCCTGCTCAGGGACCTCTGTCCTGAGTTCTCAGGGAAAGGAGATCAGAGGATGGGCAGAAAAGTAACAAGTGTGGGAACGGGCCATGAATTCCCTGGACAACTTTGCTGCCATCCTCCCAAGGGGCCTCTCTTCTCTGGGGGTGACTCTCCTCCTTCAGACCCCCGCCCGGCTCTGCCTGGACACGCGGGCTCTGTGCAAGGAGCTCACCGCCTCACTCCACTTTGCAGGGACAGAAACGGATGCCCGGGGCCGCGGGGGCCACCGGCGGGGGGCGGGGGCCACCGGTGGGGGGCGGGGGGGCAGAGTTGGTGCCGGACCCTGCACTCATGCCCTAAGGAGCTACCACAAACAGCGCGGCCTAGACCGATGGGAATGTCTTGTCTCGCGGCTCTCGAGGCCAGAGCCCGAGGTCCAGAGGCAGGGCTGGCTCCTTATAGACCCAGCTCCGTGCCTCTGTCCTGGCTTCTGGGGGCGTCAGTAATCCCGGGTGACCCTGGGCTTGTCCGCTCTCCGCCTCCGTCTTCACATCCCCTCTCCTCTCGGTGTCCCTCCCCTTCCTTCTAAGGACACTTGTCATTGGACTTCGTGCCCACTGGGTAACCCAGACGATCGCATCTAGAAATCCTAAATTTCACCTGCAAGTTCACAGCTCAGGTCCCAGGTGGACCTTCTTTGTTGGGGCTCCACCACTCAGCTCACAAGAGAACCCCAATGATCAACTGCTCTGGGATGTGGGTCTGGCTGTGGCTCCCCACAGGCCCCGGGATGGAGCAGGAGCAGAGCGAGGAGCTGGGACGAGGAGCCGGGGGACAGGGCTCCGCAGAGCGACCCCCACCCTTACAGCGGGCGCTCACGGTGCTGAGACCCCGGGGCTCTGCGCGGCTGCCGCGCTGTAACATTCGGGAAGCTCTGATCCAGGACGGCATCCGGCCATGACTGAGTAAAGCCCAGGGCTCCAGAGACAGGAAAGGCCGGGCAGGGGCAGGACCCCGAGGGGCTCAGAGCCAGGCCAGGAGGAAGGAGCAGGTATGTAAATGGCCACAAAGAAGTCACTAACGTAAACCTGGACCCTGTCTAAGATACCTTCAGGCCAAGAAAATCAACAGTTTTCAGAACAGAATTTTGTCTAAGTGAATCCAAACCCAAAACGCTCTGGTCTTTGGATCCTGGTGTCAAGGTCAACCACGACAGGAAGTGGTCTAGTCTGCGGCCGTGGTTATCCAGGTGGGCCAGGAGGGGGCCCGCCCACAGTCGTGCACGTGGTCAGGGGTGGCTAGGACCCGGGTCTGCCGATGGCCTCCAGGACGTGCCCGGAGCCGTCGGGGCCTGGTCAGAACACCTGCTCCTCCGGGCCCCTGCCTCCCCCATTCTGCCTCTGCTGTCCAGGAAGATTCTTCCCAGAAGGTTCTGGAACAGGCTCAGGCCTGCAGCAGCTGCTGCCCCAGGTTAGCCTTTGTCGCCCTGCCCTCTGAGCCCTCTGAGCGGTGCCGCTCACACACCCAGCCCCGAGGGGACAGTCCTGCCCAGATCAAAACCACCGCTTGTGGGTCATCTGCCCTGGGACCCCCGGGGGCTGGCGCATCTGGCTCTCGGCACCTGCTAACAGCCTGGGCTGGGCCCTGGGAACCTGGCAGGCCCTGCCTCCCAAGCCGGCCACACTGAGCCTCAGTGCTGTCACCTGTGAGATGGGTACATAAGGAGCCCACTTCACAGGCTGTGGCGAGGATCACCGGTGGCCACAGCGCCCAGCGCTGGCTCCATCCAGACATTCGTCCCGGGCTTATGGGCAGTGGCACATGGCCTTGTGCCAAAGGCCCCAGATGAGAGGGACATCTCCAGTGCCCCTGTTCCTACTTCCAGGCCCCCATCCGGATGGATGGCTCGCGGGGAACCACAGAGCCCTTCCCTTTCAAGCCCCTAGCTCAGTCTCCACGCACCTCCCCCTCCCTCTCCCTCTCCTTCCCTCCCCCTCCCCTCCTCCTTCCCTTCCCTCCCCCTCCCCTCCCCCTCCCCTTCCCCTCAACTTCCCTGCCTCCTCTCCTCTCCCCTTCCCCTCCCCTCCCCTCCTCCTTCCTACCTCCTCTCCCCCAATCCTCTCCCTTTCCCTCTTCTCCCCTCCTCCCTCCCCCTCCCCTCCCCCTCCCCTTCCCCTCAACTTCCCTGCCTCCTCTCCTCTCCCATTCCCCTCCCCTCCCCTCTCCTCCTCCTTCCTGCCTCCTTCCCCCAATCTTCTCCCTTTCCCTCCTCTCCCCTCCCCCGCCCTTCTCCCCTCCCCTCCCCCCTCCCCCCCTTTCCCCTCCCCTCCTTTCCTCTCCCCTCTCCTACCCCTCTCCTTTCCCTCCTCCTCCTTTCCCCTTCCCTCTGCTCCCCTCCTGTCCTGGCCTGGAGACGCCAGCCCCACTGTAGTCCCCCCACTGCCTCCTGGACACAGGAGTGGAATTCACTATCCAGATCAAATTATAAGCACCCCTGAGCAGACAGCCCCAGAAATAGGAGAGGCAAGGAAAAGAAACACCAGCACACTAACACAGCCGTTTCTTTCTCACCAAGAACGGGGGCCGCTGCCTTGTGGGACTCCGGGGACAGGGTAAAGCCCAGTGGGGCTGGTGCTGCCTGGGATTCCTGCCAAGGAGGAGCCCCTGTGCGTTGTCCCCAAGCTTGGGGAGGACCGGGCGGTCCTGATGGGTTTCCTGTCCTGAGGGGCCCCTACGTTCCCGTCACTGAAGACACATCCCTATCCCAACACCCACTACCAAAGTGATTTCCAAACAACAGAGAGGGTCTCTGGTGGGGACGGGAGAGTGGGCTCATCCTGGCTCTTAGATCCGCAGGGCTGGAGATGAGTGAGCTTGCTGCAGAGTGGAGGGGAGCAGGTGTGGTAGGGGGAGGTGGGGCGGAGAGTGGTCTCCCATGCCAACTCCAGCTGGGTCTGGGGTCAATCCTCAGGGCAATACTGAAATGTCAGCTTGAACGCAGCCACGGTGGGCATATTTAAACCACAGACTTCCTTTATGGAGAGCCGGTTGCGAACCACTCAGCAGCACAACACTGGCCCGGCCTCCCTGGAAGGTTCTGTGCCTTCTGTGCGGGCATCCTCCACGTAAACAAATGCTATGCCCTCTTCCTGATTTAAAGAGCGAGAGTGAAATCGGAGGCTTCCAGGAAAACCAATTTGTCAAATAGAACATTCTAGTTTTCTTGCGGGGTTGATAAGATCTGCCCTCAGCATGATCATTTTTCTGGCTCAAGCCCTGAATGCCCGAGCTTTGTGCAGCGTTCCGGACCACCGGAGGCCCCGTCCCCGTGTCTCCCCGTCTGTGGCTGCGTCCCAAAGGCCAGCGTCGCTGGGACATCAGCAGTGGCGTTTTGACACACAGCAGTTTTTTCTGACAATAAAATGTTAGCGTTAAAAAGACCTAAGATGGAAGGTCCATGTTGAAGAGAATATCTAACTTATCACCTGTTAAAGCCATTCTATTGTTTGCACAATGAGGGGGTAAACTTACAATTTAAAATATAGCTTAGACGGCACCTTGGGAGGCTGAACAGCCACGTCTGTGGTGAGTGTGCCTGTGTGTGTCCACAAGCATCACTGAGTCTGTTTTCAGCGAGAGGCATTCAACGCGCCGGCCGGCGCAGACCTGTTTGTGTGGATTCCCTGCGTGCGAGGGTGCTCGCCACGTGTTCACCACATGGCGCGTTGCATCTCTGAAGGATAACCCCTCGGAACTCTGCCTGTTAGCACCTTGTACAGGTCTCCAGGAGCGGCCTCCTAAGTAAGATCAAGGCGGGAAGTGCTGGGGAGAAAATTGAATCCACCCCAGCTAAACTCGGGCTAGTATTGGATTTTCTGGGTGAATCAGATTTGCTTAGGGCTCCGAGGACTCAGAGCTGTGCCTGGGAAGAAATCTAAGGAGTGAAACTAGCAGCCAGTGGGGCGTGGTGGAGTCAGAAGCCTCACAGGCTGGGCAGGGTCTCCCGGTCATCGGCCACGTGGCCTTGGACAGACCGTGGACCCCCTGGGACACGGTCTGTGGACACAGGCCATTCCGGGGCAACAGGAGTCGGCCCTCCGCCACGCCCCCCAGCCCCGCCCAGCCCCGCCCCCTGCTGGGCTAAGGTGCCAGCAGAGGTTGGGGCCACTGACAGGTATGGAATAGTGGATCCGTGTGTCAGCTCAACAGAGCGCTCAGAAATTTGGTCAAACAGTATTCTGGGATTTTTCTGGAGGGTTTTGGAGGAGATTAACATTGAAACTGATAGACAGAGAGAAACAGATCGCTCTTCCGAATGTGGGTGGGCCTCATCCAATCAGCTGAAGGGCTGAAAGGAACAACGAGACTGCAGAAGGGAGAGTTCCTCCTGCCTGACTGCCTTTGGAACTGGAATATCGGGGCTTCCTAAGTGCCGAGCCTCCGGCCTTTGGACTGGAACTCACACCGTCTGCCGTCCTGGGTCTGCGGCTGGCTGACCGCAGGTCTGGGGGGCTTGTCGGCCTCCATAATCACATGAGAGCACTCCTTATAAAAAAATGCATGTGTCTGTATAATTATGTGTGTATATACTACGTATATAGCGAATCGCGAATATATAGCTCTGTCTCTCTGGAGAACCCTCATCGACACAGGGCCCCGAGGCTGATCAAATGCCCCCTGGCTGTGGCCTCAGCCCTGGCTTCTCGCATGGGTGCCAGCAGGACCTGCTTGGTACCCGCCTGCTCGACGCCGTAGGCCCGCCCCTGCCACCCACCGGAGGGTGGACACCTGTCCCTTCGTGCACCCAGTGCCCCTCTCACAGCCCCTGACGCAGTAGCTGCTGTAAAAATACCCAGCCCGGCCACTCCCGACGCAGACCCACCATCCTCCCACGGGTGGGCACCTGCGCCCCCTTCAGGCCTGGCCTCCACTCGGGGTGCATCCAGCGGCCACACCCCCCACCTGGGCAAGTCCCGCCCGGGATGGGACAGGGTGACTTCGGGGAACACCCTTGCCTTCCTCCTGCCCAACCTAGGGCTGCGGTCCTACTCCTGCTCCAAGGAGCTCGTTTCCTAGAGGACACCCTCCCAGGCAGAGGAGGGCAGACCCCCAGGCTCCGGGCTCTGCCTTCCTCCTTCCGAAGCTACCCCCTCCCCCACACGTGCCCCAAGGTGCTGCGGGAGATCAGGGCGATGTCAGGAGATGCCGATAAGGGTGAACCTCGTGTGCACATCGACCCCACCTCGGATGTGACTCAGACGCAGAGACGGGACCAAATCGGGGTGTCCTCTGGCAGAAGCCAGCCCCCCAGATTTCCTGGCCTCTTTGGGAAAAGTGACCAGTCACACTAGAGCTGTTTCTGCACGGCTTCTGTCATAGGTTAACCTGGCCACCCGGATCCCTGGGAAACGTTTCTCAGCCTCTGGCAAGTCCTGGTAGAGCGCCCTGTGGGCGGGCACCTCTGGGTGGAGGTCCCCAAGGGGGAGAAGAAGCCACCGCCTGGTCCAGGGATGGGGACCACGGAGACTGCCACCCCCACCCTGGCTTGAGGTCAGGAGGAGGCATGCAGGAGGGGCCGTGGGCTCTGTGCAGAGGGCGTGTGGGCTGGGGCACAGTGGGGGTGCGGGCAATCCAGAAAGTGTCACCGGGAGAGCTAGTTGTGACCCCACATGTGGCTTTAGAACAGCCATGCCAAACCCCTCGCGTCAGACCCTCCCCTCCCGCTCCTGAAGCCGATTCCAGTTCTAATCGACAGGTCGCTGATTAGGATTTGCGTGAGCTCCTTCATTCGATGCTTACTCTACTTTGGAGTTGCTGCTGAAGTGAGTGAGCTTCCCATCTGCGGGAGCATTCAAGCAGCAAAAGGCAGCCAGGATTTCAGCCAGACCTCAATGCATGGGTCAGGATGTCGGGCCTGGTGGCATGGAAGGGGTCCTCCAGAAGGAAAATGTACCTAGGCCGTCCGTGGGTGAGACGAGGGGTGCTGACGGGCTGGGGGTGGGAGGGGATGGGCAGAGCCAGTCGCCGGGGCAGTGGCGGCTGAGCGCTGCTCCCCACGCCTGGGCGGGATGACACCGGGACCTGCAGACCTGTCCCTGCTGTCCCTAGCCCTCTTTCACCTGCCTTCTCAAACCCCTGCCAAGAGGTGGCTCCCCTGCAGGGGGAGAAGGGGAAGGGCCGCAGCAGACTGAGAGCCTGCCACCTGCACCCCGTCCCACCTCAACCCTGCCAAGTAGGGTCACGAGGAGCTCCCTCACCCAGAGTCACCCAACCACCACGAGAGGAGAGGGGAGCCCGTGGTGCCTCTGCTGGTCCTGCTGTGTGCGACGGGGGCGGCCCGCGGGGCTGCTGGGTCCTCCCTGGCTCCTGGCTGCTGCTCCTGCCCCGCCCTCACCTCCCACCCTTGGGGCACAGGTCCTCATTTGGGGGCAGGAAGGTTCGAGAGGGAAGTTAAAAACGTAACGGGTGTGGGTTTTCCTTTGGGGAAAGAAGCAGGTTTGGAGCTGGGCAGGGGTGGTGGTAACGTGTTTCGTGATTGTGCTAAATGTTGCTGAAATACACACTTTGAAACCCTTCCTTTTACCTTGTGTGAATTCCACCTCGATTTTTAAAAAGAGGGAAGGGGCGCCCGGGGGGCTCAGTTGGTTAAGCGTCTGACTCTTCGTTTCAGCTCAGGTCACCGTCTCAAAGTTCGTGAGTTCGAGCCCCGTATGGGGCTCTGCACTGACAGCGAGGAGCCTGCTTGGAATTCTCTCTCTCTCTCTCTCTCTCTCTCTCTGCCCCCACCCTGCTTGCTCTCTCTGTCTCTCTCAAAATAAATAAATAGGCTTTAAAAAGAAAAAGAGGGGAAAACGGAGACAGAGTAGCAGCCGTGTAAGCGGACGTGGACGGGGCCAGGCCCGGTGCGTTACATCCCTCTACGTGCAAGAGCTGAGCAGGCCGTAAGCCCCCTGAGAGCCGGGGCCTGCGGTGGCCGCTCTGCACTGGGGAAAAGGGGATCCAGAGACCCCTGGGGTCAAGCGTCACCCCACCGCGTCCATCAGTGCCCCAGAGCAAGTGACACAGCCCCGGACTCCCCGGGGATGAAGCTCCAGAGGACAGCAGCAATCTCACGAGTTGTCCTGCGGGGCCGAGGAGATGCACGTCGGCAGCCGTGTCACTTGCACCCTGTGACGTGAGGGGGTCATGTGCCCCCCGCACTCACAGAAAGTCCACCCGCCTCCTCCCCCATCCCCCTGAGACTCACACAGGCCCAGCCAGGGGCCATGCTCAAAGCCAAGGCCCTGGCCCTGCGAGGGGACAGAAAAGGTCTCGGCATCCAGACAACGGAAGAGCAGAGACAGAGTCTGAAAACTCCTCTTGGTCCAGAAATCTGTGCTAAAGAAATGACTCATTACAAACAGCAGAGCCTTCAAGTGAGACAGATGGGGAAAACTCTCTGAAATGTGCCTGTCTGCCATATTTAGAATAATTGCAATCCACTACATTAGGGCATCGGGTTTTCAGCAGCTAGTGAGATGCTTGGGGTAAGAAGGGCGCGCTTTTTTGGCAAATGAAGACGATGCTGAAAAGGCCAGTGTGTTGGCTTGTACTCGGTGCCTGTCACTCTCCCTTCGTCTCCGTGTGGCTGTATCCAGCCCCTCGTCGTACACCGCTCGCTGGTCAAAAACACACGGCCAGCAAATCGAAGCCTGGAACCCTAGAGGGGAGAGAAGAGAAGCGGGCAGTCACGGCCTTGCTGGGCCCCAGGGGTAAGCACAGCCGCCCCGGTGCCCTCTCTGCGCCCGCACGTCCGGAGAGCCTTGGCCCCAACTGGCCCCACGCCTTCCGTGCAACGGGGTCTCCACCCAGGGCTTGGCTCTTGACCCGCTCCTGCGATACCGGAGTCGTGTTTCTCCAAAGATTCGTGGAGGGAGAGTTTCACAGCGGGGACAGGACTTGCATGTGCCAACAACCTCACGCTACAGATGGGGCAACGGAGTCCCCCCACTCACGCCCAAGGGAAGGAAGCTGGGCCAAGATCACCAGAGTCAGGAAAACCCAGGCTTTCTCCCTGATGGTCTAGCTGTTGAATTCTGCTCCGTGAGGATCCAATGGAACCAGGGGGCTCCAGTCCCAGCCACCCCTTGTTCCCCTTTTGTGCAGATTCCCACCGAATCCCAAGTAACTAAATCGGTGCCGTGGAAATAAAACCAAGATGGCTCACCAAGCCGGTCATCGTTCTGGTAAGCTCCAAGTCCTTCTGACTCCTAGAGACTCGGGGTCCTTCCATTAAAACCCAACGCTAGGGAGTCCCTGCGGCCCGCAGGGTTCATGAAGGGTAGCAGCCACTGACTGGAACGCTGGTTTCAGCAGCTCGGCCAACGTGAGCTACAGGGCAGTCACCTGTGTCGTTTCCACGCCCTCAGGGCCCTGTCCCTGTCCTTCCGCGTTCCCTTTCAGTCAGGGCTGAGCGGGAGTCTGCTCCTCTCGAGTTCCCACACAGCTGTCAGGTGCTACAGCCACCGCGTCCCAGGCCTCAGAGCCCCCGGGACCAGCCCCCTATAGAGTTCAGCCTTCCTCTGTGACGGGCTTAGCGTCGGGCTCACAAATGTGAGCAAGGCGTTGGTCACACCAGAGTGTCTACATTTCTTCAAACCTTGCTCTAAATTCCTTGGCGGTCTTGTCCAGATTGTTCTCAGGACCCCGAGCGGGAACTCACGCCTCGCACGTGTTCCATAAACGCCCACTGAATTGCACGTTGCCTTAAATGCATTTCTAATTACCATTTAGTTAAATCATTTAGGGCCCCGTTTAAATTTCATTTTTATGACTCCACCGTCAATAGCTGCCAGGTTGCCGGGCTGGCTCTACCCAGGGTCAGTTCCTGGGAACTGCCTGAATGGGTACTTTTACGCACAGGAGGACGACGCACCCCACCGGCTTTGCCCTCCTCCATCACACGGAACACAAGTGTGTGCGCCGCCCCACCCCCCCGCAGCGGGCGCACGGTGCCTCGGCCACAACCCTGGACGTTTGTGCGGCCAATCACTGGCTCCAAAGCACTCTGCACCTCCGCCTGGTGGACCGTCACCATGAATTTGGGATGCAGGTGGGGCCAGTGGGGCGTTCCCTGGGATGGCTGAGACCCTGCCAGGAAGGAGGCGCCAGGCTGAGGATCCAGGGTCAGGCTGCAGGCCAGTGCCTCAAGGGAGTCAGCGGTCAGCGGTCAGATGACAGACGTGTGGGATGTGACAGATGCGTTCGGGTCTTCAATGCAGAGGCCAGTCCGGGGGGCCGCCAAGGCCTTACAAGCACGGCAGGTGCGCAGGAGCTCCGCTGGGACATCAGAGCTCCAGCCGCTTCCTGGACTCCAATCCCAGCGAGACTCTCGTCGGCCACTGTGGCTTCCAGACCACACAACGTGGCTACAGTGGTCACAGCCCCCACCTGTGTCTGAGCGTCCCTCAGGTCACCCTCCTGGCTGTTCCCCGGGCTGTCTCAGCCCCTGGACCACTGGGAGCTGCTGCAGCAAACAATTGTGTGGAATCGGAGGACGTGGGAAGGCACCGGGCAAACTACAAACGCCAGAATATTTATGCATAAGGCGGGGAGGAGTTTGGTTTTTGTTTGGGCTTCTACAGGGTGTTCTTTATCACCGGTACTTTATCCTTCAGGCTTTTTGGATAAAATTGAAATATCTGACCTGGTAGATTTCCCTATAAAGCAGGTGTTCGAGCGGCTGCCCCCACCCTCTCTGGAAGCCGAGGGTGCTGGGAAGCGGTTGTCTCTGATGTCCTGGCCACTAGGAGGAAGGGTGGGGCCGGGGAGCACTTCAATGTCCCAGTTGGTCAGAGCGGGTCTCCCTCTGCCCTCAGCCCTCGGGCACATCCTTTGCTCTGGCCATAGGCCTTCGGGCTTCACCTGAGAGCCAGCCCAGCTGAGAGCCAGCCCCTCCTGAGTGCCAGCCACCTGAATACCAGCCCCTCCTGAGTTCCACCAGTCCCACCCGGGTCCTGGGCCCCATCTCCAAGCCTGACTTGCTGCCTGTCGGGAGGCCTCTTGGGGTGGGGCCTCAGCATGGCGCAGACCCAGTGGAAGAGGCCCCTCGGGGTCAGAACAAACACCTGAATGAAGTGAGGGACAGCAGGCAGCCTCCCTGAAGCAAAGAGCCTGGGTAACGATGTCTGGGGACAGGATGACCTTCAGCCGTGGCATCTCAGCTACCCAAGCGAGACTGCTCCCGTGGCTTGGGATCATAAGAGCTGGGCTACTACTGAGCGGCTGGCTTTCGGAAGGATGGGTCTTGTCATTTGTTGGCTGCGTTCAGAAGGCAGAGCTGTCACTGGCTGGCTGGCTGCTCTTCAGAAGGAGAAGGTAACCGCTGATTGGCTGGCTTCTGGAAGGGCGGGGCAGTCACTGATTGGCTGGCTTTCAGAAGGGCGGGGCAGTCACTGATTGGCTGGCTTTCGGAAGCGTGTGTACCGGTGGGAAGTTGTTAACCAACTAGGTACAGTTTAAATGCAGCCCTGATGGTTAGTTGTTTGCCGTGGCCAAAACATCACCAGACTTTTCCTGGGAGGAGAGCTCTTCTTGTTTACGCGTAGCCTTCCGACAGGAACACCCCAAGCTGGGTCCCTGGACCACCGAGAGAACCGTGAGCCCTCTTGCCCCGAAGCCCTAAGAGCTACCTTGCTCTAGTGCACACCTGGGCCAGGTGCTCACCATGACAGCCGTTGGAGTTTGCTCTACTGTCACGGCTGCGGCCGAGTGTGACCCAACACACATGCACTCTGGGAGAAAAGCCTCAGTGTCTCCAGGAACCTGGGTTCCCTCGTCCGCAGGTGGTGAGATGGCATGGATCTCTCTCTACCGGGACTGTCACAAGGACTCGATAAGACCACGCGTGTGAGGACTTAGTGGAGGAAGCCAGCGGGAGGCCAAGCCACCAAGGCTCACGTCTTCGGGGAGACGTCACCGAGGAAGCAGATGTGGTAGGGCTGGTCAGCCCCGTCTGCCAGAGGCATGTAGGGAATCCTACAGACCCCCAGCTGGCTTGCCCCGAGGAGCTGTTCCTCCCACAGGATGTGCCCAGGACAGGTCTCCTTTCCCTCTCTTTCTGTCGGTGAGCAGTTTGGAAAACACTGGGAATTCACGCCCCGGAACGTGATGTGCAAGGAAGGTCTCTCCTCCCAACAAAGATGTCCCCTTGCTTCCCACCACGCCACGTCTGAATTCTGTGTTTGTGTTGGATCATAAGTAAGGCTGATCACGTTTTGTACCTAACGTGGAGTGACATCTTTTGAATCTCTGCATATTGCTGTTTTCACTAAGCCACATGTAACACTTCAGAGCGCCAAATGCTTTTTAAAAAATAGATCTGGCTCTGAGAGAGTGCTATAGAACAACACTGGTGGAATATGGCTTTTATGAAAACACAAAATGTTACCAAAAAAAAAAAAAAAAGAAGAAGAAGAAGAAGAAGAATTGAAAGAATTCTTTGGAAAGAGATGTTTTGCAGAGACGTTCACTCGGGGGTGTTCTCCAGGGCTGAGTGCCCCTGGACACGAGTCATTCCCTTCAGCTCTGGATCTTGAAAACCTGCACAGCTCGGTTCCCAGACTCAGACCAAACCCCACTTTCCACAAAGCAGAGGCGTCCCGGGTTCTTCCGTGTTGCGCAGGTGTGGTCAGGATTAGTGAAAGGAGACGCGACATCAGAGCTCTCGCAAGTGGCCCTGCTCTCGCTTCTCGAAGCCCCTGGTCGACCTCGCCTTCCCGTCGCCACAGGCAGCCCTGACCCTGCCCCGCCCTTCTGCCACACCAGCCTGGCAGCCCCAGGCCTGCATTCCAGGGGATTTGGTCCCTCACAAAGCACGGTCCCGGCCTCAGCACGTGCTCCCTGCCGCCCGGCCAGGCATCTGCGTGTTCCTCACCTGCTTCCCGTCCTGTCCCTCCCCCAACTTGCTTGCACCCCACACCTGCCCTGCAGCAGCCCCACTGCCTTCCCCGAGCCCCTCGCGGGTCCATCGGTGCCCTCCTGGGTCGCAGGTGGCTCTTGGCCTCCCCTGCACACTCTCCTCTCCAGGCTTCCCAGGGGCCTTGCTCCACCAGGCAGGCCCTCGGACGTGTCTCCTGACATCCCACACCCTCTTCTCTTCTGCTGGCGCCCGTTTACACACACAATGCGTTCTCCCATCCTAGAAGACGAAACTACAGACACAGTGCCCAGACCGGGGGTTGCCAGGTTCGAGGCGGGGCACAGAAGGATATGGAGGAGGCATAGGGCACCTCCAGGAGATGGGCGTATAATAGCGGTTGGCAAAACCCATGCCACTTTAGGGCACAAAGTGAACCCTGGAGTAAACTATTGACTTCGGTCAGTAATAATGTCTCTATCTTGGTTCACCCGCGGTTGCTAATGGCAACTAGGGCGGGTAGGGAGGACCTACCATAACTCTCTACTTTCTGTGCAATCTTTCTGAAAACCTACAAATGCTCTAAAAAATAAAATCTATTTTAAAAAGCCCTTCCCTTGCTGACTTTCAAGTAAATGGCACAGTAAGAATAAACGTCTAGCTCACAAAGTCCAGCGGCAAAGTCAGAGCCGGGGAAGCCAGTGCCCTGCGCCCTGGGATCTCTGCCGGGAAGGTGCAGGTGCGTGTGTAGAGGCTCCCGGAGGAGCAGCCTGGTTCAGGTGGACAGATGGCATCGCCCCACTGACACCCCCTGTCTCAGAGGTGTGGGACAGGCAATAAGGGACCGCACAGGGCAGAAGGCGCAAGCGACAGCCAGGAGCTCTCTCAGGCCAAGACAGACGTGAAAACAGCCGCTGCATCCCGCACAGAAAGCCGCTGCTGCTAAACTGGGGGGAGGAAGGATCCCCGGGGCCAGGTTCTCATGCGCCAGAGGAACCCCTCGGATGTGTGAGGTTCCCCAAGCACACCGCTCAGAGCCTTCCCAGAAGACTCTTCAGGGGGCAAACGCAGCCCTACCCAGAGCACAACCACGGGCCACGCAGGGAGCCGGACGTCACCATCACCGAGTCAAAAGTCCGCTGGGAAGCCCATGTCACCGTGTCACCGTGTCACCGTCCAGACACCATCAGCACGGCTACACAAATGTTGACCAAGATTCCTTAAAGAGCATTAAGCTTCCCAATTAAGAGGCAAGACTCTGCTAGAAATAAATCCAGGATCCCTCTCGGCAGTAACTGGGTAAGATCGCTATCAACCTGAAAAACCCCGATAGTAAATTGAAAATTTCCCCAAACGAACAGCTGTGCCAGCTGAAAGACTAAAAACATAAAAATCATGAGCATTTCCATATATTAGCAATATTAGAGAAACCTGAAGCAAACATCCTGTTACTGGAAAACAGTATTTAGGGATGAATCTCCCAGGAATTCTGTAGAACCTGTTCATACCTGCCAACGTGACTGAGGGACACGAAGAACATTTGAATCAGCGGAGACCCGTCTTTCTCCCTGTGGGCGAGGGCTCAGTGGTGAGGGGATACCTAGACCCCACCCGGCACGGACGGGTATGTTCGGTGCCATTCCAGTAGAAACCCCGGTCACGTTTTGGGACCAACTTGACAAAATAATTCTAAATTTTATCTGAGAAAAATGAACTAGTCCGATTGGCCAAGAAACAGAATCTCGGAGGAGGAGGGACGACGAGAACAGTCTAGAAAGACGAAGAACAGTGCCAGCTATCAACTACCAGAGTGCTCTTCAAGTCCGTGATAATTACGTCAGTGGTCCTGACCAGGCCAGCCCTAAAGCCAATGACAGATGTCCTTGTAAGAGACAGGAGAGAAGAAGCCACGTGAAGACAGACAGAGACCAGAGCAGTCAAAGCGAAGGAAGCCAGGGGCCCCCAGAAGCTGGAAGAGGCGGGATAGACCTTCCCGTAGAGCCTCTGGAGGGAGCACAGCCCTGCCCATGCCTCGAGGTACACCTTTCAGCCTCCAGAGCTGGGAGGGAGTAAATTCGTTACTGTAAACCTCCCAGCTTGTGGCCATTTGTTGGGGCAGCCAAGAAAACTGATAGCATGGTCTCGGGGACAGGTGCGTGTTAAAGGCCAGCTGGCTGGTGTTCCTATGCTGGCACATCCTTCCCCGTCCCTCAGACCCTCAAATTCCCACAGAACCTACAGCTGCCTTCTGTCGCAGATGTTTGCTCTTGGGAAAGGTCCTAGCAAGGACCCACACACACAGGGTCCACGTGGGGTCTGTGGACCACACAGTCAGTGTCCTGGGGGCACCAGAAAGCATTCTGCACCCCACAAACACTGCTCATGAAGGCTGCCCCCAACTCAACACCAGCGCCTCCGCCCATGATGGCCTGTTCATCACCTTTCAGGTTTCTCAGGAGGGATCGCTCTGACCGCCACATGCAGGGACACCCTTGAGCTCTCTGAGGTGCCTCCCTGGCTGGACCAGGCTCCAAGCCCACCGGGGCAGCTCCAGACATCCAAAGGTCGTCCTCCCAGATCCTCCCACCATGGCCAGTCTTGCCCTCCTCCCCAGACAGGTGCCCACTCCCTACCAGTCCTTCGGGGGGCAGGTCTAGCCTCAGTGTTTAACATCGACCATCGTAACCGCCTGCAACAGACATAAACTTTCACTCTTTATGAAACTGACGTCGGTGAGGAAAGGACGGATTAATCAAAACTGATGCTGGGGAAAATTGCCTTAATTCTTTGGGGAAAAAGTGAAGTCCATCCAGAGACAACAACATAAATCCAGACAGATGCAGAGTTTAACACTAAACATGAAACCACACAAGAAGCTTATAGCACGTAGGTGGGTATCAGTCTGCGTGATCGATCTGGGTGAGAGAAAAGCCTTTCTATTCCCAAAGCCCGAAAAAGAAAACCACCAAGGAAAACACTGAAAACCTGGCTACATGATAACAACAACAAAAAAAGCCACTGTTGGGGTGCCTGGTTGGCTCAGTCGGTTAAGCATCCAACTTCAGCTCAGGTCACGATCTCACGGTCTGTGAGTTCGAGCCCTGCGTCAGGCTCTGTGCTGTCAGTTCAGAGCCTGGAGCCTTCTTCGGATTCTGTCTCCCTCTCTCTCTCTGCCCCTCCCCCACTCATGCTCTGTCTCTCAAAATATGAATAAACGTTAAAAAAAATTTTTTTTTAAAAAGCCACTGTTAACTTCAAAAGTAAATTAAATAAAAAGGCAAGGAAAAAATACCTTCTGCAAACGTAACGAATACAGGTTTAATACCATTAATATCGGAAGAAGCCTCAGACGTGAATAGTGTGGTCAGCAGTGTCTAAGATGGCCCAGGCAACCCACCCACTGGGGCCCACCTCCTCCTGTCATCTCCTCCCGCTGAGTGCGGGCCGGTCCTGCGACTGCTTAGAAGAAAGATGATGCAACGAATGACGGTTATGTTTCAAAAGGCTGCAACTCCCCCTTGCTAGCGCTCTCACTGCCACCCGTCGGCTATCGTGCTTCCGTGAAGCCTGTGCCACGTCCGGGGCTCAAGGGACTGGGGGAAGTCTGTGGCCAACGGTCCACACTGCTGCCAACAAGCAAGTGAGCAGGGAAGCAGATCCGTCCCCAGTGGAGCCTTCAGATGAGACCCCAGCCCGGGCCTGCATCTCGTCTTGTAGCCTCGTGAGACCCTGAGCAGAGGACCCACCTGAACTGTGTCCAGAATCCCGACCCACGGGAATAAATGTGTGCCGTTTCAAGCCATTCCATGTGTGGTGATTTATTACACAACAATCAATATCCAGTTGATTAGTTGGTTAATTAGAGCTGGACGACCTCCCACTTCCAACCAGGATCCCTCTCGTGCTTTACAGGTGACCCCTCTCCTCTAAGGGAGAGTCCCACGAAACCTGCTTCCCAGAAGCGTCTGTGCCCACCCAGAAACAGCCTCAGCAGGTCAGGGGCATCTCAGCACTCAGTCTCTGCAGAGAGGGCTACAAGGCAGCAACTAAACCCAAAAGGGGCAGATTCCCTCTCTCTCTCCAGGAAGCGGGCCTGCGGGAGCACTTCCGGGCTGTCCCAAGGGCAAGGACTTCAGGGACCTCCCCTCACTATAGGGTACAGAGAGCTTCTCGGCAGTGGCGGGTGGGGGGGTCGGATTCCCAAAGTGGGTGGTGGGGAGAGAGAGACACGGCAGCACGCCAGGAGGAACACAGTCCGAGCTCGTGGGAGACGGTCTGGAGCAGCAGAAGAGGAGGGCAGGGGTTGGGGGGGCAGGTCCCCGCCTCTGCTGCCCAGGTGCTCTCCAACGGCTCCCCGTTCTCCTCGGTGCCCCAGCCCCACTTTCCACCCTCTTAGGGCAGCGTGTGCACCTGTTGGCTGGGGGGGGAGGGCAACACGGTGGCGCTCTCCGGGCTGGGAGCGTCGGAGGCTGGTGCTGGACCACGGACGCCGGGCTGGAGGACGTCCGCACGGTGCAGACCGCGTGAGGTTCAGGATTGTGTGTCTGTTGGGGGAGGGAGCAGGGCCATGCAATCTGAGCTCATCTTCCCAAGATCCTAGGGTGGAAACACATAATCTTTTAATTAAAATTTGACTGAATTTTAACTTGAATTTCCCCATCTGCTCCCTTCATTATGCCTAACCCTAAACCTAACTCCAAGCCATCTGTGTTCCTGTCTCATTAGGTTGAGTTGCTGGAGTGTTTGTCCGATTCCCGCAGGCGCCGTGAGCCCCTCGCAGAGAGGAGCTGAGCGGGGGACGCTCTGGGTCTTCGGAGGCAAACACACGCCTGCCTCGCCGGGGGTCTCAGAAAGGCTGTGGCACAAAGGCTTTATCAGCAGCGATCGGACGGGTGGACAGAAGCCTGGACCAGAATCAGCGCCAGCAAGGGCTCGGGCTCAGCGTGGACGCCCTGCTCTGATCGCTGAGAACGGACGAGGCAGGGGGTGCGTGACGTCGAGAAGCGGCGTCGACCGAGCTGAGGGTCCTTATCTCACAAACATGACGCCGGAAGCCGCCCGCCTGTCATCGGGACGATGCCCCAGAAGCTGCTCGGCTCCTGGCCCGCGCTCCCCGCCGTCTACCGCGTGCTTGCCCCAGCGAGCGCCCCACGCGTGCCCCCAGTGCGAGTCCCAGCGGGCGATCCTGCCGTCAGGCTGCCGCACAGGAGCCGGCTTGCAGTCCCGCCTCAGACCCGCTGTCTCGCCAGGCCCGCGCTTCCTGTCCGAGCCGGGTGGGCACCTGCCTCCTGGGACGTACCCCGTGCTGTGCTGCCTGCTCCTCGCGGGACAAGGGGCTGTGGCGGGGTCCACGGGGCCTCGCCCCCCGGAGCGGACTCCTAAAGCAGGCAGACCTCATAAGCTCTTGGGCCGGAACCAGAGAAAACACACGCGCTTGCACAAAACTGGGCATCGTGGCTGGAGGATAATCCGACGCAAACGCACACACTCCTGCGTCGTGACAAGTGGCTCCCGGAACATAAAAATGTCAGCGAAGAACAGAACATTTCTGGAAATTCTGGAGACACCGCAGGGAGACCTGGCTTGATCGTGGGCGGCGTCACGGCTCCAACCTGAAACGTTTGTCTGGAGTCACTGAGATGTGGGCAGGAGGAGGAAGGGGAAGGGGTGGGGCTCTGCGGCCTCCTCCCCGCTCTCAGGGGGCCGAGGGTCCCTCCCCGATCTCTCCAGACGCGACAGAATTAAGTGCCGGGCAAAACAGCAGGGCCCTTGACAGGTGCAGCGCGAGCACGCGTGGGACGCGCGTGCACATGTGTGTGTGCCTGCTCGTGGCGCTCACCCCGTGCCGGACCGCCTGTAGGCACAAACGCATCTCCCCCCTCTCGGACCCGGGCACCGCCGGGTCCCTGCTTCGCGGATGGAAGGGTGGAGACCCAGGAGCAGCCAGGTGGCCTGTGCAGCCACACGGGGTCCCCACGGCTGGGTCCCCACGGCTGAGGGCCGGCCACTGGCTCCATGATGGGCCTGTGGCCCCAAATCCAAGTCTGGCTGATGGCGGCACCCTCCCCCCACCAGGCTCCTCTCCCCACCCCTCACCACGCACACGCACACACGCACACTCTTAATTCAGAAGGGTAACGCAGAACTTCAGGGAGGGAGCAAGAAATGACCGTTTTAAAATCACAAACGCCCATCAGTCCATTGAAAAACAGCGTATCCCCCGAAAGTAGGAAAGACATCACCCAAGAATAAAGATCAGAGCTTTAAAATCAACGCACATCTTTCATGGAGCGCGTTTCAGGGCCTTGTCTACCTGTATCTCACTGCTGCTGGCTTTGGGGGGGTCCTCCCTGTGGGCAACAGGGGTGACTGAGCCTCCAGACAGGCCCGCGACAGGCCAAATGTGCGTAGGAGGTGGCCCTCCTGGCCAGGTGGTCGAAGCAAGTGGGCACTGGCCGGCTGGGTGGGGGCGGCCAGGGACAGACAGGGACCACGCAGGCTGCCCTGGCCCGCGGAACCTTGGCGACAGTGGGTTCCAGGGGCCCGGGCCGCGGGCTATGGAGGGGACCCTGTGCCCTGAGGCAGGTCTGTGCCTGATGCCCTCACCACAGCGGCCCTCGTCAGTCCCAGAGGACGATTCAGGGGGATCCGAGGCCACGAGGCCCTAACCCTTGGGCTGGATCCCAGCCCTGTGCCTCTGTGTCCCATGTTGCCCTTGAGAAACCAGAAGTAATTTCAGGCTTTGGCTGAAGAAAAGCTCGCTAATTATGGAAGAGGAGAGACCGTTTCTGCTCTCGGCAGGAGGCATATTTACTTCTTTGCATGAAGGTATTTCTAAACACAGGTAATTATAAAAATCATTACCCTCTCGAACCAGCGTGGGAAACCATATGGTCGGTAACACATTCATAAATAATTATGAATTTGCACAGAGAACTGTGCAAGTTCTCTGAAATAATATTTCCTATTTGTCTTACACCTTCTGCAAAAAATGAATCTTTCAGCACTCTCTCATTCGGAAACCAGGCTGACAGCACCCCTCTATCAGAAGAGAAGGGAATGACTAGAATCTCAGGCCCACCCACCCCCTGGAAGAGAAGCTCCAAGGCCTCAGGGCCCAGCCTGGGAGCCTGAACCTCGGCCTCCAGTCCCCCGAGGGCCCCACTCCCTCCTGCAGGAGTTAAGCCTGATTAGAGCCCGTCGGGACCAGCCACGGGGCCTCTGCTGGTTGTTTTGTAGACGATGTTTGTCATACGTGACGGAGAAACGTCAGGCCTATGCCAGCGTGGCTATACGAGCCTCAGGACCCCGGGTCCCTCCTGCGGTGCCCGGGGAAGGGTCCAAGCAGTGAGAAGACGGTGCACTTGGGCCAGGTCAGGCGCAACGCTGAGTGAGCCACTCGAGGCTCTGGCCCCTTTCCACCCCACCACACCCTTCCCGCCACCTGCCCGCTCCCCACGGTGCAGGGTCCCGCTTTGGCTTTCTTGGATCACTGCCGGGCTGTGTCCTCCTTCTGGCTGTCCCTTCACCTTCCCGGGGTCTCGGTGTCCTGTATTTTTTGCTCAAATCCAGATAGCAAATACTATTTGTAACTCCGCTGGCGAGGACACAGGAGCATTCTGCAAACTTTTTTTTTTTTTTTTTTTTTAATTTGTTGAGACTTGTTATGTGGCCTCATATGTGATGTGTTCTGGAGAATGTTCCACGTGCCCTTGAAAAGTATGCGCATTCTGCGGATTTAGGGTGGAACGTTCTGAATATGTCTGTTAAGTCCATCTGGACGAGTGTGTCATTCAAAGCCACCGTTTCCTCGTTGATTTTCTGTTTGGACGGTCTACCCACTGACGTTAGTCCCCTCCTGTTATCGTATCCATTAGTTCCTCGATGTTGGCTCTGACCTGTTTTGTGTATTTGGTGCTTCATGTTGGGTGCATAAACACTCACAACTGTTTTATCCACGTGTAGGGTTATCCCCTTTATGTTTATGTAGCGTCCTTCTTAATGTCTTGTACAGTCTTCGCTTTAAATAAAGTCTGTTGTGTCCGGTGTTAGGGTGACTTTCTGTCTGAAACGAGTCTCTTGTAGGCGGCAGAGAGATCGGTCTTGTCACCCATTCTGTCACCTGACGCCTTTTGACTAGAGCATTTGGTCTGTTTACACTCAGAGTAATTATTGACAGATACGTACTGACAGCCATCTTGTTACCTGCTTTGTGGTTGTTTCTAGAGATTTTCTCTGATGTTCTCCTCTCCTCTTGCTGTCTTTCATGGTTTGTTGGCTTCCTTAGCGGCGTATCAAACTTTCTTAATTCTCTCTGTAGAGAGAGCGTTCACATTTAATAGAATCCCCCCAGCCTGCTTTTCATGGGAAACAAGTCTGCACCTTCGAGGCTCTCCCGGCCCCTCCCAACACCAGCGCCTGGCCTCCCCGTCTCTTCAGGGCCGCCGTTCAGCGTGGGCTTTTGTGGTTTGCCCGGAGCGTGTTGACCTCTGCCCATCCCCTCATCCGTGGCAGTGTTCACCCAGGAAATTGGCGCTCACGAGAAGGGCACCTGGCGGATAACCACGTGACAAGATGGCCACCCGGTCTCTGCATCTGGATGACGCCTTCCATGGGCAGAGGCCCTCTTTGTCCGCATCCTTCCTCCAACTTCTGCTCTTGCAGACCTTTCCAACGGGTTCAGTCTTCACTCCACAAACACGTGTTGGGGGGTGGGCTAGGCTAAGGGACCCAGCAGGGGCCAGTTCATCACACATGGCTTCTGGAAGATTCTCTGTGACATTAAACTTTTTACAAGGATGCATCTTGTCCCATCAGCCTCTGCCGACTCAGTACGACAGAGATTCCACAAGCCCTCTTTTTCCAATTCCAAAAAAGTACCTTAACGATGTCGCTGTAATTTCTGAGCTTTCTGATGTGGTTCTTTTTTTTTTTTTTTAAACTTTTTTTAATGTTTATTGTTGAGAGAGAGACACAGAGTGCAAGCAGGGGAGGGGGCAGAGAGGGAGGGAGACACAGAATCGGAAGCAGGCTCCAGGCTCCGAGCTGTCAGCACAGAGCCCGACGCGGGGCTCGAACTCACGAACCACAGAACCCGATGTGGGACTCGGACTCATGAACTGCAAGATCGTGACCTGAGCCGAAGCCAGACACTTAACCGACTGAGCCCTCCAGGTGCTTCTTTTGAAGGCGCAGCCATTATTAGCCGGTTGGCTCTCTGTGTGCCAGGCTCAGAGCGCTTCCAAATGCCGCTCCTGTATTTAAATTTATTCTGATTCCTTTCTGTCCTGGATCTGCAGCCTGAGGTATCTCCTGTCTCGCTCACTGAAAAGGGGCGCTGCTGATTCTAACCACGGTTGTGATGGCCGCCGTCACTCCCATGATGCACCTTTCCCGTCCAGACCCTCTGCTGTTAGCAGGTGCAAAACACACCTACGTTTCTTTTAGGATGAATTATGCCCATCCTCTAAGAGGCTTTTGTTGGAGAAACTTGAGATCAGGGTTGCTGGTTCCAGGTTCCAAGTGACTGCTTTTCTTCTTCCCATTTTACGGGGGAAAATTATCCAAAATTTTCTCCCTCTCCCTCTCTCACTCCTCTCTCTCTCTCTCTCTCTCTCTCTCTCTTTGAGGTTTTGTTGTTGATTTGCATGTGGCTCAATATTTCAGATACGAGTCGGATGGTCAGATCCGTGCCTGACGCACAGTAGGTGCGCGTGCTAATCATGGCACTGGGGTTGTCACAGAGCATCTGTTAGATACTCTAAGGTGACTGAAGGTCGAGCTCTTGGCATTATTATCCATTACTCCATCCCAGGGGCCTCTGGGTTGACCAGCTGAAATCCTACTTGGAGAAGGCTCTTATGTGCATCCCTGAACTGTGGGTTTCTCTGGAACTCGGTGGCCCCAGCTGAAGATGCTGGAGAGAAGAGAGCTGAGGTGGCTTGGTCTCTGGAGCCCCAGGGGCAGACCCCACCAGAGGCGACTATTGGACCAGAAAGCCGCAGAGGGCCCCCACTGTCCGGAAGAGCACATACCACCAGTACCTTAGGAAACGGGCATCTGACGCGTCCGCTGGGCAAGCAGATGTCCTGTTAGCAATAAGCCCGGTGTCCGTGGGTCGCAGCCCCACGGAGCCGTGGGATGAGGTGGTCTTGTGACTTGTAGATTTCTGACTTGGCGTGTTTTCCAGTGGACACATGGTGAGTCTGACCGAGTGCTGAAGGGGCCTCGATGCCCGTTTCATGTTTCATCGTCTCCTTTCTGCCCTGGTTGCTTTCCTGCAGGTTCGTCTCAGGGCTGAAGATTATGACCAGCGAGGCTGCCCCTGGCCAGCGAGACAGCAGCAGTGTGGCTGCGGGCCACGCGGACGCACCGTCCGTCGCTGATGTGCCGTCTGACCCTGCCCTCCTCCTTCCGCAGCCCGCACTTCGTTACGCGGCACATCTGACGGCAAGATCGAGCTACATGAGCGTCGCTCAGAAAGTGACTCACACCCATGAAAATGAGGGGGTCTAAATAGCACTCATAAGCTATTTTTAATGCAGTATGAGCGATACGTCTGCTGACACAGAGATTGTCAGGGAAACAGATTTACTTAAAGTGTTGCGTAAACCCACCATAGCTACGACTTGGCACAGATATTGAGTATCTTGTATCAATGGGACAAAGTTCAGATAATCACCGTAAATGTGAATTTCGCCAAGACGAATCCATTGAGAATTAGCAGACTGATAAAGCAGGGCAGGACAAGTTGTTTTTCCTGAGAGGAAAGGGATCTAATTGATTGAAAATTTTCTCAAAAATTTTTTTAGTACATTAGTACTATTTTTCAGCTTTTTCGAGGTCTAACTGAGAAATGAAAAGAGTGCTCGTTGAAGGGGGCAGCGTGAGGTTTTGAAGCACGTGCACAGAGTGACAGGGTCACGACCACCAAGCTAACTGCCTCTCCATCCCGCCACGCTGCTAACATTTTCTTTCTGCCTGTCGTTTTTCGTGGTGAGAACGCTTAGAATCTACTCCCTTAGCGAGTTTCAAGTAGACGACACAGGGTTGTGCGTGTCAGTGAGCGCGCTGGCCGTGGGCCACCCGGTGCGTGCCTCGCACGACGGGAGGCTACACCCTTTGACCAACGTCTCCCGGCTTCACGCATCCTCAGCCGCTGGCGACCACGGCCCTGTCCTCTGTGTCTGTGACTTTGACCATTTCAGATCTCACAGTTAAGGCGACGGTACGGAACGTTTGTCTTTCTGTGTCCGGCTTATTTCTCTTCGCGGAATGCCCCCAGGGCCCATCCCTGTTGGGGTAAGTGACAGGATTTCCTTCTTTTTTCTAAGGCTGAAGAAAATCTCATGGGTGCTATGACATCTTTTGTTTTGAGAGAGAGAGAGCACGCGCGCGCGTGCACGTGACTGGGGGAGGGGCACAGGGAGAGACAGAATCCCAAGCAGGCTCCACGCTCAGCCCGGACCCCCACGTGGGGCTCGATCCCACGACCCTGGGATCACGACCTGAGGTGAACCCAGAAGCCGACCGAGCCACCCAGACGCCCCTCTCATGGCATCTCTATCCACTGACCTGCCGAAGGACAGTCGGCGGTCTCCATGCCCGGCTGTCGTGGATGATGTGCCCCAGCGGACGTGGGGGTGCTCGGCTCTCCAGGGCCCTCCTCTCCTTTCCTTTGGATATGGACCCCGAGTGGCGGTGCCGCTCACATGGCCGCCCTGGGCACACACCGTTCCGGGGACCGCGGCTGTGCGTGCCAGCGGCCCACGTGGGCTGCCCCCTCCCCACGGCCTTGTGGGCACTTGGCAACCTTCTGGCTGTTTGAGTCCAGCCACCCTGACAGGTGCGAGCTGGTGTCTCATCATGGGTTTGATTCGCATCTCCCGGATGAGGAGTGATGCGGGGCATCTCTGCAGAGCCTGCCGGCTGTGGGAGGTCTTCCCCGGAGAAGCGTCTAGTCAGGCCCCGTGTCCATTTTTTACTCAGGTGACTTACGGGTTTGCTCGCTATTTTGCTACTGAGCTGTAGGAGCACCTCACAGTGTTTGGATGTTAACCCTTTACCGCACAATCGGTTTGCAAGTCTGTTCTCTGATTTCGCAGGCTGCCTTCTCACCCTGTTGCTGCATTTCTTATTAAGATGTTTTATTTTATTTTTGAGAGAGAGAGACAGAGAGACAGAGAGAGAGAGAGTGTGTGAGCGGGGGAGGGCCAGAGGGAGAGGGAGACACAGAATCCGAAGCGGGATCCAAGCTCTGAGCTGTCAGCACAGGAGCCCCACGCGGGGCTCAAACCCGCGAACCAAGAGCTCATGACCTGACCCGAAGCCAACGCTCACCCGACTGGGCCACCCAGGCGTCCCACGTTGCTACACTTCTAACAAGTTCCCTCGGTGCTGGTGCTGGGGGCCAGGGATCCCACTTTGAGAACCGCTGGCTCCCGGGGGGTTCTGGGCTCCGTGAGTCCTTACCCCCCACGTGTCAAACACACTCTGTGACGCGTACTCCCTGCTTCAGGTTGTTCTTTTTAAGTTTCAAGGAGAAACTTGCAGACGCGAGTCCCCCAAGGGTCCCAAGAGAGGATGGTGGCAACTCACACCCTGACCGGGGTGCTCCCTGTGTGCACAGGCCTGTTCCTGTGTCACCAGCAGAAGGGACAACAGGCGTGTCCCAAACAGCCGGTGTCCGTCCTTGCGGGGTGGGAATGGGACCTCAGTACAGAGCCCCCAGGGACACGGACCCCAGCATCGCATGCACCCTGATGGGACCCCGTGCTGAAGACGGACCTGGTTCGATCCGGCCCCCAGGGATGACTCTGCCACGAGAGCAGCAGGGCAGTGTGTTGGGGGGGACAGGGGAGGGGACACCAGAGCCTGTAGGAGACCCCGTGGTGGCTTGGAACCAGCCAGCGGTCATTAGGATCCCTGCCCACAGCCTCCCCAGCAGTGACCCCACACAGTCTCTGCGCCCCAGTGACGCCTCCGTTTGCCCCAAGCCTGTCCCCAGGCACCCCCACCCCTTCGGTTTCCAAAAACGCTCAAGGAGCCAGGATCGTAAACTGGGTTTGGGGAGGGCGGGTTTTTTGTTTTTTTTTTTTTTTTTTTTTTTGGTAACTGAAGTGAAATTCACACAACATCAAACTCACCATTTTGTAAAGTGTGTGAGTCAGTGGCATTTAGTGCATTCGGTGCCGTGCGAGCGACAATTCTGTCTGGTTCCAAGACACGTCACCTCGTCCGTTCTCTCCCCTCCTCGGCCCGGAGCGGCCACCGGCTTGCCTTCCGTGTCCACGACGCCTCCCGTCGCGCATCTGTACCCTGCGTGGCCTCGCATCTGGCTCTTTGACCAGGCGCCGTGTGTCCGAGGCCCCCCCCACGGGGCACCCTGCGTCCGCACCTCACTCCTGCCTGTGGCTCAACGGCCGCCCCCACGACGGGCAGCGCGTGTGACACCAGGACCCTCACCAGCCGCACTCCTGCTCCTCTGAGGCGAAGGCAGTCCGATACTTTTAAATTTGACAATGGGGGACGTGTTAATGACCGACTCACGCTGCTTCCACTTTTAACTTGTAACAATTAAGGCTAGCTTGGCTGTGACAGTGACCTACTTCGGCAGACCCGTTAGACGGCCCACGAAGCCGGCCGTGCCGCACGGGGACACGGCCCCGCTGCACGCTCGGGCAAAGTGCCAACACGCAGGAGCTGAGTGTGGGGGCCACGGCCACGGCCACGTTCCACGCCCACCCCGCTCGGGCGCAAATCCAAGCCTGCGCTGCCGGGCTCTGAACCTTCGCTGGCTCCCCGCTGCCTTCTCACCCCAACCTAGCCGAGCCCTGTAGCAAGAACTCCTCGGGCCGGGCCGGCTCGCCCGCAGCTTTTCACAGAGTCCCCCTTCCTCCCCGCCCTGCAGCCCAGGGTCTCCCCCACATGCCCTCGGCGTCTGCTTGTCCGTGCTTCAGCCCGTCCAAACCGCCAGCCCCCACCCCACCGTGTCGCCACCTCCCTGTGGGTCCCTCCTCCCACCCAGAGCCTGGCAGCGTGGACCCACCGCTGACACTCGTGCCGAGCGTCCACCTTGTCCCACGTCACCGTCCTCCCTGCTGACCTGGGACACTTCTCTGCCGACCTTGGGCTATGCCCCTGATGACCTGGGACCACAGTCTCCTTGCCTCCAGCTCAGTCCCCAGGCTCCTTTGATCCCATAGTTCAGGTGCATCCTTCCGGCTCCCTGACTCCTGCAACCCGGGGAGAATAGAGCGTTTGGGGAGCATCTCAGCTCCCCCGACTCCTGACCAGTGACGAGGGCACATGGCGTCTGGTGGGACTCAATGACCCTCATGCCCACTGTTGGGTCCACACAGCGCCCTCCAGTCGCTACGGCCACGGGCAGCTCAGCGCCCTGGGTGTGCTGGTCACACAAAGGCGACGCTGTTGTGCCCCGAGCGCGCTGTCAGCTGCCCTGCCCCCGCCTCTCCAGGGCTCTCTCCTGCCCCGTCTCCAGGAAACCCCAAGTCTGTCAGGCGGGAGGACGGACCACCCAGGTCCCACGGTCCGGAGCCTGGCGAGCGGGGCCTGCTCCGCACACAGCCCGTGGCCACGCTCCTGCCGGAACACCAGCTGCACGGGCCCCGGGCTTTCTGCAGGCTCCGGGCAGAGCCGGCCCCCAGCGGGCATTCACGGGGCGCATAGGTGCTTGTCCTTGTCTGACCAGGTCACCAGTCCTGCCAGCTCAGCTGCCACGCCTCCCGCCGTGTGCCCAGCTCCAGGGCCGCCACGCGGGCTCCACCAGGAGCAAGAACAAGTGTGGCACCGTCCACAGTGCGTGCCAGATAGCAGCCAGTCGTGCAGGATCGTGGACAAGGGAAGGACCCCAGTCTTAAGAGGCAGCTGGCAAAGGAATCTGGCCCCAACCGGGAAGCTTTGTGAGAGTCCTCCAAGAAACCAAGCCTGAGCTAAGATCTGGAGGAGGAGCAAGACTCACACAGAAGAAACTGAGAGGAGGGAAGAGCAGTCCCACGAGGGCAGCCCGTGCAAAGGCCCTGTGGTCATGGGGAGCACAGCACACCCCAGGAAAGGAAGAGCCCAAAGTGGCTGGGGTGCCCAGAAAAGGGGGGTCTGTGGTGGGAGATGGGGACAGATAGTCAGGCAGAGACCGTGTCTGCATGGCCTTATCTATCAGGTCAATTAACAGTGTCAACCATTTAAAGGAGAACACCTTCAAAGGGAGTTTGGAGAGCCTGTAAGAACCCCACGAGCAGATGTCAGGTGAGGGGTGGAAGCCCAGAGAAGGTATCTGGGCAGGAGGGTAAACGTGGAGCCTAGCGCACAGGCACAGGTGGGCAGGGGGCACGGGTTAGCTTGCCCAGAGAGACACTGTCAGGGACGAGGGAAGGACGTGGCCGGTGCCTGGCTGGCCTCCAGCCTCCAGCCGCCAGAGAGACAGAGACGAGCCCACGGGAGCACAGAGAGTCGGGAGGCAGGAGAAAAGCAGGGTCACCACTACCTACCCCCCACTAACTGGGCCCCCACTTCAATAGGCTCTTTCTTTCTTTGCTAAGTTTATTTTGAGAGAGAGAGAGAGAGAGAGAATGGGGGAGGGGCAGAGAGCAAGGGAGAGAGAGAATCCCAAGAAGGCTCTGCACTGACAGCACACAGCCCCATGCGGGGCTCGAACCTATGAGCCGTCAGATCGTGACCGGAGCCAAAATCAAGAGCTGGGTGCTCAACCGACCGAGCCCCCCAAGCGCCCCCAATGGGCAGCTTCTACGACCCACACACCAGCCGGAGTCATCCTCGAAAAACGTGTCCCCCTCCTCAAAATCCTTCCAAATGTTCCCACTGCAGGTGGAATCATTCTCTGTTTTCTTTCCCGGGTCCCCAAGCCCCGCGTGTCCCGCCCTCACGGTGTCGGTGGCCTCGTGCTGCGCACCCCACTCTCCGGGCCCCCCGGCCCGAGGACACAAAGTACCTTCATCTCCCCCAGGCCTCGCGTTAAGGCCTCGGCCCGCCCCCCCCCCCCCCCCCCCCCCCGGTGGGGCTTTGATCTCGCGCACTTTGCGCACGGCAGCCCCCCACGTTTGCTTACTTAATACACGTCACATGCGTCCTTGGTAATGGCAGGCTGCTGTGGCTGCGTCTCACCCGCAGTTGGAAGGTCCAAAAGCAATTACCATGCAGCCTCCCCGCGCTTAGGAAGACGGGGCAATCACTGCTAATGACACAGCACTTACTGTGTGATCGCCCCGCCGCTACGCCGTAATTACTATGTAATTAAGTGGTCACCAGTTGCCATGTAAACACGGCTGGCGCTGGATGCGTCTGTGGCTTAAACAGCCCTGCGCACTCGTTTTAATTGCAAAGCGCCGAGTGGAAAACAGTGGGCTGGCGTACGCAGAAAACCCAGGACTGGAAAAAACGTGAGGACCCTCGGGAAAGAGGAAGATGTCACTTGGAGCATCAGCTCCGCAGGTGTGGGGTCGAGAGGCACAACGCGGACCCTGGCTGTCCCCGCAAGAATACTGCCGGTGCCGTATGCAGAGCACTTTGCAGAGTGCAAAGTGCCAGCCAAACGCACGGACCGGATGATGGCTGGGTGGTCCCTTTGGGACTTTAGTTTTAAAGAGAATGCATTCCAGACCGTCCAACCAAATGCCCTAAGAAGGACCCTCTGTCTCCCAGCATAAAAAAAAAAAAAAAAAAAAAAAATCCCGCGTCGGGCAGTTCGCAATCTCTGTTCCACGTCGTCAAAGCCCCAGGACTTCCAAAGAGCAGAGCAGAGGGTTCTTCCCTACATCCCGATACCCCGTGGGTGCCAGGACGGCGGACGCCCCAAGGACGATGTGCGGGGGGCAGACGCTCCTCGCTCTACCGCTTTGGATGTAAAGAGGCAGCCCCCCGGGATTCCCCGTTCCCACCGCACTCGCCAGGCGAGGAGGGACGCACGACGGAAGCCATCTCGTCCCACGGCACAGGCCACCGGGCGTCCTCCGGGCGGGGGGACGGAGCCCCGTTCTCCTCCTGAGACCTCCACACCGCCCGTGTGCAGCGGAAACTGGGGTCTCCTCCTGGGGCCTCCGGAATGACAGAGGTCAGAACAGACCCCGGGGGACCAGGTCCTTCATATCCAGGAGGACATCCTGGGGCCGCGGCACGGCCCGGCGGTCAGTGAGGCAAAAATGCTGGTCAGCGGACGACCTCCCCGTTGGAAAGGCAACGCCAACGGCCTCTCCTTGCTTCCCTCCACCCTCTGGGGTGATCGCTGACGTGCGTGATCACGCATCCAGATCACGTGTCCAGGGCTGGACGCTCCGGCCGGACGCACGCCCTCTAGAGGCGGGGAGAGAACTCTACCAAGAGACAAGGGCAGGGGACATCAGTTCAGTTTGTGGGGATCCAGTGACCCGAGCCACGCTGGGACATTCCCTCCAAAGTACAGACCACGGATCCTGTGCCTCCCACCAGGGAGAAGAAGGCCTCTCGGGGTTCTGGTCCTGCTCACGGTCACGGCCGCGGTGTCACTTTGGAGAAGCGTGCGTCCCATCCTCGCAAACTTCCGCCGCGCGTACCGGAGGTCCTGGCCCAGAGCGGCGCGCTTCCCCCAAGGGGCCAGCAGGCAAGGAAGGAGCCACCTCCCACCGGGGGCCAACCTTGCCCCTCAGAAAGAGGGGCCCTGCTCTCACATGTGCGAGTCAGGCGCTCAGGCGATGCCCCGGGGCGGCTCGTGGTCTCACGGCAAGTGGACCGGGGCGGCCCTGCCAGGGGCCGCGGTTCACCCTGACACCCTTCCACTGCGCGCCCCCGGGAAGCGGTGTGGACGCGGATCTTAAGGACGCGTTCCCAAACGGCACGAGCTCAGCCAAGGAAGCAAGGGCGCGTGAGCAGCGGGAGCGGAGGGTGGGGAGCGCAGGGGGCACCCCACGTCCCCGGAGGGCCGAGGCCCTTGCCCAACTGCCGCCCCTCTGCACCCGCTGTGCGGAGGCCGCCTCTGCGCCTGGGGACCCGACCTGCTATCCCAGCCTCCCGGGACTGGTTGAGGCCTGACCACCTGGCACCTCCCTCTGCCCCAAGGCTTTCTTCGCCCCCTGCACCCCTGCTCCGGGCACAGACCTCCTGTGCTTTGCAGCCTCCCCGGGCCCTTCCGGGGGACCCAGAGGGGAAATCGTCCAAAAGGGACACTCGCTTTTCCACCCCCGGCCTGTTTCTCCCCCACATCTCCTCTGGCTCAGGGGGCAGAACCTCTGCTCATCCTTCCGTCAGACAAGACCCCACACCAGTGCCTTGTTCCCTGCTCACACTCGCGCCCCCCCCCACGCCCGTGCGCCCCCTCTGCCCCCACGCCCCCCTCACACCCACGTGCCCCCCACGTCCACAGCCCCCCCCACACCCACACCCAACACCCGAGCAAATGTTCTCAGGCCTAACCTCAAATCAGTTCAGACCTGCATACCTTTACCTCTGACTCCTCCACAGTCCCCTCATGTCTTACTAGGACCATTGCAGTAGCCTCTTAGCCGGCCCGTGTCCCGCTCTTGACGGGCACCATGCACGTGCAGCAGACCAGCTGATGGCGGGGTGTCCCCGGGGGGTTATCTTCCCTTTTCGGGCTCACTCCGATAGTACCCAGATGATCCTGCTACAAATAATTAACACCTTGACATTTACCGAGGCAGGGACATGGGATCAATGGCATGGGCACACCCGGGGGACCCCCGCTCCGAGGTCAGAGACGACGGTGGCGGCGGGAGGGGACCACGGGCACCCGCCGGTCCACGTCCTGAAACGAAAACCACACCCAGCAGTGGCCGGGTGCCCCCCGCCCCCCACCTTCACCCTTGTAATTAGCGACCCCTCCCCCCCATTACAGGCTCTGCCACCAAGGGGGACCAAGGGGGAGCCAGGTGGGCAGGATGCTGTGCAGCTTATGGGACCAAGAGGAAAAGGGCCATAAAAGGTTAATTAAAGGGGCGCGGGCGTCCCAGCCCCTCGCCGGTGTGGACGTTCACAAGCCTTTGTGAGGGGCCCCGAACATGAGAACTGCGGTCCTAACGTACCCCCTGTGGCTCACCTAGCACGGAGAGACCAGAACTGTCTGCCTGCCCTGCTCCCCCACCACGAGCCCTCTCCCCTCACTAAGGAACTGGGTGGTCTGGGTGAGGGTGGAGGGAGAGGCGAGATCTGCAGACGGGCCATCCTGGGGCCGGCCAGGTAGCCAGCTGGTGCCCGGCAGGTGCCCCTCAGCGGCACCCCGGCAGCCCGCCAGGCCCCTGGGCACTGCTTGTCACCCGCCACTGCCGTTCCCAGAGGCTGTTATCTCCCCCCCCCCCCCTCCCGGCACACAGAGGTGCATTCCAGAATCTCCTACTCCACACATGGTTCTTAATGACCAGTGACGTTGCCATCCAGGAGCACGTTAGAAATGCCACCTGTCTACGCCCCCCACCACCGACCTGCCCCCATCTTCCTCCCGCTCCCAGGCAGCAGCACGCACGGGCCTCTCCCGTCAACCCAAGGCTGTGCCCGGCTGACCTGGGACCTCCCAGTGGGCGGTGGCACCGGGCCTCTCCTCGGAGATCACCCGACGGCCCGGCCCGAGGGCCCGCGGCGCCCCGACCTGCTCCCTCTCCGGGCTCCTTCCTTGCTACGGAGGGCTGCGGTCAGGTCACAGCCGCACCCTCCCCTGCATGGCACGCCCTGACCTGTCTCCTCAGGGATATCAGGAGCAGGCAGGGCCTCTGTCTCTGCTGACATGGCTGACGGGTTTCAACTCGGCTGCGGATTCTGATTCATCGGGAAGGGCTTCCTAGAGCATTACGTTAAGAAGGATTCTGAGGCGGTGTCTGCTAGGCTGGCCGTGCACGTCCTGGGACGGGGCTGCCCTGGGATCCAAGCGGTCCAGCTCTTAGGGCCCATGGCGGCCACAGGGCGTTCTCACCTCTGCGGGCTCCTCGCAGGCCCCTCCTGCCTGTCTGCCCAGCGGAGCCTCCAGGTACATAGCTGAATGGGCAGGAGGGACCGAGGGGCCGCCCTTCGCCGTGACCCTGCCAGAGCAGTGGCGTCAGCCTGAGACCCCGGTGGGAGTCCACACTTTCTCCATCCAGGAAGCAAGGGGCGGGGGTGCCTCCTGCACCCCCGGGAGACGGGTTTTTCTCCTGGGTGAGCTGTGCTCCCAGGAAGCGAGCCTCACCCTCTCCCAGGAGCAGGTGGGATCCCTACGGGCCAGGCGGGAGGGAGGGGGGGCGGGGAGTTCGGGCCTAGAACCAAGTGTCCCAGGGTGGTGCCCAGCACCTAGGAGATGCCTGGACCGGCCCTGCCTCTGTCTGGGAGGTCGCTGCCTACCCACCCCGCTGCTGGAGCCTCGCTGCTCTCCCGGGACCACACGGCTTTGTGTAAAGGGCGCCTCTGAGACGCTCAGTGCAAACCCCTCATTTGACGAGCGGCAGAGGGGAGCTGCGTGCGGTGCAGGCCGCGGGGAGCAGAGCCCCAGAGGCCCAGAGAGCTGCCCACGTCCGGCTCTCCCCGCAGCCGGACCTCCGTCTCCCCGTCTCCCCGAGGAGAGCACACGCCTCTTGCACGTGTACCCGGCCTCCCGCGCGTCCGAAACCCACTCAGGCTGCAAACAGCCTCCCTGAGCTCCACGCTGGGAGCCTGAGCGCCAGCCCCGTGTCAAAGAGCCTATTTAGAAAGATGACCTATTTTTAGCTGAATCTTCTGCCGGTTGCTAAATATCTGTTTAAATACATGAATTAACACATCTGTCAACAGTACTTAGAGTGGGACTAAAACACGCTCTCACGGAGGAAGGTAATTTAAAACAAAACACGCGGCATAATGAGCAGCTTGGAGCCGAGGCCCCGGGCGAGGCTCCCGCACGCGGCCCTTGTTCTGTGCTCCTGGGGGCCGTGCCCCTGGCAACCCAGGCCGGGCCGCCCCTCAGACAGGGCCAAGGGCGCCACGGGCCGTGCGGTGCCCGAGCCGGAGCCGCCGGGGCCCAGTAGCAGCGTGTCTGTGTCACCCGGGGCCACGGACCGCGCAGAAGGAGCCCACGGCTGCCCGGAACAGCATTTGGAGGGCCGGAACATCCATCCCGCCCTGCAGAGCTCGGGCTCATCCTGGCAGCAGGCGTCGGGACGGCCTGGAGCCCACTGTGCTGGGACCCGACAGGAGCCTGCAGGGGGACAGGCCGGAGCCCTTTCTGGGGACCCCTCCCCCTTGCCTGCAGCCATCTGCCATCCTTCCCAGGTAGCACCTTTGACCACCCCATGGCCAGGATTCTCAAAGGATGGACCCTGGCCGGTGGGGTCACATCCTGCTCTCGATGGGGGTCCTTCCAAGCACCAACGCAGCCAGCATCAGAGAACCCGACTTCACCCAGACGTGCCACTTCCTTGTCACATGACCTCCAGAAAGGCACTCCTTCACCCGCTGCCTCAGTTTCCCTTATGGGCCGTCGCACTGATCGGAAGCACAGGGAGTAGCTCAAAGGTCTTGGAGCGGGCAAACTGGAACATCGTCAGGGTTCCTCTGACAACACGTTATGAAGCTACCTACCCCACCCCTTCCTTGCCTTAATTTCCCTCAATGGATATTGGGGCTGGAGGATGCAAAACGGAGAGGGACAGGGGCGCCTGGTGGCTCAGTCAGTTAAGCATCTGACTCTTGATTTCAGCTCAGGTCATGGTCCCACGGTTCGTGAGTTCGAGCCCTGCACCGGGCTCTGGGCTGACGGCTGGAGCCTGCTTGGATATCTAAATAAATAAATAAATAAATAAATACACTTTAAAAAAAAGTGGAGAAGGACAGACAGCGCCCTTGCATGGTGGGCAGCTGTGAGAGAGATGTGTGGGCCCCGGTGAGATAAAGAAAGACCCAGAAAATCAACAAAGGTGTTCCTGGTCTTCATGGAGGACAAGGGACTCCGGGCCAGGACCGGACAGACAGACGGCTGCTCCAGGGGCTCTGTAGGGACCTGGCCCGTCCACAGGTTCCCTAGAGACAGGGGAGTCCCTTGTTCCAGGCTGAGCTTTGAGCCGGTCTGCTCCCGTGGCCCCCACACCATCCCCCCCTCTCCATCCGCCTCCAGCCCCCTGCTGACGGCAGCAAGAAGGCCCCGGAGCCTCTCAAACAGGAGGTAAATGAGCACGGTGCCCTGGGATGGCAGAAAAGTGACCACTCGCCTTCAAGGGGCTGCCAACGTGGCCCGTGGCACCGTTAGAGCTGGCCTCTCCCAGAGCTCTGTCTGCCTCTGTCTGGTGCCCGAGCCTTGTGGCAACCATCTGCTTGGTGGGAAGCCCGTAGATCGATACTCCCCAGCTCCCCCCCCCCCCCCAGCTTTGGGGATAATAATCTCGTGACCATTGTCTTCAGTTGATGGGACGGGAGAGATCCGCGAGGCCACCAGGGGGACCGGGGAAAGGTGTGTTCTATCTTTTTACAATTACCTACTGTCATTTCTGAAGATGAGGAGTGATTTCCAGAATTACAAAGACGTTTAGGTACGATGCCAATAGAAGTGACACTGATGGGAGACATCTTGGCTGTGTAGACCTCCGGGAATCCAAAGGTAAGAAAATCCGCGTACGATGTTGTCGTCTAGAAAACAAGAATGCTACACAGCCGTGAGACTGTTTTTGAACAAATATACCAAATCTGATGTGTGTGCGTGATCACGAGAAGAGCCAGGACCGCCCTTGGGAACCACCTTTCTTCACGAAGTTCCACCAAGCGATGAAGAGGCTCCTTCTGAACCTTTCGTGCGGTGTGGTCCCCAAACCAGCAGCATCAGCATCACCCGGGGACTTGTTAGAAAGGCGGATTTTTGAGCCACACCCCAGGCCCATTGAATTAGAATCCACATTTTTTAACATTTTCTTTTTTTTTAATGTTTGTTTATTTTTGAGAGAGAGACAGAGCATGAGTGGAGGAGGGGCAGAGAGAGAGCGAGACACGGAATCCAAAGCAGACTCCAGGCCCTGAGCTGTCAGCACAGAGTCAGACGTGGGGCCCAAACTCACGAACCGCGAGATCATGACCTGAGTCGAAGGGACACTCAACCGACTGAGCCACCCAGGCGCCCCTAGAATCTACATTTTGATAAGATCTCCACGATGCTTGCGTGCACACCTGAGTTTCAGAAACACCAATCTAGAGGACCCTGCTATGTCTTAACTGTGGGTAACACCTCACCAGATGGCCTGGAGCTGGCCAGGTCTGGTTTTCCAGGTCTGGGGTTATCTTCTCCCACCTCCCCACACTCCCCTGGTGAACAGAGTCGTGTGTGGACAGGTCTGTTCATCTGTTTCTGTCTCTCCTTGCTGTTCCTGCCCGGAACTCATGTGGCTTCCAGAGACACTCTTTGGAGCTTCGACGGGATGGCTCCCCGGGCTTTAGATGGAGACAGATATGATCCGAGCTGACAGCTGTCTGCGGGACTTGCCCACTTTCTTGATACGAAATTTCTTCTCCGATTTCCCCTGTTTCCCATTAAATACCTCTCTGGCAGTAGCAGCTAGGATTGAAAACAGCCTGTCTGGGTTTTGCCTCTTAACTATGATTTTCCCCTCGTGTGCGTCTCTGCAGGTGAAGAGACAGGTGAACCGAGGCTCCAGGGAGGGACGCAAGACAGAGAGCTGGTGCTCAGACGGGACTCCCAGCCGTCTCTCCACTCAGAGTCGAGCAGCGTGTTGATATTCCATCTCTCAGTTCGTGTTCAGTGATGGAGGGTTTGTCTATGTGTTGTTTGTTTTTCTGATCAGAAAAGAAGAGAAAAGAAGAGAAAAGAAAAGAAGAGAAAAGAAAAAACATACCAGACCTCAAACATCTTGTGCCCATGTGTGTGCCTCCCCTTTCTGAAAACCCACTGACATGATCAAATAAAGGTAAACTAAAACATAATCTGTAGCGATACCTGGAGACAGAGGACTGTCAGTGAAACAGACTTCTAGAAATCCTGGAACGCATGACAGACACGGGGTTGGTTGAGCACAAGGTGGGTCGGGGCAATCTGACCCGTGATTGGGTGCAGGCCCAGAGGGGTGCACGGGGAAATAGCCACCAGAAGACCCCTCAGCCCAGAGCAGGCAGGACCGGAAGCCAGGAGGGGCTGGGGACGGTCTGAGAGATTCACACGGGCAGACTTTGTGAGCCATGCCAGGCAGCGGGGGCCGTGGTGGGTGGCTTCTGCGTCCCCAGGCAAAGCCCCCTGTTGAGTGAAGACAAGGCAGAAGTGTGGCCACCCTCTGGAGGAGAAGGCACCAGAGCAAACACAGGGAAAGCAAAAGGGCCTCCTCGTGCCCTCGGCCCCCACGTCCGTTCCTCCCTACCACGCTTCTGCAAGTACGAGTCATTTCAGACACAGAAGACGGGGAGCCTTCACCAACTAAGGGCAGGCATGGAGGAGGAACGGGGAAGCAGTTCGTGGGGAGCAAAGACAGGAGGCGGGAATTCTAGCAGCGACCCGTGTCCAGGGCAGGTGGCCAGCGTGCTGTCACCAGGACTCACCGGGAATGGACAGCACGGTGAGTGAAGGAAGCGTCCGTACCTTTCCAGCCTGCTGATGAACTGTTCCTGGCCGTGTAGAGCAGCCAGCCCCGTGGAAGTAGACCTTCTACGGTCTAGAAGGTGGAAGGACACCCCCAGCGAGCCCACCCACCCATTCAGCACCCGGACACAGCCCAGCTATGCAGCCCACGGGGGAGACACAGCCTGATGGGGAAACGCAGGAGAGCCCACACCACGTGCCCACGTGGGCAGACGAGGCAAACTCAGCAGAAGCACGTGCACAGCAGGAGGGTCAGAGGGGGCAGGTGGGCAGCGGTGAGACGAGGCCGGTGTGTAAAACAGGACAGAAGTGTAAGGAATGTAAAACTTCTTCTTAATGAAGAAGCCAAATTCATAGTCGCCAAGACGTCGGAGAGGTGAGACTAATTCCGCAAGTCTGGCAGACAGGGAACATTTAGGAAGCTACTGTTCTAATAGACTAGTCTCTTAACTCTGGTTTTATCTATTTTGAGAACTATAAGGAAATTTGGACGAGCTTTATGCTAATAATCTTCAATAATACCTTTCTTGATTATTAATGAGCTAATAAGACTAAAGTTAATAGGTGTACGGAGAATTTTAATGCCATCATAAACATGCCTCATTTATAAGGCACACGTAAAAATCTGTCCTTAACAATTAAAGAAGACATGTTTTCCCCAGACACACATGAAGCACCTATATAAAAATTGACTGTGAATCAAGCCACAAAGCAAGTCTCACCAAATTTCAAAAACTGTCATGTTTCTTAGCACAAAGCAATTAAATTACAAGCTGTTAACCAAAAGACATGTGTGACTAATGATACAATAACGTACAATACCAGAAAAGGCAAACTAGGTGATTCTGGAAAATCCTCCCCTCTGGGGACAAATGGTGAAGCTGAATACAATTTAAGAAAAGCGTCCGTTTAGAGACATCAGCAGAATAATGAACATAAGATAGTAATTATAAGAATACAAGGTAATATAGAATTATCAGACTACGATCTGGAAGAAGAAAGGCTTCCACAGGAGTGAGGACAACGTTTGGATACACTTTCATACTTTTGATGACTCAGGGGTTAGGGATACAGAAATTAGAGACAGGCCAACTGAGAGCAGAGGCATCATTAAGCCCGCCAACATGTAGAACCAAAAATGCTGTATCTGAAAGTAAGGGTGAATGAGAAGGGACGGAGCCCTTGAACAAACTGCAGGTGTTTTTGAGTCGTCTGGATAGCCCAGGAAATCTCATGCGAGTCCCATTGCTAGTAATTCTTTCCACAACTTTTCAAACACAATGTCTAGCACAACATCAAATATAAGCAGGCACAGGACATAAGACAATAGGAACAAAACCCAGAAGAAAAAACAGCCAATTGAAAAAGACAAGCATGTGTGCCAAACATTGAGATAAAAAGACACAGCCTCTGGGGCGCCTGGGTGGCGCAGTCGGTTAAGCGTCCGACTTCAGCCAGGTCACGATCTCGCGGTCCGTGAGTTCGAGCCCCGCGTCGGGCTCTGGGCTGATGGCTCAGAGCCTGGAGCCTGTTTCCGATTGTGTCTCCCTCTCTCTCTGCCCCTCCCCTGTTCATGCTCTGTCTCTCTCTGTCCCAAAAATAAAAAAAATAATAAAAATTAAAAAAAAAATTGGAAAATATTTTTTAAAGACTTCAGAATTGTGGGGTCCCTGGGTGGCTCAATCAGTTAAGTGTCCAACTTCGGCCCAGGTCATGATCTCACGGTTCATGGGTTCAAGCCCCGCGTCAGGCTCTGTGCTGACAGCTCAGAGCCTGGAGTCTGCTTCAGATTCTGTGTCTCCCTCCCTCTCTGCCCCTCCCCTGTTCATGTTCTGTCTCTCTCTCAAAAATAAATAAACATTTAACAAATAATTTTTAAAAAGACTTCACAATTGTAAGAAGTATTGAAAAATCAAATAACCGAATTTTTTCCAAAAAAAAACAAAAACTAAATGGATGAGTTTGACAACAGTTTAAAAAGCATACCCGAGAGAATTGTTGAGTTAGAAGACAGACAAGAAGGAAGTATCCAAAATGAAGTATGAAGTACAAGGCAGGTAGGATATATGGAGAACTGAGTGAGAAATTTTAACATACATCGAGTTTACATAGGAAAAAAAACAGGAAGAGAAAAAGAATGGGCAGAAGCAATATTTGAAAAGAATACGACTAGGAATTTTCCCTGATGAAAGGTATCAATTTACAGATAATTCACACGGTTTAGGGAGCTCCAAACTGGATAAATAAAATCATACTTCAACACTTCACAATGAAAATTCAGGCAAACAGAGGCAAGAAAAACTAATTTTTTTTAGTTGATTTGTTTTGATAAGTCATATGGAGAAAGATACCATATGTTTTCACTCTTATGTGGATCCTGAGAAACTTAACAGAAGACCATGGGGGAGGGGAGGGGGGAAAGTTAGAGAGGGAGGGAGGCAAACCATAAGAGACTCCTAAAAACAGAATAAACTGAGGGTCGATGGGGGGTGGGCGATGCGAGGAGGGTGGGTGATGGGCATTGAGGAGGGCACCTGTTGGGATGAGCACTGGGTGTTGTATGGAAACCAATTGGACAATAAATTTCATATTAAAAAATAATTTTTAAAAAAGGAAAGCACATAGAACAGCTTTAAAAAAGTTAATTTGTTTTCAGAGAGATCGAGAAGGTACACATGCACGTGTGGGGGAGGGGCGGAGAGAGGGAGGGAGAGAGTGGGGGAGGGGCGGAGAGAGGGAGGGAGAGAGAGGGGGAGGGACAGACAGAGGGGGGGAGAGAGAATCCCAAGCAGGCTCCGCACTGTCAGCACAGAGCCTGACTTAGGGCTCGATCTCATGAACCGTGAGATCATAACCTGAGCTGAAATCAAGAGTCGGACGCTCGACCGACTAAGCCACCCAGGCGCCCCAAGAAAAACTATTTTAAAGCAACAAGGGGCAATGAAAATATGTCGGCAAAAGAGCACCTATTAGATGGACCACTGGTGTCTTGGCAGAAACAGTGAAAATGAGAAAAGAGAGGATTCGTGTCAAGTGACTATCAGCCTGACGTCATAGTTTCAATGAAAATATCCTTGAAGGATAAACATGGAATAATGACCAGATGCTCTCCGACAAAAACTAGACAAGTCCAAACTATTATTCTTATTAAAGAAAACTGCAAGGTTTTCCTCTGGAAGAAAGAAAATGATTTCAGAGAGAAAGACAGGAATGCAGAGCAGTGAAATTAGTAAGTATGTAGATAAATCTGAGCAAACGTTGACTTTAAAGTTCCCAAGGAAAAAACGGGATTGTAACTGGAGGAAGAATCCAACGTGGAAGAACAAGGATGTAGGAGATGAGAGGGGAAGAGAGGGGGGTGAAGTAAAATTGCACCCCCCCCCAGGTCCCATCCTTCATGTCCCCAAAGTTTGGACCACGAAAGACTCTGTCCTCCCGGGTACGGAAAACCCAGAAAGGCTTGGCAAGAGAACCACCCTGGTCCTGACCAAAGTGGAGCAAATACAGTCCCTGAGAAATTGTAGCCAAGTCCACATCATCTGTGCGGTTCAGAAAACCTCAAGGTTTGAATTTAAAGTGTTCCTTTGCTAACAACGTCCCTAAATACTGGACAGAAATGGAAGCACATTTTCTCTCTGGAGGAGTAATCTTCACCTCAGGCCTCGAGGAATACCCACCCACATTTTCAAGAAAGGAGTGCTTCCCATGAAAAATGAATGAAGCACAAAACAAAACAGGTCACCCTCAGTGAGACGCATAGAAAAAACATTGCAGACTCAGACCCGAAAACCTTCAGACCTTGTCATTTTCAGTCACTGATTTAAAAACAAGTCTATGTACTCTGTTTACATTTTTTAATATTTGTGTATTTTTGATGGAGAGACAGAACATGAGTGCGGGAGGGGCAGAGAGGGAGACACAGAAGCCGAAGCAGCCTCCAGGCTCGAGCTGTCAGCACAGAGCCCAATACAGGGCTTGAACCCACAGACTGAAAGATCATGACCTGAGCTGAAGTTGGACGGTCAACCGACTGAGTCACGCAGGCGCCCCTACGTACTGTGCTTAAAGAAATAAAATACAAGCCTGAGAATCTGTGTAGTGCATGGGAAACTTTACTGTGTGACTCAGCAAACTTGAAAAAGATTCAGATAGAGCTGATAGAAATGGAAAATACACAAATCAATATGACAAATACAAGGGACGAAATTAACACATTGTTGGATGCAACCGAGGAGAGGATTAGTAAACTGGAAGAAAACCCAGAAGAAGTTATGCAGAATATACCACAGAGAAACAGAGAGAAAATGTAATAGAAAGGCTGATACACAAACATTAAGCACGGAAGCAGGACATGCTCTGTAAAGAGGCTGCATTTCACTCCAGACGAAAGAAAAACCTAAAATCTGTAAGAGGAGAGGCGAGGCTAGTCTGTTCCAAGCAACAGAAGTTAGCTAACTTAGTAACAACAAAAACTGAGGCCAGAGAAAAGTGGAATGAAATCGTTCATGTGTTGAGGGAGGAAGTGGCAATATAGAAATCTAGACCGCCACGATCAGAAAACACATCTTTCAGGAATGAGAAAGAAATAAAGACATTTTCAGATAAACACACAAGACACGACAGAAAATTTCCCACCAGTAGACCCCCACTAAAGGAAATTTCAATTTTTTTAATGTTTATTTATTTTTGAGAGAGAGAGAGAGAGAGAGAGAGACTGCAAGTGGGAGAGGGGCAGAGAGAGAGGGAGACACAGAATCCGAAGCAGGCTCCAGGCTCCGAGCTGTCAGCACAGACCCCGACGCGGGGCTTGAACCCACGAACTGCGAGATCATGACCTGAGCCGAAGTCAGATGTTTAACCAACTGAGCCACCCAGGTGCCCCGGGAAATTTTCAAGGGAAAAGAAGATAATTTCAGATGAGAGATTGGAACCTTCGGGAGTAAAGAAGGTGAAGAAAGTGGTTGTAACAGTGTACCGTGGGGTTTAAAAAAAGACAGAAATAATATACCTGACAGCAGAATATTACATTCGTGTATACCTCACTACATAGTGTGAAAACATGCAAAGAAAAAAGAAAATTTTAATAGAACCTCAGCAAAACAAATATGTACTCGTAGTGGGAGACTCTCAGGCACTTCGTTCAGTAACAGGTAAATAGAACAGATTGCTCATAGGGAAGGATGCAGGTTTGTGGTTTGTGTAATAACATTGACAAACCCGGTGAACATATATGGAGCATACTGCCCACCCACAGCAGAATATACATTTTTCTCAAATACTTAAGGGACAATTCCCCGCCCCTCCCCCCCCAGATTGGCCGTGAAGCGAGGGCTGAATCTCAGAGGTCAGAGATTAAGCCACAAAGTAATAAACAAAAGTGACTAGACATCCCCATATGTTTGGAAATTAGCACACTTCTGAATAACCCATGGGTTTGAAACATCACAAGGGCAATCAGAAATTATTTGTACTGAGCAATAACAAATACCACATAATACAACCTGTGAGACGCAGCTAATGCTGTATTTAGAGGAAAAATATTGCCTTATGTGTCTCTAGAAAAAAGCCCGAAACTGTACGAGCTTACCATCTGACTCAGGATATTGAGAAAAGAGCACCAAAATAAATTCAAGAAAAAATATCAAGAAAAAATAATATTAAAAGACCACAGATGAATGAAAGAAAACAGAAACATTTACTAGAGCAGATAAACACATTGGTTATTTGAACTAACACATTGGTGGGGCGCCTGGGTGGCTCAGTGGGTTGGGCACCTTACTTCGGCTTAGGTCGTGATCTCGTGGTTCGTGAGTTCGAGCCCCGTGTCGGGTTCTGTGCTGACAGCTTGGAGCCTGGAGCCCGCTTGGGATTCTGCGTCTCCCTCTCTCTCTCTCCCCCTCCCCTGCTCATGATCGCTCTCTCTCTGAAAAGGACCCAACAACAGCAGCCCTTGAATGAAACTCATAAATATAATTCTGAATAAAAGAAGTAAAGAACAAAAGTACACATGCAATCAGACTGCATTGATTTAAAATTCAAAACTCCACCATGATGAACGGACATGCTTGCTTTCCAGGAAGGCAGACGGCCCTCCCGAGGCCAGGACCGAAGTAAGAGCTTCTTCTCCTTCAGAACTGAACTACGCAATTAATTCTGGGACCGGAAGCCACCTAGGACACTAAAGTGCGCATAACATCATGTGTTTATACCCTGCCTTCTTCCTTCTCCACCACTTACTCGTGGCCTGGTACACAGTAGGCGCTCAATAAAGTTCCGCTGGTGGAAAAAAGAACTACCAGTCACACTCCTCAGACTCGTTACCGGTCCCGATACAGAAGCCCAGGCTGTGGCCGTCGGGGGCCGCTGAGAATAAGGAAGGGACAAAAACTTCCGAGATACAACCTGGAAGTCTCTCCACGTCCCCTTGGATAGAAACCTCCCATTTGATATTCCTGACAAATAAAGCCCCTCTTTAACTTCCCTTCGGTAAAAGACAAGAATTCCTAGGGCTCGGAACACGTCTCCCGCCAATAACCAGGAAATATCCGTGCCTCCTGCGGCTCCCCGTCACCCACGTTAGTGTGTGTTAAAGATGTGAGGTGCTATGGCAGTACTTGGGAGCAGGCTTTCTGATTATAAATTGGGCTTTTCTCTACTTAGTTATCTAATGGGGAAGTCCCACATTCTTAGCAGATTTTTTAGAAAAAAGCACTCTGTTGCCAAGAAGTTTTCAAAAGTTGCTATTTTTGTACAGCCTATAAAAATGCAGCACATTCTCCCTCCCTGCTGACTCTGCAGAAGCATTGAACTCATGGGCCGTATTTCCAGAGCCTGGTTGCCATCTGGGCCCCGCACAGATGTTTTAGCAGGACAAGAACCCTCCCAGCACAAGTTTTTGTTCATTGTATTAAACAAAAGCAGCCCTGTTAATCTCGGTTTCATTCAGGACCGACTTTGGGGTGGGGGGGGGAAGAGAATCAATATTTGCTAAGAGGGGAAGAACCAAATCAGTAGGGGAAAACAATTATTTGCCGGCTTTTCAGAGAATATTACAAATAATGATGGTTCAAAACCACAAAAAAACTGTTCAAAGAGCGGCCCGACATGAGCCCTTTAATCTGTGGTTCAGTTTACCCTCTGGTTCATTCTTTCTATGAACAACTTGAATCCACGAAAATTTTTGTAGCAATACAAACTAATTGGTATGCAAATACCACCCTTCTCGGGTGCAGAATGGTTTCAGTTGGAAGGGCTCACACAACAGCCAGGCTCATCACAACACGCTCGGATTGGCAAGGGGGCGGAAGACGTTTGCCGCGCACAGGAGGGAGGGCTTGGGTGCCTCCTCGCCAGGGAACCAGAGCACGTGTCACAACGCCAAACACCAGCCACTCCGGAAAGGGAACCAATCCCAGCGTGCTCCTGCAAGGTCAGCCAAGAGAAATGTGTCTTCCTTCTATGCCCCTACGACCGTCTCTTCCTGAAAACTCAGGAAAGTGTACGCCGTGTTGGAAGAGAAAGTCGTGGTTCACCGGAGAAGATCGTTTCTAACTGGGGGATCACTCAGCAGAAATCATCTTCTCCCTGGAACGGAGGCGTCGTGAAGCCCAAACGGGAGTCACTTTATTAACCTTCCTATGTTCCTTCTCACTGTGGACCAGGTTTGAACGCACAGCTTGTAAGCAGAAGATCGAGGGCCAGGACGCAGCCCGTGCGACTCCCAGGCTGCCGGCTGGGCCTCGGTGAGTGGGAACCGGCTGGCCCGCAAGCCCCAGAGGGCGAGCCATCAGTGGGCAAACCCGTATTTCCTGCCTGGTTAGTCACGACTCCACCTGACCTCGCAGCAAACACGCCCGCCTGGGAGATGACGGGGTGATTTCGGCTCCGGGAGCATCTAGGCTCCGCTGGTCAGGGTGAGACATGGAACCCCGGCCCGTGTCAACTCCGGGGAGCACCGGGCAGCCGCTGCGGGCCGAGGACTCGGCGACGCGGGAGGGAGGAAAGGCTCTGCCCTCGCTGTGTCTGCCCGGCGGGGGAGGCCAGCTCCTCGAACAAGCGGCGCCAGAGACACAAGGAGGGCTGTGAGGTCACAGGTGGCGCCAGTGGCACCCAGAGCAGCCGGTGGATGGAGCTGGAAGACCGGCCGTCCATCTGGCATCGAAGGATGGCAGAAAGGAGGCCTCCAGCCCAAGAGGGCAGCCGGCAAGGGCACCGCGGTGGCCCCGGGTGCAGAGCGGCGGGCCAGAGGCTTCAGTTAGGAAAACGGGGGTGAGACGGTGGGAGAAGCAGCCCAGTCGGGCAAAGGACACCGGTGCCGGGGCCCTGGGGCTGCCGGCAGGCTGTGCGAGGACAGGCCCGGGGCTTGAGGGGCGGACAGGAGCACCGCCACGATGCTGGGCTGTTATCATGGGCCAGTCTGGAAGCTCTTTTATTGCAAAAAATCAATTTCGGAGGGATTTTGAGCAAATCTCCAGGTTACCGGCGTACAAAAAGGGATGCATTTAGGTTCGGGAATGCGAAGTCTGGGTTTCCCTGGAGACGCCGTCTTCCCAATCCCAAGGGCCCTGTTTAAGCAGGACGGCGCTCCGGATGGGAAGAGAGGGGAAGTGAGGAGCTCGGCTGCAGCCGAAAAGGCTCACAGACACTGGAAGCTTCTCGCGGCAAGGAAGGAGACCGCAGTTGGTGGAGGTGACGAACACAGAACAGCAGTGGAGGGGGGGGCCGGTGAAGGGAGACGGCCTTGGGACCAGGGAGGAATTTCTCCAATGAATCCAAGGGTCCAGCGACGCTAGGGCTCCCCCGCGAGGCCCAGAGCTGGAGGAACCCACCCGCCAAGAGCGCTCATCAGAAGGAGACCGAGGGATTCGACTTTGACCTAGAGATTGAACAAAACGGCCTCCGTCCCACGGAAGTTTCCTGGTGCCGCTGAGGTGCAGGGTTGGGTCAGAGAGGCTGGGCCCATCTCTGCACTCACCCAACACCCGAAGCCCGATGGGCCCCGTGCAGTGGCGGCTGGGGCCTGCTTGCTCCTGCTCTTAGCATGTGACGTGCCCCGTGGACTTTACCCTCGTGAGCCCTGTCCTTGCTTGGCCGGCGTCCCCGGGCCAGTTGGGACTCTCAGCCGACTGCGCCCCTTCCCAGCCCTGCCTGCAGTGAGATCACGCCGGCCGCTGAGCGTCTGCCACGACGGGAGTATTTGCCCCAGGGAAAGCGGCACGTGTGACGAATCAGGGCTTTTCTCTCTCCTTTTCGGGGAGCAGGTGGTGAAGCGTGTCCCAGTGGACACCAGGGGAGCTGGGGCAAAGCCCCTGGGCCACCCAAACTCCGTCCTGCTCCTCCTCGACGTCCTGTCCAGTGCTCTCCGAACGCCTGTGCCTGGCGTCTGGGCTCGCGCTCAGCCTGGCTTCTGTCAACTGGCCCTGGGTCCTCTGTCGCTCTCTCCCCAGCCATTCACGTTGTCTAATGACGCCCACTCCGCCGGAAGCATCCGCCGAGCGCTCGCCGTGCGCCAGCGGCCGAGGGGAGCGGTGTGCACACGCGTGAGCTCACGTAGGCCCCCGGCCACCCTTGGCAGGGAGGTGCCCTCCTAGCCCCGCCCCCACGCCACAGAGCGGGAGCCGGATGCCCTCCGAGGAGACACTCTCCAGCCCGCCGTAAGAGGCACAACATCCAGATCGTCCAAAGTAATGGCTGATCCAAGGTGGCTTGTCCTTTGAGGAGGGGTGGACCCCAGGGCCCAGTGAACCCTGGCGGATTTAGTGTCCTACAACCGGCACCTTACCCACTCCTCGCTGAGACTGTGCCCCAGGGCCAGCGGGAGACCGAAGCCCAGGATTACGACTTGCAGAAGACAGTTGACACAAGGATCCTTTTTTTTTTTTTTAATTTTTTTTTTCAACGTTTATTTATTTTGGGGACAGAGAGAGACAGAGCATGAACGGGGGAGGGGCAGAGAGAGAGGGAGACACAGAATCGGAAACAGGCTCCAGGCTCTGAGCCATCAGCCCAGAGCCTGACGTGGGGCTCGAACTCACGGACCGCGAGATCGTGACCTGGCTGAAGTCGGACGCTTAACCGACTGCGCCACCCAGGCACCCCCACAAGGATCCTTTTGAGGTGGGTCCAAGGCACACACAGAACGTGGCGGAACCCGTGTTCCCGCTAGCGCCTGGGAAGGAGAGGAGGCTCCCTTCAGACGCACTCCCGGGTGCCTCCCTGTGTCCGATGGGATTTGACTGGTGGCGGGAGTGGGCTGGGGCAGCTCCAAGTGCCCGGGCTGTTTCTTCACGTGTCAGCCGGGATGACGCCCTCTCCCTCCAGGGCTGCAGGAGACCCGAGAACAAAGTCCACACAGACGTAAACCCTCCGTAGACGTTGTTCCGCGGAACTCGCTGAGCTGCAATGACAGCCCAGGGGAGGCCGTGGAGGCTTCCGGGTGCTCCAAACAGAAACACGGTGACCAAGGGCTCCTTTGGACCTCGGGTCACTGTGGACACTTACAGGAGGCCCAGATCAAGTTTGTCCGGCTTCCGACGGAGTCTCTCCTCCGGGTGCGAGTCGGGAACCCGACAGCTCGTGGCCACGCGATTGTCCTTGACGGGCAGATGGGGAAGCGCCAGCAGGTGAGGCCTGAGGTCACTGCATGGCCCTGGGAGGACGTGAAAATGCTCCGTGTGCAGGGCTGGGGACCCCGTCTCCACCTTGGACCCGGGGGCGGGGCGGGGGGGGGACGGGGCAGGCGGGCCTCCCTCCGAAGGCTCTGGAACGCCTGCTTCTGTGCTCACACACCCCCACCGCCTCTACCGTTAGCGCAGGCTTCCTGCTCGGGCCGGGAAGAGTGACCCCGGCGAGTATTTTCACAGCTGCCGGAAGACGTGTCCACTTGAGTCTTTAAACAGAGGCTGTCATCTCCCGAGGGAGGAGCGAGCCAGGCAAGGCCCACACCTCCGTCCAAGTAGAAGAGGCTCCCGGGCACGTTCTCTTTGTTTGGGCCTCGTCAGCCAGCCAGACAGAACCTAAGTCCCCGTCCGCTCCCAAGGGTCTGATGTGATTCCTGGTACGTTGTCTGTGGGGGCATCTCGGGGTCCCGGGTGGCAGGCGTCCGGAGCCCCTGCTGGAGGCGACGGGCGAGGCCCCTGCCCCTCTGGCCTTCAGCAGCTCAGCCTCGGGGTCGGCCCCCCTCACAGAGCCAGCCGAGGCACCAGGGCCGGCCGATTCAGGCTCAGCGCAGGTGGGCGGAGCCAAGGAGGGTCGGCGCGGGGCCAGCTGCCCCCCGAGTGCTGCGCCCCCCACCCGCCCTGGCCTCCAGGACCAGAGTCCTTCTCAGGGAGGATGCGAGAATACCTCACACCCCATCCTGCCGTGCGGCCGTTTGCCAACGAGACCGTGTGAAAAACAACCCTGCTGCTCGTGCTGGTCAGAAAACGGAGACCGTGAGGGGCAGCCCCCGGGCCAGCCCCGCGGACCCCAAGGCAGCAGGGATGCCCCTCGCTCAGTCCTCTCTGCCCTTCTCCCAAAGCCGGGCCCCTGGCGGACCACGAGGTCAGATGCTCAGAAGCTTGGGGAGGTGTCTGCTATGCGCTTCAGTAATTCTCCAGAGCAGCCCCATCGGGTCTCCCCGGGAAGGGGCTCCCCAGCATCTGGGATCTGCCCAGAGGGCCTACCTGCCAGCTCCTCAGGGTCAGGCCTGGGGTGGCGCAGGAAGAAGCCAGGGTCTGCGTCCGGAGGGGACAGAGGCACATCCCCTGGTTGATTAGCTGACACTTTCGGATCCTGGCCGTCCTCCCACCGCTGCCCGGGAGCTGGGGTTCAGGCGGGGTTTGCACTTGCTCAGGAGCTCGGAGGCCAGGCGGGGAGACCGGCGAACGGCAGAGAGGGCCGGCTATGGCGCGGGGGCTCCAGCCAGCCACACGTGCGGCCGCGGCTGAGGGCCTGCCGGGTAGAGGGGGGCGCGGTGGTGTGGCCGTAGGGAGGATGGCTCCCGGGGATGACCCAGCACACGGGCAGCAATTTCTGTCCCAAGTCTTGTGCCAGCGCCAACACGGACTGTTTCCATCGCACAGGGGAAACCGAGGCAGCAACGGCTCCGGGTCTTTCGTGAGCTGCCCCCATCAGCTGGCCACGGGCACCGGCGCCCGTGTTAGGGAAGACATCGTCCTCCCGACCTGAGAGCGGTGGAGACACAGAGGCTCCGGAAAGTCAGCAGTTTTGCCAAAAGTCACCTGGGAGGCCAGGGCGGAACGGGCCCCAAGCCAGCCCGGAGCCCAGGCTCTTCGCGGCACCTCCCGGAGGCCCCGGAACCTGGGCCCGGAACGGCCACGTTACGAGGCCGAGGTGTCCAGTGCATTCCGGAAGCTCTTGCTGCCTCCGTGGTCTCTGCAAACACGCACGCTGAGAGCACGTGGTCTGGTCCTCCCTCCTTCCCAGTGAAGGAAGACGGCCCGACGGGAACAGCGCAGGCCGCCCTCCGAGATCGTGCTCTGCCGAGGGCGTCAGCCTCCGTCGCTCGTGTCTGCTGGGACTCCGAGGCCGCCAGAGGCCCGGGGCAGCCTGGCGGTGGACGGAGGGGAGGCCCCGGCTGTGCCCTGCGTGGGGGCCACGGCCTGGGGGCTGGAGTGGGGCAGCCCCGGGGCGCGCATTCGGCTTTCTGGGCTCTGTCCTGAGTCGGAAGTGGGGACAGGCCTCAGGGAAGCTGGGGGGGGGGGGTGGCTAATCACGTCCTGGTCGTTCGGGGACGACCGTCGCGGGGACACTGCTGGCTTCCTGGATGGGCGCTGGAGACGGAGGTCCCACCCCCACCACCGTAGCACACGTCCGACTCCTGGAGAGCAGGCGGGCTTCCCGGGCTGGTCACCGTGGATGAGGAGGCGGTCCCCTGCGGGTTGTGGGCCAGGGTTCTGGCCGCTGGCCCTTTGCACATTCAGCCTGTCACAGGAGACCCCAGCCCTGAACACAGCCCCGCAAGCCAGAGGCCAGGGGATAACGGGGGCTGCCCACGAGGTTAGTGGGTCTGGGAGAGCTGCCTCTGGGGCCTTCCGCAGCCCCACGGCCGTTACCGAAAGGCTGTGGGTCACTAAGTACAATTTCATCCCGGGGCCTCAGGCACAGGCGGGAGACGTGACGGCTCCATTCTTCAGGCTTGAAACCCAGGCTCCGTCGTTCCGGGACCCTCGTCCCGGGCTCCCTGCTCTCCTGGGGCCTCCGTCCCGCACCACATCCCCAGTGCTACCTGCACAACTCCTCCTGTCTGGGCTCAGGCAGGACAGCCTCTGTCCCCAACGTGAGCCTGTGGCCTGGCAAGGCCCCAGTGGACTCGAGGTTGCCCTGTGGGTGTCTTCCTGACCCCCCAGCAGCCTCCGCGCACTCCTTGGAAGTCAGGACTGACCACCTGCCCTTCCCTGGGGTCGGCCTGGCCCTTGCCCACTGCTGTGATGCCCATTGCTGGGACCAGGCCGGGCTGGGCTTCTTCAAGGAGCCCTCACCTCTCAGGCTGTACCTGGGCAGTGAGCCACACAGCTTCTGCTTCCCTTGTGAGGCCCTGAGTTTACAGGGGGCTCCCACTGTCAGGGTGTAGAGCCAGCAAGGGGTGGGGTCGCAGGGGCCTCACCTCCTGCTCTGGGCTCTTCTTCCTGACTTTTCCTGAAGCTCCGCCCCCAGCCCCCTGCTGGTGACTCCCCGTGGGTGTTGGCCTGCCTGGTGTCCCCAGTAGGAGAGGGCGGCCCAGGTCAACAAAGTGGGGACATGGTTGCCTTTGCCTCCGCAGGGGCGGGGGGAGGCTGAGATGGGGGAGGAGACTCTGGGACTTCCCACCGCATCACACGCTGCCTCCCTCCTCTGCAGGGACTCACCCAGAGAGTGTCCTGGGTTCAAGTTCCGCCCTGGGGTTTCCGGGCTGGACCCCGGGGGAGCTTTACTTACTGTCCCCACGCCTTTGTCGCCCGGTCTGAGCAGTGGGGTGATGTCGTGAGGGAACATCCACCAATCTCTTACTGTAAGTTGTGCTCCATTGTTTTGCGACAGCTTTTTTAAACTGGGACGTTTTCGAGGTAAAATTGTAAAGTGAAGATTGGCCATAGGAGGGCCCTTGTGGGGCAGTGTCCTCGTGTCATCAGGGCCTCCTGGCTGCCACCACCACCGTGGTAATCACCGGCCCCGTCCACAGCAGAGCAAAGCATTCCTCCAGGGCGGCCAACCACGGGGTGCGGAGCAAAGCTGGGGTGCAGGGACTGGAGGCCACCAGCCCTGGGCTCGCCGCTCTGTCCAGTTCCAGCTGGACTCCGTGTTCCAGTGCTCCCCACCCCTCGTTCAGCAGCAGCCTGGAAAAGCCCCACCCGAGAAGCATCTGGGCCCCCACATTTGTCCCACGCGCCCCAGAGTCCCTGGGGATTCAGACGAGTCAATTCTCCTTTACCTCCAACAGCAGCGAGAGTATTTCATACCCACGCTTCACAGTCACCTCTCTGCAAACCCAGGATGGCCTGGGAAATGGCACCAGCTCCCGCCTGCCGCACTTTCATACGGGGCTGTGGGACAGGGCGACCTCATTAACAAAACAAGATAGAAGACAGGGGGCTGGGCCGGGCCGTAAACTGTGGTTTGCCACGATCTTCAGAAGTGATCCGTTGTTGAAGGTGAGATGAATACACTCTTATCTGTGTGTGTATACACACATGCACACACGCGTGTGTCTACGTGACTAGATACCCATGTATTTAGAAAATTTAAAGCTGGGGGCGCCTGGCGGGCTCTGTCGGCGGAGCGTGCGACGCGATCTTGAGGTTGTGAGTTCAAGCCCCACGTTGGGCGTAGAGATGGCTCAAAAATAAAATCTTTCATAAACAAGGAAATTAAATTAACAGGTAAAAAATTTAAAGACCACAGACTTAGCGTAAGTATGTTCATCACAAGGCTACTTATCGCTTAAAAGCTTTGACAGGTAACCTAAAGTCCAACAACAGGGAATTGACTGCATTAGGTAAAGCACACATTGGGGGGTCTACGCAGCTATTAAAAATTGCACGGCAGGAAAGTGCAAATAACATGAAAACAGCTTCTCGATACGCGTGTAGCAAGGAGAGAAGGTTTGTAGGTGCTGGTGTTAGTGACAGAGCGTGAGAGAGGACAGATAACCCAGCAAGCACCACAGTGTCCCCGAGGCCCAGGGGCCACAGTGCCGGGCCCGCTGGAAGTTTCCGCCGGGGGTCCCTGCTGCCCAGGTCGGCACCCCCGGAGACACGCCCGCCAGGCCTCGGGCCTGTGCTCAGAGGCTCCTGGAGTCGGAGGCTCACCCCCCGCCCCCCGAATCTCCCACGCCACCCTCCCGGGATCGCCCACACGTTAAACCTCCGGAAGAGACACGAGGCAGCAAAGCAGTTCTGCGCACATGCAGCACGGCCCCTTCCAAGGGCTCTGGGCGAGGCGGCTCGGCGTTCTGCCTGGTGCGGCTATGAATTAAAAGCTTCAGACTGAACCGTCTCCAAGATAGCTTGAGATTTCGGGGAGAGGATTTTTCCTTCCTTTCCCTTGTTCCTTTTCACTTGCCTTTTTTTTTTTTTCTCACTTTTAAAAAACACAGTCATTAAAGGAGGTCCCCGAGGAAATGAAACACAGAGCACTGTGTTAAGATATCATAGAAGTTCTGACTTTCAATACCCAATTCCCCAGAAAATTTTGAATTAAGCCAGTGAGTTCCACATTTACAGAAACGCTGGAAATTTTCTGGGGAAATTATTCAGAATGAAATGGGTAGCTGTAGCTGATAAGTCTCTCTCCCTGCTCCCAATCTGCCCAAAGCTGTTCTTTCCGTGATGAAATTTTTATGAATGAAAACACCAAGGCTACCAACGGCTCCGGCAGCCGCAGCCGGATCTCAGGCAGGACGAGGCTTTGAAACGTGGGGTGTGGGGACGCTGTCGGGGTCGTGCGAGCCTCGGCCAGATTTGTGCCCTAGGACGCGCCCGGACATTTTGGGGAAGCTCAGAAGGCAGATGTGGCTCTGTGCCACAACAAATGACCTTACAAAGTTCACCTTGTTATATAAGGTCATTAGTTTCTAAAATCACGACTCCCTGCCCCGTTTCAGATCAAAATAGCATATACGATTGTTGCTGGTTCAATAGTAAACTCTCTCGGTGATTACAGATGACAGGAAATTCAAGTACGTATGTATTTTGAAAATACTTTAAGGTAATATAATACCTAAGTTCAATTAAATATTTTAGTTCAATTGAAATATAATTGAAATATAATTATGGGAATTTACTGCATAATTGCATCGCATAATTGTGTAATATGAGACAGTGATCATTTTAATAACTCTTTATGCTTCATAATTCCTCAGGAAGAATAATCCTCATCATATCAAAATAGGATGTTTATTAAAACCAGGATATTTTTCCAAAAGGCACATAGTCATGTAAGTCTAAAAAGACATTACCTGATAGTATTCTGTTGTCATATCCTTGTTTGAGTGTGTAAAATGTATTTTTAATTTTCTAATTAGCATGATAGAAAACGGACTATGGATTTTAAACATCTAAAGAAAAAGAAGGCTTTGCATAATTCGGAAATAATTCTCCTCAGGTGTTTGTCAAACATCGATACAACACATACATTCTGAAATTCTGTCTTACCTGTTACTATAGAGTAAGAGATATAATCCTTAATAGTCTAAGGACTGCCAAGAAAACAAAGATAAATGGAGAAAAGCTTAAAAAATGTATTTTTGCAGACAGCTCTGGATCTTTGACTATAAATACAAAAAAGATAGAGAGGTCGTGGGACAATTTCTTTTATTATCATGGTACTTGCCAACTCTGTTCAAAATCCTTCATGGGTTCATCAACATCATAAAAAATCTAGCTGTGTGCTATCTCTACGAAGTATCCCTTGAAATAAATGAAAATAAATAGGAAAGGGTAATAATGTAACATAATTGTTTAAATTTTTTTAATGTTTATTTATTTCTGAGACAGAGAGACAGACAGACAGACAAAGCACGAGTGGGGGAGGGGCAGAGAGAGAGGGAGACACAGATTCCGAAGCAGGCTCCAGGCTCCGAGCTGCCAGCACAGAGCCCCACACGGGGCTTGAACTCAGGAACCGAGAGATCATGACCTGATCTGAAGTCAGACGCTTAACTGACTGAGCCACCCAAGTGACCCTAAAATAATTTTTAACAAGTCCAGAATGAGTGATCTTTCACACAAGTTAATACTCAATCATGAATCTTTCATGGCTGTGAATGAGGGTGTTGAGTCTAAGAAAAGTAATAACTTCCCTTATAAAATATGACCTTCTCATTCTTCTGGGGCTAAATCCAAGATATTTTTATTTTATCAGACTCCCTAAGATCACTTCAATAAAAAGACGACCAGGCTTCAAGTGTGTATCACAAGACGGAAAGAATACAATTCTCTTGGCAGCTAGAACCAAACCTGTGCTGGGGCCGCCTGGGTGGTTCAGTCGGTTGAGCGTCCGACTTCGGCTCAGGTCATGATCTCACAGTTTGTGAGTTTGACCCCCGCATCGGGCTCTGTGCTGACTAGCTTGGAGCCTGGAGCCTGCTTCAGATTCAGTGTCTCCCTCTCTCTCTGCTCCTCCGAACACACACTGTCTCTCAAAAATTTATAAACATTAAAAAAAAAAACTGTGTTTAGGACAAAATCCACTTTTATTGTAAATTGTCTTACAGAAGGTGAGTCTTTATGGGAGACGGTGGGACTCAGAATCTCCTGAAAGTCCACCGGGGAAGTAAGGTGTGGGGCCCCGAGGAACCAGAACATAGAGCCACACTGCCCGGGGGGGGGGGGGCGCCTTTTCTCAGCCCCCATCCCTGCGGGGAGGAAACTGGCCACTTCTCCCAACGCTTTGGAGGAAATCTAGGAATCTAAGTGTTTATGTGAGATGCCTCATTTTTAAAATGGTTTTTTACAGTAGGCTTTAGGTCCAGCATGGAGTCCAATGTGGGGCTTGAACTCAAGACCCTGAGCTTAAGACCTGGGCTGAGATCAAGAGTTCAGTGCTTAATCAATGGGCCACTCAGGCGCCCCCAGATCTCTCATTTTTTAAATGTTGACTCAACATTTTTAGAAAAGAGTGGTTTAAAAAAATTTGTTTTCATGGTTATTTTATTTTTGGGGAAGAAAGAGAGACAGAGCATGAGCAGGGGAGGGGCATAGAGAGAGGGAGACAGAGAATCCGAAGCAGGCTCCAGGCTCTGAGCTATCAGCACATAGCCCAATGCGGGGCTCGAACCCGTGAACCGTGAGATCATGACCTGAGCTGAAGTCGGACGCTCAACCGACTGAGCCCCCGAGGCGCCCCAGCCCCCTTGTGAGCTGAGGAAAGAACCATACGCTGTGAGAAGTGAGCAGAAAGGTGGAAGGAGGCTGGGCCTTCAACATCCTACGTGGGTAGCTTCACTGTCCCTACCTGTGTAACCCCAGACTTCTGCTTAAGTGAGAAAAACAGATGCTATTCCTTATTCAAGGTCACTTGAAAACAGAGCTTGAAGCAAGGGTTAAGTGCTAGTGCATAGCTTGCAAGAGTGAACAGAAGAGGCAGTAGACCATGGCATGATGAGACGGGGTCAAGGCAGTGACACACGCCCCATGCCCTCGGCCTCACCCGGGGACACTGAGGCTGTTTGTCAGATGCTTCCAACTGAACGCATGGGATGTCTCTGGACAGGCTAGACGAATAAATGTGTGGAACAGCCTGTTGGAAGAAGGAGGAAAAGGAATCCATCTGCCCAACTCCCTCCCATCTCTGATTGCTCAAAAGCTTCCCCACAAGGTGTTGAGTCAACCTGATTCTAGGTTGCGTCCTCAGACCCTTCTGGCCGGCTCACATGCCCTATGAAGGGGCAGGGAAACCCCAGGGATACAGCTGGCCACTCTGACTTCACAGACATGAGCTGGGGGTGCCCGGCTCTCCCGGGGCGAGTGAGTAGTTAGTCCTGGTGGCAAACACCCGGAGGCTGAGCAGAGTCAGTGTTGCCCAAGGGTGGTGAAGGTGGAGCTGAACAGAAGTGTGCGGGCGGCCGTGCCCGAGGGTCTGAGGCCCCACCCGCTCAGATGGGTGACATTTCATCACCCACAGCCGAACACTTCCTCGTCGACGTGCTCTTTGCTCCGTACTACATTTTCAGCCAAGTGTAACAATTCCCAAGATTCTTGGACAAATAAGATGCCTTTGGGAATTGTGTGCATGTGCACGTATGCAGGTGAGAGGCTTTTTGTAAAGCTAAATATGTCTATTTTAATTTTTAAACGTTCATTTTTTCTTAAATAATACTGTTTTCGTTTTATCAGTTTTACCACGTCCTTTCTTTAGTGACATGTTGGTGCTGGTAGATGGTCAAATGGATTCCTTATATTCATGTGTATCTTATTAAATAAATAAAAGACCTTTCCTTCCCTACGTTTTTTTTGCATCTGTGGGTTTTCTCTTCTGAGTTCTGTTTTCTGTTCCATTTATCTACTGTTCTGAACCAAAAATAGAAATAAAAAGAAACTGAATAAACTATAAACACGAGAGAGGCAATGTTTGCAAATCACACATCCGACAAAGGACTTGTATCCAGAATACATAGAGCACGTGCAAAATTCGAATGAGAAAATAAATAATCCAGTTTCAAAATGGGAAGAAGAATTGAACAGACACTTTACCAGAGAGGATAGACAAATGGAAAACAAGTACATGAAAAGGTCCTCAACATCACAAGGAATTAGGGAAATACCAGTTAAAATTATAATTAGATTCCATATTACAATTAGATTCCATACACTCTTATTGGAATGGCTAAAATAAAAATAAACTAAATGCACATATGCATATGCAAGCAAGTAATAAACGAATGGAATCTGACAGCATCCGGTACCAACAAGGATACAGAGCCTCTGACACAGTCACGCATGCTAACAGGGATGCAAGATCGTTCAACCACCCTGGAAGACAGTTTGGCGTTCCTTACGAATTTGAAAATACATATAACATGTGGCCAGCCATCTCTCTGTGTTTGTTCTAGAGAAATTCAAACGGATGCCACTCAAAACCCTATACGGAAATGTTTGCAGCAACCCTGTTTATAATTGCCCAAACTGGGAAACAACCCACCACGTAGGGTGGCTTCCACACCGATAGACTTTGACAGATGTGGAAGAGGAGGAGGAGTGTGGTTTGTACATTTCACAGCCTTTCCGGGCTTGGAGGATAATAATTGGGGGCTGGGCCCACCAAGGGCAGAAAGCATAGTAAACAACCGCACATTTTAGGTAGAGACCCCGAAAAGCTGAATTCTAGGAGCACTCGTATGGTGACAAATTTTCAGCAATTGGCTCTAGAAGATAAAAAGCCCTGATTTAGAACATTTCCTAATTTCCATGGTGTAAATACTCCCAGAGAGCCAATTTCAAGCTACCCATATGACCTCAGTGAACACAGAGCTGGGAAGGTCTGAGCCCAATCAGCTCCCATGAGCCAGTGCTAGCTGGCTCCAGGACACCACTTCCTAGAAGTCAGGATGCCCTTGAGTAAGCCGCTTCTTGGATCCGGCTCTGAATCATCACGGTACAGAAAGTCTCTCAAACCCTGGAACTGGATTAAAGTGATCTGTGGCTTGCCGGTGACTCCCAGGGGCCTCACACATGACTCATACGAGAGACAGAAGAAAGCACAGCACTGTTCCCAATTTTCTTCTTAAAAAACAAAACAGAACAAAAAAGAACACTGATCATCACACCAGCCAAGATAACCAGGCAGATAAGTAAATAAGACATCATGAATGAGAACCAACACAAACAACAGGCGAGAGAAACAGGCCTCCAGGTGCTGACAGAGCAGAATGACCCGGAAAGAAGCCAGATACCGAGTCAACATGCTGTATGGTTGGTTCCATTTACATACAAGTCAAAATGGCAACGTGAAATTACAGTGTTTGGAGACGCGGAGGTTGAAAAGGATAAAGAAAGCAGGAAGTGAGTGCAATAAAAGTTGGGATTGTGGCTGGTTTTAGGGGTGAGCGGGGGCTGTGACTTGGAAGGGTGGGGGTTCCAGTTGCCTGGATGGTGATAACTCTGGTGCTCAATGCATAGTAATTTATTAAAGTGGAAATGTGTGTTTTATGCATTTCTCTCTATATTATATGTATGTCACAGGAAAAATGTTAAGAATAATACATCATGCCCGAGTACTCTTAATCCAAGTAATCCAGAGGTGATTCAGCATTTGAGAAATATGCCAGCGTAACTCTCTACAATAATAGATTAATGGAGAAGGGCATCTTAATTTTTATTTTTGACAAACAAAAGGGCCTTGATGAATTAAAACCGCATGTGCATGATTGAAAACAAGGCTCTTAGGAAACCAAGACCAGAAGAAACTAAAACCAAAACTAAAAGAAAAAGGAAAAATGTGCTCATTCTCCTCACTCTCATGCAGCATTTACTAGTGGATTCCGCCAATACCAAGGGGAGAGATGGGAGCGCAGAAGAGGAAACAGAAGAGGAAAACGTATGTCATTCTTTGCCGAGATGTGATTGTCCACAGGAAATGCAGGAGAATGAAGGGGTCCCGCCCAGGCGCTCACCTGTCCGCGTTGCCGCTTACGCAGAATGCGATTTGTGATGCTCTACGGGTGGTCCGCCAGCAGCCCTCATTCCCAGTATCGACCAAAAACTATGAAACGTCTAAGAACAGATTTGACAGGAAGTGCACTTTGTCTACAGAAAACTGTAAGACTGCATGCAAGGGTCTTTGTTTTTTTTTGTCTCTTTGTTTAAACTGACCTTAATAAAATAGAGAAAAAATCACATTCATTGACGAGAAGACTCCAGTCATACAGATGCTAACTCTCCCCTGAATTGATCTAAAAACTCAGTGCAATTCTGACAAAAATCCCTACGAGCTTTCACATGAACCCTGGCAAACTGTTCCTGAAATTCATGTGTAAGCACAAGGCGCACGGAGGGTTAGGATGATTTGGGAAGAGAACCACGGGACACTCCCCAGCCACATATCACGATGCATCACCTGGGTGACACAGCGGGCGCTCAGCCATGAACTGACTCATTGGTCCTGATCCTACTCCTGGGGACCCGTGGCAGCGCTGGGTTCTGCCTCCCCGGTGGATGTGGGAGCGGCCTCACACAACAAGCTGGGTCATGGGCAGGAGCTGCTGGCGTTCCCGTGTCTCCGAATCCACAGGTGTGCCCAGAAATCCTGTGGAAGAATCTAGAATTTACCAGAGTGTGGAGCTGGGGAGCAGGAGGAGCGGATCTTTAGCTGACAGCCTACCTGGGCGCCTAGCCGTGTATCCCCCGTTACAAGGGACAGAAGGCCACGTGGGACCCCCCGGGTCAGATCATTTATTAATAATCGCATGGACTTTTTCTGAAATGTATTTTCCAAACACCCATATTGTTTTCATTTTTAAATTGTATTTATTTAAAAAAAAAATTTTTATTGTGGTAAAATGTAAAACTTGCCATTTTAATCCATCTGAAGTGTGCGATTCAGTGGTATTAAGCAGACTCGCAATGCTGTGCAACCATCACCCCTCCCCTCCTCAGAACTTTGTCCATATCCCAAACTGAGACTCCGTGCCCATAACACACCGACTCCCCAGCCCCTCCCCCAGCCCTGGGCACCTGCCACGCTACTTTCTCTGTCTCTGAATTTGACTCCTCTAGGGACCTCATGGAAGCAGAACTATACAGTATTTGTCCTTTTGGTGGCTGGCTGGTTTCACTCAACATAATGTCCTCAGAGTTCATCCATGTTGTAACAGGAGACAGAATTTCCTTCCTTTTTAAGGCTGAATAACATTCCGTTGTGTGGCCGGACCACATTTTGGTTTTTCCGTCCACCATATTGGACACCTGAGCCGTTGTGAACAATGCTGCAGTAACATGGGTGGGTAGGTATCTCTTTGAGTCCCTGCTTTTGTTTCTTTTGGGTGCATACCCAGAAGTGGGATTGCTGGCTCATATGGTCGGTAATCCTGTGTTTAATCTTTTGAGGGACATTTCAGTTTTAAAAAGCATCGTTAATCTACCACAGTGTGTTGTTGCTGTCAAACGTATCCATGTACTTTTTTTTCTTTTCTTTTCTTTTCTTTTTTTTTTTTTTTGGTAGTTTAAAAAGAATCCCAGAGCTTGGGATGGTTGGGGAAAGGAACTTTTGTTCCAGATTCAAATAAGGTATAATGTGGCATTTGTAGAACAAATAAACTGCTCAGGGCGGTGGCTGACGGGGTGTCTCAGCCTATCTGCTTTCTCAGTCTACCTGTCATATTCCAGGAAGCTGAGGGCTATACCTGGTGTAGGAACGAAATGACAGGAGGACAGCAGCCAAGGGCCACCTTCCCCCACCCCCCATGGCCTGAGCTGCTTTGTGGCCTCAAAGCCCAGCTACACGGGGGTGGGGGGAGAGGGGTGTCCCCTGCGGAGGTCGCCTGCCCCACCCCCGCACCCACCCCCTGCCAGCTCCACCCCGTCCGTGCCCACGCGCTCAGCCTAAGAGGGGCAGCCTTGAGCCCGCGGTCTCCACTGGCGGAGGAGGAAAGAAGGTGGCTTCGACAGTCCCCCCGGGTCTGTGCCCGACGCGGGGAGGGGCCCAGGTTTGCACCTACTTTCCATGGACCCCGCTGTGCCGACTGTGAATCAAGAGTTAAGGGAAATTTTAAAAATTAAATCTGAAACCACAGGATATGTACAAGAGGGTGATGATGATGCCTGGGAGTTTTTATCAGTCACAACTGTTCCATTATGTTTGTTTACTTTCGGGTAGAAATGGTCCTTTGAAATACATGACCAAAATAAACACACTGGCAGCTGCGGTTGGCATGGGTGAGCGAGCCGGCGGAACCAGACCCGGGAGGCCACCAGCTCGCCAGCGCCGTGTCAACGGCAAAATAAATAACCCCGATGATACCCAACAACAGAAATCGCCTATGAAAAATTCTATTGGAATCTAGGAGTCATGAAATTTTGTGGAATGTTGCAACTCCGGCGACACCCCAAAGTTTATTTTGTTTTTAAATACTGAATCCGGAGTTCAACATGAAATGTGGTGTCACAAAGAAACCACCATGATGGCATAATACATTTCTACTGTCAGTAATTATTATATACAAATATTTATTGAGCACTTACTACGCGCTAGGCATTCGGCTCTCTGCTGGGCACCCAGAAGTGGAAAGGAAAGTCAAAATTCCTCTCTCACTGGGACACCTGGATGGCTCAGTTGGTTGAGTGTCTGACTCTTGATTTCTGCTCAGGTCATGATCCAGGGGTCACAGGATCGAGCCCCTAGTCAGTCCCTGCGCTAAGCGTGGAGATTGCTTAAGATTCTCTCCCTCTCTCTCTCTCTCTCTCTTTCTCTCAAAAATAAATAAACATTACAAAAAATTTTAAATACAAAAATTGGCAAGAAGACCAACAATAACATAATTTCAGGTAACAATGACATCAAAAGTTTCAATCATAGGGGCGCCTGGGAGGCTCAGTCGGTCGAGTGTCCGGCTTCAGCTCAGGTCTTGATCTCACAGTTCGTGGGTTCGAGCCCCACGTCGGGCTCTGTGCTGACAGCTCGGAGCCTGGAGCCTGGTTCCGATTCTGTGTCTCCCTCTCTCTCTCTGCCCCTCCCCTGCTCATGTTCTGTCTCTCTCTCTCTCTCCTTCAAAAATAAATTTTAAAAAAATTAAAAAAAATTTTTTTAAGTTTCAATCATAATTTAAATGATTAAACTTGGTTGATCACACATGTATAAACACACGTTAATTGAATTATGATAGCAACTTTATATATCATACACCCCAAATCATCTCTAACCACAAGTCCATAGAGGAAAATAAACACAAAGGAATTCCTTAAGGGACTTATGTTCTCCTCATCCACATATGAACGTCTGCTCTGTTTATAAATTCACAATATTTCACCTCCTTTACATACATTTAAAAAAAAGTGCAAAGAAGTTTATAGAAACCAACATTTTTCATTTTGAGGAAAACTGCTGAAAAACTAAATTTGAAGAGTTGGCGTTTGTGTCTCCATCTGAGATCACGAAATTACGGTTTCTGACAGGGTTTCTCCTCTGCTCGTAATTGAAACCCCTCTATGAATAAGGAACCACATACAAAAACGTGCGGCACAGATATCTCTGCTTCCATGATATAGGGGATCTCAGGGCCACAACTGTTCTTGGCGGTAACGAGCAGAGAGGAAGTGACGTGTGTTCGTTTCCATTCCCTCAACCTGAACCGCATCGGAGGAGAGAGGACAGACTCTGCAGGGCAGCTCCACGGGGAGACCGTGCAGGGACTTCCCACGATCGCCCCGATTCTGATTCTGGTTTCGCTGGAAGAGGGCTGGTTTCACCGGAGGCAGTGCTCTGAGCGCAAGACCGGAAAATGGACCGGAGGCAGAGAGGTGCCGTTGGTCGTAAAGTTACCAAGAACCAAGTCGAATTGGTGATGCCACACTTCCTGCCAAGCGCTGCCGTCTCCCCCGGGGGCTTAGAGGGTTATGAATCGGGCACACACCTGAGCGTTAATATCACTCGCCAAAAAGCACGTTCCTGGGAGATGCGGACCCTCGGTCCTCAGGGTGGGATCTCCGTTTGTTCCCATCTGGGATACAGACTTGTCTGCGGGTTAAGGTGTAGACAAGGTGTTTCTTGGCCTAGATCAAAATGGGAGCCGTTCCGTAGGACTTTTCTAGAGCCCTGCTGAGAGAGCTAAGTTATATTCACCAGGGCCCTGTTACCTCTGAATATACGTGAAAGGATGTGTGTGTGTGTTTTTTAATATTTTATTTATTTTTGAGAGAGAGAGAGACAGAACACGAGTGGGTTAGGGGCAGAGAGAGAGGGAGACACAGAATCCGAAGCAGGCTCCAGGTTATTTATTTATTTATTTATTTAATGTTTATTTTTGAGAGAGAGAGAGACAGAACACGGGCAGGGGACGGGCAGAGAGAGAGGGGGACACTGAATCCGAAGCAGCTCCAGGCTCCGAGCTGTCGGCACAGAGCCCGACGCGGGGCTCGAACCCACGAACTGTGAATCGTGACCTGAGCCGAAGCCAGATGCTTAACCGACTGAGCCACCCAGGGGCCCCAAGAATGTTTTTAACTATACTTTCTGCCACTTAGGAATGGTTCTGGCTACAGAGAAAGACGGTCCAACCCAGCTGCTTCCAGTCACCCCACACGGCAAGTCTGGAGGTGGAACGGCCCAGAGCTCCTCCTTGGTGCCGTCCAGGAACGCAGGCTCCTCCCAACATCCTGTGCCGCGTCCCTAGCAAACCAGCACTCATCTTCATGCTGTGTCTCCTGAGGACAGCAGGCTGCAGCACATCCAGCACCACATCCATGTTCAAATAAAAAACAAACAAACAAACAAAAATAGTGAGGAGCAAAGAGTAAAGGAGGGAACTCCTCCAAGCCTAGTCCTGACTATCTGGAAAGCAAGACATCCCTGGTGATCAACTAACCCCCACTCACAACCTGTCAGTGCTGGGGCTCCTGCGGATCCCAGACCAACCACTGGCCAAGAGAGAGGAGACACCGAGGACGGGCTGAGGGGAGCGCGGTCTCCCCGAGACCCAGACATAGCAACCCCCACCTGGACAAAATGGTGTTCTGTTGTCAGAGAAGAAGGAGACACGGATGCTGGGGGCAGAGGGGAAACGGCACCTGTCTTTGTGCCCCTGGAGACCACCCGGAGCACTCTTGCGCCCGAGTCTGCTCCGCACGATTGCTCAAAAGGGGACCAAGGGGAGGACTCTTGTGTCGATTGTACGAAAAATCCAAGTGACATCAAGGTAGCGGGTTGTTTTCAGCCGAACCCTCAGGGAGGGAGCTGTGATTTCTGGGAGGGGCTTCCATAGGAAGGGGGACGTGGGTGTGTGTGGTGGGAAGGCCCCCAGAGAGGCAGGGCGAGAAACGATAGGAAGGACCAGGTCATCGGACTTGCGCCACCACTCGGTGGGTAAGGCCCTGGGATGCCCGCCAGCCTCACAGCCGCCCAAAGGCGGCCGGGCTTCTGTGCGCTGCACCCCGAGGGGGCAAGAACCAGGTGGAGGCAGAGCTCCCCACCCCACGAGGGCCTCCCCCTGCAGCTCCCTGGATCTTCTGCAAAGACTCAGGCCACAGAACGCCCGAGTGGGAGTTGGTGAAGCCAGCGGGACGGGGAAAGGAGAGCGGACACAGAGGAGCTGTCCAGGGGGGCTGCACTTAAAGTCGTGGGATTAGGGTTTAAATCGCTCTGGCCAGCACCGTGGGGGACGAGGAACCCAGCCGACCTCCAGGCTGTGCCCGGCGAGGACTGTGCCCACGGGACTGTGGGCATGGCCACGGCCTGGGGACAACGGGGACCTTGCCCCAGAGAGGAGGAGGAGAAGAGTTGGAGGGGGACCACGGAGGGGGACCAACGGGGACCTTGCCCCAGAGAGTTGGAGGAGGAGCACGATCACAGCTGAGGCGGACGGGAACGGGTCTTCACATGTGGAGCACCTGCTAGGAAACTCCATTTCCAAAAGCTGTTGCTGGTACCACACGCTCCGAGCTTCTCCACCTGGCGTCTCAAGTCTCTTGGGAGCCGACGTAGAAAGATGTCAGTATTGCCGGGGCATCCCAGACAGGGCGGGCTCGGAAGCTCCTAGATGGAGAGCACAGGAAGCCAGACCCCACACGGGGACAGCGCAAGCCTCCTGGTGCCTGGGGGCAGCTGAACAGAAAAGCAGCGAGTGTCCTCGGATGCCGGGTGCCCAGGCCTGGGGGGCGTCTGGGGACGAGAACCCTCCACACCCAGACTTCTCAGCAAACTGTGACTCCTGCCGGGGCTGGTAGAGGTTTCTCTGGCCTTGTCCAGAGATGCTCCCACAATGCTCTTCTGCGGGCCTCTTCCCAAACCTCTGGCGATCACGCGGAGGCCTCGGAGCAAACGCCCAGAGCACACCGTGTCTTTTCTCTGGACGCCGGCTACTCAGAGGACAGACAGCCAAGCAGCACTGAGCTGCGACCTTTGCCCACTTTGTCCCCAAGGCCCTTTTTCTCCAGCTCGGAAGTCGGCCGTGCTGCGCGAGCCGCTGCTGGGACACGGCTGACTGGCTGACGGCAGCTTCTCTCCCGGTTAAAAATGTCACTATGAGTGCAAGAGTTTCCTTGCTCCTAGCAGCGCCCTGCAGGTCTTGGGCTAACCCTTCAGCCTCCGGACGCTCTCCGACGAGTCACGTCTCTGTCTCGCACGGTCCCCGAGAAATGAGAAAATCCTCATCTTCACGAGCATGTAGCACTTAGTGTTCTCAAAACCATCTTTCTCTCTCCTTTCTCTAAAATTGCCTCCGATAGGGGCGCCTGGGTGGCTCAGTCGGTGAAGCATCCGACTTGGGCTCAGGTCACGATCTCACGGTCCGGGAGTTTGAGCCCCGCGTCGGGCTCTGTGCTGACGGCTCAGAGCCTGGAGCCCGTTTCGGATCCTGTGTCTCCGTCTCTCTCTGCCCCTCCCCCGCTCACGCTGTCTCTGTCTCAAAAATAAATAAACATTAAAAAAATTAAAAATAAATAAAAATAAAATTCCCTCTGTGGCATAAACTTTTTCTCTCTTGAGACCTTAGTCTTGGTCTTAGTCTCACAAATAATGCTTCTAGATCTCGTTCTCTCTCTTTTAAAAACATTTAAAGAAAAGTCGTTTTCCAGCGGGTTGGACCCTGTGCCCCGGCCCCAGCCAGCAGGCTGCCCTGTCCAGCAGCCCTCTCCCTGGCAGGTCCCCAGCCGCCGAGCTGAGAATCTCTGGGGCCGGCTCGTGCTGGACGCTCAGTCTCCAATGGGGGACCCCTGTGTCCCAGCAGCGGCTCTAAGGGTGGGCTCACAGTCGTCCTGTGGGTGAAAAGCCCGGGGCCCTGGGAGAATTTGAGGCGCACAGCCCCTTGGCTGACCAGCGACAGGTGCTGAGCCTCTGAGCTCTGTGGGTTGCTTATTCCGAACCCTCAGGGAGCATCCCCTGAAGGGTCAGGTCCCTGGCGGGGAAGACGCTGGCCCTCTGGGGCTCCCCACAGCCAGGGGCAGTCGCAGTGAAGGCAGAGCCGACCATGGTCAAGGCCACTCTCGAGAAGTCTTCTGAAGGAAATGACTCAGGGCTGTCTCTACACGTGTCCACACCCACTTGTATGGACCCTCTTTGCCTGTTTGATAGTGTTGTCTTGTCCTCTTTCTTGACTCATATTCTGCTTTAGATATAACCTAATACCAAAAACTCTTAATAAACACCTGGATACATATGAAGTGAATGTTCTCCTTAGATTTTAACTCTTTCCATCTTTAGCTAAACCTTGTCTTTCTTTTCTGCTCTCTCCCACACCCGAGGATTACATCCTCTTGGAAGCACCGGGAGCATTTTTTATTTTAATTTTTTTTAACGTTTATTTATTTTTGAGACAGAGAGAGACAGAGCATGAATGGCGGAGGGTCAGAGAGAGAGGGAGACACAGAATCTGAAACAGGCTCTAAGCTCCGAGCTGTCAGCACAGAGCCCAATGCGGGGCTCGAACTCACGGACCGCGAGATCGTGACCTGAGCCGAAGTCGGACACTTAACCGACTGAGCCACCCAGGTGCTCCCGGGAGCATTTTTAAAATTTTTTTTCAACATTTATTTATTTTTGGGACGGAGAGAGACAGAGCATGAGCAGGGGAGGGGCAGAGAGAGAGGGAGACACAGAATCGGAAACAGGCTCCAGGCTCTGAGCCATCAGCCCAGAGCCTGACGCGGGGCTCGAACCCACGGACCGCGAGATCGTGACCTGGCTGAAGTCGGACGCTTAACCGACTGCGCCACCCAGGCGCCCCCCCGGGAGCATTTTTAAGGGATTGCTTTTGCTTCCTGGTTGGCGTTGCCTCCTGTATACGATTGCATGTGTCCTTGGGGCCTGACCGTGGGAAGGCCACCTGAGCAGATGTCACTGGGGACACACGACGCGTCTCATTAAGTTTGCTGACTCCCGTGTAAGCGTTCGTAAGCATGCTTTGCCAAAACTAACATTCTCACAAAGACAGCAAGTCACATTCCTGATTTCCCAGTTGGATTTTGAATTCACCAGGACACCTCTACTGGGGGCAAAAAAGAAAACCCACAAAACCTTCAGTATTTAAGAGAGTCTCTGGTAAATCGAAAACTCCTCTCTCACTTTGAGTCCAGATCGTCCTAGGCCCAGATGCAGCCTCACCCCCCCAGGAGCTGTGTTTCCCGGCCGCGGGTAGCCGTGGGAAGGCAGTGTGATGTGTGGGGAAAACCCTCGGGAGTAGGCAGAGAGCAGGCCCGACCCCGGCCCTCGCTTCTCTTGGCTGTGTGACTTTGGGACGCTGCTCGGAGTCTCTGAGCATTCGGTCGTCCTCTCTGGAAAAGAGGGGTAATAATACAGAGTGACTGAGGGTTGTAGGAAGAACCACGTGTTCCGTAAGTGAAACGCCAAACACGGAGCTCGGCAGACGGTAGAGGCTCGTAAACGTAAGTTCCCTCTCCTGCTCCTCCTGTTCCCTTTACACCTCTCAGCCTGAACCGTAGGAATCTTACTGGGTGCAGCAGCCAAGTATCTGTAAGAAGGCTTCCCAAGTGATCACCTTTCGTGTGACGCTCCCGTGTCCAAAAACCCACCAGCGCTCCCATCCCTCTTCTCGGTCGGATCACATCCAGTTGAGCTTGACATTCGAGAAGAACTGAGAGATCGAGACGATGCCAGACCAGAGCCCAGGCCCAAGCGGTTCATCCACACCGGAGCCAGAACCCCTGTGAAATGGCCATGAAGGGGGCTGGGAATCAGAAGCGAGGGGGCCCGGGGGGGGCTCCCCCAGCTCCGGCAACAGGGTGGGCCCGGCCCCCTCCTCTGGGGCTGGAAACCCGATGCTGTTGCACCGGGATGCCGCCCTGCGAAGCGGGGTCCAGGTCCTGTCTTCTGGGCTGGCCCTGCCCAGACGTCTGGGGCCTCGTCTCTGGGGCAAATGTTTCAGCCACACCAGTCCACTGGACACCAGTTCCTGTCCTATGTCCTGAGCCTGCCTGGCACTTGTCGGAAACCCCAGGGGACTTCCTGACTCGCAGGTCACCTAGCACAGCTGTTTGCAATCTTAGATGCCCATTGGACTCCTCGACGGGCTTCCCAAAGTACTCGATCCCAGGCCGCGCTCCCAGAGGTATAAGGCGGGTGTGCACTGTTGGGAGGGGTGTTGGGAGAGGGGGAGAACAGACACTTAGCCTGAGAGCAGGAATGCATGCGTGCACGTCACCATCACACACGACCGGAATCGTTGGGCGTGAAAGAAAAGAAGGCTACGTTCCCAAAAAAGCTGTGACAAGAGACTTCTTCCGGTCGAGGGAGCAAGAAGGCTTTATCGAGACAAGGCGTTTCAACTTGCCTTTACACGTGAGAAAGACGGGGTGTCTGGACCCATACGCGGCCTTCAAACCATCTTGTCGTCTCGGGGTACAGGCACGCACATCTCCATGGTTTTTTTGCTGGGTTTTTTTTTTTTTTTATGAGTACCTTGAGCATGTGGAGTTGGCATTGAAATACGTTTTTACAGACTGAAGACATCTTAGAAACTCACCCCACAAGACTACAGAGTAGTCTCCCCGTCGTTACGAAGTGCTTCGGAGAGCAAAAACGATCCCGGCATCCGCTAAGGGCATCTGCTTGGGAAGCGATTTGGTGACAACAGAGGCTCCACGTAAACAGGAGAGGCGAACCAGACCACGTGTCTTCCCACCCCACGGCTGGAATCGCTTCACGCCCAGGTAGACAGCAGCAGCTTGCTCAATGTCAGTCACGGGCCGCAACCGCGTGAGGCCAATGGATCCACGCACGGCTCGTGGCACTGACCTGACTACCTGGTGGTCTGAGCATTCTGGAGTCTGGCACGGAGACCCCATTTCACGTTGGACATTTGTGCTTCACCTGGTGTTCCAAATGGCCCCGTCTCAGTTAGAGTGCTGACAGGGATCGCTGCCATGCCCTTATATGTGCCTCCCCCCACCCCCATCCAGACACAGCCCTTGGAAAGGACCGCCACCATTGGCTTGCATTTGGGAGCAGTAATTGGCTATGAAATCCCTTGTGAATCTGTTTTGAGAATAAAAGAAGTAAAAAAATTCAAGGATCGTTCCGGGAGCTGGCAGCCTTTGTCTTCCCTTCTGCCCCATGTTTTGGAGAGCACTCCAGTTCCCATCGTGCTCTGTAGGGATGAATTGTTATCAAGAGGACATGTGTTGCATAGGACCTTCAAGGGCAACAGACAAAATGCACCGTCTTTTAGGGCAAGAGCGAGGATTTATAGGCAAAATGCCGCTATTCCGAGACTCCCCAATAAAGATATACAACCTGGACAAAAGGTAAGTATTTCACTCAGTCTGTGAAAGCCTGTGAAATTTATTTTTTGCAAGCTTTTACAGTCCACGGCCCTTCCCATTCAATCTTGAATAATAGCATTGAATTGAGCTGTAAAAGCTTCCGAAGTTTGAAGCCTTTTGACAAGTTAATTTAGCAGTATGGTAAAAAGTTTTTCCCCAAGATAGAATAAAGCCATCATATCATGAATGTAGCAGTCATCCAGAGGAAAGAAAACACCATTAGGATTAGAAATGATGTGCTTTATGGAGATAGTTTGTGGTTTCGTGTAATCTACCATCAATATTTCAGGAGAAAGATGTTCCACTCATCAGTCAGCTGGAAGTCAATATCTCCACTTAAAACCAACACCCAGGGGCCAGATCACATCTATCTTTTATTGGAAAAATAACATTCTCTCTTAAGTTTTCTTTCCCTACAGTTCTTGAGATTCTAATTGTGGCGTGGTTTTTGTGTGTAGATGGATATATGAAGCAAAGAGGTTTTTCTTCTAGAAAAACACAAGGAAAAGGCAGAAGTAATACTTCCCTTGTGCCCGCCCCCATCTCCCACCCCCGTCGCCCCCCTCCGGCTGCTGGAGGGTGCTCTCACTTGACCATTCGAAGTCACACAGAACGAGCTCAGTCCGTCTCACTCGGTAAGACGGAGGCCAGCTGAGGGTGGGGTTTTGGTTGTTGGCTGCTTTGTTGTTTGTTTGTTTGTTTGTTTTTAAAAATTCAAGCCAGTAACTCAGAGTGCCTGTTCAGGTGTTTTCTCTGTTTGACGTTGTGAAGACAGGGCAGACAGGAAGCAGACCCGAGCTCTCCCTTCTGGCATCTCCGTGACTGTTGCTGAGAATCTTTGGGGAAGAGAAATATTCACCTATAAATAGGATGAATGGTACAGATCTGGCTTTGTCATGTAGGAGAAAAAAGCCAAGAAAAATTAATTATATGTAACAAAGACATGCTTCAGACGCCATTTGGTCTTGTGCCCTGAATATAAATCTCCAAATGTTTCTCACTCGAATATTTTAGTGGGGAAAAAATAAAATTGAAATTAAAAATCAGATGCCCTATTGTTACGTTTCTATAGTAGTGCAGGGCGGCTGCGAGGCGTGCTCGGTGGGTCTCACGCTGCGAGGCTTGGGCTGGAGGGAGTCTCGGGTGAGGACTGGAGACTCCCCACGAGCCCCCCGAGGACAGGCTCCAAGCTGGGCATCAGGCAGAAGGGGAAACTGTTTCTAAATGATTCCTACCTATGGTGTATGGAGCAGAGAGTGATTTTTCACTTCAATAAAGGAACGACTATTTAGTTAGTCCTATTCTACTACATTTTAGAAAGAAAATGCCTAATGGGTCAGGGTTGAAGAAGAGAAATAGCCAGATTTATGGTGCTGATTAAAAAAAAAAGCGAATGCTTTGAATCAGCCAGACCCGAGTCCAGTCTCTACCATCAACGCTTCATAGATGTTTCTAGAATAATCCCCCCAGCCGATGCTCTGAGTGCCTACCCGTGCTGGGCAGTATGCTGCCCAGTATGTGGGCTGGGGCCACAGCAGTGAACAGAGGACAGATTTGTGTCCCCACCCCTCTCCTACCCACACAGAAGTCCCAGTCTAGACACGTGTCCTCAGGCAGCGACTTCTGTCCCCGAGTTGCCTGGCCCTCACCAGTACAGTGACTAAGAGCACCTGTAGGGTAATGTTGTCATGAGGATTCAACGAGAGAGACCTCCCTGGGTGCCCTCTCTGTAGTAACTGCACAGACGTCTAAATTACGAGGAGACAGGTCTGCTCATCAGTCTAAGTTATAAGTGATGGCAATATTTTGGGCATCAAATGTTGAAAAGATTCACATAATAAACAATATTTTCTTTTCTTTTAAAAAAATTTCTTTTTAATTTTTATTCATTTTTGAGAGAGAGAGAGAGAGAGAGAGAGAGAGAACAAGTGGGGGAGGGGCAGAGAGAGAGGGAGACACAGAATCTGAAGCAGGCTCCAGGCTCCCAGCTGTCAGCACAGAGCCCAATGCGGGGTTGAACCCGCAAACCGTGAGATCATAACCTGAGCCGAAGTCAGGAACTTAACGGCCTAAGCCAGCCAGGCGCCCCAAGAATATTTTCTTTTTTGAGAGAGAGAGAGAGAGAGAGAGAGAGAGAGAGAGAGAGATTGCAGGCACCAGTGGGGGAGGGGCAGAGGGAGATCTCAAGCAGACTCCATGCTCAGTGAGGAGCCCAACTCAGGTCTCGATCCCATCACCAGGTGTGAAGTGGTATGTCATTGTGGGTTAACGTGCATTTCCCTAATGGCTAATGCCATTGAACAATGATGCCAAATTTGTTAATATTTCCCTTCGCGTTTATGCCTTTTGTGTTCTGTGTCATACTGCTTTAAAAGAAGTCCTGCCAGGGGTGTCCGGGTGGCTCAGTCGGTTGAGCGTCCGACTTCGGCTCAGGTCATGATCTTGCGGTTCATGAGTTCAAGCTCCACATCGAGCTCTGTGCTGACGGCTCGGAGCCTGGAGCCTCTTCGGATTCTGTGTCTCCCTCTCTCTCTGCCCCTCCCTTCACAGCTCACACTCTGTCTGTCTCTTTCTCTCAAAAATAAATAAAAACATTAAAAATAAAATAATAAAAATTAAAAAAAAATAAAGCCCGCTTCAGATTCTATGTCTCCCTCTCTCTTTTCCTTTCTGCCGCTGGCACTCTGACTCTCTCTCTCAAAAACAAACAAACAAACAAACAAACAGGCATTTAAAAAAAACCAAAAAAACTTTAAAGTTTCACTTTTCACATATAGATTCTTTTTTCTGGAATATTTATGTGCTTGATGTGACTGTAAATTACAGGAACTGTAATTTTTTTTTTCAGGGTGGTCAACCATTTGTCCAAGCATCGGTTGTTTAGCAGCACCTCTTCCCTGCTCTGTAATGCAACCTCTGTCCCGGATCAAGTTTAAACTGATACAGCTCCTTGATGGATTGTCCCTCTTGCCACCTTTGCCTCTAATACATTCTTTCTTTATAGTCGATTTTAACTGATATTATAGTAGCAGGGACTTCCTTTAATTAGTGTTGCCCTAGAACACCGTTTTTTTTGCCCCTGAAGACTATAACTTTTCATGTTTAGGGCTATCATTTAAAAACAGTAGGAAGATGGATTGTATTTTTAAACCCAAACTGACAATCTGCCTTTACCTGGAAAATTTAGTCTGTTTATATTCATTGTGATAACTGATCTACTTAGGCTTAGTTCCGAGTGTTATTCTGGGTTTTCTGTTTCATCTTCTCTTTCCATGTTTGTTTTATTCTTCTTCCCTACATTCTATCAGACTGATGGTTTTTCTTCCTGTCTTTCCTTCCTTTCTTCTCCTCTGCCCCTCACTGCTGTGGAAGCTGTCCCTTCTTTAAAGTTTGTGAGAAGCACTTTTTTTTTTAATTTTTTTTTTTTAACGTTTATTTTTGAGACGGAGAGAGAGCATGAATGGGGGAGGGGCAGAGAGAGAGGAGACACAGAACCAGAAGCAGGCCCCAGGCTCTGAGCCATCAGCCCAGAGCGCGACGCAGGGCTCGAACTCACGGTCCGCGAGATCGTGACCCGAGCTGAAGTCGGACGCCCAACCGACTGAGCCACCCAGGCGCCCCTGTGAGAAGCACTTTTTGCTTAACAAAATCGAAAGTTAAATTCCCAGATAATACAAGGATCTTAAAATGCTTAAACTCTAACGTTCCCTGCTGCCTTACCAGCTCTGCCTTTTTATTAGACACCAGAGAGCATCCATCATTTGACACCATTGTTTGCTCTAGCTCATACTTAGCATGCGCTTAGATTTACTTGCACATGTACAATTTCTCTGCTCAGCATTTTCTCGCAGTTGACTTATCATCTTGGCCAGAGCAGTGGGGGCACATTGAGAGGTTTTCCTCTCGGCCTTTCCTTCTGTGATAACTACTACCCCGCAGGTGAGGGAACAAAAGCAGGGGCTCTGGTGTCTGCCAAGTTCATCCATCCCAAGCTGAAACTAATGTTCACATATTGAAAGAATTCTGAACTCTTAAATTAGCAAACACAACTTTTTCCAGGCAGATATGAAACATTTACGACCACTGGCCATGGCCCCACGCTAGGCCACAGAAGGAATATTAATGTGTACCATGAACTGATAACATCCATGCCTGGGGACTGGGCAAATGACCACAGGGTAGGTCTGCAAACCCCACCAACCCACGGTGAGACAGATGTGCTTCTGGAGGAAGAACTCCTACGTGGTCCCTCCGTTCTCTTCTCCTGAAATACCCTGTTCAGATCAGATGCCCCAGGAGCACAGCTGGAGGTGAGGATTCTTGTGCAAGTTATTTTTGAGGGATTTCTCTCAGGAGGAGGGAGGGTCAGCGGGACAGGGCAAGGGAGGAGCCGAGCAAGTTAGAGTTACACTCAGGCCTTGGTTCAGCCCTGTCCCATGGGGGCTCAGAAGCATGCCTCCTACCTTGGGGGTTGGCCCTGTCTACCCCTGTCAGTCAGACATCCCTGGAGGGCCCCCTGGAAGGGGAGGGGTACGCTCCCAAGCATTTCCAGGTGAGGTGACTCCCCTTTGACCAAGGACAGCTCTCTGGAGAAGGATGCAGCTGTGAGCCATTAGCGGACAACTCTCGCAGCATCTGGGGCTGAGGCCCCCTGGGGTGGAGAAGACGGGCTCAGGGCTCCAGTGGATCCAGGACTCTCCCAGGGATGTTAGCCTCCACCCCCGTCTCTCTGGTCCCCATTTGCATAATTTCCCCAGATCTGTCTTCCCATTTGCGAATAACATTTTCTGTTGTTTCTGTGTTCTGATCTTTCTCAGTGCATGTTTAAGTTTAATGGCTCCATTCTTCAGGTCTAGAGGTTTTGTTTGTTTTTTGAAAAACTCATCTTTTTTTTTTTTTCCCCCTAGTGCCTTATTCTTTTGTTACACATTCAATTCTTCCTTAACTTCCTTACACCTCGGTTATATTATCTCAGCGTCTTGGCGCGGTGGGGAGAAGATACTACCCTGATCTTTACTCTTCTGCTGACTCTTGCCCGTGGTGAAATACTTCTTCAGGGTTTTATAATTTTGGGTGGAGAGCTCATTTTGAGTGAGGCTTTATCTGTGGGCTGAGGGCGTTTTCCTTGCTACAGCTGTTTGCTTCTGCCCCGGGCGCCCCGAGTATCCCCTACCTGGACTACTCTCCATGTGACTTTGTCGGCCTGAGGGTTCCTAGATCCCGTAGGTCGTATGCACTCAAATCCAACGGAGGGCAGGCCCTGCCACAAGTCCTCGGGGAGCCTCGCCCCACCACCCTGAGAGCCAAGGCGGACAGGAAAACTCTTTGTCGTCTGCGCCCCAAGGGGCAGATTCCTTCCTAGCCCATCCTTCTGCGAAGGGTGCCATGCTTGAGAACGTCTCACATAGGAGCCTCCGAGCCAGCTCTCCAGCTGGGCATGAAACCCACTCCCTGGGGTTGAGAGGCCGGTAACATCTTCCTCCTAAATGTCCAGCCTAGCCCATTCTAATCTTTGTTTCCTTCCCGGATTTGGTCTCCCTTACTTCCTTGTGCACTCAGCCACGTGTGTTTTAAAGCGCTACCTTTTAGGTATGTTCTTAGGTCTTCTGAAACGAGAATGTTTTCGCGTGGACCAGTCAGCCACTTTGCCAGAGCCCTGCACTTGGCCCTGACCTCCGCCACTGAAATCTCAGGCTGCGGGTGACAGCCGTCTTCCACACCCTCTTCCAGTCCCTTCCACTAAGCCTGCTGATGCGTTGCACCGGAGCCCTCATGCCTCCGCTCTACCTATCTCCAAGTCCCTTTCCTGCCCCAGCCAGCCTGCACCCTGTGACGACTCTCATCCACTACTGCGGCCAGTACCCTGCGGTCCTCATCCAGCAGCCAATCTTGCATCATCCACCCATACCGGTTCTTTGCACCTCGGCTCCCCAGAGCTACCAGAAAAAACAGACCACGTGGCTTTGTGCCACAACAAAGACACTGCCTTTGACTCTGGCTGGGTCCTCGGCACTACTCAGCAACCCTTCTTATACCCCTGCTCGGCTCCCGTTCGGTAGCCCACCAAGGCCGTTTCCAACACGCAGGGCTCGTAGCGAGAACGTTCAGTGCTGCTGGTTGCCGTGATTAGCCTGTCCTGGCCCGTTTCTCAGCTGCGACCATGTCTACAATAAGGTGCAACCCTCACCTCCTGCCCCACACCGAGAACATGTCTGTATCTGTACATACACTCCCCCTTACCCTTTAGAGACTTCTCCTGCTTAAGGTTTCTTCTGCCTGGGCTTTCCAGCACCTCCCTTAGACCTGAGCAAGACGGCCCCTGGCCTGGGCTCGTGCTCTCCATCGCCCACCCCCTCTCCCTTAGCATATCCTTCTCCCAGATGAGGAGTCTGCGGCCCGGGCTCCCCGTTCAAGGCTCTGCTCCACACAACTGGAGCCCGTGAGTCCCTGTCCAAGTGGTCAGAACCCCTTTCCTGGACCCACGCAGGGGCCCCTTCCTCAGTCCTGCCCTCCAAAGGCAGCCGGCACCACAGGCTGCCCCCCTCAGGGCCGGAGGAGGCCAAGTGCAGTGGGCTGGGGTGTCCAGCGTGTGGGAGTAAAGTGCCTTCAGGTGGCAGGAAGAGAAAGGGGACAAGCCGGGGCAGAGGGTCCCCTCTGGCACGGGAAGCAGGGGGACGACTTGAAATTCCAGTTATGGAGCAAGCGTGTCAGAGGGGGGACACGCGGGGCATATCTGAGGGAACGGTCTGTTGGCCTGATTTGCTCCTTTGAAGTTTTTAGACCTGTGAGTGTGTCCCTCCCCAGCCCCTTGCCCCAGGACCACGAGTTAGGGACAGTCTGGAGCTTCCACCCATCCTCCAGGGTGCCCTCCGGGACCATCTCGGGCTACCGCAGTCTCCTCCTCCGTGGCCACTGCCCTGGGAGAAAACAAAATCCCACCCTCACGTCTTCCCATACCGGCTCCCTGACTCTCTTCCTCACTGCCTGCACTGGCTGGGTGATCACGTGGCTTATCCTCTGTGCCCAGACACCCTTGGGGCTGCTTGGGGCTGCTACAAACAATTTCACAGGGACGGCAGGTGACCCTGAACCTCCCGGCTGCCTGCATGCCTGGCTCGGCCTTGCAGTTCTCCGGGGGCCGCTCCCATCCCAGCCACTGCTACGGGCTCCTCAGGTGCCCCCCGCCAGGGCTCCTCTCTAGGCCTGAGTGCCTTTGGTCTCCTGCCAGAACTGTCTCTGATGCTCAGGGTAGGGTGCTGCCGGGACCGTCTTGGGACTTCTGCTTGCCTGACCTGCAAGTGTGGGGACTTCTCACCTGGGCGGTAACTCTGAGTAAACGCACCCCCTTCCCCCAGGCGGACGGTTCCGGTCAGCTGGCTACACGGCCCGGCGTTGGCTCTCCCTGCTGCCTGGCCCCTGGCCCTAGCACGCCACTCCATGTCTCTCGCCCTGGGATCGCACTCCCGGGCAGCTGCTGGCACCTAAGACCTGTGTCACACTCTGCTGTGCGGGACCCAGGCTAAGACAGTTTGCAGCTAAATTCCTCAAAACACCAGCATGCTCAAAGTTATTTTCTCATTTCTCACTCAATCTGCTGCTTTCCTGGCGCCCTGGCCTCCAGGCGTGGCCCCCCTCTCTCCACCCCTTGCCACATCTTCCCCTCTGCTCACACCCCGGCCCCCTCCCCTGGTCCTTCCCACAGGCCGGTGACCTCAACCCTATCTCAAAAAACAAAAGAGATGAAAACAAACAAGACCTTCATCTTTGGTAGGTTCGGACTGTCTGCCCGGTCAAGGTCAGCTCTGCCCAGCTGAGGATCCAAGCCCGGCGGAGGTTCGTGGCGGCCGCTCCCCTGCTCCTACCCCTCTCCGTCTTTGCATCTGAAACCTGGTAGTGCCTCTCCCCGCCTGTCGGCCAGCCCTGCACTTCAGGGACCGGTCGGCTGACCCCCTCAGCTCCTCGCCCCACAGCTTCCTTAGTTAATTTCATATCCCTCTAGAGATTTCTTTTTTATACGCAAGTAACCCACGTTTACTGGGGAATTGAGAAAGCTGGGACGAGCAAAAAGTGAACAATGCTGTCTCGTCTCCCGCATCCTCAGAAGGAAGCGCTGGGAACATTCTGATGGGCGTCTTCCTGTCTTTGCTGTGTCTATAAATGTATTCATTTGTAAAGACTGCGCCGTGCTGTAATGATGTTTTATAGTCTTCCTTTTCACTTAAAATTCTAATGTGGATTTCTTTCCATAATATTAAATCCCCTATTTTTGGAAACTTGGAGATAGATATTCCTACCTCCGTATGGATCTGTACATGAATTAATGTATCTTCCAATCATTGTTGCTGTGAATCTTTCATCTAGATCTTTACCAACATCAATTATTTATTTCATTTGAAATAACGAACTTCTAGAAGTGAAATCATTAGGTGAGGGAACATGCACAACGTCAAGGATTCATGTACGTGTCCTCTTCGGTAGCTAAGTTTCTACCAGTTGACACAGCTAACGTGCGATAGCGTTTATTTCTTCACATGTTGCTTTTATCAAACAGAGAAAGTGCTGTATTTCCTTTATTATCGGGGAATGGAACATCCTGTCACGTTTATTGGGCAGTTCTCCTTTTGTGTTTGCTGTTCACGACTCTGCTTTTGCGACTTTTGTTTCGTGTCAGCTCTGAAAGCTCTCCTACTGTGAAGGAGATTCAGCCTTTATGCAACATGAGATGCCCCAGTGATTTGTCCTCTATTGATCTATAGTTTGGATGCACAAGGAGGTTCTACCCCTGCCCCCCAAATTGGGGCAGCTACTGCCTCCCCTGTTGTTTTCTTCTGAGGTAAAATCTCCCCGTGAAAGGCACAACTCTTAAATTCACTGAGTTCAGACACCTGTTTACTCCTAAGTGCCCTCCACCCCAATCAGGATGTGTGCCATTTCCTTGGCCTGAAATGTTCTCCAGACGTCTGATCTCTATCCCTGTGGATCCTTCAGGCTGGCACCTGAATTTCATATTAATGGAGTCACAGTGTCTTATTTTCCTGTGGGACTTGTAGATGCTCATCTATCTGTCTCAGCAGCTCACTCTCTCCAATGGTCGAGTAACATTCCTTTGCATGAATGTGCCAGTTAAAATTTATCTATTTCTTTGTTGATGGCACCCCAAATTTTAACTGAAGCACAGTCAAGTTTATCAGTACTTCCCTTTACGATTGGTGGCGGTGTCCTATTCCATAATCCTGCGGAAGTACCCGTAACAGATTTTTCTTAGTACTTTCGTGACTTTTCTTGTTTAACACTTGAACCTTCATCTGATGAGGCAGGAGCCCAATTTTTGTACTCTTCTCCCCAGCTGATGAGCAGGTGCCCGACCACATCACTTTCTAATTTGAAAAGCTGCCTTTATATTCAAATCCTTACAGGATGTGATGTTCTACTTGCCAATTGCTGTGACACAGGCACTGACCAGCCTGGAAGGCTGCCCGCCAGGAGCTGGGACAGACCACGCGCACGTGCCGGCTACACCTCAGCTTGTTTGCTTGGGGATGCGTCTTTACTTTCTAGGACTTTCCATCCATCTCAGCCGGTACCACGTTGCTTTCATTATGGAGCCTCGGCAGTAGGTTCTGTTTTCTGGAAGCACTTTCTCCCCCATTACTCTTCTTTTTGACTGTTTTCAAATGTTTATTCTTCCAGGTGAACTATTCAACCACTTGTCAAGTCCCATGAACTTCCACTGGGGTTTAATGTTACAGTTAGGTATTTATAATGTTCTTTTGCTGATGTGACTGGAAACTTTCCGTCATGTTTTTCTAATGCATATACAATGCCAACCACAATGCTTGCCGTATAGCAAAGCTTGGTAAATAGTAGCATTTATAATTATTGATTGAATGTATATCTGAAAGCTATTGTTTTTTTTTTTCTTTTTTGTATATTTATAATTGGCCACCTTGCTGAACTTCTAGATTTTTTCTTTTTTGAGTCTTTGGGGTTGTCTTTATTTTTGATCGAAGGATTTTTTCTTTTTCCTTATTTCACACTGGGATTCACTTCCTTCCTGAAACAAAACCCTCTGAGTTTGGGACTCTCTGTAAAACGCCTTTATATGAAGCCCCAAGTGGATGTTGCCTGGTGTTTGGACTGTTTTTCCACCCGCCTTCCCGGCTTCAGTGTTAGAGACCTTCCTCTCATCGTGGGGAACTCTATGGTCCTTACCAGCCGTGGGTGGTCTCCTTCAGCGGGCACAGCTGCTCAGGCTCCCACGTTCTTCTTCAGAAAAGGTGAGTGGGGTTCTTGCCTCACTCCTCTGGAGGCGCTCTGGGGATCGGAGGCGAGGCTCCCTGGCACACCACAATGTGACTGCTCATCTCTCTGAATGCAATTCTACCTTCCAATTAGTCCCCCCTTGGATTATACCCCAGAACTCTTCCATGTGACTCTTTCTTCAGGCATGTGACTCTCATTTTGTACTCGTAAAATTAATTTTAGTAGACCTGTACCCATTTCCCCTGCATTTTCTGATTATTGTACACTTTTAGTAATCCGTGAAATAACTTTGTAACTTAATTTTTATCATCTTAATGTCACGCAGCCACTGACGGTTTCACCTTATATGAACATTTCATAAATGTACCTCCTCTATCAATGGCCAGGTCGCTAGTGGAGATCTTCAGCTATGACTTCTGTTTTAAAATTCTGAAATTCACCATTCGCTTCAAAGTGAAGCTATCTTATGACCCACCGTTTCTACTTAGCATGTCCAAGGTTTTCTAACCATTACTTATGATTTCAATACGTTTAATATATTATAAAATTGCACGTTTTCATTTTGAAAATTCTACATTTTTTCCCCTCCAGGCGCCAACGATCAAGAACAACATTAAACACTAATCTCTGCTCATTTCTAAAGAGAAAGGCCCTCAAAACAAGCAGCCACACATCTCTGCCAGCACCCCACAGGCCAGCTTTGTCACAGACACTCCATCAGGCTTCACCACCGTTGCCTCTAGGATTTTTCTAAGATTGATAATCAAACTGACCTGTTTTCTGATTTTAAGTTCTGGAGATTTGACAGGGGAAAAAAAAAAAAACACCCAAAGTTTCTTTATACTACAAATAATACCACAATGCATTAATTTTCACTAAAACAGAAATCCTTCTAATTTTCTTTCCTGGAAAAACATCTGGTCCATAAAAGCTGGAAAGGCCCAGGTTTCAGTGGATGAGTGAAGTGTACCCATGTCTCTGTTAGATGATGGTGGGCACCGAGGGCGGCCAACGGTGGGGCAGCGCAGGCCTCCCCTCCCCTCCCCCAATCTAGTGGGTGACTTCCGAGGACCAAATCACCCCTGGAGATTTCTCCATAGACTTTTCTTCTGTCATGACCACGTTGTCAAGGCAGGTAGCATTCCCGTTCCACCGGACCCGCCTGCGTTATCTTCGCGAGCGCTGCAGTATAATGCGAGTGCAGGGTCACGTTAGGGGAGCCTGACCAGTAAGAACGTTGTGGCACTGGAGCGGGGAAAAATCCCTTGGGTTCGGTTAAATGATCTATCTCTTTAGAGTCTGCTTTCTAGGAAAGAAGCTGCTTTAGTGATGAGACAACGTATTTAACGAACTTTGATTATTAAGATCTCAAGTTTTCTCAGTCCCTGGTTTGGGCTGAGAAACACCTTGCGAGGTTTCTGAGCATCCTGCCAGCTGCGAAGTTTTCCGGAAGCAAACTAACGTCACGCAAGCTGCAGGTGCCTTGCCGAACTTTGGCTGGAGGAAGCGCCTTCCAAACAACTCCACGGAGCCCGGGCCCTCCGAGGCCGTCGCAGCGCTGTGCCAGCCCGCAGGTGCCGCAGGCGGGCACCCGCACGCTCCTCGCGGGTGCTCCCTCCCACGGGGCCACAAACGCCACTCCGGAAAGCGGGAGGCGCACGCAGGCCGCAGGGCGAGTACCCTGCTGCGGGGGGGCACAGGCCGGGGGTGGCCGCAGGTGGCTTTCCGCGCCCGCCGCCGGGCAGCCCGCGGGGTCTGCAGGGCCGGCGGGACACAGAGCGGCCACACCACGCGGCCCAAACCACCCCGACACGGCAGCTCACAGCCCGGAGCGCTGGCTGCGGATAGGCGGCCCGGAACCACCGCGCGCGGACGACTCTGGCCTGCGGAGCGCACCGGGCCCGCTCTCCGCCCGTCGGGGAACAGCCGCCGGCCAGCGCCCCCTCCGCCCCGCAGGCCGCGTTCCCGCCGCGGGGCAGGGCGGGGCCCGCCGCGCCTGCGCACTCGCCCTCCGCGCCGCCCGTGCGTCTGCCGGAGCACGCCGCACCACGTGACCGCCGCCAGTACCCAAGATGGAGGCCGCGGCCAGGCCCGAGCGGCCGCCTGTCTCAGCCCGCGCCCAAGAGTGCGCTCGCTAGGCGCGCAGTCCCGATCACTAGGCCGGCACAGGACAGCTCTTCGGGGCTGCCGAGTGGGGCTCGCCAGGCCCAGGGCCCACGTTTACAATCACAAGCCGCCCGGCTCCCTGCGCTTTCTCAACCGCGAAGCGCCCAGCGACTGGCGCCTGGAGCGTCCTCTGGTAGCCACGCCCCCCAGGATTGGCAATTCGAGCAGCCAACGGGGTCCAGGACGTGTGCTGGAAGGCGGGCAGAGGTGGAGCATCCCTGCCGTTTGTGCGGCGTCTGGCCTAGCGGTTGGCCGCCGCGGGACGAGGGGCGGGAGCACACGGGGCGGTACCCGGGGCCCCAGTGGACCAATGGAAGGACGGCCGGGCGGCCGGGGAGGGCGGTCGGAGGGCGGGGCCGAACCGTAATTGACGAGCTCTTCGTTAGAAATCGGGCAGAAGGGAGGGGCCCGGGAGGGGAGGTGATGCAAGGCTGGCGCAGCCAATGGCTGCAGAGCCGCCGGCTGGGGGGCGGGGCCGGGGCGGCTGACGGGCGTCGGGCGGGACCTATCAGCGCCCGGCTCCGTGCTGGAGGGGGGAGCGGCATCATGGTTCAACGTGGGTCAATTTTTTGTGAATGAGGAGGGGAGGTTGTGGGGCCGCCGCCGCGGAGCACCGTCCCCGCCGCCGCCCGCGCCCGAGCCCGCGCGCCCGCCCGCGCCGCCGCCGCCGCCTCAGCAGCCTGGGCCCGGCGCGCCGCGGCCGCGTCCTCGCTGTCGCCGCCGCCCGAGCGCCCGCCCGCCCGCCGCCGGCGGTGGTGGTGGTGGTGGTGGTGGTGGTGGCGGCGCAGGCTGAGGAGATGCGGCTCGGAGCGCCCGCGCGGGGCTAGAGCGCCCGCCCCGCCGCCGCCGCCGCCGCCGCGGTAAGCGCAGCCCCGGCCCGGCCCCGGCCCGCGGGCCATTGTCCGCCCCCCCGTCCGCCCCCCCTCCCAGCCCGCGGGCCGCCGGCCCCACGCCCCCCGCCGCCGCCGGCCCGGCAGGTGGACGCCCGGGTCCGCTCCCCGGCCCGGCCCGGCCCCGGCCCCGTGCGCCAGGCCGCGCGTGGCGCCCAGCCCGTGGTTTTTCCGGAGCGGGCGCCGGAGCCGGGCCGCCGAGGCCGGGCCAGGACGGCCGGCTGGCCTCCGGGGGGTGGGGTGGGGTGGGGAGCACGCGCGGGGCGCCCGCCCAGGCCGAGCCCGCGGCAGGTGGGCCGGGGGCGCCCGGAGCCGGGCGGGCGCCGTTTATGTAACTTTGTCCAGGGCTGTGAGTTTGCAGAAAAACGTCCCTCCCCGGGGCTCGCGGCGCGGGTGCCCCGGTCCGTGACGGGAGGGGTGGGGGTGCTGCCCGCGACCCCGGGAGGGTGCCCGCAGGATTTCCACGGGCCGAGCTGTGGCCCGGTCCTTCCCAGATGGTGGGAGCCGCGTTTCCCCGCGTTGCAAAAACACACCGCGGGATTATGAGCAAATTATCTCGTATTTACATTTAACGTTGAAATATTTGACACTGTTACAGCACGAGACCGTGCGTATCAGTTGGAAAGGCCGGGGGTGGAACCCAGTGTACTCATTTAATGCACATCAAAAATTTGTAATAACTTGCAGCAGCTGATATGAGTGTTTTCTTTATTGCATGTTGTAAATTGACCTGCTGTGACACAATTTTCAAATAAAGCGTTGCAGAAATTAAACTTAAGTTATTTTAAAACTAATGACTTTCTTAACTAAATCTTAATTGCATTACTGTAGAGACCTACCTAATTGCTTGCTGAGGGCGGCTCTGCCCTCGGTGAGGGAGGAAGGGGCCTGGGCAGTTAGTTTGCTTCCTCTCTTTTCTCCACTCAGGCTTTTCTGTGTATTCCCACAAACCACCTAAGCATGGCAGGCCTGGGAGTAAACATGTAAACAGCCCTCACCCAGCGCCAGCCCAGCAAGATCGGGGTAATGCTGGTGGGTTTGCACCTTGGCCTGGTTTCACTTTTTCTTTTGCAATACGACCGAGGTTGCCTGGAGTTTTAATTGCTTCTGGTAATTCCGTGCATTATGTTAGGGACCGTCCTATGAAACTGCTGCGATTTCAGAACTGAGCCAGGAAAGGTGGTGGTTAGTGGGGATCGGGGAGAGGAAGAGGCATTGAATTAGGAAAACTCAGCTGCTTTGTACACAAATATACACTACAGCAATTACAAAGCAACAAAAGTTATTGCAGAATTTTGCGGTGACTATGGCAACACAATTACTCCATTATAATTGGAAATGCAAAATGCCACCCTGCTAGAGAAGTTTCATCAGAATGGAGTTTGGGATATCAAAAATAGGCGAGATTTAATTTTTTTTTTTCCCCAGGTAGCTCCTGAGAAATCTAAAATCTGTGTTCAATTATCTATTTTTAAGGCTGATCCAGCTTTCCCAGATACTCTACTCCCTTGGATCTGTGGCATCTTTCCCCAGAATTCACATTTGTGTGGGAGGGAAGTATTTTCCTGCCTTAAAACCACACACCCTGACACATTGTAAGACTTGTAGAGCTTTCTGTGTTCTGGGCTTTTATTTTAAAGATCAAATACCTTCGTAAGGAGAGCAGTAATCAATCAGAAGAGAAGCAGATTTATGCAGCAGGGAGATGTAACACTGCCCTCTTTAGGGTTAGTCCTTTCTCCTGCAAGCCGGCAGCGGGAGTGCCTCTGGGGGAGCCCCGGGGGGCAGAGGAGGTGGGGGGGGGGGGGATGACTGTGGACTACTGTAGGCCTCGGGACCAAGGACAGATGTGGCCTAAGCAGCCCTGAGCCTGAATGTTCTGTGGTCAGCAGCTTTACAGCCATGCAAAATCAAACTCCACATGCCATGTTCTCCGAGGCCTCGGGGGCTGTTAGGGCAGCAAGGTGGACAGAGCAACACGGCACCCTGTCCGCGTGCAGCTGGGGCGGCAGAACTCGCCTCTGCGCGGTCAGAGACCTGCTTCATAAGGGTGCCCCTCTTGGTGTTTACCAGGGGCACTCTAGTTCTGGAAGTTTCCAGAACACGTTGTGGGGTTGCTGCCGTTTAATTTCGTTATAACTTTCCTTTTAACTGCTGCATATTTATGCCCAGTAATCGACTTCCATTTTCCAGCTTCATTGTGAGGCTTCAATGCAGCATGAATGGCTTTGAATTTCTCATCCTTTGATGTTGGGGGTGGCACCAGGGCAAAGGCGACTTTGTGCAGTCTTAATTGCCAGAGCAGAAGAAGCATTTCATCACTCCTGTAGAATCCGTCTATACCGTTCTCTATTGAAAACGGCTGGGCTTTCATCACTCAGAAGCTGCCCCGGATACTAGATTAATACCTGATGCAGGGAGCGAGGGAGACGCACAGAATGAGAGGCAGCTGCTGGCCCAGAGGCCGCAGGCGACGGGCCGTGGCCAGGCTCGGGCTCCTGGACCCGAATCGGTGCCTGCAGCTGGGGGTCTGGCCCGGCCCGGCCCGGCCTCGGTGTGTGGAGGCCTCAGCTTCTGCCCACGCAATGCGGCCTGGGAGGCCGGCCCTGAGCCCCCTGCCCCATCGGGTTGGGGCAGGCGTCAGGTCGGGAGGGGTTTTTGTTTCAATCGCAGACAGTCTGCATGGGTTCGAGGCTGTTGTGGGGCTTGACCTTAGGGGAGGGTGTAGCGTCCTTTGGTTTAAGTCAGACGAAGGGCTCCCTGTCAAAATGGATGCTCCATTTTAACAGACCTTCGCAACATATGTTACCAGAGCGTTTCCTTTGGGGGAAAAAAATGTCCTGAAGGAAGATCTGCGAGTTCTCTTCCTAGGATCAGTTTTCTCTTCTCGGGGTCTGTTTAGGGGTGCGGGGTGGGCTGTGGCATCCGTGGCCGCTTGAATGCCTTTTCTGATGTGCCCTGTCCTGCATTTCCTGGAAAAGAAATGATCCAGGGCCCTCCACAGGTGACCTCTCCTTGGGATCCTCCCTGTAACATCAGGGACAGATCATCTGCCTCAGTGGATGCGGAACCCAGAATGTTTCTTAGTGAGGAGATCCGAACACTAGCGATTGTGGCGTAGCCCGCTAGCTAACATGTAACAAGCCCGTGTTCTAAGGACCCCTCCTCGTGACGCGGTTCCCCTGTACGCGTTTTGCAGAGGAGGAAACGGAGCATCTGGTCCCCGTGGCTGAATCAGGTCCCAGATGCCGATTCCCTCTTCCCTTCCATGCCTCTGCTTCCAGGCCAGCGATGGTCTTGAGGCTGGAGTTCAGCGTTGTCGAGGCTTTTGGGAAGACATGGCCTCTGTGAGAAGATGACAGTTTGGGGTATCTTTTGGGTTCAGTGGGGTGTCGACTGTTGCTGGAGCGGCTGTCGCTGACACCTGAGTTTTGGTAGGGTCTGGGAAGTAATTCTGGCTTTCTCGTGCTGTCTGCTGGTGTGTGTGTGTGTGTGTGTGTGTGTGTGTGCGTGTGGCATTGTAGGACTGGAAGGGATCTTTTTAAAAATTTGTTTTTAACATTTATTTATTATTGAGGGACAGAGAGACAGAGCGTGAGCATGGGAGGGGCAGAGAGAGAGAGGGAGACACAGAATCGGAAGCAAGCTCCAGGCTCCGAGCCGTCAGCACAGAGCCCGGTGTGGGGCTCGAACTCACAAACTGCGAGATCATGGCCTGAGCCGCAGTCGGACGCTCGACCGACTGAGCCACCCAGGACTGGAAGGGATCTTAACAGTCTTGTTAGCTGGTGTCGGGTATAGCCCATGCTTAAGATCTTCTGAGCCTGCCTGGGGGCTGGTGAGGATAACAGAGAACACCCCGTGTTCCACATCCATTCCAACCAATGCACTTCGGCCTTAACTGTTTTGTCGGCAGGATTGCCTTGGAAGATTTTATTGGAAGAAAGCATTCGAAAGATCAAAAACTGAAAAACTACTAATGTAATCTATCCTTACCGTAACACCACGCCAGAAACCTTCAAGAGAAGATGTTGACAGATAGAACCGCGTAAGAATGGAAGAAAATTCTTTTTGGCAAAAGATTCCGTAAGTGAGGTTAAGAGGCAACAAGAGAAAAAAAAATACATAACAAGATGTGCCTACGTGAGCTTAATAGCCACCATGTAAAGAGCTGTTGCAAACCAGTAAGAACAGGATGAGCATCTCTATTGTGAGATGTGCAAAGCCTATAAATGATACAAATTACAGTAGCTAATGTAGAAAGCTTAGCTTCATTAACAGAGAATTTTAGGTGAAAGATTTCATTTATGCCCATCATATCAGCGAAGGTTGTTTGATAACACCCCCTTGGTGGTGATAACAATAATTCCTATCTTACAAGGTTTTTGTGAAATCGAAATAAGTTATTATGTGGAAATTGCTCAGAATAGGGCCCGGTACATAGTAAGCACAATATAAGTGTCGGTTGTTGTTACTATTTGTTCTCTGGAGAGCAAACTGATTACTTAATTACTCTCCAGAAAAGTTTGTGAGTCAAAAACTTAAATGGTCATGTTTCTGATCCCAGCAATTCTGTTTGTCGGGACTGTTGATTCTTAGGAAAGAACGTGAGAAGTACTTAGGTGTCCAGATGTGTGCGGGAGATCTTTTGTCCATTGTTCATAAAGGCGATACTTCTTAAAAACATTTCAGTGTTTTCTTCCTTGGAATGTGCGTGCACGGGCTCACATGTCAGAAGCGTGCAGTGTGTTAAGGAAGCAGGTCCAGAGCAGTACTCAGGCTTGCTTGCTTTCTTTCTTTCTTTCTTTCTTTCTTTCTTTCTTTCTTTCTTTCTTTCTTTCTTTCTTTCTTTCTTAACTACCTGGGTCTCTAAAGTGATGATGGCGGTCCTCTGGGGTGTCGGGGAAATGTCCTGTGAGGGACTCTCGTTGACTTTTCATAAATGTTGGTGTTGCATGCATGTTTGCTCCGAGCATGTGTTACTTTTTAATAGTAATACTTTTTTTTTTTTTATCCCTGCTATTTCCACTGGTGAAAAAAACCCTCTTCAGCTTGATTATTTATAAAGGAGAAAAACCAGGTCCTTGGGAAGCTGATAAATATGCTTAGCATTAGAAGAATTTAGGGGATTTGGTTCTCCGACTCGCCTGCAAGCTCTCCTCTCGGGGAGCTGGCCTCCCGGGTCTGGGCTGTTCTGGCACAGTCCGTATGCTGTACGTGGTATCCTCAGTGGTCTCTACCGAGAGTCACAGAGCCCGGTGCGGGGCTCGAACTCACGGACCGCGAGATCACGACCTGAGCCGAAGTCGGACGCTTAACCGACCGAGCCCCCGGGCGCCCCAGCCCAGCACCCTTTTGATTCCTTGCTGACAGGGTCCAGCGGTGGAATTTCAGTAGCTCGTTGGGACATTGGCGGTTTGGTGTTCTCTCTTCTTACTAGCTGGGGGCTCCAGGGGCTTGAGGGGCTCCGAGGGCCGCGTGCCTGCTGCGTGTGCCCAGTCCTGGTGGTGGAGTTGCTCCATGAGGGAGTGGGGGAGCGGCTGAACAGGGGGCACGGCGTCGGCCTGGGTCGAGAGCCTGGTCGGGGACCGGTCTTCAGGCCTCGCGGCATCTCTGCTTCTGCCCGTGCTCTGGAATCGCCCGCTTCCTCCCGGCCTCAGTCTGGAAACTGCTTGGTCCTGATTTGGAGATGACATACTTTTAAGTGGACACCATAAACACGAGTCAAGTGGATTCTGGTGACGCGGCGAAGTGGCACATGGGGCCGCCGTGTGGGGCCAAGGCCTGTGCGCACAGCCCGTCCCCGGCCGGGTCCGGGGCTCCGGTGTCCCAGAGGGCGAGCCGCGGCTTTTATTAATGACACTTCGCCGTTTGTTTCATGTCGGAATTAATGACATTATTTAAGTCATTTCTTACCTAACCTCATAATTTTAGTACGATACCCTAACACGAGCCTGCGTGTAAACGTCTTGTGGTCTGCTCCGTTTAGAGCGGTGAATGTTAGGCTGTGTTAGTTTACTATTGTTTACGAAGTACTCCGTCCGCGTGAGTCAAGTGCTTTTGTTGGACTGAAGTTGGAGCCTGAGACAATAAATCAGTTCTTACGGCCGACCGCCCGAGCTGGCCTTCCAAGTGGGGGTGCCGCTCAGGCGGGGAACCCGGCCGTGTGTTCCCGCAGAAGCGGCGTCATCTGGCGTCTGCCGCGCTGTTGCCGGAGCGGGTCTATTTCAGACTTTGGAAGAGAAGCTTCTGTGGCCCCCCCTGCCCCAGGCCCTCTTTACTGGGGGTGGTTGTGGTTGGGAGCTTGTTCCCTACAAGTTTCCAACGGGTCAGTTACTATCTTACAGGTGCTCAGCCTGCCCCCACCCCGAGAACGGGCGTCCCTCACAGGGGTGGCGACGCACCGTGACCGCTCCTTGCCTTGGGGGGCCTCGGGGGCAGATGCAGAGGCCCCCGACTTGACCAGGAAGCCCCGGCCTCTGCTGCGTGAGCTTAGACGTCGGTGGGGACAGGAGGAAGAGGGGGCGAGCACACACAGGTGCACCGGGGCGTGGGAAGCTGGGGGCGCTGGGGGCCAGTGGGTGCAGAGCCTGAGCCCGGTGAGCCGGAGCTGGAGTTGTGGGGCCGCGGCGGCCCGCTCTGGGGGCTCCGAGGCCGCAGCGTGTGAGGAAGGGCCAGCTGGACAGACCAGGGGGCTGGTCCCCACGAAGGGCGGTCTGCTTATACCTAATCGGGGGATCGGGGTTTCTGCGTGACTCTCCGTTCTGGTTCCTGTGAGGTGCCGTGTGTCTGGCTTCTCTTGGTCTAACCTGGTGGAGGCAATGCGGTTGGGGAAGCGGTGTGGGTGGGACCTGCCACGAAGCCCCCCGGGTGGCCCGCTGGCCCCGTGTGCTCCCAGCTCACACTACGGGGGTGCGGGAGGGCCTTCCCTCCTGCATCCAGTGTCACTGAGAGGCCTTTTCTGTGTCCAGGACTCTTTAGAGTAGTTGTGAGGGCCCAAGCTCGGTGGGAGTCGATGAGGAGAACATTCTGGAAGGGACCTGAGCCAGCCTCTAATCCAGCTGTCGGTTTCGTATGTGGGGACTCAAAAGCTAACTCTGAGCTCCACCTGGCCGCCTGCGGGGTCTTTTTCCACAGGTACTGTGTCCTTAGAGTGTCCCGGCCCAAAGCAGGGCCCCGGCAGGTGGACAGATCACAGCGGGGGTTGCAGGCCCTTCCGGGCTGGCGTTGGAGGCTCTCCCCCTTAGACGTGCTGTTCCAGCCCCACCGGGGCCGAGGGGTTGGAGCGTTCTGGTGGGCCTGGCCCCCACTTCCCCTTTGGGGCCGTGGACGCCTAGAGGAGGTGAAGTCGCCCGGTGACTCTGCGGGGCCAGGGCGTGCAGTTGGGTTGGTGACCGGTGTGCGTGTGAGGGCGGTGGCCCTCAGCCAGCGTGGGCCTTCAGGGCGAGTCATGAGGAGCCGTTGGGGAAGCCGTGGTGCCTGAAGGCCCGCTCTGCTCTCAAAGTCCTGCATGGTGCTGCCCTGGGAAGGCGCTGGGCGGCTCCGGTCCCCGTTCCTCGGAAAGCCTCGCTTTGCCAGCACAGGGGGCCGTGTGTGTCATCCTTCCCTCCTCAGCCACCGGGCTGGAGGGACGCGTTGAAGGGCGCGTCCCTGGACCCCTCGCTTCTTTCCTCCGCCCCGGTGAGTTCTTTGTCGGAAGTTCATCGTTGTCCTCGCACTTCGAGCACGCGGCTGGTTTTGCAGCCGCCCGCACGCGAGCCCCGTGGCCAGCCTGGCCCGCGGTCCGCCTGCGACACCCCGCCTGCCGCGCACTCCGACGCACCCTGAGGAGGCGTGGGCCGGCCGCGGGGACCCCCGGCCGAGGAGCGCCCACTCCCCGCCCGGCCCTGGCGGGAGAGCTGACCTCTGGGGACCTGGGGTGACAAACAGCACTGTGAAGTGTGCCCCCGGCTCCTTCCCCAGATCAGAGCGCCCTTCTGTGCGGGCGTGGGTAACGTCCGTGCACGCGTGTGGTGCGTTTTGGGGAAGCTGTCGTTTTCACGATTCTTGGCGTTAAGGAGCAGCCGGGGCTGCGCTCTGGCGTCGGGCGCTTGAGTCCCAGGGCTCCTCCAGTGGACTCTTCCAGGTGCGGGCGGGGGTGCCAGCTCCGTTTCTGTGGTGCCCGTGGGCCTGCGGTGTGCGGGAGGGATCTCCGCAGGTGTAGACGTGTTGTTTTCCGCGGGCAGACGTGGGTGTCGGGTCAGACCCGGGTCGGGATCTCCGCTTCGCTGTGGTGACCGTGTTGCCTGGTCTCCACGAGTCGGAGGTGCCGGCTGTGGGCGGGAGGCCGAAGGGGCTGCTGCGGGGTCGGGGAGCCTGTGCCTACGGCTCGGCCCTTCTCCTCCCCCGACCTCCACCGAGGGGGGGGTTGGTGACTTTGGCGTCCCTTACGTCACTTCAGGGCCCCCTGAGGTCCCCGTGCCGGCTCAGGGCGTCTCTGCCTGTGTCGGCTGAGGTCACGGCAGGGTGAGCGCCTCCCCGGAGGACCTCAGTCACGTGTGGGAGCCAGTCGTCTGTCCGGGTCTCCGCAGGTGCTGTCTCTCAGCCTACAGAGCTCTTGCCCTTGACCGCTCACAGCATCCTGCACACAGCACGCCCGACACCGGCAGCTCCGAGGGCGCCGCTGTGCGCGTCAGGGACCCGGAGGGCTGTCGCACACGGGGCTTGGGGCATGGCGGCGGCTGTCCCGCTGCGCCCGGGCCTCGGCCACGGTGTGACTCGTCCCCGGGCCAGTGGTGCCAAGGTCCCCAGCCCCGAGGGTGATCCGTGAACATAAGCGATGGACATCTCATGCCAGGATTTCACCGTCCGTGATGCTTGCTGGCGTTCTGGAAAAGGGAGCAGCCCCAGGGCCACCCGGGTGCGTGTTCAAGTCCCGTTGGGGGTCGGCCCTGTCTCCGCCTCTCTTCGCTGTTCCACGTGACATGTCAGCTACAGGACTGGGTATCCCTCCCCTCCTGCCACCGTGCTGCTGTGCTCTCCGATGACCCTCTGCTGCGGGCTGGCGGCTCGAGGGGACCTGTGTGGCCTGGGTACGCAGGTCCGGGCGGAGGGGCTGCGGGTGTGGGACGTGGGGAGCAGGGGAGGGTGGTGAAGAGCTTAGCGGCTGGTTACTTCTGGTGCCCTGTGGGCACAGCCTTCCGTAGGTGGGACCGCGGTGGCCTTGTTGTAGGACCAGGTAGCCTGTGGTGAACAGAGGAGCACGGAAACAGGAGACCAGATTATGTCCTCTTGGGGATTACGGAAAGGCTCTTTGAGGGATTCTCAGGCGTAGCTCTCAGCCTTGAGCAGGAAGATGTTTCCGGCAGTTGGCCGTCACATGGGATCTCTCCACGGTGGATTCACGGAGCACCGTGTGCTGCAGGGAACGGATTGACTTGCTTTCCCGGGAAGTCAGGTGAAGGGCTGGCAGGGTTCAGGCAGGGCTTGATCCAGCTCCTCCGCCTCGTCATCAAGACGGGCTCGTTCTTTCCCCTGTTTGGGAGCGTCCGTTCCCGGCCTGAGAGGGTCCTGGGAGCTGCTCTCGGAGCTGCAGGCACACTGGTTCACGCCCCCGGGAAAGAGTGTGTTTGTCCCAGCACAAGTCTTGGATCCATTCTGCTTGCTGTGGCTGAGGTCGCTTGTCCACCTCTGAACTGTCACTGGCCGTGGGTATGGGCCGCACGGAGGGGCTCGGCCTCTTCCGGAAGCTGGTTGGGGAGTCAGCTTCGCTTGTGTGGAAATCGCTGTGGTTGGAAGGAAGGGGAGAGGGGCGGGTGCTGAAGAGGGACCTGGTGGACAGCAGCCGCCAAGGAGCACCCTGCCCTCTGCAGCCCTAGCAGCAGTTCCGGAACAGCCTTCTGTGGGGGTCACGGGGGTCGAAGGGCTCAGCAGGGTCCAGAAACGAGGCGCCGACCGGGACTGCCGTGGCAGCGGCCGCTGGGGCACACCGGGTGTACCCTGGGCACCGGAAGTCTGGGGCATGTGGCTAGAGCTGGCCTGTTGGCAAGGTGGGTAGGGGGGATGGGAGTTCATCAGGGAGATTCCTCGACTCTGGCCCTCCACCGGCTGACCTGCTGGACCCGCCACCCCTGGGAGGGGCCCTGGGAGTGGGGACAGTGGAGCCACAAGATGGCAGGGGCCGGGCCTCCTGATGCCTGTCGACGGACTGACCCCCTGCCCTCAGGGGAGCGTTCCCAGGCAACCCAGGAGGACCAAGGCAGGTATCTGAGAACGCTCCGGAAGGCGTTGAACCCGTGTCAGCTCTCCTGCCCAGCACAGAGGCGGGCACACGCTGAGGGTGTCCTTGAGAAGGCAGAGGGTGAGTCCTGCCTGCTGTGGCACACTCGGGCCTGGTGGTTCCTGGAGAGCCCCTCCGATCGCATCCGCCTCCCTGCAGGCAAGGGGTCCACGCGGAGGGCGAGCTTTGGCATCAGGTGGACGTGTCGCAAAATCCCCCTTCACATCCCTCCCACCGTGTAAGTGGCCAGATATCCAGCTTCCCTGTGCCTCAGTCTTCCCGTCAGCAAAGTGGGCGTGAGGGGCTCCGCTGGGGAGGACTGTTGTCACGATCAAGCGACATTCCGAGGCCAGTGGCCTCTGTGGGTTGGGAAGGGTGCCCGGCTGCATCCCACGGTATTTCTTCAGCGCCGGGCACCGCGGTGTTATTAAATGTCATCCGTGGGTCCTCTCCGCCTCACTTCCTCCCAGCTGACGGTAGAGGAGGCAGGGTGGTGGGTCGGTGGGCAGCTTGGGTTCGAGCCAGGCAGCGCCGAGCCCAGGCCTCTTTCCTTACACACTACCAGGAGCGCACAGCACAGCCGTCTGCCCCTCGGGCAGAGGCGCAGGGCTCGCTGTGCGGTGCGCTTCTGGGTCGGAAAAGCAGTAGCGAGGGCCCGGCATTGTGAAAAGGGGGCCGGGTGTGCGTGGCTCGCCGTGTTCAAGCTGCACCCTGGCCGTTCCCGGTGCGCCCAGGTCTGCTTTCTGTCTGCACAGTCAGCACATCGAGCCCCTGGCCTGGCTGAGCTGCGGGGATTAGCCGAGGGGTGCCCTGACGGCCCGGGGGCCTCGGCCTGGCTCCAGTCGCAGCCCCTGCTCCTGCTGACAGAAAGCTGGGCCTTGTCAGCTCCCCAGGTGGGGAAGGGTCCCGCCCCAGGAGGTTTTACTTCGGTGGCAGGTGCACCCTCTCCCGGCTGTCCTGTTGGTGGTGACGGGCCCTGTGGTCAGGTGCACAGCTGGGTCACGTGTGGTGGAACTGAGCTTGGAGGAGGCAGTTGTCCGGGGCGCGGGGGGGCGGGGGGGGAGTGGGACACCCGGTGCGGCCCCTGCTGTGGCCACGCTGGCTCCTGAGGGCGGGGCAGCTGCGCCCGAGGTGGCCTCCTCCTGGCCCTTTGTCACCAGTGCCCCGTCTCCCCTCTCTTCAGCTCACGGTCAAGTTCTGGGATGTATGGCCCCGGTGCGTGCGCCCCAGCCCCGTGCACACGCCCACATAACGTGTGCACGTGTGTGCACGCCCATAGACACACGTACGTGCACTTGTGTGTGCGGAGGCACGCACACACACGGGGGCACGTGTGAAGTCTGAGAGTCTGGCTCCCCTCGTGATTCCCGTGGACGGAATTCCGCCGCTCACCTCGGGCCGCCCACCCCTTAGCGGGGAACGGCAGAGCTTCTGGAACGGTGGTGCCATGAGGTCCTCCCTCCGCAGCGTGCTGTCCTCACCCCCTTGCCCAGCCCTGAGCACGGCTAATGTTTTCCACCCTCAGCGGCCCGGCTCGCTCAGGCAGGGGCTGCGTGCTCGGGACCATAGCTGTGCACGCAGGAGTTTTCCTGTTAAAGGGGCTTGCGGTCCTTTTGGGCCGGGCTCTCCCTCTTCTAGGCTTGATGGGTGCTTCTTAAGGGGGTCCAGCGGTCACCCCTGGAGCCACCAGCTTTCCCCTTTTCTGGGGCCGGGCGCCGGCGTGCTCCCGTCGATGGCTCCTGGCTCTCGGTCAGCTAGTGCCCTGGCCCCTGAGGCCTCCAGCTGCCCCGGGCACCCACAGGACCTGCTTCCCGGGGCCACACTCGTCTGGAGCCTTTCCAGGGCACGGTGCCCCTTTGTGCACACCAGCCGGTGAGACCTTGAGGGGTGGCGCGGGGCCCGCTCGGAGCTAGGATTCTTGCCTGGCTGTGGCAGTGGCCCCCTCGCCTGTGGTCCCCACCCTCTCCTAGCTGTGCCTCCGCTCCCCGTTCTCCCAGCATTTGGCTCTCCACGCCGGGGCCCTAGACCGCCACCCTGAAGCGTGCTCCCTGGGACCCTTCCCTCTTTTGCCTGCCTCCTGACCTCATCAGTCTTCTCCTCGCCATGTCACGGCACACCTGCGTGGTGGTCACAGCTCCCCATTCCCAAATAAAACTCGGTCCTTTGCCTCACCTGTGGGGGCTCTAGGGCTGGGTCCAGCTTCCGTTCCCCACATTCCACCATCTGTGACCTTTTCCCGGCCGCGTGGACCTGCCTCGACCTCGTTTCCTGGGCTTTCCTGCCCTCGGCCTTTATGAATGCCCGCGTCAGGCTTGCTTGGGTTCCCAGGACAGCGGCAGGAGACTGCCTCTTTTGGGTGGCTGGGCGGCTCCCTTTTGATTCGGTACAGAGAAGGTGCATTCGTGACCTCCTGCTGTCTCTGAGCCTGACCGTCGTCTCTCCTGGACTCTGTCCTCTTCCCGCCTTGTAATGAATAACAGATGAGGCGGCCTCGGTTAGGGGCTCCCGAGTCCTGCTGTTGTCACGCCGTCCTCTGGAAGTCCCCAGGGGCGAAACCAATAGAATCGGGCTCTGTCTCTGAGCCTTGGCCCCAAGGCTGGGCTGTGCAAGGCGCGGCTCTTTCCTAGGCTTGAGGTTGAGACGTAAGGAAGCAGGTGGTGTCTGTGGCCACCCGTCCCCACGTTCCCAGGGCCCGTCTCTGCCCCCAGCTCCTCCCACTGTAGGGCGGGGCTGCGAGTGCCGAGCTCACGGCTGGAGCCCCCATCCTTCGGCTCTTGTCCCCAGCAGCTCACCCCCTGTGCCGAGGAAAGACCGTTTTCTTAGCTCTCCATGGCGCGGACAAGGTTGGGAGGCCTCAGGCTACGGGAAATTGAGGTTCAGAGTCTCTCCCGAAAGGGCCCTGGGCCCGTGACCACACCAGGCCCACGAAAGACTGGGCAAGAGAGCCGAGGTGCCTGTGCGAGTGGGAGGGGGTCCAGAAGAGGCCTTTCCCTCGGACGCCCGCCCCGTGATGTGCACCGAGCGCCCACGCCGCCGTCTCCTGCGCCCGGGCCGCGAGGAGATGCTGAGAGCAGCTCCGGGCTCCTTGACCCACAGGCTAATGTACTTGGGAGTTTTGTGGAAGCTGCAGAATGTTAAACTGTTGTGCAGCTAGGCCCCACCGTTTTCCTGACTTTGCACGGCAGCGGGGGACACCCGTGTTCCTCTTTTTCCCCCGGGGTGTTCCTGGCTCCCCGATCAGAAAGGTGGAGGCGGGCCACGCCCTGTTGCTCGGAGCGAATGCTCGGATGATCACGCGGTTCGCCTTCCGGTGGCCTCCCCAGCCGGGGTCCCCTTCTGCCACGGGGCGGCTCTGTCCTTGCCTCCTCTGCGCTCCTCAGGCTAGCGTGGCCTTCGGGTGTTGGGGTGGGGGGGGGGCGGCAGTGGATGCCGGAACTGAATCCGAGTCCTTGTGGGGTTACTTTACTTGCGACGGAAAGGCATGGGCGGCGGTCAGCCGGCAAACTTTCGGCGTGCTGGATTTGGAAAACGAACTTTTGCTTGTTCCTTCCCCGTGGACACGTCTGGGTTCTCAGAGGCGCCAGGCGTGGAGGCACCTGTTCTGGCCGAGGGGTGAAGAGACCGGCCCTGGCCTCTCCCCCCGTCCTGGCCCTGCCCGGTGCCATCAGGCCTGTTCTCCGAGCCGGGCTCGCTCTCCCAGCTGCCAGCGCAAGTATCCCTCTTTCGGATTCCAAACCCCCAGACGCCAGACCTCTGAGCTGCGGTGTGCGGGACCGGCCCGACCCGTGCCCGCACCCTTCACCGCAAGAAGAGGGGGCTTGGAGCAGCGAGGGCAGCGGGGATGCTCCGCGAGGCGGGCACCGGGACGGCCACGGGGAGCGGCCGTGTCTTCCTGGGCACCGGACTGGCCTGAAGGGAGAGAAACCGGTGAGCCGGACGGCTAGTGAGGTTCGGAGCCACGGGAGTAAAACGCGAACGCGGCCCGTGGCTGTGCCACGCAGCAGGGGCGCACGCCTCACCCTGGGTCTGCGGGTGAGCCGCGAGCTGGCGCGGCAGAGCTCCCGCCTGGGGTGCGCTGGCCTCGCCCGGCCTGGCCCTGCCCGTGGGAACACTGGTTCTCCCCACCGTGGGGGAGACCCCCTGCCCGGGGCCCTCCGTGCTCAAGCCCGCCTCCGACCCGTAGCGATGAGAGCCCCGTGGCCAGTCTCTCGGGTGGCCGATCTCGGCCGCTGCGGAGGGGTCCCGCGGTTGCAGATCAGAGAGGCGTCTCGCGCCAAGCCTTGCTCTCGGGTTGCCTGAGAGCTTCGGAGCACAGCGCTCCCGATCTCGTTACCGGGAAGGGAACCGAAAGGGGAGAATGGATCAGCTCTACAAACAAGCGGTTACTGTAATTAGGGAAAATACTAATGACTTAATCCGCAGCAGCACGTTTTATGACTGCCTTGATGAGGAGAGACAGGCTGGGTATCACATACATGCGGGCAAATAAATCCGGTGATTCTGCTGTTCATTTAAAAAACGGTATTTCCGGCTTTTGCAGCGACAGTTTAATAATTAGGGTGCCTAATTTTAATCTGCTAACGTGGGTGCGCGCCCTGCCTCGCTTGGGAAGCCAGCTGCTGTCGGTGTGGTTCTGTGTAGTTGATTGCCGCGGGGAGCCAGGGATCAGGGGACCTCAGGTAAAGTCAGGCTGTCGCCTGGTGGGGCGGTGTGAGCTCTGCGGCACTCGGGTCGTCCCTCGGGTCTGGTCTGCCCGGGGGCCGGGTGCCTGGGGACCGGTGTGTGGTGCCCAGTGAGCCTCTGTCAGCCGATGGAGCCTGTGTCGCAGGGGACCGGGCGGTGGCTGCGTGACCGCCCCTTCGGCCCGAGTCCTGCACGCGGGAGGCCACTGCGGGGGTCCTCACCCAGGGCGGCTTTGATGTCGCTAGTGAGGCTCTTGTCCTCAAGTGCAGAATACTTTTAGGACGAAAGTAAGCGACCACGTGACGTGCATCTGGCCCGAGACGGGTTTGTTTCCGCTGCCCAGAGATAGAGCTCGAGCAGTAATATTGAAACCACTCAGGGTCAAGTCACATACCTCATTTACCAGGTTGGGGTGAAGAAATGAAATCAGCTTTCGTTTGTGTTTTTCGCGTGTGAATAAAGCGTGCCTTATTCTCTCTCTTTCTTTTCATTTCCCTCTCACGTTTGAAAAATGGGTTTCCATCCCCCAGAACTTGCATTTTCCTGGCTAGACTGTGTTTTGCATGCAGATGTAGTTAGAGACAACAAAGAGGCATGTTTGTGTGGTAGTGACTGCATAAAAAGAAAGGGTATTGCTGAATTGGAAATCGCACGTTTAGAATCTGCTAACACCAAGCGCGAGTCGTTTGTCCCCGGCCCAGCCGGCTAGCTGCGCGCTTCATTGTCCTGATGGAGGGAGGCAGGCCCTTGACCGCGGCCGTCACCCGAGCATTGCCTGCGGGTCACGTGCTCACTCATTGCAGATGCGCTTCCCATGTCCTGATGGGGGTGCGGGTGGGGGCTTGGGCCAGTCCCTTCCCGCCGTTTTCTTGGGCGATGGGGACACGAGTGTCTGCTTGCTTTGTCGTAACCCGGAGGTGCCGCTGACCGGGGACCGCCGGCTCGTAGTAAGTGCCCGCTGTGCTCTGGGAAGTCAGCCGGTGCATTTCCTTATTTTCGCAAACGGATTGCGAGGCTCAGGGGAGAAGTCCACTCAGCACACGCGGCTGCGAAGTTGGGGACAAAGAAGGGAAATATGCCATGCAGTAAACCGCTGGGGCAGTTCATTGAATTTGTGTGTGTGTGTATCTAGCTCCCAAAAGAGGTCTTCGTTTCTAACTGCGGTAGGAAGCACGTAACTTAAACTTTGCCATCTTAACCGCTTTTCTGCGCGCAGCTCCGTGGCACCGAGTGCGCTGTCCTTGCTGTGCAGCGGATCTCCGGAACTTTTTCCCCTCGTAAAACCGAACCTTCGTACCCATTAGACGCCACTTCTGGTTAAAGACCGGTGGCTCTTGTTCTGTCGTTTGCCACCTGTGGGGGAGGAGATGGGAAGAGACAAACACTTGTGTGTGTGATAATTATACATCTTTGCGAGTATATAAAACGTACGTGTACGTGTAAGTACGACACGTGAAATACCGCGTTGCGTACAGAAAGCACAACCCACTGTGCACGATGTATCGTTAGCGTCATACTGTCTAACACGTTAAGTGTGCACGTGCACGTGTGTGCACGTGTGTGCTCATGCTTAACTCACGGGGAGCCCTTGGAGAATGTCGTCAGGCCTTCTGCAGCCTGTTCCTTCCAGTTACCGTGTTCCACGTTCCCAAGCCCGACCGTGTCATTCCCTTTCCCTAAGGGACGTGGCTCGCGGGCCACAGATTGGCCCGTGCCGCCTCCCCGAGCCCACCTGTCTTCCTGGAGCACCTGCCAGACTGGTCGGAACCCGTCTCCTACAGCAGTTGCTCTGTAACCGGGAGGGGGCTCAGCTGACTGCACCCCGGCCCTCAACCATCGGCGCCCTGGTTCACGGGCTGAACTTTGCTCACGGACGTGATCGCGCTGAGGCAGGGCTTCTGGTCCAAGGCACAGAGGACCCTGCAGTTTCCAGTGGCAGGGGCGACTGAGGGGCCCTGTGGTAGAGGGGAACCCCGGGGAAGGGCAGCACCCAGCCTGGGGGCTCAGCACGGCTACGTGGCATTACGGCCAAGGCTGGGGGGCTGGGCGGAGGAGGGAGAGTGTTCTGGATGGAGAGGTAGTGGAGTGGAGTCGGGTGGCCCGACAGCTGGTGGGCGCAGGCTGGCTCAGGCTTTGTCCCGTGGGCCACGGGGAGCAGGGCCCTGAGGGACTGTCTCTGGGGGTGCAGAGGAGTGCAGGGCGAGGGGGGGGGGCTGGCCCTGAAGTTTAGGGACCGCGAGGAGGCCTGCAGCACCAGACAAGTGTCAGGGTGGGCAGGTCCGGGGTGCGTGGGGACCTGCTGAGGGGAACGGTGTTTGAGGACTTGTCCGTGGATAATCACCAGCCTGTCTGTTGTCAGTGCGTCCTGTCTTTTTCCCCGGATGTGGCCGCTTGTGTGTCTCCGGTGCTCCCACGCCTGCCGTGGACCCCAGGACTCGCACGAGCTCCTCCTTCCTGGCCGGCCAAGCCCCCTTTGCCCCAGCTGGCCGGGGAGCGGGGGCACTGGCACGTGAAGACGCGGCTGCACTTAGCAGATGCCCTTTAAGCCGTGCCCGTGGCGCGGACACTGGTGGGGCAGTGCTCCCGGGTGACGTCTTCCTGGGCTTGACGGAGAAGAGAGTGCTCCCTGGTGACGTCTTCCTGGGCTTGACGGAGACGGGGGCGGAATGGGACGTTTGGAGGAAGAATCTTCGGTACCCTAGGCCACCCTCACCCTGGCCGTGGTCCAGCGACAGATGCCCCGGGCCAGGCCGAAGGGTCCTGTGAGTGCCCCCGGCTGCGGTGTCCGGTGTGGTGGCCCAGCCTGTGAGGATGCGGTCCCTGTCCCAGAGGAGCTGACTGGGAATGACCCCCCCTCCCCCGCCTTCTCCATAAAAGCCTCTGCTACGAAGCCTCTGGTCTGTGAGGCACTGGTGCTTTCTCACTGCCGTCATGGTGCTGGAACATTCTGCCTGGGCTTATTCGTGGAGCCGGGTTCCACAGGGGTCCCCCCTCCCACCCCTCACCCTGGTCTGCACTGTCACGTTTGTGACAGCAACACAGTACTCCCTTGCTGTCTGCTGGGGTTTCCTCCAGGTTTCTGGAGGCATCGTTGGCAAAAAGGATTGTACATACTTTAAAGCGTACAGCGTGCTGATTGGACGCAGGTTGTGAAGTGATCCCACGTCGGTTGATCCCTGAAGACGTCCCTGCCCCCACACGACGCTCAGGACCCGCTCTCTGCAATCTCCCGTGCACAGCGCAGTGTTACTACACGTCGTGCCCGTGCTGTGCGTCGGGCCCGTCCCATCACGGGAAGGGTGTGCTTTTGACCAACACCTCCAGGGGCCCCCACCCCAGCCCCTGCCTGCTGGTTTTCTTTAACTGTCCCCCAGGCGTGGTCACTCGGGTCGGAGTGAACAAGTATCAGGGTCCGAGCTGGACGGGGCGATTGGGGGCAGAGGAGTGGCACCTGGGCCCTGATCTCTGTCTGGTCGTGGCTGGTGGGCGTTAACCATCTCGGCCTGGCCCACGGGGTGCAGCGGCATCTGGGGGCAGGTCCCGGGCGTGGCCGGGAGGCGAGTGGCGGTGCCGCAGATGGAATGCCACGTTATCGCCCACGGCGGACACGTGCTGTAGGGCCACGGCAGTCAGCAGAGCGCACCTCCTGCTTCATGGCCTGGTGACGGTCCAGAGCACTGTCTAGAGCGTTCTGCCGAGGGGGCCGCGACCAGACAGCGCCCTCCTGGGGGCAGCGGGGGTGGGGTACTGGTGCCCAGCATTTGCCAGCCCTGCTCTAGGGTGAATGCAGTACGTGCCGAAGCTTGTGGGAACAGCACGCGTGAGTCGTTGGGGGGGGGGGGGTTGTGAAGGTGACAACGATGTGACCTGCAAGGGGGGGCGAACCCCGGACACGCGTCCTCTTCTCTGACACTCCCTCCCCGAGGGTTGGGCCGCGTCTGGGCCGGATGACGGTGCCCGCAGTGCAGGTGGTGGTAACTGGCGAGAGGTGGGGCCTCCTGGGGACCCGCATCTGCTTGGTGGCGGGGCGTCCAGACCCCTCCGACCTCCAGATGCCTCTGTGGAAACACCTGCTAAAAACCCCTCGTGGTGCCGGGGGAGGGGGGCAGCCCACAGCGCCCTCCCCCTTGTAATCTTCCGGATGAGGCCTCTCCTCGGTCAGGCTGTTTGGAAGCTCGTGTTGACGTGAATGTTTGGAGTTGCCTGGGGGTGGGTGAGGGTGTGGGAGGAGGGGCGGGCAGCTGTGAGGATAGGTGGTCTGCCTGCTCCCGGGGCGTGTCGCTGCCTCCTGTCTCCCCGGGCAGTGGTGCCCGGCCTGGCCGTTAGGACAAGCGGTGAGTGGCCCGGCCCAGGACACCAGGCACAGGGCGGGCGTTCGGGGAACGTTTGGAGGAAAAACGGGCGGAAGGGTGGGGTCGGGCCCGGTGGGGAGCTCAGAGACGGGGTTCTGCCGCCCCCTGGTCAGCGCCGGCCCCCGCGGCCTTCCTGTCAGGCCCGTGGGTGCCCCTCCCGGGCCTGGGTCCCGGGCCTGCAGCCCCCGGCCCCCTCCTGCGTGGCCGCTCTGTCCCGCTCACCGCGTGGGTGGCCGTGCCCCCAACACGCCGGGGGCCCTCACACCCTGCGCTCCGCGCCGACGGCTCAGCCCTCCCAGGTCTCTGTTCGTGCCTGCGACCACAGGTCCCCCAGTGCGGGTCCAGCTCGCGTCCTTCCCGGCCGCGGACTTGGGTCTCCAGCCGCCCTCCGGATCTCTCCCCTTGGGTTCCCACGGACGCCACACGCTTCCTTCTTCGGCCCTGAGCCCACCACCTCTTCCTGCCCTCCCCCCCAGATCCTTACGGGCGGCCCCCTGCCTTCATCCGCACTGCGATCTGGTCCAGGGTTCCTGAATCAAAACGACTTCCCTTCCGAGCCGCGAGGCCGGTGCGGCAAAGGCGCAGGAGTCCTCTGCCCACCGCAGGGCGCTTGCACATGCCAGGTGCTGGCCGGGCGCTTGCCGAGGCCTCTGAGTGCTGCGGCCGCCTCCCCCTCCCCCCCCCCCCTCTGGGGTTTTTCGCTTGTTTTCGCCCTGGTCCCTCCTTTAGTGAGACTGGGGACGGGGTGGTCCCATAAGACCCGCGTGCGGGCTTGGCGCGCTGGGTCCCCGACAGCACGGCCTTCGAAGCCCAGGCCTCCGTCTGTACTGGCCTTCAAAGCCCTGCCCTGCCTCTACCGGCCACGCCAGGCCAGCCGGGTCGCCAGGCCAGCCGGGTCTCCTGTGCTGGGCTGCTCGTGTGTGAGTGAGGGCACGCGTTTGCTTGTGGGTGCGGGGGTGCATCTGCGCGTATCATTGTGTGAAGGAGCGTGCGTGAGCGCGGTCAGTGCATCGAGCAGGCTTATGAGTGGGCGCACTTGCGCGTGTGCGTGTAGTCGTGTGCACGCGCATCATTGAGTGGCTGAGTGTACTTTTGTGACTGTGTATCAGTGTGCGTGTGTCTCCACTCTGAGCGTGTGTGTTTGGGCGCATGGGTGAGTGTGTCTGTGAGTGTGCACGCGTGCACGCACCTGTGCAGGGCCCTGCAGCAACGGCAGGTGGGCCCTGGTGGCCGGGGGTGGGTCGGGACTCAGGTCGATGTCGGCACAGACGCGGCGCCAGGGGCGGAGAGCGGGAGCTGGCGCTGGCGGGCACGCCGAGGGTGCCCTGGGGTCCGGTGGCTTTGTGGGAGGCCCCGCCGGGGACGGCGGCTGCTCAGGGCGAGGGGGGGGGAGCGGCCCACACCACAGCTGTTGTCACTTACCCAGTTAGGAGACTGCGCTGTGTTGACAGTCCTGGAGACGCCGATGATGTATTTGGCTGTCTGTAACTCATCCCGACGGTGGTTTTGAAGCGATACCTTGGGAGAACGGGACCTCAAGCGAGCGATGCAGACTGGTCCCGAGGACGAGGGAAGAGCCCGAGAGCAGCGGGGCTTGCCTGGCCCTTGAGGCCCCGCGGGCACCTGGCCTCCCCGCTAGGCGTCCGGCTGGGAGGCAGACACGGCCGTGGCGGTCCCCAGGATGGCCGTGAACAGCCGGCCACGGCGTCACCTGAGCGTGGCCAGCCCTAGACAGCTGCGCTTGCTGCCTGGGGCACCTGATCTTCTGGTTCAGGCGTTTCCAGAACGTCGGTGTGTTCCTGGCGGGGCCGGCGGCGGGGGCGGCGGAAGGGGTCCTCCTTTCCCCTTCACCCTCTGGATGGCTGCTGGTGTCGTATCTCCGCTCTTGAAATCCCTTCCCCTGTGTGGCCCCTGGGGGAGATCGGGATTCTGCTCCGGACCTGCTGGTCACGGGTTTCCAGAGCAGGACGGGGGGCTTGTCTGGTGACACGCGTGGCCTGCCAGATCGTTTTCCAAGAGCAGGGGATGGCAGTGACGAATGGGGTGGCACTGGGACTCCGTCCCCCGGGGGATGTGGGAGGTGCGCCCGAGAGGGACGCGACGGCACTGGGGGCAGGTGCTGTCGGGCCCGTGCCCTCTCTCCGCCGGGACGCCCTCTGCTTTCGAGTTCGAGACTTAGGCTGTGTTTTATCAAAGGCTAACCACAGTTCTCCGCATGTCCTCCGAGAAGGGACGCGTCCGTCCCCGGCGTGCCTCGCTCTCTGATGCATCGATCTGGCAACAGCAGGTGCTAACAGGTGCCTGTACGGTGGATGCCCTGGGAGAAAGTGGAGGTTGACTGTTATCCTGTGTCTTCATTGTCCGTGGTGCTTTCTCTTTCTTTTTTTAAAATAAAAACAGCTTTGTTTTTTCCCTTCTGATAAAAATGCTCCCTCTAAACAAATAGCTTCGACGATAAGTAAGTTCAGAAAGTGGGAGTTTAAGGCACCCTCCTCTGCCCTGACAGTCACGGTCCTGGGGAATGAAGGCTGCCCGGAGGCGCTCCCTGGAAGCTCCCGGTGAGAGGCCAGGGCGCCCAGCAAGGCCACCGCGTGGGCAGGGCCCCGGGCATCATTTGACTGCAGCGCGGCCGCTGGGCTGGTGGTGCTGACCCTGGCGGTTGGCGTGGACTTGGGAATGACCGGGGTGACTGGGCCCCCTGCCCTTGGAGACGGTCGCGCCTGACTCAGAGTGGGTTCCCTTGCTTTGAAAAGTCCAGAGGATTCGGGGTTTGGGAAAGCCCCCTCCAGATACAGATACCTCGCGTGTGGGAGACAAGGACGTGCTGCCTGCCTGAAACCCTGTCTCGGGCTTTGTGGGGACCTTGCACAGCCCCGAGGCACCGGCAGAGGAGGACTGTGCACCAGGACCGTGCAGGCCAGTAAAGGAGAGGCCGGCCTGGGGTGACCAGCGGGGTGTCAGTGTCCCTCTTCCCTTAGGTGCCAGACGCCCTGCCCCCTCCCCTCGGGGACCCCACTCTCCGGCCAGAAGGAAGCCCGTGGGGCCGCTGGCCGAGCCTGTCCACTTCAGCCCTAGCAAGCAGGTCGGTCTGCCTTGGGGAGGCCACGTCCACGTACAGAGTTGGGGGGTTGGTATGCACCAGGTGGGGTTCTGCTGTGGAGTGTGGGGCCGTCCACGATCTCCCGTGCCCTCCACCTCTGCTCCCCAAATCCGGCCCCGGCTGAGGGCCTTCGTCTCTGCTGGCTCCCATCTCTTGTATCTGACACCTAGAAACGCAGACCTTCTCCTGAGGGAGAGTGTTGGGATACGTCTGCAGGGCAGAAGTCTGGTCTCAGGATCCCTTTATGTCCTGGAAAATTAGCGGGGACCCCAGAGAGCGGTTGTTTAAATGGCGTATGTCTGTTGATACCTAGGGTATTAGAAACTGCCACAGAAATTACAAAAACATCCATTCCAAACTAAACCCATTACAGGGTAATATGACGGCGTATCTTTAATGAAAATGATTATTATGTAAAACAAAAAACATAGAAGAGAGGCATCATTTAGCATTTTTGCCCGTTTCTGTAATGTCTGGCTTGGTGGAAGACAGCTGGATTCCCATATCCGGCTCTAACATTTAATCTGTTATGATTTCTGGAACATTCCACCGTACACCCTTGAGGGAGGAAGAGGGAGAAGGGCAGACGGCATCTTAGTGTTCCTATGAAAGCGATTTGGACTTCTCAGACCCCCTGTGTGGGTCTGGGGGGGGGTCCCTCAGGACCTGGTACCACTCTGACCATCCACCTTTAGAAAAAGTGGTTTCTTTGTGGTTGATAACAAGGAGGTTCAGCCTTTTATTAACGGGAGCCGACCAGGCATTTGGTTGACAGGAGTCTGCTGTCACCGAGCTGTTTCTCATTCTCGTGTGACCGTTGGTGGTGGCAGGTTCCTGGCTTGTTGGTGAAGTGAGGTGTCCTTGCGTTTATGGCGGTGACAGTGGAAAGGCTAGGAGGCTGCCTGTCGCCTGCCCCGGGGGGTCCCGTGTACGCCCCACCCTGAGTTCTGCTTTCCTGCGGGGGTGGAAGCCATCTGCCTGGGGCACCCTGGCCTCGGCCGTCTCACGTGCCTTCACAGCCCTTGGACATCAAATGATCCCCTAATTCTGGGGCCCCCTGCCAGAAGTTTTTCCTCCAAAATTATTCAGCAGCTACAGGAAACAGGTGTTGTCTTATCTGGAGGCTTTATCCATTTGAACCCTTAATCTAAAGAGTTTATTTTATCAAGAAGTGTATACATGTTAAAACGAAGATATGGGGGGCGCCTGGGTGGCTCAGTCAGTTAAGCGTCTGACTTTGGTTCAGGTCATGATCTCACAGTTCGGGAGTTCAAGCCCCATGTCGGGCTCTGTGCTGACAGCTCGGAGCCCGGAGCCTGCTTCGGATTCTGTGTCTCCCTCACTGTCTACCCCTCCCCTGCTCACACTCTGTCTCTCTCTCTCTCTCCAAAATAAATAAAGATAAAAAAAATTAAAAAAAAAAAACTAAGATATGGTTATTTATCACAAAATAGACGTAGCCATCCGGGAAAAGGATCCAGAGGGCTGAAAGGCTGCTTTCCTTTATATTTGAGAGAGAGAGAGAGAACGAGAACGAGAACACAAGTGGGGGGAGGGGCAGAGAGAGAGGGAGACACAGAATCTGAAGCAGACTCCAGGCTCCGAGCTGTCAGCACAGAGCCCGACGCGGGGCTCGAATCCACGAGCCGTGAGATCATGATCTGAGCCTAAGTCGGATGCTCAACTGACGGAGCCTCTTTGGCGCCCCATAGGCTATTTTCTTTTGTAGACAGAATCGGGTGTTGTGTTGTTCCTGATAGGTAGTTGTTCTGTGTATGCTTGAGTTACTATGTGACTGTGTGCATGAACACGTGCGTGTGTGTGCAAGTGTGTGTTCACCAGTGTGTGTGTGCACGAGCAGGTGCTTGTGTGCACATACATGTGTGCTTGTGTGTGTGCAACTGTGTTTGTGTGTACGAGTGTGTGCTTGTGTACGCAGGTGCCCTTGTGAGCTCGAGTGTGTGTTTGGGTGAGACCCCGATGACCTGGTGGTGCTCGCTGGCAGTGTTTCTGCCTTGATTGTGCCTCAGGCCATGATCCCAGGGTCGTGGGATCGAGCCCCGCATCGTGGAGCACGCTTCAGGTTCTCGCTCCCTCCTTCTGCCCTTCTTCTCTCTCTCTCTCAAAAAAAGAAAATAATAAATTATTTCATGGATGTTTTTCCTGCCTGATACCCTGACCTGGGGTCTCCGTGGGACTTCTGTACATTCCGTCAGCTTGAATTGCCCATCCTGTGCTTGTGTCATCAGGATGAGTCCCTGTCCCGTTTCTGTGAGGTTTAATTGTCTCAGGAAGGGGTAATTTGGCAAATACTTCCTGTGGATGTGCTGATCATAAGGACATAGTAGCAAGAACCATAAAATATCTATCCACTGGCCAGAAGATCTAAGTACGATAGTCCGAATGGAATGGGTATTATTTTGGATCTTTGGTGCAAGATGGTCTTTGAGTAGCTGATGCTCCCTCTGTTCTCCCAGCCAGAAGGGTCCAGGTGTGTGAATTTCTCACTGATCTTCACTTGGTTTAGGAAGCAACGTGACCCGTACCTGTATAAGCCCCCCTTCCTCCTTCCACTTGCTTCCCGACCACTTACTCCCAAGGGCAAGTGTCTTGTCTTCTAACAGCACAGAGTGGTTCTGCCTGCTTCCGAGTTGTATACACATGGAAGCACGCGGCCTGTTCTCCAGTGTGTCTGTTGGGCTCTTTGCCCAGCATCGTTCGTGTGATTCATCTGTGTCGTGCGCATAGGTGGAGTTTGCTCTCGTCTACCTGTTCTATGTTGGATTATGCCACAGTGTATCCATTCTGCTGTGGACGGACTTTTGGGAGGTTTCCAGGCTTTGGCCGTCACAGGCAGGCTGCTGTGTCCTTTTTGTGTGTATTTCTGTTGGGTACGCGCGTAGGAGTGGCTCTGCTGGGGAACAGGTAATATCCCTAAGCCGTTTCCCCTCGTCGTGGCGCGTCCACACCCTCGTGGCTGATATGAGAGCTCCAGTCCTTCCACATCCTTGCCACCACTTGGTTCTGCACGGCTTTTAAGTTTTAGCCATTTGTAATACGCCCTCGCGGCTTTAACTTGCATTTCCCTGTGATCACAGATGCCGAGCCCTTCTTCATATGGCGATTGGCCACTTGGGATCCTCTTTTGTAAAAGTGTCTGTTCATATCTCTTGCCCATTTTTTATCTGGGTCGTCTGCCTTTCTCTGAATGATGGATACAAGTTATTAACAGATCATGGACACCAGCCCTTTGTTGGATGTGTGCGTTGGGCAGATGATCCTCTGCTGTCTGGGTTGCCTTTTTCTTCCTCTGCTGGTCTTTGGATAAATGGAAGTTCTTAATTTTGACGCAGTGAAATGTATCATTTTCTTTCCTTTATTGTCAGTTTCTTTAAACGTGGTTTTTAAAGATCAATTAAAAAAATCTTTGTCTACTTGCAGATAATTTTCTTTGTTGTCTTTTAGGCTAGGCCTTGTCTGACCCGGAGCTAATATCCATGGCGGGGTGCTGCCTGGGTCCTGGCTCTTTTCTGTTTCCATGTACTTAGCAGGAGCCCAAGCCTTGTCCGCGGAAAGATCCCATTTCCCTGTGGATTTGGAGTGCAGCCTTTGCCGTAACCATGTTACTATCTTTGTGTCAGTCTATTCTAGAATACTTTGTTCCTTGTTTTACCTGGTCTTATACGAGCACCTTAATTACATTAGGTTTATAGTAAATCTGGGTCTTGAGTAGTTTAATTCCTCTGTATCTGTCTTTTCCTTCAGGCGTGCTGTTCCCTGTCCTTTTTGCTTCCTTGTAAAAATTAAAATACACTCGTCCAGTTTCAAGAAAATTCTGGTGGGATTGAGATTGCATTGACCACCACTCAGTCTGGGGATGTGGACGTCGTAGCCACAACTGTCTCCCGGTCCACGTGTGTGGTGTGCGTTTGTTGAGATCTGAGATCTCGCGTTTGACGTTCCATAGCTTAGCGGCCAAAGTTCTCACACATCCTTGGGCAGATCTGGGCCTGGATATTTGCCGATCCTGGGTGCTACTGTAAGTGGCATCTTTTTTCAGAGCTTATTCTCTATTTGTAATTTTGCCGGTCTGTAAACATACAATAGTTTTTGTATATCGACCTCGTACCCAGCGATCTTGTGAAGAGTAGGTAGGAATGTTAAGAGTTATTGGTGCGTTATTGGGGGTTTTCTGTGGACACAGTATACTGTCTGTAAATAATGCAGTATCTTTTCCCTTTCCAGTCCTCGTGCCCTTTGCCTCTTTTTCTTGCCATGTTATCCTGCCTCACGTCTCCACTGCCGTGTTGAATGGACGCGGTGAGAGGGGTGTCCTGACTTCATCCCCGATTCAGGGGCTGGCTCTCTGACGCCTCCAGCCGATGACCTGAGTCCTCCCTCCCGCATTGGGGTGCGATCTGAGCCCTCCCTCCTGCATTGGGGTGCGATCTGAGCCCTCCCTCCTGCATTGGGGTGCGATCTGAGCCCTCCCTCCTGCATTGGGGTGCGATCTGAGCCCTCCCTCCTGCATTGGGGTGCGATCTGAGCCCTCCCTCCTGCATTGGGGTGCGATCTGAGCCCTCCCTCCTGCATTGGGGTGCGATCTGAGCCCTCCCTCCTGCATTGGGGTGCGATCTGAGCCCTCCCTCCTGCATTGGGGTGCAGTAGGCTGCTCTGCACCGGGTGGCTCTTGGCTCTGTTTTTGGTCTCTAACAGCTTGCTATTCTCCCACCACCTGGCAGGCCGGGGCCGGGGTGGGGAGGGGCCCGGACTTTGAGCTGTGGCCATCCTTTGCCCACGTGACGGGGTGCAGAGGACGCGGTGAGTGGGGAAGCATGTCCTCCTCGAGCGGCCACATTTGTTTGTGGCCACTTAATAAGATTTTGAAAAGAATGTTCCCTTAAGGATTTCTAGTTTCTAAGACTTTTACTCTTTGGAAGGTTTATAGCTTACTTTGTGAAATCGGGTCAACTAAGGTTTTTAAGGGCAGCTGCAGGAGAGAACTATAGGTCATCCTAGATTCTAACATTTTGGTGAAGGAAATGTTAGCGTACATTTAAGCTGTGGTGACGTACTTCGTTTCCTTTATTCTGTGTGGAGCAGAAATAAAAATAAAGAGAAGTCCGTACATAAATATGTGCTTAGTGTCAGAGATTGTCCAGTTAGCAGGGCGCCTGTCTTTCTGAAGGTGCCTGTGAGTCAGAATTACAGAGTCTTCTCTCCTGCTCACGTTTCCAAATGTGGGCTTTTTTTCCCCCCTTTTTTTAAATGTGTCTACTGCTTTGGGTAGTATAGACTTTTTAAATTAATTCATTTATTTTTGAGAGAGCGAACGAGCAAGCTGGGGAGGGGCAGAGAGAGAGGGAGACACAGACTCCGAAGCAGGCTCCAGGCTCTGAGCCGTCAGCACAGAGCCTGACGCGGGGCTCGAACTCACGGACCATGAGATCATGACCTGAGCCGAAGTCAGACGCTTAACCGGCTGAGCCCCCCCAGGCGCCCCAAGAATGTGGGCTACCTCAGGAGAGAATGCCGTCAAAAGAGCGGTTGTGTCCCAGGTCATAATATGTGCAGCGTTTGTTTCCTTTTATAAGGAATACACACTTTAGTCAGTACACACACCAGTTCGAACCACTCTTCCCCAATCGGTTCCAGAAACGTTACGCACCTGTAATTTTTGAGATCTTAGTACCATGTGCTCAGTGTGTGTGTTTTCTTAGAAAAGCAATGATCTCTTGGTTAGCGAAGTGTCGTTAGATGCTTACGTCCAGATAAAAGGAACTATCTCATGCGTGAATTTTATTTTATTTAAATAGCTCCTGGTCCATTTTTATATCGTGAATATTGCACTGGGTTGTTCAGAAACCTTCCACCTGAAGAGATGCCCATGGCAGGGGAGGAGAAGGGGGGAGATGGGGCGTACACGTCCCACAGCTCTGCTGGGCGCTCCTTTTGGCCTGGGGAGCAGGGGCCTTGCCTCCCTTGTGGGGTTGAGGTGGGAGTGTAATGGTGTCCCCAGCTCTACAAGAGTTGGTTCTGATCACCTGGATTTTTCTCCGCTGGGTCCTGCCACCTTCCTGAAGGTGTGGCCGTTCCTCGTGTAACCTCGCTCCTCTGGCGGCCCGAGGGCTCGCCTTCCTCTGTCTTCCTCTCAGCCCCCGGCCCACGAGCGTGGATTTCTGGAATCTTCCCTGTCAGGCGCGACCCTTAATCTTGATGTGGGTCTTGCAGTTGGCTTCTGAGCTCAGCCCCTTTGCAGTGATTTCTGAGGTGGATGCAGGAAAACGTTTGGAGAGTTGATTCAATTCAGCACATTTTTGTCACACGCCTGCCGTGAACCACACCCTCTGCCGCCGTGGGGCCTCCGGCCAGCCTGGAGTGGCTGGGAATGACAGTGGAAAAACGAACAAGTGACTGTGTCAGACAGCAGGGTGATGGCACCAGTGTGTGGGAGGGCTGGGGACTGCCATCTGGGCGCCCAGGAAGTTGGAGGGAGCCCCGCGGAGGTGTGGGGACGGGGCCCCAGAGAGAGAAGGTGTAGGAAGTTCAAGAGCCTTGTGCCTGGCTATTCAGAGCCCCTCTGTGTGTGTGTGTGTGTGTGTGTGTGTGTGTGTGTGCGCACGCGTGTGCGCACACGCATGTGAGTCTAGAAGTGCTCTCGGTGGCCACCGAGCCTTCTTCCCCGTGGAGTCTGTCCCGTGAGGGGCCCTGGAAGTTTCAGTGAGTGTGGCCTTACTCCAACCCAAGAATTTCACAGAGGCTGGCCCAGGGCCGTACAGCCCGCTGTGGCCTTGCTGGGTGGATGGGGCTCGGACCTCCTCGCCCAGTGCTCCCCTGGCAACGACGGGACAGTGGTGGCAAGGGACAGACGTGTCCTGCTGGTTTTCGTGGAACTCATGGCCGGGCCAGTAGGTGTGCCGTCACGGACCGGCTGGAGCCCGCCCGGTGGGGTCCTGTGGGGGGCAGGTAGGCGACTGGGGGGGATCCTGGCGTCCTGGCCACAGGGAGCCACCGTCTGAGCCCTGTTCCCCTGTGGCCCTCTGTGGCATTTACTGCCCAGTACCTGCCTCCCCCTGGTGATGGCCCTTCAGCTTTCCTCCGGGGAGTGACTCCTTTTCTGTGAGGTTCACTCTGGCTGCCAGTCGCCATGTCCTGCCCTACCCTGGCCAAGGGGACTCACACGGCCCTGCAGATGGGGGCCCCTGGGGATGGGAGTCTCAGAAAAGGGTCTTAGGGGGACTGCCTGTTACCTCCCGCCTCCGGGTCTCCACCAGGCTCTCCGCCACCTGGTTTGCTTCTGGGAGTTTCCTGTGCTTGCGTGGATCACCCGGTCCGTCTCTCCTGCCCCTGACACAGGTGCCTTTGTTCTCAGCTGCCTGCACCCCAGGGCCCCAGTTCCTACCTCCTGTGGTTCACGCAGGCTCCCCGACGGGTCCGGTGGCCGTGAAGACGCGCTGGTCGTGGGCTCTCTCTTCTCGAGCGAGTTCGGCAGCTTGGGTCTCATGAGGTGTTCGGCTCATCTAAATTGTCAAATGTATTGGCATAAAGCTGCTGTGATATTCCCTTACTGTCCACTTAATAATATCTGTTTGGTCTCTGGTTAGTTGCTTCTTGCCTTCTTGATATTATTAATTTGTGCTTTCTTTCTCTTTCTCTTTCCAGGCCAGGTTAACTAGAGGTTTATCCATTGGATTGTCTCAGAGGATCAGCTTTAGTTTTATCGTGTATTTTTTTTTTCTTTTCAATTGCACTGATTTCTGCTCTTTGTTATTCTTTTTTTCCTGCTTATTTTGGGTGTAATTTCTTCTTTTTATAGTTTCTCAAGGTGAACCCTGAGGTCATGGAGTTGACACCTGTTCTGATGTAGACATTTGGGGCTATGGATTCCCTCCAAGTTACGCAGATTTTGATATGTGCTATTTTCATTTTTATTCACTTCAAAAATGCCCTCTAACTTCTGCTTTACTTTCCCCTCCGACCTCTGACCCCTGAAGCGTATCATTTGATTTCCGAATAATTGGGAGTTTTCTGGGTATCTTTCTGTTTTTGGTATCTCGCTTCGAATGAGTCAGAGAACATGCTTCGTATGTTTGACTTAGGTCCTTTTAAATTTATCGAGATTTGTTTCATGGCCCTAAAGACGGTCTGTGTCGGCAAGCGTTCTGTATGCTCCCAGAAGGCACATGGAGAACGCGAGTTCTGTTGGTGGTGTTCTAGAAACACTCCTGTGGTGCAGTCCTCTCCGTCCTTGCTGGTTTGGGGTCTGTTTGTTCTCACAGTTCCGAAGAGCAGAGTTGGAATTTACAACTGGAATTGTAGATCTGTCCGTTTCTCTCTACACTTTCATTAATTTTTGCTTCGTGTGTGAAGCTCTGTGATCAGGTTCCCAAATGTTTCGGTTATGTCCTCTTCGAGATCGTGAAGTGATCTTCTTTTTCCCGATGATATGTCTTCTGTAAAATTTACTTTGACATCGATGTAACTGTCACAGCTTTCTTTTGACTAGTGTTCGCATGATTTACCTTTTTCTGTCTTTTACTTTAAGCCTATTTATATCTTCATGCTTAAAATGAGTTCCTTGTAGGCAGCGCATAGTGGGTCTGTAATCCCTGGGGAGGATCGGTTTTACCGTTCAAAGCGCGTGCCCTTCCTCTCTCCAAGCTATGTCAGTCCTGCTTCTATGACTGTGCTGCTCTCCTGTCTTCATTTCCACTCCTATGGGTTAGGACGTGGGGCACAGAGAGGTCAAGTAACTCACTCAGGGTCACATATTACGATGGTGGTCTGATCATCAGACCCCGAGCCCAGGACTCTGGCAGTCTTGGTTCTCACAAGCCCGTGCTCTTGGCCATCATGCAGTCCTGTGGACCAACAGCTGACCGGAAGTTTCTGGTAAGGCCTCTTTGGCTTCAGCTAGAGACCTGGGGCACAGAGTGTGCTGATAAGCTCGGTGCGGCCGAAGCCAGAGGCACCTGGCTGGTGATGCGGTCGGTGGCTCACCTGAGAGTGCAAAGGAAACCCTCCGGAACACTGGACAACTGTCCCTGTGCTGCCCGGAGCTGCTTGTCAAGCCCTATGCCTCTGCCTCAGATCTCTCTCGTTGGTACTGGTGGCCTCCAGGAAGAGGTGGTCTACATAGATCGTGGTCTGGGTCTGATGAGGGCATTGTGAAGTGATGGGGGCATATTGTCTTCTGGAACCTTCATTCATACAGCGTTGGATGGGCTGGTGTGGGAGCAGTCAGGAAGAGCCCATGGGCGGTGCCTACCGGCTGTGACGGGCTGAATGGTGTCATCGTGGGACCCCTCCCCGAGAAGATATGTGGGGGTCCCGGCCCCCAGGACCTCAGAATGCGACCTCATTTGGACATAGGGTTGTTGCAGATGTCATTCGTGCAGATGAAGTCATACTGGGTGGGTTGAGCCCCTCATCCAGTATGACTGCTGTTCGTACAAGAACGCGGCCGTGTGAAGGCAGAGACACAGGGAGAAGCCATGTGGTGGCGAAGGCAGGGTGCCAAGGAGTGTCAGTGATTGCCAGCACCCAACCACCAGAAGCCGGGAGAGGCAAGGAAGACTTTCTCTTCAGGTTTCAGAGGGAGCATGGCCTTGCCGACGCCTTGACTGCAGACTTGTGGAACTTTCATGCGTCCAGAACTGTGAACAATAAATTTCTGTTGTTTTAAGCCACGTGGTCAGTGGTGCGGTGCTGTGGCAGCCCTAGGAACCGGACCCACTTGGTGCACACTCTGTCCCGTGACAAGGCCCGAGTGCTGCCGGTTCCTGGGAGAAAGAGATCTGTAGTGCACAAGTTGAGCTGGGTCAAAACATACTTAGGTTTTTCTGTATGTTGATGATTTCTGTCATCAAGGAACAGTATTTGAATGTGAGGGACTCTCCTGCTGAGCGTGGTGGTCCACGGAGGAGGGTCGTGGCGCTCGTGGTATGCACGCGTTCCCTCCTTGGCCCTGCCTCCTGCCCGTTTTGGCCACGTGCTCTGTCGCATGGTTTTCCCCGTTATTTTTTTAAAGATTATTTATTTTTGAGAGAGAGAGAGACAGAGACACAGCCTGAGTAGGGGAGGGGCTGAGAGAGAGGGAGACACAGAATCCGAAGCAGGCTCTGAGCCGTCAGCACAGAGCCCGACGTGTGGCTCAAACCCACGAACCGCGAGATCGTGACCTGAGCCGAAGTCGTACGCTCAACTGACTGAGCCCCCCCAAGTGCCCCGGTTTTCCCCATGATTGCATTTTTGTCCCCGATTCCATAAATCAGAGGCTTCAATTCTACCTTTTATTCTCCCTCATAAAGCCGTTGCTACCTTTTTTTGAAAGAGAAAATTCTACACTTGCAGCACCTTTTATTTATTGGGAGCTTTATATGCCTTTTTACAAAACCTGTGGTAATGTTTTTATTGGTGTCATTATTGATTTCTGCAGTGGCCTGGTTATCAAACTGCAGTTTTGAATAGTCCACTCCAATCTTTTTTTTTTTTTTTTTCTTTCACGAGTCCTGGTGTTTTCAGTATAGTTTTGCAGAGTGTGAGGTTCTTCTAGAACTTGTACATTGTACTGTAGCAGAAATATCTGCCTTCTGTTTAATCTGCAGTTGTGAAGAGAGAGTGTATCTCAGTCGGGCAAGACTGCCCTAGGCCAGAGCCTGCTGGGCACTGGGCACTGGGCTGGGGACCGTGTATTTCTGCTGCCAGAGGTGAAGCTCCAAGAAGCAGATTTTGGCTCTGAGAAGCAGTAGACGCAGGATGGGGCAGGAGCAAGTACGCACGGCCTTTTGGCCAAACTCGGGGTCTGGACTAGAGCTATTCTCATCTGAGGATAAATAAACAGAAAATCCCCACATGGGGTCTCCCAGAATATGGTGAATAGGGCGGTACCCTGGCATGTAGAAGAGGAATATGCCTCTGAAAATGATTCACAGTCAAAATCAGAAAAAGAAAAACAAACTTGACGAGACCGTGGTGGGGAGAAGACGTGGCTCTGCAGGCGGGACACCCGGTGAGGAGCAGGCGGTCTGCTGGGCAGGAAAGATAAAGGAATGAGTCGCAGAGGCACGCGGCCGAGAACAGGGAGTCTGGGGCTTAGTTAAAACCTGTATCAGAGGCCGTAAGGAATCCAAGTGATAGGGTGGAAAATAGCCCTGCCGTGGAGAACATACTTGAGAAGATGCCCAGGAATGCAGAGTAAACAGCACATGTGCCGGTGGTGGGAGAGGCCAGAGACGAGGGCGATGCCAGCCGCACAGGATCGGGGTCTCCGAGGAAGCCAGAACAAGTTTAACAAAAACAGTAGCCCAGACCCAATCGAAGAGCATTCTGGGCAGGAAAGAGACCTGTGTGTATTGAAAGGTTCAGGTTTGGAGCAAAATAAATGAAATGGGACTCTTACCATGTGCCTTTTTGGATTTCAAGATGAAAGGAAAATGTTGTAGTGGAATCCAGACAGCAGAAAAATGGCAACAGCACCTTCACTGAAACTCAGTCCCCAAAGGGAAGGAAGTGTCCTTAAGCAGGACGTGGGCTTTGGGGCGGGGCTGAGGGTGGGCAGGGTCCGCAGGTTTCAAGGGAGAAGAGGTGTGCTCTCAGACTTTTATACCCAGCCGAGTTTGACTTGTGTGCGAAGGATACCGAGCCATTGGAGATTTGCCAGACAAACCATTTACATGGTCTTCAAGACAACGGTGTTTCCTTCTGGTCAAGAGATGAATGAAAAGTTTGAACCTGAGATAAATGATTTACTGTGTTTTCTAAGGAAACAACCAGATACAGAACAATAACTGTGAGGCTATCAATCCTAGAGTTATGGATAACGCGTAATGGAAACCGCCAAAATGGCTACCCTTGGGAGAGTGGTACTTCTTGTGACAGACTGGTTAAGATTCCTTGATTGTAAGCAATGGGCACAGAAAGGATCCTTGAATAATTTAATCAAGAGCGGGAAACTGTCACATCATGAAAGGGAGAGATGACAGAGGCCTCAGAGGGGCCTTGAGGCGGGGTCAGTAGGAGACTTGCCATGGTTACCACGTTCTGAGTTTGTCTCCACCTTCTTTTTCTTTTTTAAGTTTATTTATTTACTTCGAGAGGGAGAGGCAGAGAGGGAGAGAGAGAGTCCCGACAGGGTCTGTGCTGTCAGCTCAGAGCCCGATGCGGGGCTCTTCTCATGAACCGAGATCATGACCTGAGCCGAAATCAAGAGTTGGACGCTCCAGTTTGTTTCCATTTTCTGATGGTGCAATCACAGGCGAGTATTAAAGATATCATCCGTGATGCCACCCCAGAAGCCAACAGTTGGTGGTAGGAGTTCTTGTAATTGTCTCCGGGCCCTTCTATCAAGTGGCTATGTTTCATGGAGGAGACTGGGCTTGGGGAGAGGATTTGATGAGTGTGGCTTGTAACACGTGCCAGCCTGGTTGTGAGGAGGGGTAGCCCCAGCCGTATATGGACTAGGAATCAGCCTTCAGAGCTATGTTAACCAAGAGAGAGAGTCGCACCATTCCTGGCTGTAACGTCAGTACAGAGAATAAGACACACAACCACAGAGCTAGCAGTCTGTGTGGGCAGAGGGCAAATAAGAACAGCAAGGAAACAGGTCCGAACCTTACCATGTGTTGGCCTCTGTGGCAGCATCATGGATAACTTGAAATACTCAGCTGTGGTGAGTGTGTTACTACTTTTATAATCAGAAAATGGAAATCAGCTGAGAAGGTGGCCGTGATGAAGGCGGAAACTTGGGGAGTTACTGAAGGTGCAGCGTCCGGTGAGGAAGCTGAGCGAAGGCTGGGGAATGTGGAGCACAGATATGGTGTGTGTGCACATATGGGCCGCTGTGCGGGTACAAATGTCTGTGCGGATATGGACATCTGTATGGATACCATGGCTATACGGGTACAGTATCTGTACAGATACGAATGTCTGTACGGATACAGTGTTTTTGCAGATACGGACTGCTGTGCGGATATGAGTGTCTATATGGATACAAATGTCTGTGCAGATGTGGATGTCTGTGGATACGGTGTCTGTACAGATAATGGTGTTTATGTGGTTATAGACAGTGGTGCGGATATACGATACGAATATCTGCACAGATACGGCGCAGATATGAATATCTGCACAGATATGGATATATGGGCAGATATGGTGTCTGTACAGATATGGTGGCTGTACAGATACAGACGGCTGTATGGATATGGACGTCTGTGTGGATACGGTGTCTGTATGGACGTGGTCTCTGGATACGGACGGCTGAACGGACACGACGTGTATGGATATGGACGTCTGTGCGATGGGCCAGGTGGAAGTACGCACAAGTGAAAAACCACATGGTGGGAACAGGCTTGTGTAGATTTTTCTTCTAAAATGTTTCGCGTCGATCCTGCCAAGGCTTAGCGCCGCTGCTCTACAACGTGTTTTCACACCTATTTACTCACAAAACCCCCAGGTGGTTTGTATCTGGAGAGCCGATCCCACGGCAGACCGTTTACCATCGGTAGTAAAATCCGTGAGGGCAACTCAGTTGTTTTCCTCAGTCGTTGCTGTCGGACGAGAGCCTTCACACCCTCACTGACGCTGCTTTTCCTTCTCTAACCACACAGGTCACCTCCTGAGAGCCCGCCTCTTGGATGACCCGGCCTACGACGCGTGGTCAGCAAGACTGGGAGTTCTCGTGGCCGTGCGCCAGCGCTCCCTGCTGCTGTCCGTGTATGTGTCCGTGGAACTCGGGGGCTCCTTGGAGCTGTTGTTTACGTGGAAGTTGTGAGCCGTTGTGAACCGCTTAAAGGAGTGGACGTTGCTAGCAATGAGCTCCCAAAGCCATCCAGGTAAGACGCGGCCCTTTGTCTCTTGGCAGATGGCAGGGCCGTCCTTTCGAGATGAGACCGCGTGGCCGCTGCTGGCTCGATGCGTGGCCACTGTTGGTTTGTGACCGCCCAGTGCAGAGTAGGTGGTGGGTTCTTCACCCTCAGCGGTTTGGGGTCGTGTCTTTGGTTTTGATTTGCACGCAGCCAAAATGGCGTGTGGTTTCCATTGATGCGAGGAGAGGAGGCTCGTGGTTAGCAAGGTGCCATTTAGGCCGGTCTGTGATTTGGAGAGTTAATTCCTCATCCAGTTTCTTTGGTTTTGAGGGGACTTGGTGGGGCGGGAGTGCCTCTGTGATGGGGCACCTGGGCTGGGTCTGAGGTGCGGCACCCGATCCGCACCTGTCTCGGTGGCCACGGGACTCGGTCCTGGGTCCGTGCTTTGTATTAGGCACTGCACGGAGCATCTGGCTTGCACAGGGTTCTCACAGGGCCCTAAAAACCTCAGACCCGGAGGGAAGAAGTGACTTGCCTGAGGTCACAGAGCTAGTCAGCGGCAAAGTGTCACGGGCACGTGCACTCAGGACCTCTCCGCCCTTGCGGAGCCACACTGTGTGTTCCCGCGTAGAGCCCGCGGTACTGTCCCGTCCTGTCCGCCGGGACCGACCCCCCCTCCAGAGCCAGCACTGTCTGCTGCCCAGCCTGCTGCCTCTTCCGGTGCAACGTGGTCTTTAAGGGCACGTAGAGATCAGTTGTGTCTTGCATCCGTGTGAGAGAGGAGGTGGGGCTCGCCCGGACGGATGCTAAGTGTCCCTGTGGCGCCCACGTCTCTCTTAGTGTGCCCCGGGGCTTGGCCCAGTAGAGTGGACGTGGAGGGTCAGGGTCTGGGTCTTCCCCTTTGTGGGATCGCTCCAGAACATTCTCACACCTTCCTTTGGCTCTGACTGGAGTGGCCAGAAGCCTCAAAGAGCAGGATTCCCGGTTATATTTAGATGGGAAAGCTTTATTGATTTAAATTGTTCGTGTATCGATTGCTGTAAAGCGTAAAACAAAATTAAGCAGTCTGCATCGAAGTGTGTAAGGTAGACGCGAGCGGTGCCCAGCTCCCCCTCCCACTCCTCGAGCCACCGCTGTTGAGTTGGGGGTGTGCCTTGTTCCTGTGTATAAACATAGAGGGGTGTGGGTGCAAACATTTTACAAGAGCGTAATCATTCCATATGTGGGGTTCTGTGTTCTCTTTTCAATTTTAATATGTTACGAGCATCTTCTGATGTTGGTATGTCCATAAGTCTTATTTTCGATAGCTTATAGGTGGACATCATGCGGCTGTAGCACTATTTATAACAGCCCCGAATTGGCATCACGTAATTATTTTGTACAGACGCTTCTGCAGGTCGTCTCCTGTGGATCAGTTCCACGAAGTAGAATCGCGAGGTTGGGGGCATGAGCTTCAGACGCTGGTCCAGACACGGTCTTAACTTACCTTCTTAATTACAGTTTAGGAGCACACAGAGTGTTCCTTTTTTCATCTGCCCCAGCACTCGGTGGATTTAGTCCATTTCACTGTTGTCACTATGCTAGGGGAAATGATTGTTTGAACTTACATCCCTGTGTACATGGGGGTGCACGTTTTGGTATAGACATGACCCGATCTGGTCCGTGCCACCCACGCACTTGAAGGGCAAAAATGCTCTTTTGTTCCTGTTTTTGTGTCTAAAGAAGTTCGTATGTGTATAAAGTTTTCTCATGCGTGCGTATTATATACTTACATACAGGAGTGTACGTAGTCTTTATGTGTTGTTTATCTATGAATGTTACCTTCATCGAGTGATTTAAAGCAGCATAGCTTCACTCTTTTTGGTGCTCGATTTCTACGAAGATGTGAAGTTGTCTATTACAGTTGTAGTTTGCAGTATTCTTTTTGCACTGCTGATCCATTTGTGCTTTACGTATTTTGGTGTGTTTTTCTGTGCGTAAACATTAACGGCTAGCTCTTGCTAATTCCGTTCTTGGAATAGAATATATGGTACTTTTCTTTGTTTAATGTTTCTTTGCCTAAAAGCTTATTATGCCTTTAATTTTTTTTGAACGTTTATTCATTTTTGAGAGAGAGAGAGAGAGAGAGAGAGAGAGAGAGAGACAGAATGTGAGTGAGGGAGGGGAAGAGAGAGAGAGAGACAGACACAGAATCCGAAGCAGGCTCCAGGCTCTGAGCTGTCAGCACAGAGCCCGATGTGGGGCTCGAACTCACGAACCAGAAGATCATGACCTGAGCCCAAGTAGGACACTCGACCGACTGAGCCACCCAGGCGCCCCTAAAAGTTGATTATATCTTTTAAAAGCAGTTCTGCCCTGGCTTCTTTAGCTGACAGACATGTCTCTACACACTTATCTTAACCTTCCAGGTTTGTCTCACCAAATGGCAGAGTTCTCCTTCCGAGAGCCTTTGCCTTTTATCTGGAGAATTCGTCCACTGATGTTTATTATAGTCGTTGCCCTGTCTGATCGTGTGTGCCCTGTCGCCCACTGACCCCTGTCATCTCTGTCCCTCTCAGAGGGTCAGGGATGGTGTGGGCAGGGCCACCGGGCGAGCCCAGACCTCCCTGGTCCCTCCCGTGTCGGTTCTGGTGTCGGTGGTGTGGGTGGGGGGCCTGAAGCCCCGGGGATGTTCCCCCTTCTAGCCCGGGTCTCCTCAGGCCTCTGCCCCCTTCCCAGAGCAGCCATGCACGGCCCGGCACACCGGACGCCCCTCGGCCGCCCTGCCGCCACCTCCTGGCACTGCGCCGGCCTATGAGTCGGGCTGAGCTGTGACTCTCCTTCCCGCCTCGGATGGGATTGTTGTCCCGTCCCCTTGATCCCACGGGATTGGGATTTTCTAGCAAGTACCCCGAGTTCCTTATTACTTTATGCTGCCATTTTCTCATTACCCAGCTTTACTGTGAATGCTTTCATGTTTCTATTTATGTCAATTTGAGTGGATTTACGGGAGGTAGGGAATAATGGTTGTTCAGTTTGCTATCTTGACTGGGAAACTTCTAGGAGTTTGTCGCTTTTCCCGAACACAAGGGGCCGAGACCTGTTTCTGGCCGCCGAGTGCGCAGTCTCCCTTGTCTCCTGGCCGTCCCCGCCCTGCCGTGCTCCCCTGTGGCCCGGGGACAGCCCAGCTGCCTTCGGTCCCCCCTCTTCATACTTAGCAGTGTGAGTTGGCTTTGCCCTGATGATAAAATGACCTTTTTGTCTGATGTGTATGATTTTTCTCTCCCCTGTGTTTCTTTAAAACTCCCTCTGGTGCCGGGTGAGGTATGCATTACGATTTTATTGCTGTTCTTTCTGAACTTTGCCAGAGCCGGGCCCTGGTTCTCTGACGTAAAACTGTTCGCTGTTGGGGTTTTATTGCCCTGAATAACTATTCCTAATGATGTGAGCAGCCTGGGGAAAGGGCCTGGGCAATCCAGCTACAAGGACTCCTCTTTGATAGCGAGAAGAACAGAACAGGTACAGAAATATCCTGCGTCTTGCCTCAGCCAGCACCCCAAACCCTTCCCTGTTGGGGACGTGCCGAGACAGGCCAGGATGGGCTTATTAGGACACAGGGCGTGCGCTTTGGAGGTGAGTCCCCGGCCCAACACTGATGGAGGATGGACACACGTGGGGTCCTCCCGGCAGGACAAGCAAAGGCGCCCTTTTTCCTCTGCCCTCCTGGTAAATCTCAGGGAGCCCGCAGTGGAGTCCCTGGGACCTGTGTCCCTCCAGACCATGCCCTTGATGGAAAACTGGTTGAGCAGGACTGGAAGTGAGTAATTCAAGTGCCCTATCTCTCTCTGTATCTTTGAAAAGGGTATATAGTGTTGAGTTAAAAACAGAATAACTATTTTGAGGAAAACTCGTGTACGTAAGATCAGCGCTTTAGTTTGGACCGTTCTTTGATTTCTTAATATTTTGTTCAGTGCGAAATACCCCATCCGCATAAAAGCAGCCAAAAAGTCTGTGTTGACAATAACTTAGTGATTGGTGAGTTTCCACATAGTCTCATTTCTTCGAACTGTCATAAAGTTTTAATCCTGAAAGTCTCCCGGGACAAGGCTCTGCCTCTGGCTGGTCCGAGTTGGGGCTCTGGGCTTCCTTCATCCACACACTCGGGCTTCCTTCGTTTGATCCTGACTCTGTTTGTTTCGGCCAATTTGGCCACCAAGGTTGTTATATTTTAATACAGAAATTATCTCAGAAAGGAACATTTGTATGTCACTTACATCATGCTTTGCAATGATTGCACGTCTCAGGGATATTGCGAAGTTTTAAGGGGAGGAAATGAATTTTGAGGACGTGTAATTAACACAGGGAAGGCACGGATTCGGAGCTGCTGGTGACAGGTGGTGACAGGTGGGCCGTGGACCCCGCGCGAGGCCTTGGGCCGCGACAAGCAGATGGGGAAGTCAGCAGCCGGGAGCGGCCTTGAACGAGGCCCGGGGAAGCGCAGGCCTAGGCTTTCAGGAGCACTGCTGTGCAGCCAGTGGGCACAGCCGGCCGACGGGGAGTCCTGCCGCTCAGGTCAGGGGACTGGGCCACAGGAACAGCCGGTGACAGCTGGAGAAGAGCTTCCTCGTGACCTTCGGGGAAGGCGTGAGAGAGTCCACAGCGGCTGGTGGACCTGGGGGAGTTCTGGGCCGGGGGCAGGACCCGGGGCTGGGTGCGGTGTGGGGAGTAAACCAGTTCCTGACGAGGGCCGAATGCAGGTGTTCCAGAGACGGGGGCCAGGAAACACCTCAATCCTTCCAGCTGATTTTCGGATGGGAGATGCTTGTGCCTCTTGTACTCCGTACTCCTCTGCTTTCTCAAAGAAGGCGTTCAGAATGGCCGGTCCGTCTCCCGTCTGCGTCTCCCAGGCCTTCCCGGAGCGCCCAGTGCGAACATTTGCAGCTCGTGAACCACCACCATCCCCGGTCCCCTGCTATCATTATCTGGGATCTCAATCAGTCAAGGTTTGTTCTGGAAATGATGGAGACATAACGACTTCTTTTTCAACCTACTTTTTTTTTTTTTTCTTTAAATCCTCAAATTGTGTTTTGTCTTTTAAAAATCACGGATACTCAGTCGTTATGAAGAGCTCGGAAAATTCACTGTCAATGGAGCATTGATGGTTTGTTTTGGCAATTCTCTGAAAATTCTTATACAGTATGTGGAACATTTGCATTTATGTCCTTTTTTTTCAAAGCCACCATTGTAGAAATGCAAATTTCTGAGTTCTGAGATGCTGAATGTTGGATGATTAATGATATTGAAATTTAAGAATGAACCCCGCGCTATGTATTTGACACAGAAAACCCAGCGCGAGAATGATTAGAAGCCATTGAGTGCAGCTCGGCGGCGGAACAGAAGGGCCGTGATTGATGCGCCCGGTGGCGGGGGCAGGTCCGGCGTGGACAGGTGCGGAGCTGTGTGGCGCCACGGATCCGGCTCTGGTTCACGTGTAGAACTTACCGTGGCGACAGACCCACGTTGGTCTCTCGCGTACTCCAGGTCAAAACCCGACGTGCTTTTCGGAGGCCAACACGAGCGGCGTCTTCATTCTGAATTGTGCTTTGCAGCTCTCACGTTCGTTTTGCGTGACAGCCCCGTGGAGTGGGCCAGAACGCCGTTATTCCTGTTTCGTAGATGAGGACACTGGTTATCTACTGCTGTCCGGTGCTGATGTCAGGCTGATGTCAGGCGGCTGATCGGAGGCCAGCCTGGAACCAGGATGGGTCCTCCGCCCTTGAGGGACGGACGGACGCCCCGTGCTGGCAGACGTGGTGCACACTGGACCGGGTCAGGAGTGGAGGCTGCTGGCTTCCGTGGAGCTCGTGGGCCGTGTCGTGCGGTCCCTGTGGTGAGAGGGGGTGGGTGGGGGCACGGGGGCCGCCAGAAGGGATGCGCGAGGCCGGGACAGGGGAGCTCACCTGCCCAGGTGGGGCACGTGGAGCTGGGCCTAGGGGCCTGGAGGTGAGAGCTTGGTGTGGCGCAGGGAGGAGACTGGGAGCAGAGAGATGGGCGTGGGGTATGGGCTCTGGGGTACGGGGGCGACACAGTCCCAATTCCCTGGGACCTGAGACCCCACATGTGTGGAGAAGGGATCGTGGCTCCTGGTCTCTTGCCCCTAAGCACCGTGCCCCCTCCTGGGACACACGCTTTGTGTTCCATTGGTTTAAATTTTTTTTTTTTTTTTCAACGTTTATTTATTTTGGGGACAGCGAGAGACAGAGCATGAACGGGGGAGGGGCAGAGAGAGAGGGAGACACAGAATCGGAAACAGGCTCCAGGCTCTGAGCCATCAGCCCAGAGCCTGACGCGGGGCTGGAACTCACGGACCGCGAGATCGTGACCTGGCTGAAGTCGGACGCTCAACCGACTGCGCCACCCAGGCGCCCCAAGGCCCCATTGGTTTAAATGAACGTGGTTTTGCCACGGTCGAGCCAGGCTTTGGTGCCGTTTGCGATGTGCCTTGAGTGTATTTCTGAACTTTTTCTGGGCTTGTCTTGGCCCCATCCTTAGAGCCTGGGACTGGAAGACTGGCCCGGTGACTGGCAGACCAGGGTCCTTGGGGAGATTTGGGTTGAAACTTTTTTACTTCCTCTCAAGAGCCTTGTATTTGGAGGGCGCCTGGGTGGCTCAGTCAGTTAAATAACTTACTCTTGATTTCAGCTCAGGTCATGATCCCAGGGTCGTGGGGTGGAACCCCATGTTGGGCTCCCGGCTAGGTTCTCCCTTTCCCTCTCTCTGCCCCTCCCCTGCTCATGCTCTCTCTCTCTTTCTCTCTCTCTCTCAACAAACAAACAATAAAAACAAGGAACCTTTTATTTACTTATTTTTTGAGGACAAGATATAAAATAGTGACTTTTAGGAAAATAACGATTAAGAAAAATTCAGATCTAAACTTCAAGCTTCTGGAAGCATCTCTGGCTTTGTGTTTTTAAATTGGTCTGCTTTTAGCCACTTAGTAAGATATTGGGAATATTGGCTTTTAATGAGTGATAAGCAGTGTTTGATGAAAGGAAACCTTCTGTTCCACATTTGCCCCTCCCTTCCTTCCCCTTTCTAGAAAACAAATGGAGGAGAGAGATTCTGCCTCTCACGGATCCAGGGCGCTGGCCGAAGGGAGAGTGGCCCTCTCAGGGCGCGGCTGCTCTCCAGGAGGGCCGGCTTGGGTTCCGGCTCTGGGTCGTCTTTCAGAGTCATAAACCCAGACGTTGTACGGGGGCCTCTGTCCTGTTGGACTTCGGACCCCCTGCCACCCTCAGTCCTTGTCACCCCCTCCTCCGCCCGGTGCTCCTGCCTCTGTTCTTGAATGCTGTGATCCTTCCTGACTGGGACCTGGAACATTCCATGCTGAAATGCACCTTCAGAGCTTCGGGGATTGTATCGTGGAAAACAATGTTCAAAGTCACAACCATTTTCTCACTTTTACTAAACGGTATCCTTCGGAAAGGTGGTAGGCGAGGGTTGTTAAAAAGTTGTATGACATTTTTTTAATGATTTTTGTTTAAGTTTATTTACTTATCCTGAGAGAGACAGAGAGTGAACAGGGGAGGGGCAGAGAGGGAGAGAGACAGCATCCCAAGCAGGCTCCGAGCTGTCAGCACAGAGCCGGACTCGGGGCTCAGACCCACAAACCATGAGATCATGACCTGAGCTGAAATCAAGGGTCGGACGCTTCACCGACTGAGCCACCCAGGCACCCCCGAAAAGTGATAACGATTTTTAAAATAAAATACATAGATGTCTTGTATCTAACAGTTCCATTTCAAATAGCATTTGTAAAGAAATCTGCAAAATTGGTTTAAGCCCCTTGATGTTAAGTATTTGGCCGTCACTGATGGGGGGAGCGTGTTTTCTGCGCAAAACTAAGTACCTGCCACGGCCACGTGGGCTCCTCCACTCCGTGCTTCCTGTGTTTGTTCAGGGGGTCCTTTCTCATTGGTAAGCCCTCGTCCTCAGAGTTTTTCTGGGGACCTTTTGCGGTGGGTGGCTGGTTGTTCACTTTTTAAAATTTTCAACTCTTAGGCCGTGTTTTAGAAGCTTGCTTCTTAAGACCCGGTTGTTGAGGTCTGAAGCCAAGAGGAAACCTTGCGTTTGAAGAGCTGAAGATTCTAATGTGTTGCGTTCGCAATCATGGCCAAAGCTTCCTCCTTTCAAGATGTCTATGCGTTTTCCTAGGAAATCCTTTGTAGAAACTGGGCTTTTATTAGCGTCTTGTTTCTCATTGACGCGTTGGTTCCGTGGGATCTGTGAGATGCGGTTGGAGTTCCAGAGAATCCCATGGGGTCTGTTCTCACCTAACTGAGGTTTTCTAGGCGCTGTATGGGGAGTCCTTTCTCGCCCGCTCACGCCTCTTAGGGTGAAGGTTCAGGTAGCGGAAACTCTCCGCTCGGTATTGAACAGTCTTGGGTGCAGAATTCTCGATGTGTCTCATGTTCACGTTCATGTGACCCAAACCAGGGGCTGACTGGCTGACCCATAAAGCCCCATCTCCCCACCATGGTCTGACATACAGAACGCAAACCCGCCTGCCGTTCTTTTTTCTCCCTCTGGCTCCTTTCTGCTCGAGAAGCCGCGTGGCCCCAGCTGTCCCTGCCGGAACGCTGTGGTCGCCCTGTGGCCGTGCGAGGGCACGGGCGCTTTCCATCCTGGGTCACCCGCGTGCAGCCACACGGCACCGGCTGCTGTATGTTAGTTTCCCAGACAGGACCGGGGAAGGGAGCAAGACAGGGTTAATGGATTTCTTTCTTAGGTACTAGTAGACAGAAAGAGTTTTTAGAACGTTTGAAATGGTGTTGGGCGAACTGGAGACCTGGGCACCAGAGATTTTCATTGGGAGCAAGTTGTCCGCTCTTACGTGGTGATGTGGTCCCTTCTGCTACTCCCCGGACATCAGGGGCATTTTGTACAACATTGTTTCTCATAGAATTGGGGTGCAAAGGTAGGCGGGACCATGTCCACACGGGCAGGTGAGGGACCCAGGACAGCCTCCCCGTGGCCGGCACAGACGTGGTTCTCAGAAGGGCGGGTGTGATGGAGCAGCAGCGCCTGGCAGGTGACACCGCCCGGAGCTGGAGATCGCGTGTCCTGCGCGGCTGCAGGGACCGGCCCAGCCCGGCCGTGTTGGAGAGGAAGATGGCGGGACGTGGGGAGCTTCCCACTGTGCCCTGTTCAGCTTTCCGGCCTCTGTGTCACGGCCCGTCGTGATCCGTGCGTGTCAGCTGGCCAGCACCTTTGTCGAGGTCACACTCACACGGCCTGGTGGCCCTGGCTGGATGCGGGTGTGACTTTCCCAGTTCTCGGTTGGGCTTTCCTTGAACTCTCCAGGGGCCACAGGGCTTGAGGCGTGAGAGCCACAAGGTGGGATGTCTGTGGTTGTGGGTGTTCTTACACCTTCTGATGTAATGTGGGTCCTGGTAGGCGTGGATTTGGCACACCAGTTTGCACGAGTGCGGCCTCAACAGCTGTAGCTCCTGGGGAGGTGGGCTTTTTAACCCTTTCCTAGCAGATTTGGGGGGATCTGGCCCGCGCGTGCGTCGTGCCGTGGGATGAGTCTGCTCTGGCCGAGGGATATTGTTTCGACCGTCGGCACCATCCATGAGAAGAAAAGTGCAATTTGGGTCTTTCTTGACTTGCGTAAGTTACCCGAAAGAACATCATTTTAGCATTTCTCAACAGTTTCCAGTTCTGAAATATTTGGGCTTTCACTGGGGGCTGGGCAGGGAGGGGGAGGGACCGGGTGAGCCGCGGGGCAGAGGCAGCTCTGTGCCCACTGGCTCCTGTGCCAGTCGTGACCCCTCTGCCAGAGGAGCGTCGGTGGGGCTCGTCGGCCTGGCCCCGTTGTCCCCTCATGGTGGGGCCATGTTGCCCCTTGGCGGGCCCTGACCCTTCAGAAGGGCACACGTGGCTTTGGTTTTGGCCTTCAGGCCAGCGCCTGCGTTGTGGCTTTGTAGAGGGTGGCGGTATGGCTGACAGATGGGTGATCTTGTCCTTCACCCTTGAGAGGCCTCCACCGGGGCACTGGGTACAGGGTTCCGAGGAGGGCGGCCCCGTATTTAGAGTTGAAAGCAGACCCTTTGGCAGTAGAAAGGGGGTGGACGTTCGGAATGAGCTGGGCCTGGCCTGCCGCACCTGGAGGGATGACCATCCTCGTTCTCACCTGGACGAGTTTGGATCCAGGAGAGCAGCTGGACTTCACCTGGACAGGGGCGGACAGGTGGCCTGACGCACGAGCCCCCGTATTCATCGTGGGATGTTGTTTAAAATCATTTACCAAGAAAACCTCTCTACTGTTGTTTTCTACAAAGCTAGGTTCTATAGTTTCTGGCTTTGTGTAAACTAAAAACATAGTTTTCGCAAGTTTTTGTTAAAAACGGGTGTCCTGTGCCTTCACGGTTTGGGGGGATACCTTTCAAGTCGGTTCTACACAGTTGTTCTTGTTGGAAACAGAACTCAAACACCAGGAAGCTGCAACCAGCCGGGATAGACTCCGCGTGGGGCGAGAGCTGTGAGGCTCGGGCCAAGAATCCTGCTCTAGAACTTTCTACCAGTGGCTTTGGAAATGTTCTCCGTGGCTGCGTCTCCCTTTTGCCTTGGGTGCTTATGGAATCTTCTGGATGGACGGAACTGAGTTGCACTGACTGCGGTGGTCTCTGTCGGTCGTGGAGTGTGCATGTTGAAGTCCATGCAGACCCGTGGTGACCGCAGCGGTTAGGAAAGAGCCCCAGGAAGAGGAGAGCAGTTCACCTGCTCGTGTTTTCATCTAGTGCCATGGGAATTCTGAACATCAGATTCGAGTTTGGGGCTTAAAAGACAAACACATGAGTAGACTTTGAATGTGGCTTTGTTACTCAGCAGCGTGTGAGTTAGAAAGTCCGGGCTGTGTGACGTTTACACTTGGGGGGCGAGGGGACAGTGAGTTGAGGGTCAGGCCCAAGAATCTTGCAGAATCTGGTGCTTTCTGCCCAGGTTGGAAAAGACAACCCATAAAAGGGGTTTTGGGTCCTTCTCAGGTGAAGGGAAGCAGGGGTGGAGGTCAGGCTCGGGCAAGAGGAGAGGGCGATGGGGGAGACTGCCTGGCCGAGCAGAGGGAGGTGGGGGGGGCGGTGAGGAGAGCACCAGTCCTCGGGGATGCGTCAGCTTTGGGTTGCTGGGGTGGGGGGTGCCCTGGAAGGTCACAGGGCAGTTCGCTTGGGGTCAGAGGTGGGACAGACGCAGCTGGTGGCGTGGACCGCCCGGCTGGGGTCAGCTCCTCCCCCCAGGCACTCAGCGTGCTCCCGCCTGTGCTCAGACCCGGCTCTGGGTCTTCCTCTGGGCCCGGCCCCTGGGGTTAGGGATGTGAGGGTGCCCTCCTCTCTCCTGTTTTCTTCTCCTCCCGCAGGGAGAGCAGGAGCCAAGCCGGCATTCCCTGTCCTTGCTGTTTGTCACTTGTCCCGCCTGGGCTGGTCGGTCTGGCCGTGGCCGTGGCCCGTGCTGGTCCTGGAAAGCTTGCTCGCACGCGGCCGGGTCCGCAGGGTGCATCCTGACCCCTCCGTCGCCGTGTGTCGGAGCGGAAGCTGGCCCTGGGCAGACGCGGGTGCGTGTGCCGTCCATCCCTCCTCCCTCTCGGACGCAGGTTGTGAGCTCTGGGGAGAGGAAGGAGGTTTCAGGCCCGGCAGCGGCCATCTGACCGGGTTGCTGATCACCACCAGGTGAGATGGAAACGCTCGATTCCTCCTCCTCATCTGCCACATTCAGGCCTTGTTGTGTTCACTCGACTGAGCCCCGATTTCTTCCCGTTTGAAAGGAGGTGGCGGTGGGAGCACATCCGGGGCACGGTGGCCACTCCCGGCCTTGCCAGCGTGGACACAGGAAGCTCTGTGCACCTGCCGGTGCGTGTTTGGAGGGCTCCGGGTGTGCGACAGCTGGCTGTCGAGGACAAGCAGGGGGGTGAGGGGAGGGATCGTAGGCTGTGGGCTTCGGACGGTGTGTGTGAAGAGACCGGCACGTTGCCCTCGCCGTGTTCCTCCCTTGTCTGAGCGTGAGGGGAACGTCCGTGTCCAGTGGACGCGCGTCCTGTGCTACACCTGCCGGCCCCCCGGGACTGTCCGGGCCACCACACACGAGGATGGTCTGAGATCCGCCGTGGCCGAGAGCGGCCTGCGGAGACCCGACGCCTGAGTGCCGCGTGCGACCCAGGCTTGGCTCCCGGCGTGGGAGAAGACGCCGGGGGAAACTGAGGCCGTCTGAGCTGGTGCTCGTCTCTGAGCGTCGGGGCGCTGTGACTGGTGCTCCCAGCAGCGTGGGGTGCTCCTGACGGGGTGTTCCGGTCTGCTGATAAAACGTGAGCGAAGAAAATAAGATGAGTTCGTAGCCGGTCTCTTGCTCGCGCTGGGCACGAGTGGCTGGTGTACAAGAGACGTCCCGGCACCCAGCATTCGTCGTCTTCCCTTTGTGGATTCTCGTAGATTAGCGCGGAACGCGTTTCCTTATTCTTTGTCACGGTTGTCCGTGGCCTCAGTGTCACTCATCGGACCAGTCCGTGTTGGCAGGCGTGGCCGCGTTTCCAGTCTTCCCGCCGTAGGTGCTGTGAACGGCGCTGGTCCGGAGCGCCCGTTCCCGAGCCAGCTTGTCCCTGAAGTGTCACAGGCGTCCCGTGGAGGGCACCTGTGGCGCTTCGCTTGATAGATTCGCACCACGGGACCCTCGGATGGCGTGCACATCAAGGAGTTGGAGCCGTCCAGCGCCCAGACGCCCTTGGCGCCCTTCCTGGCTGCCGCACCGCCCCTGCCCCCTGGGGATCAGCGGCCTCGCTCCCGACACCTTGGATCTGTTTTTCCTCTCTTTAAACTTTCTGTTAACACGATCGTCAGACATTGACTCTTTCCGTTCGGCTTTCGGCTTCTTTCGCTCAACGATGTCTGAGATTTACTGGGGTGGTTCACTTCTGTGGGTTGTGGCATCTCGCCGTGTGAGCACGCCACGGTTCACGTGTTCTGGTGTTGAGGGCTTAGGGGAGGTTTCCCGTTTGGGGTTCCTACTGGGGCGCTCCTACGGCATTGTCGGGACAGCTGCCGGTCCACGCGAAGCGCGCGTTTCTCGTGCCAAGACGTGGACGTGCCATCAGTTTTCTCAAGCAATCCAACCCATTTACGCGCTGACGCACAGAGGCCCCCGGGCCGCCCTCGGCCATGCTTGGTGGTGCTGTCCTCTTTCACAGCGGTGTCTGCACCGCCCTGATGGCCAAGGGTGCCGAGAGCAGCTCTGCGTGCCCGCCGGGCCCCTGGGTGCCCGCTCCGGTGAAGTGCCTGTGCGTGTCTTTTGCTCATTTAAAAAATCGTGTGTGCTGTCTGTATTTTTCTGACTGGTTTGTAGGAGTTATTTATATAGACGAGAGGCGAGTTCCTCGCTAGTGATTTTCTTCGCTATTTTCTCCCTTAATTATTTTTTTGGTGAACAGATGTTCTTAATTTTAACACAGTCCTAAGTTTATTGGTGGTTTTATTTATGCCGACTTGAAGGTTGTAGAGATGCTCTGTATTATTTTCTAGAAGCCTCGTTGTTGTTACCGCTCACATTTAGATTTGCAGCCCACCTGGAATTGATTTTGTTTTTTTAAGTTTATTTATTTATATTGAGAGAGAGAGCACGAGCAGAGGAGGGACAGACAGAGAGAGAAACCGAAGCAGGCTCCACACTCAGGGCGGAGCACGATGCGGGGCTCATAGTTTAATGAACTGAGAGATCGTGACCTGAGGCAAAATCAAGAGTTGGACACTTAACTAACCACTGAGCCACCTAGGCACCCCTGGAATTGATTTTGAAAAAGAATATGATGTGAGGTGGTAATTGAGGGTTACTTTTCTCATTTGGACATTCATTTGGCCCAAAAGATAGATAGATTTTTAAATTTTTTTAACGCTTATTTCTTTTTGAGAGAGAGAGACAAAGCACGAACAGGACAGGGGCAGAGATAGAGGGAGACACAGAATCTGAAGCAGGCCCCAGGCTCCGAGCTGTCAGGACAGAGCCCAGCGTGGGGCTCAAACCCACGAACGGTGAGATCATGACCTGAGCCGAAGTCGGATGCTCAACCGACTGAGCCACGCAGGCGCCCCGGCCCAAAAGGTTTATTTGAAAGATTCATCCTTTCTCCACTTCTCTGCAATTGCCATCTTGTCCTCAGTCAGGTATGCGTCTAGGTCTGTTTCTGGAGTTTGTTCTGGCCCGTTGGTCTGTTTGTCTGTCCGCATGCCAGCACAGCATTGTCTTAGTAATTGTAGCTTCGTAATTGGTGCTCCTGTCGGTCATGTGCTTCCTCCAACTTCTGATCATTTTATTTATTTATTTATTTTTCTAATTTTTTTTTTCAAACGTTTATTTATTTTTGGGACAGAGAGAGACAGAGCATGAACGGGGGAGGGGCAGAGAGAGAGGGAGACACAGAATCGGAAACAGGCTCCAGGCTCTGAGCCATCAGCCCAGAGCCCGACGCGGGGCTCGAACTCACGGACCGCGAGATCGTGACCTGGCTGAAGTCGGACGCTTAACCGACTGCGCCACCCAGGTGCCCCAAACTTCTGATCATTTTAAAGCATGTCATGGTCCTTCTTAGCCCTTGGTCTTTCCTTCTGACCTAAAATCAGCTTTTTGATTTCAGCCGAATACCACTGTGATCTCCTTTGGGAATATATGGATTTGCCTTAAAATCAGCTTGTTTCAAATCTTCCAGTCCATGCGTACGATGTATCTTTTTATTTATTGGGGTCTTTAATTTCTTCAGTCACATTTTGTAGTTTTCAGGGTAGAGGCCTTTCATTTCTTTTGTTAGATTTACTTCTACTTTTTTTTTTTTTTTGATGCTCCTTTGTTTTTAAAACTTTATTTTTTTGTTGTGTGTTTGTATTTAGAAATTAATTTTTGTAGAGCCGCCTTGTCTCTAGACCACTTGCGTGTAGATTCTTTCGGGCTTTTTACGACAACTGTCCGTGGTAGCAAATGTTTTATTTCTTCTTTGCTCATTTTTAAACCTTTTGTCTTTTTCTTGCATCGTTGCATTGTCTAGGGCCCTCCGCCAGATGTTGAACAGAATTGGTGATAGTGGTCGTGGTTGTCTTGTTTAACAATCAAGGGGAAAATATCCAACGTTTCATCACTATGTACGAAATGTGCTGTAGGCTTGCGTAAGTAGGCTTCATCACGTGAGTGCATTTCTCTTCTGACCTCAGCTTGCTGAGTTTTTCTCAGAAGTAGGTGTTCAGTTATTAGGTTAAACCATATGATAGTGCAGACATTTGCTCTTTTTTTTTTTTAGTCTACTGAATGGCATCTTTGATTTAGTGGCGCCAAATCTAATATATTAGATTTTTTGAATCTATTAATCATGATCTTTTCTCCTTTGCTTGATTCATGTCGTGAATTTTCTCAGTGGAGGCTTGAATGCTAAGCCTTAAATGTGTTAATAAATCCAACTCTGGTTTTAATATATTCTCCTTCTATACTACTGGATTTGTTTTGCTTATATTTGGCTTAATTTCTTTCACGCAGACTCACGAGTGAGATTGACCTGTAATTTTCTTTTCTTGAAATAGCCTTGTCAGGTTTTGACGTCCAAGTTGTGCGGGCCGCTTAAAGTGTGGTAAGCTGGTTCCTTTTTGTCTAATCCTGGGGCAGACAGAGTTTTTCTTTAAAGAGTCAGATGGTAAACATTTTAGGCTTTGTGGACCACATATGGCTTCTCTTATGTATTTTTCTTCTTTAAATTTTGTAAACAGCCGTTTAAAAATGTAAAGACCAGTCTTTCTTAGCAGATTGTGCAAAATCGGGCCACAGATTGTATTTGGCTTCCAAGCCATAGTTTGCCGACCGCTGTTAAATTCTCCTGAAGAGTTTATATGAGATTGATGTTATTTGGAAGAAGATACTGGTGAAGCTGCCCTGGAGTTTTCTCGGTCTCAGAACCTGTTTTCTTTGTAAGAACATTTGTAAATTGTACCCTCAACGGATGCAGGACTATTCAGATTTTCCGTTTTTTCTCGTGTCAGTTTTAACGTGTTTGGTTTTTCCAAAGGATTTTTTTCACTCCGTCTGAATTTTTGAATGTATTGTATAAAGTTGTTTAAATACTTTTGCATTATCTTTGCAATGTTTTGACGTCTCCTTTTTGATTATTAATAGTTTTCAGCTGCCATGTGTAGTTTTCTTGATTATCTCTATTGGATTAAGAAATCAATTTCTCCTCTTCCCATTGCTTCCTTTTATTCTTTGGATTTATTTTGCGCTTTTTGTTTTGTTTTTTGGTTGTTGTTGTTTTGTTTTGTTTTTAATGAAGTGTTTAGGTCACTGAGTTGTTGTTTTTGGTTTTGTTTTTCCAGACGTTCTTTTGTAATACATGGATGTAAGGCTATAATTTTAACCTATATGGCTTTAGCAGGATTGCGCGAGCATTTTGGTGTGTCATTTTTTTATTATAATTCAGCTTAGAATGATGTCCAATGTCCCTTTGGATTTCTTCTTGGATCCAGGGGTTATTTAAGAAGGTCTTTCTTCATTTTACCTTTTTGTGAATTTCTTATTATCTTGCCTTTGTTATTGATTTCCAGTTCAATTTCACCTTGGTTGCTGAATTTCCTGTGTATAAGAATTTCAATTGTTGAAAGTTCCGTGAGGTTTGCTTTGCTGCCGTGTGGTCGATTTTGTCTGTTTCGTGTATGTGATCAGAGAGTATGCCAGGAAGACTTGAGCCTCCAGGTCGCCGTCGAGCGCATCAAGCACGCTGCTGGCGGTGCTCGGCCCCCCCTCCCCGCCCCCTGCCCCACTCCACTGGTCTGTGGCCCCCTTTCTGTGCCAGTTGCCACGAGTGGTATTTAAACACCCCGCTGTGATCGCGGGTTAGCGGTCTTCCTCCTGTTAGTTCTGTCTGTTGCTTTTGAATATTTGAAGCTATTTTAAGCCTATCTAGATTTAGAATTTTACACTGTCTTGTTGGAAGAACCATTTTATTTCCATGCACCGTCTGATTTCGGTGTCCGCGAGGGCCAGCCGAGTTCTCCTCGTCCTGAGTCCTGGTATGCGAGGAGCCCTTCCTCTCCTTACTCCTAGTACCTGCCTCCGCCTTGGCAGGCTCTGACCCCATTTCCTTTCCCCAGAGTCTGCTCAGCTCCGCACCCTCCGGGGTGAGCGCACGCCTCTGGGGGAGACACGGGCGCAAATACGCCCTCCCCCTCGCTTTCTTCCTCTCACGCGTTGGAAGTCCTTGCTGCCTCAGTAGCGCTCTGATTCGGAAGCTTTCACGGTGCGTGCGTGGAGCACCGTCGTCAGCCAGGCCTCCTCGGCCTTGGCTGAGAGGTTAGCGCGCCGTAAGCTGGTCTGCCGTGGGCAGAGTGGGGGGTGAGATTAACGTGTCAGTGCTAGTAGCGTGTTCCCAGTGTCACCATCGAGATGTTTATCCCCCCCGCCCCGTCCACGTTGGTTCTTATTTAGGTTTCCCAGGTGACCGAGCCGGCCGTATTGATCTTTATGTTGTGGTCAGACAGCTGCTGGCGCGTTTTAGGGTGCCCGAAATTTATCTGCACCGTGAGCTGCTCTCACAGCACTTAACTCCGGTATTTCACGAGCTGGTTTCCGTCACCTTATAAATGGCGAAGTCTGGCAGATCTGGGCGCACCGTGCGCTTGTGGGACGCTTCCTGCCAGCCTGCCCTCCCCCGCCCCCTCCCGCCTTGGTTTCACCAAGTTGTGTTTTTTCCCACAATACAGACGCAGAGCTCATTGTGGATTCCGTCCGGGGAAGAATTTGTAGGCCTTTGCTGCTCGTGCCTTCCGTGTCATGACTGTGCCGGCATCGGGTTTCCCTCCGGACAGGGCAGAGCTCGAGTGTGTCCCCACGTCTCTCTCGGCCTCATCTTCATCATGCTTTGGGGGCGGGGGGCTGTATTCAATGGTGTCTTCGTTCTTCCCCTTCCCCCGAGATTCCATGATCCTCATGTTCGAGTGGAAGCCAAGGCCAGAAGGTTGGAAGTAAGCCAGAGGCTGGCACATTTTTATCCTGGGGGGTCGGAGGGTAACACAGCTTCTCCTTTTCAATGATTTTTTTTAGTGGGGGGGGCTTTGGGGGGGACTCTTTTTCCACATTAAAATTTACCTTTTCTGTTTTGTAACTCGTGCGTTTCACATGACATAGTTAGGTCATAAATACCATGCTTGGCCTGTTGCGTTTGGAAGTACGTTATGTTTATGTAAGCACTAATTCAAATCATTTAAAAATAAGTACAATTTCACTTTCAAGTGGAATTACAGATTGCTTACTTTTAAGGAAGCCAGGCTTTTCTTCTCCCCGCAGGAGGTGAGGCCTTATGACCAGAAGACCATCTCAGCGCTGCTGTAAGATGGTTTCCGGAACGTGCATCCTCCTTCGAGATAACAAAACACACACAGCGTGAAGTCTGGCTGACTTGGAAACACTTGGCGCTCCGCAGGGTTCGTGGCGGTCTGTCTCCCTTGCTGATGGAGCGTAGATGCCAGAGTGGTGGGAGGGGACGGTGGTCACGGAGGCAGGACTCAGGCATGGCTGCTTAGATGCCCTTCTGCCCGGTGCCTTCCGCGGCCCTGGATGCCACGGGCGGGCACTGAGGCCTGTCTCCGGCAGCTGGCAGGGCTCACCGGAGTCCTCGGTCAGGCCTTTGTGACTAGGCAGGATCAGCGGCTGTCACTCGCTGCGCTTGATCGTTCCCGGCACCTCCTCTCAGACTCAGGGGCCCTTTGGAGCACGGGCCCGGGACCTGCCCCCTCCTCGTGGTGTCTTGGGGGGCCTCGGTCCAGGGAATAGTCACCCCTGCAGCTGAGCTCCCACCTGTGGCCCGGGGAGCCGCAGCCTGCGCCAGTCCTGCCTCCCTTGCTCCCCTGCCAGTGTCCGCGGTGGTGGGTGCGGCCCCCATGACATCGTGACTTGGGGGCCTCTCTCGAGTAGCTAGGAGTTAGTGGGTCGTTAGTGAGCGACGGCGGAGGCAGTGCCCGCTTGACCGCGGGGCCGTGGGGCGATGGTCCTGTGCGCGTCCTTTCTGAGCCGGACGGTGACACTCCGGCAGATCTCGGCGTGACACGAGTGCCTGTCCTGTAGCTGCCACTGCCCCTTCTCAGTGACCTCCTCACAGCCAGCGCCGTGGAGCAAGGGCGTCGGTGTGCAGGTTGACAGGTGGGGGCACGGGGCCAGAGTCAGGACCACTCACAGTGCCCTGCCTGAGTTTTCCCCCCTTTGCTCATCACATGCCGCCTGTGCAGGTGGACTGCCCGGCCTCCGCCCCCGGCCCCTCCCCCGGGGCTCAGAGGCCCTCCCTCTGGGCTTGGTCTCCTTCTCTGAAAACCCAGGACACGAGAGGCTTCACCGACTGATGTTGGGAGGGTTGCGTGAGGCGGGCACGTCGCCAGGGCCCGGTCGTGCCCAGGATGTCCGCTGCTGTCATCCTTACGGGAATCCAGAACCTCCCAAATCCCAGAACCAGTCCCAGAGCATCTGGCAAGTTTCAGCTTTGCCGGTGCTGTCAGACTCCTGCCCTTTCTGACAAACGTTAATACCTTGTTTGAAGGTGTTCCCACGTTTGAGATTTCAGGATGGCTCTGACATCATTTCAGGAAGCAGATTCGAGGAGGGGTGTTTGCACGCGTCAGCCACCCTCCCCCAGCCCGTGACCTTGCTGAATGGTCTCCACCCGCAGCGCTGGCTGGCTACTCCGGGCACAGGCTGTGCAGGGGCGGGGGCGAGGGGGGCGGGAGTGAGCAGGGAGCCCTGTGAGTGCAGGGATGCAGAGGACACGGCCGGAGAGAGAGAGAAGCCTGCCACTCTGGGTACACGGCCCGGCCCGGCCCGCGGGGAGGCTCTGCTGAACCCACGTGAGGGACCAGGATCAGACCTGTGTGTTGTAGGGTTTTGCCCTCTGGTGACTGATGATAAAACAGGACTCTTACGAAAGAGATTTTACCAACAGATGGCAGAGCTTGGGGGCCCCCGTTATTCCGACGGGAAAGCCTCCGCAGGGTCTGGCCAGCTGGCTGGGGTCCACTCAGACCGTCACAGTGAGGCCTTCCGGAGTGGCCTGGGCCCGGAGAGGGCAGGTGCGCGCCCCTGGCTTCTGTTTGGGGAGCTGTGGTTAATGGTGTGGGGCGGGGGGGCGGGCCCCGCAACCGGACTCTTCACCCCCGTTCTGGGGGGCCTGGGGCCCTCGTTTCCCCGGCGCGTGTGCCGTGCCTGAGCCCCGGGCCCGTGGCCCGTGAGTCCCGGGTGTGCTGCTGCTCCCTGGCGGCCCGGGCCCAGAGGAGGAGCTCAGCTTACACTCGGCCTTTCAGGCGGGGCAGTGGCCGCCAAGTGGTTTCTTAAAAAGAATTCCTCTTCCCCTGATTAATTTCTGGCGAGCGGCAGCGGGGCGCTCTTGCGTCAGTAAACGTCGTCATAAACCCTCCGCTGTCTGGATCGGACGTAAACACCAGGCTCCTGACCCCCGGCCCGCCCGCCCGGCTCGATCCGTCGTGTTCTGGGAGGAGCCCTTCTCCGGGACGCTGAGCTGGCGGGCGCGCTGCACAGATGTGCTCTGTTTACTGGGAGGTCCGTGTGTCCTCCTCCCGCTTCCCGTGTCCCCTTCGCGGGGGACCTTTGCCTTCTTCCAGCAGGTCTCCTGTGACCTTTAGAAAGGCCCTGCGCGGGCGGTTTCAGAACGTTGTCTCGGCCCCCCTGGGACTCCCCGAGGTCGTGCGGCCCACCCCTCGCGTGTGGGGCCCTCAGGCTTCCCGCGACACTCTGTCCCACTCCGTTGGCAGCACGGAACAGCTCCAGAGAGCCGCCGGGCTGCCTGCAGCCGGACCCGCCTCGGTGGAGGCCTTTCCATCTGAGGCCCTTCGCAGGCTCTGCCCGGGTCACAGACAAGTAACTGCTGTCCCCACGGCCTTCAGTTTACGGGTCAGCGTGCGGTGGCCGGAACTGAACAGAACGCCCCTGCGTCACGGCTCCTCCTGGGTCATGGGGAGAAAGAACTTGCCTCAGGTTTTCTCATGGGTGGTTGGGGCAGCCGGCCAGGGGTGATGGAGCCCTGCCACAGGTGGGTGACGCAAAACCCTGGCTTCCAGGGTGTTTGCGAGGAGCCCGCTTTCCCACTGGGCACGTGAGAGGATGGCTCCAGGAGGCAGCAGCTGGCAGATGGTGAGGGACGCGTAGCGAGGGCCTCGTGGATGGGGTCTGGGCCGGGCCTCCACGGACCTTCAGGGGGAGAAACGACGGCCGTGTGGCCCGCGGGGCGGCCGGTAGCAGCCACGCTGTATCAGGCAGTGTGCAGCTGGCCATCCTGGGATGCTCGCTAGGGTCAGGAAGGAACTGGCTGGGACTTGGCCGTGCCCTTGAACTTGGCCATGGCGTTGCTTTGGGTCCCTGCAGGGCACAGGGCGTGCTTTGGGGTGTTGTTCCAGCGCCCATAGATGGAACGGCAACCCCCAAGACCGAGTCCACATCCGGCCAGGGAGCTGAGCTGACTGCTTTCAGGGTCTTTGGTTTCTGCTTGTTTTTAGCCTGTGCACGCAAGCTGTGGTCAGGATCAGAATTTTAAGGAAGAGTCGTTAACGACAAACATCAGAGGTGTCGATAATATTAACTTCTGTGTAAAACTGAGAGGAGTCTGCTCTATTCTAGTTGAGCAGCCGCGATCCGAGCCTTGCTCGCTGAGGACCGGGCTCCGCAGAGCGGCCGGAGAGCAGGTGCCTTGGACCCGGGGTATATTCTGTCTATTCTAGCGCAGGATGGGAGGGAGGGCCACCCCGCATCTGTGCTGTATCCCCTGTTCCGTCGGGAAGGAGAGGATGCGTACGAGGGCTAAGCTCGCTTCATTCATGCCAGGAGCTCATCTCAGTGGGCCGGGCGCTACCTCTGTCCCCTGTCCCAGGCAGGGACGGTGAGGCTAAGCCGTGTGCTTGAAGAAACCGGCGGCTGGTGAGGGCAGAGCCAGCACTGGGCCAGCCTGCAGCTCCTGCCGCTGCCTTGGGGCTCTGCGTATCGGAAAGTCTGAAACGTTTGCTCGGGAAGGCCGTTAGTGAATCGTTACAGCTCTAGTCAAAGCGTGGTGTTTTCCAGAAACAGGTGCAGATTGCTAGGAACCATGAGCGAGTGATGTGGTCTCCTTTGTTCTTTGTGTCTTGCGTTTGAACTCACAGGGCTTGAGAAGGTGGAGTCTGTGGGTTTGAGTTGGCTTCTCTTTAGGAACATTGTGGGGGGGGTGTCTTCTGTGTGATGGGGGCTGGTGTGCGGACCGCTCACCTGCCCCGCGTCGCCGTTGGGAGAGTCCTCAGGTGTTGTGCTCGCGGTGCTCTGGGGACGGAGCGCAAGCAAGCTGCGGGGGGCGCTCGGTGGAGAGGCCCAGGAGCCCCTGAGTAAACCGTGCAGGTTTTAAAGAACGCTGCCTTCTGTCGATTTTTCTCAACTGGTTGCTCTTTTCATTTGTTACTTCTTGAAGCTTCTTCTGTATCACTTACTTAATAAAGCAGTCCCTTCCTCTCTGCTGACACGGGGATGACTGACAGGCCTTCTAATTTCTCTGTTCACGGTGCTTCTGTTGTTGTGAAATGCAAACAACATAAAATTGAGCATTTTAGGTATGTTTAAGTGTATGGTTCGGGGGCACTGAGTACGTAAACAGTGTTGTATAATCCGTGTTATTATCCGTCCCCAGAACTTTCTCACCTTCCCAAACAGAAACTCTGTGCCCACTAAACACTAACTCCCCAGCCCTGCACCCCCGGCCTCAAGAAACCTCTGGATTCTTTCTGCCTCTATGAGTTTGTCTATTCTTGGGGTCCCACAGGTGGAATCACAAAATTTTTGTCCTTGTGTGTCTCCTGACATAGCATTTTCAAGGTCATCCATGATGTAGCAAATGTCAGAATTTCCTTTCTTGTTAAGGCCGGATAATACTCCATTGTGTGGGTGACCACGTGTCGTCCGTCTCGCCATTGATGGACTTGCGGGTTGTCTGCACTCTTTGGCTGTTTTGAATAATGCCGTTACAAACGTTGGTGAGTCGGAAGCTGCCTCTGGCACACGCAGACGCCTGGGTTTTGCCCAGCACCTGCCAGGGCAAATACACAATGACAGTGGGCTTTGCAGGATTTGTTTCTTCTATTTCAACGTGTTCAAGCACCACTGCGCTGTGTTTAATGGCAACTGCTTAAAGACCCAGGTGGCTCTTGCCCTCTCGCTTTGAGTTTTCGCTCTGTTAGCAGCGTTTCTGTCTCGCGGAGCGCGTGGTGTGGGCCTCCGTGTCGGGGCCACAGCGATGGGTGGTGGCGGAGGCACATTTCTCGTGGGACGCCTCCGGGCCGCGTTTCTTTCGGCTCGTCGTGGTTGGGGTTTTGCCTTTGCACAGCTGGTTGGGGTTCGAAGTTTAGAATCTTCTTACTTGTGCTTGGAGATACTTCTCAAATACCCGGTTTCCTGTAGCGCTGTCCCCGGGCCTGCCTGCTCCTCCAGTCCGGGCTCGGGAGGAACCCGCGAGACAGGTCCGAGGTCAGCACTCAGAAGTGGTTCTTGCGCAGAACAGACTTTCAGAGGACGGGCCAGTCGTTGATTTTGTGTTTGTGAAAACGGTTTATTCAATAAATGGGAAGACACGTTCCTCCCCCTGATTTTAAAAGTTAAGGTGGTCTCATATTCGGACAAGGCCGGAAGATACAGGAAAGAAAAGGCAACACCCTCCTGGCCCCAGTGGCCTACGGGTGGCTGGGGGGACAGTTCTGAGAAGACTCGCGTTAAACTGCGTCTCGATTCTCCACCTGGGCATCTGTGCGCACATGCACACCTGTACCCACACCTGCCGTGTGTGCCGCGGAACCAAGCGGGCGTGGGGATGGCTGCGTACTATTTCAGTACTCAAGGGACCTCAGGGTTTTAGACGGTAGTAAGTACACTTTGGTGGGACGTTCTTAGACCTCCATCTTTGCATTTGTGGCTGATGGCTTTTATTATTCTCGTTTTATCGGGATAAAGGCTCACAAATAGCACCGTTGGGACACACGCGAGTGACACGTGTCTCCAGGCCACCCCTCAGATGTGAGCGGCCGTGCGGCCCCCGGCTGTGCGTGAGGATTCCGCTCCGATGCCCGGCAGCAGCTGGTCTCAGGGTTCCTTCCTGAGAGACAGAGAGGAGACGTCCGCAGGAGTCTGTCCGTCCCAGGTGTGGGGCTGTGGGGGATGGGGTCAGGAGACCGGCCCGGCTGCTGGAGTGGGGCGGCCCCGCACCAGGGCAGAGGGAAAGCCCAGAAATGTCCCAGAGCCTTCCTCTGCTGCTGCTGTCCCCACCTCACTCCTTTGATCGAAGGACACTGATCGAGCCTGTCTTGTGTGCCCGGCTGTCCTAAGCACCAGGCTCTGCTGGTGGACCGCACGGGGCAAGTCCCGCCCGGTGTCATCTGCGCTCCTGGGAACGTCACACAGTAGGCGAGTAAATAACTGCGTCACGGTAAAAATAGCTAACGTCGAGTGAGTCTGTGCTGTAACTGACGCTTTTCCTACGTGCCCTCTACGCGTTTGCGGACTTAGTTCTTGTAACGGCCCAGGAGTGGGCTCATGATCCCTACGGTATCCCCATTTTCCAGGTGAGAAAACTGAGGCGCTGAGGAAGGACGTCGTCTGCCCAAGGAACTCTGCCAGGCGGGTTGTGCTCTTAAGCGTCACGGTTTCCCGCCTCCGAACCTCGTGTGATTTCAGGTGTCGCTGGTGACGGTGAAGCGGGGTGGGAAGTAAGAGCTTGTTCGGGGGAAGAAGCAGTTCGCTGGTGGCTCTGAGGGGCTTCGACCAGGACGGTGACGTCTCGGTTTTCACAGTACACGCCTGGGTGCTCGGCGTAGTTTAACTCCAGGGAGGGGCGTGAGTGACAGCAGGGCCACCTGTCCCTGAGGTGACCTGTGTGGGCGTGTCCAGGCCAGGGAGCGCCTCTCGGGCAGGACGGAGCGCAGGGCCGGGCTGCAGACTGTGCCGGAGAGCTTGCGCTGGGTGTGGTGGCGCTATCGAACAAGGTTGTGGAGACCGACAACATCAGCCTGATCTTGACCTGGCCTCGCCTCCGGGTAGTAAGCCGTGACCACCCCGTTTTCTTTTCCACGTAGCCCTTTACTTTATCCAGCGTCATCCTCTTTTCATCTCGCTCGGGGATCCCGGTCTTTACCTTTGTGGAGTGTGTTATGCTTTATTGTACTTCTGTGCTAAATGAGCCGCGCTCGAGGTGTGGCCGCTGGGCCCCTGGGGTCCCCGGGGCACGTCAGGTGGCCTGGGCTGTATTCGTCGGAGGACGAGATGCAGCCTTCTCGCCGAGCCGACCGAGCCTGTCCTGGTGGCGGGCGGGCGGCGGGCAGGGCTGCGGTGCCACAGAGGCCTCGGGCCACGCTGCCTGGCACGCGCACGGACCCAGCCACTTTCACCTGGGAATGTTCTTGATGAGGCGGGGCGGTTATTCCTTTCATGAGGTATTTACGTCTCCGCCCTGGAGGTACGCGTCTTCGAGTGCTCCGTGTGCCCAGGTGGGACGGGCTGGCGTCCTCAGCCCGCCCGATGCTCGCTTCTTCCGCGGACACCGACTGTGCTCCAAGGGGTAACTGACAGGTAACCTGTGGGTGTTCACGCCTGGGCACTTGCCAGACACTTTCTTAAAGATGGCGCTAGGCTGTCCCTTTAAGGAAAACAGCTGACGGTGTGTGTGGCCGGCAGTGACATTCTGGCTCTTAAGTGGAAATGGGAATTTGGGAGCCCGTGCACAACCCCCCCCCCGCCCCCGTTGTCTAATGACACGTGTCAACGTTGGGGAGGGCTTGGGCCTTTCCACGTGACCAGGTCCTGATGTCGCAGACTTGGGCGGGGTCAGGAGCCCTCGTGGTGCTGCCCCGATGCTGCTGGGTCCCCGGAGCTCGCTGGCCAGGGTCACGGCCGCCCTGCAGGTGGCTGAATGTCCCGGCCTGGTGCCCTGGTGCTACTGATCCAGAAAGCCCACAGGCCCTGCAGCCTGGGACCCCGCTCCCCCTCCGGCCGCGCCCCTGTGAGCTGGGCCACCTTTGTCTCTTCTGCCTGAGCAACCTGTCCCGCTGGACGGTGCACCAAAGCAGGTGTGACAGTCCCGCTAACGGCCTGAACCAGACCCCACAGATGCTTACAGACGGAAACAGCACCACCCTGCTCACTAATCGTTTTGTGTTTTTGGAAAAGGTACTTGTGTTTGCATAAAAATAGGTAATTTATGTTAACGTTCAGTGACACTATTATTTTCAAATGAACTAAGTGAACATTTAAAAAAAAATCTCAGTTTTAACGAGTAATATGGCAACTGCTGATAGGTATAGCCACCTAAGCAACGCCCTCTGGGGTCCCCAGGAATTGTTTTTGAAGCTTTTTAAAAATGTCTTCTATTTATTTTGAGAGAGACAGAGAGAGAGAAGGAGAGAGAATTCCATCCAAGCTCTGTGCTGTCAGCGCAGAGCCTGATGCGGGGCTCGAGCTCACAGATCCTGAGATCAGCACCTGAACTGAAATCAAGTCGGTTGCCTAACCACTGAGCCACCGAGGGGCCCCGTGTCTTCAGTAATTTTCAAGAGGGTAGAGGGGCCCCGAGACTAAAAATTATGAGAACTGCTGTTCCAAGCCCTCTAGTGTCGATAGGCATCTATACTTTAAAAGCACTTAAAATCACTTTATCCCTGGTGTTCTGACCCTCAGCCCTGAGGAGGAGGGATGTGCTGTCATGGGGAAGGGTCATTCTTATGGGGGCGGGGGTATACCTGCGTGGGGGCGGGGCCTGGGGGAGGTTGGGGGGTTGGGCTCCGCCTTGGTGGGCAGGCAGGCTCAAGGATGAGCCACGCGCTGAGCCCCCTCCAGCCCACGGACACCGCTGAGTGGGAGTTAAAGTTGTTTAAAACAATTGAGTTTTTTTATGTACACGTTGTATTTATGTTACATTTAATTATAAATTATTATGACTTGTGTAAATAAATTGTAGCTGATGAAGAATGAATATGCTAGAATTTTTGGTCTCACTTAACGTTTGTCAGTCTGCAAATACCCAGACTTTAGGAAAGACCGTAGACTAGTATGGACCTTTAGGACACCTCTTCTGACCCCAAACTGTCAGGCAAATGCTGAAAATAAACAATGGCAATGTTAAAAGTGTCGAGTAACAAAGAAAACAAACCGGAAGAGCCAAGAGAAATCCAAGACCAAAGAAGAAATAACATCCAATGGGAAATTTGGATAGAAACAGTCTCAATAACTGAACGCTTTCATTGTTGCCGTAAAAGTGAGAATTCACACTGTTTTTGGAAACTTCAAGGGCAGCCTCCGTGGCCTGCACCTGTCCCAACGGAAGGGGGCCGGAGGCTCGCGGGGCCGTTTGGCCTAGGGCACAGGTCCGTCAGCGGCGAGGAGGCGGGTCCCGTGGGCTGCCACACGGAAGGGACCTGGGCACAGTGCGAGCAGTCAGGCTTCTGCGGGAGCAGGAGGCAAGGTCACCTGGAAGGAAGGGTTCTCGGCATTTAGCTGGAAAGGTAGCTCGCTGCCCTCGGAAGTGTGCCAGAGTATCCGTACCATCCAGTGTCTCTACTGAACGCAACGGGGGACTCGTGTGGGCTTGGGACTGGATGTGTCATAAAAGTGCCTACTCCTTTAGGGAGCGCTCCGCGTTTTCTCAAGTTGGCGTGGCGTCCGTTCTCCTGGCTTCCAACCCTCAAAAAGTGTTAACTAACTTTGTGGGGTGAAAGTGCCCTCATTGTAGAACCTGTAGGAAACAACAAAAAACCCAAAAATTATCAGCACACTTTACTTACGAACAGAGATAAAAGCGCTGAACGGAACGTTGGGGGAAAGAGTGTGAGAGCACATTCTATAGTTGTTTGTCACCAGGAGTGTCGGGGCAGAAGTGTCATCGTTCAGTGGGAACTACGGTGTTCACGTAAGTACAGGAGAATGTTCAAGAAGAAAGGTAAATCATTTTCATAATTTAGTTAAGAAATCTCTAAATTGGGGGGGCGCCTGGGTGGCGCAGTCGGTTAAGCGTCCGACTTCAGCCAGGTCACGATCTCGCGGTCCGTGAGTTCGAGCCCCGCGTCAGGCTCTGGGCTGATGGCTCGGAGCCTGGAGCCTGTTTCCGATTCTGTGTCTCCCTCTCTTTCTGCCCCTCCCCCGTTCATGCTCTGTCTCTCTCTGTCCCAAAAATAAATAAACGTTGAAAAAAAATTTTAAGAAATCTCTAAATTGGGAGGAAACACATAGTTCCTATGAGTAGGTGAGGGATCATTGGGAAGCGGCAATAAGCTTCCCCACGGCCGGAAAAGTCTAGAGGCGCTAACAGCGACAGGGGCCTTAACACATGTGTCAGTATCGTTTCAGATGCCGGCAATTTCTTTAGGGTGAGGAAAGCCAATGTAGATGGACACAAAAGCCGAAAAGACTCCGTAAAGAAACTCACTACAATCCATCCATTTTGTGTTTGCCATTCATTCGTAGAAAAGTTCAAGAACGGAAGCCTCGCAGATTACAGGTTACGTTTCCTGTCTCCTCGTCAGCACAGTGGGCGGGACTCGGCTGTGTCCTCATCAGCCCTGGTGGCGCTCAGCGCTCCGCTCTGGGCAGTTCAATCCACATTTAGTTTTTGTGATGCTTTATCATTCTCCTGGCCCGCTTTGTCGTCCTCTTTTTTTTCCCACACGTTTATTCTGAATTTAATCGTGAAATATTTTACCTCGTAATGAATACGTGTACCTAGATCCTGTGGGCATCTTTCCGGTGTCTCCATCCGCTCCGGGAGACGGAGGCCCTTCTCAGAGCGTTCGTGTTTGTGCTTGTCATTCCTTGGCTTCAAGAAATACACGTGAGCACGTTCCTCAACAGTATGAGTTTCGTTTTGTAGGGTTTTGAACTGTGTATATAAGTGAAACCACACCGTATGTTTTAATGATTTTTTTAAGCAGAACCACTTTGGAGGACGGTTCAGGGCCCCGCTCACTGATGCTCTGTTCCCTGCACATCCCGTGTGAGGTTCCAGCTGCCCAGAGGTCCCGTTTCTGGGGATGCTGGCCCTGACCGCTTGGTTACGGTGGTGGCACCGGGCTTCTCCCCTGCAAAGTTACTATACTCCCCTCCCCCCTTTTTTTAAGTTTAATTTTATTTACTTTGAGAGAGATAAAGAGCAAGCGGGAGAGGGGCAGAGAGAGAGGGAGACAACCCCAAGCAGGTTCCGCACCGTCAGCACAGAGCCCGACTTGGGGCTCGAGCTCAGGAACCGTGAGGTCATGACCTGAGCTGAAATCAACAGTCGGCCACTTAGCCGCCTGAGCCACCCAGACGCCCCTCTGCTTCCCTTGATAGTTGATGAGCATCTCGTGTGAGATGCTCTGCAACCGTGCTGATACCCTGTTGTTTCCTGAGCACTCACCTCTGGCTTCAGCAGCCATAGACGGTTCTTGCCTGCGTCTGTTACCGTGATGGACAGTGGTGCCCCCAGCTTCAGCAGCCGTGGGTGCCTCCGTTGCTGTGACAGTGGTGGCCCCTGGCTTCCCAGCAGCCATGGCTGATTCTTCCCTGCATCTGTCCTGGTGACGATGGCGGCTGAGAGGTGGTCTTCTAGTGCGGTCATTTCTCGTTACACGCGGTGGTTGGCTTCCTCCTCTAGAGAAAAGGTTTCCTTCCTTCCTTATTTATTTGCTTATTTATATTAGTTTGGAGTCATGGGTTCGTATTTCATTAACTGGGCCGTAGTCCTTTGCTATCATGATTTAGTTTGGTGCCCAGAGTGTCCTCTTTTGGCCCCCGGGAGCCCCTTGGTGCTGGCTCCTCTGGCAGGTCCCCCGTGATCTGGTGCCCCCCCCCCCATCTCTCTCTCTCTCTCTCTCTCTTTCTGATATGGGAAGGTAGTCTGGCCTCCCCGTGTGTGCCTTCCCTGCCGCGCACCTGGAGTCGGCCCTTCCTCCAAGGAAGCGTGCTGCTTTCTCTCAGGACCCAGTATGTAGAAAGCCCCGTGTGCGTGCTGGTGAGTCTGCTGTTTCCACGTGCCGTGGGCAGGTGGAGTGGGGAGATGCACGCGTGTCCGTGGACACACGCCCCGCCCCCCCATCTCGTTCCGCGTAGACACGTAAACTGCGGAGCTCACCCTGGTACTTCTAATTCCGGTCCAGCCTCACGGGGTCGACGGACCACCCCCTCTCTTCGATGGTCACCCTCCTCCCACGGTGGGAAACTGGGCTTCCGGTTTCTGTAATGCATTTACTTATTGGCTCAGAAACTGTTCATCTGGGCCTCTGTAAGAAAGAAGCCCGCTAGCCGGAGTTCAGGATTTGTCTGGGGCACATGGTCCAAATGCAGTCTGAATGCCGGGTCCCAACGCCGCTTGGGACAGCCCTACCCCCCGGCTCCTGCCCTGTGCAGTTGTGTTACTCACTTGAAATGTGGTTCGGTTCATTTGTTTCTATTTGTATTCCCTTTTATTACCCTCCTCATGCTTTCTTTATCTCGCTTCTTTTATTTTTGAGCGCATGAGACACGAGTGCCGTTCTTAAAACCAGTGGTATCCCTGCCTGGCCTGTGGCCGCCCCCAGCCCCGCCCTCGCTTTCCAGATTTGCCTTCTGGACAGTCAAGCAAATACATGTACTTTATTTTGGATTCTCTCTTGCACCAAAGGAACATCAGACAGGCGGCTCTCTGGCACGCGGTCTTTCCGCACCAGAGCAGGTCCCGGAAGGTCCCGGAGGCCCAGCCATCCCTCCACGGAGCCCCTCTCCTGAGTTTGGGTGGCTAGCAGGTTCTGCACTCGAATAACCTCGTGCCCACGTCCCATCCTCCGCGGGACCTGTGTCTTCAGACTTCACCTACGGAGAAAGCTCGCTTCAGCAGCTTGTATATGGGCTGCACCTGCAGAAGATGTGCAGAGATGCAGTTGGGCTGCATTTTGCCAAATTTGCCCGTGTAGAGCTTGGACCAGTTTGCTTCCGTGTTCCCACCCGTGAGGCCCGAGCGCCTGCTCCCACACCGTTTTGCAGAGCAGAGAATGTTACTTTTTGCCAGTCTGGCAGATAAGAAATGGAATCTCAGTGTGACGGCCTTTTTCTGTCTTTATGCCTTTGGCCTCTTTTTCTATCAGGAGCTTGGTCATTATTCCCACAATTTTTAAGAGTTCTTTGTACATCAGGAATATTAGTTTTTTGTTTTTTTTTAAATTTTTTAATGTTTATTTATTTTTGAGACAGAGAGCATGATGGAGGAGGGTCAGAGAGAGAGGGAGACACAGAATCTGAAACAGGCTCCAGGCTCTGAGCTGTCAGCACAGAGCCCGACGCGGGGCTCGAACTCACGGACTGCGAGATCATGACCTGAGCCGAAGTCGGCCGCTTAACCGACTGAGCCACCCAGGCGCCCCAGGAATATTAGTTTTTATGTGTGAGATCTATTGCAAATACTTGCCTCCAGTTTGTCAACTGTGTTTTCGAATGCTTTATGGCGCTTCTTTGCCATGTAAAAGCACCCCCCCTCCCCATTTGGTTCTTTCTTTCTCTTTGTTTCTTTAACTGCTTCTGGCTGTTGAGTTGCAGTCAGAAAGCTTTCCTCTGTCGCCCGATCAAGAGGAACCCCCATGTTTTATTCATTCTTTACAGCTAGGTCCTTGGTGCACGTGTTAGGTTTGGATCTAGTTCTGTCTTTTCCCGGTGGCTACCCGGTTGTCCCAGCACCGTCGGGTAAACACCTCCTCCGTGTCCCTCGCTGCTCCGTCTGTCTGCTCGTGTGCCCGTCCCGCACCGTCTCCGGCACAGGGGCTCCCAGGGGTGTTTAATGTCTGGCTGGGCTCTCGGCCTGTTCTGACAGTGTTCGTGACCCTCGTGTGCGTCTGCTGGCCGCGTCTCTCCCGCTGCCGCCCTCGGATTAGCGCGGTCAGGGTGCCTCCCCGCCCTCCGTCTCCCCGCGTACTCTTCACCGTGTGTCTTTCCTTCCTGGTTGTTTCCTCCGTGCTGTTTGCTCACCAGTTCTCTCTTCAGCCCTCGCCAACTGGTTATTCAATTCACTCATTTAGCTTTTAATTATTCAACAGTTTTTTATTTCATCTTCGAACGGGCCTGACCGCTTTTGATATTAGTGGTAACAGGTGACACGTAATCTCGTTTACTCCAGGGGGCAGGTTGTGGCTCTTACTGTCCCTCTTTGGCAGGGGGCAGACTGAGGCACAGAGAGCGATTAGAGGATCCAGGGCTGTGCAGCTGCTGAGCAATGGTCCCCGACAGGCACTCACCTCCTCCCTGGATGACCCCGTTCGTTTCTTCACGCCTGCTGTCAAGATGTATTTTGTGGCCAGATCAGATTTTCCTGTGACTGAAGTCTGTGCTGGCCTGGCTTCCACTCCCGGCCTTTCCCCTGCTTTGTGATTTTAGATTGTGACTTTATGCCTCGTAATGTTTTGCAGACATTCTTTTGGGGTTGACGGCGTGCCCGTCAGGGGAGGGGATGTATGTCTGTGTCTGCCTAGGGCTAGCGCAGCACAGGCCCGGGCCGCCTTGCCTTGGACGCACTTGAGGACGTATTTGCCGCGGTGTCTGTCCGGTCTTGGGGCTGGGCGGGGTCTCCCCCAAAGCCCTGCCCGCTGATCCGTGGTCGGGGGCCCCCAGGGGCGTCTCCTTCCTTGATCTGCTCTCCCAGCCAGTGTCTGCTCTGGGCACGGCTGTGTCCCTTCCACAGGGATGTTCGCCACCTTCCCCGACGGGGGTCCACCGTCCACTCCCCTCCGGCTCAGCCCCCGCCTTGGTCTCCTGGCCCGGGTGGCCTTTACCGTGACCAGCGAGCTGTGGCCGAGTCACGTGGCAGCCGCAGGATGGGCCCCGGTCTCCGTGCCGTTTCCTGTCTGACTCGGCCTCCTCGAGGTCCTGCCTTCTGAGGGCTTCCTTGCCCTTCTGACCCCTCTGCTGTGTTTAGAGGAGGTTGTGAGAACTGGACACCGTACTGCCAGAGTCTGAGGCTTCTCTTACCACGGTGAGCTGGCTTTCTTTTGAGGGCGCGTGTTTTCACAGGAGACCAACTTCGTCTCCCCTGATTTCAGGCGGAGAGGCTGGCAGATCTGGGGGGCAGGGGATGCTGAGGCCTGAGCAGCCACATCCGCTAAGTGACGTGGAAAACTGCAGGTAATTTCTAACCGCCACTGCCCCGGGAAAGCTTGTGACGGTCCGTGCCGCCTGTCAGAGCTCTGTGCTAACAGCCCCGCCCCGACGTGAAGCGGGGCCGAGGCAGGGCCGGGTGGCTCCTCGCCTCGGCGCCCGGCTCTCTGCCGTCAGAGGACGCGCCCAGGGTGCGATCGCGTCTCGGGCTTTGCCTGAGCCCGTCCTTGCACGCTGGCTGCTGCGGGGACATTTATGTCCTCTGGTCTTGTCAAGCACTTCTTCCGTTAACAGTATATTTAAAATTACAACATGAGTTCAGGCAGAAGCCAGACCCCGTTGCTAAGTAAGCACGTCTGTCTGCCGGTAGGAGGGCGTCCAGCCTCCCCGCCCTCACGTTCCCGCGCGCGCAGGTCGAGGCTGGGCGGGGGATTTCTTACCACCAGCCTCCTCTAGCCCCCGGCCCGTGGGCGCCCCCGGTGTGCCGGGCGAGGGCCACCACCGGATGCGTCTTCCGGGGATGAGTCCTCCTGTCTGCTTGCCCCGCGGCCCCGTCGGTGAGGAGCGCAGGGGTGCAGAGAGCGCCTGCGGCTCTGAGGGCCTCTGTCCTCCAAGTCAGCAGCTTTGTTCTGCAGACGAAGAAGCCCAAGGGGGCGCGGTTTGCCTAAGGCCACCTGCCCGGGCCTTGGCCCAGGGGCCCTGCCTCCCGCTGAAGCCCTGTGCCCCTTTCTCCAGGCGGCGTGCGTGGGGCCAGAGCAGACGGACAGGCCGCGGATTCGTGTCGTCCGTGCTGCGGTGCTGAGTGAGGGGTGAGCGCCCCGAGGGACTGTCCCAGGAAGAGGAGCGGCATGTCCTTGGGCCATGCCCCAGCGGCTGCTTTCATTTTTATAGAAGGCAGATGTGAAAGTTTTAATGTAGTTGGACACAAGGAAAAGTACGGATTTTTCCTCTGAGCAGTAGAGCGGGTCATCTTTCTTAGCAAAACTGTAAATAACAGTCAAGCGTTTGCTTTAGAATGGAGGACGACAGGGCAAGTTTTTACTCCTGGATTTTGATATCTGGCCTTGGCCTCCTCAGTAATGGAGGAAGGAAGGGCAGAATGTAAAATCGCGTCCGTGTGCCTGTGTTTGACCCCTCGGTGACCACATGCGCAGACGCACGCGCCGTGCCGGGTTCCACGCAGGTTCCACGCGGGGCGTGTGCCGGCTGCAGACAGGGGCTCGCTTGCCTCCTCCCTGCCCGCGGGGGAGGGATGGTGGCATCTCTTGTCGGCCCCTCGTGGACTCGGAGCCCAGGGCAGAGGGCGTGGTGACGGCCCTGGGGCTGCTTAGGTGAGAGGGAGCCTCTCCGGCCCCACGCACGCTGGCCTGCAGGTCTGCCTGTCCAGCCCCAGCCCACGGTGCAGCCTGCCTGCTCGCGGTGGGGTTAGGCCAGCAGCGAGCGTGCGCCGGGGTCTGGAGCCTTTTGACTGATGGTGATGATTTTATCTTACCGCGAAGATCCCTCACGTCCAAGCTGAGAATATCTGTTTATGATTTTCGTGACTTTGGAGTTTTCCTTGGGACTTGTGTTGAGCAGTGAGCACATCACGTGGATGCTTGGGGGGAACTCCGCTCTGGGGGAACACGTAGGTAGTCCTTTCTGAGCTCTTTAGGCTCCGGAGGGGCCCGTGGGGCGTGGTTGGCCCCGCCCACGGTCCCCCTGGTGCCTCCCCCTGGGGGGGGGAAGCTGCTGGGGGCTTGTTAGAAAGTCTCAGCACGGGAATTTTGTGTGCAGTGAAGTTTAAAGGATACGCTTGAATGTTTGCTTCAAACGGGAACAGGAGTCCTGTCACTTGTGTAGCTGTGCGTGTGATTTGGGCGGGGCCGGGCCGCCCTCGCCCGCGGTGCTCCCCTCTGCCCCTCGCCTGGAGAGAATTACACAGCCCTTCCCTGTACGCGTGGGTTGGGGCCTGTGTTCCAACGGGGTCCTCGGTGTCCAGTGTCCCTTCCTTTCTCGAATCTGTCATTGTCCACCTGCCGGCGACACCCAGGCTTCTCCGTTTCCCGGAGACGAGAACGAGACGCCGGGTGTTGCGTGTCTGTGGATCGGGACAGCTGACGCCGGCCGAGGACACTTCATCCTGCCGCCGGGGCCGCGTGTGGCCACTCGCCTGACCGCCCACACCGCCCGGCTGAGCCGCGCTGCTCGGCCGGTGCCAGACGTCGCGACATGGTGGAAACGAGCGTGCCGAGGGGTCCGGTCGTCTTTCGCTCGCATGCCGTGGGGGTGCCCAGCGGGAGAACGGGCACCCCGCTGCCCAGGAGCGCAGGGAGCTCGGGGCGGGGCCCGGCGCTGCGACGCCCCGGCAGATTCTGTCTCCTCCTTTGTGGAACAGAACTACTGCCGCTCGGCCCGGCAGAAAGCGCCAGGGCCAGACAGCCATCCCGCGCCGCGCGCTTTTTTTTAAACGTGGCTGAACCCCCCTGGCGTCTGTGGCAGGGAGGATGGTGGGACTGGCTTGTAATGCGACCCGACGGGCACCCGTTCCCTTAGTGGCTGTTTGAGGACAAGTGGAGGTGGATGCCAGTGGCTGTCACCTTTGTCCCGAGGTCCTGAGGCTGCCTGGTGGCCCTGCTCAGGCTCAGCTCCCGGCAGTGCCCAGGGGCACCTTTTCCTGGGGACCTGGCCCGTAGGCTCTGTCTCCTCTAGCGTCCTCGAGGAAGGCTCGGACACTGGCTTCTTCTCTCTTCGCTTATTTATTAACTTTTTTTTGGTCTTTATTTTGATAGGGGGTGCACCCCCCACCGCAAGGGAGGAATTGTGGTCTTGGGTGGGGACACCAGAGGCAGTGCTCTGCTCTGGGAATCCTCCAGACCGGTACTGGGGCAGGAGCCCCCTTCGTGTCTGCTGGCTGCCGGTGTCTGGGGGGCTGCCGCGGGAGGTGGGCGGGCGGGCGGGCCGGCCAGCGGTCCACGGGCCTTGGACGCTTGCTGATGCTGGTCCCCCAGGCTCCTGAGGTGCCCGGAGCCCGCTTTTCTAAAGAGGCATGGCGGGGGCGGGGGGTCCTCCAGTTTCCAGGAGCTGCCCCAGGGGCTTTCAGCCAATCCTCCTTATCGTGGGTACAGGTGTGGCCTTCAACCTTGGCAACCGACAGAGCCAGACTTTTACCGAATCAGATGACGAATCAGATGATGAATCTGAACCTGGAGGAGGCGGGAGCGGAGAGGAAGAGCGTGTCTGTGGCCACGCCGGCTAACACGCAGACACTGCCACTGGGGTCAGACCTGGGCCCTCCCGGTCAGTGGGGAGGACCCTGCGGGACAGAGGGGCGGGCATGGGGAGGGCCCAGGAGAGCCTGGGAGGGGGAGCTGGACGAGAAGGGCGGGGCACGCTGCTTGGGGCGGGGTTTGCTGCTCTGGCCCCTCAGCCGCTTCGGGGCCGCCCCATCTTCCCACGCTGTGGTTATAAGGCACGAGTCTGCGGTTGACCCAACGCTTGAACAGGTGCTCCCGTGCCCTCCAGGCCTGCAAAGCTCCCTGGGGGCCCTGTTCGTGAGGGGAAGAGGGTCATTTACTGATTTGCTTTTGGGGGGGGCTTTCCTTTGTTTTGGTCTGACTGCCCCTGGACAGAGATGTCCATAAGACCAGAACCTGCAAACAGTTGGTAACGTTCGAGGAGCTTTGAGTGAAATCGCACGTCGTTCAGCAGACCTACCTGCAGCGGACAGTGTAGGTACCCACGGAACGTTTATAGGCGTTTCTTCACGTAGGACAGTCTGTTGGCCCAATAATAGGGCTCAGGCAGGTTAAAGACAGGGTTTCTTTTCTTGAGTGGCCAGTGGCCATGGCCTTGGCAGTGTGTTCGGACCTGCAGCGGGGCGGCGGTGAGTCGGGTGGCCAGTCAGAGCTTTTCACCCGTGTGTCTGCTTTGGAGAAAGGCGTGTTTTCGGGGGCTCCCAGGAGACCCTGGCTGGCCTCCCTTGCTGGCGTAGGTTGGCTCTTCTCTGTTGTTCCCTTTGAGGCTGCCCTAACCAGATCACCCCAACAAGCAAAAGACGGCCCGGCTGTGCACCACGTAGGACCCTCCCCCAGGTTAGGAAAACGCGGATCCATTTAGAGGACCTGTTCCAGAAGTCCCTTACCAGTTAGCTGGGGGCGTGGCCGTCGCCGCGTGGGGCTCCATAATGTCCTCGTGGCTGCGTTCCTTACGCACGTGCACCTTGTCAGCTCTGTGGTGTTAGGGTGAGTCACAGGCCTTGCGTTTTGTCTGGGGCCTCTCTTTGCGTGTCCCCTTTCACGTGCCGCGGGGGGCGGAGAGATGGCCCTGCCTGTGCGTGGCTGCCCAACGCCGTTTCCTGGGCCTGGCCTTCTGAGCCTCTGCCCACGGGGCTCAAGGAACGTGCTGGTCAGTAGCCAGGCCTTCCTCCGGCGCCAGCCACAGGCCCTCCGTGACCTTGCACTCCCGGGGGGACCGGACCGGGCCCTTGCCTGCTAAGTGTTGCCCCTGAAATAGCTCTTCCTCCACAAACATCTGCTGCCCCTGGAAGCAGCGAGGAGAGGGAAATCTGAAGTCCCCTGAACACCACCGCTGTCCTTCCACATCTGAGGGCTTCTGTGTGTGGGGTCGTGGACACGGCCTGGGCCACGTGCGGTAGCCCTGGGGCTTCTGCCCGGACCAGACCGCCAGGTGCACTGGTCCCTCGGGTTTCTTCTTACCAATCAAGTTGGCTTTGCCTCTGCTGTGTATCAGTAAGAGAAGGTTCTACATTCCCACTTCCCCTTGTGCAGAACGGTTCGCCAGGAGGCTGGTGATGGCCCTGGGCCACTTAGCTGAGGAGACTTTCTGTGGCTTAGTGGTTTGATTTCTGCCCTGCATGAAGCCTCTTAGGTGCTGCCAGATGGGGGACCTCCACCCTGGGGTCTGATCCTTCTTGGCCACAGCTGCTGGGCCACTCCAGGCGACCTTGCAGATACCGTGTGCCCCTGGCACCCTTGTGCTTGACCCTGGCCCACCTGGTGGCTCGGGCGGGTGGAGAAGGCAGCCCAGGGTGGGGGGGCTCCTTGCTCGCACGCCAGCCGTCACAACCTCCACGGCCTGGAGTGCGCGTGGAATCCTCGCTGCCTCTCGTGTCGGCCGCGGAGGGTCTGCTCCCCAGTGTGGCTCCAGAGCTCCGCGTGCCAGAAGTGTGTCTCCTCCCCCCGCCCCGTGGACCCCACCCCTCCCCTTGCCGGCGGGGGCTCCCGGCCCTTTCTCATTCGGATCCTCTGTTGCCCAGCGGACGGCCACTTCCCCGTCCCCGCAATCTCCGAGGCCGAGGTCTGGAAAACCAACCCCTGGCCACAGATAACTTATGGCGTCCTCACATTTGCATGTGGAACGGGAAGAAGAGATTAGGAGTGGAACTCAGTTTACATGCGAGGTCCCAGGTCCGAGCAGGGCTGCCTCGCATCTTCCGCGGGCATTTGCTGTGCGCGCGGAGTTAAAGCTCGGCCCCGCGGCTTCCAGGGGGCACTCACCGCCCAACGGAGACCCGGTTCTGGGGTGTTCTCCGCGAGTCTGGAGATGGAGTCTGTGGTGATCCCGCGTATCATCTGCTGGTTATGTAATGTGACAACATGGGTATGAAATAGAAACCAGATGTCGGGGCGGGGCGACAGAGTCCTCATCAGTGGGCACCAGCGGGGCCCGGCTGGACTCTCCTCCTCTGTCCCGGGCTCACTGTCCCGGGAGACCTGGCTCTGGAGGGGCTGCTGGGGTCTAAACAAAAGGCTCGACTGAAGGTAAGGTACAGATTCAGCGCGATTAACTCTTTTACGGAGCTTGTCCAGGGTTTTCCGGGCCCTGTGGTGGAACCGCGGAGTGCCGTGCTGCGTGGCCTAGTGACTTGCTGTCCGGGGTCGTCTCAGAACGTTGAGCCTCAGCACGTGGCGAGCAGTGGCCTGTCTGCCACGTCCTGCGGCCCCCGTGCGCTGGGGCAGGGAGAGAGGGGGATCTGCGTTTCGCCCGGTGAGGGTCTCCACCGCGTGGGGGGGCCGTGGGGGCAGGTCGCTGTCCAGGCGCTGTCGGCGTGGGGACCGATCGCCGGCCCCCGTGTCCTCTCCCGGGACACCTGAGGCCTCGTGCAGCGCGCCCTGCGTGCACTGCTCCGGGAGCGCTGACCTGTGCTGGAAGCGGGGCTCCTCCCTCGCGGGAGGCCACAGCGTCCACGGATGGTGGCTGCATGTAAACCAGAAAATCTCTCCTTTACCATTACTTTCTGTTGGTAGCTGATCTTCCAGAGAGATCGGTAGAGTCCGTACTTTGCTCAGCAGACCTTTCGGAAACGGAAAACCCAGGAATCTTGGCTGTCGTCTCAGCCCCGGGCTGCTTTAAAGCTGCATGGGCTTGTTGAATTCTTGTTGGGGGAATCTGTGCTTGACTGCTGCTCACGTTGTACGGTTGTCCTGTGCCCCCAGGGAACCAGCTCGGTGAGGGAGGCAGAGCCGGGTCTGTGGCTCCTTCTGGTCCGAGTACGGACATCCCCTCTGGGTTCTCAGCTCTCATCTCTGAAGCGATAGCCAGTGTTCATGGACTGCTCTCTGGATGCTAGCCCAGCGCTAAGCGTCTTAGTGAAATTCTTACGTAATCCTTAAAACACACCTGTAAGAGTAGGTACTTTTATGACCCGTGTCCCAATGAGGAAACTGAGGCCCAGAGAGGGTGGACGCCGTGCCCAAGGTCTCACGGTTGGGGGCTGTGGCTGGGATCCAGCCCGGGCAGGATGTCTCTGGCTTTTTCCCCACTCTTGGCTGTGTGGCCCTGACTTCCTGGTGGACGGACGAGGGGCCGTCTCTGGGTGTTTGCTCCTGGGCCATGTGTGTTCAGCGTGTGCGGGACGTCAGAAGCCAAGGGTGGAGGTCCTTCCCTTGACAGAGCGAGATGTGACGGTTCCTAAGCCCCCGGTCCGGGGAGAACAGGGGAAACACTCCAATGGCCTTATTGCATTTTGATTGTTCTACAAGAGAACTTGCGAGAAACCCACCCAGTGGTGTTTGGAAGGCCAAGTGTGGTTGTTGGTAACTTATCCAAGTAAGTAGAACTTCTGAAATCATTTTCTCAAACAGGAAGGAGTTGCCCTTCGACCGTTTAGAAAACCATACTTGGAATCCGTGGTGAGCTGTGAGAGCCTATGAAGCAGCAGCACCCTGTTTTCCGGGAGAGTGTGGGGCTGCTGTGAACGTGCCAGGGACCCGTCTTTCTCCCCAGCCCCCGGGACCTCCAGCTGGTCTGTCTGCGACCTCCAAGGCCGTCTGGTCCCAGCAGGGGCCCCAGGGCATCACAGGGAGGCCGCTGTCTTGTCTGGGTCTCAGGCTCTGCCTTGTTTCTAAATATAACCCCTTCCTTGTGTTTTTCTGAGGGTCTGGGGTGTAGACACCGCCCGGCGGAGGACGGCCACTGGGGCACGGAGCCCACCCTAGGTGCTCGACTGTGCGCCCAGGGCTCTTGTCCTCCTTCGTGTCAGGTTTGCAGACCCTTCTGGCAAAGTGTGCGTGGGCCCTGCCCGAGAAGGATCTTCTGACAGCGTGGCCTCTGGAGTGTGTGAGGCCGGAAGATGAGCTCGAGCAGAGCAGCCAGCACTGCGCCCAGGTCTGCGGCCCCCGTGGCCCCCGCCGCTCCGTCACACCGGACTTGGGGTGCTTAGCTCCCTAGGCAGGTGGAACAGGAGGAGAACGGTGTTCAGGCCCTCCTCATGCACCCCCAAACGTCCCATGCATATCAGAAGCCCCTTCCAGAAGGTTCTCTCATGGGAGAGTCCCCGTGCGGTGTGGGGCTGGGTGGGAAACAAGGTGAGGGTCACCCGTACCATCTGGGGTACCTGGGGGCTGAGGGTCCTGACTTTGCTCTTTTGTCACCGCCCCACCCCCATTGCCATTTAAACCAGTTGAGTGCTGGGGCCAGGCTGTGTCTTGTCTGAGGGTCTCGGTCTGCCGTCATCTGGCAGTGTGGGGACCCTGCCCCAGGTGGCCTGCCCTGCTGTTGAGCAGGCATATGATGGTTTGTTTGAAATCAAGAGCATCTTTTCCAAATTATGTTTTTTTGTTTTGTTTTCTGTGTGTGTTTGGGGGGGTGGGGGGGCTGAAGGCCGTGAAGTTGGAGCACGGTCAGTGCATGGCTGTGAGGGACACCTGTGAGGGACAAGACTGCGTGAGGGGCCCAGACGTGTGTTCACCCGGGACTGCCGGGCCTGGGAGCAGGTGTCAGACAAGTCCGCCAGGGACTCTGAGGACCTCGGTGTCCTTGGTCACAGTCCGTGACCTTTGGCTCCGGGCCAGCAGCCCACATCCGACGGTCGGTCCCCGAGAGTCACCACGGGAGCCGAAGCTCTCCCACACGTCCCTCTAAGTGTAGGAAGAAGTGGAAACGCTAGGAAGACTGCCGGAATCGGGGACTTCTTCCGAGAAGTGACTTCCTGGGGGAAGAGCTGGGGTGCCTGTGAACCCAGATGCATCATCATCAGTTTCTGGAAGCGAGACTCAACGGTGGCATTCTCTGAGACCTTGAATCATCAACTAATTATTGAAGTGTGCTGATTCTCACACGTAGGCCGACTAGAGCGGCAAGGATAATTTCAGCTGTGGGGGAGGTCACCGTAACTCCGAGTCTGCCTACAGTTCATTATGTGCAACACTGGTAACCTGATATTTCTCTGTTTGCTGCCTGCGTGGTCATCCCAAACGTCGTTCGGATTCATGGCCCGTGAGGACAGTGACAGCTGCGTTCCCAAATGTGTTTAGGCAGCGGGCTGCAGGAAAGTGTTTGCTAAGGATTTGTCTGCACAGATTTCCCTGTGTGTGCGCACTTGTGTGTATGTGTGCCTGTGCGTGTACGAATAGATTTACATTTGAAATGCAAGTTTCATTGGTCCATTTGTCCAGGGACGGCTAGAATTTAGTAACTAAATGAAACTAGGCTGCACATATGCAAATAATTTGGACGTGATTGAAAACCAGACCGACTTCTTATGTATCCTGCCTGTAAATCTGGAAACTTGTACAACTTATTTTGGCATTCTTCTTTGAAAATAATTCATGCAGAAATAGTGTTATTATGCAAAAATACAAAGAGGGATAAAGAAGAAGTGAGAGAGCCCTTTGCCGTTTTCCGGGCTCCGGCAGAGTGGCTTCCCCGAAGAAAGGGGCAGGAGCGGGCTGTCCTGCCCCCAGCTCTGAGTGCCCCGGGGAGGACACCTGGCCTTCAGGGAGACCCAGACTCCCCGGTAAAGGGGACGCAGACCCACAGGGCACCAAGGAACCAGGCCCCACCAAACAGTGTAGAAGGAATAAGGGATGTTCGTGTCATCGTCCAGAAAGTGTACCGAGGATAAAGGTTTGCCAGACGGACCCTCCGCGTCAGCTACTGATGCACCTGCTGCCTCCTGGAAAGACCGACCCGCAGACCAGCAGCACGTCGTGTGAGCTCACCGCTGGGTTACCGTCCTGGTAGTTAGGGAACGTAGCAAAACCGAAAAAAAAAAAGGAGAGAAAGGATGAGTGTGGCAGGATCCGTGCTCTTCACATCGATTGCTCGCTCGTGTGTGCCCGGATTGGAGAAACACTTACCCAGCCTTCGGCCCGCTGGGGAATGTGCTAGATTCCCAGGCTGTGTGGGCCTCACCGTAGGCCTTGGGCTGGACCCATGAAGACCTTGGCCCCAGATCATTTTCATCCTCTTTCTTTCTTTCTCTCTTTCTTTCTTTCCTTTCTTTCTTCCTTCTTTCTTCCTTCCTTCTTCCTTCCTTCCTTCCTTCCTCCTTCCTTCCTTTCTTTCTTTTCTTTCTTTCTTTCTTTCTTTCTTTCTTTCTCTCTTTCTTTCTTTCCTTTCTTTCTTCCTTCTTTCTTCCTTCCTTCTTCCTTCCTTCCTTCCTTCCTCCTTCCTTCCTTTCTTTCTTTTCTTTTCTTTCTTTCTTTCTTTCTTTCTTTCTTTCTTTCTTTCTTCTTCCTTTCTTCCTTTCTTTTTCTTTCTTTTCTTTCTTTCTTTCCTTTCTTTCTTCCTTCTTTCTTCCTTCCTTCTTCCTTCCTTCCTTCCTTCCTCCTTCCTTTCTTTCTTTCTTTCTTTCTTTCTTTCCTTCCTTCCTTCCTTCCTTCCTCCTTCCTTCCTTTCTTTCTTTCTTTCTTTCTTTCCTTCCTTCCTTCTTTCTTCCTTCCTTCCTCCTTTCTTTCTTTCTTTCTTTCTTTCTTTCTTCTTCCTTTCTTCCTTTCTTTTTCTTTCTTTTCTTTCTTTCTTTCTTTCTTTCTTTCTTTCTTTCTTTCCTTCCTTCTTTCTTCCTTCCTTCCTCCTTTCTTTCTTTCTTTCTTTCTTTCTTTCTTTCTTTCTTTTCTTTCTTTCTTTCTTTCTTTCTTTCTTTCTTCTTCCTTTCTTCCTTTCTTTTTCTTTCTTTTCTTTCTTTCTTTCTTTCTTTCTTTCTTCTTCCTTTCTTCCTTTCTTTTTCTTTCTTTTCTTTCTTTCTTTCCTTTCTTTCTTCCTTCTTTCTTCCTTCCTTCTTCCTTCCTTCCTTCCTCCTTCCTTTCTTTCTTTCTTTCTTTCTTTCCTTCCTTCCTTCCTCCTTCCTTTCTTTCTTTCTTTCTTTCTTTCTTTCCTTCCTTCTTTCTTCCTTCCTTCCTCCTTTCTTTCTTTCTTTCTTTCTTTTCTTTCTTTCTTTCTTTCTTTCTTCTTCCTTTCTTCCTTTCTTTTTCTTTCTTTTCTTTCTTTCTTTCTTTCTTTCTTTCCTTCCTTCTTTCTTCCTTCCTTCCTCCTTTCTTTCTTTCTTTCTTTTCTTTCTTTCTTTCTTTCTTTCTTCTTCCTTTCTTCCTTTCTTTTTCTTTCTTTTCTTTCTTTCTTTCTTTCTTTCTTTCTTTCTTTCTTTCTTTCCTTCCTTCTTTCTTCCTTCCTTCCTCCTTTCTTTCTTTCTTTCTTTCTTTTCTTTCTTTCTTTCTTTCTTTCTTCTTCCTTTCTTCCTTTCTTTTTCTTTCTTTTCTTTCTTTCTTTCCTTTCTTTCTTCCTTCTTTCTTCCTTCCTTCTTCCTTCCTTCCTTCCTTCCTTCCTTCCTCCTTCCTTTCTTTCTTTCTTTCTTTCCTTCCTTCCTTCCTTCCTTCCTCCTTTCTTTCTTTCTTTCTTTCTTTCTTTCTTTCTTTCTTTCCTTCCTTCTTTCTTCCTTCCTTCCTCCTTTCTTTCTTTCTTTCTTTCTTTCTTTCTTTCTTTTCTTTCTTTCTTTCTTTCTTTCTTTCTTCTTCCTTTCTTCCTTTCTTTTTCTTTCTTTCCTTTCTTTCTTCCTTCTTTCTTCCTTCCTTCTTCCTTCCTTCCTTCCTTCCTCCTTCCTTTCTTTCTTTCTTTCTTTCTTTTCTTTCTTTCTTTCTTTCTTTCTTTCTTTCTTTCTTCTTCCTTTCTTTTTCTTTCTTTTCTTTCTTTCTTTCTTTCTTTCCTTTCTTCCTTCTTTCTTCCTTCCTTCTTCCTTCCTTCCTTCCTTCCTCCTTCCTTTCTTTCTTTCTTTTCTTTTCTTTCTTTCTTTCTTTCTTTCTTTCTTTCTTTCTTCTTCCTTTCTTCCTTTCTTTTTCTTTCTTTCCTTTCTTTCTTCCTTATTTCTTCCTTCCTTCCTTTCTCCTTCCTTTCTTTCTTTCTTTCTTTCTTTCTTTCTTTCTTTCTTTCTTTCTTTTCTTTCTTTCTTTCTTTCTTTTTCTTTCTTTTCTTTCTTTCTTTCTTTCTTTCTTTCTTTTCTTTCTTTCTTTCTTTTCTTTCTTTCTTTCTTTTCTTTCTTTCTTTCTTTCTTTCTTTCTTTCTTTCTTTCTTTCTTTCTCCTTCCTTCCTTCCTTCCTTCCTTCCTTCCTTCCTTCCTTCCTCCTTTCTTCTTTCTTTCTTTCTTTCTTTCTTTCTTTCTTTCTTTCTTTCTTTTGCTACCTTTAGAAAACCTGTTTCTGCCTGAAAACAGACATTAGCGACTGTGTTACTCCGAATCCCTACTAAACCGGGGAGGAGCCAGGTACCTGCAGTGTCTGGGAACGAGGGGACAGCCCGGTGGCGGTCAGGCTCCTGACTCCTGGGGCCTCTTAATGGAAAACGGCGGTGTTTCTGGAGCCGGCAAAGGGGAACATCGTCACCTGCAGAAAACTTTTACTCAGACCGGGGTCTCCTTTGAAACCAGCGTGCCTTTCGAAGGAGCAAGAAGTTTAAACAGATTAATGAATTAATTTGCTATTTAAGCAGTTTATTTTGCACCCTGAGTTTTTAGGGTGTTTTCACCTAGGCCGTGTGAGTCCCTCCGAGCCTTGCGGGAGCCTTGAGAATTAAGCTGGGCCCGGCCTGTCAACCTGCTCTTTGCATTATTAGTGATGAAGGAGCTCTGGGCCATCAGCCGGGAGGCACTCCGCGTTCACACGGCGCATCTCGTTCGACCCTCGAGGCAGGTGATAAAACCTCTGGAACCAGGTGCTGGCCGTCGGCTCCCTCCCCCCGACCCCGAGGCCACCGGATTGACCGCTTCCTGGGCCCCGCTTTGTGCATTCGCCACCTGCATTTCACTTATGTCCAAGAACACAGGTTGAGCGCCCTGTCTGAGGTCAGCACCGGGAAGGGGGGTTCGAGGCACTGGCCCTCCGAGGTTGGTGCTGGGTGGGGGTCTGCCAGCTTGGTGCCCAGTGTCCCGTGAGGGGGGCTGGGGCGGGAGGGGGGAGAGGGAGGGCCTGAGGCGGCCACGGCTAACAGAGACCGGGATCCGTAGTGGGTGCTCCATGCAGAGCATTGACAGGGGCACCAGGGCAAGGGGACCTTGTCATCGAGGGGCTTCCGGCCTCCCCGACCAGAGGTCCTGGCCCCGGGCCCGCCCAGGAGGCGTGGGCGAGCGCAGTGCCCTGCCGTCCACGCAGAGGGCACAGCTTCTGAAGCTCCTTTGTAAGAATGACGAACGGACGCTGCTTGCCGAGGGACGCGGTTTGCAGATGATCTGTTTTTAGTAACCTGGACGGGGTTCCGGGCTGACTTGAAATTTTCACTTGATTAGCAGATAATTGAGGCGACACCTCAACTCTTGGTTTCCTCAACTGTGAGTCCCCCCCCCCCAAAAAAAAAGCACTGGAAACCTTAGGACCGGAGTGTTTCAAGAGAACACAGCGAAATAGCTGCAGTGAGAAAGCCATGGAAAAGCAGCTGGCCAGTGGCCACCTCTCCGCTGGGCTGCGCGTCTCCTGCCGGGGCCCCACCAGAGATGTCTGGGGACTATTGCAAAAGGCCGAAAGCGCCTGCCTCCCTTCATCGTAGACGGCAGGTCGAGTGAGGAGAGGAAACGAAAGTTCACCCGGGCACTGGACAGGGACAAAAATGAATATGCTAGTGTAGACTGAGAGCAAGAAGCAGGTGTTTCAAATCACCAGGCCCGGTGGCTTCCCCGGAGCCCCGTCCTTGCTCCGGCTCGGCCGTGAGGCCGGCGTCCCACGCATCTGTCCTGGTGTCCCACTCAGGACGGTGGGGCGATGATCGCTCCGGCCCTTCCTTGCCTCGGGCTCCCCCTCTCTCCCTTGTGGGCATACAAGTTCTTGTACCCCAGATGCCCAGCAAGGACCCTCGGGTGGGGAAGAATTCAACCTGAGAGCCACTTTTGGGGAGGAAAAAGGTGACTTTGCCTTTCTTAAGAATGAGTGATTTCTAGATGATTTCCTCTGACAGTTTCCCCAGAGGGGGTGCTCATTTGAAAGGCCTCCTGCCCACCCTCAGGTCAAGCAGGAGTAGAGGAGGGTCCAGAGGAGGGTCCTGGCTTCTGGGGGGGGGGGGCCTGAGGCCTGGGTTAGGGGGCTGGCCCTCAATGCCAGATGTCGCTGGGTGTCCTGCTTCCTTCCGCTGCACAGCCGGAGAAGGGAAGATTCTGGTTGAGATGCTTGGAGCCCTCGGGCCAGACCAGCATGGGGAGTCCCTCCCTCGAGGGAAGCCCTTCTTCCCAGACCTGCTAGCTCGGGTGTGAGTTACCACGAGGACAGTGGACTTGCCCACAGACCTGGACCCCGTGCGGGGGCCTTCACTCTCTGCCCCCGCCTCGGCTTGCCAAGCCTCAGAGGTGGGCCTGTGGGATGAGGGGTCCTGATTGGAGCCTCGCATGAATTTGCTGGCGTCACTCGCACCCAGACCCTGAAGCAGGCTCACCCAGAGGACCCTGGAAACTTCCCCCTGACGGCTCCTCTGGCCGAGTCGGGCACCTGGGCTCTGGCCACCGCCCGCCGTTGCCCGCAAAGGGTCCGCGCGCTCCTTTGGAGAAAACGTTCTCCAACTCGAATGGAGACCGTGGATTTTCAGTGTGAGTCCCACGGGGGTCACAGCCTCCTTCCGTCCACAGACTGAGAGCCATGGCGTCACAGGTGTCTTCTGGTCAGTTTGGCGAGCTGTCTGCTCAGAGCCTCGTTACCGGTTGTTGGTGGCACGGAACCTTCTTTCCGCCTGCAGAATTATTCCAGACTCCACAGTGACGATGTGCTGGCAGTGAACTCAGAGGCCTTATTTATGTATTTATTTATTTACCTATTTTATTTTTAAGAAGGAAAAGGTGGGTGGCCTCAGTCCCAGGCACAGCCTCTCGGACACTAGCGGTGAGCCAGTCTCCTGTTGGAGGAACAGACCGTGTTCACGTACTCTGTTCAGCAGCCACGGTTGTGGTCGCACCGTGGCATCGGTCACATCTTTCTCACGTGTGTTTCACGAAGAGCGAGGCGAACGGGGCCTCCGCGAGCTTCAGAAGCGTGGGCCTGCGTGGAAGGCCTGGCTTGGCGTCGTTCTCTGGGCTTCTCTCGTCCGAGACGTGTGGTTACTCTCAGAGCAGATAGAGGACGGTTACATTTGGGCCAGAAGGCAGGAGGAACATTCCATAGGAGTGAGAAACACATCGACTGTAAAAATACGCCACAAAACCTGTTACCACTTCTGATAGTGGCTGGAGGGAGAGACTGACTTTTCGGAGCAAGAACACGGGAGAGAGGGGGTGCCCCTTCTCCAGTCGGTGCCTCCGGCTGCTGAGTAGAGGAGGTGGGGGCCCTTGCCTGAAGCGGCTCCTGTCGGAAGGTCTGTTCTCTACGGAGGCTGAGGGAGGAGGTCGGGGAGCAGCCGTGGGGACACAGAGGCACATGGGGACCCGCCTGCCCCCGGGGAGGGTTCTCCAGGGCCCCGTGGCCACCGGCTCCCCCCCCCCCCCCACCGCCCCGCCAGAGCTGCATGGGTTTACTCGGATAGACTGCACAAAATGAGTCATGGGCTTCTCGCCTTTTCCGTCTCGCTCCTTCGAGCGATATGCGATCATGGAAAAGGAGAAAGCAAGAAAAACGCAGTCTGGAAAAAGTCTGTAAGAACCGGTGTAAAGGCTGGGCGTTTTCACAGCTGCCGGCGTCGCAGGGAGGCCGAGGTGGGCTCGCCCCACTCATGTGTTTTCGTTCCCTTTCTGCCGGAAAGCTCGGTCCAGCTTCACTCACATTTATAGGACACAGGCCGCTGTGCTTGGGACGGTGTTTTTTCCTGCTCACTTGGCGGAAGAGGACAAGACACGGGGACACAAAGATGGCTTTGTGAAGAGGGGACCCTCCCGGGTCCTCTATCCAGAACTTTCCGAGATGGTGGAGGTGCCCCGCAGCTACTCTGCCGGGCACGGTAGCCACTGGCCTTGTGTGGCGACGGAGCGCTCAGATGTGGCCGGTGCGCCTGGGGAGCGCAGCTTGACGTTTTATTGGATTTGAGTTCATTTTAAGTGGCCACATGTGGCTACCGGCCACCTAGAGTGAGCACCGAGGAGGGCTCTAGACCGAGGACTTGAGGATCTGTTCTTTACTCGGTTGTTTGGAAATAGAAGGCTTAATCCTTTTGAGTTTCCTGGTTGGGATAAAAAAGAGGATTGCTTGTGTTGGGAATATTTCAACAGTGAGTGGCCTGGGCGGTGTCAGTGCGGTGCCGAATTTATGACCCTTCTCAGGGCTGTTTGGAAGATGGCACGAGAGAGGTCCTGTGTCACAGACGGGCACGCTGACGGTTCCAGGCGGGGTTCGTTGGTCCAAGGAACAGGCGTTCCCTCAGAGGTGCCATGGGTTCCGCTGATGGAATTCAGGAGAAATTCATAGAACACAACTGACGAGGTCCGCAGGCAATATTACCCACTCCCCCCTCCCACTCTCCCCCTGTCTCCCCCCCTGCTGCTCTCCCCGCTCCCTCTCTCCCTCGCTCTCCCACCGCCCCCTCCGTCTCCTGTTTTCCCCCTCTCCTCCTCTCCCTCCCCCATCCCCCCCCCTGCTCTCCCCACCTCTCCCGCGTTCCCTCTCCCTTTCTCTCTCTCCCTCTCCCCCCCATCCCTCCTCCCCCTGATGGCCTCCCTCCCTTCCCATCTGCTCTGTCCTCAGCTGTGTCCCTGCACTGGTTTGGCTTGTCTCCTGTGTCCCTCTCGTGTTACACGCCCGGTAGCAGCCAGCCCGAGCAGGGCAGGGCAGCTGGACACACAGGCAAACGGACATCCAGATGGACTTCACGACAGCTCGGGGTCTGTAAAGTCAGTGGGAGCCAGCCAGTGTAGACAGACCTCACTCCGTGATTCCCCCCCTTGACCCTTCTTGTCACTCGGGGAATCCTCTTTTGTTGACCTGGGCACTCCCGAACGGTACTCAGCCAATAAGTAAACGCTGGTCGTTAGCTGTTAAACACCAAGTGACTGCGGGGCACCGCCGTCTCATCGCCGCGCGTGCGAGGGCGGCCCCGAGTGAGCGAGTGAGCGAGTCCTTGTTTCGGCAGCCCCGTGCCCGCTGCACCAGGGGGGTCGGAGCGTCTGTCTGGGGCCGGACCGCGTGGGTCCTTTACTGAAGTTCAGAGGAACGACCGTGCCTTCTCTCCAGGTACAGCGCCCCGCCGTGCCCCCCGTCTAAAGCGCTTTGCTCCACCGTCATCTTTCTGCTGTTCAAAGAGACGGATTTGATCACTGATGTCTTGACTTTCGGGGACTGTTACCACCCCCCCCCCCCCGTCCCAATTTTTAAATATTTGACAAAGATCCTGACACGGTATGTTTTGGAGGAGACGACGTTACTCATCGTTAAGTCTACGTGGAGACAGTTAACTCTGTGAGAGTTACGGTGGATGCCGCCTCCGGCCCCTGGGGGTGGCGTGTGCGGGGTCCCGCGCCGCTGCGTTCCGGACAGTGCGCTTTAACCGTCATCTCAGGGCTTTGACAAACGTGACAAATGTTTCCGCTCTCCCTCCCGCTCTCCCTGTCGGTCATCGTGTGTGCTCGTTGGGCTTGAGATCAAGCAGGGTTCGGAGCGAGGATGGTGGCGGGGCCGAACGCCCTTGAGGGCATCTCCCACAGACCCCTTAGCCCACGGGACTCGTGCGTTCTAGGGGCCGGGTTCACAGAGGGTCCTGACGGTGAGGGTGGCTGGGCCCCGGGGGTTTGCCGTGTGTCCACGCTCGAACTTGAGGTGCCCCGGTCTCCCGGGGTGAAGGGCTGTCGTGTTTCTGGGTCCCTACTAGGAGTCAGGCTCTGGAAGCATCTTCTCTTGTTCCCCGCGACGCTCAGGTGGCGTGCCAGCCGGTGACAGGCCACAGCTTGTCCAGGGGACCGGCCAAATCCGCCAGGAAGACTGGATTGGATCCCAGCTTTGTCTGCTTCCGGAATGCCCAGACATTCCCCTACTGTGCCCTGAGCCTGCTTTCCTCCACGCCTTTGGTTACAAGGATTATGTGGTTTGGTGTTTCTTGTTTTTGTTTTAGGCCGTTGACTTTTTTTATCGTGTGACTCTGCCGTGTGTCTGCTCTCCCATCACGGTTCCATCACACCGACCGAACCATGATACTTGAGCCTCTTCATCCCCGCCTCTTCCTGGCACCTTCTCGGAGGCCTTGGGGACAGCGGTGTTGGGGACGGGCGCACGCGCAGCAGCAGCCACGAGGGGCGGGCCGGAGGCAGCTGTGGAATGGACCTGTGGCTCCTTAACTGGAAGAATAACCATTTACCTTCGCGCTGTGAAAATTGGCGGTCATTCACCAGGTCTCCATTTTTCCAGAGTTCTGGGGCGGTGGACGCGGTCTTCCTAAGACTGCCTTTTCCTTTCTGAGGTCTCGAGGAGGCGTGGCCCGAGCCTGTGTCCGTCCCGAGCTAGGTCTTGGGCTACGGTCGCTGGCGTCTCCGTGGCGCGGTGGGTTTCTGCAGGGAAGGTGTGCGTGCTGTCTGCGTGGCCTGGCGCCTGCGAGCTTCGTCCGCTAGTGGCGAACGGGGTTACCCGTGAGCAAGCCAGCATGCGAGGTGGCCCGGTCACGTGCGTGTCTCTCACAGGCAGGGAGTCTGCCGCGGACTCAGGTGACCGCTGTCTCATGGCCACGCAGACCGACCGGTCGGCCTGCACCTGGGCTCCGAGCCCTCCGTCCCGCCCCGGGCTGTCAGGCCAACGTCTGGACCGATCACAGCAGTGCACCAAACATGGGCCTGAGGGCGGAGAGCTCCACACGCGTGTGGACTGCAATCCTGTTCCGCCCCAAGCCGCAGAAGTGGGTGCTGGGTGCTGGGTGGGCTCTGGGGTTCCGTCTGCTGAGCCAGGGCCGGGTGTGGGGAGGGGGCTCCGGACCAGACGGCTGTGCTCCCAGCCCGACCGCGGCACCTGGCCACTTGATCTCCACCGGCCTCTACTTCCTCACTGGATCGCGGGGTCAGCGACCTTGGAGGGGTCTGTGAAGACCGCGTGGGGGAAAGCCCTGGAAGGCATGGCTTGGTGCCTGCTGGGGTGGCTTCACTCCGCGGGCCCGGCCACCTGCCCTGTGCTCCTCCTCCATGGTGCCGTCCAGGGTTGCTTCTCGTGTGTGGAGAGCGTGCCTGCCTTGCCTCTTGGGGTGACCTGGGCCCACAGAGGAGCTGGGGAGAGGGTGGTTCTCAGGGAAACAGTTACGGGCAGGCAGTGGCCCGCCTCAGAGCGACTCCGGCGGGGCCCGGCAAGCGTGGGAACGGCTCTCAGGGCCCGGCGGCCTCGGTCATACGGTGGCACCTGCCATCTTGTCTCAGCTGGCTGCCGTTCCAGGAAGCGGCCTGGCTTTTTCTTTTTCTTTTTCTTTTTTTCTTTTTCTTTTTCTTTTTCTTTTTCTTTTTCTTTTTTTCTTTTCCTTTCCTTTTCCTTTTTTTCTTTTCCTTTTCCTTTTTCTTTTTCTTTTAACTCTAAGGAGGATGCAGGGAACTTTAGACAAAAATTTGAATTAAAAAAAAATTGGGGCCAAGCTCTGAGCCAATTAGACTAGTCTGTGGGCTGCGGTGAGCGTTTGGAAAGGGGCAGCCGTTGGCGAAGAAAATACCAGTGACGCTACTAGGTCTGGCGGTTTCCCCTTTCACATGCGTGTGTACGTGTGTGTCGTTTTTAGATAAGTCTTGGGAAGAGCTTTGCCCCTGCTTCTCCCGGGGAGCTCCAGGGAGCGATGCCCCGGGCAGGTGCGGCTGGCAGGGCCCGGCCTCCCCGCCACGGTGCCCGGTGCCCCCAGCCCACTGGTCCTGGTGCCCACGGCGGCTGGGCTGGAAGGGAGTCTGTGCGGTGCCGGGCACAGAGAGGGGGCGGGTGGGCTGTCCCCCAGCGGCAACAGGGGCCCCAGGAAGAGGGGTGGCTTTTTCTAGAGTGGAATTACTGTTGCTTCTGGAGGGGAGCCCTTCTGTGTGACGGGGGCCCCGGTAGCTCTGCCCTCAAGCCCTGGCACGTGTCGCGCCGGACAGACCGCTTTTCTGTCGCGCTTTGTTTTAAAGTTTGCTCTTGCTCCTGTCCCTTTGGTTGCTTATTTAGAGGCTTCCAGTTAGGAAGCAATATGAGAACAGCTCCCTGACCATCGCGTGGCTACCGGGGGCAAAAATAGAATCTCCTGTGGTTTGGACTCGTCGGGGGATGGCGTCAGTCTCCTCGAGGAGGCTCAGCAGTGTGGCCGCCCCCATCCCCAAGTGGTGGGGCCGTGTGGCGGCCTCAGTGTTTGGGACAGGGGTGCTGTGCAGCCTGGGGCCTGGCCACAAGGGGCCGGCGAAGGCAGGGACACAGGGGCCGCCCCTCTCGTGGAGGGGGTCACCACGAAGCCCGGGAGGGCTTGCACCCAGCTCCCGGTCACCTGGGCACCTGTGAGCGAGGTGCGTCTGCGTCTTGTGGCGGGTCAGGGGCGCCGCAGACAGCGGGGGCTCCTCTCTGCAGTGCAGGTGACCTTGGGGTCTCACCCCTGGGCTTCACGGAGCTGCAGTGCCCTCACCCTCATTTTGGAGGTCTGCGTGGCCGCCTGCGGCTCGCAGGGATTCTGAGGGTTCATCCTGCTCTGTCCGGGGAGGGGACCCAGGCCCAGATGGCCCTCTCGTGTCCCCCCTTGCCCGTCCTGGCTTCGGGGGGACCTCCCCGTGTCCCTGACATGGACCGGGGCGGGGGCGGTGGGGGCACGCACAGCAGCCCAGGTTTTCCGTTAAGTAGCACGGAGATGATTCTTTTCTTGAACATAAAAATAAACAAAAGTGAAAGTTCTGTTATTTTTTTCCTGTGCCCCAGGGAACATCTTTTGGAAGCCATCTAGATCACTGTTCCATTTCTTTGGCAAGAATAACCAAATATTGAATGTCAAGGGAAATGAGCAAACAGCTCTAAGATCCTCTGATGTAGACCGGCCTGGTGAGCTGGTTTCACCATTAGTCCAGGCTTTCCTAGGTTTATCTGCTCCCAGAATCTTCTGGGCTCTGATGGAAACTGTAGTTCCTCTCCCACCTGCAACCCCAGGGAAGCCCCCCCAGGCGCATTGGGAAGGACTGTGAGGTTCCTTATTCAATGACCGTGTTCTAGGAGAAAGAGCCAGAAATCACCAGATAAATGCTAAGTCCTTAAACAAGCAAACAAACTCCTGAGGCTTCTTTTAAATGCCAGCCAGTGTTGTGACCCTGATCCCAGGAAGCCCTGAGAGAGTATCTGAGGCCACGGAAATGTCATGATCTTTACAATGTCCTGTGCTCAGCTGGTTGTCCGCATTTGAAGAAGAGAGACAATACCCACCAGAGGAGGAGGAGGCTGGGCCAGACCTTGGACCTTGTCCCAGGGCGGTAATGAGGCCCCTCCAGGAGACAGCAGCGGCTTTGGTCCCTGAGGCACACCTGGAGCCCGCTGTGTGTGAGTGACGCTCACTCTGCACACACTTCCTGGCCATGCAGGCACAGGGTCCAGGGAAGGTGCTGGCGTCCGGGTGCTGTTCTTTCCCACCCGGGGACCTAGAGTGGTAGCCTGGACCTGTGCCTCGGTGTCATCACCTGTAGAGGAGGGACAGTAAAGATGCTGCGGTCCTCAGCTCTCTCTTGGGTGAGGATTGGGTCCCTTCCTCGGAGAGCTCCAATTGCTGACCAAGGGCCAGGTTGGGGGGGGGCGGGGCAGGAGGAGGGAGTGTGAGTTTGCCTGGAGCTGGAAGCTTCCAGCAAGGATGACCCAAGTCATTGGCTTCCCACTTCCTAAGAAACTCGTTGCCCGGTTTGGGAAGGGGGAGGCCGGGAAGAGGCAGACGGCCGCTCCTGGGATGTGTGCACGCAGAAGATCGTTGGTAGTGGCTTTGTTGTTGCTGTGGGTTTGGGTGAGGACATTTTACTTAAGAAATAAAATTGAGTTCGGGAACAGTAAATTGGACACCAGACCAAAGCTTTAGGGAGGCGCAAGCACAAAAGCAAAAGTGACGGGAACGTGCTCTCTGAACTAGCAGGGGCACTTTGCTTTAGTTTGTTTTTTTTGTTTTGTTTTTTTTTTTAATTTTTTTTTTCAACGTTTATTTATTTTTGGGACAGAGAGAGACAGAGCATGAACGGGGGAGGGGCAGAGAGAGAGGGAGACACAGAATCGGAAACAGGCTCCAGGCTCTGAGCCATCAGCCCAGAGCCCGACACGGGGCTCGAACTCACGGACCGCGAGATCGTGACCTGGCTGAAGTCGGACGCTTAACCGACTGCGCCACCCAGGCGCCCCTGCTTTAGTTTGTTTTTAATCATAGAAGTAGGAAGCGTCTGTTTTAGGAGAGCTTTAAAAGGAGACACATATTTGAAGATGGGGGGGAGAACTCCCTCCTGATGCTCCGTCCGATCGGCCACCATCTGTCACCGCCACATTAGGGTGTTTTCTGCCGGGTCCCTCTTCGTGTGTTCTGTTGTGTCTTGTCGGTTTCTCCGTAACCCGGGTTATTGATGAAGATAAGATCTTGCTGGTTTGCGTTTTACGCTTACCGTTTTTCTGTAACCATCTTTCCACGTTGTAAGAAGACCCCGCGTGGACGGACGGTGAGTGGCCGTGGGTCTCGTCCCGCAGGTGACCCGCCCGCTTCCCCCCCGTTGGACAGGTGGAGTCTCCTTGTTGAGTAGGCGGACCTCTTTCTTTCTCTCTCTCTTCGTTTTTTAAGTTTTATTTATTTATGTATTTTGAGAGAGCCAGAGGGAGAGTCCCAAGCAGGCTCCGTGCTGTCAGTGCAGAGCCCGACGTGGGCTCGATCCCACGCCTTTCCGGCTCCACGCGGTGCTCCCAGTGTCCCCGAGGAGAACACGGAGGGGCTGCCCGGGAGGTCGCCTGCCCCGTGCTCCTCCGCGTCCAGCCTGCTCTCTTGCCCGAGCCTTGCACGTGGAGGACTCTGTGGTGCCGGAGAGCACTCCTCAGCACCCCTGTGTGCTCCCGGTCCTCCTCCCTCGCGGGAGAAGACCGCCTCACCACGCAGAGCCCCGGGCCCGGCAGGACCCTCTTTCTTTGCCCTCCACGCTGCGTCCGTTCCCTATACGTGTCTGTTCCTGCCCCTAAAAATCCATAGAAGCTGTCTGCTGTCTCTGTGCCCACTGCCACCACCTTCTGGAAACTCCCGTCAGCCTGTCCCCTGGCTTCCAGGGACATCTTTCTGGGATGCGGGATGGGGGGGGGGCGGTTACCATGGCCCTGCTGTGACTCCCCTACGCCCCCAGCCTCAGGGCCTGTCTCACTGCCCTCGGGGCACACATGTGGCTGGCGTGTCCCTGTGTGAGTCATGTGATGGAGCATATGCATGGGGCCTAAACGCCCCCTGCCTTGGAGGGAGAGAGCGCAAGAGTGATAGAGCTCTTGTGTGTGCTCGCTTCAAGAGAAAAGGGCATGACTAGAGTGGCCCAGCTCTTTCTGGAAACGTCTTCTAGGAAATTGGCTTTCTGTGTCTCACTGCAAGTGGATGACGTAAAGCCCCCCTGTTGCTTTTAGCACGCGGGAGCCCTCCGCAGACCCTTGTCATTGGCCGTCTTCCCGCTGAAGTCTCCGGAGGCGGGATGGAGCGTGCGGGGACATGCACCTGAACTGTGTGAGGCTGTTGTCCCAGTGCGGGGCGCAGATGAACCTGAAGGGGACAAGGCTTGGGGAGGGCGGCGGTCAGGGCACGCCCAGTGGTGCCCTGTGCGTAGTGGCCTCTTCAGGAGGAGGGACGGGGCTGTCCCTTTACAGGACCGTGGTGGTGGCCCCAGGCTCCTCTGTGGGCCTGTTTCCTGCCTCTCAACCCACAGCCCCTCTGCCTGGTCCTCCCCTGCCTCTGCTCTCGTCAGGTCCCACTCCTCCTGCTCAGTCTAACCTAGTCTGGCCACACCACTTTAGCGACTTGCCCCAAGACCCTCATGGGTGAGGGCCCCCCGACCCCACTTTTCTGCCTGGGCTCGCCACTTTGGGACCCTGCCTGCACCGTCCCCATGGTCAGTGGGAGCCATTCTCAGGGGTTTGTGTCCACTGGGAAAGTGCCGGGCACTACTAAAATAGGGTCTTCTGGAACCCCAGCGTGTTGCAAGATGTTAACAGATTCACCAGGAAAGCTAGGCAGGGGAAGGCAGGCCCTGATCTAAAAATTAGGGGAGCTCATTCTGAAAGAGGCTTTTCTGGCCCACTTAGGGACCCGTAGCCTGTGGCCTGGTGGTCTCCTCAGGGGCACTCTTTGGGAAGGACAGTTCTGGGGGGCTCGGCTGAGCAGGGGTAACGACTGGGAAACAGGAAGCTGCTGCTGGCCCCAGACCCCAACCTGCAGGCCAGGTAGGCAGTTCTGTTTTATTTCTAGAAGGAATTTTATAATTAAAAAAATTAAAACTAAATCTCATAGAGTTTCCTATTTATTGTTTGGGTGGTAACTGAAGTTGAAAACCCGTTTCCCCGCCTGAATGGGGTGCTGCTTTGAGTGCTAATGGGCTGGCTTTAAAGGGGGCTGTCCACTCAGAAGTCCCGTCAAACAGCCTCCTGGGCCCCGGGAGCCCGCCTCCCTCCCACCCTCATTCCGAAGAAAGAGACAAGACACAGCATCCACCCCTCACTCAGCTGTACTTCCCATCGTGGAAACTTGGGGTGTTCCAGAATCGCACAGATTATGTGGCCTGACCTGTTATTTTGGCTTTGGTGTTCACACGGAAAACTGTCACCAGCTCTGCTGGAACTGAAGGTCTGCATTTTGAACAAGAGGCGGAGAGGCCTGTGTTTTTCTGACCCTGCCCAGTCCCCAGGCTGCTCTGGTTTCCTGTTGGGACGGCTCAGGGAAGACCCCCCCCCCCCCCACCGCCCTTCCCCCCCAGCTGAGATGGATGGCTCAGGGAAGGCCGCCCCCCCAGATGGACGGCTCAGGGAAGGCTGTCCCCCTAGATGGACGGCTCAGGGAAGACTGCCCCCCCCAGATGGACGGCTCAGGGAAGACTGCCCCCCCCCAGATGGACGGCTCAGGGAAGGCCGCCCCCCCAGATGGACGGCTCAGGGAAGGCTGCCCCCCGCAGATGGACGGCTCAGGGAAGACCCCCCCCCAGATGGATGGCTCAGGGAAGGCCGTCCTCCCGCCTCCCAGATAGACGGCTCAGGGAAAACCACCCCCCCAGATGGATGGCTCAGGGAAGGCCCCCCCCACAGATGGACGGCTCAGGGAAGGCCCCCCCCCCCCGAGATGGATGGCTCAGGGAAGGCCATCCCCCCCTCCAGATTCCTTGGCCCAGCGCTCAGCTCCGATGCTGTTTACCCTGGCTGTTTACCCTGACTGCCTTTCTCATTACAGCCGCTCTCAAAGGCCTTTGCGTCACGCCTGGAGCAAACAACAAATGCTGAGAGGGTTTGTGTTCTTGCCGCGGAAGGGCCGCCAGAGCACTCTGTTTACTTGGAGGCCTCTGCGTATTGAGGAGAAGGGGTGGCGGGGCAGGTGCTCCTGGAGACCAGGGCTGTGCCTCCAAGGGCGCCCGTAGAGCACCCCACGGCCAGGGCGCCAGTCGCCTTTACGGTGGGGTGGGGAGGGGTGTCTTGTCCTGTCGTGGGAGCGCCCGCCCCTGCCCTGGCCGGGATGCTATAGACACAGCACTGGGCTGCAGGAGTGGGGACTCTTTACAACAAAGGTTCTGTTTTCATGCAAATGCAGCCACCCCTTCCAGAAGCCTCCACCCTCCAGCCTGAGTTCAGCTGTACCAGGCTATCTGGGGCTGAGGCCCTTTCTCTAGAAGGTGCTGGGGGATGTTTTACATGTTCTTTACGGCATTTAAAACACGTGGCCTGAGAAGAACAAAATAAAAAGCACCCACATAGACATCTCCAGTGCTGCACCCCCCACCTGCCAGCCCGCGCTGCGAAGTAGAAATTAACCTAAATTAGGAAGATAATTGTCCCCGTGTTAATTGCAGGTTGTCCTTTAGAGCTGTTTTCATTTGCGAGGCCTCAGCAGCAGGCTGGCTCCGGGCCCTAGCGGGGCTCCCAGCTCGGTGGCTCCCCTTAGAGCCAGCCTTCCGGCAAGCAGCCACTTCCTGAGGTGTCCTCTGCGCCCCGGTCTCTGGGTGACATTCTCCTGAGGTCCCCATGCTGGCCGCGTGGCCCCCCAGGCTCCCTCCCCACCCCCCAGCATCCCTCCCGAAGGCCGCGAGGCTGTGTCTCCAGACAGGCGACCAACACAAGCTCCCCGGCTATTTTCGGCGCCCCGGTTGGTGTCACAGCTGTTTCGGCTGGCCGCAGGCCTGCACTTGGCCCTGGGGGCCCGGGCCAGCTCCGGCAGGCCAGGCGCCGTGACCTCACACCTCGCCCCCTGGCTCTCGGAGTGGGCGTCACAGGAAAAGTGCTGTTGGCCCTCGAGACGGTCCTGTCCGGCTTTTCTGTTTGGGAGAAACGGGAGTCGCTGTCCTGGGCGCACCACCAGGTGGACACAGGGACCCTCCGAGTTGCTTTCTTCCTGTCTCCATCGGTGGTCGTGCTGCCTGGCTCACGTGCTCGTCAGTCTCGACTGGATGAAACTTTTGAAGTCAAATCCTCGATCCCCGTCCTCCCCGGTGATGCGTAATTGCCGAGTGAGCGATGGAACCCCCTCCTTGTCTCCCCAGTGGCCGTGTTGGCAGTGGGGCAACAGGACGTAGTGTGTGTGTGTGTGTGTGTGTGTGCGCGCGCATGTGTGTGTGTGCGTGCATGTGTGCGTGCGTGCGTGTGTGTGTGTGCCTGTGTGTGCGTGCGCGTGCGTGTGTGTGTGTGTGCATGTGTGTGTGCGTGCATGTGTGTGTGTGTGTGCGTGTGTGTGTGTGTGCGCGTGCGTGTGTGTGTGTGTGTGTGGTGTGCAGGCCTCCATTACTGCAGCTCACCCTGCCTGTCCGTTGCTCTGAACGTTGACCCCCCCCCACGTCCTCTGTCCCTCCCACCGCCCTCTTGGTGGTATCGAAAGCTCCAGACTTGTCGGTTTTACCACCCACCTGCTGTCACACACAGAGAAGTGTCCTTCAGCAGTGTAAGATGGGCTGCTCATTGCTGCGGGGTGTCCCACGACGGGTGCTGTGTGTGTCCCCAGCATTGCTGTGGGGCGGCCCCGTATTCCGACCTTACAGTCGAGGAGGAATGCACTCAGAAGACAGAGTAAGGCCAGATAATACGGAAAATGTTAGCTCATGTTTGGAAAAGAAAGAATGGGTTGAATTTAGTAAAAATTGTCGATACGTTTGGGGTTTCAAGCCAAGAGGCTTTCTGTTGATAAAGCCAATGTTTGGAATCCAAACCTGTATTAACTTTTCCAAGCTTTGCTCTGTTTGGGTGCTCTGATTAGGGAACAACACATACTGTCTGTAGCTCCGGGCCGCATTGCTTTTCGTCTCCCATTTGCTTGACCCAAAGCTGAAATGGTGACTAAAGTGGCGGGGACCGCCAGAGGGGGGTTTGGAGCCGTCTAAGCCGGACTCCGCGGCCAGAGCTGTGGTAGACCTGTGCATACCTGCTCAGGGCTGGGGTGCCAGGTGTGAGGAGAGGGTCCCTCTCAAGGCCCCCAGGGCTCAGCATCCCGGGCTCTCGCCTCGCTGGGTGACCTTGGGAAGTCACTGCGGCTCCTTGCGGGCTCAGGTCTCTGAGCAGGCGTGGACGGGACCTGCTTTCAGGGATGCCTGGCGAGGCCCGTGTGGTAACCGCTGCTCACGCCGCCGTTCTGTTTATCCCGTCTACACGTGCTGCCTCTCCTCCTTGACTTTTAAGCGTCCTCTTTCCTTTTTCTATGGCACTGTGCTGGGCACGTGGTTGCAACCGAGTGAAGGCTTTGTGAGCGAAGAAGGAACAAACTGTTATTTAAAACATTTGCGTCAGCTTCCCTTGTCTGGAAACACACAAATGTGTGCGTATTTTAATGCAAAGCAAGGGTATGTGCAAACATTGTTTTTCCTAAGTGACAACTGGCCTAAGCCGAAAGCAACCCTTTCCTCTTATGGCTGATGCTCACCGGAAACAAAGCAGCAGGAGAAACCTCCCAGGCAGACCTCCAGGTCATAAAGGAGTCTTGTGTGTTTTCTCCTGACTGCCTCAGTTTTGTCTCCTGTTCAAGTCTTTGATTTTTGCGTGCGGTGCAAGGTAGGGACCAGTTTCCTTTCCTTTTCCCATTTTGATAACATTAGTATGAAACTTGCTACCCTTTCCCAGGATTGCCGCACTGCCGGCTCGGGTGGAGGTCAGGTTAGGTCTGCTCCCGGCCCCTCTGCCGGCTCAGGTGGAGGAGGAGCCCGTCCTCGGATTAGTGAGGCACCGGCTTCTTTAGGGGCTTAAGCTCAGTACCCGCCTTTCTGCTCCATCCAGCTCCTCCTGCAGGGGACCCAGGGCTCCCCGGGTGTGACCCCTCCAGAGACGGGAGCTCCCTGGACAGGTTCCATCCATCCATCCATATATACACACCCACCTGGCCAACCAACCAGCCAACCAACCAAAGTGGGAATTTGAGTGGAATTGCATTGAATATATAGGTGCATGTGGGGAGAATTGGCATCTTTACAGTATTGGGTTTTCCCCTTCCTTTGTGTGTTTATCTTCCGTTGATGGCTAACGTTTTAATGTCTTCCAACAGATTTTTATAATTTTCTTCAATAAAGGCCTTGCACGTATTGCATGAAATGTATTCTTTGGTAGCTTTTAGGGTTTTCTCCCCTGTTGTGGACAGTATCTTGTTTTTAAAGTGAAGTTTTCTTGGGGCGCCTGGGTGGCGCAGTCGGTTAAGCGTCCGACTTCAGCCAGGTCACGATCTCGCGGTCCGTGAGTTCGAGCCCCGCGTCGGGCTCTGGGCTGATGGCTCGGAGCCTGGAGCCTGTTTCCGATTCTGTGTCTCCCTCTCTCTCTGCCCCTTCCCCGTTCGTGCTCTCTCTCTGTCCCAAAAATAAATAAAAAACATTGAAAAAAAAAATTTTTTTAATGAAGTTTTCTTTTGCTGGTGTATGGAAATGCAGTTGAGTTTGCGTTTTGTTTTTATAGCCACTCACTTTCCTAAAATCACCATTTCCAGAAGTTTCTTCTGTAGGTCTTTGGGGTTTCTAAGACAAAGAACATGAACTGCAATGATAACAGCTTTGTGTCTTCTAATTACTGTGTTTATTTTCCTCATCTTACTGTGTCGGCCGAGGATCCCAGTTCAGAGATGAGCGGGAGTCGGAAACTGGGCTTCCTTCTGTCATCGTTGACGTTAAAGGGTCAAGACCTCTGACCTGTCCCGGTTTCAGAGGGGTGGGTGGGTGGTCGCCATAGGTTTTTGTGGATTCCCTGCAACGAAGTTCACGGGTGCGTATGTTTTCGGTAGCCGAGAGCTTCCACTGGTTAGCATGGTATTCAAAGTTTGGCACAATTCTTAGACTGTTTGACGTTCGTGTTTTCTCGGTGGGTTGATTTTTTTAACTACCGGTTTGTTACCAATAGTCTGAATTTCTAATTCTTGTGGTATTAAGATTTTTTTTTTTTTAAGGAATTGGCCTGTTTCATGTCAACTTTGATTTCTATAGCCACGGACTTGTTCATGATATTTTCTTTTCAAATCTCGACTGGATTCGTAATGTTACCCTTTATAATTTCATGCATTACTTACCCTTCTTTTTGGTGTGTGTTTATTTTCCTGCGTTTTTGAGAATCACCTCTCGACTTCGTTGATTTGCTAGTCTGCTTTCCAGGTTCTTCGTGTCTGTTCTTATTTTCCTTGCACTTCCTGAGGGTGTTGTTGGCTGTCCTTTCTCTCCTGGGGTCAAGTGTGAGCTCGGTGACGCTCAGCCTGCCTCCCCCTGGGATAAGCTGGACAGTTCCGGAAGTGGACGGTGTGAGGTGCAGCCTACAGGTTTGACCCCTGGCCCTTGCGTTTTCCGTCTGGTTTTGGAAAGGTCACGTTGACACTAGACACCTTTGGTTTGCGGTCAGGAAAACGGCACTTGGTCTCGGTGGTCTTCCTTCTGAAAACACGCACCTTCCGAAAACATCCCACCATCCCAGCTAAGGGACGTGCAACAAAATACGTGGCCTGTACGCCTTCAAAACTCTCCGAGCCATCAAAAACAAGGCAAGTTTGCGGAACTGTCACGGCCAAAGGAGCTTCAGGAGAACTGACACCCAGACGCCACGTGGGTCCTGCGCAGGTTCCGGAACAGAAAGAGGGCAAAGCGGGGGCCTCGGCTGATGGCCGTGTGTCGGTGCCGGCTCCGACTCCTAACGAATCCACCATCGCAGCGTGAGATGTCGACAGCCACCGGCCCTCCTCCGGGATGCTCGGCCCCAGAGCCCCGTGTTCCCGGCCGGCGTCGGCTCCGAATCCCCTCGGTGCCCCCAGCCCTCCACACCCCGTGCCTCCTCCGGGTCACCGTCCCTCCTTCCTGGCACACAGCCCTGAGGAGTAGCCAAGCAGCTCTGTTGCTGGGCAGCTCTGTTTCGGGTTACCTGAAAGTGTTTGACTTGCTTGCCCTCGTTCTAGAAGGATTGTTTTACAGGTTCTTAAGATGATGCTTCTTTTCTCCTTTTGTGCCAGTCTGGCGAGCCTGCCTCTGTCCTCTGGCTGCTGGGGACGCCTTTGCCTTCGGCAGCTCGGGACTGTGTCGGTGTGTCTAAGACACTCTGTGCTACTCTCCTGGTGTGCATTTTCCTTCTGTGCCTGTGCCCCGAGTCTCTTACCAGTTCTAGAAATCCTCGGCCACCGCTCCACTGTCTGTCCCCTCCCCTCGTCCCAAGCAGGGGTGCTGGGCCTCCCCACTTTGCTCTTCCTGCGTTTTCCCTCCTTTCCAACAAACTTCTTCATACCTGTCTCCTAATTCACTTTATTTCATTTTGGGGTTCGCATGGTATCCATTGAGTAAACCACCCATTGGGATTTTTTTAGGAAATGATTTGAAATTCATCATTCATCAATTCACTTACATTATTCTTATCTTTGCAAGTGTGTTTTGTTTTCTTCGGTGACTAAGTTTCACCGTGGTGTTAATTTCTTTATTTCTTAACGTTTACAAGTATCTTAGTAAATGTTTTATTGACTCAAAACACACATGCAGAAAAATCCACTTAAGTGGATAAAACACTAATGGTAGTTTTTCCCTTAAAGTTTCAGAAATAGTAGCACTATATCCTGTTCCCAACAATGCTTGGGTCTCAAGTATGTGTTTGACCCTGTGCTTTGATGCTTTGCCGCCTTCCAGTCATTTCTTTGTGTGTTTGCTTGTCTTTACCCGGAGCTCATGTGTGGTCTCCCTTCGTGGAAAATGTAGGCATGGGAATGGAGGGGAGGCTGTTCCTCAGGAGGCCTGTGGGCACGGTCAGGGAGACCCTTGGGAGTGCCCCGCCGGGAGTGCCGTGGCCTTGCCCAGTGGGGGGGGGGGGGGCTGCCTGATAGCACCAGGCACCCGTGTCCTGAGCCCAGCACCTCTGGGTGCGCCCCATGGCCTCCCCTCTCCCAGCCATGTGCTCTCTGTTCCAGGCCCTGCCGTCTGCCCAGGGCAGACGAATTTTTATCCGAGCTATTTCTGGCTCCTTCGGGGGTCCCTTCGCTGTGGGTGAACCCAGCCACGCCGCAGAAGCTGTACTTTATTCAGAATCTGGGTTTTCCGCAGCACGAGAGCAGGGAGGCCAGCCTGCCTGCCGTGTCCCCACGAGCCTGGCCTGGGGCCCATGCACACTCGGGCCTTTGGATCCTTCTTTGGTTTTCTCCGTGGCACCCTCGCTGGCCTCCGCCCCTGCGCCCCACCTCAGTCACGCTCACCTGCCCAGTGCCGCCTCCACTTAAATCTTGGGTCTCCACGACGCCCTCCTTCCCCAGGAGGGTGCAGGCTGCGGGAGCCAGCATCCACTCCGCTTCCTGGTCTCTCCCCAGACTTTGCACCCCAACCCTGGGGGCTCTCCATGTCCGGCCCCACGCCTTCTCTGCCCCTTCCGTCCTTGGACTTTGAGCCAGGCCTTGTAGGTGCCCTGCAGGCGGCCTTGTCGGGACTGGGGGGTGGGCGTGTTTTGCTTAGCGGTTTTGCTAGATTGCCGCGTAAATTTAGACACACGACGACGTGTTGACTTCCTTCCTGCTTTTGATCCCGTTCTCTCCTTTCCCCATGAATTCCCTCTCATTTGTCTTGAATTTTCAGCCACTTGCTTGTCTCTGGCTTGCTTTCTGAGAAAGCTGGGCCTCTAAATACGCCCTGATTGCTTACATTAAAAATTACGGGGGAGTAGAACTTCCCAGCCTGCGCCCCCTCCTGCTCCCTCTCCGTCACTTCCTGCGCGGCTTGGGTGTTGGCAGGATGCTTTCACGCGTGGCGTCCGAACGGAGACGCGCCTCGGTGTGGCAGGGTGCACCGGGACGTGCCGCCGGCCCGTGTCCAGGGCCACCGTGGGTCCCTGGCCTCCCCTCCGCTCCCGTCCCGCACCACAGGGCCACCCACGTCCGCACAGGCACCAGCACGGCCTCCCCTCCCGTGGCCTCTCGTCTCTGCTTCCGTTGCTGTGGATGCCCAGGGGCACCTGCTGGGCCGCCACGCACCCCCCCTGGCCTGGGTGGGAGCCGCCCCTCAGCGCCGCCCTTGAGCCCGGGGGGCCGGAGCCATTGGAGGGGTGCTCGCCCCTCCCCCTCCCCAGGGAGACAGTCCTGAGATGCTCACCTGCGGCTTCCAGCTGGGTGCACTCGATTGGGCCACGCAGCGGCCACCTGATGACGCGTCCTTGAGCCGGCCCGCCCTGCCCTGCTTCACTTCTTGCCCCTCACCCCGGCTCCTGCTTCTGCTCCTGCCCCGGGTGAGACTGCTCTGGAGACGCCGGGACACGCAGGCCACATCCGTGGAGAGCACGGCCTTCGTGACACCCGCGTCCTCATTTTCTGTTCTCCGTCAGCTCACTGACGTCACGCGCAGGGGCCCCACTGCCCTGACTGCAGCGACCCATTCCGGGGATCCTTCCGGTCCTTCTCAGTCTGGCCATGGCTCCTGACGAGCCGGCGGGGAGGGGGGCACCCTGCCACGTGCGCCCAGGGCTGGCTCTTCCGAGGGGGTGGCCGTCCACCTCCACGTCCGGAGGCAGCTCCGTGTGACACGGCTGACCCCATGGCTCCTCCCCGTCACTCCGGGCCCACCGTCCAGTCGAGGTGTGCAGGCCAGGAGTCCAGGAGCGGGTTCCGGTTTTCCCCTTCACCAGCCCAGACCCGCTGTCGGTCACCCCTCCCGGTGGCTCCTCCTCCAGGACTCTGGGCCTTTCGGGCGGGCGGCCGCTGCTGCTTCCTGAAGATTGCCCAGCACGGCCAGCGTGAGATGAAATGCCCAGAATTCAGGGCTCACACGCGCCGGAAACAGCGGCCCTGAGGACTTGGCCTCACCTCCTCGCGTTTGCCCATGTTGCTCTCCGATCCGTCTGCGGTGGAAGTGCCAGGCGCGCCGGGCCACCTTCCTGTCCGGCCAGCGGGGGCCGCCCGGCACCCTGACGTGGTCCCCTGGCCTGCGTGCGGGCTGCCGCCGCGGTTCTGAGACCCCTGCGCTCCGGACCTCTCCCTCCGCCTCCAGGCTTTCCCTTCCCGATTTTGGGGGCTCAGAGGTACCCGCGTGGTTCAGGGCTTAGCATGAATCCCCGCTCCCGAGGGGGGCCCCTCCAGCCACACCCCTGCACACTCGGTAGATTGTCGTCAGATTCCTGACAGTGCTGCGGGTCCTCTGTGCCCCCCGCCGCGGTCGCACAGCCTGCGTGGACGTGCGTGGCTTCGGTGGGCGAAGGAGCCACCCCAGAAGGAGCGTGTTGCTTTTTAGATGGGGTGCACGCACACCCCTGCGTGGGGACAACGGGAAGACTCTTGTAGTCAGCTGTTAACCGCGGACGCTGGGGGACCGTCGGTTTCCTGGCGCAGGATGGGAGTGCCCCCCGGGTCCCTTGGCAAGAGGGTCCGCAGTGTGGTCCCGCGGGGATTAAGTTCCTTCCCCACCCTCTTCAGGTTGCTTTGAGGCTTAGCGTTTGGAGCGCACGTCCCCCAGTTTCGTCCGTCCGTGTTCTGTGGCCCAGCTCTGCCCCCCGGACGGACCCCGCGGCTCGGTCAGTCACGCTCGCCAAGAACGCTTAGTGCGATGGCAGCTTTGTATTCGATCCGCAGTCCTGGTGGAGTTGGCGTGAAGGACGTTTGGGACGAAAGTGTCTGAGGGTCTGGGGCTGGCTTTCTTCGGCTGCGCAGGAGGCACAAGGCTCACGGCGCCTCACTTTTGTCCTCGTCTCGTAGGTTGTTGGCATCCTCACAAGCGAGAGAATGAGTGTAAAATGTAAATTTCCAGATGGCGTGTTTGTTTGTTTTTTGACCGACATGTTTTCCGTGGTTGGCAAAACAGAGCGAGCGGGCGTCTCAGGTGATACGCGGCACTTTGGTCAGGCTGCGCCCAGTCCCTCGGCTGCCATCCCGGAACCCAGCGTCCTCGGCCACAAATGCCCCCGGAGAGCGGGGTCTTGGGGTCTCCGTGCAGGTTCACGTGACGCGGCCCCCCTGGCAGGGGACGCACGTTCTCCGCGGACCGTGGTTATTGATTCTGGAACGTTGGGGGGACTTCTAAGTGTGGCGCTCAGCGCTCTGCCCTCCGTGACAACACGTGTCGAGAAAGCGTGCAGAAAGCCCGCCGGGGGGGCCTGGCGTTTGTCGTTTTCCTAGAACGAACACCTCTGGTTCATTATGAGGCCTGGCCGGCCGCCTTCCCTGTCTCTCTGCCGAGGGTGCGGGAGCACCTTCCACTTACCAGCCTCCCTCCGTGTCTTCCCCGCGGCCCGGCTGGCAGGGCCGGCTCCGCCCCGCCTGTCACCCCCTCGCAGGAGACTGTCGGCCCCGTGGGTGTTCGCTGGAGGTTTTCTGCTTTGCTGCTGCTGTCGTTTGCTTTCTTCTTCAAGCTCACGCTCCCCCGTCGCCCATGTCACACCGTATTCTTCCAGGCAAGCCTGTCCTTCTGCACTGGATCTGGGAGAGAGGACTCTGGTTTCTGCTGGGGCAGGGAAGACGGACCAGGGTCCGCAAGACTGGGTCAGAGCACTGGCTTTGCTGTTTAGATGCTGGGACATCTCTTCGTTTCCCAGAGCCTTGGTTTTTCTCATCTGTAAGATGGGCGCATATACCCAACCTGTGCACGTGTTACAAGGCTTAGAGGATTGAGGATAAGCCTGTAGTCTGACCAGGGAGACGGTCTGACGCTGATTCATTGAGTAGTGCACGTGTTCGCTCATGGTTTTCGGCACGTGGAGGTGAGTCTCCGCCGCGGGCCCAGAGCTCAGGCCTGCTGTTCTCGAGGCCAGCCTGGCAGGGGGACCACCGGTCCTGGCCTTGCTTTTGCCAGTAAAAGCTGTTACTAGATTGGAGCTGAAGGTGCTCCGAGGCCATGTTCTGAGACCCGGAGGAGGGTGTGCGTGCACGCGGGCCGCGCTCTGGTGAGGTCACCTGGCTCCTTCCCCAGCCTGGGGACCTGTGGTCACCCCTGCTCTGCCCTTTTCCTTTGCTTTCATCCCAGTGCTTTGTCTTTGGAGCCTGCTGCCTAAGTGTTTACAGGCAGGGAACTGAGTTTTGAGGGAGCCTCTAGAACCTTCCTAAAAGGTAACTTAGAGCAAACCAAAGCTTTTGGCAAATGACTTTGATACGTGGTAAAAGGTGTCTCCGTACTCGAACGATTTTCTTCTTCTTTGCAAATTAGAGTGTCAGGTATCTTTAAAACCAGCGTAAATAATTCCTATAGCCTCGCGGAAAACCCTGGTTGGCCGAGGCGCCTCTTCGGGAAGACCCCCCATCGGAAGGCTCTCTCGAAGTTAGCTGACCACACCCATCCTCCCCCAGCTCGGCTTGAAGCTCTCCTGCTGATCCGTTTTCTCTCTCTCTCTTTTCCGTCTCTCCTGGAGGGCTGGAAGACTTCAACGGTCTGAGCCGGTGGCGATCGCATGCAAATTGCTCAGAGACCCCTGTGTCCAGGTGACCTTGGCCGCTAGGTGCTCTGCCGGGAGAAGAGTCCTCTCACTCATGCGTCTTGTTTCCTCCGGACCCGAGAGCCCGAGTGCTGGCGCTTCCTCCGGCCAGCGGCCCCTGCACGCCATCCCGGCTCCAGGATGGGACTGGTGTGGGGGACAGCGCGCTGTCTGAGCGGCTGGGCGCCCGTAGGGGCGGTGGGAAGGCCTTTCCGTGCAGATGCCACCAGGCCGGGGCCTTGGGGCTGGGCCGGCCACATGCCCCGGGGCTCCCTCGTGCCTGCTGGGGTTCTGGCGTGCCTGCAGTGTGGTCAGGCTCCGAGGAGTCAGGAGATCTGCCGTCGGCCGTACGATGGGGTTGGTGGTGGGTCCCGGCTGGGCGGTGACGTCACTTTGCAGAGACCCGGTCCCTCTGTCCAGCCTGCCGTGCCCTGGGAGGTGCGGCCTCACGTGTCCGCCTGGCTCTGCCCACCTTCCCTCCCGGCACCAGTCCCCCCAGCCCCGTCCCCTGGGGAAGCCTGAAGAAGCCGATACGCTGGAGTTGGGCCCTCAGCCGCCTGGAGACACGGGGATGAAGTTCTACGTGATTTTTCCTCTTACTCCTCCTCCAGCAGACGCGCAGCCCCTGCTGCGTCTGGCGGGGGTGGCCCTGGGGCACCGAGGTCTGGTGGACCCCGCGTCTGCCTTCGGGGGTCCCTCGCGGTTGAGGATCACGGAGGATGCCCGCTGTGCATGGTGCCCGTGCTGCCCGCCGAGCTGGCGGCATCCCAGGGGCTGTCGCTGGAAGGGGCGCGGGGAGGCCCGGACTCCTGAATGGTGTGCCCCAGGCACCAGAGGGGCGTGCGTGTGCTTGAGAGCCTGCGTGCGCATGCGGCCAGGGTCGGGGTTTCGTGGGTTGGTAAGAGAAGGCACAGTGAAGACGGCCCTCAGGCCTGACCACCGGGCCATGGTGTCACCCCTGCCGACTGTTGTCAGGCTCCAGGCCTGCCCTCCTCCGTCCTCGCTGCTCCGTGGCTCACGCGTGCGGCTGGGCCGTGTCCAGAGCGGGCACTTGGCTGCTCAGAGCCTCACCTCCAGCTGGGAGCCTGACCTTGCCATCGCTCGTGAGTCAGTTTTGGGGAAGGCACCCGTGGCCACGTGGGGGCATTTCCCACTCGGCCGGGTGGGGGGGGGGGTCCGCCAGAACTTCTGTGATGTAGAACTCTCGGGCTACCTTCCCCGTGCCGCCAGCTGCCCCGAGGACCAGGGTCTAGGCAGGCAGGATCGTGATCTGACAGCCCTGCCCGGGGAGAAAGGGAAGAAGGGGCTGGAAGCAGCGTAGAGAGTAAACCCCTCCATCGTGGGTGCGCCTGATCTGGCGGGCTCTCCGACAGGTGTTTTTACACCGTCTCTTCCTCCTCGGGCCCCTTGGGTGCCGTGGGTCAGGCCTCGCTGCCGGTCCGTCTGTGTTTCTGGCGTTCTGTGCACTCCCCAGCCCGATCTTCCTGGCGTCCGAAGTCAGGCAGGCTCCGTCACACCCTCCGTGTGGCTCTCCCCAGCCGCGGTCGGAGCACATCGAGGGCCCCTGGTGCCTGCGTGCGGTCCTCGGCCTCGTGGACTGCTGCCGCGGGGCTCACCGCCCTGCACCGCGTACTCTGAGCCAGCTCCGCCTCGCACGTGTGTTCCAGCTGCCCGGAAGCGGCTCGCCCACGCGCCACCCGGGCCGTGCCTGCGCCCTCTCCGAGGCCTCACCTTCCCCGGGACCCTTCCCCCCAACCCCTGCCTCTCCCTTGCCCCTTCCTCAGCCTCTCGGGCGGCACTTGGCGCTGCGGGGCGATCCTCCCCTCCCTGGGGGCTCCCGGAGGGCAGGCACCCTGCATTTCCAGCTCACCTCCACCACCCTCGGTGTGCGTGGCACCCGAGGGGCCGAGAAGTGGCCGCTGGCGCACGGGACCCAGCACACCTGCCACGCGGGCACCGGGCTGCCACCGCCCACGCCTCCCTGCTCCGCCCCGCCCCGCCCCGCCCCGCCGTCTGGTGCAGGGTAGAGTCCGGTGTCGCCTTCTCTGCACGGTGCCGCTGCCGCCTGCATCCCATCTTTAGGAACCCGTATGTGCCATAGATGTGAAAGTTCAGACCGGCAGGGCCTCCTGGAACTCGGGGACGGTTCTTGGTGACTCAGCAGTCTTGAGCTCCTGCCATTTCTGTGTGAGCCCTGTGCTTGGACGGTTATGAATCATCCGCTCGCCTCTTGATTTGCGTCAGTCAAACCACATGTGAAGAAAGCAGCAGTGAGCGAGGCTTTGCCGGCAGCTTGGCATCCAGCGTGGGGGACACTGGCCAGGGACGGCCTCAGAAGGCCAGCCCGCACTCGTCCCGGTGGTCCGGGCTGCGGGCCTGGGGTGGCTTCCGGCCTGGTCCCCCCGCCCCCTCTCTTCCCCTCCCGAAACCGCTGTTAGCCACGCAGGAGATGGGCGCAGTGGTAATTATGGCTCTTTCTGCCCTTTACTGGTTTCCTATGTGTAATCCTGTGGCCAGCGGGACATATTTACAGTTATGGGAATGTTTACTGTTTCAGGCAAGGCCGCTGGTCTTTTCTTCGCTGTCACAACATCATTTTAGGACATGGCTCTTTGAAAAGACTCCTTGTAAGAAGGACTTAATTGAAAAGGGATGTCGCTGGGCCCCCGCCCCCGCTACGCTGGAGAGGGTTGCTCCAGAGTGGGCGGGGGCGCCTCCGGAGGTGACACGGGGCGGCAGGGAGGTGGGCCGGGAGCGGACGGGACTCGCGAGCCTCTCCGGCCGGCCGGAGGAGCGCTGGGTTGAGGGTCACGTCGGTGCAGCTCTGCCTGTGGCCGCAGAGGAGGCCCTGGGGCTCGGTTCCCAGGACGGCCCCAGTTCCCTGGCTCGGCTGGCTCAGTTTGGTGTGAAGTAGGCAAATGACGTGGCCATTTTGCCGTCGAGCTCACTTGTATTATGGTTGTAGTTGGCATCGTAGCTGACGTTCTAGTTACCTGGCTCATCCCAGCTCGAATAGCATTTGGGGAGAAAGTCAGCCCTGCCCCCGCCTTCCCAACGTCACCGTCTCTCTGGCAGTCCCGTACCTTTGCCCTCGAAGTCAGGTGGGAGGGACTTCAGGGCACGCGGGGTTTATCCGGGGTTGCCCCCTTCTGGCAGTGAGCCGCCGTGCACGCAGGCCCGCTCCAGGGACGTCGGGGGACCTAAGTCGCCCTGCTTCCTGAAGTTTCTCCGCGAATCAGCTTGGAGAGCATGACCTTCTGTGACCGTGAGCCCGGGGTCCCGCTTGCAGCAACAGGGGAGTACCTGATCCAAATCCGGCCCTTTCGTGGGGCAGTCTCTGTGTTCCGTACTCTGTAAAATCTCAGACATTTATAAAGGCAGAAGAGAGAACCACGAAACACCAGGTGGCCTTGCCCCGGCTTCCTCGACGGCAGACCAGGGCCAGGCCTGCCCCGCCTGTGCCCCAGGTCCCTCAGCGGCCTGCCCGGAGGCGATCCCTGCAGTCGGACGGACTCTAGAAGATGGGCCTGTTTCAGCGTAGAATCGTCTCCCCTGTGGCTCAGCGGACGCCGACCCTTCAGTGCTGGCAGGCAGGCGTGGCTTCAAACCCCTGGTGTCTCAGATGTGCGTTTTTTCCCAGGTCGTTGGTCAAGTAAGTGTTAAATGAGGACCCGCGGAGGCCTCTGGCGCTCTCTGTGTCCTGGGCAAAGTGGCTGCTTGTCCTGTTGAGACTGCCCGGCGGGGAGCCCCCTGCCCGTACCCCCTGCTGCCACGTGAGTGCCTCCTCTCAACCCCGCTCCTGGGGGCTCGTGGGGGTCCCGAGGCTCCGTCAGATTTAGGTCCGGGTTCGGCTGCCGTGGGCGGTGTGGGGCTTTCCGCTTCGCGCTGGGCGGTTGGAGGTCGTGACGGTCACTGCCCAGCTTCTCTGGTCCTCCCTCGGGGCTGTAGAGTGACACTGGGGCGCCTCGTCCCCGCCTCGCGTGTCAGGTAGGAGATGAGCGAAGAAGGGGTTCGGATGGGAAAGCCTCCTTCGTTTACCTGTTTTCAGACAGACGAGCTCGCTCCCTTGTTATCTAAAGGTGACGGGTGAGTTCTGTCAGCCTCCCCATCCCTAGTGTGATTGCGGATGCGTTTAGGGGTATTTCATGTATTTTCACCCTAGGTCGTCACTGCCCTTACTGTGGCTCACCTTGCCCCATCCTTGGCCAGTGGGAGCCCCTTAGGTCGGCCCTTGAGTTGGGCGGTAGGACCCTTGTCCTCTCGACAGCTTCCTTGCTCTGCTGTGACCGCCGTCAGCCTCCGACTCCAAGAGCCTCGACTTGGTCACCTCTTCCCGGTCCCCTTAGCCATCCAGGGTCCCCTGTTTTCGGGTTCTGGAGATGAGGCCGTCTTTGGGGGGGCATGCCTTCCCTTCAGACATAAGGTTCTGACCTCTGAAAGTGCTGGCCACCTGTGGGGGCTTCTGTTCAGGCCAGCAGGTCGGTGGGGGGAGCCGTTTCAGGAACGCAGGTGCGGCTCAGGACCAGAGGGCACAGCAGGAACACCGCCAGCCTCAGGACCCCCTCCGAACCCGCAGCCTGGCGGTGCACCCACCACCCAAGTTCAGGCGCGTGGGGCAGGTGTGCCCGTGGGGGGGGGGGGGGCGGGGTGAGGGCGGCACTGCTGGCCGTGGTAGCGTCTGCTCCTTGGGACCCCCGTGTCCCCGATACACTGCTTCGGTCAGGCTGTGCCTGGAGAAGACGGGTTTCCCGTTGCTCTGTCCTCACCCGCGTCGTAGTCGCGGTGCTGCTGTTAACGGTGAGCCGGCCCCGGCACCAGGACGTTCCCGCTGTGTCCGTCCCACCGGCTGCTCCCACCTCTGGCCCCTTCCTGCCCGCGGGCGCCAGCATGGGGCCCCCTTCCACCGAGGAGAGGAGGGTCGGGTCGGCGCGCTGACGTTCGCGACCGGGTGGTGTTTCTCCCCCGGCCTCCCGTCGGGACTTGACGGAGAACCGTCTTTCCGCGTCTCCTTGGAAGCCGGGCTTTCCTTCTGGGTCAGCTGCTTGGCTTAGGCGCTCTCCCCACGTGCAGTAGGCCGGCTTCCTGAGGGTTCTGTGTGGCAGCCCCCGTCCAAGTCCGAAAGCCGTGGCCCTGGTCGTGCTTTTGGCTCAGAGAAGGGATGACCGAGGAGAGCTTGCGTGAAGTTGGCATTCACGCCGGGCGAGCCTTGCAGCGTCCCAGGCCTGGCTCCGAGCTGGGCCTGGAGATCCCTGCGCCTCGTGCAGGGGCACAGCGGGAGGGTGGGAACGGTGTCCGAATAGGCAGCTTGCCCCCAGAGGCAGGAGGGGTGGCTGGGGTGTCCCTGGGGACCCTGAGAGGACCAGAAAGCTCCTGGGCGCCTGGCTCGTGCCGGGCAGGCCTGTGTGCGCTGCGAGGCTGCAGGGGGTCCTGGACACCAGGGGCACCATCACAGGTCAGCGGGAGGCAGGGGGGGCTTGCAGTGGGCAGAGCCTGTGCCCGGTGCTCTGCACTCAGCCTTCTCCACCAAGGCGCCAGGCAGGGCGGGTCCCCTCGCGCGGGGCCACCGACTCCGGCCCCTGTGCCAGAAGGAAGGGGCTCCCGGGTGGGAAGAGAAAGGACAAGGAAATGGAGACGTTTATCGGCAGGCTCGCCTCTGCTCACCGCTTCACGGAGCCGAGCTCGCTGCCCCGCCACCCCTCCCAGCTCAGGTGCACCGTCTGTTGGCCCCTCAGTCAGGTTTAGGTCCACACTGCTCACTAGCCGGGACTCCCGTCTGGCCCACCCTCCCCAGCCCCGGGCAGCACGGGGCTGCCTGCTGCCTCTCCAGATTCGTCTGTTCTGGGCCTTTCATTTCGGCGGAGCGATGCAGGATGCGATCGTTTCGTGAGTGGCTTCTTCCGTGAGCCTGTCCCGTGGGTTCATCCCCGAATAGTGGGGCCCGACACCCGAGGGACACCCCGTTGTGTGGATAGGCCGCGTTTCGCTCATTGGCTCGTCTGTTGACGGACGTTTGTTTCTACGTTGTGGCTATTCTGGTCTGTGTTTCTCTGGACATTCCTCATGCAGCTATGTTGGGAATATGTGTTTTCGTTCGTCGCGGGTACATGCCTGGAATTGCTGGATCCTGGGTTAACTTTAGGTTTAACTGTTGGCAAAACCGCCCCCGACTGTTTTCCAAAGCAGCCGCGCGCCCTTTGGCATTCCCGCCAGCAGCGTGGGGGGGTTCTGATTCTTCCCCATCCGTGTCGACACCTGTATCGTCTGTCTTTGGCTCTAGCCAGCCTCGTGGGGGTGAGGTCGCATCTCACTACAGTTTTGATTTGCGTGTCCCTGATGACGAATGACGTCCGGCATCTTTTCATGGGCTACTTGGCCATTTGTACATCCTCTTCGGAGAAATGTCACTCAAATCCTTTGCCCAGTTTTTTAATTGGGTTAATTGCCTTTTTACTGTCGTGTCGTAAGCGTTCTAGTGTTGCGTAGCCTAGTTACTACTCTTCTATCAAGATGCATGGGTTGCGGATATTCTGTGGTTTGCGTTCTCATTTACTGGACAGCGTCCTTTGAAGCACAAACGGGTTTAATTTTGACGAAGCCCGTTTGATTTTGTCTTTCGTCGTGCGTGTTTGCTCTCTCAGATCCTCACCGGAGTCAGATGGGGCTGGGAAAGGCGGTGTGGTCCTCCGCCGGCTCCTGGCTCTCTGCGTGTGTCGTGTGTGAGTGCTGAAAGTCTTTTCTTGGGTCGTCACGTCCTTGCCTGGCTAGGTTCTGCGGTGCTTCAACCGTAATTCGCTTTTCCCACAGTTGTTTTTAATTGAATGTCCGTGGGAAAATGGCCAAGCAAATTGAAAGCTTCGCAGAGAGAACTGAGTTTCTTTGTTGATGTTTTCACCGCAGTTTTTCATCTTTATTGTGTGTGCTTTGTTGGAATTTGGCATCCTGTTGTGAATTTTCATTGAGACTGGTCTTGCTGAATATCCCAGGGGTAGAGAGGTTCCCCCCACTCGAAAGAGAAGTCCCAGAGCAGTCCGCAGGCTCTGGGTAACGTGCAGATGGACGTCTCCCTGGCTCGGGAGGTTGACCGCGGGGCACAGAGCCATCAGAACTCCGTATGTGGAGATGCCCGTTCTCAGAGGCAGCGTGAAGAGTCGGGACCCTGCGGCCTGCCCGTAGGGTGTAGACCCGCCCCCCGGCCCCCGCCGTCACCGGGCCTGGCCACCAGGCTTCCCGTTTGCCGGGTGGGAGCCCAGAGGATTCACCCCCCGTGGGTGGGGACTCCCCGGAGGGCACCGTCGTCACTGTGAATTGTCCCCCTGAAGGTGGGGGCACTGCACGAACCGTGGGTCCAGTCCAGTTGGGAGAGTGACAGCGTTTGGCACTTGGGATCCGGTCTGTGGACCCGGGGTAACTTCAGAGTAGGCTGCTGCTTCTCTGGCCGTTTAAAACCAGAACATATCACACGCCAACCTTCTCACTGGTTTTAATTTGGAGATGTCACATCCCTCGGATAGAGGAGAAAGTGGAGTTTTGTGTCTTTGCCAAATGAACTCAGTCCTTTGCTTCGCGAGTGGTTTGTGAGCTGTGTGACTGGTGCGGCTGTGTTTGGTATGAGCCCCAAACGCTCACCATCGTCGAGAAAGGCTTGCTCTGCATGTTCTCGGCCGGAGCCGGCGCACCAGTGTCCGAGTTGCTCCCTGCTGGCGCTCCCCAGGGTCTGCGCGAGTGTTGGTCTCAGCGAAGAGCCCCAAGGCTCCCTGAGCTGATCCCTGGACAGACTCACGTCTGTGCGCAGCACCCGGCAGCTCGCCTTCTCCTTTTCGTTCCGTGACTGGTTTAGTGATTTAACAACACACACATAGTCCCCTCTTTGCTTGCGTGATGAATTCTAGAAACGTGGAGCGAAAGTGGAACTTAGTTGTTAGGGACAAGGGACAGCGGCTCAGTCCCCGGGAGGCGAAAATGCATCCTCGGACCCCTAATTAGGGTACAGATGTGCAGCTGGCCCCCAACAGCGAGCACTTCTTCTCGGTTCTTATTTTCGACGTCTCCTCTCTACCTTGGCGGTTAGCTCTGTCATACGGCCTCCTTTCCTGGTTCTCGCCAGCTTTGCTCTGCCCCTTCCAGTGGAACACGTGAGGGGAGAGCTGGGCGGTGCCCCCCACCCCCGAGGCTGCAGGCCTGTCCCCTCCCCTGGCTGAGAATTTCCCTGTCTCCGTTGGGATGCCATCGGCCTCGATGCATTCTGATTTTATTACTGTTAATTTTCACACATAACCCACACGGGCCAGGCAGCAGCGTGTTCCCAAGGTCATTGTGGTGCCGCCTCCAGGGCAGGGTTCCTCGTCCAGGGTCGGCACCCTGGGGATGTCCAGGCTCCAGACAGGCGGTGTGGCTCTGTGACCCCCAGGGGCACCTGCACGGAGCTGTTGCCTGTGTGTGTTTTATGCCAGGACGTCAGTCAAGGGGACAGATCAGGCACGACCGCTGTGCTCGCTTGAGGGGCAGGTGCCTGGGAAGCCTTGTCAAGCCCTGAGGAGCGGTCAGGGAAGCGGGAGGGGACACAGGAGACGCATCCGCCATCGCTGGCCTTGTAATGACACCACGGCGCGTGGACCCAGTGCACATTCCAGTCCGGAGGGTCCCCGCACGGTTGCGGTGTCTGTGCTCGGGTCGTTCGAGTCAGCCTCCTGCGCGGATCTCCCACGCAGGAACCCGGCTTCTGAGCACATGGTGAGTTGGGGGGCTTCCGAGAAGGGGAATCGGGGCCACGGACCTGGGGACGCACGCAGCAGACCTTCTCCCTCCTGAGCTGGCGGGAGGGCCGTGGTCCCGGAGAATCAGTCGAGGAAGCTGAGCTGAAGGTCGGGCCGCTCGATGCCTCCCCGGCACCGGTGCCGCGGCTCCCAGACCCCCGCTCGGGCGCGCAGACCCTGCGCTGTGTGTGTGACACGCGTGCACGCGCGTGTGCGCACGTCAACGCCGCCGTGGGCGCCCACGCGAAGCCAGACGATGAGGATGCTTGGGTGACTTCCGTCTGTCGGCAAATCAAGTGTTGACACGCACCCGAGGAGTGTTTTCGGGCTGAATTTCCCAGAAGCAGCAGCTGAGAATAAAGTGACTTCAAGCTGAGCCGGTCGAACTTGCCCTTGATGCTCTCGCCAGTCCTTACAAGCAGCGGGGTTCTGTCCTTCTGCCCAGCTCTGTCTGCACCGGTTTCGTTTTGGGGGGCTCAAGACGGATGGGGCGCCCCAGGTCTCTGATCGAGTTGAGGGCCTGCCTGGGCTCTGCCTTGGTCCCAAGCCCGTGGGGGCCCCCGCGAGCCTCTCTGCACAGATGCTGAGGCTCGTGTCCTCTCGGGCCCTCGTTCCTCCTACTCTTTGGTCCCGTCTGGCTTGCTGGGCAGTGAAGCAACAAGAATGACGGGAGACGTCCGCTGGCCACCCCGTCACCACCCAGCACCCCCTGACTTCCTGGGCCTCCAGGCTTCTTCCTGCTCGGGGTGGGCCCTGTCTTTTCGGGTCTTTCTGAGATGAAGTGTGGTTGTGGAAAGTCAGCACGCAGGGAGTGGTTTGATTTCTTTTCGTAACGGCTCAGAGTTCGGGGGAGCAGTGTGTGGACTTTCGCGATGGCTGTCTTCATTCTTGAGACGTGGCTGATTCAGGCAGCATCGTTCAGACTCACACTTTCCCCCGAGAAATTCTAAACCCTCTTCCATTCTCTGCGATCTCTTGGCCGGCTTGCACTTGTCGCTGTGTGGAGTGGCCCCTTTCTCTGTCCCCGAGAGGCTCGGGCCTGCGGTGGGGTCCCGGGGCCGCCGAGAATGGGTTTGCCTTCTTCCTGCACCCTTTTGCTCCTTGTGAGGAAAGGATCTCAGAAGAAGAATGAGGGAAGAACGAGGCAGATAAAAAAAAAACAGTCGGGGGGCGCCTGGGTGGCGCAGTCAGTTAAGCATCCGACTTCAGCCAGGTTGCGATCTCGCGGTCCGTGAGTTCGAGCCCCGCGTCGGGCTCTGGGCTGATGGCTCAGAGCCTGGAGCCTGTTTCCGATTCTGTGTCTCCCTCTCTCTCTGCCCCTCCCCCGTTCATGCTCTGTCTCTCTCTGTCCCAAAAATAAATAAACGTTGAAAAAAAAAATTAAAAAAAACCAAAACAGTCGGATGAATTATTTCCTGATCCTTTCAATAAACCTTTGGTTTAACTCAGACAAGAATTAGAGAAGATTCTGGTTGGAGCATAGAATTCAAGTACAGCTTACTGCTTGGTGTGTGGTGTTTCGAAAAATGCTCGATAGTCTTTCTTTGTAGGAAAACACCTTCATTCTTAGATGGCATTTCAAGGACTGCGTGTCAGCCACGCGAGAGATCAGCGGCTAAAGTTCCAGGAGCTAGAAACAATGAGGAACAGTAAAAATCGACTTTGTGTTCCGGATGGGGCCAACTGGAGCGGTCCCTGGTTCTTGGTGGGGGGAGGCCGTCGAGGGCGGTGCAGGAGGCCTGTGTGCGGGAGCGGGTGCCCCGGGGAGGGCCGCTCCCTGCCCGACGCTGTGCACTGAACACATGGAGGCGGGGGGCTGCCGGTGCGCAGGCCCTTTCGTGTGAGAGCCCTTGTGGTCGGCCAGGCCGTTCACACCCCCTGGAGCTCCTCCCGAGGAAGCACTGTGTGTGGGCTGTGGTTTGACATTTCCGGCCCGGGGCTGGTGTCTTCAGTGTGCAGCCCTCTCTATGGCTGCTGTAGTGTGTGGAGGCCCTTCTGGGGAGCCGTGGACTTGTGCCGCTTCCCCGTGTCCTGAGGGGTTCGGAACCATGGGTGGTGGCCAGGCTGTGACGTGGCCCTCGTGGCCCCGGCCGGGTGCCTTTCAGCGTCCTCAGCTTTTGCGTGAGGCCTTGACCCTGACACGGAGGGAGCCTGGCTGCCGGTGAGAGCCGGACAGCTTGTCCAAGTTAGTACAAAGTGGCTGCCCCGTCTGCTGTCACTCGCCCACCTGGGGCTTCCCATGCCGCGCCCGGAGCTGTCCGGGGAGGGCCAGGCGGCTCAGCGCTGCAGCGGGGAGGCTGCTGCCTGGAGGTGGCAGACCGTGGGGTTTTCTTTGTTTTGGGAAGGCCCGTGAGCCCTTGGCTTCTTGGGAGGAAGGATTTTTTTTTTTTTTGAATCCACACCCATTGACAGTGTCCCTGATTTCCTGATAAGAAAGTCTGTTGCTGTATTTGCTGAGAATTCACAAGTTTGAAAAGGAAGCATTTCACGACTTTGGGGCATTGTTAGAAACTGATTTTTTCTGACTGGTGCGCCTGACCCTGGGGTCAGGTGGCTGTGTGCTGGGCCTGGGCCTGGTGTTCAGGGTGACCTGGGGCGGGGCCGTGGCGTCCTTCTCATGGGTGACACCAGGCTGGGAGGTGAGTTCACAGCAGCCCGGGGGGGGGGGGGGGGAACGGGCGGGCCCAGAGGCTCACTCCCCGATGCCGGGCCCCCAGCCCCTGCCTGCCTGAGGCCTGCGCCCTGGTGTCTGTCTGCCCATCTGTGGCCTCTGGCCTGCTGTGGCGGGAGAGGGGAGTCTAGCCTAGGGCTTCTCTGAGCCTGGAAAGTTCTGAGGCAGCTTCCTGCTTGTGGACAAAAGAAACACAAATCCCTGTGCTCCAGTCAGCATGGGGGGGGGGTGCCCTCATCAGCGTCACGCCAGTTCGGAAGTCGGGAAAGGGGAGGGATTGCCACAGCACCCCCCCCCCCGCCGCCGCCGAGAGTGGTCCCAGGGCCCCCACACGGGCATCGACACCCCTGACACCAAGGTGCGGCCTTCTTAGGGACACCCCGCTGGGCCTGGAGCCTGTGCCCCTCCATCCTGGGGTGAGGACGGCGACACAGGTGCTTACGGAGGGCTTCGGGCTGCACCGACAAACAGGGATTTGTTCTTACACAAAGCGCGGCCCACGCCCTCTGGCGCACCTGTAGGCGGGCCGGCCTGCGAAGGCGGCATTGACCCGGTCCCTGCTGGCCACACGGGGTTAGGAGACGGGTCCGCAGGCCGCTTCTCTCGCTTCCTCACGTGTGGCTGGCCGCCCCGTCGGCACCATGGGTAACCACATTTCGTTTTCTAAGATAAACCATCGCGTCTGCGGGTGACCTTCACACGAGGAGTCTCGCATTAGCACATTCTTAACAGACATTTAGAAACCAGCCCAACAAAGCCCACTCCCTGCCCCCACACGCTCTCGGCACGCTCCGCTCGTAAATGTAAATTGCCTTTGGAAATGCCTGTCTGGAATCTGCAAACCGAAGCCTAATTTAACCTTCTTCAGTGATGCTCCGGCGTCTTGGATGGAGGCGAAGTGTAGGCGTCTTGGGGAGCCCTGCCTTCCTCCTCTGGAGTTGCAGCGGGCGTCGTGGCGGGTTCCCGTGGGCGCACGGGCGTTGGGAACGTGGGGAGGCCAGAGACGACCCTCAGGTCAGGCCGAGTTGGACCCCCAGAACCTCCCCATGGAGCTGCCCTCCTTCCCAGGACCGTGTCCTCTTAGAATCTTCCGTTAGTCCGCCCTCCTCGGGGTCGCTGGCCAGGAGGGGCTGTGCAGCCCAGCAATGGCGGCCCAGGCCAGCTGCTGGCTCGCCGTCCCCGCGCCCGCCACAGCAGCTCGGGCAGCGTCGCCTTCTTCTCTGCCCCTCGGTCGAACCTTTCAGATGTGGTTGATGCCTGCTGAGGCCCTCCCAGCCACCCTGTTTAGCCTCCTCTCCGGTGCCCTTCCAGAACATTCTTCAGGCCTTCCTAGCGCTGCTCCCTTCGCCGGCTCCTCTGTTCTCTGACGGTGGCCACAGGCAGGTGTTCCTTGGGGCCCAGCACTATTTGTCTGGTGTCAGTTCCAAGGGCGGCGGCCCGTACACCTGCCCTGCATGGTGGCCCCCGCTCCGCGGAGTGAGCGGGTCAGGGTAGCTGTTCAGTGGCCCCTGAGTCCCGGGAACAGCTCTGATGCCTGGGTGCAGAGGCTGGCGCCCAGACCGTAAACAGACACGAGGAAGCGTAGTGTTTTTATTCTTTGGCTATGAAGCAGTGACCCGCGTGTGACAGCCACAGGGTCTGTCTGGAGGACGAGTCCTCGGTCCTCGAGTGCCAAATGTGTTCATGCGCACGGCATTTTGGCTGCTCCTGGGGGGTTACCCGTGGCCTTTCGTGGAGCGCAGAAGCTTCTAGACCATCGCACGTGCACCGGCCTTCCAATGGGAGAGTCCCCTCCCCAGCCTGACACTTGTCCTGCCCACCGGGCCACCGGCTCATCGAAGGGATGCCGGCGGGTTCCTGGAGCAGGCTGTCCGGTTTCCTTGGCGCGTCAGGCCAGGCCTCAGGGCCCTGCTCCGGCTGTGGACGGGGTGAGGCCGAGTGGGGTCGTGCCGGCACGGAGCACCTGGGACAAGCCGTGTCGCTCGGAGCTCTGGACTCCACGGGGCACAGAAGGGCCTCCTGATGACGGCGTCACCTCGTCTCTGCTCTGGTCACCCAACGGAAAGCGCTGCCGGCGGGGGTCCTAATCTGTTTCTAATTAGATTTTAATCTCTTTCACAAAAGCTCCTCTCTCTCCTCTTCCTCCTTAATTATTTTAACATCACCGGGAAAACACAACCCTTCGTTTGTAATTCCAAGGAGGACCAAATTGCTACTCTGTCTCCAAAGTGTGCTCTTGTGGCCTCTGGTATTAAGGCAAGTTTTTTGTAATCCCGCTAAAATTCTATTTGCATCATGGAAACCTAGGATTCCCCCAAGGAGACCCCAGAGCAGGAAAGCGTTGCCCTGGTGGTAGAGCTGGGCAGTGTTCCCTTCCCGGCTGTTCCGTGCCAGCCCTGTGGAGGCACCAGCCGTCAGCCTGCGTCCCTATGGGGCTCACGGGCAGCTCCGCCCACCAGGGGGACATTGCCTCTCTAGGGCACCTGCAGACCTTGAACCTTCAAGGGGAAGGTGCCTCCCCTTGGGGGTGGGACCTCACGAGGGGACCGTCCCCCCAGTGCTCTCGTGGCACCCAGATGACCCAAATTTGGGCCCCTCCGCACATGTCACTGGAGGCCTCGGTTGTCACAGGTCACTGGCGGTAGAACATGCTGTTGGGCTGGGGGGAGCCTGCCCCTCTCGTCAGGGCAGAGGGGGAAGTTCTGGTCCCAGCTGGCCGGGAGGTGGTCGTCCCCTTGAGAGCGGCCACCACACACTCAGACCCCTTCTGGCCCCGGGGCAGCAGCTTCCGTCTCGGCCTTGTCAGGACGCCCCTGTGCCCTCGGAGGAGGGAGAGACGTGCCCACCTGGCCCTGTTCTCTTACGAGCCTCGGGTTGAGAAAGCAACCAGAAGCTTCCCCGTGGACCTGGTCTTGCTCGGAGAGGCTGCCGTGGACCGTCCATGTGGCGGGCCAGAAGGTAGCGGTTTTGCTAACAGGTGAAAAGCACCTCATCACATCCTCTCGGGACGCTCTCCCGATGCGCAGAAGCGGGAACCCTCAGGACTCCTACCTTTGTGGAACCCGGCCTCGCCTGCGAGGATGCGTCAGTGCCGGCCTCCAGGGGGTGATCCCGGATCGTGTGTCTTCTTCCCGCTTTTGCTCTGAAGACCTCCCCGTCTCCCTCCCTGTTCTCATCTCTAGAATGTTCTGTGGGTCCTAACGTCTGCTCAGGAGGGAGCCGAGTTTCTGAGATGCGGTCTGAGCTCACTGACGACTGTCCCAGGACGCTTTTCTGGCTTTCTGTTTAGCCTTGCAGGTGGGCCAGGTGACGTGGCCCTTAGCCCTGCCCCCACCTCCTCCCCCAAGACACACGCACAGGAATGGGGAGCGAGATGTCCACGTGAGCACGTGGTGTTGGCCCTGAAACTCGGGAAGGTGTGCTCTGTTCTGAGAGGCAGGCCGGGTCCCTCGGGCCGCTGGCTTCTCTGCCGCTGTCACTCAGAGCGGCCCCTGCCCTCCTGGCTGGGGCTGCCCTCCAGGCTCCGGGTGAGAGTCCCCAACCCAGGAGGGACAGACGTATTAGCACGGCGCCGTGGAAGCCGCCTTCCTGCTTTCCGCGGGAGGGTGAGGTGGGGCTCGGCCGCACGGTGAGGGCACATCAGCGGGAGGCCTGCCCGGAGACCACCGTGGGCAGGGCAGCCGTGGCACTGTGGCCGGGTGGGCCGGAAGAGCCTCTTGTGTCCACTGAGGATCTCAGACCAGGTCCTTCAGGTGCTCCCGGGAGCACTCTGCTCTGTCACGCATCACCCAGAGGCGTTGCTGGCCTTAGTGTTGGGACTGTGGGAGAAGAGGCGTGTGGTCAGCGGGCCGGTTTGGGGCGCCCTGTACTCTGTCGAAAGACCATAGCATCAGTCCGTTGATCTAATGCTGCCTCGGCCCTGTTCCAGATGCTTCATCTGTAATGACTTGACTGATCCTCACAGCAAGGCCGGGCGACCCAAGCGTGTCCTCCCCGTTTTATCGTGGAGAGGCCGGGCGCTTAGAGGGCAAGGGACGTGGCTGTGCTGACAGCTGCCAGGTCGGGGAGCCTGGCTCGAAGTCCGCGTCCGGCTCCGGAGTCCTCTGTGGCGTGGAGCGGGTCATGACAACCTTAAAACCAAGGAGAATAGAAAATACCCAATCGCACCCGAAGGCGGATGAGTTACCCTTTGGCGGAATCGGGTTCCGCGGCACGTGGGTCGGCGTGTGCGTGCTGGGTCTCTGTAGGAATGTGCGCGCCGTGGGGCCCGGCCAAAGGCTCTGAAGTGCTCCTGGCTTAGAAAGATCACTATGGGAAGAGTTTCCGAATGGGGCGGACCGGAGGAGGAGGTGGGGGGTGCCCGCGTCGACGTGTGAGCGAGCCGCGAGGAGGCCGCCGGCCGGGCAGGTACCCCATTCGCTGGGGCCTTTTACTTTCGTCACCGTGCTTCCCGTCTTAGGCACAGAAGGCCGCCACCTCTGCTGTTGGGTTTATTCCCAGGCACCTGATACTTCTTGATGCGGTTACGGTGGGTGTCTGTTGTTGCTTTTTGTTTTGTATTTGTTGCTAGTATTCAGCAATACGACAGATTCTTGTATACTGACCTCTGGTTGACCTTGCTGAATTCTAGCACCGTCTGGAAATTCTTCTGGATTTTCTTCATGCTGACGGCAAACCATGGCGGTTTTATTTTTACTTTCGATTTCTTTTGTTTATTTTTCCTGACTTGGTGCGTTAGCTGGGGGCACTGGTGCAGCTTGAATAGTGGGCGTTCTTGTCTGGTTCTCGATCTCAAGGGGACCGTTTTCACTGCATAGGTATTGACCAAGATGTCTGCAATTCGTTTGCTTTACAGAGCACAACCCTGGCTGGCTCTCTGTTCCCAGGGCCCTACCCACCCACCCCCTTCCTTCTCCTGTCCCCCAGGTCCCCCCCATGAAGCTGTGTTGAATTTTGTCAAATGTTTCCATTGTCTCTGTTGAGATGATCTACACTTTCTTGTTTTGTTAATGTGGTTAATTACACTGATTATTTTGAATAGTAAACAGACATTTCATTTCTTGGCTGAAATCTTACTGACTGAAATGGAATATTCTTTCTATACGTTGTTGGATTTCGGTTGCCAATATTATATCGTTTCTGCTTTTGTGTTAAAGTTTGACACTTAAGTATTTTTCTTGTAATTATCTTGTCAATTTTTGGTATCGCCGTGATACTGTCTCATAAAAAAAGGTGAGCAGTGCTTCCTCTTTTTGTATTCTTGTTGATTTTGTAAGATTGGAATTATCTCTTAATTGAAAGTCTAAATAGATGTTCCTGTGAAGTAAGTCATCTGTGTCTAGGTTTCTCTGTGGGAGGTTTCTTTCTTTGTTCTTTAAAAAATATATTTTTTAATGTTTATTTATTTTTGAGAGAGAGAGAGAGAGAGAGAGAGAGGGAGAGAGAGAGAGACAGAGGGCAAGCAAGGCAGGGACACAGAGAGAGAGGGAGACACAGGATCTAAACCAGGCTCCAGGCTCTGAGCTGTCAGCACAGAGCCCGATGCAGGGCTCAAACTCACAAATCACGAGATCATGACCTGAACTGAAGTCGGCCGCTTAACTGACTGAGCCACGCAGGCGCCCCTATTTTTAATTTTTTTTTATGTTATGTATTTTTGAGAGAGAGAGAGACAGCGTGAGCAAGGCAGGGGCAGTGAGAGAGGGAAACACAAAATCGGAAGCAGTCTCCAGGCTCTGAGCTGTCAGTACAGAACCCACCGCTGGGCTTGAACCCACAAACTACAAGATCATGACCTGAGCTGAAGCTGGATGCTCAGCTGATCAAGCCACCCAGGTGCCCCTCTTTTTTCTTGTAAATTACAGATGATCTTTCTTTAGAAACTGTTGGGCTATTTGGGTCTTCTATTTCTTCTAATGTCACTTTTGGCAAGGTGTATTTTTTTAGCCATTTTTCTATGTTATCAATACAGTTGACCTTCGAATAACACGACAACCCTGTGCAGTTGGAAGTCACATGTAACTTCTGACTCCCCAAAACTTACCTGCTAATAGCCTACTGTCCACCAGAAGCCTTACTGATAACATAAAAAGTTGATTAACACCTTTTAAGGAGAAAGTACATTACGGCACTGTCCTGTATGTATCGAAGACAATCTATTCATAAGTGGACCCATGCAGTTCAAACCAGTATTGTTCAAGGTTTGCTATTTGCATCACGATTCTTATAAGATTCTCCTGTTTCTCATTTTAGTTCCTAGTAAACTAGTAGTAGGACCTAGTAACAGGGTTCCTTTACCTTGTCACTGTTGACATGTCAGGCCAACGAGCCCTGCCTGGGTGTCGAGGTGCTGCCCTGTGTGTTGGGGGCCATGTGGCAGTGGTGCATCTGGAACCGCCCGCCGGATGGAAGCCATGTTCCCTCTTGCCAGATGGGACCATCAGAATCTTTTTTCACATCATTTTTCACAAGAGATCTTTCCATTTTAATCTTTTGAAGGAAACAACTTTTGGTCCTGTTAATCCCAACTATTTATGTCTCTTCTATTTTATTAACTTTTGCTCTTTGTTATTTCTTTGCTTTCTTTGGGGTTTATTTGCTGTTCTTTTCCAAACCCCGGAAGCAGAGCCCTACTGTGTGTGCACCTGAGGCCGTGTTCCTGTCAGCACGACTTTACCTTGCTGAGCTCTCCATCGTGAGCGGAGTCCCGGTGCCCTAGATCCCCCTTACCTTGCACTTGTGTTTTCTGAAGAAGTCAAGTTTGACCATCAAGTATTGACGTTCCAAGTATATTTGGTCAAAAACAAAATCCTCGTTGTATGAATCAGAGGGAGAGAGGAACAGCATAAGAGGAGCAGCCGTGTGTCTGGAAAGTCAGGCTGCTTGAAGTGAACTCATGGCTAAGTTAATTATTAAAAGGGGTATTAGAGGGTCTAGTCTGATATTCACTCAAAGAACAATTTCTCCAAATAGGTATCTTGGAATTGTAATGGCAGGTTTACATGTGAGTAGGTATTCACCATCCATCCGTCTGTCAGTCCGTCCGTCCATCCGTCCATCCATCCATCCCTCCATCCCTCCCATCCACCCATCCAGTCTCTACCGTTGTTGAACTCGTCATTGTTTTAGGGTCATGCACACAAAAATTAACAAGATTTTGTGCCTTATTAGCAGCTCCCGATCTTAGGGCAGAGTCAGAAAAGCATTAGTCCAGCAGTCTTAGGATGTCTGTGCTGGCAGGGAGCCTTCTGGATGAGCACTCTCATCTGCAACAGGAGACTGCTTCTGGGGTGAGGTGGTAACTTCGTGAGAGGAGCCAGCCTTGGTTCTGGGTTGGGTGCTCTGAGGGAAGCCTGATGCCGCCCAGTTTTCCCTTCTCCTGAGTATATTTGCTTAGCAAAAGAATTTATAAAAAGCAATTCTAATTTTCTCCTTATTCAAAACTGTTAAAAAAAGAAAAATCCCCCCCACACAGTCAAACCTCTCCAGAAGTAAATTCCAGAATTCATTCTTGGATTTGTTTCTCTCTCGCCTCAAGAGTGAAGGAGGCTTCCCAGGAACCCCACCACACTCGCTTGCTTTCTGTTGCCTTCGGTGAACTTTTCTTGACTCTGGCTCTCTGGAAATCTGTTCCAAACTCTAAAAGGCAGCTGGGACGCACTGGAGCCTCTCAGCACGGAACTACAAAGTGAAGGCATTGCCTGCAAAGCAGATGCTGTTTGCATTCAAATAAAAGACAAACATAATATTTGCATTAATAAAGAGCCTTTGCAAAAGTATTTGCATAAAGTGGTTTATCCTTTTCCAAGAGCTGGTTACTTTTAACTAATTTCTGAGTGTAGCAGAGGATAAGCAATCTTTTGCTGATTATTTTTCACAAAGAGTCGCTTTTGCACAAGCGTAGCTGATTTCACAGAAGGGCTCTCCACATGCAAATGTGGCGTCAGGTGGAACACTGCACTGATTGCTGTCAGTCACATTCTTGGTCGATTTTTGTGTTTAAAAGTGGGATTGATGAGCTCTTCCCCTGTTCTCGGTAGTACTAAACTTCGCTTCTGCAAAGAATTTTGCAGAGTTACTGAAACTGGGCCATATTTCAGCGCTCGCCTCCTTTTTATAATGAAAAGGAGCCAGACGGTTGCGTGAGTGCTTTGGTACGTACGGAGTGCAGTGGAAAAGACAGATAAGTTTGATTCTGACTTAAGTAATGAGGACTGTGTAAGAGGAAAGGTAAAGAAACCAGAGCACAGGAAAACTGAGGGTCCACCGAGGGGAAGGAGAGCCCAGAAAGAACATGTCCTGAGTCCCGCGTGGTTATTCAAACACAAACTCCCAATTTGCCCCTGAATCTCCCAGTTGTCGAGGTGAAGAGAGAACCTTGTTTGTTTTTAGGATTTACATTGTTCTTAAGAGGAAGCCGACCGGGTGTTTTTGACAGCGACTTAGAATCACACACGGATGCACACACACCTGAAACACAAGTTTGAGGAAACGGCATCATACGTAATGAAAGTCGTCTCCGTAACACGGAACTTTGCGTCAGCCTTGCACCCCGTGCTCGTCTGTGCATGTGTGTGTTGACCTGTGGCTTACCTCACAGCCGCTCTCTGTGGCTTACTCTTTCCTTCTGGAAGTGAGTTTCTCCTTTATGAAATGATACTCTAGTTGTTCATTCAGCAGTGGTTTCTGATTGGTAAACACTCTCACACTTTGTCAGAACATTGTCTCTTTCCCCTTCTTCCTTGAGTGCTAGTTTAGCTGGGCGTAAAATTGTAGGTGACACCGATTTCACCCTTTCACGTCTTCGCTTTGAAGACGTTTTAGTGTCTTCTGGTATTTTGTGTTGCCGTCAGCTAGTTAACTCTGGGTGTAATAATTGCTTCTTCCTGGCTGATCTGTCTTCTCTGTCTTAGGGCTTTCTGGCCATGTTTGATGGGTGTTCTGACATTTTGTTACAGTGTGTCTGGGTATGGATTTGAACTTACTTATCCTGCTCTGGGTTACCAAGCTTTTTACATATAAGGACTCCTGTGTCTTTGGGGTTTGGGAATAGTCTCCTTCATTACCTATTTGAATATTCCCTCTTCTGCATTTGCTCTATACTTCAAGAATCCGTGCCAAACCTAGACTGGACCGCTTCATTCTTTCATCCACACCTGTCTTTTCTCCTTTGCGTGCTGCATTCAGGCTGCTTAGGGAGGTCTCGCATCCTGGTTCATTATTCCTGTCTTTTGCTAGATCTAATCTGCTCCTTTCAATTCTAGAAAATTATTTTTATTCTTTTAAAACAACTTTCTATTTTTCCAGGGTTTCCTTCTTTCATTGTATTCTTTCCCTTCTTTAATGCCTTACTTTAAAAAAAATGCATGTTTTGTAGTCTTTTCCACATTTTCTTAATATTTGTAGATGTTTTAAAGTCATTTCTCTGTTGGGTTGGCTATTTCTGCTGTAGTGGGTGATTCCCATGCATCAGTTGTGGTTTTCAGTTTTCTTTCTATTTTTAATGTTTATTTATTTTTGGGTGAGACAGCATGAGGTGGAGAGAGAGAGGGGGACAGAGGGTCTGAAGTGGTCTCCACCTTGATAGCAGAGAGCTCAATGTGGGGCTCAAACCCACAAACTGTTGACCCATGACCCGACTGAGCCGCCCAAGCACCCTGTGATTTTCACTTTTCAGTGTAGACTCCTTTTATTTAGGAGGGTTTTCCTCTCCTTCCCTGCCTCCCTCCTCCTCCTTTCCTTCTTCAGGTATCTCATGAGAGTCATTTTTCCTTGCTTTCCTGGGGTTCCAGGCTTTCACAATTCTGGACTCGTTTTTGACCCTAATTTCGAGGACCAAGGATTCTAGAGCTGCCTAAGTGATGTGACTTTGGAGGTCACACCCACATGGGTTTGAAGTTCTTGCAGGAGACTCCCCCCAGCTCTCGTCCTCCGTTACCCTGGCCTGGTGGGCAGGGTTTTCCGGCCCCATTTTCATAGTCCTTCCAGAGTTCTGGCTTCTGCAGGGTCCCAGTTCGACTCTTTGTCTGGGACAAGCTCATGACCACGTCACCCACCTCCTCTGGGCCAGTTCTGCTGACTCTTCGGCCACAGGGACGGGCAGCTGGATCTTGGCGTACTTGCCAGAATACCCTTATTTTGTTTTTCCTTCCTTGTCAGTGGGACTTCTCTTTCTTTTCAGCTCCAGTGTGTATGTGAAATTGGGGTGGTATTATATTCAATCGCATAGCCGCCATTTCTGTATTCTTGTCGTGGGAGGTCAGGGGTTGTTAGTAGAGCGGGATTCGGGGACCTAAATTTCTGATTACCTTTGCATATCACTCGCTGTATTTTGGACCCTGGTGGGATCTGTGTCTTCCACACTGTGAACCTGGGTTACGCCACAGGTGTCCTTGTTCATTCAGAAAAGCAACCAAGCAGCACAGATTCAACCACTATTGTTTTCTGGTTCCTCTTTTTTTATAGGCAGGTTAAAGGCTTGCCCCTTTTTCTTATTGTGTGTGGGTATTTCCGTGCTGGATCGGTCATAACCAAGTGCCCACCTAAGGGTGCTCGTGGTACGTGTGTGTGTATGTATTCCCCTCCCCCATTCCTCAGGGGCACTCATTTTAATTAGATTGCCTTCATGCCCGCCCAGCTGAACAGAATCTGTCTCTACAGGTGTAAGAACCAAAGAAACTGGTTAGAGAGTAAGAAAGGCTGCGTTTGTGTTTCATTTTGGTATAATTTCTGTTTCCTTGGTCCCTTGAATCTGTGCATTGTCACAAGCAAATACAGTGGCATGTGATTTTTCATCTCGGTCGAAGGTTGAACAATATGAAACAAGCCTATTCCTAGCACCGTAATATCTTATAAAGTGAAGATACTGAAGATATCCTTCAACTCAACATAATCTATAAAGCAGGTGCACTCCTGGGACGGGAGCGCACCCGGCTCCTGCCATGCTTACGTGGCTCTGGGTGCCCCCGACGGGACGCTCTCTGACCAGTGCCGGGTGCTGACGGGTGGAGCCTCCAGCCGCCTGGGCCACTGGGCTTCTCGTCGTGAGACCACGGCCAAGCTGAGCTCGACCTGTTGGTTTGCTTGTAGAGAACAAGAGTGGATGGTCGGAGTCTCCATAATGAGCGTGTGCACATACACACTTTTTTTTCTTTCTTTCTTTCTTTCTTTCTTTTTTTTCTTTCTTTCTTTCTTTTTTTTAAATGTTTATTTATTTGAGTGGGAGAGAGAGAATCCCAAGCAAGCTCCACACTGACAGCACAGGGCCCGACACGGGGCTCAATCTCAGCCACCGTGAGGTCACAACCTGAGCCCAAATCCGGACACTCAGCCGACTGAGCCTCCCGGGCAACCCCTCTACTTTTTTTTCCCTTAATTCAGACATTACTCGATTATAAAACAGAAGATGAGCGATTATAGTCTAAAAATGCGGATATAATTTCTGCTCTTAGGACAACGAAGCTTTCAGAGTTTGGGAAATCTGTTTTAAAAAAAAGCCACATGTAGCACACTGGCCATTTAGCAAGACTGTGCACTCTGGCATTGCGGTGGTGTTCGTGCCCTGGAGGCAAACGGAAGGAGGGTGGTGGGCACAGACCTGTTGGCCCCTCTTGAGAGGGACTTCTGTAGGACATTGGAGCTCTCGAAGGCAAAAGCTTCCCTCTTGCCCTGCTCTTTCGCTCCTGCCTTTTGACGGGCGAAGTAACAACCTTCTGATGACAGTGAAGGTCGGAGCTTAGGTGCCCCGTGGCGCACGATGCTGCCGCTGTTTGTGAGCGGGTCCCGTGAACAGGGTGTCGGGGGGCTGGCATCCTCTCGGTCCTGTGCGGTGAAGGGTGTCATTGGACCCATTTTACAGATGTGAACAGTGGCGGGGGGAGGCCCACACTGGTCAGGTCGTTTGTGTGGTCGGGGGCCCTTAGCAGAGGAGCCAGGCGTCGGTTCCAGGCACCCAGGCTTCGCGCTCTCGGCCAGAACCTGGGTGCCACGCGCCGCAGGCGCCCAGCTCCTCAGTCGTGCAGAAACCGCAGGCCGCAAAAAGTGTAGAAAGGACAGAAATTCATGCCCTGTCACTGACGTTAGCATAGTCAACATCTAACAGCCACTGCTGCTCCCGCGAGGGGCTCTATTTTTAGAAGATTAAAATAGAACCCAATACAGTGCAATCACTGTATTTTTAGAAACTAAAGTTAGTGTTGTACGAAAACAGTTATAAAAAGAATAATGATAAGGTTCAGTTAGCCTTGATCTGGGGGAAGTTGTGATTTGTAGAGTGTATCCATATTGTGCAGAACGAAACGATACTGATTTCCGCAGACCGTAGACCAGCTTTTCCGAAGGCCCGGGCCGGGGTGGGGGTGGGGGCGGGGGAGGGGGGCGGGGGGACGGGCTAGCCTTGCTGGAACGGGAGGTATGCCGTGGTGTTCTTGAACTGAATGATGATGACGGGGTTATCTTGAACACAGGCACAGAGCGGGAAGGACCCGGGGCCCGTGCAGCGGCTACACTCGGGGAGTGTGGAGCCGGAGCGGTGTCGGGGGTTACGGGGTGGCCCCAGCTGCACGCAGAGCTGCCGTAGAACCCCAGGGGGACTGGTAGGTCCACACATCAGCCCACATGCCGGCAGCCTGGCACTTGGGTGCTGTGATCTGTGTGTCCCCCTGTTCTAAAATTATGTTTTAGACATTTTAGAAGATGACACTTTCTACAACGGCATGTTCTCTATTATTAGATAGCACCAAAATGGGAGAAAGTAAACTTGTTTTTTTAAACGTTCATTTATTTTTGAGAGAGAGAGAGAGGCAGAGGGAGAGGGGGAGAGAGAGGATCCCAAGCAGGCTCTGCACTGTCAGTACAGAGCCTGACGTGGGGCTCGACCTCACCAGCCATGAGATCTGTCTCACCTGAGCTGAGATCAGACAGTTGGACGCTTAGCCGACTGAGCCACCCAGGTGCCCCGAAAATAAAACTTACTGAAATGGTTTAAAGCTTATGACAGAGAAACCACTCCTGCTGAAAGGCCATCTTTCCCTTAGCCCATCACCCCCCCAACCCCCCAGACCCCTAGTCCCTCAGCCCCACAGGCCCCCTGCCCAGCACCCCCCCCAACCCCTGGCCCCCTAGCCCCTCAGCCCTGCAGCCCCACAGGCCCTGGGCCCCCAGCCCTGCAGCCCACCGCCCCTGGCCCCCGCTCACAGTGGGGCCCTCAGCCCCGGCATGCTGGCTCACTGCTGGCACTCTGAGTGGCTCCAGGCTCTGGAAAGACCAGGCGCCTGTGAGGAGGCCCTTTGCAGACTCGATGGCTAAGTTGAGGCAGGGCTTGAGATGAAAGGTGGGTCACACGGTGGGCTTTGGGGGTGGGAGTGCCACCCGGGCAGAGGAAGGCCTTTCCAAGCACCAGATCCTGGCACGAGACAGTCCTCTCTTGTCCCCCGTGTGCCATAGCCTCCAGGCTGTGGCAAATGACCCTTCCTGTTCAGGTTGCTGGCAGGTGAGTGGAGCACGGCAGCGTCCGGGGGGAAGGGTTGACGTGGCCGGAGAGCCGAGTGGAACGTGCCACGGCACATGGAGAGGGACTTGTGGGTGCTTCCACGCCCGTGGCCTGCAGTTTGGAGCAGTGTTTTGATTCTGCACCCACTGCTCCGGCCCCACGGTGAGCTTGAAGGGAGGCTCGAACCCGCGGCAGCCAGCAGGCAGCTCCGGGGTGAGGACAGGTAGGCAAGTGCGTGGAGCTGCCCTCGCTGTCCTCGCTGGGTTTGGGTCTCAACGACGTGAGTCTCTTGTCACACTGGCACAGCCTGCGATCCGTCGTCACCCCTGCCGGTTCCAGCCGGGGGGTCTGGGTTCTCCGGGTGCGTCTGCAGGGTTGGAGACCTGGGTGTCTCACGTGCCCGCTCCCCGCGAGGGCTGACTCCCACGCGTCCTGCGGGGCTGGTCTCCGGGTGCCGTGTTGCCGGCGCGCCTGGCTCCTGACCGTGTTTGTCAGAGAAATGAATGAAATTAAACCAGGCCGTTGTATGTAACCAGAGGCCGTCTGTGCATCGCAACGCGAAACACGCAGCCATTGGGAAATGCGACAGGTGCTGTCACCGCGTTGCACGCATGAGAGATGCATCCTCATCGGCCGCGCGGTCCCGGCCGCGTCCTGCAGACGGGGCCGCGTTCCGAAACGAGGACCTTGCGCTCGGATGTGGTCCCAGCGAGGACACACGCCGCTGTTGGGGAGACACCTGAAAACCGGAGGAAGCGGCCCGCCTGGGAGGAGGACACCTGTTTTCCCCGCCGAAGTGTACTTTACGCGCTCTTTCCTGGCGCGAGACAGCAGAGATTTCTGCGCGGGGCGCGTGCCACTTCGTAGTGGGTTCCCTCGGTAAGAGATGCGCGCGTGGTCCGGAAGCCTCGAGCCCCTCCCGAGAAGCTGGGTGCCGGTGGGTGGCGGGAGTTGGGTGGGCAGCAGCCGTAGGGCTTATAAACTGGCCGCTTGGGCACCACGTGCCATGACGAAGTACGTAGTAGGTCGCATTCTGAACCGTGGGCACGATTCCCGAACGTGTTGGTGCCCCGCCCCAGAAAGTCCTAAAGTAACGATCAGAGGTGGCTTGGGAGTTCTGTTTGCTCTTCGAAATGACCAGTAGGTCACTTAGAATCAGGCTCGGGGCAGCCTGTGCCCCGGGGTCTTCTGTCCCAGCCCGCACGAAAGCGCCCACCCGCCAGCTTTTCCCTGTCATTTCTGAGTGCTTTGCCTTGTGACCCCCACGTCTAGGCCACTGAAAGTCCCGGTGGATTAGCCCGCAGCACATATCCCAAGTCAGAGCACGTTTCCTGCTCCATGCCGACCGTCCTGTCCAGCCCTGGACCTCAGAAACGGCCCCCTGGGCTCCTCTTCCCACCCCCATTCCCCTTCTTCAGGGCCCCTGGTGTTGGTCACTCTTCTCCATGGCAGCGAAAAGGAGCCTTTGGAGCAAAAGTCAGAACTTCAGTCTCGAGGCGACCTTCAGGAGCTGTGGCCTGGCGCCTCCCTGGCCTCGCCCGTGTCTTCCCACTTTGCTCCTGCTGCACGGAGCCCAGCCAGCTGTTCCGCCTCAGGGCCTTTGCACTTGCTGTTCCCGTGCCTCAGATGACATGGTTGACACGGCTCCCTTCCTGCGTGTCCTCCGGGTGTCACCACATCACGAGGGCCCTCTTTGATCACTTTATCGAAAGGAGTCGCCCCCGGTCACATTCTTCCCCTGTGAATTTTGTTTCCCGCACATGGTACCCCGCGATCTGTTTCTGTGGTCGCTTTCTCTTCCCCAGCGGCAGGTTGGGGTACGGGGACTCGACACAGTTCAAGGCTTTATCCCCAGAGTCAGGACAGCTGCTCTATAAGCAGTTGGGTGAAACTTACTGAACATGCGAGTGTGTGATGTGGTGGGGCCTGTGTCTTGAAGGGGTGAGTGTGGAGAGGCAGGGCCGCAGACTGGGCTTCCCACCGTGTGGCCCCCGTCCTCTCTCTCTCTCTCTCTCTCTCTCTCTCCTGGTTCCTTCGTCTTTACAGCGGGGACAGCGTAGAGTTTATGCCTGTTTCCCTGCTGAGGACTGAACGGGTTACTGGGGTTGCAGCCCGCCGCCCGGCGCCTGACCCGAGGCGAGCGCCTGGGATGAGGGAGCCGTGGTTTCTGATCGGGGTGCAGACGACACTCTTGTGTCGAGTGGCTCCAGCAAGGTCCAGGCGAGAACAGCGGCTTAGAGAAACGAAGTAAACTGGAAGAATTGAAGCAGGCACAGCCCTAAACAGCCGGGGGGAAGGCCTTCCCGCGGGGCCGCTGTGGCGTGCTTCCCGCGAGCATCCGCTGGATGTGGCCGCTCTGGCCGCGTGTCCCTCGGGCAGGTGCGTTGGGGGTCGGCCCCGGCGGCCTGCAGTCCCTCCAGGGCCTGGCGTGCTGAGCACCGCTGGAGGCTGCTGCTCAGTTCCCTCTGAAATGTCACGTTAGAGGAAGAAAGGCCGAGGACCCTTTCTCCGTACGAAGAACACGGGAGGCGTTTAGAAGCCGGCGTGGCTGGGGAAAGCGTGAGTGGGGAGCCCGTGGCTGGGCCTCCTGGGGCGTGTGCCTCCTTAGATGCAGTCCAGCCACACGGTTAACATGCCTGCGTGGACGTTCTCCAAGTGGCCATTTTCGGATCATTGTTACGGGTCTGTGAGTCCTTTCTCGCGAGCTGCTCATCAACGTGTACCTATTTTCTGGCTTCCTGTCTCACGTAACCACAAACACCTTTCGGCTCATTTTCAGTGCCTGGCAGTGTGGGGAGTGCTCTGGGGGCATGGCTTCTCCATCCAGCGGCTTTAGTTGCTGACTCACGTTTTCAGGAGACGCTTTGGCCGCAATCGGGTGCCTCGACTTGGGCCGGAGCCTACGTCCCGGGCGCAGACGGGGCTGCGCGTTAGCGTCACGCAAGGGCACGGGCGGTGCCCTGTTCTTCGCACGTCATTTGGTTTCCTTTTTGTATCCGCGCACAGATGAGGCAACTGAGGCTGAGTTTAAGCAGCATGACTGCCGATGAGGCCGCACGGGGGCGTAGAAGCCACCAGGCCTGTCTGCCTCCGAATCCCCCAGGGCCGCACGTGGCCTCCCTGTTCAGAAAATAGGACGCCTGCGGAAAAACAGCAGCGCTGGGGCACCAGGAAAGGCTGGCCTTCGGGTTTCCATGCACGTGCAGGGGGAGAAAGTGTGCTGTCCGCAGGCCGCCTCCCCGTCGTTGCCAACGGCCACGTTGCTCTGTGTCCTTACTGATTGAATTCGTAAGGGGCCCTATCTAGAAAACTCCCCCGTCAGTCACCGGGATGCTTGCGGCTTGGCCGTGTCCCTTTGCAGAGTTCCCCGGGACCGGTGTCTGTCATTCCTTACGCGGACTCCAGGGAAGCGGCACGTCGTACATCTGAGGCTACTTCCCCCCCGCCCCGCCTCCAGCGGTCTTCAGACAGCTTTGGGGTGACTCACCAATTACGTCCCCCCCCAGGGCAGATGGACAGCCTCGTAGGAGCCGAGCCGGAGCTGTTTTCAAAGGCAGGCGAGGACATTTTCTCCTGATCTTCTAAATCGCTTATTGCCACTCGAGCAGGGCCGGGCTGTCTGGAGGGCGGGTGGTGACAGTGAGGACAGCTTCCCCGGAGGCCCGGCCCAGAGACTTGCTGGGAAGGTCCCTCCAGGACGCATGGCCCCCGACCGGGGGGAGCAACCGAGCCTTTCCTGGCCTTCCAGACTGCGGCGGCCTGCCCCCTGCCTCCCCGATGTGGGGACTGCCTCACACCTGCCCGCTGGCACACCTGCCCTCCTGCACTCACACCCTCGTCCTGCTCTGTCCCTTGCTCGCTCGCTGTTATACAGCTCAGTGCCTGAGCCGGGACTCGTGGGTGTGCGACAGACCCACTCTGCCCTCGCCCCCCCCCCCCCCCCCCCCGGGCACAGAGGTGCCGTCTCCACTGTCTTTCTTCCCCCGCGTGTGTGCCCGCCACGTGCTCCTCCCCGTCACCGGGGCCGTGGACCCTCCCTCAAGCAGGTGTGGCGAGCCAGAGAACTTTCCGGAGAAAAGTCCCGAGGAGCAGGCCGCGACCCTTCCCTGCGTGGCTCTTCCCTTCGGCTTCTCCACAAGCGGTCTGTGTGCCCGGGCCGAAGCAGCGTGGACGTTTGGGCCTGCTGGCCCTGATCAAGCCCCAGGTGTCGGGGGGCTCGCCTTGCTGGGGGTGTGGAGAAGCAGAGCGTGTCTCCCGGGGAGGCCACGGCCCGTGCCACCCGGACCCCACTCGTGGGGCAGGCGCGGGCCCTCGGCCCTGGGGGCCGAGTTCGGCGCCCTGTTTGTCCCCGCATCTCGGATGCCCACGGCCCGTTTGCTGACTTACACGCAAGTTTGCTCTCGTCTGCGCAGCTGGGGCTTGGGAATAACTGAAGGTTGTCGGGCTCGTCAGGGAGAGAGAGCTGCTTAGGCGATGACCTGGCGGGAGTTCAGCAGCGGCAGATGCCGTTCAACAGAAAGGGGGGGCTCATGTTTATTCTTGGCATTTCTTGAAAATAGCATGAAAAATTTCAAGCGCGGATGAAAAAGGAGAGACGTTAACGCATAGAGGGCGCCCCCGTGCCCGACTCCGACCTTCAGAACCCTGTGCTTTTGGGCCGTACACACTTGATGGGTCCCCGGCCCAGCCTCTGTTTCCCGGAGAATGTGAAACAAATCCCAGATGCCACAACATTTTCCCGTAAATGCCACAGCGTGTGCTTCTAACAGATTGAAGCCCATCAACACACTCAACAAAATGAATAATTCCTAAGTATCATCTCCTACCCAGGCGATGCTCGGTTTTGGCCGGTGGTCTTAGAAAATGTCTCTTTAGTCGTCTGTTCAGACCCAGGCGCAGAGGTCGGGACCGACGGACGGGTCTGCAAGGGCCCCTGTAGCGGCTCGGCGCCTGGGAGGAGCTGGGTCACTGTCCTGGGCCGCCTCCCACCCCGCACTTGACGGGGCTTAGCCTCTTGGCGTCCTTTGAACACGTTCCTTTGGACTCATGTTTCCCATACACAGGTAGCTAGAGATAGTTTTGACTGTTCGGTGGAGGAGAGGAGTATTTCCTAGATGAGCCTTGACGTCGTACAAGGCTCTAAGGGGAAAGACCGTGTGTTCCTTCGTCACGTTCTCCTGATAAATACACATGCAGCAACGTTGGACATGCCTCAGGAATTCACGGCATTGAACGCGTTAAAGTTTAATTCACAGTAATGGGCGGATACAAGCTTTATTGCAGAACTGGGATAGTTTTCGGTAACTCGCGCGGGGAGGAAAAGAAACTGCGGCACCTGCTGCTGGAGGCGGAACTCGCCAGGGAGTGCCCGCTGGCTCGCCGTCCGAGGGGTGGGCCGTCCGGGGGGTGCTGGCCTCCCCGGGCTCGGGCACCACCGGGGGTGGGCTGTGCCAGGGCGGGCGGTGCCCAGAGGGCAGGAAGGCGGCGGGGGAGGCCAAGTCCTTTTGGGGAGTGAGTTCAGGTCATGCGGGGCCTGGGGGGAATTTGAGTATTTTGTCCGCCTGATGAATCACTTCCGTGTCTCTGAGCAGGGACATTTCAGCATAGCGGGCCCCCTTTTAGAATTGCATTGAACAGGGGGGTCCAACTTCCAGGTCACTAATCGTGCAACTCTCTCAGGTTAGGTGCGGGGACTCGCTGGCCTCCCGCTGACGTTGGCACTGAGCCCAGGCCCCAGTGACCCCACACTGACACTCACGTGTTCCTACCGCGCCCCCCGGAAGATGGGGGCGGGGCTCAGGGGGGCGAGCTGCTCCGGTGGCCCTTCCGTGCAGGCACCTGCCGCGTGCCGTAGGCCAGAAGCTGTGCTGCTCGCGGCCTGGCCTTCCATCCTCACGCAGGCCAGAGACCAGCCGTCCGTCACCAGGCAGGAGAGCCTCCCAAGCTTCGGCCCTCCCTACGAAGGCCCGCCCGTGTCTTGAAAGCTTTTTTCCTGCGTCGAGCTTCATACCGACACGCACAGGAGCACACGTGTCCCTGCGGCGGGGATACGACTTTTCGCGTTAAGTAGGTTTCTACGTGAACCCAGGGCTTCTCTTGTTCAACGTGAGACCCTGGGCACTCGTACGACTCGGTGCCCCCCAACCTGGGGACAAGCCGCCTTTACCCCCACGGCCCCAGTTTCTCGTCGAGCCGCACGCGCTTCCAGATTTGGAAGGGCAGGAAGGACCCAGATGCCTCCCTCTCGGGCTGCGGCCCTCGTTCGGAACGCAGCGTGTCACGGCCGCTCCGACTCCAGGCTGCCTGGCGGAATGGCCAGCGGGCACCCAGGAGCCAGTGCCCCCTCGCCCCCAGAACCTCCTGCTCGTCAGAGCGCGTGTGGGGCCACGGCAGGCCCGGCGGCAGGATCCGGCCAAGACTCAGACTGGAGCTCACACGCTTTGTAGGGAAGAGCCCCTTCCTGTGCATACATTCTGGCACGTTCCCTCTTAGATTTGAGCTCACCCCGGATTAGATGACGGGGAGGGGGACGGGCGAGGGGGAAGGAATACCGTCATTGTTCCTGCTGGAAAGTCTGCTGACTGCTCCCCAGGCCCAGGGTAGGCCCTGAGACACAAGATTCGTTCTCAGCACGTCTTCAGGGCGGCCCGAGAGAAGCGTAGACGGAGCAGCCCGGGGTCTCGCCTTGGGCGCGGGCGGCACGGGCTTGGAGGCAGGCCGGTGGCACTGAAGGCCGTCTCCAGCTCGCAGGGCGAGGTGGCTCAGGTGCGGCTCCGCCCAGCCCTGCCCCCCGCACCGCGCTGCCACCTTCTCCTTCGGGACCCGGGGGCCAGGCTGCCTCTGTGTCTGGTGTTTTCCTCACCGTGTTCCCGAGAGCGTGCCCCTCGTGCTAATCCTGGGAAGTGGACACTACGGGCTGCCCACAGCATTTCAGCAGCACGGGCTCCGCAGAACGGCCTCGTTTCAGAGAGTGCTGTGTGGACAGGGACAAAAACAGCACCTTACAGTGGGGAGGCTGGCCTGGTGACCGAGGGGACCAGCCCCGGCGACCGGTCATGTTGCTGGTGTGTGATGTCACGTGACGAGGAGAGCATTGGACAAGTCCTAGTGGCGGGCCAGTCCCCAGAGTACCTGACCCCCCTCCACACTGTCCCCTCATCCCACGCGAGAGGTCAGAAGAAGCGTCCCAGCGCAGAGGGAGTCCTGTGGGATCCCGGGCTGCGGCTGGGACAGAGAGAGGGCAGCAGGGAGCACAGGAAACCTGAGCCGCCCCGTCCCCGTCCCCGGGCTTCAGCTCAGGGGAGCTCGGGCCGCCATGCCCACGGGAGATGCTCCCCGCGGGGGAGGCGGCAATGTGACAGCTCCCCGTGCTGTGTGTAGTTTTTCTGGAAATCCACAACTGTTCTAAAATAAAAAGCTTGTATAAAAAAATAAAAATGGATGGGGAAATCGGCTGGGACGGAGAGTTGAATTATCACTGCTGTCGCATACCTCGGACTCTGTGACCGCGAGTCAGAAAGCAGCTGTGCCGCGGCCGCGCCGGGCGCTGGGTCCGCGGTGGGGGGGAGAGTGTGCTGCCCGCTCCCGTGGCTTCCCCGCCCGCATCAGACACCCCTGTGCCGAGCACAGTTCCGGGGGTGCACTTACCCCGGCCTTTCACGTTCATGAGAGCATCCCGGCTGTCCCGTCCGCATCGCTGCCGCGAGCCCGTGGGTCCGGGAGGTTGGGGCGCGCGCGGGGCAATCAGGGCAGAAGAAGGGGGAGGTCAGAAACGGGACGGGGGTCTTTCTCAGCGTTTCTGTTCGGACGCACCGTTCGTCCCAGCCAAGGATAAGGCAAGAAAGAGAAATAAAAGGGAAAACAGACTGTCACCGTCATGGGCAACGTGATCCTGCACGGGGAAAATCCAGAATAACATCAAGGAGCGGATGACAGCGAATGTGAGTCTCGCAAGATGCTGGGACACAAAACCGGCGCGTGGCGAGCGATGGCGTTTCTGTGTCCCAGCAAGCAGAAGCTGTCTAGAATGTTGTGCTCAAGATACCAAATACCGAGGCATAAACCCAAAGTGCTCTGATCACGCTGGGCTCAAAATTCTAAAACACCTTTGAGAGGAATGAGATGAAGTCACAGTCCCTGTTCACGGATGGGAGACGCAGTCCAGCCAGTTAGTTCGCTCCCTCCCTTTCTCCCCTCCCTGCCCCTCCCCTTCCCTCTCCTTTCCCCCCTCCCCCCTACTCTTTTCCCCTCCCCTCCCCTCGTCTCTTTCTTTTCTTTTTGTCTTTCTGTCTTTTGGAACTTGACAAGCCGATTCTAGGATTTATGTGGTAAAGAACCCATATCACCCAGGATCGTTCTGAAGAAGGAAGTAGGGATTCTTGCCTTGCTGGATATTAAGGATTATTGCAAAATGGCAGTATGATTATTGGCACAGGTATAAACACATCGGCCGGTGGGGCAGAGGGTTGGAGGAGCTGGGGTGCCAGCCAGCAGCCGAGGAATGATGAGGCACTTGGCTTTCCGTTGAAAACTCACACACACACACACACGCACACACACACACCCAGAGAACCCTCACCTTCCTCAGGACAAAAACCAAGAGCAGAGAGAGAGGAGAGACCCACGTGAAAGGCAAGGCCGCAGGACCGGCAGGAGCCGGTTCCGGGGAGCGTCTCTGCCGCCTCCAGCTCCGGAGGACCGTCCTAAACCTGCCCCCAGAAAGCATACGCTTTGACAGGATGGACAGATGTGACCTTAAAGACAGACGGTCTCTGAGCTGAGGTCTGCAGCAGGCAGATCCCAGAGGATTCGCCGTCAGGGTTGGTACAGAATTCCCCTGAATCAGGAAAAAAGACAAAACCCGGTTGTTTAGAACAGAGCAGAGGACTTGAGTCCAGAACAGCTCAGGGTCAGAGGCCCTCAGGGAAGGGCAGGTGTAACCTTACTGAGACACCTCTCATCCCCACCAAGCAGGACAGTAGTGTGCAGGGGGGACGGGAGTTCTCTCCTCTCCCCTGTCCTCCCCTCCTCTCCCCTCCCCTGCCCTCCTCTCCCCTCCTCTCCCCTGCCCTCCCCTCCTCTCCCCTCCCCTGCCCTCCTCTCCCCTCCTCTCCCCTGCCCTCCCCTCCTCTCCCCTCCCCTGCCCTCCTCTCCCCTCCTCTCTTTCCTCCTGTCCTCTCCCTTGCCCTCTTCTGTCTCCCCTTCCTCTCCCTTCCCCTCCCTTCCCTGCCCTTCCTCTTTTCTGCCCTCCCTGCCTGACTGCAGCCCTCACCCTTCCTCCCCATCTCTCATTAGGTAACCTGTGTGTGGATTTCTCGTGTTCTGTGTTTATTGGTCCGAGAAACATAAGTTTTTGGGCAGACCCCTTTTAAGTCTATCAGGAGGGGGCTGAACCTTTTTATTCACTGTCTGAGTTTGTTTTTCTGTTTGTTTCTTCTTGTTGTCCTGTAGATGATGTGGGACTCGTCACAGAAATTGCCTCAGCGTCCACACTGTGCAGGCGCGGGCCGGCCAGGCTCTTCGGGGTGAGGCCGTGGGGGGCCCCGCTGTCCCGGGGCCGCAGCTGCGCAGGCCTCCGCCAGGGTCTTACGGCCTGTGGCCGTGGCTGCGGCCGGTGGCCTGGGTCCTGCCCAGTGTGTGGCTCTGGTACCTGCCTGACCTTCCTCGTGGGTTCCCCGGGAGGCCCCGTGAGCTCAGGGGGAAGAAGGATACGAAAGCGCATCTGGTCGGAGTTCACACCCCCCCCCCCCCACCATGCAGGCCCCGGGTCCACGGTCCCAGACCACAGAACAGGAGCGTCCTTGCCACACAGCCGCGTTTCCCGGCACGCCCACTCATCCAGACATGCCATCGACGTCTTGCCTGCGACTCAGGGGGACGTACCCCAGTCTGGCGTCCAGACATTTTGGGGATGGGCTGAGTCAGCGAAGCCCTACTTGAACTTAGCACTCAGGGGCGATACTTGGGGATGCACCAAGGACCACGCATCTTTGAACTCGCACTCTGAATCGAGCGCGTTGAGATTGACGCCCCTTCTCCCTTGAGCGTGGACATAAGTGACGTGTTATTATGCACCGTTTGTGCGTTTGGCTTTGGCGTAATCGGACCTCTGGGGCTCGGGGCAGACATGAACGGCTCAGGACCACACTCGAGAGGAGGTGTTCCCATAAGCTGGGGCGCTGGCCCGGCACGGCCACTAGCCGGTCCCAGGATCCGCAGTTTCCTCATGTGTCAACTGGCTTCTCGGTTTCTAAACTCTTTCTGGTTCTAGAGCCTTGGCTCAGATGGAAGTTGAAGGCGGACTTTGGGAGGTGACTCTGGGGGTCCGTTCCGGGGGACGGGATTGCAAGGTGGGGGCTTCCTGCGAACCTGGTTGAGAGCCCTGAGTGGGATGGTGATGGTTTTCCAAGCACCGTGCTCCTGACCCTTGTCCCTGGGAAGCTACAGCTAGAGTAGGATTTTCAAAAGGGCCTTCTGGTGTCTCTGAAAGTATTTACAGTGGGATCCAAAGTTTTTAAAAATATATAGTATATGAATTTCTTATTGTTTTACGGAACGTGTGAGTAGGGGAGAAGGGCAGCGGGTGGAGAGAGAGAGAGAGAGGGGAGGGGAGGGAGAGGGAGAGAGAGGGAGAGGGAGGGAAAGAGGGAGAGGGAGAGGGAGGGAAAGAGGGAGAGGGGGGGAGGGAGGGAGAGAGAGAGGGAGAGAGAGGGAGAGGGAGGGAGAGGGAGAGGGAGAGGGAGGGAAAGAGGGAGAGGGAGGGAAAGGGGGGGAGGGAGAGAGAGGGAGAGAGAGGAAGAGAGAGAGGGAGAGAGGGAGAAGAAGAGAGGGGGAGGGAGGGAGAGAGAGGGAGGGAGAGAGGGAGAGAGAGAAGCTCACGTAGGCTCCGCGCCCAGCACGGAGCCCGGTGCAGGGCTAGATCCCGCCACCGTGAGATCACAACCTGAGCCAAAAGTCAAGATTTGGACGCTTACCCAACTGAGCCACCCGGGTGCCCCCAGAATTTTGTATTTTTGAAAGTGAAAAATTTTGTTCGTAAACAAAATACATTTCACCTATGTATCTTCAGGAGGAAAGGTTCCAGAGTGCTTTCCCGTCACCGTCTCACGGTCTCTCTCAACATGGCAGCCAGGGAGCTCACGTGGCAGGCGGCAGGCTTATGGCTCAGCACTCGGGCTGGCGAGGGGTCCCGGGCTTTGAGAAAAGGCCCTCGTGCAGGTGTTCGGTGTGACACGGGCTGTCGGTCCCCCCGCCTCGGGGAGCCACGCACCGTCTTAGCCCCGAATGCGCCTGGCGTCTTCCTGTAGCCACGCAGACACGCTGCCAAGTTGGGGAAGGGTTGCCAGTTGAGGGGAGGCGTCCCAGACGCCCCGTGGTGGCCTCTCCCCGTGGCCCGGGGGGGGGGGGTCTCGCAGTGGCTTGTTCCTGTGTGCGGCTGCCCCTTGAAGGCCTCACGCCCTTCCCTCAGTCGGGGCGGGGGGTCTTCAGATCTCAGGTGCACACATCTGGAGCTCCTCCGAGGACTTCTGTCCTTGGACTTGGAACGTGTTCCGAGACACGCGGGGGTCGGGTGACGCAGAACGGGACGGCCGTGCGAGGCGTTACCCGCTGGAGGTAAAGAGCGAAGCGTCAGTACCGCGGCCGATCCGATGTCCTCCGTTTGGTCGTGATTGGAAGGTCTGCCTGAGGGAGCTCACGGCTGCTCTGTGAGACTAGCACTTTCTCCTCCAGGCAGTCGCGAGAGTGACGCCACGTCATGTCTGTCATGACGCGCCTGTCACCGCAGCCCGCTGTGCACCACTTGTCAGGAGCTAATTTTAAACCCAGAGTGTGATTCCTGGAAGTTTTGCCAGAGTGTTCTGGCTCTTCTGCCCGGGAGGAGATGGGGAGTCTCAGGGAGCGCAGGAGCGGCGGCTCCGGGTTTAGGGTGGTGGCCGGAGGCCAGCTCCGTCTCCGCGCCCAGCCTGGGGAGCGAGAGACGGTTCCCGAACACGGGCCCAAGGTGGGTTCAAGAAAATGGTTCCTTAAGCTGCGAGTAGCCGGCCGGGCATCTCTCCGAAAGCGTGTCTGGGCGTGTTGGTGGCCTCGGGCGTCCCCCCGCAGCGCGCCGCACAGCTGCTCTCGGCCGGGCCCCCCACCCCCGCCAGGGCCGCGTTTCTGCTGTCACCCCGGCCACCTGTCAGCATCTGGGAGGAGGGCGAGCGGCTCTCCCGTTTCCACCATCTCCGGGCTCCCGGTCTCTGCAGAAAAGCTGTGCTGATGAGCACAAGTAGGTGGAACGTGGCTGGAAACCGAAGTGAACCGGGACGGCCGAGCTGGGTAGATGCCCTCGGGCCAGAAGCTGCCGCCCGCCCTGTTGCAGTCGGGACTACTCTGGCGTCCTCCAAGGGGCTCTCGGTTTCCGATGCGGCAAATAAAAATAACCTGCGACGGAATTAAAACTGTCCTCCTTTAAAAGTACGAAGGCCGCTTGCCTTTCCATTGTCCGCGAGGAGCGTCCTCGCAGACTCTGAGCGTAAAGCATTTTCGTGGAAGCGCGCGCAGTTTCTGAAACCAAATGCTTTCTCTGTCCTCCAGATGGACTTTCTGGCCGAGACCAGCCTGTGGAACTGCTAAACCCTGCCCGCGTGAACCACATGCCCAGCACGGGTAAGTCGGCACGCCCCGCCTGGTGGGCACGGGCTCATCCGGGGGGCGTTCGGAGGCTCCACCCACGGGGGGCGTGGGGGGGCAGGTGGGCCATCAGATCCGTGGATTCCTGTGCTCTTTCCCGGGGGTGAAATAGGCCACCCGTTGTGGAAGTGGATTGGGCGTTGCCTTGAGGTTATTTCAGTGGCCAAGGAGTGAATCTTTTCCGTCTTGAGCTCCGAAGGGCGTGTTCTTCCCAGAGGGGCCACCTGCTTCTCTTAGGCGTGACCCTGGCCCCCGTCCGTAGGAGGGCCCCCGGGGAAGAGTTCTGAGCCCAGGCCGGGGCCAGAAGTCCCCCGCCCGGCGTGGCCAGGCTGCTGGCTGCCACAGGACCGCGGGCAGGTCCCGCCTCACCCACGGCCCGGGCTTCTCATTGCTTTAGCCACTCAGTGACAAGGTCTCCCAGTCGTCTTGTCCTTCTTTCATCAACCAAAGAACGTCAGCCGTGATCAGGACTCTTTGATTCCGTGTATGAGATTTCCGAATCTAGATGGCCGTGGAAACATTTTTTCCAGTCTTTTGCTTTCTGTGAAACACCTGCCCCCATCCGGTGTCCTCCAGGATTTCAGCTCACAGCCTGGGCGCCTTCGGGTCCCCCTCACAGGCCGCTCGGCCGTCCCTCCTCGGGGCCCGGGGTGTGAGTTGGCCGCAGACCCCCGGGCCGGCGTGTCGAGGCCAGCGCCGCCGGACCCTTGCCTTCGCCGAGGCCCGTGTCTCGGTGGTCCCCGGCCTTCGTGGGCGCCACCCCGCCCGCTCCCTCTGTGGGCGGCGCCGGCGGACTCCTGCCTCTGCCCCGCCCCCCCCGTCGGGCCCGCCCACCGCCGCGCCTTCCCCCCCCCCTCCCCCCCCCGTGCCCTTGGACGAGGCTGGAGGTGCCGAGGAGAGCCGTCCCTGCCTCTCCTTGGCGTTTCCCCAAACACAGCATCTTGTTGCTTCTCCGTGGTGCTCCTGGACGGTGCTCGGGCGCCCCGTGCCCCTGGGGCCGCTCACGGCCCGCTGCAGCTTCTGCTTCTTCCCCCCGCCCCTTCACTTGTGACCCCGCGCGGAGTGGGGGGCAGGGAGGCTCCACGGTAGCACAGGAGGTGCCCCAGTTTTGGTCCGGGTGGAGCAAACCGTGCTGGTTGCGACTTGCTCTTCAGCTCCTTCTGCCGGTGTTATTCCTGTTTAAACGCGAGTCCCCGTGCGGCCGGGCATTTTGAGACTGGCTCCTAGAGCCCACCCAGGGGAGGGACAGAGGAGACTGTGCAGATGGCCCGACGCATCGAAAAGGGGGTAGGTACGTGTCGCTTCCACGTGAGCCACAAGAGGTGGGCTGCAAATGGATTTTCTGGCTCGGCGAGAGCACGCTGCCTGTTGAGACCCGGCTTGGGACCCGGCTTAGTGTCAGACGGCCCGTGGGCTTCGCCTGTGGGCTGAGGGGCCCCGGGATCCCGCCGACCCCTCGGCTGTGGCCTGAGGCCGGTTGCTGAGTTTCTGTTTTGTTTGTTTGCTCATCTCTGAGACGGGGATACTAATGCCTTCTCCGCAGGGTTCTCAGAAGGATCGAATGTACAGGTCTGAGTTTTAGTAGTTCCTGGACAGATGTCATCTCTTCGCGTCCCATTGGCAGACACGGAAGACCGTGTGTGGCGTAGCTGGGACAGAGCCGGTCCCGGGTCCCAGGAATGTCCCCGGGCCCTTCCCCCTCCTCCCCTCCTTTGCGGGGAACCGCCTGCCTCGAGGAACACGCCTTGGGGAGTGTGCCCCCAGGGAACCGAAGCAAGTCCTTTCGCCTCCTGGGAGCCAGATCCCCGCGGGCCGAGTCGGATACTGCTGCGTTTTCTGGTGCTTTTGCTTTTTGTGTGTGTGTCACCGGTGGTGAGTGCTTGCAGTGGGGGAGCCGTGCCCGTGGGGCGCCAGCGAGGAAGGGGGCGCGTGCACGCGGTGCCAGGGGTGTGACGTCGGCCGTGAGGCTCGCACGCGAGGCGCCGCGGAAGCCGCCGTAGTGAGGGGGCGGGGACTTCCTCACGGGTCCGCGCGATCAGCCGGGCCAGCCCACAGTCAAGTACGTCACACCAAAAATGTTGATTCAGGTTCATGAAGGATTTGAAACTTAATACGAAAACTTCGTTCACAGCCACACGGTGATGATGCGGGAGTAGCAACGATGTTCTCTGTACTTCTCTGTCCATCCCCGTCTGCCTTGGTGGGTTCTCTGGCAGTCGAGTTTAACTTCGGCCCTCTTTTGACACGTGCCAGTGTGGACGCAAGCCGATCCGTGACACGGTTTGCAGGAATGACTCCGGCGTCCACCTGGGGAGCCGGCTCCTTGAAGCAGTAGCTTGCGCACCGAGTAGGAAAGGGCTCGGGTGGCCTCCCCCACCGTTGACCTGCGCGCACCTCCCGGCTCTTCCAGGTTGTGAGCGATGGTGACCTCAACGCAGGCTTCTTCTGATAATGGTTCTCTTTAAATAGTCCTTACAAAGACTGACTTCAAATAGAAAAGCACTATTCCCGTCTTTTGTGTGCCCTCTTGAATCGAGACCTGAGGTAATTCTTAAAAAGAATAATGTCTCATGGCAGAAAAGTCTGTATCAAGAAGGAAAAGGCCAAAATTCTAGTCGGTTGGGGTTTCTTCTGATTTCTTAACCTCCCCTGCCCTGTAACTTCTCATAGGTAAACAAGCCTTTCCTTCTGCTTTTCCTTGTGTTAAAATTTGTAATTGCAGGGGCACCTGAGTAGCTCAGTCGGTGAAGCATCTGACTCGTGACTTCAGCTCAGGTCACGATCTCAGGGTTCGTGAGTTTGAGCCCCACGTCGGGGTCTGTGACGACACTTCGGGGCCTGCTTGGGATTGTCTCTCCCTCCCTCTCTCTCTCTGCTTGGGTTCTAGCGCCCTTGGAAGACGTTTAAGTCACTCATTTCTGAATCGTCGTAACTGTTTTGAAGTTACAAGCTTCTCCCTCTGATTATAAAAGCGACGTCTATTAGGGGAGAGACACGGGGTGCCAGACGTGCTGGGTGCTGGCTCCCAGAACTGGGAGGGGGCTCACTCGGGTGCTACCCGGTGTGGACGCTCAGCAGCCCTGACGGAGGGAACGGGGTCGAGGGGAGGCCTCGGTCGTCCAGGAGCAGAGTGGAGGAAGCGAGACCGGAGGGGGAGCAGGACGCATATTTGAAGCACACTGCAGTTAGCCGACGGCGTGCACGGGGCTGTGCGCCAGGTGTGTGTGCTCGTCACGGCAGCCACGCGCCCTCGCTGGGCACCCGGCACGCGAGTTATGGGGCAGGACCCCCGTGTTCCGGTGCCGCTGGAGAAGAGACCGCCTAGGTCAGACAAGGTCAGGCCCCCGAAGGCTCCGCAGCTACGGGATGCAGGCACCGTCGCCCGCGATACACGCGCCCCTGAAGCGCGCACGTGGGTCAGCTGGGGAGGCTCCTTAGGAAGGCGGTGCGACAAAGGTGAAATTTAATTTTTCGAAGGAAATTCCGGCCTCTTGGAGAAACCACAGAAACTCCCGAGAACTTACCCAGATGAAGACAAAAAGCGAGGGCTAGCTTTAAACGTGGATTCCCACGCCGTGAAGGGTGTTTGACCAGCACGCTGTCGAAGCGGCGACGGAATTTCTTACACACGTCCTGGAGTTTGGAGCAGGAGCCGTCCGGGCTGGCGCGAATCTTCTGGTGCCTCGCAGGCATGTTGGTTGTGCCGTTGGGTTTCCGTGAGAGGAAACGTGAGGCAAATGCAGACGTGAGACCTATGTGACCCTGTGCGACCCGGGGAAAGCGCCAGAAAAGCACCCTACTGGCACCTGAGCTGATTGGTTACTTCAACCAGTAGATCCCCTGGGAACAGAGCCCGTGTGGTAATACTTCTCACGTGATGCTCCCTCCTGTGTGTGTGTGTGTGTGTGTGTGTGTGTGTGTGTGTGTAATGTGAGGACGGGGTGCGGTGGAGGACTGGGCTGCCTGGTGTGGCTCCTGCTGGGTGCCGGTGGGGTCGGGGATTGTGCTCATTGATCTCCTGGTTCTGGCGCCATCGTGACCCTGGACGACCCTGGGGCCGGAGGCAGTGCCCCCCGGGACGCGCTCCATCGTGGCCGAAGGCGGGCCGCCCTCCGCCGCAGGTGGGCCCGCGCAGGGGCGCGTGGGGCATGTAGCACGCATCTGCCCCGCTGTCCCAGGGGCCCGCCACGCTCCTCCTGCTTGCTTGTCTGCTCTCAACTTGGGAGGAAAAATGAAACCCAGAACATAAAGATGCCGAAGTCAAGTTGCGCAGTTTGAAAATTTGAGGAGAAGAGTCCCAGTTTGATTTGCTCAGTCTAAGCAAATGCGGAGAGTTTTCCCACTTCCCTCCCCGCACAGGCTCACCCGAGAGCCCCTGTGAGCGGCCCTGACTTAGCCCGGACTGCGGAGCCTGGGGCCCACGGAAGCCGGAAACCTGAGTGTGACTGGGAGTATCCAGGGAGGCCGCACAGCTGTACATGTGGCGGGCACCGTGAGCTGTCTGGAGGTGCCGTGGGTGACTTTAGGGCAGCAGGTGAATCCACGGCCGGGAGCAGTTCCGGGCAGAAGGGTGGGTGTCCTGCTGGGTCGCTGCCTCCTCCCCCGGGCGTGGCGCAGAGGAGTCCTCAAGGTGCGCTTTTCCCATCGCGGTTGAAGTTCATCACCAGTCCCGACTGTGAAGAGGCATCGCTTCCAAGGCCTGCCCGTCCCCAGCCTCCCGCTCCGGTCCTTTCTGGGCTCCCAGCCCCTCCCCCTGGGAGCGGTCAGTGCAGCCCGGCTTCTCCATGCCGGTTGCTTCTCCCCGTCCCTCCCACCGGGCCTGTGCCTCCCACGGGCAGTCCGCGTGCAGGGGCACGCCGCCGTGCCAGGAACGGCATCTCCCACGGCACAAGCACGTCGTCTGTCCGGTGTGCTCCCTTCCCTGCCCCACTCCCGTGCTCCCACTTGGACTCCGGATGGAAGGAAGCGAGTGCAGGGTCGGGCCTGGCAGCCCAGCAGCTCAGGGGGTCTGCGTGGCCTCGAGCAGACTCGTCCTCTGATGTCACGTGACCGCTCGGCCTGGCGGAGGCACCGGGGACCGGGAAGCATGGCGGGCGACTCTGGCACAGCGTGGGGCACACGGGAGGGAGCCTCGTGCGGCTCTCTGCCGTCTTCTGTTTCGTCCCTCCCGTCTGCTGGTACCCAGGCTCTCGGCTCCGCTCCGGGGTGACCACCTCCCTCCACCAGCCCAGAAGCCTTTGTGATCGCACCCCTGGGACCTCTGTTTAAAATGAAGCAAAACCAGCCCGTGCAGGGGACCTACCGTGAAAACGCTTTGGGTTACGTCGCCAACGTCTCCCGTGAGGGTTCAAGGCTGCGTGGGCTTTTCCTTTAACTCTGTCGTAGAAGGTTCCGGCCACGCCTGAGGAGGTACCAGACCTCCTCAGTGTTTAGCGCGTGTCTCTCTGGGACGCCGGGCCTGGCGACCGGGTCTGGGCCCCCAGAGGGGGACTCCTGTCTCCACTCGTCACCCGGCAGGCCCCGGCCTCCTTGCTGTCTGCCGTGCAGGTGCACCCGGGGGCTCGAGTCCTGTTCACAAGAACTTCAGAAGCGCAATCTGAAGTGGAGGGCGTGGCTGCTGGCCTGCAGGGACAAGGGCGACCTAGGCTGCTTCAGGACGCGGACCACGGCACGGCCACTTCCTACCAGACGCCTCCCAAGTTACCAGCAGGCCCTGCTGCTTTTCTCGGGAGTCTGACGAGTTCACTTTGGGGTGCAATTCACACAAGAGAGAGTGGATTCTTTCCCAAGGACGGTCCTTCATGGGTTGTAAAGCTTGGGGTATCGTGCTTTGGTGCTCCAGGACAGTGTTTCCAGAGAAAAGACAGGCCTCCCTCTCTCGTGTCTGCTTTTCTGTCCTGTTAACCTAGCCCCTCTGCCCCCACAGTCCCGACCTCGCTCATGGACACTGGCCTCCCTACGTGACGCAGCACCGGGCCCTGCCCCAAGGCCCTGGGAGCTGAGCAGGATAGGAGCCCGCAGCCCGGCCTCTCCAGGTCCCAGAGCTGTGGGCACATCCAGGGGTCGTGCTGATCGGATTCTCCGGGCTTGTCACGGGACGGGGCACACAGGGCCTGCCCTTCAGGCTCCCGACCCACAGGAGAGAGGGAGCAGGCAGCAGGCACTGCCCGCTTTCCGTCACTCACCCCCCGGCCGCTTCTTCGTGTCTCTTTTTCCTTCTCTCCTACCCTCTTTCCTTCTGCCCTGTGCCTCCCTGTGTGTGCCCTCACCCCTCCCCAGACCAGGGCTCTCGGCGATACGTGTGTGAATGGCCGCCAACTCTGGAGAGGGGGACGTGGCCCTGAGGTGCTGGGGGCCGAGCATGTCACACCTGGGCATGACACCGGGCTGACGACGGCCGCCTCCTGGCATGCTGCTGTCCTCCTGGATGGAGCCTGCCATGGGGCTGAGGCAGCCCGGGGCAGGAGGGCTGCCCTGTGCGCTCACCCACGGCCCTGGGGCCTCATGTGAGCGGAGGTGACCCGGCACAGCTATGACGTGACATTTGCCCTCAGAGTGACGATGTGATCTACTGTCTGGCTTGTGTACTTGGGCTTTGCAAACCGTTTTCCCCCCGAATACTGAGGCATGGTCCCCCTGCCTTCCCAAGACTTGCCCTCCATCCCCACGGCCGCCTGGATGGCGGGTCCGTCCTTCTGTCTAGGACACTGTCTCCTTCTGCGTTGCGTCCCCCCTTCCCCCCAGGGTCCTGTTGCCCTGTTTGGGTTCTGCCTTGCATGATGACAGTTTTCCTGACCGTCTGGCGACCCCACTGTCTGCTCATCTTTGGGGAAGGTCCCCCGAAGGCTGGGGGCCCTTCAGGTGTGGGTGGTGCTGGCAGCTGGGGGCCCCCCTAGCCTCACTGGGACGGTGCAGACCCGGGCCGCCCACATCCTGGGTCATCAGCCATTTCCACGCTCTCAAGCCCGGTCAATCTGGGACCTTCGCCCTCTCCGGGAAGGGAGCCTCCAGGCTCCTCCAGCTCTGTGGGGTTGGCACGAGTGCTCCCAGGAGGCAAGCAGGAGTGCTCCCGGGGTAGGTGCTCCACCTCCTGGGCTGTGGGTTCTGGGGCCACAGCGGCTGAGTCCCGGGGAGGCTTTGTGGCTAAACGCAGACCCTCCTTTCCCCGCCATAGTAGAGTAGGATGGGGTTTCTTGGGTCTGATAAGGCAGGTACCCGTTATTCACCCATGTTCTTTCTGTTTTTTTTTTTAATTTTTAAGGTTTAAGTTAAATTTTTTAAATTTAGTATTTAATTATTTAACTTTATTAATTTAATTTTTTAATTAATTTTTAAAGTTTATTTTGAGAGAGACAGAGACAGCACAGGCAGGAGAGGGGCAGAGAGAGACGAGAGAGAACGAATCCCAAGTAAGCTTCACGCTCAGTGCAGAGCCCGACGCGGGGGTCGATCCCCCGAGCCAGGAGACCGTGACCTGAGCCGAAACCAAGGAGTGGTTTGCTCGGCTAACTGAGCCAGCCAGGCGCCCCTCACCCATGTTCTTTCTGACTTGGGGAACTGTGTTCTCTCTCCTGTTTGCATTTTGTCTGCATTTGTGTGGGTGATTTTTTTTTTTAAAGCACTCCGTACTGTTTTAGTGGGATCTTGGGGGAGCAGGGAGCGTCCCCGATGGTGTTCAGTGTGACGGTGTTCGGTCTGCCGTTCCTAACCAGAAGTGCCCCCTCGTGCGCCTCCGGTGCTGCTCCAGGCCTGGCCACCCCTCTCCCGGCCGGGCTCTGTCGGTGTCCCCCGCACTTGAGGGAGGAACTAACGGCCTTTCCTGTCCTGGGTGGAGGGGAGATTTCTTGGGCTGTCGATGTTTATCATGAGCTGTTCCCGCCCCTGAAATTCGGTGTGCTGCTGTCGCTGTAGATCTCCATGCAGAGTCACCACGAGCTTGCCGTGTGGCCTGCGGAAGGGAACGGGAGCTGAAGAAAGCCAGCGTTTCCTGGTTGCGGCACGGGGGGGACTTGGGCATCTGAGAGATGTCGCCCTGGGCCCAAAGGCGGCCTCACGTCCACACAAGCCCGGGTGTGGTGGCGGCACTGGGACCCCAAGACCTGGGTTGCTACAGGAAGCGGAGAGCCGCCCCTTCATGTCCTCACAGGACGTTTGACAGTGATTATTAGGTGAAAGGAAGGGTTTTTCTAGCGCTGGCTTCCCTGTTGCTTGTGAGCACAAGTGTCCCCAGTCGCAGGTGTGTGCCCAGGACTGACCGATGTGTCCAACGTCGGTATCTCTGGTCTTTCCAGCTTTGTGTCCTGCACGTCAGGGCAACGCAGTGGGAGAGGGACGTGCCCAGAGTGTCCGTGGACCCTCCTTCACGGGCGTCGTCCGGTGCCTTCAGCCAGGGTCAGGGACGTGGCCGCGTCAGCCTTGCCCGCCTGCTGTGGTTGCCGTCTGATCGAGACGGGACTTACCGTCCAGTGATCACGTGTACTGTGCGTGCTGGTCGCACCGCATCCACCCGCTTTGGAGAAGGCCCGTTTCCGGAGTCTCCCGGCAGCCAGCACCTGCCCCGGGCGCCCGAGACCCAAACCCAGACCCTTCTCGACTCCAGGCCCAGGGGAGCGGGCAGGTGCCGTCGGGGCGGGACCACGCAGGGGCCCGGTGTCCGCGTGGCTGCCCTTCTCCAGCTGTCCGAGCGCACCCCACCCCTGGGCACCTCTGCAGGTGGCGGAGAAGCCTCGACCCCTCCCTGAGGAGCATGGGGGCGTGCAGGTGGGCTGGTGGTGGAGCCCAGCACACTGTCGCGCCGTGTCGGCTCTGTGTCTTCACTCTCCCTCAAGTCCCGCCTCTGCCCGGGGACCCTGGTCCACGGCCGTTTCCTGTTGTGTTAATTCTGCTCTTATCTCTCTTTGCTTTTTTTTTGGGGGGGGGCGGGGTTGTTACCCTTAGGTTGGACGTTTGGCATTAAGTTTTAACCTTTCTTCCCTGTGATGCGGGACATCCCTAAGCCTGTGCATTTTGTCGAGGTTTGAGAGCTGTGTTCTCGGTCCAGCTCTGGGCGCTGATACGCGAAGTGCTATGCTGGGCGGCACCGAGTCGTGTTAGAAGTGGGAGGCTGGGGGGAAAAGCAGCGAGGGGCAGATGGCGTTCTCGCGGCACGGGGTCTACAACGCTAAAGAACGTGGCCACGGAAGGCCTCGTCGCACAGGCCCTGGGCTCCCCCACTCACGCGCTCGGTCCTAGCGTCCTAGCGACACTGCCCTTGGCACTCAGGACGCGTGTGTTTGTGGCCGAAACAGACAGCCGTCCTGTTTGCAGAGCTCAGGTTGCACTGGGGGAGAGGACAGCCACCACACGCGGGACGCAGGGCAGGGGCAGGGGTGGAGATGTGGAACCTTCCGTACAGGGCAGTAGGCCTGGTGGACGTGACGTGGGGATCGCAGACTCCCCGGGCAGGAGGAGCAGGTCAGGACTTGCCGGAGGGGAGAGAGGCCGGTGCAGAGGCCGGAGGGGAGTGCGTGGGGCCCGCGAGGAGGCAGGAGAGGAGGAGCGTGGTCCGCAAGAGTGGAGGGCAGGGGGCTGTCACAGACCACCGGGGACTTGGCGGCCACCCTGCCAGCCAGGGTTTTGCCCGTGAGTGAGTGAGTGAGTGAGTGGAGAGCTCTCGGAGGTTCTGAGCAGAGGAGGGACACCCCTCACCTGATGCTACGGACCGTGAGGGTGGTGGCCACAGGGGGCAGGGCGAGGGACGGGGAGCCTGGCCCCAGCAGGGCAGAGACAGCAGGCATGATGACCATGGCTCAGATTCTAGAAATACTAGAAGTAGACAGCATTAACTGGAGGTGTAGGCATGCCGTGAGGGAAGCAGAAGAGGCCCGAACGACCACAGGGTTTGGGCATTGAGCATGTGGACCGTGGAGTTGCCGTGGATTTCGGTGGGGACGTGGACGAAGCTGCCCTCGGGGGGCAGAAGAGGTCTGGTCCTGGATTGCTGAAGAGCCGTGCCCCACTGGGGATGTTGAGAGCCCCAGCGTGGGGGGAGCTGAGGCCCAGGCCCTGACGCTGGGACTGGGCCTACGGAGGGCATGGAAATGAACCCTCCCGCGGGAGCGGATCTCCAGGCAGTGTCTGTAAAGTGGACGTTGTTTATACTTCTTTAATAGACGGTGTTTGCTTAGAGTTACCGGTGCGTTTTCTACCAGGTCATACTTGGTGGGGTGTCCCTGCTCCTCAGGGGCTCGTGTCCTGCGCTGAGAGCCCATGTGTGTCCGCACGGGAGACCAGACTTGCTCACAGCCTCGAGTAGGACCCCTGGGCTCCGGGACAGCCGATCGCTGACCGTTGTGGCGATAATGGCGGCAGTGACAACAGAGGGGCGCTGTCCCTGCCTGTCCCCCTTCAATCACGTGGGCACCTCATGCTGCTGGGACTTTAATTCCCCCCACGCGGACGGCAAGCAGCTACCAATCGGAACCCAGATCACACGCACGGCAAGGAGCCGAATGTCTAGCACACACGTCCAGGTGTCTCTTCCGGACGCTCACGTGTGAACCTCAGTGCCCCAGCGCACACCGAAGTCCCACGTCTCCAGCCGCCCGCGACCCGCAGACTCTCTCGAAAGATGCTGCGTTCCTTGCTGGATACGTGGGGTGGGGTGGGCACCTCGCTTTCCGGAGAGCCCGGCTCACCCGGAGAAACGCAGCCCCGCGTCAGGCTGGCCTCTTCGCTGCCCTCTTTCCCCTTCTGCCAAGTGGAAGAAACACCTTCTATTTTTAAAGATTTCAACTGTCAGTATTAGGTAACACTGGCCCTGCTGCAGCCCAGCTCTTCGGTGAAATACATAAGCAAACGTTTGGAGGTTGCTAGGAAGGAAATTCTGAAATGCATTCTTGTTCGAGTTACGTAAACTTGACCTTACGTAACCGAAACGGCAACGACAATTGTAGAGATTTGTGGCCTTCCTCGACCACGGGAACTATTTTTAGTTTTCAAAGGCTGTATTTTTATCCATTGAATTTAGGATAATCGAAATGGCTTTCAGAGAATAACTTGCGACGTGTGCCCGTGTGAGCCCAGCCCAGGCCCGGGGTGTGGGGCAGGTAAGGGAGGCGGGGACTGCGGATTTGAATGCAGGTGTCCGCGCTGACTGGCCGGGCGACCCGGGCAAGCCGCTAACACCTGTGCAGCCTGGGTTTTGCCATCTGCCCTAGCCGTTCACTCCTGGGAGCACTTCCCCGCGGCAGGGAGGAGGGAGGGGGCCCTCCAAGGCACTGTGGCGGGTGCCGTGCCTAAACCTTGGTTGCGCCCAGTTTCCTGCCGCTGCGACGTGAGCGTGCGGACTTCGGGCGCGTGTCCGGTGACACCGTGTTTCCAAGCGCGAGACAGCGAACTTTCGGAAGGGTTCTTCTGTCCGTCGCTTCCTTCTGAAGTCACGTTTGTCTCCGATAGCTGCACTTACACATGAGAACTTACAGGACGGCTCACCATTTCTGCACGGGGCGCTGCCTGCTGCTATTCATAGTTTGCCGGAAGTACATTTGCGCACTTCTTGAAAGCCAAGTTCCCAAGTGCATGCCAGGTTTTATTTACAGCTCTTGCTCAATTTGAGCTTGCAAATATTTCCAAAAAGCCGTTTTTCTTCCTGCAGGATACAGAAAAATGAGAAACATTACAAGGGTTTTCTAAAGAGCTTCAGGATGGGTCTGAAATAGGGAGTGGGGGAAAATCTAACACTTGCTTCATCGCTAAATCGCAGAGCATAGGAGTACAGATGGCTTTGCTCCCTTCAGATAGAGCCCGAGCTGGTGCAGCCAGCGCACAGGAATTTCTGCACACAAGATTCCTTTAAAATAACATCACGGGCTGTCGTGAAGGCCAGGAAAATCGAAGTGAGAAGTTGCATGTGTTTCTGGACTAGAATTACGCGTGGCAAGGTGGCTGGTGTACCTCTAGTACCTTGCATAGGAGGGGTCATTGGAGGCCGCCACCCCCTCCCCCCCCCCAGATGGTGGCCCGTGTGGATCGCCGTTTGTATTTAAGCAACTTTATTTTCTGTAGAGTCAGGTTTGGAACACGTTTCTGAGCGAAGCTTTCTGCCTCGCGGGTCAGGTTATTACTCTGAAGAAAACACCATTTCAGCGATCTGTTACGGAGAGGTTTCTTTCTCCAGGGTCCGCGATATCTTCAGTACTTTCAGCTTGTCATTTAATAGGAGGTTTTGGAAAACTACTCAGCAGAAGAGGATCCAGCCAAGTCGTGTGGACAGCGTCGAGATGGCCCCCCACCAAGGAACAGTGTGGCCGGAAACGAGATTTTGAAGCCCAGATACGCTTCACGCAACCCTTGGCGTCGACAGATGTGGGACCAGCTGTTCGTCAGTGTGAAGCGTTCACGTAGCTGGCTCTCGGCACCCGCTGCCGCCAGCTGTGGGCAGACCTGGCCGAGGGGGCCCTGGGCCCTGGCTGTGCCGTCCCCGCAACTACCTGTGAACAACGTTATTTCTAAAATTCCTCATCTTGATGAGAAGAATCTGTTTTCGAAAAGAATGTGCCTCACCTGCTTTCCGTCTTTTACCAATTTAAAGTTGAGATACTTTACTCCGTGGGAGTACAAAGAGAAATGGATGTTAATAGAGGAAACAAAATGGCAGATGCTGACCATTGTTCACGCCGGATGCCCGCCTGCCCGCCACATCCCTCCCTGTGCCGTGCACCACGGAAGAGTTTCATAACGAAAGCGTGTTTCGTTTCGTTTGGTTTGAAATGCCGGGACTGGTTCCTAAAAGCCTTCGTCACCTGCACCGTTCCCCATCCCCCCCCCACCCCTGCCGTTCCCGCCAGTTGCCCCGGTGTCCGTGTCCCAAACCAGCAGTCCCTTTAATTTCTGTCATCTTCATGATATTCTTCCTCTTTTTCCTTGAACAGCATATGGTTTAATTTTCTGGTGCTTCTTCTAACTTTTACAGTCCAGCGCCTAATTTATTTGTTTCGGTTCCTTTTTTTAATTACTCAAGTGCGTAAGACTATGAATTACTTTCTGAGCTGGGCTTCAGGCGGTTCCTGGAATTCTCGATATGCGATGTGTTCATTTGCTCCGTTTTACACATTTTCTTCATTTTCATGCTGGATTTTTGAACGTTTAAGAGAAAAGTGTTAAAATTTTCCTCTAGTTGGATTTTTGTGTCTGCGTGTTTTATTAATTTCTCATCCGGTGGCAGTGTGCTCAGGGATTATAGTCTGTACTTTGTGGGGTTTCGTATGTGTTTGGAAATTTTCTGTGTTCTCCATGTGGCATTGATTTTTGTGAATGTTCCGTGGGGGCTTGAAATGAAAGCATAAATTCTTTCACGGTACAGAGTTTGAAGCGTATCGTAGCCTAAGTGTTGGTTACATTATCCCTGTCTTCTGCGTCCTGCTGTGGGCTGTCGCCGATGCCCTACGCGCAGAGGAACTTCTGCGGCCGGCGCCGTCCCTCTGCCTGGTTTTCCCTGGGTTTCTGTGTGTTCTCTGACCTCTGTCTTGAAGGCACCACGCATCTCTACGGCAGCCGTACTCTCCTGGTAAATCGTATACTCCAGACGTGATGAGATGGGCCTGTGCCTTATCTTGCATTTGCTTTGGATTTAGTCTCCGTGATACTGATATTTTGACCTTTGATTTCTTTCTCTTAGTACTTGCCTCTTGTGCCTTTTTGTCCCGTTCAAGCTGAGTCTCCTAGGCCTGGCTGCCTTCCGGGTATGCAATACGTTGTTCAGTTTTGTTTTTACCCAATCTGATCATTTTCAAGGGACTCCGTGAACAGTGAGTGTATTTGGCTGTATGTTTTCCGTCCGTTTTATGTTCTGTTTTCTGAATTAAATGCTTCTGCTCCTTTGGCTTCTGGGATGTAGGCTTCCTCTGGCCTTTTGTCTGGTTTGGTGTGTGTAGTTGTGCTGTTTTTCTGGTCGTTCGTAAGGCCGTATCCTCTTTTTAGATCTTAGGGGACCATTTACAAGTTCACATATTTGGAGAAATAGCTATTTCTTGATACGGCAGCTTTGAGCAGAATTTGTTGATGTCGTGGGAGATTAGATAATTCGCAAGCTATGCTGTCTCTGGCCCCTTTCCTTCACTTTCTGATTTCGTTAGTGGTAGTGTTATTTTTAGTTCTGGTAATTCTCTTCGGGCCATAAATAGTATGTGTGTGTGTGTGTGTATATATATATATATATATATATCTCACTACCATTTATTGACTTACTAACCTTAACGTGGTGGTGGTTTTTGCCTGGGAAAGGCGAGAAACTGAACGTGTGTGTCTCTTCTGCCACGACTTGGTTTGTTCGCTTATGCTTTCCCTTACAAGTGTGAAGCATTTTAAGTTAACGTTAAGGTTCCCAGAAGTTGGGTCTGGAGACGCAGTCCATTTGATCATCGTTAAGGGGAGAAGAGGACCCTGTGCTCTTCAGGCTTCTGGAAATCTCTTCCAGCCTGTTCTGTGCTCGGGCTGTGCTGCTAGGGCCCCGCGGGGCTGGCGGCCGCAGATCCCCACTCCCAGGCCCAGTGACCCGGCCAAGAACGCACTGGCCTCAGCCACCGTCTCATGCCGTAGAATGTCTAGTTGCTGCCCCCGGTCTTTGAGACTTCGGGGCAGCCAAGGGGGCCCTGAGTGAGCAACGAGGGCTTTGAATGAGCCTCTCTTGGGGATTGTACGCTCGCAGGAGGGGGAAGTGTCAGGAAATGGGATACTTACTGCTTACTTCTGCCCCGCCAAGCCAGAGACTGGGGCGTTTAGAAATTCTTGAGAGTGGGGGTGCCCAGAAGGAGCCGCCTTCACGGGCGGATTGTGCACCTGCTGAGAAGGACCTCGGGAAAGGCAGGCGGAGGGCAGAAAGGAGCCCCACCCTTCTTACTGGTGGTACCGACACGAGAAGATGCCGTTTATCTGCAGGTCCCAGTGCCGCGCCCCCTCGTGGGATGGTCACCCCGCAGGGTCTGGTGCCAGATCCCCGCCCGCCGCTTCCTGAGTAGGGACCCCAGCAGTGCAGCCCTCTCTGTCCCCGTCCCTGGCGGGACAAGTCCCCCCAAGGGGGAAGGAGCTCAGGGACGGAGGGAGGGCGGGTGACACACTGCAGGAAGGAGACCTTCAGACGTGGTGTTTTGAAAAGGGCACGGTGTTCACAGACTAACCGCTGAGTGCGCGCGCCGCGAGCTCTCAGCACGGCGTGAAATTACCTAGATTCAGCAAGCCTTCGCTTCCTCAGGGTGTCTCGGTCAGCGGTGACCCGGTGGGCTGCTCTCTCACGCCCCCCGGGCAGGCCTCAGTGCCCCCCACCTTGTGGCAGTGTCACTGCGGGGTCATTGCCACGACCTGTTCGTGCCATGTCTGTGCTTGACCGGACTGTTCGTGCAAGTCTTACGTGTGCGTGTGCATGTGCGTGTGTGCGCCTGTAAACGTGTGTGGTATAGAGATGATCCACCGTGATTATGGGGCGAGGGGGGTATCTGGCGTGGCCCCAGCTAAAGCGTGTGAGCCACGGGCACTACACGCATACGTGCAGATGTGTGTCCCTAACGCTGTACGTTCAGCTTTTTAAACAAATTAGGGTTTAATGCGTTACAAATAAATTTTAAAAGTAAACGTGGGCGTGTGACCACGGATACAGCACAGCTTTTGTGAGTTGGGCCAAGGGAATAGGTAGGTGTCAGTCAATTGGGGATTTTAGTTCACGTTCCCAAATTGCGTTCCGGAGAGCGGTCGTTTGTTCACGGTGATTTCTTTTTTTTTTTTTTTAACACTTTTTTATTTTTTTAATTTCTGAGACAGAGATAGAGAGCACAAGCAGGGGAGGGGCAGAGAGAGGGAGACACAGAATCCGAAGCAGGCTCCAGGCTCCGAGCCATCAGCACAGAGCCCGACGCGGGGCTCGAACCCACAAACTGTGAGATCGCGACCTGAGCCGAAGTTGGACGCTCGACCGACTGAGCCACCTGGGCGTCTGCCCCTGTTCACGGAGATTTCTGGCGAACCTACCTTGCACCGAGCTGTCGCTGCCCGCGGAGTGGCTGTCTCCGTGATCCCCCCGTGCCAGCGCGCTGGTCCGGCCAGTGTGCCACTGGCGGCGGGGTGGCTTTGCAGCTTTTTGTTCTTGTTCCTGTGTTGCTTGGCGGGAGTGGGTGGAGATCTGGAGAGACTTCCAGCGTTTCCTGGGGGGGTGTCTCCCAGGGTCGCTGCCCTTGGCGTTGTTGACCTAGAGAAGAAAGATGCGGTCGAGGTGGCTGGTGCTTTATCTTCCTGCCCCCTGAGCCCTCACCCGCTTCAGATTCGGAGGCCGCGTTGGTCTTTCACGCTGCCTCACCATTTCCAGGTGAGATCAGCTACTGCAGCTTGGCTGTGCCCCCCGCGGCCCCCTCCCCAAGGGTCTGCAGTACCTCACAGATAGCCCTGGTTTCCAGAACAGAGTCCCTGTTTTTATGTTCACGGATGACTCCTTCTTGCCAAATCCCAGAATGCCACGTCCTAGCCCTTATCTTGCAGGGCCCCTCCCCAGTATCGACTCACAAGACTAACCTCTTCTAGAAGTACCTTGTCCCAGGACTACACACTCCTGGTACCCGTCCACTGCCCTGGCCACTCATCCTCCAACCCCTGGGCAGATGTTTCCCCCATCTCTCCTGTCCCCAGGGCTGGCCTTTGAATGGCTTCTCATTCTTGTTGACTCCTTGCCTTGGTGATCTCGGTGGCCCCGTCTCATCCATTCGTACCCCCGAATACCACCCTGCTGCTACCGTCGTTCAGAGTTCTTGCTCCCGCCTGGATCTCACGTGATTCCATATCCAAGAGCCCGCTGCTCAGAGCCTGGAGCCTGCTTCAGATTCTGTCTGTCTCTCTCTCTCTCTATCCGTCCCCTGCTTGCTCTGTCTCTCTGTCTCTCTCAAAAATAAATAAAAAACATAAAAAAAAAAGAAAGAAATCCTGTCTCCTGTCCCACAGTCAACTAGCAAGTGCCATCAGCTGCCCCTTGAACCATGTGAAGGAGGAGTCACCTGAGTGATGGAGACATGCTCACATGGCTTCATGGTGACGCTTTGCACATCTTGGTAAAGGTACTGGAAAATCACCGAGGTGTGCATTTCAAAAGGGTAAAACGCACAGTGTGCCTCGGAAAAGTTACTAAGTATTGTAGAGCCCGGCTGCTCACCTTCTCCGTCATCAAGGATGGCGGCCGGCCCACCGCTGGCTCGCATCCACAGCCAGCAGCCGCCTCTCCACCTGTCCCTTGGCTCCGTCCTGGCTGCCCTGTCGGATCTCAGCCTACAAGCCAGAGGAAGAGTAGTGCCCCCCGCCAATGACCACCCCTCAGTTCAGAATCTGTGAGTATGTGACCGTGCGTGGCAAAAGGGACCTTGCGAGTGTGATTAAGGATCTTGACGTGGAAGATGACCTGGGACCATCTGGGTGGACTCGGTGAAGTCACAAGGGTCCCTCCAGATGGAAGGCAGGAGGGTCAGAGTCAGCGGTCAGACCGACGCGATTAGTGGCTTTGAAGATAGAGGGGGGCCAGGAGCCAAGGCGGGCGCATGTCCCTGGATGCCAGGGCACGCCGGGAGCAGTTTCTCCCCTAGAACCTCCGGAAGGAACGCGGCCTGCTGATGCCTTGAGTCTAGCTCCCGAAAACCCGCGTTGACCGCTGGCCTCCAGAACTGTCGGAGCCGCTGAGTTTGTAGGAACTTGTGCAGTAGCCACAGGAAACTAATGCACATGATGCCCTTGTCAACCCTCCCGCGGGGCCGGGCTCAGCTTTTCTACTTCCTTTTCCCTGTGACCTATGCAGATGTCTCTGCTTCTCTGTCCCTCCATTTTCCACGTCTGTCACACGGGGACTAGAAGGTGGTTGGGAGTGTCTACCTGTCCTGCTTGCCACGTGCTTCCCCCGCTTATTTCGTTTCCACCTGCTTCCCCTCTGGACTGTGTGCTCCGTGGAGGGCGGGCCTGAGGCTTGCGTTTGTCCCCTGGGGACTCTCTGGAGAGGTTCTAGAAGGCCCAGCACCACCGCATCAGCCAACACTCCTGTGCCGTTCTCACTCAGCACGTGAGCCTGCGGGCTGTCCGGGCACTGGATTCTAAGTGTGAGCTAGAAAGTAGGCGGGTCCCCAGGGCCCGGGAGCGGGCAGGTGCACCCGCAGGCTTGCTCGAGGCGAGCCCGGGAGAGTCTGGCCCCGAGGGAGCGTACCGTTCGGTAGCGTCTGCGGAGAGCGGGCGGGTGAGGCGGGGGGCTCACGCACATCTGCAGCTGCAGGTGACCCGGGTTTGGTGGAGCGTGTTCTTGTCAGACTCCCACCGAAGATGAGCCTGTGGCCCGTGCTCCAAGCAGGTCCCCACCGTCCGTGTGGCCGTGGCCCCCAGGTCCTCGTCTGCCCCGGCCCCAGCTTCGCGGGGAGTTCTCGTGGGGTTTGAGCACCTCATGCTGTCCTGGGTTCTGGGGCGGCCACAGAGAGCAAAGGGACCACCCGCCACCTGCAGGGGTGACTGAGGGGCTGTGCGGACAGGGCTCGTTTTCAGTTGTTTCCGTGTTTCACATTAGAGGCTTCGCTAAATGTTTGGCCAGTATCTAAGGGTGCGTCTCTGGCAAGCGGGCGTGCGTTTTCACTGGCCCTGCCCCCTGGCCAGGTGCTGGGCAGGGGCCCGGTCCTTCCCTCGGGGCCCCAGATGTCCCGACCTGTTGCCCTTGCCTCTTGGGCTGACGCTTTTACCGTAGAGCACCCTCCCCGCTCCTTCCGGGGGTGCAGGCCTGGCCCCGCGTCCCAGCCTCCGGTGTTGCCTTCACGGTTCCGTCTTGGGCCCGCGCCCGGCTCCGGCCCTCAGCTGGGCCCTTCTCTGGGGTCCCTGCATGTGGGGGTGGGGCGGGGTGGTGGCTCGTCCTCCCCGACCTCAGAGGTGCCGGCATCCAGGGGGCATTTCTTTGCTGGGCCAGGTCAGCCCCCCCCCCCCCCCCAGCTCCCAGAATCCTGTGGCTGTTGCTTCCCTGCGTGGTCATCTGCTTTTTGGAAAGATTTAGGTCTTTTTGCTGTCCCCAGGGTGGAGTTTCCAGAGGGGCCGGCATACCTCCCATCAGCCTGTGTTCTTGACGAGCTGTTCTTCGGGTGTCAAGAATGAGCCCCCCTCGGCCCAGCCAGGAGGTGGGGATGGGGGTGGGGGTGGGGCGTAAGGACCTTTTAACTCGTGTTTTCACAATGTAAGTTAAAGATTAATTGGGCTTCTTGGGGCGCCTGGGTGGCGCAGTCGGTTAAGCATCCGACTTCAGCCAGGTCACGATCTCGCGGTCCGTGAGTTCGAGCCCCGCGTCGGGCTCTGGGCTGATGGCTCGGAGCCTGGAGCCTGTTTCCGAGTCTGTGTCTCCCTCTCTCTCTGCCCCTCCCCCGTTCATGCTTTGTCTCTCTCGGTCCCAAAAATAAACTTCGAAAAAAAAAAATTAAAAAAAAAAAAAAAGATTAATTGGGCTCCTAATAATCCTGCCGAGATTTTAAACACGTCACTTCACATTGCCTCTTACCATTTCTTTTTAAAAACCCTGTCCCTGGGCTTCAGAATGGAAATCTGCAGGAAACAGGGGACTGTCCTTCCCTTCACTGGCCGCTTCGGGAACCGACAGAAGCCTTTAAGGGCATTTTTCCTTTGGAAAGGAGATTACGACGTGCAGAACGACCGAGCTCCGTGAGGTGGCTTCTGCGGAACAGGAGCCCGAGGAGAACGGACTGCTTCACCTTCACACCGGAGTCTGAACTCGGTGCCCCCCGCCTGCCCCCGCGAGGCTTCTCACTGACGCATATCGCCACTGGCTTCTGTTTCGGGGGTTGTCGGCGGGCATTGTCCAGAAATGGCACGAGCAGCTGTACGGGTCCGGGAAGACCTGGGTCGTGGGGAGGGTGGCGAGTCCCTGCTGGGACTGAAAGCTGTTTCTGCAGCCCAGCTGCTGGATAATTGGGGTCCGTGACCACAGCCCTGCCTTCAGACCACGCCCCCGAAATGGGGGTCACTTGCGGCTGGCGAGTGACCACATCCCTCAAGTTGAACAGCGTTAAGTGGAAACGCGGTGTTTTCAAATGCAAGTACTGTCTAAGTTTGTTTTCCAAGCAGGTAAAACAGTGCTGTTGATTTCTTCGTGCACACCTACCCCCGGTCGGGGTGTGGGGGGCCCTGGACCGTCCTGGGGGACTGTCACTCTTAGAAATGGGACTTCCAAGCACCTGAGTGGCTCAGTCGGATGAGCGTCAGACCTTGGCTCCGATCATGATCTCGCGGTCCGTGGGTTCGAGCCCCGCGTCGGGCTCTGTGCCGACAGCTCGGACCCCGGAGCCTGCTTCGCATTCTGTGTCTCCTTCTCTGCCCCTCCCCCTGCTCGCACTCTGTCTCTCTCTCGAAATAAATAAACATTTTAGAGAAATGTTAGAAACGGGACTCCCAGCTCTTTTGGAGAGGCGGCGAAGCCGGGCCCTCTGGAGGAGGGACATCCTGTGGTCCTTTCTAGCTTTCTGGAAGCTGGATTTTATACTGCTTAGTGATTCCGTATCATGAGGTTGCCAGTTCTGTGTTTGTACTATGAAGAGAAGTGAGACGGAAGAAATAATGTATTTCTTTCCTTCTGTCAAAAACGTCCACTCAAAATGAACTTGAGTAGGTCAGTTTGAAATGGAATTTTCTGGGAGGAGGTGGCTGGGGGCGAATGCAGCAGGTGATTTCGTCACACAGTAGTGCTTCTGGTTCCCGGTTGTGTAGCCCGAAGATTTCGTCACCTCGCCTGCCGGGAAATAGGTCTTCACAAGCCAATGTCTGCCCCCTTTGGGGCGACCTATGGAAATATAAAAGACCCCCGCGCTTGTGGAGGGTGGCTTAGCGGGTCCTGTGTGTCAGGATTCGTGCAGTGAACACTCTGGGACCCGGCTGGGGAAGGGCTACTATGTTCTCTTGTTCCTCCTTCCAAGGCGCCCAGGCAAGCGCCGAGTTCCCCGGGGAGGGTCTAGCCCCCTGCCAGCCTCCTTCCAGAGGAGCGTCCCACACAGGCCGTGTGCAGACATCCCCGTGGCACACATGGAGAGCACTCTGTTCCTGAGTCCGGAAGGTGGCGTTTTGAAATGTCCTTCCTTGATTATCAGAAGACCTTGTAACCCCGCGTGAGTCCTGGCTGGTGCGGAGTGGAGCCACGCATTTGCCTGGGCTGGTTTCTGCGTGGCTCACCTCCCCGGGGGGGCCCGAGCCCCGTTGGTCACGGTCCGGTAATGAACGCAGGCTCTGTAGTCAGCCACACACCCGAGGAACCCTGTTCTCACTTTCGTGTTTGCCGTCGACTTGCTGTCTTTGAAAGGCTAGTTCCGCCACGTACGGATGCTTCCTCGGACGGCACACCGTTGACAGCCGGGTCTCCCGACACCGTCTCGGGCATCTCGCTTTCGTCCTGTCCAGTTTCGTGAATCTTGCTTCGCAGATTCACGTGCGGCGTTCTGTGTCCCCGCTGTGTGCCCTGACACGCTCGCGGTCTCCCACTGCTGGTCCGTTGGTGGCCATCCCGACCGTTTCAGTGAGTACCGCGACGTAGGACAGCGAATCTCGCACCGGTCGTGTGCGCACACGCAGGAATTTTCCAAGTGTGGCCACACTTAGGAGAGGGATTACTGGGCCACGGAACCAAGATTCAGCTTTATAAGGGAAAGCTGATGATTTTCCCGAAGGCCCGTCCCCACTTATGTGCCCCGAGGCTCTGCTCAAAGCTGCAGGGCGGGGTGGCCGTCAACCAGGAGCTCGCGGAGTCTCCCGCTTTCCTGGGTCACTCAGGTGGTGTGGCCTTTCAGCCAAGTTTCCTCTGCCATGAGGAGCCCTCCTGTGAGAAGCCTATTTTTCTTGCCATTTTCTGTTGGTCTTTGCCATACAGAATAATCGGAATCACTTACACGTTATAGATACAAGTCCTTCGTCAGTTCTGTGGTGCCCACCACCCTCTCCAAAGGGTCGATCTTCCACTATGGTTTTTTTTTGCTTTTTTTAAATGTTTTTTTGATTTTGGCGGGGGAGAGAAGGGCAGAGGGAGAGGGAGACACAGACTCCGAAGCAGCTCCAGGCTCCGAGCCGTCAGCACAGAGCCCGACGCGGGGCTCGGACTCACGAACCGCGAGATAGTGTGCCTCCCTCTCTCTCTGCCCCTCCCCCGCTCATGCTCTCTCTCACTCTGTCAAAAATAAACGTTAAAAAAATTTTTTTTAAGCCAGTATTTGCTGTGGATTTTGTTTTTTGTAAAGATCTTTTTTTTTCAGATTAAAGAAATTCTCTTTTATTCCTCGTTTGTTAAGAGCTTTTATAATGTGAATAGTTGTTGGATTTTACAATACGCATCGTTTCATTATTAAGATAATCATTATTAGTGTAGTGAGTTACATTTATAGATGTTCTGTATAGATGTGGCATTTCTCAATTTAAAATGGCACTTATTTTTGGCCTATTATCTTTTTTATAGACTGCTAGATTAGGCTTGCTAATAATTTATCTGAGATTTTTGTGGCCATATTCATGACAGAGACTATAATTTTTCTTTCTTATGCTGTCTTTGTCTGTTTCTTTAACAAGGTTTTATACTGGCCTCATAGAAGGGGCTCAGCAGTGCTCTCTCTTTTTCTGTTCCCTTTGAAGTTTTCTTTAAAATTGAATGATCATTTAGTTGAAAGGTTGGTAATACTGTCTCTACCACGGTCCTTACGGGAAGATTTTAAAGTGTCGATTCATTTTAGTTTGTTATGATAGGGTTACTGTGTTTCCTATTTTTTTTTTTTGTCATTTTGGGAAAGTTACATTTTCCTAGAAATGTGTCCTTTTTTAAAATCTTTAAAAATATTTACGTATTATTTTCAGAGAGCGAGCACACGGGCAGGTGAGGGGCAGAGAGAGGGAGAGAGAAAATCCCAAGCAGGCTCCACACTGTCAGCACAGAGCCCGATGCGCGGGGTTTGATCTCGTGACCCAGGGATCATGACCTAAGCTGAAATCAAGAGTCCAACACTTAGCCAGCTGAGCTCCCCAGGCGCCCCGAAAGGCGTCTGTTTTGTGTAGGTTTTTCAAACGGATTGGCCTGAAGTTGTTCATTACAGTTTCTTGTTTTTCGGTCTCTGCTGTACCTACAGCCTGGTCACCTTTCTTGTTCCTCCTTTAACTTGCGCCTTTCTCTCTCCTTCTAAACCACTCCCAGACGTTTGTCTGTTTTATGGGTCTTTTTAAAGAACCCATTTTTTTGTGTTGGTATATGAGAATGTAGGTAACGACTGTTTTCCATGTCTTCTGTATATTTATTATCTCCTTCCGTTTTCCTGGCATCTATTCCAGTGTTGTTTTTTCTTAGAGACACATCTAGCTCATTCGTTCACGTGCTTACTATTGTCAAAGGTAAGTATCGAGGGCCGTGGGTTTTCCTCTGAGTACCAGAAGAGTGCGAGTTTGCAACTGACTGTGTAGACTGTTTTCATGATCTTTCCATCCTAATTCTTCTCAAATGGCTGTTTTGATTTCCTCTTTGACCCATATTTAGGAAATGTGACTTAAAAAATTAACTCTGTATCACAGAAAACGTTAGATCCATTCCAACGTGCAGAAAATACTAGAAGGATCCTGCTGTTGCCGTCAGCCAGCAGAGGCAGTGCCCGGTCACGCCCAGCTGTGTGTTATCTGCGTCCTTGCTCACTCACCACCTCTACCCTCATGAGCATTTCGAATTAAATCCCACTCACTGTATCACCTTGTCAGCAGCTACGCCAGTGTCTGTGTCTCCAAGCGCTAAGAACTCTGTTTTAAACCTAAGGACGATGCCGTGTTCGTATTCAGACAAGATTAACCATGACCTAATTTTATCATATATTCACCCAGTGTTTATATTGTCTCTGGTGGTGGTTAATATATACATATTTAGTTTATCGTTTGCCTCGGGGTCCACTTGACATGCACACGGTGATCGGTATGTCTCATAAAGTCTCCCTCCCCCTCATCCATACATTCTCCTCCCGGCCTGTTCTACTTGTTTGTTTTGACCCTTGAAGTTCATCTTTGAAGACGCTCAGTTGCGTGTCTTGTGGACTTTTCCTGTGTTTTAAATCCTGCTTGATTTCACCCATCTCCCGTCTTATCATTTAAGATGGACCGCTGTCGTCTGTGTTTCCTGTAAATTAGCACTTAGATCGAGGGGTTTGGTCAGATTTAAGTGTGATTCTTTCTGGCAAGACTTTATAGTTGCGGTGTGCACCTGCATCGGGAGGTGCCCAGCTCTGCAAGTGTGTGTGTGTGTGTGTGTGTGTGTGTGTGTGTGTGGTTAACAGCCATACTTCTTTTTTCTCCTTAAAATTCTTTTTGATCGATCTCGGACCCCCACTGCTTTGGAGGTTAAGTGGGAAACATTACTGTTACGAAGGCAGAATGTCTGAAGTCGGTATTTTCTGCCCCAAGCGTCTAGAACACTGATAACTCTTGCCACGCCTGCATACCTGCCTCTTGCCCAGTGTTTTCGTGGCCTTTTAGTTTAGGTGGTCTTGTTCCTACTTTGTGTAGACAGTGTTTGTTTGGACTCCCCTTCTTCACATTCGTGTACGTTTCTCTGCTCACCTTCTCCCCTACCGAAGGCTTGATGGCGAGTTCCTAAACTCTCAATTTTCTTCTGACACCTGTCCGTGTCCATTCTGTGCTCGTTCTTGAAAGACCGTTCCCGGAGCACAGAATTCCAGCTTGGCCATTGCCTTCTCTCGGCACTCGGGGACCCATCACCCTGGCCGTTACCCCATTTCCCCTGTGGAACAACCACGCTTTGATTCCAAGGTCTTTGGAACTTTTTCTTCAGTATCTGCAGTTCCAGATACTTATTTGACTCTTGACTTATTTTTTGTTTTCTCCTGCTCGGTGTGCTCTCTGTGTCTGCAGATTGAAGTTTTCCGGCAACTCTGACCCTAGCAGAGGCTCACGGTTAGGATCGCAGTCTGGAACGGGACATCCAGGACTGAGGCAGGCTCTGGCAGAATCCTGTTTTTAGCAGGCAGACGCAGGGGGTAAACCAGGGCCTAAAAGTGAATGCTGCTCCCTTCTTGATTTCTAGAACCCTGCATGGAAATCCCATGCACAAAAATACAATCCAAAGGGTTACCTTTAATACAGTCTGCACAAGACGCATATCTCTCCCTGCCCCACACCAGAGTAAGAAACTTTCCCATATATAGAACCTATAAAAATCCACGAGTACCTCTATGTACTATATTTATTCTTTTACATTTTGATCTCCGTTGAAAACAAAACAATATAAAACCAAATCACCTCTTCATGTGCCATAATCCTTTTGATTTTTCAGGCATAAGGTGACCTGTAGTAAATTGTTAATATAAGCTTATTTCTTTGGCATTGCATGTAGACGTCTAAATGAGATACACAGAGATGAGACACCCGTATATGCTTAGCCACACACGAGGCTAAGGCCACTTACTGTATGCATTCCCTACAGACTATTTTTAAGTTTTTACATCTGAATCTTTACATGTTAAATCTTGACCTCCACACCTCATCTCCCCTTTACACACACACACACACACACACACACACACACACACACCACGGTGTTAAATAGAATAATTTTAATGCATTTGAGACCACTTTGGGGGAAAGCGGCATTACATATAAATCAGTATTTTGTTTTTTTTGTTTTTTGCTTTTTTTTATAAATCAGTTTTTTGAATGCAACGGGACTGTGCGTGTTCAGTGCTTTGGAATGATATTGTCAACGGGTTCCGCATTCTGACGTTTCACAGCGAGATGGCAGGTTGAACACAGGTGTCCAGTCTTTCTCCCGAAATTCGCAAAACCCCCCCGAAAAGACCCAGGTCACAAGCAGAGTTCGCCTGGACGCGACGCGTGGGCGACACGCGGGTGTGGTCTCTAAACACTGCTTCCCACCAGAGGGACCCAGTCCTCCTTGGAGCGGCACCTGATTCCACACAGAGATCAAAAGTGTGCGAGAATTTCCCGGCACACCCGGTCACGGCGGAACGGAGGGCTGCAGCGGGCGTCCGGGCGGCTTCCGGGCCAAAGTGAAGGGCCCTCGCTGTTCAGGGAGGGAGGCTGCCGTGCACTCTATTGGCCTGGTCTTGAGAAACAAAACCCCTCCTCGTCGCTCACATACAGAGGACGCTGGGGACCCACTCGTTGTTTTCAGAAATTGGCAAATCAAGGAAGAGAATCAGGTGCTTGCCCTGCCTTCCTTCTGCAAACTGTTTGTCAGAGTGGGAAGATGGTTGGGTCGGGGTCCCTCCTCGGTACTGAAATAAGGTAGCGAACCCCTGGACAGGTGCACCTGACCACGTCACCTCAGCAGCCATCTGGGCAGAAGAGCCACGAACGCGCAGGAGCTCAAGGAACCTCTGTGGGGAGGTGGTCTTGCTGGGAAATCAGGCTCCAGAGCTCCCAGGGCACCACATTCACCTGCAGCCCAGGCGCCGTCCACGACGTCCAGAGCAGAGCATACTCCGAGGGACAGATGGGCAGTGTCTGTAGCCCATAAGTTGGAGGGGGTGCCGGGGTAGGGGGGACGGGGAAGCCTTTAGAGCAAAAGAATTGAAGGCACGTATCAGCTGATAGAATGTAAGGACCTTCTGTGGGTCTTAATTTGAATACAGTTTAAAAGGCATGTATGGAATACTCCTCAAAACGGGAATGCTTTGAGGCCAATTGATAATATCATGGAAGAGTTGTTCATTTATTTGGGTATATTAATGGGATGTGATTGTGGTTTCAAATTTTTTTTTTTAATGTTCATTTATTTTTGAGAGACGAAGCACAAGCAGGGGAGGGGCAGAGAGAGAATCCGAAGCAGGCTCCAGGCTCCGAGCTGTCAGCACAGAGCCCGACATGGGGCTCGAACTCACAAACCGCGAGATCATGACCTGAGCTGAAGTCGGACGCTCAACCGACTGAGCCACCCAGGTGCCCCTGATTGTGTTTTTTAAAAGAGTTCATTCAGGGATACTTTCCAAACTACTATAGAAAAAAAGGCCTTGACAGCCGGTATCCCCCAGTGTAATCCAGATCTGAAGGAGGTGGGGGTCACGCAGAATACACGAGGTTGGCCATTAGTTGGCAGTTGTTGGAACTGAGGGACGGACCCCTGGGACTTGATTCAACTGTCCTCTCCGCCTCTGTGTGCTTCTGAGAATTTCCATAAAAAAATTTTAAAAACGTATTGCAGAGAAAGGTCATAGGCCCCAGGCACAGGCGAGTGGAAGAGGGAGCATCAGCAGCGGCCCCGGGATGGGGGTCAGAAGGCAGGTGCGTCAGTCAAGGCCCGTGTGCCAGACCCTCGCCACTCCCCCACCCCCACGGACGCACCGCACACGCCCCTCCTGGGGCAGCAGCCCCCATCTGCGACGGGGCTGGGAAGGGCGGCCAGTCAGACACGCTAGACTCCTGGACGTGCTCCCCACTGTGCTCCGGAGTGAGCCCCCCCTGGGGGTGGCCCGCTGGAGGATTTTTCCTCCCGGAGAACGTAATCCAGAGGCCCTGGCGGGGGGACACCAGCAGGTGGAGGGCGTGGGCACCGTAACAAGAGCAGGGGCACAGCTGCCTTCCCGATGAGCGGCGAGCACGGAGACCCTCACTCAGTACCACGCCAAGGTGGGAAGGCTCCTCCCCAGGAAGTAAGGCCACCCCACGCGGACAGTCTTCTGGGCGAGAGCCCCACTCTGCCGACAGCCTGCGTGGGAGTCCCTGCCAACACCCGTACTCGGAGCAGCCTGGCGGCCGGGAAAACAGAGAGATGCAAAACAGACAGATGTGGGAGGACCGGGACGGTGCCGTCCTCCCAGACCAGAGCAGGTACCTCGTCCACCACGAGGTGGTCCACCACGATGCTCTTAAGGGGCCGTCGTTCTCTGAACGTGGCCGGTGAGTCGTCAGTTAAAAACGTCAGAGCTGAAATGGTGCGAAACCCGATGAAGAGGTGAGAATACGTGTGTAAGGAAGCCTCATAAAATTGAGCACAAGCAAGCAAGAGAGAAAAACAGAGGACCCTTCGAGATCTACCGAACATAAGAAGTCTCCGAAGCAGAGCGTGCAAAAAGGAAAGCCCCAAGAAGGTAACTCAAGGCTGTCCCCGGGGGAGGACAGAGGCCGCCTCGCTGACCGGGCCAGCTGAGTGCCCCGCCCTGGCCGGAGGAGAGCCAAGCCCTGTCACCGTGAAATTGCAGAACCCTGGGGACCAGGACAAGACCTGACAAACTTCCAGGGAGAAAAATCTCGTCCCGTCAGAGGATCCGGAATCCGGATGGCTTCAGTTTTCGGTCACCGTGTTGGGAACAGGAGGGCCAGACAGTGGTGCTTCTAGGATCCTGAAGGAAGTCAGTTTCCGGCTGGAGTTCTGGAGGTAGCAGTGCGTGGAGGGGAGATGACTACGAGCAGAACCTCCCTCCCCAGGCCTTCTCTCGAAGGCACCCTGGGAGCCTGAGATCCTGCAGGACGAGAGGAGGGGACAGAGACGGAGGAGGGCGTCCCCTGGAGGAGGAGGAGGCCGGCCCCCTGATGGCAGCTGCTCAGGGGAGCCTGGCCCACCTGGCCGGGCGGGAACTCTCCGGCTTCTGGGCAGGTGCCTGTGCCTGGGGGACCTGAGCCCGGGAGCCTGCCCCAGACCGTCCTCTGTCACTGACCTGTCTGGGCCAGGCCCTCCTGCTCCCCTCCCTGCCCCGCCCCCTCGCTCCTCTGCGCGAGGAGCCTTCGCGGTGGCTCGTGGCCGAGGGTGGAGGCTGGCCACCGAGGGCGCAGGAGCAGGGACTCTGCATCCGCCCCACCAGATGCCGCAGTGGGGTGGCCTCGGCTTCCTGGGGGTCACTCGTGACCTCGTCCCAGACAGACCTCTTTCTGCCAGCTGTCCCGGAAGCCGAAGGCAGACGGGACTCCAGCCTCTTCCCTCTTCCTGGGAGTCTCCGTCACCCTCTTGGGCTCACTGCTGTCAGCCAAAGAATGGGTGTTTGGGGACACGCGCGTGGATGGCATCACCATAAAGAAAAGCAGGGGGTGCGTGACCAAGCCAGAATGTTGTGGGGGGTGGGGGGGGCGGGCACACGATTTGGGGCGATTCTCTGATTCTTCGTTCACTCTTGCTCTGCCCTGACTACGCGTCCTTCAGCATGCGCGAGGTGTTTCACTCTACATGAGTTACGCATTTCCAAGAGGCCCCCCCGCCGCCTCCTCCCTCCCCCCGTCACACACAGACAAAATGTCAGAGTAAGAGGAAATCATAGTTACATGCTTGAAATGTCTATTATTTTTCCCTGCGTCTGAATGAGTCACTCTTCACTTGAACAGACCCTAAACTTTGGCCGTGTTTTCCAGAGAATACTGCTCGTCTGTATTTCGCATCCGTATGACGGCGTTTAGCGGAGGGGATCTGACCCGCGTAACGGAAAACTACAGTGTCCTTTTTGACGATCATTTATTTTAAAGCACAGAGACTGGCAGATTTTTTTCGCTTTCCGATGGCGAACTTGTAATTCAGACAGCACGGCCGTGCCGTTTCTTATCGAAACGCTGAATGTGGTCTTTGTGCTTCTACTCACGTCATGAGTCCGACTGTATTGCTATGTTTCTCAAGGCACAACCTATAAAAGCAATTTTCTACTCCACATAAAATATTCATGAGAATACAGGCTTTTTTGTTCGGATGCTGCATTCTTTAAGTAGAGAAGGTTGTATTGTGTTCTTCGGGGAGCTTTGGGTCAAAAGCTCTGGCAGCTTCTGTGGAGAAGGCCTGGCCTGTCAAATGGTTTTTGATACAGAAATAGCACGAGTCGCATATGAGACACCCGCCAGCAGCTGGAAAGAAGGGGGACAGTGGCCGTGATCCCCCCCGCACCCCGGCTGCACCAGGCCTGGGACCGCGGGGCTCCGGCCACGTCACCCACCCGCTGGGCCGCCTGACTGGCCGCGCAGGAGGGATAAGGCGGTGGCATTTCTCTGCAGGCCTCGCCACGGTCTCCTTGTCCCGCGTCCGTTCCCACACCGGCTCTCGTGTCTACCTACAGACGTGGTGTTGTTTCCACCGGCAGAAGCCGCTTACGGCGCCGCTGACGTAGGTAATGAGTAGCTCTTCCTTCTGTGTGCCGTGCTCTTAGCCTTCTTTAGCAGAAGAACGGAGTTTTGTGTGAGTTTTGTGCGGTAAAGCGAGCACTAGGCCCTCCCTGGCTAAGAAGCGGTCAATGCAAAAGGAACGTTGCAGTGAGAACAGCACGCCGTCCCGCCGACACCCGCACGTGTCCCGGCTCTCACCCTCCGCGCCCCGCTCACGGGCCCCCTCCGTCGTGTGCGGGCCCCTCGCCCCCGAGCATCCTCTGACCTCGGCCTTTCGTGTCTGGGGAAGGACTAGCGGGGGCTGCCGGGCAGTGCTCCCTTGGAAGATTCCCTATGCTTCCAGCCTCAGAAGGATCTGGGAAAGGTTTGAGGAAACGAAACGAGCTCCAGCTTGCATGTGGCAGATGTGCACAGCCCGCCTCGGCCCGCTGCTGAGAAGGAACCGTCCAAACAGCCTGGTCCTGCCCCGCGCCCCTACCTGAGCACTGCTTCCCCTGCGGTGCCCCCCACCTCCGTGCTTCCCCGTGGTAGGCACCCCACTGCCCGCCCTTCTGCGTCTGAGGCCCGGCCTCCCCCGCACTGTCACCTGCTCTGGCCCCGCACGGACGCTCCAGGATTTGCGCGTGAAGACCCTGCCCTCTGAGTGGGGGTTGAGTTTTCCCTCAACCTGCGTCCCCACGCCCCTCCACTTAAACCCTGACCTCTGGCCCTTGTTCCCACTGTGCCCCATGTGGACGAACCACCCCCCCCAGCCCTGTTACAGGCTGGCCTGGGGGTGTCCCCGCGCCCAGCACAGAGCAACAGGGCCCCACACAGCTCCCCAGTAAACGAACGTGTTCGTAGAAAAGTTCAGCCCGCCGTGTTTTTGAAGTTACTAAAAAGCTGCTCTGTGGTCAGCACCTAAAGGGATTGACCGCTAGACATTTCTGATGGTCCCCTGAGCCCCTACGTGAAAAATTGGAGTAAGGAGGGGGTCTGCTAAATGAACAGCAGCCGGGTCTTCTGCCCGGTGGCTCAGGGCCAGGCTCGGTGCCACGGAAGATCTCGGGTCCCCAGGCAAGATGGGACCCCTCGCACATCTTCTAGCGGGGGGGAGGGGAGGGCACACGAAGTGAGGCAGCTGACACCGCGCAGGGCAGCGTGCTGATGTCACACGCTCTCTGTGGCTGTTTACTTAAACCAAAACACTGTCGCTTCGCCAGGCAACCCGGGGCTGCTCTCACCTGGAAAGGGAGTCGAACCTTCTCGCCGCGAGGCTTACGGGCTCAGTGCGTCGGTGCCTGCGTGGGCGTGTGTGACCCTGCAAGACACAGTCGGGTTTATCCTTAGAGAGCAAAGACTGACTAACCCGGGGAGGCCTGCCCCGTGCTCACCTGTGTCTGCGGCGTAAGAGGCACGTCAGCGGGTCCGCGGACAACAGCCTTCTCGCTGCACCCGTGGCCACACGAGGGTGAAACCGGGTAGCCATCCGCAGTAACGGTGCTTCCGGGAGGCGTCCCGCATGGTCACCCTCGGGAGCGAGGGATCACACACTCCCTGAGAGAGAAGAGTGGGCGTCGAGTCCTGTAAGGAGCCCAGTGACGCCCTCTTTCCTCCACGTTTGCTCACGGAGCTGTTCTCCCTGCCCTCGTGTGTGTTCCTTCAAAGAGAGTCTGAAGCAAATGGAGGAAGATATTGAGGTTTTTCTACAACTGCTGTTTATATGATTTTCCCATTTTTCTGTATTTCATAATAAAAATGATCAAGAAAGGCAACTGATAAAATCCAGCCTTTCCCAGCTCCGCGCGGTAGGAATGGGTAGGATAACGCTGCTCCCTGGTCCTTCCTGTTCATGAAAAACTATTTGTGTAGATTTTGCTCATGTAAACAGCAAATAAAACCCTCTTAATATATCAAAGCTTGATACGCCATTAGAAATAATTGGTTGCGTACATTTTCACAGCTGGAGGGTGCAGCTCACTGATGGGGGGAAACGGAAGATAAACAGTCCACTGACATTTTATCCTGGCCTTGCCGGGGCCCAAAGGATAGGACAAGGGAATACTTTCTAAGAGGGTCGAATACGGAGTATTTTCCCACCACCCTCTGGGCGGCTCTGTCTCTTCCCTCTGTTCCCTGGGGGTCCAGGGTGAGGCACTCCTCAAGGTAAAGCTGGTCCAGGCCCTGGGGCCCCTGTCAGCCCTGCCCCATGGGCCTCGGAGAGCTCCAGGCCCTGGAGCCTGAATGGCTCCGGGTCCTGGGGGTGGAGGAGACCGAGATTTTGTGTAGGAGCCGGACGCCCCGTCCCGGGCAGCATCCAGGACTCCGCCTATGTGAGCCGCGCCCTGCAGGCTACACGGCCACGTGTTTGTCCAGGACACTGGGGCTCAGGCCAGGTGACTACAACGAGGGCTTCTGCCAGAGCTGGGCCTCTCCCTCAGCAGTGTTTCCTAGCCTTGCCTCATCAGAACGGCAGGGCTGTGCCCGCGCAGTGACCACAGAAATGCTCCGTCCTGAGGGGCGGTTCCACGAAAGCGCCAGTTTACCGGGAGCTCTGGGCTTGTGTGGTTGCGGGGTACCGACTCCCCAAGGAACCAGATGATGGCTGGAATCGGAGGGCCCTGTGGTCTGGGCATCAGGTCCCAGGGCACGTGGGCGGGCCAGTCAGGAGACCCTGGAACAAGGTCAGGTGCATAACGTGGCCCTACCGGCAGAGGATCCGGCCAGAGGTGGCCCTGATGGTAAGAAACTGGGGTGGCCTGCTTCCGTTGAATTTGAATTCCCACCTGACTACTGAGCTCCCTGGAGCGGGAGGCCCCAGTCTCCTGCCCCGGGGCCCTGGGTCTGGTGTGTCACTTGAAGAAAGGGGCCCAGAGCGGGTTGAGGGGAGCTCTCTGGAAGGGGTGGGGAGCTCTGGGCCTGTGAGCTGCAGGAGCACGGTGGGGGGGCAGCTGCCCCTGCAGGGGACTGTTCCCCCGCCTGGCCCAGAAGCAGCACTCACGGCCTGTGCTTTTCAGCCTCAAACCTGCCGTAGGAGGAGTCCCCCCGTGGGGTTATGGGGTGATGGCCAGAATTTAAAACTTTGTGCACGCTTCTCCTGTCTGCAATTTGATATTGATCTGTAAGCATCAAGACTGATTTCGCTTCTGTTTCTAATCGGAATCACTTGAGCTCGTTTTCGGCAGTACATTAGTAGGAGGAAGAAAATCCACTCCTTGGCGGAGCGCAGCGGCCCAGGACCCTGATGCACGTGCCGGGCGGGCGCTCACTCGCTGGCCGCGGTCGGGAAACACGTTTTCCGGGAGGGCGCGCGCCTCTCCACGGAAACGCGGGGCTGTTGTGGCCGTGGGGACCCTGGCAGCGGCGCACGCTCTTGTGCGCTTCGCGCGCACAGGCCCTCAGTGGCTCCGCGAGGAGGAAGGAGAAAAGCGCAGGCCGGCTGACCTCTCCGCGCACTCGCCTTTAGCTCTCTTTACAGCCAGCTTCTTTCTCTTTCTCGGGGGACTTTCGGGGACGACGTCAGGGCGGCCGCTGGGTCCCCCCGGGGGCCTCTCCTTGCGGGGCGCGGGGCGGGGCGTGCGTCTGGCGGGCGCCTGTCGCGGCCTGACCTCCCACTCGCTCTCGCCGTCTCTGCCCTTGACCACCGGAAGGCCGCAAAGGCTTCCCGAGCCCCGCATTTTGAGCCGGTCAGGCAAGGGGGGGGGGGGGAGGGGGAGGGGGCGGGGCAGCGTGCTTTAGCCCAGGGGCGCCCCTGGGCATCGGGCAGGGGGCGGGGAGGGGCCCGGGGACGCCGTGCCGCGGCAGTGACCGGCGCCTCTGTGCTGTGCTCTCTCCCGCAGTGGATGTGGCCTCCGCGCTGCCTTTGCAGGTCGCGCCCCCGGCGGTGCCCATGGACCTCCGCCTGGACCACCAGTTCGCGCTGCCCGTGGCGGAGCCCACCCTCCGGGAGCAGCAGCTGCAGCAGGAACTGCTGGCCCTCAAGCAGAAGCAGCAGCTCCAGAGGCAGATCCTCATTGCCGAGTTCCAGAGGCAGCACGAGCAGCTCTCCCGGCAGCACGAGGCCCAGCTGCACGAGCACATCAAAGTAAGCGGGGCGGCGGGGCGCGTGCGCACCTGCGGGGGCCTCCCCGCGCCGGGCTCCTCGGGAGGGGGGCGGCGGGGCGCGTGCGCACCGGCCGGACGCCGCGATGACGCACAGGACGCGCCTTCCTGTGCTGACCCCAACCTGCCGGAGGCCCGCCGGTCGGGCTGACTGTGGGGCGTGCAGCGCGCTGTGGGAAAGGCACCGAGGCCCAGGGCAGGAGCGGGCTTCAGGGACGCGCTTGACGTTTCATTTCATCCCACAAGATAACGCGTCCCCAAGTAGAAAAATTACCAGCGAGAAGAAACGCCAGAATCTTGATGGACGGGTGACCGCCTCTGGGTGGCGCGTTTATAAATCCTTTGCGTTTCCTTCTTGGGACTGGTCTTTTCTCAGTTGTCCCCATTGATCCTTTAGAATTGGAAAAATATGGCACTATTTTCTTTTCATTTGCATTTAATAAGAAAGAACTAGCAGATTTATCTCCTTCCTTACTTACTGTAGTCAGTCTCTGTAAATATTCATCCTGAGCCCAGGGTTAAAATTAAATACGTTGGAAAGAGCCACGTGTTAGTAACCAGTAGCAAAGCTGTGCTACATCGTGGACAGATCACTTGTGACAGCTGTGACCATAATAGGCTCCGCTGTATTTAGCACCACGGAGAGAAGCACCGTCCGGGAGATACAAACAGGGCAGATTAAAAGCGAGAGAGAATCTTACCTTTCCCGGTAGCCAGCCTGAAACGAAACAGAAACCCCCAGGTTGTGGAATTCATCTGTTCTGTGTGACAGAACACCCTAACCTCGGCGATTTAAAGCAACAAATGTGCCTTAGCTCATGGTTTCCGTGGTCAGGAATGAGGGGCAGCCCAGCTTGGGGTTGTGACTTGGGGTCCCTCACAAGGCCAGGGCCGTGAGACCCTCTTCCGGGCTCACTCACGTGGGTGTGGACGGGAGGCTCAGGGCTCGTCACCAGCAGAGCCTCCCACGGTGAGCACCCCGAGAGACCAGAACGCCAGGTCCGAGGTGCAAGCCCCAGTGCCTCCTGCGGCCGTCTGGGAAGTGACGCAGCCCCTGTCCTGCCTTATTCCACTGGTCGCATGCAGCCCTGGTGCATCCTGGGAGGGGCCCAGACAAGGGGTGAGTAGCAGGAGGCAGGGATCCGGGAGTACCGTTGGGAGCCTGGCTACCGGAAGGGGAATGTGAGTGTGTCTTAAATAACCTCCCGTTTCCAAACTGTTCTTCAACGTGTAACGTGTTAAAGGTTTTGTTTATACGCATCTCGGGACACCATCGTGGATGCTACGCACGGAGCGCGTCTCCGTGTGGACCGGCTGCATTTCCAGCGCTCCGGGGCCACGCGTGGTCCGTGGCTACTGTGCGGGACAGCACAGCTGGGGGGAACTGAGAGCCCTCACCCTGTGCTACCGGATGCCCCCGAGACACCCTTTCCATGGAGACGCGCACGGCCCGTGGGCGACAGCGCTCAGCCCTAGGCTTGGCTTTGTCAGGCTCCAGCCGGCCCCTGGGCGGTGTGTGCCACGGGGGCCACGCGGAATCGTTGGCGGGTCTGTCTCCTCCTGCTTCCGGCCGGTAGTTTCTTCCGTCACAGGGTCTCAGCCACCCCTCCCGTACCCGTAGAATACCGTTCGAAGTATCCATTGAATGGCCGCTGTCGATGGGGTGAGGGAGACGTGACTGTGCCGGGGCCCGTGGCCTCGCTCTCTGTGTACCCGTGCCGGCGGGACCGCGGGGTGAGGCCGCCCAGTGGTGTCACGTGGCTCGGTGGGCCGCATCACAGATGCGTGAGCACCACTGGAGGCGCGTCGCGAAGGCTGTGTCCTCGGGCCTCGTGGGGCCAGGCCGGGCTGCAGAGCTGCGTGGCAGGCCCGGGGTCTTGGGAGCTGTGACGCGGCTTCGCTTCTGGGAGTTTGGGTTTGCTGTCGCCGCGCCTGCCGCTCTCGCCCTGAGGCGGCCGGCCCCCCGGGGTCAGCGCCCGATCAACCAAGGCCGGACGGTTCCCTGAGCTGTAGGAGTCCCGGCCCCGTCGTCTGGACTGTAGCATTCTAGGCGGCCTGGGGGTCCCGCGGAGCGGAGGGGTCGCTGCCCTCCGTGCCCTCGGCCACCCGCAGCCGTCGTGACGGCCGCTTCTGACAGGTGTCCTCGGGTGTGCGGTTCGGGGGCCCACGGAACAGGCGCCCCGCCCCTGGCTGACCCCACGCGTGCGCCTGCTGGTGGCCGCTGTTCTGCGTGGTGGGTGGGCGAGCGGCGGGATCTGGGTGCGGCGACGTGCCCCTGGGGTCCAGGTCTGTGAGGGTGGCCTCGGGAAGCGGTTGCTTGCCAGCGGGAAATCACGAGTTGCCGCTCTTCCCGGTGACCCCCTGCGGCCCGTAGGGTGGTCTTCCGCGGCGTGGGGGGAAATGAGAAGAGCCCCTCAGCGGGCCGTTTGTCTTGTCCGTGAGGCTAGAGCCTCCCCTTTCTGGGAGTCCCAAAGGCAGACTCTTGGCTGTCCTGCGTCTGGCATGTGCCTCCAGCCCCGCCAAGCCCGGGTCCCCCCCGCTCTGTGGCGGCCTGGGCTCGGCCACCTGCGTTGTCACCCCGTCTTGGCATCTGGCGGGTCACTAGTCTGCCTTCCCCCGTCCTTCCAGGCGGGTCCCTCGTACCCGGAGGCCGGCGGGCCCCGTCGCCGCCCCTCGCCTTTCAAGGCCAGAGCGCCGTGTGTCCCGGAAGGTCCTCTGTCCCCTGGTGACGCGGTTTGCGGCCACGCCCGGCGCCTGGCTGGGGAAGGAGCTCGGGAGCCGCGTCCACCCTGACCCCCCGGGGCCCTGCGTGCATGTGACGGGGGCCTGCGCTGCCCGCGGACCCGCGGGGGTGGCCTTCTGTGTCCGCGACGCCAAGGAAGACCACGTGTCAGCTGAATTTGTAGCTGTGGCCGGAAGATGAGAAACCGAGAATAACAAGTGGCTGAGAAGAAACAAGGCCCGTGCGGGAGAGGGGTCGTCGGGAAGCAAGAGGAAGCAAGAGGAGGGAACTCCGGGACCGTCGGTGCTGTCACCTTGGGGCGGAACTGGGCTGCCCGCATGCCTGGGGCCTCCGCCTCCGGGAGGGGGCAGGTCTGGCTTGCCCTCCCTGACCCCCTGTCCCCACCTGGAGTTCTAGGGCTTTTTGTCACTGCTTTGGAGGTGAAGGAGTCTCCCTCCTGAGTCCTCACATCGGCGCCCGCGAGCTCCAGAGCAGCTACCACAGAGCCTGCGCGGGACCCACCCCCACCCCTGGTGTCGCAGAGCCTGTGCCGGGGCCCCCTCGTGCCACATAACCTATGCATTGACACGCCCCCTGGTTCCACAGAGTCTGTGCGGGGACCTCCCCCCCCAGTGCCACATAATCTGTGCCGACCACCCCCACCCCCCCGGGTGCCACATAGTCTGTGCGGGGACCCCTGGCCATCAGGCTGCTCCACGTGCCAGGTGTGCCCCTGAGAACTCTCCTCACCCACAGGGCCAGATGCTCTAAGAGGTGCCGGGAGCCCCACGGACATGGCTCTCACAGACACGACCCCCCACAGACGTGGCTCTCACAGATGTGGGACCCCCCCCCACAGATGTGGCCCCCACAGATGTCAGGTGTGGCTGTCACACATGTGCCTCCCCATAGATGTGGCCCCCACAGATGTGGCTCTCACAGACACGGCCTCCACAGACATGGCAGTTCAGATGTGGTCTCCCCACAGGTGTGGCCTTTATAGGCGTGGCTCTCGTAAATGTCCCCCATACAGATGTGGCCCCCAAAGACACGGCTCTCATAGATGTGGGTCCCCCACAGATGTGGCCCCTACAGATGTGGCTGTCACGCACGTGGGCCCCCTCCATAGATGTGCCCCCCTACAGACGTAGCTCTCGCAAATAGACGTGCCCCCCCACATGCGGTTCTCACAGATGTGCTCCCCCACAGACGTGGCTCTCATAGATGTGGCCTCTATAGGCATGCCTGTCACAAGTGTGCACTCCGCCCCCCCCCCCATACATGTGACCTCCATAGTGTGGCTCTCAAAAATGTGATTGCCACAGGGCTCCTGGGTGGTTCAGTCGGTTAAGTGTCTGACTTCAGCTCAGGTCATGATCTCACAGCTCGTGAGTTCGAGCCCCATGTCGGCCTCTGTGCTGACAGCTCGGAGCCCGGAGCCTGCTTCGGATTCTGTGTCTCCCTCTCTCTCTGCCCCTCCCCTGCTTATGATTTTTCACACTCTCGAAAATAAATAAACATTAAAAAAAATTTTTTTGAATGTGGCCCCCCACAGATGTGGCTCTAAAAGATGTGCACCCCCTTGGATGTGGCCTCCACATAAATGTGGTTTTCACAAATGTGCCCCCCCATAGACATGGCTCTCACAGATGTGGGCCTCCCTGTGGCTCTCACAGACGTGGCCCGCATGGACGTGGCTGTCACAAATGTGGGCCCCCTCCATAGATGTGGCCCCCACAGATGTGGTTCTCACTAATGTGCCACCCCACAAATGTGGCTCTCACAGACATGGCCTCCGCAGACATGGCAGTTCAAATGTGGTCCCCTCATAGATGTGGCCTTCATACATGTGGCTCTCATAAATGTGCCCCCCTCACAGACGGGGCTTTCACAAATGTGAGCCCCCCCATATATGTGACCCCCACAGACTTGGCTCTCACAGATGTCGTCCCCCCCATAGATGTGGCCCCCCACAGATGTGGCTTTCACAAACCTGCCCCCCCCCCCCCACGAACGTGGCTCTCACAAATGTGGCTCTGGGCCCGGTTCTCAAAAGCACAGGGAGAATCTCAAGTTTATATGTTCTCTGCATTTTAATCATGTGTTTTAGTTTTTTATGTAAAATGGAGATCATAAAAGCTGTTTAACCTCTGTAATTGAATCATTACATCAGTTGGCTTTTATTTGGATGATTTAAACTCTCTTCATGAGCCTTCATATTGTTGGTGACATTCGGCAGTGAAGTTTGTCAGACAGATTTCTTCAACACACAATCTAATTAGTGTCATTAAGTCATCAGTGAATTTGAATAGGATTTTATAATTAAAAAGGGAATAATGTTTAAAATGTAACTTAAATTGCTAGCTCTGGGCAAATGAGGTCTTTCATGAGGTTTCGGCCGTCAGCGTAGCACTCTGTACTTAATGCGATTTCTTGCCGGTTGTGGCTGATTCGGGTACTGTGTCCCGTGCCCCCTCCTTCTGTGCTGAACAGTGAGTTCTCTCCCGAAGAGGGTCCCAGGTGAGCGGCATAACCGAGGCAGAGGAGAGAGCAAGCTTCCGTGGGGCCAGTGTTTACGCCCGGAAGATTCTTTTTTTTTTTTTTTTTTAATGTTCTTATTTATTTTTGAGAGGGAGAGAGACAGAGCATGAGCAGGGGAGGGGCAGAGAGAGAGAGGGAGACGGAATCCGAAGCAGGCTCCAGGCTCCGAGCTGTCGGCACAGAGCCCGACAAGGGGCTCGAACTCACGGACCGCGAGATCGTGACCTGAGCTGAAGTCAGATGGTCAACCGACTGAGCCCCCCAGGCGCCCCGTTGGAAGATTCTTAACCATTTCATCAGCCGGGGTCGCATATGTGATGAAAAGACCATTGTCTAAATCTGCCGCTTGGGGGTTAGTTGCGTTACTTTAATTTGTAAAAATTTTGTCCGAGAAACACACGTTTCCGATGCCTCAAGTTGAAAAGTAGCATCGCGCTAACCAGTAGAGCTGGCTGGCCCCGCCTGCCGCTGGGATTCCCAGGCCTCAGGTTGGTTCTGGTCAGGTGTGCTCCCCATCTCTCCCCGGCCAGCTCTGTCCTTCCATTGAAGATCCCACGTGGTGAGGTCCCCCTTGCGGAAATGACGTGGCTCTCTTGCCCTCCGTCCCTCAGCACGTGCAGACGCTGCCACCGCGGGCGCCTCCAAGCACTCAGGCCACGCTCTGATTCGAGAACTATCCCGGGTCTCCGTTCTTGTGTCTGTGGCTGCATACACACCACGCAGTGACCACGGGCCCTTGGGCTCAGCTCCTGGCTCTTCCGCCCTTCCCGTTGTTGGCCTCGTTTCCGTGACCCCGATTCAGATCCCGTCCTGCAGCGTGGACGCGTGTGAGTTCTCACTGTGGGCGACCGCTGGTGATCACGCTCACGGAGCCCGACCCTGGTTTTAAGTGTTAACAAAGCGGGCACACGATTTCCACGTCTGAAGGTGTCTGCGGTCTGAATTGGGCACATCTTTAGCTCAGGACCGACGATGGAAATACTCATTTTATGCAGAAAGGACAACAGTTGCATCGTCTAAGCCGGCGCAAGGCCCTTCGTGCTTGAGAGGCGACGGCCGCCATTTCAGAGGGGCTGCAAAGACCGTGTCGTGGGGTGTCTTTGCTTTCACCCCGTAGCAAACCACCCAAGTCCGGCGTTTGGCACAGCCTCTGTCCGGTTTGCAGAGCGGCGTTGGGGGGGGTGCTGCAGGTGTGGGCTTGCTCTCATGCTTCTGTGACCGGCTCTGGCCGGCTGGTGGCCGGCTGACCTGGAATGGCCTCACTGTGTGGCCTGGCGGTTGGCAGGACGTTCGCGGATCATTTGCTGGTCTCAGCGTTCCGAGCTCACAAGAAGACGGCGTGTTTTAAGCCTCTGCCGGAGTCCAAGATGCCGTTGCCTGCTGGCCAGGGCAAGTCTTGAGGCCAAAGTGAGGATTCACCTGGAAATCTACCCCAGGGAACGGATGTTGGGGGCATGCAACGAATAGGGGCCAGAAATGCCATGATCTTCTCCAGGAGGCCCTGCCCCGTTCAGAGGGCGCCGAACTCCCTGAGTCAGGAGCACCGAGAAGAGGAGAAGCGGCAGGGCTGTGGGCCCCCCTGTGTTGGCCGTGGTTCCGGATTCGGCGTGGGTCCCTTCACCGCCATCCATGGGCAGTGGTATTTTTATAAACGTATTTTTCCCCACGTTTTGCACAGACGCTTTTTTGTATCGGGAGCCTGGCCTTCAGCCTCACTGATGGGAACGCTGTGAGCACGAATGGGGCGGGGTTGACACTGGTACCGGGGCCACCGTCTCGGTTCCCCAGTGGCGGTCACCGTCTGCTGTGTTGGGGACACGTCCCCGTAGACCCTCCTGTGTGGCCCACCGAGCGGACAACCCTCTGTGCCCCAGGAGCAGCCGCCGACTGGCCCCGGGGCCCAAGCGTCCCTGGGAGGAGAGGAAGGCCTGCGCCCCGGGGCCCCTGTGCCCGTGTGTGGGAGAGAAGCGGGGGGGGGGGGGGGGGGGCTGTGTTCGCGTGCGGACGCCGCCGTTTTCACAGGGAATGTTTCCACGTAAAAAGCCTCTCTCTCTGATCGTGTAAGTCGCTGATGTTAATTATCGATTAACTGGAGATTACAGAGAGGAAAATGTTACTCCAGCGCTGCGAGCTGGGAAAGCTGTCCCACCTGAAGCGTGTCCCTGTCGTCTTCTGTGAGTTGTGCTCGTGCCTCCGTCTAGACAACAGAAATGCTGTTGCCGACCCAAGGTAAGTACCTGTCTCTACTTCTCGTTACCTATTGCCGAGTTCTTCCTCCCAAACCTGTTCCAGTCCTGAGTGAATGTGGGTCCGTCTGTCTGTCTGGGTCTTTCGCACCCACACCCACACGATTCTTCGATCGGCGAAATATTAAAGCAGCGTGAACCAGGACAGGGAGCATTTGCTGGCCCGTCCTGGAGGGTGGTGCCCATGCTGGGGGCTTGCTGGCACCCTCACTCCTGCCCGGCCTCTCTCCCACCCACGGGGAGGCCGGGCCACGCAGTGACACTGCCTCCCGGCGGGGGGGGCGGGCACGACGGACCCCCGGCAGCGTGATGCACTGGGCTGTACTTGTTCACGGTACGTTTCCGTTCTGTCTCACACCCTGTCTGCTTCCTCGATGGGGGGTAACTGTATTGCTATATGTTTATTAACTCGTTTCGTTATTCTGTACTAATTGTCCTTTGCTGTTTTTGTCTTGCCGTGCTCTTTCTTTTTGGTATATGGTACCCTTCGTAAATTAAGGGCGTTGTTTCAGTGTCCCTCATCTGTTGTCATTTGGCTGTCCTTCTTCGTGAACCAGGCGTTTCTCTGAACCATTGAACTGGCGCCTCGCCCCTATGACAAGCGCGTGTTTGTTTGGCAGACCGCCTCCAGCCTCCCCCCCCCACCCCCCGCCCTGTGCCGACCCGACACAGCTCTCACCGGGAGCCTTGCGTGGCGCCATCCGCCACCCTCCTGGTCCACACGTTTGTTCTGCACGTGGATTCAGCGCCTTTTCTCACGGGGTCTCCCCTGGACACCTGCTTTGAAGGTGCAGCGGGCCAGTAAATTAGCAGGACGTCCTGTAGTAAGTCCCCAGCGTTGAATTCCTAACCCAGGAGTGCACGTCACCCTCTGATGATGTGAGGCTTCTTCTGTCCTGGCGGAAAGCCTTGTTTTGTTTTTTCTCGTGCAAGGCTTACGGTTTCTGTATTTATTGGGGGTATTTTATAGATTGTGTTATCAGAACGGAGTGTGTTGCTTCCCTTTATTTACTGCCTGGCTACTTACCGTCAGTGCGTAGAAAAGCTCCAGATTTCCCGAAGTGCGTTCAGTTTTCTCGTTAGTCCTAGTAAATGTGTAATGGGTTATCTCACGTGCTCCCGGTAGACGATAACGTCGTCCGCAAATAATACTTGTCTTTTCCTTTTTTTCTTGAGCTGCGTTGACTAAAACTTCCGTGATCACGTAGCGACCCGACCCACTCCATGGCAGCACACGGTGGGGGTCCTGGGCTCGTGGCTTGCGGGAGCAGCAGGGAAGGCAGGACCCTCCTCCTCCATGCCGCGGTCTCCTTCAGGATTGCTCTGGGGCTCCGTCTCCGGGCCATGTCACCACTTGCCCTGTGCTGTTGAGTCAGGCACCCCCACTGGCTGGCTCCGTGAGCAGGTGGCGGGCGCTCTAAGGGCAGAGGTGTTCCTGGATCCTGTGTGGAGAGACCCTGGCCTTCTTCTGTTGTTGGATTAAATCGTCTTTGAGCTATTTTATAGTTTCCTAATGAGGATCTTGGTCATCTCCATCACAGAGGGGCTTTTCCACCGCCTCTGCCAGTTCAGGGTGTCAGACAGGATGGAGCGCGCGATCCAGAACCGAGGCTCTGCCTGGGGTCACCCAGCCTTCCTGTGCTGCGTCTGCGGTAACTGCCCGCTTCTGCTGAGCGGCCGCGAGCACGTCTGAGGGCGGGGCAGGCAGCGGCCACGCGCTCACCTGGCAGAGCCAGCAGGGAGAGGGACACTTCCCCGTGGCGAGTGTCTGTTCGCGTTTTTCCTTGTCTTTATTTTCTTTAAAACTTTTTAAATGTTTATTAATATTGAGAGACAGAGAGACACAAAGCATGAGCGGGGAGGGGCCGAGAGAGAGAGACACAGAATCCGAAGCAGGCTCCAGGCTCCAAGCTGGCGGCACAGAGCCCGACGCGGAGCTCGAACTCCTGAGCCGTGAGATCATGACCTGAGCCGAAGTCGGGCGCTTAACCGACTGAGCCACTGAGGCGCCCCGCTTCTTTCCTTTGCTTTAATAGAAAATACTTAGTTTCTTCCTCATTCATTTTTTCATGGTGGTAAAATTCACATATCCTAGGTTATCATTGGCCATTTTAAAGTGTATAATTTATACATTTACAATACCGTACAACCTTGGCCACGATCTAGTTCCAAAATATTTTTGTCGCCCCAAAAAGAAGCCCTGAAGCAGGCACTCCCCGTCTCCCCTGGCCACAGCCCCGGCAGACCGATCTACTTTCTGTCCGTCAGAGTTCGCCCGCTCGGGATATGCCGCGTACGGGTCGTCACGCGCTACGTGGCCCCTTCCCTCAGCGTAAGACTCTCAGGTCTCATCCACGGTGCAGCTGTGTTAGAGCTTCCTTCCCTTTTCAGGCTGCGCGATATTCCCTTGTGTTTTGTCTGTTCATCAGCTGATCTACGCTTGGGCTGTTTCCGCCTCTTCGGTGGCCGTGCGTGGCGTTGCTGTTTGAGCATCTGCGCTCACCTCTCTGGGGTGGGTACCTGGGGTCGGGCTTGCCGAGTCACGTGTAGCCCTCCGTTGAACTCTTAGAGGGACCACTAAACCCGACTCACTTTTGTATTTCGTATTTCGGGAAGATACACAAGAGCACAAAATTTACAGCTTTATCTGTGTTTGTTTTGCCACTCAGTGGCCTTAAGCACAATCACGTGGTCGTGCGACCGTGAGCACCGCCCATTCCCGGGACGTTCTCGTCTCCCCACACAGAAACGCTGTCCCCATGAAACACCGACTCCCCGTGCCCTCCCCTAGCCCGGGGGCCACCCTTCTGCTCCGTGAACCGGACTCTCCTGGTACCTCCTGTGATAACATCATGCAGTGTTTGTCCGGAGCAGCTGTTCTCCGCGTGGGTTTAACGGTAGAGTTCAAGGGCCCGGGCGCTCAGAGTTGTGTGCTGCTAGCAAAGTAGCTAAAATAGGCAGGGCGGTCCGGCAGGCGAGGTCGCTGCCGCGTGGCTGTGTCCAGACCCCTGCGTCTGCACCCCTGATGTGCTCACACCGGCACAAGTGCGGACCACCACTGCCACTGTCTCTTCCCGTGGCCAGCCCCACACTGGCACTGGGGGTCCCCCAAACTCGGACCGTGGTGTCTTCGTTACGTTGCTGACTTAACATGTGTGTACATAAGTACTCGAGCGGATGAAAGTCAAGCCCGCCGTGTACTTGCAAGAATGTTCTGTACCGCATGCCGGATAATACTGTTAGGGTGGGAAAATAAGATGAACTCTGTTCGGTTTGCTAACGTTTGCAAGCGTTCCGGAGACTGAGCCACGGTCCGTCCTTGGGCTTTTCTAAGAGTGCGCACCTTTGGGGACTGATCTTGGTAGGTAAACCGAGAGTTAAATATGAACCCAGAAGTTGCTGACTTCCGATTTAACCACCGGTCATTCTGTTGTGTTTCCGATAAGAAAGACAGACCGAACTGGGGCAGCAAACTGGACCAGACCCCTAACAGACTGCCGCTGCGGGGGATCCCCACATCCCCGAGGAGTGCCTGGTTAACGGACTGAAGGAGGTGTTGGCTGGGGACCCCTCTATCCAGGCTGGGGTCATTTTTCTCCTTTCCAAGTGATGTCAGTTCAAGGGAACCCAGGGCCAGCTTGTGGCAGCTGCTAGTGGCACTCCATGCTTCTGGAAGCTTCCCTCTTGCATTTTGGCCCTAATGCCTCTGGGAAGGGTATGAAGAGGGAGCATATAAACCTGTGTGTTTAGAGGGTCTAGTGAGTATCAGCAGGGGCAGGTGTGGGGAGGCCCCCAGTGTAGGATTGCCCCCCCCCCAGCACATACCTGGAGTACGCTGGTCCCCAGTACATACCTATATTATGAAGACTTTCGTGAGCCAAAGTGGCATAACACAAAGAAGAATCACCACTAATTTATATGAAAACCTTTTTGAGTGTGTCCACATCGAGAAAATCGCCTCTTAGGCTTTTCTGGTACTTAGGGCACGTGTTGCTAGCAGATGCACAAAATCAATCGAGATCAAGCCCAGATGCTCGCAGACACGGTTCAGAGCTCTGGCGGCGGGGCGGGGAGACGGAGGGCGGTTCCCGGGCAGGGCTCGGCGGAGCCCCTCCTGCCGCCCCGGGTGTGTGTGCTGCCCCTGGACCGGCTCGCAGCAGAACCAATGCTGTTCACGTATCTGCTCCCTTCTCCTTGTTTCAAGAAAGTGAAAATCTTCTTCACGTTTCTTTGAAAACAGGCCCTAACGGAGGTCTTTCGCAAAAGCCCAGTGACATAGCGCAAACTTTTCAGAAGGAGGGGATACCTGTGCTCCCTGCAAAGGTGCAGAGGCCTCTCGCTTCCTGGCCTCAAAGGCCAGGAGAAAAAGTCTAGCAGGAGAAAAATAAAAATTATCCCCACACATGTGCTTTTTTCCTAGCAAGGCTGAACTGTGTGTGTGTGTGTGTGTGTGTGTGTGTGTGCGCGCGCGCGCGTGGAGATGTAAGATCTGTCGGTGTGATCTGTGCTGTTTGCACGGGTAGGAGAGTTCTAGAGCCATTCAGCTGACAGTGTGAGTCCTCGCCTTGCAGGCAGAGGGATAAGATGGGAAGGAAGCCTGGCTTTCTGGCCCTCGCAGCCCAGCCCTGATGTTTACTCTCATTATTACCTGTCCCGGTGGCTGCCCCAGGCCGGGGCTTCCAGGTCACCTGAGGCAGCCGCTAATGAGCCAGCAGGACACTCCGGGTTGTTGCAGGCCGGTTCCTAGGAAAGCTCAGCCTGCCTGCTGGCCAAAGTCCTGCGTCATCCCCGCACCTGTCTGCACCTGGGTAGCGTGTTTACGGAGGGAACCGCTTGTGAGGCGGCCGCTCTGGCTTCTAGGCGGTCATTACGGGCAAACGGACGGCCTTGCCTGACCTGCTGCTCCGAGGGCTCCTGGCGACGCCCCTGCTTTTCCTTTGCTGCCGGGCATTTGTGGCACATGAGACCATCGCGCTTTACACAGCAGCCCCTGTGATCGTGCCTTCTAGAGTGTGGCTACCTGGGTTTGTGGAAGGGTGGACCCTGCCGTGCACTCCCGGAGGCAGCTGTAGGAGCTTCTGTCCTACGGAGAAAAGAGGCTCCCGCGCTGTGCACAGGAGGCTTGCGTGCACCCTCCCCCCTCCCCTGTCTGAGGAGCTCTCCCTCCTCAACGTGATCTGGTCCGCGACTCCCCCAGGCTCGCTCTCCTGCCCAGGATGGTGGGCCTGCAGCAGCCAAGGGGCCAGGGGGCAGACACAGTCTGACCTCTACACAGCCCAGAGCCCTCATGGCAAGTGTCTCGGGCAGAAGCCCTGGACAGGAAGGAGCCAGGGTCGCCTCCGGTGGGGTAAGGCGTAGGCCTCACCGTGAGGCAGCTTCTGAGGTCAAGCCTTGACGAAGAGCCCAGAGTTCCAGCAGCAGAGACGTGATGGGCGAGGGCGGAAGGGGTGCGGGCCGCCGGGCTCGACTGACCCTGCCCTCACCGCCCCCTGCTCCCCTCGGCCTGGGTGCGCAGCCTCTGGGGGGCCCGCTGTGCCCCAGCGCCGGGTGTCTGAGGCAGACCCTCCTCGTGGTACTGGAGGGCGGTGGTACCCTCGTGGGTGCTTTTGACCACTGCTGGTTGTGCCACGAGGCAAGAGGGAAGAATGGTTTTGAACTTACGGAACGCGCCCTTTTGATTGGAACCGGGAAACCCAGTGAGCTAAAGCTGGAAATGGCCCCATTTTGTGAGGACGCCGTGGGGAACGACACTTTGGCCCCAGATGCTCACTCAGACCCACGGCCGAACAGGACGTGTTCCTGGAGGTCAGCCCCCAGACCCCGAGGTGGGAGGGGACACACTCTTTCTCTTGCTCTCGGTCACACGTCGCGTTCTGCGGGTGAGGGTCACGGGGCCTGCCCTGTGCTCGCCCCAGGGATGATGCCTGAGAAGGCCCCGGAGCATCTCGAAGAGTCGACACAACAAGCCCCGGGCCCGGCCCTGCTTCCACGTGGAAACGGCCTTGCGGTCTGGCATTTCATACCGGGCCCAGTTCTGGTTCTAGATGGAAATGGGCCTGGGCCTTGCGGTCTGGCATTTCTTACTGGGCCCTTCTGTGGCACTGAGCACACCAGGCTTTTACAGTGTTGAAGAGGCGTTTAAGGTCTGTGTTTTATTTTCAGTTTAGCCTGTTCTAAGTTATACTGGGAAGTAGGTGGCAAAGGCAGTTACTCGTGTCCGTCTGTCCTCCTGTTAAGTGCTGGCAGGTACCAGGCCGTGGGGACAGGCAGGCTTCCTGCAGGGGGCGCTGGGGAGAGGCGCCCGCGGGCCTGCACCCTCCCTGTCCCCTTCCTTTTGAAAGTATCTGTCCCTGAGGAAGTTCCAAGGGACTCGCTCAGGGCGAAGAGCAGGCCCAGGCCAGCCTCGTGTGCTCGGTGTGGACGTGCCCACCTGAGTCCCGGCCCCGGGCCCCAGCCGTCCGTGCGTGGAACCTGGTCCCTCTTCCTTCCTCTCCTGCTGGCCTGGTTGTCCTGTGTTTGGGGCACATCACCAGCCTGGGCCACCGGCAAAGGAGGAAGAGAAACAGAAGGGGAGGCAACTGTCACCTGTGCTCGGGGTCGTGCTGAGCGCCGTGAAAAGAGCCCCGGGAGCAGACACGGGGCTGAGGCTGGCTGGCGGGTCCCCGCATGTCCCCCCCCCCACCCTTCGCCGCGGGCCTGGCATACTGATGGGGGCCGCCTTGCACAAAGCACGTTGGACCCTTAGTGGCTAATAAAAGTCCAACTTAAGAATATTTCTGTTGAGGCCAGTTAGCCTCAGGGAGATGGGAGGATGCTCCTGGGTGGTTGGCTGGTTGGTTGGTTTTTGTTTGAAGCCAGGATTTCGCCGTGTGATTGGCCTGAAGGACCCCCGGGACATCCAGTCCGTGTCTTCTGAGAGGGAGGGTTGGGGCAGTTTCCTTACTGTTTTAATTTTCACATTTGCTGCCTGAGTCTACAGTACGTTTAAAATCAGGAGGCTAGGGCGCCTGGGGGGGCTCAGTCGGTTGAGCATCCGACTTCAGCTCAGGTCCTGATCTCACAGCTCGAGAGTTCAAGCCCCGCGCCGGGCTCTGTGCTGACAGCTCAGAGCCTGGAGCCTGCTTCTGCTTCTGTGTGTCCCTCTCTCTCTGCCCCTAACCCACTCGCATTCTGTCTCTGTCTCTCTCAAAAATAAATAAACATTAAAAAAAATTTTTTTAATCAGGAGGCTATCCTCGACCTCAAAAAGAAGCCCACTGTTCGTTCTTGGTCTGGGAAGCACCTGTGGCACAGGGCACTTCAGGCCCCAGGGAACTTGGCTGCTTAGACGGCGCGGCCTCGGCATTAAGTATTTTGCAGAACCCGGGGCCCGAGAGATTGGGGTTTGACCCGCACTGTGAGCAGTCCCCATGTTAATGACAAGAGGGGGTATGATGTGGTCCCATCGAGCCTGGCTGCTGCAGCGTGTGACCTGGCCTGGAGATAGGCACTCTGAGCGTGTCGGGACTCGCTCGTTGGGGCCCGGGGAGCGCTCGCCCCTCGGCAGGGATGGTGCTTGAGTGCCTGGCCCACTTCTGCCCTTCAGCCTGGCGCCTGGGTTTCCACTTCAACGTTGGTAATTAAACTCCAAAATCAGAGTCGAAGAAAACTGAACCCTAGATAGAGATCCAGTATCTTACCCCGCACTCGGTGTTGGCTCACGCGTAAATTCGGTGTTAAACTCTGGTTGGAGTAATGGTATCTGTTATTATCGGGTTTTTCCCTTAGAAAAATTAGGTAGTAGATATCTTTGAATTGCTCAGAAGAGTTTCAATCTACAAAAAAAGCAAAAGACATGGGGTGCCTGGGTGGCGCAGTCGGTTAAGCGTCCGACTTCAGCCAGGTCACGATCTCGCGGTCCAGGAGTTCGAGCCCCGCGTCAGGCTCTGGGCTGATGGCTCGGAGCCTGGAGCCTGTTTCCGATTCTGTGTCTCCCTCTCTCTCTGCCCCTCCCCCGTTCATGCTCTGTCTCTCTCTGTCCCAAAAATAAATAAACGTTGAAAAAAAATAAAAAAATAAAAAAATAAAAAATAAAAAAAAAGCAAAAAACAAAAAAAGCCCCCACCTTCTCCATACTTCTCCTCCGCCCATAGTCTGACCTTAACGTATGTTGGTGAGGTACCAGTGGCAAATACGTGTGTGGATTTTACGTGACATAAAACTCGGCATTTTTCCAAGTCCTATTTTTCATAGCCATAAGCTGCCTTCCTCCTGCACCGTTGTTCTTCCCCAGGGAGGGACGGCTCGCAGCCTCCCGTCAGGGCCTGACCGCGGGCAGGCACAGAGTGGCCCCGCGGCACGGGGAGCCCCGTCTGCGCGGAGCGGGGAGCCAGCTCGGGAAAGTGAAGCAGGTGTTCCGCACCTTGTCCACCGTCCTCATTTTCCAGAAGCTGGGAGCACAGAGGGTCACTCCGTCCAGAACTCCGGAGGCAAGCCTGAACTGTGTGGTGACACTGGGGGGTGGATGGGGAGCGTCCCAGCCTGGTTCGTTCTCGGCGCCTTTTTTGGAGGGGCCTTGGCACACGGGTCACTGCCTTCCGCCTGACCCGGGACGCAGAATGAACACCTGTAGACGGGACGCAAGCGGGACTGAGACCCTGCAGTGTTGCGGGGGGGGGGGGCATTCGTAGGGAACCCAGCGTGTGTCTGTTAATGGCTCCTCCTGAAAACCCCAGGGCAGTGTTGCTTCCTGGGAGTTTGGTCTCCCTGTGAATTTTAATCACCACTGTGTGCGGCTGTTTCTGTCTTTTTGTAACGACAGTTGAAAGATCTCCCTCTCCTTCTGGGTTCTGGCTGCAAAGTAAACATTTTGAGACTATATTAAGTGGCTTTCTGCCCCTTCCTCATTTACGCATCAGATGAACACGGAGCAGTTGAAAGGGAACCCAGGGCTGTACGAGGGCAGCTTGAGGGCGGGGGTGATACCCGGAGAGGGGGCCCCCTAGATTCTAAGATCCGCCGTTCACCAGACCACCGCGCTGGTTTCCCGGCCTGAGCGGCACCAGGACGCCCCCCGGGCTGCGGACACACGGGAGGCACACGGCTGCAGCCCGGGGAGGGCGTTCACCTGTGCCCGCAGCCGTGCGGCCCTCGCGCAGGTTCTCGAATCCGCATCCGAATCCGAATGGGTCAGCAGGCGCTACACCAGCGGAAAGACCTTCCTGGGGCGTGTGGAGGAGCGTGGAGGGGGGCGGGGGATCGGGTCCGAGGCCGGGCGTCTGTGCTCCACACTGTCCCCTGGCAGCAAGGGCTGGGAAGGTGCTTGTTTCTGATAGTTTCGCTGTCTCCACTGAAGATGGCTGGAATGTAACTTTTTCCACAGGGAGGCTCTGCAAGGTGCCCATCAGTGTCCGTGGGCCCCACCGGTGGGCACCGAGCGGGGCCCCTTCCTCGTGGCCCCTTTCGCATGGCCCTCCCCTCCCAGCTGCCGCGTCAGTTCCCTTCTGCCTCACACCGGGCCTGCGTGAGTCCCAGGAGCAGCAGGGAGGTGTGCGCCCTGTGGGGTCTGGACGCCCCACCCCTCCTCTGCCCTCCTGGTTCGAGGCCTAGCCACACCTCACACCTCCCTCTGCTGGTCCACCCCGGTGCCCCTGGCTGCAAAGGGGTCCCCCTCCCCACTGTGGAAGGTAGGAGCTGGCCACTGTGGACCGGGGCTGTGGGTCCCCTGCAGTGAGAAATGCCACCTGATCGCTGGAGGCCGTGTGTGTGTGTGTGTGTGACCCTCTGGCGAGCCGCGCCCTGGCTCAGTCCCGTGGGGCTCTGCCATCAGGCCGCCTCCCCGGGCAGGGCCACCGTGGGGTGTGTCTCATGGAGGCTGGCACGGGGCCAGCCGTGTGGGAAGGTGTGGCCCGGCACCTTGCCCCTTGGGCCGCGCACACGGGCCTGGCATCCTGCACCTGCTTCCGCACGCACGTTCCCCACGTACCCGCCGGTGGTTGGTTCCTGTCCTCGTGCACTGTTGCCAGCTGCGTCCGAGGCGCTGCGGAACGTCCTCGTCATTGGCCGGCACGGCACTCCCCCTCCTGGGCTGCAGGCTTTACTCAGAGAGGGAGTGTGGACTTCCGTTTTACGAATGTCTGTAACCACTGTTCTTTTTCTTTAACATTTTTGGTATGACGTGCTTTGCGCCTCGGGAGAGTCACAGACGCGACGGGTGCCATCTCGCGTCTTTATAGAGAAGGGCTCCAAGCAACCTGAAATCCCGGTTTCTTAATTTCTTAATTTACGTGCTCTAGTTGGTGACAGAAACTGGGTGATTTCCCTACTCTGGCGACAGCATGGTGGGAACGGGGCCCGGGAAGCCGGTCGAGGGCCCTAGTGGTGGCACTGCTCCCCATTCCCTGCGGCCTCTGCGGGAAAGACATTTGATGGCTCAGATGTGGACGCTTGTGCCAGATTTCCTTGCTGGAAAGTTCCGGGGCTGCCCCCACCCCTGTCCCACACCAGAGCAGGATGGCCACCCGCCCAGGAGGGGCCACAGAAACAGGACGGACGATGACAAGAAAAGAGGGCGCGTACTCGAAGCGATTCAGGCCTAGCGCGGACGCGACCCTGGGCTTTGCCGCCGTGTCCCGGGGCGTCCCCCGCCACCGCCTCACATCCGTGGAATCTGAGGCCGACCCTTTCCCCACGAGCCCGTCGGCACCTGCACGCTCGTGAGGCTTGTTCCGGCCCATCTGTGTTTCTCATGGATCGCTGCCTCATTCTACCTCCTCGCCGGGTGGATCTCCAGCGACGGGTGCGCACAGTTGGCCCGCGTGTTGGGCTCTGAGGGCCGTCGGAGCGTGTCCAGCCCGGGCGTTGGGAGCAGGCCGCCGAGCGCTAGTCACACAGGCCTGGCGCGGACGTGTCTCTGGGGCTCGGGCTAGCCCGGGACCTGCCGGCCTGACTCGAGGAGGTGCCAGTGGTCTGCCAGGGGGGCCGTTCCGCGTCGCCCTCCGCTGTGCCATTCTCAAAGCACCGTTCCCGGCTTGCGACATCACCCAAGCCTCCTCTTTCCTCCCGGCAGCTCAGGGGCATTTATTTGCATAATTTCTAACACGTAGAAAGTCAGCCGGCATCCGGGGCTTCCGGCAGCCACGCTTGCTGTGTGGACCGGGCCGAGCCAATTCCCCCCCGGTTAGGGGTGCTGGCCGTGCAGAGGACAGCCTGGCTCCGGGAGACACGGTGCGGAGACCTGTGGCCTTGGCCGGTCTTCGGGGGTGTGTGTGTGTGTGTGTGTGTGTGTGTGTCTTGTCCCGTCTGGGAGCGAGGCTCTGACCGTCTTTGTCTCCTCCTTCTCTGCTCGCAGCAACAGCAGGAGCTGCTGGCCATGAAGCACCAGCAGGAGCTTCTGGAGCACCAGCGGAAGCTGGAGAGGCACCGCCAGGAGCAGGAGCTGGAGAAGCAGCACCGGGAGCAGAAGCTGCAGCAGCTCAAGAACAAGGAGAAAGGCAAAGAGAGTGAGTGTGCGGAGGGGGGCGGGGGGACGCCGGGCGGACGCCGGGCGGGCGCCGGGGCCTCCCCGACATGGCTCTTCCCGTGGCTGCCGTGCTCCCGGGCCTGGCGGCAGCGGCCCAAGCAGGAGCTGGTGTCGTCCGTGTCCTTGCCACAGCACCTCGTCCGGGTCGCCGAGAGCGTCCTGAAGCGCACTGGGCAGGTGGGGAGCGGCTCTCCCCTGTGAGTTCGGTTCCGTCCTAAATGTTTCAAAGTTCTTTCCTCTTAGAGGCATTGTGGGAGCGCCTCAGAGCCAGGCCTGGCTTGTGGGCTACGCCGGGGGCCGAGCGGGGACGTGGGTGCCGACACGTGCTCTCGGGGCCCTAACGTTCACCCCTGTGCTTGCATGTCAGAGGACCGGGGTTGCCTCCTAGGAGGGGCCCAGGCTCGATCCTAGCCAGGGGGTGATTCCGTGTGCTGGTCCCCTTTGGGAGATTAGGGGGACTTCCCTCGTGTCCCTTGGGGAGGAGCCACGGCCCCCTGCCGCCTGCCAGACGGAGGGCGGAAAGCACGTCCGGCGGGTGCGGTGAGGGACCCGTGTTTGGGAGGCCTCGTGGGTCCCACACACGGGACTGTGGCTGAAGGGGCACAACCCTCACGTGCGTCCGTGCCCCTTTCTTTGGGCAACTTGCTTCCAGTGACGCGCCCGGGACCTGGAAGGCAGAGTCGGTGGGTGACATATTCGCAGGCTCTGTTTGTGTCCACCCGAGACATCCGTGCCGAGTCGAGCCTGTTTGCTCCCTGGTGATGATGTAGTCAAGGTGTGCGTTTGTCTCCTGTATCGGGTTTTGGTGTGGTGACTCTAGGGTGTTTGACTCTTCCAGTGCTCGTGAGTAAAAATACTAGTCTTCACACACTTCAGGAACACACATAAACCTCACAAAACCAGTGTCTTCAGCTACTGAAAATGGTCAGTCATCCAGACAAACCATCGTAACAGTCCGTCGTGTGGACTTTAATCTACCTACGCACGACAGCACAAGACGCATTAAAAGATTCTTGTGAAGTCTCTTATTTGAAATTATTTAAGGATCTTTTGTCCTGGGGTGTGATATACATACAAAAGGCACACACCCTGTTCCCAGGCTCACCTCCCAGCAAAGCATCTGGATCAGGACGGGAACCACATCCGGGCCCCTCCCTCCTCCACAGAGTAACTCCTCCCTGGCACCTAACACGGAGGGCAGGTTTGCCTGCTTTTGAAGTTGATGTCAGTGGCTTCATGAATACGCAGGATTTCGTGTTTTGCTTCTGTCACTCACCATCACACTCGTGGAGTCCGTCCTTGCTGTCCTGTGTGGCGGGAGATCACTGATTCAGGCTGCTGCCTGTGCCCCACTCACAGGCGTCCCACCACATTCATCCAGCCTGTGGTTGGTAGGTATCTGGGTATTTGCTGACCCACACTGTTAGAGACAGTGCTGGCACGTATGTCCCCGGGCACGTTTCCTGGTGCGGACAGGTAAATGCGAGGTATGCACGTGCCCCCCCTTTCCTGCGTGAGGCCTGGCCTCCTCCAGCCTTGTAGGGCAGCTCCCGTGTCTGCTTCCCCACCAACCCTGGTTGCCATCAGCACTCTGAGTCTGGCTGCGAGCGGTCGCCCCTGTGGCTTCAGCCTCACAGTCTGATCACCGGTGAGACTCGGTGCGTTTTCATGTCTCCTGTCAGAGGGGTATATTCCTTTCCTGGGAGAAGTGCCTGTTCAAGTGTCTTTCTCATTTTTGTGGTGGGTTCTCGCCCTTTTCCTCAACTTGGGTAGTTCCCTTGACATCCCCGCACCGAGCTCTCCCTTGGTGTGGTGTGTCCCACATGCCGTCCTGTGCTCTGCTCTGTCTGCTCTGCCTCGTGGCGCCTTTTAAACAACACAGGCTCCCGCTGCTCCGCCGGCCTGATCAGTCTTCTCTACACTGGGTTCAGGACACGTTCCCACCTGTGTTCTATATACATTTTTATAAATATTCTCTTTCCAAAAGGCTGTTGGTTTTTTCCTAAAATATGCAGCTAGTGTATCACTTTCGTGTTCAGTTTGTCTCTCCACTTAACTGTTTTTAAGTTCTTAGTAACTGGTTTTATACACAAAAGTAACAACTTTTATGATCGTTAGTTACTAACGGCATATTTTGCTTCTGAAATCATATACTTTAATGTGTTTTTATTATAATGGTCTGGTTGAGTTTTGATGTAGAAAGCATGTCAGAAGAGTTTTTACTACATGTGAGATCTGATTTTTGTACCAGCATTTTAAGGTAATCCCTAAAGCTGAATGGTACACCTCATTACATCACACCATTCGGGTAAGACGATGGCTTATGGGGTCCGCGATGGCCCATGATGGAGACTCCGGGCATGAGGACAGGAAGCCGTCAGGAGAAGATAAATTGCAGATTTGGGTCGGCAACATATGCCCTTGGTCTTTGAGGGCAGATTTGTATCTGCAGTGGGCTGATGGGGCAGGCGAGGCGGCCACGCTCACGGGTCACTGCCCAGCCCGCTGGCTCAATGACACCGTCCTCCGTTCCCACCTCCGCACCAGCCCAACCACTGCCTGTATTGTGTGTGTGGACTCCTTTGTGTCCAGGGTCCCTCCTGGCTGAGGTGTGGCCAGGGCATGACCACCTTTGAGTGGTGTGGCATGTGAGGTCAGGAGAATGCCCCAGATGTCCTGCTGCACTGGTCTGGAGGGGAGGGTGGGCATCAGCGCTGACATTTCTAGAACTCCCTGGATGATTCTCATTGCAGCTGGGGTTGGGCCGTGAGTCTAGGTGAGTCCGCTTGCTGTGTGTTAGGGATCTGTCGTAGGGGCTCCATGGCCTGTCGTTGGGGGCCGCCTTCTATGCGGGAGAGCCGCCCTGTACATGACAGCACCTGGCGCATATAGGAGCCCTTCTCCTGGGGGCCCAGGTGTGCTTGGCGGGGCCGCACGCACACAGTGGCCTCTGCCTTGGGGCCTGTTCCTTTCTCCTCTCTCCGGCTTTGCTTTGGCCTCAGTGGTACATCCGACTTACGTTTTGCTCTCGAGGAGGGTAATTGTTGTTCATCAAAGGATGGACGTTAAAACCGTAAGCATCGGCTAGTTGATGTATGCCACAACGAACCAACAAATCCAGGTTTTCAGATTTTGCTAAAAAGCAACTCAATTGGTTCCTAGTAGTTTACTAGAAGCTTCCAATAAAAATAACATCTTAAGCCTCACAAAATGCGAAAAGATTTGCCTTCGGAAAACATTTTAGATCTGTTTACAAGTCAAAAACAATTTCTTCTCTACCTCCTAAATCTCCCCCCCGACCCCCACAACTGGAGCGTTGGAATGTTCTCTGCTTCCCTCCTCCTCGCTCGTCACTCACAGCAGCCCTGGTGGTTTTCAATTTGTGGATTTGGGTGGTCAGGTTTTATTATTAATAATAAACTGTGTACAGTGTGGGTATTTGGCTCGCTTGTGTAGGCTTTGCAGCCCTGAGTGTGGTCTTGTGAGAAGGCAGGCCTGGCAGGCCCCCGTGCCCCGCGCCACTGGGGGCAGCCCTGCACCTATGAAGGAGAGCCTTGTTCCCACCAGCTTAAAGGGCGTTTGTGGGGAAATGCAAATGGCCTGGGGCGTCTCCCGTTTGTCAGCATTTGAAAATGCAGGGCAAGGCATCTGTTTAGTTTCTTGGGGTTTTTTTAAAAGGGAATTTCCTATTGAATATTTAATTAAAGTTTTGTCACATTGATAAGCGTTCACCGTACTTTGAATTTAAATAATTCTGCAGTTCTCTTTTGCTTATTGATAGCAGTCAATGCTGTTAGCTCTAAGGACCAGTGAATTCTTGGAACTTGTGGCAGGTTTCATCTCGTTCAGCATGAACACATGATCTTTCGTCAGGGAACTTTTACTTAGATTAACTACATTTAAGAATCTAAGACATACCGTCTTTTAACACAAATTCAAAGGGAGAATCAATCGAAGGCAAGTCTTTGTTCTCTGGGCAGTCTGGGACGAATACAGCTACGCTTCTTTTCGCTGTTATTTACAAGCACAGCCCCGGGGTGGGGAAAACGTGCCATCGTTTGAGGCAAAGTCATTCACTTTATTTTAAAAAGGAAAAAAAAAAAGTGGCTCAAGAGGCTGGAGTTAAAAGACCCAGCACCTGGTCCAGAAGGTGATTCTGTATCCCACGTGCGAAGGGGAGCTTCCTCAGAGCCCAGCGGGGCGTGAGAAGAAGGAGCCAATCGCCTGGTCCTTAGATCCCCTTCCCTGTGGGGAGGGGACTTCATCTCTTGTATTTTATTTACATCTTTATCCCCATTGGCCAGATCAGACCCTGGCGCATAATTACGTCTCTGGAAACCCTGTCAGATGGATGCGTGATAACCAAGAGGAATTAATTTTTTTTTAAGTAAAAATGAAAGACATTTGGTATTTGTTTATCAAATGTGTTTTATTGACTCTATAATTTTGGTTTTAAGTGGACGAATCTAGGGGCGCCTGGGTGGCTCAGTCAGTCGAGCACCTGAGTCTTGACTTCGGCGCAAATCGTGATCCCAGGGTTGTGGGATCGAGCTCCGCATCCGGCTCTGCACTGAGGTTGGATTAAGATTCTCAAGATTCTCTCTTCCTCTGCCCCTCTCCCCACGTGTGCTCACTCCCTCTGTCTCTCTCTGTCTCTCTCTCTCTCAAACTAAATAGATAGATAAGTAAGTAAATAAAGAAGAGGAAGCCGGAGGAGCACAGAGTAACGTATGGAAGTGTGGAATCGCTGTATTCTACACATGAAACTAACATGACACTACGTAAACTAAAATTGAAATTAAAATTTAAAAAAGAGAGAAGAAAAAAATTTTTACTCAAGTATTTCATAAGTGTCAAAAAAAGCGTTTTGCGATGCATGTTGGATGGGAATTGAGGACACGGTTAGAATGCAAAGATTTCAACGTACGTGACCAGGACAAACAACCTGCAGGTAAAAAGTCAAGGTGGCAGAATCTGTTGAGAGATGGGTCAGTGACTGGAAGGATGACAGCTCCGTTTGGAATCGTCTTCGCGTAAAGTGCCAAGAAGAGAAGACGGTCCCTCTGTGGCCCAGCGTCACACACCTGTGGCCCGGCGTCTGCCGCGGGCCCCGTGTGTATATGGGTGTGAGTCGTGCCCACCGCCCCTGTGAGGAAGGGCCCGGTGCGTCAGCCTCCAGCCACAGGTGGCCTGGGAAGGGCCAGGGAGGGTCCACCTTTCTGACCAGGTCACCGTCTGCCCCCTCTTGGAATGTGGACTCGGCCCGACGTTCCCAGGAGGTGCTGCGGCATTCGTGTGGTGTATTTATGTCGGAACCTTCCTGAGCTCAGGGAGGTGGGCTGGTCCTGATTTGGTTCCACGAGAGCCTGGTAAGGTGCCCTGTCCCGGCCCGAGCTGGCCGAGGGACCCCATGTCAGTCCCGCAGACGTATGTCCTGCCGTGAGGACACAGCAGGCAGCTCAGGGCACAAGGCCCTGCTGGTGGCTGGCAGGTGCCACAGCCCCGGCCAGCAACAGGGCCAGGGTCTCCTCCAGGAGGGGCCGCTCTCCTTCGCCACGTCCCGCTGTGCTTGCCTGTCGCTGGGATTTGTCGCGTGCACTCCCTGCCGCGGTGGGGCGTTTGTTCTTTGCCCTCCTTTGAGTTCTGGAGCCCGAGACATCAGCCAGGGCTGTGGCCGAAGCAAGGAGAGTCAGAGGCCGCCTAAACCTGGTCCTCGGGGCCAGCTTGTCCCCAGAGGGCCCTCAGGGGAGTCACAAGCGTCCCCCCACCCCGTGGAGGGCAAGTGGAGCCACCGGGCCGGTGGTTCTGGGGAAGATCCGGCGAGCTGACGCACAGTTTGGGTTTGCTGGGAAACTTTCGGGAACGGCCTTGCCCGGCCCACCAAGAGTGTCTGCTGCTTGTCTCCTACTTTGCGTGGTCCACTCTTCCGGAAGCAGTTTTGCAGGACCGGAAGCCATCTGCTCTTCCTCCGTCCGGGTCTTCCTGCTCCTTCTCCTCAGCAGGAAGTCTGATCCTCCCTGCGCGGCCAGCAGCCCGAGAGGGAACAACCAGAGTCCTCGTTTCGCTCTGGTTTCCTCCATCTCCGCAGGTTGCGCGTATCTCGCACATTTATTGGCCAATTCGCGTTTCCCTTCGTCAGCGACCCTCTGCGTCCCCTGTCCTTCGTCTCACTCCTGGTTGCCAGGCCCGCCGTGTACGGTCGCGGTTAGCCCTTGGCGTATGTGCTGCCACCCTCCTGGTGCCCCTGCGCTGTCACGAACGCCACGTGACTGCATGCCCGGGCACGTTGTAGGCAGGTCTCTGTGTCTGCACGTGCGATCTTCTGACACGTCCACTCGCAGACGGGAAACACGGGCTCCGCACGTTCAGAATCTGTGTTCCCTCTGACACTGGCTACGTTTCAGGGAACTGAGCCGCGCTGCCCGGAAGCACGTGTGACTTTGTGCCTTTGGCCACCCCCCACGGCCCGGCCTGTTAGCGTGAGTCGTCCCGCGTGCCCTCCTCACGAGTGTCGCCGGGACACCGTGCCCGCTGGCTGGCACCCGGCACGTAGAGAGCTCTGGCAGGCTTCTCTTCTCACGTGCCCCTGGGGCCGTCTCCCCAGAGCCTGGGAAGGCCCAAGACACAAGTCCGTGTGTCGTGACGGGAGCTTCTGAAGGTGGTTTGGGGTTGGTTTAGTGAACCTGTGTTTCCCTGGATGATCTAATTCGGACCCTGTTCCCAGGGGTCTGTGCTGTCTGACTGTCGTCCACGACACACGCAAGGCCCACTGTGACCTTACTGCGGGGGGACGCTGCCCTGGAGCACGGCAGACATACGGACAGCTGGACAGAATTCAGTGTGCGGATGATAACGGTGGCAAGAAAGATGGTTTCTCTGAAGATGCTAACAATTCACGAGCAACCTGCCAAAATACCTAGAGAGTCACATACACCAAAATCCATTTCACACGCATCAGAAAGAACCGTGAACACATAGCAACAGCAAGCACGTAAATGAATGAAAGCCCAACACCGGGAAACAAGGATAAAATAAAACTTATTATTTACCAAATCAGCGAAAGGAAGATCAATTTCAAAGCTTCCGGGTAATGGGGAAACCAGAGCGGATTACGTGCAAACAAGCGTTTGAATATCAAATTTGGGAAACAACCAGTATTTCCCTCCTCTGTTGGGAGGAACCCAGGTCTTTCCTCCCGTGTTTGCCCTTTACGTAGACCCACGCGGACCTGGAACGCGACGCTGCTGGGATTGCCCACGACGCAGCGCTCCGTCACCCCCTGGCCGTCCTACAGTCCGTCTGTTTGGACACTGCTCAGCTGAGGGCTCGGTCCCACAAGCCCCCCCCCCCCCCCCGGCAGACGCCGGTTGCCAATCCAGACTGTCACCCGAGCGTCTGACCAGCCGCTGTAGGTCCTCAGAGGTTCCCACAGCCCCCTCCTTGCTTGTTGAACTTGCCGGCCGGCTCACAGCACCCAGGGGGAGGCTCCTGACACTCCTCGGTTTAGTAAAGGACGTGGCAGAGGACAGAGATGAGCAGCCAGGAGAAGCAGCGCGTGGGACGAGGTACGGGCAGGTCGCGGGCGCGGGAGTCTCTGTCCCCGTGGAGCTGGGGCGCGTCGCCCTCTCAGTACGTGCATGTGCTTCCTCTGGGGAGCACCCTCTGCACCCCATACTGGGACTTTGTATGGAGGCTTCCTGGTGAGCAATTATTAACTCTGTTTCCAGCCCCTCTCCGCCCAATCCAATGGGGCTGAGGATTCCAAGCTTCTAACCACGGCTTGGTCTTTTGGTGACCAGCCCCTCCAGGAGCCGTCCGAGAGTGCAGCCAGGGTCACTGCATCAGAACAAGAGATGGCCCTACTGTTCTTATCACTTAGGAGTTTACAAGGTTTTAGGAGCTCGGTGCCGGGAACTGGAGGCACATGCGCGTGCGTGCACACACGTAAGTCGCGTGGTGATCCCAAGTACTGAGAGAGACGGGGTCACGTGGTGATCCCGAATACTGATAAGGGCGTGGTCAGATGGTGACCCCGAGTACTAATAGAAGAGACTGGGCCACGTGGTGATCCCGAGTACTGATGCAGACCAGGGTCACGTGGTGATCCGGAGTGCTCCCGAAGGTACAAGGTGCCTGCCTCTGGTGCATGGCCACGGTTGGCTCGTGGTGGTCAGTGTATGGAGGCATTTTGAGAAGCAATTAGAGGGTGCTTTGAGGGGCTCCTGGGCGGTTCGGTAGGTTAAGCGTCTGAGTCTTGATGTCAGCTCGGGTCAAGACCTCACGGCGTCTCAGATGGAGCCCCGGGTCGGCTCCGGGCCGAGCGTGGAGCCTGCTTAGAATTCGCTCTCTCCCTCTGCCCACGCCCCCTCCCACGCTCCCTCCCTCTCTTCCCCCCTCAAGTAAATGAGTAAATAAACGTTACTATTAAAAAAAGCCCCGCTGGGATTCTCGACAATAACGGGAAGCATTGACGCCGCTTGCCAGGGGAAGGCAGGCGTGCTGCACGGGGCGCTGAGAACGGATCGGACGGGGCAGGTCTTGCGTCAGGGTGGTGGCTTTGGACTTGGATCTGTGTGCGCACGTCTGTCTCTCCGATCTGCAGCTTCCTGTCCCCGGGGCTGTGAACAGCCAGCCCCCGAGAACCCCGCGAGGCGCAGGCGCTGCCCACGTGCGGGCTGCCCACACGGGCCCCGGGGAAGCGGCCCAGGAGCAGAAAGCCGCCTTCCCTCGGGCGCGAGGCCGCCGCGGACACGCGCGTCACGGCGCACCTGCTCCCGTCCGCTGGTGGCGGTGCGTGCACACAACCTCCGGGGCTCGGCCGCGTGTGCCGTAGCGGGGACGGAGCCGCGTGCTGCCCGCGCCCGTTCGCCACGTGCTTTCACGTGAGGGTCCGAAAGTGCCCCCGGCGGCCGATCCGTGTTAGGTGACAGTGAGTCCGTCTGCTGGTTACTTTTCCGTGGTCGATGGGGCGCGGTTCTGCGAAATGTTCGTGGGAGGAAGAGCCCTTCTCAACCCTTCTCCTGTCCTTCCCCTTCCTCTGAGAAGCCTTCCTGGCACCAGCAGCGTCCCGATTTCGGATCGATTTCGGCTCGCAGGCCGGGCTCCGAGCCGCTGCTCCCTCCCCAGCACAGAGCTGCGCGTCTGTCTGCGCCGCTGGGCCGCCACCTCCGGTCACCTGTCCGTGCTTTCTCCCGCGCCAGGTGCCGTGGCCAGCACAGAAGTGAAGATGAAGCTTCAGGAGTTTGTCCTCAATAAAAAGAAGGCGCTGGCCCACCGGAACCTGAACCACTGCATCTCCAGCGACCCGCGCTACTGGTACGGGTAAGTGCAGGGGTGCGGGCGCCCGGGCCTCCTGTCTGGGGCCCCTGTGGCCGGGCACCACCCGTAGGCCGGCGCGGTACCGGGTCTTCACCCTGAGAGGCGGGGGAGGCTGTGGGCAGAGACTCGCCAAGCAGGGAGCGGGCTCGCGACAGCTGGCGCAGTCCAGCGGCAAATGCCGGGACGGTCACCCAGACAGAGTGGGGCCGGTCTTTGCATGACAGAGGCTGGCGCCTGGCCATTACTCTTCTCCCGTGTATGTTGGCCACAAAAGGAGCCACCTCACTGGCACTGCGGTCTAACGTGTCCGTGTGCACCCGCTGGATTTCTACCCGCTGTTTTGCTGACTGCTAGGCAGGTCCGTAGCATCTGTGCTGTTTTTCATGTTCACGTGAGGAGCCCTTTCGCAGAGCCCACGTGGTTGACAGAGGCCACAAGAGAGCTTCGTTCGTGCTAACAGCCAGAGAGGCTGGCGCACCGTGGCAGAAAAGTCCGCGACAATGCCCGCGCGCAGAGGGATGTCCCCTGAGCACCAGCCCGTCACATGGGAGCTGGCCCCGGCACAGGCCACGTCTGGAGCGGAGGAGCGGGTTTATGTGGCCTTAAGCAGTGACCAAGGGTGCTTTGCGGCTTTTTGCTTTGAAATCTAGTTTTCTCCCGTTGTCAGGGCTGATTTCATCTCTCACAAAATCCATAAGGTGGTTTTCATAAATCAAAATATGATTACCTTCTGTTTCATCGGGGGAAAATGTATTGTTCTCAAGCCCCCAGCGGACAACTGTGTGGACTAAATAAAAACCCCACCACATTCCGCTGAGATGATCCCGAGGACCTGGCAGGTGACACCGGTGACCAGTCAGAAAGTACTTTGATTCCGAGGCAGAGACGGCGCCCTCGTTCTGTGTGCAGCCATCGCTCGCTGCTCGGTCCCTTAAGCTGCACTCATTGAAGCATGCTGCTGGCGTGCACGCTGCTCAGCCGGGGACACGACTCACACGGACGAGCAAAGGCAACAGCGTCCCCGAAGAGCCACGGGTGACACCGTGAGCCCCAGAGCCACCACGTGGAGGATTCCTTAGAAACGCTTGTAGCGGCCCCCGGGGGCCCACGTCTGGCTGGGGTGCTTGTTGTGGGAAAGCTCCATCCTCCCCTGGGGTTGGGGGCTATGGGCTGATGCCCCACGGAAGGCGGTTTGGGGAGCGGGTGAGACGGTATCCGCGGGGTTCGCGCTGAAGATGGCAGGAAGGGGAGCGGGGGCGGGGGCCTCAGACCAGGAGGCGCTGGGGGAAGCCGGGACCACAGGCCTGTGGAGGCGGCAAGCGGGCAGGGGCTCTTGGGCCTGCTGGCGGGAGGGAGGCTCAGATAGCGGGGCTGCAGTGTTTAGCAGCTGTGGTCGGCGGGCGGGGAAGCGCCAGGCCTGGGGAGGTAAGGCTGGCGAGGGGCCAGAGACTGTGAGCCTGGAGGAGGTCACGTGGTGGCAAGCAGGAGTCGTGGGCTGACCGCGTCCGAGTGCTCGGATGGTGGCCGCGGTCACGGCGGAAGATTGGGGTGGCCGGTGCCAGGCTCCCCTGTGAGTCGGGGGGATCCTGGGGTGGGGAGACCACTGGCAGGAGCGGAGGCCGCGGTGACGGGGTCATACGTGACAGGACAGAGCCTGTGGGCTGGGAGAGCACGTCGCCTCCCGTCCTGGAGGCTGCAGGGAAGGGGGCGGTCCCGGCAGGAACAGAAACGGAGCACTGAGGAGGGAGCTTGGAGTTGAGGGAAGGGCCGCAGGGTTGAGGGCAGGTGAGGGTCCCAGAAGGGGTTGACAGGGACCGCCCCCTGAGCAGGGCTCCCCGAGGTAGGGCCCCGACGGGACGAAGCTTGCTTGCTCTGGGTTCAGGTCCCTCGGAGGGATTTGGGGCACACAGGCTGGAGTGCGAAAGAACGTGGTCTCAGGGAAGTCAGCCAGGGGACAGCGCTGTTTGCACGAAACTTGGCCGCTGTCTTGCTTTGTCACCCCGAGGCCAACACCATGGAGCGACTGTCATGTTCACTTGCTGTTGTGACGGTGAAAACTGGGTCTTCCTGGAGAAGGAACTGAACTTTGACCCTAGCTTCGCTCCACCCACAACGATTAGCACAAATGTGAGAGCGCGTCAGTGTGCCGTGCCCGTGCGGCCAGGGACTGGACCCGGGCCTGGAGCGACCACACGTGCCCGGTCCGGTCCGCAGGAGGGGGTGACGGGGGGGGGGGGGGTTTGCCCTGGAGGGGCCCCCGGGGCCTGTGCGGCGGGCACCCCAGGGCCGCAGGCGCGAGTAGCTGAGCTGTGCTGCCGGGAGTCACTCCCTCGAAGTCTCTGGCCCGAGACGGGGCAGCACCAGCGGTGGCACTGGGGCAGCCTGCGCCCGGACCGTCCTGTCGAGGCTCCTCCGAAGGTTGGAGCGGGGGTCAGGAGGTTTAATGCTGACGGCGTCTCGAGACGCCAACCCGAAGAGAAAAGCTGCTAGATCTGAAGCGTAGCGTTTCCAGCTTCTGGCCTCAACGGAAACGATCTACAATTGAAGTCTCTAGCGACACCAGATATTATTTGCAGTAACGTCCACTGATGCGATACCCTGTCAGTAACTATTACGTCTCTCTCCCGTCCCCTCACGCACACACGGGTCCTCCCGTGTTTCTCACGGAGGAAGAGGCGAGTTCTTTCCCACGTCGTGGCTTGGCCCTGAGCGACTTGGAGCTGACCGAGGGGATCCCCTCTGGGGATGTGAACCCGTAGAGAGACAGTGCTGCCCTCAGACCTTTCGGGAGACCCTGAGAGAACAGCCCCCGAGGGGAAGCCTTCCCACCCGAGGCGGCGGCCCCCCGCACGGTACCGGTGTGTGGGTGCACCCGTCCCGGGAAGGCGAGTGCGTCCTGAGGAAGGAGCCGCGCTCTGGCTGCTGCTGGCAGGCACCCGGCGGGCCGTGTCCGGGGCTCTCTGAGCACTTTGCTGCCACGTAGCCCGGCCGGGCCCCACGGCCCACGTGTCAGGGCCACACTCACAGAGAGGGTCTCTGCGAGTGGCACATTCTCCGTGAGCAGCACCAGTCTGCGCTCAGGTATTTAAACATCCACCTGTAGGCATTTAAGAGCCCACAGTCTCCGTTCAGACAACGCCAGGTGTGTGCGTACGCGGTGCTGTGGATCCAAACAAACAGGCTACCAAATGCCAAGTGAGTAAGTTGGCAAGTCGTTTCAAGTCATTAAGTAGATCACGCAGTTGAAAGACGCAACGGGATTCATCACGCCTTGCGTGGATGCTTCCTGCAGGGCCCAGCCGGCCGTCCCACCGAAGCCCCAGTTGGCCGATGGTCTGGCTGAGGGCCAGTGGCACCGCTTCCCCAGCCCCGACCCCCGCTCCCGCCCCCCTGCACCTCCTCCCGGAGCCTGACCCTGTCTCCCCGTATTGAGGATTGAGTCATGCCTGGCTGGTTGCTAGGGGCAGGAAACTGCACAGACCAGCTTCCAGGCACAGGGTGCCTCTAGTCCAGACCCGTCGTCCTCAGAGAAGGGGGCCGACTGGGTGGCTTTGGTTCCTCTCGAGGTGCAAATGACGGTGTTTTCTGCTGAAAGGACGTCCCTTTGGGGACCCCAGACCTCATCATCACCAGCTCCAGACACACCCCCAGATCTCAGTCACCTCTAACCGCCTTTGGTTCTGTGCACATGCAACCCCCTCCCCCCCCCCCCCCGTCTGCCCCAAGGACAGGCCCTGTGTGTCTGGCGGTGACCCGGTGGGTGGCCAGAGAGCGGTCAGTGCAGGGAGCCCCCAGGCGGGAACGGGGTGACGGTGGGGGGTTGCACGGGCCCTCGCCCCTCCTGCACCAGGGTCCGGCAGCGGAGGTCGAGCTCGGCCTGGGTTCCCGAGTTTGGTCTGGCCCCCGCCAGGAGGCCGGTCTCCGTGCGCGGCCACAGCTGACCCGGGGCTGATGTGACACCCTGGCTAACTCAGCCGTCTGTCTCTGCCTCTTCTCTCCAGGAAAACACAGCACAGCTCCCTCGACCAGAGCTCCCCGCCCCAGAGCGGGGTGTCGGCCTCCTACAACCACCCGGTCCTGGGAATGTACGACACCAAAGACGATTTCCCGCTCAGAAAAACAGGTCAGTGCCCGGTCTGCTGCTGCCTGAGGGCGGGGCTCCCAGCCGGCCCCTCCCACATCCCCAGACGCTGAGCCAGGCTGGGATGCGCACTCGGAGGGAATCCCAGCTCATTTTTAAGTATTTGGGGTTTTTTGAAATTATTATCAGAGCATCGCGTTAAAATAATCCTTAAGCGCTTCCTGACGGTTCATACCAAAAGCAGCGAACCTCACGTAAGTACAGCTGCCCTTTTAACACTCAAGCTCATTCGTGAACAAGAGCCTAGCTCATGGCGTGCTGCACTTTGTCACAGCTCGGAGCATCCCCTGGTGGGCCCGGGACACGGCAGCTCCCGCCCACGGGCCCAGGGTCCTGCCGGAGCAAGGCAGCCAGCGTTCGGCCCTCAGCGCCGGCTCTAGGCAGGGCCTGGGCAGCGGGGGCGGCCGGGGGCCCCAGGGTAGGAGCAAATGTATTCAAGAAAGGACCTCATTGTGTCCCGCGAGGACATGTCAGCACGACGCCTCAGGGTGTGTGCGGCTCTGTCGCCAGCAAAGAAGGGCATTCAGACTCAGGCTCTCTTGGACTCTGTCCAGCGGTGATGGTTTCAGCGGGCAGTGGCTTTTAAGAAAGATCAGAGCGGCTGTGGCTGGGGCACGGGGGTGGCCGGAAGGGCAAAGGCCAGAGGAGTGCCTTCCAGAGGCTTTGCCTCGAGAGGTGAGGGCCGGCTGTGGCCACGGGCTACCCTGGTCGCAGACGCGGCGCGTGGAGCCCGCGGGTGCAGAGCATCGTGGGAAACTCCAGGACGCCCTGCTTGGTGGAAATGAGGCCCTTGTGGCACAGCTTTTTCTTTGTAAACACAAATCTTTTTTACCCGGAGGATCTGGGTTGACTTTTGACAGATACGCTTTGAGGCAGTCACATCAGCATCTTTACGCGAGTGATGAGGCTTTGGGGGACGGGGCTGGACGGCTCCCCCGCCGCCCCACCCTAAAGACAGAAGACTCGGGGCCTCTCGGTAGTCAGAGCGGTGCCCCCGCAGAGTCGGTGTGGCACGCGGGGAGCAGACCCTGAATCCAGAGCCAGAAATTGTGGGGAGGCCCCTCAGTGGTGCTTGACTGACGGTCCAGGTGTGTGAGATGGAAGGACAGCACCACGAAGGCCACGGGCCTGGAGCTGGAGCCCAGAGTCCCCGACCTGCACCTCGGTGGGGTTGGCCGAGCCGAGGCGAGGACCCTGCAGGCACGGGCAGGGTTTCCTTTCTTGGCGAAAGGAAGGTGCCACTGCGGTCCTCTTCTCCTCAGTTTGGGGTACGTGGCTCTCACTCGTCCGCTGAGAACGGTTGTGGGTTCGCCTAGAGAGAACCCACGCGCTCGCCAGAAGCGCGTGGTGGCCGGTTCTCCCAGGCTGGGCCCCCAGGCCCCCTTCTGGAACCTGGTGCTGTGTTTAACCACACTCTCATCCGCAGAGCAGGAGGTCACGGGCAGCAGCGGGCACCGTGCCGGGAGAGGGGCCGAGACCGGGCCTGCCCCAGGTGCTCGGGGCCCGGAAAGAGTGAGCCACCGGAAGCTCCCCTCACCCGAAGTGCGTGGGCAGGTTGTGGGCTCCCCCGTCCAGCAGCTCGGGCTGGATCTTTTCACTGGCTTTGAAGCTCTGTGTGCCCTCTGATGGATTCCTTAGGTCCCCTTGGCCTCAGTTTCTCATCAGTGACATGGGGCCCTGCACCCCTATATCCTCCCCACCGTGGATACACTGAGCAGGCAGAGCTTCCTCCTGCCCCGGGTGTGGCGAGCGTGGCCCCCACGGTCCCGACGGCGGAAGCAGAAGTCCGGGGACCTGGCCGCCAAGCAGAGCCACCCACCTCTGGCCCAGGGGACTCACCTCGCCTCTTCCCCCTGATGTCCCAGGAAAGGACAGAGAACGTCACCTGCCTCTGGTGGCGCTCACGCAGCTCCCTGGCCTGAGCCCACATGCCCCACTCTGAGCAGAAGTGGGGGTGCCCGTCAGGGGACGTTTGCCCTGGTTCTTTCCGTCTCCCAGCCGAACGAGGCCGGCACCACCCGGAGACGGGCCCCTGTCACAGGACACAGAACCCGGCGGTGACCTCTTATAGCCAGGGTCCCGGAAGACTCCGGAGGCGGGACAGTGAACTCCACTGCTGACCCGCTGCCGTTCCCCAGAGCTGTGTGGCCCGCGACCTTTGCCTCACAGGCCCCGTGACCTCCAGTGTTTGTGCCTGCTGGCTCCCGTGCTGCCTTGGGCTTCTCTGGGGTCTGGAAACAGGGCCTCTAACACCTGCTTGCTCGGACCTTGTGCCACAGCAACACCCCCACCCCCGCCCCAGGTCCTGTTCCGCTGAGAAACGAAGACTGTCCTGGTCACAGTTGGGGAGGTGCCGCTGAGCACGCGGCGTTCCAGAAGAACTTAATTAAGATTTGATTGCGGGATCCATTTTTTAAAAGGGCGTCACCAGCACATTAATAATATTAATAATATAAAGATTTCAGTGGAAACATTTAAGCCACTTAAGGGAATAGAGTGTAGTTAGGTGTCCTGTATCATTCTAAAAGTGTCTTTCCAACACTCGATGTCAGTAATTCTAAATAATTTATAGCTGCGTTTCTGTAAGAATCGGTAAGAGGAAAGACTACAAAAATGGGACTTTGAGCGCACCGACTCACCCACGCCCCTGCGCGTTCAGGGGGTGACTTCGCCCTGGCTTGGGGGCCGTGGCCTGGGTTCAGATCCAGCTTCCTTACTCACTTCCCAGAGGCTGGGTCATAACGGGTGGGTCTGCTCTCCAGAGCAGAGGGAAGGAGGTGGCGCCTGGTGGGTCCAGCCCCGGGCAGGAGTACACGGTTCCGCTGGGTCACCCACCCAGCAGGGGGCGAGGTGGGCCCAGCACCGGCTCCCCTCCCCCGCCCGCCCAGGCAGTGCCCGTCCTCACACAGCCTGTGCTGCTGTCACATGAGCATCATGAGGGTCATGGTGCATCGCCCCAGGACCGCACCCAGTCACTTGGTGCTCCCCTGGTGCCTCCTGAGGTGCCCTGACACCTAGGGGGTGCAGTCCCTGTCTGTGGAGAGCCTGCGTGTCCTTGAGCGGCTCCCCACGGCTGGCAGTGACCCCTGGGGGCGGATTCTGAGGCTGATTGCCTTGCCCAGTCACACCGCAGTGAGTTGGGATCCAGACTCAATTTCCTGTGCTTGACCAGCAGCGCCCTGTGCCTGCACGAGGGCGACATCCGCTCTGCCCCCCGATTTCTGCAGGGCGGTGGCTCGGTGAGCATTTGCCCCGTGCATCCGGGGTGCTGGGCTCCGAGCTGCTGTGGTGGGCGGGGAGCAGGACCCCCTCAGCACAGGGGCCAGGCCAGGGAGGGGGCCCAGGCACATGAAGGGCAAGGCTTGTACCCCAAACACAAACCAGATGGATGCAGGCCCCTTCTGACACGGTCGTGGCCTCTGGGCACCAGGGTCCCGTTCTGAGCCTGCAGCCCAGCATGTCCCCACCGCCTTAGAGAGATCTGCCAGAGCCTTCCGTGGCCTGTGCAGAGCCAGGTGGGTTCTCTGTGCCTCCGTAGCCATGAAACATACCAACAAGCCAGCGAATTTTCCCGTGTCCTGGCGAACTGAATGACGTTCGTGGCATTTGGTTCCATGTCCGTGTGAGGAGTAGGCTGAAGTTACCAGAACACAGAATGGGCACGTTTCATACATGACGCTCGGCTCTGCGGTTCGGGAAGGGGCTGCTTCCCGTGCCGCGTGCCGTCGGTACCTTGTTCTGAGCCGCTTCGCAGAAACCCCTGTGCGGGTCGGTAGCAGGGACAGGAGGGGACGATGCCCACGCACTACGGCCGGTCGCCTGTGATAAATGGCCCTCGAGCTCCTGCTCGGGGCTGGGGCCGCTGGCCTCCGCCCTCTCCAAGCCGTCTCCGAGCAGGGTGTGGGAGGCCACCGCGGCCTGGGCAGTGCTGGCCCCGCCGAGCACCAGCTGCCAGGTGGGCAGCCTCCCTCGGCACTCAGGGGCTGTGTGCTCTTTAAAAACCGGGTGTGAGTGTTCAGAGAGCTCTTCAAAAGGCTTTATTGTGTTTCCAAAGGAGAGAGAGGGTGGGTGTGGTTAAATGCCAGGCAGCTTCTGTGCAAGGAAGTTGGCTCACGTGCTCCAGCCTTTCGACCTTGACGACCATCACCCTTGGCCCTCTGATATGCAGAGCACCAGCTGGGATCTCGGACCAGTCTCTCCGAGAGCCACGTCCCACCATTCGGTGGCACGTCCACACTGCTCCCGGTGGCCAACGGAAATCAGCTGGGGGACACGACACCTTCAAGCAGCGTGTGGTGCTTCTTTTCTTTATTAAAAGATCACAGAATGTGTGCCTGTAACAGATTAAAACACACATTACACACACATCCTGAAGCTCACTTCCCAGAGGCTGCTGCTATTAGCTTGGTATCTGTCTGTCCAGAGACCTTCCGTCCCCGCATGTGGCAGTGTTGCCCGTGTGCGCCATGAACACGCAGGCCCGTCTTTTTGTTAAGAAAAACACTTGCTTTGCATTTTGTCCTGTGATTTTATCTTTCAGGCAGTATGTGTTGTTCACACGATTCCATTTCGGGGTAGAAAGATCGATACCTGTTTCTGTGTTATTCTCCCGTGTGGGTATAAATTGCAACTCTTTTGTAGCGTAACTTGGCCAACAGATGTGGGTACCTTCGCTCGCTTGTGCTGGTGTCTCTGTGGGATGGGTCCCTAAGGAGGGGGCTGCCCGCCTGAAGGCCTGCACGCTCTGAGCGACGGGGCGGATCACACCACATTGCCGCCCGTTTGTCCCCATTTCGCCAAGCAGGCGCTACCGTGTCCATCCTGGCCCACGCGACGCACGAGTGCACCCTGCTTCCTTCGACGTTTCCAGGAGCGGTTCCATCACGGCTAGTAAAGCTGGAGCATCTTTGTGTTTATTTTCCATCCCTCCTAGTAGAATGTGAGGTCCTTGCAGTGGGGCCCTGGGTGGCCGTGTCATGTAGCCGGTGAGCTGTGCAGAGCTCAGAGTGCCTGCTGGCCAGGCCGGGGCTTTCTTGTCCGTCCCTTGGGCACAATGTCTAGAACCACACCAGACAGCGGGCAGGGTTCCTAGGTGTTCAGTGGATGGAAGTCCAACGGCCGATCTCTCATCCATTTTCCTTTGGGTGTTTTCTTGGGACCTTGTAGGAACTCTTGCTATGTTAATACCAATCCTACGTCGGATACGTGTGCTACGAAAGTTATGTTCCAGTTATATTTGGGGGGTTTTTTCTTTGTTGTTTTCAAAGTAGATAAATGCACGTCAATCAGAGAGCCCCACTAGGCTCGGGACAGGAACACGTGCCCCTCCCTGCCCTGTGACAGGTGACTTACAGAAAGTATACACCAACATGAAGTGGCCCTGCCTGCATTTCTTTATTTGCACAACTTGTTTGTCCTGAAGTTGCTTCATTTTCTGTGTGCCTGTTATTAATCCACATGGAGGAGCCCCTGCATAGCAGGCGGTCCAAAGGCCCCCCTGGGGCCTGGGGGACATGCTCCCGGCCCCCCACCTCCCTGGGGAGGCTCCGCCCCTTTCCCAGGACCCCAGGGGCTCCTGCGCGGCCCCTCCTTCACCTCGCACGGGCACAGGAGCTTGCGCCGGATGCGAACGTGAGTCCTGGCATGCTGGCGGGTGTCCCCACTGGCTCACATCTGACCGATGACGTGGTCGGGTGCAGAAGCCACTTTCCTGCAGGACTTTCGTGTCTTCGTCTTGCGTCCGAGTGACCGTTGGGGAATCCAGCACCGCTGACGAGGCCCACCCCTGGTGCCCGGAGCTCCAGAACCCTGAGGGCCTGCTTGGCAAAGGCTGCTGTGAGGCCTCCTGGGCAGCAGGCCTTCTTCAGATGGAGCACAGTGTCCCTTCAGTCACCTTGTTAGCGACCTTCCCCGCTCTGCCCTGTCTTGGCTCTTTGTCAATCCAATGTCAGACCTTTGCACTCCCGTTTTCCAAATTTCTCACCTTTTTCTCCAGATGTCTTCTTCCCACACTTGCACTTCTGTGCCTTGTCCTGGGTCTCAGGAAGGGGCACCTGGAGGCACACGCTCCGTCCGCGTGCCCAGCTGAGACGGCGTCGTGGGCATCCTCGGTGGCTCAGGCCCTGCTCTCCTTGCTGGGTGTGGGGGCAGGCCCACACACCCGTGACTGCTTCCAGAAAGACCCTCCTCTGTGCACGCGCCACGGGCACGTCCGGCCCCTGTGCCCACCTGGCTGTTAAACAGTAAAATGTTCCCACCCTGAAAGCGGTTTACGCTGTGACCGACCCTCAGGGAGAGCGTGACGTTCATAAACTGGGTGTGGGTTAGGGTTCGTCGAGAGCACTCTTTGTCTCGGCCGAAGGCACTTCCTGCCCAAGGAGGGGCGGGTGCTCGGGAGGGGGTCGAACTTTAAGGCAAGATGAGGATAGCTTACTTTGACTTAACCTGTCATCTACCTGATCACCTTTGAGGAGAAACCTCCCGGCTCCCCATGTGCCCCTGGCAGAGCAGGCACCGTGTCCATGGATCCGGTCAGTGTCCTCTGTTTCATCAGCACACGGCTGTGATCCACGTCTCCCAAACACCTCCCTCAGGCTCTGGCTCTCGGTCTGCTGTGGCTCTGTTCGAAGGAACACATCCAGCCGTATCCGTACTCCACCCGGCCCCGTTGGGAGCTGGCATGCGTCCTGAGGACCTCAGAGGCCGGCAGAAGCTGCTCGTTGGGGCCTGTGGGGGCCGCACGACCCTGTACATGGCGGGTGCGGTCTCCAGGGTCCCCTGTCTCGCCGGTGGCCTGCCGTGCAGAGCGGCCTGGGTTACACGCTTTCGGCAAATCTCAGGAAACATGCTTAGGAATGGCTGGAGTGGGGGTCACCGTGTCTCCTCTGTGGGGTCCGCACAATTCGTTTGAGCTCGTGCAATGCCTGGACCCACGGCTGCCGGAGAACGTGCCTTCTCCAGAGCAAAGGAAGGGCAGGAGGGCCTTTGCTGCCTCCCTTCCCGCCTGGTCCCCAGCCTGCTGCTCAGCCCCTGGTCCTGCACCCGGGGGTTCCACGGGGAGGCGGTCCTGGGCGCCCCAGAGGGACAGGGAAGGGCCCAGACCAGTATGTGGAGCCCTTCTGGTGCCTTAAACTGGGCTGCGGGCGGGGCACACCCCGCTCAGTTTAATGCCCTGCTTTCATCTTAAATGAGACTCTTGGCATCTTGAACACAGTGTCCCTCGTTTCCGTTCTGCACTGGGCACCGCACATGAGATGGGGGCCCGTGGAGGGGCGGGCGGGGGGAGTGTGCTGAGCTCCCAGGAGGCAGGGCAAGTCCTTCAGACCGGCCTGACTTTCACGTTCAAGCACAGGCAAGGGGGAGACCAGCAAAGAGACAGACGAGCAGAACCCTTTCAGGGGCCACCGTGAGGGGAGCGTGGCCTCCCACAGTCCGGACAGGGGGGGCCAGCAGCCGCGTGCGGTGGGAATGGGCTTGGGGCCTGCCCGGCACAGGCTGCAGGTCACAGGGAACCTGGGGTCCTCGGGGAGGATGGTCCCGGCCGGTGCCGTTGCTCGACCAGGTGTCGGGAGCGTGGTGACCCTGCCGCCCCCACCCCCGCACCCCATGTCCCCAGGCGCTCCCCGCCGAGGGCCACGCTGTCCTGCAGTCTCGGGGGCAGCTGCCGACCCCTCCTCGGACAGAAGGTTGTTGAAAGGACCGTTGGTGTTCTTCTAGCAAAGGCCTTGGTGGCATGAGCAGAGCTGCTGTTTCCTTGCCTGTTAGCCACACGGGGTCGTGGCCTTTCTCTCACGCTCAGTAAGGCTGAGAAACTCCGCGCAAACCCAGAAGTGAGTGAAACACAGGAGTCTGCAGTGCCCGCAAAACAAGCGTGAAAGCAATGAACGTGGATCCTCCCGCCTGTGGAGAAGGTGAACCGCTCCCACTTTTCTTGACCGCGGAAGTCCTACAAGTGGACGGGCACCCGCTCTAAGCCCAGATACCGCAAAGGGGGAAGGGCCCCATCCCTGCCTCGCACCCTCCAGAGCAGGGGGGCCATCGGGAGCATTCTGGCAGCTTCTTCAAACACACCTTCGATTCCTCCGGGAGGCTGCACTCAGGTGCCCGGCCGCGCCCTCCGCCCTCCAGGGCCCACAGACCCGCCTCCTTCGGGGAGTGGGGTCCCCAGGCCACTGCCCCGCCCTCCACGCTCCCCAAGGGTCGGAGTCACGGTGCCCCTGAGATGCACGCGTGGCCTGCTTCTTAAAACCCAGTCGTCTTAGTTCTGATTCCAGAGGGAAATTCGACTGCATTGCGTGGCACTCTGGAGAGCAGTGAGCTTCCTGTTCCAGAAAGATTAAAAACAGCAGGGGTGCTGATTAAAAACAAACAAACAAAAAGGTAAAAACGAGCTAATTTGCAAATGCACAAGTCGTAGGAACTTGAAAGCAGTCAAGTAAAACCCCAGAACGCCAACGTCTCCCAGTGGTGCTCTTACCCCTGTCCTGGCCCTGAAAGCTGGTGGCCTTGTGGAGTTGGAGATTCCTGCCCAGGCGTCCGGACGGGGCACCTCTGGGTGCAGAAGGCACTGCCCAGGCAGCTCGCACTGGGGTGCCCCCCACTTCCCCAGAGGTGCAGCTTGATTGGTACGCGGGGTGGTCTGGGCTCCGGGTGCGGAGGCTTGGGAACCACTGTGGGCTCAGATTTGCAGGTCTGCACAGCACAGGGCGGTTAACAAACCAGACCAAGCCGAAACACCTGTGTCCCCCGTTCAGGTGGACTCTGAGGGAGATGGGCTCGTTCACCTACACGCAAGTGTGGAGGACTGGTTGGCCTTAGGACCCCATGGCGGCCACTGGCAGAGGTCGCTGGGAGCCCCAGCAAGCAGCTTGTTTCCAGGTGGTTAGACGTGGGAGGAATTTCTGATACGCAGGTGAATGAGGAAGTGGAGACTATAGAAGCCGTAACAACATTTGTGGGCCGACGCCCCGAAACGACCAGCACAGATAGGTAACCCTGTCCAAAGAAACGTAGCCGAAGGCGTCCGATGGCCTTTGTGCATCTTGTGGGACTGAAGAGATGCTGCGTAGGCCTCAGGAACGCTGCCTTCGCTCTGCCCCGCAACAACACAGCAGGGTTGAGTGGATATTGACCCGACGTGCATGGTTTTTTTAGCTGCCAGTGAGACAAACTTGGTCCCCGTCGTGAGTGTCTGACTATAACGACGTCTCTTTTTTGTGCAGCCTCTGAACCCAATTTGAAATTGCGGTCCAGGCTAAAGCAGAAGGTGGCCGAAAGACGGAGCAGCCCGCTGCTACGCAGAAAAGACGGGCCCGTGGTTACCGCTCTAAAGAAGCGTCCATTGGATGTCACAGGTACGTCCCATGAGTCGTGGAAGCCCGGCCACCGCCTTCTCCGCGAGGCTCTGCTGCTGCGAGCCTTTCCGAGACCTCCTCCGAGGCCCTGCGTCTCTGCACGGCACCTTGTCCCCGGGGCGCCAGCCGTCCGAGAGCCACAGCCAGTGCCCTGGCAGGGGTCTCTAAGCACGCCCCCGCACCCCTTCTCTGCTCCGGGCCTCAGCCACGGAAAGTGGCGTCCACCGGCCCGCGTACGGTCAGGGCAGTCCTGTCTGACGTCGCACCGGGTGTTTTCAGGAGTTTTGAGTTGAGGTTCCCCGATCCTGCCCCGTCCGTGGTGAATCACACGGTTGTGAGCTGCTACCGCCCATCACGGTGTCTGGGCCACGGGGCAGGGGTCCCACGGGTGGGAGGGGGAGAGAGGAGGGCGACCGCTCGTTTCCACTTTCCTGGTGAGCGTTGCTCTCGGCCCCCACCTAGCGGTGGACACGGAGAAGTACACCCCTGGCAGAGCCCGGGCCTGAGGGGCGCCCTCCTTCCTGCGGGTGCTGCTCCCCTCTTCCGGGCCGCACCCCCCACTGCAAGGGTGCACCTCGCTTCCAGAGGGCCCACCCCGGCCCCAGGCACATCCCACTTCACGAGGGTGGGCCCCACCCTGAGGCTGCGCCCCACTGCAAGGGCACACCCCAGAGTGTGTGCTCCCGCTTCCTGCGGGCACCCATCCACATGCCCGAAATCAGCACCCCGAGAGAGGCGCTGCTCAGAAGTGGCTTGGGGGCAAGGCGGGCGGGAGCCGTGTTTGCGGCAAGCACAGGGCCTCCTTTGAGAGGCAAGGCTGTAGGTAGCGGCCTGTCAGTGGTAGGTTCTCAGGGCCCGAGGAGGGGGGCTCCCCGGGGCTGGTCCCCGTGTGGAAGCGGCTAGTGCCGCGCACACGGGTCGGAGCTCCAGCGCCTCTGAGTTAAGGTGAGAGCTCTATGGGGCCCTCCGGCCCTGTCCCGCTGCGCTCCAGGGCCCGTTAGCCAGGAAGACACCCCCGACGTAAGCTCCTGCCTCTGAGCATTTGTGGGAAAATCGGAAGCTCTTCGTGTTTCGGTGCAGGGTTCTGTGCTGGGTCCGTCGAGGACAGACGGGCCTTGTCTGAGGAGAAGAGCGTTGTCGCTCGGAGTCCCGGAGTCTCCCCAGCTGGGGGGTCCCCTTCGAGGCTGTGAGTGCAGCTGTGTTTCCTCTGACGGGTGCCTGGCGTGGGCCGGCCGCCCTGATGGACAGAGGAGCCCGTGCAGTTATTTCTGGCCACGGACTTGGTGAGGCGGGGCCGTGGGCAGCCTTCTTCCTGAGCGCCGGCTCTCGTGTTCACGTGGTCGGCCCGTGACGGTTTCGTGCTACCGTGAGTCCTCACCAGGTTACACGTAAAAGTGGGGGCACGGGTCCTCGCCTCCACGGAGCTCAGGATCCGACTTGAGCGGCCAGACCGTGCCCGCCCCAGCCGACGGGTCCCGGGTTGTGCTACCGCAGAGGAGTCCGGGGCGGGCAAGGCCGGGGGGCGCTGGCGGGAAGTGCAGCTGGCAGAGAGACGAGAGGAGATGGGCTTCTGGGCCCCACAGACCCCAGGCAGCCGGGGTAGAGCTGACTCTCCTGAAGGCAGAATAAGGAGTTCAAGGAAGGTGGTGAGGGTTGTGCAGCAGGGACGCGTGGCGGTTCAGAAGGAGGCCCTCCGGTGTGTGTGTTGGGGGGGCGGGGTTTGGGGTCCAGGTGGGGGCAGGGCCGGGCTGCTTCTCCCCGGTGGATAAAGTCTCGCGTGCGGCAGGAGCAGAGATCTAGCCGGAGCCGCTGCTGCTCCCTGTGGGGCGTGTCTCCTTCCAGTCTGTCTTCTGTGTGCCCGTCCCGCCGCCTAGCCCATGCCACGCGGTGCCCCGCTTGTGCTGACGCGAATAACACGATTACACACTTGTGTTCGTTTCTTACACCGCTTTCCCGCAAGCGGAGCGAGCAGCAATCCGCGTAGTTGAGTGGGAAACGGTTGAAGGGCTGGACGTGTATCTTTATTGCCCCAGTTTCTCACCCGCTTGCGCAAGAGGGTCTGTGTGGTGACCCTGCAGGGGACACACGTCTGCAGGAAGTCAGTGGAAGCTGGCGTGTAGTCTGGGACAGGAGCAGCAGGGATGGCGTCCGAGGCGGGGCCCCGGGGACCGCCCCTGAGGGCCAGGCGGCCAGGAGGAGGCGGCTCTGCCTTGTGCACAAAGTGTAGCAGTTCCTCCCCCCGGGCCCTTCTCAGCGGCTCCCCGTCCCGTGACGTATAAGGAGCCATGACCCCCGGTGAAGAAGTAAGCCCTGGATTCGGTGTGGGGGCAGCAGGGACCCGGTCTGAGCTCACGTCACTGTCTGGGAGGCCTGACCGTGGCCAGGCCGCCGCGGCGAGCCCGAGCGGGTGTCGCCGGGCCGACGGCCGGTCGGTCGAGAGGGCCAGGGACCCCAGAGGTCACAGTTCCGTGGTGAGGCCATTGTTACGATGCCCACAACACAAGAAAGCAGAGAGAGCTGAAGAGACGCTCCCACAGACACCGGTGGCACGGCGGCTCCGGGGGCGGTGAGGAGGGGGCAGGGTGAGCACGTTCCTCGGTCTCGGGCAAGTCGCCGTGAAGCCTGGGCCCAATTGGCAGGGCGGACCCACCCGTACCTTGAAAGTCACTTGCAGGATAAACTAGTGTGCGATTCCAGGGAACCCCGACCAGTCACAGCAACCACGGGCGGCACCTGCCCTGGGCGTCTGATGTCGCCCAGGAAAAGCGAGAGGCTTTCGTTCCAAAGGAGCCCGGCGGCCCGTGGCTTTGCTAGCGAGCGCGGTAAATCTGACCTCTCCCTATTCAGAGTTCCTTGGCCTCTGTGGTTCCCGGTCTTCTGTTGTCGGGTTATTGCTGAGCGTTTAAGGGCTTATCTTTTTGGTGTAGAGGATCATCTCGAGGTTCAAGAGGAATAAAGTCGGTAACGTGCACAGCTTAAAAGGCTCAGGCGGGGCCTCCACAGAGCCGTACGTGTGCAGAGCTCGCCAGGAAGTCAGTAGCAAAACCGAAAATAGGGAATTAGCCTCACAGCCCCTGTTCGGGGACCGCGGTCAGGCTCTTTCATGATGTGACTTGTGCCAGTCAGCAGGTGGGAAGCAGAAGTCCCCGGGAGGCCCTCGGCGCCCAGGCCCGGGTGGGCACCTGCCACGGCCTCGCCCAGAGCCTCTGCGCGGAGCGTGGCTCACGGATGTCTCTCCGCCCCACAGACTCGGCCTGCAGCAGCGCCCCGGGCTCCGCGCCCAGCTCGCCCAACAACAGCTCCGGGAATGTCAGCACCGAGAACGGGATCGCGCCCGCCGTCGCGAGCATCCCCGCCGAGGTCAGTGCGGGCTTTCCGTTCCTTTCTGTTCCCTGCGCCGGCCTGGCGCATTCAGACAGTTGGTTCCCTTGAGGGGACCGAGGTTTGCGGGTGCCCTTCGGCCTGGACGGTTGAGGTCGGGAGGCACCCTGGACGGGGCACCGTTGGGACTTCATCCCTCTTTCCTGCCACTGACCACTGCTGCTCCTGCAAACGTGAGCCCCGTGTCCAGACGGGAGAGCAGCTTCGAACCCAGCCTTTCCTCCTGGCCTCCTTCGGAGCACGTTTTATCCGGCTGATTCAGAACACAGACGCGTGGGCCCATGGGGTCCTAGATGCCTCGCTGCTGTGTGCCCCTGGGGCTCTGCGCGGTGGCCGAGAACCGTTGTTGGAAGAGAATCAAAGTGTTTATTGTGCTTTAGAAATACACAGGTTAAAACGTCGGCCGACAAACACACATCCGTGTGTCGTGGGGGAGCAGAGTAGCACGGGCAGGTGGTCAGGAGCCCCAGGGCTGGCGTTTCGGAGGCGCCTGGGTAACTGACCACCAGCCTGAGACACACGGTCAGGCCCCCGCCCCCAGCTGTGCCACGGGTGGAGAGGGGCGTGGGCACAGAGAGGGTTCTGGAAGCACTTGGCAGAGAGGACGGGTGCTCCAGGGGAGGCAAGGGGCCCGGGGCTGGCTGCCGGTTGTGCCCTTGACCGGACCTGGGTGACTTTCCGGGCAGCGGTTTCCAGGACCCTCCTTCCTTCTGTGCTTTCTTTTTCTACCGCGTTCTCTTTGCCCCGGCTGCTCATTGCACTAGTGTCCCTGCAGCTCCTACCTGGGGCCAGCCCTGCACCAGGCCCAGGGGCCAGAGGGCCAGAGGGCCGGAGGGCCGGCCAGCAGCCTGCCTCCACACAGCAGGCCGTGCGGCCTGGGAGAGGCAGGCCCTGGCCGGTGCCCGGGAAGAGCAGGGGAACTTCACGCTATCGAGCGAGGCCACGGGCTGGGGGCGCCCTGCGTGGGGAGCCGCCTCGCTGCGGAGTTCACGGAGAACGGAGCCCGAAGTGCCGTCTGCAGACGGCCCCGCCGAGTGGGAGGTCTTTCTGAGTTCTTTTTGAGTTCCTGCTGACTTACAGGAGGGTACAGTTGAGCACATGTAGTCACTTAACTTTCCCCCTAGATACTTAGCAACGAGTCCTCCCCTCCCGCAGGGTTGACAGATCTTACTCGGGGTGTATGGGCGCCAGGGCTGAGCCTTTCCACCCCCTGTTGTAGACACCCGTGCGCACAAACACGCGGCAGAGCTGAGGTTGGCGCTGGCCCCTCCGCTCCCCCCCAGGTCTCCCCCTGCCCCTGCTGAAGTACAAGTCCCGTGTTCATGTAAATTGAGCTGCTGCAGACTCACCGATAGGAAAGGGCCATCCCGTTTACCGTCCTCTGGTGGGCAGGGGTGGCCTCTGACGGTCAGGTCCGCCTGGGGGACCTCTGGGGGTTTCGGGTGCTGTTAGAAGCTGACCTCTCCTGAGAACTCGCAGGCCTCGTGACGCCCCCCTGGCTGCAGCCCCTCGGGCGCAGGGCGACGTGGGTCCTCGCTGGAGCGCCTCCTTTCACTGCTGTTCTGCCAGGGGCCCCGGGCCGGGACAAGGTCCGCGGCCTACACACGGCGGAAGCAGGCGCCCCGGGCCTGGAAAGGCCGCTCCCTCCAGCCCAGAAGGCCCGGCGTGAGGCGGGGCGTGAGACCAGGCCCCGATTTTGTGCGGAGCGCGTGGGAGCTGATGAGCCTGTCGCCCCGCGGACGGAGACCGCCAGTGTCGCGCATGCGGGCAGTCAGCCTCCGAGCAGTTCTCAGAAGGCTGCGTTATTTCTAAAAATAAATTAGGTAAAAAAAAAAAAAAATAGAGTGATTATAAAGAGGAAATTATAACTTTGCAGACATTAGGACGTTTGCTCGTTTCGTCCCTGGGTGATTACAGCCCGGTGGTGCCTGCTTTCCTTGGCCGTCTCCATCATGTTCTCCTCGGCACAGCGTGTCGGTATTTCTTCTACTTGGACCAACAGTTTTTCTGCCTGGGGGAAGTGCTTTCCACGGTGGTTGTCAGCTCGTGACTGTGCAGGGTCACAGTGAGTGAATGCTTTGTAGCCCTGTGGTCTCTCCAGGACAAGATACACCAGGCGCCCCTGCGTGAAAAACGCTTTTCTTCCTGGTTTGCGCTCATGGCGTCCAAACAGACCGTAAGGTGTGTGTGTTTCCAAAGGACGCTGAAATACGACCGCGTTAAACAGCACCTCAGGGATCCTGCGAGTTACGGATATTTGCACACACGCTGTGAGGCGGTACAGGCACACGTCTCTTTATCACGCATCACAGGTGTTGCCCTTTCTTACGAACCGAAGACACCAGCCTTCCGTGGAGGAAGTCGCTGCCGATGGGGTGGAAACAGCAAGAGAACCAGAATTGCAAGCGGAGCCTGATGATGGGACTGAATGTGTGGCCGCGGTCTTGGGGGAAATCTTGAACGGAGGAGGAGTTGCTTCTTGGGGAAGTGGTTTCTTGAGGCGGAATCTGCCGCCGGTGACGATGCCGTGAAGACCGTTGACGTGACCACAAAGGATCTGGAAGATGCATACACTGAGCTGATGGAGCCGTGGCTGTGTTTGAGAGGACGGACTCCGGTGTCGAACAATTCCTACTGTGCGTAAAATGGCGTCAAACGGCATCGCGTGCCGCAGAGAAATCGTCCACGAAAGGAGGAGTCACTTGATGTACCAGACCAACCTCGTTGTTGACTAGTTTAGGAAACTGTCACAACCACCAAGCAGCCGTGAACATCGAGGCAAGATCTTCCTCCAGCGAGAGGATTCTGACTCACCGAGAGCTCAGATGATGGTTAGCATTGTTGAGCAATAAAATATGTTTTAACTCAAGTCTGTACATTCCTGTAGACATGAAGCTGTTAACACACCTGACACACGACAGTGTCTCGTAAACACAACTTTCACGCGCACGGGGAGACCAGTGAGCTCACGGACTGGTGCTGTGGTGTCTGGGACCACACCCAGCGTCTCCGAGGCAAGCCGCAGGCGTCCCCTCCCCACCCCCCCCAACCCCCAGCAGATGAGGAGGCTGTTTCCTCCCCGGGCCGGCACCCGGTGTACCCCCACGTACGGCCACTTGATGATAGCTTTCAGCACATGATTTTCCCCTCAGATGTGACATTTTAAGGCACCCGGACGTTTCTCGTCGTTAGTTACGTGCCCCACTGCGAGAGGAGCTAAGAGGAGACGGTCACACGTCCATCACTCCAGTGATTTTCTCGTTACGCAGACTCCGTCTGCCGCCTCCCACTCGCCGGCCTGGTGGCCAAGTCCTTTGTTCCTTCTGTCTGTCTGCTCCGTGGTTCGGCACACTGACCAGGTACCTACTCCACAGGGGGCGTTGCGGCAAACAAAACAGCATCCTTTGGAGGGAAGAATGTTCTTTCTAGAAGCAAAAAGATGTTAAATAGCACGGTAATTCAGATCCTCAGAGAATGCTCCCACTCCCCCTTTTCTGTCTGTCCTTCCAGCCCTCACTGTCTGCTTTTGAACGAGCAGACCATCCTGTACCTTGTTTTTCCAGCCTAACAACACATCATCGGTGGGACTCCAACCAATCCAGATTTTTCCCGGCCTCCCAAGGGCCCGGCGCCTAAGTGTGGTTCATTTGCTCCACCCGGGGCACGGACACGCTGCCCTTCCCTGCCGTGGGCACCACGGCCACGACATTCCTGGGACCGTCTCTGGTTTTGCCCGGCACCGTTTCGTAAGAGCCACCCGAAGAGCGGAGTTTTAGGATCAAAACTTAGATAAATTTTTAAGGCTTTTGACACGGATTGCCCAGTTTTCCTGCAGAAAGAGTGCACCGCTTCATAAACCCGCCCAGCAGCGTGTTTCTGTTCCTCGGGGCCGAGAGAGTATTCTCAGTTTTAAAAATCTTTGCCAACTTGATAGGTATTTAAACATGTTTTTTTATTACTGATGGTTTTGAGTAAATTTTTCAGGAGGTCTCCTGTAATACTGGCTCTTTGTCATTTGCCTTTGACGAGCACTTTTGCTAATTATTATCTGATCTGTGAGCTCTTTACATAGTTGCCTTTCTCTGTCCTACATGCTGCCCATATTGCCGTGACCATTATTTATTATTTGCCTTTTCTGGGAGGGGATTTTTTTTAGGGGAGAGGGGCGGAGAAAGGGAGAGAGAGAGAGAGAGAGAATCTTCAGCAGGCTCAGCATGGAGCACGATGCGGGGCTCGATCTCACAACCGTGCGACCATGACCTGAGCTGAAATCAAGAGTCGGATGCTCAACCGACTGAGCCACCCAGACGCCCAAAAGGGATTTTTTTTTTTAATCAATATCTTCTCTGGTTTCTGCCTCTGATGTTACATTTAAAATGACATCCCCAACCAAGAACGTATTCTGTAACACGTTATCTTAGATTTTCCTGATAGTCTACGATGATTAAACAATGTGAATAAAAACGAGGGTGTCATGGATTGTGAGTCCATGTTTCGGGGCTTGTGACCTGCTTTGAAGTTCTGTGCCACCTCTGTGCTGTAACCTGTCACTGTGTTTCTGTACTGTAGCGTCTCGGGACTCCGCGTGGCCTGCCCTGAGGCGCTCTCGGCTGTCGTTTCTCGTGGTGTCTGTGGCCCACGCTTGTCGCTGGCAGGCTGTGTGTGACGGCCGTCATGTGTTCTGTCCGCAGACCAGCTTGGCCCACAGGCTCGTGACTCGAGAAGGTTCCGTGGCCCCGCTCCCCCTCTACACGTCACCATCCTTGCCCAACATCACGCTGGGACTGCCCGCCACCGGCCCTTCCGCTGTGAGTAGGCGTCGGCGGGTCTGCGTGGCCAGCGGGGGCGGGGGGCCGTCACGGGCCCTCGGCCCCGGGCGTCACCATTGTACCTCTCCAGGGGACGGCAGGTCCGCAGGAGGCCGACAGGCTCACTCTCCCCGCCCTCCAGCAGCGGATCTCCCTCTTTCCCGGCACGCACCTCACCCCCTACCTGAGCACGGCGCCCTTGGAGCGGGACGGTGGGGCTTCACACAACCCGCTGCTACAGCACATGGTCTTACTGGAGCAGCCGCCTACACAGACGCCCCTCGTCACAGGTGAGCACGGTCAGCTTGGGGCCCAGCGGGGAGGCCCGTCCGCACCCTCGAATCTAGCCACGGCCTCTCCCGTGTTAAGGCGTGGGAGTCGATAAACCGAGTCTCACTTACAAAACGAGGTAGACAGAGTAAAAGCAGGTGTCGCTTAGACCTTCTGGAAGCTTCTCCAGAGAGACGGCCTCTCCCGTCTGCTTTTTCATCTGGGTCAAGATGAGGGGGGACGACTCTGGTAGATCGTCAGTTCCCATGCGTGGTGGAAACGTCTGTCGTGTGCCCCGCGTAAGGGACGCTCACACTTAGGAATAAGTCAGGAAATGTGGCGAGAGGTTTGCACGGCAACTGTTCCTTTGGGAGGGACGAAGGTGTGGGGTCTGCTGCGGAACAGGGAAGTACCTGCTGTTGGTCTGCAGCACCCGGCCTCACGCTTGGCTCCCTGGAGGTCTGCTGATTTGTTTGCGGTTGGGATCTAACATGACCTCCTTGACGCTTTGGTGGGAAATGCAGGTGCGAGCGGGTCAAAGTCCCAACCTGTGGCCACGCGGGCCGCGGGCAGGTGAATGTCTTTTGTGCCCACCGGTCTCTCTCCAGCACTTGGTCCTGAAGAGCCGTGGGGCCGGTCTGGGCGTGAGGGGCCCATCCTGCCCTCTGTGTGTGTCTGTGTGGATGGCGGGCTTCCGTCCGTCCGTGTGTGTGTGTGTGTCTTTCTGTCTGGGCCCCCCAGTGCTTGAATTCGGGGTCACCGCCCTCTTCAGAGTTGAGGGGGAGCAGAAGCGTCACCGGGCATCTCCCCGCCTTTCAGATGATGGGTCATGAGCACAGGGGCTCAAAGGTTCCGTCTGAAATCGCATCTGAGTCTGTGTGACACCCAGAGTCAGGGCCCGGAGTCAAGAGCAGTGAAGGATGCCTGAGTTTCTGTCCTGTATCATTTATGTAAACCTACACCTGACCCTCGTTGTGACCCCTGGTCCCCGAGCGTCTGCTCGTCACCCACTGTTAAAGAGCATTTTTCGGGCACATCCCTGAGCTTCCTGTGAAGTAACCTTTTTTGTTTTTAAGCAGGCCCCATGCCCAGGGTGGGCTTGAACCTGGGATCAAGAGTCGGCCACTCTACTGACTGTGGGGAGTAGCCTTTTCCCACAGGACTTGAATGACAGTCTTAGGTAAATCTCACCTCTCTGATAAATTGCTGAACCCGACTCCTTCGTGATTGGCCACGTTGCTGCTTCTGCCCTTCGTGGGTGATCCAGTGGCCCTTTCTGTGACAGCAGCTGCCGACAGCTTGCCTGTGCCGGTGAGACTGGCTGGGGCACGACTTCTGGTCCAGCACCTGTTAGCACTGCCCTCCCCGCCCCCGAACCTGCAGGCCCCTCCCAGCCCCCGGACACAGGCCGCAGGTGCTGGAGGCAGGGCCGTGGCCCAGAGCACAGGCTGTCTCGTCTCCATCTCATCCCAGCTCAGTGACCTGGGAAGCCTTCCCTCGTGCCGTGCCTCAGTATCCCCGTATGTGAAACGGGTAACGCGAGTGTCCGCCTCGCTGAGTTTCTTCGGGGTTAAGTGAGGCGTGTGTTAGCGCAGGATGGGCCCGACACTGGTGAGCCCCCTTCAGGTGTTAGTTGTGTGGTCGTGGTGGTTACTTCCCAGTTCTTCCCAGTTCTCGTGGCCCCTCCCAACCCCCTCCCCGTGAACTTGGCCCTGATTCGGGTCTCTGGGATCACCCTCCAAGCTCCACCCCTGCCCGGGCTTCCTGCCCCTCGGGGCCTGAGAAGCCCTCTCCGCCCAGAGCACTGCTGTCCTGAGCTGGAGCACTGGCCGCGTGTGGCCCCTGATGTTTAAAGTGGACGTTAAGACCCAGAAGCAAAGTACCCGTCTGGTTTCTCAGTCCCACGTGGGGCATGGTGGGTGCCCGTGTGGCTGGTGGCTGGCAGGGCACACGTGAGCGCGGCCTGTCGGGTGGTGCCGGCCGGCCATGACGGCCTGGCTGCCAGCGGGCACAGGAGCGAGCCCTCTCCTGGTGTGGCGCACAGGGGTGTGGCTCCCTCTTCGCCAGAGGGGGCCGCCCTTTCCCCCGTAGGCCCGGCTCCCGAGCCGGCTGTCCTGGGGCCTGGTCCCGACCAGGGCCCTGCCCCCGCCGGACGTGGCCCTTCCCCCTCCCGTGTGCTCTGCTGAGCTTTGCTTCGGTTTCGCTCCCCTCCTGCTCACCTTCCCTCGCGGAGGACAATCTGCACATCCGCGGCCTCGCCCCGCTCTCCCGGCCCCTGTACGGGGGCAGGGCGCTGCAGGCCCGCGGTAAACGTCTCTGGGGGCCAAGCGAGGGACACTCGGGGTTTCTGAGGTGGCTTGTGTCTGAGCAGGATCAGGGACAGTCCCCAGGTTCACCTACCAGCGGCCCTGCTTTTCCGTGAGTACTCGTGGGCAGATGGACACGTGGACAGAACGGCTGAGCCAGAATAGCTGTGTCTCACGAACACCGGAAACAGAGGCCGCAGATGCAGAGGGGTGAGGGGGGACGGGCGCCAGGGCCGCGTCCCTCCCCGAGCGGGTCCGTGGGATGTCCCACCTCCGTGTGGCACTCACCTTGCTCCCCACTGCCCCAGGAGTTGTCCAGCCGAATCTTCTCCTGAGAAGAGTGGCGCGCCCTCATACGCTCCCAGAGGTTGGGTCTCTGAGCGACCACCCGAGGCAGCGGGTGGGAATGGAACCGTCATCTCGAGGCGAGAAGGACACGTGTGTTGTCCAGGCCTCCTGCCGTGTGGCCGGAAGGCACAGCTTTCAGCCCAGCGTCTCCCCTGGGCTGGTCCTCCGTAGTCGGTCTGGACGCTCAGCCGTGCCAGCAGGGAGGGCATAGGGAAGGCTTCCTGGAGAAGTGGCATCATTGCTGAGGCCTTAGGTGAGGGTCTCGGGAGAAGGACAGGTGGAGGGAGCGGGTGTTGCACCTGGTGGATGTGGGGTCATTCTGGCCTTCAGGTCACTCGCTGGGGCTGCCCCCCACGGGCTGGCGGAACTGGCCGTCTGCCCGTGGCTGTGCTTCTGAGCACGGGGCCGGCAGCTGGCTTCCGCAGCAGTGATGGCACGCTCCCCTTGGTACCTGACCTCTCCCAGGAGGCGCGTGGGGCTGCCGCTCCTGGGGCCTGGCCCGCGATTCCCAACCCTGGCCAGGCCCCCAGAGCTCCAGCGAAGCCGACTGGTCCAGGCGGGCCCCTGCTGTGCGGGGATTTTCTTGCAGCACTCAGGCTGTGCCGATGTGCAGCCTGGCACGCCCCTGGCGAGAACATAGCCTTGTCCGGCTGACTGTCACTTGGAGGGCCTTAAAGAGTCCCGCCCTGGCGCATGGGGCAGTGGGATGCCCCATACGGATTTCTAAGGGCGCAGGCCGTACTCACCAGTGTGAATTCGCCTACTTCACCCGAGCCCCGCAGCACCAAGGCCAGCACCTCAGGTCTGGGTCCAGAGCGCCAGGACAGCCTGACGCTTCGCCTGTTTCCCTCTTGACCCCCACGCTGGCTGGGGCATGTGGACGTGGTGCCTTTGTTTGCAAACTCGCCAACCCTGGATGGCCGAGCGAATGCCGGGGATTCCCACGTGATCACCGTTGTGCGGTCACCGTTGTGCGGTCCTGCGTGGGCTTCCGGTCGCGGTCCCCCCCCCCCCCCCGGTCCCTCTCTCAGGACCGACACGAGGGGCAGGCGGGTGTCATCCGTGTCCTGGAGCCCCGACAGACTTGCGCCAGCCCTGTGGGCGGGAAGAGCGAAGCGTCTCCCGGCCCGCCAGGTGCTCAGGGAAGGAGGCCCCCGGCAGTCCGGTCCTCCCTGCCCAGAGCAGGGTCCGCCGGGCGGCACAAGTCGGGCTCTGTCCCTACACGGTGCCCATCTGGGCACAGCGGGCCTCTGCAGGCAGCTGGGTCACCCAGGACAGAATTGGATCTTCACACGGTGTGTTTTTATGCATAGAAGTCTTTTACATTGTATATGCCAAAAGCCAAATAAGGGTCTGTCATCAAAAGCCCTTGTTAATGACCTGAGGGGTCAACTTTAGGTTCTGAATTGGAAACCACCTGACCAGTAATGGGTTTGCCACTCAGAGGTTAGGAGTCCGTTTTCTGCAATGCGACCAGTCCCCGAGTGGGACGGCACTGGAGTTCTGTGCCCCAGGGGGCCCATTGTGAGTTTTGGGGTGAGTGGGGTGGGCCCAGAGAGGGTAAGGGTGGGGGCGGGCCAGAACGGGGTCCTCCCGCTGTCTGTCCATGTCCCCATGGGGATAGTGGCCTGTGTCCTCAGGGCATTGTCCACCCCGCGTGAAGGCTCACATTCATGCATGTTCCTGCTCCTTTGTCAGCCCTGGAAGCTGCTTTCCTTCCGCAGAGCCAAGAGAAGCTTCTGTGCGGAACCTGGGGCGGCCGCCCAGCTGACCGCGGCGGCCCTGCGGTCCCAGTGTCCTGTGGAACCTGAGAAGCAGCTGTTCAGGAAACCCTGTTTTAGCTTCGTGTTTTCCGAGGCGGGACCCTCTTGGTGACTGTGTCACCTTTGATCCCATAAATGCAGCTTCGTATGGCTGGCTTCCAAATTTTCATCCTCACAACACCTCTGTCAACAGTGGGTGAATTCTGAAACACCTTCTTAGGATGATGGGGTTTTTTTTACCTTTTTTATTTTATTTTTTTTTTTAGCTCTTCTAGAAACTTGAGAGGGAATCAGTCTAGCGTTTGAGTTACTAACTTTAACTTAGCAGCCAGGCAGATAATGGAATTTAACATAACTTCTCCCAGAAAACAGCGAGCTGGACAGAAGGCGATGGCAGTTTAGGGGGCTGGAGTTGGCTGACTTCTTGAAAAGCTAATCCAGGACAACTTTGCGAGGGTTGAACCTTTTCTTGGCGTCTGCTCTCTCTGTCTGCATACAAAATTGTGGTTGTAATTTTGAAATCTCCAGCCCACGAAGGGACAAGGGAAATAGGCTGCAGTGACCCCAGGGGTCTCAGGGACCCCCTGGTGGGGGATGGGCAGGTGTGCCTGCATGTCGGGGGGCCGGCCGCTTGAGCAGTTCCCGGGGCCGTGCTTTTGGGGAGGCGGGCATCTGCTAAGGTCAGGTACGTGCTGTTCCCCCTCAGGCAGGGGACCATGACCCGCGTCAGGTTCAGCCTGAGCCTCGTGGGTTAGTGTGCATCCAGCTCGGGCCGCTGGGGCAGCCCGTTTTCCAGTAGCAGGGAAGGGTTTGTTAGACTTTTGCCCAAAGAACCCCGGAAAGATGGTCAACTACCTAAGCCCACAATTCGCAAAAGAGAAGGTACAGGTGGGTGGAAAGTTTACAGAAGGAAAAAGGTTTGGCATCTGTGTCCCCTGCACAGGGTGCATTTTAAAACGAGATTCAAATGCACGTTAAAGCAGGATCACATATCCATCCAGATCTTGAACACTCAGTCCAGGTGCAGGTGCAGGGGAAGCAGCTGGTGGGCATGGGGGGAGGCAGCACCTTTGCAGAAATTTGTGGAAGATTCTGACCGCAAGCGCCAGGATTGTGACCAGTGTTAACACCCCCTTTGTGAATAAAGTCACCGCTTGAAGAGACCTTGAAAGGATTTGATCCCTCGGGACGGGTTTTTTCCCTCACAGCTTGGTTTCTGGGTCGGTTAGGGGAAGAGCCGTCTCCATGGTCTTCTAGAACGTGCCGGGCCACGGGGACCTCCGCAGCCCTGGTCAGTGTGGCGCAAGCCACTCCGGCGGCCCCGCGCTGCCGCTTGGACCGCAACCAGTCGTTCTAGGGCCCGGGCCTGGCCGAGGGGTCGTGGGGCCACTGCCGGGCGGACCGGCCGCTCCGGAACCTGTGACTCGGAACGCCTGCGCACGGCGGCCCCTGCTCACTGAAGCCCACGCCGGCGGCTCACGGCGGCCTGCGCCCCGGGCTTCAGGGTGGAGCACGGGGGGCCCCCGCGTCACCTTCCGACGGTGTCTTTCAGGCCTGGGCGCGCTGCCCCTGCACGCGCAGGCGCTGGTGGGAGCGGACCGCGTGTCCCCGTCCGTGCACAAGCTGCGGCAGCACCGCCCGCTGGGGCGCACGCAGTCGGCCCCGCTGCCCCAGAACGCGCCGGCCCTGCAGCACCTGGTCATCCAGCAGCAGCACCAGCAGTTTCTGGAGAAGCACAAGCAGCAGTTCCAGCAGCAGCTGCACATGAGCAAGGTGGGTCTGCGGGCGCGGCCGGCGGAGCGCATGGGGGCGGGGGGTGCATATCGCATCCGCGAGCGGCCCTGAGCTCCCTGGGCGCCCCTCTTCCCGAAGCGGACCCGCCTTTATGAGCCCCTCGGCACCTGCGCGGGCCTGCCCGCCGGGACACCCTGCTCGCGGGGTCTGCGCCCTCGCACAGTCCCGAAGGTCCCTCACAGAGGGGGGTTTGGGCAGGAAATAGGGAAGTTCGGTGTGGTGGTGCTGGTCATCAAAACCGGAAACAGCGTCCCGTGAAGACGGCGGCCGCCAGCCACCTGAATGCAGCCCGTGTGACCCCGCTGCAGGGTTGTGGGGACACGGTCCCCCGGCACCCTGCCCCTGAACGGCCAGATGCCCAGTGCAGGCCGAGCTAAGGCCCCCGTGGGAGACGGGCTGCCCCCCCACCCCACAACGCAGGGCCAGCCAGCACGCCCTCCCCTGCACAGGAAAGGCACCTACTTACTTCCTGTGGGCGAGACAGGCTGTCAGTCTGTGCTCCCAGCTGTAAACCCCACTTCACGTTCGTCTCCCCAGTGCCACCCGTGGCTTCTTAATTTTATCGTGTCACTGTCTGACTGATAGGGTAGGAGGTGTTAGGAAGACGGGAAACACCTATTCACTCCTGGTACAGTCTTGAAAAGAATGAGAAACTGGGTAATCTCCCTAGACTCTATTCCATGATTGATTATGAGCGTGAACGACGGGTGATTGAAATGTTTGTACAGCGTTCTCCTGGGATCTCGGGGAGCCGACGACGTTGTCTAGTGCCATCTGGCACCAGTATTTCTGCCTTTCGTCTGGGAGACGCTGTTCCTAAGGGGCTCCTTACCCGAGGGCACGAGGGCCCAGCTCCCAGCAGCTCTGAGACCTCCCATCCCGCAGCCCTGCTGGGGCTGCGTTGGGGATCGTGGCCGTTTCCTGCGTGATCTACGGCTTGTTCAACCCCTGCCTCCGAGTGCGTTCACTTCACTGACTCGCCCCCTTAGGGCGAGCAGCCATGCACAGCTGCTCCGGTCTTCCCAGGGTCGCTGGCCACGGAACCGAACCGCTGGGCCGCCACGGGAAGCGAACGCTGGGCGGCAGAGCCTCTGAGAACAGGAAAGACGGGCCCGGGAGCCCGCTGTGCTCACCTGTTTTGGCCCGAGGTCGGCACATGGTTACCGGTGCTCTGCAGCCGTCACTTGTGAGAGCCCGGCACCTCGTGTGCCGTGGTGTCTGGTGAAGGTCCGCCAGGTGAAGGGTCTTTTTGGAGAACGCATGCCGCCGGTGGGTGGCTGAGCCTCGAGCTGTGCAAGCGGCAGCCGCCCCCTGCAGGCCGGCGAGTGTGGGTGCGCCCTCTGGCGGGTCTGGGCGGAGTGACGTGGCAAATGTGGTGGCGGGCCGCGCTCTCCCCACTCTGTGGGGACGGTGCTCCAGGGCACCTGTTGCCCCCGCAGGACAGAGGCTTTGCTGGGGGAGGCTGTTCCTGTCGCGGCTTGAGCCCCGTGGTCCCGTGGGTCGGGCTGCGTGCCTCGCCGCGGACTTTCCTGCTCACCTCCGCGCTCTCGGCGCTGACCCTGACATCCGGGTCCTCCGTCCGGGCGGTCCGACCAGGGGCACGCCCACTCATCTTCCAGCCCTGGCCTCTCTACCAGTTTGGCTTTTCCCCCGACCCGTAGTCTGGCTTTAGCAAGGGCCCCGCCCCAAATACAGACGTGCGTCTCTTCTCATGCCGTCTGGGGAAGGGGCTCCTGGAGTCCGGAGGGCGTCGCAGGACACAGCTGGTTTGCGTGTCGCCGACAGTGTTCGGCCAGCGCGCTGGCTGGCGGGAGCCTCGCCCCCGACGTCGGCTCCACTGTGCCGCCCGCCCACAGCCCGGCTAGCAACCCCAGAGCTGCATTTCGAAGGGGGCGACAGGCCTCTGGCCGCGGCCGTGGCCCAAGGACACTGACCGCACAAGCCTCCTGCATCACGGGGAGTCTGCGGCTGTGGCCACCTGCCTCCCAACTCCCTCTGAGCTGCGGCCTGAGAGGCCGAGGCCGGGGGGGGGGGGGGGGGGGGTGGCCTGCGCCCCAGGGGTTGGCGGCACCTCAGGTGCCTGTGCTCCTGCCCCTGCCCAGAGCTCCCCGGGACAACGGGGCCGCTCGATCCCGCCTCCGGGAATCCTTCACGGAGCTGGGCTGTCTCTCGTGAAGCCCAGGATGGCCTGACTCCCCTGGAGGGGCCTGGAGGCCTCTGCTCAGATGCCCTCACTTCCCAAGGAAGCGGAGAAAGTCAGAGAGGGAGTCCGGGACCCTCGCCCCGTAAGAGGCGGGTCCACGCTTCACCCCCTAGCTGTGCCCTCTGAGGGCTGTGGGCACGTGGGCCTCGGGGAGCTGCTTGGGAGGGCTGGGCCCTGGGGACAAGCACACGGAACACTGACACTTGCACACAGGCGTCCGCCCAGTCCGAGCCTCATCACACCCACAATGTGGTGGTGTGGGTGGTGAAGCAAGCGGTCTGGGAGGACTTGCGTACAAACGTGCGGTGGCCAAAACGTGTTAGGCATCCTCGAAAACCTCTCCCCTTCTGGAAACCGAGTCGGAGCGTTCTCCACAGCAGCGTAGTCAGGGGCTTTGCAGACGGTCACATTTTCTCGGAGCCATGGCGCCGGTCCCCCAGGAGCCTGGCTTGACCGCTGTGACTTTCATACCCCGCGTCTCTGCGCTTGGCACACGGGTGCTTGTTAACAAATGCGCACCAGGTGCTGGGCTCTCCTTCCCCGGTCGGCCCGGCGCCCAGGGTGTTGGGGGACGAGCAGTGCCTGCCGGCTCCAGGTCAGGCCCGGCAGCATCTGTCCAGGTCGCCCGTCCCTTTGCTCTGAGGCACAGAGCTCATGCTGTCACGTCGTCTCCGCGGCCCTCATCCCTTACCTCTGCCTTATAGATTATCCCCAAACAGAGCGAGCCGGCCCGGCAGCCCGAGAGCCATCCCGAGGAGACGGAGGAGGAGCTTCGTGAGCACCAGGCCCTCCTGGAGGAGCCCTACCTGGACCGGCTCTCTGGGCAGAAGGAGGCACACGCTCTGGCCGGCGTCCAAGTGAAGCAGGAGCCCATCGAGAGTGATGATGAGGAGGCGGAGCCCCCGCGGGAGGTAGAGCCGGGCCAGCGCCAGCCCACCGAGCAGGAGCTGCTCTTCAGACAGGTGACTGCGCTGGCGGGGGCCAGGCGGGGTGGGAGTCGATGGACCGGGCGGGCCAGGAGGGACAGGCCAGGCCCTCTTTCCTCAAGGGGTGGTGCCGTATGGCCGGCCATCGGTGGACACGGATGGGCCTCTTCCTCCCAGCCCTTCCCCGGGTGGTGTGGGAGGCGGGTGCAATTTGCTCTCTCTTTTACGTTAGCTGTGCCTAGAGATATAGACCGTCTGTCCACGGTGGGCATTTGTGCACCTGTATTCCAGCCAAATGCCAGCTTTGCAGTCCCTAGGGATGGTTTTCTTTCAGATCTGTAAACTGTAGGCTCACATAAATCCAAGCGTTAGTAGGATTCAGCATAATCATTGAAGGTGGAGGGGGTTGGAGATTGATTTTTTTTTGTTGTTGTTCTTTTTTTTAATTTTTTTTTTTACTGTTTATTTTTGAGAGAGAGAGAGAGCGAGAGAGCACAAGTAGGGGAGGGGCAGAGAGAGGAGACACAGAATCAGAAGCGGGCTCCAGGCTCCGAGCTGTCAGCACAGAGCCCGACGTGGGGCTCGAACTCACGAACCGTGAGAGCAATACCCGAGCCGGAGTCGGACACTTAACCGACTGAGCCACCCAGGCATCCCAAGGGAGATTGATTTCTTAATTGATCAAAAAGGTAGTCAGGGCCTTTGGGGGCCCAAGAGGCAGTGGTGACCAACTTTACAGATCTGGAAAAACGGTGTGACGTAGTTGCAGGCACTGACACACAGCGACCAAACCCACTAGAGACTGATGAGTAAACTGATGAAAGATTTATCAACTTATAGTGAAAAATAAAACTTCCACGCCCACGAAACCACTAGGGCAGCCGGCCAGGGGTGCGCAGGAAGTGGAATCCGATCGTAGCCTTGAGCAGCGGAGCTGTGTCTGGAGTGTGGCGGCCCCCACAGTCCGCGGGGGGCGTGCTGCGGGCAGGCGGCATCTCTCGTGCTTTTTCTGTCGCTCCTTCGGAGGGGGTCCCTCTGTGGCTTCTGGGTCCACGTTATCAGCACCCCAGGCACCAGAGCGCTGCCCCACAGAGGCGGTCTGGACAAGGGGCGGTCTGGACAGGGGGAGGGGCTGCCTGCAGGTGGGGGCTCCTCGGGCACCAGGCAGCCCGTCCCGGCAGCCGCCCCAGCGAGTTCCTGAACCGTGCGCTGCATGCGGGTGCCCACGGCCGTTAGAGAAGAGATCCGTGTAGCCCTTCAGCCGGGGAGGGGGCAGGTGACGTGGGGCAACAAGAGCCTGTGTCTTCTCCCCCCCCCCCCCCAGCAAGCCCTCCTACTGGAACAGCAGCGTATCCACCAGCTGAGGAACTACCAGGCGTCCATGGAGGCGGCCGGCATCCCCGTGTCCTTCGGCGGCCACCGGCCTCTGTCCCGGGCGCAGTCGTCCCCGGCGTCTGCCACCTTCCCCGTGTCCGTGCAGGAGCCCCCCACCAAACCGAGATTCACCACAGGTACCATGCACGGGGGCGTGTGGGTTGGGGCGGCCGACCGGCACCTGCGGGCAAGACTGGGGCGCAGCCGGAGCAGATGCAGGAGGCCCGCCCCGGGCTGCACTGTCCGGAGGGCGAGGGGATACCCCTGACCTGGTCTGATCTGCGCCTGGGCAGAGCCCTGGCTGGGGGACAGGCTGGGTTGGTCACTGAGGCTCCCCACCCCCTTCTCTGATGCTGCGGTCTCTCCTGGGTGCCAAAGCCCATCTCCCCTTTGCTGGAGAACCCGTTTCCTCCAGAGACCGCCCACCCACAGGCCACCGTGGCCGGCAGGCCGGGTAGCTTCCCATCCACGGTCAGCAGAGGCCGCGACCTCGTGCTTTCTCACCCGCCCTTCTGTGCACCGAAGCTTCCGGTGGGGCCTCGGCTGTGAGGCCCAGGTAGCTTGTGGGTACAGTCGGGACAGCTCAGGCAGCCTCCCGGTCTCGCCTTCTGGATCCAGTTGTCCTCCCCGCCCCACCCCTGCGGGAGCACAGGGACACCTGCCAGCAGGACTGTTTCTGCTTGACCGGCACCGCCCCCTGCAGGCAGGGACGAGGACTGTGTGGCCGCGCAGGCGCCCACCCGGGCCAGAGGCTCTGGGCTCTGAGTCGGGCCCTCCCAAGTCAGGCAGCGGGTTGCACCCCGGGCGTCCACGCTGCCCAGCCATGCCCGGCCCGGGACAGAGGGCGGCCAGGACGGCTCTTCACATCCTTCTCGGCTGCTGGTTCTTTCTGGTGACGGACAAAGAGCACAGTCCCTAAAAGCACAACGGTTTCGTCCTTCAGACAGACCTCTAAAATGTCCTGTCCGCACGCTGTTAACATGGAACATCTGAACGTGCCCAAGTTCTCTTTGTTAAAAGGATACTTTTTATATTCAGAGGAAAATTTCATTAGTACTTATCCAGAGGCCGAATCATTGCTTTTCAGAAAGAAACCAGGAAACTGCAGAGGGTCACAAACAGAGTCAGCAGGTGACTACGATGGGCACGTCCCTAAAAGACCCCAGAGACCCCAGTCCCTGTAACCACGGTGGAAATGTGCCCACTGTGGGGGCCGGGGAGGCCCCCGGGGCGCCTTTGTGCCTGCACGTCCCCTGCAGTGGCCTGGCCAGTGGCCTCATCTGCCTTACTGCTTTTTGAAAATGTATAAAATAGGACGAGCCCACCGAAAAGAAACAGGAGAGAAACACCGAGAAATTGACAGTTGCCTGGAATCCCACCCCCCAGAGGTAGCCACCCTCAGGATCGGGTTTAAGTCCTCCAGATCTGTTTCTGTGCACAACTGGACGGACAGGTTTCCAAAGACGGGACTCGGCTGTCGCCGTGGGCTTGGCAATTCTCCACGCCCTGCCTTGGTGGCCTCCCGTGCACGTGGTCCTAGCTCGCCCTCGTGGCGGCAGAGCGTCCTGGCTCCTCGGCTCTGCAGACTCGTGCGGTTTCTCTCCGGATTCCAGGTTCCTGTCTGTAAGCGGGAGTGACCTGGGGTCACCTCGAAAGTTCCCGCCACGGGATCAGTAAAGACTAGCCGACTGTTGTGTCGGGATGATGCCACGTTCGTCTTGTTCGTGTACACGCATTCCACACGTGCACGCGCGTGCACACGTATGTATGTATGTTGCCATTACAAACTGCTGAACGCACCCTCTCGGGTACACGTGTCTTGTACACGTACTTTAGCGCGTGGGTGGTGAGCGCGCTTGGTCCCATAGGCCTGTTCTTTGCCAGCTGCTTTTTTTACCAGAAGTCCTCCCTGCCCCACCCAGTCTTGCTGGTATAACCCAGGAATGCTCCAACACGAGGGGACTGACTCCCGTTAGCCTGACTCACGAGAGACTGAGAGGCAGTCCTGGGCCCAGTACGTCCTGAGGCCAGGCGTCCAGCTTGGCCCTGTAGAAGCGGGCTCATCCTGCAGCCCTGTTCCTGTGTTTGGTGATGCTGCCTCCGTTCTCCAGCATCAGGAGCACAGAAGTGGCCGTGGGTCTGACAGCACAGCTCATCTCACGGGGTCCCCACCTTTCTCTGCCTGCGGGAGCGGGTCTTAGCCACACATGCCCCTTCCCAGGCCCCTGCCTGCCCGAGCGGGTCCATTCAGCCAGCCTGACCTTCCGGTTGTGCCCTGGGAGACCAGGTGCGGGGGGACTACAGACAGTGCTGTGGCAGGGGCAGCGGGACACCCCTCCCGGCAGATGTCACGTGGGCCTCAAACCTTCTCCACCCACTGTGGGGGGGGGACATAGAGCAGGTGCGCTCAGCACGCCCCTGCCCTCCACTTTCTCCAGCCCCGTGTCCAGATGCACAGGATACGTCCACCTGCATGAGATTTTCCTGGCCGTGACATGAGTCACTCTGGCCTGGGAGTGTCCCCATCCCGTCTGGGGGCCGGCCGGGCGTCCCTCCTCAAGGGCTACCCCATCCCCAAGGCTCCCTGGTGCCCCGCTGTGCCCCCAAGGACGCTGCAGACCAGGCAGTTGGTTACCCGTATTCTGTGTTAATTCTCACCACACGTGCTTGCCCGTGTGTCTGTGTCATCGCACACGTGTCCCAGCCAGTCCGGAGGGTTCTGAGAGTAGGAAACAAGCCTTACCTTTTTTCTGAGCCCCCACAAACCTTGGACGGTCCTCAGAACTGCTTGATAGGCTGCTCCCCGACAAGAGGGACTTGGATCCGGGGCCTAAAGCGTCTTAGTTGGGGGGGGAAACAGCACCATCCTGGAACATGAGTGCCACACGGCTTAGGCTTGGGAGCGGGCTGGGGCATCTTTTCTTGTCTTCCTGACTTGCCCCGCCACCCCCCACCCCGGGGACCCCTGGGCATGTGCGGTGAGCCGGCACACAGCCCCTGTTCCCATTTCCGTGAACCGCACTCGGCCTCCAGTGAACTTGCAGTTTCCAGACAAATCGTCCTAGGGGACGCAGGGCTACGCTGGCCCGGCCGCTCCCAGGGAAGTGGCAGGTTGTCCCGCCGGGTAGCTCTCTGGGTGGGTGGAGGGTGGCGGGCCTGCTGCCAGAGGCCCCCGAGGGCCCCGCTGACCGCGGCCAACTCCGCTCCCGTCCCCAGGCCTCGTGTACGACACGCTGATGCTAAAACACCAGTGTACCTGTGGGAACACCAACAGCCACCCCGAGCACGCGGGGCGGATCCAGAGCATCTGGTCTCGGCTGCAGGAGACGGGCCTCCGGGGCAAATGCGAGGTAAGGCCGCCCCCAGGGCAGCTGCTGGGCTCCGGGCGACAGGTCGCAACAGGCTGGGGCGCCCATGAGCATTCCCACCAGGGCATCAGGCACCGGTGTGTGGGTGGGAAGAGGCTCAGTCTGCTTTCCTGAACACCCAGGTCCTCCCTTGGGGGAGCCCGCCTCTGTCCTGCCTCCTTGTTCCCCTGTCACTTCTGTCCCCTCTATCCTCTTGCCCTTTCTGTTCCTCTATCCCCATCCCCCTCCATCCCTGTCCCCCTGCTCCCTCCATCCCCGCCCCCTCTGTCCCCCCTTTCCCCTCTGTCCCCCTGTCTCCTCTATCCCTGTCTGTCCCCGTGTCCCCCGTTTCCTCCGTTCTCCTGTCCCCTAGCCTCCCCTGTGCCCCCCTACTGCAGGACAGTGGCGGCCGGCCCCCCATATGCCCATCAAGTGGGGACCTATGTCCATCCCGCAAAAGCAAGGACGGGATGCGGGTGGCATGTACTTCCCTGCACATTGACCCAGGCAAGAGCCCTAGAGCAGGCACGTCAGGGCCATGGGGGCAGCAGCACCCCCTCTGTGTGTCCATCTGTTCTCCTTCAGAAGCTACAATATTTGGGAATTTAAATTCGTCTGGTGACACAGGATTTTGGGAGGGGAAAGGGGCATGAGAGCCCCACGGTGCCCTCTGGGGAGGACGTGACCCTGCCTGGTTAGGCAGGACGGAGGACGGCACCTGCTCTGGGGTCTGGCCGGAGGCTGCACCACCGGGGGGCAGCAGCGCCCTGGCAGGCACCCCTCCGAGGAGATCTTCCAATGCCCTGGTGTCCTGTTCGGCGTCCCTCATGGGACCAGGGCCCCTGCTCCTCCTTCAAAGGACCGCTCCCCGTGACTGCTCTTTACCCTCTGGCCTCTCCTGGAGGGTCCCCTCCGTCGGGGGCCTCTGGGGGCTTTTAAGATCGAAGACTGCACAGGATCGGTAGGGATAAGACCATGAGACAGAACACGTGGGGAGAATGGGACCTTCGTCTGCCCCGAGGCGGAGTGCTGCCACTTGGTGGCGGGCGGCTGTGGGGCATCCTTGGACCTGTGGACGTGGACACCAGGGAGGAGGGGGTCTGTCAGACGTGGGGTCAGACCTGAGTCAGCAGGACGGCTGGGAGGAGGCCCGTGCGAAACACACAGTGACACGCGGGACGCAGAGCCCGGTGTCCCTGATGTGCGGGGACACTGACCTCAGGGTACACCACCTGCTTCACACAGCCCCGAGGGACATGGCGTCCCTGCCTCCACAGGCTCCCACACGGGCCCCCAGGGCAGAGCGCAGGGCCCAGGTGCTGCACACGGGTGGTGGGCGTCAGCCCTTGACAACAGAGGTTAGAGGGACTGGCAGTGCCCGGACTTCCCAAGGTCCCCGGCCACTCGGAGACCAGAACCTCCTGGTCAGGGCCCCCCGATCCAGTGGACGACTGAGGGAGCCCCAAGGGCCGGGCTCCCCTCCCTGTGCTGCCGTGTCGGGCTCAGCGGGGCAGCGAAGGGCGCGGGCTCACGGCCCCGTCCACGCGGGGAGGCCCGGCTGGCAGATGTGCGGCCGCCGGCCTGCACCTGCCCGCTCCGCTCCCTTCATCTCCCGCGTCCATGGCATCCCTCAGGAAGCTGTCACAGCCAGCGGGAGCAGCCCCAGGCCTGCCTTGCGCTCGGGAGCCCCACCAAGGCCCCCAGGGTCGTGTAGACGCCCGTGGGACTGTCGCCCTCAGAAACGTGAACTTTAATCTCGCTCCATAAACTGCCCTCCTCTTAAAAATTTGAGTAAGCGGAGCTCCTGTAAAGAACAGTGAATTTTATGTTAATTTCTGGGGGGAAACGTGGACATCGCTGTGGAGTCTTGATTTGAGGAATTTCCAGACCAAAGGAAAAGCAGAGGGACAGGCAGGTGATGAGTGAAGGTAGCGAAGGGCCCAGCGAGGATGGCAGGAAGGGTGTCTTTCCCGTGCAGGGGCCTGGTGCCCCGCCCCCCGCACGGGTGCTAGGGGAGCAGCTCCCACGGCTTGTGGCAAGCCCCACCCCCCATCCCCGACAGGGGCCCCAGCAGTTAGAAGGCAAAGTGGCAATTTGATGCCAAATCATGTGGGTGACAGGGAAGGTTAAAGCGTCGAAGGCTGGAATTATCTTTCTAAACGTTTTCAGAGTTATAATTAATGCGTAAAGCCTCCAAAACATTTTTCAAATATTTTTTAAACGTTGTGTTGGGTGCTGTTTACTTTTTGTTTTGCGAGGACCAAATAACCGTGTGCCCGTGCACGTATAAAATTCAGTTTCCTCCGGGGTGACGGTGTTCGTGGAACTGCCTTCTGTTGACATGAAGCCCTGAAGGCACAGGGAGACGTGCGCACCTGTTCCTTCTGTCCCCGCAGTGCATCCGCGGACGGAAGGCCACCCTGGAGGAGCTGCAGACGGTGCATTCGGAGGCGCACGCCCTGCTCTATGGCACGAACCCCCTCAACAGGCAGAAACTGGACAGTAAGAAACTTCTAGGTATTTCAAGGCCTTCTTTACCTTTACCGCCCGCACTCGCTGGCCCCGCCCCTTGAGCGCCGCCCACCGGGCGTGTCCTGCGCCTGCGCGGGGCCTGCACCAGGTACTGAGGGGAGGGCGGGCGGAGGCTGCTGCTGGTTTCGTGCCTGGGCCTGGGGTGCTGCGGCCACGGCGGGCGAGAACCGCCGGTCTTGCAGAACGTGCCGTGGCAGGGCGTAGACACTGGCGGCGGATCGGGGGATACTCCAGCCGCGGACCTGCTGCCAGCCCTCTCTGGCAGTGAGCCCGGAGTCCGGGAGGCAGGGGCAGCCCCACGAGGGCTCCCCGCGGGGTGGGGGGCTTCCGCGCTGGTGGGCCTGAGCGAAGGGACTTGCTGACCGGCGTCTCCTGCGTCAACGCCCAGGAGGTGGGGGGGGGGGGGGGGGTCTGAGCAGGGACCTCCAGCACAGGCAGGTCCGGAGCCTCCGGGCCCTCGGGCTCCTGGGCGCAGACCCCACCCCCGTCATGACCTGTCCGGGGCACCTTGACCCCAGCCTCCCAACCACCTTGAACCTGGAGGGACGCGGGGGCGGCCTCCTCCCCCCTGTCACCGAAGGCTCTGCTCAGGCTGTGCTGGGCGATCCCACCACAGTGTGGCCGGTCACTCCCTCGGTGCATGCGTGGGTGCTAGAAATGCTGTAGGCGTTGAGGTGCCTGACACGAATGAAGCGCTTTAATCTTTAGAGGGGGTGGAGTTGGTGGCCAGGAGGAGATCGGGGTCCTGTCCTAGGGCGGCCAGTCATATTACTCCCTGAGCCCCATTGCCCGGTAGTAACAAGGCTTTCGGACGACGTGAACCCTTGTTCTGGGGACACAGGAGCCAGCAGCACGGGAGAGCCTGGGGGCTGGACGGCAGGTGCCAGAAAGTGCCCTCCCGAGCTAGGGCTGGGGGTGGATACCCCCAACTTGGGGGGGCTTGGCTTGGCCACTGCAGAGACCTGGGCCCGCGACAGAGGGCGGGGAGAGGTCACATCTGGGGCTGGCCAGAGGTTCTGAGAGGCCTCCCCTGCCCCAGGCAGACATTGCCGACACCTCCTCAGAGAATGACCGGCCCTACGGAAGCTGACGGGATCCCAACGGGGAGCCACCAGTTGTGAGCCCACCGTGTGCCCGGAGCTCCCAGTGGCTCTTAGGTCCTCAGTCTTATGAATAGATGACCAAGGATTATCCCCGCCCCCCCCCCCACCCACCAGGGAAGCACTTAGCGGGAGAAAGATCCTGAAACAGGGCAGCTCAGAGGACAGATTTCTGGGACAGATCGGGTACACTGTGAAGAAAACTGAAGCTGTCGTTACCCATAAAGAGAGCTACCACGTCCACGTAACGTGGACAAGTGCAGCCAGCATGGAGGAAACCCAGAACACTCAAGCCACATCAGATAGTAGAGAGTCCCAGGCTGGAGGGGAGGTGGGCTCCATCCCCTAGAAAGCAGAGCAGAACAGGGGCAGGACCTGGACAACAGGGGGAGGAATGAGAAAGTCCAGGGAGCATTCCTGCCGTGCAGAAGCTTCCGGGGAAAGTGAGAAAAAGGGAGGAGCGCATCATAAAGCAATCACGGGCCAGCCACGGCTGCCCGGACCCTCTGAGGGGTGGCAAGGACAGTGTTGGAACGGTGGGAACAAGGGGACATGAGGAGGTGCGTGAGATTCCAGGGCGAGCGCCCCACGACATGGGTGCTGCCTCGCTGGTTCCGGGCAGAGACCTACCCCACCTGCAGCCGTGGCCGAGCCAGGAAGGGCGAGGAGGAGCTGAGCGGAGGCCTTTGCAGACACCCTTTCTCCAGGAAGACACGCAGAGCGAGGTCGAGGGGCCACCAGGCCGTGGGTGGGAGAGCCCGCTGCCTTGTCCGCTCCGGCTGCTGTAACCAGGCACCACAGACAGAGGCCAGAGTCTGTCGCTTACAGGCCAGCAGCGGGAGGGCTGGGATCGAGATGCCACACGGCGGGCGCAGGCTCTTTCAAATCACAGGTCTCGCTGCCTCCTCCCTGGGGCCCGAGGGGAGGGAGCCTGGCAGGGTTTTCCGAAGGCACTGACCACGCCCACCAACGCACAACCCTCGTGACCTGACTGCTTCGAGCCCCGCTTGTAACACCGCCCCCCTGGATGTCAGGGTCCCATTGTGTGAGTCCAGTCACAGAAACCAGCCCCCAATGGGATTTGTTCCCCACGTGGAAGCATCCAGAACACCCTGGAGCAGTGTGGCTGAGGGCTTGTGCCGGCGTCTTGTTGGGCTCCCTCCTGCCCTGCTCCCCCGACCTTGCTGCCGGTGCTGGCTGGGGGCTCGCTTCTCCCACCCGGAGGGGGAGCCGGGGCCTGGTGGGCTCAGAACGACACCAGAGCTGCTTGTCCTTCTGGCCACATGGTGGGTCTGGTCCACGGCCCGGCCAGGTGCTCTGGCTGCCGGGAGCTCTGCTCCCCAAGACCCCCTGGGAACCCCAAGAGAGCTGACGCCAGATGTGCCCCAGAGACCCTCCCACCCCAGCCTGTTCTGTCACAAGAGCCATCACCCCGCAGAGGTACGTCTGTCCTCTGTTTACACAGCAGGGTTTGTCCTTGCTACTCACGTCGGTTTTTCAAAGCCCAGCCGTCGTGGTTTAGGGTACGCTGTAGGAGGTGACACCATAAGATGTGTGGGGACAGTTGGCCAGAACGGGAGGGAGGTTCCCCAGCTCCCTGTGGAGAAGGGCGTTGCTGTGTGCTCTGTCCCTCAGTCGCGGGGTGTTCGTGTGTGGACTGCAGTGTGCCCAGGGCCCCAGTCCCGGCGGTCGTGGAGTGGGACTCGGGCAGAGGGTGGAGGTCTGAGCCGCTAGCTCCAAGGGCAGGACTGCAGGTGCGGGAGGACAGGTTGCTGGTGGAGGGCTTGGGGACCGGCGGGGCCAGAAAAGGTGGGAACCTGGGCAGAGCATGTCCAGAGAGGGGAGCCTCAGAAAGGAGCCTTCCAGGATGCGGACGGTGGGGAGGTGGCCAGTGGCCTCAGGGACGAGCTGAGCAAGGAGGCTGCGTGAAAAAAGGCCAGTGCGGCGTGACAGGCAGGGCGGCACCTCGGCTGCCTGGAACATCTCCAGTACGGGAGAGGATCCTGTGGGCCCCGTCGGTGCCACCGAGGCACAGCACCAGTAAAGCCCCCAACCTCACGGTCCCTGGGGCCGGCTGGACGGCCCCACAGCGGACGGCAGTGTCTACTCTGTCCCAGGCGAGTGCACTGAAAGGCCCCCGCGGCTGTCCCCACTCTTAGCAGGGGGCTCGTCCCAGCTCAGCCCCTGCTCCCTTGCCTGCCCCCAGAGGCCCGTGTCAGCCGAGCCGCCACCAAAGGGCCTTTTGCACTTGTGTGTTGTCTTCTGACCGTGAAGTTGGGCGGGGAGAGGCGGGTCACAGGGAGAGGCGGGCCCGGACGCTCCGGCAGGGGAACCTGCCGGGTCTTGGGGGCTAGTTTCGCACTCGGTTTAGGACTGATGGTGAAGGAGAGACGCGGCGCATGCGGGGCTTCAGGGAGGAGGGCCTGGAGCTCTCCCAGTGGCTGGCCCTGCAGCGGTGCCTCCTGGGCCCGGGTCCGTGTGGGGTTGCCCCTCCTCACTCAGGCCCCCGAAGCCCCCCTCCTGTCTGCGTCGTCCTCACACCTGCGCCTCCCCCGCCGCGATGCAGCCGTCCGAGTGAGCTCCGTGTGTCTTTTGTGGTGGCAGAGCCTGTGTCGGCAGCGCGTGAGCGTGTGTGCGTGGGTCGCGCCGGCGAGGCCCTAAATCGTCGCTTCCTTTTGCTTCCCCGCTACACGCTGTTTCGAAACCCATTCCCATCGCTCCGGGGACACCCAACCGGCTGCCTTCTCTCCGCTCGGGATCCGTTTCGAGAGTCCCGGGGATTGTGCTGGTAACCAGGCGTCCTGTCGTCAGTCTGACTGTTCCAGACCTAGTACAGCTGGCCGTTATCTTGTTGCTAACAGAACCCCGATCGGGCACGTGAACACCACCGTGTGAGTTCCCTCCCTCTTCAAAGCGAGTCTTCTAAGCCGTGTGCGAGAAGCCCCGCGTGGGCGCTGAGCTGCAGGGCCGCTCGGCTCGGCCGACGCGCACCGTGGACGCTGAGGGGTGTGGGTGTCGGCCTTCTGACGGCCGGCCCCTGGGAAGGGAGCCTGGTCGGATGGCCGCGTGGCGCCTGGCAGCGCTCGGGAGGGGTGAGACCCCGTGTGGGGAGCAGCGGTGCCTTCCCCACGCCCGCGGGCCCACCAGCCCACCTCTCAGCGGCTGTGCTGACTGGAAAAGCAAGGTGGCCCTTCACGCGCCCGCTCCCGCTCCGCCCGGACGTTTGTGGCCTTGCCGAGGTGACGTGGCCCCGGACCGCGGGAGGCCCGAGTGAGCCACAGGCGAGGAGGTGGCTGGGGACAAGTGAAAATGAGCTGTGCTGAGAGCCGGCCACGGTTCCTCGGGAGCGGTTTCCGGAACCGCTTTCCTGTCCGGAAGCACATGCTTAGCGCCCACCCAGGAATGCGTGAGGATCCTACCTTTTCTTTCTATTTCGGTCTTTGGTTGCTGGTTAATGAGCAAAGTCAAAATATTTAGGTGATTTATGCTTTTAACGTAGACAGTATTGGCTCTAACTTCAAAAAGAGAAATCTAGTCTCTTAGCAGAGCCTCCTTCCACTTGGACTTAGGCACCAGATGTGTCCGAGTGCATACACACGGGCCTGTGGATTATCCGGGAGGAAGCTCTTTAAATCCCCCACGCCGTGTTCCTGTGTTAGAATCACCCATGGTGGGCAGAGAGCCCGTCATGAAGCCCCAGGGCCTATCGAGGACTCCGCACCGGTCCCAGGACTCAGTCGATGACCTAGGCCATTAGGTGGGCCTCTTCCCGGACACGGGGCAGAGCAGGACGGCAAGAGGCCCGGCGTCCGTGCCCCCTGCTTCCCCGGGCCCGCTCCCCCAGCCCACCCGCTCCCTGCGGCGGCTCCCCGCACAGGGTCCCTCGCGGTGCGGGCCGGGCAAGCCCCTCGGGAGCCACCCTCCCCTGCCCTGCACGTCCCGCCTGGCCCCGCACCCACTCACACATCTGTGTGTTCCTGGCTGTGGACCGGCCGCGGGCACGAGGGAAGGCAGGCAGACGTGTCCCCACCCTCACAGGGCAAACTATCAGAGTGTGTGGCGGCGGGAGCCGCAGATCCAGGCAGTGGCAGTCAGCAAGACGTGGCACGGGGAGAGCAGGCGGGGTGCAGGGAGAGGCCGGGCATTTCAGAGGTGGGAGGGGACGGGTGGCTGTAGGGTGCACCGTGGCCCCGGGTGAACGTGAGCGTCGTGTGTCACGTGAGCAGCAGGAGGGTGCAGGCCAGGGCTGGCCCGTGACGTGGCCCCCGGTGGCTCGGTGCCTGGTGTGGTCCACGCCGGGAGTCGGGATGAGGTGGGCACGGGCGGGGCCAGAGTCCGGCCCGGGCCTGTGGTCCCGCAGTGGGCGCAGCCCTGCCACGTCCAAACAGGAGGCCAGGGGTGCCTGGTCGGCTCAGTTAAGTGTCCGACTCAGGGTTTCTGCTCAGGTCAGGAGGTCACGGTTCCTGAGTATGAGCCGCATGTTGGGCTCTGTGCTGGCCACGGAGTCTGCTTGAAATTCTCTCTCGTCCTCTCCTCTCTTCCTCTCTCAATCTCTCTCTCTCTCTCTCTCACTCTCTCTCTCTCTCTACCCCTCTCTCCCTCCCTCTCTCAAAAAAAAAGAGGAGTCCGAAGCTGGCCTAAGGAACCCACCAGGGGAGGCCTAGGGGCCACGGGGGCAGGGCGCGTACGGGAGCAGCAGGCAGCCCAGAGCGGGTCTCCTGGGCCACCTCCCCAGGCACGCGGCCACATGGAGCCGTAGGGGGGCGGGTGCTCTCTGTCCTTTGTGACAGGTGAGTCGTAGGCTGGTTGCCAGCCAGCGCTGGATCACCCTAAGAAGACAGTCCCGGTCTTTGTCACCAGGGCTCAGGCCCGAGCCCCGTGGGAGAGGGGACTTGCCCCGGTGCCGCTGGCCGGGGAGGGCCTTCCGGGTGGCCAGCTCCACTCCGTGTGGTTTCCTAGCTGTGTCCGTGTGTATAAGTGGGGAGGGGGTGTCGTATTCACATCCCCCCGGGATGCTCCGCGTGATTCCGGGCCCTTCTCTCTCCCTTGTTTGTAGCCAGGGGGCGGGTGGTGCTGCCGGAGCCGCGAACCCGGGAGGATGAGGGCCGGCGGGGGGTCCGGGTCAGGTTGCTAAACAGCGAGAAGTGCTTGGGACACCGCCTTTCGGCTCGTCCTGTGCACGGTGCGCCGGCTCAGGCTGGAAGGAGAGCCCGCCTCTCGGTGCAGACCCCCAGAGGGGTGACCGTTGCCTCGGGGAGGGGGAGGTCTGTCCACGGGGACTGTCCCCCAGCAGCCACACGGTGATGCCGAGGTACCTGTGACGCCAGCCGGCCCCTCGGAGTGTGGCTGTGTTGTGCGCCTCCCGCAAGTGCCAGCGCCCCTGGGCTCCCCGTTCCCGGAGCCTGCGCCGCGCTCCCTGTAGGCGGGGCGCCTGTGACCCTGCCCTCCTGACCTTGACTGTCCTTCTCCCCGCAGGCTCACTAACCTCGGTGTTTGTCAGGCTGCCCTGCGGTGGTGTCGGGGTAAGTACTTCTTTAATGTGTAAATAATGTCCTGCTTGTTCTCGGGCCCCAGTGGCCGCAGAAACCGCTGCCCTGTTTTCCGCAGAGTGGATAATTGCTGCCAGGTGTTTTCCGTAAACAGGGTCTGGCGGGTGGGGCCGCCCCCCCCCCACCGGGCCCTCCCCCACCCCCCACCCCCCACACACGTGTGGCTTCAAAGGCCCGGGGCCTGGGAGCATTTGTAGGCTGGAGTCGGGCACCTTCCTCCGGGAAGGCCGTCTGGCACGCAGGCGCGCCGTGGGGAGCGGGTCGGTCTTGCCTCCCAGCCTGCGCGTCTCGGCTCAGGTTGCGGTGGCACAGGGGTGTGTGCGATCGCTGTGTCCGACCGCCAGCCGGGGGCCCCGGGGAACCTCTGAAGGCCGTTGTGTTGGGGGGGTGGGGGGGCTGCTGCTTTTCTGTGAGCGATAACGCCCTCAGGCTGGCCTGCTCAGGAGAGCCAGCGTCTCTCACGATTTCTGGTCTGGACGTCCACGCTGCCCGCGGCGCGGTGAAGGTCAGGTGTCCACGGCCAGCACTTCTTGTTAACGGGGAGAGGCCCCCATCCCAGCCCCCGGCTCCCGTCGCCCTGGATGACAGAGGGGTGGGGGGCGAGAGCGGGGCCCGGGGCTGCCGGCCATCGAGGCCGCGTGGCCCGCGAAATAGCGCAGTCGGCCGCGGAGGGGAGGGGCCGGCAGGACACCGCGGACAACAAAGCCGCTTCGGCGGAGGCCGCGCAGGGGCAGAGTGTGAGCCTAATTACAGATCGCAGGGTGAAGCCCCGGGTCTGGATTCTGTTATGGAAATGAAACAAAATTGTTTTCTTCCTGAGTCTTTACAAAACTCGCTGCTTTGAAAATTATCCCGTCAGAAAGAGAATAAACGGCCTTTACTCATGCCACCACCAAGCCCCCTAGAGTTACTTTATTTTATATCGTAAGTAGGCTGCAATCTCTTAATTCGGGGCAAATTTTTGGCCAGACTTGAAAAGGCTTGGATTCGGCTGCCCTGCAGCCAGCGCGCCGTGCGAGGCAGGATTTGTAATTTGCAAAAGGGAGAGAGAGCTCAAGTCGGGCCTGGGGCCTGGAGCCAGGCAGCCCCCGCCGCGGGTGCATCCAGATCTGAGCCCCCTGCAGACCAAGCAGCACCCACCTTCACATCCGGGCATGAGAGCGCTGAGCTGGGAAGAGGGAGCCTGGGGACTCACTGGTAGAAGGCGTGAACCGTAGGGTCTCTCGGGGATGGCTGCCTTTCGAGGCCTCTCCATGATCCCCGCTCCCAGGAGGGTGGAGAAGCACTTTGCGTGTGTGGGCTCTGCGTCACTGGTGGGGTCTCGGGAGAGCCAAGCAGACCCCGGGAGCCTGAGTGTGGGTGGGAGTGTGCGTGTTCTGGGTGCTGACGCAGGTGAGGAGGGGCCTCTCCGCTTTTCCTGAAAGTTACTCTGAAGTAACATTTAGGGTGTGGGATGCTGTTTTCAAGTTGGTTGCAGACCCCTTTTCCCTTAACTGTGCCGAAAAGAGAGTTTGAAGTCGGTGGAAGCTCCTTTCAAACCAAGTGAAAGGATCCGCTGCTTTGCTCACCTCCTCATCTTTTCCATCCTCCCCTTAAGGGGACGTGGTGTGGGTGAATCCCCCTCCCTGCTGGCCCTGTGGCCCCCTCGCTGGCCCGGGCGCCCTGAGCAACGTGGCTCCCCAGGGGCCGTGGTGTGCCCGGCACCGGCCGCCTCCGGTACATCCCTTCTGAATCTCTGCAGGAAGTGTCCTCCAAGTTTTCCTCTGCTGGAAGAAACGTGGCAGCCCATTTGCACTTCGGTTCCTCGTTGGGGCTCCTGCAGTGGCAATGGCCCTCCTGCCCCGCCCTCCCCGGGGCTCTTGCCCCTGGAACTCAGGGCCGGAAGGCAGCCATCCCAGGCTGGCCCAGCAGTGGCAGCCTGGGACTCCGTCCTTCCTCTGGACAAGACATCACAGGGCTCCCGCCCCGGGGTCACACACAGAGACCCGTCAGAGTGTGTACCGGGCTGGTTCCCTGGGCTCAGAACCCAAAATCCTCACATTTTGAGGAGAAGTGACCTGAGTGGTTTTGCGTAAACTGCCTTTGGTCCTCGGGGGCAGCATCCCCGCCAGCCTGCCCTGGACACCCTCGTCCTCCCTCCCGGGAGGCTCAGCAGCGGTGGTGGGATGCCCTTGCCACTCGCCCGAGGACCGTCCCCTTCGACTGTAATGAATCGGTTCTGCAGCTGACGTAGGTTGGCCCGGGCCAGCTCTGTTTGAAAAGCTGCTTCCGTGACTAGCGGGACGGTATCGTTTACAACAGAAGCCGCTCTTTGAAAGTCGAATATTAATGCCGTGCAGAGTCGGCAAAGTGCAGAGCATTCTTTTGACATTTGGAAACTGTTTAAAGAACACAGAGGTTTGCTCACTGCAGAGAATAGCCGTCCTCCGGAAATGGCTTGAACCCCTCATAAATGTATTTTCAGTCGTCTCGCTTTGAAGACGAAGCTTCACGAGTTCATTGCGGGAAATGCAACCCCTGCATAACGGTCGGTGTCTTGGCCAGGCGGGCAGGAGCCCGGCTGCGCCCGGACGGACCTGGGCAGGCCCCGACGGGCCTGTGTCACCTCTGCGTGTCGCTGTGTGGGTGGCCTCGGTCTCTGGAGTCCCGGAGCGTTCAGCGCTCGGAGGGGCTGATTTGTTGGGGAGGGGGGGGCTCTCAAATGGACTTCGCAGGCACCACGCTGCAGGTAACGGGCTTGTGACTGCACTGCTCCTCCGAACCTTCACCGGGCGGGGTGTGCCCCCAGGAAGGGCACATGAGCCCTACATGTGCGCGGCCGAGGCTCCGGTCGCCCCACCGCAGATGGTGGCTCGGGGGCCCTTGGCCTGGCACCCGGGGCGGGGGAGGGGGGCCGTGTGCTCCATCTTGGCGCTCCGATCCCGCCCAGGCCCCCACAAGGTGACTTCCGGAACTGGCCGCTCCAATTTCTTGGTCGTCTTCAATGCCCACATCAGCCAGACACGTTGGACGTGTGTCTCCGCAAACAAACCAGCCAGGACGCAGAAGGGAATTACCTGACCACGTTTTCCCGTGCGGGGTGCGCGGCCCTCCAGGAGGTCCCTCGCGGGCTGGCTCCTCCCTTCCCACCCCGCGCTCCCGTCAGACACGCGGAGTGGCTCATTCTCTTCAGCACAAAGTGAAGTCAGACTCTGGAGGGACCTCTGGTTCCAGTTTTTCTTAGGTTTCGTTTTGCTGTTAGCATCGCTCACCTGCCATGAAACCAAACAGGAACAGCGCTGGGTGCGCGAGACGCCCCTGCTCTGAGCCTCGCGTACATCGGGGCGATGGAGGAAAGCAGGGGCACCTCGGGTAGGGGTAGAGGTGCGCACGTCCCATTCGTGCTGCGTTTATGGTTCTCTTCCCGTTCGGTATTTTCTGCCATATCTTAAAAAAAAAAAAAGGTGCGGCCGAATGTGAGCTGGGTGTGTCCTATAATCGGTAAAAGAGAAGCGAGCAGCCCCATACTGGGATTTTGCAGGGAGAGCCCCCAGACTCCACAAGCCCCCAGCTGCACGGCCCCCACAAGAGTCGGGGGGCGGGGGTGACAGGCCGAGACACGCCTCACCGCAGGGCCCTTGCCTCCACAGGTGGACAGCGACACCATATGGAACGAGGTGCACTCGTCGGGTGCGGCCCGCCTGGCCGTGGGCTGCGTGGTGGAGCTGGTCTTCAAGGTGGCCACGGGGGAGCTGAAGGTCAGTGGGGACCCTGCAGAAACCGGCCTGGAGGAAGGCTGCCAGAGGCTTTCCAGGGTGGGGGTGGGAGGACGGCCCCCGGTGGGTCCTCTAGACAAGGAGGCGGTGACTGGGGGAGGGTGGCTCCTGTCCAGGGGCGAGGGTGGGCCCTGTCCCGTGGGTCCCCACTCATCGACGGGAGCACCTCCGGCCTTGGTGAAAGTGCGTGATAGCACAGCGGCTCTCGAAGCTTCGGTCTCGGGAGCACCTTACACTCCCGACAACTTTGAAGAACCCCGAGAGCTTTTGTGTACGAGCTGTGTCATCACCCCGACCATACGAGAGATTGGAGCGGGATTTTCAAAACTGCTTATTAACTTGAAGATAGCAGCGACGCCTGTCTTAGTGGATCAGGCGGTCTCAGACCTGCTCCTGCACGAGTCTGTGGCCCCACAAGGCGTGGGCGTGTGAGAGGGGATGGCGTTCGCATGGCTTTCTCAGACAGCGGTGCAGATTCCTCCTTGATGCTCCACTGCGGTTCCGTATGTGGAAGTTTCTGGAAGATGAGTTGCAGTGCAGAACCTGAAACGGTAGCAGTGGGATCCTCTCCTTGGCATGGAACCCACTGGTCTGTTGCAGGTTGGACAGGGCACCCGACCCAGTGCGGCTCATTTGGAAGTCCTGGCTCATGAGTTAGGCAGACACCTTCCAGAATCTCGACACAGTTTGTTGCATAGTATTTAAAACATCACTGATTTTCGAAACCGTTACTCTGGGCGCCCATCTCCTCGGGAAGGTCATCTGAGCGCAGGCAGGGGCTGGCCGTGGGCTTCTCAGATGACGCTACGGTCTCACCCTGCACCCACTTCCCCGTCCTTCCCTTTTGTTCACTCACCGGGGGAACTTTCACGAAGTCAATACGTTTGATCCCGGCATCACACGTCCTCGGGCAGAGCTGCTGTCCCCTCGAGCCTGCTGGAGAAAACGGGCGGAGGGCCTATGCGTCCCTGGCATTGCCGGCTCCTGTGACACCAGCCGCCTGCCTCCCTTGCCCTGGCACCATGGTGATGGAGTCTTAGGATGGGGGCATGGAGACCCCCAAGGGGGTGCCGCCTGTGCTCGGAACCGGGTGCGGGGCCCGCGCATAGGACAGTGTTGAGAGTGCGCAAAGCGGGGGCTCCCGTGTGAGCGCGTCCCTCCCCGAGCTGGTCCTGCAGCAGGCCCCGTCACCAATGGTCAGCCCGCCCCGGGGGTCAGCCCGCCCCGGGGGCTGTTCCCAGCCTGACCACACAGCTCCCCGCGGGCCACACAAGAGGTGCCCGTGCACATCGTTTTCCGTGGCTGCTGAGCAGTGTATTATGGTTCTGTAAAGCACACGTGACTTACGGGTCCCGGGGGAGGGGGGCACCCTGTAGCCTCTGAGCTGTTTCCGCTGAGTAAATGGGTCACTTATTTTCTGCAGCGCCCGTGCCCCCTGGATCTGCGTCCTTCACGTTCAGCCCAAACTGGGGCAGGAGCCCCTTGCGCTCTGTCTGCACCCAGGGTTCCCATCAGGTGGCTTCTTGGGGATACCGGTCACGAACAGAGGGGGCCCCAGGGTGCCCTGCCCACTCCTACCCAGATCCCAGAGCTGAGCAACTCCAGGCCTTCTCGTCGGGGAGCCGTTGAAGGTCAAATGTCAGGGGCGAAGTCACCTTTCATCCTAGTAACCATGACAACCAGTAGACCTCCTTAAGAGCAGGACCAGACGTCTGCCCCGTATCCTGTCCCACGGCTGTGTGCCCAGCTGTGCTGTGACTCTGTGTCCTCGTGTGTGGTCTGGGCTCATCTTCTCACTAACGTGAAACCCGTCTTTCCTCCCTGTTTGTCCCCACCTGTCTGGTGCCGTGTGCAGAACGGCTTTGCCGTGGTCCGCCCCCCAGGACACCACGCGGAGGAGAGCACGCCCATGTAAGTAGGCGCGAGGCCGTTCCGGGCAGGGGCTGCAGGTTTCCGGTTCCTCTCATGGGAGGGCTGGGCTGCACTTGAGTGAAAATGGGGCCCCAGCTGGCACAGCTCCAGAGCCGTACAGGTGACCTTCACCCACCCACCAGCTGTGGCGAGGTGGTGGCCTGAACCGGAGGGGGCAAGGAGAGGAACCTGCAGACATCTCTAGACATCTTCAGTCTTGTACAAAAGTGGCTGGGATTTAACCTGCACCAGAATGAGTTCATGTGGTGCTTCATTGTTCTAGAACATTCCATCCAGACCCCTCAGGTCATCTCACGTGTGGCCTTTTAGCTGACCTGCTTGTGGTTTGATACCAATGAGACTGACCTTTCAAGGTCATGACCACAGGGGCCAGCTAGGTCTGGACTCCGTTTGGGGCTAGGGGTGCCTCTGACCATGCACACATCTGAGGCGCTGGCCGAGGTAGCGGGCGTGGCACGCAGATTGCCCCAGGTTTACCTGGGAGAGTCGGTGGCAGGTAGGGACGGACCCACCTGGGGCAGAGTCACGGGGACCGGACCCTGGGCCTCACCAGTCGTGTACCGAGTGCCTTGGTGCCTGGGGGTGGGTTCGCCGTGATGCCATCTCGTGGGATGTGGGAGGGAAGGGCCCTGACGCCGCTGGTGTCAGTGGAGGTAAGAGAGGGGACGTCCGGGCTGTGCCCCAAAGAGTAGGGTGGGTCGGACAGCACAGCGGGGACCGTGCAGACGGAGCCCGGCTGGGAAGCGGGGAAGCACGGGGAGGCGGAGGCAGACCCTGTCTTCAGGAGCAGCTAGAACAGGCTGAGGAGCCGCAGGCCAAACCCACCCTCGTGAAGGAGCCTGGGGTCTGGCAGACAGGCGAGCGGGAGCCCCGTGTCCTCTAAATCTGGAAGCGAGGGCATCAGACCGCGGTCTGAGAGGGAATCTCCTTCCCGCAGCGCAGGGAGCGCGGCCTCACCTGAGCAGCCCTGTGGCCTGGGGACGCCATGACCCAGAACGCTCCGTGGCATTTGGGAGCAAGATCCTCCTTCCCCTGGAGGCCCTGTTCTGATTGGGGTCTAAGTGGTTTGGTGTCCTGAAGTGTGCGAGCCGCGTGGGTTGGAAGGAAACGGGCAGCAGCGTGCTGGGTGGGCGCCCCGCGGGTGTTCGCACGAGCCGTGGGTCGGGTCCCAGGCCCGGAGGAGCCTGCCAGGGGAGGGCTTACAGGTGGCTGGCCCGGATTCCAGAAACGGACCCCCCTGGGTTTCCCCACCTTTGTGGAGATTTAGGTGGAGGGGGCAGATGTGGAGAGTTTCAGATTTACTTGAATTGGTTGCTTCTCACCCTCCTGAAGACTCTCAGAGTTAGTCAGTCACGGGATCGATTCTTGTGTCGTCGTCGCATGTCTGAGAACGTGACAGATGTGCAGTAAGCAAGTAACCTTTGTGACCTCTGGGCCTGTGCGCCGTAGGGCCCCTGCAGAGGCCGGCCCGTGTGCGTTCTGCAAGGCTCTGGGGCGAGGAGGCGGGGTGTCGGTACATCGAGGGAGGGGTGCCCCACCCCGGGGCACCTCGGTCCGCGTGCGGGAGACCCGTGGGGGTCCGTCTGTGCCTCCGCGGCATCAGTTAACGGAGCCGAGAGTTCACCAGACCCTCTTCAAATCTCACAGGGCTCTAGATGGTTCTGTCGCGTCTCGCGTAAAGGCGGATGAGAACCCATGTTTCCTCTCCGTGTCTCCTCTCATCTGCAGGGGGTTCTGCTACTTTAATTCCGTAGCCATCGCAGCCAAGCTTCTCCAGCAACGGCTGGACGTGAGCAAGACCCTCATCGTGGACTGGGTAAGTGGGACCCCTTCCCCGAGAGGGGCTGGGGGCCGTGCGCCCCCCTGCTTCCCCGAGCAGACAGCATCCTGTGTGCGTTTCTGCCTCCTTTGGCCTTGCATTTGGGGACCTTAACTTCCTGGAAGCTACCTCAGAGACGCAGGAAGTAAAAGCTCAGACTTGCTCCGAGTCCGTTTTACAGGTGCCCTCTGCCCGTCCTGCCAGTAGCCGGTTCCTGAAATGTCTAGAGCTGTGCCCGTGACTGAGGGCAGCGGCCAGAAGAACTCGTGGAGAGGAGGGTTCAGGGGGGCGGTGCCGGCCTCGACCTCACGCGTCCACCGCAGGGCCTGGGCCAGGCTCTCCCACGGCCAGATGTGGCATGTGTGTGTCAGACCCTCCTGACGGAAACTGGGTGATTACGCCCGTGTAGCCGCTGCCCCGTTTTCCTGCCAGGCCTGCCGCCTCCCCCCGGCCCCACTGCCTGGGGGGCAAACTGCGGTGTGAGAGCCGTAGGTCGCGGCTGAGCTCCGAAAGCAGTTATGCAAATGCTTGTCCCGGGGATGGACGTGGACGGTGCTTACTTTTGAATTCTCCTTCATTCTGTTTGGCATTTATGATTTATTTTATAAAATTTTTAAGGGAGAAGAAAAGCAGATAGATACCCAGGGGGGATGATCGTTTGTGCCACGGACTCCTTCCCAGTTTGGGAAAAGAAACACCAAACCCCAGCCTGGCAGAAACCGGCAAGCTCTCAGGGGCCGGGCACTGGCCAGGGGCGCGTAGATGGCAGAGGCCGTGCTTAGCGGGCTCGGGTCCTCGTTCCCGTGTCCCCATGAGCCCGGCCTCCACTCCTCCCAGAGGATTAGTTAGGGGTGCTGCCAAGATGTTAAGTGTGGAGCGGTGCGTGACCACGTGGCTAACATCCCCTCGGTCCACGACGCAGGCGTGGCCAGGACGCGGGGGGAAGTTGATGGTTGTAGGGCTGCTGACCCCGGGTGTGCGCCCCCACGGGAAAGGGCACACGCGCATGCAGGGCTGCGTCTGGTGCGGAAGGTTCCCGTCCCCGCAGCCTTGGTGCATGTCTGCTCAGCTGTGGTGGCTTTCTGGTTGATGGGATCAGGTGTCTGTCCTGCCACATCTCTTCTGGTGAGCACAGATAGCTTTTACTTTTTTTTTAACATACTTTTTTTAATGTTAATTTTTGAGAGACAGAGACAGAGTGTGGGCAGGGGAGGGGCAGACAGACGGTGGGGGAGACAGAATCCGAAGCGGCCTCCGGGCTCCGAGCTGTGAGCACAGAGCCCGACGCGGGGCCCGAACCCATGAGCGGTGAGATCATGACCTGAGCCGAAGTCGGACGCTCAAGCGACCGAGCCACCCAAGCCCTCCTCACAGACAACTGTTATAAATAACAAAGATACCAAGCAGTTCCCAGGCTTTAAAATCACTGACTTGCCCACAGCTTCTCACATGTGTGAAGCCGGCTGCCCATCCTGGTGGCCCTCTCCAGTCCTGACCCGGGCCGTGCACGGCCTCAGGCCTGGTAGGAAGCCCGGCTGCCCTGCCCCACTTTTGTGCTTTTAACACGCACGCATCGTGATCAGAAGCGGTTTGGGCCTGGGTGGCTCGCTCAGTCAGTTAAGCGTCCAGCTCTTAGTTTCGGCCGAAGTCATGACCTCGTGGTTTCGTGGGTTTGAGCCCCACACCGGGCTCTGTACTGACAGCACAGAGCCTACTTGGGATTCTCCCTCTCTCCCTCCCTCTGACCCTCCCCCTTCATGCTGTCTCTTTCTCAAAAGAAAGAAAGAAACTTAAAAAAACTTTTTTAATATAAATAAAAATTAAAAAAAAAAAAAGCAGTTTGCTGTTCGAGCCTGGGGCCCGGGACCCCCGTGCTGTGCGCCCCTGTCCCTCCCGGCCCCACGGGATGGCCTCCTGCTGCACCCCAGTGTCCGGCACAGAGCCGACACCTCACACGTGCTCGAAGGGGAACGGCTGCAGTCCGCTCCGTCCTCACAGACGTGGCAGCGGCCGGACGGTTTTGTCTGGGAAACCGTGGCCTCTGGGTGGGGCTGAAACGCCGGCCTCTTCCCCCTTGCCGGAAGCTGCACTGCGGCACGGTGCCGAGGCCGAGGGAGGCAGACGAGGACGCAGCCTGGGGCTCTACTTTCTGTCTCGGGGCCCTGCGCAGGCGCCCGGCCACGCCGGGAGCCCAGAGGCGTCCCGCTAGCGCTGGGTCCTCCGCTCCCTGCTCTCCCAGGACGTGCACCACGGAAACGGAACCCAGCAGGCCTTCTACAACGATCCCAACGTCCTCTATATCTCCCTTCACCGCTACGACGATGGCAACTTCTTCCCGGGCAGTGGGGCGCCAGACGAGGTGAGCGGGGGCCACCCACCCGCCCGTGTGCCGGGCCGCTCTGCAGGTGAGAGGACAAGTGGGCGCGCACAAGCCAGGCCTCCCTGCTCGCGTCCATCCCAGCGACGGCAGGCAGGCGTGGGCTGGATTCCACCACGTGCCCACGGGGGCTTCATCTGGCCTGCGGTTCCAGTGACGGACTGGCCCTCACGTCTGGCTCCAACGTAGGCAGATGTGAGAGAGCCCGGGCACCCTTCCTCCTGCCCATTCCTCTCGTCCGTCCGTTGGGCAGGGCGCCGTGCTGCCCCTCAGCTGTCCGGGGCCACACGGGAGGGGGGATTGGCGGCTCACGGGCTCCTTCACGGCGCCCGAGCCCCCGGCAGAGCCTGCCCTCGCCCTGAACACAGAGGCCCTGACACCCGGGGGAGAAGTTTAATCGGACTCCGGGCCTTATTTCCTGGAAGGAGGTAGGGAAGGATAGCCTCCTGTACTCGCATTTCTGTGCCTCTGTTGGTGTCTATGCCGCAGAGCCACAGGCCTTCAGACACTGCTGGGCCGTGGCCAAGGGAGAAGGGCGGCCCCACACCCCTCCAGGCACAGGTGGCCGAGAGCCCTCTCCCCGTTGTTGGGTCCTCGTGTCAGGGGCCCTGGGAGCACATGCTGGGGAGCACAGGACTCAGGCTTTGCTGCCGGGCCACTGAGCCAAGAGCCGCAGGCCTGTGACACCGGGGCCGGGTGCCCTCCAGTTGAGGGCCTGTGACACGAGCTTCTCTCTCCCACTCAGGTGGGCACAGGCCCAGGTGTGGGCTTCAACGTCAACATGGCTTTCACTGGCGGCCTCGATCCCCCCATGGGAGATGCGGAGTATTTGGCGGCCTTCAGGTAAGTGTCCCGGCTTCTTGTCCCACGGGGCACTTGTCAGACAATCGGGGGTTCCACACCAGTGTCCCCAGCTCTTGCTCGGTTTTACTGATGTCCTTGGACCTTCCTCTTCCTACACACACACACACATACACACACACCCCCGAGGCCCCTCTCGGGCAGGCCCCTCCCCCGGCATCCCTGGGGGCCCCGCACAGGGGGGCATTTCTGTAGCAGCCTTTTCTCTTAGTTGGTTCTCAGAGCCTCAGCTGGAGTCTGAGACTGTCTTGTCACCTCTGTTCGGCAGCAGGTCCGTCTTGGGCTTTAAGAGAGACACGGGAACCCTTCTGGGTTTTGACGGTAAGGAAGTGACTGAGGCCCGGGTGAGGACTTCAGTGCGGGGCTGAGAAAGGTGGATGCTTGCTTCGGAAAGATTTCATGATCTCCCAGCTGTCCTTCCAGTGAAGTCCTTGTGGGACAATGAGAGGCAGGAATCCGTGTCCCGCCTTCCCTGCTGCGGTTCTGGGGAGGTGCGGGGCCGCCGTCTGCCCCGCTAGGACAGAGCTGTGCGACGGTTCCTTTAAACAGAGTGTTTGCTTTTGTCCTGAAGTGGTGATTTCTCCTGTGATCTGGGCCAGGTTGAAGGAGTTCCTGCGACCAAGCACAGACCCTCAGCAACGCGGGCTTTCTGCCGCTTGTTTTAAGTGGCGGCCTCTCCCTTCTCCCCAGAATGTGGGGTTCTGGGGCCCCAGGGCCCCGTGAGGAGAAGGGTGCTGTTCAGCGTGCTAGGTCTCTCGGTCGTCGTTAGAAAACACTGTCGGTGCGCTGGGAATTGGAGCCCCGTGAAGCTTCCTCCCTGCCTGTTTCTCGAATTCCCTGCTCCCCTTCTGCCGTAAATCTAAAGCGCACGCGTGTACGCGTGATGCCTGTGTCTCTGTGGACATGCGTGTGCATGTATCCGCGTGCACAGGGCTGTGAGCATGTAGGCGCGTGTGCATGTGTGTCTCTGGCGGGGGTGGCTCCGTAGGAGGACACGTCTCTACACGTTCTGCCGTAGCATCCGCCGTGTGCTCCGGGGGGCCCCGCGGGGGCCACGGGACCCCGCGTGCTCGTCTCCGAACACAGTTCCGCTCCCCAGACTCGGAACGGTTGTTGGCTCTGGCACGATGCATCACCGCGTGGATAGAAGCTCCTTCCCAGCTGCTCGTGGTTCACGGAAGTAGCGGCTCAAATTTGGTTAAGTGGAGGCAGCAGGTTAGCTTCTCCAGCAGCGAAGTTGGTTTTTACAATCGCGTCCGTCCCCTCCCCAGCTGGTTTCTCTGCCCTGATTTCCCCGAGTCACTTTTTCCTTTAATCTCATTGACTTAATTTTGATGTGTCTTCCTACCCCTCAGCAGATACAATGCAATCTTGACAATCGCGTGCCTCATTTAATGGAGAGGGACTCCCCCAGCGGGTATGGGATCTGGCAGTTTGCCCGTGTGCCTGGTTAAGAATCCACGCCACGAAATCCGAGCCCGTGCAGTGCCCGCGGCGGGGGCCTCACTGCCGTCCGCGGAGCTCCTGTGCCACCTTGTCACCCCTCGGCCCGAGAACCCGCCCTCTCGGAAGGCCGCTTGGAAAGTAAAGTGTCTGGGCACCTGCCGTGAGGACCGTTGGTTGGCTGGGGACCCCAGGGCACGCCGTGGGCAGAGGGCGGCGCTGTGCTCGGCTGGGCTGGCCGCAGCAGTGGGGGCAGCTCTGTACTTCACGTCACCCCTGCTTTCGGCCGTGCTTCAGCCGTACTGGGTGCTCTGGTCCCGAGACGGGGACGCCCAGCACCGGGAGGTGGCCCTCCGGCCGCGGGCGACCCCCCTCCCCCAGCCGCCCGCCTGGGTCCAGCCTTTAAGATGAACCGTTCTCTCCGAGTTGCTGTTGACATTGTGTTTTAATCTTCTGCCAAGCGCGTACATGATGATACCTTATCAAATGAACTTTTTAAAGCTTAAATAGCCTCTTTGAAAAGGAAAATTGTTTCAGGGTTTTTTTGGTTTTTTTTTTTTTTTTATTGATTTCAATGTAAAGTAGCACTTTGAAGTTTACAATTTATGGTTCCCTGGGCATCGATCGGCTAGGGGAAGAAGGGTCAGGATCCGTCTTCCCCTTTCTTCTGTGCGTCTCCCCCTTTCTGGGGGCCCCTGGGGACAATGCGGGCCTTAGAGGCAGCACCTTGTTACTCAGACCCACGGCCTGCCACGTTGCGTTTCAGGAGATCAAGCCTGGGATGAAGAAGAGATAAGAAAATTGCCCCTAATGAAATCCAGAAGTGGCGGCACTTTCTCCTGGGGCTCAGACTTGAGGACAAAAGGCAACCCTAATTCAAACCAGCCCGTGCCAGACGGGCTTTGAAGTGCAAAAGCAGGGGCGAAGGCCCCGGCGGACGGAGAGGATGCGCTCTCCTTCCCCTCCCCTACCTGCCATCCGGTGTCAGCGCTCGGCAAGCGAATCTGGGATTACGTGTGCTTTTAGATCACAGCTTTGCTTTAAATGTGCTCTTGTAAAGCGTATCAGAGATGTCAGTGAAACTGGATATTTTGAAGTGGTAACTTCAATCTTTTAACGAGTCGCGATTTGCCTTTAAATTGAGCCACTGGGTAGATTCGCGTCCTTTTCGACCCAAAGACGGAGGCTCTCGGAGCTCACGTTACTTCATAAGCTGTTTTGTGGGGGTTTGTTCCTTTTTCCTCCTAACGAAAAATTCTTTACAAAATCGTTTTTAATTTTTATTTATTGTTGTGAAATGTGCTTGGCGCTTCCCGTGTTAGCCGTGGGGGCGAGCACAGCTCGGAGGCACCCACCACGCGGGTCTGTCCACAGAGGCTCTAAGAGTCCAGGCCTCGCTGTTGTGAAGACGTTGGATCCAAACCCCCGGACCTCGTCTGCTAGAGGCAGTGATGGCCCTGGGAGGGCGTCCACACCCCTCTCCGTGTGGAAACTTCCCCAGAGGACGTTCCGTGGTGACTTAGAAGCGGAACGCGGCAGGTCACGTTGAGCCAGCCCTGGTGCCTGCCCTCGAGGGCGGGGCAGAGCCAGGACAGCAGGGCCCCTAGGCTGTGGGGCGCGCAGGCGGGTGCAGTGACGGCCGTACTTGGGCACCTGCTCGCGGGGGCATCCCTGCGGGAGCACACCTCCCAACACAGACCTGCCTGTGTCGGGGGCCGCCTCTGGGGGCCGGGACCGTGGCCCCATCGGTCAAGCGTGTCAAGGGCTCTGACCAGGTGACCAACACGGCGGGTCTGTGTGTTCCACGGCTGTGCTGCGGGAGCCCCGATGAGGACTCGGCCGCAGAGCGGTCAGCTCATACTTGTGGCTCGGAGTCGGGTGCCGGGGTGAAGCCAGGGTCCTGCCCAGAGCGAGGCGGGAACCCGGGACAGAGCACAAGGGTACTGAGCCAGAGACGAGGTTGGCTTTGCGGCAGGAAGAGGGGGCAGCTGGGAGAGGCCTGGGCCGCGGTGCCTGAGGGGACGGAACTGTCATGCGCGGCCCGGCAGAGACCTGCTCCTCGGGCCGGCTGTGGGTCTGTGTGGAGTCCTCAGCAGCCCCACCGCCTCTGCTGCTCGTGCCCAGGGGTGCCCCGTGCTGGGGAGTTGCAGGGGAGCGCCGAGATGGGTGGAGGTGGCCAAGAGTGCAGGCCCGGGGACAGGCCCCAGGAAAGGAGCAGGACAGAGCTGGGAGCATATCGGGATGGGACATAGAGCTGGGAGCCCGTCCGTCGGGGTGGACCAGCCATGGGGAGCACATCGGAGCAGGGCAGCCTCGGGGAGCGTGTCAGGACAGAGCTGGGAGCACGTCAGGGCCCGACAGCCTTGGGGAGCCCGAGCACAACCGGAGACGACGGTGGCAGTGGGGCCGTGGGCAGCGAGGGACGGGTACCGTGTTGGCAAGACCCTGGACGGTGAGGGGTGTAGAGAAGCCGGCAGAGCTGGGTGCCCCACTTGGCAAATGACAGCCAGACAGGAGCAGCAGGGAGGGGCAGGGCTCAGAGCAAGGTGACCTCCCCGCCCTCTGAGGAGGCAGCAGGGGGAGTGGAGGGACATCCCCACCTCCTGAGGGCAGAGTCTGGGTTAAGAGAGCGCAGAGAGCCTGGAAGTGGGCGGGGTTGCAGAGCTGGGGGTGCAGAGGAGACGGGGGCAGGTGAGGGCCCGGCCTCAGTGCCCGGCTTTGCCCTAGCCACCCACTCAGTCCTGCTGGCCGCGGTGCCTGTGGAATGGAAGGAGCAGGACGCGGCCGTGGACGTGACCGTCAGGGACAGCCAGGCCAGAGCCCGTGGTTCCCGTCGTCATCATTGCTCTGACCCTGACTCCCAGCAGCGTTCGAATACGGGATGGGCAGGCACTCCAGCCGCGTTCCGGGTGACCTTGGTGAAAATGACAGATCTCGGTGGCCCTCAAAACATGGAGCTCTGACGCCCCGAAGCCCCAGAGGCCAGGCCCAGCGTGCAGGTGGTGGCAAATCCAGATGTCAGAGCAGACACGCCAGCCCTCACGGCAAGGATGTGCACAGCATCCAACAGTAGGAATTTTCAATTATCAAAATGCCACGGCTGTTAAAATCGTGTCATCAGACACCCAGGGCACCGAGCTCCCGCGAAACCGGTTTGGGCGATTCAGCAACAGCTGTTGTGTGTCCGTCAGGCGGCTCCCGCTCACGTCAACTCTGGCTGCAGACCTTGAACTACAGGACCGAACCCAAAATACGCGACGAGGACAGAGCAGAAGGCGTTGTCGCGAGAGCCCTCGGGTGCCACGTGACAGGGGAGGTGTGTGGGCCGGTGGTGTGGACCAGGCTCCTGGGGCACATGGAGGCCACCCCCCAGCTCCCCAGGTGCTCTCGGGCACAGGGGGGCACGGCCCCCGGAGGCAGCACCACTGGCCCGAGGCTCGTGACCACCGCGAGTTTGGTGGGTTTTGCATGGGGCCCTGGTTGGGGGACAAACCAGAAAGGCCGTTTCCTGCCAGAAGCAGGAACCAAGGGCAGAATCGGTCGCTGCCCGTGGACTCCCCTGTGGGGTTTGCAGGTGGTGAGTGTGTACGCCTTGCGTAACCAGACGTCACGGGGTGGCTTACGAGGAACGTTTCTGTTAGGTGTAAGTGCCCCGTAGGTCCGCCTGGCTGTCGCTCCCACAGGCAGCCGGGACTGGGAGCAAGTGTCCCCCGTGGTAGCAGATCGAGTTCACGCTACCCCACCACGCCGGCTTGCGCCTATCCTGGGCACGCAGCCGTCCTCTGCGGAGATCCGCGGTGCGGACACGGACAGACGTGTGCGCCAGCTGGCGGGCGCAGAGTGGCCGGGGAGCCTCAGGCTTGAGGGAGGCCTCGGGAAGGGAGCGGGCAGCGTCCCAGGGCCTCCCGTGGGGCTGCGCTCGGGGCGAGCGTGCAGCGAGGCGCCAGGCTCTGTCACTCAGCACTGCTCCGACCATCTGAGCTCCAGCCCCCAGGGCCAGGCCATGCCGAGGGGGCTCTGGGGCCATGGGACCCGGCGGCGTGGCTCCTGAGAACCGGGTGCCCTCTTCTCTCCCGCAGTAAGGGGTGCACCAGTCACGGGCACGTGCCCACCTCTTCTCTGGGAGACGCGCCTCCTCCCGCGTCTAAGCAGACGGTGGGGAGCGTGCGGCTCTGGGAAGCTCCCCCCTCACCCCTCTGCCTTCACGTTGCCCTGAGGAACGTCCACGGTGGCCCCACAGGAGCGCTCACCTGAAAGTGATGATTTGACAGAAGGCCTGCAGTAAATATTGACATCTTGTTTTCAGAGACCAAGTTGCTTGTTAAAATTTCATTCTAGAAATGAAACCTGAGGCCAGATTCCCATTTTCTTTGCAACCGTGAAACATAGATGTTTTGCACGGGGGTGGGTCCTGGATGGGATGATGACGTGGGGGTTCTAGAAGGCCGATGGGACCGTCAGGAGGGCACATTCAGCTCCTTTCCTAGAGGCCAGGAAGCAGAGTCCCGTGGGGCGGAAGTGACCTCTCCCAGGGCCTACCTACCGAAAACCGGCCTGGAGGCCCACCGTGCGCCCGTCTGGCACTCACCACGTCTGGTTTTCGTGGCTTTGGCAGGTGATTGAGATCACAACCTGCGGGGCTCCAAAGCCAGAAGTAAAGCGAGAGTGTGTGCTCGTGCATCAGCTGCCCACGCTTGCGCGTGGCCGATGGGCCTGCGCCCCCCACACCCACACAGACACGTGGGGTCAGCCTGTTTCGCGTCTTGTTTTTCACTGGCTTTTCAGTGATGCCACACAGCCGGCGTGGGCGCCGGGCGCTCTCTTGGTATTAACTTCTTCCGTGCTGTTTTTGTTAACTTTGTGGCGGGGGGATTAGGAACAAAATAGCTCAGCAGTCCTTCAGAGCAGAGGACGAGGCCCACAGCGCGCGCTGGCTTCCAAACGGCTGCTGGAGCCCTTTGTGAGCGAGCCGGCATCTACAGAAAACGTCCGTGGTTCTCATCGCCAGGATGAGCCAGGCACGTGGCTGAGACTGTTCTGCCTGAAGACAAAGTTTGGCGAAAGCCGCCGGCAGGCAGGTGCCGATCGGCCTGGGGCCGCCGAGAGCCACCGCGCGCGACCCGGGTCCTCAGAGGGGACCGTCCTGTGTGGGCGGGAAGGCGGAGTGCGTCCCTGGTCGTGACGTGGACACGGGACGAGCACCGGGACCTCCTCGCCTCCGGTCTCCGTGGCAGGGCGCCGAACCCCAGCTGTGGCGCGTGTGCTGAAGCGGACGGTTTGTGTAAAGACTGCGGTTTGCACTTTGCATTCACGGAATCTGAGGGCTTGTGCTGCAGCGTCCCGGCGGGCACAGAGAAAGGTGCTCAAATCCAGGGCCGGTGTCTGACGTGAAGGATGCTAGCAGCGTCATCGCGGCAGAGTCTGAGGCGGACGTGGGCCAAATCCCACCTCGAGTCTTTTTAAGTTTGAGTGGAACGGGCCACGCACATGTGTTCCCGTGTGGCTGTGGCTGTTTTCGCACGACCAGGGCCGTGTCGGGTGGTGGCGACAGGCCCCGTGGCCCAAAGACTCCGTTTCCTCTCGGGCCCTGGGCGGGAACACCTGCTGGTCCAGATTCACATGCCGTGCCCTGCAACCCCTGACGGACGGCCCCCACGGCACAGAACCTGCTGGAAGCTGCCCTCACCAGCCCGTGGCTGAGGCCGTCCGGACACAGCTGTGCGAACGGGGCCCGGCCTCAGAGGAAAGAAAAGTAGAAGCCGAGAGAGCCTCCAAAGCCAGCCCTGACCTTCTGGGCCTGCCCAGTGGGAGGTCCCAGAAGCGGGCTCCCGGGCCGGCCGAGGGCCTGGGGTGAGGTCGGTGGCAGACTCTCTCGGTGCCTGACGTGACCAGAGGGAAGCCCGGAGGCTCCTCCCCCGTCACAGACGCCCTCCTCTCGGACGGGCTCGCTCGCTGGGTCTTTCGGCGCCGGCCCGCGCGCGTCAACGGGTCTTAACCTCGTGCGCTGGGGTTTTTGTCTCTTCCGCTGCCTGAGGTCAGAGGGACGTCTCAATGCGATCACGTCCGAGAGTTGTTCCCGAACGGAGAAGCGGTTCATTTTTGGTTCTGCTGGCCCAAGCTGGTGCCTTACGGAGTTGACTTTGCTGACTTAAGTGGCGCATTTTGTGGCAAATTTTATTTTACAACACAAAGCATGAGAGACTGGAGGCTCTCCCACCAGCCCTGCTGCCCTCTGGCCGTGGTGTTCCCGCTGAGCAGGCGTGAGAAGGGCCCGGGTGGGCCTCCGGAGACCCGTTTGACTGAGTTGAGAGTCCGACATGAGCAGTGGGGCCTGTGGGCCTTTGGAAGGTGCAGGACAGGAAGTGGCCTTTGGTGCAGCACAAACGTGGTCCGGCCTGCGCGACCCTGGGGGAACCCAGGTGACGAGTTCCGCGGAGGCGCACGCAACCTGCTCCAGGCACCCGGGCCCCTGTGTCCGCAGCACTGCCCGCCTCGCCCAGAGGGAGGAGGGAGACCCGGGGAGTCTGGTAATGGATTCAGAATCGAATAGAGCAAGCTTAAGTGACGGACGAAGTCACATAGCTTCCTGTTGTGACACGTCCTCCATTGTAGCCGGGCGGGTGTCATTAGACCACGTGCAAGTGGTTGTTTTGTGTTAAGTGTTTTTTCCACTGTTCATGGGGCCGTTTTCCTCATTTCCCTAATGTAACTAAACCACTGGACCTCTCGGTGGGTGTTTACACCTTTAGCCCATCCATTCTCTTAAATGTGCTTATCTGGTATCCCCGTACAGATCCCAGGTGTCAGATTAACCCACTGACCGTGTGCCTGCCGGCCATCCAGTCGCTTGTGGCTGGCATGCAGGAGCGAGGGGGGGCCCCCTGCGGGCCAGGGCTGCTCGGGGGCTCCCTGTCCTCTCAGCCCCACAGCTGTGGGTCCCTGGTGCCGGGGGCAGTCGGTGACTGTGCCTGTCTTGAATCCGGACCACGTGAAGGGGGCATGGGGGGAACAGAGGCACCCCCACCTACAGGAGCGAGACAGGACCTACAGGGAACAGAAAATGAGGCGTGGGGAAGATCTTTAGCAGTCTGGACGGCTGGTGCTGCGGGGGTTATAGGTCCCCCAACATAATCAACCAGCCTCCTCCAGAACCCCTGTGCGGTGGCTTCCCTGGGCATTCACGTCGGGGTTTAGTGGTTCAGGCTTTGAGGGTGCTGTGAAATGAGCCGTGATCACCTTCTGGGTGCGAGTCCTCCGATCCCAGCCCCCGTGCGGAGCCCTTATTCTGCTGACCTGGGTGGGAGATGGGCCAGTCTCCCCCCAGCCGTGCCCCCTCAGCTAACCCAGTGTCGCCTTCTCCTGCCCTTCGCAGAACCGTGGTCATGCCCATCGCCAGCGAGTTCGCCCCAGACGTGGTGCTCGTGTCTTCAGGCTTCGACGCCGTGGAGGGCCACCCCACGCCGCTCGGCGGCTACAACCTCTCCGCCAGATGTAAGTCGGGTCTGCAGATCACCCAGGAACACAGTCTGGATTCTGCTGTTTTTACGGTTAGGCGTGATCTGCATTTCAAGCCTCCGCTTTAGCAACGATAGGAGGAAACTGTCCGTGTTACATCTTCCCAAAAACGTGACCGTGCCTGCCGCCCCCGAGAACACAGGGCAAACGGTGGATGCACAGGGTGGCCCTCGCGGGGGCCGTGCCCCAGCACAGACCTCAGAGCCCTCCCTGATGCCGGCTGGGGGCCCGGGGGCCCACACACCGACCGGGCAGAGGGCCAAGCGTAGCATCACGCCCAGCGCCCCTCCGTGCGTGGCCAGCCTGCTGCTGGCCGTGTTCTGAGCTTCTCCACTTACAGGCTCCCCTTGGAGACCATGTGGGTTCAGGCCCAGGCCTCCGCGACAGAGCAAGGCCGGGGAACGTTTGGGTTTCCCGTTGCAGATAAAAGTTAGTTTACACTACCGTGTGGTCTGTTCGGCGTGCGATAGCGTCACGTCTAAAACCACGTATGTGCCTTAATTAGAAGTTATTTTATTGCTGGCTTTGCGGGAGTTGTGACCACCGATCGCCATGACAAACGCGACGATGATGAACAAGGTAGAAATCCTGCAAAAATTACCAAACTGTGACGCAGAGACACAGAATGAGCAAGTGCTGCTGGGAAAACGGTGCCCACGGACCCACGGACTTGCCCGACTCAGGCTTGCCCCAGACCTTCCTTTTGTAGAAAGTGCAGTAAAGGCTGAGGCGCCTGTGGCCCTCAGGGCAGCCTCGGGGCCCCATCACCGTTCCCGTCAGAGATGTAGCCGAGGCTCTGGGAGGTCATGGCCCGGCGTTGGGCCCGGTCCGCTGATGGCGGCCTGTGACGGGGCCGCTGAGGGCGGCACAGCTTTTGCCAGCTTGAATAAACATCAGAACGTGCTGGTGAGGACGGTAATCACCACTACCCGTCATGCGTTTTCTGCTGGTGGGAGGGGAGGTGGGTGCAGAGGGCATGCTGTGGCTCTTGATGAAATCCAGACACGCCAGACGTGGTGTGTGAGTCCGGGAGGGGCCCGCACCATGGCGCGTGTGCCCGTGACTGTACGTGCACACGCGTGTGCCCAGCACACCGGCCGACCAGACCCCCGCGCCTCTCCCTGGCCCCGAGGCTCCCAGGACACAGCCTCAGGGGCACATTCTTGGTGCCTCTTCTGTGGCCCCAGCCCAAGAACCGAGGGGCTCCTCCGGGGGCTCCTTCCTTTCCCCCAAACGAGATGATTTGCGGCATTATAAAATCAAAGCACCAAACCGTAATTCCTACTCTCGAACAGATCAAACAGAATCCCAAACCGAAATTCTTCAATGAATTTATTACAATCAGACCTGGCTTCTATTATGTGTTTCGGAGCGCCAGCCCCCTGGGTCTCTGTAACGTGATGTAATGCGTCTCTGGGTGCTTTGATCCGCGGCCCGCCCTCGCCCTCGGCTCACGCCTCCCATTTCCTGTTGCAGGTTTCGGGTACCTGACGAAGCAGCTGATGGGCCTGGCTGGCGGCCGGATTGTTCTGGCCCTGGAGGGGGGCCACGACCTCACGGCCATCTGCGACGCCTCGGAAGCATGTGTTTCTGCTTTGCTGGGCAACGAGGTAGGAGGCGCAGGGCGTCCGCGGCTGCTCTGTGCACAGGCTTGGGGCTCGGACCCCGGACCCGTGGGCTCTGGTGCATCTGTACTCAGGCCGGGGTCATGGCCGCCCCCCCCCCCCCCGCACCCCGTAGCAGGACCGCTGCACACTTGCACAGTGCTCTGGTCATGGCTGGAAGGGTGGGAGCTGAAGGGCTACCCAGAACCCTTTTCTCTGTAAAGGTGGCTTGGGATCCTGTGTTGTAAAGGTACCCGCCTCTGTGTGTGGGTTTTCTCATCTCCCCACTTCCTCCGTGGACAGTCCCTTCTCAGAGGGGTTCGAAGGTAAATTCTGGGGGCAGCGTCACCATGCAGGTTTGCAGACTGGGGCATGGGGTCCCGGCAACACCCAGACTTGGGGCCCTGTCCCCACCCAGGCCACGGGACAAAGTCAGGGGGATGCTGGCTTGCACAGCTGAGCTCGGAGGGTCTGGACCGGAGAGGGAGCCTCTCACGGCTCAGGGGAGAGTGTCCCCGGGAGCGCTGTATCCCAGGGCAATGCTGGGCCGGGCTGCCCCGGCCCGGCTGGGGCCGCAGATGGGGAGAGCTGCCCAGCCGTGGGTGGACGGAGGGCGGGGGGGGGGGGGGGGGCAAGTGCCGCCTGCAGCGTCTGAAGTGTGACCCGAAACCGTAGTTCCCACTTTGATTTTCCAAAATGTGCTCTTCCTAAAGTTTTAAAGCCATCCGCGGGCCTTTGGACATGGGGTCACACGCCTGTGTCCTGACCGCCTCGGAGGAGCGCGGGGCGCGTTCCGGTCCCTCACAGCACAGCTTGCTCTCGTTGCTCACTGTGGCATTGCCGCGCGGTCTGAGGCCAGCCGCGCGGTGTCTGGGGGAGCACAGGCGGGGCTCCCTAGATCACAGGCCCGACCTACAGCAGGGAGGGGCCGGGGGCCCAGGCTCACCAGACACAGGGCCCACGTGGGGGACGTCCGGAGGCGGCCCACGAGGTCTGCAGTGTGCGAGGACACGCTCCAGCCGGGCGGATTCCCTGGGCGTCCGTGGGGACGCCGCCGTCCCCCTGCTCACCTGGACTCACAGGAGCCTGAGTGACAAGGCCCCGAACTGCGGCTGGAGGACGCACGGCTCAGGACTCCGCCCGACCGGAGTGGTGCCTAATCCCCGGGCCACTTGTGGGCGCTTCCAAGAAGATCCGGAAGGCAGGGTGGCCCGGAGGATTGGGGCGGGAGGCCCAGGCGGAGACGGCCCCTGTGGCTGTCGGGCTCTGCTCTGGGCTCCAGTCAAGCAGGCCCCGGTGGGGAGGGCGCCCCTCCCGTTCCACTGAGCCCTCTGTCGGGAGACCCAGAAGCCCAGGGAGAGGGTGGTGCTGTGCGGAGTACCGGCCAGTTCCCCCGTGTGGGGCTGCCTCTGCCTGGCCCAGGAAGGCCCCTGTTGAGGCCCCTTTCTTGTGCTGTAGACACCGCGTCTCAGCCTGGGAGCTTGAGCCAGCTAGGGCTCCGCCAGGAGGCACGTCTCCCAGAGCGGGCTCTGGCCCACCGCACGTCCGCCCTCCTAGACCCCCGTCGGGATCACGCAGCGGGCAACAGGGCCCGCACGGCGTTTGAGGAGGGCTCCAGTGGAAGGTGCAAAGTGGGGCTCAAGCAGGCACTTGAGGGCGCTTGTGAAATCTGACTGCATCCCACGGGACACGGTGGGACGACAGAGCGCAGACAGGTCTCCAGTGACAGAATGCAGGGCTCTGTCCTCCGGCCACTGGCACTCGGTATTGTTCCGTTTGACTTGGGTGAGCCGTCAGCAGCACGCTGTGGACACGGCAGGGTGAGACGTGTGGCCTGTGCCCCTCCAGGCTCGGGGTGGACGGGGCTGTCAGGATGACATTTGGAGGCAAACGTGAGGTCTGAACCCCAAGGCCTAGTTGCAGCCACGCGAGCTCAGGGTCACATGTGAGCACGGCCTGTCGGGGGTTCGATCCTCGGGCAGCCCTGCGCGTGTCCTCTGGGTGAGGTGGCCGACAAGGAGAGGAAGGCAGGTGACCCTGGGGGGTGTGGCAGCAGGGGGGAGAACCACAGCGTCTCGGTCCTGGGCCCACACACCCGGAGGAGGGCGCTGGTCCAGGGGGCTGTCCTAGGACCGCAGTGGTGGAGACCCTCCCGTGCTTCCTGCCCAGCAGCCCTGGATGGCCGGGCTCAGGGTCTGGAGGAGCAGGGTCTAGACCCTCGGCACCAGGGGCACCAGGGTGAGTAGGACCAGGAGCCAGAGTCACCGGCACCCAGCTCCCGGAAGGACTTGCTTCCACGTGCCCCGTGGCGCCCGGGCCGTGGCCAGCAGTGGGGCGTGGGCGGTGGGCCTCAGGGGGCTCTGTGTTCTCCTGACAGCCTTTTGTCACGCGTGCTGTGTAGACCACGGAGCTTGGTGGCAGACCTCCTTTCCGGTCAGGTTGTTAGCAATGTGCTGGGCTGTTCTGGAATAAAAGACGGGCCTGCTTTTTAACGTGTCCCCACATCACCACCCTTTCTTCACAGAAAACAGCCGCGCCCCCAGACTTTGTGCTAGAGTTTAAGAACAGCTGAGTAATATACTCAGACCATCCTGAAGCTTTTCGATTGTTACAGCTAGTGGTTTTACACAACGATAAAGCCCAGGCCCGGTCCCGCTCCCTGGGCGTCTCCCTTCTACGAAGAAAACGTTTTCCTTAAGCACTAGTTGTATCGAGGTCTCTTGAAAGTCTTTCTCCTGCAAGGAAGCTGCACTGAGCCCCGCTCCTCCTCCCTGCGGGCTTTCCGGGCTGATGCTCCGTGCGTGGGACAGTTTGGCACGCAGCCGCCGCGGCCTGCAGACAAGCGGTTGGACCGTCACCTGGGCCACCGGGCGACCGCCGTCTGAAGTCCGGCCTTGCTCCTGAGAGCCGTTTTACGTGATGGCTCCAGCTTTAGGTTATTTGCAACCATCGGTGACAGTTGACGATGGAAAATCGTTTCAATGTGCCGCTTAAGTAGTGCAGGCAGACATGCGGGGAGCCCAGCAGGTGGGCACGGAGGCCTCCGGTCGGACTTGCAGCAGTGAGGGGCCCGGGGCACGGGCCCCCACAAGGGTAGGGTTTATTTGGGCAATTTCTGCTTAATCATGGCGTATTTCACAGTTACGTACTGCCGCTCGGCCCAAGTCCAAGATCGGTGGAGAATGGTAGGGGGCCAGGTGAGACCGGCGTCGAGGAAGGTGTGGGGGGATCTGGCCCTTCGTTGCACCCTCACGCTTAGGAAAGGACCCGGTGCGACCGCTCCCAGTGGTCACAACAGTTGCGAGTGAGAGATGGGGACACGGAGAGACACAGAGATGGGAACAGACAGACAGGGAGACCAGGAGAGACAGAGGCACACAGGGACAGGGACGGGGAGATAGTGACAGCCTGACAGCCAGTCTTCGTTCTCTCACGTGCACCCTCACCTGCACACGCCCTCACACACGTGTTCACGCTCCCAGTCAGGCCCCCTCAGGCCCGCAGTGACCACTTGGGGGGGCCAGCAGGCGCTCGTGGGGGACACAGGATCTCAGATTGTGTGCACCGGGGCCAGGGTGGCGAGTCACCCGCTGACCAACGTTTGGAAGGGCGGGCCCGCGCCGTGTTCTAGAAGTGGGGAGAGCTGTACCTGCCCTGGCACAGAGTGCCCTCCTCGCCCCATCATCGTGACAGTGGGATGAAGGGCGTGTGGTGACAAGCCGACCCTCCCCGGTCCCCTTTGTAGAGCGAGGATGAGGGTCCACGCGGTCGCAGGCTGCCTGGTTCCGCTCCCGGGGTGGCGGCTGAGCAGGGCCCGTGAACTGCCTGTCCAGCAGGTTCCGTTACTGACCGCCACGCTCCCACTGTGGCCCTGGCAGCAAGAAACACTGTTCACGGGGCTCACCTTCGGGGGGTGCTGTTTTCAACGACTCCCCCTCTTCCAGGAGGAGCCGCAGCTACGAGGACAGAGCCAGACGGAAGGCGGGGCGAGGGTGCGGGGAGAGGGGAGACGGGGGAGCTCTCCGGGGTCAGTCCCAGCACACGGGACCGGGTCCTCTGCACGGCTGGAGGGACCCCCAGGGGGCTGCCCCGCACGTGCCTGGGGAGGGGCCACCAGCAGCTGTTAGAGAAGGCTCCGCGACGTTGCAGTCACGGGGACGCTCTGAGCCCGTAGCCACTGCTTCCCCAGGACGATGGGGCCGCTGCCCGGGCCTGACACGTGGTCCCCCAGCCCCCTGCAGGCGCCATCCAGAGCCCACTAAGCTCCCCGAGCCCCACTGCCGGGCCCTGCCGCCCGCTGTGTAGACCAGACGTGGTGAGCCCACCTCACCCTGGCTGTGGGTTAGCGGAGGCGGTGCTGGCTGTGCGTCTGAGCCCTTGACCTTTTCTCAAAAGGAATCGTGATTTGTAGTTCTTAGTCCTCCTCTGGCTTGTGTTTGCATTTCAAAAACTTTGCTGGAAACCAGCCCCTCGCGTTCTACAAGCCTTTGTGTTTTCCCCGGAAGAGCTATGGAAAAGGCCGCTGACAGAGACGGTTAGGGAGTTGTGGCCGCGCCCCCGCCACGGTTCCACGCACCACGGCTGCCCAGCCCGAGCGGGCAGACAGCAGCCCTCCCCACGCTCAGCACGGCCGAGGAACCACCGCTGACGTCTCAGGTGACCCCCAAAACAGCCACAGTTGGGGACAGCCCTGGGGAGCGTCCCCCCCTGGGCCCCAGCCGTGAGCAGCTGTGGACGTGCTCGGGGACAGCAGGGATCTGGCCGAGGATGCCACTGGCACGTGACGGGAGCCTCTAGCCTCAAAGAGTGACCAGGCAGCGACCCAGGAGGCCCCTCTGGAGGCGGTCGGCAGGGAGCCCCCCGGGGCATGGTCAGGGTGCCTGTGTCCTTGGAAGGATGAAGACTGAAATCTGTTCTTGGGGAGCAGCCCTGCTGAGGCCGAGGAGGCTGGAGTCTCCCTCCAGAGAAGGGACCCACCGCACTCGGGGGACAGAGAGGCGGGAGCCTGCTAGCGGGCGCACTGCTACGGGGAGCTGGGCCCGGGAGGGGCCGGCAGAACAGCCAGGGCCTGGCGTGGGGGTCAGAGCTACAGGTGGGCCCCCTGAGACACCCGCTGGCAGGAAGGAGGCCTGGCGTGCCTGCCGGGTGCCGGCAGTCTGGACTCAGAAGCAGGAAGGAGACCGCGAGGGCCAGAAGGCTGCCAAGCTGACCGACGCGGCCGGGGCCCTGGCCGGGTGGCTGCGCGGGGGCTCTGGCGGCCCGGTGCGGGCCGGAGAAAGGCTCCCAGTGTGGACGGCCCCGGCGCCTCTGTCGTGGAAGTTCTCCCGGCCGACGCACATCTTCCCACGTGACGAAAAGCACGAGCAACGACCCAAGCTCTGCCAGGACGTCTTGGGCACCGTTTTCTCAGGCCGTCGGAACCTGCTGGTTCTCGAGCGGCCCTTCCAGACTGTGGAGCAGAAAAAGGCTTTCCCCTCCTAACGAGACTCAGGAGCTGAAGCCCTGAACAGCTGTCATCAGACCAAGAACGGTCTGCAAGGGCCAGACGTTTGGCATCCTCAGAGTGGGACACGGAGTGTTTCCCTGCTCACTTGTGCTGAGACCAGCATCTCAAATACTAAGCTTAAGGTGTGCTTCTGAAGTGTCCCGGACCCAGGCATCAGGGCGGCTTTGGGGGTCTCCTGTCTACAGCCGGCCCATCTGCTCCCCCCCAAAAGAGCCGTCTCCCAGAGGAGGCCCGCAGTGTGAGCACGAGGCTTTGGAGCTCAGTGACGCATCTCCCCGGCTGAGCGCCCCTTCCAGGACACAAAGGCCCGGGGACTCCGTGAGTCTGGCACGGGGGGGGGGGGGGGGGGGGGGGGGGGGGGGGGCAGGGCCGCCCTCCCTCCGCTCGTGTTGGACGGCCTTTCTGTTGGGGGGGTGGTTCCGCCACCCCTTTCTCTGCTCCCCACCTCAGCCTCCCGATGCCTGCACCCCCACCTGGCCCCGTCTCCAGAAAGGTCACTGCTGCCCCGAGGGTGGACAGGGCAGCCCACCCCCGCACCAGCCTGCCCTGCCCTCCCCTCCACCACTCTGCCCCCTCCCCCTGCCCGGCCACACCTGTCACGTCCCCAGGGCGCCGTGGCTTCGCCCTCCCGGCTTCTTCCTGGTCTTTGCTCAGAGGGCACCTGCTCAGGACCACCCTGGCCGCTGCATGGACACGGCAGTCCCCTCACCACACGCTGTGTCCCGCGACCCTGCTCTCTGTTGGATCTACGCCTCCAGTAAGGCTGTAGGTCACCTGGCGGTCTCTCCCCATCACTAGGATGCCACCCTAAGGCTGGGGGATGGGTGGCGTGTGCTTTGTTCACCGACGTAGCCCGAGTTTTAGAACAGCGGTTCGCACTTAGCGGGCCGCCCCGCAAATAGTAAATGAAAGAACAAAATCGCAACTGATCAGGGGGTAACACTCTGAGTCCTAAAGTTTCTCCCGTTTCCCGGCCCTTTGTCGCCACGCCAAGGCTGAGGCAGGCAGCCTCGCATCTCCGGCCCCGGAACAGAGCCCGGTGCCGGGTGCTGCCGGGTGGCTGCTCGGGGCCCAGCTGACCAGGGGCCAGCCTGCAGGGCGATGCTCTGGGCCGGCACCCTCTGCCCCTCAGCACGGTCTCGCGCTGGCCTTGCAGCTCTCCGCCGGTCGTCACGGGAACAAACCACGTGCCGCCGGCAACACGCTGCGTTGTCACCTCGCTTCCCTTCTGTCCCTTTACTCCTTTCCTCCCGGAGACCCCACAGGAGCCACCCACTCTTCCCAGGGGCGTCCCCTCGGGCTTCTGTGCAAGCCCACGCCGCGGGCAGTGCTTTGCCCCGAGGTTTCTCGGGATCTTTCCCCTGAATTCCGCATAACTTCATGACAGAGAAGGAACAGGGTGGCCAGCACGGCGGGGGGGAGGGGGGGGGGGGGACACATCCTCCCCGTGTGCTCCTCATGCAAGCACGCAGACACCTCACCTTCCAGAAGCCTTTGCCAGGAGCTGGGACGGAGAGCGAGTCCCAGGCCGCAGTCGAGCCACAGGCTGATCCCCTGGGGTGCCCGAGACAGGGAGCCACCGCGGGAACGCGGTGGGGACAAGGCAGGGACACGCGCACCGCAGCGCTTGGAGGGGACGGTGGCAGAGGCTGTTGTGAAGGGAGGGTGACGTAAGCCCCTGGAGGGCCAGCCAGCCCCGGAGACTGGCCGTGAGGAGCCTCCCACCCCGAGCAGAGCCAGTCACGACTTCCTCGCCCTGATGCAGCCCTCTGTGTCAGAGTGAGACTTTACGGAATGAGTTGGGTGTCTGAAACCATTTTTCTCTCAATAGCGGGAGAACGAAGTTTCTGACGATACTGGAGTCGGGCAGGACAGTCAGGGCTGCGCGGCTGTGAAAACCCGAACCCGGTGCGTGGAGCCCGGGCTCCGCCCCTCACCGCCGTCCACACAGGACCTGGCCAAGCAGGCTGCCCGCAGGGACGCTGCTGTCTGCACACGGGGGCCCGGCCAGGGGGAAGGGGTGCTGGGGGACCGTCCCGCTGTGGCTCTGATTCCACATCTCCCCACCTGGGACCCACCAGGTTGTCGCGGGTCGGCGCCACTCGGCCTTCTGACGTTCGACCTCTGCCCGCCTGAGGGGCGAATGGCACCCCAGGCGGGGTGGGCCGTTTCCTCATCACCTGCCGGTTCCGAGCCTATCCTCGGGGACCTGTTGGCAGCCCGTGCTTTCTTCTCTGGTGAAGCTCATGGCTTTTGCCCGGTTTTCTACTAGGCCAGTGTTTTCCCGTTTATTCGTAGAGGGGAAGATAGGACGGATGGGTGGGTGGGTGGGTGGATGGCAAGACGGACGGATGGACAGGGGATTGGACGGGTGGTCAGCTGGACGGATGGATGGGTGGGTGGACAGATGGACACTTAGGCATCTTTCCTTTTTTGTCCTCCGGAAGAGCGAGTGTAGGATCAGAGTAATCTCTTGCCTGGAGGGCTCTCCTGCGCCCTGGGTTTCCTTTGCAGGAAAGCTCTAGGTGACTGACTGCGTCACTTCTGTCCGTTCTCGAGTTAGTGCCGGGAGGTCACGCCGTAGCAGATTCATCCACCTCAGCCAGGTTTCTTCTTGCCTGTGGCACCCCAGCCGTGGCCCCCTCACCTCCCGGCTCCGCTCCTGTGCCTGGGTGGCGGCCTCGCCCAGTCCCGCCACGACCCGTCCGTTTAGGTTGTTTCAGAGAATCAGCTTTCAGCCCCAGTGGCCTTTTTCTTTTCCAGAATATGTTTCTGCCCCTTTTCTGTGTGTTTTCTTCACGTCTTTGTCCGGGCCCACTCTGTCCTGCCGCTCACCTCTTAAACTGAGCACCTGCTTTTTCTGACCTGTGTGTGCCTCAGACGGGTACATGGCACTTGGATTACTTTTTATTTCTGAGCGTTTCCTGAGTTCCGTCGATGACTTCTTTGACCCGTGATTGGTGGGCGTGGGGGGTTTTGTCTGTTCGCATTTCCAAACCTAAAGGCTCACGGCCCTCGTCTGTTACCAGTTTCTTCCGGCTCGTGCATTGGCAGGAGCAGGAGGCATGGCTGCGGGGACGCTGGCTCCACGGCCGGAGTGCGGTCCGTCTGCGGGGACGCTCCCGGTGTGTTGGAAGGAGCACGCCCCCTCCGCCCGCCTCCCAGGGCCCTGTCCTCTCCTCCAGGCCTGTTGCAGCGTCCATGTTTGGTTTTCTCTGTTGACTTCTGCCTGCTCTTTCTAAGGAGGACGGGCCGCCCTCTCCTCCCACGGCGCGCCTCTGTCCACCCACTTCGGTTCTGGCGACGTTCACCTCCTACATGTTGAGCGAGTTTCGCCAAACGTGTGCAAATTTTCAGTCCTGTCCTTTCGGTGAATCGAAAGTTGTATCACTCCCTAGAGCCCTCCTTTGTGTCCGGCCACGGTTTCCCGCTCACGCACCTGGTGTGGACCGCTGACCGTGTCCTGAGGCTCCTGCTCTGGCTTGTCTGTCTCTCCTCCTGCCTTCCAGCCCCCTCCTCTCTCAGCATAAGGCTGGATTTCATTCTGATTTTTTTTTTCTTTTTTTCAACGTTTATTTATTTTTGGGACAGAGAGAGACAGAGCATGAACGGGGGAGGGGCAGAGAGAGAGGGAGACACAGAGTCGGAAACAGGCTCCAGGCTCTGAGCCATCAGCCCAGAGCCCGACGCGGGGCTCGAACTCCCGGACCGCGAGATCGTGACCTGGCTGAAGTCGGACGCTTAACCGACTGCACCACCCGGGCGCCCCTCATTCTGATTTTTATAGCCAGTCCGAGGTGTGGCCCTTCAGTGGAGACTCCAGTCCTTCAACGGCCTTTGTTGCTCAGCTGCTTTTTCCAGACTCGCGTCCACATCTCGCCCTGCCCTGCGCTCCCCCGGTTTCCACAGCACTTTCTCACCAACGGCTTCTGGCCTCCTCTCGCCGTGACGACCTGACGGGGGGCTCCCCGCATTCCATCTGTCCCCGCTGCGTAGGAGGGCTACACAGCCGGTTGTGGTTTCCAGTAGTGATCCTTACACACACTAACACGTACCCGTGATGTGGTCAGTGGCCTCTTCCCTTCCCCCCCGCCCCCCGTACCCAGGCGGGGCCGTGGACTAAACGACACCCTGTTGGACGTGGTTGTACAGAAAAGCTACGTGCTTCCCGTAACTGACCTGTGCCCGGTGCCCTGCGTGTTTATTTGCTCTGTTGGGAGCCCCCCCTCCAGCCCCCTCCCGGGTCACGTGCAATCCCTGACCGGCAGCTTACGCCTCTTGCTTGCTTTTTCTTTAGCTTCGCCGGGATGGCACCATTCCCGTGGTTTTCTGTGGTCCCTGTTTCCGTGGCCTTTCCTGCATCCACGTTCTTTGCTCATTTCTTCTCACTTCCCAGACCGTCACCTGGGACCACTGTGCCTTCAGCACGAGCACGCCCCTTACGTTTCCCCGGAGAAGGGCACGGCCGTCACCTTCCCCCGTTTGCCTGCTTTTATTAAAGGCGTGATTTTACCCTCACGCATGAGTGAGCAGGGGTGCCTCTCTGGGTTGGCCGTCACTTTCTCTGGGCACATTGAAACAATCACACCCTGTCCTGTTGCTTTCTTTGCTGTGAAGCAGCCAGTGCCTGGCTCACCGGCTCCTTTGCACACCGTGTTCTCCGGCTGCTATCAGAGCTCTCTGCTGGTCTCTGATGTCGCACAGCCTCACTGGTGTGCACAGGGGTGGGTGTCTCGTATGATTCTTCCTGCTCGGGTCTCATCCCCCTTCTGGACGGGGGATCCTTCCCGTCAGTCAGTCCTGGAGACGCCTCGGCCGTGGGCGCCCCTAACGACCCCTCCCCACCCCCTGGACACTGAACAGATGAACGGAGCCCTTCCCCCTCTGCCCGCTCCCCTCGTCCCTGGTGCATTCAGGCCACCCCTTCCGCTGTTGCTTCCAGGTTATCAGTTTTCTCTTTCTCTGATCCGAGTTTCCAATTTCTGCTGTTACATTTTCATTTCTAGAAGTTCTGTTTGGCTCTCTCTCAAATCCTCCAGGTGAGTAATCCTATGTTAGTGTCTTACTTATTTTTGTTACTATAAAAGTCACCTTTATTTTTCTATTATTTGTTTTTTAATTCACATCCAAGTGAGTTAGCATATAGTACAATAAAGATTTCAGGAGCAGTATCTTATTTTTAACGCATCTTAAACCTACTTACTGCATAGTTTAAAACTGATCATTTCAGGGCGCCTGGGTGGCTCAGTCAGTTGGGTGGCCGACTTCGGCTCGGGTGATGATCTCGTGGTCCGTGAGTTCGAGCCCCGCGTCAGGCTCTGTGCTGACAGCTCAGAGCCTGGAGCCTGTTTCAGATTCTGTGTCTCCCTCTCTCTGACCCTCCCCCCCGCCATTCATGCTCTGTCTGTCTCTCTATCTCAAAAATAAATAAACGTTAAAAAAAAATTTTAGGGGCGCCTGGGTGGCGCAGTCGGTTAAGCATCCGACTTCAGCCAGGTCACGATCTCGTAGTCCGTGAGTTCGAGCCCCACGTCGGGCTCTGGGCTGATGGCTCAGAGCCTGGAGCCTGTTTCCGATTCTGTGTCTCCCTCTCTCTCTGCCCCTCCCCCGTTCATGCTCTGTCTCTCTCCGTCCCAAAAATAAATAAACGTTGAAAAAAAAAAATTTAAAAAAAAAAAAAATTTTAAACTGATCATTTCAAGAACTGCAGTCTTTGAGGACATAAATCTGTGGGTTTTTTACTAGACCTCTAATCCTGGATAGCTGACCCTTCAGACGGTTTCCTCTCGGCCCGTCTGACCTCAGCCTGGGAGCCAACCCTGGACGGCACTGCTCATGCCCAAACACACCCAGCATTCGCTCGCCTTCCCACGACTGCCCCTCCCGCATCGGGCTCCATGCGGGACCCCACCGTGCAACCGGCCATGCCCTGTCCTTACCCTCTCTGGGCTGTGGGGGCCTCTCAAGCTTCCCTTGGTTGTCATTTTTGAAACGTTGACAATTTTCGGCAATCGAAGAATGCTACTCAGGTGTTTTGTAGAATGTCCTTCAATTGATATTTGCCTGGTTTTTCCTTACGATTGGACAGGGGAGGAAGACCGTGGGGTCAGGTGCCCCCCTGCTTCTGTCCAGGACAGTGCCTTCCCTGGGCCTTATCTCTGCCGAAGTGAACCGTGAGCCTTGTGTGAAGTCCCTTTTCTCCACTTCCACACGTGCTCTGTGGTGGATGTCGGGAAGAGGGGCTCAACTCACACTCGAGGGAACAGATGGGAAAGTGTGAAACTCCACGTCTTGGAGAGGGGGCGTGTGCAGAAGTTATCGAAATCCCTCTTCAGGAACATGTCTCCTCCCCACCCCCCCATCGATTTGTTCAATCGCTTTTTCCATCGGTACGGACTCCTAGACACGTTCATGCTCTGTGTGAAGTTCAGTACCCCCTGTGTGTCTCCCTCCCGATGGGCCTCGTGCGCATCCTGTCGGCACCACCTGCCATCTGGTCCCTCGAGACCACCGGGCCCTTCTCAGCCCTGCCCTGCGCCAACCTTGGAAAATCCCATTTCCCCAAGGAGCCTGGTGCCCTCTGCTGGAGAGTGATGTGCGAGAACTTGTTCTCCTGACCCCAGTCCACGCTGGCTGACCTCTGTCTTACGATGTTTTGACTGGGCACTCAAGGAACTGAGCTGGCATTCCTGGTCGGCGGCCTCTTTTGGGGACGCGGTCCTCACGAGAGGGTCTGCGGCTGCTCTGCCAGGCACTGCAAGCAGCGGCCTGTAAGCCGGGCTGATTCTCAGGAGGCTGTGTCGCTTCTCCGCAGAGCCCAGGCCAAGAACCAAATCCTGCCCTGCAGTTGTCCACGTGAGGCCAGCTCATCTTCGGGGGGTTGGGGGGCTGTCCCAGGACGTGTGACTGCCCTGGGCAGGTTCTGCTTCCTTCTGGAACCCAGCACATCTCCCTGCATTTTAAAGGCTTATCTAATCCTTTAAAGTTTTTTGGAATTACTTTTGTGCTTTCGTGATGCATTTGAACCAGCGTGCGTGGTGGTCATGTTGGGGACGCTCCAGTCTGCCCTGTGGCCCCTCTGGTCGTCTTGTGTTTCTTTCCTGATTATCTTCTGCTGCCTGCACTGGAGGAAGGTCTTGCGGCAAAAGGTCCCTCCCCTCCGAGAGATTCTGTTCACTTTTCTTCCTCTTACCCCTTCCCCATTTTTGGAAGCACGTCGTCAGTGGGGCATTCAGGCATTCTTTGTAAGACTAGGGACATGAAAGCAGTATTTCCGAAAAGTAGCCATGCTTTCCCCTACTGATGAGCCTGCGGTGCAGTGTCCCAGGAGGCCCCAGGTCTTGTACACCAGCCACTCGTCGACATGGTGCCTCCCGACGCAGCAACTCGCAAGTAGACCGGACGGTCTCCTACAAAAATTACCCTAAAGAAAATAAATCTAGGGGCAGGTGTCCGACTTCAGCTCAGGTCTTGATCTTACGATTCGTAAGAAAAAAAATCTACCTTCGTTTAAAACAAAAAATCGTATAGGGGCGCCTGGGTGGCTCAGTCGGTTGAGCGTCCAGCTTCGGCTCAGGTCACGATCTCATAGTCCGTGAGCTCGAGCCCCGCGTCGGGGTCTGCGCCGACGGCTCAGAGCCTGAAGCCTGTTTCGGATTCTGTGTCTCCCTCTCTCTCTCTCTGCCCCTCCCCTACCCATGCTCTGTCTCTCTCTGTCTCAAAAATAAATAAACATTAAAAAAAAAAGTTAAAAATCGTACAGTAAATAGCAAAGGTATTTTTGGGTTTTTCCTCTTCTCTGTTAGTAAGTACGCTCAGCAAACAGGTGCTGACTTTGAGCGTCCCGCTTCAACACACATGGGGCTATATCTGTATTCATAGTGTGTTTTGACTTTTTTTTCTAGCTTGATCCTCTCCCGGAAAAGGTTCTGCAGCAGAGACCCAATGCTAACGCTGTCCGGTCCATGGAGAAAGTCATAGAAATCCACAGTGAGTTGCCTGGGCCAGCGCTCAGCAGGAACCTCCCGGGGGCACGGGCTGACCCACATCACCCGGACTGTCTTGCGGGCAGGCTACGCCCTGCGCTCCCTGCGCAGACACTGGGTCCCCGCCAGCCTCCCTGCTGGGAAGCCCCTGTGTGCCAACAAACGCTGAGGGGGTCCCTTAGGCCCACCGCCCCCCGCTCATCTCAGAGGGTCTGCGTGGGAGGCCCCTTCGCACGGGCAGTGCCCGAGTCGGGGGGGAGGCCCCACTCCCGAGGACTTGGCTGGCAGTGTGGGGGAGCCCGGCGTTTGTGAGCCAGGGGGTACCCCGGCTTCTGTCCCCCGAGAGGTGCTCTTCAAGGCGCCCGGGAGGAGTGCGGCTCGAGACCCCGGGAAGGCGGGTGGCTCCCTGTAACAGCTCTTCCCTTGCCCCAGGCCAGTACTGGCGCTCCCTGCCGCGCCTCTGCTCCACAGTGGGACACTCTCTGGTAGAGGCCCAGAAGTGCGAGAACGAGGAAGCCGAGACCGTCACCGCCATGGCCTCGCTGTCCGTGGGCGTGAAGCCCGCGGAGAAGAGGTGAGCGCCTCCGCCCTGGTCCAGCGGGCCCTTCAGGGAACTGTGCCCCCTTCTGCACACCGCCCCAGACCTGGCCCTTGTGTCTGAGGCACGCGGTTTCTCCCGCAGGCCCTGCCTTATGCACCGGGCCTGCCCCGGAGGGGTGGAGGGCGGGGGTCCCCACGCGCACGGCCAGCTCTTAACAGCGCCAAAGACCCGGAGAAGCGCTTGGAGACCCTTCACTCGGGAGCGGGGGGCCCGCCACGACCGCCCTTGGGGGGCAGGGGCACAGGGAGCCCGGAACGGGCAGCAGGAGGGCGCGGGTGCGGGAGACTCCCCGAAGCAGGTGGGCACCCCCCCTGACCCTCCCCGCTTCTCTCTCCCTCTGCCGTGCCCGCCGCACCCCTGCTCCCCCCGGGGTGCCGCCGCAGACCGGACGAGGAGCCCATGGAAGAGGAGCTGCCCCTGTAGCCTCCCCCGGAGCTGCGGTTCTCTTGTCTGTTTGTCCCTGTCTTGAAGCTCCGCCAAGAACAGCTCCTGTTTCTCTGCGGCCTGCCCGCGATCTCTGGCCAGGGCTTGAGTGGCAGCGGGGAGCCCTCCCTGCCCGGCCCCCGGGCCTCCCCCCGGGCGGGCAGCATTGCGCGGAACCGGGACAGACGCCGGCCGCGCAGACACACGGACACACACGCGGCCAGGCTCTCGGCTCCCGGAGGGAAGCCGCGGAGGAGGGAGGCCCGTGCGGCTCGCGGCACAGCCGCCCACTTCGACGCCACGAGGGAAGGAAAACGGAAATCAAAGATCTGATAACACAAAACGGACTCGATTAAAACTGGTGCTTACAGTTGATTATCACCCACAATTCCACAGTCTCCGTGTAAACCACTCAACTCATCCCGTAGCTTCTTTTTTTCTTTAACGAGAACGTTCTCTAGGCCCCGGCCGCCTCCGTGGCCCGCAGCGGCGGGGTCTGAGGCCGGGCGGGGGAGCGGAGTGGACACGCGCAGGAATGTGAGCCTGCGGGACCCGGCTTTGCTCTCTCAAAGCCATCGGAAGATGCGAGTTTGTGCCTTTTTTTTATTGCTCTGATGGATTTTTGTGGCTGGGTTTTCTGAAGTCTGAGGAACAATGCCTTAAGAAAAAATAAACAGCAGGAATCGGTGGGACAGTTTCGGGCCTGGCGGGGGAGGGGGGTGGCCCACGCGCCCCGAGGCCGCTGCGTGCTGGCCGGGGGGGGGGGGGGGGGGGGGGGGGGGGCGCTGCTGGGGCGGGGGGGGGGGCTGCCGTCCCGTGGCCCCTGTTTTGCTTTCGTGCTGTTTAAGAGACGTGCAGGTAGTTCCAGCAAAGTGGCAAATACTGTTGGGGGTTTTGAAGTCCGACAAATTTTAAATGAATCCAAAGTGTTCTTTTCTCGTACGTCATTTAACAATTGAGCATCTCCATTTGGTCGTGAAGCATGTCCTAGGCTCACTTCCAGTGTTACGATCGGAATGCTTTTCATTAAAAGCAAGTAGCATGAAGTATTGCTTAAGTTTTAGGTATAAATAAATATATATATGTATAATATATATTCCAATGTATTCCAAGCTAAGAAACTTGATTCTTATGAAATCTTGATAAAATATTTATAATGCATTTATAGAAAAAGTATATATATATAATAAATGCAGGTCATAAAGGTCCCTGGCGAATGAATGACGTGTGGACTAGACATCAAGGTGCTTACGGAAAGGGATCTAGTTTGAAACTCAACGTATTTTTGAATTCCAGATTGGATAGCTTCCAGATCGCCAACGAGTCCGCCACTGGACGGCTGCCTTCGGGTGTGAGCTGTCCTTCCCGCTCTTTCCGGACGGGACCCTCCTGGTCCGAGCCTCCTCGCACATATTTACCTAATGAGTTTTTATAGCAAAGGATAGACATTTGCTGTTGATTTTTGTATGAATTTTCCACAAGGAGATCCTGAATAAGCATTGTTTTGTGAATTTTACATTTTGTTCTCACCATTTAGCAGTTTCCTGAATGGTAATAATGTCTAAACCTTTTTTCTTTCTAAATTCCTGCTTGTACATTTTTTTTTTTTAACTTTTAAAGGTTTTTTTTTATTATTATTATTTTCATTGTTGTTTATTTTCGTACAGCGAGCAGTTTGCTGCGGTGCACGGAACTGCCCTCGGTTTGTTTTCAGAAAGTGAGCTCGAGGTGGGGGGGTTGGCGTGCAGGCTCCTGGCGGTGACTGGCTGTCCCAGCCCCGCCCCCCACGGCTGCGCCCATTAGCGAGGGGCTTTTCTTCCCTCCACACCGGTAGTGTTACAGGGGGTGCTGTGTTTTCCCCTCGGCAGCCGCGCGGGGAGGATCGCAGGGTCACTCACCAGACGCCTCGGGCCGTCAGCACTCATGAAACTCCTGTTTCAACTTGCCTGGCCACGTTGTCAGGATAGGATTTTAAATTCAGTTTTCCAAAGACCTTTTAAAGCATGTCAGCAAAATGCATGGGGCCGCAGTGAGGCCCACACCTGTTCTGGGTTTTTCCGCCGCGGCCACACGGCCGGGGGCCGGCCGAAAGCAGCAGGCCCCGGATTTTGGAGCCTGTGGCTGCGGGAGCCTAGGGGCCCCCCGCCGCCTGGCGCGCCTGCAGGGACAGCACAGATTCCTGACCAGGGCAGCCAGTCTTTGCTCTTTTTGTCTCGGACAGTAACTGACCGTCACTTTTTACTGGTAACTTATTTTTCAGCACTTGAAGACACCAGTTTCATTCCAAAGCATGTAGTGAGTTCAGAGCCGCGGGGAGAGTTCGGGCACGGCGCTCCCGTCAGGAGGGAGCCCCAAGCCACGCTTCGGAGTCTGGTCGCATTCACAGGGTAGCTTCTGAGACACTGATGCAGGCGGACTCCTGACCGAGCGAATCCAGATTCTTAGGTTGGCTCGGTCACGGGGACGTTGGTGGTCAGGTCCAGGACAGCGGCCTGAGAGTAGGACAGGAAGGTCTTGGGGCAGGTGTGACTGCGCCCCCTCCCGCCCGCCCCTCCTTGCTGCGGGGCCCAGCCCACCTTGGCGGGAGGAGCCGGTGCGCGGGAGCCAGCTGGGCCATCCGGGCCGGTGCGGAGCGGCCCGTGGCCAACCGGGGCCCTGCTCCGCACGGCCCACGGGCCCCCCCCCCACCCCCGCCGCCGCCGGCCGGCCCCGGCTCTCGGAGAGGAAGAGGTCATCTCACGCTTTTTACAGTGACTGGGTCAGGGAGCCGTCCGAGGGGGGCTTGCTCCCCGTCTCCTGCGGGGAGACCCCTCGGCAGAGAGGCCTGGGGGGCGCGGCTGCTGTGTCCGCGCGCCCCAGCCCCACAGATGTGCTTAAAGCATTACCGTGTAGCCTTTTCTTTTCTTTGAAGACACACTCGGCCCTTCCCCGCCGCCAGCCGCCAGGGTGTGCAGGACCCCCGCGCCGAGGGGGGTGGGGGGCGCCTCCCATCTCCCCTCTCCGGTCCTCTCGCCTAATTTAGCCTTTTTCTTCCTTTGCAAAGGCCTCGGGGGCACCGGCCGGGGGTCAGCGAGCGAGCACTTTAGGTCCCTCCGCGGGACTCCCCACGATGCTGCCGGGGACGCGTGGCGCCCGCCCTTTCGGCTCCCGCCTCGCCCCGGCGTGCCCGAGCCCCACCAGCAGGCGGCCGCCCGGCTCCGGAGGGCCGCTTTGTCAGAGTGTTTCGGTTTTTCTCCACTTACTTTCGAACACCTGTTTCCAGAGGAAGGCCCGCCGCCGGGTGCTGCTCCGCACGGAAGCCAGGGCGGCAGAGTTTGTCGGTTTCACTTTCCGATCAGAACATTCCTCCTTTGCTGGTCACAGCCACGTGCCCATTCCATTCTTTTTGTAGACTTTCGGGCCCACGTGTTTTATGGGCATTGATACATATATAAATATATATATAAACATATGAATCTATTTTTTTAAGTTCCTACACCTGGAGGTTGCATGGACTGTGTGGCCGGCATGTCTCTATCGTACACAGATTTTGCACGCCAGACTCGGCAGCTTTGGGGAAGAGGAAAAATGCCTTTTTGTTCCCCTCTCACGACATTTGCAGATTCGACAGATGGGAGTTTTTCTGTAAAACAAAACCTTGAAGGAGAGTCGGTGGGGGGGGGGGGGAACGTTTGCGTCTTACTGAACCTATTCTTAAGAAATTGTACTTTTTATTGTAAGAAAAAGAAAAAAGGACTACTTAAACATTTGTCATATTAAGAAACAAAGTTTATCTAGCACTTGTGACATACCAATAATAGAGTTTATTGTATTTATGTGGAAACAGTTGTTTTAGGGAAACTACACAGAATTCGAGGTGAACTGCCCGTCTCTCTTCTGTTGACTTGGAGGCGTTTGCCTCGCTTCGTTTTGTTTGTTCCTTGGATCTTGCACAGGGCCAGGCGCGCGCGCTGCCCTCCGGCCGGCCCGGTGGCCGCCGACGGTGACGGTGCACAGCCCCGGAGAGCCCCTTTCCGCACAGCTGTGGTGACTTTCTAGTTACTTGTAGACCACGCGTGGCCAAGATGTCACTTTAAGCCGAGAGTCGTGACCTGTGTGAGCGCCGCGGGTTCAGACCCTCCTTTGCATGGAGAGGAGACCCCTTCTTCCTCGCCACGACGCGGAGCTCGTCCCCGGCCCGGCTCGCCTCGTCCGACGTGACGACAAGTCTGTGCCCGGACGAACGAGCAGGCGGACGCTTCGGTTTGTTCGGGTTTTCGGTGTGTGTGCCCCGCAGGGGAGGCGCTCTTTCCCAGTGGATGAGAATGACCCGTATTACAATGTATACAAGGGGGGCTGACCCCGTTTACCCAAGAGCTTGCACAGAGCTGCGGCGCCGCCGCGGCCCGCATGTGGCCCGTCGGCGCGCTCCGGGCCGGGTCCTTCCCGCGGCAGCCTCCCGTTTTCTTCTGTGACGTAATCCGTTCCCTCCGATCGTCTGGGCCTGCCAGCGGTCCTTTCTTTCTTTTTGCTCCGTGCAGTTGGAGATTCTGTTCCCGGTTTTCTCATCCGCGTTCTGTTCCGTGTGGGCGGGTTTGCCCCGACGGCCGTGTCCCCTCCTCTGACTGCCGACTCCACTTCACCCGGAGTCCAGTGTTTGTACCTCATCAGACAGCTTGTTGCTCTCGTGGTGTAAATAAAACAGCATCTCTGGTTTCTGCCGTGTGCTCGCGTCCTCTCTGGCCCGCCCGCCCCTGCCCCGGGCTCCCCCATCGTGGGACGGGAATCGCCGCAGCCCCCGCGGGCGGCCCCTGGGACCCAGACGCTCGGACCTGTCGCCCTTTGCCCGTCCGGGCCGGTCCCGTGGGCAGATCTTCGCTGTAGATCCCCTCCTACCATTCCCTGAGCTATTTGGCCGCCTCCCCCCGGCCGGCAGGCGCCTCCCCAGAGGGGGCGAGTCTGCAGACCCAACCACAGCCACCCCCCCCCCGTCCCCCAGCAGCATGTTGCCTCCCCCGAGTGACCACCCCACTTCCGGGCCCCCGTGCTCAGTGACTAATGAGTCGGGATGGGGGGTGGGTGGAGGCTGGCCACTTGGGCCCCCTGAGGACAGCTGGGGCCATTCCCCTCCCCGTGGGTTGTCAGCCTCCTTCCTAAACACTACGGGGTCTCCCTGACTGTCACCAGCCCGTGTCTGGGGGCAGGAGCCTGGGCACAGCTCCATGGGAGGCCTGTGGCCTGAGGTCCCTTCTGCAGGTGCAGCCACAGTGTCGGTAGGGCTCACGTGGGGGACCCGCCTCCAAGCACACCCCCGGTGGTGGGCAGGCCCCCTTCGCCTGCTGCACCGACCGCCCCGCGGGTCGCAGCCGCCAGCCCCCAGCGCAGGAGACGCAGGTGAGGCAGGGAGACCCTGAGAGCGCACCCGAAGGCCGCCACAGGCCTCCTCTAACCTGATGTCACAGGTGAGGTGCTGTCACTTCCCCGCCTCCGTCACTCGTCACTCAAAGCCAGCCGGGAGGCCGGCCCGCACCCCCACCCCGGGAGGCAAGGGCCATGCAGGCTGCCCACACCACACCCGCCTCTGGCTTCATTTGGTTTCTCTCAAATCCCGACAGCTTTGCCTTCAGAATGTGCCTGTAATTCACTCAACTACCTCCCGACCCAGCCCCCTTCTCCACGCCGGCCCCTTGTGCCCCCTTCCCCTTAGCCTCCCCAGCACGGGAGCCAGGCTGACCCTCCCAAGGCTGGATGCTGGGCAGGCTCACCGACGTGGTCCTGCTTCTGTTGGCCGGTCTGTCCCCCCCACTAGAGTATAAGCTTTGCACCTGCTACGGTCACTCCCATCTCCCCAGAGATTAAAACCCACTATGAGCTCAACAAACAGGGTGGGATGAATGTTTCTGGGGCTCAGGCCTCTTGGCCCATTTACCTGTTGGTTATCAGAGATGAGAAGTAGAGTTTTAAAAGATATTTTGGTGCTAATCCCTGGTCGTTTCTAAATTTCCAGTATCTTCTCACCTGGGGATTCTTTCCTCTCTCTTGTTAATGGAAACAGTCCGAGATGCCACCGTGCCCCTCCGCCTGTTTCGGCGGCTGCGAACAACATCCCCCCCCCCCAACCCCGTTCCAGGTGCGTGTGGTCTGAGCCCCTCCTCACAAGCAAAGCCCAGATGGCCTATCATCCATCTGCACACGTTTCCATGGACATCTCTTAGAGATGAAGACTTTTTCCTTAAACGTGACATAATACCGTATCATGCTCTAAAAACTGGCGGTTCCTTAACAGCCACGATCCAGCCAACACAGATTTCCCCAGGTGTGTCACTGGTTTTCTTGTTTGTTCGCTTTTTACACTCGGTTTGTCCTCATCAGGATTCACACAAGGGCCTCACATGGCATTTGACAGGTGTGTCCCTTACGTCTCTGACCAGTGGGCTCATCTCCTTCTTAATTTCCCTTGCAATGTACTTGTGGAAGAAACCGGCCGCTCGCAGACCCCACCGTGCCCTTCAGTCTGTGGCTCCAGCCCCGGGAAAGGCCCCTTGGACGCGAGCGTGACCACAGGACCCACTATTTCAAGGACAGTGATGCTTTTCACCATTCCTTCTCCACAAACGAGACGTTTCAGGGTGTTTACATAGGCAGTAGGTAAGCAATTATTACCAAGCTTCTAGCCCCAACACCTTTCAGAAAAAGTAAACACTCAAAGGCCGAAGTTACAAATTAAAAGACTTTCCATTCAGCATCCCAATACTAAATCTTTCAACCAAGAATTCAAGGGTGGTAGAATTAAATAGTTTACATAAGTAGGACTTGATTTTTAATTTTTTTTTAATTTTTTTTCAACGTTTTTATTTATTTTTGGGACAGAGAGAGACAGAGCATGAACGGGGGAGGGGCAGAGAGAGAGGGAGACACAGAATCGGAAACAGGCTCCAGGCTCCGAGCCATCAGCCCAGAGCCCGACGCGGGGCTCGAACTCACGGACCGCGAGATCGTGACCTGGCTGAAGTCGGACGCTTAACCGACTGCGCCACCCAGGTGCCCCTTGATTTTTAATTTTAAAATGCATTTAACATTCCTATTTAAACCCTTTGGCAGATTGAACTATTTTGTTGGTTGAAATGTAAAAGGAACATCTTTTACTTCTTGGATGCAGTGAAAGTTCCAGTTTTAACACTGGATAGGAGTGTGGCATTTTGATCCGTACAAGTGTTGGGATTTACGCACAGAACCTAAAGCGGGTGCAACTTCCTCAGTTTCTCCCACTGCTTAAAAGTCCTTTGATAGTTGAGCATTTGAAAACGTAAGCTTGGATTTACAACTAAATTGTGTTATAATTTAAATACTCAGGTCTTTTTAAAAAAATTTAATATTTGTTTTTATTTTTGAGAGACAGAGAGGCAGAGTGTGAGTGGGGCAGGAGCAGAGAGAGAGGGAGGCACAGAATCGGAAGCAGGTTCCAGGCTCCGAGCTGTCAGCACATAGCCCGACGCGGGGCTGGAACCCACGAACCTTGAGATCATGACCTGAGCCAAAGTCGGACGCTTAACTGACTGAGCCACCCAGGCGCCCTGTCTTTTAAAAAAAATTTTGAGTGTTTATTTATTTTTAAAGGCGAGAGAGGCAGAGCATGAGCAGGGGAGGGGCCGAGAGAGAAAGAGAGGGAGACACAAAATCCGAAGCAGGCTCCAGGCTCCGAGCTGTCAGCACAGAGCCCGATGTGGGGCTCGAACTCACGAACCGTGAGATCACGACCTGAGCCGGTCAGAGGCCCAACCGACTGAGCCACCCAGGCACCCCAAGGGCTTTTAAATCTGATTATTGAAAGCTGTGAGGACCCATTTGTTCTGCTGACCCCTGGGTGCAGTTTGGGGGTGTTACGTTTCCCCAACACGTTCTTGGTACCGACCTGAATTCAGTCAGCCTTTGAAGTCAGCTGGAATCCCTGGTGAACAGTTGGGACTTTGGGCTGCCATAGCGTTGAAGTTCAAAGCGAAGGCCCCTTGGAGATTAACTGACTGCTGGCAATCGGCCGTTGCACGCACCACAAAGTGCTTCCTGGTGACAACGCTAAAAGGCCTGCACGGCCGGGCAGTAGGCATCGACCCAGCCCTCCGCGGACATTTGCACGGCCTGCGGCCACTGTTCAGATGGAGACTCACATGTGTCTAGATACCCAGAAGGTACAAACAGGTTCAAAAGGTGTTAAACGGAAATATATTCTATCCCCCCCAACATATACACCTTGACAAATGTACATCCTTAAAGACCAAGGAGGGCCAGGCTAACTGCACTAAAGTGTCCTAGAAGTCCTGTCCCTGCTGGCTGGGATTATCCCTCACCCCTCGTGGGGGCTCCTAGGGCCTCATCGGGCCTCCCAGGACCTCCCAGGGCCTCACCCAGCCTGCCAGGGCCTGCCCCAGAACCCAGAAGGCCTCCTCTCTGACATTTACCGGACTCACTCTGCACACACGTTTTGTGCTTAAACCTCCGGCCATAACGTGGCCACACGTGGCTGTGGGGGAAGCTGGGATGTGTAGTCTGCATAGCCAGTGAATGTGTGCCCAGCGGGTTCCGATGCTCTGTTTTGACAGAACACGGGGAGAATAGTTACTGAGAGAAACAGCCTCTCTGCCACACAAGCCAGGCACAGGAGGGACATCATGTCACCGGGGCCTGGGGACGTCAAAATGAAAATGGTGCAGGATCAGGACGGTCCTGAAACACGAGGTCTGCTCACTCGGAGCCCCGATACCCATGGAGTATGTTAGGCGAATCGATACAGAAACACAAAAAGACATTTCAAAGAGATGTCACAGCGGGGTCTAGAGGATGTCGTAGAGAGGAAGGAAAAAGCCTCTAAATGGTGAGAGGCGTTGACTCTCACAGACTCAGGGGCAGGAGCTGCTGACCAGTCCACTGAAAGGGAATCAGAGACACAGCCGCCAGCCGGCACCAACACCACACCAGCCAGCCCTGAGAGGCCACGGCGGCTGATGCAGAGGAACTTAGAATCCACATACAATGACCATCCAATTTCCTTTGAATCCATTCTTACTCTGTCTCGAACCAGAAGACAGTTTTCGTCCAAGCCGAGCTTAGTAGGAAGGAGAGAAGGTTCCACAGCATTAAGGTTTGCTCTGATCGCGTCCTGGACGTTGGCTTGAAACCACACAAATAGACACGTCAGAGGAACATGCTTCTGCTGAGTGTGACGTAGGGAGGCATGTCCGTGTGCTGGCCACCCAAGGTCCGCGTGCCCCCCGGGCGTGCCCGCCGTCCACGCGACGCTGACCGCCGGGGCCGTCACTGATCTGGCGAGCTCGCTGCGTGCAAACAGCCCAGGAGGAACGTACCCAACGGCTTAGGTCCGCCAAGCCAGACGTGTTCCCGCGGGAGACGCCGAGACTGCTTGATTGCGTTCCGAGCACACGGCAGAACGTGGCTTTGTGGGCAGTCTGGCCCACGGGTAAGCGGCACTGGAGGGGTCAGTACATCCTCCAGGCCCGTCCTGCTGCAGACGGGACCACCCACACGGCCTCACTGAAACGTGTGAGATCCAAATAGACGGAGTTAGGAAACAAAGGCGTAATTTCTCCAAACAGAGAGCAGGCTCCTGGATGCCTGTGGCTGGAGGCGACACTCAGCACGGGGGCCAGGCGGCGGTGGGGACCTTGGTGGCGGTGGCCCCACCCCAGCGAGTGCTCACGTGTGAGGCCCTGCGTTAACTCTGCTGAAGTCTACACCCACGCGAGTCCATGGGGAGTGTTCTCACACCCACTCACACCCGAAGAAACTGAGGCTCAGCTCACTTTGCCTAAGCTCGCACAGCCGGTGACAGGGGGAGGATCCAAATTCAGGGCTACTTTGATGCCGGGCCCCTCGATCTAATCAATGACATCTGTGTCCCAGGCCACACTGTGACTCCCAGACCACCGTGACTTTGGAGCAGGACGGGCCGCACCAGCACCGCTTACTGAGGTGTCCGCACCGGGCCTTGTCCGCGCGGCACAAGGGACATTCAGGGCCAGGTCATCCTCGTGGTGGACTCTCCTGCCCCCTGGACGGTGTGCGGCAGCATTCCCGGCCTCCGATCTCCCCTGGCACGCATACCCGGCCCACCCAGGGCGAAAGGGATAGGTGTCGGGATTCTCTTCTGCCCCCGCCCAGCATCCTCAGTACAATCCGATCAGAAAGCCGAGCCTCCTGGATGGAGCGTTCTGGCCTCACCCTCCTTCCTGGCGCCCGTTCAGAACCAGATGCCTCTCAACTCCAGCCTCTGGTGACCAGGGTCTCTCCCCCACCTGGTGGTCCAGTTCACCTCTGGACAAGCCCAGCTGGCAGGAGGCCCTTCCCATCTCCCCCGGCCTGGGGCCCAGCGTGTGGAGCCCCTCCCAGGCACCCAGGGTGGGCTGGATGCAGACCAGGTACAGGTGGGACCTGTGGTCCTTGGGAGCCTCCAGGGACACAGAGCAGGGCCACCGTCCCTGCCCTGGGAACTTCCCTCCGGCCCTGCCCCTTCCCAGCTAAAGCTTCCCGGATCCCATATTGGGAAGGGAGAGTCAGGCAGAGACAGCCTTGAACCAGGCAGGACCTTTGACGTCACGCAGCCTCAGGGGGCAGGTGGCCCCTCAGGTCCTCTGTGTCCCCACGGTGTAGAGGAAGCTCCTGGGGTGTGATTAGAAACTGGCTTGTTTTCAGTTTTTAGCGGAAACTACACCCGCACTCTTAACTACTTCCCACAATATGTTGCTAACGGGGGAAGGGGGGGCGTCTCCGATGCGATCTCAGCTCAAGACTTGAATGAAAACCGGATGTACGCACTGGGGAGGCAGAATAGCAGATTCCCAGGGTCTGAGAAAGGAGACTGAGGGTGTCCCCTGGGCAAAACTCAATTCTTAAAAGCCACGGACAAGTCACAGAAGGTGCGACACAATTGTTCGATACACAGAAAACTAGTAACCCGCGTGAGTCATCTAAAAAGTCACTGGGAGAGAAGCACTCTTTGGAGGGTGTATATATTTAAACGACTCAACCCATTAGATGCCGGGGACGGTGCGTGGACACCAGCAAGTCACAGAGCCATCGTTGGCGGGACGGTCGCGGCTAGAGACAGACGTGAACATTTTTGTTAAGAACCTTCCAAACGGCCGTGTCTCCACCCGGTAATTTCACTTCTGGGAATGTGTCCCAAGGACATAAGTCTAATTACAGAAAAGGTTCTGTGTCCAGAGACGCTCACCGCAGCATCGCTTAATGAAAAGTGGGAAACTCGCGGAGCTGGTTCACAGTGGGGAGCGGCCGGTGCCCACGCACCCGGCCAGTGGGTGACGCGCATCGGGTGGGCTCAGCCCGGCCGGCTCCGCGCCCGCGGGACCGTGCGCATGCGTGGCTGCGGGCGGCGACGGGGACGTGCGCGTGCGCGGCTGAGAAACCGGATGGGAACGTGCGCGTGCGTGGCTGCGGGCGGAGCGAGTGTCCTGTGGGCGCGCACGTACCCGCACCCCAGGCGACGGGCCTCCCGAGAAGGCGCCCGGAGGGGAAGGCGGAGGCGAAGGGTCGCCGTGCAGTGACGCACGGCGCGCGTCGGTGTCCTTTTCCGAGAGTGAGAGGTGTGCGCTGCTGTGGGCTCGTTTCTTTTCGTCGGTGGAGATCGGCTCGAGCCGCCCTCCCCAACCTCGGTCCCGCAGAACGCGGGTCTCAGCCTCACAGCCGGTCCAAAGAAAAATGTGAAATGCGGATGTTTTCTAGCACATTCCGCGGAACTCCCGCCCCCGAGCCCGGAAAGCGTCCCGGTGGCACTGTCCTGGGTGCAGGCGACGCGCGGAGGTGCGCCCCCAAGTCAGCTGGGCCGGAGGGCCCCTTCCAGGGGTGGGTGGGGGGGTGGGAACAGCTGTCCGGGAAAGCGCCCGCAGGGGTGTCCTTTCAGCGCCCCCACCCCACCCGACACTGGCGCACAGTGGGACGCTCGGGCCGGAGCCAAGGGTCAGGTGAGGCGGCCGGAGCGGAGGCCGGCTGAGCCCCACCTGTGATGCCGAAGGTGAAAGTACCGAGTCAAAGAACCGAGTCACCGCGGCCTTACCCTGTTGTTGCCCCCCCCCCCCCCTCTTTTCAGTTCTATGACTTCATTGTAAGAGGCTCGGTGTAATTGAAAGAATTTAAAACTGCCCCTGGGAACAGGGGCTCTGTGGGCCCTGCAGCACTGAGGGAATGACCCCCACCCTGCTGGAAGCGGAGCCCCTCAGCCCCCACCGCAGGGCTGTCATGTGCGGCTGGGGCCGGTGGGCCCCTGAGATGGGGCGGGAGGTTCCTGCGATGGGGGGAGGGGTGCGGTTCCCTGCTGTGGGACAGGGATCCCAGCGCAGGACTCCCCACAGACCGAGGCCTCTGTGAGCCCAGCGTCCCCTCCGCCCAGCCCTGCCGCCTCCCTCCCTCTGCACGGCCCGGCCCAGCGCACAGGCACCTCCCAGCAGAGCCAGCACCCCAGCTCTGCTTCCTGGGGACCCCAATCTGCCACTGCCGTGACATCCGGTGCTGTCGTCCAGGAATCCAGGAAGGGGGACACGTGATGAAGGTGCATCGCGCAGAAGACCGCAGAGTGACGGCGTCTCAGGCCACAGGGCCAGGAGCTCACGCCCGCGGGGGCAGGTGGGGAAGGGGTGCTGGATGCCGACACAGGTGACTCTGAGGTCCCCCCCGCCCCGGCCCTGTGTCTTGCCTCCGACCCCCTCCTCCGCCCGCCCGCCAGCTTCTCGCTGCGCGGCACCCACCTCCTCACCAGCGGCCTGGCCCAAGGGCCTCCCAAGACGCGGCCTCTGGCCCAAGTGCCCACGGCCCCTAAACACAAGGTTCCTGCCAGGAGAGCACCTGCTGGGCCCGTCCAGCTCCGCCTGGGCCCGATTCGGCCCAGAACACAGGCTGTCACACACATGAGCCCCACCAGACTCTCGGGCACGGAGGGACCCCCCCCACCCCCACCCCCGGGCTCGGAGGACGTGCTCCATGTTGCTGACGGGGCTCCTTGAACCCAGCACAGATCTGGCCTCCCGGCCTCCCCGATGCCGGGCCCTCGCCTGGAACACTTTTCCTCCACATCTTCTCGGGGACCCTCTCCATCCTCTGATCTACCTGGTAAGTGGGGCTTTCCTTCTCCCTCACCCCAAACCCTTTGCAGAGACACAGAGATGTGGCAGGGGGAGGCTGGGCCATCTGCTTCCTGCAGACCGTGGCTTCAGGCCCAGCCCTACCTTCCGGTTTCCCCCTGAGACCACGCCCCAGACCCTCTGGGGGGCACACGGGATTAAGCAGGGTCGTGTGGCTGGTCAGCGGCGGGGATCCGTTCTGAGCTCCAGACCGCTCTTGTTCCCAGATGGCCAGAGACTGCTGGTGGCAGCCAGACCCATGAAGGGTGACCGGGTGTGGGGGGGGCTGGTGATTCACGGCCTGGGGCCGAGCCCTGCATGTTCTCGATCCTCGACCCTTGATGCGGCCGCTGCCTGGGCCGGGCTGGGTGGGGGTGGGCACTGCGTCCTGACAGCCAGCCCTCTGTGGTGGCCCCCGAAATACATGCCCACATCCTAAGCCCTGCTAGCCGTGAGTGTGACCTCAGTTAGAGAAAGGGTCTCTGTGGGTGTGATTAAGTCACGGGCCCCAAGATGAGATCATCTTGGATTAACCAGTGGGCGATACACCCAATGACCAGTGTCATACGAGAGACAGAAGAGAGACCCAGGGGCAAGGGGAGGAGATGGTGGGTCGTGTAAAGGTGGAAATACGGACACTGATGTTGGAGGGAGGCAGCCACAGCCCAGGAACCCCCAGGGACTCCCGAAGCTGGAAGAGGTGAGGGTCCTCCCCTGGCACCCTCGGAGAGAGCGCGGCCCCGCCACCCGTGGAGGGGGCTGGGTGCCGTCATGGGCCTGTGTGACGTCCGTGTGCCGTGATGGGGTGAGAAGTCAGAGAGGAGTCAGGGCGGGCAGCCAGATGAGGTGCCGGAGGCCAGAGGGGCCTGTGGCCCCCAGAGTCCGGGACCCCGGCCTCGCGGCCAGGGTGCGCCCCAGTCCCTACCGGTGGGTGCCCGTCAGGTCTTGCTGTGGGTCTTGATGGGAAAACCCTCTCTCCTGCAGCCGGCCAGATGCCAGGCTGAGTGCCAGGACCCGGCCGCTGCAGAGTCTCTAAGGACGCGTGGGTGGCCAGCCTATCCAGTCTGTCCCACCAAGAGACGCCGGTGACAGGAACGTGTGACTGCTGCCAGGCGCCCCATTGAGGATGCTGTAAACCTGTGCATTGGGGGCTGTCGGGGCGGGGAGACACCTGCCAGCCCCCCTTTCCTGCAGGTTCCAGGCCACCTGGCAGAGGGGCTGGGACACCAAGTGTGGGATGTACCCCAGCACGTCTGTGTCGAGGTGACCAGGACCCTGCCTCCACTCCCTCCTGGGCTGGGCCTGCTAACGTCCCATTCCTCCTGACCCCCCAGAAACGCTGGCTCGGGGAACAAGGCTGCTTTCCAGGCCTTGAGGACTTGGAGGTTAATGTCGTCGATCTCAGGCAGCTTTCCTGTAATTCAGTATGTCCAGTCCCTTTGGCCAACTGTGAAAGACATTTTCACACATTGTTAACTTTCCCTGATGGATTTGCACAGGTTGCAGCCAGGGCCTGGTATGTGGGGATGTCCAGGCTTCTCTGGGGGGGTGGTGTGGGACCCTCCCCTCCCTCACCAGGGGCAAGAGGGCAGCCAAGGGACAGCGTGGACACACTCAACTCCCCAGGCTTCCTGAGGTTTGGGGAGACTTCATCCGCCAGAGGCGCCCAGGGGAGAGGAGGCTGCAGTGTCTGGGGGGCAGTGGGGAAGTGGGGGCCTGCTGGGAGCCCCCCACCCAGCAAGGTTCTGCTGCGGAGCCCTGTGCGGCCCTAGCGCCACCTGGTGGTGCTGCCCAGAACTGCAGGCACATCAGCTGCCCCGAGGCCTCCTCCCTGGAGGTGACGGGGGCGGCCGAGGCACAGCTCTCACCGACTGACACCTGGAGTCATTCCCCGACACCCTGGAGCACAGAGAAACTGAAAACAGTCTCCTTACCACCCTTGGGGGAGCTCTCCTGTCCCCAGCTCAGCTGGAGGACCCCCGGCGGTGCCCCCCGCCCCAGGGTGAAGCCCCTCGTTTCCAGGCGGCGAGGATCCCGGGAGCTCTGTGTCGGGCTGGACCGAAGGCCGAGCCCTGGGCCCTGAGGCCCCACAGCATGGGGCTGGTCTCCGCCGTCCTCTCTCCAGCGTCAGCCGGCTACTTGTGGGTGGACGGGACAGATGTCGGTGCAGGGCTGGCGTTCCGGCGGGGATGGGAAGGCAGACACACAGCAGAACGGAAAGGTGACTTGTCTTGCGTGCCGCAGCACTGGCCTGACCTCTCCCCTGAACGGCGGGAGGCCTGTCCCACGGCCTGTCCCCAGGTCCCCCACGTGGCTGGGTAGAGAAGAAGTACAGCAAAACTCGTGTTTTCTGTGGGGAGAGCCATGTGGCGAGGGCGGGGCCGGTGCCGGTAGGAGGAGGGTGCGGTCAGGGGACCAGAGCGGGGGCTGCCGCGGGGCAGGTGCGCCGGGAGGCCGTGATTCACGGTCATGAGACACTCAGGGGCACAGGAACGAGCCCCAGGTGAAAGCAGTGTGCACCTGGGGCCCCTCCTGTTGGTGGCCGTTAGCGCTAATTCGCTTCTCTCAGCAGGTCCGGGACGCGGCACCGTGTACGAGCTGGACTCTGAGACCGCAGCGCAGGCCGACCCTGTGGATGCAGAAGGGGACAGAGGCTCCAGAAGCCACCAGGGAGCCGCCTGGCTTCCCTGACAACATCCACCCATCAAGGGGAGTGTTTTTCTACTCCGTTGAGCACACTGGGCCCCCGGGACCCTGGGGGAACGTTCTGTGCACAAGGAGGGCCTCTGTGCAGCAGCCCGGCGTAACCCCTCCCTGGGTGCCCAGCAAAGCTCGGCCTGCGCCTCGTTTCTGTTGTCGTTGGTCCGAGAACCTGACTCCGGTAACAGTCAGATGCTGGATGCACCTAGAGCGCTGTGGGGCAAGCTTCCCGGTGACTTCAGTGTGGGGCAGGTAGGAGAGGGAAGTGGGCTGCCGAGCGGGGCAGGGGGGCGGGCATCGCCAGGCGAGCGCAGGGGGAGAGCCCCGCTTGGAATGAGCTGAGTTTGCTGATCCTGTTGGGTTTCCAGTTGGGGACAGTGACAGACACCCGGATGCTCGATTCTCGGGCTTGAGAGGAGCTCAGTAAGCTGTTACAGCCCAGCAATGGGTGAGGTCAGCGGGGGATGAGGTCCCCAGAGACGAGAGCGAGGGACTTGGAGGCGACAGGAAAAGAGAGAGGTGGGGGACCCACGGGTGGTGTCAACACGCTTTCACCACAGGTCCTGTTGTCTGAACCCCTTGCGGTGAGTTAAGTGGTGGCCAAAAAGAAGAAGACACGTCCCGTCCCTCCTCCCCGGAAACTGAATGTGAAGTCGTGTGGAGAAGGGGTCTTTGTCGGTGTAATGAAGTTAAGGGTGTGGAGGTGCGATTGTGCTAGGTTGGCTGGGTGGACCCTGAATCCAGTGAAGGTGTCCTTACACGAGACACCAGGGGAGGCACACGGCAGAGAGAAGAGAAAGCCACGTGGGGACAGAGACCGAAGTCATGAGCCGAGGGTCGCATGCAGCCCCCAGAAGCTGCAAGAGGTGGGCAGGACCCTCCCCTAGAGCCCCTGGAGGGACCGCAGCCCCGCCAGCCTTGATGTGGGACTTCTGGCCTCCAGGATGGGGAGAGAATAACCGTCTGCGGGTTGAAGGCCCAGGTTTACGGGACTTTGTTGTGACAGCCCCAGGACGCCAATGCGCCCCTCCTTTTAACCCTGAGGAAACTGAGCCCCCAAGGGGCTGCTTGCCTGCCCAGGTCTGCCCGCAGTCAGTGGAGGAAAACCCAGTCACTCTCACACCACTGCTCTGCTGGGGCTTGGCTACGACGGGCAGGGTGTGACCCTCGCCTGGGACATTTCAACTGTGTAGTTGCGGATGTCCGTTCCAGCCTGCCAGGATCTTTGGGGATCAAGTTCCGTTTTGCAGCTACTACTGTATTCGGGGCCATAGGCACCCCGTTAAAGGACTGTATCTCCCACCCTCCCTTCCAGATGACTGCGTCCAGGAGGCTCAGTTCCGCCACTGATACGAAAGAGAAGTGAGTGTCCGACAAGGGGGAGTGTGTCAACCACAGGTTCAGAGCAATCGCTTCAGGCATTAAAAGCAGAAAGGGAGTTAATATAGGCAATAGAATTTAAAACTCCCTGAGGGTCACAGGGGTGAATGTCAGGCCCAACTTGCACCGTTGATTTAGATGTCCCGCCAGAAGCCAAGACCGAGGCCAGGAACCCATTGTTGCTAACGCTGCCACCTTGGCCAAGTTTGCCTTTCACCTGCTAAGCTGGCGTGCAGACACTGAGAGGCAGACTCCGGTCCCCAGGACGTGCACACTTGCTAACCTTGCCTACAGCGGTCACAGCCACTCACTTCTGTCTTCCAGGTCTCACCCGAGTCCTTACAAGTAGGACTTAACCTGGATTCCAGCCAGAAGGGCAGGTGCAAGGGAACCTGGGGGTGTAGTTTTCCAGCGCATGGTGGTGAGGCTATGATCGCTGCAGGTTGGTCTTGCTACCAAGTGGAGGTGGGGTAACTCACAAAGGAGGGAAAAGAGAAGGGCACAAATCTACGTGGGAAGCGTCTGCCCAGGGCAGGGCGTGAATATAATCGCCACGGGTGGTGAAGAGTCAGCCCTGTCGGCATCAGTACGGGTGGGCAGTGAATGCTACTTTCAGGATCCTGGGAGTCAGCTTGTTGGACCTGAGGACAGGCACACCCCGCCCCTCCTTGCTGCCAGTCAGAAGGAAGGACGTCGGGAGCACTGGGGTAGAGTTCCACAGACCCAGCTGCATGAGCCAGGCAAGGGGTGTCACATTCCTCAGTCGCTTCCCTTACTCTTGTCACTGCTCCCTGCCTCCGAGTTTAGTGTGGTTTCAGAAGATACCTGTTCCCCTTCTCTTAAATTTCTCCATATTTTCATAAATTTTGTCCATATTTTCCTCGATTTTACTTAATATAGTTATACTAAAGTCCTTGTCTAAGTTCTGCCATTGATTCTAGGTTATCCAAGGGTCTGCTTCTATTGGCCGTTGCTTCTCTTGACTGTGAGTGCATTCAGCCATCCAGCCCGGCAGGAAAACGGCTGCCTCTTCCTTAGGGTTCCTGACATCTTTCATTATTGCAGTGCTCCACACAGCCTCTGAAGACTCTTCTGGATTCTCCCCCCCTGGTAACACTACTTAGAACTGTTTGGTGTACCTGTTACACACATATTTTGAATGACTCCCATCAGTGTGTATGTACAATTTTCTGTTCAGTTTATTTGATTCAACATTATTTTGTATTCTCATTTTCATGTGTTGATGTATTTGGTATATTGCTGAGGTGATTTTCTCTCCTGGTTTTTATTAGAAACAAATATATATAGGTAAATATTGACAGTTAAAGATTCTGGTTGATGTGAAGGAGAGCTAATTTATTTATTTATTTATTTGTTTGTTTGTTTATTTATTTATTTAATTTATTGTATATTTGTGATTTTTCAAAAGAAGCCACTCACAACACAAATATCATACCATTAAATACGTTACCAAAAAAGTTAAAATTTATTCATAGTGAATAGGCCTATGAAAAGTAAAGTAAAAAAAAAAAAAAAAAAGAAAAGAAAGAAATTACAGATCTTCCCACAAAAAAAAAGCCTGGTTGTTTGGTTTTCTGGTCAGGTGGTTTCACTGGTGAATCTTATTAAATATTTAACCAAAAATGTCCTAATCCCTCATAAACACTTTCAGGAAATGAAGGAAGAGGCAAAATCCTTATCTTATGAGTATTACTCTTGCACAAAAGCCAAGCAAAGATAATCACAAGAAAACTCCAGGCCAGTATTCATGAACGTAAACTGCAAGACCTTTAATATCAACAAACGCAATCCAGTAACATATAAAAAAGATTATAAACCATGACCAAGTGGGGTTTATTCCAGGTATGCAAAGTTGGTTTCACACTCGAAAGTCAATTAGCATAATTGTGAAGCGGTAAGAAACATGTACATTGGTCTTTGCTCTGAGTTTCTGCTACTACTTGATCTTTGACCCTGGTTCCTGACACAGAGCTTCTAAAAAGCTCATAATTTCTTGAGTAATAGGGAATATCTGCCAAAAGCTCTTAAATCCCTTGGAATTTTCTAGGTGACAAGAGCATCTTTTTTTCCTAATGAGTCAGCTCTTGGTGGAGGGGCCCTGGATGGGGCCAATGACCAGAAAAATCAAGCCATGTGAGTGGACGTCTGCCCCATGCCTGTTCCCTGGAGAGGGGAGGAGACTCCAGATTGAGTTAACAGCCCATTATTTACAGACGTTGTATGTGATGAACCCTCCATAAAAAATCCTGAAAGGGTGGCGTTTGTAGGGCTTCCAAGTTGAGCACTTGAAGATCCTGGAAAGGTGGCCTGTTAGAGGCCCTGAAAGCCCACACTCCTTCCCCCATGCCTTGCCTTATGCCTCTCTTCCATCGGGATCCTTTATTATATCCTTCTTTAAAAAAGATTTATTTATTTTGAGACAGAGAGTGCAAGTGGGGGGGAGGGGCAGAGAGGGAGAGGGAGAGAGAGAGAATCCCAAGCAGGCTCTGCACTGTCGGTGCCGAGACCAGTGTGGGGCTCGATCCCACAAACCGTGAGATGATAACCTGAGCCGAAAGCCAGGGTCGGATGCTGAACCCACTGAACCCCTGGGCGCCTCTCATGTCCTTTTATAGTGAACCAGTAAATGTAAGTATTTCCCCGAGTTCTGTAAGCTCTTCTAGCCAATTATCAACCTGAGAAGGGAGCCAGTCAGGAGCACAGGTAACAGGCATCTGAAGGGGAGGGGTCTGTCTTGTGGAACTGAGTCCTTCCTCTGTGGATGTCTGTGTTGACTCATCAGTGTCAGAATTGAGTTGAACTGTAGAACACCCAGCTGGTGTCACAGAATTGTTTGATGTGGGGAAAACCCACACATCTTGTCACAAAAGTGTTCTGTGTGAGTGTGTAAAGGAAAACAGTGAGTCTTTCCAAGGCAGTAATACATCACATTACTAGCATAAAGGGAAAAAAACCACATGGTCATCTCAATATACACGTAAAAAGCACATGAAAAGATACAATACCCATTCATGATAAAAAATATCCCAGAAAGTTAGGAATAGAATGGATGTTTATTATTCCTATAAAGGGCACTAAAAATCCTACAACTAAGATCATACTTAATGGTGACCGGCAACGCTTTCCACAAAGGATTAGGAAAAGGGCAAGAATATCCATTCTCTGCTCTAATGAAACAAGGCTAGACAAGTTAAAAGCATCTAGATTGGAAAGCAACAAGTAAAACTATTATTGTCATTCGTCGAACTGACATAGTAGAAAATCCTAATGAATACACGTAAACTGATAAATCTAATAAATGAGTTAAGTGAGGTTATTGGATCAAGATGCAAAAACCATTTGCATTTCTATATACTAGCAACAAGCTATCCAAAAATAGAACTAAGGCAATTCCATTCACAATTGCCTCAAAAAAGAATAAAAGTTCTTAGGAATAAATCCAACAAAGGAAATGCAAAGACTATTCCATAAACTCTAAAATATTGCTGAGAGAAATTAAAGAAGATCTACATAATTGGAAAAACATTCCGTGTATATATATTGGAAGGCTCGATAGCCTCAAGATCATAATTTTCCCTAAATTGATTTATAGAGTCAATGAAATCTTGTAAAGGTCCCAGCAGGATTTTGTTTTTTAGAAATTGGAAAACTGACTGTAAAATTTATTTGAAAATGCAAAGGATTCAGAATAAGTGAAATAATTCTGAAAAAGAACAAACTTAGAAGGATTTATACTGCTTCTTTAAAGCTACAATGATTATGACCACATGGCTGTTGGCATAAGGTAGACATAGAGGTCAATGGAATGAAAAGAGTGTATAAATAAATGCTTACATTTGTGATCACTGATTTTCAACAACGGTGACAAGGAAATGCAACAGGGAAAAGAGCGTTTTCAACAAACGGTACATCTTAGGCCTCACATCATACACAAAAATTAACTCAAAATGGATCATAGACCTAACTTAAAGCTCTGAGAAGAAAACACAGAAGAAAATCTTTGGGGGCTTGACTTAGGCAAAGAGTTCTTAGTTATGGCCCCAAAAGCATGTTCCATAAAAATAAAATGATACATTGAAGTACATCAAGGTTAAAAACTCCCTGTCATAGGACACCATGAAGAAAATGAAAAGACAAGCCACAAGACTGGGAAAATTTATCTACAAATTATGTATCCTGCAAAGGACTTGAATCCAGGATACCTAAAGAGCCTTTAGAACTCAATACAAAGACAATCCAATTTAAAAATGGGAAAAAGATATAAACAGCTGTTTCACCAAAGAAGATGTATAAAATGGCTAATAAGTACACGAAAAGGTGTTCGATATCGTTAGTCATTAAGGTTAATACTATCAAAATCGCAGTGAGAAATTGCATCCACTAACATGGCTCTCATCAAAGAGGTAGACAACCACAAGCGACGACAAGGATGTGGAGAAATCGAGACCCTCATTCATTGCTGGCGAGAATGCAAAATGGAGCAGCTGCTTTGGAAAACACTTGGTGGTTCTTCAGAATGAAGAAGAATGATGTCTGTCGCCGTGGGATCCGGAGATTCCCCTCCTAGGTCCATACCTGCTATGGTCTGAATGCGTCCTGCCCACATTCATACGTGGAACTCCAGACTCCCAAGGTGATGGTTGTGAGCTAGAGCTCTCAAGAAGGGGATCAGTGCTACTGCAAGTGCTCTTGCAAAAGGGACCCCAGTTTGCTCCCTCACCCCTTCTGTCTCGTGAGGCCACGGTGAGAAGACCGTCATCTATGAACCAGGAAGCGGGTCCTCATCAGACACCACGGTTGCCGGCACCCTGATCTTAGACTTCTGGCCTCCAGAACTGCGAGAGGTAAGTGTCTGTTGTTTATAAGCCACTGATTCTGTGGAAGCTGTCACAGGAGCCTGAACAGGCGAATATGGTACCCAAGAGAAATGAAAACACATGCCACACGAGAACATGTAGGACAGTGCCCAAGTGGCGTTTTTCATAAGAGACTGGAAACAACCCAAATGTTTGCTAACTGGTGCCCGGACAAAGAGTGTGGAATAGTCGTACAACAGAGTGCTACTCAGGGTAAAGGAAACACGGTACCACCACATGCCACAGCGCAGATGAATGTCAACAACGTCATGCTTGGTGAAAGAAGACACATGTGGAAGATTTCATACTGTGTGATCCCGTTCATATAAAATGTGCAGAAACAGCAAATCTATGGTGACAGAAAGAATATCAATAGTTGCTTCGGGCTGCGTGTGTGGGAGCAAGGATTGGCTGCAAATGGGCACAAGGGAACTTTTTGGTTTGGGGTGATGAAAATGTTTGAAAAATAATTGATAATTGGAGTGTGGCGACAGTTGCACAGCTCTGCAAGTTTACTGAAAATTATTGAATTGTACTCGTACCGTGGGTGACTTCTCCGTACATAAACTGCCTCAGTATGAACTGTGTCGTAAAAGAGAACTTCTCCGTGAGGTTTTACCCAAGTGAAACCGCCGTGTGGTTTTTCTAGGCTCTGGCATGATCCGAGTGCTTGCTTAAGTAATTCAGACAGCAGATCGGAAGCCCTTTTCTCTGAGGATGTGCAATTCCATGCCACCAAGGAGTCTATCGTAGTTCAAGGCAGGAAACCAGTCCCCTCAGATGCTTCAAGAGGCAGATTTCCACCCAAGGAAGGAGATGCTTATAGTCGGAGGGGCTCACGCCTCAGGTTCCAGGGTGGACCTTCTGCCCTCTATCTCCAAGGCCAGCTCTCGGTGGCACAGGTCACCGGGAGCTGGGGGAGGCAGCACAGGACACTGCAGCAGAGGGTCTGGTGCTTCCAAACCCAGGCACCTGCACAGACCTCATCTCCACAGCCTTCCTTATTCTCCAGGGGATTCACACTCCAAACCCAAGCTGCAGGGAGCTGTGTGGCCCTGAGCTCTTTGACCTTTCCCAGTGGAGCTGACCCCCTGGGAGCCTCTATGTAAGGGGAAAAATCATCCAGCACACGTGGGAGCTGCCTCACACCTTGATGGGAACCTCTATGCCGTGGAGCCTCCTCGGGAAGCTTATCGGTAGGGGCATTTTATTTGGGGAAAATGACTTCCGGGAAACATCAACAAAGGGTTTGTTTGTTCATTAATGACACGCTTCCCTGGACCAAGTGGGGTCTCTGCCCCCTGCAGCCCTGGCACCCCCCATTCCAAATCCCTTGTGATTCACACTTTTAACGGCATAGCCAGGGCTGAGAGGTCAGCTCCCAGCTCACTGCGTGTTCGGTGCAGCCTCTGGGGAGAGGGTCACCCTGCACCCCCTTGTAACATCAGTGTTTAACGTTTGCACTTAGGTTTTCAAATCCTAGGTGTATGCTGCTTCCGTAGGGTTGTTCGGGGCTCAGTTCTTTGCTGTCTGGGACATACTGCCTGTTCGGGGCAGATGCCCACTCACACATGTCCGTTTTCACCGGCTGTTTCTTCTTGGTGCAGGTGACACCTGGTCACTAATGGACACAGTCGATAACTTGCGTCAGCAGCTTATTGACATGCGTGACGTTCCCCAGTAACAGGTGTCAGTTTCATTCCTGTGTCTCGACAGCTGCTCACATTCTTGAAATCCTGTGTTAAAAAATGTCTTGATTCTGACCTTTTTGTGGCATTTTCAGTGAGTCCTCTGGGGCCTGCTTTGTCTCTGGCCACAAGTGGCTTTTTAAATTCCATCCGAATTGATTAAAGTGAATGGAATCAAAGGCCACGTGCCTCGGGCACACTAGCCACCCGTGGCTAGTGGCCGCTGCACCAGTTACCGGGCAGTGCCACTGGAGGCTCGTAGCTGTCGTGCTCGTGCAACACTCTGCACAAGGCTTACCTCCAGCTGCGAAGTCCATTTCTCTTTGAGAAGCAACTCTTTTTTTTTCTTTTTTTTTTTTTTAGTGTTTAGTTTTGAAAGAGCATGAGGGGGGAGGGGCAGAGAGAGAGAGAGAGAGAGGGAGACATAGAACTGGATGGAGGCAGGTGCCAGGCTCTGAGCTGTCAGCACAGAGCCCGACGTGGGGCTTGAACTCCCAAATGGTGAGATCAGGACCTGAGCCGAAGTCGGACCCTCTACCGACAGAGCCACCCAGGCGCCCCAGAGATGCCCCTTTCTTTAGGACAGTGAGAGTGTCTTACCTTGGGGGGCACAGAGCAGATACTTGTCTGTGATTCCCGAAGGAAGGAATGGCTTGGGGGGTGGTTGGAGGGAGGAAGGCAGGGGCTCTGCGAGTTTCCGATTTGGCAAGAGGACTCCTGTGTCCCGGAGAAGCCTGGGGATAGATAGAAGGTGTGAGAAAGGGGGCTCAGGCTGAAGGGAGGGGCTACTTGTTTCTGAGGGCCTGCCGGCCGCCACCCCGGGAGTGGATCTGGATCCGGGATCTCCAGGCTCTGGACCCCAGAACACCCCTTCCAGACTACGGTGTTCCCCGAGTCCCGAGGACAGCCTTCCGACGTGCTGGCCAGCAACCCTGACCCTCTGACCCCATAGCCGGGCTCACGGTGACGTGCCGGATGGGGAATTTGGCAATTGGAAACCAAGGGCTGAGTCAGCCACTGGGAAAGCTGAGCTGAGAGATCATGAGGCTGTGTTGGAGCTGGGAGGCTTTGGGGAGCACCGGGCAGAGGGACAGAGGGAGCGACGGAGCAGAGCCGGGAAGTCAGAAGCAGCCCGAGGGTGGCGTCACTGGACCCCCATGTCTCAGCCTGTGCCCTGAGCCAGCCTGAGTTCGGCCCTGTGCTGGCCCTTCCCCTGTTTGGAGAAACAGCTAGTTCTGATCGTGTCATCCTAGAACATGGAACTCTCCTGGGTCGAGGAGGGAAGAGCGTGGTGGCCTGGCGTCCTCGCGTCCCCACCCCACGGGAGCGGGCCTTCCAGGGCTGCTGAGGGCCACCTGCCTGGCAGGACCTCACCCGGCGTGGCGGCCACGCCAGGGAGCCGTGAGTGTGCACAAGCCTGAGGATGCGAGAAATGCCAGCCTGCACCAGAAACTGAGGCCCGACACGGTGCTGACCGGATCAGAGGCGGCCGAGGGCTGGGCCGGCCCCCCTCGTACACACGGGGGCCTGGAAACCCGCCTGTGACCCCGCTGGTGTCCTTAGCTAGTGGGGAGGTGGGGACAGTCTCTGATCAGCCTCGCGGAGGTCGTCCCGAAAACCCCGAGACCTTCCGTGTCGGCGTCCCCACCCCCCGAGCGTCCGCGCAGAGAGGGGGCCGGGGGTCCTGGTGGTTCCATCGAGAGGGTAGCTCAGGCCAGTCCCCTCTTTTTCTCTGTTCTTTGTTGTCCAAACCCTTTGTTGTTGTTTTTCTTTTTTCCCAGTGTCGTGCAAGTCCTGCCAGTGTTTCCAAGCACACTGCCTTGAATCAGATCCCAGCTCTCCGAGACTCGGCCAAGCGGAGCTGTGTGTCCTGGGGAGGAATAGGAAGGCGGGGGCGCTGGCAGCGGGGAGGGGGCGTCCGAGGCCCGTCATCCCGCTCCCGCTCCCCGGGGCGCACGGTTCCATCGGGGACGACCTCCGGCACAGGCCCCCGGGAAGGCACTTCACGTGCTCTCTGGAAGATGAGTGTGTCCTCACTGCTGAAAGCGGCCGGAGGAATTTTGTCCTTTGGCATATATTTAGCTGTGTATTCTCCTTTCCTGTCGCCACGGTCGAGGTGACATTTGCCTGAAGCCGTGCAAATCAGTGCAGCTGGATGGTAGGCAGTGCCCGGGCTGGGGGTGGGGGGCCGCTGCCCTGGGCCCTGGCTGCACGCGGAGAAGCGCTCCCACCGGTGGTGCTCGCGCTGGGGGTGGGGACCGCGTGGCGGGCGAACCGGGCAGCACCTCGCACGGCCAGGACGTGCGGCTGTCTGTGCTGGAGGCAAACACGGCCTGCGCGTCTGCCATGGCTTTGACCTGCCTCTTGCTGAGGATCACAGTCCGGAAGGGCTACGGGGCCTTATTGCAATTACTAGGGACCCATCTATCTTGTTGAGAAGATCTTACAAAGTCATTTCATGTAACACAGATTTTTTTGTAATGTTTGTTTATTTTTGACAGAGAGACAGCGCACGAGCAGGGGAGAGGCAGAGACAGAAGGAGACACAGAATCCGAAGCAGGTCCAGGCTCCGAGCTGCCAGCACAGAGCCCGACATGGGGCTCGAGCCCACGAGCCGTGAGCTCATGACCTGAGCTGAAGTCGGCTGCTTAACTGACTGAGCCCCCCCAGGTGCCCCTGCACAGATTCTGTTTCACCAGAGACCCTCACCCACTCGGTGGCCCCAAGTCTCAGGGGTGTGTGCTCACGGCCCCTGGGGAGAACCCATGCCCGGGGACTCACGAGGCCAGGCCCTGGGACGCAGGGGGTCCCGGAGCCCGGGGGGAGCTGGGGATGGGGGCCCGGGACAGCCCAGGGCCGCCTGTGGGGCTCGCACGCTTTTATTTACGAGGCTGCTCCGGGCCTGCCAGAGCGGGAGGAGCCCCCAGGGTCTGACCCCCGGCCCGGCTCTGAGCGAGCCGCAGGGACAGACCGGCCGCAGCTGCAGCCACCCACGGCGGAGGCCACGTCCAAACGTCGGGGGAGGCGAGCATGGTAGAGTGGAACGCATACTTCGGTCCTAAAATAGATTTTATCTGAAAAAGAAAACAGATGGAGATGGAGGTGATGTTATTTTCTTCCGTGGAAAGCACAGGAAGCAGCATCGGGGCGCTGGCCGCTGCCCTGCTGCCCCGCCCCCGCCCCCTAGGGAGCTTGGCCCCGGCGGTTAAGGCCCGGCCAGCGGGTCGGGGCGCTGGGGCTCGGCCGCCGTCAACCGACCCGGCCCGTCTCTTTTCCTGTCTTGGCTCTCGGCGGGACCCTGCAGTGCAGGTGGCTTGGCCAGGTCGCCGACAGGTGAGGGGTCTGCTCTGGGCGGCAGCGGGGAGGGGTGGCCGGGGGCCCGTCCTTGCCGCGGCCAGCGGCCAGGCGGGCAGGGCGATCCCGGCTGGGATCCAGGCCCTGGGTTCTGCCGTCGGGGGGTGGGGGGGGGGGGGCTGAGCAACATGGGCGGAGGGAAACTTCCAGAATGTGACAGAGAACGATTTTGCCAATAGGCTGACTTTTCTGGCTGCCTTTTACAACTGCCGGTAAATTCCTGTTTGGGGAAAGTCTTAGAGTGTTAACAGGTCTGTGTCATGATTAATGTTATCTGGGTAAAGCCTCGATTCAGCAAAGTTCCTCCTGACTCAATTTGTTGTCATATGACTCACCGTGTGACCACCGAGGGAGGAAAATCGTTAAGTTTCTCACTGCCGTGGCTGCACTTCTGTGTTAAACTTGCTGTATTTACCTGGGATGATTACGAGGGTGGGTCATAAACATAACTCAAGATTTTATGGCCGGCAGTTAACCAGAGGTATGGGTTTCCCTCGCTTCAACGGATTATGGATTTGTACCGAGGAGTTGAAGTTCAGCACACATTTCCTCTCAATAGCGCCCCCCACGGGTGCGACACTGAAGGCGTGTCTGCAGCAACAGAGCTCGAACCGCGTCTCGCCTGCAGACAAGGGGTCCCAGGATGATCTCAAGAAATTCATGGTCGTTTACAAAGCTCTGCCCGGGGATGAGAGCGAACCAGCTTCCGAACAAAACGCCAAAAAGCAAACACCGTGAAGCTTTCCATAACGACACTTCGCAATGGCATACGGCGCATTTTTGTCCCAGGTGCCACGACCAAAACACAGCCGTGTGGCTGAGGCTGCAGCCTGGTCCCACGGCCAGGAGGGAGGGCGCGGGCCGCCGTGCCGGGGACAGAGATGTTCTTTCACACGGCCGTCTCGGAGGGGTGCAAAGCCCGGAGACACATGATTTTGCAACTGCAGGGCACTTTTGTGTGCACCCCAGACGGGCCGAGCTCCCTGCCGGCCACCAGGAAAGAGGAAGCGGAACCCGGTGATGCGGAAGTGTAAGGGCCGAGGACCCGGGGCCGGATTCTCTTGTCCAGCGTGGCCTGATTTCTGCTCTGGGAACAAGCACGTCACGACCGCAGTGGTGATGGAGGCTTGCCTCCCCTGGAACACGGGGTGCACGGCAGGACCCCGTTCCTAAGCAGCTGAGAGACGAGTAGGTCTCCCCTCGATGCACGGAAGACGGGGTAGTGTGCAGGCTTGGGGAGGAGGGAAGCACTCGGCCTTCCCGCCGCACACGGGAGCTCTGCCCAGACGGGAGCAACCAGGAATCCAGCTCCCACGAGCCCCACGCCTGGGGGAAAGGGTGGGGCTTCTTTATACACGGCGGGTGTATTTGGAAGGACCTGGAAGAGGTCCACGGTTTCCACCTAGGGAGTGCTCACAGACCCTGAACGCCCTTGTCCTGGAACTGGACTCGGTCACACCCCCACTGGTGGGGGAGGAAAGCCCGAGGCAGACCCGGGGTCCCTCGCAATGGTCCCACCTGACGCCCCAGACGTCCCTGCACCACCAGCCGACAAGATGGATACTCTGGATGACACGGGGGTGCAGAGGAAGAAAGAGGAAATGATGAGGGAAAGAGTCACAACAGAATCCAAAATGCACACCAATGGCCCTGCTCAGTTGCTAGGAACGGGGTGGGCTCTGAGCTTCCTAGCAGTCAGAGCAAAGAGGAAAACTAGCTTCTGCCCATTTCCCCAGAGCCTCCAGGATGATCCTCGGGGGCCTTGGGGTCTTGGCTCATTGTGCTTAGGTCTGGGGTTTAAAAGAAGGAACAGGGTGGGGCGCCTGGGTGGCTCAGTCGGCTGAGCGTCTGACTTCAGCTCAGGTCATGATCTCACGGTTCGTGGGTCCGAGCCCCTCGTTGGGCTCTGTGCTGACGGCTCGGAGCCTGGAGCCTGCTTCGGATTCTGTCTCTCTCTCTCTCTCTCTCCCTCTGCCCCTCCCTCCCCCACTCACACTCTGTCTCTCTCTCAAAAATAAATAAATGTTAAAAACCATTAAAAAAATACAAAAAGAAATCCGGGGCAGCGTTTCCACGAGGCTCCATCAGTGGGCAGTGATCTGGACGGATTTCCTCACCCGCACCCTCGCCCACGGTGGGTGTTCGTCACTGAAAGGCAGCTCGGGCACACCTGGTGTGACTTCTGGCATGGGTTTGACTGTGACTCACCACGTTCCAGACAGGCGTTTATCAAACGGGCTGTGATGGAGGGCCGGCAGGTTAAGACGTCTGATGCCTCGTGGACGGATCCTGGCCATGACAGTGTCATGGCCAAGTCAAAAGGGGACAAAAGTCTCTAGGACCCTTGGCCCTGTCCGACCTCAGGCGGCCGGCTCACACAGCACCCCCTGCAGGGCTCTGGGGAGCGGCTCCGGCTCCTCTGGGGACAGAAGGGGGCTCCCGTGAGCACCGTCCGGGCCAGAAGCCAAGCTCGCGCTGAGGAACCGGACAGCCGGCCGGACGGGGATGCGGTGTGCGTCCCCTGACCCTCTGGCCTCCCGGTGCCGGACTCCGGACACGTTGGGTTGACTCGGTGCTGAAGCTCTGGGTCCAATGCGCTCTGGGCAAAGTTGGCCACGAGGACCCAAACGTAAGCCCGCAAATGGTGGGATTTCAGACATTTCTCCCTCCCCAGCTCGACGGCTTCTCCTATTCATGACACACGCACGCGAATGCAGAAACTTTTCTTGCTGACAATATTTCCAAGCGAGAGAGAAGGAACGGGCGGCAGGAGCAAGCCCGGGAACCCCAGGCCAGCCCCCGGGTACTGGGGGACAGAGCACAGGCCAGCTCCACGGGCTCCCCCTCCAAGCTCGCCCCTCACACGCCGTCCCAGGGGCAGGCAGGAAGCTGTCACCTCTGTGACGGAGACCCGATTCCGGGTGGTCCGGCGCTGCTATGTGTGAGTCACTTGGCCAGGGACTGAGCCAAGCTGGCTCCCTGACACCCACATGTCCCCACAGCCCGATTGTTTTCTGTATGGCTTTGTATTCGTAAGCAAATCTGAGGGACGTTTATGACCTTGTAAAAATACAGCGGTCCCCTGCAGACGTGCTCGTCCAGGTTGAAACACTATGTAAATGCAGGATGGCTGGGCCCCGGGGCGGGGGGGGGCAGAGGCGTCACCAGGAGGCAGCCCCCCGTTCGGTGAGACTCGGTCCCGGGCTCTCCCTACCGGTCCCGCCTCCCCGGGTTTGGGCCCTGGGCCGCAGCCCCACACCAGCCTGCCTCACTCAGCGCCACAGTCCAGCGTGCTGGTCTAACAGCGACTGCAGCTCCTGTGTCCCCCGGGTGGCCTCCCCGGGTGCGGGGTCTCCAGGGGCTCCTGGGTCTCACGGAAAGGCCGCTTCCGGCACCCTTGGCTGGCCACCTTCTACGGCTTCTCTTTCCAGCTGCTAGTAGGCCCTCTTCTGGCAGAAATTCCTTGCCATCCTGGCGTGGCGGGAGGCGGGGGGGCGGGGGGGCGGGGGGGATGTTTCCAGCCTGGCCAGGGGCTGGTTATGTCGGTCACCTTTCTGCCATCTCAGTGGGGCTCGGGGGGATGGAGAAGGGACACATGGACTCATGGACTCAGCCCACTGTCCCCATCCGGGCTCCTGGCTGGGCCACTCACCAGGGCGTCCACAGCCCCGCACTGTGGAAATTCCCCTCTCCCAGCACGGGTGGGGGGAAGTAAGGAAAAATAACCCGCCCCCTGCCCCCCTCTGCCTTGCGGGGTGGGCCAGTCTCACTGCACAAACTGGGCCGCCCCGCCCCACACCTTCCCAGCAAAGGAGACAGGAGACCCAGCCATTCCGACGCCTACAATGTGATTGAAGGAAAAGCCTGCGGGTCACAACTCACTCACAAGCAGATAGTAGCTCCTTGTTTCCAATGGCAAACAAACCATCGGGTTCTGCAGAAGGATCAGTTGGGGGGGGGGAGAAGGGGGAAGGGGGAAGGGGGGGGTACTATAGCTAGTGGTTTGCAGATGGACAGAGGCTTGAAAGTGGGCGGCACCCGCCTCTGAACGCGGGGGCCGTCGGTCCACCTGGGTGTCCCCATTTTCGTGAACTCTCACCAATAGATGCGCGCTGCTTTCTAAGAAGAAGAGAGGCTATTAGTTAAAAAAACAACCACTGTTCGAGCGAGGTGGTGGCTGAGCTTGGACCAGACCCTAGATCGTGTCGGACCAAGTTTATGCACAAAATCCGAGCAGCCTGCGGCCGGGTGGCGACCCTCTGGGCTTCTCCACCTGAGGACTTTCCCCTGGAAAACGTTTCCCTTCAGGAAGGCGCCGGAGCGCTGGCCGAGGCTTCCTGGGGGCCGGAGTTCACTGGGGTCCAGGGACAGCAGGGCGGAGATGGACTCAGAGCCTGCCCTCGGGGCGCCAACCAGCTCAGGAGAGGCCAAGTGCGGGAAGAGCAGAGCCCGGGGAAGCAAACAGATCGGATGCCTCCTGCAGTCACGGCCACACTGGCCTGTCCACCTCCGTGCCCAGGGTCCAGCCTGGGCCGACACAAGGAGCTCCAGACATGTTTGCTGACTGACTCATGGACAGACCACCCTCCCAAGCCCTTCCCTGCCCACACGGCTGACCCCTGCCCAGGAGCGCCTTGCACTTGGGAACGGAACTCTGCCACCCGGACGTGCAAGGTTAACACGGCACCTGGCAGGGCGTGCCCGCCCCCCGCCCTCAGCTCTCTGGGACCCTCTCCCTTCTGCCTTCCCCTGAAGGGACACCCTGGACCCCGCTTGGCAGGGGGCTGGGAAAACGAAGCTCCAAGTGCAAAGGGGAAGCATCTGACCCAACTTTGAACTTTTCTGGCAAGGAAGTGAAATCCATGAGGAAATATGGGGAGTCTGGGCTTCTTCATGCTCTGCAGGGAACCGTCTTGGGGGCGGTAAATCAGCGTGGGAAGGAGGCAGGAAGGTGGGGAAGAAGGGGTGGGTCCATGGGGGCTTTGAGTCGAAAAGGTTTGCTTTCTGGGAGCTGTGCCGTTCTGAAGAGTGTGTGTGTGCGCGCACGTGGGCACATACGTGGTGTGCACACGCATGTCCTGAGGCACACACATGACAGCCCGTGTGCGTGCATCTCTGTGCAGATGCATGTGTGCACGTGCACGTAGGTGGCTGTCACCCATGTGTGTGCAGTTGTGACGTCTCCTGCACAAGCTGCTGGCGCTGGGAGAGCAGACATCCCCAAAGGGCTGCTAGATCCCTCTTTTCATCCCTTATCCACAGGAGGGGCCCCCAGATTTCTCACCCCTTTCCGGGGCCTTTGGGGACAGACAGTCCACAGGGAGGGTTTTGTGTGGGGTCCCCATGGAGGGTAGCCCCGTGCCCGGAGACAGATGCCTTTGGGAGTGCACCCCCCACGCCACCCCGTCTTCTCCGTCTCTCCCCCCTGCCCCTCAACCTTCCCCTGCCCCCACCCCACCTGGGAGCAGAAATCTTGGCTGAGGGCAGGGAGGGGAGGCATTCCTGGGTCCGTGGTTTCTGGGCCTTTGTTTCTCCTCGGTGTGGACTGGTGGTGCCCCTAAGGCAAGGCAGACTCAGAAAGAGCCCCAATGGACTCTTGGGGACACGACCTGAGATGCTCCCCACCCCGTTCCTATGTGGCCCAAGGGCAGGCCCGGTCTGGCTTTGAATCTGATCTCTGGCCCTTCCTGCCCCTGGCGACTTGCTCCCGCCAGCAGAAGCTCAGGCCTCCCCTCAGGGACCGTGGTCACGCCCACTCGGTGCCCGGGGCCTGCTCTGCGGGCCTGTGCCAGGGCAGCTGGTCACTCAGCCGGGCGACAGGAGCCATCCAGGCCCTGGGGCGCCCCCACGCCTGGACTCTCAGGACCCAGCGCCCAGCACCCCCAGGCCCCCACCTCTGGACTCTCAGGACCCAGTGCACGGCACTCCTGCAGGACCCCCACCTCTGGACTCTCAAGGACCGAGCGCACGGCACCCCGGCAGGGCCCCCACCGCTGTGCCCTCCGCTCCTGGAGGCTGGGGGTGCCCTGCCTGTGGGGTCGGTCTTCCTGCACAAGGATCCCTGTACCTGTTAGAGAAGACCTTCCCTGGGGAGCCTTCGTGAGGCACCTCAGGTGTTTCCGGGATCAACACTGGTGAGCATCCAACCTGCAGGCACAGGCTGGCGATCACCTCACAGCCCAGCAGCCCCAGCGCCTGAGATAAAGGGCGGCCCGACTGTCCGATTTGATCAGAATCTCGCGCGGCCGGGTAATAGGACGAGGTGGGCGCGGGGGGGCAGGGACGCCTCCGGTGGCCACACCCCAGGTTCAAGCAGATGCCGTGGGCTGAGGTCTTCCTGTGCCCGGGCGTTTGGTCTAGAGGATGCGGTGCCTGGACAGACAGCCCGCCCGCGCCCGGCCTCGTGGGCAAAGCCAGATGTTCCCGAGGAGACGGAATGCTGGTGTGGGCAGGGGCAGGGGCGAGGGAGGCCGCCGGGACCTCCAGCCAGATTTCTGACATCCTCGCAGAACAGCAACATTCAAGACCAGGGCCAGACCTCCTCCCTGGGGAGAGAGGATGCGGAGCGGCAGGGGAGGGCAGGGGAGCTGGTGGTGGGGGACCGGCCAGCGCACGCGGGGCCCTTGGCGTGGCTGGGAGGGGGCGGTGGGGTTCGGCCGCCGGCCTGGACTCTATCACCACGAGGAAGGCGGGAAGTCCGTGGGAAGGAGGTGGGTGGAAAGAAATTTAATGGGAGTTCTTAAAATTCCCTTCCACTTGCGAGGGTGTTGTCCCTGCCCGCAGGGAGAAGGGATGTGCGTGGGCCCCGCGCAGGACCGGCTGGAGCCCTAAATGGGAGGGGAGGGAGGTCAGCACCCCACCTCCGCAGCCTGCGTGTTGAGCAGTGTGATGTTCACCCCTCCCCAGAGCGCCTGGCGGCGGCCCGCCTTCCTCCGAGGAAGGGACAGAACGGCATTGCGTCCACCACACGCGTGGCAGGTGACGTGCACAGACGTGACACCGACCGCCCCTCCCCCACACCCGCAGCACACGGGTGGCCTTCTCCCACAGCGTCTGTTCCCATGGTTGCCACCTGAACACAGCCCTCGAGGCAGAGGGACGGAAGTCCCAGTCCCCAGCGAGGGGACTGAGCCCCTGTGTCCACCCTCCCATCAGCCAGTCCCGCCTGGTGCCAGATGCGGCACGGCTCTGCCCTTCCGCGGGCTGGCCGCTGCCGTGTGACGGTGCCCACCCTCTGTCCGCCTCGGGGTTAAACTGTTATCAACACGAGAGGGGCCCCAGGCTCTCCCTCTGCCTCGGTCTGTGGTTGCAGCGTGGCCCCACGCGTGTGGCCCCTGAACTCAGCACCAGGAAGAAGCAAAGGCTCCCCAGGGCTGGTGATTGGCCTGCGGTCCCATTGCTGAAGAAGGAACCTTGGTCGGAAGCTCAACATGTACAAGATGCTGTGACAGGGGGCTGGGAGCCACGGTCCCTGGCTCCCGTGGGGACGGTCATCCCAGGGGTCATCGCATGGGCCTGCGCAGGGCCCAGGCATCGCGGGGTGAGGGCTTCTGGGCTGGGCAGCTAGGCGCGTGTGCGTCTAATGTGATGCTCGACGCTGTGTCTGGTTCTAGAAAACCCGCTGACGGTTTCTAAGGGCCGCGTGACGTTGCTTTGAACAGACGTTCGACGGTTTGTGCCTCCGTTAGAGCTGAAAATTTAAGTTGTTTCCAGGTTCCCACTTTGGGGGGGGGGTGCTTTTTGCTAAACCTTTACGTGCATTCAAGTTTCTCGTTGCTAAAGAGACTTTAAAAACGGCCAAATAAATGTCCGCTCTTCAGAATAAATGGAAGCAACTTTGAGGTCACACATAACCCTCCTCCAGCCCCGATCTCAGCAGAAAAGTCAGTGTGTGTTTGGATTTGCCCCATAAGTCAAATGCTGAGAGCTCAGCTCCCCTCTGCCTCTTTTCTGAGTCATCCAAATCCCAAAGGTGGAAATGCTCTGCTGAGCAGATTAAAGTGGTTCCAGATTAACGAACCTGCGTTGGCCGCCACCAGCTGCTGGGAAGAGAAGGTGAGACCGAGGGCTCATGCGGAGCCATGCCCGCCGCCAGCCAGGGGTTGGGGAGGCGGGAGGCGGCCTCGCAGGCGTCAGGACGAGCCTCTGCCCCGGTCCCCAGCCGCTCCCCGGCTTGTCCCGGCCCCGGTGGGTCTTCCCCGGGAGTGGCTCCCATGGGCCCTCTCCGTTCCAGAAACTTTCTTTCCTCAGCTTCGCCCGGGGCGGCAAGGCCTGGTCCCGCAGCGAGGTGTCCGAGGCCTCTGTCCGTGATGAGGCGCGGGGAGCTCTGTGCGCTTCTGCCACCGGCCCGGCCGGGCCGCGTGCGCCCGAGGCACGATTCCGGTTTGTGTCCCACGGAAGCTCTGGCTCGGGCCCCCTGCTTGTCAGAAGCAGAGGGGGTCCTGAGCCCCGCTTTCCATTGCTGGGGCGCCAGCCTCCTTCCCAGCTTGCCCCCCCCCCATCCAGACTGCAGCCCCCGCACCCAGACGGGCTCTGGGCGGCAATAGGGGCCGGATGGGGGCCTGGGGAGCAGGTCCCACCTGATTCTGGTCCTTGAAAACGGTCAGATGTTTGAACTTCACCGGAGGAATGTGCCACATTTCCCCGTGAGGAGACAGAAGCGGAGAGATGCTCTCTAGGTGGGTGAGACGGTAGAGATACGGGAGGGTGGTCTGTGTGCATCCGGGCATGAAGGCCAAGGACGCCGCCAGAGGCTCACGGGTCTTAGAGCATCACTAAGCCTTCCTGGAGTCAGGTCTCTGTGCCTGCCTCCTACCTGAGTTCACAGCGCTGTCTTCTCCGCCTCTCTGTGTGCCTCTGTCTCTGTCTCCCTGTCTCCCACTCTCTGTCTCTCTTTGTCTCTGTCTCTCTATCTCTGTCTCTCTTCTCTGTCTCTGTGTCTCTATCTCTGTCTCTATCTCTGTCTCTCTTCTCTGTGTCTCTATCTCTGTCTCTATCTCTGTCTCTGTCTATCTCTGTCTCTCTTTGTCTCTGTGTCTCTATCTCTGTCTCTATCTCTGTCTCTGTCTCTGCCTCTCTTTCTCTGTCTCTGTCTCTCTCTGTGTCTGTCTCTGTGTCTGTCTATCTCTGTCTCTCTTCTCTGTCTCTGTGTCTCTGTCTCTGTGTCTCTATCTCTGTCTCTATCTCTGTTTCTCTCTGTGTCTGTCTCTCTATCTCTGTCTCTGTCTATCTCTGTCTGTCTCTCTTCTCTGTCTCTGTGTCTCTGTCTCTGTCTGTCTATCTCTGTGTCTGTCTATCTCTGTCTCTCTTCTCTGTGTCTCTATCTCTGTCTCTATCTCTCTGCCTCTATCTCTATCTCTGTGTCTGTCGATCTCTGTCTCGGTGTCTCTGTCTCTGTCTCTGTCTCTCCCCTCACTGCCTCTCTTGCTGCGGCTCTGGAAGAAATGGCTGTGAGCGCGCCTACGGGACGGTGGCAGGTCAGCTCGGGGACGACGTTGTCCGTGAAGTGACACCATGCCGTTGCAGCTGTGAAGGCGGGCGTCGCCACGGCCGCCTGGTCTTCCCGAGGTGTTCGAGGCAGTTCTCCCCTGAGACGGACGGACGACCCCCCCCCACCCCACACCAGCGTTTTCCGAACTGGGCTCCCCAGCCACCGGCCCCCCACGGCGTCGGCAGCTCTGCTGCCAAGCGAGGAAGTGCCACGTGTCTGGACGGGTCCAGAAGCGCCATCCCGGGCCGTCTGGGTGACGCGCGGCCACGTGTCCCAGGACCTGGGGCGCACGGCAGCCGGTCCGGGGAGCCGCCCGGGGACACGGTGCGAGGTGTCCCCTGAACCGACTTCACCAAGGGCCGGCCCTCCCGCTGCCCTCCCTGCCCAGAGCATCCGCCGGGACGGTGCCCCGTGGGGCCCGGCGTGGGAGAGCGGGGGCCACGGTGCGTTGCCGCCCAGGCGCGCCACCCGAGGAGGGGCCCGTGCAGGGACTGACAGGTCACACGCCGGCCGACGACTGGGCGCTGGACGGCACGACAGAAGCTCTTGTGCCGGGACCAAGCCTGAGGCCCCGGCAGGTGTGCTGCCTTTTTAACAGAGAATCTGGCCTCACCTGGCAGCACCTGATGGTACCCGTCAGCACCAGAAGTTCCTGCGTGCACCTGGCAGGCCCCAGCAGCACCCAGCAGCACCCAGCAGTCCCCAGCAGAACCCAGTAGCACCCAGCAGCACCCAGAAGTCCCCAGCAGCACCCAGCAGCACCTAGAAGCACCCAGCAGTCCCCAGCAGCACCCAGCAGCACCCTGAAGCACCCAGTAGTCTCCAACAGCACCCAGAAGTCCCCAATAGCACCCAGTAACACCCTGAAGTATCCTACAGTCCCCAGCAGCACCCAGCAGCACCCAGCAGTCCCCAACAGCATCCAGCAGTCCCCAGCAGCACCCAGCAGTCCCCAATAGCACCCAGCAGTCCCCAGAAGCACCCAGCAGCACCCAGCAGCACCTAGCAGTACCCAGCAGCACCCAGAAGCACCCAGCAGTCCCCAACAACACCGAGCAGTCCCCAACAGAACCCAGCAGCACCTAGTAGTCCCCAGCAGCACCCAGCAGCACCCAGAAGCACCCAGCAGTCCCCAATAGCACCCAGTAACATCCTGAAGTATCTTACAGTCCCCAACAGCACCCAGCAGTCCCCAGCAGCACCCAGAAGTCCCCAGCAGCACCCTACAGTACCTATCAATGCCCTTCAGTACCCAGCAGTACCTGGTGGTACCCACAGCACCCAGCCCACCACGGTCGGTCAGCCAGGGGTAACTGGTCTGCATCTCTACTCCTTTGCCCAGCTGGGAGGAGAGTGGCCTGGATCGGCCCGGGCACACGGTCTTCAGGGGTTACAGCTGATCGCCATGTGGTACTCGCAGGGACTTGTGGCTCCCCGTGTGGCCTCTCCATTCTGGGCGTCCCCCAGGCCCTGGAGGACGCTGTGCTTGCCTGTCAGAGGCTTCAGGTCTGGCCTGTTGAGAGCCTGTGATCGGTTAACCCTTTGGCCCTGGGTTCTGGCTGTCCTGGTGCAGGCGTGCAGAGCTCTGCCCGTGAGCCTCTTTGGTCCTTCCCATCCACTCTTCCCCAGTCCAGTCCAGGCTGGCCACATCTGCTGCACCCCTGAAGTCCCTCTGAAACGCCTGCAGGCCAGGGCGGCCCGGGCCGGCCACACGCAATCTCTCTGTGGCTCTGTCCCCCTCAGCCTCCTCCCAAGCCCACACTCTCCCTGCTGAGGCTCCAGAGGAGGGGTCCTGGGGAAGAGGCCGGAAGAGCAGGGCGGGAGGGATGGTCGGAAACAAACCGGAGGCAATTTTCCCGGCCTGGGGATAAAGCAGTGAATGTCGGTTTGAAGGGACACCAGAGAGAGGGAGCCCAACCACTCTGACCAAGCCTCACGGGCTAGAGTGAAATCTCCGTTAAAGAAACAACCAGCACTTGGGGCGCCTGGATGGCTCAGTCGGTTCAGCGTCCATGAATCACGCATGCAGTTTTCAACCCCATCCACTAATGATGCAAAGATCTTGGTTGAAATTTTGCCTAGTCAACGTCCATGTTCCCCGATGTTAATAATTGGCTCCTGCAAATTGGGAGGAGTTGTATTTAAATTTTTTTTTTTTTTTAGTCAACGGATTTACAGCTCACTGGATCTTGTTGTCATTTGGAAGATTTTCAAGTGGGTTAGAAAATTCTGTCCCCGAGTTTTTAAAGTGTCCAGATATGAGAATTTTTGTAGATGACAGATACTGTTTTCAGTCACGAGAATACGGAACAGTGAAAAAACGCACAAACCCTAGTGTTCAAAATGCAATCTCCATAGAATCACTTTCTTAAAAGAATAAGGGAAGAAGCCACTTTTTCATCCTTTATTAAAATGTCAACTTTACCTTGAAAGGCAGATTGTGTTTAGTGTTCCAAAAAACATCTGCAAATAGCATACAGCTGTTGGCCACTGGTCATGTAGAAAAGGCCGGCAAACAGAGAACGCTTGTATTTTATAAAAGAAAAGTGTGTCAGTTCATCCCGGTGGTAGAGAGGAAGATAGGAGGGTGTTGGGGGCTCCGAGGCCCCAGCCGGCCCCTCGCCCCTCCCAGCCCCTCTGCAGAGCCCGGTGACTGCTGGGACCCCGGCGGCTGCGAGGACGCACTCACCCCTGCGAGCCGGGGGTCGGCTAGCAGAGTCAGGGCCCAGGGGGTAAACCGAGGAGCTGTGGAAAGCTGGCCTGAGAACGAGGCCATGAAGGCCATGCGGCGAGATCCAGGGGAAGCTGACTTGTGCGTTCAGTCTTCTCTCCCCTTGATGTGAGGACGGTAGGGAGACGTCCTCCAGGCAGGTGCCCAGGAGGGGCTGAGGGCCATGGGGAGGGAGAGTCCTTTGTTTTCTACCTGTTGGATATTAGAGCTACCCTAGCAGCAGACCTGAGCCCCGCATTTCTGACAAAGGGGATGGGGTCATCCAAGTCCCAAAGGTGGAAATACCCTCCCTGTGAGATGGGGTGTGTGAGGGGAGAGCTTAGCTATCAGGAGGAGAATATCAGAGCGAACCATCCAAAAGACGTGGCCAGTGAAACAGCAGGGGAAGAGTCAGACGAACCTGAACGAAAGGTTGATGAGGGCATATGTAAAAAGGTCCAGATTCCAGGGGCCCCTGGGTGGCTCAGCGGGTTAAGCGTCCGACTTCGGCTCAGGTCATGATCTCACGGTTCGTGGGCTCGAGCCCCGCATCGGGCTGTGTGCTGACAGCTCAGAGCCTGGAGCCTGCTTCGGATCCTGTGTCTTCGGATCCCTCTCTCTGCCCCTCCCTGCTCATGCTCTGTCTCTCTCTCTCTCTCAAAAATAAATACATGTAAAAAAAAAAAAAAGAAGGTCCAGAATCCAGCACTGAAAAGAATCCCAAAAGCTCATGAACACGACCCCACACTGAAACGGCCAGCAGACAGATTAAAGAAGAGAGGGAGTGAGGCAGACCCCAATTCGAGTCCCCGGAGGAGGAAGGACCAGGAAGGTCTCCGGAGGCAAAGCGGAAAATGAACCGGCGGGAGCCCCGAAGGAAAACACGAGGTCTAGTATGGGACCAATGCAAAGCAGAAGGAACACATGGGGGAAAGATAATAACGAAACACTAGAAGAAAAGGCCCCAAGCTGAGCAAGGTCTGGAGCTCACACACGGAGCCCAAGCCTGGACTGATGAGGGAGATATGGTCTGTGCTACACCATACAGCTCTATTAAGTTGCAGACACGCTGTTATTCCGCTTCTATGAACTTTCTAGAAGCAGCATGTCTAATCTATAGAGAGAGAAACCAGGCCCATCATTGTCAGGGCCAGGAGACGGGCTGGGATTACAAAGGAAACTTGAACAAATATGTGACGTGTGGATTTGTCAAAGCTCACGGGAACAAGCAACTTAAATGGGCCCACTTTATGGCGTACAAACTTAAAGTTGAATAAAAAATTACAAACTGTAGGGGCTCCAGGTTGGCTCAGTCGGTTGGGCATCCGACTCCTGATCTCAGCTCAGGTCTTGAACTTGGGGTCACGAGTTCAATCTCCGCATTGGGCTCTGTGCTGGGCACGAGCCTACTTTTAAAAAATTGCAAACTCTAGGGGCACCTGGGTGGCTCAGTCAGTTAAGTGCCGACTTCGGCTCAGGCCATGATCTCTCGCGGTCTGTGAGTTCGAGCCCCGCGTCGGGCTCCGTGGCGACAGCTTGGAGCCTGGAGCCTGCTTCAGATTCTGTGTCTCCCTCTCTCTCTGCCCCTCCCGCACTTGAGCTCTGTCTCTGTCTCTCAAAAATAAACATTAAAAAAAAATTTTTTTAAATTACAAACTCTAGTTTCTCTGTAAAAAGATAATCCAACCAATTTCCAATCGAAATGAATGTTACCTAAATAATCAGAACAGCGTCAGACTTCATATCCACGACCTAGACTCTGAAAACTGGGCAGGACCGTCCACAGATACAGGAGCAGAGAGACCCAGGAACCCCTGTTCCCAGCAATGCCGTTTTCTTGCTGACAGAGTGAGAGAAATGCAGAGAGAGTAAAACATCTCACGGAGTTTATCACCTAACAACGCCACCTGAGAAATGAGCTACCTTCTATTTAGGGAGGTGTGAGTCGTGTCGTCTGTTATTTGCCACTGAAGGGGTTCCAAGTGGATGTGATGATTAGCATGGAAGTTCTTAGGAAGCTAGGAAGGAGACGGGTTCTTTCTTATCACATAGAGAAGCTCTCCACCATGCCCACAAACAATATCATATGTAGCAGGTGGGAATGTTTTCTGTAAAAGTCAGGAACAGGACACAGGCACCCATGCTTCTTCATGGAGACGTTCTGGAAACTTAGGCAATACAACAAGACTAGCAGAACCAAGTGAAATTAATAGCAAGGACGGAACACAAAAATCATCATTTCCTTGTCCAATGGAAACCCAAAAAAATATATATTATCTAAAATTTGTTATAATCAGTGAGACAATTTTAGCCTGCCACGTATTAACTTGGTAAAAGTCATTTGCTGTCTTTACATCAGGAACAATACTTTGGGATATACAGTGAAAAATTATATAGGCAACAGTAACGAGAAAATTTCAAACTTAGGGATTCGTTCCATCGGAAAGGCAAAGATTCCTGAAAGTAGAAAACCACAGCGTTTTTATGAAGGATCTCAAATAAAATTTTAACACATGGAGAAACAGATCATGTTCTTAGATGTGAAAAAGCTTCATTATAAAGGTGCAAAATGCCTCTGAGCCTCTTGATTTATGTTTCATTAAATTTCACTAAAGTCTCATGGAATTTTTTTTTTTTTTTACAGGAAACCTTATAAAATACTTCTGAAGGATCCCCACACCCACTGGGATGAAGAATGGAAAAGATCAGCCACAACTTTTTTAAGTTCAGATAATCCGGGAAGAGAAATTTGAAATCTATGTATTGAAATACGTTACGAAACTATGGTAGTTAAAACCAGGTGCTGCTGGTCCATAATTGGCAGGAGGTGCCTCTGGAACACTCTGGAACAGCCAGGAAAGTCCAGCGATGCGTCAGACTACGCGTGTCTCAGTACAGTGTTGGATAGACTCACAAGAAAAGAAAAGCTGGCCTATGTCACAAATGGGACACAGACTCTGAAGTGACTGGAAGAAAATGCGTGGGAATATTTATCTGATATCAGGGCAGAAAAAGCCCTACACGATTTTCTCTAAAGGAAAATACTGCTATATTCGCTGCGGTGAAAATGAACAAAAACCTCTTACGTCTCACACAAATAAAACTAGCAAGCTAAAAAGCGGCCTGATTTGCAAAATCGGTAACAGACCGGGGGAGCATCGGGGGAACGATGCTCGGTGGGTATGACTTTCAAAAGCCAGGAAAAGACAAGCTTCAGTACGAGCCGACGACACTGGGGCTTGTAGCTAAGACCCCACACCCCGGGCGGGGGGCCCCGCCCAGAGCGTCTCATGCTCACTCACCCCACGGCTGCCCTGCGAGGTGTGCGGGATTGTGAGCTCTGGGCTCAGCGAGGGAACTGAGGCACTGCGGGGTGGGGGGCTGCTGAACCCCGAGACTTTCGGCCTGGCGGGGTCTCCGTGCCCCCGGCGTGTCCCATCCTGGGCTCTTCTGGGCACACCCACTCCTCCTGCTTCCTGGCACCTGCTCTCTCGTGACAGCACTCACAGGCGTGTCACGGGGTGACCATCTGGACAGATGCCAACCGGGTCTTGTCCCTCCTCTGCTCAATGGCACACGACTGGCTTTCCATCCGCCCAGAGCAGACTGCCAAGTGTCCTCAGGGGCCTGCCCACGCAGTCACCTGCAGCCACCCTGCGGCCACCAGCAAGCACCAGCCGCGGGGGCCAGCTCTGGGCTCATCCCCCTTGGGCCCCGCACACAGGGGCACCCCCAACCCAGGCCCATGACCTCCGTTGCCCGCTCAACACCGTGAGGTCTCGGATTCCGCGTCATCGGGAGGCCTTCCTGCAGCCACACCCCCGGCCGAAGCTAGATGTGCTCCCTCTCGCGAAAGCGGCTGCCACAAGTTCCTGTGCTTTGCCTGGTAAACGTGTCCTCCCCACCGGACCGTGGGAGCCGGGAGGGCGGAAGCTGCCTCCAGTGAGTTCACTGCTGCGTCCTGGTCCCAGGACCAAGCCTGACGCGCAAGAGAGGCTCACCATCTCCTTGCCGAACAGAGCGGGAGCTCCAGACTCGCGCTGTGTCGGGTTGGGGGGGACCCCGGTTGGCCTCGGCAGGACACGGGAAGCCAGCGAGGGCCGTGGAGGGATTCTGGAGGCAGGACGGCCTGAGAGGCTGCCCAGGGGCAGGATGGAGAGGGGAGGCCCAGAGAACCTGGGTGCTGGGGAGCAAGGGCACGAGCCAGACAAAGGGCAGCATCCTCGAGTCTCAGCCGACCTGCAGGGACGTCCTGCTGGGGCTCCTGACCCTTTGTCGACGTCAGGCAATAGCGTGACCTTTGACGGAGACAGGAAGAATCGTCCCTTGTCTTGAAAACTTAAGGAGCGTGTACGTGTTACTCGTCTACACAGTAAAAGTGCAGACGCGCTCCCATCCCGCCCGGACCCGGTAGAAGGGACGATGCACTGCTCTGTGGCTGGAGGGGGTGTCTCTGGGGCCCGGGGGCTTTCGTTTCCCTTCTCCGTAAGAAATCCTCCAGGATGCGGCTGTTTGTCTCCAGAGCATCAGTTTCCTGATTCCGTGATTGAAGGAGGAGGGTTGCCACCATGCAAAGCTGTCCCCGACGGGAGCGTGCGGGCAGTCCTGCCCCTCCAGGGTATTTATCCTGGACTTTACACAACAGTAAAAGCCCACCTGGAAGCCACGCCAGGCGGACGACAGCCGCCAGCAAACCCTACGGAAAGGCGTCGCTACCCCCTCGGCCGTCACCACGAACATCGCACGTTGGCAGCAACCTACTGTGTGCAAGGGGAGTGAGGCACCGAAAGAAAATAGGACGGGAGGGAGAAGAGTCCTCTCTGTTCTCAGGGGTTTGCCGTCCCCCGGGCCGGACAAACCACGTGCCGAGAGATGGGTCACAATGAACAGCAGCGCCCGCTCCCTGACAAAGAAGAGTGTAACCACAAATTCTGATGCACTTTCTTATTCGACTGATGATTAGCGAGGGCCACGGCTCTCGGCTGCCGGTTGTCCCCATATTTACTAGAAACGGAACCCCGTGCGGCCAGGGGCGTGGCTACCTCGAAGCCACACTTCCCGCCCCCACCGTGCGGCCACACGCGGCCACGTGGCTAGGGCCCCCCCGATGGGATGTCCGTGGCGGTGCCACGTGCTACTCCTTAGAGGTGTCCCCACGGGAGGTGGCTGTGTGTGCTCTAGGTCCGCCGCTCCCCGTCTTGCTGTCTGCCCCTGGGACATACGGCCGGGGAATTGGATGCCGTCTTAGCCCCCGAGGGCCGCCTGGTGACGGTGCAGCAGAGGGAGGAAGGAGCCTGGATCCCCGGTGGCCGTGTGGAGCAGAGCCACCCAAGCTGCCCGCCCCTGGAGTGCTCACCCGAGAGGCCCCGCGGCGTGCCGGGAAGCTATGCGATTTGGGGGCTCCTGATGCTTACAGTTAAACCTGATCTTCACGGACGCAGGCACCCACTGAACGTCAGCACCCCCCGGGAAGGACTGAGCTGGAAGAATGAACACGACAGAGGTAGTTCCCGCTGTCAGGGCCTCTGCAGTCTGAGTGAGAGAGACAGAGACAAGGTCACAAACACACAAGCACATTTACAAACGCCGGGAGGTTCGGTGAAATAAGGAAACACCAGCAGGATGGACGGGGAAGAACAGGGAGGAAAGATGTCCTGGAGGAGGCCAGTCTTTGGAAAACCGGGACGAGGAGAACGGGGCGTTTGTTATAAGAAATGGTCTCCTGTCACTAGCCCTGGTCAAAATTCGGAATCCGGAAACGACAGAGCCATGGTGGCATTTATTGAAGGGATGGGCCACTACCCCCGCCGCTGGGAAAGGGAGGCGCTCTCGAGTCTGGGCAGAGGGTCCTGGGGGCAGTCCTCTGCCAGGTCCAGCTGTCCCTGGGGTTGTTGTTGGCTTTGGCCTGGGTGTGCCCAGCTCAGGGAGCGCCCGGTCACCGGCTGTCCCCAGGGTGACACGGTAGCTTTTTGTGAAAATGCACATTCCTGGGCCCTGCCAGTGGAGACGTCTTTCGTGGGAGGGGAGTAGTGCCGATGGGGTCTGATAGCCCCAGGATTAAGGGGTCTCAGGAGCTCAGATTTGGGGGCATGATGGTCACCTAGTCCGAGCACCCGCTGGCAGAGCCCGCGCCCCCTCCCGCCCCCTGCAGCTGCCCGGAGAGGGGACCGCAGCCCCGTCCCCAGTAGGAAACTCTGTCACAGTGAACCGAAATCTGAGCTTCCTTCTAGCGCTTCTCCTGGAACTACCGAACAGAAGATGAATTTCTTTTCCAAACGAGAAGCTTCAGCTCCGGAGGCCACTTAGCGTGAACTGTAAACTCCTCTTTTTCTGGCGAACATCCCCGAAGCCGGCAGCCCTTTCTCCTGCGGGCTTCCTTGGCCGCAGCTGCTTCCTGCTGCGGCCTCTTCCCCGAGCCAGCTCGGGGTCCGGACGGACGGACGGAGGGAAGAGGGTGGCCCTGTCCGTCTGCGTCCGGCCTGCGACGGTGGCTGGTAATCCTTGGGGGTCGTGGCGTGGACGCAGCCCGGGACCCGTCTCCTCCGCAGCCTTCTGCCCAGGTCTCTGCGTCTTCTCCCCTTCCCTTCCATTCTAGGGACGCTCACGGTTGGATTGGGGGCCCGCCTCAAGCCAGAAAGATTACTTCCCGAGATCCTAAGCTGTATCTCCAAAGGCCCAGCTAAGAATCACGTTCCGACGTTCGTGGTGGACGCATCTCTTGGAGGTGACACCATTCAGCCACTAAACCTTTGTACCTTACAGACACATGCAGTCAAGTGCACAAGGGGACAGGCTTGCCGGTGTCCCCAGCGAGCCGGCGAGGACACTGCGAAACCACGCTGTGAGGCGGTGGGACAGACGCAGTCCGATGTTGCTGCAAGCTGTGGTGTTTCTGGGAATTTTCCAGATCACCGGGGCTCTCGTCTTTAAGAGACAGCGTGTAGAAACAATCCTGTTTTGATGACAAGGATTCTAAACCATATGAACAAACTCCCCCGACTTGCTAGACAGAAGACAATTTAAAAGACAGTCACCACTTTGTGATCTTTGGCAACTCGAGGTCATCGCTCTGAGCTGCCGTGGGACGCCGCAGGCCCGACTCGGTTGGGTGGGTTGTGGCCCTTTGCACGCAACGTCCCCACCTTCCTGAGCTTCTGGACCTCCGAGTGGTGACTGTCGGATTTTCCCCGCAAGAATTGTCACTTCCCAAAACGGCCGCTCACCCAGTCAGTGACCAGCTCTCACAGGACGCGCGATGGGATAATTTGGGTGGAATATTAATCTTTACTGTGCTTTCTGTATTTCTCTCCCTCATCCAATTTCAAGCGGATCTCCCTGCTCTTTGTAATTTTTCTTTTTTTTTTTTTTTTTTTTGCCTCGGGGATCTTTTTTTCCAGGCAGAAAGCCAAAGCAGCTTGAAGCCAAGGTCTCTTTCTGTCTTTTGTAAAAACCTAAACCCATTTCATAAAACCCTAAACCCGGCGATGGAGGAGGAAGGAGAATGATTTCCTGGGACTGTGAGGGGGAGACCGGTGGTCCCAGAGGGCCCAGGATCTGAGCAGAGCCCACAGCAGAGTCCAGGAGGGAGGGAGCTCAGAGGGCTGACCACGCTGTGCCCCCAGGGATGCCAGCCCGGGCACCAAGGTGCTTTTCTTTGGCGAGGATTCCTGGGCACCTAGACGTGCTCGGAAACAGCCGCGAACCTTGGGGCAGGAGGATGTGGCAAGCGGCCGCTGTGGGTGGGGGGTGTCGGCTCAAGGCCCTCCAAGGTCTTTTGGGCACCGCGGAAGCTTCTGGACTCTGGAGTGCCTCTAGGAGAGGAGGGGCCTGCGTTTTCCGCCAGCCCCACAGGGTGGGGCTCAAAGTTGGATTTAAGCTGACTTAAGGAAATAAAGGAGCCCTCTGGATTTTGGGACAACATGGCCTCGCAGGGTCACGCTTTGAGGCCTCTTCTCTGGTCCACGTGGGGAGCAGCTATAGGCGAAAGGCACTGTAAGAAGCCGCGGTCACGTGACAAAACAAGACCAACATCTCAAGACAGACACAGACACAGAGCACTGAGTGGGGTGTCAGGTGGGCACTGGGCCCGGAATCGACACGGTGGGGACAGTGCCTGAGAGAGCCCCACCTGACGAGGGTGGGAAGGCGGGGCTGGCCCACTGCTGGTAGGGCCCCCCACCCGGGAGGGGAAAGAAAGTTCCAGTTGTGCTTCCTGGGGCTTTGGCTTCCGCAGAGTTGAGGACCAGGGAGGCATGAGGAGTGGCCTCACATCCAGGAGCCGGGTTGGGTGTTACCTCCTGCATCTGGGACATGTCTGGTGCTCTGCGGGACCAGAGCTCAGGCACCCGGCTGCAGGAGGCTGGGTGGGGACATGGAAAACCGCTAGGCAGGCAGGGTGTGGTCGGAAAGAGAAGGAGGGAAAGAGAGGGGAAAGGTGGGGACAGAGAAGAAAGACAGTCAGTGGAGGCAGCGTCAGAGAGAAAGAAGGACAGAGACAGACAGAGAGAGAGAGAGAGAGAGAGAACCTCCTTCTACCCAAGACATCTCCAGAAATCTCAACACACAAGTCGGTTGGGATAACGAACACCAGAAAACAGTACGTAGCTAAATAAAATAAAACCCACAAGGCCATTCCTTGTTCAATTCACTACAGCAACCTTACGATAAGATTTTATTTTTTTTAAATGTTTTTATTTATTTTTGACACACACAGAGAGAGAGACAGAGCAGGAGCAGGGGAGGGGCAGAGAGAGAGGGAGACACAGCATTGGAGTGCAGTCTCCAGGGTCCGAGCTGTCAGCACAGAGCCCGATGCGGGGCTCGAACCCATGAACCGCGAGATCATGACCTGAGCCAAAGTCGGATGCTCAACCGACTGAGCCACTTAGGTGCCCCGTTAACATTAATTTATTTTGAGAGAGACAGCGAGTGTGAGCAGGGGAGAGGCAGAGTGAGAGGGAGGGAGAGAAACCCAAGCAGGCTCCGCACCGTCAGCACAGAACAAACTGTGAGATCGTGGCCTCATCAAGAGTCAGACATGTAACCGACTGAGCGACCCAGGCGCCCTGAGATCTGAGCATCTCGAACAAACAAAACAAACCAGGGCAAGTGATAGCCTAAGAAGAGCAGTGAGCACCAAGCAGATACTGGTAGGAAAAACGTCAGAACTGACAGAAGTGGACGCCGTCTAATTAAAAATCTGGAAATGAACAAGATGGTCACGGAGCTAGGAAAGAGGCAGAAGCCGAGAGCCAGCGGGTGGATCTGGAGGTGGGCGCGGGAGCTCGCCAAGGGCGAGGCACGTGCAAACAGAGGCTGGAAAGGCGGCCACGGCGCCGGAGCCACGAGGGGCTGTGGGACCAGTGGGCAGGGGCAGCCCGCACGGGAGGAGGTCCCGCGGGAAGAGCAGACAGAAGAGGGGAGGAGCGATATCATGTTTCGCAGACAATGCCAAGACCGATCCGGAGCTGAGGGGGACACGAATCCTCAGACGGAAGGCCCTCCAGGTGCCCAGCAAGTGAGTGAACATACGCCCTCTCTGGACCAGCTGCACATCCGTAAAACCGCAGTTCACGGTAAGAATGCTATTCGCTCGCGGGGGGCCTGGGGGGGCTCAGTCGGTTGGGCGTCCGACTTCGGCTCAGGTCATGATCTCACGGTTCGTGGGTTCGAGCCCCGCGTCGGGCTCTGTGCTGCTGACAGCTCGGGGCCTGGAACCTGCTTCGGATTCTGTGTGTCCCTCTCTCCCTGTCCCTCCCCCACTCATGCTCCGTCTCTCTCTGTCTCTCTTAAAAATAAACATTAACAACATTAAAAAAAAAAAAGGAATGCTGTTTGCTTTCTTTGCATTTATGGACAGCAACAGCAACAAGACGGTGGTAAAATGTAGTGAACATCTTTCCTCATTGAGGAGGAGGGTTTACACACGTTAGACCTCATCAGGAAACATTTAGTTAGGAAAGTAGGCTGACCATGAAGGGTAACCACTGCAGGAATAGAAATGAAACCTAGAGTCCCCGCACCATTTCAGAGGAAAGAGGGGTTCAGGCAACTCTATCCTGCTGGGGAAAGGCCAAAAAGATAAGAGGAAACCACGGTCAGCGAAGTTTCCCATCAGATAGCAGAAGTCGCTTCAATCATGTTAGTATCCACCGTAAATATAAAGGGGTTAAATTCACGTGCAACAAGCAGAGGTGATGGGATGAATCCCCCGTCCCCAAACCCAGCTGATGCTGCTTGCAAAGGTGCACGTAAAACACACGACATAGGCGGGTTGAAAAACAGTGAAACATGAGCGCAAAGCAAATACAAATGAAGGGAAGCTGGACACAGGAGCCCTTCCCAGGCCTGCGGCCAGGACGTCACGCTCGGGTGATGAGTGAGCCCCCGTCCAAGGCTGGGAGCTCGCGAGAAGTCTGTCACGCCACCTGCTGGGTCCACGTCACTGTTGCCCCGGGACCAGGACCCGGGCCTGCGAGGGCTGGCCCCGAAGCGTTCCATGCCACTTTGCCTACATCTCTCGAGCCAGAGCAGATCCAGGGCAGCGTCCCGAGGCCAGCGGGGGATGGGGTTGTATGACCTCACGTTGGGGAGGGGAAGCGAATCCCCGTGAAAGGCGACGGAAGGGCGACCCATCGAGAAGGCTGAGCTGTCAAAGCTCGTGTGCAATCAAGAAACAAGCATTGCTTGCACAAATGCTCAGTGTGGGCTCAGCGCTCCCTGGGGGTTTGTCCCCTCTTTTTGTTCCTACCGCTGACCGCTGAAGGTCCCCATCAGTTAAAGCAGCCACTGTAATTCCTTCTGGGTGCCCAGCCCTGTCCAAAGCTTCCTTCCGAGGGTGTTGACCCTGTGATCGAATCACGCTGGTCACAGTCATCTGGCCCAGGGACAGGCAGTCAGCTCAACGCCGTCCCTGCTGGACTTCCTGATGGCCTCTGGCCTGGCCTGACCCGAGCGCTCCGCTCGGCAGGAACGTTGCACAGTGGATGATGACAAAGAGGCCATCGCGTCCTTTCTCCGGCGGACTAAGACACAGTCAGAAGCCAACAAGCAGGGCAGACAGAAGCCGCGTGCTGAGACCGAAGGCCAGGGCAGGAGGTCGACCCTCGCTGGCCAGGTCCTGGAAGGGGTCCCCTAGGACGCGTCCCGCCCTCTGGGAGGCTGCTCGGGGCTAGAGGCCGGTCTCTTCTTCCCGCTTCCTGTGCCTCCAGCACTAACCTCGTTAACTCGTTAACTCGGAAGCCTGAGCCTTGTTTGTTCCTGGGCTTGAGCAAGCCTGAGACATCCACCACCTTAATATTCCATTTCACGCAGCCCCGGGCTCGCAGGCTGGAGCTGCCCGCGGGCAGGTATTTTTTACAGCCGCCCAGGGGACAGTACGAGTTTCTCTCCTTCATGGTCAAATTGCAGGTGGTCGGGATTTCTGCAAACTCAAGTCCTGCCTCCGTATTTGCTTAAGGCTCGGAGCTGGAGAGCCTGACTTTTACTCCCGGCTCCTCCCGGTTTTAGCCGGTCCCTCCATCAAGACTTAAAGTGTCTGGCTTCATTTTCTTCCACGGTGAGGGCGCCTCCTGCCCGCCTGAACAGCTCACCCACGGGCGGGCGTCCTGCCCAGCCGACTCTTCCCAAGTCCGGAAGCTGCTTTGCCTCAGAGCCTGCCGTGCCCACCTGCCGCGCCCACCTGTTCCCAAGCTCAAGGCTGCCGGGTGGTCATTTCATTTCTCTCTTCTTCCGCCTGCCTGCGCCGTGGGTCCTACGTCTCCCAACGCGCACACAAACCCGCGGAGAGACTCTCCTCCTCGCCCCCACATCTGAACCATGACTACGCTTAAAACACGGGTAGCGCTTCAGAAATCCCAACATTTAAAGGCACTTGTTTAAAAACCATGAATCCAAGCCTTTACCAGGTGCGGCTAGGCCCCAGAAGGGGTTTCAGGGGTGGGTTTGCCTTCTTCCGTGGGGAAGCTGCAGACACCCAAAGAGGCCGCCTCCTTCGAGGGGACATGCCACGAGCACGGCTGGGGGTCCGGCTCCCCCTCTGATGGCTGGGTCCAGATCTGGAGAAACGAAAGAATGCGGCCTGGCCGGGCGCCCTGCACGCGGGCCGGGCCTGGGTCCTCTGACCTCCTCCACGGACTTGACTCAGCTGACCTTCCTTCCTGGGGTCCTGCCTTCATGGGAGGTTCTGCCATTTAGTTACTCAAAGTTTACGAAATGTTTTAAGTCTTTGGCTGGACTGCATGGGGAGTCCCTGCCGGGGCCTGCACAGCCTCAGGAGCCGCGGTCACAGGCCGCTCGGCAGAGCTGGGGTGGGTGGGGCGCCGCGGCCCTCGTAAAGGGCCCTCCTCGCCTTATTAAAACGGCTGTTGTTTTCCTAAGTCTCCGGCCCTCCATTAATTACTCTTAGTTCGCTGTTCCGCAGCCAAGAGCAACAGTTTTGGGTCCAGGGTGGGATTAAAAGTTTTAATCTTTTCGGTGTTACTGGAGAATGGGAAAGGCTCTGAGTGCGGGCGAGGGAAGCGCCTTCCCCCGGTCCTTCCCGTGACCGGGAGCGACGGCCACGACGGTCACCGTGGCCCTCGCGGTGCGCCAGGCCTGACCCCTTGTCCCTGACAGAGAGGCAGGCCAAGGTTTCAAGGGTGGAGGCGAAAGGTAATATTTTAAACAAAGTTCGAGCTTTCTGACTTGATTTTAGGTCGTAGAAAGGTCAAGCAAGCCCTTTCCAAAACAATAAAAATGTTATGAAATCTCTCTTCTGCACATGCCGACCACAGCAGCGAGGTTGGAGGGTGGGCCTCAGACGATGTTTTGTGAGTTGAGAAAGTTTTACTGTCGAACGTCGTTTGAGCCGCGCGCCTCCGGGCCCTGGCGGGTCTGCCAAGAGGCTGGTACCATTTTTACAAGGGCGGCCTGCAGGGAGCGGAGGACCAGCCCCAGGAAGAAGTTGTCCCTGAACCGTTGATTAAAACATGCTGTCGCGGAACGCCGGGCCCAGTGCGGAACCTGCACGCAGAGGTGTTCCGATGGTGTCTGTGATGCCGCTCGGCCAGCGCTGAGCCTCCCCAGGTGACGGAGGTGCAGGGAGGGGCGGGGAGACAGCTGTCTGGCCCTGAGGGGACCGTGGCCTGCAGAGGAGGGGCCAGGCGGGCTCGGGGTAAGTGCCAGCTTTCCCCGAAGTGTGGCGTTTTCAGGAAGAGAGAACTGGGGGCATGCCCTGCTTCTCTAGGACCCGGACCACCCGCCTCTTGTGTGTGTGAACACGCGGGACCCCCGGGAGCGGCCCACGGGTGCCCTCGGCAAAAGCCAAACCCCCTGATGTCCTTCGGAGAGGCTGGCACTGGTCGGCCGGCCAGGAAGCCCAATCTGGGCCCTGCTGGACTCTGCTCCCCAGGCTGTCTCCGCCGCCCCCGCTTTCAGGGAGTGACCCGAGTCTCTGCTCAGGAGCCGCCTGCGTCTCTGTGGCCCTGGTGGGACCGGGGGCGGGCGGCAGGTGGCTGGCTTTTCAGCGACTGTCTTCAGAGCGCGCTCCGCGTCTAACCGGACAGCGGCCTCAGCCTCGGGCCGAGCCCTCCTCCGAGGTCCAGCCTCACTGCTTGTGTTCCTCCCCGGGGGCCATGAGAACTCGTTGAGCTCAGGAACGTGCGGCTCTAGACAGACACACGGGGCGCTCCCGAGGGATGGACGGAGACGAGGTTTGCGGGGCTTCCCTGGAGCGGGCGGCACCCGTCCGCCTCCCCGTGGCTGCACCGAGCTGGGCGGGGCCACCTGGGTTCCGTCCGCCTTTTGGCTGTTGCCGATAATGCTGCGGTGACATGGGTGTGTCCTCTATCCCTCATGACAAGGACATTTTTTTTTAAATTTTTTTTTCAACGTTTTATTTATTTTTGGGACAGAGAGAGACAGAGCATGAATGGGGGGAGGGGCAGAGAGAGAGAGGGAGACACAGAATCAGAAACAGGCTCCAGGTTCCGAGCCATCAGCCCAGAGCCCAACGCGGGGCTCGAACTCACGGACCGCGAGATCGTGACCTGGCTGAAGTCGGACGCTTAACCGACTGCGCCACCCAGGCGCCCCATGACAAGGACATTTTTAAGGAGCGCTAGTTAGTTGTTTGGCGCGATGTCCTTCTACGTGAGTTTGTCTGACCTTCTTTATGCGCGGACGTATGTCTTGTGTTCGGGGTAAAGATAGGGCACCACTGAGGTGTCCCCAGGGCCTCACTTCACAAGGCGCGGAAAGTCCCTCTGCCCCGCGGTAGGTGATGTGTTTTGAGCACTTGGCTAGGAGACACTGCCAGATTTCTCCACTGTAAAAATACTCTTCCCCTTGGTAGTTAGGAAATAGTCTGTGTGGGGGGGGGGGGGGGCGGGGGTGGGGGTTACACTGAAACTATGGAAATAAACTGTTTCCCAATACACTTGGCCTCTGGGTTTTAGCATCCGTTGGTGATCCCCGCACGAACCGTCCGTTACTATGTTGGTTGCAAAGTTTCGATGCCCTGACTCCTGTCATTCCCCCCGCATTCACTGGCTGGCATTCCACTGCACGGGGGGCATTGTCCTTCTCTTGTTCCTTTCTAAAACCAGCATGAAACGCGGGCTCCCTCTTTCTCCCTCTCTCGATGCGTTCTAATTCGTCGCCGTCACGACCGCTCACTTCCGTGCTCAAATTGTCTCAGGTTCGACCCGTGGGAGCCCCTGCCTTCCACTACGCTCTCCTGGTACTTTGAGCACTTTTTAACTTTCTGGCAGAACGAGACATTCTAGGCTCTCCTTGCTTATTTCGGTCCCGGAGTTGACCGGATCCCTTCAGAAGCCTGGTTTCGTTTAGTGGAGAACGGGTGGGATTCAGGGACCACGTCTGGCTGCTGATGTGCTCACTGCTGATGGGCATCATTGTTCCCAGGTCCTTTCAGGGATGGAGACAAGATGCCCCATAAAGAGAAATACCCACATGCCCACACATTTTTATTTTATTATTTTTTAATGTTTATTTATTGATTGAAAGAGGGAGAGGGTGATTGATTGAAAGGGAGAAAGGGGGAGAGGGGCAGAGAGCGGGGAAGGCAGAGAATCTCAAGCAGGCTCCGTGCTGTCAGCGCAGAGCCCAATGCAGAGCTCGTCCATGAACCGTGAGATCGGGATCTGAGTTGAAATCAAGAGTTAGACGCTTAACCAACTGAACCACCCAGGAGCCCCACCACACACATTAAAAAAAAGCTTTTTAAAAATGTTTTATTCATTTTTTTTTTTTTGAGGGAGAGAGAAACAGAGTGTGAGTGGGGGGAGGGACAGAGAGAGAGAGAGTGAGAGAGAGACGCACAGAATCTGAAGCAGGCTCCAGGCTCTGACTAAGCCACCCAGGTACTCCCCCAACACACACTTTTGGGTTTTTTTGCTGGTAGGGATATATGTGTGTGTGTGTGTGTGTGTGTGTGTGTGTGTGTGTATGTATACGTACACGTGTTATGAAATCTCTCTTCTGCACATGCCGACCACAGCAGCGAGTTTGGAGGGTGGGCATACACACACACACACACACACACACACACACACATATATACACACATATATATACATATACACATATATGTATATGTGTATATATATGTATATATAAGTGTATATATGTGTATATATATGTATATATAAGTGTATATATGTATATATATGTATATATAAGCATATGTGTATATATATATGTAATTTGGAAGTTATATACTGAAACAAAAAATATAACATTTAAAAATCAAATTTCTACATATGCTTTTTAAAAAAATTTTTAAGTTTTTAAATTTACATCCAAGTTAGTTAGCACATAGTGCAACAATGATTTCAGGAGTAGATTCCTCAATACCCCTTACCCATTTAGCCCATCCCCCCCCACAACCCCTCTAGTAACTCTCTGTTCTCCATATTTAAGAGTCTCTTATGGTTTGTCCCCCTCCCTGTTTTTATATTATTTTTGCTTCCCTTCCCTTATATTCATCTGTTCTGTGTCTTAAAGTCCTCATATGAGTGAGTGAAGTCATATGATATTTATCTTTCTCTGACTGACTAATTTCACTTAGCATAATACCCTCCAGTTCCATCCACATAGTTGCCAATGGCAAGATTTAGTTCTTTTTGATTGCCGAGTAATACTCCATTGTATATATATACACCACATCTTCTTTATCCATTCATTTGGGCTCTTTCTGTACTTTGGCTATTGTCGATAGTGCTGCTATAAACATTGGGGTGCATGTGTCCCTTTGAAACAGCATAGCTGTATCCCTTGGATAAATACCTAGTTGTGCAATTGCTGGCTTGTAGGGTAATTCTATTTTTAATTTTTTGAGGAACCTCCACACTGTTCTCCAGAGTGGCTGCACCAGTTTGCATTCCCACCAGCAGTGCAAAAGAGATCCTCTCTCTCCTCATCCTCGTCAACATCTGTTGTTGCCTGAGTTGTTACTGTTAGCCATTCTGGCAGAGGTGAGGTGGTACCTCTTTGTGGTTTTGATTTGTATTTGCCTGATGATGAGTGATGTTGAGAATTTTTTCATGTGTCTGTTGGCCACCTGAATGTCTTCTTTGGAGAAGTGTCTGTTCATGTATTTTGCCCATTTCTTCACTGGAGTGTTTGTCTTTTGGGTGTGGAGTTTGATAAGTTCTTTATAGATTTTGGATACTGACCCTTTATCTGATATGTTGTTTGCAAATATCTTCTCCTATTCCATCGATTGCCTTTTAGTCTTGCTGATTGTTTCCTTCGCTGTGCAGATTTTTCTTTTGATGAGGTCCCAGTACTTCATTTTTGCTTTTGTTTCCCTTGCCTCTGGAGACATGTTGAGAAACAAGTTTCTGCGGCTGAGGTCAAAGAGGTTTTTGTCTGCTTTCTCCTTGAGGATTTTGATGGCTTCCTGCCTTACATTTAGGTCTTTCACCAACTCACTCACTTTTAAAGTTTGTACTGACACGTCTCATGTAGGTCCAGTGCCACCGAGTTCTTCCTTGTCTTCTGCTACTCCACATTTATTTCTCCGGTTCCCCAAAACATAAGTACAATTACTCATTTACACAATCATAGAACACATTCAAAATAGTTTCATAATAAATGGACTAAGTAATGTTCAAGATTTATACCCAGCAAAAATATCTTTTTTTTCTCTTTAGACTGAGGTTATCCTCAAAAGTTACTTAAACAAGTTCTTTTTATTCCATGTGGTTATTGTTCTGAGTATATGTGGCTATGTAACAAGGCACTCAAACTTGAGGCTTAAAGATTTTTATTATTGGGGCACCTGGGTGGCTCAGTTGGTTAAGCGTCTGACTTCGGCTCAGGTCATGATCTCACGGCTTGTGAATTTGAGCCCTGTGTCAGGCTCTGTGCTGACAGCTCAGAGCCTGGAACCTCTTCAGATTCTGTGTCTTTCTCTCTCTCTCTGCCCTTCCCCCACTCATACTCTGTCTCTCTCTGTCTCTCAAAAATAAACATTAAAAAAATTTTTTAAAAAAAGATTTTTAGTATTATCCCTGACCGTTCTGTGGGCTGGTGGTGCTCAGCTGAGTGATTCTTGCTCAAGGTCTCCTCTGGATGCAGATGAGGCTAAAGTCATCTGAAGACTCAACAGGACTGGCCATCCAAAATGGCTCCAGTGCTTTTTCTGGACATATGAAAGTCCTCTACTGGCCTCTCTCCATTAGGGGAGACTGGGATTCTTACATGGAGGCTCTGGGCTCTGAGAGAGGAGGTAGACACTGCCAGACGAATTGGGGCATATTCTTTGAGCTGGCCGAGTATCACTTCTGCCATATTGGGTTCATCCAAGCCATCACAGGAACCTCTCTGATTCAAGAGGGTGGACATATAGATGCTATCTCTTGATAGGGGGCATGTCAAGGTTCATTGCAGAAGAATTTGTGGGTCAGAGATAAGGTCACAGTCATCTTTGGAAAACACAATCTGCCACAGTTATGCCAACCACTTGATGTGTAGATGGGTTCATTTTTTTCTGTCTGTATACAATTTTAGCTTTTCTCTTTCCTTCTTTGTTGACCTAATTTAGTGTTTTGAATATGTAAAAAAAATATTAACTTGATTCCAAAAGTCAAAAGCTAAGCAAAAGTGATATGGTATACTCAGAGAAGTATCACCCCCCAAAACCCCTGATACCCACCCCAATGCCACCCCTAAGGATGTTGATTTTATTAGTTTCTGGTTTATCATGGTTTCTTTCTGCAAAATGAATGTACATATTTTTTTTCTTATTTCCCTTCATTTTTTCACAAAAGTTAGCATACTACATACTAAGTATGTATATAAACATACTACACTTATTCTAAGTTTTAGACAATATTCTAAGTTTTAGACAAAAAACTTATTCTAAGTTTTAATGTCTATCTATTTTGAGAGAGACAGAGACAGATAGAATGTGAGTGGAGAAGGGGCAGAGAGAGAGAGAGAGAGAGAGAGAGAGAATCCCAAGCAGCTCCTTGCTGTCAGTGCAGAGCCTGACTCGGGGCTTGAACCCATGAAGCTGTGCGTTCATGACCTGAGCTGAAACCAAGAGTCAGATGCTTCACTGACTGAGCCCCACAGGTGCCCCTTCCATGTGAGTTCTTCGTGACCTTCCTTACCCCACAGCTGCATGGTACCCCACTGTGCAGATTTTTATTCAAAACATTTATGTGTGGGCATGTAGGTTGTTTCCAATGTTTTGTAATTAAAAAAAAAAGCCGCCCCCCCCCCCCCGCAATTTGAAATAACTCTGTATAAATGTGTATATGTATAGTTGGGGTATCTTTGCGGGAAATTCCTGGAATAAGGATTGCTGGCTCAAAGGGCAGGTGGGTACACAGTCTTGTTAGCTAGTGCTGCTTTCCCCTGCAGAAGAATGCCTGTTTTGCATTCTCACCAACAACGTGGGAATGCCTGCTTCTCCACGGTCTCACCAATGCTGTGTGTTATTAAGCTCTTGACTTTTTTCTTTGCCAATCTGAGAGAACACAGATGGTAACTAGTCTCATTTTAATGATCGTTTTAATTGTCGTGAGTGAAACTGAACAGCTCTTCATATGATTCAGGGCTGCGTATTTTATCTTGAGTGAACCGTTACTGCCTTTACCCACTGTTCCACCAGATCTGTGGATCTTTTTTCTCTTGGATTTTGACGAGCTCTTTACATATGAAGGATGCCGGTCTGTTAGCTGGGACGCATGGGGCAATTTCCTTCAGTTAGCTGTTTATCTTTTCAACTTTTCTTTAATTGCATTTGGATTTTTTAAATGTTTATTTTTGAGAGAGACAGACAGAGAGACAGAGCTCAAGCAGGGGAGGGGCAGAGAGACAGAGAGGGAGACACAGAATCTGAAGCAGGCTCCTGGCTCTGAGCTGTCAGCACAGAGCCCGAGGTGGGGCTCGAACCCATGAATTGCGAGATCACGACCTGAGCCAAAGTCGTCGGATGCTCAACCGAATGAGGCCCCCAGGCAGCCCCGCATCTGGATTTTTTAGTCATGGCTAGGAAGCCTTCCCTCACCCATGGTTATAAAGGAAGCCACATGGAGTTTTTTCTAAGACATTCAGATCTTGGCTGATTTCACTCCTTTCTCCATCTCCCTTCCCAGGGTGAAGACAGAAGTTTGAGGACACCTCCCCCTGGGACCCTCAGGAAGCCGGAAAGGCCCTTGGAGAGGTGTGACGCAGTTCCTGCACCAAGAGCCCACGCCTCCTTGGACAGAGCCCGTGGCCCGGGCTGTATGTGGGACACTGGCGGGCCTGAGTCTCTGGACGGACGGCTCCTCGTGGAGAAGCAGTGAGCTGGAAGGGAGTGTGCTGGAATTAGCAGCAAGCAGCGTCTGATCACCTGACGCCCACGTTCCCCCTTGACGGCAGGAAAAGACACCCAAAACAGGGAAAATAACCAGAAGTGTATCATGAACATTCCCAAACCCATGTAGAAATAGAGAATGCCATGAACCCGCACGTACCTACCGCCCGGCTGCGGCAGACGTCAGCACTCTGCTGGCCTGTCTCCCAGAGAGGATCTGTCCCCCGAGGGCTCCAGAAAACCCCCATCGGTCACTCAGCGCCATGCCTCAGTCCAACGGAGCACTGGGGTTCCGGCTGGTGACCTCAGAGAGGTGTTCGGTTCACTTCCTTAAGTGGGAAATAAAGATTCCGACCGCAATGCATCAAAGTCTTGGCGCTGACAGCGGTGACTGATGTCCAGGGCAGAAGGTTCCGGCACAACTGAGGCGTCCCCTGGCTGGTCCCCTGCAGGTGCAGGAGTGGCTAGAGCTGTGGCATCCAGTCCGCCTGGCATTACGGGTTTTGCATTAACGTCGGTTTTCCGGGCTAGCCTCTGACAAACCCAAGGTTTGAATTGAACAATAAATGACGCCAGAAAACAAACAAGAAAGAAACCAAAGCCAGCGTTGACATCGGAGAGAACAATGCTCGCCAGTTCCAGAATTAAAGCCCCGAGAGACAGAGGCGCTACGCTCCATTTTCACTTTTGTGCCAACGACAGTATGACGATTCCAGGCACTGGACGTCGGAACTTTCCGTCTCCCCCGTCGGCTGCTAGAAAAGAATACCACCGACTGGGTCGTTTGTAAACAACCGAATTTATTGCTTATGGCTCCGGAGGCCGAGGACCTGCGATCACGGGGCCAGTGCGGCCGGGTCCACGGGAGGCCCCACGCCCTGGTTCATCGTCAGTGGCTCTTGTGGTGCCCTCACGTGGTGCAAGGGGGCGGGGGTCCCTCTGAAACCACCACAAGGGCACTAGTCTCATTCCTGGGGGCTCCAACCTCATGGCTTAAGTGTCACAATGGCCCCGCCTACTAATACCCTCACACTGGGCACTGGGCCGCTAGGATTTCAGCATATGAATTTGGGGGGACACAAACAGTCAGACCAGAGCACGCTCACTGAACTGCTTTCACGTGTTCTCCCAATTCCCGTCCCCACGAGCACAGGACCTTTACGTCACGGGCACCACACAAAGGCCGTGGCGCTCCCCACTCTCTCTGGGCCCGGCCTCTCCGCTGCCATCCAAGTCCCCACGAGGCGGCCACAGTCTGCACGTGTTTTACCCCTGGGACCTCCCCTGGCTTCTGGCAAGGAGCAGAGGGTGTCCGTCTCCAATGCAGGGGCTCCAGAGCCACCACCCCAGGGGGACAGTGTTGCAGAGGGAAAATGTGAAAACGCTGGTGTCTAGGAGGGGCGGCGGGAACGTGTCCCTCCCTCTCAGGTCCGAGGAGGAGAGGGGGAAGGAGTTGCCAGAGCCACAGAAATCTGATCCCCAAAGCCAGGGTGTCCCCACCGCCAGGGACCACGCACGTGGCCAGGGCGGGTGACCTCGGTAGGACCTATCCCAGGACCTACGGAATGCTGACTTGAACCAACATGAGGGCCCGGTGTCTCCAGCTCCGGGGCTCCATGCCTTCCAGGGCTGGAGAGCATGTGACGGCGGCTGACATCGGGTGCAGTTAAGGCCCACGGGTGGCCGAGGGCGAGGGCGTGAGCAGATAGGACAGGGCCAGTCTGTGGGAGCCTGGGGGGCAGGATGAGGGGTCTTACTGAGTCGCGGGCTCTGCACGCACGGGGGCTCCCGCGGGGACCCGTTCCTGTGCCTGCAGCTCTGCCTTCCAAAGAGACAGACCCTGAACTTCCAATCAAGGTGGCAGCAGCCCGCCCTTGGCTTTTCCGTTACTTTTAAATCCTGCCGACGCGGGATCTGCTGATAGGAGTTGATGCTCTGGTTTCTTCTTTGAGCTTCTACAACTTCTTGAGCCTGACTGGACCTCGCAGAAGAGGGACACAAAGGAAAGGGGGAGACAGAGGACCCGAAGCAGCTTTCCTGCTGGAACGCCCCCGGCGCAGGCCAGCCTGGGGGCCCAGCGCGGGGCAGGGCCGGCCCTCGGGTGCTGCCCCCCGGGGAGCGGGCTCCTGGCTCCTTCTTGCATTTTGCTTGATGACAGACCTCGGAGAGTTTCTGGAGCGGAGGAAAAGAGCATAATAAGCTTAATTTCGGAATCGTGAACGTTATTATTATAATCACTTCCCTCTGAAGAATTGTAAATAATTCATTTGCAAAACCCCAGTCGAGGCCTCTAATTAGACCCGTGTTGGGCACTAACGAAGCTCACTTCCTCCTGCAGTCGCGAAGTATATTTTGTTTGGGGTTTTTTGCTTGGTTTTGACCCCCTCTCCACTCCACAGGCTAAGAAATCAGCCTCGCATAGATTTTTATGTTTGCAAATTATGTTTCAGTAGGGACCCTGCCTCTCCCCGCACCGCTCCCTCGGGGTGGGGGGGCCCTACTGGGGAGTGGGGGGACCCTATTAGTCCAGCTTTTTGCCCCTCTCACATGGAAGACATAATTGCACAGGGTCAGGGGGACACGGGCACAGCTTCTCACAGTGACTCCAGGCGAGGAGGCATTGGGTCTCCAATGAGACATAAAGTCCCGCCCAGGTGACTGTCCCCAGGCGCACTTGGGGAATGACACAGGTGATGCCACACTGGCGGTGGGGGGCAGACCTCCTCAGGTGTGCCCCACCCCCACCAGCTCCAGCTCCAAACGTCACCACCTGAGCCTGGGGCTGGGGGCACTGGAAGGAGGTGACACACAGGACAGTCTTGCTTTCAACCAAAGAGGACGCACGTGGAACAGGTCCTGCTGACCCCAAGGCACAGGAGTCCCAAAGGGGCTCTTGGAGGGCCTTCCGGGGACACTACCCATCCTGGGGGGCCAAGCACCCTCGGTGTCACCTCTGTCCTCGCCCCGCACCCCCTACCAGGTACCCTCTGACTGCGCCCCACCCTGACCCACCCCACCCCTGACCCCATCGCTGTCTACCCTTCTTCCTGGCTTTGCCCCTCCTCTGACCCCAGCCCACCCTGACCCCAGCCTTCCTCTGACCTCACGGCTGAGAGGGCAGGGGAGGAGGGAGTGGGGCCCTCACCAGGTGCCTTCTGTTCTCAAGCACAGAGTTAGAGCTGGTGGGGACCAGCCGGCGGAGGGTGGGGGCGGCAGAAGGGCCGTGGGGAGGACTAGCGTTTCCAGCCTGGCCGCAAGGCTGCGGACCGCGTCCCGGGTCCTAGGAGCCTCTCAGGAACACTGTCCCTAATGGCCCCTTTTGGGCTGGCGTGCGGTGAGACCCTGTGGCGGACAGGGACTCCCTGGGACCCTGCAGGCTCACTGGCAGCAGCTCAAGGACCCCACTACTGCCCTGCGGGCTGCTGAGCTCGCCCGTGTGCAAGGGACGGCCTTGCCCGGAGCTGCTCTCTTCATGGCGGAGGGAGGGGCCGCCATCCCGGGCGCCCCAGCCCGAGCTTCTGTGTGACGCGGGTGACTTTAGACAATCGCCCAGGAGACAGCCATGGGAGGACCACAGTTTTCCAAACACAGGCCGGCAGGGGGCCGCTGGATTCTAGCATCAGTGGCAGTGACAGTGGATCAGAAGCCTCGGATCTGGTGGAAACAGGTGCTGCCCCCGGAGGAACCTTCCAGGACTACGTGTGGGCAGCGGCGTCTCCCAGAGCCCAGCCCTGGGTGGCCTTCGGTGGGCCCCTTGGGGACAGGCTCCAGGGTCCCTTCGTGCGGTGGGGGTGGTGGAGGAACCGGGGCCTGGGCCTCCCTCAGTGGAGATGGGGAGGACCCTCACCCCGGAGCGGGTGGGGACAACCTGGGGTAACGTGTGGGCTGAGGGCTGGGCCCCAGCTCCGTGGTGGGGCCTCGTGCCTGCAGGCAGGGGGGGAGCGGGCGGCCCAGATCCCCCGTGTGCTGCCCCGTGTCTGCCTGGACACTTGTCCTGGTGTGTTTCTCACGAGGTCCCCTCGACCGGACAGCCCGCTTCAGGCCAGGACTGGCTGCGGGGCTGACGTCCAGAAGCTCCATATCTTTCGGTACGAAGGCAGTGGCTTGTGGGGTAGAAAGCACGTACACCTGGCCCTACAAACTCCGGCCACTCCACGTTCCTCACGTGGTGTCACCTCTGTGTATGCACATCTGCCTGAAGTCACATACACAGAAACAGCCCCCAGGCAGCTGCCGTGCAGGGGAGGAAAGGCCCCTCCGGGAAGCGTGCTCGTCTGCTGCGAGGAGGGACGACGGTGCCCGCTCTGGAAGTTTCTCTGGCTGTCCCGCTCTCTAATGACCCGTGTCCCTGATCACTGTTCTGGAGGTCCCTCGGAGGAGTCCTGGAGGGACTTCTCTGGGCCGATGAGCTCCAGGAAAGTTCGATGAAAGCTAACGTGAAGGAACTCAAGCTAGACTTGCAGAAAAAATGTTGTGTGATGTGTAGAGAAAAGCAGGTGATGAAAGCTGTTAGCACAACTCAAAGGATGTGTTTTTGAAGTGATGGTTAAGTACATCCTCATTCGCGTGGATTGTGGCCGTCTCAAGGTTCCTGTCCGTGTGTTCTTAGGAAAACTAGCCTTTTACTTGTTTTGCACAAAAGTGAATGCTTGTGTCGTGCATTAGGCGTGCCACATTAGAGCCGGCTGCGAGACGGGCGACAGGCCTTCAGGACCGGTTTCCTCAAACTATGGTCTACGCTATCCTAAAATATCTTCTCCCCAAACAAACAAACTTCCTCTCTTCAAATCACACAGACCCCTTCTTGGAAGCCACGTGAGAAACCTCTAAACAAATCTGGATCGTTTAGGAATTACCTTCTCCTCTCCCATCTCTGAATCAGACGCCTGGTCCCGGCTTACTTTTACGGCTTAAAACACATCAGCCAGGTTAGGAACCGCGTGGGCCTCAGGCTTTAGTTTCCTGCTGCGGCATGACAGGCTGAATGTGCAAAGGGCCAGCGGCCAGAACCCTGGCCCACAACCCGCAGGGGACCTCCTTATCCACGGTGACCAGCCCGGGAAGCCCGCCTGCTCTCCAGGAGTCGGATGTGTGCTACGGTGGTGGGGGTGGGACCTCCGTCTCCAGCGCCCATCCAGGAAGCCAGCAGTGTCCCCGCGACGGTTGGCCCCGAACGACCAGGACGTGATTAGCCACCCCCCCCCCCAGCTTCCCTGAGGCCTGTCCCCACTTCCGACTCAGGACAGAGCCCAGAAAGCCGAATGCGCGCCCCGGGGCTGCCCCACTCCAGCCCCCAGGCCGCGGCCCCCCCGCAGGGCACAGCCGGGGCCTCCCCTCCGTCCACCGCCAGGCTGCCCCGGGCCTCTGGCGGCCCCGGAGTCCCAGCAGACACGAGCGACGGAGGCTGACGTCCTCGGCAGAGCACGATCTCAGAGGGCGGCCTGTGCTGTTCTCACGGTTGGTCCGTGTTTATTTCTGCAGGAAACAGTGCTCTGAGGGAACAGGGACCCGCTGGTGACAGCAGCGTTACCTGGTTCCGTAAGAGAAGAGTGGACGAGCTAGAAAGGAATTGCAGGAAAAATGCCTGAGCCGAGTCTGGTGCTTCATTTTACAGATCAGGTGTGCTGGGCCCAGGGCTCCCAGATGCGCGGTTGAGCAAAAATTATCCTGTTTCTGGGAGGGTGTTCTGGGCGAGATGAACATTTAAAAACCGATAGACGAAATAAAGCAGACCGCCCTCCCTAACGTGGGCTGGGGGGGCTCGTCCAGTCAGTTGAAGGTCTGAAGAGAAAAAGGCGCCTGACGCTCTCCCAGGGAAGAGGGATTCCTCTTGCCTGACTGCTGTTGAACTGGAGCATTATTCCCCCCGCCCCCCCTGCCCCCAGGCCTTTGGACGAAAACACTGGCTCTTCCTGGGACTCGGACCCCCGGCCTGCAGACTAGAACTTGCATCACTGGCTCCCGGGTCTCCAGCTTACTGACTCGCCCTGCAGATCCCGGGACTTGCCATCATCCAAGAGCGTGTGAGTCAATTCCTTATCACAAATCTCTCACGTGCACACACACGCACACCCTTCTGGGGGATTCTCTGCAGAACCCTGGCAGGAGTACCGAGGCATATCTTGGAGAGCATCCCCAGGCAGGCCGAGGCGGTCACAGGGGAGGGCGGGTAGGCACGGCGTCATCCACGGTTTCATGAGGGGCCACTCTTACGAGATGGGAATACCAAGGTGGGTTTATCTCAGGAAGGTAAATTTGTATTGATGTTAGCAGTTTAAAGGGGACGATGACCGCGTCATAGACTAGAGAGCAGTCGTGGTAAAATCCAACAGCCGCCTAAAACCGTTAGCAAACTCCGAGTCGGGGGGAATTTATTTTACCACGACAGCAGACTGGCCTGCATTTAAACACCATTCTTATTGGTGGAGAAACGAAAGCCTTTTCCTTAAGATCGGGAAGCAGGCAGAAACACTGTCACCACTCCCGGTGGCCCCGTCCTGGGGGCCCAGCTGGTCCGGTGAAGCCAGAAGCAGACAAACGACGGCTGGAAGACAGAACGGCGGGAAGACAGAACGGCGAGACCCCAGGAGCCTCGTGATTGTGCCCAACAGCGCACGAGAAAGTGTCGGGTAGACTTATTAGAATTAATACGACTCAGACAAAGTCGGGTATAGAATCAGCAGAGAGGGGTGCCTGGTGGCTCAGACTCTGTTGAGCATCCAGCTGAGGTCATGATCTCACAGCTGTGGGATTGAGCCCCGCATAGAGCTCTGCACTGAGCTTGGAGCCTGCTTGGGATTCTCTCTCTCTCTCTCTCTCTCTCTCTCTCCATCTCTCTCTCTCTCTCTTTCAAATAAGAACAAAATAAGATAAAATCAACATACAGAAATCAATTACATTTCTTTTTTTTTTTTTAATTTTTTTTTTCAACGTTTATTTATTTTTGGGACAGAGAGAGACAGAGCATGAACGGGGGAGGGGCAGAGAGAGAGGGAGACACAGAATCGGAAACAGGCTCCAGGCTCTGAGCCATCAGCCCAGAGCCCGACGCGGGGTTCGAACTCCCGGACCGCGAGATCGTGACCTGGCTGAAGTCGGACGCTTAACCGACTGCGCCACCCAGGCGCCCCATCAATTACATTTCTACACTCATACGTTTCTGAAAAGACGAACAGAAAAAATATATTTTAAAGTAACATAAAAAAAGGCATTCCCAGGAGGAAGATAAAAAAAAAAATGGGTAAGAATTCTATGGAAGGAAAACAGAAACTTTTACAAGGATATTTTTTCAACAGACACAAGTAAGTGGAACAATACTTTATATTCATGGATCTGAAATACCTAACATGTAACGATGTAAATTCTTCCCAAATGGGTATGTAGATTTTATGCAATCTCCATCAAGATGCCCACAGGTGGGTTTTTTTTGGGGGGGGGATGTGGAATTTGACACCAAATGACACTGAAATGTATGTGGAAACATGAAGAGCCACGTAGACAAAGACGTTTTGGAAAGCAACCACACAGTAGGGACTTGCCTTCTGAAACCCCTGTACTCACCATCGTGCTGTCATAATTAAGACAGTGAGGGGCGTCTGGGTGGCTCAGTCAGTTGAGTGTTCGACTCCCGATTTCAGCTCAGGTTATGATGTCACGGTTCATGAGATTAAGCCCCATGTCGGGGTCTGCACTGTCAGCACAGAGCCCGAGGTGGGGCTCGATCTCACAAACTGTGAGATCACGACCTGAGCCGAATCGAAGAGTTGGATGCTTAACCAGCTGAGCCACCCAGGTGCCCCAGGAGTGGTAGTTTAGATCACAGAGCAAAGATGAACCATAGTGGGTTGTATTTTTCAAAGGTGCTGTACCTCTGTATCTCCCAACTCCCATCCTTCCTCCAGGGTAGCACGGGTGCTCTTGGCTGGGTCTGTGTTCTCTTTCTGTGGGCCAACATATGCAGAAGTGACTCGGGGTGACTGCCGAGGCCGGGGCATAAAAGCCCTCACCACCTCCACCAGCCTGTCACTCTCTCTCAAAGTGTCTGCCCCCAAAACCCAGCTGCCAGCACACACGAAGCCAGAACCACCCCTCGGGAGAGAGCCACCCCACGCGAAGGGACAGACCTCCACCTCACAGCTGGCATCAGATGCCAGATATGTGAGGGAGCGCCCGCAGACGGTTCTTCAAAACCCAGACACTTCAGGACATCAGCCAAACCCACCGACAAGCCATCAAACAGAAAACCCTTCCCTGCTGTGCCCTTTCTGAGCCCCTCACCCACACCATCTGTGAGCACGATGTATGGCTGTTTTATGCCTCAAAGTGTTGAGATAACTTGTCACATGGCCCTAGTAACGGGATAGACTCCTACCCCACATCACACACAAAATTCAGTTCTGGGAAGATCCGAAGCCAAAATCCAAGGTCAGAGTATTGGGGCTCCTGGGTGGCTCAGTCGGTTGAGCATCTCACTTCAGCTCAGGTCATGATCTCATGGCGCGTGGGTTCAAACCCCGCGTCGGGCTCTGTGCTGACAGCTCAGGGCCTGGAGCTGCTTCGAATTCTGTGTCTCCCTCTCTCTGCCCTTCCCCCGCTCATGCCCTGTCTCTCAAAAATAAATCAACATTGAAAACAAAATTAACACGAAAACAGAAAATAAGGTCAGACTATAAAGTTTCCAGAAGGGTACATGGGAGATAACTTTCATGACCTTTGAGTAGGAAGTAATTCCTTGAATAAGATGCAGAGAGAATTGCGCATTAAGGAAAAGGCAGTTCTGTCAATTAGTCTACAATAAACGTAGGGCCCTTAAGCTCATCACAAGTTTTCACTACGGGAGGGAAAACACAAGCTACAAAGCGAAAGTTGGTATTTGCCACACGCGTGTGCACACACACGTTACAAAGGACTTATGCCTCAGATATACAAAGCACCTCTACAAAGTAATAATCACAAACACCAGAGGACAGAAATAGATGATGGCACTTGGTGAAGGAAGACATTCAAATGGCCAATAATGAGAATGTGGCCAGAGAAATGCAGATGAAGCCACAGGAAGACACGGCCGCACGCCCGCCAGACTGGCCGGCATAAAAAAGTGTGACACCACCAAGGGACGCTGAGGGTGGGGCCCAGAAGGGGCTCTCGTGCACAGCTGAGGGAGCGCGAATGGTTGCACACCCTTGGGAGATGGTGGCATTGTCCAGTAAGGTGCGGACGTGCATCCCCATGAGCTTGTGCCCAGGGGCGCTGGGGGGCTGCGGGGGTCTTCCCAGAAGTACCCCTCACCATCCCCCCAGCCGCATTCCAGCGCATAGTGGACGCACTGTGGTCTATTTATTCAAGGGATAAAGAACTTACCCAAGTACAGTTGCCGTTGAAAAGAGGGAGCCTTGCTGGGGCGCCTGGGTGGCTCAGTCGGTTAAGCTTCCAACTTTGGCTCAGGTCATGATCTCACGGTTCATGATCTCACGGCTCATGAGCCCTGCATGGGGCTCTGTGCTGATGGCTCAGAGCCTGGGGCCTGCTTCACATTGTGTGTCTCCCTCTCTCTCTGCCCCTCCCCTGCTCATGCTCTGTCTCTCTCCCTCTCAAAAATAAATAAACATTAAAAAAAAAGAAAAGAAAAGAGGGGGCCTTGCAAACATGTTGAGTAAAAGGGGCGGGATCCTAAGAGTAGAGTTCCACTAACGTACATTCAGAACCAGGTGCACTGTACGTGTTTAGGGATAAACACGGAATGTATTCAAATACAGAAAGCAAGGGATGGGCAGTACCAAAGTTAAGGCAGCGGCCTCCCTAGAGGGTGGGTGGAAGGGGAAGGATGTAACCAGGAAAGGCTTCTGGGGGCTGATGGTGTTCTAGTTCTTGGTTGCATGGAATTAGCTTTGCATTTTTTTTTTTTTGCAATTACATTCATTTTATTTTTTTTATTTTTTTAATGTTTATTTATTTTTGAGACAGAGAGAGACAGAGCATGAATGGGGGAGGGTCAGAGAGAGAGGGAGGCACAGAATCCCAAGCAGGCTTTAGGGTCTGAGCTGTCAGCACAGAGCCCGATACGGGGCTCAAACTCATGGACCGTGAGATCATGACCTGAGCCGAAGTCGGATGCTTAACCAACTAAGCCACCCAGGCACCCTGAAATTACATTCATTTTTAATGACAATTAGCCTTTGATTTTTTTTACAAGAGCACTATATGCTCATTATAGAAAATTAGTAACGAAAAATAAATGGAAATGTCGTATTCCCATCACCTAGAGACTGCCACTGTTAATATAGTGTATTATATATCCTTCCAGATTTTTTTTCTAAATATATGTCACACACAAATGCACTTCCTACCAAAATGAAACTATACTGTACATAATGTTTTTGCCCATTGAAGCGTACGATTCTGTGGTTCTTAGTATATCCGTGAAACTGTGCAGACATCACAACTATCCGTTTCCAGAAAGGAGCCTCATGGCCATTAGCGGCTGCCATCATCCTCTCTGCCCCCAGCCCCTGGCCACCATCCCCTTGGGTTCTGTCTCTATGGACTCTCCTGTTCTGGCGATTTCATACGAATGGCACCACAGTTTGTGGCCTCTTGTGTCTGGCTCATTTCACTCTACATAGTGTTTTCAAGGCTCCTCCATCCATACTGTGGCAGATGTCATTACTTCATCCGTTTTATGGCTGACTAATGTTCCACTGTATGGGAAGATTACAGCTTATTTATCCATTCCCCAAATGGTGGAGAGTTGAGTGTTTTCACTGCTTGGCTGTTATGAATAATGCTGCTATGAACATACACGTACGAATTTGTGCGTGGACACGGGTTCCCATTGCTCTTGGGTATACACGTGTGAGTGAATTTGTCTGGGTCATATGGTAATCGTATCTGTAACATTTCGAGGAACTTCCAACCTGTTTTCCAAAGTATTGGCACCATTTTATATCCCTGTCACAACATACAAAGATTTCTCTGCATCTTCACGGACACTTGTCATTGGTCATCTTTTTTTTATACAGCCATCGTAGTAAGTGCGGTATCTCGTGGTTTTGTCTTGTAACTCCCAAAGGACCGATGATGTTGAGCATCTTTTCATGCACTTATTGGTCATTTGTACATCTTCCTCGGAGAAACATCTATTCAGATCCTTTCCCCATTTTTAAACTGGGCTATTTATCTTTTCATTGTTGAGTTGTAAACTTTCCTTATATATCCTAGATACTAGTCCCTCATGAGATAAGTGATTTGCTAATATTTTCTCCCAATTTGTAGTTTGCCTTTTTACTTCCTTTTTTTTTTAAGTGTACTTATTATTTTGATAGAGAGAGCAAGCAGGGGGTGGGGTAGAGACAGAGGGAGACAGAGAGAGAATCCCAAGCAACGTGGGGCTCTATCTCATTACCTCTAGATCAGACCTGAGCCGAAATCAAGAGTCAGATGCTTAACCGACTGAGCACCCCAGCCTTTTTAATTGTTTAATAGTGTGCTTTAAATTGAAAACGTTTTAAATCAAGTCCAATTATCTATTGTTTTCTTTGATTGCTTGTGCTTTTGGTGTTAATAGCTAAGAAACCATTGCCTAATGCAAAGTCATGAAGGATTCTCACCTACATTTTTTCTAAATGCTTTATAGTTTTAGCTTTTACACTTAGGTTAATTTATTTTCAGTTAATTTTTTTTTATATGGTGTGAGGTAGGGGTACAACTTTATTCTTTTGCATGTGGCTATCTGATTGTCTCAGAACCTGTTGTTGAAATGACTGTTCCTTCCCTGTGGAACTGTACCCTTTTTTTGTATCCTTTTGGAACTCTCTATACATCTGATGCCTTTTTTGGTCTCTATTCCTGCCTTCTTTCACATATTTAACAGGTATTTCCCAGCGTGCTATTTTAGTTCCTCTGTTATTTCTTTTGCAATGTATTTTTGAGGTCTCTTATTAAAGTGATTACCCTGAGAATTACAATTAACCTCTTTTTTTAACTAAAAAAATTTTTTAAGTTATTTATTGATTTTGAGAGAGACAGAGAGAGTGTGAGGAGAGGAGGGGCAGAGAGAAAAGGAGAATGTCAAGCAGGCTCCACGCTGTGAGCACAGAGCCCGACGCAGGGCACAATCTCATGAAACTGTGAGATCATGACCTGAGCTGAAATCAAGAGTCAGACGCTCAACTGACTGCGCCACCCAGGTGCCCCCGATTAACCTCTTAAAGTACAGCAGTCTTGTTCAGGTTACTAGACACTTCATTTCAAAAGTGTACAAAACTGGGGCGCCTGGGGGGGGGGGCTCGGCTAAGCGTCCGATTTCGGCTCAGGTCATGATCTCGCAGTTCGTGAGTTCAAGCCCCACGTCGGGCTCTGTGCTGACAGCGCGGAGCCTGGAGCCTGCTTGGGATCCTGTGTCCCCCTCTCTCTCTGCCCCTCCCCCGTTCATGCTCTGTCTCTCTGTCTCAAAAATAAAATAAAACATTAAAAAAAATTTTTTTAAGTGTACAAAACTGCTCTTAAATAGAAGCGTTACTTTCTCCTGCCTTTGTGCTAGTATTGTCATACAAATTATGTATTTTTACAGTGCAAGCTCAATGACGCAGATTTATAATTGTTGTTTTGTGCAGTTATTTTAACAATCAGAAAAAAAAAGAGTTACAAAGATACACACCCACTGTCTCTTATATTTACCAATAGGGTTACCTTTATGGGTGTTCTGTATTGTTTCACGTGGATCCCAATTACTGTGTGTGGTCCTGACATTTTAGCCTGAAGTGTTTCCTTCAGTATTTCTTGTAAGTCAGGCATGCTGTGGCCAAATTCTCTGAACGTTTTCTATCTAGAAATGTCTTAATTTCTCCTCATTTTTGCAGACTGTTTTCATTGCATGTGGAGTTCTTGGTTGGCAGTGTTTTCTTTCAGCACCGTGAGTATGTGTCCTCTTGCTGTCTTCTGGCCTCCGTGGATTCTGATGAGAAGCCAGCCACCAACCTCACTGAGGATCCCGTGTTTGTGATGAGTGGGTTCTTTCCTACTGTTTTCAAGATTTCTCTTGAAATGAGGACTTTGATTATGATGCATCTGCTTGTGGATCTCGTCCAGGATAATCTACTTGGAGTTAATTAAGGGTTTTTGCCAAGTATAGGAGTTTGGCCCATTATTTTTTAAATGCCCTCTGTTCCTTGCTCTTTCTTGGGACTCCCACTACGGAAATGGCGCTCTATAGGGGCCTCTGAGGCTCTGTCCCCTCTTCTTCCTTCTTTTTTCTTTCTGCCTCAGCCTCGAAGAAGTTCATTAACGCATCCCCAAGCTTGTTGTATCTTTCTGCTTCCAGCCCAAATGTGCTGGGTCCCTCTGGGGAAGCTTTTATTTCCATTTCTGTACTTTGCAACTGCAGAATTTTGTATGCAGCTCTTCCTTTTAAATAATTTCTGTCTCCTTGTTGTTCTTCTCTATTTGGTGAGACCCGGTTCTCATATTTACCTTTCGATCTTTAGACGTGGTTTCCTCTGGGTCTTTAAACAACTTTAAAATAGCTGACTGGAAGTCTTTGTCTAGTAGGGCCAACATCTGGGCTTCCTCGGGGATAGTTTCTACTGACTGCTTTTGTTCCTTTCTCTGGGTCATCCTTTCTTTGCTGGCCTCATGCTTCTTTGCTGAAAACTGAACACTTCAAGTAATTTAATACGTCAACTCTGGAAATCAGACTCTGCTCCTCAGGATCTGTTGCAACCATTACCGGCTTGCATAGTGACTCTTCTGAACCAAATCTGTATTCTCCGCCACGTGTGACCACCGCAGTCTCTGCTCAGTTAGTGGGCAGATCATGCCTGGAACCCCCCGGAACCAGCAAGTCCCCCTTCCTCTGCCAGGCGCTCAGTCTGTGTTGACGGCGATCCTGCGGGCCTCAGGCAAGCAGGTCACAATGCCGCGAAAGCCCCAGCTCCCCGCTTCCACAGAGCCTCAGTTCAGCCAGTGGTGAGACCCACGGCCTCGTCGGTCTTCCCTGTGAGCGAACCCACAGCCCCACACTTGCGCACAGCCTTCCGGATTCCGGGGAGTATGCCGGAGTGTTTTCAAAGCCCCCTCTAGACATCGCTTTCTCCAGCATTTCCTTTTAAGGGTTTTGGTCATCTTGTTGTTTGCCCTAATTGTCATGACCATCCCGGGCTGCTGCAATGATCCACAATTGTCCAGGGAACTGGAATGAGCAGGCCAAGTGATGACAATTCTCCGGCAACGGGGCTTTGGAGGGGCTCCAACTCAATGCTGCGGCTCGCAGCGGCTGCCAGCCGGTCTCTGCCGTGGTTGTGAGACCGTTGACTTTCAAGGCTGCTGAAGAACTGGGGGGCGGGGGGATGGGGTAAGGCCGGTGACAATGCCACAGCGCTCAGGGTTCTTACTGAGATCCAGCCCTTTCTTCTGGAAGAAACGCTCCCGGGATCGCCGCAAGCCTCTGGTTAATTTCCAGAGTTCTGAAAAAGTTGATTTTGACCATTGCGGCCAGTGTTCTCATTGCTTACACAGAGAAGGTTTTTAGAGGCCTTTACTCTGCCATTCTCACTGACATCACCCTGCAATTATTCTTAATTTTACATATGGTTTATGTAGTCATCTGTATTTATAAAAGGAAGAACAAAAACAAAATCAGCATTGTGTCCTCCTGTGCCAGCCACGGTAATAAAGCGCGTCTTCTTGCCCTTGGAGTGTCCAAGTGAGTCTGAAATGTCACACGGTAGTCGATCCAAATTTCATCATTAGATACTTACGCCAATAAGTAACCCAGACGGACAAAAGGCCGTGTGTACAAAGATGCTCATTACGATACTGGTCATGAAGTAAAACATGACAATCAATCTTAAATCTGAATTGGGGAAAGGGTAGCTAATGACTGTGCATTCCCTCCCTGGTACGCAGCCGTTCTCGGAAATAATTACAAAGACTGAGAATTAACACGGAGAACTTTTTCAGATGCATTTATTGGAAAACACAAAGCACAGCCTTCCATCTGCGCTGTGGTTCCAACTGTGGAACAATTATATAGAAGCTAGTACAAGAGCCAGGAGGGAAGAGAGAAAAATGAACACAATTTGTTAGGGTGGAGAGAATTGTGGCTGTTTTTAAATCGGATTTTTTTCCATCTTATTGTTATGCTATGAGTACAATAAATTGAATGTTTACAAAAATAGGCCAACGCGTCTAACCGGAAAGACGAATTCCCCACGGCCCCTGTGTGCCAGTCATGGCACAGGTCAGAGGCACCCGTGGCAGAGGCTGACGGCAAGAGCCCAGGGTGAGTCCTTGGTGATGTCACCTGGGGACAGATCTCTGCTTCGTGAGTCACAGACATGGGCTCCAGGGGCCTGGGAGGGGGATGGAATACAGCTCCCTGCCAAGCTGCTTGGAGACAGGGAGGAGGAGGAGGAGGAGGAGGGGAGAAAGGCCCTCTTCCCTTCCCCTCCTAGTAGAGAAGATATTTTTCCAATAAATAACCGTGGAATCTCAGCTGAAATATAAGCCTCATGAATTATTTGGCCCTTTCGGGATCCAAGAAACTTTCAGTGTCTGGACAGGGTCACAGAGGCTTCTGACGGATGCCCGCATCTCCCCCGGGGGGCACTCCCTTCCTGATGATAATGAAGTGACCACCCCATTCCACCCCTAACTCCCGTCCCACTCCCTGCCCCTGAACTGGAGGGCTCATAGCTTGGCTCGATTCCCCAGCAGCTCTCATCCTGAGGTTTTTTTTTTTCCCCGTTTTGTGTTTTCCCTCCTTTAAGCAGCGGAGGGAAGGAAGAATTAAGTGGAAGTAATTTATCAGAGCAGTTTTCCCAAAGTGGGTTGCGTGCAGCTTGACCAACTGTCTTGGCTTGCATGGGGCTGGAGTTTCCTGGGATGCAGGACTTTCACTGCCAAAGCCAGCAATGTCCTGGGCAAGTCTTGGGCAAATCCCAGGGTAAGTTGGGCATGGTAGTTCCATGAACCTCGAGTTTATTTTTATTTATTTATTTTTTAAAACTTTATTTATTTAATTTAGAGAGAGAGAGAGAGAGAGAGAGCACATGTGCGTGAGCAAGGGAGAGGCAGACAGAGAGGGAGAGAGAGAGAATCCCAAGCAGGGTCTGAGCTGTCACTGCAGAGCCTGATGCAGGACTCCATCCCACAAAACGTGAGGTCAGGACCTGAGCCGAAATCGAGAGTTGGACGCTTAACCAACTGAGCCCCCAGGAGCCCCCGAATCTCTAGTTTAGAAGGATGCTCATAAGTATTGTACGAAAAGTGTTCCATGATCGCATAGGCCGAACACATTGATTGAATCCATGAATCACATGGACTGAACAAAATGAAGTAGATATATTTGTTGTAGGACTTGTCAGAGCCTTTAAACGTTAACATGGTATGAGCCTATACATACAAGGCTCAGTGCTAACATAGGCACAGGCCCACACGTACTCGAGGCAGGGTGGCTCTGGCGTGACGGAGCTTAAAATCTCTCTCTTTGTGAATTGAAGACAGCAAACGCTGATCCGAGGAACTTCAAGGCTGCTGGGGCTGAGCTGCGGACATCTCGTGGAAGCAAGGGAATCAGTACCCTACCGCCCCCTTCGCAGGAGTCAATACAGGCAACCTGCCAAGTGCCAGGATGGTCAAAGTGCTGCTAGGGGAGAGGAAGTCCTGGAGTTAGCAGACGTAAGGGCTCACTCCACTTCTGCGTGGAAGGGGGGCTCCAGGTCTCTGATGCCCAGAAATGTGTCCTGACGGCCCCCCTCAACCCAGCCCATCAGACGCAGGGAAAGGGTGTGCTCCTGGAGGAAGCAAAGCCGGCCCGGGTCTCCTAGAGTGGGCTCGGGAGAGGCACCCGCCGCCGGAGCGCCTGGGGGCTTTCGGTGGTCATCGTTGTACAATATCCCTACAGAGATGTGCCCACACGCACCTTCACGGGGTGGGGGTCCCCTGACTGACCACGCGTCCTCTCCTGTCTGCGGAAGACATGGTAATCCCTTCTCTCCAGGGGTCAGGCAGGAGCTGGGGAGGAGCCCTGGCAGAGGCCCAGGCACAGCCCCCCTTTGGCCCCCACGTTTCTGCACCTGACGCCCACGTGGGGGTCTGGGGACTGGGCAGCAATCTGATTCAGCTCCCAGAGGCAGGGCTGGGTGAAGGGGGCCCTCCCCAGACGAGGAACTCAGCCCTGCAAGGTTAAGGGATCCACAGGGGTTTCTGGGGTGATTATCTCTAGGCAGCCGCCGGGCTACCCCTGCCCTGCCCTGTCATTCTCCTCCTGCGTCGGGGGTTCTGGAAACTGCTCAGGAACAGGCTGAGGTTTGCGCGCTCCTCCCGCGGCTCCCGCCGCAGAGACCTACACCAAGAGGCAGCTGACGGCCTCACGGAAGGCTCGTGGGCCCTGAGGAAGGAGCAGATTCCTGGGGCTTTGGGGACCCCAGCCTGGCCTGCGGGGGGCAGGGGACAGCTATGGGACAGCAAACGGCTACCACCAGGCTCTGGCCTGTGAGCCTCGGGGCTTCGCAGCCTCCAGCTATAGGGAGGAGACCTGCCTCTGCCCTAACTCCGCTGAGCCCTCCCCGGTCCTTGCTAAGTGGCCGGTGATGCCCGATGTCCTGGAGGGGGCTGCTGGGACTTAGGGTTCCAGCCCTAAAAGGGAGGCGGGGCCGAGTGGAGGACTGGTTCAAGCAGCCTTACAGGAGGGGCTCGCCGCCAGTGGCGGGGGCCCCGGGGGGAGTGCAGCACGTGCCCCATGAGTCCTTGAAACACCGGGCCATGCGGTGATGACCTTCGAAGGCCACGGCACTTGAGGGGACTCCTGTGTCAAGAATTCTGCCATTGGGGGCATTCGATGGCCCTTGCAGGACCCGTGTGATGGCGTCCTGGGGCTGCCGACTGGAACTAACATTTTCGAGGAAAGCAGAATAGAAATCACTGGCCTCTCGGGGCCTTCCTGGGTGGGTTGGGGGCCCCAGGGGCATAGACACCAGCTGTCCCTGGAGGTGGTCCAGGTGATAGGGGCTGAAGGTGTGCACTGAGAGCCAGGAACTTGTCTCCAATTTGTTCAGCAGGAAGTCCTGAGACACACGAAGCACTGAGTAGGACAGGGCACCCCAGGGGCTGGGCATGACGGTGGAAAGGGCGAGGGGCATCTTTTTGGGCCGACAGGACAGCGTTAACATCAAGGACAAGAGCCCCCCCCCCCTCCCCAATCCAAATCTGGGCAAAGGGGGGGCACACAAAAGCAGACAACCTCTGTCGGCAGCTGAGGAGAGGCCGGCAAAGTTTCGCAAAGCTTCACAGCTGGGGTGAGCAGAGAGCTCCCCAGGGTCAGCCTCGGGGACCTGAAGGTGGCTCCCGGGGTCAGCCCCTTGGGCAGAGGGCGAGGCCTGCCGCAGTTGCAGATGGCAGCCACCAGGTGGCACAGGAGAGTCCGGCACCAACCCGGGTTTCCAGGGTGGGTCCTGGAGGACTGGAGAGCCCCGGGGCCCCCTCAGGCAGGTGACCTGCAGGGAGGAGGCGTGGCAGGCACCGGTAATGATCTGCAACAGGCATACGGACCGAGGCAGGGGTGGGCCTGGCCCCCCACCTGGCGAGGCCAGTTGTGCCCGCAGTGAAGGCTGGCTAGGCGCTGGCTTAGGGGGCAAGCGGCAGCCAGGGCTCCAGGGACCGGGGCGCCCAGCGTGGCACAGTGCACCCGGAGCAAGGACCCGCCCGACCCTCAGCCTGCTGCATTCTGGGGGTGCAGAGTCAGGGAAGCCCCGCGTGGGTGCCCTTGCCCCACCCCCCCCCCTCAAGTCATGCTCCCCAGCCCCAGACCCGCACAGACTCGGGTCACCCTGTGGCCCCGGCTGCTCTGGGGAGGGGCCTCTGCTTGTGCGCCCCTCCCTGGGGCGCCACTTCTGTAGCACCCCAACTTCCCCCAAGCGCTTGCTGCCTTCCTCCCTTTCCCGCCTGCCCCTCCCGTGTGCTGACGCAGGGAAGGTCTGTGGGGATAGGGTGGATTCTAGGTCAGCGTGCCCCACTGGAGGTTCCTGGGGGCCCCAGGCTGGGGTCAACAGGGGCGGGCAGCAGGTGGCCGTGAGGTTTAGCAACGGTCAGTGTGCAGGTGGGAAGTGACCAGGCGGGGTGGGGGGGAGCGCTGGGCAGATATAAAGACACTGAGCAGGTGGGGGTCAGTGTGCAGGGGGGGTCTGTGTCCCTGTCCCTCTGGACGCAAGTGCACTGTGGCACAGGACAACCAGTGGCTGCACCCGGTTGACATTGACAATAACCACGACGTGATCTGGTCGTGTTCGTGGACCGTGTGCCAGGCGTCCCCTTCGGGTATCATGTCATTTGATGACCGTAATGACCTATGAGGAAGGTGCTGCTGTGCCCGCGTCACAGGTGAGGAAACAGGGACAGTGAGGACCGTTCTTGTCTAAGGTCCCGACACAAGTGGAGACCCAGTGCGTGAGCTCGAGCCACCTCGAAAGGCACTTGGGGTTGAGGGTGGCCACGCCGGCCCAGTGGGTGCCCCAGGAGCCCTCCCCGGAACCCCGGGGCACCTGCCACAGAGTAGGAGGCCGGGGACACTGCCTGCTCACAGGGGTTTGTTCCCAGCCCCTGTCTCCCCTGGTGACCGGCCACACGTGGGGTCTCAGGCAGCAGGGACACCCTCCTTGGGGTCCCAGGTGCAAACCATGTTATCCTCCTGTCCTGCGTGCAGGGAGGGGTCAGAGGAGTCCGTTCCCCTTTGACATTGACCTTCAACCTTTTTTGTTCATGCCCTTGGCCTGGGGCTCGGCCCTCTGGCTTGGCCTGGGAAACCCCACGGCCTGAGCGTCAATTCCTGTGAGCCCTGAGTGTGCCAGGACGACCTGGAGCCCCTCCTCCACCTGACCCTGACACTCACCCTGACCCACAGCCCACACTCACCACACTACCCACCACACACGCATGCACACCACAGACACGCTCACCGCACACACTGGCCCTCCCTCCCCCACCTCCTGCCTCAGGCTGACTCAGGTCCGTCTCCCCATTTCTGTGCCCACCTAAACCATCACTCGGAGGCCCAAAGCCCTGCCGGGACCCCCCAGTCCTGGGGCTCCAGACCTCATTCCCCTGCCCTCACCCAGCCCACGCCAAGGTCCGGGTGGGGTGAGGCCACCCACCCTGGGCACCTGGGTGCCTTCTGGGGGCGTCTGATTGATTCTGGGCGCTGGCATCCTGGGGGGCTAAGGAATTGGTGAACGCAAATGTTTTGGAGGGACAGCGTGGGGTCCTGAGACGTGGATGGGCCTGGGCCCCCCGCCTCCTCTCACACGGCACCAGAGCGACACAGAAACCCCCAAAGGGAAGGGAAAGAAAAGGGGGGGCAACTGGCATGCTCCTTCTAGGAGTCTGTATCCCGCACCCGTGTTCTGGCCGCTTGGACAAGTCCTGCGGAGTCCTTTCCCGATTTTCCACATTGTTCTAAGTGAGTTATTGAACATTTTTCACTTATCAAAGAGGCGTGGCACATATGGGCACAAAGTGTCAATTCTGATCTTGGCCCCAGCCTGAAAGGTCACCGCCTGGGCCGCACGCCTGAGGAGGACGCCTTCTGTGAGGGAAAGGTCTGGGGCGGCAGGGCCGGACGGGCAGGAACGCAGGAAGGAATCCGGGAAGCAGCCCGGGACCTTGGCCGGAAGCCCGGGGAGGGTGCCACCTCTGCTCTGGGGGCCCGAGCCTGGACCAGCTCACGTATAGCCCCGCTTTGGGCCAGCTCAGCGGAGGCAGCCGGTCAGGCCCGGTTCCCTGGAAGGCCCGGTCGCATAAATTTGCATCCAGTGCCACTGCATTTTCATCCAGGGAGCTGTCAGGGGTATTTTGAGAAGGAACAGAGAGGTCAAATGGTCACGCTTCAGTGGCAGTGCAGAGGGGCGGCTCGGGGCCGGGTGCCAGACTTGGCCGGGACCTCAGGGCCCTGTTCCTGCGGGTCCTCGAGACTGTGCTCCCCGAGCTCCGGCCGCCGCACTGGGTGGAGAGCCCCGGGCTGGACCCAGGCCACTGCGGGCTCCAATCGCACCCCTCTTTTCTCTATGGCCTGCAGATAGGAGCCCAGATGAAGGACGCCTCCTATTCCCATGAACGTCCTATTGTCAAAGCGTCTCCTCACACGGCGTCTTTGGGTCTCACGGCCACCCTGCGAATGAAACAGGAGAGGACAGGTGTCCCCTTTGTACAGATCTGGAGACTGAGGCTTCCTGGAGCTGGGAGAGCCCCCAGGGTCATGTGACGGACAGGAGCCAGAAGCTTCCAGCTGCCCCCTCACCTATCTACAAGAATTTCCTCAGGGTGGGGCGCCTGGGGGGCTGTCGGTCTAGCGTCCGACTTCGGCTCAGGTCGTGATCTCGTGGTTAGTGAGTTCGAGCCCCACGTCCGGTTCTGTGCTGACGGCTCAGAGCCTGGAGCCTGCTTCGGATTCTGTGTCTCCCTCTCTCTCTCTGCCCCTCCCCTGCTCGTGCTCTGTCTCTCTCTGTCTCTCAAAAATGAATAAATGTTAAAAAAATTTAAAAAAAAAAGAGCGATGCTCACCCGAAGTCACTGTTTCACGTACATCGGTAAAACCGGACAGCAGTCTGCAAGGTGGGCTCATTTCTCCGCAGGATGGTGAGGCGGCCACAGGCTGGAGGGAGTCCGTCCTTTCTCCTCGGGGCCCACGGCCACCTCACCAATGAGGGAGGGTTCCCTAAGCCGCCACGGCGCTGGCTCTCTCTACGACACCCCACCAGCCCTCGTGCCATTTGATGTTGGGGTCTGTGCTTGCCTGGAATGCTGGGTTTGTTCTAGAACAGGGAGTCACATGCTGTGCCTCTTCCACACAGGAGATTAAATTCACCAAACTGTATGGACGTGAACATGCCGGACGGGCTGGGGTCAGAGCTGGATGGAAACGCTCTGTGACGGGGAGACGGAGGCTGAGGGAGCGTCTGCCCCGAGGAACCCAGGAGGGTCTCACGGAGGAGGCGTCCCAGGCGCCGTGCAGGGAGCCTGGGCCGCGGCCGGCGGAGGCGCTGGGGAGGGCTGGGCTGAGTGTAGCGCAGAGAGCGGGCGCCGTGAGAAGCCGTGTTTTTGTTGGCAGAAATGCTACTAAAGCCATTTTCAATTTGGACGGCTGCATGATAGGGGAATGTAGGTCAGTGGGTTTAAAAAAACACTTCCCCGGACTCTGTGTATATGTGAGTGTGTGAAGAGAGACTAATTGGCTTGTCTAAGAGTCGATGGGGATAACATCGTCTCTGCTTGGAACTGGTGGAACCGTCCAGGCCTCTCGGCCGTGCCGGCGGGGTGGAGACGGATGGGACTGCGGAATCAGACGCCTGCACCTGGAAGCCACAGGCTCAGCGCTCCGACCCAGGAGCAAGGTGGTGCGGACGTAAGGCTCCCGGCTCAGGCACCAGCTCAGGACGCCTCGGAAGGAAGGGAATGTCCCAGGTGAGCACATACAAACAACGGAAGGGCAGAGTCCCCGGGCATGGAGGGCAGGAGAAGGCAGGGGCGGGGGGTCACGGACCACGGACAGCCCCAAACTCGGCCATAGGCACAGAACCGCACGGCAGAGCCACGTGGGCCTGCGTCAGAGGACGAGCGGCCGGCACCGCCAGTTTTAGGCGAAGACAGAGGAGACGTCTGGACAGAGAGCCCAGCCACGCGCTTAACAGAGAGATCCGGGCGTCCTTTCAATTCGGGTGAACTTTCCAGTCCTGTCCCGGCACCAGCTGTCTCACTGTCAAAATGCGCCCCCTGGAACCGAAGGCTCGAAGCCCCTGGTGGCCTCGGAACCCGCGATCAAACAGCCGGGCCAAGCGCCCCGACCTCCACAGTCAGCGAGCGAGGGAGACAACCCTGCCTGTCCAGGACTCCGGGCCCAGTGGACACTGGTGACCTTATGATCCCTGCCAAGCGGGGTCGCAGGGAGCCGATCCCGGCCGGGCCACCCACCATGCAAGCCAGCCTCTGTCTCCTCACCTTACGTCGGGGTCACGGGGGTCCCCTCCCGGGGGCCCCAAGAGGAGGACTCAGCACAGAGCCCGGCGCTGAGGGGCGGGACCGGTACCAGATGCCCACTCTGCCTCTGGGACACGAGGCCACTTCCCCGCCCCAGACGTGGCTCTGCCCTCCGTCCCCGGCCTTCCCCTTCAGAGGAATGTCTCGGCTTCAGATGGGAGATGCCGTAGATAAGAAACACGCCTCCCCGAATACCGCGAATAACCCTGCGAGTTCAATCACCTTGGTGGGAGTGCCGCCCCGGCTTCCCCGCTGAAGTAATTAATGGGATGGGGAGAGGAGCGCGGCGAGCCAGGCCCCCGTGGCCGCGAGCACCGGCGATTTACAACACACTATTTCAGCCGTGAGGAGCCCTCGGGGCCCTTCTACTGTGGGTCAGCTGGCACGGATGCCGGTCCCGGCCCGGCACCGTATTTACTGAGAAAATATCACATGCCTCCCCATCTGCTATTACGCTTAATATCTGAAACCGATCCCCGCAAAAACAAGGGGATATTCAGTGCTGGGGGCGGGCTTTCCTCCGCACGCGAAGGGTGTCTGATCTGCGGTTCCAGGCGCCTCCCGCGGCCGATCCCTTCCCCTCCAAGGAGGCAGGAGGGGCCGCCAGGGAGAGCGCGGGGGGCTTCTCCCCCACCCAGCCCACCCACACCTCCAGCCCTGGCCGCTCGGCTGCCCTCCTCTCTGTCTGGCACCCTCGCCCACGAGCCTGCTTTCTGCCCTTGGACTTCTCGTTCGTTCGTTCGTTCGTTCGCTCGCTCGCCGATAGTTACTGTGCGCCTACCTACAAGCTGGCCTTTGTTCCAGAAACTAAAAGAGACCAAGACCCCTGGCCTGGTGGACTTTACGTTCTGGCGGAAGAAGGGGGGAGGCTAATAAGCAAGAAAGTCAGTGAACCACAGGCTGTGTTACAAGGTAGGGGGTGGGCACGGTGGCGGCCTGGGGCTCCGGGGAAGGTGACGTCTGAGAAGAGAAAGCTCCTCCTTCCTCCTGGAAGGAAGGCCCCGGGTGGGTCTCTGAGAGCAGCATTCGGGCTGGACGCTGGCTCTGCCTGGAGGAAGAAGCGGGAGCTGGAGGCGGGGAAGAGTAGGACCACGAAGGGCCTGTGTGTTCCTTTCCTGGGGCTGCCGTAACAAATTACCACAAACCGGGTGGCTTAAAACGACAGAACTTTATTTTCTCACAGTGCCGGAGGCCAGAAGTTCAAACTCAAAGTGTCGGCGGGGCCGTGACCCCTCCAGAGGCTCCAGGAAAGAGCACTGCGCTCTCTCCGGCTTCTGGGGCTGCGAGAAATCCTCGCGGACACGCGGCCCAGGCTCGGCCCCCTGCTCACGGCCTGCATCCTGGTCTCTCCTCCGTTGCATCTCCTCTTGTAAAGACTCGTCCCTGAGCTTAGGCCCCCCCCCCCCCAGTTAATCCAGAATGATTAAGATTCTTAACCCACATCTGCAAAGACCCCCTTTTCCAAATATGGTCACATTCACACACACCAGGGATTAGGACTTGCACACATCTTTCTGGGGGCCCAGGACACGGGAATGAATGGGATTGGAAATCTGTGTGTCCGGGTTGGTTGGAGGTGTTCCGGGGCAGCAAGGTGGGAATCCTCGATTCTCAGATGGGCTGTAGTCCAAAATGTTACAAGCCCACCCTAATTGGATCTTTCGATGAGCGTGGGTGCTGAGTCCTGTCTTGGCCTCCCCTACCTGCTGGACAGGTGCACTCAGGATACAAGGGGGGCCTGTGCCAGCCACCTCCCATCCTCAGACACCCCTGGAGGCTTCTGTGCAGTGAGATCACCCGTTCACATGCTCAACAGACAGCAGCAATGTCGGCCACGTGTGGGCACTTTGGTTATCAGAACGGGTGGAGAAGCCCCATCCGGCAGGACAGGAGAGCCCACACTCCAAAGGGTCGGTGACGGGGAGGGCTTGGGGCAATGAGGGGAGTGGGCTGAGCCTGCAGAAGGCTGGGTGGGGGCTCAGCACGGCCCCGCACGGGGGTCCAGGGAATGGAGTTTGGCCTTGTGTGGGGCACAGAGGTGAGAGTGGTGATGGGGGGTGAGGCTGGAGAGAGGAGCAGGGGCTGGTCTCAGGGAGCAGGCCTGGCAGGGCTGGGGTGGCCCTACTCTGGAGCCATGGATGGGCTCCAAGGGGGTGGCGGTGATGTGGTCAGGTTCGCTGCTTAAGAGTATGGTCGCCAGGAAAGACCGTGCAACATGCATCTGAGGTTAAGGGCACCCGAGGTCCGTGGGCACATCAAGAGTTTCGAATCACAGTACAATGCAGCATGGCTGATGTCCAAAGCACTTTCCCACTGTGGTCTGACCTTCCCTCTGAAGCCGTGCTGGGAAGTGAGGAGGGCTCCATGCTCTTCATGGGAAGTGGGGAAAGGAGAGGGGTCAGAGGAGTATTTTTTCATTTTCCTGCTCAGATACCTGGGTGTTCCGACCACGGGCAGAATGTCAAGAAGTTGGAAGTCCCATGCGTGTTTGTGGCCAAGTGGCTGAATGGAAAGTGGGGTCAGGAGGCTCCCAGGAAAGGCCCAAGGCCTGGAGGTTGGCACAAAGGCCTGTCTTGGGCAAAGTGCAGATTTACTTCCTAACAGCCGGAGAAGCAAACGTGAAGGAGACAGAGGAGAAAAGTCCACGGGTGGCCAAGAAGCACCGAGCAAAGAGCTTCCTGTCCTCATCTTGCATGAAGCCAGGACAGAGAATGACCGCTCCTTGTGTCCTTTTCCATCAAGTTCTTCAAGCAAGTGGATGACCCGTGTCTTTCCTGCTTCCTGCAGGGCAAGAATCAGTTGATGAAGTGGGAAAATTTCTCAGGGGTCACCCAGTGCCAAGCGTGGAATAGGACCTATCACCTCACCTGGGGACCTGGGGACCATCAGGACAGGTAGCTAGGATCCTCAGCTGGCTCAGAACCCCAACTCACCAGTCCCAACACCTTGGGCACCTCACGCACCCTGAATCTTGGTTTCCCCCTCGGTAGGAGCGCCACCTTCTCGGGGTTGTTTTGGAGACTAAATGAGACAACGCATGTAACAGTCGTAGTGTGTTGTCTGGAAAGCACTGAACAAAGGCCATTATTATTACTACCATTACTATTTATATGCCAGTCACCGTGTCAAGGGTTTAAGGCACACCAATGACCCAAACTTCCCCCTGAGAGTTTCGAAATTTAGTGAGGTGGACAGACATGAAATAAATGAGTACATTCATGCACAAGTCACTCCAGGCTTTCAGATGAGGAAATATTGAATTCCTTACCGTGAGGCCAAGAAAAGGCTCTGTTGCAGGCTATTGAAAGAATGATGAGGTGAGAACAGCACAATCATTTAGGCATGGCGCGTATATAAACGAGCCAACTATGACCCTGAATCCTCAAATTCACTACTCCCTGCTGGGGTCAAAGCTGCAAACAGAGGAAAATTCATAGACTTAAATACTTTATATATGAAATAAGGAGGATGATGATCTAATACAAAGAAATTGAACATTGGAATGAAAAGAAGACCAAATATGTAAAAAGTAAGGAAAGAAAAAGAAAAGAATTTAAAAATCCCGAACAGGAAAAAAAAACCCAGAATTGGTAGATAAAATTCAAGAGCTGGTTCTTTCAAATAAAACCAACAAAATTGATAGAATTGCTGGCTAGACCTATTTTAAAAACGAGAAAAAAGGGTCACTTGGGTGCCTCAGTAGGTTAAGCAACTGACTCTTGATTTCAGCTCAGATCATGATCTCACAGTTCATGGCTTCAAGCCCTGAGCTTGGGACCTCTCTCTCCCTCTCTCTCTGCCCCTCCCCTGCTCTCTCACTCTCAAAAAAAATTAATTAATTAGTTAATGAACTTTTTTAAAAAAGAGCAAAAAATCCAAGATAAGAAAAATTAAGAATGAAGGAAACAATGAATTCTTTTAAAAAGTGGAAAATGGTATGCTAAAAAAATTAAATCTTTATGAAATGGATGATTTTAAAGGAATATACAAATTAAAACATCAATTTCAGAAACAGCAAAATTCTAAGTAAACCAAAAGCATTAAGATCAGAAAACATCGTGAAAGTGTTATCTCCAAAATAGGTACCAAGTTCAAGTGGTTCAAGGGAGAATCATTTCAAATAGTAATTAGACATACATAATTCCCGTGTTATGCACGATGAAATGTTAGCAACAGACAAAACCTTCCCCAATATATTTTACAAGCCCATATAATGTTACTCCTCAAAATTGACAAGGACAGTGTGAGAAACAAGACTACGTCACTAGTGATGGGAAGCCCAAGCATATGAAACCAAATATTTGCAAACCAACATCTCAGTGCGTGAAACAAATCACACCCTCAGAAGGAAAGGTGTGGTGCAGAAATGCGGGATGATTTTACAGTGAAAAACCTGCCTGCTTCTCTTTATTAAAAAGTCAAGGAAGAAAAAAATGCAATAAGGAATCCGTTCACCATGGACAGAAAAAGCCACGAATAAAAATAAGAAGAAATGTGCGCAACCTTGGCGAATAGGACCTCAGTTCTTTACTGTGAGCTAAAAGAATGGGGGGGTACCCTTGTCCTTGAATGGGAAGACTCCATTTTGAACACATTAAAAGTTCCCCCCAAATTAACCAATAGAGTGTTTGCTATTTGAATTTAGGTCCCAGTGCACTTGGGGAGAAAGAGAAAAGGAGAAATTTGATAATCATGTGAAAGTTCATTCATCAATTTCCACCCCCCCCCAGAAAGGGCTCACTGCACATCAAGAGCTGAGGGGTTTTGCTAAAGGAGCGTGGGGACTGGGACCACGGGTCTCTGGGGCAGGGAGAGGGCAGGCTGTGGAAAGCGGTCAGGTGGTGCCTGGGAGCTCTGCGGGCGGTCAGTGGCCATGGGACCCACCGTCTGGCCCTCCACCCAGATGAGCTGGTCTCTGTCCGCACATGCCCCTCCCTCCTGTCTGCACAGCCTCACCCCCACCCCCCAGGCTGTGTATCTCCGATTTCCCGTTTCGCTGACCCCCGTGTGAATGTGTGTGGTTAATGTCTACGGCCAAGGCTGTGGGGATCAGCAAAGAACCATCAGAAAGGTGCTCATTGTCACCTGTTGGGATGAGCACTGGGCATTGTGTGGAAACCAATTTGACAATAAATTTCATATTAAAAATATATATATATATCGTTAGATTTAAAAAAAAATTAAAGAATCACGATGTCTCCTCCATACCCTAGCATAAAAATATAAAACGCTGTGAATAAGTTTAACAAAAAATGTACAACACTGTTGTGCTGAAAAGCACAAAATATTCAGAAGTTAAAGGAGCTCTACCTTTTGGAATATTATACTAGGTTCATAAACCCGAAGATTCAATAATATTGAGGTGGAGATTCTCTTCAAACTGATCTATGATTTAATGCAATCTCAATAAAAATTCTAGCAGCTTTTTTTGAAATCACGGAGCTGATTTTATATTCCTTTTTTTTTTTAACGTTTATTTATTTTTGAGACACAGAGAGACAGAGCATGAACGGGGGAGGGGCAGAGAGAGAGGGAGACACGGAATCTGAAACAGGCTCTGAGCTGTCGGCACAGAGCCCGACGCGGGGCTCGAACCCACGGACCGCGAGATTGTGACCTGAGCCGAAGTCGGCCGCTTAACCGACCGAGCCACCCAGGCGCCCCTGATTTTATATTTCTATAAAAAGTACAAAGACCTTCAATAGCCAAAATAATCTTGACCAAAAAAAAGAGTGAAAAGAACAAACTTGGAGGACTGACACCACATGATTTCAGGGCTTTCTATAAAAACACAGAAATTAAAATGCAACATTGGCATAAGGTAACCATACGGATACAGAGAACAGAATAGAGAACCCAGAAAAGGCTCAAGCAGAAACGGTCGCAATTCTTAAGAGACACCAAGACAACTCGTTGGAAGAAAGGGCGGCCTTTTGGCAACGGTGCTGCAAAATTGGGTCTCTCCATCTGAAAAAGGAGCCGTCCCCTTACCTCACACCATACACAAAGTTTCTAGCGTGACCAGCCAGGTGTTGTGTCTTTGAGGATTTCCATCTCTATTTCAATGGGATGCCTGAGGAAGTCATCCCGCAGGTTAACCCTGGGTTTCACCCCGTGCCCTGGACGGGGAGGCTGACGATCAGTGAGGTCAATGCACTTGTCTAAAGGGGAGATACCCCGCTGGACATTCAGTGTCCAGCTTCCCGCCTCCAGGGTCAGCAGGCTTTCTGGTGGGTCATTTTGCTTTCTGGGACCCTTGCAGTTCAAAGATGACCTCCCAGGGGGCCAAAGAGGGCCAGAGTCCAAGGGGAGTCAGTGAGAAGATCTGCTGACATGGTGTCTCAGGGACCAGCAGGCCACGAGGCCTGGAGTGCCAGAGGGGAGAGTGTCTGCTGTCCCAGGCAGGTGGGCACGGGGGGCCAAGAGGAGGCAAGATGCGGGGAGGGGCCGATTCTGAAACTCGGCCGTGGAGACTGCTGGTGGGGCCTGCGGCCTGGGGCCCTTGCGTCAGACCCCGGACGATGCACCCTGATAACTCTAGTAAAGAGATCTTCAGAGCCCGGGCTGGGGACCAGCATCCTCACCCCCAGGGGACCCTCAGTGTCCCAGCACACGCCTGCAGACCCCAGCGAAGCCCGGACAGGCCGGAAGGGGACACTGTTCTCAGGGCTTTGCGGGGCTCCAGGGACCAGGTCATGGCAGACCTGCGAAGCCAAGTGTGTGTGCGTGTTCCTGAGCTGTCGTGCCTCTTGGAGGAGACATTTATCCACCCTAGGAGGAGAGGGGAGGGTAGACATGTTCCAAAAGAGCTGAGTGCCTTCTCCCTGGTGGGAATTTAGGGCTGATTTTCCATCTTGGTTTTTTTTTTTTTTTAAAGGAAGGTACTTTTTTATTGTGTTCTTTGAACATCGCAGTCAGCTGGGGAAAAAAGAAACAAAGTTTGCACTAAAAGCAGGAATGTCTTTTATGACAGGAAGAGGACCCGAGAGAAGTGGCCGCCAAGGATTTCTGCCGCAGGGCGGAGCTGAGGGCCAGAGACGAAGGAAAAGCCAGCGGCCGGGCCAGTGTGGAGGCTGGAGAGGTGCGGGGTGGGGGACACGGCTCCTGGTCCTGCATACGGAGCCTCCAGTGGACGACTGGCCCACAGGCTGGCGTCCTCGGTCCGGTGCCCGAGGGGCAAACATGCCCGGGTCGGCACAGATCGGCATGAAGAGTCCCTCTGCCAGAATGACGGCCAACATTCCCGAGAAGCCTTATGGTTTTCAAAGTGTTTTTAGTAGCCACATAGAGCTGGAGAGAAAGGGTTTCACGTGAAACCTTACCCGGGGTGTCAGTGGGGGGAAGGAGGGTAGGAGTGGGCCAGGTGGTGGGAGGGGTGGGGAGGTTTGTGGAGCAACCCAGGAAGTAGCCACTGAATAGCTGAGGCTGAGTAATCTGGAAGGTTCTCTGGGGGCAGTGCTGGCCTGCCTCAAGCCGGCAGAGCGACAGCCTCCAGGGACCGTCCCTTCCTGGGTGCTTCTGTAGAGGGCACCTGCTGGGCATGACCTGGGTGCTGGTTGCCAGGGACCCAGAGTTAAATCTGCAGACACCTGAGACCTGGGTGGTTTAGTCGGTTAAGCATCTGACTTCGGCTCAGGTCATGATCTCACAGTTCACGAGTTCAAGCCCTGTGTGAGGCTCTGTGCTGTCAGTGCAGAGCCCGCTTCAGATCCTCTGTCCCCCACTCTCTGCCCCTCTCCCCCCCTCAAAAATAAATAAACTTAAAAAAACACCCTGCAGACATTTGGTTGGCAGTGAAGGGCACAGTCACAGAGAAGGATCAGTTTCCCACGTCAGTGCTGACAGAAAGTGATGGTCAGTCCATTGGGAGACAGTTTGGATTCATGAGCGTCACCGAACATAGGGGGTAAAGCTGGGACACCAACCACACCAGCAAAGAGGACCCTGGCAAGGCAGGTGTCTTAGTGGCACTGCTCTTCTGTTTGTCCGTTTCGTGCGTGTGCGTGGATGTCAGGGTCCTGGGGCCGCTGTGATGAGTGACCACAAGCCGCACGACTTACAACGAGAGAAACTCATTCTCTCGAAGTTCTGGAAGTCAGAAGTCCAAAACCAAGGTGTTGCCAGGGCCACGCTCCCTCCAAAGGCTCTGGGGGAGCACACATTGGATGTAGGGCCCAACATATACTCAACGTGATCTCACCTTAGGATTCTTACCTTAATCACATCTGCAAAGATCCTATTTCGAGATACAGGCGAATTCGTATTCTGGGTGAATATGAATGTGGCGGTGGGGGGAGGGGGACGCTATTATTCAACCCACTGCAGCAAGGTCCCTGAGTTTGCTGAGTATCTGTCTCGCCTATATTCGTACCAAGACAGAGAAAGTGGTATATACCCAACCTTTCCTCTGGGCCGTGTTCATGAGGGCTGGACGGTAAGATTCTTGGGCCATAGTCATCATCAGTAACCAGTAACAATAAACTGCTGGTTTAAGGGGGGCTGGTGAGGCTTTCTCCAGGGTTTTGCGGGGCTGAGGTCAGAACCCTATCCCAGGGCCAAGGAAGCAGTGAATGGCAGGATCAGGGAGGGAGGGCTGGGAAGGGCCCGCCTGGTGGTGGCACCAGAGAGCAAGTCGGGAGCGGGGATTCCTGCACTTGGCCCCGGAAAGGAGCTCTGGAGTTTGCAACCTGCACACAGGCGTGGGGTGCACGCAGGGGTGGGGTGGATGGGGGGGGTCAATCCCTGCCAACCTGTAGCCCTCACATTAACATAAAAAATACGCAAGGGGCCTTTGGTCCCTGAGAGGCAAGCTCTGTGAGCTGCCCAAGCCCGTGAGATCTGCAGGTGGGATGCTGGTGGGATCTGTCCCCGTCCTGGGGTGTCACATCACACAGCACCATCGAGAACTGAATGTGCTTGTGGCAACAGCTGTCTAGGGAAGGTGGGCGGTGGTTTTTATCGCCCCAGTACTCCGACGAGAGCGCTGAGGCTGTGGGCCCCAGCGCAGCCCAGTCGGGAGCGGTGGGGCCAGATTACGTGGGATCTGCCTCCTCTCGCTTTTGAGTTCTCTGATTCTCCATCTGGAGCTGTTTCCACGCTGGTGCAACGTGCTCCCTGCCTCACGGACGCGGGGCGAGGGATGGTGGCTTGCGTGGGGAGCCCGCCTGCTTTGCCCCCGAGGCGCCGTGTTCTCTTAACCACTAAAGCTCCCAGTGGGACAGGCCAGTCCCCACATACCTGTGCCCACCTAGCTTCTAACGCTCCAGGACTCTGCTGTCCCCACTGCTGTGGGCAGGCCCCCCTCCGTAATGGTGTCTCCTCCCATTACCTCTGGCCCACATGGGACAGCCACCACTGAGCCTCCGGGATGCTGGGCCCTCCCCGGCACGTGCACGTGGCTGTGGTAAATGCCACGTGGTCATGGCCTTCTTGCTTCTTCCAGACTCTCGATGCCCTTTCTCTGTCCACCACAACCTTCCTCACCTTCCCCCTCTCATGTGGACCAAGATTTCTCCAAGCTTCCGGAGGGCACATCCGTGGTCACTCCTGAGTGAACACACGCCCCCTTCGCAGACCTCCCCTCCCCACCCCCATCTGGGCCCACAGGGCCCTGCCACTCCTGTGGGAACGTGTGAGCGAGGTTCAGACCCCCACCGGTTGACGCTGTGGCTTGGCCGCGTTTATTGCACTGGTGGCAGGAGGGAGGAGGTGGGTTCTGGGACGCACGTTGTCCCCCAAGGAGAAGTCTGTGCGTCCCCCTCAGGCAGGGAGACAGCTTTGGTTGTCCAAGAGGAGGGCGGGGCCACTTGTGCAGGCCCAGGGCTTCAGGGGAACCCAGCCGCCACGTTTTCTAGGGCGTCCACTTGGCTGTCCCCGTGCACGTCTAAGAGTCCCAGTGCTTTGCTCCAATCGGGGCCCCGACCTCGGCTGACAGGAGGGATGGCCTAGGTCTAGGCCGGTTGGACCGGGCGCGTGACATGTCCCGGGAAGGACTCAGTCACAGTGGGAGCTTTGGCATGGGGAGAGGGGTGAGGGTCTGAAAAGTTTCGTCTCTGCCCACTGACGTACAGTCTCATGAATTCGAAACTAAAACAACCTCCAGAGCAGAATGAGTGACATTTGAGGGAAACAAAATAGGACAGGGACAGAGGACCCGGGATGGCCACATGCGAGGACACACCGACACCGGCAGGCAGAAGGGCCACAGCCCTCGTCACTTTCTCTGGTCACAAAGCAGCAAAATGTGCGTTAGTGACAAAAATGTGAACTCGGCGCCCGGCCGCTTGGTGACAGAAGACACGTCCCCTGGCAACAAGTGGATGGAGGCGGAAATGGCGACCACGGCAAAACACGTCTGGAGTCAGGAAACGGGGAAGAAATTGCAGAGAGGTAGAGGGGCCGTGGCTACGGCAGCACCAGGGAGCATTTTCAGGATTTGAAATGCCTCCTTTACCAAAACGGGAAGTTGAGGAATTGGGTCCCCGATGTCCGATGTCAAGCAGGCCTGAGGAAATTGGAAGGAAAAATAGTAAAAGTGGAACTAGGTGGCATTGGCAGGTCACATGAACAGCAGAAATAAATGCATTTAAATATGAAAAGAGTCGGGGCCCCTGGGGCTCAGTGGGTTGGGCATCCGACTTCGGCTCAGGCCATGATCTCGCAGTTCATAAGAAAAAAAAAATCTACTTTTGTTTAAAACAAAAATCGTATAGGGGCACCTGGGGGGGCTCCGTCGGTTAAGCGTCCGACTTCCACTCAGGTCACGATCTCGCGGTTTGTGAGTTCGAGCCCCGCGTCGGGCTCTATGCTGACAGCCCAGAGCCTGGAGCCTGCTTCGGATTCCGTGTCTCTCCCTCTCTCTGCCCCTCCCCTGCTCATGCTCTGTCTCTCTCTGTCTCAAAAATAAATAAACATTAAAAAATTTTTTTTAAATATGAAAAGAGTTGAAGCCAAGAGCACATCCAAACAAAATAAGTTAGAGGCACGTTTGGAATTCATCCAAAGCATCTCTCAGCCTCGGCACTCCTGACATTTGGAACTGGATCATTATTTGTGGTGGGAGCTGTCCTCTGTGTTATGGGGGTGTGGCCACGTTCCTGCTAACACCCATCCCCAGACGTGATCACCAAAACTGTCCCCAGGTATCACCAGATGTGCCTGGGGAGACATGGCCCCTGGCCGAGGGCCACTGGTCTAGAAAACACAGATCAGAAGCCCACAGACCCTTGCATCTGATGGGTTCCTGATTGATCTTAGCCTCTCAAGGAACACATCATTTCTATGGTAGGTAATTTGCTTCTGATAATTTTTTGCGCATCTCACGTGATAAGAGAAACTGAATGAGTTTCAGGTACAACATTTTTATGTGGGGACATAGAGACAGCAAAGGCCGGCTGGTAAAATGTGCTTCATTTCCAAGCAGGAAAGGTCCCAAAGCTTTGGAATAAGCAAGCTGGGAAGAGTGGTTTCTTGTTAACGAGTAAAGACAATAGAAGTTCTGCTAACACAACATCTTCTAATTGATCACATTTGGAGGGAAACACCATAAAAATGTCACCCAAACGAGGCCAGGAGTGAGTGCTCTTGGGCCCCAACAGAACCACATTACTGTGAGTAGCACCAAGTTCCTGCACTCGCCCTGCTCTGCAGGGGGACCCGTGACTCTTTCCGGAAAGACCCGTCTGGTCCAGGCGCCCGTGGCGTCTGTCTACCACGGTTGTTATCTTCTGCTCTGGCTCCTTCGTTGGAGGGACCTCCTTCCCCATAGCTGGGAGGGCTTCCCAGTCCGTGCTGATGCACTGAGCAGAGCTTTGCCTCCTGTGTCCAAGGAGCTCTAAATCCTGCCACCTCCAGGAAGCCATCCCCAGAGCCTGGCTGTGCTGGGCAGAAGTGGGGATAAAGAGCTCCCTGAGTAAGCTAGAGCAGCTACAAGCTCTCGGGACAGGGGTTTCCCAGTCCATATAAGTCCATCAGAAGGGACGTCAGCAGGTGACAGGCAGGGGAGGCCCCCTGACCTTTTCTGCACCCTGCCCCGTCCGTGTGGCCCTGTCACAGCATTGCCAACAGGCAGACACCAGCACCACCGGCTGTTCTGCACCCTCTGCAGCCAATGTCAAGGCGTCAGCCTCCCTTTAAAGGAAAGTCGTTTGTTCGTTTGTTGTAACCATCCTCATAATTAGTTTAACTGCACAAGCAGCAGTTCAGCTCTTACTGGGAGCATCAGATAGGTAGGGACCGTGACTTTGGTCTATGTCCCGTCCTGGTGTGATCGTTAGTACCATCACTCTTAAGAGTGTCTTGCTTTGTTCGATCCTCTGTGCCCACCCTTACCACTCGTGTGGACACACACGTATGTCACCGGCTGCCGAAACCCTTTCAACACATCTAGCAAACTTGGTCCTTTTAAACACCAAATCATGCAGACGGTTTAGGACATTCGGGGTAGAAAGCCAAAGGTCGCATGGAGTCAATCTTTCTAAAGGGAGCACCTTTAAGAGGCACGACCTTGATGACCTCGGATCCTCAACCTTCCTCTGCGCCATTCCAGCCCTGACCTTCCTCTGCCCCATTCTAGCCCCTGCAGCTCACCCGGGTCATTGCAAGAATGTCTGTTCCTCCAATATACTGCCTGCGTCCAACTCCTCCATCCACCACACCTGCCAGAGTAATTTGCAAAGCAGATTATATATATCAAGCATCTCCCTGGGTAAAGCTGCGGCGTCTTCCTTGGCTGGGCCGGCAGGTCCCGCGTTGTTCCACCCCCCACCCCCAGTAGGTGCCTCATGGTTCCACACCCCCCACAGTGGGTCTTATGTGGCTCCACGCCCCAGCAAGCCTTAGGTGGCTCCACCTGAGCCGTTCCCACGTGGCTCCACCCCGCAGGAGGTCCCGCGTGGCTCCACCCCCAGCAAGTCCTCTGTGGCTCCACCCCCAGCAGGTCCCGCGTGGCTCCACCCCCACCCCAGCAGGTCCTCTGTGGCTCCACCCCCAGCAGGTCCCACGTGGCTCCACCCCCAGCAAGTCCTCTGTGGCTCCACCCCCAGCAGGTCCCGCGTGGCTCTACCCCCCACCCCTAGCAGGTCCTCTGTGACTCCACCCCTAGCAGGTCCCGCGTGGCTCCACCCCCAGCAAGTCCTCTGTGGCTCCACCGCCAGCAGGTCCCGTGTGGCTCCACCCCCCACCCCTAGCAGGTCCTCTGTGGCTCCACCCCCAGCAGGTCCCGTGTGGCTCCACCCCCACCCTAGCAAGTCCTCTGTGGCTCCACCCCCAGCAGGTCCCGCGTGGCTCCACCCCCCACCCCTAGCAGGTCCTCTGTGGCTCCACCCCCAGCAGGTCCTGCGTGGCTCCACCCCCAGCAAGTCCTCTGTGGCTCCACCCCCAGTAGGTCCTGCGTGGCTCCACCCCCCACCCCTAGCAGGTCCTCTGTGGCTCCACCCCCAGCAGGTCCCCCGTGGCTCCACCCCCAGCAAGCCCTCTGTGGCTCCACCCCCAGGAGGTCCCGCGTGGCTCCACCCGCCCCCAGCACAGATGCCAGCTGGCCCTGAAGACACGGGCTCCCGGGATGGGCGACCCTTGCCGGGGAGGGCTTCAGGAGGGGCTCTGTGCCCAGAGGCAGGAGTGGACAGGGCCTCGTGGAGACCCACCAAGCTCCGGCAGGCTTCCTGGGTGGAGGCGGCAAAGCACCGCTAGTCTTGGAAGGTGCGGGGAGTGGCCAGGCAAGAAAGTGCCCAAGGGGGGACCGACGGAGCACAGCCAGGTGAAAGCAGGGTGCGTTGGGCACGCGCATGGGAGGGGCCGGCCGGGGCTGGAGGCTGGGACCCAGGGGTCAGATGTCCCCACTCTCTGGTCCCATGCCACCAAGTCTGGTTTCCCATAAAGCCACAGATTGCCTTCCGAGAACGTTGCGGACTAGGGTAGAGCGGCCCGCCCAAGGCAGGGCCCTCCCAGCCTGAGACACAGGACGGCTTCCAGACGGGGTCTGGGGGCTACCGAGGAGCATCGTGGGGCAGCAGCCAGAGTGGCCCGTCCTGAGGGGCACCTGGTGCCGCCTGTGTCCTGAAGAAATGGGGCTCATTCGGACGCGAAGCCACCACAGGAGGAAAACCAGCGTTCGCCACGCCAAGGGGGTCGGCCACGGCCACTCGCAGTTTGCTTGGTTCTGAGTTGGCAGCCGAGACAGGTAGGCAGGCAGTCAGTTCTGAATCCATAATCCCATCCTGGTTGTTGGAGGCCGGTGGCTACAGGCGATGTGTGGCTTTCTGGGCTGTTACCAAGAGATGCTGGTCTGACTTTCTGCGGGCTGGCTCCCCGGCTGCTTTGGGGAGGGCGTGGTCCAGGCTGCTATTTGTGCTTATGGTCTGACCATTGCCCGTTTGTATTTCAGTCTTTCAAGTGAAATGGGGGGGGGGCGGTACTTTGGACATGATGACCTTCACACCAGAGACACCGGTACAGAGCACCGTGTGTTTCCGCACCTGCTAGGCTGGGGTTGGCTCGGGGCCAACAGGGGGCAGGTCTAGCTCAGCGGCGGGCAGAAACCCTGTCTTGGATGCAGCACGGCCACGTATCAGGGCGGCACGGGTGCACGGGACCGTGCCAAGAGAGGCATGCGCCCGGGTCCCCCCGGGCCCAGGTTCCGTGAGAACTGCTTTGTTGAGACAGATGGTATGCAGTGGATTGAGAAACTGCCACGGTTGGGGAAACAGCGAGAAAACCTTCCAGAAGAAAACACTGAAGAGGCAAGTGCCAAATCGAGGGAGGAAGGCAAGTCTGGAGCATGTGGGAAATTGCAAACTAATTTAAAACAATGTGAGAGGTGGGGAGGCTTGCGCGGTCCCAGCACCAGTGCCGGGGGATCTGGCCGGATGGTGGTTCTGACTGCGTTTCAAGTGTAAGATATACTTTGATTAATTTCTCTAGACTTCACCAGAGTTACACCAGCAAGTCCCAGAACACTAATTAAGGCGAAGAGGCGGACAGTGACTCACGCTGGAAAGAGCCCAACTGACGAAACCCTCCCAGCCCTCGGAAAGCATCCACGGTCCTCATGCGATGGGAATTGCCTTGATCAAGACAGCTCTGGCACGAGGTCAGCACGATAATGGAGACAGAGCTCTGATTAATGGGCGTGTGTGTGTGTGAGAGTGTGTGCACGCATGCGTGTGCACACACACGTGCGCAGGCTCTGGGTGTGTGTTCCTGGGAAACGCTGGCAGGGCCATCTGGCCGGCACTTCCTCGTGGGGTCACCCCGCAGGAGACTGATGGGATGGCCGGGCGCTCTGGGGTTTGGATTCCCGGGAAAACAGCGGAAGCCCGTGCCGAGGGAGATGCGGGGCTCCCCGGGGCATCACCTCCTCCAGCTGGACGCCACCACCCAAGGCCCCCGCTGGCTGACCAGACTCTCGCTTCAAGGCTCGAGTGGTGGAGGATGGATCGGCTTTCACCCCCCGGAGCACGGTGGGGAAAGTGGACGAGAAAGCATCCGTATCCTGGCACGAGAAATGGGTGTGTAAGAAAACAGAAGGGCACCCAAGCAGGTATTTTCTCTCCAGAGGCTTCAGGCTCTGCCGTGACCGGCCACTGTGGCTGCGGGGCTGAGGGCCACCCGGTGGGGCCACCAAGAGCCCACGGGCTGGGGGTCACCCACGTTCATTGTTCTCAGTGCAGAGCGGGAGGAGACACGTGGCGAGATGCCGTGAAGGGCACCTCGCGTGTGGACGACCCAGCGGAACTCTGCACGGGCAGTCCGTGGGTGTGCACAGGAACCCACGGCCCTCCGTGTGGATCTTAATACCCGATGCATTATACCTGCGCGAGGCAATTTATCTTCACCGTGGGTCCACGTGCAACGGTTTGAGGGCAGATAAAAACCAGCTCGCTATCCCGAGGTAACTTCTTCTCCAAACCTGTGAAGGCCTGAAAATGGTGGGTGCGTCTTTCACAGCTGCAGGGTGTGTGCGTGTTAAAAACGGAGGCAGGCAAGCCTGCGGGTCAAGAGCAAGAACTCTGAATCTCTCTTCTGCCTGTCCTGCAACTTCGGGCTGGTCACAAGCTGTGTGGGTGGCCTCAGTTCCTCTGCCAGAGGACAGCGAGTGAGAGCACCTGGGCCAGGGGCCACGGGAGCCGCCGCAGGAAACGGATGAGAGAAGGCACAGCCCAGAGCACTGAGCCATCACTCTGGGATGTAGTCAGGCTGGCGGGACGCAGCAGGGCGGACGGCTGGGGGCGGCAAAGTGTCACAGCGCACGGGGCGCGAGGAAGCCCCAGGGGCGCGTGGCCCGGATGCAGGAACCTTTTCCAGTTTGTAACCAGAGCACCGACACAGGAATAAAAAACGCTAGCACAGCTCCTGGGGCGCCTTGGGTGGCTCGGTCCGTTAAGCGTCTGACCCTTGATTTCAGCTCAGGTCATGATCTCACAGTCGTGGGATCGAGCCCCGTGTCGGGCCCCTCACTGAGCGTGGAGCCTGCTTGGGATTCTCTCTCTCCCTCTGTCCTTCCCCCCTGCTCATGTTCTCTCTCTCTCTTAAAATAAATAAACCTTTAAAAAGTATTTTAAAAACCACTAGTACGGTTACAAAGACATCTTAAATTCTCAACCTGTGGAGAGGTTGTGAGAGTTGATTTTATGTGTCAACTTGACTGGGTGAAAGGATGCACGGTGACCCGCAAAAAGCAGGATTTCTGGTTGGGTCTGGTTGTGTGTCCTGAGGAGATCGGCTCTGGAATCAGCAGACTGAGTAAATGGCCCTCACCAATGCAGGCGGATACCATCCCGTCCCTTTAGGGCCCCAATGAAACCAAAAGGCAGAGGACCGGTGAGTTCCTCTGTTTGAGCCGGGACAGCTGTCCCCTCCCGCTCTCAGACGCTGATGCTCCTGGGTCTCTGGCCTCGATTTGCGTGGAGTGACACCCCCAGCTTTCCCGGGTCTCCAGGTTGCGGACGCGGACCGTGGGACTTCTCAGCCTTCACAATCACGTAAGCCAGTTCCTGTAACTATGTCTCCGGACGTGTCCCATCGGTTCTGTTTCTCTGGAGAACCCTCATGCAGAAATACTACGGTAAATAGGGGCGCCTGGGTGGCGCAGTCGGTTAAGCGTCCGACTTCAGCTCAGGTCACGATCTCGCGGTCCGTGAGTTCGAGCCCCGCGCGGTCCGTGAGTTCGAGCCCCGCGTCAGGCTCTGGGCTGATGGCTCGGAGCCTGGAGCCTGTTTCCGATTCTGTGACTCCCTCTCTCTCTGCCCCTCCCCCGTTCATGCTCTGTCTCTCTCTGTCCCAAAAATAAATAAACGTTGAAAAAAAAAAAAAAGAAATACTACGGTAAATAAAGGAGTTCGCCTTAAAAAGGGAAGGTGGCTGGATGGGAACGGTCTGAGAAATGTGGACACCCGTTGAATGACGGGCACAGGACCAAGACGGAGAACACAGAGGAAGCACTCCTAAGGCGACACCTGTGGATCCCGGGTCGCGACGGGGACGTTAGAGTGCAAGGTCGTGACCTGTGCCTCCGTGTTCCCCCAGGCCTCACTGGGTACCCCTGTGCGCGTGCGCTTTGAATTCAGCCGATTTGATCTTGTTGGTGCAAAACTCTACAACCTGGCATGAGTGTGACAGAGGGGCACGCACTGGTTGTGCAGGCAGAGCAAATGCACGCTCCGCCCGCCGCCCGCGGTCAGCTCTCCCGGGAGAGGTGGAGCCCCGCCCTTGCATTGGGAGCGCCCGCCGGCACACCCGGCCGGGTCACACGTGCGTGCGAGCCCACGGAGTCACCCCTCACGAGCGGATCCTAGATGCCAAGTGCCGTGCCAGGGCCTGGAGGGCCGGCGGGGAGCAAGGTGACAATGGCCGGGCCCTTGCAGAGCTTAAGCCGCACTTCGGAGACAGACAGATCAGGCAGAAGAGCAAACTCAAGCTCCACCCCTCGTCCCTTGTGCCCCACGAAGGAATGTTTCTAGTAAAGAAACATTGCTGTGACGTCACCAGCGCCGACCCTGACGTTACCAAGCACAGATGCCTAAACTGTGCTTCCGACGTGGCGGAAAAACAACTGAAAAACGTTGGAGGTTTTTAAATTTTTTTTTTTTTCAACGTTTATTTATTTTTTGGGACAGAGAGAGACAGAGCATGAACGGGGGAGGGGCAGAGAGAGAGGGAGACACAGAATCGGAAACAGGCTCCAGGCTCTGAGCCATCAGCCCAGAGCCTGACGCGGGGCTCGAACTCACGGACCGCGAGATCGTGACCTGGCTGAAGTCGGACGCTTAACCGACTGCGCCACCCAGGCGCCCCAGGAGGTTTTTAAACTCGTGATGTCTTTCACGTCTCGCACAGAAAGGGGGTCACCCAGACTATGACAGTGACCAGCCGAGGGCCGTCCCCAGGGTGCAGCCGTGGCACACACAGGGCACGCCCGCTTGCCCGCGTCAGCCTCTCTGCAGCCTGCTGAGGGCTCTCGGCCGCCCCACCCCTCCCGAGCCCCCACGGGGGCTGCGGAAACACATCCTTCTGGCTCTACCCGCCCCCCCTGCCCCGGCCAGTGAGATCAGGCTCCACGCGCCCCGACCCCCAAGGGGACCCCGCTCGGCCCAGCTCCTCATGCCGACGAGGCCACCCGGGCCACGGCCGCGGCAGCTCGGAGGTTGGCTGCGTTGGGCCCGGCATCCACCCCCCTCCGGCCGGCCGGGGAGGGGGACGGGGTGGCTGTGCGGAGACCAGGCTGTTTACTCGGAAGAGCCGTGGGCAGGAAGATACTATCGACACGGAAGACATAAAACTGAAGGCGGGGAGATTTTCCTTTTGTTCCTTGTGAATCCTTGCAAGTCCCCGAATGGACAGTGGGAGGGGCTGGGTCCTCAGGGTCAGCAGGACCATCCAACAAACAGCATGCGCAGCTTTTTCCAAAGTGATTGGCTTTGCGGTCTTCTCCTCTCTCTCTCTTTCTCTCTTTCTTTCTTTCTTTCTTTTTCTTTCTTTCCCTTTCTTTCTCTTTCTTTTTCTCTTTCTTTCTCTCTTCCTTCCTTCTTTTCTTTTTCTTTCTTTCTTTCTTCCTTTCTTTCTCTTTATTTCTTTCTTTCCTTCTTTCTTTCTCTTTCTTTCTCTCTTTCTCTCTTCCTTCCTTCCTTTCTTTTTCTCTTTTCTTTCTTTTCTTTCTTTCTTTCTCTTTCTTCCTTCTTTCTTTCTTTTTCTCTTTCTTTCTTTCTTTCCCTTTCTTTTTTTCTAATCTGTGAATTGTTGGGTCAATACCAACATCATAAAGAGGCAGCTTTTGTTAATCTTGGCATCAAAATGATGTGTTTTCAAAACCTGAACCAAACCAAAGAAGTAACAAGTTAGAGAAGTAAGCCTGAAGAAGCAGCATACTGTTTTGTGGGGAGTCTGCAAAAGAAAACAAACAAACCACAACCATAATCGGGGGAAAAAGCAGTCTGCTGCGGGCTGAGTAAATGTCTAGCCCCACACTGTGGGAAGCTTGAAGGCTTTCGTCCGAGCTGAGCATGGGAAGATGTGGGTTTTAAGACGGATGCATCAGCCAAGGTTCTGGCCCGGCCACGCTCTCCTCGTCTGGGATGCGGTTCCCGCCCTCCCAACAGAGGGCTGCTGTAGGGTAGCGTTGCCCGTCCACAGATCAAGAGAAGTGTGGGAACAGCCTTCGAGGACCTTGACCCCGAAGAATGTTTGAATGTGTCCATCAGAAACAGAAGACCTGCCCACCTGTCAGTGGACGACCCAGAGCCAAATGACCTAAGCTGGGACATTTGAATCCAGGAGCACGGAGATTGCACTTAGCTTTTGACACCCATCTGACGTTTCTTCCCATCTCTGGGGATTGAAAAGGGGGCACATCAACACAGCCCCAGGAATGACGGCCAACGTCTGACTTGCTCCTGTGTCATCACACGTACGTTTCTCGAGAGCCCTGCACGTGTTTTTCTTCTTTGATTCCTTCCTCGCAGAGGGGGAAACAGAGGGAAAACGGGTCATTTGTTGTGGTTATTTCTTGTGCTGGGTTGTGTCAAGTCAGAAAACTGTCTCTCTGTTCTTCTTCCAGCAGTGGAACAGGAAGACAGGGAGGCCTTTTCAGCCCCGGTGGCTGTGAAGGTGGCCCTCGTGGTCACCTGGATTCCTAGAATGTTACGCCTGGCGGTTTCCGTTTTCCTCAATGTCATTGTAAAGGTTACTGTTTGAACGTGGGTTGTTATGATGTCAACATATCAGAAAAGGTTTCCCTCTCCTCTCATAAAGTTCTGCACGCGTGACAATTGTTAGCAAACAATGATCTAATTCCTGTTTTGGTGGAAGTTTTGAGCGCATTATCTCTTAGAGCTTTTTACATCATGAATGGACAGGCAATCCGGTTTAAATGGATGTAAACGACTAGGACAGTGTTCTTTGGGGAGGGTTCGGGAACCTTCAGGAGAAGTTTGGTCCAGCAGCTCTGTGATGCAGAGGGACAGAGGTCCCTCAGGCCCCTGGCTCCCCCTGCACGGCAGGTGGAACCACAGGCTGACCACGCCCTGCTCTGAAGGAAGGGAGGCGTCCCCAGCTGGATTCCTGAGGCTCACTGAGCCACCTCTGTGTCTTTCTTGACCCTGTGCTACTTTCAAGTGTCCTGGGGCCCCCAGGTGATGGGCTCTGGTGGGGCCTCGCATCAGAAGGCACCTGTCTGGAAAGCCACTTGCTGAAGGGCTCCCTGGGAAGACCCCAGGGTGGATGGCTCTGAAGAGGCATGCGCCCCGCAAGCCATTCCCCTCTGGGCCTGGAGAATTCCCAGAGAACCCCGAGCAGGGACACCTCCAGGCCAGCTGCTGTTTCCAACCCCATGGGCCCGCTGACCCCATCCTCAAGTCACCAGGTCTCCACCCTGGCCAGCTCAGCCACCCACAGCCCCCCGTGCTCAAGCCCACCACTCTCATCAGTCTTTCTAAGGCGCCCTCCGAGCTCTTCAGGCCCAGACGATGGATGACAGAGAACTGTCCACTCTCCTCTTGGCGGAGCTCTGTGCCTTCCCCTCCCCTTACCTGTCTGTCCTCCTCCCATGCCTCTCCTGTCCGCTCTCGTGCACCACACAGCGCAGCCGGGGGCTCCCAGTCCCCCCGCCACTGGCCACACGCGGACTTCCCTGCGGCCCCCACCCACCCCTCCTGGGGTCAGGCCGCCTGCCCTCTGCCCTCCACATCCCAGCGGCAGGTGGGCTCTCCGGGGGTCACAAAGCCCCCACTCCTCTTCGGCCACGCACCCTGCCCTGCGGCACGGTGGCCACTCCTCCGTGTCTGTCCTGTGCTGCCACTGCCTCGGTGGCCTCTTTTGAGCACAGCCCCAGGTTGCTTGCTTGTGTAGACATTCATCTGAGCTGCGGGCTTTGTGGCCCTGGAGCCTCAGCCCTGCCCACTCCCAGCAGTGAAACCACCCTTGGGGAGGCTTGTGGGCTGTCTCCCTGAATATGGGGGTGCCAGGAAGGTGGGGGGGAGGAGGGGAGGGCAGTGGAGGCAGCTGAGAGGCATGGGAAGAGGAGGGGTCTCTGCTGGCCTTTCCTGTCTTCATCACTTTGAGGACCGAGGACGCTTGGCTTAGCTAAGCTTCTGCTAACAGCACGTTCACTCTTTTAATACAGAAACCAGTTTGGGAGTTGGGGTGTTCCCAGAGAAAACATCGCCCCTGGATCTCCACGCTGCATGGGTGGGTAGTCTCGTGAAAGGGGGCCGTGAGGCTGGTGGCCCTGGTGTAGCCCCAAAACCAGCCACAGGGAGCCCTCGGCATGTGTCATACACCGTCCCTTGACCCCAGGCCACCGCAGGCTGTGTGGTGTGCTAGGACAAGCAGGCGGGTCTCCCCTTCTGCGCGCAGCCCGTGCGGACGGCCCTACTGTGCGACGACCCTATTAGGAGTCAAGCCACGATGACACTGTGAGAAAACGCGAATACGCAGATTACCTTCCTGTCATGAAACCCCGGGAGAAAGGCCCGACGGGGGTTTCGTCCCATTTTACAGCAGAAGAAATCCAGACCACAAACCCAGCTTCTGACGGGACCCTGCCCCGGCTCATTCCAGGAACACGATGTGACACAAACCACAGACGACAGTTGCACCAAGAGGGCAGGAAGAAACCGCTGGTAAAAACAGGACGGAAACCAAGCCACGTCTCTTCCAGGCCCAAGCGGCTGGCAGCTTGGGATGTGGCGGGAGAACATTTCTGATGCTCGAAGGGAAGGTCGTAGGGGGGTGAGGCCGGCTGGGTCCTTCAGGGATGAGGGTCCTGCCTCCTCTGTGCCCTCTCTGACCGCCCCGCCGAGTGTGCATCCGGCCCAGAGTGGGAGGGCTAAGATGTTCTGGGACCCAGCCGGGCCACGCCCCTGGCCCTGGCCGGCGGTGCCCTCCCCGCTGGGGAGCCCGGGATATCTGGAGGGGTTCCCTGCTGTTGCCCCAGTGCCCGTCACTGGCCTGGTTCACCTTGAAGGGCTTCCCCGCCACCCACGTGGGCGGCACGCCGATGCCAGGGAACAGCCCCAAGCCCCTGGCCAAAGCACGCGGAGTCCTGCCCACGTCAAGCAAGTGAGGAGCGTGGCCTGGCGTAGAGTTTGCCTCTGTCGTGCAAGGTCCAAGTGCCCGCAGCCCAGCGAGGAGCGGCGATCTGGTCCCTGTCCACCGCGGTGGATGCTGTCCTCAAGGCCACATCAGTACCTCTCTGGGTTGACCCTCCTGAGCGCCGAGGCCAGGCCGTGGCTGGTGGAGGGGCCGGGAAGTGGGTTTGGAACGGCCGGTGGGGCGGACCCACCCCCGTCTTCAGGAACACCTGCTGATGCTTTTCGTTCTCACACTGAGGGGCCGCCCAGCCAGGCCCTCAGAGGGTTTCCCAGCCCAGGCCCGTCTGGCTCACCACCCTGAGCCTCTTCTCTGCGAGTGGTGTCTGAGACCTCTCAGGAGTGAGCCCCAAGTGGGCAGCTGCGCCCAACATCCTGTCCAGAGGGAAGTTTGGGTGGCTGGCGCTTCCCCCCCTCCCCCGAGCGTTCTTGGGGCTGCGGCGGGGAAAGTTCGAGCACAAGGAAGGGGGAGGATTAGCGTCCAAGAGCTCACGGGTCACAGGGGACACCACACAGGCAGGCGGGTGGGGACCTTCCTCCTCCTCTGACGTGGGGCCTCGGGACTCCGGCAGGCTGCTCTCCGAGTGCCTTTCGATTTTGGAGAGGGACCCAATCTGCCGCATTCCAACTAGAAACATCGCGAGTGTAAAAATACCTGAAGGCAACGTGGGGTCTGATGCTACTGGACCCGCAGCTAAAGCTGGCCGGATCCCTCCCACCGGTCAGCCTGCGTTAAGCCCCATACTTCGGGAAGCCCTGAGTCTCTGCGGCCCCTGCAACCACAAACCTTGATTCTGAAGCCCGAGATGAGTAGATTTAATCGACCCAAAGGGGCCAAGAAACCGGTCAGAAAGGCCAGCAGTCCTCCACCGCGGCTCTGAACACACAGCGGTCAAGGCTCAGATGGCTCACGCCATCTGCCACCCCCAGAAAGGAACTCCGAGCCGCGGTGACCTTTCCAGAAGACTTGAGAAGCAGGAGCCCTAGCGGGCGGGGGTCGGACTGTGCCTTTTGCCCCCAGTGGCGCATCGTTAAGTCGAAGCCCGGCTTGTGGAGGGTTTGGGCGTACGCCCGGCTCGTGTTTGCTCTGAGCTGGGCGGCTCGCTTCTACAGGAGCGGGGAGCAGTCAGGTGGCGGCTCGCCCGGCTGGGCGCGGCATCCCAGGTAGAGCGGACACCCAGACAGAGGCCCTGTCCTTTGGGCCGTAAATCGGCAATTAGCGGAGAGCCCCGTATTCCTTCCATCCGGCCTCTGTGGAGGGTGGCGGTCTGCAGGCAGAGGGCTCCCAGGAGGGGCCTGCCCCTTCCTTCCCACAGGCGGAGGGGGGAGGGGCAAGAGGAGGGGCCGCACGTGCCACCGTCCCTTGTATCCCCGGGGAGTTGTGTCCCCAGGGTCGGCGCCACCGGGGAGACCGAGAAACCGCCTCCCCATCATCCGTTCTCATCACCGATGTCATTGTGCCGTCCTGTCCCCGTCTGCACCTTCCCTCCTTAGCTCCTGTGGGGAAGCCGGCCACGGGCAGTGACTAGTAGAACCCGAGAGTTCTGCCCACCCTGCGTTTTTAAGCCTGGGAAGTAAGGCCAGCCCCCCTGGCTTCTGGCGTTTCTGGTCTCACTTCACTTTCCCATTTTATTCTCAACAAAGCAAACACGCGGGCAGGGAGCTTTCCAGCTTCGTCTAGGGCTGCCCTAACACACGGGGCGGCTTCAACAGTGGAGACGCGCCCTGTCTCTCTGTTCTGGGGCGGGGAGGTCCCAGACCAAGGTGTGTGTGGGGTCGTTCGTTCTCAGGCCACGAGGGAGAACCTGTTCCAGGCCGCTGTCCTTGGTTTATTGATGGCCATCTTCTCCCTTCCTAACTTCCTCTTCCTGCAAGGACACCTGTCATATGGCATTGAGCTCACCCTAATGACCTTTTACTTGATTACCTTTGCAAAGACCCCAGCTCCAAGTAGAGAGTCACCTTCTGAAATCCTGGGGGCCAGGACTCCAACGTATGATTGTAGGGGACATAATTCAACCCGTAACAAACCGGAATGGCTTTTACAGGGCACCCTGTCCACCTCTGTGGTTTATAGAAGGAGAAACTGAGGCAGAGAGAGAGAAAGTGACCACCACCAACAGCTCTCTTTCCAGATGATCGCTGGGTGCCAGGAAGCGTGTTGGGTGTCGTTCACACGTGGCCCCACCCAAGCCCACCCTGGAGGCAGGTGCCGGCATCTGGAAGAGTGGGGAGCAGAAACGCACCTATGTCTCCTATCGTGAGTTCCCATTTCTATTGTTATGGGAATCTTTGTCTCTTTGTTCCTTTTTAAAAAACGTTTATGTCCTTATTTTGAAAGAATGGGAAAGAAGAGAGCAAGCATGGATGGGCGGAGAGAGAGAGAGAGGCGAGCCCAAGCAGGCTCTGAGACGTCAGCACAGAGCTTGGCACAGAGTTTGAACTCATGAACCATGATATCACGACCTGAGCCGAGATCAAGAGTCAGACGCTTAACCGACTGAGCCACCCAGGCGCCCCTCTTTGTTCCTGAACATCACTTATCACTTGCTTGTCTCCTCATTTGGTAAAGTCTTCTGTGGGGTGACAGCTCCCTGAGGCCTTCCCTGGGTCCCAGCCTGGCTTGTGTTTTTCACGTGCACCCCCAGAGTCGCAAGATGTCTGTCACGGCCCCTGCGCATGCCCCTGGCCTAGCACCTGCCCGCTGTCTCCCGGACTTACCTGTGATGTGAGAGTCACGTCTTAATAAAGAAACCACCTCATGCCAAAATAATCCAGGTGGCCAGTAGAGTTCCAGGAAGCTCGTGGCAGGGAGCTGTCTCCCCAACGCGTGGCAAGAATCTTGACGCTTCCCTGTCCACGGCCGCTTTCGGTATCCTTGGCAATGACTGCCACTGCTGCCCCGAACTCGGTGCCCCTTCCTCAGCCCTCCATCCCAGGCCGTGTCTCCCACGGCCCCATCCCTGATGCCCTGCCACGAAGCGTAGGCACTGACAACACCCAGGACTTTCACTCCAGACATTTCTACGTCCCAGACAAGGAAACAGAGGCTCCGTTGCTCTACTCGGCTTGGGTGGGTCACGGAGTCAGGACGGCCCGAGGTTCTCAGGACTCCCAAGTCGGGCCCTCCCACCACCCTCAGGCTGGGAAGGAGGGGATGGGGCAGGGTTTCTGATTCTCCTGGGCCACAGTCCAAGGCAGACCGCGTGTCGACACAAGGAGTATTCAAGCAGATGGACCGAGAGCACACGGTCAGTGAATAAAACACGAATGGAGTCAACGTGCTGACCCCAAGCTAAACGCACAAAGTGTAAAGGTGAGTATGTTCGCTGGAAAGAAGTCCGTGGCCCCACTGCTCCTCAGTATTAATGATTGTTTCTGGTCAGTAGGGGAGGAGTTAATCCAACGGGCTCTATTCCTTGCGTGAGGCCAGAGCAGTTGGAAGAGGAGTTCTCGGCTGATTTTTAAATGAGACCTGGGGGGCCCCCCCCGGGTGGCTCAGTCGGTTGGGCGTCCGACTTCGGCTCAGGTCATGATCTCACAGTTCGTGAGTTCGAGCCCCGCGTTGGGCTCTCTGCCGACAGCTTGGCGGAGCCTGGAGTCTGCTTCAGATTCTATGTCTCCCCCTCTTTGCCCCTCCCCTGCTTGTGCTCTCTCTCTGTCTCAAAAATACATAAAAACATTAAAAAATTTTTTTTTTTAATAAATGAGACCTGGGAACATAAATGCTTTATTCAGGGCCTTATGGGGCCCGGGGACACAGCGGGGTGTCCCAGGTCCCAGGATATGACTTCGGTCCTTTCCTGGGGTGCCCTGCTGAGACCCCGAGCTCCGTCCCCGACTCTCCCATGACAGGCAAGGTGTCTTCTCTGGTCTTCCCTCAGCCCCAGCACCCCACTGTGGTCACGCCCAGCCAAGCTCTCTGCCCCTCAGCGGAGGCAGCATGAATTTTGCAATTTGGAAGTCAAGAAAGAAACTCTTTGTGGCCACCCCATCTGCACATTTGATGTGATAGCATTTGCTATTGTTTTCCTTTTGAATCCCTTCAAGGCAAGGTGCCGGAGTATCTAATGGCCTCTGCTGGACCCGGCAGGACAGCGAGGGGCAGTTCTGGACTCTCACTGCCAGGGCCCCAGCTGCCCAGCTCTGTCTCCCCGAAACCTCTACAAGGGATATAGTTGTGTGTGTGTGTGTGTGTGTGTGCGTGTGCACGTACACGTGTCCACTCTTGTCTGTGGTCAGTGCTGGGGCTCGTGCTGCAGGGACCAGGCCCCCAGACAGGTCCACAGGACCCCTCTAGTTGGTGCCAGTCCTGGCGGAAGCTGCTGCTGCCTCAGGGTCACTGCAAGGAGCCAGCCAGGTGATGTTCTGAGGGTCTGCCCTTCTAGTGGCCCCGGGCAGTGGCAGAAAGGGAGGAAGAAGATTCACAGGCCGCCACAGCCCTGCTCCCGAGAATCCTGTCCGGGCGCTGGGTGGCCTCCGGGTGGCGCCGTGTCCTCAGACAGCTCTGTCCAGCAGACCTCGTATCAGTGTCCCCCCGACCCATGCCACTGGTGGTGCAGGGAGGTGACCTGGTGACGTGCAGCTGCCCAGCTGGAAGCCCTTAACCTGGGGCTACCCACACCCGCCCTGGTGCCCCCAGACGTGGCGAAAGGCTCAAAAGGCCAGCGCGTGGGGTGCGGGGCTCGCCGCCCCTCCCAGCGATGTGTCTGCCCTGTTACCCCGCCCACCTGGACCGGACCCCAGCCAGACTCGCCTTCTTAGCTGCAGACTGTGACCCTTCTGGGGTTTCTGGGCAAGGGCTCCGAGCTCCCCTGTTGATACAGGTGCTCCTTCCTTAACTTCCCCCTGCTGGGTGCCCAAGCCTCTGGGGGGCCGGACAGCTGCACGTGGGGGCCAGGGTTAGACGTATTCAGAGGAGTCTGGCCCCTTCTGGGAACGTGAAGGAGGGGCATGGGTGTGGGGGTGAGGCTGTGGGGAAGGCTCCGCAGAGCCAAGGGTGGCGGGGGGTGCGGGGGGGGGCGGCCTCGGCCTCGGCCTCGGAACGGGGATGGACGCAGGATGCACAGTCTCCACGTCACAGGCAGGAGGAGGTCTGGTCAGCGGTGCTGTCTAGCCCCGGGGGCTTCGGGGGAGGCCAGACGCACGGAGGGGCCCAGGCCAGCCTCACCCGCTTTCCCAGGCCTGCGTCCATAGCCCTGTGCACCGCGTCAGGGATGGCAGCTTCTAGAAAGTTGTACGACTACCCGTGGCACACTGCCTCACACCCTCTCTTGTCCCTTCTAAAGCGAAGCAGTGGTCAACTCTGTGACCCGGTCCACGTTTCTCGGGCCGACTCCTTGCTGCGAAGTACAGAAGAGGAGAGGGAAGGCCGGGCTGCAGGGACATCTTTATTATTCCTGGGAGGGGGCAGGGTACACAGCCACGTTGCAGTCACCGAGCTTGTTAAAAACATCTCAATAAATAAAACAAATAAGCAACATATACACTGAAACAGAAAATATTTTAAAAAATGGTTAGCTGAGCAAATCACAAGAGAGAGAGAGAGAGGCGAGGGGTGAGAAGGAGTCCAGGCTTGCTTGGAACGATCATGCAGAGGCTGGGGTGGGGGGCGGGGGAGGGCATGCGAGGTTCTTTGTCTGAGAGCCTTGGTCCAGTTTAAACAGAGTTGTACAGGAATGCATTTCTGTTTTATTAAAAAAATATACATTAAAAAGGCACTTAGAGGGAAATACAAATCCAAAATTTAAATCCTGGTAAATATGTTCCTGAATCTAGAGATTTTCAGAAAGAACAAATCCCCCCTCCCCACCAAAACAAAAAACAAAAAAAAAACCCAGAAGGAAAATCCAAACAGTGGCAGGGACGATAATGACCATGTCACCAGCAGGGACCGTCTCGGGGGAGGAGGTGTGCGGCCCGGGGTCCTCTATCCAAGCCGCTGCTGTCCCCGTGTCTGGACGCTGTGCCGGGAGCAGAGCTGGGCCCCTTGAGGTTGCACAGGTGTCAGAAGTGACAGACGTGGAGGTGCCCCGATTCCACTTGGGCCTCGGCCCCGCAGGACAGCCTGGAAGACAAGGGAGAGGGAGCGTGAGCCCTCACTGCATGCAGGTGTGCGTGTGTGTGTGTGTGTGTGTGTGTGTCTGTGATGTGTGTGTGCGGTCCTAGGCCCTCTCATCACGCGTGGATCCCGGCGCCCCCCACTGTGATCAGGGCACACAACCGTCCCGTCTCTGAGGGCCCGCAAGCGCGTGTAAGGGTCTGCCGGAGCGTGCGTGTGACGTGCACAGCGTCCTGTTGAAAGAGTGTGTCCAGGGGCCACCCAGAGGGCCCCTCCCAGCCCCCCTGCCTGACTGTGGGACCGGCCGGCGAGGCGCCAGGTCAGGAGCCCACCCCACGGACGAGGGGCCACGCTCTCCCAGAACCGCCACGGCCTTCCTGTGAGGAAGGTGGGCTCACCCAGGGGGCCTCGTCGCCTGGAACGTGGCGGGGTTAGGACAGAGACCCGATGGAGAGGCAGTGAGAGGGAATGCACACAAGGGACCCAGCGGTGGGGTCCCCAGACCGCGCCCACGAGCCCCGCTCGAGAGGACGTGCTTCCCGGAAAGAAGCTCGGGCGGGGTGTGATCTCCAGACCGTACACAGGCGTGGCCGCTGTGAGCCTCGGTCACCTGTCACGGTAGTGGGAAGCCCAGGAAGACGGGGGTCCTGCTGCTGGGCACGGGCGTCTGCTCAGGGCCTGTCCGCCTGTTGCAAAGGTGCTGCAGGTGCCAAGGGCGAGGACGGCTGGGCCCCCCACCTCGCTCCAGGGGGCAGCTCGCGGCTAGGGCCACTTCCAGCCCGTCGCCGGCCGTTCTGGGGCCGAGGGCTCCTGATGGCCTCGTCCCGCAGGACCCCCGTCCCACAGAACGCTTGGCAGCTTGCAACCAATCCCGACCTATGTCATCCTTCCCAGGAGCCCCTGAACTTTGTTAGGGATTCTTTAGACTGGCTGGTGGGCACTCCGGCTCCCCGTGATCTTTACCGCCTACCCCAGGGCCCGGTGCGCACAGCACGCACCTCCTCATCTGGAGAACAAAGAAATAACCAGATCAACTTCATAACCAAAGGAGGCAAGTCCATTCATCAGAGTCGTCTATGTGCTGGGGCCACCTGGTCCTGGGGGCAAAACGATGCTTGAGGCCGGCCTTTCCCGGTGTGGCCAGGGGTGGGGTGGGGGGCTGCCGGACCCAACTGCTGAGACAGAAGGATGAGGTTTGCAGTGAGGCCGGCCGGGGCTGGGGGTGGGGAGGAGTCAGGAATGGCTTTACCCAGGAGAAGCCTGAGAGGAGGGTCACTGTAGGAACTTCCCTCCAGGATAAGAAGTCAAGGACAGGCACCCCAGGTCCTGGGACCGTGATGTGTAAGGGTACAAGAACACAAAAGGATTTTTGATCCGGTGAAGGGTGACGACTTCCACAGTGTGTTGTGGGTGTGCATGTGAGTGTGAGTGTGTGTCCCTCATACTACTGGGCAGTTGCAAGCAGGAAGCTTCCCCCTCTCCCTGCACCCCCAGCTCCCTTCCCCCAGATCCCTAGAGAATTCTAGAAAGCCCCGCTGGGCCAAGACAAAGGGCTAAGAAGTTTAAGACACATTTTCCCTGAAAGAAACTCATGTGTGCGAAAACATGCACACACACACACACAGACACACACACACACACACACACACACACACTTCTTTTCTTTCGAGCCCAGAGCACTCCAAATATGTACGCTTTTCTAAGTGGTCCTGGGCAGCAAGTCAAAGGCTGCTCTCTCTTGGAGACTGTGGTTGTAATTAGATAATTAATAAGGGGGGCAGCTAGAGAAAGGTAAATGGGAGCCTTCCTCAGAGGGAGGAAATAGTTACAACAGTTTTTGATATATGAGCCGCACCAACCCTCCAAGGGGAAATACAGTATCATCCATGAAAAGCCAAAAATGACAGAGGCCGTCCCCCAGTAGTGGTGAGTTTCAGGGCTGCTTCGTGCACCCGCGGGGCCCAGGGCTCAGGCAGAAATGAGCAGGTTCATTCGTCTTCTTGACCGAGAGCCTGTGGGCCTGGCCCCCCTGAGGTCACCCTGACCCCGGCCATGTCTGCTGACATGGGCAGCATTCTCAGCAACAAATGTAAAACATGTGGGGCCCAGGACTGCCTCCCGCGTGTAACAGCCACCTGAAACCATATGCGTGTGCCCTGTCTGTAGTTCACTCCCCACATCTGTCTGCCTTGCAGAGATCGGGGGGGATGGTGGTGATGGGCAGAGCGGAGGGGCAGCGGCTACACTGAGAGGGTGACTTTGCTCCTCTCTGCCACACCAGACCCTTGGGCACGAATATGCAGTAAAGGGTCTTAGTTGACTATTAATTCCAGGACCTCACCCAGGGAGTGAAACGCCAATAAAAATTCTCCAAAAGGTGAGGCAGGGGCTTCAGGGGGAAGATTTTATTAAAAGGCCTTCCATCCATCCACCCATGTACCCACCATCCATCCGTCCGTCCATCCACCCACCTTTCACATATCTACCCCCCCACCCTTCCTTCCTTCCATCCATCCACCATCTATCCACCCACCCAGCCATCCATCCATCCATCTACCCATCTACCATCCACATATCTACCCTCCCACCCTTCCTACCCTCTACCCACCCACTCATCTATCCACCCACCCACCCATCCATCCATCCGTCTATCCACCCACCTACCATCCGTCCATCCATCCATCCATCTTCTTAACATGTATGGAGCTTCCATCATGCGCCAGAAATGCTAGTAGTTATTTAAAAAGCCCAGAAGTGAAACAGAGAAATGTAACAGGGGAGAAGAAACCTGTTTGTAAGCAACTAGAACACACAGTAGACAGTGGCAACTTTTTAAAGAAAGTACAAGGCAGACTGTGCAGCCAGAAAGGGAAGGGACAAAGTACCTTGAACTTTGTGGGACGCTGCCAACAAAAGGCAGGGTAGGGAGTAAGGTGGAGGGGAAATGGGCACAGATGTGTGATCTCTAATCAGTACAGCACACGCACACGCACACACACACACACACACACGCCCCTGAGATTTTGCCAGTGGAGATGGGGGAGGAGGTTGAATGTAAGTCTCAGGAAGGCAGGAACTGCGCACAGAAACCCCGGAGCATGGCCACCTTGCAGAGCGCGGAGCAGATGCCCTGAGCCTCACCCAGGCCCTCGTCGCCCCCTTCGGCCTGAAAAGGGGAGGAGTCTGCCTCCCTCAGACCCGACATTGCCCAGCTCACTCGAAGGAGCCACCACCGGCCAGTCCGCACTTGCTGCCACTTGTTGTTTCTCCCCTCCCAGTCACTATGCCAAAAACAAAGACCCCCAGCTCCTGGGCTCCAGAACACCGGGACTGGGGGGACGCGCCCTATGCAGATGGACAGTAATGAACCCAGCGGTGGAGCTGACGGCTGCCACCTCCCTGGAGGGTCTTGCCCATCCCCCATGGGCCAGTCCCCCTGCTTGGGCACCCATCGAGCACCGTTGTTCAGCTGGGGCCCCCCGTGCCCTCGCCAAGCCTGAACACAGCCTCCTGACCATTTGAACATGGCTCCCCGGGGTTGGCTGGGGGCATAGAACCCACTTGCTAACACCAATCAGACGTGCCATAAATACGAGTGAAGACCACGTGAGGCCTCACACCGGGCAACTGGGGACCACGGCGGGGAGATTAGCAAGCCAAGCGCCTCACAAGTGGCCCAGAGCACGAGGATCAAACTTTCCGGACGGTGGAATTTACCATTTGGAGAGAAGCCACGGGGAGTCTGCACATGGAGAAAGTAAGGCTGCTCTGCTTTCAGAGAGAAGGAGCAAGCAGGAAGTAAGAAGAGGGCTCTTGGAAATCGCAAAACGTCTGGAAGTGGAGTGTTTCTCAAGTAATGGAAGCAAACTAGCAAAACAGACCTGATGAAAAACGATCAACAAATCAGAGGCTGACTCATGGAGGTCTCCGGCATCTGAGCAAAAGACAAGGAATGTGGAAGGAGGGAGGAGAGGCAGCCACAAAAGAGATATGGGGGAAGACGTCCCCAGGCTCAAGGAAGATTGACGGTCCCAGATGAAAGGGACACAGAGTTCTGGAAAGAAGAGCTGACAACACGGGTGAGCATGCCACATCACAAGGAAAGTTCTGGATTCTGAGTACAGAAAGCCTCCGACAGGCTTCCAGACAGAAAAAGAAACAAAAAAGCACCCAACGAGGGCCACCCGCTGACAGCCAATCCCAGGGTGTCCCGTGTTCCTGCGGAAAGGGGTCCATGGACCACATCGGGGAGCAGAAGGAACATGTTGAGGCATATACGGCTCAGAAAATGCACCCCCCACCTCCAGGAGCCGCTTCTGGGCAAATACTACTTGAAAAGGTCTTTCCACCCAGATGAAGAGTCATTAGGGCTTCTGTCTCCGCAAATACGGCAGCAAATAACGCGACAATCGTCCCACCGCAAAATGAGCAGGCAAATAGGAACTGGGGGAGGAAAGCCTCAGAGGTCAAAGGTAAAGCAGAGGCCACATCTGTGGGTCCCCAGCCAGCCCGAGCTCCCGCCCGGCCAAGGCCACAGGACCGCACACCAGACAGCCCCATTCATTCATAACCACCGCACCCTCCGATTTGCCACTCTGCTTACCAACCTCACTCAAGAAAAGGCAGGAAATCTGAATGTATCAACATTTGTAAGATAAGGTGACCAGGCTACCCAAGATCCGTATCTGCCCTACGAAGAACCCGGGGCCAGATTCTTTTACAAGAGCATTAAATAGAACCTTGTGTGACCAGGTCATTCCCATCTGTATTACTTGAGCTGTTCCAGAATTTAAAGATGGAGGAAACACTTCCCATTTTGTTTATTTTTATTATTTACTTTTCTGAAGGTTATTTTTTAGAGCAGTTTTAGGTGCACGGCAGAATCGCCCCCTTCCCCCCCTTCCCCTGCCCCATGCGCGGCCTCCCCCATAAAATACCAACGCGACACAACTCGGGCCCCCGTCCAAATGGCATCAGAACCAAAGGCCAGGTCGTGCCACCCGTGCCTCTGAATAAGACATCAGCAAGCCAAGTTCTGTTATGTAGGTGAAGAACCCCTTCCACATAACCAAGCAGGGTTTACTCCAGGAATGCTGGCCAGTTAACACTCGGAAGCCCGGCACAAGACGGGGCCGTGAATGAGTAGCTCAGTAGACACGGAGACCTGTAGTCAAAATGTCATGAGCATTCTGGAAGCTCCCGGTAAGACAGGAACCAAGAACACGGCCTTGAGCCAGATCCCAGTGCCGCGATCCATGGGCAGTCCAGCCTTAGGAAAGCAGCCTCGCCTCTCTGGGTTTCACCCCCTCCTGCCGAGGGTCACGCCAGGCCTGCCACCTCGGTGTTATGGGGGTCCAAGGAGCCACAGCAGACAAAAGGCCTGGGGCCTTGCCTGGCTCATGCCCGACTCTCTTGTCACCTTGAGAGGTCAGGATGCTGCTTCTTCCCCAGCTGGGTCTCCATGGTCTAGACCAACACCTGGCACGAAGTAAATGCTCAGTAAACCCCTGTCCAAAGAGGCCACGGTGAAGAGACCAAACAGCCCCCCCCGTGCAAGGCTTGTGCAGGCGCAAAGTGCCAGGTCCACTAGAATCACTCTCATGCCTTCGAAGTTCCTGCCGCTCCGACGGTGGCTGCTGGCCAGCGGCACCTGCATCAAACCAGAGCTCGTGAGGAATTCGGGGGCAGACCTGGCCCTGAACCCGGGAGTCCACCTCTGCACCCTGGCACGTCCCCAGTCCCCAGCTCGTCTGAGACGCTTCTCGAGAATCGGGAACGGGAGAGCATGCTCAGTCCGCGTCGTTCAGTCCCCGGTCAGCAAGGTCAGCCGCAGCCTGGACACGCCGTGACTTGCCAGACACACGGCAGGTTAGAGACGAGGCTGGGCATCCTGATGCCCCTGGGGGGGGCCGTCCCCCCTGCGGGCAGCCAGGCCCCGAGGCTGTGCCCGCCGGCTGCAGTTCTGCCCCACGCACAGGCGGGCGTGTGCGACACAAAGCGGACACGGCTGGGCAGCCGGCCTAGGCCTCCCGCCATCGGTCACCCTAGGGGTGCCAGTGACAGGCCCTGGAGGCTCTGAGAAGGTCACACTGCCCAGCTCACCGGGAGCTCCTTCCTTCCTGGTGAGGGCTCTGAAGACATCCTTGGCTCTAGGTGTAGGCTGGCTCTGCCCCGCCCCCCAGCCCGCCAGCCTGGCCAGCCTGGGCCGTTGCCAGTGAGCGGCCGCCACAACGCTCGCTCTCCCGGAGCCCCTTGCCCCAGGGGCTATCTCTGCGACTTGTCCAGAGACAGAGGAATAAAACAATTTGCCTTCAGAGGAGACGGTGTGCAACCTCCTTCCAGGTCGGATGTGTGGGCAGCCCCAGTCAGGCCGCAGGCAGGACCGTCCCCGGCAGGCAAGCGGCCAACCCCTGCCAGCCTCACCTGGCTGACCAGAAGGGCGGAGACCCAGCTGCCCTTGCTGGGTGCTGGGTGCTGGGTGGGGTGAGGGCAGGACGCGGGGGCCCTCAGGGGGGCAAAGGGGGGCTCAGGCCCCCTCCCCTGCCTGCCAACCCCTGTGCACCTGTCCTGGAGGGGCAGAAGGTTAGAGGCAAACGACAGAACACGCCCCCACCCCCCGCCAGCGAGTGCGGAAGGACCCACGTCTAAGTGACAGGGCAGGAATTACCGCTGGTCCTCCGGGGGGCTCGGACTCTATCGCCTACGACTGGGTTTCCTAAGGGGTGTCACGGGACACAGGGAGCACTCTGTGGGACGCTGGTGGAGGCAGAAGAAGACAGACAAAGGCTAACCGTCGTCACTGAGACAAACGCAAGTCAAGAAGCCATCGGGCTTGTAAGATTTTTACCAGGCTCCTCTGGCTGCCCGCCCGTGCCCCGGCCACCCCACTCTCCCAGCCATGTCCCCCCGCCCCCAGCGTCCCTGCCCCGTACAGGAGGGCCTGTGTCCCATCCCTGGGCCCAGCAGTGGCTCTGACAGGCAGGACGCTCTGGTCCCTCTCTGCTGGTCCTGGGGCCCTTTTTCTAGGAGTTAAACAGAGGCCACGGCCACGGGGTTCTCCTAGGCCATGGCGCTCTCCAACGCAGGCCAGAGTCCAGATCCAGGAGCTTCTGTGCTGGGCAGGGCCTGGCCCATTCCGCTCTGGACGGTCTGCTTTCCCAGGAATGGGTGGGTGGGCAGGTGGGGTGCCCCCTGGCACCCACAAGGCTCCCAGGACACCGGAGGGCTGCTAGGCTTCTGCCGCCGGGACGGAGAAGTGGCCGAGGCGCTGCGCTTGGCGCGGCCCTGGCGGGACCTCCTGGATTCCCGGGACCGGTGGCCCTGTGCGTCCAGGTGGCAGTGAGACTGCTGGGAAGGCTGCCGGGAGGCCGGCGCGGGCGGGTGTCCCTGTGTCCCCTGTCTCTCTGCTTCCGCGGCAGGCCCCACGCTTCCAGACGCCAGGGCCTACGCTCAGGGCCTGGGGCCTGGGGGCAGGGGGAAGGCGGGTGAGAAGACACTGTGCCCCTCTCCCCTCAGCTCTGGGACTCGGGAGTCTGACCCCCAGCCTGCCTTGTGCCTGAGAAAGAGGAACCCCGTCTACGGTGACTGTATTTACGATGCGGGGGCTCATCTTCCACGGCTCCCCACCGTCCACGATTCCCACCGTCCACAGCTCCCTGGTGGCTGGTGGCTGGCGGCCGAACTGTTGGCCTTGCTCCTTCAGGGGAGCGAGAGGCTTCCACCAACTTGGAAGCAAGGCTGTCTCTCGGTCCCTGTGTCTCTCTCCTTGGGGCTTGGCTTTGGGGATTCAGGCCGACTGTGTCTGGAGTGGCCCGCTTGCCAAGGGGCTGGCCTGAGAGCGACCTGGGGGAAAAGGCAAGTTTGCCTCCGCTCGCAGATGTCTCCTCTGCAAAGTGCCTCCCAGGCTCTGGGCCCCGGAGGGACGCGGCCCCCGGCCCTCCTGGCCAGTGCTCTCGGATCCGAGGGGGCTGGCGCAGGAGGCCCAGTGTTCACCCTCAGGATTTACCCCGTCCGCCTTCCTCTGAGGGAGGCCTCCCCACTCGTCCTCCATGAGTCACGGGACACTGCAGAGGGAAGCCCCAAGCTCAGAGGTGGTGAGGGACAGCAGGCCTGAGTCACTAGGTGACAGGAGGGTGCGGCCTCCTCCGGGGACACGGGGCCCCCAAACCCAGGAACTACCTGGAGCAGCGAACCGTGATTTCTCCAGATGGCACCAACCTTGCCGACAAATAAAACCCATCGGCCGAAGAAGGCGGTGTTAAAAAAAATCACCCTGTAGGGCCCTAGTTCAGGCACAGGAAGTGCCTGTCGCGATGACCCATCCAGGGACGTCACCCCAGAGACGAGATGGGGCCCGTGGCAGGGGAAGGGACTTGCGCCAAGCCACCGGGCAGGTGCAGCGTCATCACCAGAACTCAGGTCAGCGAAGGCCCGAGGCCCGAGGCAGGAATCCCCATCCCACGGTCCTCCGTCCCACAACACCGGTCACGTGGGTCCAGACCCGCGAACGCTGACTTAGTAAATGTCTTTGCACACTTGACAAAGGAGTATGTGAGGACACACCCCTCCCCGTGACAGCAGCGGCGGCTCAAGAGGAAATTCACCGAAGGTTCGCCAATGTCAGGCCCTCTGCTGGCCGACCGGCTAAGGCTGAGGACAGCTCGGTCCCTGTCCTAAGCCAGTTCACTTGGGGACAGATGGCAGAACACGTTCTGATTACAAGTATGTGCTAAACGTTCTAACAAAGGCACAATAAAAGCACGTGGGATCTACAACTATTTTGCTGCAAACGCAAATGGTTAGAGCAAAATATAGTAAGAGTTAGAGTAAAGGTATGAAAAGGCGCATACTAAAGGCACAGAGAAGCAACAGTTAAACCTCTGGTCAGGTGGGTGGGCTAGCTAAGGGGGCTTGGGAGGCAACGGTGAGCCGTGACTCTGGGGAGGGGCCCGGGGTGGGCAACGGGGGTCCGTGAGAAGCGTAGGGGGCACTGGCATGACCGGGCCGGCTTTGCAGGGGTAACTGTGGGGTGGGCTCGAGGATCGAGGCTCGAGGAGGTGAGACCCCCCCCCACCCACCCACCGACAGTGGGCTTCGGGCGGGGCACGTGTGTGAAGCGACAGGAGGGGTGGTGACCCGGAACCGAAGAGGGAAGAGGAGGGAAGGAGCCCTGGGGGGAGCCAGCAAGAGCAGAGCGGGTGGCAATGAGCTGGAGGTGGGGTTCACTCGGCAGGATGCCCAGCTCGGACCCCAGAAGGGACTTCACACGCACTCTGAGCGAGGCCATCGTCCCCCTGCCCTTTGAAGGGAAAGGGAACAGCTGCTTGCCTTCATCTGGATTCGAACCCAAACCCGGGGCTCTGTGCTTCCTGTCCTCGACAGACCTGGATGCCGGAGAGGGGGCGGGCAGGTGAGGCCGCAAGAGGCCACGTGTGGCGCCCCCTGCTGGAGGGAGGAGAACGGGGCGGGGGTGGGCGGTCCCCGCACCGGGCAGGCAGGGGTCACCAGGCCCAGCAGAGCGCCCACCGGTGCTGCGGGTCAGGGGGCAGGGAGGGCTCCGAGGGACGGTCTTGAGGACCTCCGAGAACAGAGGCGGCCCGCACCAAGCCACGCTGGCCGCACGGCAAAGGAACCAAGACCTGGGAATTGAACCCAGAGCCCCGGGCTCTGGGTGCCACCTCGCCTCAGTGCGAGAGAACGTCTCTCAGGCTATTTCCTCGAGCAGTGGGCAACGGGGGCGTGCAGCCACTCCCGGCAGTGAGTCGGCTCTGCCCAACGCGCACCCCCTGGCAAGGGCCACCAGCATTCACTTCCCAAGATCAATCTCAGAAAAAGACGCAATTTTCAAAATGCGAAACCGCTGACAGAAATAAATCTATTTTCTAGACCTATTTTCTTGGACACTCTTTTTAAAAATACTTTGTATTTATTTTTGAGAGAGAGGCAGAGACAGAGCATGAGCTGGGGAGGGGCTGAGAGACAGAGGAGACACAGAATCCGAAGCAGGATCCAGGCTCCGAGCTGTCAGAAGAGAGCCCGGTGCGGGGCTTGAACTCACGAACCGTGAGATCGTGACCTGAGCTGAAGTCGGCCGCTTAACCCACTGAGCCACCCAGGCGCCCCTGAACACTCCTCTTTTTTTATTAATGACCCAGAGAAAACATGCTACTTTAGAAATCTCATGCACACGCTCGTGCATGTTCGGAAGAATGCTAAGTCCCTACTTGGTAATGGGAAGAGCCCTACTATGCTCCAGTCATCAGCCCTCACAGCTCTGGACTCCCTGGTTTCAGCAGACGCTGCAGGTGTGGGATGCATCTTGAAATGCCAACAGCACACGGGGTCTGGTGCAAAGTACGCGTTTCCAGGCGCCGCGGACATCCCAGTTTTCAGGAGCACGGACGTGGCCTTGGCTCACACACCCCCTGAGCAACAGGCACAGAACCCATTGCTCCCCAAGCTCTGGACTCAGTTACTTTCAGCCTATGTCACACCCTCAACCTCCAGCGCCACGCGAATAAAACTGGCCTCTGCGTGGAAACACATCATATTTAGAAACCAATGAGCACACACTCAAGCGTCGAAGACTCCAGTGCGGCTGAAGTCAGCGCGTCTACAGACGCAGGCGGGGTGGCACGGGCCACGGGGCTGCGGGGGGTGCGTGCTGAGGCCGCAGGAGGACCGGCCATCCTGGAGGTGGCCTCGCGGCAGCTCGCTGAAGCCAAGGCTCTGGGGTCTCGAGGGAGGGGGCGTGTGGCTGCCGCGGGACGGTTCCACGAGCGAGACAGAACGCGCCCGGGTTAGCAGCCAACGAGAGCTGAGACCGGATAAACCGTCCAACTTCACGGACACACGGAAGAAGAAAGGATAAACGGTCCACAAACAGACCTCAGTGTCCCATCGCAGCTGCACGACCTCTCTCACACGCGTCCCATACGTCTCCCGTGCTCAGTGGCTGCGAATTCAGACGGACATCTTGCAAGCGCTCAGGTCTCTCTAGGGACAGACTGGAGAGGGAGAGAGGCAGCGGGGACCCAAGAACGGCAGGGTTTGCTGGACTGGCCATTCCGCCTGGAAAACGTGCACACCCTTGACCCCCCCCTCCCCCCGGCTCCCAGAGTGACGGTACCATCAGCCAGCGGAGCGTGACCCCTGCCCTCTGAACTTCCACTTTTTGTTATCTCGGGGCCTCCGCGCCCTTTTCACGACCTCGCCTCCTTCTTGCGGAGTGAAGGGGTCCCTCTCCAGTATCCACCTCTCTCTCACCCTGCAGCGGACCTCACACCTGGGAGCCCGCATGCCACAGGGACAGCAGACAGGGAGACGGAGTCCAGGCTGAGATCCAGGTGGTGCAGAGAAGAGGGTACGGCCCCGGCGCGAACCCTGCAAGCCCCGAGTTAGGTCCGGGAAGATGCCCGCGTCGGTGCCCCGGCTCAGCACTAGCCAGGACCTCCAGGGCCCGTGGGGGGACACAGAGATGCTCCGCTGTTGGCTAAGAAGGGGCCCCAGCCCTGAGGACACAGTCAGGGTCGCCCTGCCCATCTTGAAGCACTTGACCTTGGCATCGCCCCTGGAAGCTGTGTTTGCTATTCTCTCCCGAAAACGACATCCGTCAGACTCTCTCAGACAAAGAGCTGTGATTCCCAACGTTTTATTTCTGAGACTTAATGCTTCTAATTTCACGGTCCGCCAGTCCACGGGCTTCCCTTGTCTGCGTGGGATCCTGAAGGATCTGGGAGTGTGGGTGGATGTGCACAGACCCGTATCGGCCCACAGGGAAGCAGCACTGTCCCCTTCCATGGTGGGTGGGTGTCGTAGGGTCTGAAAAGGAGTCACATGTCCTGGTGCTGATCCGACACGGACGGGGCCAGGGCAAGAGATACAGGAACATGGTCTTTATCGCTCAAGTTTTTCAACATTCAATATCCCTGGGTTGAAATTTCCCATACTCAAATCTACAGACTTTTTTTTTTTCAAAATACTTTTCAATAAGACAAAAATGAGAGATGACTGTGCATGCACATTTCTGAAAAAAAATCGGGGTGCCTGGGGGGGGCTCAGTCGGTTGATCGTCTGACTTTGGCTCAGGTCATGATCTCGTGGTTCATGAGTTTGAGCCCCGCGTCGGGCTCTGTGCTGACAGCTCGGAGCCGGGAGCCTGCTTCGGATTCTGTCTCACTCTCTCTCTCTCTGCTCCTCACCCGCTCACGCTCTCTCTGTCTCTCTCTCTCAAGAGAAATAACAACCTTTTTAAAAATAGTGAAAAAAAAAATCCTAAGGGAGACACCATTTCCTTGATTGTGCGGTGCACAGAACGGGTTCCTTCAATTTGACAGGTTTCGTGAGATCCCTGGCTGGCTCCTGACCCCTCCCCCACGGGGACTGTGGGAGCAAAGCGTCTGAAAATAAACAAAAGCATTCCCGGGATGTCATGATGAGGGAGCCCTGACTTTTGCCTGGCTCTCAAGGTTTCCCGTCCCGCTGCAGCGGCTGTGACCCAGACCAGATGTTGCCACGTCCCGCAAAGACCCGTGACCAGCGTCTGTGAGTGCACAGCCTGGCCATGTCTCCCTTCCAATTGGTGTCTCACCTATAAAGCAGGCTGGGTCCGCCTGTGCCCCAGGTGAGTGGCCAGCGGGCGCGTGGCAGGTGCTCGCGGAGTGTTAAGAGATCCGCACGGAGGGCACTCAGGTGCGCGGCGGTTACAAATGAGGGTGGAGGGGTGTGAGGGACAAGATCCTACTCCGTGTCACGTGCACTGACTTCATCTGGGTTTGGGGTGTCTGGACGCTGCAGGCAAATAAATCAGGCAGCCTGATTTAAGGCACAAATATAGACAGAATTTTCTTTGAAATGATAGAAAAAATATCTATTGTGCGCAGTGTGGCTGGCTCTGCTTAGACTCGGGAAACAGGGATGGACAGAGCACAGCTGGTTGGCAGTGACTTTAGGGCTTTGATGTTTAGATATATTCGCTATTTGTGCAACTGATGCACTTCTAGAGTAGGGGTGTGTGTGTGTGTGTGCGCGCGTGCGTGTGTCACACTATCACATACCGTACGTACGCACATACACGCTCCAGACACACGTCACATATGCACACGCCACATATAAACACACGCACACCCCCGCCATTCTTCCCTAAGGGTCACCTTCGTCCCAAGTTTGCTCCAGTCCTCACTGGTGTCCCCGTGTGGGGGCGGAGGTCGTACACCCATGCTGTTTCAAACCGGTCCGTCGCACAGGAGCCGGTGTGTGCTCAGAGTGTGGAATGACGCTTCCGCCACACCTGGCTGGTCCTGCCGCCTGGCTTCTGTTTGCCCCCACGACCCTCTGCTGAATACGGCACCTTCAGGATGGCCAGGATTTGGGAGCGGACCGATAAGGAGCCTCTCTGCACCCTGGACCTGCCATAGCGCCAGGAAGCAGGTAGCCAGGAGGTACCCACGGAAGGCACTGGAGCCCCTCTTCTTAAAAGAACATTTTTCTTTTTTTTTTTAATTTTGTTAATGTTTATTTATTTTTGAGAGAGAGAGAGAGACAGGGAGAGACAGAGAGACAGAGTGTGAGTTGGGGAAGAGGCAGAGAAAGAGGGAGACACAGAATCCAAAGCAGGCTCCAGGCCCTGAGCTGTCAGCACAGAGCCCGACGTGGGGCTCGAACCCACAAACCGTGAGATCACGACCTGACGGGAAGTCAGCCGCTCAACCGACTGAGCCAACCAGTGCCCCAATTAAAAGAACATTTTTCATCACCCACGTGTCAAAGAACACTTCTGGTGTCTTCCTTTCTGGAAGCATCATCAGCCTGAGCAGTCACTGGGGGGGCTCACAGGTGCACAGGTGCCTGCATAGCTGTGTATGTTCCCAAATTTCCCTGTGTCTTTTTTCATGGATTGCAACAATATTCCCGAGTTTGGAAGCCAGAAGCGACCGCGTATATTTGAAAGACAACAGAGCAACCCCCTGGCAATTATTCTCAGAGCTGAGTAGCTACGTGTCCAGATACTTGCTGGGGTATTTTTCGGCTAAATCCAGGCCTGCTGTTTAAGTGCAGACCCCCCTTCCACATTGTTCATGCATTTAACTACCATTTGAATTCCAGCTTAACATCCCATAATAACGTCTTTTGCCAAGAAAGACCCCCAGTGTCGATGGCAGTGTTTACAAGGGGATTGGGACTTCCACTTTCAATCCTAAATCCAGAAACCCACTTTCCCTTCTAGACCCTCTTTAATGGAGTTTTGTCAATAAATAGATGTGATGCAGATGTTCTGCCGAGTCTTGAAGAATGCAGGGTGAATCCACTTTAAAATAAAGTGCACGGGAAGAAAAGTCAGTAGACACAAGGAAGTCCCAACAAAACCCAAAACGGAGGCAAGGGCCTCGAAGACAAGCCAATAATACACCTTGAGCCAAAGATCAGAAGTCAGATAATGCTTAGGGGCAGTGCAAAATGATGAAACATTTTCAACATCAACTATGAGTTATTTCAAGGAAATCTGGTATACCGAGACCCACGTTTAGTAAACAAATAAATGACGCCATGGTTACACCCTTTGTAAAGTGTTATGATTTATAAAAAGCTTCAGGGAAAAGTGCCTTTAGAAACCGGGCTTCTCTAAAAATGAACGTGGAGCGACTCACTTTAGGTAATTTTTCTAAGCACACATCCATTTTACAGAGCAGGGCACACCTGTCTAGGGCCCTGCGGCAACACAAGGGAGACCCATGAGGGACGCCAGATCATCTGCCCTCTTCTCAGGGTGTTTCCATCAGGGCAAGCGAGGCTTTGCTGCGACGACAAACAGACCCCCACAACTCACTGGGGTAACACGGTGGTCATTTACGTCTTGTCCGTTCTTGCTTGTTCGGGTCAGCAGAAGCTCCTCTCCACACAGCCTCCCAGGACCCAAGTTGGCAGGGTCTCTGCCATCTTGTAGATGCATTGTTTGGGACACATGCCTTCTGGCCCCTTGGGGCAGCAGCGGGGAGACTGGAGTCGCACACTGGTTCTTCCACACTTCGGCCTGGAAATGCTACTGTCCCTTGCTCCCAAAGCTCATTGGCTGGAACTAGTCACATGGCCTTGCCCAGCTGCAGGGGTCCTGAGGAGCATGAGGGAGATAGCCACTGAGTCCGCCTCAAAGGCCAAAGCAAGGTTTTTTAATAAAAGCTTGTCCAAAACACAAAATAATTTCCCTCAAGAAGCTGTCTGATAATTTAATTTCACTGGTCTCTACCAAATGTTGGGATCAGACTTCTGAAAATTCACAGGTAGCAGAAATAATGGCTGGGGACGTAGGGTAGGGAGAGGGTGCAGAGAGCAAGATGCTAAATCAACCAGTGAAAGGACTTAACTTTTAAAAAAAGTACTCATTAAGATCAACAGAAGGGCACAACACCGAGATGAATACGGTGATATGTATTCGACCTGAAGTTGGTGCCAGTGGGGTCCTAGTCGCTAGCCTCAGTCCTTGTTTGGTTGGGGAGAGGTGGGGCACTGAGGGAAGGCGGGTTATTACTGGAAAGTGCCTCCTCACTCTCCTCCCCCTCCTCTGAGTGATGGGCCACCTGGTCCTCAGGACCGAGGCACGGTGTCCTTGGCGTGAAAGTTCCACTGGGACCCGTGGCTCCGGGAGGCCCGCCATGGTGCAGTGAGCTGCCATGTTGCGTCTAATGGCAGCAGACTTCCGGCGAGGCTCCTGTGCTGCCCTTGGAAGAAAGCTCCAAGGTGCCTCAGTGGACTGGCCTCTCACGGAGTCTTCTTGGCATCTGTACCCAGGATTTCTGGGCATTGTTCAAGCACATTCTTGGATGTGGTGGATCCATCGACTCCAAGTTCCGTCTTCCAGGGCTGCCTGGACACGACATTTCTCCCTCTCTTTCCCGGTTCTCTTTCGGAAACTACACTTCCACCACGATAGGAAGGTTTGGCAACGGGAGGTCACTCGGAGCCTCCCTCGTGGAGCAGCTTCTCTTGCTGCTGGGAATCCGTGCTGAAGACCCAACACACAACCCCTCCACTGCCGCACGCCTCCCTGCCTTCCCTCTGGACCCGCTCGCCCCGTTCAGCTCATAAGCGTCATGCAGTCACACACCAAGATGGCGGCCAAGAGCACCGCACACGTGCAACAACCTAGGGGCTCCAGGAAGCATTCTAGAGGATTGCTTTCCCAAATGTTGAGCAAGGTGAACTCAGGGCTGGATGATGGGGTTGCCATGTACACTGGGCTCATCTTTGCTGCACCGGTGACCCCACGGCACCCTCTGGGGAGAAATCTGAGTTCTTCCGTGCACCTTGTGCTGTGGACCAAAGAAGCAGAAATGGAAATGTTTCAGTGAACCAAAAGGATGTGGACAGAAACCATTTTCCCTCCGGTATAGTCTAGCTTGAGTTTTAGGTATTAATTGTGGAGTCAAAGACATAATTGACACTAAGCAAAGCTGTGACCTTGGATATTTACAGGGGCGCAGGGGCTAATGTTTCACTAGCGGCTGGGGACTCAGACCCCAGAAGAGGGTCTTGGCAGGCGAAAAACATGGGCGCCTTTCTGTTGCTCTTTAGAACACATTTGACGTCTTAGTGGGAAACTCATTAGCGATATGATTGCGAGCTAAGATTACCAGCATACTCTAAGAATGTAAAAACCACCTTGGCTGCCTTTCCAAAATGATCCTAACATATTCCAAAAGCCCCTTCATCCCCCCAGGGTGGTGCAGAGCCGTTACGAGGAGGTTTTGCAGGATTCCTGGAGATCTCGAGGGGGAATTCTCGCCCTTACTCCCAATTCTCAGACAGAACCTCACCTGCTTGACAGATACCAACCCCCAGGCCCCGGGCAGGGAGGGTGCCCAGACCTCTGCACACTCTACGGGGGCGTGGGCTGGTGCGGCAGACAGAACACCAGACAGCCGTGACAGGCAGAGTCACAAACAGAACACTCTCCCCAGGTCAACTGTGCACAACAAACCCCCGAGAGGCCAGTTTTTCATTGTCCGCCTCTTCGCCGGGACCCAATAAAACTGGGCGAACCAGGGCCTCGGCGGGGTGCCGCGTGGGCCCTGGGAGGGAGAAGGTCGGGAGGAGCGGGGGACCCTCCAGCCCCGCAGCACGCCCTGAGATGGCCCGAGCGCTACAGGGGACCCCGAGAGGGAGGCGGCGGCCCCACGGTGTCCCGGCCCCCGTGCCGTCTGCGCTGTTTGGGACAGACCTGAGAACTGACGGGCCAGGAGGCTGGGGAGGCTCCCGCGGGCTGGACTGGCCCCAACCTGCTCCCAGCTTCTCCGGGAAACGTGTCTTCATGTGTGTCCTTCACTGCCACGTCTCCTCCCACAGACAGAAAGCTCAGTCGATGAAACCCTGGCCTCCCCCTGCCTCCTCCCCCGCCCCAGGGAAGCTGGAGAAGTGGCCAATGACTGATTTGGGAAGAGAAAACGGAGTGCATTCAGCGCAGGGTCTGGAACCCTCCGCCAGGAGCTGGAGCTGGCTGCAGGGACCAGGCGTTCCCCGTGCACCCTTCCAGCAGGTTCCCCACCCGGCAGACCACAAGGGGGGCCCACCTGGGTCCAGCTCTGCCGGCACCGCGGGGGAGTCGGCCTGCATCTGTGAGAAAGATGATACTGCACCGGCCTTGTCTGTCTCTGGTCTCCATGCCCGGGTCGGGGGAAGGGCACTGCTCATCCCACCCCTGCCCTGCTGGGGGGCACGTGCGAGGGAACCACACCCCTCCAGCCTGGTAAGAAACCAGCTCAAGGCCCAGGATGTTCTCCTGGCACTCACACCTGGGCACCCGTGGTGTGGCCAGCAGGGAGTGGGGTCCACCGTGCACCAGCTGGGGCTTGCGAGACCTCCAGCTGTAGAACTTGCCATGGGGCGTGAGGCTGCTTCAGAAGGAAGCTTCCATCAGGCCAGGCTGAGCCCACCTGCCTCCCCTCTGCCACCTGCCGTCTGAGTGACCTTGGGCCCATCTCTCCAAGCTGGTCCTCACTTCTCCCAGGTAGAAATGGGGGGGGGGTGCCTGGCTCAGGGGTCTTCATGGTCCCTGGGGGCCTCATGACTTTCTAGAAACTCAAGGAGACTGGAGGGCTCCCTCACACGTTCTGTCCAGGGGCACAGATGGCATCCGATATACGTGTTCCAGAAAACGGGGTGAAGGCGTACCGTCCGTTGTTGGCCCACATGCTTAGCTCTGAAGGTCCTCACAGTCCTTCTTGGGGAGGGGCCTGGTGTTAGCAGAAGGGTTTCTGAACAGAAGAGGAGGCTGGGAGGGAATTCAGAGACACCAGGCCGGTCCCAGGTGTCCCCCCGCCCCGCCCAGGGCTGGGGGACAGAGGGGCTGCGACCAGACCCACCGCTCTTGCCCCCGGCTTCGTGGACTGACCTTCCCCGGCCATGTAATACAAAAGTGTGGCAGGTGCTCCAGGAGAGAAAGCCACAGTCATGTACGTCAGGCAGCTGGGAACCAGCGAAAACAGCCCCTTCAGGTTTTCATTCCCCAGGGCCACCTCCCTCTCCACAAGGCAGAGCCAGCACGCCCTCCGCTGTCCTTTCTGAACGCCCCGGAGGCTGGGATCCACCTTCCTCAACGCCTCCACGCACTCAGGGTGCCTCCCTGGCCAGGCTTCTAGAAAACTGCTGCTCACACACTGTCTTCCCTGCTCTGTTTTCAAATTCCCATTCCCTCCCTCCTATTGGAACAAAAGGGCCATGTGGTCGAGGAGGGCTGGGCCATCCCGCCTCCGTCACTTCCCTGGTGTCTCCTGCCCCTCCCCCTCCACCGTGCTCCCCCCTCGTCTGCCCTGTTTAATGTCAAGAGAGCCCGCCCAGCTCCTCAGGAACAGCAGCTGCAGAAGCGAGCATGAGTGAATTTCACATCAGCAGAGTTTTCCCAGTGAGTAATGTGGTGAAGCCATTGTCTACACTCGCATGGGTCCTGCTGGCCCGGCCTGTGCTCTCGGGACAGTGAGAAGAGCAGGCCAGGAGAGGCGGCTCCCGTGAGCAGGAAACGTCCTCTGCCCCGTCCTCACAAGCAGGCAGGGTCCAGTGACCGCCACGGTGCCCCTCCGAGGTCCTTGAAGCGCGACAGGCAGAAAGTGGAGGTCCCAAGTCCCTCCAGGGCCACGCTGACCACAGGCTGCCCGGCCCTGTCCGAACACCCTCAGGCTCACCGTCTCAGGATGGGGAGACGTTTGCGCTCGGGGCAGCTCTGTCCGGCGGACATCGGCTCAAGCCTTCCCCGGCTCTCTGCCCCCGGGGCCACGGTGGACAGGCCACCCCCAGCACCCGGCCAGCTGCACACCAGGGCAAGAGGTCAGGCACCGGGAAAGCTGTGGGGCCCAGACGCTGGTCATCCCGGAGCCTGCTCTCCCCTGAGCCCTGCCCATCGGGAACCGGGTCTGCCCGGCCCTCAGCTGCCCTGGGCGGCCGGGACTGCCCGGGTCTCTGCAGCGCTCAGAGAACACCCTTCTCCTCTGTAAAAAGCAGCTTTTTGTTCGGCCAACACTCAGAAGTGGGTTATCACGGGGGGTTGGCTGCCGGAGGGCCCCCTCGCCAGGGCAATCTGAGTCGCACACAGCTCTACCCCGCAAGAGGCTTTCCTCCCGAACCCAAGTGTTTTCACAGCCCATTAACCCTGGTGGCGAGGCCAGGGCAGCGCGGAAGCTCCGTGGTGGCCGCTGCCTCGGACGGCCAATCACCGCAGAGGCGAAGAGGCTCTGAGATCATAATAACATGAGTCAACGCGAACCCAAATTAAATTCACACATGCTTCGCGAGCGCGGTCTGTTTTGCAAGGCAGGGCACACCGGCACGGCCAAGGACGCACGGCCAAGGACGCACGGCTCCTGCATCTGTCGGGGCCGCGGCGCAGCGGGGAGAGCAGCGCTGGTGCATTTCCCAGCCGCCAGGGTGTCGACTGCCTGTGCGGTCCTGACCCCCCGAGCACGGCACTGTGTGTGCGCGTGCAACAGTGTGCGAGGGGTGCGCGTGCAAGAGTGTGTGAGGGCAAGGGCGTGCGTGGTGTGTGCGTGTGTGAGACACAGATGGACCCAACGACAGAAAGACATGCGTGTGGCCCAATGGCTCCCACGGTTGGGAGAGCCCAGGCGGGAGGTGGGGGGGGGGGGCTTCCTGGGGTGCAGCGCTCTCTGGCACTTCCTGACACGGATGTTCACAGATGCAGACCACGGACCGGGGCGACGCACAAGCCTGGGCTGCTGAATGGAACTGAGCCAGGACAGGGAAGTGAGCTCACAGCCAGGAAGGCAGGCTGGCCAGTCCAGGGGCAGCCCCGGCACAGGTGAAGCAGGCCCGGGAGGGGGCCCTCGAGGAGGGAGGTGAGTGAGCAGGGGGGCCGAGAGGAGCACAAAGGGGACCCTCACTCTGCTCTCTGTGTAGCCAGGGCTCGCTGAAAGAGGCAACACCAGAGATCACTGCTCTGGACACAAGTGCCCCTGACATTTAGTAATAAAATCTCCTTGGGGCTCCCGGGTGGCTCAGTCAGTTAAGCGTCCGACTTCAGCTCAGGTCATGATCTCGTGGTTCGGGAGTTGGAGCCCCGCGTCGGGCTCTGTGCTGATGGCTCAGAGCTTGGAGCCTGCTTTGGATTTTGTGTCTCCCTCTCTCTCTGCCCCTCCCCTGCTCGCACGCTGTCTCTCTTTCTCAAAAATAAACATTAAAAAAATTAAAAAAAATAAATAATGCCCCCATTCCTTCCTTAACATGCCATAGCTTGCCACCTGGTCCCTGGTTCTGGGGGTGAGAATCACAGGGGAGGGATTTTCAGCACATGCCTCCCAATGGGGAAGAGGCAGCAGGGAAGAGAGCAGAAAACCCCACGAGTAATTCTAAGGCACAGCCTTCCCTAGAAAGCAGCAGAGCTCATGAGTGTGTGCGTGTGTGTGTGCGTGGACCCTATGATGCGTCCCCTAAAGCAAGCCAGTTTTGAGAGTGAAGGGGGCAGTTAACAAGCAGACTCAGACACGGGAATTAACCAGGACTGTCCTAGGAAGATGGACAGGGACGGTCACATTGATGGGGCGCTCTTCACCCCCACCCAGTCCAGTGGAGCCCCGATGATGATCTCTTCATCACTGAGCCCCCATCTCTCCAAGATGCCCGGGCTGGGGTAAGACAAGGGCAGAGACCCCCACCCCCACCCCGAGGGGGGCACAGGCTCAGCGGGGAGAGAGCCTGGAAGCCGTGTGTCCAGGCTCCCTGCCTCCCTGTGCCTCCCGGAGTCCGTCTCTGCATGAAGCGCTCACTGGACTGGATGTCGTATGATCAGAATTCTCGTTAAATTACGGTCTCGCTTTTCATTACTTGGGCGTCAGCCTTTCTATACGATTACATGCCCTCCGTTGGTATGTTTAATGGGCGAATTCTTGCCGCGGCCTCCAACATTAACATTTAACAAAACGTTGAAGAGAAAAGTCAGCTCTTGGAGGTGGCCGGCAGTAACGAGAGCAGGTCGCGTGTCCGGCTGGCGGCCCGGCCGCCACTCGACTCGGCTCCTGGGCCCGGGTCTAGGATTCAGTCTGCACTGTCACTCCTGTCTGGGGGGACATGTCTTCATTCTGTGTTATCTCCTGGAGGAACAGACGCCACATTAAGCCGGGGGTCCTGGCCTCACCTGGAAAACCCATCAGGCGGGTGCTGTCACCTGCACTGTGTCAGGGTCCCTGCGAGCTGCTCTGCCGTTGCATTTAACTCCAGATTCACTGCAGAAAAGTGTACCTCTGTCTACAGGTGTCCACATGGACTCTGATAAGGGGACACGGCCTCGGCCAGGCCTGCGCCCCTCTGACGGCAGAGACCCGCGCATTAACAACTCACTCGCTGGCTCACGGAGAAGGGAGGGGTGCGGTCAGGGAGGAGGGCACCCCAAGAGTTAGGGGTCACAACTGTGCACAGAGAACTTTGGTCTTTACGACCTCTAAGGCTGTTCTTGCATAGACCTGCCAGGCCCCAGCCTTTTTGGGGTTACCCTGGGAATACCGCTCGCGAGAACCGTCCCCTACCCCTACACCTGAGTATGACACACGTGCAGGTTCTTCCGGAAGTCTCTCTGGCACTATTTCATTCCGTTTCCTTCTAGTCCTCACCCTGCCCCCCACCTTCCAGTGATTTCCACGCCAGGGCCCGGAGACAGATAGCACCTCTGCCAGGGACGGCCCTCCCGTCCGCCCCCCTGCTTTGTCAGACATTCTCCGATATGTCTGCAGTCTTACTCTTCCATATATACTCCAGGATAATTGTGTCCAGTTAAAAATCATACTAAATACTTGAGTTAATTGGGGAAGGAAATGTCATGGCCATGGTACTAAGCATTTCCAAACAGCATCACAGTCACAGAGAGCTCCTCATTCAAAACAACATTCTGCTGGACTCCCCTATCTCATAGTTTTCATGAGGGATTATACATTTTTGTTTTCTGGCCCCTTGGATTTCATTACATGGTCTAATGGGCTATTGCTAGCATGCATGACAGTGTTTTCAAAAAGCATCTTCTCTTAGTAACTGGCCTCCATTCTATATGGTTTCATCAGTCGTAAAGGTTTTGGAGGGACGTTTTTGGTGATGGGGTGGGGGGCAAGATTCCTAGTAGACAATACCTTTTATTCTTCTGTTTTCTGGTAGACCTCATCATTATTTCTTTTTCTTGTTTTAAAGAATCACTTAAAACGTTCAAAGCAATGTTATAGAACAGTATGTCGGGGAGAACAGTCTTGACTTTGACACAAATGACTTGACTGTCACTTCGGCTTCCGAGACGCATACTCTAGGAAGGGGAGGAAGAATCTTTTTATTGTAGCTTCTGAAAATCCTAAGTACGAGAGGTTAATGTCAGAAATACGTTGAATTTTCTCAAATGCCTTTTCAGCATCCACCGAGATGACCCTTTCTCTTCTGACCGTGGATGTGACGAACGGCATACAGAGCAGTGAGGGTCACGAACAATTTCAGTGCTGTTGACAAATACTGCCCGTGTGTCAACGCCCAGGAAAGGACCCAAAGGTGAAATCACCCTCATCGTCCATCAGTAAAACCTCCGTGTCGTGGGTCTTACACTTTTGAAACATCACAGAATTTATTTTTTTAAGTTTATTTATTTTGAGAGAGAGAGAGAGAGAGAGAGAGAGAGAGAGAGAGAGAGAGAATTCCAAGCAGGCTCCTAGCTGCCTGCACAGAGCCCGACACGGGGCTCGAACTCATGAACTGTGAGATCATGACCCGAGCTGAAGTCAACTGATGAGTCAGAGGCCTACCAACTGAACCACCCAGGCGCCCCCAGAGAATTAATTTTTCTTGTGCTTTACCTGGAATTTGGGTTAAGTTCCTAATGAGATGGGCCTGCTTGCTTTGCTTTGTTTTTCATGTTTCACGGGTTTTGGTATCACAGTATGACAGATACCCTGTGTGTTGGGGGCTGTCCCCAAAGAGGAGGGGGGCTTTCCACAGTCCCCAGGAGGAACGGACCCACCAGGGGTGCCTATTTACTGCCTGAGTGATCCTTGAAAGAAGAAGGGAGTCATCCAGAGAAAACATACTTTGAGGCTGATGCCATTTGAGAAGTGGTTCATGAAACATTTCACAGTCATTTCCCTAGGGCTTTGTTCTTCCCAGTTTCAAAATTCTTAGGAGTACAAAAAGTGACGAGCCACTGAGAGTCCCCGCCTCGGTTTCCCTTTGGTGAGGGCCCAGCGGCTGCCGGGCGCCCTCACACGCAGCTCAGCACCGGGGCCCCACTCCGCCAAGGCCCCACGCCCACAGGCGGCGAGGGGGTGAGGATCTGAACCTTACCCTGCGGGCCTCGGGGCCCCCGCCCCCCAGCCCTGCCCGACGGGGGAGCCCCACAAGGGGCCAGTTTCCGCGTCCTTTACTTACGCTTTCTCTGTTGCACCCGAGTCAGCCTTCGTCGGGGCCTGAGCGGCGCTGGTCCAGAGGTCTTGGCCAAGGATCTGTGAGGCGGTCTTTCCATCTGTTCACCTGTGGTCTCGAGGCGTGGGGACAGGGGAGACGCGCACAGAGGCCCGTGGCCCCCGGCATGGGGATTTGTCTGGCTCGATCTACGGCATTCCTGTGACCCTGGTCAGGCAGCTAAAGTTCACAGCGCTTTCTTGGCTCCCATCTGTTGCTGGACGTCCAGCTCGGGGGAAGCCAATCCCTGTTTCAAGGTGATGTGCAATTCTGCGGTTTCTAGCAAACGACAGATGCCGGCCGTAGGAAAAATAAAGCGTTGGGGACGAGCCCCTTCTCAGAGTGCTTGGCCGCCATCACACAGACTTCATTTTCTCTTCTCTGTTCTTTTGGCCAAATCCATTTCCCCCCACGGAGGAAGCTGCCGGAAGAATGGCAAGGAGCCTCTCCCAGGGGGTCACACTGAAGTGGCCTTCTCGGGAGGACCCGCAGCTGGGTTCGTCCCTCTTATCTGTCATCTGGGCTCCTTGAACGGCCAAGCGTCCGCCTTGCCCACTCCAGAGCAAAGAGCTGGGTCCACTGTGGCCTGAGACAGTGATGTCCTCCAGATGTCCCCTGTCCCCAGCCAGGATTTGCCCGCTTAGGTCAAACCGTTTAAGAGGCGGGAGAGCCAATGAATGTATTTCATATTTTCTGCATTGTTTCCTGAGTCTTCTGGTAGTAAGAGAAAGTAAATCTACCCAGGCTGTGTGAGCTCCGCCTCTCCCCCGTCTGACTTGATTTATTTTTGTTCCTCCGTGCATTCTACCCGAAGTCGCTGATAGAGCCTAGCTGACTGCAGGGGCTCCACAGCGGGGGGGGCATGGGGAGGGTATCTCCAGTGTGGTAGAGAGAGACAGACGAGGACACAGAACCCCACTCATGCAGCCTCGCTTGCTCCCGGGGGGGCTCGGGGGCCGGGGGGGCCCAGCGCAGGCACGTCTCCTGCCTGAATCACAGCTGGCACCCAGGGGATGTTCACCTCGATCTCCAGGGGAGAGATGTCTCTGCTCCAGAAGACGAGGAAAGGGCCGGGATTTGTGTCCTAAAAACAAAAATACCTGCTGGCAGCCGGAGAAGGACCGGGCCAGGGCTGGTGCGGACCAGCGTCCAACAGGGAGAAAGTCAGCGGGCTGCTGTCCAACCGCGACACAAATCATCGCGAAGTGTCAGCGTCTTGTAGCAGCACGGGGGTCCGGGGCCAGCTCCTCTGCCGGCATCCTCACATTTTCCCCATTCTTTTGCAAAACAAAGACACTTGGTAACTATATCGCACATCTTCAGCTCCGAGAACGTGGGACTGAAGAGAGACACTGCGTGTGCAATTAAGATAACCACAGCAGCAGGCAAGGTGGGACTTTTAGGCAACTCTGGTTTCCATTTTTTGGACCTGGTCACAGACCAAGTGTCTGGGCCATCGTGTCCCCCAAGTGGCTGTTCCCCTTGACAGATGACGGCCGCCACCCTCCCAAGGTGCCCACCTTGGTCTGTGATTCCTCTTTGGGGTCTCGTAACTGGGGAAGATGGTCCCCACCCCTCACCGCCCCACCCTGGGCCTGGGCTCTGCCTGCTTGGTGCCCGGTGTCTCCCAGACAGGTTGTTAACTTCCCCAAGACACGGGCCGTGTCTCCGCAAGATCCAGAACTGCAAGCGAACCATCCTGGTTTTCTTCAGCAAATATGGATCAGTGAGCTGAGACAGAGTCACCAAGACGGCTTTGAGCCCGTGCACAACACAGTCCCCGTTCCCGGGCTAGGTTGGGGGACAGGGACAGCAGACCAGGAGATGAATCACAGGCTTCCAGCTTCTCTTGAGCAAGACCTGAACAAACACATTTTATTATTTTGTTTTTTGGAGCTGAGATGTTCCAGAACATTCCTTACAGGCTCACTTATCAAGTCTTTCCAGACAATGTGACTTTGGGTCAAGTTTTGCTTCTGTCCTGCCCTGACAGGGTAGCTTTGCAGGACACTACGTTGTGTTTGAGAATGTGTACGTATGGACGCCCAGCTGTCTTTAGCTCCCGGTCTCCCCCTGCTCCCTCCAGCCGCCTCACCCTCCTCGGCCCCATGCACAGCCTCGCAGGGCAGAGCCCTCACTGCATTCAGATCCGCTCAAGAGAAGCCTCGAGCAGGTGCCCGGGAGACGGATGAATCCACGCCTTCCTGGTTTGCAAACCACCATGACCCAACACTGACACGTGGTATCGTAACCAGTGGCTTAACCTACTTGTCTCCGTGGCTGGACGGCAAACCCTCCACAGGACAGACCAAATCACCCTCACCTTTATGTGTCCAGCACCAAGCATAAGACTGCAAACAGTCAGTGCTCAATAAATGTGAGCAGCACATAACGGAAAAGCTCGGAAAGAATAACTCTGTCGCGTCAGACCAGCTATTTGGAACCACCCACTGAGTGGGTCCTGCTGGAGGTACGTCCATGACCTTCAGATTTTCCTTCTTCAAAAGGAGGAAACACTGGTCATCTGTCCACCAACCTGCTCAGGTGCCTACGGCCAAAAGGGCATCTGTAGGGTGTGACGTGCCCACGTCCCCGGTGAGGCCCACCTCCCCCCAGGCATGTATGTGCTATTTCATAATTCACGGTTCCTAGAGCCTCTGGGAGCTTTGTGTGCGTGACCTTGAAGATGCAGTTATCAAATCGGCAGATGTGTAATTCAACTCCTAGAAAAGAAAGACCATCACCTTTTCCTCCACAGACGGGCCAAATTAAGTTACTAAGTCTAAACACAAGCAAACAAAAAAGGGGCTCTAATTTCTGTAAGGCTTTGGACTCAAGCCTGTCTCTGAAATCCGTAAGAATCACTTGTACCTGGAGGGTGCTGGAAGCCCTGACATACCCAAGGCCATGCTCCTGAGACCCCTTCTCAGACCTGCTGGGCCCCGCTGGGCGGCCAGCTTGCTCAGGGAGTGGGGACAGAGAGGGCCTGGAGTGGGGGGGGGTGCCCAAGAGTTGTTCCCCTCTTCCAGTTACTATCGCAGGAACACCTCCTGAAAGTTCTGTTGGGTTGTGTTTTTTTTTAATGTTTATTTATTTTTGAGAGAGACAGAGAGAGAGAAGCGCAGGAGAGGAGCAGAGAGGGAGACAAAGAATCCGAAGCAGGTTCAGTACAGAGCCCGACGCGGAGCTCGAACTCACAAACCATGAGATCCGAGCCAAAGTTGGATGCCTAACCGACTGAGCCACCCAGGCGCCCCCTGAAAGTTTTAACTGTAAGAAAAAACACAGGTGCAGCATTATTTACTATCAGCAAGAAACGGAAGCAACCTAAGCATCCAACGATGAATGAATGAGTGAATGAAAGGAACGTGGAATATACACACAATGGAATATTATTCAGCCATAAGAACAATGAAATCCTGCCATTTTTGATGGTGTGGATGAGCCCTGAAGGCATTATCCTCAGTGAAATAAGTCAGAAAGAGAAAGACACATACAGTATGATCTCACTTATTTGTGGGATCTAAAACAAAAAACACCTCCCAGATACGTAGAACGGATTGGTGGCCGCCAGAGGCCAGGGGTCAGGGGTGAGAAAAATGGGTGCAGGAAGTCAAAAGGTACAAAGTACACAAATCCTGGGGATGTCACGCACAGCATGGTGACTACAGCTAATAACCCTGTCTTGAATATTTGACCGTGGCTAAGAGATAAGATCTTAAAAGTGTTCATCGCTAGAAGAAACAGTGTTGTAACTATTACCGTGGCTGATGTTAACCAGACGTACTGGGGAGACCATTTCACAATATCCACAAATATCAAATCGCTGTGTCCTACACCTACAACTGATACAATGTTATATGTCAATGACGTCTCAACAAAAAGAAAAAAGGCCTACATCTGAAAGTTGTAAAAGTCAAATTAGATGATGTATTTAGGGTACCTGGACTGAAAATAAATGTATATTCCTACCTTAAAAACACACACACGGCACAAATTTTACCACCTTTGTCATTTAAAAAAATTTTTTTTAATCTTTATTGATTTTTGAGAGAGAGACAGCGTGTGAGCAGGGGAGGGGCAGAGAGAGAGGGAGACACAGAATCCGAAGCAGGCTCTGGGCTCTGAGCTGTCAGCACAGAGCCTGACGTGGGGCTCGAACCCACGGACCACGAGATCATGACCTGAGCCGAAGTCGGACGCTTACCGCTCTGAGCCCCCCAGGCACCCCACATCTTTATTATCTTCAAGTGTACATCTCAACAGTGAATTGAATGTCCACGTTATTGTGCAACCGATCCCCAGAACTTTTTCATCTTGCAAAACTGAAACTCTGTTTCCATGAAACATTCCCCATTTTCCTCTTGCAAGGCTTCTGTCTCCATGCATCCGACGCCTCCAGGGACCTCATGTAGGTGGAACCATGCATCATTTGTCTTTTTTGTGACTGGCTTGTTTCACTGAGCGTCCATGTCCCAGGTCCCTCCACGTTGTGGCGGGTGTCCGAACATCCTTCCTTTTAAGTTGCTCTACTGCAGGGGTAGACCACGAGGGGTTGATCCACCCAGCCCTCCAAGAACATTTCGGCTGCTTCCTCCTCTTGACGCCTGTCATGAACGCGGGCACACACATCTCTCTTGAGAGACCCAGCTTTCCATCCTTTTGGGTGTATGCCCAGAAGCAGGATAGTTCCATGTTTAACCTTTTACGGAACCTCCACGCTGTTTTCTGCAGTGGCTGCACCAGTCCGCATTCTCACGCACACCACACGAGGGTTCCCCTTTCTCCACGTCCTCGCCAACACCTCGCTTTTCTGTCCTGATGGGTGCGAGGGGATAGCTGTGGTTTCATTTGCACCTTCTCTTGCGTTTAGGGACGTGAAGCACCTTTTCTTGTACGCGTTCGCCATTTGTAGATGATCTTCGGAGGAATGTCGATTCAAGTCCTTTGCCCTTTTTAAAAATCAGATTAGCCGATTACAAATCAGATCACAAATTGTTAAGCTGTAGACATTCTTTACGCGTTCTGGATGTTAACAAATTTGCAAAGATCTTCTCCCATTCTGCAGCCAGCCGTCGTCACCCTGTCCATTAGGGTCGATAAGTCCCGTTGGTCTATTTTTGCTTTTGTTGCCTGTCTTCTGAAAATTTTCCCGAGAGGGCCCAGACTACTCTTTCTGCAATAAAGTTCCAACCCCATGGTGGTGAACAAGTTATGGCAGTAGCCCGTGGCCATCACCTCTCTGAAAGAGCTCCTCACTGCCGTCGACGTGCCTTCCCGCCCTGGGTGGACAAATCCTCATCGCTCACTTTTCGAGTGGGTCTGGCATGCATTGGTATCTGTCTGTGGAGTCCTCCCCGGCCACATCCTTGAAAGAAAACCACTTGAAGCATCAGACTTCTGCACCCCACTCTCCCCGCTAACATGACCGGACAGCACCTCCAACACCGCCTCGTCACGCGGCATTCCCTCAGTCACATGTCAGTCCCCGCGCCCGCCGCTCCCAGCAAGGCAGGACCCCTGTGCACAGCATCCAGCTGTGGCCGAGCTGAGCCATCACATTTGTTCCTTCTCTACGTCCACCCCCGCCCCCATCTCCAAACCAGCCGGAATCTTGCAGATGTCAGGGAACGATTCTCTCTTCAAGATCACAGGCCCCTGAAGACTGGGGGAGAGGCACCACCGTGGGGTCGGAGCGCATAAATTCAATCCCAGCCAGCCCCCAGCCAGCACACGGACTGGGCCTGATGGGTAATGACCCCTCTGAGACCCATCTCGGGTCTAGAAAATGCAAGGAGTAGCCCCCACCCCAGTCGCTGGACTGTCGTGGGGACTTCATGGCTGCTTCAGGACCCTGTACTGTGCCTGACATGCAGGGGGTTCCTCAGTACTCGCCGAGCCATTAGAATACGTCCCCTCCACACTGTGCCAGTCGCCACACCGAGCCCAGTTGGCCACGTCTGCGCAAGTGGGCACCCAGGACGGTGTGGGGAACCTGGTACCGGAGAATCACCAGCTCGGAACGCGGTGATCCAGACAGTCTCAGCCAGGGATGCTCAGCTGCCCACCCTGGAAACAGCATGTTTTATCTCGTGAGGGGCAGCTAGGGGCCCTGTGGTCCAGCCCAGTGACCGAGTGATGGGGGTGGGGGTGGGGGTGGCTGGGTCTGTGCTGGCCACGCCCCCAAGTGCCGTGCGCCTTAGACGGCCTCCTCACCTCTCCTCGGAGCCAAAGCTATGGGTTGTGTGTGCGTTAAGTCTCGCTCGGCTGCAGAATCACCGGAAACACAATGTGCACCAGAGTGAGGGGTCAGATCCAGGCAGATGGTGAGCTTGCAACCCGGGGGCCCCCCCAGCCTCAGCCCTGACCCAGGAAGGCTCCGGGGCCCCCCAGAGCTCCTTCCGAGGTAGCTGTTCCGGGGTCGGCCGAGAGCCTCCAGTCCTCTGGGAGCCCCAGGCTGGTGCACCCAGGGGCGCGGTGGCTCAGGCTCAGGTCGGGGGACAGAGCCCATGATGACCTCCACCCTCCCCTGACTGCAGCTCCTGGGGTTTCCATTACCTTCAGCCTTCCACTCAGCCACCTGCTCACGCCCCACGTGATGGGACAGCCCCCCTCAGCCCCCCTCCCACCTGGCGGTGCGCGCACAGGTCCCCGTGGTCCACCTCCCCGCGTCACCCGGCCCTTGGGGGTGCAAGACAGGCCTCGAGAGATCCCTTGCCCCCGGCCTCCCAGCCCACCCAGCAGCTCCCTTCTGATGAGGACACTACTGCATGTCCGTGTTTGGCTTTCAGTCACTTCATCTGCAACACAGGACCCCGTGCTGCACTCAGTCCTTGGATGTGCCTGTTGGCACGCGGTGGGCAGGCTGGGGGACGGCGCTCTTTCCTGTTTTATTGAAAGGTACCCAGCCACGACTCTCCCATCGGGGCCCAAGCACCCCAGGAACCAGGCTGGGTTCTTACTGACCCCCCCACCCCCAAAGCCACTAAATAAAGCCTGGTGAGACACGGGCACTTCACTGAAGAGTGTGTGTGTGTGTGTGTGTGTGTGTGTGTGTGTTGAGGCCAGAGGAGATGACATCGCACAGAGCACAGCATTTCACTCCACAAATCCCCCCCCTCCCCCAGATCGACATGTGCCTCTACCCCCGAAGATCACCCGTGTTAGGACACACTGTGCCAGGTGCCCTCTCTCTCTCTCTCTCCACCCTCTTCTTCTGCAGAGAGTGATTTAGGGGACACGGCCCCAGGAGCCCCCGGCCTGCAAACTGCCACGGGCTTGTAGAGCGGACAAGGCCCTCCCAAGACGAGGCTGACTCCACTCTCAGCAGCGAACTCAAGGCCCGCAGGCTGCCAGGAGTGTTCTCAGAAGCAGCCGGGGAAGGATAAATCACAAACGCTCTTTCCTGCCCCGGAGAAAATGTGGTTTTGGAACCCGGACCCTGCACGAATCCCCACTAGGGCATTTCTGCAACGTGCAAACACGTCCCACGTACAAACCAGGGGCCGGGCTGTGGATCGGACCCGGCGGTCGTAACGCACAACCAAGATGTGGTCCCGAAGCTGCTCCCAGGGAAACGGGCAAGCAGGTGCCTGGAGGTCATTACCAGGGGCGCACCAGACCCGGGGAGCTCGGGGTTCACCTGAAACACTGCAGGAGGACTGCCGGGGCCCCCAAGAAGGGGATGCCGGGCTGGGTACTGGAGGGAGGTGCGGAGGTGGGGGCATGCTGGTGGAGGGGAGGCCGCACAGAGGCACCGAGAGGCGACGCGCAGAGAGGCAGGTGCCTGGATCGCTCATCCACTCTGCCCCTCCTTTGGACCCCTGCCCCCTGCCGGTCCCTGCTGCAGTGCTGGGTGTGCTGCAAAAGGGCGAGACCCCTTCCCCGCCCTGGGGAGCTCATCTGGGGGACGCCTGGGGATCAGAAGAGCAGGGCCCGCGGCCACCAAGGGACCAGGGCAGCCCCACGGTGGGGCTGGCATAAAGGAGCCGGCATTCGACACGGCCCAGGGTGCCACACACCATGAGGGGCACGTGACGCACGTGTTCCACCAACCGCTTACGTGGTTAAATCAGACGTGGCCTGGGAAGGGGCCACTGGCCGCTGGTGTGAAGAAGGCACCGCACACCTGTCGGGAGAGCCCGTACCCGGAACGCCGACAGGACCGGCTGCCGGCGAGGGTGTGGGGCGAGGGGGCCAGGAGGGACGCACCGGGACCGCACGTGGAAGGCAGCCTGACGTTTCTCACCGAAGGAAACACCCTCGCCATGCGCTCCAGCACGTGCACTCTTTAGCAGGTACCCACAGGAGTTGCATGCTTACATCCACACAAAAACCTGCACGCGGATGTTTCTGGCAGCTTTATTCATAACCGCGAAAACTTGGAAGCACCCAGGGTACCCTTTGGTAGCTGGACGCACAGACGGTGGCGCACCCGGACGATGCTAGGAAGAAATGCACCATTGAGCCACGAGAGGCCACGAAGGAACCGGAAACACGTGTTATCAAGTGAAAGGAGCCTGCAGGCTGTATGATTCCAACTCTGGGATCTTCTGGAAAAGGCAAACTACAGAGAGAGTAAAAAGGTCAGTGGTGGCCAGGGGTCAGGGGTGGGGGGGAGAAGGGGAGGAGCAGGGGAGGCGCAGAGATTCTTGGGGCAGCGAAGGGAGTCTACGACAGCACAGCGATGGCTCCGTGTCGCTACACGTTTGTCCACGACCACAGAGTGCGCACCACCAGGAGTGAGCCCTCGTGTGCACTGTGGACTCTGGGTGACCGAGACGCGTCTGTGTGGGCTCATCCACCGTCACACATGTACCCCCCACCTCTGGTGGGGTGCTGCTAACAGGACAGGGCGTGCCTGTGTGCAGGTGGGGGGTGGGGCGCAGGAAATCTCCCTACTTTCCCGCCATTCTGCTGTGAACAAAATTACACTGCTCTGAAAAAGTCAAGTCATAATAAAATATTAATAAATTGCAATTCACAGCACGGAGGGACGGGAGATGTTCCACTATCGGGAATCATAGGCAATCACTCACCGGTGTAATACAGACGGGGGGTGGGGGGGGTGACCAAGAACACTGAATCTGCGTCCTTTCTTACGCCACGTATTTGTAAAGGGGGCGTGGTTTCTTTAGGCTGCAAGAAGGTTCCCGGCCCCCTACAGGAAAAGAAGCTCCAAACCAGCAAAGTCTTAATAGTACAGACCCCAAGATTCCCCCTTCTTCCCTGGCCCTGCAAGTTCAAAGGTTTAATCGCTGGGCATGAAGAGCCAAGAGATGCCCGGGAGAGGAGAGGGGCAACCTGCCCATTTCTGGCCCCCGGGGACCCCGCTGTCCAGGCTGAACGGCACCCGGCCTGCCTCACCGAGTCCTGCCAACAGCAAGCTGCACGGGTGCGGGGGGCGGCGCGGGGGGCGAGGTCGGCCCCCACCCGGCAGCGTGAGCTGGCTGGGCCGCCCACGAGCAGAGGCCAAGGGCCTAGGAAATGCCACATATGCTGGGCGGGGCCTCTCCCCTCTCTCTCCGAGGAACTGCCCTGCTACATTTGGGGACCACCAACCACCTTGGCTGAGCCAGAGACGCCCAAAGGAACAGCACGGCCCCAGAGCAGGAGCTGGGCCCTATTTGACATAGAAGGGAAATCTTCGCTCCTAGACAGTCTGCTGAAGGCGCAGACGGCCTCGGTTCAATTCCTGCCTCTGCCCGCTGCTGGCTGGGCGCCCTTAGCTGAGCCACCAAAGCCCCTCAGTTTGCCCACCTGGGGAGTGGCAGTTGGAGACCCAATCGGACTGGGTTGTTTTTAGGATTAAAATAACACTACGGGCCAAGTGCTGTGGTCAGGGGGCGGGGTGGGCCAGCGTCTCTCAGCTGTGGGCACTCAGCGTCTCTGCCCGTCTGCTCTGCTCTGCGCACCCCTGCGGGGCAGAGTGCTTCTGCCACAGTCGCTTACCCCCGCTGCCAGTCTGGAGTGGGACACGGGAGCTCCTAAGACCCCTCTGCAGCCAGGTCTGGGTTGGGCGAGACCACCCGGTCCCCCCTGAATCTAGGTCACCCCAGCTACACCCTGTGAGTTTTCCAGAGCCCCCAGCCTTTCCCCCCTCCCAGATCCTGAGGCCAGGCCCCGGTGCATGCCTGACACTCTCCACCTTACAGAGGGTCCCAAAGGAGTTGGGAAATCCCAAGGACCGCCTTCCTGAGTGCACAGGAGCTTACTGAAGGGCAACTTTGTGCAGGAATGTCCCCAACAGGCATTTCTGAGGGGGGGTGGAGCGCAACATGGACCCCGGGCCAGGGTGGACCCTGGCCTGGCATCTCTGAGCACCCAAGGCCTGCACTCACCACATACCACCCCCCCCCGACCCCTCTGGGCCCTGCCGTGGCCCCATGGGCACCAGCCTCCACTCCAGTCCCACGAGCGTGTGCCCACGCCCCCTCTGCCCACGCCCGCCCTCAGGAGCCGGGAGCCGCCTCTGCCCTGCGCTCCTGGCCTCCCATTCAAGCCTCCCTGCTGTTTACTTGAACAGCCAGAAGACAGAAAGCCATGGCTCTGAGTCACCCGCTTTGCTCCACGGTCGGCTCTGATTCAGGCAGGAGGCCCACGGCGGGGACCAACCCGGCCGTTAACCTCCTGGTTTCTCTGTGTCGCGACAGCAGAAGGTATCTGTGGTTTCGGGTCGAGGATTAACGCACGGCTGGCTTGGCAGCCACGGCGTGTGGATGGGTGTGCGGACGGGAGACAACCTGGAGCACGCACACGCGCGGGGCTCTCCCTCCCCGAGCCTCCGGCCGCTTCACCGGCCGCGATGGAAACTTACAAATATTTCAGTCATGTTTCTGAAGAGGGTTTGGTCATCTGGCAAGTGTGGTCCCAGAACTTGCCAGAAGTATGCCTCAAGCGCAGCCCAGGGGTGAGAGAAGGCAGGCCTAGTGCAAATTAGATTATGGCTGAGGATCCGAAGGGGAACGCGAAACCAGGAGCCGGGGGCTGTGCCTGGGGACCCGCGGCTGGTGTCAGGTCCCCAGGGAGGGGGAGGTGTGATTCAGGCACTAGGGGCGGGCAGGGCTCTGCACAACCGGGCCTGCTGGTGGGGGGACGAGCGCCCTGGCCCACCGGTGTCCCCTCCAGTCCCGAGCGCTCACGGGCCACCACAGAAGGCCAGGGGCTAGGGGGGAGTGGTTTTAACTTCTCATTCCGATCATCAGTGAGCACAAACGCCTCCAGAAGGTAAGGGGGCTTCTGTCGTATTTCTCCTCCCAGTTTGGGTTAGGAGAACAGTCCATGAGTTCGTTGTATTTCTCCCACTTACTTCTATACATCTGAAGTGGTCTGTGATTAAGAACATACATCCCCAAATACATGGAGACGAGTTTACAAGATAAAGACAAGTGAGGGTGTTGTTAGCAAATGGGGGGGTACCACTGGGGGGGCAAGGACAAGGACAAGCGAATTCCCGAATTCCCGTCATCGCAGGAAACCCATACACGGCCCTGCTGCCCCAAACAAACCTGCAGGTTCCTCCAGGGAGTCAGGCTGGGCCATATTCATACGTTCTGGAAAAGTGTATCAAATTAAACTCCCATTAAAGGCACTGCATAAAAATAACGGTCAGGGTCTTGAGCCGAGGGTTGCAGAAGACAGAAAAATAATTATTTTTTCTTACGTGACTTCAGGTGGCACCAAACCTGTAACATTGAGAGGAGGGCCCAGCGAGGGTAACAAGAGGCTGGTCCCTCAGGAGCGGGGCTTTGCGATGGGCACGCAGGGGAGGGGTCAGCAGAGTCCAGACCAACGACTCGCTTGTGCACACCCTCGACTCTGCCTTTAAAAAGCGCCGTTTTCTTGGAGTAAGACCCTGGCATTCGCAGAAAATTTGGGAAAGAAGGAAAGCCAATGAGAATAATAAGGAGAGAAAGATCTCTGAGTCCCGCTTTGGCCGAGAGGCATTCGCTCTTGTGACAGATGCACCCATGCAAACGCACACTCTGATTCTGCAACCTGGGGTCAGAGGATCTGCTCCCCTGGGGGGCCGTTTCCCTCGATGACCAAGTATTTGCTTACAAGACACAGGTTTCTGGCTGTGTGGTGTTTCGGTGGATGGATGAACCACAATTTATTCACCCTTTTCCCAGGACATTTGAAGGATCTCACTAATATTAGCAAAGCTGATAGGAATCTCTTTGTTGCTGGTCAGATTCGACCATCGTTCGCTCAGGATAATGCCCAAAAGCAGCCTTGCTTGTCTCGAAGGGCATTTCCAAATTTTAAATCTTCTCTTATCCATTGTCAAAATCTCTTCGCAAAGGTTTCACAATTTACCTTCTCACTGTCAGAGACGAGATGGCCTGGTGCCTCACGCTTTCCTTAATGCTGAGGGTTCTCATCTTTCCAATGTAATTAAATTAATTAATTAATTAATTAATTAAAAAATGGTATCCTCCTGCTTATTTTCAATTGCTTGGATTATTGCTGAAGTTCAACACTTGTCATATGTTGACTGGACAACTGAACTTTGTAAATTCGTATCATGACCCTTGTTTTCCACTGGGGTTTTTTAAGTTTATTTATTTACTTATTTACTTAGAGAGAGTGAGTGAGCGAGCACGAGTGAGGCAGGGGCAGAGAGAGAGGCAGAGAGAGAGAATCCCAAGCGGGTCAGCACAGAGCCCAACGTGGGGCTCTATCCCACGAATCGTGAGATCATGACCTGAGCCAGAATCAAGGGCCGGACACTTAATGGACTGAGCCACCCAGGTGCCCCATTTTCTTTTGGATTTTTAAGGGCTCTTTGTCTAGTAAGATTCACTGTACCACACATTGGTAAGTACTTCCTTCCTGGCTCATGAAAAGTTTCTGATTGTCGTAGTTTTTTGATATATAAAATTTCAAATTTTAATTCACTCGGTTATTTTTTCCTTCGTATCTTGCGCTTTGCCACGCTTGGAACGATCAGCTTCAGGAAGCAGAGGCCGTGAGGGGTCCCCATTAGTGAGTGTCACTTAGGTCCCCTGAATGTTCGCTGTTGGCTTCTGTGGGACGGCGACCTGGGTGTCCCCACCGCACTCCGTCTGTGGCCACACGCTGCAGGTGATGGGTGCCGCATGAAGCATGGGCTTCGATGGGGTAAGGTGAACGCATCCCCTTGGGTTCACCAGGAAGCCTGATTTTCTATTAGCTTCGACAGCAGATGCGGCCAGGGAGTTAGCTGAGTGGGTGGACATCGGGACACCGAGGCCTGACCTGCTTTGGGGACAGTAAGAAGGGCAGGTGAGTGGGAGGGAGGGGGCAGTCTGTGTGTTGCTCACCCAGGGGCACCAAATTTGGTTCACCTCACCTGGATGGTATGTCTGAAAACCAACTGCACAATCAAGGGCCAGAGACCCCTGCTTTGTGCCCTATCCTGACCGGAGCGCGGGCCCCAGTGTCCCGAGGCTCGCAGTGCATGTGGATATGCCCGAGGCTCCTGTTCAGGTACTCGGAAGAAGGAGAGAGGAGAGCAGAGGGTCTGGGTGCACAGCGAGGGTGCGTAACCCGCTGACAGATCAGAGTGTGGCCCCTCTGCAGCCGGGAACCCACACGGGGCTGACGGATGGGGGCCCCGACATAACATGTGCCGGCTCGAGGTGACCCAGGCTCCTGGCAGGACAGGTGCACAACCAGGGGTGCGGACAACCAGGTCCCCTCCTGCTGTCTCTCCCTGGAGCCCTCCTTGTCAGCACGTGGGGACTCTCTGTCTCTCTCCCTCCCTCCCTCCCTGGTGGCCGTCCCTCTAGTGGGGCAGGGGACCGGGAATGGACAGACAGTGCCGTCCTTTGCTCTGGGCAACCCCACTCTCCTGGGAAGGTTCTCTGGGACCTGCTCCCAGTTCTGAGCCCTTCTGCCTGGATTCCCTAGACGCTAACAATCCATGAGCCCAACACGATCTTTGTGGTTTCTGTGAGTGTCTCAAAGTGCTGACTGTGCAACACCATGAAGGTGAGAGTGTTTAAAAAAGAAACGGAGCTAGATCGTGGCCACGGAAGTCCCGGGAAAGCCACTGTGCTGCCCCCTCCCTCCGGCGTAGGTCCCGAGGGCACAGCAGGCTCAGGAGACACAGCAAGGTGGACGGATCAGGGGAGGAAGGAGAGGAAACACCGCCCCATTGGCCGGAATGACCTCGTGCCACCGTCCTGCCTGCACCGTCTCTGGGGACAGCACAAGAGCACACGCACCGCCCTTTGTTCTATTCCCAGCCCCGGGGGGGGGAGAGGGATTCGCTGAGAGGAGCAGCCCTGAGCCGCAGGCCCCGCTTTTCAGGAATCATCATGTCCCTGGTGGCAGCATCGACCTCTCCAGGGTCTCTCTGAGCCTGAAATGGTCTGACCCACCGACAGGCCCGGGGAGACCACTGCTGGATGGGTCAAAATGTCCATGGACCGCCCCCCCCCCCGCCCCGCTACACATGGGGAAAATGCCCCCTGCTTTCGTCTGGGTGCACTGCAAACAACGCACAAGCTGGGGCCACCCCTTCCCCATCCGTCACCCCCAAAAGTGTGAGAAGACTCAGTCCATGCAGGGGCTTCCAGAGAGATAACTGACGGGCCACCAAAACCAAAGCGTGGGCAACGAAATGTCAAGTGTGTTATCAGAGTTCTTGGACGTATTTTTTTTTTTTTTTTTTTAGGACCACATTAGGAAATAGATTTCCAAAGAGAAAGAGAAACGTTTTCAGGCAGGGATAACTTGGAGGAAAGGATGATGTGGTGAGCACAGAATCACGTGGATAAACCGAATAACGCCTCTGGAAAGGGGCGAGAAGCTGAAGGTTTAACACCTCCCCACCCCCCCTCCCCCGCGTTGGCCCCACCGCAGTCCTACTTGTCACCAGAGAGACCCACGGTCTGTGTCACAGGATATTTTGGGGTCTGTAAAATACACATTATTGACATTTATCGTTTTGACCATTTTAAAGTATAAAGTCCAGCGGAAGTAAGCGCACAGCCCTCACGCTGTTGTGCAAGCATCATCACTATCTATTTCTAGAACTTTTTCATCACCCCGAACAGAAATCCCACACCCGTTAAGCAATTCTGTCCCAGGCCCCCTCCTCCGGGCCCTGGAAGCCACAGATGCACTTTGGCCTCTTCCGGATCTTTCGTCCAGATGGAATCCTACCACATTCGGTCTCCTGCGCGTGACTTCTGAGACTCAGCGTCGCGTTTCCAGGGTCCGTCCGTGTTACAGCAGGTGCCGGCGTCTCGCTCCTTCTTACGGCTGAACAACATCGCACCGCGGGGCTAGCCGCATTTTACTGACCCCGCAGCCGGCAGACGCCCGTACTATTTTCACCTTGCGGCCCTCGCGAGCAGCGCTGCAGTGAGCACACACGTGCACGTTTTTCGGTGGAGACCCTGCTTTCGATTTCTGGGGGGCGTACAGCCAGCGGGGAGTGGCCTGGTCACACTGACTCACAGAACACTGACAGCTGCAGGGCATCAGAAACTCACTCCCTCATTCACATAGAGGGAAACTGAGTCCCGGAGAGGCGACGCCTCACCCAGGCCACGCGCAACCGCGGGCTGAGAGCGGGAGTGTCCCCCACCCCACGTTCAGCTTCAGGAAAGTCTCGTCGATCCCCTAGACCCAAGACAATGGGTTTGCCCAACAGATTAACTCGGGGGCCCAGCCGGCTCCTACAGAGGCCACAGACTGTGGTTTCCGCCTAATTAAAATTTCCCCAAACAGAAAAATGCCACGCAGGAGGAGTTTACTAAGGGAAAGTATTCCATACGGTGTCTTCTGGGAACAGTGACTTCAATAAATCGCAAAACCCACCGTGCAGAGTCACGCTGGTCACACGGAGCCACGGGCGCTGGAAAGGCCTCCCAGTGCGCGGGTTATTGGTTCCCGTCGTGCAGGACCACGCCGGGGAAAGCAGGTGGGCGCCCCGGGGACCCAGAAAGGCACCCCAGCCTCGCCCTCTGTCTGCGCACACTGCCCTTCCCCTCGTGCTGCCTGGAAAAGGGAACATTATGGAACTAGCAGTAAACGAGATTTGCTGCATCTTTCAAAAAAGTAACGTACACCACAAGGGATGGGTTTGGAGAATCTGCACACGGCACTGTCGTGCCAGTGACAGTGGCCGGGCACTTTCCTGACGCCCCCTGGAGCAAAGTCAGAGGCGAAAACACTTGTAAAGTCACTGTGGCCTGGGTGGCCTCCTGCCTGGGGCGTGGAGGCAGAAGAATTGAGGTGGCCTTGCTGGGTGTGAATGAAGCGTCCTTTTTCCGGGAAGGCGGGCAGCGTGTTTATTCTGATAAAGCATTTTCTGCTCCCTCCCGAGGGGCCCGGAGGGAAGAAGTGATCCGTGCGCCTCCAGCAAGCAGCACAGGGGGAGGCATCGCGGCACCCAAGCCCGGGCCTTGCGTTTTCTCATCAAGGGGCCTCCACCCGCTCGGTCGCCCCGTCCCCTTTTCCCTTTAATACATCGCGAGACGCTGGATTCACGTGTGTGGAGCCTTCGGAGACCCACGAGGAGAGCAGATGGCTCAACGATGAAATTATAGGAAAGCGTCCATTTCTGAAATGTCACTAAACAAAAGTGGACGCAGCATAAGAGCTATCCTGAGACGAGCCAGCAGGCACATACATCACGGCCCTCACTTTGTGCTTATTGAAGTGGGAGAGGATCCCTATCCTCAAAAAGGAGTCCACAGGGGAGCTTTGGAATCGGCAGTGATTTAACATCCAGCAAAATCGCCTTAAGTTAATTCTTCCCTCCGAGTGTTTCACCGTGTGGACCCTTCCTCACACCTCAGCAACTCCACGAGAGATGAGCTCTGTGCGCACGGAGATCCACCTCGGCCCTACTGACGATGCCACAAAACACCAGTGTGCGCTCATGGGGTCACCACGCGGTCCCCGGGGGGTTTGGGGTGGCTGAAGCCACTCAGGTTGCACGAGAGAAAAAAAAAAAAATAAAACCAGGATACATCAGGTTTCCTGGGGTCCAGATCTCTGGCACACTTCTGGAATCACTGGAGCAGCTTTCTTAGGAAATAGTAATGATGGGCAATTAAGGACAGGGAGTCACCGAGCCCGGGCGGGGGGGGGGTGGGGGGGTGGGGGGGTGGGGCTGGGTGGACCTCGTTCACGAGCTGCACCAAACTTCCCAGACCCACAACCGCCCGATCCCGGCGTGTTTCCTCGCCATTGTGGTTGTGCTGTCGCTGGAACCTGACGATGGGCTTTCTGTTCACCCTTTATCGCTTATCATAATATGAAAATGTACGTGGGCTTCGGATAACAGTAATAACAACACAGAGGAGCCCTCAGCTAAAGAAGACAAGAAGGAAAGCTGGGTGTAGGGGTGGGTGGTGAAGGGCACGGCTGGGGAGGAAGTGCTCACCAGGCAGGAAAAAATGTGCAAAGGATCAAATCCTTCTCTCTGGGTTTCCCACCCACGCACGCAGACATCACAAAAGAGAGGAAAATCAGTTTTGATTATAGTTAGGGACCCAGTTCTATGTGGTTCGCGTTTGCGAACAGTTTAAATTCGGGAAAACCCGTTTTCGGTGAGGATGCTGTTGGTCTGTGGGGCTCAATCACGTGAAGGCAACACGTCTCAACTGGAGACAGAAAATCACGCCTTCCCCTCCCTCCTTTCCTTCCCAATTTGCAGTAAATCAGGCGTTTAAATCCCAGAGAAAGGACAGACACCTCACAGGCGGTCTCGTAAGGACGGGATTCTCGGTCCACGCAGCCTCCTGGAAGTCGGCGCAGGACCTCCTAACCCCGCAGGCCAGCCTGCCTTCGGTCCTTCCACTGAGCCAGACGTCTCTGGCTGACAGGCACTCTGTACCCCCGGGTCCGCAAAGTCAAACAACGCAAGTGGCTTTTGGTTTCTGATCCCCCTGCACACCCTTCACGAGCCAAATCTACTTTAAGAACCGAGATCAAGGAAAGGAAATAGCAGTTTGATCTTTTATTTCTAGAGCTCTCGTTGGAAGGAAGACGCTGCCTGCTTGCATTCTGACTTCCAGAACGTTAAATCAAAGTAGAACACACAAAGAAATCCACCGTGGCAGTAGACAGAGTCAGAGACTGTAAACTATGGGCCTGTGTTTTCTTTTAGGGAGTTTGTTTATTTTACAAGCTGTCCCTTCTGGAGCCCCCACTTGCCACGGAAGCAGGGGAAAAAAAAAAAAGAAAGAAAGAAAGAAAAGAAAAAAAAAAAGATGTCTTGAATCTCTTAAGAGACATGCTCAGAGTAAGAGAAAAGTTAGCGTGGCATTTTGTTTGCTTAGCAGTGGTAAAACAGCATTAACAACAAAAATGTGGGCATTTTTTTTTCCTCCAGGAGGAAACCGGCTAAAGTTTCCCTTCCCGATTCCTCCCTCCTCGAAGCAAAAGGCTAAAAACCTGCCCTAAGTTGTTCTGTGCTGAGTGGCCCTGTCTGGTGCTCGGGAAAGTCTCAGGGTGGGACCACAGACCTCAGTTACGGGGTTGGGATTTGATGTCTGGTCACCACCAAAGGGTTAATGAAAACCAAGGTTTCTGCCCAAATCTTTCCTGAGTCAGTCACACACCAGATCTCCACGTTCAGAAAAACAAATGTGAACTCTGTCAAAAACGAAACAGTGGGACATACAAATCTAATGCCAGACAACATAACTAAATTTACCATTTCCACCCTCACCCCCACCAATGATGCTGATGACTATTTTTTTAAAGGCCGAATGTGAGCTAAAAAGAAAGAGTATTTTCCAGGAACTGAAAGCTCTTTGGGTTACCCTTCATTTCACTGATGGGGAAATTGTGATCGAAAGAGAGGGGGATGTGCCAATTTTAAAGGTACTGGTCTTAGAAGTTGAGAAGTAAAGTTACGATTCTATAGAGGAGGTCACGAGAAGCCGGGTCCTCTCCATTCCCCCCCCCCCACCCCAGTCAAGTAACAGAAGAAAGCGTATCGGGATGGGAAACCGGGTTCTAAGCACCAAGTGTCCACAGACCCCACGCGCTGAGCTCCCTCGACCACGGGCTTCGTACACATAATCGCAGGTGTCTGTTACTCTGAACCATCGAGCTGCACGAAAAGCAATACCGATATTCGCAGCAGGCAAAACACTGTTTGGGTTCAAAACGACCCTATCGTCAATTAACCATTAGAAGTTTCTCTCGTGCCGGCATGAGGCTGCCTGCTGGCTTTCCCAGTTTCTGACTCAAGTCTCCTATAGCAAGACCACCCTTAGTAGTCACTGAAGAAAAATCCCATTGTGACCTAGTTTACATCAGCATGAAAATCACATCGTTAATGTCACTGTATCACATTCCAAAACAAACATTAAATTAAGGCACATTTAATATAACTAAATTGCGTTCGAAGGTTTACCACTGAACCAAACACAAAATATGTTCCTAGAACAAACAAATATTACTTTAAAACAACCATGACTGAGTTTAGGGTTTGATCTCTCCCTCTCCTTCTCTCTCTCTCTCTCTCTCTCTCTCCTCTTCCTCTGTGTATGGCTCTAAATACTAAAACTTTAATCTCTACACCTCTTGGTGAATAATTTTTACAAATCGCGGGCTTTAGAATTATGTGTGTGTTTCACGCATGTCAGTGTAGATTTAGTATCTTAAAAGCAAATGCTGGGTCCGTTTGGGGTAAATATTTCATAAAATTTATTTGAAAAATATTTTGTTTCTGAGGATAGGAATAAATACCAGGATTGATTGGTATTTCTCCTCTCAGATTTTCCGGGATTCCACTCTAAGAATTACAAGGAACCGCCTTTAACTCCACATTGGAAACACACAGGGATTCTACACATTCTGAAAACAAGTACAACAGGCAAATGACATCAAGAAAAAAAATGGGCTCAAACCACATTTTTAGTTTATTACCCCAAGACGAGGCATAATAATTCCTTCCATGTGCTTGTTTGGATATATGAAAAATTTTAAATTCTTGTGGAATATCTTTCCTTGAAACTTTTCATTCTGAGGTAACTGTAGATTCACATGAAGTTGTAAGGAATAATACAGAGAAATTCCCTTATACTCTTTACTTAAGTTTCCCCCAACGGTAACATCTTGCAAAACTATAATGGAGTATCGCAACCGGGAAATTGACACTAATACAATTTCCACGACTTAACTCACATCTCACCAGTTTTACGTGCACTTGTGCGTGCGTGCGTGCGTGCGTTTCATTCTATGCAACTTTATCACACGTGGACACTCAGGTGACCATGCGGAATTATCTTTTTAAAGAGTTTCTGTTTGCAGTATTCCATCTGGCCTTTACTTTTGAATGCATCCTGTCTGTATCTCTTAGGTTAGATTCTCCTTCTCCTTTATGGCTGCTTCTTGGCTACAGTAACTTACTCACCTCTTCTTTGAGTTTTATTGCCTCATTCGTGAACTCTTTGCTGGTGGAGAACTTTGTATTTGGTTTGCTTTCTGCAACACATTTATCCTTTCCCAGGAAGAGACACATACATAAACAGACATTCCAGCATGCATTCACGGAGTTTTTAAAGACACCAGTGAGAATAGATTAATATAAATACTAAGCTTAAAAACTGTCATAAAAGTTCAGCCTTTAAAATTGGCTTATTAAAATATTTGTTTTTTTTTTAAGCCCAGATTTAAACTAAACTTATGAGTTATAGCGCTCTGCTCAGAGAGAGTTTACGTTATGGTCTTTTTGCCAGGCTAGAGGAATCTGGCATCTGTAATGTCCGTCCGGAATAGAGTAGAACAGGGAAGATGGAAACTCCGTCCTTTCGGGCTCAAGACTTGTCTGAAAACAGTATGGTTGTCAGAAAACCTCAATACAATACTATATTTCAAACGACCTCAAGCAGCCACTCTCACAGCCCCATCCCACCAGCCCCCGCTCCGGCCAGATGCATCAGGCAAGGTTGAAAGCGTAGCTTCAGATACTTAGACAATACCCACATCTCGGAGGTCACCTCCCTATACTGCATCTTACCGATGGCTATTTTATAACAAAACATCACTTCTATTCCTGGGAGCTCAGTCTTTCGGTCCACTTCTTCTGATCAATCAAAAGCTCTCCTGGGATTCTGCACATACATTCTCCACGGGGAATTGATTTTGAGATCGGTTAGCATTCCAAATAGAGCAGTTAACAAACACCTCCAAGAAGGAAGTGCCCAAGAGGGAGGAACAGGCTTACACACTTTTCAGATGGTGAGAGGGCCATACTCTGTTCTGCAAAGTGAGTACAAGTTCTTGGGGGGCAGGGAGCAGGGATAAAAAGTAGTTTGTTGAGTACAGTAACTTACTGAAAATCTGCGTATTGCACGAGTCAGGGAAGATGTTTTCTTTAATGACAAAGCAGAGAATAGGAAAAAGGTCTGCTAATCGTCCCCTTCCTCCAAGCCAGGTGCCTCTGACCCTGCTTCTAATGAGAATACTAAAAGTTTCTTTTGAGTTTTGTCCGATTCGATGAACCCAGCTGACCGTCCAAAGACACCTGATTTAGTGTGTATTTGTGTGTTTAAATACCAGGCCAAAGAAGAAAGCCAGGGTAAATATTAGCACCAGCTGAACCCTCCACCATTTTCTGTGTTCTTCTGTTTATATCAAAGGACAATTTAGGCTTTTTATGGTTGCTGCTGTTCGTCTGGACACATGTGAAAGCATCTCATGTTAAGACATTAAAATCACACGCGATTTACTGAAAAGTCTAGAAACTGTTTGCTGATACAGATAACTAACACCCTGTCAGTTAAAAATGTTGCAAATAAATGACAAATGTCATTTAGCAACATTTTCAGGAAATCAAACCAATCATGATTGTATTTCTATTCACAGTGTGATAAAAACAAACAAAAAATACAAAAACGCTTGCCTAACGAGTCTGATTAAGTAAAAACAAGGTGTATCCATAGTCATTAGTGTATCAAAAATTTACACGTGTCCCTTCTCTTCTCCTAGAGCGTGGTTATCTCCCTAAAGAAACTGGTTTACTAGAATTAGCCTGTTACATCCAAGTATATAAAAATAAAAATACATGGGCCCCCATGTGATCATTTGCTCTCTAGCTGAATGTGTTATCTGCTATATTTTAAGCATTTTTCCCCCCAAAAAATCAACACTTTTAATGAACAAGGTGCTGCCTTTTATTTTTACATAATCTTTACTCGTGATCTATGTCTGATTCTCTAAGTTGGAGGAATGTAATTATTTTTAAATGAATTTTAAATGATTTTACTAAATTTTTCATTAAGGTAATGTCTCCTGGAATATGCTTTCAATAATTTTCTGGAGGGAAGTCTTAATGATAATTCTGTTGACATTTCCCTTAAACAAAGCTACGCATGTATGTTTAACAAAGATGACATCCCTCATCTGTTTGTCCTTTCTTCAGATGTGATGCAAACTCTGGATGGTAAAAAGGGTAAATGGAATTAGCTAATGGAAGCTCTTAATTTAGGCAGCAGAACCCAGAATTAATGTATTAACCCCCTGTAGCATTTTACTGCACAGCCAATCCAAACTTTCTTCCCTAGAAAAATACGTGATTGAGAAACTTTCCATCTGTTTTTGACAAAGATAGGAGAAGATACCCGTGTTATTCTCCACTAAAAATCCTTTTTTAAAAAACCTACAAAACAATCGTTATCTTAGGGGGCTGTTTCAGCAAAAGAATTTTCAGTGGCACAGAAATCAGAACTTTGTAAAAATCCACCTGTGCTGGATCGGCCTTGCGTGGCCACAGCAAAACCATTTGGAGATATTAGAGACCCACATAAAAAAAGAAATAGATATGTTTGGGAGCACTGGCGGGGACACGCTCAGGATTAATCTAAATTCCTTCTGTGTGAAGTAGAGACTTAGAAAAACACTGCGAGATGAACAATGAACACGAAACCGAAGCATACGAGGTAGTGAGAATTTCTACCCTCCCCCTCACCAAGACATCTTGCACCCTCCCATTGCCCAAGAGGGTCCTTTGGAAGGGAGATGCCCACCGGCCTCGCCGAGCCTTCTGGAAAGGACGGCGCCTCCGGAGTTAAGCTGGTCTAAAGGGACTTCCAAGGTGTCTCCTGAAAGGGAGCCGGTGCAGGGCGCCCTGAGCGCTCTTCCGGAGCAAACCAGAATTTCCAAGGCTCTCGGCGGCTGCGTCCCCTCCGCCTCCTCCCGCGCGGGGCCTGGCCCGCTCCGCCTGTCCCTTCCCGCAAACCCGCTTCCCAGCCCGGCCCCGTCGCGCGATGCTGCGAGGCCGGGACGCAGCGCGGGCAGAGCCCCGTCCCGGACTCTTCCAGGTTCAAGGCTGGAACCAGAGGCTCCCGGCTCCACCTGCCTGCGGGCCACGGGGTTCCGAACCCCCGCCCCCCGCCCGCCACCGCCCCGTCCAGGGCCGCCCCCGGCCCAGGCGCTGCGGTCTCGGCGCCCCGGTCCCGGCCCTGTCTCCCGCGCTCCCGGGCAGGGCCGCCCCGGGCTGTCCCGCCGCAGCGGCCCCGGAGCCGCCGGCGCAGGACAGCGTCCTCCCGCCCTCCCCGGGACAGCCTGGCCGCCGGCCCGCGGCTCTGCGCCCCTCCCGGCCGGCCGGGCTCCCGAAGTCCGCGAGAGCCGCGCGTCCGCACCACGAACGCGCCCCGCGGCTCCGCGGGCAGAGGGCGAAGCCGCCGCCCGGCGCAGCCCGGCTCCGGCAGCCTCCCGCGCGGCCTCGGCCCCGCAGGGCGCACCGGGCAGAGGCTTCCCGTCCCTCCGCCCCTGCCGGCCGCCCGCCCGCCCGCGGCTCCTCCGATGCCCTCTCCCCCCCGACAGTCACCCACAGGCGCCAAGGATGGGGAAGGACGCCTGTCACCGGCCGCCACCCCACCCCACCGCCGACTGACACCCAGCGGGGAGGTCTGCAAGAGGCCGCAAGGGTGCCCCTGGGACCCGGGAGCTTCCCGGCCGACCCCCATCATCTGCCGCCGCGAGCCAACACGCACCCCGAGCACGCGGCCGCGGGCCGCGGGGCCTCCCCGAGGAGGGCGGCACGGGCCGCCCGCCCCCCCACACCCCCTCCCCGCCCCACCCCACCCCCACCCCCACCCCCGCCGCGGAGGGCGCCGGTCGCGCGCGCAGCACCTACCCTGGCGCGCGGGTCCGGACGTGGGTGGCGCGGCGCTAGTGGGAGGCCGACATGGACCACGCGCCCTCCATGCGCCACACGGAGAAGGCGTAGCTGAGGCGCTCGTGGGCCACGTAGCTGCAGCTGGCCATCTTATTGTCCATCTCGTCGCTCTGCAGGACCTGGTAGAGGAAGTCTATGTACCTGGCGGCCAGCTTGAGCGTCTGGATCTTGCTGAGCTTGTCCGAGGGCAGCGTGGGGATGATCTTGCGCAGCGCCGCGAAGGCCTCGTTCAGCGACTGGGTGCGCTGGCGCTCGCGCACGTTGGCCAGGATGCGCTGGCTCTGCAGCTCCTCGAAGGACTGCGCGCTCGGGCTGCCCTTCCTGCCGCGCTTGCCCGGGGTCGGGCTGCCATCTTCGCTCGACTTCTTGCTGTAGCGCCGCTTCCGGCCGAAGCGCTTGGGCTGCCTCTCGAGCTCCTCCTCGCTGGTGCCCAGGCTGTCCACGGGGGACACGGGCGAGCTGGAGCCCTCCTCCATGGCGCCCGCCCGGCGCGCTTGGGGCTGGGGGCGCGGGGCGGGGGGCGGGGGGGGGCGGGCGCCGGGCGCCGAGCGCGCGCCGCTGGCCAAGCCCGCGGTCGCCGAGCACACGCTCCCGGAGCTGCTGGAAAGGCTCTGATTTCAAGGCCGGCTCGTGCAAAACCGAGGTCTCCGGGAGAGGAAGTTATTCTAACTTTTTTGGAAACTCTAGCCGGGCTGGGTTGCTAAATAGTTGTCAGGAGCGAGGGCGGCGCGCTGATTGGCCGCGGCGGCCGGGGGCAGGACGAGCTCTGGGGCCTTCGCCGGCCGCCCCCGCCCCCCGGCGCGGCACTTTCAGTTTTGCCTCCCCCTTCGGCCCCGGCCGCGGCGGGCACCCCGGAGGCCGGGCCCTCTCGCGCGCCGCGCGCGCCCCCACCCCGGGATCCGACCACCCTCCGGCCGCCCGGCGCCCTGGGCATCGCGGACCCGCTTTGTCTGCCGCTTAACGCGCAGATCCGGCTCCGCCGAGGCTGCGGGATCTCCCGGGGGCGCGAGGGCGCGAGGGGCGCGGGAGCCGAGTCCTACCCTAGAGGCGCTCCCAGGAGGTGAGGACCAGGCGGGGAGCCCCCGGGGGTGCCCCGGCCTGTGCGCTCCTTGGCCGCCCAACCCCCGCCCTCGGGCGCGCCGCGAGTCCGCGCGGCGACCCTCACCGTCAGCCCGGGGTGGAGGACGTGCGCGGCCAGGGGTCCCGGCGCCCGGACTACGGGCGTGCGGACACCCGGGAGCCCGCGGAGATGCCGCTGGCCTCGCGCGCGCCGCGGGAATCAGGCCACGCGCGCCGGCTCTGCCCAGGCTTTGTGTCCGCTGTGGTTTCCCACCCTGACTTTCTGGGGATCCCCGGCCCCGACGCCCTTTGCGGACCCTCCTTCTAAGTGCTTTCTCACTGGAGCGCCGCAGCAGCGAGCCTCTGCGGGAGCGCCCGGTGCCCACCGCGCCCACCTGCTCGGCCCTGCCCGCGATGCCGGGTGCGGGGCGGGCGCGACCGTCAGGCCCCTCGCGCGGGGTCCCAGCCTCTGCGCTCCCCTTCTGCTTCGCGCGCCGGCGCGGGGACGGAGGGCAGTGTGGGGAGCTGCGCCGCCTCCCCTGCGCCGGGCGCCTGCGGGCAGGAGGGCGCGGGGCGGCGGGAGCGCGGGGCCCGGCCGCGGCGGGCGACACCGCGGACCCCGGCCCCGCGCCATCTGGACGCCGCGCGCGGGCGCGTTTGAAGTGGTCCGGGGGGCTCTTTGTTCGCCAGGCCGCTCTGGCTCCGGGCCTGGAGGTGGTTTACGGCTTTGATGCCTTTGAACCTATTCCCAGGTGACCCGGGCTCAATTAGGCCCGGGCCTGAGCCGGGCTGTCAGGCAAGCCGCGTGATCAAGGGCGGGCTGGGCCCTTTTATTGAAGTTGAACTCGGGGCGGCGGAGCGCTGGGCCTCCGCGGCTCCTGGGCCGCGGGGCGGGCCGCGACCACCGCGTTAGGAAACCCGCGGGCCGCTCAAGGGATCATTTCCCTAGCAGTGAGCGGAGCAGAGGCCTGGGAAGTTCAGGCCCTCGCACAGAGGTGGCCGTTGGCAGTTTCTGACCCACCCGCTGGCTTCTTGATCCTGTGACTGAAGGGTCCTGCCCAGTCGGCTCGCGCAGCCCCACCCCGCCAGACCGCCCCTTCCCCTGCTCTGGGAAGGCCCGCAGTTGATCTGGCTTTCTATATCGTTCTCTAAACTTAGAAAGTAAATGTGAGGAACCAAAGAGGCCAAGAGGGAAGCCTGCTTCCCACCCGTCCTGCGTCCTGCCGGCGAGGCACAGGCTTTCCAGGGCTTCCTGCTCCTTCCCAGACTCGCCTTGGACCCTCTGCCTGGCTCCCCGCAGGACCTCAGCGATCTGCTGCCCTTTTCCAACTCCATGTGTCACTAAGCCCGGGGAGGCCGAAGACCCAGGCCCCCCTGTTGGCCCAGCTTAAATCAGCCCCGTGACAGACTCCCCACGCTGGAGGCTCCCCAAGCTGGAGAGAGCAGATCCTGCCCTTGGAGTCTGCCCCGCCCCCCGCCCCCATCTCTGTGTCTCCTCCTGGTGATCCGCAGCAGAACACCTTCTAGAAGTCAGGTCTAAGAGTCAGTCATCTGCCTACATCGCAGCAGTAACCCAGACAGGCCGGAGGCACACTGACAAAGGGCTGAAACCTAATGTCCACGCCACACATCCCGTATAGGCAAGAGTCTCGTTTTAAAAATGGCCTTAAGAACGTCCCCCGAGACATCACTCAGAAGCGCCTCTGACAAGTGTTGGTGATAACACTTTCTGCCTCTACCATTTCAACACTTCCTCCCCGTGCATGTGGCAGCTGGGGGTGCCCACTCTCCTTCCATCGTTCTTCTGTTGCTTCTCAAACCGCGGGGCATGGCAGGTCAAGATGACCTTCCTCCGACCTTGGCAGGCCCTGGGCTGCAGGAGCACTCTGGTGGCATGTGTAGGGGGGGGAGGGCCGCCCACTCTGCCCAGTCCTGTAGTCTGGTGCTGGATGTGCTTGGCTTTGCTGGGCAGCACAGTGTGTGGTCCCCTGGATGCCTAGAGTTTGGGTGTGAGCATCAGTTTTCAGGAGGGAGCACAGCAGGCGTGGCCCTGCCAGGGCAGCAGACCCCGGATGCCAGGGTGGTTCTAGAGCCACTGTTTTCCGGGTGCAGTAAGGCAGGAGCCCCAGTGCTGTGGCACGATCTGGAAGTGAGCTCGAGCTCTGCCCCGAGCCTCCTTACTCAGCTCCCTGGCAGGTTTAGCGTGGCCTCTGATAAGTCACTTCCCGTGTGGACCAGCCGGTGCAGGCCGGGCCATTCTCTGCAAAGGAGCCCTGCCCGAGTCCCCGCCCCCCACCTCTGGACTGGGGTCTGGAAGGGGTACACTAGGGCCCTCCCCAGGACGTGCAGGCTCTTGACAGCGTTAACGTTCACTTGTAATGTGGGCCAACGTTGTCCTTTGACACACTTGTGTGCCTTTAAGATCAAATCAAAGTTGTTCTTGCAACAAACTCACCTTATGAGTTTTTTTGTTTTGGTTTTTTTTTGTCTTGGGATATACACCACGTTTCAATAAAACACCACAGTGGAAATAAATGGCATAAATAGAATGGGAGAGAGAGAACAGGGTGTCGGGGTCTGGGACACAAGCCAGGTTCTTCTGCATACACTTTGTTTTATAAATTTGACTTTGGCATCATACGGATGTTTTGCATAGTTATAAAAAAATTAAATCAGAATGAAAAATATTTTTTTAAAAACTCTAAAAGTCGAAAGCAGAATCAGACAATGTAGCTGATTTTGTATCATCTCTGGGGCTCCCCCAGTGCACAGGAATCACTGAAGGTGGCTGTAAACATGGGGAGTTGACTTTGTAGCTCTAAGGGCATACACTGCAAAGGCAAAAAGGACTTCAGGTGTCCTCAGCGTTCATGTTTCTGGTAACAATATTGCTGTTGTCATTCTGAACCTGTGAGCTAACCCCCCCCCTCACCTGGTATGTTTCCGTCCGTGGGAGTCAAGATCTCCAGCCTAAAAGAAAAGAGATACAAATATGAAATGAAACAAATCAGGCAAAAGTGTCCCATGTTGGAAGCATCGGTATGAACTCATGATGTGTTATCTCTTGAAACAGTGCATTTCCTGGCCCTGACCACTGGAAAGACCTAGAAAGGTTGATCCATCTGGTGGCATCGAGAGCCACGAGTGCTCAGATAGTGTTCTCTCCTGGAAGAAATGGCTGACTTCAGGTGTGGGGAAAACATGTGTGAGATGAGCGGAGGGTATCTTCCTGCGCCAGAAAGCACGGAAGCGGTCACGGCAGGACTCAGGAATGTGTCGAAAGAGGCCTCCATTGGCCAAAGACAGTGCCGGGTAGGCATCGGTGAGAGCAAAAGCTACGACGGGCAGAAACACAGCAAATGGTAAAAATCCATGCGTGTACAATGTTAGTCAAATAAAAAACTTACTGGCCATCTTTGGCCGGTGATGGGAAATGCAGTCATGATTCTGGAAACTGGGAAGTGAAGGAAAAGAGGCAGCACCTAGCCAGGCTTTCTGACCAAATCACACTTCAAAGTAACAAGAGCCGATGAGCAAAGTCCTTCAGATGTCCCCCAGATAATAAATGAGGGTGGAACAGTAGGATTACATCATCCGTTTGCAAACCTCATCCATGCCAACCAACAGGAGGGACTCCTACCAAATCTCCAGCCTCCGGACTCGGCGGCCAGTGCCCGGGGATCCAGCGCAGGCTCCTTGGGCAGGTTAAATGGTGTCACAGAGACGCAGTCCGGTCTGACGCTCCTGTTCTCAGAACCCCAAAAGGGCCTGTCTCACTTTTTGTAAAAGCCTGTGGTCACCGCGATCCGGAAGGCTGGTCAGCGTGACAGTGATAATGCCCTGTCACCGCCCTGATATCCCGTCCTGGGGCTCGGGCTCACTCCACCCCTGTCCCCACACAGCACCTGGACTCTTGCGTGAGCCTACCTGGAACCGTCCGCCCCGGGACGGCCACCTTCCTCGCAGCCTTCAAGGCAGCATCATTTCTACTGTCACATGGTGAACCGTGCACGAACTTAGCAACTGAACGTGCCGCCCCTTGCCTTCGCCCCACCTGAGCCGGCTGGCAGAGCGCACTGTGTTCGGCTGGGTGGGTTTTGTCAGCCCTGCCTGGGGTCCCCTCGTGGCCCTTGCCTGACGCTTTTGGTCACAGATCCGCTTGAGAGGCCGTCAACTCTGCTCTCTCCAGGTGGCTTCCGCAGCAGGTGGCTTCCACCCATTCTCACTGTGTCCTCGGGACTCACCCACGGCGTTCTCCAGCCTTTGCCTCTCTGGAATTTGCCGATCTGCCCCTGAGCTAATGTCAATCACACGGCCGAGCCCAGATTCAAGAGTTTGACTGAAAAGTTGATTGGCAGCTCTGTGTGTGTGTGTGTGTGTGTGTGTGGTATGTGCATGTGCGTGTGCCTCTGTGTGTCTGTGTGTAGGTGAGGCCCTGTGCAGGTGTGTGCGTGTGTGTGTGTGCATGCCTGTGTGTGTATGTGTGTATGTGCCTGTATGCGTGCCTGTGTGTGTGTGTGTGTGTGTGTGTGTGTGTGTGTAGGTGAGGCCCTGTGCAGGTGCGTGTGTGTGCGTGCTGGTCAAGGAGCCTGTTCTCGCTCCTAGACTGACTCTAGGACAATCAGCCGGGGGCCCGGTCACATCTGGGGGGCCCCAGTATTCGTCAGTGTTTCCTTTCTCTCCAGAGAGGCATTCTTCTACCTCCTGCCCTAGAGCCTCGGCCTGGGCTCCAGGCCCCTGGTGTGCAGGGAGGGAAAAGGCCCAGGCTGAGCTCCGGCCATTCAGAATGTGGATTTTCACACATTTGCCTGTTTTCAGTGCAGACCCTCCCACTTCCTCTCCTCTCAGCACCGCCTGGCACCCCCATCTGAGCCCTGTCTGCCTTCAATTCTCCAGGGTCACAGCCAGCTCCCTCCAGGGTTGGGGAGAAGGCCTGCCCTGGCCTCTCAGGAAGGGCAGGGCTGGGGGGGGGGGGGAATCCAGCAGACACATCTGCTCTTGACATTGGCTGAGAGGTGGGGATGCTTCTGAGGGGGGCTCAGCCAGCTCGCTCTCTGGGCTGTGCCCTCCACCTGTGCTCTGGTCTCTGTGGTCCACTGAGTCGGTCGACACTCCTCCTTACACCTGCCCGGACAAGCCCGCTGTGGACTCCTCTCCTGTTTTCTTTGCAATCTCGCTTTTCGCCTTTTCTGTTCCTTTAGCCCAATTTATAGGGATTTAAGGAGAGACCAGAAATAATATGTGCAAGCTGTTGTTTTCAATTGGAAATTGCTTGAGATCATTGTTTAGGAGCTAAAGTGCAGGTGCAGAGAGCAGGAGGCAGGAAGCTTGGCCCTCTTCCTGCACACCTTGCAGGGTTCCAGGGGGCCTTGGTAGCCAGGTTGCCCTGGGTCCCTCGGCCTCCACAGCTCTGATCGGCAACTATTCCCTGCCGGTCCCTTCAGGGTAGGAGACCCGGTGACATGCAGCAGGCTGGGGCCAGAAGCGAAACCCCACCTAGCGACCCAGGCTGTGAAAGCCAGCCCCTCCCTCCCCCATTCTATTCCACCGACAGGCACTCGTGTGCCCGGTGGTGCTGGGTACCCTCTGCCCCCGCCCAGGCCTGCCTCCAGGTCCTGGCAGAAGCCTTGCAACTGCGTGGATTTGGGGGTTACCACCCACTGTTGTTCTAGCGGTGGCTGGATTTAATTTCACTTAACTTTAATTCACGAATCAGGAAGGCATGCTGTCCACCCCCCAATTCCCTTGCAAGAAACGCAACTAAGAAATGCAGGTCCTGATTATCCGAATGGAAACCTCATCTCCGTGGTTTAATATCATGTGAGTAGAAGTTTGCTCAAGTAGTTCAAGTTCTCACCGTCCCGCCCCGTTTGTTTTTAACCTTCAAATTGGTCGTTCACATCTTCTGCCTTCCCTTCTCCCTCGCCCACCCTGGCCCCAGCCTCTCCTCCCCAGACCTCGCACTTTCAGACGGAGCCCAGCAGAGGCTGTTGACTGATGGGTGGACAGAAAGTAGGACTCGTGGGGGACGGCTCCTCTCACCCCCGCGCTCTGGTTACTCCCTAGTAAGAGCGCACACCTCGTGGTGCACTGGGGGAAGAAATTAACAAAAGACAGGAGATTACTTATTCAGTGCCTTTAAATTAAGTCTCACTCTGTGTTTAATAGGGTGCTAAGAAGTGCAGTAGGAACCACGTAAACAGAGACTGTATGCAGAGTGCAGCCCCGTGAGGGGCGTAGAAGAGAATGAACCAGACTGTGGAGAAGCCTGGGCGAGTGGGACAGGGGGGCGTGGGGAGCCGGGAAAGACATCAGCAAAGGTGGAGTAAGTTGGCCATGAGAGGAGAGAGAAGTGCGTTCAGACAAAGAGATAAAACTGTGTCAAGACCCATAGGGGTGAAGTGCGGTGGTGTCCCTGCAGTGGGGTGTCCCTGTGGCTGAGAGCTCAGGGGCTCGTGGCCAGTATTCCTTGGTCGCAGGTGATAAAAATATACCCCAAACCTGCTTAACAAAAAAGGAATCTGTTGGTTCACTCCTGAGGAAGCTCAGGCTCAGGCTGGCTTCAGGCTTAGCTGGATCCAGGAGTTTCAATGCTGTTGTGTCTCTTCTCCTTCTGTCCTTCAGCTCTGCTTCCCTCTGTGTGAAGCTCGCTCTCTCTTGGTACAAGAGGGGTCGTCCTTTGTGCCCCAAGATGACGGGCACGTAGGGTCATATCCTCCAGGAACAGCAATGCTTATTAAATATAATCTTCCCTCTTGTTCCAGCAGAGAAGTCGGGCATGGGACCCTGACTGGCTGGGCTTTCCCCATGTGTCCTGGGGCCTGGGAGACCTAATAAACCAGCTGGGTTGTATGCTTGCTGTCATGATGGGATGGGACCAGAAGAGCCGGTTGGGGGCCCCTGTGGGTGGGGGAGTTCCCACTGGGAGACACTCGGGACCCACGAACAAGGGGTGTCCGCTGTGGTGTGCAGAGGCACCACAGAGGAAGCCTGAGTGAGGCCAGGCTCTCAAGGGTCTCATAGGACCGGCTACTGAGTTTGGATTTCCTTGTGGAGGCAATGCGAACCAAAGGAGGGGTCTAAGGGAAGACGTCATGACCAGCTTTTATTACGGGAGCAGCTGAAAGATAACAGCCGACTAAGAGGCTGTTGCAAAAGCCCAGCGAGCCTACCAATGAACAGAGGAACCCGGGAACCACAGAACCAGGGAACTGGGAAAACAGGAACCAGCGAACCCTAGAACCACAGACCTGGGAAACTAGGGAACTCTAGACCGTAGGACCAGGGAACAAGGGAGCCACAGAACCACAGAACCAGGGATCCATGGAAACGTGGAACCACAGAACCATAAAACCTGGGAAATAGGGAACCACGGAACCACAGAACCAGGGAACCGAGAAACTGAAGAAGGTCAGGGCCGAGGTGGGGCAGGGGCAGGACAAAGGAGGGTTTCAGAGGGAGAAGGTGCAGGATTTGACTTCTGTCACCATGATTCTGAATCCCCTCTTGCTGTCTATAATTATGCTTCTGTTTTGAGATACACTCGTTAAAAACTGGAATCTAAACTTTATCCTGTTAGGAACGATACACACACACACATGCACACACACACGAACACACTCACATCTACACATGTGCACACACATTTGCACTCATGCACACACACACGAACTCTCTATAATCCCGTCGTTCCTCTCTGGCCCAAGTTTATCGTGATAAACTACTTTATTGTGTAAGGAAAAAAAGTAAAAACTCAACCACAACCAGGCTGGGCAGAAGGGCACAAACAGAGCAGGATGGAGAGGAGTTAGGATTCTGCTTTCTGTCCACGACCAGAGGATGGCACCCTTTCCTCTCCGTGGGACTCAGTTTCCCCTCTTGTGAAAAAAAAAATGGGTTGGGTGAATGATTCTCAAGGTTTCCTTAACATAACGATGTCTAGAAACTGAAATCTGTTTGGGAACTTAAGCTGCGTGCCACACTCTGATATTTAGGGATGTTTTAGAAAGGGTGGGGGGGAGGCGCTTCCAAGCCTTGGGGAGTGTGATTTTCCTTAATCTGCCTAAATAATGTGCAGGGGAGCTTTTGGTGACCGCACATGCCCTGACCCCTCATAAAGTCCCTGCCCCATTGTGGCCTAGCCATAAACTTTCCTGAAAAGGTCATGTGAATTTATCGTCCCAAATACTTTATAATTAGAAATTATGGTCTGTCTGCCACACGACACTTTTGAGCTCTGGCAGATCTTAAATTAAGACTGTAGAAACATTTTAAAATGTCCTTCAGAAAACTTTCAATTCATTCGTTGAAATTTTTACTTAAGTCCTGAACACCTACCGAAATAAACATATAGGTTTGATCTTCAGCGTTTTAAGGACTAAACTTGCAATCAAACTTGTCTGTTAAAACTCTGATGATATCTTGAATATAAAAACACATGGGAGGAGTCTGCCCGGGGGATGGCTCTGGACGCATGGCAAATTTCTCTTTTATGGAGGTCACCAGAGCAGAGGCAGCCGCGACGCAGAGCTCTCCCAAGGGACCAGGACAGAGAGCAATTGGATGTCCGCGTTTAAAGAAGGAAACGCGTGTGTGTACTCGTGTGTGCATGTGATTGTGTATTCGTGTGTGTGCACGTGGGAATGTGTGTGCACGTGGTTGTGTTCATGTGTGTGTGCGTGCACACGTGAGTGTGTGCGTGTGTGCATGTGTGTGTGCATATGCATGTGTGCATGTGATTGTGTATTCGTGTGTGTGCATGTGGCAATGTTTGTGTGCATGTATGCTCGTGTGTATGTGTGCATGTGCATGTATGTGCATGTGATTGTGTATTCGTGGGAGAGATGTATGTGTGTGTGTGTGCTCGTGTGTTTGTGTGTGCACATGTGTGCATGTGAGTGCGTTTGTGTGTATACGTGTGTGCATGTGCTTGTATGTGCATGTGATTGTGTTCGAGTGTGAATGTGTGTGCACATGTGTGTGCATGTGTGTGTGTTTACGTGGGGATATGGGGTGAGACATAACTTCTCTAGGCTACCCATTTTTAAAAAGACTGTTCGTTATTCCACTTGACTCCATTTTCTGACTTTATTTCTTTATCTTCCCAAAAAAGGCGAATAAGTAACAACCCAGGAGCCCCCTGGAGGGAAATGGGGGGTGGGGGGCACGGGAAGTGCTGCGGGGCTGTGAGACCCGCCTGGTCCAGGCTTCTCTCAATAATCCCGTCTTTCCTCTCTGGCCCTGATGACTTTTCCTTCCTCCCCCTCAAAAAGGCTCTCGTGCCTAACCTCCTGGGAGATATTATCTAAACTCTGAAAATAAAATGAAACTAGCTAGCTTTATTTTATTTGTGCGACCGATTCTTTTTCCCCCCTTGAGGAAAAATTAATGAACACCAGTATCAAAGCATGAAAGTAGCACCTTTATTTCCCTGAGCCAGACAGGAATATTCCGTGTGTAAAGTGTGTTGTATCTTTCCGGGCGTATGATGGGTGTTGATCCTCTACCTCGGGCAGCTAGCTCACGACCGAGCACTTCATACCATGATCATTCCTATCTGGGCTGTACGGAGGTTTGCAATTTCAGAGCAATAAAATGATTGCACTAATTTTCCATTTTAAAACTTATTTGTGTAAGGAATCTGGAATATTGTATTTTCTTCTAGGAAAGTTCCACAAGCAGCATTCTGATACCTCATCGATAATAATACAAGACATGGGAATCTTCAAATAACTAGATTTGTTTTAATGCTCCAATTTAAGGGGAATGGTCAGCTCCATGAAAAGGAAGCATTGTTGCGGGGAAGAGAAGAGAGAAGGTGAAGGATTTGGTAACATTTAGTAAAACACAAACAGAACCCGCCCCTGGTTTCCCACGTGATCACAACTTCCTCTACCTTTCTTGTTGCATGACTTAAGACAGGGAGACCCTCCTCAAGTACGTTCCACAAACTAAATCAGGGAAGAGTATATGTCTAAAGTATGGGATGGAGGGGCACCTGGGTGGCTTAGTTGGTTAAGCATCCGACTTTAGCTCAGGTCATGATCTCAGGGTTCGTGAGTTCGAGCCCCATGTCAGGCTCTCTGCTGACAGCTCAGAGCCTGGAGTCTTCTTCGGATTCTGTGTCTCTCTGTCTCTGCCTCTCTCCTGCTCGTGCTCTCTCTCTCTCTCTCTCTCTCTCTCAAGAATAAATAAACATTTTAAAAATGTTTTTAAGTATGGGGTAGAAAAATGGGTCTCAGGTAATCAACCCATTTTTCAAGGCATAATACATTTACTCTGAAATGTACCCATGTTAAGTTTAAAATTGGTTACTTTTGGGCAAATATGGAACCACCTTCACAATCAAGAACATTTCTATCACTCCAGAAAGTTCCCTGGTGCCCTGTGCAGTCAATTGCACCCCCCTACCCAGCCAATAACAACCACCGATCTAATTTATGTTCCTGTTTTGCTTTTTGCAGAAAGTCATAAAAATGAAGTCACACAGGACAGAGTCTTTCGTGTCTGGCTTTTTACACTTAGAATATTGCTTTCAGGATTCATCCACATTGTTGCATGTATCTACATTTATTCCTTTTTATTGCAGAGTGTCCCATTATATGACACCACAGTTTGTTTATCCAGCCGTCAGATGATGGAACTTCAGGTTGTTTCCAGGCTTTGGAGATTTGTGAAAAAAAAAAGCTGCATTCTGGTCATTGTTTAGACATGCTTCCTTCTCCCTCAGGTAAATTTCTGGGAGCAAGATCACGGAGTCCTATGTACGTGTGTGCTTAACTTTGGGAGAAACTGGCGAGCTGCTTTCCAGAATGGCTGGATCATCTGCTGTGTCCCACCAATGATGCGTAAAGGTTCAGCTGCAGATGGCTATGATCAGAAAATAGAAACTCATACGTGTTGGCAAAGATGCGGAGACATCGGAATGCTCGTGCTTTGCTGGTGGGAATGTAGGATAGCACAGGTAGTGTGAATGACAGTTTGGTGGCTCCTCAATAAGTTAAATATAGAATGACCATAAGAGATAGCAATTCTACCCTTGAGTCCATCCTCAAAAGAATTGAAAACAGGTGTCCAGACAAAACCTTGTTCGCAAGTGTTCACGGCAGCGTTATTCACAACGGCCCAAATATGGAGATAACCCAAACGTCCCAAATGGACGGTCAGATAAATAAAGTGTGGTGTAACCCTACAGTAGATTATGATTCAGGTATATGAAGGAGTGAGGTGCTGACTCACGCGACAACATGGACGGAACTTGAAACCATTGTGCTAGATGAAAGAAGCCAGGAAACAAAAGGTTACATGTCACAGGGTTTCGTTTACATGGATTGTCCAGAACAGGCAAATTTGTAGAGACAGAAAGCAGATTAGTAGTTGTCAGGGGGTGGGAGGAGGAGGTGTTACTAATCACGTTTTTTTTTAATTTTCTGTATTTTATGATGCTTTGACATTCGGGGACCTCAGGCGGGTAGGATTGCCCCTCCCAGAGAGTTAGCGGATTCCCGAAGATGGCAAACAACTTGCCTGAGAGTAGGTACACCTTTGATGTGCAAACCAAACACCCTGAGGGCATCCCCCCCACACACACACCTCATTTTTATCAGACTCCGGGTCTGCAAGGTGTTCTTTGCTCCAAATCACCCAGGGCCAGTTACTGACAAGTAGGGACCTTCTCGATGGACCAGAGCCTGCTCAAGTATTAAACTATCCAAGCCCAACTGGCCAGCTTTTTGACCCAGCCTCACCTTGCCTTTCCTGCAAAAACCATAATAAAGGCTCTTGCCCATGTCCCCCTGCCCAGTTCTGCCTCCTGGCTGACCCTGGTGCTTCCCCCTGTGGCCCTGCATGGCATGCCCTGCTTCTGTTTCTATAGATCTGTGAGTGTGAAAACCTCTTCCTTCATGACAACCATTTCTGTCTGTGTGTCCTACTGAGTAAATAAATCCCAGGAACATTTTGGGGGGGGGGGGTCAAGGGGCAGAATAGGAAGTGACTGTTTAATGGGTATAGTGTTTCCATTGGGATGATAAAAGATTCTGGAATTAGGTGATAGAAATGGCTGCAGAACACTATGAATGTGGTAATTGTCTAATGGCAGATTTTATGTTATGTGTCCGTAATAGTCATCTCCAGAGAAACAGGACGTATGTATACATCCAAAGATGCTCATTACGAGAAATCGGCTAAAGCAATTATGAGGGTTGAGAACTGCCGTGGTCTGCCATCTGCAAGCTGGAGACCAGGAAAGCTGGTGCTGTCGTTTCAGTCTGAGTGTGAGGACAGGAGGCAAAGGAAGTTAATTCCTCCCCTCCCCCACCTCTTTGTTCTGTCCAGGCCCTCAGCTGATTGGGCAAGGCCCACCCACATGGGGAAGAGCCATCCGCTTTTCTCTACCACTTCAGATGCTAATCTCATCTGGAAACACCTGCACAGACACAGACAGGAATCATCGGAGGGTATTTCACCAAGATGAAAAAAACGAAGAAACAAAGTCCACTCCTCTACGTCTCCGTCAGCACTTGCTACTTTCGGCCTCATCCATTTCAGCCATCCAGTAGGTGCATCGTATCTCATTGTGGTTTTAATGAATCTTTCCACAATGACTCGTCAAGTTGGCATTTTTTTTTTCCTACCAAATGTCATTCTGACTCTGAAACAACTTTGGATCCACATAAAAGTTGCCCAGAGTCCCCTCTGCCTTCGATTCCGTTTCCTCTAATCTTACAAAACCAGGGTGTGGTTGTGGAGACCAGGACGCGGGCATTGGTACACTTCCCTGAACTAACCAATCTAGAGACTGATTCGCCTGTTTTCCCACTAATCTTCCTTTTCTTGTCCAGGATCCAGTCCTGGCTCCCACCTCTCACTTAGCTGTCAGATTTCCTTGATTTTCTCTAACCTGTGACAGTCCCTCTTCCTTTGGCTTTCCTGACTTCAACACTTTTGACGAGTTCCCGTCAGTTATTTTAAAGAATGTCCCTCAAAGTGACCGCTTCTGATGTCTCCTTATAACTAGACGGCGTCTGTGCATGTGGGGCAAGAATACCACAGGAGTGATGCATGACGTTGATGTGTGATCCCTCAATCCAGCGGCATCTGCCACATTTCTCCACTGTCAGGTCACTTTTTCCTTTGCAAGCAAATTACTCATTCCAAATTAGTAACTATCTTGTGGGGAGACGCACAGAGACTAGGCAAAATCCCATGTTTCTTCATTGTTTTCACTCAGCAACTCTAGCATCTATCTATGCTTCCTGCCTGCAATTATTATCATATTATTCGCATAACAGTGATTTTCTATTTCCCTTATGTCTTGTACAATTATTAATTAGAATTCCACTGTGAGGAAGGGCAGTGTCTTCTCCCCCATTTATTTATTCAATGTTTATGTGTACTGGTACTGACTCGAGGGTATTTACTTGACACTGTGGGTTATGATCTAATGCTACCACTGTTGATTTGACTGTTCCAATTGTCCCCACTCTGTCACTGGGGCCCCTTCACACCAGCTCCTCCTTCCTTGGTTATGGCCCTGTCATTTTCTGAGCGCCTCTTTAGTTTTCCACATTTTAAGTATTTCCAGACTTGATGAACGTCTTTTAATGTACTTACTTCTCATTTGTGTGTCTTCTTTGGTGAAGTGTCTGTTCAAATATTTTGCTCATTTTTGATTCGGTCATTTGTCTCTTTACTATTGAATTGTAAGAAATTTTTTTGCCATCCATTCTGGATAGAAGTCCTTTGTTTAATATGCATTTTGCTAATGTTTTATCCCAGTTTTCATATTGCTGTTTCATTTCTTAACAGTGTGTTTCAAAGAACCAAAGCTTTCAATTTCAATGAAGTCAAATTTATTACTTTTGTATGGTTTGTGCTTCTTGTATCACATCTAAGAAATCTTTGCCTGACTCAATGTCAAAAAGGTCTTCTACATATTCTAGAATTTTTACTGCTTTAGCTCCAGTATTCAGGATTCATGTGATTCATATCTCGTTACTTTTTTTTTTTTTTTTTGAGAGACAGAGAGAGAGTGGGATCCGGAGGGGAGAAGAGGAAGAGAGAATCTTAACCAGGCTCCACATTCACACAGAGCCCAACTTGGGGCTCGATTCCACAAGCCCTGGGGATCATGACCCAAGCCAAAATCAAGAGTCGGACACTCACCCAACTGAGCCACCCAGGAGCCCCTAGTTACTTTTTATACACACTGTGAGGTAATAGTTGGGTTTACTTCTATTGCGTATTGATGTCTAATTGTTCCAGTACCCACTACTGAAAAGACCATTCTTTCCCAATTGATTTTCTTTGCAAATTGGTCAAAAATCAAGGGAGTGTACATGTGTGAGAATATTTCTGGACTCTGTATTTTGTTCCATTAATATGTACGCCTGTCTTTACATTAATAACACACTGTTGGTTTCTGTGATTCTTTTTTTAATGTTTATTTATTTTTGAGAGAGATAGAGAGAGACCAAGTGCAAGTGAGAGAGGGGCAGAGAGAGAGGGAGACACTGAATCCAAAGCAGGCTCCAGGCTCCGAGCTTTCAGCACAGAGCCTGATGCGGGGCTTGAACTCACAGACTGAGAGATCATGACCTGAGCCGAAGTTGGACGCTCAACCAACTGAGCCACCCAGGTACCCCTTGGTTTCTGTGATTCTAAAGTGAGTCTTAAAGTAACGTAGTGGGAGTCTTCCAGCTTTGCTCTTTGATTTCAGAGTTGTCCTGACTCTTCCAGGTCCTTCACATTTTCATGTAAACTTTAGAATCTGAATTTCTACCAAAAAAAAAAATCTGCTGGTATTTTTGATTGAGATTACACTGAATCTACAGCTCAGTTTGGGGAGATCTTAACACTACTGAGTCTTTGAATCCACGCCCTTGGAGTATCTGCATTTATGTAGGGTTTATTTCATTATTTCACCAGTATTCTGCACTTCTCAGCAAACAGATCTGGTACACATATTGGCAGATTTATATCTATGCATTTATTTATGTTCTGCGTTTTGGTCTGGTACCATTGTAAATAGAGCTTTCAAAGTTTCTTGTTTTTGAATTGTCCATCGATTGCATTGACTATTGTACACTGATATTTGATCTTATGGCCATGTTAAACTCACTCCCTGTTCTAGGAGCTTTTTATGTGTAAATTCTTCGGGATTTTCTACATCAACAATCCTGTTGTCTGTAAGTTGTTTCCACTCTTTCTTACCTATGTGTCTTTTGTTGAATTTTCATGCTTATTGAATGGAGTAGGACCTTCAGCCCAAGGTTGAAAAAAACAGTGAGTGGAAATCCTTGCCTTTGTCCCACCTGCAGAGGGAAAGCTTTCAGTTTTTTTTTGCCGCTGAGTATGATGTTAGATAGAGGTGTTTCATGGATTATCTTTATCGGGTTGAGGAAGCTGTCTTCTATTTTCAGCTAAGAGTTTCAACGGTGCATAAATATTGAAGTTTACCAGACTCCATCTATTTGAGTTGATGATACTGTTTTCTCTTTTTAGTCTGCTAGTATGGCAAATTCCATTAACTGATTTTTGTTGTTGTTGTTCATTGATTTTTAAATGCCAAACAAACCTGCATCCCTGGTATAAACTCTGTTTACACATGATATGCTGTCCTTTCTGTATATTGCTTGATTCAAGCTGTTCATATGTTGTTAAGGGGCTTTGTATCTAATGTGGTTTATTGGTCTGTTTATTTTTTTTTCTTCATAATACCTTTCCTTGGTTGGGGTACAGAGTAACACTGGCCTCACCAAATGGGTTGGGGAGTGTGTCCTCCACTACTATCTTCTGGAAGAGATCGTGTAAATTTGTGTTATTTCTCCCTTAAATGTTTGGTGATATGTGTCCACGAAGTCACACGGGCCTATGCTTTTCTTTGTGGAATCCAAAGAATTAAGTCAATGATACATTCAGTCTCTATATTAGATGTAGACTTATTCAGGTCATCTGCTTCTTCTTGGGAGAATTTTGGCAGCTTGTGTCTTCAAAGGAAGTGTCCATTTCGTCTGAGTTACACATGTTATTACTGTGAGGTTTTAATGACCTTCTCTTATCATCCCTTTCATTTTCAATCTGCCTCATTTCTAATATCTGTACTTTGTTTCCTTTCTTTTTCCTTATTTGGCCTGGATAAGTGGTTATCAATTGATTACCTTCACTGATTTTTTTTCCTGCTGTTTTTCTGTTTCTATTTTGTTTACTTCTGGTATTACCATTATTCCCTTCCTTCTGCTCGCTCTGGATTTGATTTGCTCTTTTCCTTTTTTATAGTTCAGTAAGATGGAAATGGAGGCAGCTGATTTCTTTCCTCTTTACCAATGCAAGTAGTTAATGATATAAGCTGGCCTCTAAGCCCTTCTTCACCTGCAGCCTACAGATTTTGATATGTTGTATTTTCATTTTCATTTTTTTAATTCCAATATTTTTCTCATTTATCTTGTATTTCTTCTTTGACCTAAGGACTGCCTACTGTTTAATAGCCAAATACTGGGGATTTTTCAAGTATTGTTCTGTTGATTTCTGGGTTAACTGCACCATGGTTAGAAAATGTACTTTGTGCTATTTAAACCCTTTTCCTCTTATTGTGTTTGGTTTATGGCTCAGAATATGTTCCATCTCGACAAATATTCTGTGCGCACTTTCAAATAACATTGGCTGGAGCATTCTGAAACATGCCCAGTCAGGTCACGTTGGTCGACACTGCTTTTCAAATCCTCTGCAGCCTTACTGACTTTGTATGTGTTGTTCCCTATCAGTTACGGAGAGAGGAGCTGAGATCTCCAACCACCATGGTGGATTTGTCCGTTTCTCGTCTTATGGCTCTCAGCTTCTGCTTTATGCATTTGAAGCTTCGTCAGTGGGGGCAACTAGAATTTCCATGACTTCTTGATGAACTGACTAGTGAACCAGTTTGAAATGCTCCTCTCTCTGCTTTCTCCTTGTGATGGTCCTTACTCTGAATTTTAGTCTTTCTGATACTGATAGAACCACTTCAGCTTTCTTCCGATTAGTGTTTACATGTAATATCTTATTCTATCCCTTTACTTATAACCTCGCTGTCTTTGTATCCTAAAAAGCTTTGTAAAGCACATGGTTGGATCTTGCTTTCTTTCCAATATTGGTTTCTGATGTTTAAATGGAGAGATTACATTCAATGTCAGCAGTTATATGGTTGAATTTAAATCTATATCTTGTTTGTTTTCTATCTATTCCATCTGTACCTTGTTCCTTTTTTCCTATTTTCTTGCCTTCTTTTAGATTTATTAAATGTTTTTGTGTATTCAGTTCTACCTTCCATTTGGCTTATTTCTACAATCTCTCCCTCCCACACATGGTTGTCCTGGAGATCTCAGTATGCATCTTTACTGCAATCTATCTTTAAATACTGTCAACAACAGTATGCTTCCATTTCTGCCTTCTTTTTAAAAAATTTTTAATGTTTATTTATTTTTGAGAGAGAGTGAGCAGGGAAGGGGCAGAGATAGAGAGGCAGACCCAGAATCAGAAGCAGGCTCCAGGCTCCGAGCTGTCAGCACAGTGCCTGACACGGGGCTCGAACCCACAAACTGTGAGATCATGACCTGAGCCAAAGTCAGAAGCTCAACCGACTGAGCCCCCCCCCAGGACCCTCCCCCCATTTCTGCCTTCTTACTGTTTGTGTTTTTGTGTCTATACATGTTTTAAATTCTACCATACGTTGTTACTTGTTTTAGATAATTGATTATCTTTGAAAGAGATTAAAATATAATTTTACGTTCACCCATTTTTGCCAATTCTGAGAGTCCTCATCCATTCGCGTAGATCCAAATATGTGCCTGATACTGCTGATCTCATACCGTGTCTGCCTGAAGAACTTCCTCTAATATTTCTTTGTGGTGCAAGTAGGCAGGGAATTAGTTCACTCAGTTTTCATCGGTCTTAAAAAGTGTCCGTTTTGCTTTCCCAGGGGAGATGGTGCCCCTTCCTCTCCCCTGAGGCAGACCATCTCTTCCTGGGCCCTGGGGGCCAGCCCTGTCCCAGCTTGGCCTTTGCTCCACAGCAGAGAAGACTCCCTGAAGCAGGAGGGGAATCGCCCCTGTGCCTCGCTGAGAACATTCTCAGGTCTGTTTCCCTGGCCTTGACCTTTCTTGAAAGTAAGCAGTAGGGGCCCAGAGAAAAAAGTGGGTGATTGAGCACAGACTCCCCTTGTGCCTGGAATTATCAGGGAGTCTCCGCTGTCATGTCAGCACGGGGTACTCGTTCATAGGGCCACTGTGACAAATCACCACACACTTCGTGGTTTGAGACGACAGAAATTTATTCTCTCAAAGCCCTGGAGGCAGAAGTCTGAGATGAAGGCGGGCCGTGCCCCCCACGGAGACCCCTCTCTCGATGCTCCTCTTCCAGCTTCTGGCACCTGCTGGCATCCTTGGGTTTGTACCTACACGACTCCAGTCTCTGCCTCTGGCCCTGGCCCCTCGTCACCTTTGCCTCTGTGTCCTTCCCCTCCTCTGTGTGCCTTATGAGGAAACTTGTCACTGGGTTCAGGACTCACTCAAACAATCCAGGCTGATCTCCACCTCAAGATCTTTAACTATTACATCTGCAAAGACCCTTTTTCCAAGTAGGGTAGCAGATTCCATGGATCAGGACATGGGTAGAGCTTCTAGGGGGCCGCCCTTCAACCCAGTACACCTACATTCAGCATTTAAGAACTCACTGGATTTCTGGGGCGCCTGGGTGGCCCTGTCGGTTGAGTGTCCGACTCTTGATTTCGACTCAGGTCATGATCCCAGTGTCGTGGGATGGAGTCCCATATCCGGGGCTTGGGGTTCTCTCTTTCCCTCTGCCCTCCCTGGCTTGTTCTCTGTCAAATTAAAAAAAAAAAAAAAGGAAAGCGACCACTGGATTTCAGCAGTTTCTTTTCTGCCTGCTTGTGTGCTAAGTACACCCTTCGATGCTCTACCCAACGTGAACTCACCCACGTGCCCCGACTCTCCTCAGGAGGTTTGTCACACTTTGCAATCTAGTTTACCCGTTGCCTTGTGACCTCAGCTATCCGGGGACTGAAGACTAATTTTGATCCTGTAGACTACCTGCCTTCTTCTCATGGTTGGAGGAGAGGACATGTTCTCGTGCGCTTTTTACAACACAAGCAGAAACAGAAGTCCCCTCGTTGAATCCTGAAGGCCTCTCCAAATGAGGCCTCACCACAGCTGCCCCCCTGCTGGCCACTGTCCCACACACGTGAAGATATGCGGCATGGCTGCCTCACCAGGCCGTGACTGTGCATGGCCAGCAGAAGCCGTGAGGTCATCTTCTCAATCACTCATTCCAAGAGCTTTTCTTCAACTTGTACCCGATGAGTCTCTCTGTCAGAATAATGTCACTAGTCTTAGGGAGAGATAATTTATAAGTTCTTAAAGGTGGGACTCCTGGGATTTTCCAAATGCGAATTCCTTCCCACCAAAATCTAGTATCATAAAGTGCCCCCTACCCCTACACTGTGCATCCTATCCAGGACCCCTATGGACAGAGCCCTGTTCACCTCTGTCCATGCAGAGGGTGACTCAGGCATATCCGTAGGGAGCCCCAGTCTGTCCTTGTTCCTCCTCTTCTATCTCCAGCACCAACACGGGACTGGCACCTCATGGGTAGTGTGAATCACATCCCGGTGTGAGTATTAGAGCATTCTCATTCACTCTCAAAAATGTCACTTTGAATAATAAATTAAATAGACACCCTACTCCAAGGGGATCCTTGGAGCACTGGACCACACTCACCCTGGCTATGATCTGCTCTTGGAAGCGGCCTTGGGGAGGCCCCCTACTTGGTCCTTTCCCTTGTGCCAGCTTGTGTGGCCAGGGCCCTCCTGGATCTAGTCATGGGCTGGTTCAGCACTGCCAGAATGAAACTAGAACGCAGAGAATCTGAACTCTTACAACTGGAGTCTGCACTGAGTAGGACCGCTAGCCCACATATTTGTGGTTTATCCTGGAGTCTGTATTTGTTTGAGACCCAGTACATAGATGGTGAACAGCACCTGTGAGTTGGGTTCTGTATGGACCCAGGAGCCATCAGGCGTCTTTACTTCTTTCCAGAGAAAGAGAGGAGAAGCCAGTGCTGGTCCCATGGCAGCTCACGCTTGTTCTTTGCCTCCTTTCTTCTTTTCATTCCAACATTCCTTATCTTTTTGGATCATGAAAATATTTCATCCTGTGTAGATTTTCCTTTGATTTTCCTCCTTTTCTTCGGTGGAGTTGTGTTTCCCCTCCTCTTCTCTGTAGGGAAGGGAGCCCCAGAGCCCTGAACTTTTGGAAGGACATCCTACCATATTAGAGCACGCACACACACCACCTTTGATCCGTTCACTGACACATGGCGCATTAATCATACTTTACAAACTTGCATTGTCTGCAGCTTACATCATGAAGCATGGTCTTGTGAAAAGACTGGATCTAAAGAGCACATGAAACAGAGAATTCACGTTGTCAGATTGATTTAGACTAAGAGGAATCAGCAGGAAATTGTTGGCGTCATGAATCATGGGCTTACAGACCTTTGTATCACAGGCAAAACGCATCGTTCCAGTATCTGAGGGTCTTGACCTAATGGTTCCTTCCAGTAAGGTCATTCCTCTGCAAAGTGCTAATGAAAAATGCCTCCTTTCCACGGAAAGGATCTTCTTTCGTGATCATCTTAAGACTCTTTTTTAGACGAGTTGTTGGGCCACAGAAAAATCGAGAGGAGGAGATTCCCAGACATCCCTGCTCTGCACCTGCGTAGGCACACCCATTATCATCATCTCCCACCTGAGTGGTACCCTCATTACAACTGGCAAACCTACACTGACATATCATCATCACCTAAAGCCCATAGTGTATGTTAAGATTCACTCTTGGTGTTATGCCTTTTATGGGTCTGGACAAATGGATCGTGAAATGTATCCACCATTAGAGTATTTCCACCACTCTCTGCTTACTTATCCCTCCTCCCCAGCCCTGCCAACCATTGATCTTTCGACTGTCTCCACAGTTTAGCTTTTTCCAGAATTATATATAGTCGTGATCATACTGTATGTAGTCTTTTCAGATTGGCTACTTTTATTTAGTAGTATGCGTTTCAGTTTCCTCCGGGTATTTTCATGGCTTGCTAGCTCAACTCTTTGGAGTGCTGGATAATATTCTATTGTCTGGATGTACCACAGTTTATTTATTCATTCACCCACTGAAGGCTTCTTGATTGTTCCATTTTTACAATTATGAATAAAGCTGCATAAACATTCATGTAGAGGTTTTTGTGCAAACATAAGTTTTCAACTCATTTTGGTGAACACCAAGGAGCATGTTTACTGGACCACATGGAAAGGGTATGTTTTAGCTTTATAAGAAACCAGAAAACTGTCTTCTAAAGGAGCTGTACCATTTTGCATTCCCAGCAGCAATGAATGAGAGTTTCTGGTGTTGTTGTTGTTCTAGATGTTGGCCATTCTGACAGGTGTGTGGTGTCTCAGTGTTTTCATTTGCATTTCCCTGACAACATGTGACATAGAGCATCTTAACTTATTTGCCATCAATATACCTTCCTTAATGAGGTGTCTGTTAAAGTCTTTGGCCCATTTTAAAAATTAAGCCATCTTTTTCCTTACTGTTGAATTTTAAGAGTTCTTTGTGTATTTTGAGTAGCAGTTCTCTATCAGATGTTTCTTTTGCAGGGGCATTTGGGTGGCTTAGTTGGATAAGTGTCTGGCTCTTGATTCTGACTCAGGTCATGATCTCACAGTTGGAGAGATCGAGCCCTGTGTCGGGCTCTGCACTGACAATGCAGAGCCCTCTTGGTATTCTCTTTCTCTCCCTGCCTTTCTGTTCTTGCAGATGCATGCTCTCTCTCTCACTCTCTCTCTCAAAATAAATAAATAAACATTTAAAAAGTTGTCTCTTTTGCAAATGTGTTCTTTCAGCCTGTGGCTTATCTTCTCACTCCCTTCATAGTGTCTTTTGTAGAGCAGAAGTTTTTACTTTTGATGAAGTTCAGCTTATCAATTCTTTCTTTCATGCACTATGCTTTTGGTATTGTACCTAAAAGCCATTGTCAAACCAAAGTCATGTATGTGCTCTCCTACATTATTTTCTAGGAGGTTAATAATTAGTTTTGCCCTTTTCTTGAGGTTTATGACCCACTTCAAGGTCATTTTTGTGAAGTGTATAAGGTTTGTGTCTAGACTGACTTGTTTTTGCATGTGGATGTCAGTTTTTCAGCTCCATTTATTGAAAGAACTATTTTGCTCCATTGTATTTCCTTTGTTCTTTTGCCAAAAATCAGTTTATATTTGTGTGGTTCTATTTCTGGAATTCCTCTTTTGTTTCATTAATCGATTTGCCTATTTCTTCACTAATACAACACTATCTTGATTACTGTAGATTTATAGTAAGTCTTGAAGTTGGGTAGTGTCAGTTCCCCAGCTTCATTCTTTTTTAGTATTATCTTGGTTTTTCTGGATCTTTTACCCCTGTATATAAACTTCAGAAACGATTTGTTGGTATCCATAAAATAACTTGCTGAGGTTTAATTAAGATTGAATCTATAGATCAAATTGGGAAGAAGTGACATGTGGACAATATTGAGTCTTCCTATCCATGAATGTGGAATACTTTTATTATTTAATTCTTGGATTTCTTTCACTGGAGTTTTATAATTTTCTTCATATAGATCTTATACATATCTTGTTAGATTTATACCTGTATATATTTTTGGAGTGCTAATGTAAATGGTATTGTGTCTTTAATTTCAAATTCCATGTGTTCGTTGCTGGTGTATAAGAAAGTGGGGCTCCTGGGTGACTTGGTCGGTTAAGCATCCAACTCTTGATTTCGGTTCAGGTCATGATCTCACAGTCATGAGATTGAGCCCTGCATCGGGCTCTGTGCTCACGGCGTGGAGCCTGCTTGTGATTCTCTCTCCCTCTCTCTCTGCCACCCCTCCATGTTTGCTCATTCTCTCTCTCTGTCTCTCTCCTCTCTTTGCCTCTGTCAAAATAAATAAACATTAAAAAAAGAAAATGATTGGCTTTTGTGTTTTATTCTTGTATCCTGCAAGCCCTCTATAATTGCTTATTCATTCCAGGAGGGCGTTTTGGTAGATTCCTGTGGATTTTCTACATTGACATTCATGTCGTCTGCAAATAAAGACAGATGTCTTCCCTCCCAATCTATATACCTTTTATTTCCTTTTCTTGTCCTTTCCTTGCATCATCTGGGACTTCTGCTTCCATGATTCTGAAATATTTAAACTCACCATAAAAGGGAAAGATTCACATTCAGTCATCAATTTATATTTAGGCCCTACCACTTCTGACAGATGCAACCTTGGGCAAGTAACTCGGACTTTTGTGGACTCTATATCTTTTTCTATACATTGGGGTGATAATGGTACACCCTCAATAAGTTGAAGTAATGAATAAGATAAGGAGTGCAAAAGAGTGAAACCTAATGCAGGTATTAGATACTGTTCTCATTTTCATTCCCACGTGAACTTCCTTGAGTAATCTAGGTCATTCCTTTAATGACTCTGTTTCCTCTCCACAATTGATCCCACAGTGGTCCCTGGGACTAACAGAACTTCACTTCCCATGATTCCTCTCCCAAAAGGAGCAAAACCATCCTTTAAGTTAGAACACTCTTCATACAGAAGCAGAATAATGACCCCCTAAGATGTCCACATCCTAATCCACAGAACTTCTGAATATGTTACCTTACACGGAAAAGGGGCTTTTTCAGATGTGATTATGTTAAGGGTCTTGTGATGGGGCAATGATCCTAGATCACTGAGGTGGGTTTAGTGTAATCACAGGGAGGGAGGACAGTCTGAGTCAGAGAGATGGCAATGGAACAACAAAAGCAGAAGTCAGATGATGTGATGTGGCCATGAGCCAAGGAATGCAGGCGCCTCTAGAAGCTGGAAAAGGCCAGGAAATGGATTCTTCCCTGGGGCCTCCAGAAGAAACACAACCCTGTTGACCCCCTTGATTTCAGTCCCATGAGACTCATTTCAGACTTCTTACCTCAGAACTGTAGGATAATGCATTTGTGTTGTTTTAAACCACTAAGCTTGTGGTAATTTGTTGCAACAGTGATAGGAAACTAATACAGTTCCCTTCTGGGCCAATATCATAGGGTAAGTGCAAAGCACTGGGATTGAGTGTTTTGGTCTTTGCAGCCTCATTCATGCTGGTTTCTTTTCTGGTTAAGATCTGGCATCTTGCTGGGGATCCCTGGGAAGCCTCTGTCCAAATGTCACAACAATTTTGATGGATATATATGAAGCCTCATTAAGATCAATAATTATTCTTTCACTACCAAAATGTATTTTTTTAAAAGGTGTGATTGGGGGGCGCCTGGGTGGTTCAGTCAGCTAAGTGTCCGACTTCGGCTTGGGTCATGATCTTGTGGTTCGTGGGTTTGAGCCCCACATCAGGCTCTGTGCTTCAGAGCCCATCTGGAGCCTGCTTCAGATTCTGTGTCTCCCTCTCTCTCTGCCCCTCCTCTGCTCACACTCTGTCTCTCTCTGTCTGTCAAAAATGAATAAATGGTAAAAAAAAAAAAAAAACTTTTTTAATTAAAAAAAGGTGTGGTTGGGCTGGTCCACGATACCTTCAAGTTGTATAGGCACTGGCCTTGCTGGGCGTGAGACTGCAGAGAAACCCAATTCCACATCTTTCAAATGCTGTTTACGTAATTACAGCAGAGCCAGTCCTGAATCTTCCAACCTCCAGGCAGAGTAGTGGAATAATTTAAGAAATGGTCACTAGGACATTTTAGGACCTGGGGTAAAGGAAGCGGTAAAATTTCTTGCCACCAATAAATCCGAGTTGCTCATTGTTGGTTAAAAAACCACTTTGGGGGGCGCCTGGGTGGCGCAGTCGGTTAAGCGTCCGACTTCAACCAGGTCACGATCTCGCGGTCCGTGAGTTCGAGCCCCGCGTCGGGCTCTGGGCTGATGGCTCAGAGCCTGGAGCCTGCTTCTGATTCTGTGTCTCCCTCTCTCTCTGCCCCTTCCCCATTCATGCTCTGTCTCTCTCTGTCCCAAAAATAAATAAACGTTGAAAAAAAAACCTTAAAAAAAAAAAAAAAAACCACTTTGGTTTGCTCTGGCTTTGACATTCAGAGTTGCTGTCTGAGGTATAAAATTGAGAAATCTGAAGAAAAAAACCCTTGGTAACTTTAGGGGTTGACGATTCCATGAAAATACTAATGGAGGCCAACTCAACATGAAAACTTGACAGTGGGATCTTGGTGCCAGAGGGAAGGGTCTTTTCGAGATCTGACATGTCTCTGTGATGACTGGATCGGGAATTTCCCAGTGGTCATGTGACCCTCATCCCTGCTTAGAGGCTGCGTGCCCTCCCAGCTCAGGGCCAACTCCATAGGCTGCAAAGGTAACGGGAAACCTGGGAAGAGGCAGGCAGAGGCAAAATATTTGTGCAGATTGGGACGCAGAGATTGGCTTTGGAGAGTGCTTAGGTTGTTCCCATTCTAAGGAGTTAAAATGTCCACGGTCACAAAGCTCGTTTGAGATGAGAGCACTGAGTCAGCCTCAGGCCCAAGGTCAGAGCCGCCTCCTCCCCTTTCAAGGATGATATTTGATGTCAAATATCGGATGATATTTGAGGTCTTTTCAGTCAATAGTTACATGAGGGCCGGCCCCTTCCAAGGACACTGAACGAGAATGGCTACTAACATGTACTGACCATCTGTGCCAGCAGCCTCATGAATCTCAGAAATGCCTTGAAAGGGCTTGATGCAAAGCAAGAGCCCAGTCAGCGTGAACCACTGTTATTCAGATGATCTTGATTACTCCAGATGACCCAATGTGAGGCGGTCTTGTCTTCACCACAAGGCTATGTGCTTCCTGAAGGGGAAAACTCATACCCGCCTAGACACACATGCTTCACACCCCCGGCAAAAGGTACCAAAATACTCACCATACGTAGGTGCTAATGAAACTCCTCTTGAACTGAAATGGGGTCAAATGTACATTGCTTTAGAAAAGTCCTCAACGTGGACCAGGAAGTGTTTGTTCAGAATTAAACACCAGTGGCTCTGCCCGGGTCCACTTGGTGTTTGTGAACGTGTGTGTGTTTAATGGGCTTTGTTACCAAGGAGCTGGTTTATCCTTTCTGCTGAAACTAAAGTGAAATCCCAGCTCTGGGTCTAGTGAGCTCATGCTTTCCATTTTGGGCAAATAAAGACGTTTTAAAAAAAAATGTTCTCTTCAAAGTCTTCTTTGAAGAACCAGTGAAGGAGGTTGATAACAGAGGAGGATGGAATCCGAGGTGAATTGTGACTTCCTACCTTGCTTTTGAAAGCTCTTGATAAGCCCCCTTTCCTGGGGAAGGTCTTGGTGACTAATCTGACACCTTGTAGGTAGAAAGGCTGGATTCCTGGAAATAAAAGAGTTTGTGGAGGCCAGGGTGGGCATGCTGCCCGGTATCCCTCTCTCATGCCATCCACTCCCCAGATCACCAGTCTGCATCACAGTGCTGAAGAGCAGATGGCCTGATCTCGATCTTTTTGTGGAAAGGCCTGGAGAGAGCAAGCCGCTTTCCTAAGCTCTCACAGAGCCGGTGAAAGCCAGGATCCATTTGAGCCAGAGTCTCCCAACTACTAAGCTTCCTCCACAATTCTGAGTGAAAAAAAAAAAAACTGCAGATGTCTGGATCAGTCTCTTGGAGTTTTGAGTAAGCGAATGTTTGAATGCTGGAGTTATAAGTCACGTGGGCAGACCCCCAGTCCTCTGCCTTTCTCTCTGGGTCGCACATTTCTCCTGCACATGGCGAGGACATATTCTCATGCCCTTGAACATGATAGATTCACCATGGCATGAGGACAAGGTGTAGGGGCGCCTGGGTGGCTCAGTCGGTTGAGCGTCCAACTTCGGCTCAGGTCATGATCTCATGGTTCGTCAGTTTGAGCCCTGTGACGGGCTCTTTTCTGACAACTCAGAGCCTGGAGCCTGTTTCGGATTCTGTGTGTGTCTCCCTCTCTTCCCCTCCCCTGTTTGTGCTCTGTCTCTCTCACTCTCAAAAATAAATAAACTTTTAAAAGATTTTTTAAAATTTTTAAAAAGAAGACAAAGTGCCCAGCACCACATAACATGTGTGAGCTCTGTGGGAAACACCATGTCTCACAGCAGGTGTACCTGAGGGAGTGGGGTGGCTTTGCTGCAAATCGGGGGAGTTGGGATATGAGAGTACTGTGGTGGTGGTTCTTGCATGAAACGCTACTTAATACAAACAGAACCACACCATAGCATGAGTTATGTTCAGTATAATTAATCCTCAATTAGCCTTTTGATATTGGCCGCTATAACCCAGTTCAGTTTACCATTTAAGCCTAGATCAGCTACATAAAGACTGGAAAGAAGTCAATTCAGTATGGTATAGAGTAGTCCTTTTTTTTCACTAGATACAGTTACACATAGATACAAAAACTAAGACCCAGACATTAAATATAGACTTTTTATCTGGAAGTTTAAGGAATGAAATAGAGAAGGGGTGTAAAATGCCAACCCAGGTAACTCTAAAGCATCACTACTAGAAGAAATGGAAATAATTGGGGGAATAAAAATATTTCAATGAATAATTTCTGTTTTCAGAGTGAAAAAATATTTTCGTCTTCGAAACAAGAACAAGATGATTCAAAAAGGAACAGAGAATGAGAGCGAGATCTTAGACAACAGAAAAGTAACCCAGCAACAATACACGATTCCTGAAATAAACGTCTCAACAGAGCATTTGGAAGGCGAAAGTCAAGCAAGTCTCTGAGAAAATAGAGCGTGACAAAGAAATGACACATAAGCAAATGAGAGCTGGGATTCCGCCAGGTTGCTCTGGATCAGCTCCTCCCGCCCGGGGTGCCCGGGTTGATGTCCTCACCACCACCCTCCACAGTGCTTCTCCAGTGGATAACTGCATAGCATCACAATTTGTCAGTTAAGCCCCAAACTTGACCAAATCATCCTTCTTCTCAGTGGTGGGCCTACTCTGCCCGTTTTATCTCAAGCCAAGATCTTGGGCTTTATTTCTGAGAAACAGCTCAGCACACACTGTTAGGCACACGCTTTTGCCCACATTTCCCCATACTGAACATTTTCAGCTTTACCTGCGCTTCGCGTCGTCAGATTCCCACCTGTCCCTGGTGCCAACGTCTTGTGGGCTCTCCCTGGCTCACCTCGTTAAAAGAGAAGCCCACATCTGGTTGGATTAGGTGGTCCCGACGGTGGCTGAGCTGCAGCCGGATGGCCCAGCCCAGGGAGAAAGGTCCCAAGGGGTGTTGGGGCCCACTACCCCTAGGGCTGTCTGCGATGGGGGCCTAATGTCTGGGGCTGCCCTGGCTCCTGTGGGGGCTGGGCACAGAGGAAACACCTGTAACCACTCACTGTGCTTTCCCGAGGTTCACCGCTGTCACATGCTCCCAGCAAGAGGGGATGATTCTGATGTCCACGGGGACTGAGGACACATCATCAGAGCCCCATCAAGGAGGAAACGATGCTGACTTGGCTGCAGCTGGCTCAGAACTCTTGCCAAGGACGTGCTGTGACCTCAAAGAGACTGTGAACTCCAAGCGTAGGAGGGGTGCGAGGGCCAAGGCCAGCGTCCACAGCCCCGTCCATCCCATGAAGAAACGCCAGCAACCTGTGCGCAGACTCCTTCTATCCCCGCAAGGCCCCTCGAGGCAGGGCTGAGATTCTCTCCAGTTTACAGGTGAGGAGAAGGAAACAGCAGTGTGGTTGCATAGGTGCCCCAGGGGCCATGTGGAGAGTAAGCGTCAGAGCTGGGTTCTGAACAGGCTCCCGTAAGTGCTCAGTGCAGGGTAAGGGGAGGAGGGGGAGGCCCAGACCCCCATCAGCCCGGGCCCCACCCCCTCCTGCTCAGGGGACCCCCGGGATCACAGAAGCTCTGCAAGCAGGGCTCAGGCTTCCTAGGACAGATGGAAGGAGTGACAAGTGTCCCGGAAACCAGCCGTGCGCCCTGTACATCAGGGAGGGCGCCCATAAGGGCAGAAGGGCTGAGGCGCCCTGCTGAGGACCCCAAGGAGGCTCAGTCAGTCAAAGGGAGGACCGAGAAGTCGTTGTTGGGGAGACGGAAAGAGGCCAGGTGTCCTGACCGCAGCAAGTGCTCAGACTGGTTGGCGAGAACAGCCGGAGCGCCACACGAGACACCCGAAGGGCCGCAGGGGCGACGGGGGCAGCGCATGCCGAGAGCCCGTGTGTCCAGCGCGTGCACTGGCTCCCGAGGCGGGCAGCCTGGGAGCGGGAGGAGGGCAGGCAGGAAAGTCCTCCAGGGACAGGGGCAGCCCGCGGTTTCTCCTGGGCGACCAGGCGCGTGGTGGAGGGGCCAGAGGTGTCCTCGGGATCGTGAGCAGAGCAATCCCCTAGGAAGGGGGCTTGGTGTCGGGAGCTGGAGGGAAGTGGTCAGGATGTGGGCAGGGTCAGACTTGGGAGGGGTGGGATGCCGGGCCCAGGCGGTTGAGCTTGATTGCCTAAAGATTGCGAGAAGGAGTTGCTTCTGGTAATGAGGGTTGGAGGATTTAGACGAGGAAATTCTGGAAACAGAGGTATTGGCTGAAGGAACTATGATAGCCTGGGGCCGGGGGAGCAAGGGTGTGTGAGCTTAAATGAGACCAGGAAGCAGGCGCTGAGGAAAGAAGCAGAACGGTGAGTGGAAGAGGAGAAAGGTGTGCAGGCTCAGTCTCCGTCCTGGTCCCTCCCCGCTTCCCAGCACAAATTACCCAGCTGCCATATACCCCCGTGGCTTAGTCTTCCTCCTCCTCTCCCTCCTCCTCTCCCTCCTCCTCTCCCCCTCCTCCTTCCCCCTCCTCCCTCCTTCCCCTCCTCCCGCTCCTCTTCCTCCCTTTTCACCTCCGTCTCCTCCTTCCCCTTCTCCCCCTCTTCCTTCCCCTCCTTTCCCTCCTCCTCCCCCCTTCTTCTTCCCCCTCCTCCCTCCCCCTCCTCCTCCTCTTCCTCCCTCTTCACCTCTGCCTCCTCCTTCCCCTTCTCCCTCCTCCTCCTTCCCCCTCCTCCCTCCTCCCCTTCCTCTTCCTCCTTTTCACCTCCCCCTCCTCCTTTCCCTCCTCCCTTCTCTTTCCCCCTCCTCCCTCCCCCTCCTCCTCCTCTTCCTCCCTCTTCACCTCTGCCTCCTCCTTCCCCTTCTCCCTCCTCCTCTCCCCCTCCTCCCTCCTCCCCTTCCTCTTCCTCCTTTTCACCTCCCCCTCCTCCTTTCCCTCCTCCCTTCTCTTTCCCCCTCCTCCCTCCTCCTCCTTCTCCCTCCTCCCTCTTCACCCTCCCTCCTCTCCCTCCCCCTCTCCCTCCCCTCCTCCTTCCCCTCCCGTACAGAAGCGTTTCACACTTTATGAGAAGTTGGAGGTGGGGATCCAAGCCCAGTAGCTGGCACACAGCAGTAAAAGCAATGGCAGCAATGAGCTCTGCGATTAGTACTCAGGAGGCTGCAGCAGGACCTGTGACCAATTGTCTGAGGCCGAAAACGGGGTTAGGGGTGGATCGAGCCATATTTACTGGAACCAAGGGAGGTGTCAGTCCCACCCAGATCGCTTGTCACTAGGATGGACACGGGGGAGGTGTGATTTCCTGCTGCCACCTGAAGGCGGGAGAGAGTCATGCCCCGTCCCACGCACCCGGTCTCCCAAACATCCAGCCCTTCAGCTGGAGAGCTGGTCAACCACACCCGATGCCAGCAGCGGCCCCTGGGAAGAGCTGTCCCCCTCTGGAAGTTTCTTGTTCAGGCTTCCAGACAGAAAGACCAAGTTGCCAGGACCAACTGTCTGTCCAGGGCCATTTCCTCGGCGCCCCTGGCTTCCAGAAAGGTGGTTCCTTAAACAGAAACCATGCAAGATGTGTCTGTCAGAGCAGAGACCCTGCAGTCCCTCTCGGGTCTGGAGTCGTTTCTGTCCATACTTGGACAGGCGTGATTAAGGACACAAGACATGAGTCCAAAAGGGCGCTGGTGTCTAAGGTGACAAGGGGTGGAAATGGAAAGTTTGAAAGCACATTTGTTGGCTGAGTTGGCAATGTGAGATCACCAATCGCACCGTTTAAATGAAAGACCTCCGAAACCTTGCATTCAGCGAGAGGCTCTTGTAACAACACGAATCTGCTGTATGTCCATCCGTTTCCTTTTCCTTTTAATCTTTGGCGATTCTGATGTAATCAGCATTGTTTTAGTTGGGAATTAAAAGTGAGGATGGAGAGAAGGAGGAAGGGTGGCTGAGCAAGGAACGCGGAGCACGGTAACCCTGGTTCAGTCCTGTCGTAAAGGAGGAAAAGCCAACACCAGGTCGCCTGCACTTGAGGTTGGAGAGTAAAGGCTTAATTGCAGCAGAAATAGAAACACATTTGTTCATTTGGCTTCAACCATCTGCCAGTCAGCACATCGACGGTTTCCTCAGTGTCTGTGCGTCATGCTCTTGGTGTCTCATGTTTTCCCTCCGCCCCTATTCAGAAATATTCGAGAAGATTCAACAGATGTGGTTCTATCTCTGTTTCCCTTTGTTATTCAAATCAGGCAGGAAAGCAAACTTTTAGGAAATGGTTTTAATTAGCAAATAAAATAACAACATCTTATACTTTCAGACCAGTCGATCTGAAATTGATTTGCAAATAGGAGTTTCCTTAATCCTTCCAGTGTTTCCCTAAGATATGGTTGTGGAAAATGTTATTCTGCTTTTAAAAGGAAAAGCCGGGCTCTGTGAGAAGCAAGTGGCCATATATTAAAGAGGACTCTTTGAGAGGCAACCACTTAAACTCCTTGTAAACATCACTTGAAATGAGAACCAGAACGAGACTGCCTCTTCGTGAATCACTAGCACCCAGATGTGGCAAAGTTAACTGGAGAACTTTCTCGGTCTGATTTCCAGATGACTTAAAAGAAAGGAAGAAAGAAAGAAAGAAAGAAAGAAGAAAGAAAGAGAAAAAGGAAAACGTGTCTATCCTCGGAGTGCATCCCATCAGCAGTAGGAGACAGATGTACACGTCTTGTTGCACGCAGTGGGCAACAATAGAATAGAACAGGCTTTCGGTTTCAGAACACACGCTAAAGGTCAATGTCACACTAGCACTTGAAATGTGGGTGTTTGAGCATCAGAGTCAGGGTGCAGCAGCCATGTTTAAGCATGGCCGACTGAACGAAGATTGTTTCCTAACCCAGACTGCTCGTTTCTTTGGCAGGGAGGCACCGGACCCCAACAGAGGTCCTACCCAGAACTCCAGGCTCTACTTTGGGATCTTTAAATTAAGACCAACACCAGCAGTAGCGGGAGAGGCCTCACGCTTGGCCTCACCATCAAGCCGTCCCAAGGGATGGCTTGTGTATTTTAGTGGAGGCCCCCAAAGGCTCACTGTGAGGAGGTTATGAACCAGGGCTCTCTGGATCCCGAGGGTGGGGCCAACCCATTCCGAATGTACAGTGTTTCTGCAGGTTTGGTTTTGTGGCTTTAAAAGTGCGTGATTAAGGGCTCCTGGGTGGCTCAGCCAGTTAAGCGCCCGACTTTGGCTCAGGTCATGATCTCACGGTCCGTGAGTTGGAGCCCCACGTCAGGCTCTGTGCTGACAGCTCGGAGCCCGGAGCCTGCTTCGGATTCTGTGTCTCCCTCACTCTCTGCTCCTCCCCCGCTCACCCTCTGACTTTGTCTCTAAAAAATAAATAAACATTAAAAAAAATAAAATTAAAAAAGTGCACGATGATCACCGAAAGACGTTTGCCGCCTTAGGAAGCGAGGTTTGCAATATGGGATAGAAGGACGTGGTGAGAAATAGACCAGTTTAAAAGCTATATGTAAGGTATTTAAATAAAGGTATGACCCAAGTCCGTTGATACTTGGAACAAACAGTAACTGAAACACTGAAGGAAAACTCCAGTGGACAAACTTGGCACCACAGGAGAACACGCAGGAGAATCAGTGAACCTGAGAAGAGGAAAATAGAAATTGTTCAATCTGAACCACAGGGAGAAAGTCAGCCTGCGAAGCCCCACCACGGAGCCTCAGGGACCCTGTGGGAACGCACCAAGATCGAACGTGGGGGACACGGAACTCTCAGGAGGTGAGAAGGAGGAGGAGGACCCCAAAAAAGTACTCAAAGAAATAATGGCCGAACGTTTCCCAAATTTGGCAAAATACATAAGCCTAGAGATTCACGAAGCTGAACAAAAGCCCAACCAGGAAAAATTCAAAGAGCCTCCTGCCAAAATGCATCACAACCAAACTTTAGAAAACTAAGGACAAAGCAAAAGTCTTGAAATCAGCACAGGGGGATTGATTCCTTACCCAGAGAGGGGGAGACAGTTGGAATGACAGAGGGCATCTCACCAGAAATCCTGGAGACCGGCAGGGAGGGGCTCAGCACCTCCGAATTCATCTCCGGCAAGATTACCCTTTAGGAACAGAAGGGAACCAAAGATGTGCTCGATGAAGGAAGACTCAGGAGGTTATCGCCAGCACAGCAACTCTAGAAGGATGTTCTCTACGCACAAGAGTGTGGAAGACACGGAACATCAGGAAGGAGGCACCAGGACAGGAGCAAATACATGGACCGTGCTGTTCCAGAGGCTGAGCACCGAGGGAGGACTGAGCTACTCTGACACTCTGCCATGTGGGACACAGAGGGGAGGCAGGGAGAGCCCCAGTGTGGCTCCCTGACCCTGGGTGTCCACGCCGTGAGTCCCCTCCTCCTGAGAATGGGCCACACCTTCCAAAGGGAGATGATCCTGGACGGGCCTGACCCGATCAGGTGAGCCCTGGAGCAAATGGTCTAGAGGCCAGAGAGATTCTCCTGCAAACAGCCATTTGGGGAACTCGCACTTCTAGATTCTGAGAAGCTTGGTCCTTCCCCTGCAAGGAACTGAGTTCTGCCATCAACTAGAAGGAGGCGAAGAGAGGACTCTGGACGTCTGCCAGGAATGCAGCCCAGCTAAGAGCGTGCGTAGCACCAAGAGCACCCTGGGGCTTCACCGCCCTGTCTGCGCCCCATCGGCGGCTGAAGTTTGCAAAGTGCGAGAAAGAGGGAAGCCGGGGCCGTGAGATGGACGTGGTGCTCCCACCCCTGAGGCTGGGGTTGCCCCTTATCCTACCTCAGGGCACTTGCTGTCCCATCGGTGGAAGGCACCACACTTAGATTCCTGGAACTATTTCACTGGGGTGTGGGACTGGGATGGAGGTGTCCTGCCACTGTATATAAAATCTCTCAAATGTAACTTCTCCTGGGAAATTCTGTCATGGGACAAGAAGAGAGCTCAGAGCCTAAGTGGAACCCATCACATGTTGTCTGGTGCCCGCTGATACCAACGGCCCCCTCTGCCACCAAGTGGCTCCCCTGCCCTGGGCACCCCAGGAAAGTCCACGGTCAAGGGGTCAAGGACGCTGAAGGTCATGCTCTGCAGGTCTACAGAATCTTCCAGGCGGAGGATTAGGACAGCTTGGGAAGGCCAGCCGTCCTGAGCACCTGCCTCTCAGAAGCGGTAGCATGTGCCCAAAGGTAATTCTTCCTCCCCTGGACAAGCAGAGAACCAAGAGGGGGTGGGGATTGTTTCCAGCGGAGATGACCCCTCTTTACTAAACATTCATGACCAGGGCACCTGGGTGGCTCAGTCAGTTAAGCGACAGACTTCAACTCAGGTCGTGATCTCAGCTCAGGTCATGATCTCCTGGTTTGTGAGTTCGAGCCCCACGTCGGGCTCTGTGCTGACGGCTCAGAGCCTGGAGCCTGTTTTGGATTCGGTGTCTCCCCCTCTCTCTGCCCCTTCCCCCCTCACGCTGTCTCTCTCACCTTCAAAAATAAATAAACATTAAAAAAATTTCTAAATAACACAAAATTAGACTACATTTTCAAGTAGCTCTTTCTAATACTTCCCTCGTTGTTTTTCAGATAAAATTTTGCATGTAACAGTAACCCCCACAAGACGAATCACAACTGTTCAGAGACACGGCTCACACAGAAAGTGAGCTCAGCATCCATGTGCATTTTGGAAAAACAGAAGATAGAAGGCTCCTTGTCCCATGTGGATAATCTGGCTTGGGGGTGAAAATGCACCCGCCCAAGACCCGATGATCCTTTCTCAGTCCCCTAAAGTCATTGACGACTCTGACATTCACTGGCTGGCCACCCTTGCTCGTCCTTTCAGAAGTTTAGATTTTCCTTGCCTGTTTTAAATAGCAAGGCCGCTATATGTTTGAAGCCCCTTTTATTTTATTTTTTAATGCAACAAAGCTAACACAAACCAGCTCTCGGGGGTTGTAGGAAAATCACCATATTTCTTTTCTCGAGTCATTGGGTCCGATCCCCTGCCGTCAGAGACACAGCAGGGACTGAGTCTGTCCCACGAGGCATGTTTTCATCAGCATTAAAGGACCTCACGGAGGCACCGATAGAGTATGTTTGAGTTAACTAATCATTTCATGTTCCTCTGAATACGTTTTAACTGAACACGACACTACGATGGGTACAAGGGGACTCCCAAAAACTTCTAGAAGAAGCTGGCTTCCGGTCATTCGGACAGGAAAAACGTCCTTCTAAATTCTTTAAAATGGCCAAGTTAACTTTACATCTCAAAACGTACTAGGTAACCTATTTCTCTCTCTGGCCTTTCAATTTCACGTCTGAAGAAGCAGTGGTTCTACCTGAGGGGGAGAGAGAGGCCATTCTCTCTCTCCGGTTAGCTCGAAAATACTCCAAGTTTACAGTGACGGGTTTCATCAGCTACCACCCCGCTGGTTTCGAAGGTATGAGCTCTTTTTTATTATTTTTACCCTAATGCTAATAACAGCGGGTCCAAAGACAGGTGAGGAAATTTTGTGAGAGCAAGCTGCTATAAATTTTCAGACTCCCGGTTGCCCCCAGACGTGAGCCAGCAGCCTGTCTGTTCCGGGCAGGTCTACACCCGGAAGGCCCAAGAACACTCCTGTGGGAGCACAGATCTGCTGGAAAGATCACCAGCACAGCTGGGGAGGTGGCTTCTCGGTCTTCATTATTAACGATCTCTGAGACTGCCAGGTCCAGGCAAGTATTTGGTGACAGAATGTGTCGGGCTGGGAGGCAGAGGACGTGGGACAGTGAGGGCCAGCGACAGCATCCCCAAGCTCGGAGTAGGAAAGTGCATCACTTCTGCCTTATTTTTCCTTTCAAATTGCCTCCCAGAAATGGTGGAAACCCTATAAATATCCCCTGGGAAGACGCATGGGAGGAAGGGCCAGTGGCGAGAAGGGGGTCAGGGGAGTCGGGGGGTGAGCGGAACTCTTTGACTCTCATTCAGAACCAGGCGCTCCGGAAGCCTGCTGCTGCGGGGCGGTCCCTGCACAGAGTTCCTGAAGCTTCCACGCCCATGCCCAGCTCATTATCTCTGCTCTTTATCTGCAGGCGGAAATGGGAGCGTTGTGTGCAATGCTAGCTCCATAAATAAATGTTGAGGTCTAATTGCCGAGTGGGCACCGGCCCAGAAGGCTGCGGGACACTCTCTTGTCTCTTTCATCTCTGGTTGCCGCTGGCCCAGGGGGTGCATGAAACCTTGTGCTTTCTGCCTTCGGAGGGGGGCTCTGGTGGCCTCCATTCACTTTCCCACTTGAGAAATATTTACTTTGTACTGATTGGTCCCCCTCTTGGCAGCCTTGGTGCAATGGTCACAATTTTTGACTTGAGACTGAGTCCTGTGGGAAGAAGAGAAGGTGTCAGCATAGCTCAAGGGCAAAGAGCTAAGGGATAAGGGCACTTAGGGCACTTAACATTCTAGAACCTTCTCCCCACATGTCATCGGGTCCCAGAACAAAGAGGGTCCTCAAAGCCCCTGACAAGTGCTCCTCCCACCATCTTTTCTCCCCAGAGAAAGGTTTCTGACACTTTCTGACACAAGATTCTTGGGCAACATTTCTCACCATTTGTTAAACCACAGTGCACCTTGAAGTCAAAGGATTCTTTTCCTTCCGGGGTTTTAATTTTTTAAACATCCATTATTTTGTGGTGCGTATAAAGCAGTACTCGCAGTAGGAAGCTTGGAAACTACACACAAGTGTGAAGAGGGGACTAGAAGTCTCCCACAACGTTCTGCTCAGAGATAACCACCAAAAACATCGCCAGCTGCGCGCTCTTTAAAAGAACCTGTGAGCATCTTCTGTCTACAGCAACATCATCTTTTTTTTTTTGTACTTAACATTATCCCATGTACGTTTTCTTTTATTAAAAACTCTTGGGAAACAGTTTATATTGACTGTATAATATTTCATTGCTTAATCTTCCTTTGTTAATTTAAAGATGTAACTCTGATGACGGCTATTATAGTTATTCTCAGATTTCACTATCATAAGGGAGGTGGTGATGAGTATCTTCATGCCCAAATAATTGTCTCCATTTTTTACTATTTCCTTAAAGTAGGTGATTCAGCCTGGCATTCCTGGGTCAAAGACGATGAACACATGGTCACTTTGAATACACACTTCACACACTCTCTGAAAGTGTCCTTACAGTTTGTATCCCCACCCCTGCCATAACCCAGGCATTCACCCTGTCCCCAGAGCAGGACGTGAACATTTTTAAAAACATTCTCCACTTAGGGGTGCCTGGGTGGCTCAGCTGGTTAAGGGTCCCACTCTTGGTTTCAGCTCAGCTCATGATCTCATGGTTTGTGAGTTTGAGCCCCGTGTCAGATCCTCTGTCTCCCTGTCTCTCTCTGCCCCTCCCCTGCTTGCTCTCTCTTTCAAAAAGGAATAAACATTTATAAATTCATTCATTAATTAATTTAATTTTAAAAGTCTCTGCTTCTGATAGCTTATTGTCCTGATCTGCGTTTCTTTGACCATCATCAATGTTAAACTCACTTTAAAAAATTTTTTTTTAATCTTTATTTTTGAGAGAGAGAGAGACAGAGCACGAGCAGGGGAGGGGCAGAGAGAGAGTGAGACAGAATCCGAAGCAGGCTCCAGGCTCTGAGCTGTCAGCACAGAGACTGACGCGGGGCTCAAACTCATGAACCGTGAGATCATGACCTGAGCCAAAGTTGGACACTCAACCGACTGAGCCACCCAGGCACCCCGAACTCACTTTTAATTTATGCATAACGCATGCCACGTTTTGTATTATTGTTACTTAAAATGTTACGTCTTCACTCTAATGATGGTAGCTGTACGAGGCAGATAGTTGGTGTGTTTTCCTACCTAGCTAACCGACTGTATGAATACCACTTAATGGCTAATCTCCCCAGTCTTGACTGCTCTGTGATGCCTCCTTTTGTCAAGTGCCCACTTCTCTATCTCTGGGCCATCTGTCCTGCTCCTTTCGTCTGTCTGTCCCGGATCTGCACTGACCAACGTAATGCCGGTAGGTCTTTACCGTGTTCTGATGTCTGGTCTACCCTGGAGACTGGCCGAGCTGTTGCTCCCTTGTTGTGTGTCTGCCCTTTTATCCAGGTCGCCTTGAAGATTTTTCTCCTTGGTATTTGGCAGTTCGCTATGCTCTGTCTTCATATGAATTTGCTTTATTTAGCCTGTCTACGATTTCAGGATGTTTCTAAATCACAGCACTTACACCTTCCTTCTGTTCCAGAAAATGTTCAGGCGCCATCTCTGCAAACACTGCATGTTCCGAAGCCCCACTGTTGCCTTTCTGGAGCCCTACAGCACACATATTTAAACTTCTTATTTGTTTTCTATGTCTCTGAATTTCCAATTTGTATTCCCATGTCTTCATCTCTCGGTGTTGCTTGCTGCTGAGCGACCGGACTTTTTCCACTTGGTGATTTCTCTCTTCAGCTACATCATGTCTATTACTGGAAGTTATTTTCTTCTTTCTACTTCACTAACCGGGGTTTCTATTTGATTGTTTTTCAGATTCTATGTTTGTTTCATAATTGCCTGTTCTTATTTTTGCTTTCCTTTGGGTCTTGGAGTATGTAAAGTATCTTTACTTTAGAGTTTCATTCAGATTATTCTAGTACATCTGGTTCTTTGGGTGTGAATTCTTCTGCTCGGGGGGATGAGTTCTGTGATCTGTCTTGGTTGACGCTCACTGGACTTAGCCACAGCAAATTCTTGTCTGTGAGCTTGGTTTTCAGCATGGTGTTTGCGCACTCCAAGCAGTGTGAATTTGGGCCTCACACATGCACAAAGCATAGCCTTATGAAAGTTTTCCTCTAGACCATGACCTGGGGCCAGAAGCACAGATTTTTCTGCTCTGTCCTTTCTAATTTCTCATCTGCTCGATTCAAATAAGAGTGTTTCCAGATCCTCACTGTTCATGGTCACTTGTGGCCTCTGCTACCACAAAGCCTCCACAACCCCCTTGGGAGTGCACAACCCCAACCCCTGCTCAGTGCTGTAGCTGCCAATATTCTTCTTTATTTCTGGGAGCTGGAGATTTTCCTTTCTTGCTTTCTGTCTTGGCTCAATACGTTAAGGCTAAATCAGCAGTTCTAAGTGTTTGGAGCAGACATGGACAAATCTCATGACTGCCGCGTCCTTTGGAATGACCAGAAATTTACTCAGTTATTGTGGATTGAAGCACGGTCATATCTACATGGGCTGACCCTCTTCTTCTCTTCCCTGTCTATCTTCCTGTCCCTTCTTTTCCTCATCTGTTGAAGTCATGTCCACTTCTACCAGATGCACTTATTTTAATGAAGTGAGAGAAATCCTGTAGGAATTTCTACTTGAATTAATTTAGAAGTTTATGTTTTTATGATATTTAGTCTTCCTTAACTAGAAACATGGTATAATCATTTCCAAGTATCATGTTCCTTCTTCTGTCCTTTACTCTATGCCTCCTTTCTACCTTTCCTCTTTCCTCCTTTCATTACTCCCTCCCTTCCTTCCTCCCTTCCTTTCTTCCTTCCTTCCCTCCCTCCTTCCTTCGTTTCTTTCTTCCTCTTTCCTTCTTTCTTTCCTCTTTCCAAAATAGTCATTAGATGTGAAAGTTACTCTGGGTAGTGAGTGACAGGTCCTCTTGACTTGCATGCACAGGTCTTTGCAAACAGCTCAGGAACATTTTCTTCTATCATAACCTTCATTGGCCTTTTCTACTTCCTCTTTTTTCCATGGGTTGGATCTTTATCCTCTGTCTTCTGTGTCTATCATTTTCTTGCTCATAATTTTCTTATCTGCACTTTGAGATAACGTTGAAAATCTCGTTTTCTTCACTACAGACTCAGTTTTCTGCAGGTTAACAGTCTTCACTGCCTCATTGCTGACTCCCTCCTCCCAGGCGGTGCAGACCCAGAACCGGGGAGTAAGCGATGACCAGCAGGTGTCAGTGACTTTCCTCTCGTACCTCACCCCACGGCTCTTGGAGGGGAAACAGGCTTCGGTCCTCACTTTTGTTTCTCTGTCCACGTGCCCGGCAGCTCCTCCTGACTCCTATGTGTCCTCTGTATCACACCTGCACTGCTCACAGCAGTCCCCAAAGGACTTCAGGGTCAACCCATAGCCTCAAGGAAACAATCTGTCTTACAATGAGTGTCTCTCAAATGCCCGGGGTCCAGAAGATGGTGTAAAGCCTGTCTTTACTCTCTTGTTGAAGTGTCTTTTAGTTCTTGGAACTGCCTATCTGAGCCTCTATGAGTTTCGCTTCCCCTGAACTGCACCTCTGTATAGATGCTTGTCTGCTTCTGCCTACCTCCCCCTTCCTAAAGATCACACACACACACACACACACACACACACACAATGATAAAACTAATAAATTAATTCAGCAAAATTGCAGGGTATAAGATCAACACACAAAAATCAGGTGCATTTCTATACACTAACAATGAAAAGTCCGAAAGTGATATTAAATAAACAATTCCACGTGTAAAAGCATCGGAAAGAATTAAAGACTTAGGAAGAGAAAGACTTGCACCCTGAAAACTACAAAATGTGGCCACCAAGCTGCACTTGGAAATGGTGAAGACAGTATATTTACAAACTCGACTGGTCTTACTAGTAATTGATATTAATCAAATTTGTATGCCTGCCACTCCATGAGCCTGATCCAGGCCCTTCCTCACTTAATGCAACACGAAGGCGTAAGTGTCCTCTGGAGGACCCAGCCAGGACCCTGTGTCCAGGGAGCGGCCGGCCTCAGGGTGGCTGCCATCTCCCCTCCCTGATGGGCAGCCGAACTAGGCCTCCATGACTACAGGTCAAGTCTTGGGCAAGCTTCTTAGTCACACTGGCCCTGATTTCCTCCCATCTCTGTTGGGATTTTTCGAAAAGGGGATAATGGATATTATTTTGATTTACTCCTCTGTAGTTACAAATTTGTCGTTTCCATTTAATGCAGGGGTGCCTGGGTAGCTCAGTCGTTGAGCGTCCTACTCTGGCTCAGGTCATGATCTCACAGCTGGTGGGTTCGAGCCCCGTGTCAGGCTCTGTGCCGACAGCTCAGAGCCTGAAGCTGCTTCGGATTCTGCGTCTCCCTCTCTCTCTCTGCTCCTCCCCAGTTCGCACTGTGTCCCTGTCTCTCTCAAAAATAAATAAATGGTAAAAGGTTAAAAAGGCCAGAAACTGTTTAATGCGAAAGCAACACATGTTGACTGTTGAAAAATACATAAAATAATAGATTTTTTTCAAAAAAGAATGACTCCTCCAAAATCCCACTTCCAGACATAGTGATTGTCGACTTCTCAGAGGACACCCCTCTTTCCTCCCTCATATATTGTTTTTATGCAACAGAAAGGTGGTCATGATTTTTGAAAGCTTGCTTCTGAAATGCAAAGTCACACTGTTTCCCTCTTTCCGTGTCATCAGACCTCCTCCCGATGTCTACACAGCATTCCTTTGTAGTGTGCACTGTGTCTCATTTCCATCTGCTGGGGGCTATGCCCACCCCCAAGGCCTGAGGCCAGGTTGCTCTGACATTTCACACTCAGGTCGTTTCTAACTTTTTATTACTATAAACAGAACTGCAGTGACCACACTTCCAGCTACCTATCTGCACACGTTCATGAGGATTTCCTTAGGTTAGTTCTTTAGAAGGAAATGGCTAGATTAAAGCACATGTATAATTGTACAGCCTTTTTTTTTTGAAGGTCAAATTGGAAGGGGCATTTTAAAAAGTTGGCTCCGTTTTCAAACAGAGAAGACAGGCTCGTTACTCAGGACACATCACTTCAGAGGAGGCCAGAGGCTGCATGACCACGGAGGGTGGTCCTGTGTGAGGACCCAGGGGCAGAGCACTGCTGGGACTCTCTTGCCCCTGTGTTTCTCTGGGTCCATGAGTTCCAACTTTCTCACCTGTATTTTGTCTTCTTTCACCCAGTTGACGTTGGCCACCTTGACCTTGGCCATCAACAGCATGCTGACTCACCTGTGCCTGCACCTCCCAGTAGACCAGCACTACCTGCATAGATACATTCAGCCTGGCTCTGCTGGGGCTATGTCCACCCCCACGACCCAAAGCCCCTCTGCACCACTGGTTCATGTAGGGGAGGATGAGTTCCCCAGAAGGAGAGACTACGGTTCCCAGGAAAGGGAGGAGGGCTGAAAAGGCAAAAAGACAGACTCCCACAGTTGGTCCACATTTAGAATTGGACACCAGTTCTCCCAAGGTTTCAGAATAACCACTGAGTCTATTCGTTATGTGAAAAAAGTTTGCTGTTGGACTGTTGGCGTCATGTGTAGAGTCCATTGACGTCCTTCATTCATGACCCAGAATTTGTCCAGTCCTGATTAGGGCATAGTTTACATTGGCTAAAATCTACCCTACAAAGGACAGACTTGACATATAGCTCCATAACCACTGGCACAATCAAGATGGAAAATAATTCCACCATCGTTTAAAATTCCTAACCTATTCTTTTTAATCAAGAAGACATAGCCAGTGGTTCATCAGAAACAGAGATTTAGGGGCGCCTGGTGGCTCAGTAGGTTAAGGGTCCTACTCTTGATTTCAGCTCAGGTCATGATCTCACAGTTGGTGGGTTCAAGCCCCAAATCAGGTTCTGCGCTGAGGGCATGGAGCCTGCTTGGGATTCTCTGTCTCCCTCTCTCTCTCTCTCTGCCCCTCCCCCACTCTCACTCTCTCTATAAAACTAAATAAATAAACTTACAAAAAGAAAGTGAAATTTAGTTTCAAAACATTTAATATGTGAAAATATTTAATATACAGTTAGTTACCTTTCATTACATTTACACTGAATTTGTTCAAATGGGGGGATAGCAGAAAGTGTGTGTGTGTGTGTATGTGTGTGTGTGCACACGCTCACACACACACGTGTAATTCCAGCAACACTAATTCAATAAATTGCCTTCAAAAGCATTCAAGTATTCTGTCTCCTGCCAATGTGTTGTTCACAGTCCCACATCTTTGAAATGCCCACCCAAGTTGAGGTGAAAGTCCCTTTCCAGGACAGTAGGACGGGGTGGGAGTTCGGCTGGGAGATCGGAAAGGTAATAGCGTGGGGAGAAAGGTCACAGAGTGATGGGGTGGGGAGGCTTGGTGAGGAGCTGGTGCAGAGCGGGGCTAAGGCAGAGCAGAGGGTCCAGGGGAGGGCAGACAATGTGGAGAGCAGGCAGCATGGGGCCAGGCTGCTGGAAAGCTCCTTGCCACCTTGATTTTGTCTCTCTCCAAAGCACACCTGTGATCACACACAAGCTCTTTTCTGCAAACACCCTCCCCATGAAGTAGAGTGAAGTTGCAAGCACTTCCAGAATGTAACCGCAGCACCAGTTACCTAACCTCTCGGGGTAAGTGACTTTAAACTGATAATTTTGTGATCTCAAAGAAGGGTAGTATTTAGAGCCAGAAGGGAAGGGAACCAAGCCTCAGTTTCAGTGACAGCGCTAGAATGAATGTGGGCATCCCAGGAAACCCTGCTGCTTGTGAGTCTGCTTTTCCTTGGACTAGCGTCCAGACCCATCGTGTGGAATTCAGGACAACAGCAACAAATTACACAGCTGAGTGCTCTGTGTATTTCCTGTGTTCCTGTAGGACTCTGAGTATTTTACATGGATCGATTTGTGTAATCCACACCATGTAGGTGGCAAGCATTAGTGAATATCCATTCCACAGGTGGGAAAATGTATATAAAGAGGAGGCCACCTGCCCAGAAATTCACAGCTGGTAAAGCGTGTAGCTGGGGTGTGAGCCAGAGTCTGCATTTGTAACCACTACCTAACCCCTCTTTCAAGGGCAAGAGCACAGGGGAGACAGAAAGATGGGTTGGAAACCATGAATGTAGACATTCATTTATCATCTCCAAGGTAAGATGTTCCCCATATATAAAGTGAGAAGAACACTTTATAAATCTATATATATCCATAAACAACAACAACAACAACAAAAAGTCATCCAATTCAAAAATGGGCAAAAGACTCAAACAGGCATTTCTCCAAAGAAAATATGCAATGGCTGATAAGCACATGAAAAGACACTCAACCTCACTAATCATTAGGGAAATGCAAATCAAAACCATGACAAGATGCCACATCTCATGCATTAGGATGACTATTAAAAAAAAAACAAACAAACAAGAACCCAAAATAAGAAGTGTTGGCCAAGGGGAGAAAGCAACACAGGTGTCTGTCAGTAGATAAATTGATAAACAAAATGTGGTACAGGATGAAACAGAGCATTAGCCTTAAAAAGGAAGGGAGCTGGGACACAGGCTATAACATGGACGAATCTTGAAGACATATGCTACACGAAATAAGTCACACATGAGAAAGATATTGTATGATGCCACTTCTGTGAGGTACATAGAGTAATTACATTCAGAGAGACAGATGAAGGATGCGGGCATTGGGGGCTGGGGGAGGGGCAGAGAGTCTGTTTCATGGCAACAGAGTTTCTGTTTGGGAAGATGAGAAAGTTCTAGAGACAGATGGTGCTGATGGCCACACAGTTTTACATGAATGTACTTAATGCCCTTAAACTGTGTACTTTAAAATGGTTACAGTGGTAAATTTTATAGGTAATGTGTGTGTTTTATCACAGTAAAAACTCTGTCAAATCGTGAGCCCATTTGCAAGTGACAGAGGGGGAGGGAAGGAGAGGTTTTTATGGACTCCGGTAGGAATTGTCTTCCTCATATTCTCCTGTCCACTTTCTACACATTCCCAAGGACTTTTATGACAACCAGAGGTCATTTTCACAATCAGGAAGAGAGCAAAGGTCATTTACAGACATCTCCTTTCTTCCCACTTCTGTCCCTCCCTCCCTCCATTGGCACCTGGTTTTGTTCTTGATTGCTTGTCCCTGGAGGTGGCAAAGATATTATTAGACAAGAAATACAAGATATTTCTTGTATTTCACACAAGAAAATAAAGATTCTGGGAAACAAAATGAATCACACAAGATCAGCAGCTAGGTGGGAAAGCCTGGAACCCCTCAAGGCCCCGCAGGGGACATCAGACCCCTCCCCCCCCACCGCCACCCTGCTGTCCCCCAGAGACTGGGACCACTGGCCCCTGGGCCCTTTCACCATCTCTACCATACACGTACGATGTGTTTGTTTCAAGCCCCTGGAGCCCATGCCACCAGGGCCACTGTGAAATGACGCTGGTGGTCGTGATGTCTGGGGTGTGGCTTGTAGCGTGCCAGGCTCACCACCACCTGGGACTCGGGGCTGCACTAACCTGGCCACAAACACGCGGGACAGAAACCCTCTTCCGACCTCGTCATCCAGAGAACTCTCAGGCTTTGCCTCACTTCCGGGCGTTAAGGGCCAGCGCGGGAGGTGGGAAGCCGGCAGCCTGTGCCTGTGGCTCATGGCCCTCTTGGGATCCCCAGAGGCCTTGGGTGCCTTCCGTATCCGTGTTGTCCCCGGGCCTCGGCCTCAGCCCGGGAGTCCTGCAGAGCCCCAGGGCCACGTGTCGGCTCCTGTCCCCACCACGCGGACACTCTACTCCCAACACGTGCTGACTCACTTGACCAGCGACCCCTGGATCCTCACACTGCACTTTCAGAATGGCCTTTTTTGGGGAACGGGACACCGGGGCGCGGGGGGGCCGGGCGCTATACAAATGATCTGCTTTGAGTGAGATCGACGTACCCCATTTACAAATCTGTTATCTTTTCTTAGTTGTCTCTTGTAGATGCGACAAATCACAATTGTTTACACCCCATCTCTCACGTTTCTCACCTGCGTCGTAAGACACTTCCACGCGTCACGCTGGCCGCGGGCTGTATTTGACAGGCTCTGCCTGTCTCCGAGCCGGAGCCGCGTGCTGGGCCAGGCTGCCCGGGGCCCGCAGGCGGCCTTCAGCTGTGCCGTGTTTCCCAGCAGGGAGAGACTGAGCCTGGGTGGTCAGGAGCCCACAGGCGGGGCGGCCCCCAGCCGACGACACTTGTTGGCCGGTCCCTGGCCTCTTTCCCAAATTTTTCTCCTTCCCGGATGTTAGCAGTGACAACATCTCCCTCTTCAACAGAAAAAAAAAAAAAAAAAAAAAAACACAGGACCTGCGCTTCTTTAAAAAATAAAACCAACTGTCCTTTCCAGGTCATACCGTCCAGGCCTGAGCTGGGTTAAATCGGATCTTTCTGAAGAGACCTTTAACCATATCCCATTTCTGTAGACATCGTTGACAGAGTTAACGGAGTTTTCGTCTTCTTTTTTAAGTTGCAAACGCTTAAAATTCTGTTGGCCTTTGAGTTCCCAAGGGGATTCCCCATCTCCAGCCCCCATGTGCCGTTGCCATGGTGATCTCTCCTTCCCTTTAAAGTCTGGAATGCCACATTCCATAAGATTTGCACAGAAAGTTGCTTGATCATACGCAAAGGCCTGTCTGTCAGTCTCGAACATTCTGTATCAATAAACACTCCGAGACCCTCTCTCTGCCTTGCCGTAAACCTTCAGGCTTTGAGACTCATTTGGGAGATTCTGGAGGAGCCCGGGGAAAATAGAGCCCCCGCCGGGTACAGCACGGATTGTCTCCTGATTCCTGCCCGCGGCATGCTAGCGTTTGAAACCGTTATTCCAAGAAGGGGAACACGCACTACAGAGCAGTGGCAAAATTATATGTGTAGTTGACCCCCGTGCTGGGCTCAAAATACTGAGTTTTACGCGGACACTGGGGCCATTTAACATTTAAAATATTAAAGCACATTTAAATCCTCAAATGAATAAGTGACTTTAATTACAGAAAGAACTGGACTTCGAGGAAATTATGGTTATTTGCTACAGGAAAATAGCCTCTAAGTCGCCTTTATGACTTAATGGTTGGTAATTTTTGAGGGACTATTCTCTTCTCTAAGCCTGTGTGTTCAAACATTTTCTGAAACAGGGATGGGACTAATTGCTCTCCGGTAAAAGATTGTTCCCTATTTTGTGTTCCCTATTTCCGAGGGATGAAAATAAACAAAAGATACAATGTTTCTTTGTACAGAGACCCGGGCTTTGTCAAAAAAAGAACTCCTGCAATCAAAATAAAGCACCAGGAATAGAACTGATGCTTTGTTACAGTAAAACAAAATTCCTCTGCATTGAATAATGATGGATTTTATGTTTGTTACTAAGCAGAGATTTTTTTTTTTTTTTTTTTTTTTTTTTTTTTTTTTTAATTCCAGGAGTCTGTCCTTCATTGTGTGCGACCGGGCTCGCCGTGATATTGAACAGTGAGGTGTCAGCAGCTGATTAAAGGCGAGCAGGGGAGCCCAGCTGATTACACGGAGCCCTCGGCTGGCGGCCCCGGGGCCGGACTGGACCGGGGCCGACAACACCTGTAGATTTACGGGCAGGAGCAGAGCTGGGGTCCGACCCGGGCCGAGCGCTCTTGGAATGAATCCAGAAAAAGTACACAAACCCGTTTCCCCTCAAAGATAGAGGCAACGTGGCAAGGTTTTCAGATGTGGGGGGTGTGTTGGGGAGGGGTCCCCACAGGTGCGCCCACCGCCTCCAACCTGCGGGGAGCGCTTGCACAGTAAAGTCAGGGGCCGTGCTTCCGCTCCGGGAGCCAGTGCCAGACGACGCGGAGTTAAGGCATCCCAGTCCGAGCAGCGAGAGCGGGCGGACTCGTGCCTGCACACAGACGGCCGTCCTTCTCCAAACATCGAGGACCAGGCAAATGCAGAGCCTCCGCGGATGGGCTTACTTCGTGTGTCACTGCTAAGCAGCAAGTGTCACCTGGCATGGCACGTGAGACCAGCCTCCTACCATTCGTTCCTGCCACGCTGTTTTCTCCTTACGAGAGACACTTCCCGGGACGAGGCTCAGCAAACAATCAGTGGTCCCAGACCTGATGTCTCATAAACCTGTTGTCATATAATGAGTCGATGGGCCCAACGCATTCATTTTAAAACCCCGCGGGGCATGTATCTTGGAAGAAATGTTGCAGTCTGCAGTGACTGTGTGTCCATGTGTAAGTAAGGACGTGGGTGTTGTGTGAGAATTGTGCCCGCTCCAGAATTAGAGAAGAGAAGGGATTCTCCGTTCTATAAATGCTTAGAAGCAGAGACCACTGTTTCCGTTGCTAATTTAATGCAGGGTTTTTTAAAAAATGTCTTACACCTTTAAGAAATTACAGACGGAAAAGATCTTGGTCCTTCCCTTCTAGCTAGACAAATTCAGGAAAACCCAGAGGCTTGGTATAGACATTTTCATCAAAAATATCACTGTGCTGTGTCAGAAATGCAGCTGAAACAATGGGAAAAGAGGGTTTAAACCCTCTCCTTTCTTCTCCTAGAAAACCCTTTTGGGAAGATACACTCACAATTACCAATATTTCTAACCCACACATGAAGTGTAAAGAGAGCCTTCAATAAAGTCAGAGATTAAAAAAGAAAAAGATAATGAAAATAAAATTATGCCTAGGCTGACATGGGATTCGCCAATATTTTACTCAGACGTTTTGCTCTGTTTTCATGGTTGCATGCGAGGGTTTGAAAGACTCAAACGTCGCCCAGTTCCAGCAAAAAAGGAAGCTGTGTGATTTCAGTGAGATCTTTTCCTGCACGATTTAAAATTACTTTTCATTTGTAATTCAGTGCAAAGCTGTCTGGCAAGGCCTCGGCGCCTTCCTCTCTGCTAATAAAGAAGAAATTCACCTAAGCTTCAATTTTGCAACCTGCAGTTTCTAAGAGCTCAAGTAAGTGGAAATTAAAAAGTAATTTGAAAGAAACAATTCCATTAACTACGAAATGGTCTCCATTAATTTTATGACAAGTGAAGGAACCGCCGTGAGAACACAGTTTTAGTTTTAAAAGTCAGTTTTTAAAAGACTTGAGTGGACTATCATTTCGGTAGAAAAACTGGAAGTTTGTTTTAAAAAGCCCCGTCGCGATTAGCCAAGGCCACAGCTTAAAACAAACTCAGAACTTTAACGTCGCTGCCACAGCCTCCCCCTCCAGACTGCTGAGTGACCAGTTGCACACAGGACGTCCCTGGGTCCCACTGGAAATATTCCTTCTATGGCACTTTCATTTTCCAAAGCATTTTGCTAGAGCTCCTAAAGAGGGAATAATAGCTTTACGGTCCATTGTTGAGGCTTTCCTTAGCGTTCCTGAACTTTTTTTCATCGCACTTACCCTCCATTGGAGGAGTTTGACTGAACTCTGGGTAACCCTCGAGTGCTCAGGCTGCTGGGTTTCGGGGACCCGCGCTTGCCCGGCGGGTGGGGCTCCTGTCCTGGGGCCCGTGCACGAGTCCTCCCAGGGGGCGAGGAGGGGCCTCCGCCCTTGTTTGGACAAAGCATGTTGAGTGAAACCAAAGCAGAGACGACGTTTACCTGTGCTCCCTGAGCTTTCAGGGGCGGGAAGGCACAGTCAGCCCGTTTGCATGGAACACGGTGATCCCGCTGCAGGATTTTAAAGAGAAAATTCGCCAAGGGAAGGGAAATGTGCAAGAGTGACAGCCAGGGCCATGGCCTCACGGTGGCTGGGGACCCGGGGACGTGGCCTGGCCTCTGGGGACGGAAAGAGCCCTCGGTGCCGGCGAGGTCCAGAGCGCGGTGGGTGCAGACGCGAACAGGAAGCAGAGTGACACAGAGACTCGTCAACGTCCCGTCCTGCACATTTACGTTCAGGGAGGACGGGAGGCGAGAGGTAGGAGGAAGCCCAGTTACAGACAGATTCTGTGTTTGCTTTCATGAGAACAGTGCAGAGACAGTGGGCTGAAACACCGAACTCCCCACGGGCCACACCGAGCTTTCTCCAACTCTGCGGCCACCAGATCGTTACCACCCACGCGCCCTCTAAGGACACTCCCGTCTGATGCATTTGGTGGGGATTTGCTCATTTGAGAACCACCTTTTCAGAGAACTGAGAAGTTTTCTGCGTGTTCAAATCAGCTGGAAGGACATTTCTTTTCAGGTTCTGGATCCTTCTGAATCCATTTCCAAACTTCAAACAGATCAGATTCCCAGCTGCAGCCTGAGCCGGAATGGAAGGAATCCAGGTTGCCCAGGGGGGTTGTGGCCTCCAGTTAGGGTCTCCTGGATGCCTGGCTCCTGGGGGGGGGGGGGGGGGACACGGGTCCACTCGCAGAAAGGGACGTGACCGCTCTGCTGTGGAAACAACTCAAGTGTCCATCCACGGGGGACTGGGGGAGCGAATGGGGTCCACCCACACAGGGGAGTGTGATTCAGCCTTAAAAAGGACATCGTGCTCAGTGAAATAAGTCAGTGACAAAGGGACAGATACTCCGTGACACCACTTATACATGGGGAATACAATAATCAGATGCACAGAGACAGGAAGAAGGGTGGGTGTCAGGGGCTGGGGGAGGGGACGGGGACTCAGTGTTTCATAGGGACAGAGTTTCAGTTTGGGAAGATGAGAAAGCTCTGGAAACAGATGGTGGTAACGGTTGCACAACAGTGTGAATGTACTTAAAGCTCTTAAACCCTACACTTAAAAACGTTTAAGACCATACCTTTTATGTTATGTATATTTTACCACCACAGCAAAAAAAAAAAAAAAAAGAAAAGAAAAGAAAAGAAAATCACAATTTCATTTGTACACCAAAATAAAAAACCCCACCCAAACTCCTAAAGTACTCCATGAGGTCACAAGGCAGCCACCGGTGGCCCCATGTGACAAGGAAGGAGCGGCCAGAAGCAGAGAGCAAACAGATCCAGAGAAAGACCAGGCTCTGGGTCAGGCCCTACTCTTCTCGAGGCCCAGCTGGTGCCTCATCTGTGTGGCCACACGAGCGCGGCTCGTCTGGCCCTGGCACTAGGGCCCCGAGCCAGGCTGGGGCCAGAGATGGTCCCAGCACAGGAAGAGGGCTGGGCAAGGGGAGAAGTGAGCCACCTGCCCACAGGGCCACTCAGATCTCCTCCCTGCAGGCCTCTTGCCCCTGAGTCTCCCTGCCCTCCCCTCTGCTGGGGGATCATGCGAAGGGACCCGGTGCCTGGTGGCGGGAGCCACTCCCGGGTGTGCAGAGCCACGCACAAAGACTGCTCCAGAAACAGTCCAAAATTTGCTGCGTGATCTACGTCCCTCACCCCTCTGGACTTTAATCTCCGGCAATTTTCACAAAAGGGGGATTTGAACAAGGTCCTCTTAGACGTTCATTCCAGCTTGGACATTCTGTGATTCTGGACATCCACCACCATGAGCTACGGTTCTGACATTTTTTTTTTTTTTTGGAAAATCGAATGCTCACATTATTCTTTCATGACAGAGGAGAATAACCTGATGTCACGTCCCGCTCGCTTGCAGGTGTGTGTGCACGACATGGACAGAAGGATCAGCCGGGCTCTTCCTGACGGGGAACCCATTTCCACTGTGCACGAGCCGTCCTGTAGGGTCTCATCTGCGGCGTGACCACAAGAGGGCAGTGCTTGCAGCGGATTTGTGAGCGTGCAGCTCAGCCCGTGTGCCGAGGGTCTTTCCCGGAGTATTTCAAGGTCTCTGTCTCTGGGGGCTGGGTGCCCCCTCGGCTTCTCCAAGGGGCTGAGAACGCGGCGGGCAGGGGGGATGCTTAGAACTGACACCACTCAGAACCAGCACAGCTTGCAACCACCAAGTGGAATCCGCTCAACGATGAAAATGGCTTGGAAATATTCTAGGGTCAGGTATTGATCACACTGCTGCCAGGCTTTAAAAACGAAATTCCGTGCACCCCAGGCTCCCAGGCTCTGGGGAGGAGGCAGGCCGGGTGGCCGGGGCCACCAGGAGCCTGCATTCATCCCAGTGTGACCTACACACTGTACCTGAACTGCTGGGCAGGGGAGCGCGTTCAGTCACAGATGGGAAACCTGAAAGCTAGTCCAAAAGGGGAGAGGAATCAAGGGCTCCCCCCGCCTGCATTCCGCTCTCTGGTCTTCACGGCCTCTGCTCTGCTCCAGCCAGAGGGCTATTTGTGTCCTGTGCCCCCTAACTGAACAGGATAGCCACCCCTCTGGTTGGGAGTGTGCCCTGTGCCCTGTGCCCTGTGTCCTATGTCCTGATTAATAGTTATGATCTCCCCCCTTCAAGGCTGACACCTGTTCCCCTGACGCAAGCTGCTTTGAAGCCTGTCACCAGCCTGCCCAGGGACCCTTCTGCCACATCTGCTTACCCGAACGTCCTGGAGGGGAGAGTCCCTCCTGACAAGCTGTGTCCGTAGCAGCTGATGAACTGTTGAGTTGGGATGCCAGACGTAGTGAGCAGCTCCCACCTGCAGGGTACTGCCCTAGGCTCCGCATTCGTGGAGACACTTCTGTTTGCCAACTGACTTGCGCTGACATTCTGTCGTCCGTTTCCACGGCAGCTAACATTTTTACGTAACTTTCTCTGTCCCTCACGCTTCCCATCCGATAACTATCTGAAAACCTTGACAAGACGCAGGCGTGGAGGGTGAGAATTAATGCTGCGTTGGGTGGCCGTGTCCCCACATCACCCTTTTGTCACTGGCCGGCCACTGAGCGGGGCTGCGATGGTGTGGTGTCAGGGGAGACAATGAGGGCACTGCCGGGCAGAAAGAAAGCGTGTCGTGGGGGTGTCTCAACTCAAGTTTGTTTACACCCCCCGTGTAAATGTCTCCTGTTCATTTGTTCATTAAACAAATATTTATTAAAAGTCTACAGCATGCAAGACAAAGTTGTTAAGTCCTAAGGGTGTTAGAAGAATAAACCCTACAGGGGCGCCTGGGGGGCTCGGTCGGACTCTTGATCTCAGCTCAGGCCTTGATCTCAGGGTAATGAGTTCAAGCCCCGCATTGGGCTCAGTGCAGGGTGTGAAGCCTACTTAAAATCAATCAGTGAATGAATTAATTAACCCAACAGAGTATCATCAAGTATCATCGAATACTTTCAAGAGTGTCATCGAGGGGAGACCAGGCTCAAGTACAAATAAGTCGCCAAGATGGTGGCTTCATGGCTTACACTTGGGAAAAACACCTTCTGCTTGTTACTCGTTTATTCCTGTAAAATTCATGTACTCATTGAATCATGTCATTGATATTCAGCACCTACTGTGCACCCAGCACCAATGCAGGCACTGGGATGTTACGGATGAGACAGATCTAGTGGGGAAGGAGAAGCCAAAATACAACTGAAGACCTTGCTATTTCCCTCTGGTTATGATAGAGTAAGAGGGACCAAACTGACCCTTCTGCCTGAAAAAAAATAATAATAACAAGCAAAAACCAGACGAAATAAATGAAAGAGCTGGTGTCAAGACGCTGGGCTCAGGCAACGAAGGACAGTGATCCCTGTGGGCTCGTGGAGAAATGAGGGCTCCACTGCCCAGCCTGCTGGGTTTTCAGCACAGGGGGCGGGGCCCAGGCATGCCCAACGGGCTTCGCTGCATTGGGAGGATACCGTTGAGAGTGTGGGGAGACCAAGGCAGTCCCATTTTGCAGGGAAGAGTGCCAGCTTCATTACCTGACAGCATGCCGCCGATCCACAGAGGCTCACCTTGAAGTGTTAAGCTGATTTCTGATCAGCAGATGTGTGTGAAGGAAACTACCCAAGACCAGAAGAAGGATCACCTCAAAGGTTACAGGGCCGGTGCCCGACACTCACACACGTCTGGGAATAGTGGCAGTTCCAGCCAGACTGGGCCTCGTGGGCGCTGGCAGAACACCAGCCCCCATCTCCATCATGGAGAATAAGTACCCTGATTAAACAAGGCTCTGATCCCACCTAAAAGCAGGACTCAAGAGGATCAAACTGTTTGCAAGAAACTCAATCACAACCCAGAACAAAGCTTGAGAATATTTATAGGAATCCAAAAATACTCAGCCCCCGACAAGAAAAAATGGACAATACCTGGCATTCAATCGAAGATTATCGGGCAGGTGAAAAAAAGCAGACAAATACGAACATGTAATGAGGAGAAAAGCCAATAAACTGAAATAGACCCAGAAATAGATTCAGATATTAGAATTAACAGGGAAAAAATTAAAACAGTTATCATAAAAATATTTCATATGTCCAAAAAGTTAGGTAAAGATAGGGAAGATATAAGAATATTTAAAGGAAAATGGACATAATGCTAAAAAAGAATTTGACCCAAGAAGCTCAGTGAAGTTTGGTCATGAGGAAACCACATGAAGCAGACCACACCAAGTCGCACTAGAGCCCAACTTCTGGAAGCCAGTGATGAGGAGGAAAAATCTTAAAAGAGGCTGGAGAAAAAATGGCATTTTCTGTACAGAGGAGCAAAGACAACATAAGAATAGATTTCTCACCAGAAACGATGTGAGTGGGAAGCTGGTGCAGCTACGTGCTTAAATCACAAAAACAAAAAGAGAAGTCAACCTAAAATTCTAACCCAACTACAGCATCTTCCAAAAATGAAGGTGAAACAAAGCCTTTTTCCCCCAAGAGAACAAAAGGTGAAAAAATTTATCAAAAAAAGAAAGGAAGGAAGGAGGGAAGGAAGGAAGGGAGGAAGGAGGGAAGGAAGGGAAGGAGGGAAGGAAGGAAGGAAGGAAGGAAGGGAGGAAGGAAGGGAGGAAGGAGGGAAGGAAGGGAGGAAGGAGGGAAGGAAGGGAGGAAGGAGGGAAGGAAGGGAAGGAAGGAGGGAAGTAAGGAAGGAAAGAAGGCAGGAGGGAGGGAAGGAGGGAGGGAAGGAGGGAGGGAAGGAGGGAAGGAAGGAAGGAGGAAGGAAGGAGGGAAGGAAGGAAGGAGCGAAAGAGGGAAGGAGGGAAGGAAGGGAAGGAGGGAAGGAAGGAAGGAGGAAGGGAAGGAAGGAGCGAAGGAGGGAAGTAAGGAAGGAAAGAAGGCAGGAAGGAGGGAAGGAGGGAGGGAAGGAGGGAGGGAAGGAAGGAGGGAAGGAAGGAGGGAGGGAAGGAGGGAGGGAAGGAGGGAAGGAAGGAAGGAGGGAAAGAGGGAAGGAGGGAGGGAAGGAGGGAAGGAAGGAAGGGAAGGAGGGAAGGAAGGAAGGAGAGAGGGAAGGAAGGAAGGAAGGAAGAGGGAAGGAAAGGAGGGAAGGAAGGAGGGAAGGAAGGAAGGAAGGAAGGAAGAATATATCAACAGCATACCCAAAACACAAGAACTGTCCAAGAAAGTTTTTCAGAAGGAAAATGACACCACTGGAAACAAGGGTTGACACAAAGGAATATGGAGGCACCAGAAGTGGTGACCACCTAGTCGATAGGTTAATCTTGTTGTTAGGAGACAAGTGTCTTTAAAATAAAATTGACTTTAAAATAAAATTTAAAATAAAATAAAATTCACGTGTGTGTGTAAATCAAGTGTGTGACCACATCAGCACAGAGGCCAGGAGTGGGGAGGGTGGATGGAAGGCTACCACTGGCCGGTTCTTAGACTCCACCTGAGGGGTCACACCAGGTGACCCCAGGTGTATAATTTTCCCCGAAGTCAACCACGAACATAACATAACAAGGAATTATAGCCAATGAGCCTTATAAGGGGATAAATATAGTCATAAATAATCTAGAAATTGCAGAATAATTGGTAGATGGGACCAATAGAAAAGGAAGGTGATGGGCTGAAACTGAGCCATCTCAAGAATCACATCGAATATAAATTGTCTAAACGCCTCCATTAAAAGGCAGGTGCTGCCATATTGGATAAAAGGCAAGACCCAAACTATGCTGTTTACCCAAAAAAAACCCTTCAAATACAAAGACACAATGGGTAAAAGGTGGAAGGATGGAAAAAAGATAAACCGTGCTGTGCTAACACTAGTTTACGCTGCTTTATCACTAGAGTGCTGATATTAATATCTGACAAAGTCGATTGCAAAGCAAAGAATATCGCCAGGGCTAAAGAGGGTGATTCCATGGCAATAAAGGGGTCAGGTCACCAAGACGTTAAAGACATTAAGAGAATAAAGGAATATTACAAACAATTTATGCAGATCGGTTCGGCGGCTGGGTTCGCCACAGATGAGCCCCTTGCCCAGAGTGAAAGACGGGGCCACAGAAGCAAGACACCTCCACTTACCGGACGCCCTTTGAGGGGAAGTCCCCTTGGGCACCGGTATTTGCAGACGGGGCTGGAACACGCCCACCAGCTCTCAAACTCCAGATCCCAGATGATTAATTGATGGGAAACCGCTGGGGCTTTGTAGTCCTGGGGGTTCAGAAGGATCCACCAGCGGAACAGGAGAGAAGGTGGCTTGAGATGCAGAGAGCACGCTTTCGGAAATTATGAAGGACTGTGTTTAACTCCGGGACATATCAGTTAATTTTAGGAAGTGTCTTCCGGACTCTCAGCATCACTCAGGAAAACGGAGTCCCTGTAAACGCTGGGGGAATGAGCTGACCGTGAAAAATGCTGCTCCTGCCTGTCCCCACCCCCCCGTGCGGTGGCTTGTTCCTAGCCCTACGCCAACTCTATCCTGTCCCCTCTTCTATCCTGACCTTGAACCCTAATCTCAGCTTTGTCATCTCCCATTGCAGGTCTGTCCAACCAGACCACGGTACTATCTCCCCCTGGCTCCACCAAAGGCCGCCAAAGACCCGTCTCGGGGACCGCCAGCATCTGGTTGTGCTGTCCCCCAGCACACCGCATATATCTCTCTACTTTTTATTGTTGTTTGGGCCATTTCTTCCACCTGCAGCAGCCTCCTGACTGGCATGCTGGAATTCAAAGGCCCAGGCTAGTCCAGACCAGGTCACATTGGTTTCTCCTCCCTGCTCTCAGCTGGCAATCAGCTTCCATTGAGAGATGCTGCGGCTGAAGTTCGAGGCTGGGTCAGGCCACACAGTGGCACGTGTGGGGCCGGCATCCAAGCTCAAGGGCATCCACCTGTCTGTGCCTGCAACCTGAGCTCGCACCGTTGCTCGAGGTGTCCCTTCACAAAAGGGCCCGATGTCACCGGTGCAGGCCAGACATTCCCTCCTCAGCCCCCATGACTGTGAGATCTGCCAGAATTACCCTCCTGCCCTGGAGGGGCACTGAGGCAGGTGCCCAGTCAGTGTTTGTGCATGACGGAGGCACTGGCTCTGAGCTGGACTTGACTCAACATAAGAGTAGCACTTGGCTCTTTTAGGGGTTCTGTGCGAGAACTGTGTCCGTGCCGACCCTCAGACTCCCCAGAGGGGCTGTACAGGTATTCATAAAAAGCCGGGGGCACCTGGGTGGCTCAGTCAGTTGAGCGTCCGACTTCAGCTCAGGTCATGGTCTCACAGTTGGTGAGTTCGAGCCCCGCATCGGGCTCAGTGCGGACGGCTCGGAGCCTGGAGCCTGCTTCGGATCCTCTGTCCTCATCGCTCCCTGTCCCTCCCCCTCTGTCTCTCAAAACTAAACATTTTTTCAAAAGCCTGTGAGGGTTGCATGCTTGAACCCGCAAACGGGAGAAAGTGTCCAGGATCTGGACTGGGCAGACCACCTGCCCCCACTCTCTGCTGTGCAGCATGCGAGCGTAGCCGAGAGGCAGGGGGGCTGAAGCACAGGAGGGTTTTCTCAGATCAGATGAAAACGGCAGGGTCTCGGGTGAAGCAGGAAAATGGAGATTGTCACTCTGTGCCATGCTGTGTCTTCGACGGCACTCCCGTCTTGCAGGGCTGGGCGAATCCGCGACTCCTCGGATTGGGGATCCCCTCGCCGCGTGCTTGGGAGGGGCAGGGGCAGCTGTGGCTGAGACACCTGTCAGGATGGGGGACCCCCTCCCTCTCACCCCACCTGCCGTACCTCCGGGCGGTGACCAAGAGCAGGGCTGCCCGCGTGCTCGCCGTGCGGGGTGCGGCCCTGCTTGGGGCTGGCCGACGGTGAGGCTGGGCTGGCAGCTTCGGGACCAAAGGGCCGGCCTCGCTGTCCCGGGGGAAGCAGGGGCCACTCGTACTCTTGTGTCCTGGCAGGAAACCAAATTAGCCGGAAACACCAGGCGTGTTTTGCATTAACCAGGCTGTGCAGCCGGAGACCCACCGTGGGATGCCCGGGGGCCCTGTCGTCTCCCACTCGGGGGCTCCCTGCAATGTCCCCTCTCTGCGCTGCAGGAAGCTGCTGGTAAAAGACACAAATTCCCTTAAGAGAGCAGTCTTCTGACGTGTGACAGCAAAAAAGCACAAAGCTCCGCACGGATGAGGGGCTAGAGAAAGGGTACAAACCCGGCTCACCCTCTGGAACATTCTGTGCCAACTGAGGCCTGAACCGATGGCTCCCCAGACGGGCCCTAGGCAGGGAAAGTGGGACGTAGACGCTGGGGCCGAGGCTCTGAGGCCCCGAGTGCCCAGGTGGCCGATGATGCTGCGCGGGAGCCGAGGACTGTGGGGCCCAGGCGCGGGGCCGGCTCGTCTCTGGATTGAGCAGTGGAGGGCACCGCACGTGGACACACGTGTCACAGCTCACGCAGCTTCAAGGCCCTGAATGCTGAGCCACTTCTCGGACACTCGTCCCTCTTCCGTCTAGTGAGCGTCTTTCCTCAAGGGATCTACACCTACCTCGGGGTCCCTGTCGGAGCAAAGCTGGGAACAGCCCGGCTTCCAGGGGTGGAAAGGCAGGCCTCAGGGGGCACCGGGGGCCACAGAGCTCCCTGCACTGGACACGCCAGTCTTCGCTCGGATTGGGATGCTGGGACACCGTACAACCCACCCGCACCTCTCCGCTGGCCCCTGTCAGCCCCTCTGCAGGCTCCTCCCTCCACAGCCCCGACGGCCAGGAGGACTTCTAAACACACAGGGAGGACCGAACTGCCTCCGGGTCCAAGACCGTCCAGCGGTGCCCAGCACGAAGTTAGCCCAACTCTGGGCGCTCCTGCCCATCATCCCTCATGACAAGGCCCCGCTTATCTCTTTCTTGACAGCGGCTGGAAATTGGTCAGCACTGGTAACTTCCATACTGACTAGTCTTGACGTGGTCTCTGCTTCCAGGCCTGTGACCCCCATGAGGCCAGGCTGGGCTGCTTCCTCTTCTCCAGCACTGGCGCTCTGCCCTGATGCGCTCGGCACAAGAAAGACTCGGGGATTCTGCTGATGTTTGTTCGCATCTCTTCCCGGGATTCTCCGCCCATTGGAATGCCTTTTAAAGATCACCTCCCCTGAGAAGTCTTCCAGGATGTCCCCTGGCCCTGCTGTGCTCTCTCACATCACTTCCGTCGCTCCTCTGTGGAGCACTGGGAACCGGAAGTCTTGGGTCCTTGAGTTCCCGCTGGAGATGCCGCACCATGAGATGGCCATCCAGCAATGTGACTGTCTGGGCCCCGGGAAGGCCGGACCTTTGCTGATGCCCGCTGTATGATAAAGCCACAGCCTCTGGATTTCCCAGACTCTGGAGGTCACGGGTGATGGCAGATGAGGCCTCGCAAGCCTCTTTGGTCCATCAAGCTTCCTGAGGAAGCAGAGGGGACATTGCCTTCCTGAGAGGTCAGAGTCCTGCTCCACGCAGCCCACACGGGCCCACGGGGGCCTGGGCGGGGTGTCTGAAGCGTTCAAGACACAGGCCAGAGCCACGGAGACAGGGAAGGAGCAGCAGGCCACGTCCCGCCAGGCCACAAAGTCCCGGGGACCGGAGCTCAGGGTGAGCTTGGCTGTTAGGATCATTTGCGTGTGATGCTTTTCACCCAAACGCTCTCCATATGGCTTCTTGATTGGCTGTGATTTCTTCTGAAAACATTTAGTCTTTTGAAGTATTCGTAACTGTATGGGGGCAGGGACGAGGGACTCCCTCTTGGCAGTTGTTAGCAGTTTCCGAGGCTGAAATTAGAACTTGGCATGATAGCCAGGGTGGGCGGAGTCCAAGGCCAGAGGTCAAATTCCACTTGCTCCTTAATGAGCGCTAATGAAGTGATCAGGGGCTCTGTGTTTCAGGAGAAAACAGCGACCCTGTCGGAGCACTCAGGCTGGTGTGCAAAGAAGCAGGATGAAAAGCATTACGTACACACGGGTGACAACCAGCTCTGTGCCCCCCACCCCCACCGGAGGGAGGCGTGAGATCCCTGGTGTCCTCTTCATTCACTCGGAAGGGAGCAACGTCTTAGGGAAATCATGGGGCAGACGAGGTCTACAATCAAAGCATCTTTAAAGAGATTAGGTGCCAGGAGGAGACCCGGAGGCCCCAGCATCCTGCAGCAGCTCCTCAGGGAGAACTGGTCCAGCAGGTGGAGGCCACGGTCACATCTCCGTGCCCTGGACACCAGCCCCTGGCCTGGTACCTGTAGCCTCCCTGGGCTGCTCCGTGAGAGGGGGGCAGCTGCGGTGGGAAAGAAGAAAACACCAGAGAAACTTGCCACTGGGCAGAAGCACAGCCTGTAATGGGTTGAATTGCGTGCCCCAAATTCATACCGTGCAGCCCTAGTCCTTACTACCTCAGACTATGACCTTATTTGGAAGATCGTTGAGGATGCCATTAGTTTAGTTACTGGAAGGTCACACTAAACTAGGGCGGGTCCCAGTCCGATGTGGCTAGTGTCCCTACGAGACGGGAAATTTGGACACACAGCCCACAGGGATGAGGCCACGAGGACACGGAGGCAGAGGCGGGGTGACAATGTCCGCAAGCCAAGAGACACCAAGAAGACCCCCTCTGCTCCACCGGCCGTTCCCTCTCCCACCCAGCATGGCCCCTGGCCTGGCTCCCCTGTGGGCCAACAGCCCTTCACAGGGGAGACCCTGGCATTCAGCCTCCGAGAGGGGCCGAAGGCGCCCGGAGGAAACTGCGCTTCTCACCCTCTTCCCTCCCGGACCCCATGCGTGCACCTTCCCTTGGCACCACCTTCTCCTCGTGGACTCAGATGGAACCTCAGTCCACCAAGACCTGGGGGTGTCTCCCCCGCCCCGAGATCCGTGCTGGGGCGGAGCCACGCTTCCACCGCGGCCGCCCACTGGCCCAAGTGGCCGTCACGCTGCGAGGCCACCAGCCCACGCACGCTCGTTTTGTTCCAAGCGCAGGGCAGCCTTTCCCAGGAAGGCGCAGGGGCCTCGGCCTCGCTACTGCCTGCAGGAGCCATGCTTTATCACAGCCCAGCCGTCCCCAGTCCAAGGGAGTGCCTGGAGGGACAACGGAGGCCAGGCTGAGGGAAACGTCCCTCAGAGCTGGGTGTCCAGGGCCACGTTCCTCAGTTCCCAGGGAGCAGAACATCCCTCGTACGCACCCCTGCGGGGGAAAAGCAGAGGTGCGTCGGGAGCCATGAGGAGCCTGGCCCTGAGGGGGTTTGCAAAAGGGGCGAGGACCATGCTTTGCCCATGAGCTTGGCAACGGACTTAGGGACAGAGCAGCAAATCATTGTCTTCTTTTTTAATCGTGTTGTCTTTAAAAAATGTCTAATTGTGGTAAAATACACGTAAAACTTACCACCCTGACCATGTCACCCAGTTCCGTGGCATTAAATACATTCACATTGTTGCGTATCCGTCACCACCACCCATCCAGACGGTCTCCTCTTCCCAAACGGAAACTCTGTCGCCATGAAACACTGACTCCCCAGCCCCTCCCCCAGTGCCTGGTGCCCACTCTTCTGCTCCCTGTCTCTGTGAATGTGACTGCTCTAGGGACCTCATGTAAGCGGAGTCACACAGTAGCTGTCCTTTCGAGACTGGCTTGTTTCATCCGCACAAGGTCCTCCAGGCTCATCCATGTTGGAGCAGGAGTCAGAACATCCCCTCTTTTGAGGCTGGATAATAGTCCGCCATGTGTCTGTGACACCTTTTACTTACCTTCTCATCTGCTGGCAAACACTGTGCTGCTTCCACATTTTGGCTGCTGTGAACACGGTGTGCAAACAGCTCTCAGAGACGCGGCCCTAAGTTCTTTGGAGAACTTCCCCAGTGGCGGAATTGCCGGACCCTCTGGTATCTCCATTTTTAGTTTTTTGGGAACCTGCCAGACTGTTTTCCTTAGTGGCTACACCATTTTATCATTGCCTTGATTTTTTTGTTAACATCTCCATCATACCATCACTCTGTAACGTTATTAATATTACGTAATTCATATGAACATTTTTTTCTCAGTTCTTTTTTTTAAAACCTTGTTTTTTAGAACCATGTTAGGTTGACAATAAAATTGAGAGGAAGATACAGAAATGTCCCTGCCCCTCCACGGCCTCCCCCATTATGGACACACAACTGATGAACCCACACTGACACGCCATTATCCCAGAATTTCATAGTTTACATCAGAGATGACTCTTTGTGTTGTACATTCTATAGGTTTGGACAAATGTGTGACGATATATGTCCATCATTATGCTACCGTTGCCCTAAAAATCCTCTGTGCTTTACCTGTTCATCATCCGCCCCAACCCCCTAACCCCTGGCAACCTCTGACCTTTTACTGTCTCCACAGTTCTTCCTTTTCCAGAAGCTCCTACAGTTGGAACCCTAGTGTATGTTGACTTTTCAGATTAGCTTCTTTCACTTAGTAATATGGATTCATGTTTCCTTCGTGTCTTTTCATTTGCTAGCTCATTTCTTCTTAGTATTGAATAATATTGTCTGGATGGACCACAGCTGATTTATCCATTCACCTAAAAGACATCTTGATTGCTTCCAACTTTTGGCCTTGATAAATGGAGCTGCTGTAAATGTGTGCAGGTTTTGGTGTGGACATAAGCTTTCAGCTCGTTTGGGTAAATACCAAGAAGCATGATTGCTTGCGTATGGTAAGAGTGTGTTAAGTTTTGCAAGAAACCACCAAGCTGTCTTCCCAAGTGGCCGCACCATTTTGCATTCCCTCCAGCACTAAGTGAGAGTTCCTGTCACTCCATTTTCTCTCCAACATTTGATGGTGTCACTGTTCCGGGTTTTGACCATCCTGATAGATGTGTAGTGGCATCTCATTGTTCCAGTTTGCATTCCCTGATGATGTATGATGTGGAATACCTTTTCATATGCTTTTTGCCATCAAAGGACTCATCTTTAAATCAGTTTCTTATTTTCTTATTGTTGAGTTTTAAGAGTATTTTGTATATATGATCACAGTGCTTTAAAAAGTGTGATGTCTTGGGGCAACTGGGTGGCTCAGTTGATTGAGTGTCCGACTTCAGCTCAGGTCATGATCTCATGACTCATGGGTTCGAGCCCCACGTTGGGGTCAGTGCTAACAGCTTGGAGCCTAGAGACTGCTTGAGATTCTGTGTCTCCCTCTCTCTCTGCCCCTCCCCTGTTAATGCTCTCTCTATATATATATCTCTCAAAAATAAAATAAAATAAAAACATTAAAAAAAATTTTAATGTGATGTCTTGAGGTACCTGGGTGCCTCAGTCCATTAAGCATCCAACTCTTGATTTCAGCTCAGATTATGATCTCGCGGTTAATGAGTTTGAGCCCTGAGTTGGGCTCTGCACTGACAGTATGGAGCTGACTTGGGATTCTCTCTCCCTCTCTCTCTGCCCCTCCCCCACTCTCACTCTCTCTCTCTTTTTTTTAAATTATATTATTATTATTTTTTTAACGTTTTTTTTATTTTATTTTTGAGACAGAGAGAGAGACAGAGCATGAATGGGGGAGGGTCAGAGAGAGAGGGGGAGACACAGAATCCGAAACAGGATCCAGGCTCCGAGCCGTCAGCACAGAGCCCGATGCGGGGCTTGAACTCACGAACCGCGAGATCATGACCTGAGCGAAGTCGGACGCTTAACCAACTGAGCCACCCAGGCGCCCCTCACTCTCTCTTTCAAAATCAATAAATAAACTAAAAAAAATGTGATATCTTTATATTACCCATTTTGGTTAAATTGCTAACCAATTTTTTATAGATATTAATATTTGAACAAAAAATATTTATGAAGGTGGACTACATATTGACTTATAATTTAGTTTTCCAAACCAGTTTTATCCTAAATTAAAAAAAGTATCCCAGATTTTCCTAATCCCAAATTATATTTATAGCCTGTGTTTATATATTAAGCGTCATTCACTATAAGAAATTCCACTTATTTGGATCACAATAAATACCCTCTAATTACTATATTGTTACTACTTAAATTGACTCAATTTGTAATCTGAAATGCTCACTTCCATAACTTTTTATAAATTATCTTATCTTTTTATGGTTCTTGGGGGGTTTTGGTAGCAAATTATTCAAGGTTAAATCCATAGAAATTATAACAGTAGGTCAGACTTCTGCTTCCAGCCAAGATGGGTTAATAGGGACTAGATTTATTTCCTGTCTGAAACAGCTAATATCCCAGATAAAGTACATTAAAAAATAGCTTTTAAGACATTAAATATCAGTCAATGAAAGATAGTGACCCCTGAGAGATGGTAAATAAATGAGGGAAGTCCCACAGTTGCCCAGTTTATGACCCAGAGAGGATTTATAGACCATAGTGTGAGGAGAGGGAGTCCAAGTGTCTGTCTGAGTTGAGAAGATGGTACTGGATGTCTGGGAAGTCCAAAAAGGCTAGAGTGTGCAAGACATAAAACTGTAGAGGAAAGAGCTCAGAGAGAGGGAGGGAGGGAGGGAGGCAGGGAGAAGAATGGGGAGATGGAGGGGGAGAGAGAGGGAGAAAGGGGGAGGGGGAGAGAGATGAGGAGAAGGACAGGTAAAGAGAGAATGGAAGGGGAAAGGGGGAGGTAGAAGGAGAGGGAGAGGGAGAGGGAGAGGGAGGGAGGGAGAAAAGGAGAAGGGGAAAGGGAAGATGAGGGAGATAGAGGGAGAGGGGGAGGACAGAGAGCTCCAGAGATCTGTGATGGGCTTTCCCTCTGAGTCTTGAGCTGAGTACTGGTCAGTGCATGCATGTGAGGAAGCTTCCTGAAGACAGGAAAACCCATCTGCAAAGTTTAGAGCAAATAATACACGGGGCTTGGAAAGAGCCAGGAATCATTCCTATTATGACCAGTAAGTGGAAAAACCTTAAAATTCATAGAGAACCAGGACGAGTTCTCAGAAGGGGTTTGCCTTGGTAGCAGTGCAAAATTAGCCCAGACTCAACGTTGACATGGTCCTGCCTAACAAAGCTTAAAAACAAAGCTCAGATGTGACAAACTGCTTACATATAATTTAAATGTGTGTCAGAACAAAGCTCAGTAATGTTTACCAGAATACACAACAAGGTACAATTCACCATATGTGGCATCCAATCAAAGACCAGCACACATGCAAAGAAAATACAAGCCACAAAAAGAAGAAAAGTCAATCAAAACTGAATTAGAAATTACCCAGATTGTATAATTAGTAGGCAAGGACATGAAAAGTTGTAACTATAATCCATATATTCATGAAGCTACAGGAAAGACTGGACACAGAAGTGGAAACAAGGGAAGTATAAAAACGATAAAATTGAACGTCTAGATATAAAAACTGCAATATTGGAGATGAATAATAACTATGGGACAAAGGACAGATCAGATATTGCAGAAGGAAAGATCGGTGAAACGTGAAGACATAGCAGTAGAAACTACCCAACATGTATCAGGGATAGAAGACTGAAAACATGAACAGAGCATCAGTGGGCTGGGAGAAAACTTCAAGCAGTCCAATAAACACTTAATTAAGGCCTCCAAAAGAGAAGAGTGAGAAAGGAGAAGAGAAAAAGCATCTGAAGACATAATAGCCAAAATTTTTCCAAATTTGATGACAACTAAAAACCCACAGATCCAAGAAACTCCATGAACTGCAAGCCCTAAAAACATGAAGCAACAATAAGCTGCATAAACCTAGGGAAAAGTGGAAGTCAAACTCAACTGGAAAAAGAAGACACGTTGCATACAGAGGAAGAAAGAAAAGAATGCAAGCCGGAGGAAAGAGGAACAATATATAATTATATAACAGAGTACTGGAAGAAACACTCTCAACATAGAATTCTATACCACGCATGAGGCGTGTGGGTGGTTCAGTCAGTTAAACGTCCGACTTTGGTTCAGGTCATGATCTCACAGCTCAGGCTCTATGCTGACAGCTCAGAGCCTGGAGCCTGCTACGGATTCTATATCTCCACCTCTCTATGCCCATCCCCTGCTACTTTCTCTCTCTCTCTCTGTCTCTCTCTCTCTCTGTCTCTGTCTCTGTCTCTCTCAAAAATAAATAAACATAAAAAAAGAATTCTATACCCAGCAAAAGTATCTCTCAAAGACAAAAAGGGAAATAAAAATTTCTGTAGACGTATAAATGCTGAAAGAATTCATCAGGAGACCTGAACTACACAAAATAATGATGTTTCCTTCAGGCAGAAAGAAAATGATACCAGATGGAGATAAATATCTGTCAAAAAGGAATAGAGTATCAAAATTGGTGGGTATATATAAGATATTACTTTCTTATTATCTTCATGTCTTTAAAAACACTGAGACTGAATTGTGGGTTTATAATAAAGGTAGATGTGAAATGCAGGACAATCAGAGCACCAAGTCTGGGAAAGGAGAAACAGAAGCCTACTGCCATATGGTCCTCCTACCAAATGTGACAAGTGGTAGAACAGTACATAAAGGTACAGTATGTACTATAAACCCTAAAATAACAATGTGGATTTACAGCCAATCGGCCAACAAAGCAGATAAGACGGAATCGTGTTCAACACAGAAGGAGAGAAGTCAGGTACAGTCACATGGTGGTCGAGGCGGGGGCACGTGGAAGTTCTCATCGGATTTTTTCCATGTTCTCAGGAAAGGAGAAGCAAAGTCATCGGTGGAGAGCGGACATTCAGACCCACTGCATAAATACATGGCTACGTACTCCTGCCAAGCACTGATCTAAGAACTGGGGAAAAAATGAAAAAGTCCTTGCCCTCGTTTGAGCTTACCTTCTAGGGGCTTAGACAGACAATCACAAGCTGATGGTGAAAGGGAGTGAAGCACAGAGAGGCCCCCTCCTCATTCCTGCCAATAGTGTGTGGAGGCCAGAAAGGGGCTTCATACATAGGACTCCTGGAGCTTCCGGGCTGTCTGGACTCTGCTGGTGGAGAGAATGGGGGCTGGAAGGTATAGTGATGTCGGAGAAACCAGGGAGGTAGTGATGTATGAGTCCTCACTCAGGGATAGGGAGGAGCACTGGAATGGAAGAGCCTGCTGGGCAGCCCCAGGGCATCAGTGGGGATGACTGTAGATGGGCTGGTCAGCCTGTCTTGGGTTTCCCTGCACACACATCTCTGTAGCTGGACCGGGTGAGGGGTGACCGCAGTTGGTTTTGTGAGTGAGGACGGTGACAGGTATGAAGGCAAGAGAGGTGAGCAAGGCAGGGATAATGGAGACGGGCTGTGACATCGAGGCTGGGGAGGGTGGCAGCGAGGACATGGGAGGGCAAGGACCCAGGAACAGTGTAGGAGGGATGGAAGTCAGGCCCCGGCACTAAAGCCAGTGCCCGACAGAGTGAGCTGGAAGCAGCAGGCGGGGTGGCATCCAGGGTGCTTGCAGCTGAGACCCGGCAGGGCTGCTAGAATGAGAATGACCAAGTTGGCTAATGGTCATGAGAATCCAGGTGAGGTAGCATCACTGGGGGACAGGAGGCTGGGGAAAGGTGTCCCATGAAAGGGAGGGGTCTGTGCAGAACGGCCCCCAAAGGCAGCGGGAGCCCAAGAAAGAGGCCTACAAGCCCAGTTTGACAAGAAATGGCTTATTTGGGGGATTTACAGACGGAAGCATGTCTCGGGGGGCCACAAGATGAGTGGATCTCCACAACCCCACCTCCCACAGCCCACCCAGCCCCCACACGGGAACAAGTGGGTCCTAGTCAGATCTGGAGAGCCGATCAAGGATGTTCTGCCCCAAGGGGGCACTTAGGAGTGTGGCTAAACAAGAAAAGAAAGAAAGGGGTCTGGGGGAGGCTGTGCTCAGGAAGGCTTCAGAGCACTGAATGGTCACCATGGCAGATTGGCCCAAGATGATGTCAGTCCACACCACAGGGAGGCCGAGTCTCAGGCAGGAGAGAAATGGTATTGAAAATACGAGAATTAAGAGAGAAAGCTCTCTGGCGAGAGCAGAGACCCAGGAGCTGGAGTATGAAGCTAGGGGAGGAAACAGTGTGGGTGTCAGGAGAAGGGCAGCGGGAGGAGGTCCAGGGAGGAGGGTGAGCTTCTTCTGCAGGCGGTTGTGGTGGGAGCAGAATCCGGCAGCACAGGAGGATCTCCACCACGCCTCCCCACCTCCCACCGTGGGCACAGGTGCAGGAAGGGAGACAGCCGCCACCTGAGATGCCCGCAGGGGCCTGAGCCCCGAAGGGCCACGGGCACGTTGGGGTCGGACGCGGTCTGCAGGTCAGGTGGTGCGGAGGCAGGAGAGTTGAGCAAGGGGCTCAGGGACCCTGCTGGGCACCCCGAGCCCGGAGACTCCTCCTCATTCCTGCTCTGGAGGCGTGGGGCCAGGGTCGAGGCTCTGCAACCAGGAGCACACACAAGTCGCAACTACGAGACCGTGTGGTGTCATCCCCTCCTGTAGTGAAATCATGCACACACAGCAGAGCATAGAAGTGCGTCCCTTATGAGCAGATACCCTGAGTACTAATTACCCAGTGTGCCATGGGCAGACAGTAGGTGCCACACGCTGGGCCCAGGGCCAGGGGCGGGCATGCATCGGCACCTTTGATGCCCACAGCAATCCCACGAAGTCAGGATTACCCTCATTTTGTACATGAGGGACCCCGGCTCCAGCGTTTAGACAACTTGCCATACCTGCCCCTCCCCGACTCAGCTCCCCCCTCTCTGCGGCCTCGGGCTCCGGGTCCCCGCCGGGAGAGGAGTCGGTCGTCAGAAACCCAGGCCGGTCATATTCACCCACGAGCCCAGCACGGCATCACACAAATGTGCAGGGACTCAGGAGCAAATGAGCCCCCGGCAAAATGCTGAGACCCTGAGCACGTGAGCCCCGCACACGGAGGGTGAGTGCAGCCTCTACTCTCCCAAGAGCTCCGCACGGCCCGGGAGGTGAGAGCCTGAATTCATCTTCCCAACCTTTGCCCGGTGAACGCTTCATTGTCCGCCTCTCGGGAGAGCCACGGGGAAGCTCAAATTTAAAACCATCAGTGATGGTGTGTTTCCGAAACGGAAATGAAACACACACGAGAGAAGGCGGGCACTGTGAGCTCCTGGAAATGAGGGCATCCAGGAGAGCAGGATGGACCAGGGAAGGACATGGAAGGGGGAAGAAGCTGAGCAAACACACCAGGGTGGGGGTGTGCCTCGTCCACCTTCCCAGCCGCCCCCGCCGAGCCACAGCCAGGGTCACACCCCAGCCAGCCTGGTGACAAGCTGACAGCAGCCGCTTGGTCACAGACCCCGCTTTTTGCCTTTCCTCAACCCCGTTTCCTCCAGGACGGGGAGCTCATCAGGTCTGCACCACGGAGAGGTTTGGGGGTGAAACAGAGGAAGAGGTTGGCGACACGGAGCCAGGACGAGATGGCTTCATTCTGTTGCTTTCGGTAATAATCGAAGTCATCCGGTGAGCACTCAGAGAATGCGATGCATTCCTTCAGTCTCCACGCACACCGACGGCAAGCAGTCATTTAGTGTTGTCTGGCTGGAAGGAGACAGCAGGTCCCAATTTTGTGGCTCTGAAAACCATTTTATTCAAAAACCCATGGGTACAGGCAGCTGGGATCTTGGAAAGCAGAATAGTCCTCATAGTCAAGCCCTCTGCCGTGCTTTTCGAGATACGGCTCCCTGCTAACAAACCTGGGTAGTCCGTTAATTTACGCACATCGTTGCTTCTCCTAAAGCAACCTGCCGTCTCACTTCTTAGGAGACCCCAAAGCCTCCGAACCTGGGCTTTCTCCCGGCCTCTTCTTTCTTTCTCTCCTTTTGTGATCCAAGAAATTTAAGGAGTTAATTATGACCTCGTCTGGTCCAGAGAGAGCGTTTCAGACGAATAGCCACCATATGCTTCTCCTATAATTAGAAGTTTTGTCTGTGCACAATTCACATGTTGCAATGCCTTCTCTCAGGCATTTCCGGTAGATGGGTGTAATTCATATTAAAAGATTTTGGAACCATTAGAACTGATGGAATTCAAAGAACTAAACCTCCAGACCATCCACACCAAAATAGATACTGTGAATGTTGTTTCAATTGTACAGACCTTTTAGAATTAAATTTATGAAGGCCATAAAAAAAATCAAAGATAAATACTAGATATTTTTCATAGCCTTCAAGTTAATGACTTACAATTGTTCTCTTATAACATATAAAATGCACTGATTTGTACTTTCATTGAATACAATTAATACCCCTCCATGGGATAATATTTTGAAATAGCACTTAAATTGTTTCCATTGTGAAGTCAGAGTGGTTAAAATTCTGTATATAGCAGCGTCTACAATCGTGACTTTGGCTGACATTTATGAACCAATATAGGAACCACGATCAGTCCTGAAATCCCTACACACTCACCACTCGTGTTCCAGACGACATCCTTCTGACACTTGACATAGACATTCATCTATGTGTGATCTGGGGTCACAGCCTGAGACAAAGAGTTAGGCCACATAGACTGTCACCAAGCAGACAGTCGTTCTTAAAGGCCGTGTTTCATATGGAATGTTGGAACGGGCATCTCAGTTCATCGGAGGCAGTGGACCAGGAGCCCTGGCCCCCCCTCCCTGATGTCGACCGCTCTCTTCTGCACCGTGGGAGGGACCGAGGCAGCAGGCTTCCGTGGCTTGGCTTGCCATCCTGCAGAGAGCCCACGGGGAAAGGTCCTCGTCAGCATAACTCCTAGCAGCAAAACCTGAGCACCCAAGTCTGAGAACACAACCTGCCTTCAGGGGATGTGGAAGACAGAGATGTGCAGAGCAGGGGGCCAGCGGACCCACCCCAGAGGGCAGCCAAAGGGAAAAATGTTCTACTGATGTGGCCACTGTGTGGGCAGGGAGGCTGAAAATTCTTCTGGCCCCAGAAATCAAAATCAAATAAGAGGTCTTGCTCAAAATCACGGGTAGGGTTATCCACAACATGTCACTTAAGGACCGCTAAGAGCATCCCCCTGACTGAATAAAGTGTCTACCTTGTTGGGGGGCTCTGTTGCTGGGGTCGGCACACACAGCAAGACTGCCTCTGGCAGAACCACCCAGAAAACCATGAGGCACACAGGCTCGTAGAGCTAGGGGCTGCTCAGTAGGAGGTGTTTCCTGTGATACTGTGCACTCAGATGTAGCCAGGACACCTGATCCCCACTTCGCTGGCAGGGACCCCAGGGCATGGCAGAGGATGAGTGAAAAGGCTCAGTCAACCTTCAATCAAGAGTCGAATTGAAGTCACCTGTAACCTCCTGATCAGTTTAATCTCGGGAGGAGCTTCATGAAGATGTTCACAGATTGAGTGTTTGGCAGGGAGGGAGGGGTGGAAAAGAATCACTTGATATTCTTAATGCCACGGGATGATAATTGAATTGATATGACTTGCCATAGACCAAGAAATGCCATGCAATTAACAAGCCATCAGGACCATACAGGCGCAGTGAAATTTTTCCTTACTCTAGTCCCCCTGGAAACAAGGCTACAGCTTTGGAAAACAACATGCCAAGTGCCCACCGCACACAAGGTCCACGAGATTCCATAATGCTCCCACGCCACCTGCTGCAGAGGCCCAGGATGGGCACACGAGGAGTGATTCTAGCAAGTTCTTGAACCATTTCCCATATAGGACAGGGGCCTGAGTCCTACTAAGAAGGGGTCATTTGGAACCACCCCCAACTTCCCTCTCCCCTACTACCTGGTCTTAATCTCAGAAAAGGAACTGAAAATTTCACAATATTTCGAGAAATATCAGTAGAGCTCTGTTCCAACTGCCTAGGAAACTATTATCTGGGACCTTGTAAGATTTATACTGTTTCCCAATTCACAGCGGGCTTGCTCAAATTCTTTCTTCAGAACAACCCTCTAAACTCCAAGACTCATTTCAGAGACAGCAGACTGAGACTTCCTCTTGAGTGCAGTGTCTCAGGCTTTGCCCAGAGTCACACGGCAGGTGTGAGTGTGCACACACATGCACGCGCGCACACACACAGATACTCCGGGCCTAGCCTCCTGAATAGCCAGAATGATTCCTTCAAAACTCAAGTCAGCTCGTGTCACTTCTCTGTTCTGAACTGTCTTATTTGAGAGTAAAACCGAAGTCCTCCCTATGGCCCACCTGGTCCTACACATGCTGGACCCTCGGGGCCTCCTCGCCTCATTCTCGGCTGTGCCACACCAGCCTCCTCGCGGGTGTTCCGACACACCAGTCTCTTGACTCAGAGCCCTTGAGCTTCCTGGTTTTCCTGCCATGTCTCCTCTCAGTTATCCATATGGCTTGGTCTTTCGCCTCCTTCAAGTCTTTGTTCAATGTTTGCATGATTCTCCTGATAATCCTATTAAAAAGATGCCCCTGTAAGTAATTGCTCACATCCCTTCCCTGTCATGTTTTACTCATAGAATTTGCCACCTAGTTAAAATACACAATTTATTTATTGTGTTTTCTGTCTGTTTACCCTGTCTTGAATACAAGTTCCATGTGGGCGTGCACATACACAGACACGTGCATACACGCATGCATGCATGCACACACGTATACCCATGTGCACACACCCACACATGCATATACACATATTACACATTCGTGAACATATGTGTGCACACATACATGCACACACGTACATGTGCATATACACATAACCACATGCACACATACACAGAGACACACACACAGACACGCAGTTAGCCCCTAGAACAGGTGATGCTTGGCAATAATGTTCACAAGTGTCTGTTGAATGAATGAATGAAAAGACACAATTTGTAAGGAAAAGCAAGGTCATTTGCATACAAAGATGTGTATCTTCCTATCTTTGTTTAATACCGTATCAGGAGAATTTTCTCATGTCCTAAAATATTCTTCAAAAATAAACTTTCAGTGTTTGTGATCTGTTCCATCATTCAGGCGCACATCATTCAACCACTTCCCTATGTTGGGGAGTTTGGATTGCTTCCCACGTATAAGTCATTCTGCAAACGATACCCATCCATTCCTTTGCTATGTATTTACAGAGGGTTGAATGTCTGCCGTGTGCTGTGCATGGTGTTGGGGTTGCAAAAGCAGGTGAGACCCAGTCTTATCATGGAACTCGCGGGCAGTGAAAGAAAGAGAAGCAGGCACTGGAGCGTGCATGAAAGAAAGGAAGACAGCGGGCACGCCCTGGAAACAGAATTGTTACATCCACAGGTCACTGAGCTCCGCTCATTCCTTTGTTTTTTCTCTTCACTGCTCAGAGAGAATCTTTCCTATTTAGCCAACTTGAAGTTCACCAACCTTTATTCTGCCAACTCCAGTCTGCCATTAAGCACAGCCAGTGAAATGTTTATTTCAGATACTGCACTTTTCGGTTCTTTGTTTTATGTCCTCTCTTGCAAATTGGATCAAGCGTAGCTACTGCTGTAATAAAAGTCTAAAGATGTTGCTGATTTTCCAGTAGATTACTTGGCTGGTGTTAGTCGGCATAATAAACAAGAGAGGCAAATCACATTGGTTGGAGAGACACTAACCATGGTCCACTGAAGATGAGAACGAGGGTGGGGGAGACCTGCATGATGACAGCATCGGTGCTGCTGTCACTTGGGATGGTCACATGTCGTAGAAAGTGTTCCTTTCATGCTCTCTGATATGAAAGCAGGCAGGGACAATAACGAAGTCTACTGACACGTGGAGTGTAACCTATGGATTAAGTGAGGGTCATCGCCTGGCAAATGTCCCCAGCTCAACTGGTCGAGAATGAGACTTCCCTCCTCAGTACACTTCAGTCCCATGTGAGGACCCCAGCCAGGGGCTATTCCAAGAATGGGCCTGAGATGCTAATGCTTCTTGTGATAATGATGCTGATGGAATTTCTCAAATGTAGATAGGACTGGCATTTGGCATATTTCTGTCATAAACAATATACTAGGCAAGAGAATACATTGATAATGGCTTAGCTTGTGACTCGGATGTTCTTACAGACATTTCTAGAAACTATAAAGACAACAAAGCTGTGATTAGAAGACATGGAACACACAAACCTGCAAACTGAAAAGCAAGAGAGAGTGTGTTTTGCCAGTAAAACAGTGACTTAAGAATAATATTCTTCAGCCATTCTCTGAGCTTCCCATTCAAAACTAGCTTTCCAATTCAAAAGGGTTTTGGTTATTCTTGTCACAGTAATCCAGACCCTATGCTGACGGCTTCAGCCCACACTCAGGAAATTCAGGATTGACTTAGTAAGAACTTCTTACCCCGAAGCCCAAACAGAACGATGCTTCCACACCGCCCACCCCACACGCCTATCACGGCCATCCAGGCCCACTGGTAACTGGAGGAGGCATGGTGACACCAGAAGGTTCTGCAGTTCCGGGTCAGACCCTCACAGCCCAGATGAGTGGGCCCCCCCCGGGGCTACTTATTCTCTCCTTCCAGATAATTCTACACAGAGCTACCTCAACACTTTGCTTCTGTCCAGCTGGATCCTGAACTTCTTAAATGGCATCTCTGTTTATTAAGATAAAACCAGAACAGTGTGGGTGGTTTCTAAAGCATGGGAAGGGAGACGCATGCTATTTCCAAGGGGCTAATATTAATTGGCCCTCAAGTCTCCCCACAAAGAATGAAAATGCCTTTCAGGATGTGCATGCATTTGAATTCCCCAAAAAGAAAAGGCTGGTAAGAGGACCATTTCCCTTTTCTATTGTTTAAAGAACAGAATATGTTTCTTTTTATCCTAATACAACAGTTAATGCAATAGTATAATAAAAAGCAGATATGGAATTTCTTCTGTAAGAGAATTTCAAAGGGACACAATCTCCTTTTGAAAAGCTGTAATGACTTGAAGTGAAACCCACTCGACCTACAGGGCAAGCTGGCGGGTAAACCCGCCAACACGGGCCATCACGCCCCCCCAACCCCTGTCAGCTTGGCAGCTTGTCCTTAGTGGGACACGCCACGGGGACCCCGGGACCACCTCTGTCATTAGGAGAGCTACGAGAAAAGTCGCCTGGAAGGGGTTGAGTGTTGCTATGTGAGACAGAACTCGGCCAGCACCGTCCCCATTATTTCTTTCAGGGCTCCACAAATTAGTTCCAGTCTTTTCTGAAGGTGGGGGAAATTTCTCTGATAAAAACTCATTGATGTTTTCAGTTTTCATCATCTTTTTAAGAAACTGTGCTGCAACATTTACGAAGCCCTAATGTAATGGAATGTCATGTTCTTTATTTCACAGTGTGGGTCTGAGGAGAGAACTGCCCGGCTTCTTTGATAATCAAAAGCAGAGTTTGAAACATTGAAAAAACATAAGCAAAATGTGATGATATATTAGTGTTATGGTATAGAGAAGCAATTATTTTTTACAAGAAAAAGAAAATGACCAGTGTTTCTCAAACTTGTATAATATACAGATTCCTTTAAGGAAAAGCAATTTTTACGGACGTCCAGCATCCATAAATAAGCCACCATGTGACAGCTAATTAATTGTTTGTGTGACGATGCCACACGAATATGCATAACACACACCGAAGTGTTGGTTCTTAATAATGGCTCTTATGTGACCAAAAAGGAAAAGAAACATGCATAATAAGAATGAATAAATTAACAACCATTGAGGTCCCACCTAGAGTATCTGCTTAATGAATGGATGGTTATTGGGCTGAGGCCACCTGCCTCTTCCAAAGACGACGTGGTACCAAGTGGCGTGACCGTTCCTGTGAGTCTGCACACCCGCGTGTCCATGTGCCTCGCAGAAAGCTGCTTCTCTCAACCGTGCCTGCTGAACCCTGGAATCCTCTGCCCCCCCCCCCCACTGGTGCAAATGCATTGTTCATTCACAGGCCGCCTTTGTTTTTTCTCTTTATCTTGGGCCATTAAAAAAACCAGTCCCTCCACCAGGACCACGATGCAAAGTTGGTACAGAAATCACGTGGCTCCGTCGTTTGGAAGTTGGCTATCGGTTGATTCAGAATATGAAGGCAGTTTCTCAAGCCTGCAAAAGAAACTGCCACAGACCCCAGCTTGATCAACACTGATGTCGCTGCTAGGACATCATGACTGCAGGACCTGCCACGAATGTCACCGTGGCCGCAAAGTCTAGCAGTGTGTGTGCACACGCACGCACACACACGCACGCCATGTGATACCTATCCAGTCTGTGCTTCCGTGGCTTCTGCCACCAGGCCCCTGGGACAGTACTTCTCAGTACGGACCGGTCCCCCCATCTGTCTCCCCCAACCCTCTGTTCTGTGAGTTTGAGTTCTTCATAAACTCAAGGAAAAGGGCCCCGTTTCCCCATCTTCATCATCCTGAGCCAGGAATCGACAGGCCCTTAGGAAATGATAGAAGAATATGCCACCATGTGACAGTTAATCTTCTGCGTCAGCTGGGCTAAGGGAAGCCCAGAGAGCAGACACAACACTCTCTCCGGGTGGGTCTGTGAGGGTGTTTCTGGAAGAGATTAATACTTGATTCGGTAGACCAAGTAAAGAAGATCTGCCCTCATCAGTGTGGGCGGACATCATCCAATCCACCGAGGGCCCACATAGAACAAGATGGGACCTCCCTGCCACAGACATGGGAGCGCATGGGAGCTCCCGGTCCAGCCTTCCAATGCTGGGACCCACACCAGCACCCCACCCCACTCTGCCCCCCGCCAGTGCTCAGGCCTTTGCACTTGGACTGGACCACACCACCCGTTTTCTTGTTCTCTAGCCTGTAGACAGCACATCATGGGTCTGCCCGGACTGTGTGATCACATAATACCAATTCCCATAGTATATCTCTAATGTATCTGTATATCCTATTGGTTCTGCTTCTGTGGAGAATCCTATTTTCCGAATACACATCAGAATATATCAGTGCTACGGGGCGCCTGGGTGGCGCAGTCGGTTAAGCGTCCGACTTCAGCCAGGTCACGATCTCGCGGTCCGTGAGTTCGAGCCCCGCGTCGGGCTCTGGGCTGATGGCTCGGAGCCTGGAGCCTGTTTCCGATTCTGTGTCTCCCTCTCTCTCTGCCCCTCCCCCATTCATGCTCTGTCTCTCTCTGTCCCCCAAAAAATAAATAAACGTTGAAAAAAAATTAAAAAAAAAAGAATATATCAGTGCTTATATATTTGAAATGCAACCAGTAAATAAATCAGAGTGCAGTGGAACAAGGGGATGTGTTATGGGTGTACATGAGCCCTCTCCTTCCCTCCCATAGATGGGGAAGATGTGGTCTATAACCATGGCAGACGATGTGGCAACTTTTTCTTTTGTTTCCACAGACGTTGCAGGCTGGGTCATTGCAGTAATGCACTGTGCTGTCAGGCAGAATTTAACTCCACGTGTCTCTACTGAATCTGCTTACAAACTGTGTAGTTTGGGAGCAGGAAGGCTTGCCACAGAGTCATCTTGCCTCAAGGCCAGGGATGGAGATGGGATATGGTGGCTTCCTGAGGGGCTGCGTGGCAGAAGCCCGTGAGGGATTCCTCTTAGAGAGGCACTTCATGAATGCCTTGGGACAGGCTGCTGAACCTTCCAGCCTGGGGCACGTGCAGGGAAACAGTGGAGTGGGTTGACCTGCCCCTAGGTTTTGGGGGTGGCTTAAACATCGAACACTTGTGCCCAGGGAGACCTGCCTGCAAACCATAAAAGAACAAGAAGATGACCTGGGAGGATTTTTTAACATCAGAAACTTTGATAGATGCTTGAACAGATGTATGACATGGAGGAAACCTCTCTCAGCAGGATGACAATGAGGACAGGGTCTGGAATAATAAGAGGTCTGGAGAACAACCATTCTAGACTGGAGACAAAGGCTGTCTCTAGTCTATCAGGAGAGGTGATAGAGGAAGCCGATGTCCTCAACGGGGCTGAGTCGGTCTATCAGCAAGTCTGGGCTAGAATTTGTGACAGGGTCACACACACGTGTCTTTTTGTGATTGATTTACAACTCAAATGCAGTATGGTTAAACCACACGGTCCACGTGATAGGAATTCTCTGAACTTGGTTGAGACTTGCTTTGGCCTTAATATGTGGTCAATGTTTGGAAATGTCCCATGCATTCTTGGAAGAGCAAGCACTCTCTGGTTGTTGGGTGCGATGTTTTCTGTGGCCTGCTGGGCCTACTCCTTTAATTACATTGGTTCAATCTTGTCTACCCTTTCTGAGAGCTCTCTTCTTCACCTTCTGATTACTAGGAGTGGTACGTTAAGTTGGTGATTCTTGTCTATTTCTCTTAGTTCTTCCAATTTTTATTTTATACATCTTAAAGCTACATTATTAGGCTACACAAGACTAAAATTATTATATTTCCCTGCTAAACTGAACAGTTTATCAATATTTATTGACCCTCTTTATTTCTAGTAAATATCTTTGCTTTAGCTTTTATATGGTCTAATATTAATATAGCTTAAGACAAAAATCTTTACCTTTCTTTCTTAAAAAAGGACTCTAAAATGTTTTAACTCTGATCATTCCCTTCCCAATGTGAATGCTGTTGGTTTCATTAATATACTGCTATTCGGTGTTTCTTTCACCCCACAGCCTACACATTATTATTGTTGTTGTTGTTATTGTTGTTGTTGTTGTTTTTATGGTCAATGTTCAGGCTCACCCATATACTTACCATCCTTTGGTGACTCTCAGACCTTCTTGAGCTCTCTTCCTTCCTGAAGCACTTCCTTTAGAATTACCCTCAAAAAAGTCTAATAGTTGTGAATTCTCTCCATTTTTGTCAGTCTAAGGAATCTTTAGCACAACTCATTCTTGGAAGATACTGTAAGCACAGACTTTTTTTTTAGGTAGGTTTCATGCCCAGCATGAAGTCCCATGTGGGCATGGACTCATGACCCTGAGGTCAAGACCTGAGCCGAGATCAAGAGTCAGATGCTAAACCAACTGAGACACCCAGGTGTTCCAAGGATACAGAATTTTAGATTGGGGATTATTGTCTTTAAATATTCTGAAAGTACATTTCACTGTCTTCTGGCTTCTTTTGTTGTTGAAAATGTCAACATTTCAACAAGTGAGGAACAAACACTGTTGCTCTTGAGGTGATCTGTTTTCTCTCTCCATCTTTAGATACCCTCTTTGTCTCTGGTGTCCCTCAATTCACTATGATGCTGCTAGAGTGGTTTTCTTTTTATTTACTGTGCTTGATTATCACTAGAGTTTCTTAACCTGAGTATCAGAGCCCTTCACCAGTTGTGGGAAACTCTCAGCAATTATCTCTCCAATGTGGCCCTTCCTCCGTTGTCTTCATCCTCTCTTTCTCTTTCATAATTTTCACCTCTTTCAGATTTTGCATTCTATGGAAACTTTTCAGATCGATCTTCTAATTCACTTAGTCTCTCTTCAGCAGTATCTAATCTGTTGTCTACCCTATCTATTGAGCTTGTGATTTCAGGTTTTTTTATTTATTTTTTATGTTTATTTATTTTTGAGACAGAGAGAGACAGAGCACGAATGGGGGAGGGGCAGAGAGAGAGAGGGAGACACAGAATCCAAAGCAGGCTCCAAGCTCCTAGCTGTCAGCACAGAGCCCGATGTGGGGCTTGAACTCACAGACCATGAGATCATGAACTGAGCCAAAGTTGGATGCTTAACTGACTGAGCCACCCAGGCACCCCAGATTTCAGTTTTAATTAACATATTTACTAGTTTAATTGGTTTTATTTTGCATCAACTTGTTTATTGTTTTGATAATTTTTCCCATAGTGCTTTCAACATTTTCTTTTACTTCTTGAAACAGATAAAATAAATGTATTTTATGGTCTAGCATCTGATAATTGCAACATCTTCAATCTTTGTGGATCACATTCTGCAATTTGTCATTTCTGCTGACTCTTCCTCATGGTGGCTAGTTTCTTTGTGTGAATTGTGCCATTTGAGAATAAATTCATGCTCCATAGGATTTTACCTGTTGAGGCCTGGGGTTAAAGTTCATTCCCCCAAATTTGCATTTTCTAGGTGCCCAGGGAATTGACCTACCAGAGACTTTTTTTTAATGTTTATTCAATTGTGAGAGACACAGAGAGACAGAGTGTGAATGGGGGAAGGGGAGAGAGAGAGGGAGACACAAAATCCCGAAGCAGGCTCCAGGCTCTGAGCCGTCAGCACAGAGCCCAACATGGGGCTCGAACTCACGAATCACAAGATCATGACCTGAGCTGCAGTCGGGACACTTAACAGACTGAGCCGCCCAGGTGCCCCCACTGGAGACTTCTTTAAATTTTTAGCTCTTTTTCCCCACACCAGGAGTGTCATAGTGTGAACTCCACCCAAACTCTTGTGAGTATGGGCTTTAAATTAGAAGTTCTTGGGGAATACTTTTCCTCTACTTAGATCCACCCAGAGTAGGACCATCTCTTCAGCAGGGCACATTGTTTTGTTTTTCCACCAAGATTTGCCTATTGAAGTAGCACTCTTTAGGGGTTCTGACTTTGAGATTTTCTGATCTGACTTCCAGCCTGGCTGAATCCCCCCGGTGTGTGCTCTGGCCCTAGGCAAGTGCCTCATCGAATCCAGGCCGTGAGCCACCAGGGATGGGCAGATATCCCCAGGAAAGGACAATCTCCAGCAACTGGTCCACTCCATTTCTACACTTGTTTCAAGCTCTGACAATATCCTCTTTGTCTCCACGAACCTAGGCATGCATACAAAAAGCTGTTTTCTTTTTATGCTTTATCCGGCATATCGGGCATTCTATGGTGGGGATCTCTCCAGATGTGGCAGGAAACAGAAGAGTCAGTGCTTCCGTGTTTCAGCATTTTTTAAGCCTCCCTCCTAGGTGGAGACTGGAGCTGCAGACCATGTTTCAATTCTGAATATTTCTTTCTTTGGTTTCTCTTTCCTCATTTGTCCTCTTTGTCAAGAGAGACTGCCCCATTTATTCGCCTCATTAACCAAGATGGAAACCTGGGAGTTGCCCGACCTGTCCTCACCCCTCGCATACAGTTGGAGCCAGCATCACATCGAGCTTTCCTCCTGTCTGTCTGTCATTCTTCTCCATCTCTGCTGCCACAGCCTCTTCTTCTCCCAGCACCTCCTCTTTTGCAGGCAGTGGTGTCCAAATATCAGGCTGTCCTGTGAGCAAATAGGTGAGCCCCAGCTTCTGGGGTGCTGAGTGCCACAGAGCCCCACAGACCACATTAGCCCCGATGGTCGGTGGCGGTCCTTGACTTCATGAATTCACTTCTACATGACCTTTGGTTTGACAAGCATGCACCCACCTGTCTAAGCACAGGCTTAAACAATATCTTCTTACTCACTTATGTTTTCATTTCCTCCTCTTCGATTAACAAGCATCTGATGAGCACCTTGGAGGCACAGCCTTGGGTTGGGGCTCGAGGAGTCTCCCGAACCAGAAGTTTCTGGGTTTCAAGGCTGGAAGCTATAAAAACTGAAGCCAAGTCGATACCATAAATCAACAGCACCTCCAAGTAAAATTACAAATTGGCGGGGGAAGGATTTTGAAGAGTCGCACAGTTTTGTACATAATTCATATCCTTAGTAAACACTGATTAAGTTTTGAAGGGATTTGTTGGGCATGCAGCCATATTTCACTGTCAGTTGAATAAACACATGTTACATGCGGTGGATGTGTTAGACCAAGCACAGTGCTGGCATCGGTAACCGTGGTTTGGCCCCCAGCCCTGCCACTGTCCTTTTATATCAGTTGGGACACTTAATGAAACCTCATTTTGCCCCACCTGCCCCCTTTCAAAGAGGGGCTGTAAGTAGCACACAAGAGGACGAGCATAGACAATGGTGGGGCAGTGGGGGCTCTGGTACACAGTAGGTGCTCAATAAATGTCCCCACCTACCATTTTTCTCTGCCTTCCTGTTATGGACAGTAGCTGATAGATCTTTTTTCCAAATGCATCCATTCAAGGTCCAAATATCTGAAATAAAATGCCAAGATGGAGGAAGAAACCATACCCCGTGGGCCTCTAATCTTCACCAGGCAAACGTCTACATCAACGTGTTTTCCCGTTGTTTGATTTTATATTGCAGCGTGGGGCAGATGCCGGCCATGAAGTAAGCTGTGAAAAAAAATGCACTCAGTGTCCCTGGCATCCTCAGGTAAAGCCTGGCATCCTCTGTGTGTGTGCGTGCACACGTGTGCGTGTATGTGTGCGTGTGCGTGTGAGTGCATGCCCTCGCCCGCACGGTTGCTCTCTCGTCCCCCCTCCCACCTCCCTCCTGTACAGCTCCCAGCCCCATTCATCACAGAGATGTCACCTCATAAAGCTGCCAGCCCCTCCCAGCTCACCGAGCTGTCGTGCAGATTTACGGAGTGATGTCTCGGTGACTGGCAACGTGGCTGCTTTACAGGGCGCGGCAGATGTCCGCATGTAAACCAGAGCGGCGGCCTGGCGGAGGTCTGCGACAGCGCACCGGGCCCTGCCATCGCGTGGAGCCAGCGCTGCCCTCCAGGAAGACTGCTAGGCGCAATGCTCTGTGCTTCCCGTGCTGGGTCGTTGGCCCTTTTGACTTTGTTTGCAACATCATTTTATAAGACTTAACCTGAAGACAATCCAGGGAAGAGGTATATGTTTAAAAGGTGAAAAGAATGACAGTCACGCTTGGAGAGTTCATGAACAGGGACGGGGACATCATCGCAGGGTATTCTCATAAGAACCCAGGTTATCCCCCTGGGGACAAGGTCACCGGACTCCAGACCTCCCAGGGCTACCTGGTCCATGCTCCCACCCGCGGCCATTCCGCCTTGGCCGGCCTTGGGTCCACGTCTGGTAATCCTGGAAATACTGTGAGGGGCAGACCCTGGATTACCAACTCTATCTGCAGAAGGAGAGACTGAGGCACAGAGCGACAGAGTGTGAAGAGGCAGGACGGGGATGGGGTCTGGCTCAGAGGCACCCCCAAAGATGGACAACTTCACACGTTGGGTTACGACCTGCCTCGTCCCACAGATCAAGCAACGCAGAACCCGGGGGAGACGTCCCCCGGCCCCTCAGAGCATGGCTTTGGAGGAGCGCTCAGAGAGGTGGCAAGCTCAGAGCACTCTGTGGACATCAAGCAGGGTGGCCCGGTCATATGGCCGACACCCTCGCGTTTGCTGGGCCCAGGGATGCCTTTGCCATCGGCGCACATCACGGCTCCGAGCGCGGCACCTATATGGCAGGTGTGTAACATGGAATCGCACCAGGAAAGCTGGCAGGAGGGAGCACCCAGGGGTCCCCAGACTAGGCCCTCACCCTGGAGGCAGGCAGGGCACAAGCCACCTCCAGGCCCCGTTTGCAGACTCCCTCAAAGACAGGCACAGCTTGCCCTTGGGAGCTCGGAGTCCAGTGGGGGACACATGGCTATGTAGATCACACCTGCTGGTGACTGCTGCGGCCAGTTCCTGGGGACGTCAGGGGACAAGCAGGCACAGCTTCACCCACCTCTGGGAGGGAGGGAAGAGCCCAAGAGGGAGGGAAGGGCTGGAGGGAGGGATAGCCAAGCAGAGGTCTGAGGCTGGGGTGGGAGTGGCGCCATGGTGGGTGTGCTATCAGAGCCTACGTGCTAGGCCAGCACCACGTGGGAGGAAGTTGCAGGAATTCAGTCTGGCTGACAGCCAAGCCGAAGGGGGGTGGGCAGTGGGCGAGGTGGCCATCCTATCGTCCCAGGGGCACTGGGGAAGGGGTGGGAGGCAGGATAGGACCCACCCTGCATTTAGAGGAATCACTGGCCTACGGTCTGGGGCACAGGTGCAAGGACAGGCTGGGGTTTCAGGCCAGCAAGGACACAGGCGGGACAGCACAGCCACATACGCCAGTAGGGAGGGGAGTGCGTGCTTTGTAGGAAACTTCAGAAGAGCCTGTGCAGCCCTTGGAGGGGGGAGGCTTGGAGAGCGAGGGGAGGGGCAGTTTCACGGGGCTGGACGGGACAACGGTGTTAGCCACTCCCCAGTGACAGGGCACGGCCCGCTGGTTCCCCCAGAGCACTTCATGCCCCCTAACTCTGGGGTGATGTTTCTGAGCACAGACCCTGTGCCAGCCACCTGGCCTCACAGGTCACCTATGGTCCCCGTGATGCCAGCTCATCATGAGGACATGGAACGCCGCTGGACCAGGCCTGGGATGTGGAAAGGGTCGTGGTCACTGTCTTAGTTCATCCAGGATGTCGTAAGCACCCATCCTCCTTCCTCCCCTCAGAAAGACCACTGCAGAGCCGAATCCCGCGGCCAAGCGAGCTTCTCCATCGAATCTATGGGATCAGGGAGACCTAGCTCGGTGCTGTTGGCTCTGGTTCCTCCCTGACTCCAGGGCCCTCTGTTCCAGAGCTCTTGCTGGCATCTCTGTCCCTCACTTAACCTGCTCTGAGCCAGGATTTCAGCTGTGAGCCTCAGACATGTCCAAGGGAGGGTTCACTTGAACAGAATCCTGAAGAAGGCTGGGGCTCGTAATCGGAGACCTATGGGTGGAGGTGACCCCATGGTGGAGGTGACCGCAGACAGCAGGGTGAGAACCCTTCACTCTGTGGATGGTCCCAGCACCTGAGAAGCCAGTGAGCTCAGGGTCTGTGCAGAAGGGCACAGGGCGGGCAATGTCACGTGGTTAAGACTCAGAGGCCTGGGGCCAGGGAGCCACAGGTGCTGTTGCTGAGCAGGGCTGAGCAACGCTGTGCCCAGGGAAGTTTCTGGAGGCAGGGAGGCTATTTCCTTGTTGAGGGAGGAAGCTGGAGCCCCCAGTAGGTGGGGACAGTGGGGAGGAGGACAGGGGTCCCAAGAGTGCAGAAGAAAAGTGACAACGGCCTGTGGTGGCCAACCGGGTTGTGAGCGTAGGCTTGGAAGGTCCAAGAGGCCCTGAGGTCGGGGCCCGGGGCCCCAGAAGGCTTTGGACTGAGACCCCAGGAAGGGTCTTCTGGGGATGAGGAAGAGGCTCCCACCATATTCTGGACCTTCGGGACACGTGTGGACAGGAGCGTGAAAGTCTTTCCTCCCCATGGGTTGTGCTGGTCTCTGAAATTCTTGGATGTCTTTGAGAAAAGCCTTTGTAATTACGAGGCAGCTTTATTTGTTTGTTTCCCCCTGGTTTCAGCTCAGAGCTCACCGGTGTGTGATGTTCTGGAAGTCCGGGACGCTACCTGGCCACACCACACCGTGCCTGTCCCCCGGGAAGCACACATGCCATGGGCACTCATGAGCCCCCTCGAACGAGTCAAGGATGAGTGGTTTCCTCGTGTCCAGACTGGAGAGGGGACTTCCACGTGCCGGACTTTCCTGCCTGCTTGTTATTTTATTTCTTGGTGTCCATTGTTGGGTTAGCGGCCCCTAACCCGCCAGCTGCCACCTGCACATGTCATTAGCCGGAGTCACTCTCCTCCAGCCCATTAATCAGCCTGTTAAATACAGGACTTAACACCACGCCAAGCCATTTATCTGTGAGGCCAGGCTTCAGGCTCCTCTGTTCCCCCCACGGCAGTTGAGGAAATCATTAACACCTAAGAGCACGCAGCCCGGCCCACTCTTCTGCTTTGCACATTAGCCCAACTGCGTGGGCCCAGCTTCCACCCCCCAGGGCCCCTCACCTTGGCTTGCCTCTCCCGCTCCCCCCACCCCAAGGCTTTGAAGGTGGGCCTTTGCTCGGGTCATTAGCAAGAGTGTGGGAAGTACTCCACACCCTTCTTCAACCCTCCCTCAACTTAGTGCTTGGAAGACCCCTCAGGCGGCTGTTGAGAGTTGGTGGCTGTGTCTGCATGAGCAATTGGAACTCACTGCGTGTCCCCGGAGGGGTCTCCAGGTGCCCCGCTCTTCAGCTTCAGACGAGAATCTGAGGCCCCGAGAGAGTCAGTGGCTGGCAATTGTCACAACTCTCCGCTGGTCTCTGACCCCAGATCTGGACCTTTCCGCTGTACCACAGCAGTTTCCGGCCTGGCTGGGAGAGTGGGCCTGGCTTGTCCCCTCCTGGGCAGCTGTTGGCTTCTCAGCTTTCTCCAAAGGGTCCAGACACACGGCTTGTCGGGTCTCGTTTGCCATGAGCAAGGTGGCAGATTGCATTTTTCTGAAGAGGCCCATGGTGCTGTCCCCCACTGCAGAGGCTCTTGGCCGTTGACCTTGTCCCTCTTCAAGTCAGGATGTAAAACAGTTCCTCCCACCTGGAACCTGGGCTGGCCCGGGGGCTGCTTTAGCCATTCTGTCTGTGTGTGGTCATCTGTTTGTACCAATTGGTAGAGCCCAGGTTGATGATACAGTTTTGAAGCTGGCTAATTTTGCTCTTTTCTGTGGCCTCACTGTTCTCAGCCTGGCTCAGTTGAGCAGCCAGCCAGAAGAGCCACAGCCCAGAGTGGATGAGTCGGTGTTGATCCACAACTGACGAGGTCCACAGTGCCTCGTCAGGCACTCGTCAGGCCCACAGAGGACACCAGGGTCTCCCCATGGGGGACCGTCTCTGGAAGTCTCTGGACTTCTTTGCAGTTCCATTATTCCCCCTTGAATTCATTTTCCACCCTGCCCTTCTTCTGTTTTGTGTGGAGTCCAGGGTTGTGACTATACATTTCCACCCTCTGAGCTCCTGGGAACCCAGTGTCTAGTATAGTACCTAGCATAAAGTATGGTATACAGTGTGATGGCTGGAGGCTCCATTCTTTCCACTTCCACCCCTCGAGGCTGCAGCCCTTCCTGGCCAGGCAGAATTCTGTCCTTGGAGAGACAGCAGAGGGGAGAGAAAGGCAGAAAGGTACTTGGGAAGCTAGGGGTCAGGGGATGAGGAGGTTTCTTTAGGGCTCTGTCACCAGGACTTGGGGGGACCTTTACCTATAAAGTTTAGGGGTCATGGGGGCCTCTAATATCTGGGATTCTCCATGGACTCATTAGTTCATCCACTCAGCAAATATTTGCTAAGCATTGAGTTTGTAGAAACTGGGGTTTCAGTGATAGAAGACACCATCCCTGCCCACATTGAGCTTATAATCTAGAGGAAGATCAGCATTAAAGAACATATTGGGTGTGGAATAAAGCCCCAAAGGAGAAAAACAGAGGTTAAGGAAGCAATAAGAGATTGTCCTGGCCTCATCTGGTAGGGTGCTGATATGAGAACACAAGGGTGACCTATAGAATGGACAAGTCTGGGCTCATTCCACAGAATAGGGTAGGAAAGGCAATCCATGGAGAAGAAGCAGTGTATGCAAGGGCTCTGAGGACTGGAACAAGTGGAGAGTAAGAGAAAGATAGATGCTGAGTGTGTAGGCAAACAGTCACATCAGTTAGGATTTTAGATTTACCCCAAGAGCAACTTAAAGCTCTGTGGGTTATTGCCAGAGGAGGTCGGATGAACATTCTCTGGGCGTGGACCACAGAGCAGAGGGAGTGCGAGGGGATTTCCAAGGAGCAGTTCAGTGGCCTTCCCAAAGGTCTGGAGGAGAGGTGATGGTGACCGGTGTGCCTTAAAAGAAAGGGATGGGGCAATGAGACCAGTATTCTCAACTCTGCCCCCAACCTGCCCACCAAATGATCCTGAATACTTCTTGTCTTGGTCCCCTCCTTGGTAACATGGCAACAACCACTGTTGTTCAGCTCTGTGGAGCAGTGATGAGAGCAGACAGAGCAAGAGGGCCATTAAAGCCCACCTGGGCGGGGACACATTGGCGACTGATGAGATGGAAGAGGTGCAGAGGACAGGATCCATGGAGGCTAACACTCATGGAGATGGAGAAGCTGGAGGGCTCCTATTTAGAGACCGGATGGGAAAGGAGCTCAGTTATAGGCATGTTGGGTCAAGCTGCCTGTGGGTCCCCAGGTAGGGCGTGGGGCAGGTGGAGCTCTGACTACTCAGGCAGGACCCCTACTGATGGGGGGTGAAGACAGTTGCTGCTGTGAGAGCAACATGCCCCACACAGGTGTCTGCACTCTGCACTCGCTCAAAGCCTGCTCTGCTCCTAGAGGGCTCATCGACTGCTGAAAACTGGACACCAGGTCACAGAGACCATAACGTCGATGTGGCTGTAAACTTGAGAGAAGTCAGTGTAACTCTCCTTGGCCAAGAGACATGGGAGCCGTGGGTTCTCCGTACGGCCTGGCACGCAGGAGCCGGCAGGTATGCTGGAGTCTTATCTCTGTGGAGGAAAGACGACATCTTTATGGAAGTTCAACCCTGATGTCACTGCATTTGTTCTGTGTCCATGGATGGAATATGGAAGCACACTGGCATAAAGGAACACAGAGGAAGACTTTCATTTCCCTTCCCACAGGGGAAAAAGTAACTCTTTCCTATTTTATTCATCAGAGTGATTTAACCAGAGTTTGGGGGGCTCACAGAGATGATTTGGTTCACAAGTGCTCGGATCTCTCCCAGCTTCCTCCTCTGGGTTCACCAGCAAAAGATACTGCCCATTCAGCCTGTTCTCCACACAACTCAGGAAAGACATCTGCTCTGTCATCAATGAAGCTTTTCCAAATGTGGTCCAAGTAGAGCACTGAGTTGGAAACAGGGAGACCCAGGGCCCCACCCCAAGTCTACCTGGAGCCCATTGGGTGGCCTTGAACCCACCCAGCCTCTGCATCTTGGCTCCACAAGATAGAAGGACAATGACCTTGGACCTACTGGGAGGTGGAAAGAGCTCTGGAGGAAGGCCTGGGGTTGTGCTCTATGGTGCCACACAATTTATTAACTCCTATGTGTTTCTAATCATTTTGACACCACGACTGACTTTTCTTTTAGATATATATTTTGATATTTTTAATTAACATACAGTTAATTCGCTCGTTGTGGCACACAATTCCGTGGGTTTTGACAAATGCGTAGTCACATAGCCACAACCGCCGTCAAGATGAAACGACAGTTCCATCACCCAGAAAACTGCTAACTAATGCTGTTCACTGCTGCTAAACACTAGTTTGTTCTCTGCTCCCATAATTCTGCCACTTCCAGAATGTCACATAAATGGAATCACACAACGTATAGCCTCCAGGTCTGGCTGCTTTCACCCAGCATAGTGCATTGGAGATGTACGCACGTTTTTGCATGTGTCACTAGTTTGTTCCTTTTTAGTGCTGAGTAGTATTCCATTGTGTGGATGTGCCATAGTTCGTTTCCCTATTCAGGAGTTGAAGGACATTTGGGTTGTATCTAGTTTTTGGCTCTCATGATAAAAGCTGTCATGTATACTCACATTCAGGTTTTTGTGTGCTTGTGAACTTTTATTTTCCTTGGGTAAACATCTAGGCGTGGATTGCTAGGTCCTAGGGCAAGTGTGCATTTAACTTTGTTAGACCTTGCCGCTCATTTCCAAAGCAGCTCCGCCATTTTGCATTCCTACCAGCTGTGTATGAGTGTTTCAGCTACTTCACATCCTTGACAACACTTTGTGCTGTTGGGTTTTTTTTTCCTTTTTTACTTTTTGCCATTCTAGTAGATGGGGCTGTGGTGTCCACACACATGTGCTCGAGGCCCTCAGGGTGGAAGATAAGGGCTGGGGTGGGCAGGGCAAGAGGCTGACCCGGACTTCCATGTTACCAAGAAGACATAATTGTCAAGGTGAGACAATAGTGGGAGAATGGGACCTATTATACTTAGTCGTTCATTTGCCTCATTTCATAAACGGTGGCACAAGAGCATCTATTTGAACACTTGCCCCAGGCCCCCAACATGATCTGACTTTTACTTCGAGGAAAAGTTAATGCAGACTTGGTTGCTTTTGAGAAGACAGAAATCTAGGAGAGAGGAAGAGCCCTCTTGGAATCAAAGTTAAAAAGAAATTAGAATGTACAAATATGTAATTTGGCTGCAAGAGTCTGGGTCTAATCAGACCAAAAGGGGCTGAAGCACGAATGCCTGAGTCTCAGGCCTTTGTCTCCAGAACGACTCTTAACATTTGGCTTAACTGGGATCCACTGACGAGACTGCAAATGTGGATCCCCCACCCCAATGCACACTGCCCAACGTGGCCTGATCAGTTCTCAAAGTCCCCACAGGAGTCCAGGCAACCTTGTGTATTTAAGAAAAAATGGGTCTGCAGAGAAGGACAATGGTAATTGTTACTCACTCAGAGTTTGAACAATGGTTCCTTTCATGGGTCTCAAGCTGTCCTCCAAATCACCCCTGCTATCACCAAGAAACCGACACCTCAGTTAATCTCCAACAAAACGTCAGGGATTGCAAAACAAGGGGTCCAATTTTCAGTTGCCCCTGACTGCCAAGTGATACTTGAGCAGGTCTGTTCTGCAGGGGACGAGGCCAGGAGCAGGTCCTGCCGCTTGCAGCCTGGGGCCCCTCTCCTCCTCTGGATGACTGTGAGATGGAGATGTGCTGTGGGATGCTTACTCCAGCAGGATCCGCATCCTGAGAGGTCTCGCTCTGATGGAAGGGGTCCTGTGAAAACCCTGCTTGATGAAAAGGAGTATCTTAGAGGCACACACAGTGTTCTGCTGTGCTTCCGATTTTTCAATTCCGATGACAAGGCTTAGCAACAGAAATCAGGAAGGAGGCCTGTTCTTCCAAAAGCTATCACATTGTTGCTATTTTCACAGGGACTCCAGAAAGCTGCCCACACATTGGCTGCTTCATATGAATCCATGCAGCTCAGGTCATGTGCTCTAGGAAAACCATGAAAAGATACACAATGAGAAAGGGCACCTTGAGGAGTTCAGAGAAGTACAATAACTAGACGTCTTGTCTCTAAGTCCAAAGCAATCAGAAGAAGAGCTTGTAACAATTAGAGCAGAAATCAATGAAATTGAAAGCAGAATATCAATAGAGAAAAATCAACAAAACCAAAATCTTATTCTTTGGAAAGACTGATAACTTTGACAAGCCCTCAGCCAGGCTGACAAAAACAAAGGAAAGAAGACACCGGTCGCCAACATCAGACATGAAAAAAGGGCCATCTCTACTGGTCTCATGCACATTAAAAGGATAAAGAATTATTATGAGCAACTCTACCCACAAACCTGATACCAGGATGAAATGCACCACTTCCTTGAAAATTACCAAAATTCACACAAGAATAAATAGACAGTATGAATAGACCTGTAACTACTAAAGAAAATTAATCAGTCACTAATAATCTTACAAAACACAGCACCAGACCCAGATGATTTCACTGGTGGATTCTACCAAACATTTAAGGAAGAAATATTGCCAATTTTCTGCAAACTCGCCCAGAAAACAGAAGCAGAGGGAACAGTTTCAATTAATTCTGTGAGGTCAATATTACCCTCATACCAAAAGCTGAAAAAGAATTAAAAGGAAGAAAAACTGCAGAAGAATATTTCTTAAGCATAGATGCAAAAATCCTTAACAAAATATTAGCAAATCAAATTCAACAATGTCTAAAGGGAATTATACATCACAATGAAGTAGAATTTACTCATGTATGCAAGATGGTTCAACATTCAAAAATCAGTTCAAGTAATACCCTACATGAACAAGGTTTGAATGATCATAAGATCATATTGTTTCGGAAAGAACTTTAGACAAAGCCAACACCCATTCATGATAAAAGCTCTTAGCAAACTAGAAACAGAAGGCAATTCCCTCAACTTGACAAAGAACTTCAGTAAAAATCCAACAGCTAATGCTGTGTGTGTGTGTGTGTGTGTATGTGTGTGTGTAACTATACTTGATGGTGAGAAACTGGATGTTTTACCACAAAGCAAAGACTGGGAATAAGACAAGGATGTCTCCCTCAACCACTCCGTTCAAAATTGTATTGGAGGTCCTAGCTAGTGCAATAAGACAAGAAATAGAAATACATCGTATTCACATTGGGAAGGAAGAAATAACGTTATCCATGATATTATGGATGACATGATTATCTATGTAAAGTGTCCCAAAGAATCACCACCACCACCACCATCAACAGAAGCCTTCTGGGAGTGGTTGTGGTAAGGTCACAGGATACAAGGTTAATATGCAAAAGTCATTTGCTTTGTTATATACAACAGTGAACAAGTGGAATTTGAAATTGATGTAACATAAGTTACCATTTACATTTGCACAAAAGTGAAATACTTAAATACAAATCTCACGAAACATGTACAAGACCTATATGGGAGAAACTACAAAACTCAGATAAAAGAAATCAATGGACAGATATTCCATGTTCATGGATTGGAAGACTTAATATTGTTAAGATGTCAGTTCTTACCAATCTGATCTATAGATTCAATGCAATCCCAGTCAAATCCCCAGCAAGTTATTTCGTGGATATTAACAGGCTGATTCTAAAGTATATATGGAAAGATCCAGAACAGCCAACACAATACTGAAGAAGAGGAACAAATCTGGAGGACTGACATTGCCCATGCTCAATATTTACTATGAAGCTACAGTAACCAAGGCTGTGTGGTGTTTGTGAAAGAATACACAAATAAATCACTGGAACAGAGAGCTAGGAAAAAACCCACATAAATATAGTCCACTGATCCTTGACAAAGATGCAAAGGCAATGGAGAAAGCATATTTCTTTCAACAAATAGTTCTGGAACAGTTGGATGCCTATGTGCAAATGCATTAGATATAGATGAGAGAGATAGAGCTAGAGAAAGGGAAAGAGAGAGAGAGAGAGAGAGAGACCCACCGCATTTCACAAAAATTAGCTCAAGATGAATCAGAGCTTTACATAAAATTCAAAACTAAAATTTTTTTATTATCCTAAAATAAAAATCTGGGTAACTTGGGTTTGGTGATGAGTTTTTAGGTATAACACCAAAATCACAAGCCATGATAGAAAAATGTATGTTGGGTTTTATCAAAATTTAAAAACTTCTGCTTTGCTGAAGACACTGTTAATAGAACGAAAAGAAGAATGACAGATTGGGAGAAAAATGCTTGCAAAACACATATCTGATAAATGACTTGTAGCTGAGCACTCTTAAAAGAAAAAACTCCCAGGGCGCCTGGGTGGCGCAGTTGGTTAAGCGTCCGACTTCAGCCAGGTCACGATCTCGCGGTCCGTGAGTTCGAGCCCCAAGTCAGGCTCTGGGCTGATGGCTCAGAGCCTGGAGCCTGTTTCCGATTCTGTGTCTCCCTCTCTCTCTGCCCCTCCCCCGTTCATGCTCTGTCTCTCTCTGTCCCAAAAATAAATAAATGTTGAAAAAAAAATTTTTTTTAAATAAAAAAAAAAGAAAAAACTCTTAAAACTCAAAAATAAGAAAATTCACTTTAAGGATGGACAAAAGATCTAAACAGACACCTCATGAAATAATATGTACAGATGGTCAATTAGTATATAAAAAGATGCTCACATCATTTGTCATTATGGAATTATAAATTAAAACAGCAATGAGATACCACCACACGCCTCTCAGAATGGCTCAAATCCAAAAATCTAACAATTCCAAATGCTAATGACGATGCCATTCGTTATCGGCAGGAAAGCAAAATGGCGCAGCCATTTCAGAAGATAGTTTGCCAGTTTCTTACAAAGCTAAATATAGTCTTACCATATGATCCAACAATCACACTCCTTGGTATTTACCAACGGAACTGAAAACTTATGTCCACACACACAAACTCTAGATGGATATTTATAGCAACTTTATTTCTAATTGCCAAAAACTGGAAGCAACCACGATGTTCTTCAATAGGTGAATAGACAAACGACCTGGTACATCCATATAATGGGATATTACTCAGCAATCAAAAGAAATGAGCTATCAAGCCATGAAAAGACAAGGAGGAACTTGAAATGGCTATTTCCAGATGAAAAAAGCCAATCTGGAAAGGCTACTTACTGTGTAATTCCAACTCTATGACATTCTGGAAAAGACTAAGCTATGTACAATAAAAAGATCAGTGGTTGCTGGGAGTTTGGAAAGAGGCAGGACGGGGATGGGTAGATGAAATTCAAGTGATTTTTAGGGCAGGGAAGCTGTTTTTGCATGATGCTGGAATGCAGATACATGACATTCTGCATTTGCCAAAATCTATCAAACTTCACAACACAGAGTGAATTTCAGTGTATGTAAAAATATTTTTTTTTATTATTTGGGAGCTTGGGGGAATCCCCTCACCCAAAATGCAGACTTGTTATGTTAACCTTAAAAATAAAACTGCCAGTTATTTCGCCAGCAAAAAAAAAAAAGGGGGTCTTATTTGGGAATAGCAGAGAATGACAACTCGGGACAAGCAAGCTATGGCAAAACCCTAGGCAAGTCCCAAGAGCAAAGGAGAGGAGGCTCCTTTATAGAGGAAAGGAAAGGCAGGGGGTGGGAAGGCTACTGTAAGCTAACAGTCCGTCAGAGTTGGACTGGGCATTCTAAGTATAGTGGCTTCTCATGAGCTGGGCTGTGACTGTCTCTCATTGGCTGGACTGTAACCATCTCTCAGTGGCTGGGCAGTGACTGTCTCTCATTGGCTGGGCTGGGCTGTCTCTCATTGGCTGGACTGTAACCATCTCTCACTGGCTGGGCAGTGACTGTCTCTCTTTGGCTGGGCTGAGGCAGTCTCTAATTGGGGCTGTGACTATCTCTCATTGGCTGCGCTGTAACAGTCTCTCATTGGCTGGGCTGCAAGTGTCTCTCATTGGCTGGGCTGTGACTGTCTCTCATTGGGGCTGTAACAGTCTCTCATTGGCTGGGCTGGGCTGTCTCTCACTGGCTGGGTTGTGACTCTCTCTCTTGGCTGGGCTGAGGCAGTCTCTAATTGGGGCTGTGACTGTCTCATTGGCTGGGCTGTGACTGTCTCTCACTGGCTGGGCTGCAAGTGTCTCTCATTGGCTGGGCTGGGCTGTCTCTCATTGGCTGGGCTGCAAGTGTCTCTCATTGAATGGGCAGTGACTGTCTTTCATTGGCTGGGCCATGACTGTCTCTCATTGGCTGTGCTGTAACAGTCTCTCATTGGCTGGGCTGCAACTGTCTCCATTGGCTGGGCTGTGACTGTCTCTCATTGGGGCTGTAACAGTCTCTCATTGGCTGGGCTGGGCTGTCTCTCACTGGCTGGGTTGTGACTCTCTCTCTTGGCTGGGCTGAGGCAGTCTCTAATTGGGGCTGTGACTGTCTCATTGGCTGGGCTGTGACTGTCTCTCACTGGCTGGGCTGCAAGTGTCTCTCATTGAATGGGCAGTGACTGTCTCTCATTGGCTGGGCTGCAAGTGTCTCTCACTGAATGGGCAGTGACTGTCTCTCATTGGCTGTGCTGTGCTGTCTCTCATTAACTAGGCTGCAATTGTCTCCATTGGCTGGGCTGTGACTGTCTCTCATTGGGGCTGTAACAGTCTCTCATTGGCTGGGCTGCAAGTGTCTCTCATTGGCTGGGCTGTGACTGTCTCTCTTTGGCTGGGCTGGGCTGGTCTGTCGCTCATTGACTGGGCTTTGAATATCTCTCATTGGCTGAGCTGTGACTGTCTCTCATTGGCTGGGCTGCAAGTGTCTCTCATTGAATGGGCAGTGACTGTCTCTCATTGGCTGGGCTGGGCTGTCTCTCATTGGCTGGGCCGGGACTGTGTCTCATTGGCTGGGCTGGGCTGTCTCTCATTGGCTGGGCCGGGACTGTCTCTCATTGGCTGGGCTGGGCTGTCTCTCATTGGCTGGGCTGCAAGTGTCCCTCATTGAATGGGCAGTGACTGTCTCTCTCATTGGCTGCACCATGACTGTCTCTCATTGGCTGTGCTGTGCTGTCTCTCATTAACTAGGCTGCAACTGTCTCCATTGGCTGGGCTGTAGCAATCTCTCATTGGGGCTGTAACAGTCTCTCATTGGCTGGGCTGGGCTGTCTCTCATTAGCTGGGTTGTGACTGTCTTTCTTTGGCTGGGCTGGTCTGTTGCTCATTGACTGGGCTTTGACTATCTCTCATTGGCTGAGCTGTGACTGTCTTTCATTGGTTGGGCTGCAAGTGTCTCTCATTGAATGGGCAGTGACTGTCTCTCTCATTGGCTGGGCCATGACTGTCTCTCATTGGCTGTGCTGTAACAGTCTCTCATTGGCTGGGCTGCAAGTGTCTCTCATTGGCTGGGCTGTGACTGTCTCTCATTGGGGCTGTAACAGTCTCTCATTGGCTGGGCTGGGCTGTCTCTCACTGGCTGGGTTGTGACTCTCTCTCTTGGCTGGGCTGAGGCAGTCTCTAATTGGGGCTGTGACTGTCTCATTGGCTGGGCTGTGACTGTCTCTCACTGGCTGGGCTGTGACTGTCTCTCACTGGCTGAGCTGTGACTGTTGCTCGTTGGCTGGGCTGTGACTGTCTCTCTTTGGCTGGGCTGGGCTGGTCTGTCGCTCATTGACTGGGCTTTGAATATCTCTCATTGGCTGAGCTGTGACTGTCTCTCATTGGCTGGGCTGCAAGTGTCTCTCATTGAATAGGCAGTGACTGTCTCTCATTGGCTGGACTGTAACAGTCTCTCACTGGCTGAGCTGTGACTGTTGCTCGTTGGCTGGGCTTTGACTGCCTCCCATTGGCTGGGCTGCGACCGTCGCTCTTCGGCTGGGCCCTTGCGGAGGAGAGCAGTAGAGTAGCATCCACCCACAAGATGAGTCTCTAACTGTTGGGTCTGCAACGGACACTGAGTGGCAGGGTGTGAGAGCTGCGGGTCCCAGCCTCCAGATGCCCTTCGGAATGAGCCTCCCCTTGTTCATTTTCACAGATAAGACAATCGAAGCTACGACAAGTAGATGAAGGGGTGGGCGGAAAATGTGACCTAGGTGAGGCTGGACGTGAGTGAAGGCGAGAGGAACCGCAGCACTCCACAAAGCTCGTCCCCGTGGGAGGGACTCGGCCCACGATTGTGCCGCTGCCCTGTGTGTGCTGGGACGGAATGGCCGGGCAAAGACTGGCGGGCAGTGGGAGCCGGGTTCTCACTGTTAGAGTTGACACTTCAGGTCAGCAAGGGAAGGAGGCTCCGGGGCCCACGAGCTACTGGATTGCAGTCAGAGACAACTCGAACTCGCGTTTAACCTTCTGCGGACACAGGTGGCTCCACAGAGAAACGTGTATGGACACGTGTGCAGTTGGGTCACCATATGCACTTACGTCTCCTTGCCGTGGCCATTAAGAGGGCCGGAGGGACTCGGGCAATGAGAACACCAAGCACCCAGGTCGTGATTTTCAATCTCACTCTGCAATGAAAGGGACCAGCTCCTTAGAGACTCTAGGACTGGGTGGGGGGTGTACAGGATGAGTCTCGAGCAGGAAGTAAGGAAGTGAAAGAGAGAACGAGAGATGGGGGAGGGAGGGGAGGATGAGGAAGAGGAGGAGGGGGAGGGGGGGAGGGAGGAGGGAGGGAAGGGAGGGAGGAAGGGGGGAGGGAGGGAGGAAGGGGGGAGGGAGGGAGGGAGGAAGGGGGGAGGGAGGGAGGGAGGAAGGGGGGAGGGACGGAGGGAGGAACGGGGGAGGGAGGGAGGAAGGGGGGAGGGAGGGAGGAAGGGGGGAGGGAGGGAGGAAGGGGGGAGGGAGGGAAGGAAGGAAGGAGGGAAGGAAGGGGGGAGGGAAGGAAGGGGGAGGGAAGGAAGGAAGGAAGGAAGGAAGGAAGGAAGGAGGGAAGGAAGGAATGGGGGAGGAAAGGAAGGAAGGAAGGAAGGAGGGAAGGAAGGAGGGAAGGAAGGGGGGAGGGAGGGAGGAAGGGAGGGAGGAGGGAGGGAGGAAGGGAGGGAGGAGGGAGGGAGGAAGGAAGGTCAAAGTGTCCCCAGTAGCCAAAGCAGAGACAATGTGAGCAAAAAAATAAAGTCGAATTGGGTTATAACCCAAAGTATAAAATAAATATCCATGAATCCATAACGATATAAGTGACTGTTAAAACTTATAACTGAGTAAGAACAGACAAATGCACGTCGCAGTGACTTGAGTTAATGATACTTAGGGTATATGTGAAAGTTGCTAAGAGTAAATCTTGGAAGTTCTGTAAGTTCTGTAACTACGTACAGTGACAGATATTAAGGAGACTCATGGTGGCCGTTCAGCAATGTAGCCACATCAGTCATTGTGTCAGACACCAAAGCTCATATAATGCAGTATGTCAGTCATACCTCGGTACCAAATAAATCAATGTGTAAGAAGAGGCAAATCCCCAGTGAGTGCAGAATTCAAATACCCTTTGCAGATACCCAACTCTGAAGGAGGGAGCAGAACTCCTTGCTCCTGAAGTGCGCGCTGTGCGTGGAGATTCCTTCCAGGCAGGACAGTCAGAAAAGGGGGAAAAGGAGAAACTTCGCAGTGGAGAAACTGACAAAAGGCTACTGGCAGGTGAGCAGGGTCGCCGTCACTGGTCAGGAATCGTGTTAGTAGCAGGGCGCCTGGGTGGCTCAGTGGGTCAAGTGTCCGACTTCGGCTCAGGTCACGATCTCACGGTTTGTGAGTCCGAGCCCTGTGTGGGGCTCTGTGCTGACCCTCAGATTCTGTGTCTCCCTGTCTCTGCCCCACCCCCCTCACACTCTGTCTCTGTCTCCCTCTCTATCTCTCAAAGATAAATAAACATTTGCAAAAGTTTCTTTAAATCATGTTGGTAGCATGCACTCTTGATGAAAATGGCACTTTTTTTCATAATCCCAATCTATTCATAGGGAAAAGCATCAGACAAATTCCCCTGGAGAAGCAGACTGCAATACACCTGACCGGTACTCCTCAAAATCCCAGACAAGGAAAGTCGGAAATCGTCACGGCCAAGACTACTGAACCTAGAGACATGATAACTGCACACAGCGAGGTACCCTGGAAGAGGTCCTGGAACAGAAAAAGGAGATCCGGGCAAAGAAGAAAACCCGAAGAGAGTGTATAAACTTTAGTTGACAACAATGTATCAAAAATTAAAAAATAAAGAATAAAAAAACCCAAACCATTGTGTCAATATTGGCTCACGAAATGTAACAAATTGTTACGAATTGTTACGAATTGTCACCAATTGCAGTAGTGTAAGAGTTAAGCAGGGGTATGGAATTCTGTACTAGGAGTTCAATTTTTCTCTAAGTCTTAACTGTTCTAAAACTCATGTCTATTAGGGCTGTTGTTGGTTTTTGGTTTTTTTTTTTAAGTGTAAGCAAGAAGCGGGAGAAAGACAAACTTTACCGGGAGGTTATGGACTTTCTGAGAGGGCAGTGGGCTGCTCCCCGGCTTGGGATGGGCATTTCCACCGATCTCATCCAGTCCCCCATAACTTGGGGTTAATGCCACAAACCCCCCACCCCCAGGCGCTGCTCTAATGCCCCCGCTACGAAGAGAAGCCCAGTTCCCTGTCTTTCCCCAAAGGCGCGGTGGGCTCGGCCTGGGGTTTCCCGCCTGTATCCCCCGGAAGAAGCGATGGCATCTTTCTGCGACTGTCTCCAAGTCAGGGCTGGGCCGTCATCACCTCATGGCAGACCCCGCGGCCGCATCCCTTTCGCTCCCACCCTGCAGACACAGCGGCTGCCGGTTGGTTGCGATGTCTCCCTGCCGCGCTTCCGAAGGTCACAGCTGGCGCTCCCCGCTTCCCGTGGTACCTGCGGGGGGGCCCCTGCGAGTCTGCTGTGTCCTTGCCGGTTCATCAAAGATCCGCTTCTCAGCTGGTTTTTTGTTTTTTTTGTTTTTTGTTTTTTTTGTTTGTTTGTTTGTTTTTGGCAAACGTGCAGACCTGGAAAGCATAACATACTTCTTTTTGTCACTGTTCGTAGAAAGATAGAGGCATAACTTATGCTCAGTAAGCGCAGAAATCCCAAGTTCATTCATTCAGCTCAACCAATGTGTACAAATGAATGAACGAACTGTCACTGATGCCAGCCTCAAGATACGTAGTACCACCAGCCTTGTGCGTGTGCGTGTCCATGTGTGAGCGTGCGTGCATGTGCGTGCACATCTGCGCGCGTGAGCATGTGTGCGCACGCGCCTGTGTGTGCGTGCGTTGGTGTGCGTGTGCGCGTATGTGTGCTGCGCGCGTGTGCCCGTGCGTGCGTGCATGTGCGTGCCTGCCGGCTGGAGGTGGAACGCACGTTTCCCATCCCTGCCGTTCGGAGCTGCGCGCCCGTCTCTGCGGTGTTTCCCGCCGCGCCCCCCTCTCCAGCCCCTCTGCGCTCGGCCCCCCGCAGTCCCTTCTAAGTGCTTCCTGCCGCCACTGACTCACTTTTTTCTGCTTTTTTTCTCAGAGACACGTGGCCAACTTCTTGAACGTTCGTTCCTCCAATAGGAGCCCGGTCACGATTGCCACGTGGCTCGTCTTAAGAAACAGCTGTGTCTTGGAGGGAGCGCGGAGGCTTCACCGGGTTCCAGGTGAACTTACCGATGGGCTGGGAGGGGCGCGCTGAGCCGGCTCCCGGGGACCCTCCTGCATTTGGCCAAAGGCTGTGCGCGCAGCCGGAGCCACCTGACCCCGGGTCTCGGGTCTCGTCTTCCGGGTCTTGTGTCTCGTCTTCCGGGGAGCCGTTCCCACACTTGTCGCAACACAGGCCGCTGAGCTCCACCGCAGGCTTTCTGATTCGGTGAGTCTGGGGTGGGGCCCAGGACTCTGCATCTTTAACAGGTCCCAGGTGCTACTGGTGCTGCCTCTGGGGGGCCACCCTCAGAGCCTCTGGGTCCGGGGAGGCCTGGCTCCTACCTGCTTGGGATTGCACACCAAGAGCTGCAAGGCAGGGAAAACCAGGCTGTGCTCAGCCCACGCCCCACTCCCCGAACCCCCCACCCCACCCCGTCCCTGCCCTCAAGACCCTCCACCAGGCCTCCTGTCTGAGATCTTTACTGAGAGAGGAAGGAACCCTTCCCAGGACTCAGGGCTCCCAGATCCTTCCACCAGTTCGGGCGCCCTTTGATCCATGGCTCTGGCAGGCCTCGTGGACAGTGAGACGCTCAGGGTATCGTGGTTAAGCCACAGGCTTCGGGGCCAGAAAGGCGTGGGCAGGCCACTAAGTAGCTCTCAAAAGGAGGTTGAAGTTAGGATGTTTCTCGCGGGGCTGAGGGGCTCGTGCAGGTTTACGCGGCTCAGTGGAGACAAGGTGTGGAGCGTGGTGTCTGGTCCACAGCGGCCCCCACACTTTAAGTGGCCTTCCCTCGGATGGCGATGCCGTGGGTGGGGAGGGTGGGAGTCCTGGGTCGAGCTAAGCTGGAAGCAGACCCTTCCCGGAGCCCCTGACTGATGGGTGGGGCCTGGGGGCCTTGTGGGCACCACACTAAGTTCACCCCATAACTAAGCCTCACAGTGAACGAGGGAGGGTCCCTCTGCCCCCTGCCCCCCCGCCATTCCTCACACCCTCCTGACCCTGAATTTCAACGGTCCCGCTACCTGTGCCTCTTTAGTCATCCAGGATTTCTCCTCCTCAGCAGCACTGACGTTTGGGGCCAGTGGATTCTCGGTGTGGGGGCCTGTGCCAGCACCGTGGGGTGTTTGGCAACACTGTTGCCCGTCCCGGCTGGATGCCAGCAGCGCCCTTCCCCTCGAGCCGGAATGGCCTCCCGGAGGCAGAACAGCCTGACGGAACCACCGGCGTGGACGGTGGGCTCCGTGTGACGGCTCCCAGGTCGGGCACACAGTAGGTGCTCATTAAAGGGAAACGGAGCACATCCTGGCGGCCTGATGGGGCCCCGTGCTCAGCATCTCATGTGGGTCGTGCCGTTTGACCTTCCCCATGTGTATGAGGAAGACTCGCATGAGGGACGGGGAAAGCCAGGCACAGCGGGGAGGCCACTTGCCCAGGGTCCCCTGGCTGTTTAGCAACAGAGTCTGGACTTGAACTGCACTCTCTGTCCTGTCTGATGGGCCGTGCAGAGGCCAGGTGACATCTCCTGTCCCCCGGGCTTCCTCAGTACCTGGGAGACAGCGCCCGCATCCGGCTGGCCCCGTGGCCTCGCCGGGTCTCCCCCTGTTTTCCGTCCTGCCTCTCCTCTGCTGAGCGCCGGTCCTCAGGCCATCGTCCTCCAAGGAAACCCTGCTGTTGAAGGCATGACTTCAGTGCTAAGTCATGCTTCCCGTGAAGGTCAGACGGCCCTTGCTTTGCACCAGGAGCCCCGAGCGGCCAGCCCTCCCGAGGCAGGACATGTAGACTGGCTTGAACAGCACGAAAGCCCTGGAGAAATGGATGTTGATGACCACACAGCACTAGGACGCGGAAGGAAGTTCTTCCAGGTGGAAAGCCAAAATGAAACAGGGCCCAGGTTCTGGAACAAAGGACACATGAGTCACGGTAAGTGAAGCAGTGAGTTTGCTGTCCCCCCTTCTCGTCGACACACTTGTAATGGTAAGATGAGTCATGTTTGGGGCCCCCAGGCGCTCAGTCAGTTAAGCGTCCGGCTCTTGGTTTTGGCTCAGGTCGTGATCTCACAGGTTCATGAAATCAAGCCTCGGATTGGGCCCTATGCTGTCAGCATGGAGCCTGCTTGGGATTCTCTCTCTCTCTCCCTCTCTCTGCTCCTCTGCATTCTCTCTCTCTCTCTCTCTCTCAAAAATAAAGAAATAAACTTAAAAACAAAAGGTAAGCCATGTTTGGAGAGCAATCAGAACGATTGGAATTTGACCCAAGCATGTCTGACTAGCGACCCGGTCACCTCACTGAGGACTGACATCCGCATCATCCAGGAGCCTGCAGCTTGTGGTGACATTAATACCGCGGGGTGCCAGGGAGAGGTTTCGCTTAACAGGAATGCAGTGCTCCAAATGTTCTGCTTCCTAGAAATTATCCTGGGCTCGTGGGTCACAACTCAAACTCCTTGACCCACTTACGAGCAGGTCAAAACAGCCCCAGTTATAAGCAAGCATCTCCTTCCTAAATGAGAGGAAAGGGGCAATGGTTGTTTTCTTTAATTTGAGAGGGGGAGCAAGTGTGTGAGCACGAGGGAGCGGGGGCAGAGGAAGGGGGAGAGAGGGAGAGAGAGAATCTTAAGTAGGATCCACACTCAACGCTGAGCCTGATGTGGGGCTCGATCCCCAGACCATGAGATCATGACCTGAGCCCCCCAGGTGCCCCGGGACAGTGATCTCTAAGTGACCGCCACCTCGGGTCCAGGGATGTGCCTGCCTGGTGGTGTTTTCTCTCCTGAAGTGACATGATCTCCCCCTTCTGAGAGTTCAGTAAACTCAAAAGTTCCCCTGGGTGCCCTCCAGGGAGGAATTTCACTCTGTATCTGTGCTCCATGTTCTAGAAATATCCTGCACTTGCGAGCAATCTGACATAGACTTTCCAACTAGACCCTTGGCAGTAAAATTTGTCAAAGAAGGGACAGGAGAGATGAGCGGCTCTCCTGACCGAGTGTCCCCAGGCCCACTGCTCCAGGTGGCATGGCCTCTGTAGGAAGACGGCCCTTGCTCTCTGCACACCGTCAGGTGCCCCCGTGCCACTCTGTGTCACTCGGGGGGACGTGGGCCACCCGACGGGGCGGCCCTCCCTCTGTGGCCTTGAGCCCCGTGAGAAAAGGGAGGGTGAGGACAACGGGTTTGCACACAGAGGGAGACAGAAAGTGACAGTGAGGCAGGTGCAGAAATGACGCAGAGCCGTGTCAGGTGGGCCCGGGGCCTGGGTTTCGGGGTCCCCCAGAGCCGGCCGGGAACTCTGGTTCTTGTCTGTCCCCAACTGTGACATCTTGGCAGGTCACCTGTAAACTGGACGTTGTCATGAGAATCAAACAGCACGCTGCTCTCCTTACGATTAAATGCCAGCTGTATACATGCCCACCAATGAGCCTAAGTATTATTATCTTCAAAACTGTGGTGGATTATTGGGGGGTCTCTCTCCCCGGCTAGAATTTATGCTGCACGAGAGCAAACCAGTCCTCCCTGCCAAGCCCTTTGTGCCTACTGTCCTAGAGACACAGAGGTGCTGGACAGACGTTTGTTAAGTGAAGGAAAGCCGGTCAGCGCCCCGCCTGGGGAGAGCCCCACCCCCCCTTGCTGCGTGCACGCCGCGCTCTGCCCTGTGTTTCCCCCCACCCACATGGGATAGTTTCCCGACAAATGTGGCGAGGATAGAGGGGCTCTGGTCGAAGGATCAGAAACCGGGGTCGGTATCGATCCTGTCGCTAATCACCCATGTGGTTTGTGGGGTGTCCCTTCCCTGCTCGGGGCCTGCGTGCCCTCGTTTGCACAAAGATGGGGCTGCATCAGGCCGGCGGCTGTGGCACTGGGCCAGGTAGTCCCCCTGGACCGAGAAGCCCCCAGAATCCCACATCCTGCCTACGATGCACAGGACCCAACCTGGGACGGTGAGGGACACGGGGTGTCCCCTTGTGGGATGGTCACCATGTTGCCTCCCACAAGACATCTGTGATTCAGCGAGGGACACAGGACCTCAGGACACGGACACCACACTGCCTGATGCCACACAGCATGGGCCAGTCCTGTGGCTCACGGTTTCCACGCTAACTTTCCTCCTCTCCTAAGAGCTCTCTCCACCTCCAGCCCTGGAAAATCTTCCCCATTTCTCAGGCACGCGTGCTTCCGGCCACTCTGTCTCTCCCCACCGAGAATATCCCTGTCTCCACACACTACTTTCTGCTAAACGGGACAGCTGTCCCTAAGCAGCGGTGACCGCTTGGTCACAGGTTGGCGGAAGCCACATTTGCATTGTTTCCACCAGTGAGGACATGGTTCTGGACGGTTTATTACTTACACAAAACAGCAGAGGCAAGACCCTCTTGGTGTTAGCCTCCCACATCCCCAGGCTCGTGGGATGACACCAAACTGGAGGGACCAGGTGACAGTCACGGGTCAAGGTTGCTCGGTTGCGGGAGAGCCGATCCTAAAATACACCTAAGTGGCTTTAGAGCTGCAGCCTGTGCCCTAAGGGGGACTTCAGGGGGAGTCACGGTTCCACCAGAACAGGAAAGCAGGCGAGACACTGTCTGCATGGGATGTGCAAGGGCCCTGTGGTACAGCCCCACAGAAGGGTCTGCCCTCTTGTCTAAGCAGAAACCCACACTTAGCTCTCTGGATTTTACTACACCTCTCATTGGAAGCCCTGCTTCGTGGTCTCTTCTCTCTTCTGAATCTCCACCCCTCCCACCCCCTGGGTACGTGGTGTTTAGCCACAGTATATAAACATGCCTCACATGCTTGTCTTAAAAAGAAAATAAACCACTAAAACACACACTTCTGCATCTCCCTGAAATCTCCCTTCTTCTCTGCTCCCCCCACCCCCAAATGCACTCATGAACATGCCAGCTGTGACCATGCTGTAGATCCCTCTCTCCGCCCCCCATCCCATCCTCCGAATTGCTTCCACAGAGCAGTTGTTGACTGACTATCTCCACCTGAATGTCAGAAGTGTTCCTCAAATTTAGTGTGGCTGAAAAACAGCCCATTTGTCTTCCTCTCAAACCCTCCACTCTTCCTGTGTGCACCCCCAAGAACACGCCTTAGAAACAGCCAAAAATGTGCCAGGCAGCCTAGGCTTTGCTCTCTCCAATCCCTAGCATCCAATATTTATTTAGGGACGAAGTCTTAGTAATTCTTAAACATTTCTTTCCTTTTGAAAATATTTCCCTTTAGTAGCACCAACCCCAGTTTTTACATCAAGATCCATAAACCTCAATAACGGGGTTTGTTTTTTGAAAGATCAGTGCTAACTAGTAAATATATTTTCTCCTTTTGGTTTCATCCCACTCTGCCAAGAAAAATTAATATTTATTGTATGTAGCTGGACCACTTCCATGATTATGTAAATACAGTAACTTGGTTTATCCCGCTGTGTATTCAGAACCAAGACCCCAGAAAGATAGGAACCAGGTAAGAATTATTTTATAAAGAATTATTTTATACACAAAAGGATGGATAGTTTCAAGCCACACTCTAAAGTAGGGATGGGAGTAGGGGGGCCTGGGTGGCTCATTCAGTTGAGTGTCCAACTCTTGGTTTCAGCTCAGGTCATGATCCCAGGGTCATGGGATCCAGCCTCCTCCCCCCCCCCGCCCCCGCCTGTCAGCTTCTGCACCAAGCATGGAGCCTGCTTGCGATTCTCTCTCTTGCTCCCTCTGCCTCTCCTTCGTGCTCTCTCTGTCTCTCTCTCCCTCCCTCTGCTCCTCTACCACTCACTGTCTCTCTCTCCCACCCCCTCTATCTCTCTCAAATAAAAAAAAAAGTAAAGTCATCACTCAAAAAAAATATGTTTAAAGTAGGGATGGCAGTAAATAAGGGATATTTTCATCTATAAACAATTTGTAAAAAGTTCTAATCCATTATTGTTTTCCTACAAAATGGTTTTAGGAAGAGGTAAAATCTCAGCATGAGCTTCAAGATACTGTGAGGGGCTTTCCCTTCTGGCTGTGATGTAGTAACTAGAAAAAGACTTCCCCTCCAGGTAGAAAACTGGACAAACATAAAAACAAGAACAATTTCTTAAAAAAGACATTGGGCTCAGAGCTGTAATCTCTGAGAGAAGGGGAATAAATGTGAGCAGTGAGCCTTATGATCACTCTACATTTGTATCTGGAGGCATGTTCTGAACTGTAGTGCACAGCCCAGAAGGCCTGCTGCTTTCAGGGGTGAGACACCAAAGTTCCAGAAGGCTGAGGGAGTAGAATCTGCAAGGCAGAGATCCAGAGAGAAAGGAGCTACACAGAGAAAGAGCCACAAATCTCAAAGGTGCCCCGTAGGCTTCTTGGTCCACGCTAAGCTGCTTACATGTACAGTGAAGCTCCATGATGTAGGCAGAAGTTCTGGGGAAATATAAGCAGAACAGTCCCCAGAACTCATGCAGGGTTGGGAATATATGAGTTCTGACCAGCAAAAGTGGATAGAACAAGTGAGGAGTAAAGGCTCATTGAGATATGCCCTAAAAAATCGGTTATAAACAAGCCTCAAAATGATTTGGAGGATTCACAAGCAACTCAAATGCCTGACAAAACAACCTTCATTCTTTAAAGGGAGAGAACACAATCCAGCACTCAACAACATATACACGATGTCCAGCACTGACCAAAAATTACTGAACACGTTAAGAAGTGGAGATAGGCCATCTGCATCCAGGAGAAAAATAAGTCAGTAGAAATAGGGAAATGATAGAGATTATGGAATTAGAAGAGAAGGGCTTTTTGAGTAGTTACCCCAGGTATGGCCATGCTGCTCGGGGATCTAAAGGAAAATATGAGAAGAGAGATCAATGAAATAAAAATAAATAAAATAAAATTTATAGCTACAAAAAATACAACATCCAAGAGGAAGTTTTTACTTAAGGGGATTATCAGTAGAGTCAACATTTCAGAAATTGGATTAATTAACCTGAATACATTACCATAGAAATTACCCAATGCAAGTCCCTGGGATAAAAAGACCAAAGCAAATGAATGGAGCCTCAGAAACTTGAGTCCAATGTTGATCCATCTAGCATGTGAGCATCAGAAGGAAAGGAGAGGGGAGGAAAAATAATGTCTGAAATTTTTCCAAATTTGTTACAAATTACAAACATAAATTATAAATCCATAGATCAAAACAACAGCAAACCCAAATCAGGAAAAATAAATGTATAGTGACATGCGTCTGTCATTCCAGTATCATACAGAATCTTATCACTGCCCTAATATCCTCTGTGCTCCATCAATTCGTCCCTCCCTTTCCTCTACCTGGACTCATCGTTTTATTGTCTGCATTATTTTGCCTTTTCCAGAATGTCCTACAGTATGTAGTCTTTTCAGATTTCCATCTTATCGCTTAGTAATCTGTCACTTAGTAATATGCCCTTCAGATTCGTCTATGTCTTTCCATGGCTTGTTAGCTCATTTCCTCTTAGTCCATTGTCTGGGTGCATGACCATCCACTTTTCCATTCACCTCCTGAAGGACGTCTTGGTCGCTTCCAGGCTTCAGCCACCATGTACAGAGCCATAAACATCCACGGGCAGGTTTTTGTGTGAACACAGGTTTTCAGCTCCTTTGGGTAAACACCATCCAGTGCAATTTCTGCATCATATGGTGAGAGTCTACTTAGTTTTCTAAGACATGGAACAGTCCTCCAAAGTGGCTGCTCTCTTTTGCATTCCCAGCAGCAGTGAGTGAGAGTCCCTGATGCTCCACACCCTCAGCCACACCCGACGGTGTCGCTGTTGCGGATTTGGGCCATTAGAACAGGCGTGTAGAGGTAACGCACTGTTTTCGTTTGCATTTCCTGATGTGAACATCTTTTCGTATGTTTATTTGTCATCTGTGTGTCTTTGGCAAGATGTCTGTTAAGGTCGTTGGTCCAGTTTTTAATCGGGTTGTTTATTTCGTTGTTGCCGAGTTTCAAGAGGACAGTAGTCCTTTATCAGGTGTGCCCTTTGCAAATATTTTCTTCCAGGATGTGGTTTGTCTTCTCATTCTCTTGACATCGTCTTTTGGAAAGCAGACATCTTTTATTGTAATGAAATCCAGCTTGTCAATTATTTCTTTCATGGATTATGTCTTTGTTGTTGTGTCTAAACAGTCATCTCCATACCCAAGGTCACGTGGGTTTTCTCCTGTCTTATCTTCTAGTACTTTTATATTTTTGGGTTTCACATTTAAATGATAGGTGTGTGGTCCATTTTGAGTTCATTATTGTGAGGGGCGTAAGGTCTGTGTCTAACTGATGTTTTTGCACATGAACGTCCAGTTGTCCCAATGCCGTTTGTTGAAAAGACTATCGGCTCCGTCATGTTGCCTTTGCTCCTTTGTCAAAGATCAGCTGACTCTATTTATGGGGTTCTGCTTCTGGCCTCTTTATTATGCTCCATTGGTCTATTTGGCTGTTCTTTTGTCAACACCGCACTGTCCTGATTACTGTAGCTTTACGGTAAATCTTGAAGTGAGGTAATGTCAGTTCTCCAAACTTGTTCTTCTCCAACAATACTGTCTTAGCTCTTGTGGGTCTCTTGCCTCTCTGTGTAAACTTTAAAATTAGTTTTTCAATATCCAGGAAATAATGCTCTGGGATTTTGATCGCACTGAATCTATAGACCAATTTGGGGAGAACTGATGCCTTGATAATATTGAGTTTTCCATATCCATCAACATGAAAACTCCCTCCATTTCTTCAGGTCTTTGAATTCATTAATCAGTTTTGTGGTTTTTCTCATATAGATTTCATACATATTTTGTTAGATGTAAGCCTCAGGATTCCATCAGGGGGGTGCTAATGTAAGTGATATTGTGTTTTTAATTTCATATTCCACTTGTTCATTGTTGGTATATAGGAAAGCAGTTGACTTTTCTGTATTAATTTGCCTCCTGCAACATTGCTATAAGCACTTAGCTCTGGGAGGTTTTCATTAATTCTTTTGGATTTTCCACATGAACAATCATCTGTGAACGAAGATAGTTTTATTTCCTCTCCACAGGAACAAGGCTATGTACCATTTATTCCTTTTGTTTTGGTTTTGGTGTTTGGTCTTATTGGATTAGCTCAGAATCTACCACAACATTGAAAAGGAGTTGTGAGAGGGGAGGTCCTTGCCTTGTCCCCAGTTTTAGTGGGAAAACTTTGTGTTTCTCACCATTAAGTACGGCATTAGCTATAGGTTTTTGTAGATGTTCTTTATCAAGTTGAGGAAGTTCCCTCTGTTCCTAGTTTACTGCGAATTTTATCACGAGTGGGTGTTGGATTTTGTCCAAGGTTCTGCTGCATCTACTGATAATGGTCATGTGATTCTTCTTTCATAAACCGCTGATGTGATGGATTACATTAGTTGATTTTTCAATGTTTTTCAATTTTGTAATCATAGTTGTATCTTTTCTCTTTTGTTCATCTCTAGTTCTTAATGATCAATACCTACCTCTCATCCCATATCAGGGCTTTCCATGTGGGATTTCCTTTTTATTTATTTACTTATTTATTTATTTTTGAGAGAGAGACAACAAGACAGAGTGTGAGCGGGGGACAAACAGAGAGAGAAGGAGACACAGAATCCGAAATGGGATCCAGGCTCTGAGCTGTCAGCACAGAGTTCGACGTGGGGCTTGAACTCACGAACCACGAGATCATGACCTGAGCTGAAGTCACGTGCTTAACCGACCAAGCCGCCCAGGTGCCCCAGTGTGGGATTTCTTAATCTTGATTTATCTTCTGGTAGCCTACGGTAGGTTTGACATAACTCTCAGGAATGAGGTTTACTGGTGTCCCATCTGCCTCTTTGCTTCCCCGAGAACTGTTTTACACTTGTTTTCATGCACAAAGGTTGCAGTGCACGGCCCTGTTCAGTTCTGATAGCTGAGAGGTGTTACCTGGTTCTAACAGACCGAGACGGGAACATGTGCTGCACCATCAAGGTCTGTAAATGTGCTCCTGCATCTTGTTCTGGGTCTTTTGTTTGTTAGCTGGTTGGTACAGATGTAGGGCAGACAGTCCTACACCCCTTGCTGGCCTTATGCCCTCTCCCATGCTTCCCCTCCTGCCTCCCAGGTGAGCCCATCGTCCTCTGAGCAGGAGGAGATGCCACCTACTGGCTCTCCTGTCCCTGTGCGCCACCAGGCTGGGTGGTAGGAGCTGCTGTCTCCTCAAGCTGAAGTCGGAGGAAAGGATAAATGCGAACGAGGCGGGTAGTGACTCATCTACTCTTTCGGTCGCCTCTGCTTGGAACCCACAGTTGGGACAGAGCAGTGGGTCATTAGTACTTCACCCCCTTTTCTCCACTGGGATGTGATGCTGCATGGCAGAGGGAAGAGAATGTATCTTCTAGGGCTGAGCTACTCAATGCCACCCTGTGCAACCATGGCCTTTATCGGCAGCCATTTCCAGAGACTTCTGTGTTCACTGGATTTTTCGCACTTTGTCAGTTCTATTAACTGGGGCAGGGCGCACACTGACTGGTAACTTGGAAGTATTCCCGTTTGCTTTATACTTGGAAACATTTGCCAAGTGGCCGCAGAGGCTGGCTGCCATGGAATTCAAAGAGACCCTATTCTCTTCTGAGACCTCCTCCAGCCGGGATGGCCTTGTGTGGCTCATCCCTCTCACTTTTGTTGAAGAGGCTGAGGCCAAGCCACCAGCTGATCTTGCCCAACACCTCCCTACATTTTCAGACCCAAACTTGGGTAGCTTTCCCAGAATTCCTTCCCTTTCCAGCCCAGCCTGCTCTGGACATGTGAATCATGTCTGCCACTTAGGTTGGTAATGGTGTCTAAGAAAGAGCCTCCTTCCTAAAGGGATTTAGATTCCACGTGTTTGGAAATGTGCGGCAATTTGACATCTGCGACACATAACTGCCGTCTTCGGGATGCAGGCTGGGCTCGTCCGGGCGTGTGAGGGTGAGGTTGAGTAAACCACCCCCTTTGTGCCCCTGTCTGCCCGCCGTGGGCCTCCCGCCAAAGCCCTGCGCCTCTGCTTTCACTCAGACACACACATGGACCCCTGGAGGACGGAGGCGGGCCGCCCAGGCTCACATCAAACAGAAGATGCCTCTTTGCTTAGCACCAGACAGAAAGGGAGAAAACTGCTCCCTTAGAAAATTCAACCTTCTTGCACATTAAGTTTTGATAGTTTCAGCTCTTGCCCCATTTTACCCAATCTTTAGCCCAATTAAGCGAAACCCACACAGCTTGGCCCTTTAGAATTGACCTACGGGCCCGAAAGCCTTACTGTTTCTGCTTTTTCAGAACCAGGAGCGTCCCAAAGTCTGAGATGGAGACCTATCTGCATGGAAAAAAGGAGTACAAGTCAGTTTTCAAGGGAAACGTTGCTTGGGAGTAGCAACTTTTCAGACAACGTTGAGGCTACTGGGAAAACTGTCCGCGTGCGTGTGTTGGGGACTCAGAACGAGTGCTGGGTGTGCGATGCTGAATTTGCTTTTAAGTGATCGCATCTGACATGTTTAGATACAGAAGATACAGAAACTGCTCCCCCAGCCGGATTTTTAAAAATACCTTGGGGATAATGTTTTCTTTGGGCTTCCCTCCCAAAACATTCTTGACCCTTCTCAAGACCAAGGACATTGATCGTTGAGCGTAACCATGAAGAACTTTGCTCTTCTCCTGCTCTGAAGAGTCTCGGGCCCTCTGCATGCACTGGATTTTCTGCTCAGAATCCTTCCCCCTCCCCATGCCCACCCACCCATCCTTCCCATCCAGCACCAGCTCCACCCCTCCAGGGACCCAGTGAGGGGTCAGCCTGTGCTCTGATCACCCCCAAGCCCCCTCCCCAGCCATTCTCACCTGCCCTGAAAACACAGCTCCAAATGTCATTCTGTCCACTGAGGTCGTCCCCCCTGAGCGCAGGGCTGTGCCTGCCTTGTCCAACCTTCCTCCCTCGAGGGCCGGCCAGCTGTGCACAGGAGTGCACTTAAGACAGAGATGGTTAAGGGGCACCTGGTGACCCAGTGGGTTGAGTGTCCGACTGCGGCTCAGGTCATGATCTCTCAGTTCATGAGTTCGAGCCCCACATCGGGCTCTGTGCTGACAGCTCAGAGCCCGGAGCCTGCTTCACATTCTGTGTCTTCCTCTCTCTCTGCCCCTCCCCCACCCACACTCTGTTTCTCTCAAAAATAAATAAATGCTAAAATTTTTTTTAAAAAAGAGATGGTTCAGGCAGTCATGAGGGAAGGGAGGGGACAAAGACCTTAGAAAGATAGTAGGTTTGTGTTCCAGAAAGACACGTTGCCCCTGTATCACAGGCAAAATGCCTCACAGCCGTTGACATGGAGAGCTTTGCGTGGTCCCCACGATTCTTTGGGGGGGCCCTCCTTCTACCACCCAGCCCCCCTCTTTGGGGCTGCTTCTCGTCCCAGAAACTTTGTGCTGCTGTTTCTTCACCTGCCGCTCTGTCCCCGCTGCTCCCATGGGGACAAGGACAGTGCACAAGATCACAGCTGTGACCCACAGCAGCATTAATCACAATAGCCCAGACGTGGGAACAGCCCAGCGTCCATCAGTGATGAATGGGTGGAGAAGATGTGCTTTATGTATACAGTGGACTATTATTCAGCCTGAAAAATGAAGAAAATCCTGCCATCTGCAACAACCTGGATGGACCTTGAGGGCACGATGCTAAGTGAAATGCATCAGAGATAAATACCATATGATCTCACTTCTATGTGGAACCAAAAAAAAAAAAAAAAAAAAAAAAAACACAAACTCATAGACCCGGAGGACACATCGGTGGTTTTCAGGGGCAAGGGGGGGGGACGATGGGCAAAATGGGTGAAGGTGGTCAAAAGATACAAACTTCCAGCTACAAGATAAATAAGTCTTGGGCGTGTAATGTACAGCATGGTGACTGTATATATTGTATATTTTAAAGTTGCATATATTGTATATTGGAAAATAGATTTGAAAAGTTTTCACTGCAAGAGAAAAATCATAACTATGTGAGGTGATGGATGTTAAGGAAACATACTGTGGTGATCACAGCACAATACTTACATACATACATCACATGCTGCCCCCCTGAAACTGACAGGATGCTATATGTCAATTATGTCAATAAAGCTAAAATCAACAAGGCTAGCAATCTTCAGTGGAAAAGAGAGATAATGAAACTAGTATTTACTCAAAAGTGCTTATCAATAATAAAATAATACACTAACTTCTGAATCATATATATACGTACATATATACAGATATATATATGTGTGTGTGTGTATATGTGTGTGTGTGTGTGTATATATATATCTTTCATGAGGCAAACAATGAACTAGATTTATTACCATGTTTTATCTTATTTAACTCCCTACATAACTCGCTGGTGTGGACACTGTTCTGGACGAAGTTCAGGACGGCTGGTTATCTACATCAAGTGTCCCGTAAGCGCGGAGCTTACCACCTCCATATGATCCTATCCGTCTAGCTATGTTGCAAGAACCACACTCTATTCGAAGTCTGTAGCCTTCAGGGGACCCAGGAGAATAAACACACAGCAGGGTTGCCAATGACTTGTTGCAGAGGTCACGGGTGACCCAGGCGGACAGAAGGCAGACGGCAGGGCATGTGCTACCAGTGGTTGCATGATTCCATCTCGTTTAAAACTGAAATTGATGGCACACATAAAATTTGAGATTGTCAGTTTAATTTTATGCATTTAATTATGCAGATTAAGTCCTGTTGGGATAGACATGTGTTAGAAGTAAGATGTTTGGAAGCCCCCAAAATTGACGAGTATCACTAGAGCAATAGTTAATATAAAAGAATTCCAGGAGAACAAAGGATTTGTCTGTTCCCGTAGGAGAGATTTGGCCCCTTCTCTCTTGCGCCAACACACCGAATCACGTGCTTCACAGGCAAGCTAAAAACCCATCTATAATTAGTTCTGCCTAAGAGGGAATAAAAGGCATTCCAAAAAAAGGTTTTCAACAAAATAACATTAAAATGGCCATATGTTTAACTTGGCTTCAAGTTGCAAAATATCACAACATTATATGCTATTAACGTTGTAAACTTATACGGGTCTCTCCAGTGATCCAAAAACTAAAGAGGCTAAAGTAAGTTAAACAAAAAGGAGGAAAATGCTCAAATACATGGAAAGAAATACTCAAAATGCTTATTTTTGAAAACAATTTGGGCGACTCCACTGTCCATATTGGAACTTTCCTGTTTACCAACCCAGGACTGATTTTCAGAAAGTCTTGGGGTTCCTGATATATGTTTGTTAGGGCTGCAGCACAGACATCTGGTGGACAGAGCATCCAAGTATACATTCCTTCATTGTTTGTAGTCCCAGTTGTTCTGTTTTCTTCCTGCAAAACTAATGGGTAGAGAGGCTCATAGAGTGGGGGCTAACCGGCCCCCTATGTCAACAGCTTTATCTCTTCAACGAGATGTGGATCCTCATCCACAGTCCCTTGATATCCTCTTCCACATCTATCTGGTAAGTTTAATTCCTTAATTGTTTATAATCATAAAATAAATACAAGTTTGTTGTAAAAAAAAAAAAACTTGGAAAATACCAAATAGTATGAAAGTTATCTCCAAATTCCTCTTCCAGGAATGATAGAATAGGTAATTCCTGCCAACCCTTCAGCTGAGGAAAAAAAAAAAAAAAAACTAGAAAAGCCAGACCAAAAAAAAAAAAAAAAAATCTGTTGGAAGACATCAGACAGCTAATAACACGAAGAAACATAAGGCAAAGCTCCAGGAAAAGAAAGAAAGTCAGAAAGCCCAGATTTTCCCTAGGGCCATATATCTATTCCAGAGGCTGAGCAGTGCTTTCGAGTCACAGGGATAAGAGGAAAACGAGTCTGCCAAGGAGAGAGTTTGGGGAATATCTGAGGATTATAGATATATGAGTGAACCAGAAATAAATAATTCTGCCAAGGACAGCACCCAGCTTCCTCTCAAATCCCGATCAGTTAAGGTCATCTGGGATTGTGAATGCTTCTAACCAGCTTTCAGAAACAAATGTAAATCCCCTCTGGAGAAACAGCACTGTCATTCCATAGCTCAGTTACCTCCACAGTTTTTCATACACCGTATCTGACACTCAGTTAAAAAAACAATAACCAGGCTTATGAGACGACAAGAAGGAAGAGAAAAGAAAAGATCAAACCAAGGGAAACCAATGGACCCAAAGGGATTCAGATGAAGGCATTATGAGACACAGACTTTAAAATAATTATCACCAATATGTGTAAGTGAATAAAAGACAAGATGGAAATGTTTTTCAAAGAACTTGATGTTTTTAAGAATGGAAATTATGAAAGTGATAAAACCCAACACAGGTACACAGTGGATGAATTTAATGGAAGGTTAGACACAGCCGAAGAGAGAATTAGAGACCCTAAGAGCAGAAGAAAATATCCAGAATGACTCACAGAGAGGCAAAAGGAGGAATAGAGAGAAAAGCTCTTGATCGCAAGACCCACAGTGTGACTCAGCTTCCAGAGGGAGGAAAGAGAGAAGATGTGCCAGAACTTTAGCAAGCACAGAATGTACTAAATTGCACAGGATTTCTGTAGTGTCTGGAAACACAGAAAAATGTATATGATGTTTTCAAGAACATCCTCAATCTGTAAAAATGTAGGTATATGCTCTTGATTCCCAGACGTATGGACACCCTATGGAATTAAAGCTATCGACAACAAAAAGCAGTATGTCAAGGTTAATATGATGTGACAAAGGGGGAAACTGGGAGGAGAAAGAGAAAAATAGAATAGGCTCGGCGATCGGCTTATAGGTAATGAGTGGTAATGGGTGGAGGTCAAAAGATGTAACTCAGACTTGCAAACCAAGTGGCAGAAGCCAAAATAAACAAAAGAGGGGAGGACCAACAACATTACATGAAGGGATGTAATGTATAAATGCAAATGTTGTATGAATATAAATATTTAAATATCTACAGAATTATATAAAAATACAAACCTTCCTATATACTAAACTAAGAGCAAAAAGATAAAAAATAAAATGGACAACATGATAAAAGAGTTCAAGCAGCTAAACTATATTGTACATGGTAAATATACATTAAATAATATGCCAGAGCCAGAGAGTTCTGAGTTCGGTCAGAGCAGTACGTTAACAGGGCAAAACTCATGGATTAGAAGGAAAATACCTTAAGAGTAACTTAAAAAGCCAAGCCTGACTCCATGCTATGGGTAAACGACGTGCCCAACAGAACGTGATTTAGGAAAGGCAATAATAAAAGAAAACCTGCAAATAGAGAGAAAGCAGGGTTTGTGCTCTTGATACATGACAAAGTAGAATTCAGGCAAAACAGCACCAAGTGAGACAAGAATGACCGTCTCTAGCGCTAAAAAGCTATCATTGGGAATGGAGATGAAATAATTCCTATGTTCCAGGGGATGTGGAAACACTCCCAACAGTAACTTCAGAAGAGGCAAGAAGAAAGACAGGCTAATAATAATCAGAGGCATCAGCGTCCTGCTCACAGCTAAAGATGGGCTAAGTGAACACCAGCAGATTAAAAAGGAAACAGAAAACCTAAATGATAGACCCAATAAGGTGTCCATAAATCCTTGATCTTATGGCAAAAACAGCATGTGCCCTCAAAACATTCTTGGAAAGCCACTTTCAGGCCACAAAGCAAAGCTCAGGAAATCCCAGAAAATAGAATTAATGCAAACAATATTTTCTGTCCATAATGAAACAAAACTCAAAATTAATAACAAAACGTCCTTCCCACCAGACAATTAGAAAAACCTGCCAATTAAAAACTCTAGGGTCAAGGGCTAAAAACAAACCTAAATTGTAGAATTTCTTAAAAGAACACTGATAATGGAAAAGCCACAGTGAAATCAACGGGATAAAATTTAAGCAGTAATCAGAAGAAAGTTTATAGTTTATGCTTAAATCACTAGAAGATGAAAAGTAAAAGGAAATAGTCCACCCAATCCACCAGAAAAGGGAAAAGAAAGTAATTTAAGAGAAAGCAGAAAGAAAAAAATAAAGATAAAAGCCAAAATTAATCAGTTGGAAAAATAAAAATAATGGAACTAATAAGTAAATTAAGATGCCTGTTATTTGAAAAAACAGCAAACCACAAGCCAAACTAATCATAAAAGGAGGAAAACACAAACACGCAAAACAAGAAATGAAAGGGTGATAGCCATTGAAATAAAAGAATTCTTAAAAACAAGAAACCACTTTGCAAAACTGTATGTAAATAAATCTGAAAACCTCAGAGTAGTGACGACTTCCCAGGAAAATACAATTTATCAAAATTGACACCTGTAGAGATAGAGAGTTTCCCTAGACCTCTTCCTAGATGAACTATAAAACATTATCAAAGAGCTATACCCCCAAGAGCACAGCGCCCCACCATAGGAAATCCCACCACACACTAAAAAGCCAGATAATTCCAGTGTTACTAAAGAGGTTCTGACACACAAAAAAGACAAAAAAAAAACCTTTCTAATTATTTTAATGAAATATGATATTAATGTTCACCAGTGAAGTATCATCAGCCCCCAAATTCAGCAATCTGCCTTACGGACGGACACAGGGTGCATCTTCCCTAGGGTCAGAGAGGACGGAAGTGTGTCCTCGACAGCACGGCTGTGCACACACGTGAACTTGAGAATCAGAAAAGAAGACATAAAGCCACCTCTATTTGTACATGAGGAGGGTCTTTTTGGAAAATTCAAGAGAATCCATGATAAAACAAGTAGAAATTATAAATGAGTTCATCAATGTCTCGGGCAAAAGTAACAACACTTCTTACCTGTGGACGACAGTCAGAAACTACAATGCAAGAGATTACAATAATAATCGAAAAGACAAAATATTTAGGAGAGCGTAACAAAAAGTGTGCTAAACCTAAATGAGGCAACCTCCAAAATCCTCCTGGGAGATGGGAAGCAGACGCGGGAACGCGTGCTTAGTACCTGCCCAAGGACAAAAATGGCGGCAAATTCCGAAAGTCTCCTTCATCGTTCAATTACTGCTGGCACTGTCGGTACAGCTCACACAGCCTCCGTATCGATTCTAAGATGAAACAAAGGCATGGTGTTGGGAGGAACTAGAACCTTCAGCATGAAAAAAGGCACAGAGGCAAGATCAGTAAGGTTGACTAAGACCCCTACCTACTGAATTTAAATTCGAACTGTTGGTCTCAGGCCATTGTGTATGTTAGCCTGGCTCCTTCCCGGCCACCAGACTGGGGACGAGCCACAACACTGCCCCACCAGGAATGAGCTGGGCCTCTGGGAGAAGGAAGGGACCGTGTCCCGAAGAGGGTGCAGAGTGTAGCCTCTTCGAACCAGCAGCGTCAGCCGGGGGACATGCAGACTGGGTCTGGAGGGCTCTGACCAGGGCATGGAGCATGAGTCGGCCAAGGAATGGTTTGCTCATATGGAGCATTCTCCGTGATCTGGAAGCAAGCACCCTGGCGAGGCCAGGGGGTGGTTCTAGCATGCTGTCACGCTGCCCGTGTGGAGAGAGCCGTGGCCCACACTAAATGAAGGAGAAGCCCAGAGCTCCCGTAGCAGGGGGTAGAAGAAAGGATAAAAGGACCCAGAGAAATGGGCACGCCCGCGGAAGTCTTCTGCGTGAGGCTCCAAAGTCCACTGGGTGACTGTGCTCTGGCGGAAGGTCCACTTGCCAAAGCAAGTCAGCAAGCAGTGACGAGAGGGGCATTGGCCTCTCTGACAAGCCCAGGGCAGCCCAGGGCAATGGTGGGAGATGGCATTGCAGAATGAGTCTCCGAGAGCAGTGAGGAAAGCAGGAGCACAGGTGCAGGCACCACCCAAGCAAGACGGGGAAGAGGAACGACCAAGTGCTCGCTAGATCGATGGATGCGGAACAGGAGTGCCATTGCCGCCTGGGTCCTGAAGCATGCTCACCTCTTGGGGAGGAGTACATGAGGGCCACGAAATGCTAAAGGTAGTCCCGGCCCCAGGATGGATCAGAGGGTCCAAAACCCCCCTAAAAGTCTCTTCTCTTGTCCTGACATCGTTGCACTGGACATACCTGGTAATGGTCAGAAACCCACCCTGGTCCATTGGCCAATGGATAACAGCTCTCCCAGCATAGGGAAAGTCAGTAGAGACCTCTGAAACATTCCCTCCTCCCCCAGCCAAGACCGTCCATCAAAATCAGCACTGGATCCCAGGGGCACGGACAGAAGGTAGCACCACCGCTAAATACCTAAAAGATCAAGAGTGTGGCCCTCACCATATCGCCACTGGAGTTGCCAATCTGGGCGAATCTCCCTACACAAGCCAACACGCCCCAGAGGGTGGCAGTGGACCAGAGACCAGCAGAGCTCGGGCCCCAAATGCAGCTGCTGGGTCAGAACAGTTTCGTTGCCAAGGCAGAGGAACACGGCTGGCGGTGGGCAGAACCCAGCCTTTGACCTGGCGCCCACTCCTTTCCCATGTCCGTCGGAAAGCAGAATCAGGAACAGTGCCCATCCACACAAATGGAAAACGGCCTCATGGCAGGTCTTGCCCCGTGGCTGGGCATCTCCCTCACCCTCCGTCATCACGCAGCCACGGTGACCGGATCATCTGTTCTGCAGAATGTCACATTATCCCACTGTTGCCCATGGGGGCCCACCAGCATCGCACTTTCTGGGCTTAGGGAGCGCGTGCTCCATTGACGTGGGATCCTGTGTAACCTCGCCTGGGACCAGAAACCCATTTTACAGCAAAGGAGGTGTGAGGTCATGGGTGCCCTGGGCCCACCACGTGCTGCTCCACCAGAAGCTGCCGGCCTGAGCGGTGGAACCGTCAGCTGAAGGCTCGGCTCAGACTGACTTGGAAACGGCCAGGATGTGGGACACGTCCTCCATCATATCCTTTACATGGCACCCTGTGCTCGGTGGGTGCCAGCCTGCGCCCAGGAAGCAGGAGAGGCCCGCTCGGGACTGTGTGCTCCCACACCTGCAGATGCGGGGATGGACGTGGGGAGAGAGACCGAGAGAGAGAGTCAGAGACAGAGACAGAGATATGAGATAGGACAGAGAGACAAACACAGAGAAATAGAGACAGAGATAGAGACAGGGACAGAAAGTAGAGGCAAGGGAGAGAAGGAAGGAGATTTGACAGAAATGTTAATTACGAAATGCGGGGAAGGGTACGAGGCTGTTCAGTGTCATTCTTTCAACCTGTCTGAGGATCTGAAGCTTTTCAAAGAGGTTGGGAATCAAAAGCAATGAGAAAATCCCTGAGATGAGGTGACCTTCCCGGATGCGCACTTCGGAAGGAAAGCTCCAGCTGCCGGGCAGAGAGGTCTGCTGTGCGGAGGACGATGTTGTGAGGACAGAAGCGGGGATAGGTTCTGGAAGATGGAACCCGGAAGGTGCCGGGCCTGAACCGGGTCTGGAGATGAGGGTCCCGCCAGCCTCCCCTGAAGCCTGGGACCCTCCCCAGCTCGAGCATCAGCCACGGTGACCGCACTGAGTTCCCTCCGCGGCCTCAGAACCAGCCAGTCCCAACAGCGCCTCAGAACCGCCCCTGCCCTTCCCAGCTGGCCGCATTGTCCCAGAGCCAGCAGATGGCCCGGGACGCTCCGGCCGAGTCCCCCCAACTTGCCCCGGGTGGCTGAGATGCAGGTCCGGGCCAGACCCCGGAGGTCTTGAAGCGTAGCCGCGCATGTGGCCTCTGTCCCGCCAGCAACAGGAAGCTTCTCATTTCAGCAGAATGAGACCGCCGGTTGTTGCCTTAATGGTCATGTGGAGGGAGGACTCTGGAGGCTGGGAGGTGACTCGCGAGGCTCCGGGGACCCCGTGCTGGGTGAGGTGATGAAGAAGGAGGCGTGGTGTGACCGGAGAGCAGCGGCACATGGGAATGTCCCCGGGATGCGCGGTGTGAAGGGCCTCGTGGGCCACGAATGGAACAGAGGGCGGGGGAGGGGACTTTGTGTCAGAGAAGATGATGTGCTGGGCGTGAGCGGCCAGCTCAGAAGGGGACTTGGGGAGAGTCACCAGCAGGTGGCTGGTCAGCGGGTCTGGGTCCCCGGAAAGAGTTGGGCTGGAGGACCCCGTCTCGGGGATGGTGCACAGACTCCATGCACTTGTGACGTCCTCAGTCCCAGTGAGCACCAGGCCTCCAACCCTGCGGCCTGGGACACACGAGTCTCCCCAGAGGCTTTCTTCCTGGGAACTTTGTTCCCTCTTCTCCCCGAGTGGTTTTCATGCAGGTCTCTTGAAGATTCTTTTGCACTTTGTGAAAGATTCACGTCATTGTGAATCTCTTTTGTTTTTATGGGAACGGGATCCGATTGAAGCCAGGCTTTGAAGGAAATACACGGGGGGCCCGTGCATGTAACTCTCCCTGGCCCTTCCGGCTGGCCACAGTCGGCCCCCAGGCGTCCCCAGCCCCACATCAGAGCTCAGCGGCACCTTATTTATGCTTAACTGTTGGTGAGTGTGAATCACTTAGCACCCTGCTTCCGCCGCCCTTGGAGCTCTCTGCCAAGTCCCCCTTCCTTCCGGGTTCCATCTCCCTCCAGGGTCCACGAGCCCACGTGATTGATGTCATTCTGGAGGGGAGCACGGGGATGGACACGGGGCACATGATGGCCAAGCGCGAGGGTCACCGTTGCCCGTGTGCAGAGGTACGTGGGCATTCGCACAGGCCTGGAGCAGTAAGGGGTCCAGGTGAGGGGAGCGGGGCCACGTGGTGACAACAGCGGAGCAGAGGTCGGACGTCAGTCCCCATGACCCTGCACCGCAGCTCGCTCCGCCTGGCTGCCCCAGGACGGCCCGATGGAGGTGCATACGCCTCGCTTAAGGCCCGGTATGAACAGAGTTACAGGCGGTGATAGAACCCGAACTATTTGTTTCCCTCTGGGACACATTCAAGTAACAAAGTACCAGGAGGTTTGTCCAAAGTTAAAGGAAGGCGGTGGTGGGGCTCAGCTGGGCAGGGTGGGAGGTGTGGGTGGCCGCAGGTGCGGTGCCGTGACTGTGTGCACCGGAGGCCGGCGGAGCTCGTGGGAGGGTGCGGTCCAGGAGGGACGCCCAACCTGATGGAAGAGGCATGTGGCCACCGGGAGGCTCTGTCCAGAGGGCTGCCCTTGGGTCACCGTCCCCAGGTGCAGCCTGGAGGCAGGATTCCCGTCAGGGACTCACTAGAAGTGCTCACGGGAGAAACCGGCGGAAGCAGGAGCGGGAAGAGAGAAGTCGGGGTTCCGGCAGGGCCCCCCGCTGACCCTGTGGGAGCTGGGGGGCACAAATACCCATGCCCACGCTTTCAGTGACAGCCGGTCTCGCCTGGGACAAGAGCGCTGCAATTCCAGGGCCTGAACATCCAGCCATGGCCACCGTGGGGCTGTCGTGGACCCCCAGGCACTCTGGCTCCAGCAGTTCGGGGCCCCTCCGAGGAGGGGCGTCCCAGACGCCGAGGGAGGGGTGCAGGAACCCGCGAGGGGTCTGAGGGCATCTGCCGGGCAAATCTGCATGCACGCAGACATGCTCCACGTGTCCACACGTATGTATGCATGTGTGCATGGGGGTCTACTGTGTGCACGCACACGCCTGTTGCGGGTGTGCACTGTGCGTGTCTGTGTGTGGATATACGTGCATATACACGCTACATATGTCTGGCATGAGGCAGAGCCAAGGGCTGAGCGGAGGAGGGCAGGAGTTCAGGGAGGCGGGGTCCTCTGCAGGCTCTCCCGGCTTCACCACTGCCCCAGGGCCGGCTCCCTCCCTGGACCAGGTCTGCGGTCCCCATGTCCAGAGAGGACTTACATTTCTAAGGGGAGAGACAGGCAGAGATACCGGGTACCAGCGACGTCATGCTGGCCAGAGGAGCGCTATTGGCGAACGAAGGTCTTTTCCACTCCCCAACAGCTTGTCGTCCGCCCCTGTGCCTGTGCCGGGGCCAGTCTTGCACCCGTCACGTTCTGTGCTGTGGCTGGGTGACCGGGCTGGCAGCCGCCACACTGGACAGCAGACGCAGCCCCCGCAGACGAACGGCCCCCACGCCCGGGGTGGTGAATGTTCGCAGGCGGGGCTCTGACTTCTCCTCTTCTCCCCTCCTCTGCTGGTTTACAAAGTGGCATTGCACATAAGGCCGCCCTTGGACTGGCCAGGAGCACGCACAGCCCTGTCCCTCTCCGGTCCTGCACGTCTAGGAGCTCTGACGTCACACTCTGTGGTCCTTGTTGATTGAAAATCTCCCTGGAAGAGTCAGACCGTCCGATGAAATGTATTGGAGTAAGTACGCTGTTGAGAGCTGGGCAGCTAAGCCCGCTCAGGACATCAGCGTCTGTTGAACCTGGTGTTCAGGACCCACTCACACTAGCATCATCGGTTATTTTTGCTGGAGGTCACCCTAGCCGGGGGTCTCACTATGGGCTTACGGGATTTGCTGACGCTCGTCCTTAGTGTTGCCCAAGCGCGACCGGCATAGGAAGAAAGGAAATGTTTTGAATGTGGTCACTAGCTGGACAGGAAGCGCCTGCCCACGGACACACCCACACCTCGAGCTCCGCCCTGCGCTGGGAAGGAGCCATCATGTGCCCGAAGGCAGGCCCCCTCATCTGAGTGACCCCCTCATCGCCAGCTCGTGCGTGGGCCTACGTGAGAAAAACGCACTCCTGGGCCCGTCGCGGCCGTCCAGGTGCAGGACCCCGAGGAAGGAGAAGCTTCCTGATTGTGTCTTCTGTATGAGCTGCCGTGAGCGGACGTGAGTCTGCTCGGGCTCCTGACCCAGAGCATCACAGACCGGATGCTACAAAGAACGGACCTTCATTCCTCATGCTTCTGGACACTGGAAGCCCAAGATCAAGGTGCCAGCAGGTTCAGAGTCCAGTGAGGACCCGCCTCCTGGTTCAGAGATGGTCGTCTTTCCTCTGTGTCCTCACACAGTGGAAGGGGGCAGGGAGCTTTCTGAAGCCACTTTTCTAAGGGCCCTAATCCCATTCACGGGGGCTCCACCTCCTAATCCCATCGCAGTGGACATTAGGGTTTCAATACATGAGTTTGGGGGACACAGCCATTCGGTCCATAGCAAGGCCAATGTGAACCTCACCTGCCGACATTGTTGAGCGTGTGGGGGGCTCAAGGCCATCGAGAGAGGACAAGACCTCTGAGCCTCACCCCAGCGCCCACGGTGGGGGGCACACACAGAAGCCCCACCCCTGGAGGACTGATACGGGGTCACGGCTACGAAAGCAAGTCCAGAGGGGCTCATCAATGCCCAGGTGACGGCCAAGGGGCTGGGTGCTTGGAGGAACTACAGTAGCAGAAGCAAAGACAGGGGTCTGCACCCAGGAAGTGGAGGCCTGGAGGGCCGTGCTGACCACCACATGTGAGCCGTCTGAGGGCCCAGGACCAATTAAATGGCCGCCACATCGTGGACAAGATGGAGACTGTCCTGGCCATGTCTGCCTCCTCACTCCCTGGGTTTTCTGACACACAGAGCTCTGACTGGGCCCTGGGTGCCTTTGGCATTTCTCACACCTGTTGTGACCAGCATGTTCCATGAGATGGACGGGAAATGCCGCCTCCAGCTCTGAGTCTCAGGCCCGGGGTCAGCCACTGACCCACTGTGGCCACAGGGCCCCCAAGAGAAAGTCCTGGGAGATTTGAGACGCTGGGCAGAGGTCTCTAGACCTCTAGACCTCTAGAAATTCACTTGGGGTGCTCGCCAAGCCTCCAATCCAGGTCTTAGGGGTGGGTGTCGAGCCTGCACGGGCAGCCCCGGCCCCCAGCCCACGCAGGAGCAGAGGCAACCGCTCTGTGGAGGTGACCAGGTCAGGACAGGTGGCTGGCCACTGGCAGAAGCACAAATAGAAAGGCTACTGTGTGACCCAGGGGGTAGTAACAGCAAGGACATGTGCCACAGAGAGAGACAAGGAAGCAGCAAAGAAGGAGGAGAAAAGCCAAAGCAAACAACAGACACCAGGAGGACAGAGACTCTGGGATAATTAAAATGGAAAATGTCGGGGCGCCTGGGTGGCGCAGTCGGTTAAGCGTCCGACTTCAGCCAGGTCACGATCTCGCGGTCCGTGAGTTCGAGCCCCGCATCGGGCTCTGGGCTGATGGCTCGGAGCCTGGAGCCTGTTTCCGACTCTGTGTCTCCCTCTCTCTCTGCCCCTCCCCTGCTTGTGCTCTGTCTCTCTCTTTCTCTCTCTCTAAAAAATAAACAAACATTAAAAAAATTTTTTTTAATAAAAAAATTAAAATCAGGGGCGCCTGGGTGGCGCAGTCAGTTAAGCGTCCGACTTCAGCTCAGGTCACGATCTCGCGGTCCGTGAGTTCGAGCCCCGCGTCAGGCTCTGGGCTGATGGCTCAGAGCCTGGAGCCTGTTTCCGATTCTGTGTCTCCCTCTCTCTCTGCCCCTCCCCTGTTCATGCTCTGTCTCTCTCTGTCCCAAAAATAAATAAACATTAAAAAAAAAATTAAAAAAAAAAAGGCAAAGGATTTGAAGACTTGACTAAATAGGATCACAAATCTGGGGCGCCTGGGTGGCGCAGTCGGTTAAGCGTCCGACTTCAGCCAGGTCACGATCTCGCGGTCCGTGAGTTCAAGCCCCGTGTCAGGCTCTGGGCTGATGGCTCGGAGCCTGGAGCCTGTTTCCGATTCTGTGTCTCCCTCTCTCTCTGCCCCTCCCCTGTTCATGCTCTGTCTCTCTCTGTCCCAAAAATAAATAAATGTTGAAAAAAAATTAAAAAAAAAATTAAATGGAAAATGTCTGAATCAGCAGGCGAGGTGCTCGTTGGATGAAAACTCACATCCGTCTCCAACAAGCACCAAGCGGCCTGAAAGGACGGGTAGAGGCACGTTCTGCGGACACAGAAGTAGCATCAGCGGGGCATCCTTGCGACGGGCGGCAGGTCGGATGTGAGTGGAAGGCAGGGAAGGAACGGCGGTCCCAGGCCGAAGCTGCCAGGGCAGGAGTGTGGGCGCCAGGGGGGCGGAAGAGGCTGCCAGGGCCGTGGGCGCCCCTGGGACAATGGTGGACAGGTGGAGTTGCTCTGACTGGGAGATGCGGGGACGCAGGGCCCTGCCCCGTGGAACAGCCTTCCCCTCTTCTGGGCACCAGCAGCCCGAGAAGGCCAAGCTCACCCGTGTCCAGGGAGACCCCCCCACGGAGGCCCAGGGGAGCGCGTCACAGTTGGGCCGAGGCCTGGAAAGGGGTTTCTGCTCTGGGGGTCGTGTGAGCCTCCGGACTCGCCCCACGGCTTGGGGGCCCGGCTGAGTCGTGAGGGGTCCCTGAGGGGTGCGGAGGCGGCTGAGACGCGTTGCCGAGAGCCTGCACAAGCAGATTTTTGGCAAGGCCCTGGACCGGAGCAGCAGGGCCGTTCCGGAAAGGGGCCTGGGAAGCCGTGGGGTCCGGCAGCCCTCGGGGTGCCCGCGAGGAGGAGGGGTCACCTGCCAGGAAGCACAAACGTGGCTTAGTGCATAGTCTGAGGTGCCCGAGGGATGGCCTGCCTCCGAGGGCGAGCAGGGCGTGATGGCCGGGCCCTGGGACGGTCAGAGCAGGGCAGTGCAGGTGGAAAAGCCTGTCATGAGGAGAAGCCCAGAGGGCAGGCCGGGGGCCAGGGGACAGCAGCGGTCAGTCAGTCCGGCCAGAATGGGAGCCACAGGCATTGGCCGGGAAAGAAAGCACAGTGCCTCTTTCCCCGGGGCCCCGAGGCCTGCCCCACACCCCCAGACACCGAGGGGCGGCGGGGAGTGGTGGGCTTGAACACTGGTGGTTTGAGACAACGTTTGGAGGCAGGAGGAAAGAAAAGCTGTGACAAGAAGGACTCAAGGGAAGTGACGGCGAAATATGTCCCTGCACTTGTCACACACACGCCTGACCTTTCACCCCTTGCCCGCAACCCCGCCCCTTGCCTGCAGCCCCCTTCCCGAGCCCTGGCTTGCACCACGTGCCACAGAGGTGCAGGTGCCAGAGGGGAAGCTGGGACACGGGTCCACGGGCTCCTGCTTCTGCACAGAGTCTACAATCAGTGAGTCTGTAGTTCGCTCAAAATCAACTTTTTTAAGAAATTCACTAGGGTTTCATCTAGTTGAGGAAAGCGTCCCCTTTAAGAACGCAAACCACCACCATGCGTGTTAAGGGTCCGCCAGACAGTGAGTGACACAGGAGCGGGCATTGATTTAACTAGGATGATTTCCTCTCGGGGGCACTTGGGTGCTCAGTCGGTTGAGCATCTGACTTCGGCTCGGGTCATGATCTCAAGGTTTGTGAGTTCGAGCCCCGCGTCGGGCTCTGTGCCGACAGCTCGGAGCCTGGAGCCTGCTTCAGATTCTGCGTCTCCCTCTCTCTCTGCCCCTCCCCCATTCACGCTCTGTCTCTCTCTGTCTCAAAAATAAATCAACATTTACAAAAATTAAATAATAAAAAGATGATTTCTGCTCAGCACACGACTGCCACTTGGTCAGGATCAGACAGATGCTATGTGACACTATGTGACACGGAGGGACCTTGGGGGCAAGGCTGAGAGTCAGGGGACGCCCCGTCACGTCCTCTCCTGCTGCCGAACTGTTGCTGTGGCCCACGGCCCCGGGCACAAAGTGACCAGGCACCAGCAAAACGCTGTGCCTTCCACGAGTCACAGTCGTGTCCTCTGGTGGCCTGGGAACAGCCCAACAGAGTCCTTGCTCCCTCCATGCTTGACTACAGGCAGCGAGACCTTATTCCTGCCAGGGGAGCACTGCCCCCTGCACTGGGGAAAGGCAGCTTTGGCAACTCGAGAGCAGCTCGTATCCCGTGTTTCTTTTGCTGGAGTCGGGTGCGTGGCTTGGGGCTGCACCAGGGGCTTGACTCAGCTTCACAACATTCCAGAACAAGTCTGATGAAGCAGATGGTTTTCCTCAGCTTGCAGAGAAAAGAGGCTTGGATTAAGTTTTTTTTTTTTTTTTTTTTTTTTAATTTACTTCAAATGCATCTATTATAAGAGTTAAGCAATTTTTGTTTTCCGGTTCTAGAATGATCTTTAAAGTTTGAGATGGGAGGTGTCTCAGTTAAGAATATGTTTCTTTCTTTGTTGTATTTTTGTAGATCGTTCCACATCAAAGAAAAAGAAAAGCCAACGGACAAAATCCCAAACGTCTGCCCTCCCAAACGACCAAGACTCAACGGCGCGCCTCCCAGAACAGGCCATTCCTGTTCCAGAAGGACGATCAGAGGGGAAATAAAGTCGGCACGCCCACTCCAGTGTGGTTTGTACACACCAGTGGACTGAGCGGGAATCGGGATTTTAAAAATTCAGACTCAGCACAACAAGCGTGTCTGCTAACGCGAATGTCCTGTCGCCAGCCGGCCACGCCGTGTCGCGTAGGCCCTCCGCGGCCGCCCGCGAGAGCTGGGTTCCCGGAGGATTTGCTGCTGAGTGGGACCGGTGTGCGTCCTCTGCAGGCTGTGCTTGGACACGCTATGGACGAGGCCGGGTGTGTGTCCAAAAGTAGAAATACCTTCCTTCCTAGAATCGAGTTTCGAGCGGCAGGCCAACAGTTCGATGCAAAGACCGTGGATGCTAGAATGCGTGAGTTCCGTGAAGTATGAAGGTCCTATCTCATACGAGCCCTTTGGGGAGCACCCTCCAGGCTCATCGAGGGCAACCCTGCGAGGTCAGCTGTGCGGGCAGCGTCGGACACGCCCCGGCTTTGGGGTTTGCTCTCCTCAGCCACCACACTGACCCTCACACACCCCCTTTGCCCAGACATCACTGGGATCGCACGCGGGCTGTTTGGGGGTCTGAGGTACCAGCTGTGGGGGGTGTGACAACATGGGTTTGGGGCAACACGGGACCTCACGTGTCGCAGCGTTAGTATTTCTCAACCAGAACATCTTATGTATGAAATACAAAGTGAAACCCAGCCACAAGCAGAACACCCAGGCAGTGAGCTGTGGGGGGAGCGTGGGGGAGGGAAGAGGTGCCAGGCATGGAGAGAGGGAGCTGGGGAGCGGAGGCCGAGCAGGTCTCAGCGTCTGAGACCCCTCCCCTGCCCCAGAAGCAAGCAGCAGTTGGGCTGGGGAAGAAGGGCTTCCCAATGGAAAAAGAAGCCCGTAGCTCAGACCCGGGAAAACGCACATTCTGGCTGGAGCCGGAGCCGTGAGAGCTGGAGAAGGAAGTCACGAGAGACGATCAAGATGCGTGACGAGGAGCCAAAAACTTCTCGATAAACACAAAGCACAGAGAGGCACAGAAGCCCTGGGGCAGAGAGCAAAGGACTCCGGATGGAGCCCGTGCAGCGGGTCGTGTGCAGTGTGCATGCGTCGTGTGTGTGTGCGTGTGGCACGCGGGGCAGAGGAGGGCCCAGCCCCTCAGCCCCTCAGCCCCTCAGCCCCTCAGCCCCGGGAGAGGCGCGGGGACCGAGGTGGGGGACCCCAGGTCTCCATCCACGACAATAGAACAAACAAACGTACAGAACACATCTCGTGATCAAAGGACGTGTCCTCTGTCCCCGGGAAAGGTCCGGCTGTGAGAGCTTTGGGAAGAAATCCCCTGTGACCACAACAAAAGCAGGGAACCTTGGCCCCTGATGGCTCACAACAGAGGAGACACGCAATTAGCCGTGCTGCAAAGTGCTCCCAGACGAAGCGCTGGAAACACAGCAAATGAGAGCGGTTAGCTGTTAGAATTGGAATCACCTTTAAAGGCTGAGGCTCGTCCTTCGGCCTCCCTCCCTCCCTTCCCCCCTCTCCCGCCCTCTCCCCCCTCTGCCTCCCTCTCCCTCTCCGTCCCTCGGCCTCTCGCTCTGTTCCCCAAACACATCTGTTGACGGGCCTGATGGCTGCACAGAAACCGAATTCCGTGCCTGTTGGCTGGTGCGAGAGGCAGGGGGCAGGGGTGAAGCCTTTGGAGGGGCGCCCGCCAGCCACGAACAGGATCAAATGCAGACTCCCAGGGGCCTTAAAAGCACAGTTGGAAAACCTGAGGTGTTCCGAGGGTCCTCCCTCGATGCTTTTCAGGCTGTGCTCCCCCCAGTGCCCGTGGGGCCGGGCCGGCTGTCACCGTGGCCAGAGACGGGCAGGAAGGAGCCAGGGACTGGGGGCCCCCGCCAGGCCCAACGACCTGCTGTGGGCCCAGACCCCGGGCCCCATCCACGGGGGGGCATCCCCCGGCGCCCAGCCCTGTCCCCGAACACGGGGCCGTAGGAGACACAGTATTTGTACCGCGTCCCGTCATTCTCCCTGCTCTTTCCGTGTGCCGCTGCGCACAGGGGGCACGGACGCGTGAGCGGGCACGGCGTCCCCAGGGCAGACGCGCCAACGGGCTCCCGAGGCCGCCCCGCCATCAAGTATGGAGGCTGCGGCCACACTGCGCGCCCCGTCGCGCTCCTCCTCAAACTGAATCCTCCCGCTCGCTGATGGTGTCGGCCTTCGAAGCCATGTTACTATGCACGAGTGTAACCTTACCGACCTCTCCCGTCCGCGTGAAAGCCCCCCAGAGCCACTGTCACATCACACTGTCCTGGGGCAGGCCGGGTCCTTCTGGGTGGCTCTCCCCTCCTCAGAGTCCCCTTTCCCGCCCTCCTCCCGGGGCCGTCTGCTCACAAGCAAATGTGCGGGGGGCTCGTCCAACAGGGAAGGAGCCGCCTGCACCACGCGGGCCAAGGTCTGCCGCTTGGCCCGTGTGGCGAGTAGCGGAACGGGCTGTGTGTCCTTCAGCAGGACACACAACCCCTCTGCGCCTCGGTTTCCACACCTACAGCGTGGGGAGGCCGGCACCCGCACCCAGGGTGGTTGGCGGTGTTTGCTGGTTCACACGGCCTGCCGCGTACTAAACACCGCGGAAGTAGCCGCCTTACACTCTTTCGTGTTCCTTCGTAGGTGCGAAGCGTTGCGTCAATAGTGGTATGAAGTTATGTGTGAAATAGTTGCTAATTAAAAAAAAATTTTAAATCCATCTTACAGGTTCGACGGGGCCCGTTGTCACTTCATGCCGCTGCTGCTGTCACAAATCACCGCAGACTTTGTGGCACAACAGCCCACGCCGATGCCCTGACAGTTCAGAAGTCAGAAACGAACCGAGCTTTACCAGGCAAAGCAAGGCCCGGGGCTGGAGGCTGCCACGTTCCTTGGCTCGAGTCCCACATCACAGCCTCTTTTTTTCTCCCCTGCCTCCACTGTCACGCGGCTTTGTCCCCCTCCCCTCAGACCTCCTCACCTCTCTTACGAGGACCCTGTGACTTGACTGTGCCTTCGTGGAAAACCAGGAGAGTCTCCCGCCTCCGCCCCTCACCTGAGGCACCTGCAAAGTCCCCCTTCCGTCTCGGGCAACATTCTCAGGTGCGGGGACTAGGATGGGGACGTTTTGGGGGGGTCACCACTCGGCCTCCGATGGGGCCCCTTCTGGAAAAGAACGCCGTGGGCAGGTTCACCCATTAGTGAACCCGTGCCGACCGGCCGCGTGGCACACACTCCATCCCAGCCGCCGGGTTTCGGGGGCTGTGGCGCAGCCCAAGGAGCCCGCGCACTGGAGGCTCCCCACCCGGGGAAGCTCGTCCCAGGCAGACAGAGCCACACGACAGGAGCGGATGGCAGGAACGGTCTCCATCAAGGCTGACGGACTCTGTCCCCCAGCCCAGGACAGCCCCCGGGACAGCTCAGTGCCTCAGAAACACCAAAGTGGCTCCCCGGGTGTGGGGGTGCCCCTGGGTCCCCGCCGGTGCACCCCGTGTGCTTCTCGGCCCTTCACCCCCCTTTCCAGGAGGAGACACAGCAGTGCCCACCTGGGACACACACAGCCCTGCTCCAGGCCTGGGGGGCTGCACAAACCTCACAGGTGCTTTTAAGGATGCGACATCTGAATGTTACCACAATGGCCACCAAAGGCCCCCTCACCCGCGGACTAGCACCCAGGCCAGCCCTGGACAGGCCTGCCTTCTGCTGGAGCACACACACCAGGGCCTCTGGGGCAGGAACACGGGAGATGGGACTGTCCCCGCCCGTGCAGGGGCATGTGGGAACTCCACACCATCTTTGGAATTGTTCCGCAAAGCGAAAACTATTCTTGAAAAATGGACTTTGTTTTTTAACATCTCCTATCTTGTGTGATTGCCCCATCTTCGGTCTGGATGTCTAGACTCTGGGAAGGCACTGGGGGCCTCTGGGCAGTTGGCACTGGACAGTCGGGTCCACCAGCTCCCTCGAAGGCCCCTCACGTCCACGGGTGTCTCACTCAGACTGACCACCGCCGCGTGGGAGCCAAGTGTCGGACGTCCAGGAAGATGTGTGGGGCCATGTGCCCTCTATGGCTAAGTCAGGCCCACCTTGCCCTCTGGCTCTTCCGGGCCAGGACTTGGGAGTTTTCAGGCAGGATCTCCTGAGCTGGCCCAGAGCTGAGGGGCCAGGGGGTGGTGACTCCAGAGCATGTCTGAGTCTAAGTGGGGAAGGAATCCCATTCTTGGATCCCAGCAACTTGGGTCTGATGGCTCTGGGCTGGCACCCACCTCCCTCCAGAGCCCCCACACTTTTCTGGGGTCCGTTCCACGGGGACTGGACCTCTCGGGTGTCAGGACTCACCCTCGCGCCTCTTACAATTCCCGCAGGTGTTTCTTGGGGTCCAAGCTAAGGGTTCCCCTCTGGCTTCCACCTGCTGAGACCCGTCAGGTCTGAACTCACATCCTCATGGTGTGGCTGCAGCCGGGGGGCCTACAGGAGCCCCTAAAGTCTGCACCTGCTGCGTCCGGGTCACAAGGGATGGTGGGCTGGGGTGAGCTGACAGAGACTGCGGGATGAGTCTGGTGTGGAGAGCGGCTCCAAAGCCTCAGACATCCTCCTCCGAAACCTGGGGCTGTGCCAGAATGGAGGAGAGACAGACTGGGGCGGCCGGGGAACGTCTCCGTAGTGCGAGTTTGGGAATCTTGTCTCTCTGAGGCCAGGTGGGCACCTGTACGCTTAGCCCCCCTACCTGGTGCTCCCTTTGGGTTGAGGTGTCTTCCAGTTGGAAGGACTTGGGGTCCACTGCAGGGGCTGGGAAGGACAGGTTACCGGTAGAGGGGAGCTATCCCAGTCTCCAGTTCTTGGGGAGAAAGGTGGGGCGATACCAGGAGGCTTGTCTACGTTAAACTTCTCCATCACCAGAAGGGCACCCGGCATTTAGGGCAGGCTGAGCTTCTGTGGAAACCAAAAGGTGAAGGGGTGATCAAAGTCAGCCCTTCTTTCAAAAAATTCTTTAACATTTATTCATTTTTGAGAGACAGGGTGTGAGCAGGGGAGGGGGCAGAGAGAGAGGGAGACACAGAATCGGAAGCAGGCTCCAGGCTCCGAGCTGTCAGCACAGAGCCCGACGCGGGGCTCGAACCCACGGACCGCGAGATCACGACCCGAGCTGAAGTCGGACGCTCAACCGACTGAGGCGCCCCAAATCCAGGGCTCCTACAAGCACAAGCTGAGAAGGAGCCTGGTCCTCTGGCGAGGGTCTGGTTGGCACCTGCTAGACTGGGTTCTGTCCTCCACTATCGGAGGCCCTCTGCCTTTGTTCGTGCGATTTCACTGCACATTCACGTCCAGACAACCACAGTCCACGGCACGTGCACTAAACTCACCAAAACCGCTGACCCAAAGCCGTAAGGGCTTGTATCCCCGACCTGTGATGCACAGCCAGCTACCACTGGGTCTGTGGAAACTGCTCCGGGTGCAGAGCTCATGGCAGGACCTGCGAGGCCTCTGGGGACGGGGTCGTTGGCAGATCTTCAGGAGGGGACATCTCTCCTTTAACACGTCCAGATGGCTCAGCCCCACCTCCGCCTCCAGCCACCGCCGCGGTGACCCGTGCTCCCCGGGCCCCGGTCAGCTTCAGGCCAGTGTACCCAGCATCACCAGCCAGGGCCCAGTAAGCACAGCCCGGTGGGAGGAGAGGGCTGTCAGCGTCCGCCCAGGAAGTGAAAACCAGCCCCCAGGAAATGGGTCCTCTTCCCCTGGGCTCCTTGGGCTGGAGAATAGGCCACAGAAGGAACAGCCAGAGACATGAAAGCAGCGGCTGGTGGGGAAGAAAGAGACTGTCAGGCTCCCTCTCCCTGGCAGGGCGTCTGGGGCCTCCAGCCGTGGCCCTAATCACAGGGGTCAGGGCGCAGAGGGACCAGGAATCCCAGGTCCCTTCCTGGCCTCCGACCGCTCGTGGGCTCAGCCCGCCTGATTCCACCTGAGACCCCAGCACTCGGGGCGACCGGGGCTCTTGAGTTGGCCAGGACTCGGGGTGTGGGGTGGGAGGGGGGCTGGGCCAGGCCATTTCTCTCCACCTCCCCCTTCTCTCCCTCCCTCCCTCCTTTGTGCTCTGCTCAAGAGCTAAGAGATGTCCCCAGACGCCCCAACAAAGCAAAAAAAGAGAAAGAAACTGTGTGGATGTTGGGGGTTTGTTGTATTTTGTGGCCCCCAAATAGCCTCCTGCCTGCGTCAGCACAGATAGTACGCGCACACCGCGGGAATGGCGATGCTTCCCAGCGTGGGCTCCAAGGCATTCCTGATTCCTGCAGGGGCGCAGGTCCTAGGAAAGGCGGCCACTGGGACATCCGGGGCCCGAGTCGGCATATTCGAGCCCTGCCCCCCCCCCCGTGTTTCCATGCCAGCCATGAGATCAAGACTGTGCCGCTGTGGTCCCCACCTTACGGATGAGGAGGCAGAGGCTGAGAGGTGGAGAGCCCTGCCGGGCAGTGACCAACAACGCCTCGCTGCTCTGACGGCTTCCCCAGCCCGCCTCCTCTCAGGGGCCACGGCCAGCGCAGAGAGTGGCCCTGGCCCTGTTCCTCACCCTCACGGGGTGGGTTGTTCTAAACCATCAGTCTGACGCCACTCAGTATCGAACTGTTGTTTCAGTGTCCAATTCTTAGAAGAACAATGAATTGTAATAATTTTCCCGCTCAGATTTATTTGCCAATTTTACTTCTGTTTTGAGTGGCCGAACCTTCTAGAAATACTTTTGTCATTTTTTTAAATTTTGTTTTTAATGTTTTATTTATTTATTTTAAGTGAGAGAGAGAGAGCAGGGGAGGCAGAGAGAGAGGGAGAGGGAGAGAGAATCTGACAGCGCAGAGCCTGATGCAGGGATTGAACCCACGAACCGTGAGAAATCACGACCCAAGCCGAAATCAAGAGTCGGACGCTTAACCGACTGAGCCACCAGGTGCACCTACGTTCGTCATTTTTGTACTTAAGTGACATGAGCTCTTAGGCCGGTTCCCTGACTACTTTGTGTCTGGGTCTCCTGGCCTGGGGGGACCCGCCACCCCCAGCACTCATCACAAGCTGCTGGGGGCCCAAAGCCTGCGTCCCCGGGAAACCGGTGGCAGCACTGGGCCCTGGATAGGGCCACGATATGGGGGTGACAGACAGGAACCCTCCACCTCCCCTTCGGAGGGTGACATCGGTGCTGCCCGCATCACACACACCCTGCGCCTTACAGAGGTGACATAACCACCTTCTGGCTCAGGCTTCACGCTCTGAGAAGCCTCTTCCCCCCCAGGGTGTAAGACTGCTCGCCCACACTTCCGTCAGATTTCGGGACCACTTCGCCCACCGCACGTATCTCTTTAACCATCTGGAATTTATTTCACCGGGAGGGAAGGATCCAACATTCCTTCTCTTCTTTCAAAAACTGTAACCACCTGCATGCCGGCATTACCACCGATCTGCCCTTTCCGCACCGACTTCATTCCCCCTTTCCGTGTGAGGGACGTGGAGACGCCCCGCGTGGTGACCGGCGGGCCACTGGCTGCCTCGTCTGAAGGTGGCCTTCCCTCTCTCCCACACTCGGGGCCCCTGCCCGGGGTTGTTTTCCAGAGCATTCTTGGTCATTCGTACACATTCCTCCAAACTTCACCTCCCTTTGTTCCCCCAAAAACACTCTGGGGGATTTTAATGGAGATTTCACCTACGGGGCATCCAAATGCCTTCCCTGGAGAACGGGCATATCTATGCATGAAATCTTCCCGCTGGGGAACGGGCCCCCCCCAACCCCCTCATCCCCAGCCTCACTGGGGTTCCTCACGCTTTGCTCTGCTCTATACTTGATAATCCCGTCACTCTTGCAAATGAAATGTGTTTTTCAGCTGAGCCACATTCCACGGACTCAAAGACACCATTGACTTGAAGGTGAACCATTAATCTGTGGTCAGCTTTCTAGGAAAAATAAATACGTAGACGATATTTGATATATGTAAGAGACATGAAAACATTCCAATGTCAGGAAAATTAATAAGTGAATAAGAATACATAAATACATATCCAATTGAGAAATCAACTTTGCTTTCCTGATACATAGAACATCTCGATAAACCATGGATTTCTTAGACTTTTGATTGGGAACCAGCCACCTCCTGAGCTCCTATCTGTTCTGATCTTTTTTTTTTTTTTCTTCAATAAACTAGATCATCTTCAAATCATGAAACACAAACTGTCCTCTTTGGTTGCAGCCTGTTTTTCTTGTCTTACCAGTGGCGGCCCTGTCACCGGCCTCACTCACGGGTCGACGATGTCAGCGTCTGGCCCAGCCTCGTCCAAAAGCGGACGTGGTGACAGGGGGTGGCTCGCCTGTTTTCCGAGTCCCTGTGCTTATAAGGCGATCCACCTGTCGCCTTGTGGCGACCGTGTGGAGTCGGGAGAGCCTCGGGCACCCCCTTCGTTCTGTGGCCTTGTGATCAAAGTACCCGCGGGATCGCCTCCTCCTCCCTGAAGGCTGTTTCGGCGGTCTGTATCCGGGGACCTGTCCCTCTTTATTAGTTCGTCAGGGGCGGGGGGCCCCGCTTCCTCTGCGGAGGTGGCCGCGAGCGCGGCTACGGATCCTGTTTTCCCTGGTTTGTCTTTGAGGACAAACCTTTTTCCTTTCCCCGCCTTCTCTTATGCCGCCAATTATCCGGACGCGGCCGCCTTCCTTTCTCCCACGCCAGCGTCTGTATCTTCCCTTCTCGGGTTTAAGTCCCCCGCACGCCTCGGCCTCTCCACCTGCACCCGGAGACCCCAGAGCGCGCCCCGCACTGAGCAGCGAGCTTCCTGACGTGCGCACCTGTCCTGCACAGCGTCTCGCCTTCTGGGATGAGCTCTTTGTTTGGAGCCCGCCTCACTCTGGAGCCCCGACCCAGGGCACCTGCGCGGCCTTCCTGGGGCAGTCCTTCACCCCCTTTGTCCTCCCCCACCCCCTACCCCCCCCCCCCGCATCGGGTTGAACCCAGACTTGCTGAGCCCCCGTGCTGCACCTGCTCCCTCTGCACCCCAGCACTTGGCTGGCCCAGGGAAGCCCAGGGACCCCGCTGTCATGGGGTGCTCCTGAGGAGTCTTCAGTCTGGCCCCACCCACGCCGCTGTGCAGACGCCGGGTAGCCATTGTCACATTTACTCACACCTCTTCCTCCCCTGCCTCCCCAAACGCCATGTGGCTCCCCTGCTTTCCCACTGAGTGGGTCACCTCTCGTCGGCCACAGGCTAGCAATGCACTCAACGTGCATCTTCCAGAAGTCTTGGGTGAGTATTTTCAGTGTAAGTATTTCTCTTCCTTCGGCTCAGCATTTGTCTTCCCCCACTCCACAGTGACATAAATGCTTTACCATATTTCCTTTTTATGCTTTACTTGCTCAAGGGTGTCACGACTTAGAAAGAGAAGAAATTACTTCTACCCAGGGCTTCTGGGAGGAGGTCATAGAGGAGGTGGTGTTGACAGAGGCTTGGAGGCTGGGGGCATCTTCCCAGACAGGGATGCGGGCGTTTCCCAGCCTAGGGGACAGGGAGGAAAGCCAGCAGACGGGGTGGGCTGTGTGAGGAGCAGAGGTGGAGGGAGGGGTGGGCTCTGCACCAGGACAAGGAGGCGTCCGGAAAGGACAGACCTCAGCCCTGGGCGGAGGGAGGGGAGGGGGGCTGCCTGGCCTGGCTCCCTGTTTGTTTCTCTGCGACCTTGAGCCTCGGTGTGGCTGGGGGGAGGGAGAGCGGATGAATCACACATCTGCCTTACCTGTCCCACGGGGTGGTGGCAGGGATGAAATCTAACAATGAGTGTGCAAGCAGTTTGTAAACTGTAAGGCATTCTCACTAACTCAAGGGGTAAGTAAGCATCATCTGGTTTGTTTCCTGAAACTTGGTTGACTGGCCACTCTCAGCCCGTCCCCACACCGAGATCTTTTACAGTCAACGTCGTCAGCATTGTCCTCCTCCTTAATCCCATTTATTGGGCACTCACTGTGCATGAAGCAGTTCAGAGTGTTTTGCCTACATGGTTTGTGGCTTATTCCTCATGTGAAAGATATGTAAATCATACCTATACACAATATGTGTTCCCGTGCTCAAAGAACCATGGCTCAGGTACACGTAAGAGGGCTTGTCCGGGTTCACAAAGCAGTAAAAGGTAGATCCAAGGCTTGAACCTTATCTCCACGTCCTCTGCCACACCCTGTCCCCTTGCTGGAAGCTGGGAGGGTCTCCGGGACATCATGGGAAGTCTTCCTCAGGAGATACTGGAACCAAGGAAACGTGGCAAGGGGAGAAGCTGGCCCCAGCAGAGGAAAAGGGACATGTGACGACAAAGAGCGCCCACCCTCAGCGGCCAGAGGCCAGCTCAGGGGGATGTTGTCCTTCAAACCTCAGAGGTCTGTGACGGCCAGTCTAGCCACGCGTGTTAGCGATGGGTTTGGGGGAGGGGGGGAATACTGCTAATTGGTAAGGGTTGTTAAGAGTGTCTGGCTTCCACTTTGTTGGAAAATATGGTACATCTATGCCTGCTTTGAAATTAAACATCTGTCCCCAATATTATATGACATTCTCCCCCAGTTTTCATGCACTAATGAAGTTTCGGTTATTTTAACATGAAAATAGATAATGGATGAGTCTGACGACACCAGCAAAAGCTCTCAGTCCTCTGAAAGGATAGGAGTTTGGCCGAGCCCACTGTTTGGTGAGTTTCTCAGAAAATCCCACCCAGGAATCCATGAGCTGGTGTCCTGCCCAGGGCCCCATGGGTGTTACTGTCAGCCCCGAGGTGTGGTCTAGGCAGGAAGAGTCACTGTTGACCTTCTCGTGCCCGCGAGGAAATTGGGTTACATAATGGCTGAGCCCCAGCGAACTCAGGACCCCCAATACCCGGGCTTCTCTCTCTCTTACACACTCCACTGTCCCCAGGCCCACGTGAGGACACCGTGGTAACCGCCACGGCTGCCTTCATGTTAAGTGTCTCATGTTCTACCGACTGAGCTAGCCAGGCTACTGCCTTCATTTTAATTTTTTTTTAATGTTTATTTATTCTTGAGGGAGAGAGAGAGAGAGACAGAGTGTGAGTGGGGGAGGCACAGAGAGAGAGAGGGAGACACAGAATCCGAAGCGGGCTCTGGGCTCCGAGCTGTCAGCACAGAGCCCGACGCGGGGCTCAAACTCACGAACCGTGAGATGAGATCATGGCCTGGGCCAGAGTCAGGCGCTCAACCGACTGAGCCACCAGGTGCCCCGACTGCCTTCATTGTAAAACCATTCCTTGCCTGATGAAACGTCAACAAAAGTCGCAGCATTCACATAGCCTGTAGATTACACGTTATGTTGTACAGAAGTGTCTCTTTGTTCCGATGTTTTGCTAATGGTAGGTCTCTATTCAAAAGGTTTCTGGCACGCCTGGGGGCTCAGTCGGTTGCAGGTCTGACTTCGGCTCGGGTCATGATCTCACGGTTTGTGACTTCGAGCCCCGAAACGGGCTCTGTGCTGACAGTGCGGAGTCTGCTTCGGATCCTCTCTCTCTCCCTCTTCTCTGCCCCTCCCCTGCTAGCGCTCATGTGCTCGCTCACGCTCTCTCTCTCTCTCTCTCAAAATAAATAAATAAACGTAAAAAAAAAGGGTTCTGAGTCGGGCTAGTACTTTAGACACAGAGTACCTTTCATTCTTGGTTTCCTAGAACTTCGTTACTTATTTATTTTTTTATTTTATTTTATCTTATTTTTTAATATAACTTATTGTCAAGTTAGCTAACATACAGTGTGTACCGTGTGCTCTCGGCTTCGGGAGTCGATTCCCAGGATTCATCGCTTACATGCAGCGCCCAAGTTTCCGCTCAGCCTCCGTGTCCACGACGCCAAAGGCACTGTTAAAAATTGGTGCAAAGGTGCAGCTTCTAAGGTGGTTCAACCTGTGGCAAAACGACTTGGCCCCCATGTGCCTCCTTCCCGCCATCTTGCTGGGTGGTTGAGGACGGGCCAGTCCCCCTATCACTATCTTCACTGACAGGTAACAGAGGCAGGGGCGGCCCCAGGCCATGGCACGAGCCCTCAGTCCTTCACTTTTGCCAGGACCTGCATCTTCCCTGAGACAGAGTGCCCCCTCCACGTCCCTGCTTCCTCTGGATCCCAAGAGAATCAGGTTCCGACACGGTAACCAGTATCACCAAAGACTCCTGAGGCACACAGGAGACTGTGGCCCATCTGAGACTCCTGCACAACCAGCCCAGCCCTGCTCGGCCTGGCATGCTTGGAGGTCCAGCCAGGACGGCAGTGCCCAGCTGTGGGATGAGGAAGGGCTGGGAGCTCAGAGGGGGACAAGACTTCTGGGAACACATGCTGTGGGGCCCCGGGACTCAGGATCACCCCACTAGGGAGGACGGAATTGCCTTTGTAAATTAGAGCTCCCCTTTGCAGGTGCGCACAGCCTGGCCTCTCACTCCTCGGTCAGGAATTAGTTCCCAATCCCAGAGACTCGGGGCTCAGCTGGCCTAGGACTATGACCAAGCGAAATGTAGAAACGAGAGTCGTTCCAGCACTACTGACCGTCTCAGGGGATGGAAGGTCATTGCGTTCCACTTCTGACCTTGAGGGGCGCTCCTGATCCAGAGTCTTTGCAAGAGTCCCACTTAACTTCTGCAAAGCGATGACCACGGAACTTAGTCTGTGATCTCATTTATCACTCTGCCTGTCATCAGAATACGAGGTGCAAGTGCCCCACCCGAATATTTGAAGAAAAGCCAGTGCGTGCAAAGCACAAATCCCTTCCTCAACGTCATTGGCTTGTGGGCTTGTCATCACGGGAGGGCTGGGACTCCTGGCCCACATTGGCTTCATTTGGGCTTTGCTTATGGGGCAAGAAAGGAAACAGACCCAAGTGGGATCCTGTCTTTGGAACCCATCTTCCCCCAAGCCAAATTAAATGCGTGTATTTCATTAACATGTGGTGAGAGTTTAAAATGATGATAGAATTGGCCAATCTACAGTCTTTCAGAACCAAAGTGGCAATCGTTTGCTTGTGGGAGGGAAGCATTTGTGAGGTTTAAAAATGTGAAAATGAGAATAAACATTCCGTGACTCATGCGTTAGTCATCCAACGGACATTTTTCCCCAACTCCCTAGGGCAGCTGACCTAAGCAAGGTGCCTGTTGGCTACACTGACCTGACTGTCCCACACCACTTCTGGCTTCCCCTTAGCCCACACCCAGGTGTGCATCGTGCGGCTGTCCTAGGAAATGGCAGAGTAAATGTGCATGGAGGAGGAAGCGGATATCATAGTCATGAAATTCAGTGTCATTGGCGTTTCTGGGTAATTGCTCAAACTCCTCTGGAAAATATGTTTTGTTTTTTTTTTTAATTTTTTTTTTCAACGTTTATTTATTTTTGGGACAGAGAGAGACAGAGCATGAACGGGGGAGGATCAGAGAGAGGGAGACACAGAATCGGAAACAGGCTCCAGGCTCCGAGCCATCAGCCCAGAGCCTGACGCGGGGCTGGAACTCACGGACCGCGAGATCGTGACCTGGCTGAAGTCGGACGCTTAACCGACTGCGCCACCCAGGCGCCCCTGGAAAATATGTTTTGATCCCTTCTTTTGCCCAGGAGGCAGAACTAGAAGGAGTGATATTTGGGCTCAATCGAGGGAAGGACTCTCTAGCAAGAACTGCCCCTCCGTGGCACAGTGGACCCTGAGTTCTCCCACCATGGGAGCATTTTCCGTAACACCGGGACAGCAAGCAGTCAGGGGCACTTTCAAGGGGTGGCTTGAGCCGTGACAGTCAGTGGCCTTCCCATGTGCCCCCCACCCCCAGCTTCCAACGGGAGGTGCCTGTCGATGAGGTTTTGGGGTGATGGTGGGGGGTCCGGAGCCAAGAAAGACCAAGAAAGAATTCTCAAAGACGTCTTTGGTGCAAAAAGGTGATTTTATTAAAGCATGGGGACAGGACCCGTGGGCCGGAAGAGCTGCACTGGGGTTAAGAGTGGCTGGCTTTATACTACGGAGTTGGGGAGGGAAAGGCCAAAGGGAGGCCTCCAGAAGGACCGTGAGGTGCTGACGAGGACTCCTAAGATACCAGAGACCTAGCTACGGTCAAGCTAAGGTTGTTTTCCCTCAACTACAGCATTAACATTAGGACAGTTGGGGGTCCCGGGAGAGATGTTACACTCTGCATTTGCCTCAAGTATTCGTCAACGGCTGCAGGTTATGAGGAAATGTAATGTTACCTGCCATTTCCTTCTTGCCTCTGTTCCCCACATCACCGTGGAGGGGTGATGTTGGGGCTCCAAGCAACTGAGTCTATAGGTTTCTGGAGATTAGGCTGTTGGTAAGATTGCCTTTTTCTTTTCTTTTTTTTTTTTTTTTAATTTATTTTTGAGACAGAGAGAGACAGAGCATGAACGGGGGAGGGTCAGAGAGAGAGAGGGAGACAACAGAATCGGAAGCAGGCTCCCGACGCGGGGCTCAAACTCACGGACCACGAGATGGTGACCTGGGCTGAAGTCGGACGCTTAACCGACTGAGCCACCCAGGCGCCCCGCCTTTTTCTTGTAATTCACCAAGATGTTCGTAAGCTGATGGAGACCTATGTCCTGCATGACTGGGATCTCTATCAGCCGGCCATTTGTTTTCTTCCCTGTCCTTTGTCCTTGGGCAGCCGAGGGCTGTCACCACATCCCACCCTGGGTGGGAGGGGTACGCTAGCTTGCACTTTGTCCTCAGCCCACCCCATGCTCCCCCATCACCTGCGACCTCTGTCAAGCCTTCCTCTGCAGGAGGAGGGGGCTGGAATACCAGGAAGTCAAGGGCCCCTGGGAACCACTCTCAACCAGTGATCAGCCAGAGTCGGTGGCTAAACACCTTAGCCCTCCCACCGCTCTGGTGGCCAGAGGTCCCCGACAGGATGGGGCCCCTCTGCCACAGCAGTCACTGATGTTCCTGCTGATGGCTCCCCGCCCACACCCACCCCGACTTCTCGCTCTGCATTCACCTGCCGGTGCTTCCCGGAAGCCCCTCCAGAGTCAATGACTTGTGCTCAAACCCTTGTCTCAGGGCCTGCTATTAGGGGACCCCCGTCCAAGGAAAAGGGTGTGTGCACTGGGGTGGTTACATTGTAAGGAGAGGAAACCGCCCTCAGCCTCTTGGACCTTGCCACCTAAGCCCAGGAACAAAACACAGAGGAGGAATGATAATAGTTTGGAGAGGAAGAGGCTGAAACCAGGATAAACCAAAGGCCACTGGCCCTGCCCTGAGGACCAAGAAGGCGGGGACAGTCAGAGGGCTGCTCCGGGAGCCCCCAGAGGAAACGCCAGCCCAGCCAGGGCACGTGTCTCAGAGATGATGGGTCGGGAAACCCCTGCGGCCATTTCTTAGACTTCTGACCCAAGTCTGTTCTGCGAGAGCTTCGTAACAAACGCTTATGTCAACACATGTTAAATATCCAATAATGAGGGCATTTCCAATCGATAGAAAAAAGCACGGGTCCTTTACTAAAGTGGTTACCAGCAGTTCCAAATTCATAAAGTTAAATACTGCTTTATGTCTTAAACTAAAATGATTTCTATTGTGATTGAAATATTAAACATTAACGAAAAATAAAACTATAAAAGTCCAAAAAGAAATGACAGTTGAATATGTCCATATTCATATGGTTTCCATATGGTTTATATGACCATAAAATGGGATGGGAAATTTTTTAAGTGGCCCCAAGGTTGGGGGCGCCTGGGGGGCTCAGTCGGTTGAGTGCCCGACTTTGGCTCAGGTCATGATCTCACAGTTTGTGGGTTCGAGCCCCGCATCAGGCTCTGTGCTGACAGCTCAGAGCCTGGAGCCTGCTTCGGATTCTGTGTCTCCTTCTCTCTCTGCCCCTTCCGCACTCATGCTTTGTCTCTGTCTCTCAAAAATAAATAAATGTTTAAAAAATTAAAAAAAAAAAGAGTGGCCCCAAGGCAAAAAAATACCATAAAGAGAAAAACAGATAGATTAGTCTACACAAAGGTAAAACTTCTTGATATCAACAATGCAATAAAAAGGAAAACGACAAAATGGAAACAGTATCTACAATATCCAAGACAAATTGTTACTGGTCTTTGTGAAACAGTGTCTACAATATCCAAGACAAATTGTTACTGGTCTTTGTGAAACAGTGTCTACAATATCCAAGACAAATTGTTACTGGTCTTTGTGAAACAGTGTCTACAATATCCAAGACAAATTGTTACTGGTCTTTGTGAAACAGTATCTACAATATCCAAGACAAATTGTTACTGGTCTTTGTATGGAAAGAACATTTAAAAAACAATAAGTTGTGGCATGAAAAGTGGGCTAAGAACAGGACTGTGAGTGCTACATAAATTAGGGGCAAGTTTAACCGTGTTATTAACTAAAGTAACTAACGAATGTGCTTTCCTATCAGACAGAAAAGTCTATTGGATATCAGAGTCCCACGTTGGTGAAAATGTGAAGTAGATCAGTATTATCCTGGATTTGGGTGGAAGTGGAAATTAATCTGAACTGAAAATTGGCCAAACACACGTGCAATTAAAGCTCCGATATTGGGAGGCCCGTGTATCTATGAGTTTTACTTCCGGAAACTTAATACTTTTTTTTCTCCAAATGTGAACTATGTTCAGAAAGAGTCTTAAAAGGTATTAATTACAAGACAATGTTTCTAAGGAGAAAATAGTAGAATAGATACAACGTAGCTATCTAGGCACAACAATTTGATGAAACAAACTATGGGATGTCTACACAATAAGATACTGTGTAGCATTAAAAATAATGTTGAAGCAGTGCATATATTGATGTAGAAAATGTTCATAAAATGTAGTTAGGTGAAATCACAGGTTATGAAACTTTTTTATGGGACAAGTGTACATAAACGTAAAACCAATCTGAGAGTCACCAATGCTTGGTTTTTAGTGAGTAGGATTATCATGGGTTCGTCCCCCTGTATTTACTGACTTTAATAAAAATCTGTTACTTCAGGGGTAGGAAAAATCAATATCTTAAATTTCATTTTGAATGAAAATTATAAACATAAATCATCTATGCATTCAATTAGAAAAGGTAGGAGAAAGATGAAATACTCCTAATTAAAAAATATAAGGGGAAGGAAATAATGAGGAGTAAAAAGGTAAATTAAGACATTATGAGGGAGAACAGTGCCATTAATAAATAAAACCATGTGTTCTCTGAAAAAGCAATAAATAGACAAAACAACAGAATAAAAATGTGCATACGCACTATGATCTCAATTATGTTCAAAAGCACAGAAAATACCCAGAAGTAAACACGCCAAGATGTTCACAGCGGTTGCATCTGGGCACGGGGCTCAAATATTTTTTCTGTCACTCTACACTCCTATTTATTTCCCAAGTGTTGTACAAATGAACATGAATTTATTTCGCCATCTGAAAAGGTTGATACCTGGAATAAGTCTAAAGGAAACACACAGGCAAACAGGGCTTTCCGTGGAAATGCGGAAAGCAGAAGTGACAGACGGCTAAAATAAGGCCGAGCACAAGTTAAGTCAGCACCATCAGAGCTACAGACTCATCGGGGACAGAGTCCTGGTCCGACCGAAGCCCGAGGCTCGGGGACCCCAAGATCCAGCGTGTGTCCAGCGCCCCGCAAACAGCCCAGGCGAAGACGGCACCCGGGGGAGGTGAGGGCCCGGGGCCGGGTGCCGAGGGAAGCCTGGGCCGCAGCAGGACAAGGGCAGCATCAGAAAGCACAGGTCCAGATTCCCAAATAAAGGGGTGATTATGGGCCCTGCTAGGGAAAGGATTAGGCTCCCAGGTGATAATCGCAAACAGCTGCCAAGGGAAGCTATAAAGAGTCAGCAGTAAGAGGAGGGGACCTAGTGACCCGAACAGCAAGGACAGTCACCAAAGGGGCGGAGCGCCATCAGCCGCGGTCGCAGGCACGGCCTCTCACGCGGGGAGACGTCTTCATGACTCTATGTGCTGTCGGTCACTTCCCTTTTAATTAGCTTGCGAATCTCTATGATTCGGGGCTTCTTCGTGTCAGCATGTTTGTGTGCTAAAAGGTTACAGACAGGTTGGATCAAACGTTCCAGATTTTTTCCCAAAGCGCAATGATCAAACAGTTGAGATTCAGAAATCTATTGGGCTTTCTGAAGCGTGGTGATATATTTTTGGCAAAGCTGTGGGGAAACAGTCACCCTCATACATTGCAGATGAGAATATAAAAACACGCATTCTCCCTTGGACGGGAATGAAAAGATACCTAGCAAAACTGCATATTCATTCACCCTCAGGCCCAGCAATTCCACCTCTAGAAACATCCAAAGACGCAGTGGGGAAAATATACACGCATGTGTGCACAAAACTAATCCCTGGGACACTTGTTACAATAGCAAACAACAGGGAACCACCCATGGCCTGTTGAAAGGGGGCTGGCTCCCTAAGCTGTGGGGAGAGCTACACAATGGAGTACTATACAACCGTGAAAAGGAATAAGGAATATTTCCATATACTGCTGTGGTTAGACGCTTAAGACATTCTGCTCAGCGAAAATACCAAGATGGATACATGCCACTATGTATTTAAAATATAAGAGAATATGAAAATATATAAGTATTTTTAACTGGAAGGATATAACGTACATTTCCACAAAATTACTGATAGGAGGGAGGAGGGGACAGAGTGGTGAGGCCAGGGACAGAAGCTGGACTTCTCTGACTGTAACACCATCGTATAGGTCTAACTTGGGATCCTGTAAATAACGATAACAGAAAAACACTGATTAAAAAGCAACTCCTAAAAATCTAAAGCAAAGTGAAGCCGGTGCACCTGACTGTGTACCTGGTTGGTGATAAACCAAACAGAAAGTAACTATTGAATGTGACTTTCTTTTTAATTAAGTTTATTTATTTATTTTGAGGGAGAGAGACAAAGAGAGCACAGAAGGGGCAGAGAGAGGGGGAGAGAGAGAAAGAGAGAGAGAGAGAGAGAGAGAGAGAGAGAGAGAGAGAATCCCAAGCAGGCTCTGTGTTGTTAGCACAGAGCCCAGTGCAGAGCTCAAACTCACGAACCATGAGATCATGACCTGAGCTGAAAGCAAGAGTCAGATGCTTAACTGACCGAGCCACCCAGGGGCCCCCTGAATGTGACTTTTAAACTTAATTATTTTGCTACCCATCCTTAGTGGGATATACTCCAGGGAAACACACACACACACACACACACACAGGTAAACTACCTTCAGGAATCATCCCGCGGCCAGTCAGTGTCGGTGTTGCTATCCCGAAGTAGCTGTGTGCACAAGACAAATTAGCAATTATTCTGGTGTCATGGAGAACAGAGATTTTTTTTATTTTGGAGAGAGAGGATACATATGGATCAATTAAGCTTAGTAAAATGTAACGGTCCTAAATCTGATTTGGAAGTGAACTTATTTAATTAAACAAGTATTTCGTCTCTTAAAAAAGGTTGCTGTTTCCTTGCTCCGTCCACTGGAAAGGTCTAGTAATTAGAAAACAACAGTATCCATGAGGACCCCTAGAGCCCAAAGAGAGAAAACATCCTTTGAGGTGTATACCTAAGATCTGTGCACCTTGGGGGCAGCCCAAGTGGACAAGTAAAATGGACTATATGTCCGGTCTTCCAAAGACAGTTAACTGCCCCCCGTGCCGTGACGTGGATACACTGGTGACATCGTGCTGAGGGGAGGAGCCAATCACAGCAAGACAAACACTGTGTGGTCCCACTGGGAGGTGCCCGGAGCAGGTGCACATCAGAGCACTATGAAGTGTGGCAGTTGCCAGGGGCTGGGGAAGACAAGGGCTTGTGTAACTGGCACAGAGCTTCGGTTTTGCCGGATGAAAACAATTCTGGACGTGGCTCGTGGTACGGCTGCTCAGCCACGTGAATGTTCCCAACATCAGCGGGCCGTTCGCTGAAGAGTTAAGGCGGTAAATTTTGTGTTATGTATATTTCACCACATAAAAAGATGGGGGGGGGGGTAAAAACAAAGAAAAACACCCAGGGTCCAGCAAAAATGGGACCATTCGGGGACACATGTCACACCTGAGCTGCTTCCGCTTGGCCAGTGAGGTTTCTGAGGCGAAGCGTACCTGTGGGGGCCGGCAGGGTCATACAGCCCCTGCTCCTTGCTCTGCTGCAGAAGGAACATTTCCTGAGAAAGGGCGGAATGGATTCGTGGACCCAGTTTGCATGACTTCAGCTGATTCTCCTGTAGGCGCCTCTTCAGATCCTGCCTCTGTCACTCGGCGTGCTGCGCGCGTGTTCTCAGAATGCCACGTTAAAGACGTCATTGCACCCCGGCCTGCGGACGGGGTCCTGCCCAGCGTGGCTCTCCTAGACTGCTTTCCTCACTCCAGCCCTCCTCACCACACTGGTTCACAGCCCTCGTTCCGGACTCTCTCTCTCTCCCTCTTCCTTCTCATCTGAATTCATCCTGATTCTTTGCCTGGGACAACAATCGGCTTCTGCTCAATGCACGGCCACCACATGTGGAATGAATGTGCGCCGAATAGGCCGACATCACTGCGGTCCAAAGAGCGGTGAGCTGCCAACATGCCTTCCCCCAGGTGCACGGGCATAGACTCATGAGCCACTTGGGGAGAGAGGGGTGTAAACACAAAACCGCAACAGATTGTACGAGCCTCTTAGACTTTAGAGGGCGTCTCATTTAATTCGTCTTATACAGGTGATTGAGCCGCGGTCCCCAAGTCAAGTGACTTGGTCAGACTCCATCAAGCAATTGTAAAGCAGAAAACAATAGAACCCAGAACACTTGGCGATGAAGAGTGCATTCGGACTAGGCTGGAGAGGGCAGATAGGTGCTGTCGGGAGCCGTCACCCTGCAGATGCCAAGATTCCTGTAAAGGGGTGTTATTTGTATGTGGACGTGGTGTCTCCCTACCACCTCTGCCATCACCACTTATGGTCACTCAACTCCATCAATGGCTATGACGTTCGTTTTATGGCTGCATAGCAGATTGCCATCAACTTGTCGGCTTAAAACACTTCTATGGATTCACTCACAGTCCACGCACAGTGTGACTTCACAGGGTCTCAAAAGCTGAAATCCGGGTGGCCGTTGGGCTGTGTTCTCATCTGGAGGCTTGACTGGGGAAGAATCTGCCTCCAAGCTCGTTCCGGTTGTTGGCAGAATGCAGTTCCTTCTGGCTGTAGGGCTGCGGCCCCACTTCCTTCCTGGTTGACAGGCTGGGGCTGCTCTTTCCTCAAAGGGGCAGCCCTGTGATCCCCTCAGGCTAAGGAGACTCTCCCTCATGTGGAATCCCTCTCATGTTTCGATTCCCCAGTCTCTGACTTCTGGCCTCAAATGTCAAGGGTCACATGCCTGGGTCAGGTCCCCAAGGTAATCTCTCCCTCTTAAAGTCAACGGTGCCATTTAACAATCTAATCATGGGAGTGAGATCCGTTTATATTCACATGTTCACACCTTGCACAGGGTGTGTATGCCAGGGCGGGATTTGGGGGCTCTCTTAGAAGTCTGCCTGCCGCGCTGGCCCAGAGCAGCCCCAAAGAGCCTGAACACCGGCCCACAGACTTAGTGCCACATCACAGCTGCAATTTGTGTTGGGAGGAAACTCGGAATCAGGAACTTCGGCTCCATAGATCTCCATAGGATGCTGGATTTGAACTTGATTCCAGCTGGGGGAGGGGGGAGGGGGAGACAGTTCTAGTTAAGTCAAAGCACAACCGACTGCCTGCTCTGCCTTCTTGGTTGGACTGAAATCTTCAGCATAGCCAGCTTGTTCCTCCCACCTGCAAGAACCCTCTGGAAATTATTCCTAATGGTCCATGAAAAGATCAAGGACCAACCAAACTCAGATGTCTACAGTTGCCATGTTCTAATTTATTGGCAATATGTTGAGTAATGCTTTCCTGATTATTTCCCGGTTAGGGTGCTTTACCAGATGAAAAATGGCCAAAGACAGTTATTAATTAAATGGAAACACAGCAACCAGATGTGAAGATCCCAAGCTCTTTTATTTTAAAGTATCTCTCTCTCTCTCTCTCTTTTTAAAGAAACACTGGCTAGAAGAGAAATTCGTCATACCTTTTAGCTTATAAATTTATTTCCAACATCCATATGCAACAAACTTCTGGTTTCATTTCCTATCAAACGATGCTTTGAACTTGTTTTCCTTCTAAAATCATCCCAAGTACATTCATATTAACCAGGGAGGCCGGCTGCTTTTGTTAAAGAAATCCTGGGAAGGAAGGAAGGAAATTGAACCCATTTCCAGAGTCGAAGAAGAAGCAGCAGTGAAAAGAGTAATTTACAAAGTGCACCGCGCTGCTCACTGGCGATGCTTCTCTTGTCTTTTCGAGACAACTCTCTACAACCCCAGCATTTCAGAGGCATGAAGAAACCAGAGGGCGTTCTGATAGTATCTCTTGGCGTTACAGATAAATTGAGACTGAGAGAGATGAAGTGACTTTCTCGAAGCCACACGCCTGGTTAGCAGCTGCCTCGAGGGTCCAGATTCCCCAGGGCGCTGCATGTGGCCAGGCCGTCTCCCTGACCTCTGGAACGGGGCCAAGGAACACCCCGCCCCCAAGATACCTCCAACCCGCTCATGGTTTCATGCAGAGGGTGTTGCTAACGGAAATGCAAAATGACGTAAATTAGGCAGATTCTCATGTGTTAGTGTTTTGAACAAAGACGGAACATCTGTCTTCACTTTGTCCTTGCAGGAGAATCTTCTGCGTGAGCATGCCTGGACCCATTCTGATGATTCTCCGCGGGGTGGGCCAGGCAGGGAGAGTGAGGCATCACCGAAGGACATCTCAGGACTGCCAGCCGGGCTCCTGGAGCTTCTCGGCAGGGTCTGAAGCCCGTCATTTCTAGGGAGATGTGATGAATGCCCAAAATAACGTCCCCAGCATATCCTGTCATGCCTTTTGTGCCTAAAACCTATAATCTCTCTAGTTGTCAGAGTCAGTAGTGATTAACAAGTTATCCAGTGCTGTTTTTTTTTCTTATTAATAAGGGAAATGTTAAAGTTTAAAAATCATTTGCAAAAAAATATATTTTTAAGTGTGATGTTTTTACCTAAAAGGCATTAATAGTGCTTTTCGTGTACAGAAAAAAAGAAAAACAATTATAAAAGACTATGGGTTTAAATAATAACTTTTAAATTCTTTTTTTTTTTAATTTTTTAACACTTATTCATTTCTGAGAGACAGAGTGTGAGGGGCGGGAGGTGCAGAGAGAGAGGGAGATACAGAATCCGAAGCAGGTTCTAGGCTCCGAGCTGTCAGCACAGAGCTCAATGTGGGGCTTGAACTCACAAGCCATGCGATCGTGACCAGAGCCGAAGTCGGACACTTAACTGGTGCTCCTAAATTTTTTTTGAATACAAGGTTTGTCAACCTTGGCACTATTGGGCCAGACTACTTGTCGTGCGTGTGCCTGTCCTGTGCACTGTAAGGTATTTAGCAGCATCCCTGACTTCTACCCACCAGATGCCAGTGGCACTCTCCCTCCCCCAGTTGTGACCATCAACAGTGTCTCCAGACATTGCCCTGTGTCCCCTGGGGGCCAAACGGCACTGGTTGGCACAGAACTGAACGATGACAGTGCATTTCAGACCTGAATGGGAACAGCTCACACTTCCATTCAGAGTCAGGGAGCCCTCGCAGGTAGTTTTGTAATAAAATCAATATTCAATATCACCAAATATATATCTAATGTTCAATTTAAAGAAAAGCTTTCTTGGGGCACCTGCGTGACTCAGTCAGTTAAGTGTCCGACTCTCAGTCTCGACTCAGATCATGATCTCGCAGTTCATGAGTTTGAGCCCCGCATCGGGCTCTGTGCTGACAGTGCAGAGACTGCTTGGGATTCTCTCTCTCCCCTTTTCTCTCTGCCCTTCTCTCACTCATTCTCTCTCTCTCTCTCTCTCTCTCTCTCACACACACACACACACAAAATAAATAAACTTTAAAAAATAAAAACAAAACCTTCTTAACAGGCAGAGCTTCCCAAAAGAAACTCCTGGTTGAGGAAATAGAAGATTGTTTATTAGGCATGTGTCTGAGAGGAAGGAGACTCAGAAACTCTCTAGCACAGACTACTGGGAAGGTAGCAGCCAGCAGAAGCAGGGATGGGAGGACACTCAGCCATCTCCACTCAAGAGATGGGCATGAGAATGCAGAACAAAACAAAAGAAAACAAAACAAAAAATGCTACCTATCTGTAAAACGTTTCTGCTTAAAAGCCTGCTTTCCATCACTTAACATTTTTAGATTGAGTAAAGGAATCCCACACTGCAGAAAATTCAGAAAGTACATAGAAGTACAAAGAGGCATAAAAACAATCACCCTCAATCTGACCAAAAGAGATTGCTCTTGATGCACGTTTATATTTCCGTCTAGATGATGTCCTGTGCCTGTTTTTGGCTTGTTGAGCATTTTGCTTTGGAAGCAAAATGTATCCTCATTTAATTAAATATATTATATATATATAATTATATATTATATATATATATAATATATATAATTTAAATATATTATAAATATATAATATTTATATTATATATAAATAACTCCTGTTGTTGGGTATTTACAAAAGTCACCAAGACCAAAGCAATTTTTGTTCTTGACAGATACGTCTCGTGATTGTAATATACTTAGCTCAGCACCCAGATTGATGCATAGTAATTAAATTGCTTCCCTGAACAGTTAAACTCCCACCAGTAGTGAAAGAGTTTCTGTCTCCTGAATCTTTCACTGGCATTAACTATTACTTCACTTGGTTGTAATTCAATAGGTCAAAATAGAACAGATTGCTATCTTAATTTAATTTGCATTTCTTGACTACCAGTGAGGTTGAATATTTGGGTCTTTTATTAAATAGTTTTTGTAACAGAAGATCTTCTTATGACCCTGTTTTGAATTTCTTCAAAACTTAGTCAATTCCCTTATTACTTGCATGAGTCCTCCTCTTAATAGGGATATTAGATATTAAGGTCTATCTTTCACCTATGTTTGTAGGGGGTGGCTATTTATAATTTCATATTTACACACAAATTTGCTTGGGGGAAAAGTCCCAGACAAGCTGAAGTTATAAATAAAAAGTATAAAATACTTGCAAAAATCTATTGCCATAGGACACAATTAATAGAACCAAATCATGGGAGAATTCATACCTAATGAAATAGAAAACAGAGCAATTTGAAAAGGACTTTGACATTAAATTATTAGACTTTATGGAAACAGAAGGAATAACAACCATTAAGTGAGAAAAGACATTTCAAATTGAAGAAGAATCCATTTGGAAATCTGGGAGCTGAAAAACACAGTCATTGAAATAAACCAAAAGTCAAAAGATGGCTTAAATTGTATACTAGATATAACAGAAGAGAGAACCAACAAATCAGAACACAGAGCTAAGGATATTGCCCAGAATGCAGCACAGAGAGATGGAAAATAAGTTTAGAGACATGGAGGTGGATGGAATCCAAGATATATCTAACAGCAGTTCCCGAAGCAGAAAATGGGCAAGTGGGGAGCTCTTAATCAGGTAACAGCATAGAATTATTCATAATTTAAGAAATAATGAGTCCCCAAATTGAAGCAGTTCACTGAGAGATGAGAAGAACTGAGCTTTTTATTTTTTTAATTTAGTTTATTTTTAATTTTTTAATGTTTTTATTTATTTTTGAGACAGAGACAGAGCATGAGCAGGGGAGGGGCAGAGAGAGAGGGAGACAGAGAATCCGAAGCAGGCTCCAGGCTCCAGGCTCCAGGCTCCAGGCTCCGAACTGTCAGCACAGAGTCCGATGCGGGGCTCGAAATCACGGACTGCGAGATCATGACCTGAGCTGAAGTTGGACGCTTAACTGACTGAGCTGCCCAGGCGCCCCTAGAACTGAGCTTTTTAAAAACAGCCAAGACATACACATATGAGGAGAAGCATCAGGGAGAAAGTATTTCAATCGCCATAAAGAAATGACAGATCAGGAGCAGAGTTGTTAGCAATACAAGTAGATGCCACAACCTTGAAGTAGCCGTTCCAAATGTGAAGGAAAATTAACTCTCAACCTAGAATTCCATGCTCAAGGACACTGCTATAGATGTACTTCAGACATCCAAGGATTAAGGGACTTTCTGTGCATTTGCCGGTGGTTTCCAAATTTGTCTGCATGTTGAAATCACCTTGGAAGCTTCATAAATGCTAAATGCTGATGTCTGTGTCTCAGCCCCAGAGATTATGATTTCATTGAGCTGGGGTGTGCCCTGGACTTTGGGATTTTTCTTATTTTTTTTAATTTCTTTTTTAATTTTTTAATTTTTTTAATTTTTTTATTTTTTATTTATTTTATTTTTTATTCTTTCATTATTTTATTTTATTATTTTATTTTGTTGTTTATTTTTTTATTTTTTATTTTTTTAACGTTTAATTTTTTAGCGTTTTTATTTTTTTTTTTCTTAGGGATTTTTCTCATGTGCAGATAAGTCCTGGCACTCATTGCCATTGGCCCTTGAATGAAGAATGAACTTGAAAGACAACAATAAAAATGAGCCCCCCAAAATAATAAAGGAGAGGAATAAAACATAGTGACCAAAGAAATCAGTAAAATATGTTGGACAATTATAGTAAACTTTAAATAATACAGTTAAAAGTCTAAATTGGATCTGTATTATATAATATAATAATAATACTGACAAACATATCCGTTTGAAAAATGCCAGGAACTAAAATTCTAAATACTTAATGTGGAAGGTAGAAAATAGGAAGTTCAGAAGGACATTATTGTGTTCCCAGATTCTTACCTTCTTTGTAAAGGGGCTTTAGAGTTAATTATGAAATGCATTTGGAAAATAAATTAGTTATTAAAAAGTTATAGGTTACCACTGAAAAAAACCAGATACAAAATATTTAACTTTCAAGTGAGCAGGCAACAGGAAAATAAAGAAAACTTTCAATGTAACAAAGTCTAACAAAGAGAAAAAGAACTAAGGAAAATAATGTTGAATAGAAAACAAACAAACAAACAAAAAAAAGCTAGAAACAAGTCCAAATATGTCAGTAAACTCAATAACTGTAAATGAATTAAATCACCTTTTTCTAAAGACACAGATTTTTTGGGCGCCTGGGTGGTGCAGTCTGTTAAGCGTCCGACTTCAGCCAGGTCACGATCTCGCGGTCCGGGAGTTCGAGCCCCGCATCGGGCTCTGGGCTGATGGCTCAGAGCCTGGAGCCTGTTTCCGATTCTGTGTCTCCCTCTCTCTCTGCCCCTCCCCCGTTCATGCTCTGTCTCTCTCTGTCCCAAAAATAAATAAATGTTGAAAAAAAAAAAAGACACAGATTTTTTTTTTAAACCAGAGCAAATACTAAAATTGAAGTTTTGTCGAGACACCAAGATAAGGGGACGCGAATATCCTAAAGGAAGCGTCAGATTCACAAATGAAACGGTTGAGAGCCAGCCCACTGGCTTGGAACTCATCCCCCCAGGAACATGGTGAGAACACGCATTTGTGGAGCATGTCTGTGGTGGAAGGGGTGTTGCTAGCTGAGACCCTCCCGAGAAGGAAGGGCGAGAGGGGATGACACCCTCCTTCACCCCAAGAGAATGGGCTCAGCTGTGGTTCTTGGAGATGCTCTACAGATTGGAGGCTGAGGACTCGCTCTAGACTGATGACTTCCCCCTGTCTCCCTGAGGGCCGTCAACTCTGCAACCCTGGGGGGACAGAGCAGTAAATGAATATAAACATTTCAATTAACAGCTCAGCCACACTTATTTGATTTCTGAATTGAGATGTGTTTGAGGTGGCAACCTGGAAGTCACAGGTGAGTGTGGGACGCCCCCCCCAAGTCTCCACCACCAAGAAACACACTTTAAAGAGACAGGAATCCAAAATAAAGTGTTGTCTTTAGTCTACAGCATAAATCATGTTTGTTCCACATACTAGGTACAAAATACTCAGCTACCTACACTGCAGGAGTGAAACACCCCAAACACCACAAATGCAAGGAAGCAGAGGGTGAAAGTAAAAACATGAGACTGATATAGGTAATGGCTGAACAAGGAAAGCTTGAATGGGTTTATAAACACTGGATGAAAGAGACTTTATGGAAAAAGTATTATTAGGGATAAAATGATCATTTTTGATAATAAAAGAAAGAGCTCCCTGGGAGCTGAACGATCATCAACACACACATACCAGATAAAACAGCCTTGCCACAGACAAGCAAGAATCAGCAGAACCATAACAAGTTAACAAATCCTTAATCCAAGTAACATTTTCAAACACACTTCTTTTCCTAACAGATAAAGCAAGCTTTCCAAATATCAGCAAAGTTAGAAAAGATTGAAACGCCATAATTGGCGTGTGGAATATAGACAGATGACAGCTGGAAATGGAGATGCCACATGGAGATGGGGGTGGAACTGGAGATAGACATGGGAATGGGAATGGGGGTGGGGAAGGGGCTGGGGCTGGGGGTGGGGGTGGGGCTGGGGAAGGGAATGGGGGTGGGGGTGGGGGCTGGGGAAGGGGATAGGGATTGGGATAGGGTTGGGGGTGGGTATAAGGTGGAGATGGGGACAGAGAGGGGTATCTCCCAGGCTCCCACAGGTACAGACTACACATTCTTTTCAACCACATAAAATATGTCTTCTAAATCTGACTATACACATAATGGATCACAAAGGAAGTCTTGAAAAATTCCAAAGATTTGAAAACATGCAGTCCACATTGATTTTACAAATAAAAATTTAAAGTCAGCTCAAATCCACCCATACATTTGGAAACTAAATAACACTTTAAATAATTCATGGATCTGGAAGAAATTGTAATGGAGATTATGAATACTGAGAACTGAATGACAACAAAGGAACTATACTCAAAAATCTGTGGGCAGTAGATGAAAGGCATATAAGGAATTTATAATATGAATATATACTGGAAAAGAAGAGAAGCTTTAAAGTAATGAACAAAGAATTCAGTATAAAAATTTAGATAGTTTAATGTAAAACCAAAGAAAAACAAAATAAGAAAATAACAAAGTTTACAATTACAGAAATAATAAGTCCAGAAATAATGAGGAAAAAGAGAAAACTCAAAAACTGATTCTCTACAAGGGCTGATAAAAAATACAAATTCTCTTCTCGATTCCTCAGGAAAAACAGGCATCGATAAATATCAGAAGTGAAAAAGAAGAGTCACCATCACGTAGTGATCAAGATAGAAAAATAACAATTTGGGGCTAATATATTTTCAATATTATATATCATGACCCTTTTCTTTTAAAAATTTAAATTACTGAAGCTTCTATTTTAACTAATATGCTCCAAATACTAAAAAAAAGAGGGACAACTATCTCCCTTAGGAGGCAAGCAGCCCTATGGTCACAAAACAAGATAAGGCAGCAAAACTATGAGACAGCGTCTGCACAGCAAAGGAAATCATCAGCCAAATGAAAAGGCAGTCTACAGAATAGGAGGAAGTATTTGCAGACCACACATCTGATAAGGCGTTAATAGGTAAAATGTATTAGGAACTCGTGCAACTCAGTACGCCCAAAACAAGTAATCCGACTGAAAATGGGCAAAGGACCTGAACGAACATTTTTTTCCAAAGAAGACATACAAATGGCCCACAGGTACCTAAAAAGGTGCTCAACATCACTCACCCGTCATCAGGGCAACGCAAGTCAAAACCACTACGCACACCTGTTAGGATGGCTTTTTATCCAAAGGGCAAGAGGTAAGTGCCGGTAAGCAAACACTTGTGGAGCAAAGGGAACCTTTATGCACCGTGGGTGGGAACGTAAACTGATGCAGCCACTGTGGAAAACCGAGTATACAGGACTGTCATGTGACCCAGCAATTCCCCTCCTGGGTATCCGTTCTGAAGGAATCAAATAGGTATCTCAAAAAGATGTCTGCATTCCTAGTTCATTGCCGCATCATCCACAGTAGCCAAGGTCTGGAGACCACCTGAGTCCCACACGCCCACTGACAGACAGATGGACAATGATGTGATGTGTCCATATATGCAAAATGGAACATTACCCATCCGTGAGGAAAAAGGACATTCTGCCATTTAGGACAGTGTGGTGGGAGAGAAAGGAAAATGCTGGTCAAAGGGTACAAGCATTCAGTCAAAAGATGAATAATTTCTGGGATGCTAATATTCAGCAAGGTAGCTACAGTTAGTGAAGGGTATTGTATACTTGAAATTTGCTCAGAGAGCAGATTTCAAGCATTCTCGCCACGTGAGAAAAAGGTAACCTACGTGAGGCAATGGGCGTGCTAATGAACCTTATTATGAGAATCATTTCACAGTGTATACATACGTCAAATCGTCACATCACTCTAAATATATGCAACTTTGTCAATTATGCCTTAATGAAGCTGGGGGTGTTAATGAATGAGTTAATTTTTAAAAAGGAAAATTAGGAACACAGACTCCAACCCCCAGATAAAATATTGGCAAATAAAGAGCCTGAAACACACGGGAAAAAAAATATAAATCACGACTAAGTTAGATGTATCTTAGGAACGCAAAGATGGCTTAACGTTAGAAAATGCGGTAGTGCGATTTGCCACAAAAACAGGTCAAAGACGAAAAGTCGTGACCGCCTAAATAAATGCAAAAGAAGGCATTTGGTAACACTAAACACCCGATCACCACTAAGGGAAGGAATTCTTGCCAAGTAGGAACAGAAGGTAATTTCTTAGTCTGTGAAGAGGTATCTACCCAAAGCTTCAAGAGATAGTCTGGCGGGAACATACTGACATGTCCTCTTTAAGTCTCCAGACTGAGTGGCATGCTGGGAAACAACTCAACGGATTCTTCAGAACAGTCACAAAACCCAGACAGGGAGTGGGGGCGGGGAACGGGGCTCAATTCAAGGAGACTGAAGAGTGGCGTGTGAATGCAAGGTGTGAGCCTGGATTGGATCCCGGACCAAGGGAAAGCCACCTGCAGGGGGCCCTGTCGGGGACAGCTGGCAAGGTCTCTCCCACCTCGGGCGGGGAAGAATACCCTGACCTTCCCTTGAATCGATTCTACATTACATTTATTTAATTTATTCACGGATACCTTAGATGGACTTCCCACCCAAATCCCAAAGAATGTTTTCTTCCTGGAAATGTTCAGGTTGTCCGTCAGACTAAGAAGGAGGAGGAAGAGGTATAGCCATGACCACATAGAATGAGGAGAAAGGAGGTGCCTGGGGGCAGGGGGCGGCAGGGAACTCACCTCCAAGCAGGGAGATTATAGTGTCGTGCAGGCGTGGGAGAACCGACCACCCGCTGGAAGAGAGAGCTGGCAACCTGACATGTGACCAGGGTTGACCAGGGTGTCACTGCCCGTTAGTGGGGACAGGACGGGCCACTCAGTGACAGTGCCTAGAACACTGAAGGAGAACTAGCTGATCACCTCCTTACCCCATTCATAAATGTGCCATTATCGTCCCCAAAGATGTCCATTCCAAATGGATTAACAGTGAAAAGAGAAGCTTTAAAAATCCTGGCACAGGGCACCTGGGTGGCTCAGTGGGTTAAGTGTTTGACTTTGGCTCAGGTCAAGATCTCGTGGTTCATGAGTTCGAGCCCTGTGTCAGGCTCTGTGGTGACAGCTCGGAGCCTGGAGCCTGCTTCGGATTCTGTGTCTCCCCTTCTCTCTGTCCCTCTCCCACTCAAGCTCTTTCTCTCTCTCTCTCTCAAAAATAAATAAACATTAAAGAAGAAAAAGGTTTTAAATTCTAGAACAAAACATGGGATATAATCTTGATCTCAGGGGGCACCTGGGTGGCTCAGTCGGTTGAGCATCTGACTTCGGCTCGGGTCATGATCTCAGGATTTGTGAGTTCCAGCCCCTAGTAGGCTCTGTGCTGACAGCTCGCAGCCTGGACCCTGCTTCGGATTCTCCCTCTGCACCTCTCCCACTCGCACTCTGTCTCTCTCTCTTTCTCTCTCTCTTTCAAAAATAAATAAACATTAAAAATTTTTTTTTTTTTAATCTTGATCTCAGGACAGATCTTTTAAAACAGGCCATAACACCATGGCACACAGCAGGAGACTGGCGGCCCAGAGCGTCACAGAGCACGCCCTCCCGAGTGGGGGCAGGCGACCGGCTGGCTTCTGGGAAACTGCCGATACCCAGCCAGTTTCCATCCCACCTAAATGGCAACTTGCTCAGATTCTCCCTCATGTTTTCACCGTTAGGTAGAGGGCGCCCCCCCTCCTGAGGGCAAGAAAGACGCGGATGGGGCAAGTGCTACAAGAGACGGGTGGGGGCTTTGGGACAGCTCCAGGGGGCGACGGTGACCAGGGTCAAGTTTACAATAGGGCACTTGGCACCGATGGCCCAGGAGCCATTGGAAAACAGTGGTGGTGGCACCAGTCAGCCAAGCTACTCTGTTTCCCCCCCCCCCAGAACTCAGCTCTCCCATCAAGACTGGAAAGATCTACAGGCCTGACTGGGCATGGGAGTGGGCTTCCTGGAAGTGGCAGGGAGGGAGGGACCTGGAGGCCTGGAACAGTGACACACAGGGGCTGTCAGGGTGAGGGCAGCAGGTGGCGAGGTCCAGGGTGTCCAGAAGAGTTGCTGGTGAGGCCAGATGGCCCATGTGCTCCATTTCTTACAAGTTTTCGTCACAACACGGGGGGACAGACGGCCTCCTTAACCAGCTGCTGTGGAGCCCTAGGAGGAGAGCTAGTTGAGACCCGTCCTGGGAGGGGCCACGTGGTGTCCAGACTCTGCCAAGGCTCCCCACGACACACGCCTCGCCTGAGTCCCGGGCATCACTGGGCTTCTGTCCTGGGGCCCAGGCTCCACCCTGGGCTCTGACCTCAGAAGCCTGGGTCTGGCCCAGCTGCTTACACAGCACCCTCCTGGCTCTTGGACCACATTTCCTTAGGCGGCCCCGAAGCCCAGGACAGCCCTGGGCCCCTCCAGGCTGCACAAGCGCCACCTTGTTCTTCCAACCGGCCGTGGCTGTGGCCGTGGCCAGAGCCACCTGTCAGATGGCCGTGACACCCCCATTTCTGAAGTGCGCATGAAAATGTTACAATCCACACGGCGAGAAAGCACAAGCCACATCCTCGAGTTGTCTGGACGTGGGTGTGCGCAGGGCTGGGGGGTCTCCATCCTCCCACTTGTCTCCCACGTCCCCATAGCAAGGACATGAAGTCACGGGGGCTCTCTGTGCCCCAGCTGCTGTGCCAGGCGGGGGACGGGCCATCTGGATCTCTTCCGGCCGCTTCTGTGAGAAGTAACCAAGCCCAGAACCGAGTCAGCGAAACCAAGAGGAACTACGCCGTGTCTCCGAGGCCACCTTGTCACTCTCCCCCAGCGTCCTGGAAGCATCAATAGCACCGTGTCCTCAGTGGGTTCCACGGCCCCCAGGGTGGGGCTGCTGAACTGCCCAAGGCTAGGACGCCTGTGACCGGGGGCAGTCTGGGGCTGCGGCCTGCAGTAGTGGGGGGGGGGGGGGTGGGCACTCCAGGCTTCCCTGCCAAGGGCTAGGGTGCCAATGACCTAGCTGATTCAGGAGCAGAGAGACACAGAGGGGAGTCCATGGAGGCGAGTGCCCTGCCCCTCCCACCCCCGCAGCCCAGGAGACCCCCCCCACCCTCCCCCCAAGCCTGGGCCCCTCTCCGGGAAGGGACTTTCGCTCATGTGATGGGAGCCTGTGTGTTCGCAGAGGGAAGAACCCAGCATGACACGGGATCCAGAAAAGGAAGGTTTCAGAGGCCCGGACAGGAGGGTGAAGAGATTCGGCAAATCCTCAGGGGAGTTTCCAGCTGAGCTGGCTGAAGCCTGGGAGATAAAAGGACACGCCTGCTCCTTCCCAATTATTCCGACCAAAGAGCTTTTTTCTCCAACGACAGAATCCTTCCAGGGAAAGCCCCACATCTCCAAGGCACGCATGGGATTCCTATTAGCATTCATAACCATTTTCTGCACCAGTCTGATGAGATGGTTCCTGTTCAACCTTAATCTCCTCCATGTGGCCTCCTTCTTGGCCAACTTCTCAGCTAAAAATAAGATCTCTTCATCAACAAATACTTTACTATTGACTGTGCTGCCTGAGTCCACGCTGGTTACCAGATCACAGGGCCGGTGTGCAATAAAATGCCATTTGTAAGGAAGTATTAAATCAAATGAAACTCAGGAACACAGCTTCTCCGGAGCCTTTTTCTCGTGTGTGAAACTTGCTGGACGTTAACTGTGAAGCGTTTGCATGCAGAGCGGAGAACAGGGCCTTTCTGAGCTAAAATCGGGTGCTTCCGTCCCCCGCTGCGTCTTCACTCGCAGCTGGGACCCGGACCACACGTCCGGAGGGGTGCCTTCCGGGGCCGGTGACACGGATTCCACATACAGGTGCGGAGACCAGTGATGGGCGAAAGAGTGCATGACTTTGAAGATAATGGGCTTCCTTGTTATAGATTCTCAATTTGATGGTTTGTCACGGAAAACCCTGCCAAGCCTACTCGAAAGATGCAGCACCATCCAGACGGCCTCCTTACCCCCCACCCCCCAGCACAGGCAGGACATCGCTCCTCCGAGTTCCTTTTTCATGAGTTTTGCAGGTGCATCTCAGTTGGCAGTTTGTGTCTCTGGGTCTGTCCCCATTGGCTCCTGTGTATCTCTGGGTCTGTCCCCATTGGCGCCTGTGTATCTCTGGGTGTGTCCTCATTGGCTCCTGTGTATCTCTGGGTCTGTCCCCATTGGCCGCCATGTATCTCTGGGTCTGTCCCCATTGGCTGTCATGTATCTCTGGGTCTGTCCCCATTGGCGCCTGTGTATCTCTGGGTCTGTCCCCATTGGCCGTCATGTATCTCTGGGTCTGTCCCCATTGGTGCCTGTGTATCTCTGGGTCTGTCCCCATTGGCTGTCATGTATCTCTGGGTCTGTCCCCATTGGCCATCATGTATCTCTGGGTCTGTCCCCATTGGTTGTCATATATCTCTAGGTTTGCCTTAATTGGCTGTCATATTTCTCTGGGTCTGTCCCCATTGGCTCTTGTGTGTCTCTAACACTTTCAACTCCATTCTAGGTACATTCATGGTAAACCCACACTGTGGCAGGCCCCGTGCTGAAGGGTGGGTGCCAAGGTGCATGGTCCTAAGAGACACTTGCCCGTGAGGTGTTCCTGGTCTGGTTGAAGGGGAAGCAGGTGAGCAAAGGAAAAGGTGGGAAGCAAGTGCAGGAACTTTTCCCCTACAGACCGGGGAAGGGGTTAGCCCAGCAGGCTGGACCACACTGGAGGTGGTCTCAGGGGGTCCTTAGGCTGCATTTTGTTTGCATGTCCAGGATCATTCTAACTCGAATATCCTGCTTTCTTTCTCTGCTGGGTTACTAGTTTCTCCGTTTTTACTTTTTATCTGACTGCATCGTCCCTCCAGAAGGATTACAAGTTCTTGAGGGTCAGAGCCCCACCCCTCTTCCAAGTCCCCCACCGACACCTGACACCCATGCGAATGCGGCCTCCCCAGCAATGGGGAAACCCTCAAACTTGTCATCTCTGGACTGGACGAGTTTGGGTTTGACCTTTGGGTTTCACATGAGCAAATGAATGCCAATTTTTTAGGTTGATTTTTGGCTATCGAAAGTTCTTTTGAGGGAGAACCATTTGGGGGGAAGGCTCTCCCCCCACCCAGCTACTGTTCTAAGGAGAAACTCAAAAACAGAAACATGGAGTCGTAGGAGAGAGAGAGAGTGGGAACTGATGTAGTCTTAACTGCAGCACACTGGGGTCAGAATGTCCTACCAGGGACGTCCCCGTGTTGCCAAGGAGTTTCTTAACACAAGAACATGTGCCCAAGGTGAGCATCTTAAAACAGAACAGAGCTCGAGGAAGGGGCACGTGTCGGGTCATGGCTGGGAGCGTCCCTGCAAGCATGCCCCGCTGCACTCATTACCAGCCCCTAGTTCCTCCCTGGGGGATGGTAGCTGCAGCACAACCCACTCGGTGGACAGCCACCATGTGGGCCGGTGGTGTTGCCCCGTGGACATGGGGTCGGGAGCAGTGCCCTCTCCCATGCCCCTGGTGCTTCCTGGGCCATGAATAATATGAAACGGACTGATATGTTTGGACCCACTGAGCGTCCTTGTCTGTCTTGGCACCTGCAGAGCTGTGGCAAGGCCACGTCTGTTCCCACGGTCACCACCGTTGGGGCCTTCTTACTCCTTGTCATCCTCTGGGAGCCTGTGGTTCTTCCCCACAATGGTGGGCCCAGGTCCTAGCAAGGGAATGAACCAGTCCAAATAGTCCAGGGAAAAGACAAAGGACAGGAGGGGTGGGGAGCTGGGGAGTAGAAAGTTGTAGAAAGTCCCTACACAGGACCAGAAACGGGCTCTACCCATGGCCTTGTCCAAGCTATTTAGTCCACATGCCCTGGTTTCCCCATCTATTCATGAATGAGTTTGGTCAAGGATTCCCAGGCCCTCTTTGGGGCTAAGCATTGGGACTGTGTCTGAGTATGTGGTGTCCTACGCACTCCCACTGAGGAAGAACAAGAGTCAGTGGCTGGTGAGCCTGATGGGTGTGTTTATGTACCTCTAAAATGTACATCACCTGAAGCTAAATGGTGGGACCCCAGACCCCAACTCTAGGCTTTTTACACCTTATGGCTATTGGGTGGGGAGTCATTTTGATGGCCATCGGCTCCTCCTGCCTGTAGATGAGGGCCAGACAGTGCTAGAAACCCAGACACAAAGCAGAGCAGTGGCCAGGGAAAGAGATGAGAGGGCGCGTGTGCGTGAAGCCACCTCCCAGGCCAGCACCCAGCACGCTGGCCCCCACACTGAGGCATTTGTGGAACAAGACTCAGTCTCGGCCAAGACTCACAGCAGAGAGAGACACCAGGCACCGGGCCCCACTGCTTGCTTTCCAGAAGCCTGGAGACCTCGGGGAGGAGGGCTGGTCCCCAGCTAACTGACACCTGGGGACCCCATCGTGTTCTCATCGTCTGACAGTTCTGACCAAAAGTTGAAACCGTCCTCTTTTGACCTTTGCTGTTGGCAGTCTTATAGAATCGTGTGGATTCCTTTCTCAGCTTCAGTAGGCACAGAGAACAAGCCCAGATGAATATTTTCTTGACGCTGGAGGATGCCACACTGTCTGCATTTCTTTCGGACTCATGTCTCGGGAACACGCCGCGCTGGTCTTACTTTGGGGAAGACAATTCTGGGCCCAAGCACATTCGCCAGGAGGGCAGCACGGGGTCAGGAGGGGACAAGCCCAAGGCTGTCCAGACTGATGACTGAGGACCCCAACCAGCTCACCTGTGTCTCCACATGTCACCCCCAAGTCCCCACATGGCTCCTGCACCAGAAACTGACTGAGTGGAGGCCCTTGGGGCTGGGCTGGGAGAGATTATCTGAATGTCTGCCTTCTTTCTCAAATGCTCGGTGGGTTCTCTAAAGATAAGGAAATGAACACGGTTTAATTCGCCATTTCCAGTTCTCTGCCATAATGGCGACCCAGGGCTGGGTGTTCTGTCTGCAGTGGGAGGACGGACCCACTTTGGCTGCAAAGGGCGAGGATCTAGGAGCACGACAGGTGCTGAGTTGAGGCTGGAGAAGGCGCTAAGCCTGGGGCGGATTCACCAGGTTGCTCAAGGGCTTCATAAAGTACATTTTGATTGCTTTAGTCCCCATTTAGCTGGGGAAACCAAAGGAACAGTCAAGGGTGGTGATGGGAGAAAGGAGGACATTTCCTGCAGTCCTGGGCAATACAGATCGGGGAAGACATTCTGAATTCAACCTCCAGCCGGGACTCCTGCTTGAGTGGCCTCCATGACACTCAGCTGGGTGCAGTCCCTGCAGAAACCAGGCCTTTGCTGGAGCCACCTGCTTCACCACCTGGCAGAGCTCTGCAGGGTGCCCTGAGGACAGAGGGAGGGCTTGGAGCTGCCATCAGGACAGACGGCCTCCTCCCTCACAGAGGACTTGCTCCGCATGGTAGAAGGTGTCCTCTGAGCTCACAGAGGTGCAGAAAGGCTTCTTGGACACTTGTCACCGACAGCATGACACCTGAATAGAGCAGACACACTGGCTTTGAGGGGTCTGCACCCTGTGCCCTCAGAGGCATATTTACAGATTCTCCCACACTCCTGGGAGTCAGAGGTTCCTCGTGGTCTGGGCTAAAACCAGGCTGTGGCAGGAGGTCTGGGCTAAAATAGGGCTGTGGCAGGCTATGTTCCTTCTGGAACAGGAAGATCTGCCTCCTGTTCCGTCCATGGCTGTGGGACTGAGGTCTCTGTCTCCTTGCTGGCTGCCAGCCTTCTGGCCTGTGGACCTCGGGAGGAGCAGCGTGGCCTGGGATCCTTCTCAAGTAACGTCTCCCTGACTCTTCTTGGGTTGTGCTCGCTCCGCTTGTCGGGAGGGACCCTGTGGTGACATTGGGCCACCTGTGTGATCCAACATGGTCTCCTCATCTCAGGCTCTGCAGGAAGTATACTTCCCATGTACCCTTTCTTGTGAAATTATTGAATAATATCTCCATGGAAATAAGAGATTAACCCAAAGGACGAAGAGGTAAAATCTACAAAATAGAGAGACCCACAGGGTAACAAGGTGGAGGGAGTTCCTAAGAGGATGGTGGACAGACATGTCCCAGAGTGAGCTCTGTGCAGCGGCCAAACAACGCCCAGAGTAAGCAGGAGGTCAGAGGGCACCAGGCGGACAACGCCATGACAGAAACATTCCAGAATGTGACTGGCCATGTCGAAAGGGGTTCTGGAGTCTGTAGCAAGGTTTAAGGTTGAATTCAACATACGTAGAAAAACAGATTTTCATGGGGCGCAGGGGCAACAATTAGTAACTTCAAGGAAAGGAAAGAGGTTGGCCCAGGGAGGGGGGGAAAGAGTGTGTGCTTTGGGCACAAGTGCCTTAGTTGTGAAAATTGTTTTCATGAACATAAGAACAAACATCGAATACTGATCTGACCAAAAATTGTGCAAAGGCTGGGTGGTGAAGGGCTGCGGGTCCTGGGAGGAAGTGTGTTCTTCCACAACAAGAAGTCAAGACCATAAGCGTGTTGTTTGGAAACAGCTCAAAGAATTACAAAGGCCTTCTCTGGGTACTTAGAGATGGCCAAAGGCAGGGAAAGTCTTGTTTGACCTCTGAAACCAAGTATTCGCTTTCCTTTGATTAGAAAGTTGGGGTTTTTTAAAGGAAGAAAAAAATCAGGCTACTCTAAGACTTTTTCATTATATCACAGAATGCCCGAAATTTGAAAACTATCACACTTTTAAATCTACGAGGGAAAAGTTTGTAACCAGGGAATTTTGTACCCACATTAAATAAATAAGGAGACATTTTTAGGTATGGATTCTCAAAACCGTTCCACACACACTCACACACACACATGCATTCCCTTAAAAATTACTTAACTATACCCACAGTTGAATAGAAAGTAACCAAAACTGAGAGTTCAAAGGTATGGAAAATACGGCATTTTCAAAACAACAGCACAAATGAAAACAACCAAAACGTTCCAACACAAAAGATCAGATCAATCCAGATGGTAAACTTGCACACAACTGTTTAAAAATGTGACTTAGGAGAATGTTTCAAATAATCTTTAATGCTCAGAATCTGTGCCACAGTGAAAACAGGAGTCACCAGGACAACAGGCAGAATACAACCTCCCGTTTTCAGAAAATATAAGAGCGTATACACGTGTACGCGTAGGAACAAGACCAGGAGAGCGTTGTCCCCCCAGTGTTCCCCATAAATCACCAATCACTTCGATTTTCTTCTGCATAATCTTTCCGTATTTTCCAGGCTGTCTGTAGTGATTATGCTTTGTGTCTGTGAGGCAAATAAAATGCAAAGCAGGAATCCGCATTTCTCGTGCCCCCCACTGACCCCAGAGAGGTGTGTGTCCAGACAACTTTTGACCACTCTGAAGTCTTCTCTTCTGACACTCTCTTATTCTCCTTTATAAAATTGAAAGGAAAATCCAACATGGGCACTTTGTCCTCAACGACAACTCAGTCCTGGCCAAGATGGCGGCCTTGGAATGGCCTGAGCAGCTAGAGAGAAACAGGGGAGAGGTGGACATGTAGACAACGTATTCAGGTTGGTTTCAGAAAGTCTCTTGAAATTGTCAGCCAAGGGGGCTCCTGGGTGGCTCAGTCGGTTAAGCGTCCACTTTGGCTCAGGTCATGACCCCACAGTTTGTGGGTTTGAGCCCCATGTCGGGCTCTGTGCTGACAGCTCAGAGTCTGGAGCCTGTTTTGGATTCTGTGTCTCCCTCTCTCTCTATCTCTGTCCCTCCCCAACTCATGCTCTATCTGTCTCTGTCTCTCAAAAATAAATAAACATTAAAAAAAAAGAAGAAGAAAAAGAAATTGTCAACCAGGGAGTTTTACAAGGACCAGTGAGCAGAACTGAGAAACTGAGCGTGCTGGGATTCCGCACTGGGATTCACCACTCATGAAGAGGGTTATTCAGGAGCTTGGGGGAGGGCATTGTGGAACCACTTCAAGCAAGACTTGGTGTCCTAGTCCCAAAACAGAGGTCATGGAGTGCTCGCCCGGCCTCCAGGAGGCAGTGAGGCTACCGCAATGTAACGGACACACAGGTGGAACCCCCCCCTGCACCCCCCGGTGCCCCCAGCCCAGGAGGCGGTCAGGTTAATGCCTTGCACATGGCCGGCCTTCATGCCTCCCTCCACATCTCCACCTGCCTCTTCCTTCCCGGTCACCTTCCCTCACTGCCTGCCTCTCTTCCCTCCCACAATTGCCAGGATGAGGTAGTTACCCTTTCTTCCTTCCAAAGGCTGTTGCAAACTTTAAAGACCCGTTACTTTAAATTATTGAAGATGCTTATGTCTGAAGTGGAAGTTTAAGCCTGTCAGGAAATTTCACCTTCAAAGTCATTGAGTTGGTTCAAAACAACCCCTTACATGTAATGTCTTCTTGATGGGGTTTCCAAGCCCCTTGCAGCCTGTCTAAATTCAAGTTGTCCACGCTGGGGCCCTCCTGGGGAGGTGTGACTGGGCCCTGGAGGCTGTCAGCCCTGTCAGTTTTAACTGGGTAAATCACACTTGGGCTCTGAAACAGGCAGGCTTTCTTAGGAGTCATTGTTATGCTGAACTCACCAGTTAACCCTGTGAAGCCAAGGAGAAGGTCTCCTGCAAGAGTGAAGAGAAAGTGTACCCAGGCTGGGCTGGCCCCAGACAGCTCACGCTCCCCTTCCAAGGCTCTGGGCTTCTGGACTCTAGGCTTTGACAGCCAGAAATCCAGTCCACGGGGTGGGGGGGGGCCGCACCTGGGAAGGGTTGCCCAGAAATGCCATTACTTTGAACAACAGCAGAATATTTGCCTCTACAGAGCATGAAACAGAGCTATGCTTAGTTTCCAAAACTGCTTTACAAAAGGAAGGTAAAAATGTTCCCTGAAAAAGAAATCGCATCAACGCAGGGCACACTGGTGTTTGCCAGGGGCCGTGGGGAGGGGGTGGAGGAGGAACTGATTCATGGGTAACGGGCTTTACTCTGGAGACACGGAAACATTCTGGAACTAGACAGAGGTGGTGGGTTCACAACAGTGCAAATGGATTCAACGCCGCTAAGTTACTCACTTTAAAAGTAGCTGAATTTTCTGTTATATGAATCTCACCTCAATGAACTTTTTTTTTTCAACGTTTATTTATTTTTTTGGGGACAGAGAGAGACAGAGCATGAACGGGGGAGGGGCAGAGAGAGAGGGAGACACAGAATCGGAAACAGGCTCCAGGCTCCGAGCAGTCAGCCCAGAGCCTGATGCGGGGCTCGAACTCACGGACCGCGAGATCGTGACCTGAGCCGAAGTCGGACGCTCAACCGACTGCGCCACCCAGGCGCCCCAAACTTTTTAAAACCATTTCAAAGTGCTCTCTCCTCTGGCTTGCAAGGCTCATCAACTTTGGGCGAGGGGGTGGGAATGTGTGGTGTCTGCCCCAGCAAGCAAAGCTGGGAACCGGCACCTTCCAGACCAGGGTCTGCTTCCCAGCTCTGCTCTGAACCCACTGGACGGCCTGGGCCGGGTGCCTACCCATGCCACCTGGCCCAGTGAGGCCGAAGAATGGTTTTTCTTTTAGTAACCCATACCTTTTTCTGGCTCATAAAGTAATATGTTGAAATTACATGTATAATAAAGAAAATAAAAGTCATCCGTAACTTTACCACTCAGAAATGACATCTTACCTTTTGATGTATAGCCTTCTAATGTGTTTTGTATTTATATATACTTTGTATTTCAAAAAAATATTTATTTACTTTTGGGAGAGTACAAGCTGGGGAGGGGCAGAGAGAGGGAGACAGAGGATGGGAAACGGGCTCTGTGCTGACAGGCTGACAGCAGTGAGCCTGACGCAGGGCTCGAACTCATGAACCGCGAGATCGCGACCTGAGCCTAAGTTGGACGCTCAACTGACTGAGCCACCCAGGTGCCCCTATTTATATATTTTTAAAGCGCTTTTGGATCTCTCTACTTTTTTCACCAATTTCTTGTGTTTGGACTCATGTGTGCAAAATCATGCAGAAAGCTTACAGACACCCCGCTCTCCCTTACTCCTAACACGTGCGTCCCTGGGTGGGCGTCGGGAAGAGGAGAGATCTTTGAATAGCCTGCCATGGAGATTTGCTCTTTTGAATCTCTAAGTTTTTCTGTTCTTTCCTTTGTCTTCACGGTTTTGACTGAAAAAATACCAGTTTTCCATCTCCTCTGAGGTTTCTCTTTCTTTTCCATCTTTGACTTTCAGAAAGCTTAACACGTGGCACACGTGTGTGTGAGAGAGAGAGACAGAGAGAGAGTGAAAGGGAAGTGAAGTCTGGAATAATTATTTGAACTCGGTTCTTCTACAAATCTTTCAGTAAGAAATAACTCTTGTTTCCCTTAACAGGAATTTGCATACTTGCTAAGAGCCAAGACTGTGAATGTGGTCGTAGCAACTTGCACTTGAAGCAGCAGCCCTCCGCAGTTTTGGTGGCCTAGGCCCGTCAGGACCTGATCACACCCCGGGCACCCCTCACATGCAGGTGGGCAGTGGGTCAGCCCCGCCAGCCGTTGGAGGACACCCCCCAAGCCCACGTCACCTTGGGGGCTTCTTTCCAACTCTTCAGGCCCCTCTCCCGGCTTCTTCATGTGTCATGTCCCACCCCCCCAACCCAAGTGAGACCATTCACCGTCACCAAGAGGCAGCTGCTGGGGTCGGTCGCACCCAGGGGAGTGGCTAAGAGCCCCTCCCAGGGTCGCCTCTGTCTAGCACCGGGCAACAGAATGACTGACCACAAACCGATCTCCATCAGTGGAGCCTAAGGCACCGATGAGGGGTCAGTGGGACGGCCACCGGAAGCTGCCCATTGTCCCTGCCTGGCAAGGTCTGCTCAGCAGACCTTCTATGAGACCCCCACAAAGAAGGGAGTCCTCGATGAGCTGAGCTATCTGAAATGCACTGTCCCGTTTGCCCAGCTGTCCTTGTGGGAGACTCTCCGTGGCTTTCAAAGACACTGAAAAGGCCTGATGAGCAAACCGACATCATCACTGGCTTCTGAAAGTTTCCCCCAAATCCCAGGGTTGACTTTTCTTCTGCTTGGCACGAAAGCCCTACTTCTGAAAAGGAGGCAGATTACGGGCTCTCCCGCACTCCTTCCCTGCCCGCCTCATGGTGCCCAACAGCCCCCTGCCAGACACTGTGCACCTGCGAGGCCTCTGGGCAGGACAGACCCACGCGGAACCAAGCAGATGGCCGCGAGGCCCCACATGGTGGTAGCGTGGGCAGTGGCTTTGGTAAAGTTCTGTTGGAGCAGATGTCTCAGACAGAGGCTTTAATAAAGGGGCTGCCTCCTTCGAAACTTAAATCTTAGCCTTGGCATCCAGGCTTGCCCTGCACAGGACAGTCTTCTCTGAGATCCATAATTTAATGTCATTCAAGCCCATTATGGGGCAGAAACCTGATCTCCCCTTGGAGATCTCTCCAGCGAGGAGAGTAACTGTGCCTAGAGCCCAGGGTACTCTTCAGGTGCCTCACAGCACAGCCATGCCCAGTAGTGAAGGTTAATGGAAAATTACAGTGGCCAAAGAAAAGGCAACGTGATTGAGGATTCAGATACTTTGTGGATGAGAATTCAAGTCGCTCCACTAGGTAGGGGACCCCCACCAGATGAGGTTCTCGCTAAGGGTGGGGAATATGGAATGGGTTATTTAAGAAGGAAGATACTGACTATGGCCTCATGACCCATGGCGGACCTGAGACTTCAGCAGCTTTGCGTATTTTCTCTTTGCTTGTTATGTGTGGTTAGATATGCTAACCATTTTCTTTTTCTCTGTCCTCACGACCATTATCATTTTATACACAAGTTGTAGCAGGTTAATTTTCTAGTTTTGTCTTCAAGGAACAGAATATTCATTGGGACTGTGCCATATCCTTTCCAAGGAGGTCTGAAGGGAGGTATTGTTTCTCCAAGTCTCCTTCTTCCTCTGGTGCTCTGCCACAGCCCCCAAACAGTGCTTTCTCATACACCTGCTAGATCTCTTAGTAGCTAACCTCTTTCACTAGTTAGTAATTCTTTATATTAAATGTTCTCTGATCGGGGCACCGGTAGCTAGTGGGTTGAGCATCTGACTTCGGCTCAGGTCATGATCTCATGGTTCACAAGTTCGAACCCCTGCATCAGGCTCTGTGCTGACAGCTCAGAGCCTGGAGCCTGCTTCAGATTCTGTGTCTCCCTCTCTCTCTCTGCCCCTCCCCAACTCACACACTCTCTCTCTCTCTCTTAAAAATAAATTTAAAAAAAAAACACATTAAATGTTCTCTGATCAAATTGCTGGTGTTTTTCTGTCTCCTGACAGGACCCTGAATGATACATTATTTTGGAATTATACAGGGACACATATACGGTATTATGTAAGGTATCATACAAATGGAAACTTAAAAATATGTATATATATTAACCTCTCCAAATGCAAATATAAATATCAAAAAATAGAGAGAGAACAAATAAAATAGACCACATAAGGAAAGGCAATTTATGGAGACAATCTGGTAAACTGAGGCACACATTAATCATATTAAATTAACGCAAATTGGCTTAACTCGTCTACAAAAGGAAAAGATTTTGAGCCTGACCAACAAAGAAAAATCCAACACTGTATATATAAGAGATACATCTAACCCAAAGCAATTTAGAAAAAGTAAAAGGTAAAAGTAAAAATATGGACAAAGATGTGCTAGGCAGAAGTAAATAAAAAGAAAGCAGAGACAGTAATCTTGGTATCTAACAAACCAGGATTCAGACAAAACAAAATTAAAGGAAACAAAGCACACTTTATAAAACTTAAGTCTATAATTTGCAGTGAAGATATACACAATTTAAACATAAATCAAAGAAGTAAGAAGAGATAAACAGAAATACATAATGGGAAAATTTAACACACCTCTCTCAATAAATATAGGCCAAGTAGAAAAAAAATAGTACAGATACAGATGATCCAAACAACATAACCAGTAAACAAGTAGATTTTATGTGCATATACTGGAGAATATACATTCTTTGCAAGTGTACATAGAATTGTCTGAACAAAACCTTAATACATCCCAAAGAACAAAATGAATACAAATAGGCATTCTTTGACCTCTATCAGCAAAACTATAAACAAATAATAAAATCAAAAAAGAAAATACCTTGCTATCCAGAAAAAAATTTTTATTTATTTTTTAAATGAACTTTTAATTATTTTAAAAAAAATGTTTTAATGTTTATCCATCTTTGAAGGACAGAGAGACAGAGTGCGAGTGGGGGAGGGGCAGAGAGAGAGGGAGACACAGAATCCAAAGCAGGCTCCGGGCTCTGAGCCGTCAGCACTGAGCCTGACGCGGGGCTGGAACTCACAAACCGTGAGATCATGACCCAAGCCAAAGTCGGACGCCACCCAGGCGCCCCCCAGAAAAAAATTTTTAAATGCTATTTAAAAATTCTTGAATCAAGTAGAAAACACAGACCAATATTGTAGGTTTTCTGGAGAAGAGTAATATAAACATGACATATCTGAACCCGTGGCACGTGGCCAAAAGTGCTCGAAGTAAGAGACATGGTGTTAAATCTAGTATGTATCTATCTACCAACAGAAAGGAAAGTACGTGAAATAAGCCCAATTCAAAATGTTTTAAAGAGAAAAAGGAGCATAAAATAAACCCCCAAAATGAATGATGATAAACTCAGAAATTAAGAAGTTAGTGGGGAAAAGCAGTGAGACTTTTTTAGGGTGAACCTAAAAGCTGGTTCTTTTAAAATTTAAACAAAATAGACAAGCCATCCTATTTAAGAAAACGATGAGAGAGACAAAACAGAAATTTGAAATCCCATGCAAATATATTTGAGAACCTTGATGAAACAACTAATTTCATCAAGAAAAATACAAGAGACGAAAATTGACTTCAGTAGAGCCAGAAAGCGTAACCAAGCCAATTACCATAGAAGAAATAGAAGAATTAAGAAATAAGAATTCAAGAAGCACTGTGGGAAGTTGGTTTCACAGGAGAAATCTATCAAGGCTTTAAAGACCAAATAATCCCACTAGATTAGTCTAGATCCTCAAAAGTAAAGTAAACTTCTGAAGTCTCTCCATTAAGCCAGCATAACATGAATTCCCAAACCTGATAGACAATACTTCAAAGAGCAAACTATGGACCAGTCTCGCTTGTCAACATCGATGCAAACACCCTAGATATAATGTTACCAAACAGGAACCTAAGATCGATCTGGTTAAATAAACCTGAATTTGTCCTGAATTTACATTGGAAATAATGGGACGGGTTCATGATGCATTTAATCTTTAAAAACAACAACATAAAAATGACTAGCTCTGCTGAAACTCCTCAACACAAAGGCCACGCAGCAGCACCGAGCGTTCCCAGGGCCCATGGATCTCCCAACACCATGTCCCACCGAGAGAAACCAGGATTACCTGGGGAGATGGCTGAGGGCGAGTCTGCAGTGGGAAGTGGGTAGGAGGAGCCTAGAAGCCCTTCTGACAGCCAGCAGCAGGGAACTACCCAGACCATTTGCACGGGGCCAAAAGGGGCCAGGAGAGGCTCCCACAGACCCAACGATGAGACTACTGGATCATCAATAAGGGGAAAGTGGAAGTGGATCGGAACCCACCAGGAACCTTGAAATCTACTAGTTCACGACCCCTTCAAGAACTTGGTCAGCTTTTGAGGGGGCTCACAAATCAACGCGTTACTTTGCAAACTACAAAAGAAGGGTAAGAATCAAGCATCTACCCTGCTTTTTCTATACAAACCCTTCCTCGGAGTAACTGAGGGGAAATTTCTCTTTATAGAAATACCCCCAACCGATTACGTAAGGAAATTATAGTAAAAGAACATGGCCATGTTACAATCCCTCAGGAAACAACAGATTCAGCAACGACCATCCCTGCCTGCCAGCATCACCGGGTCACCGAGATGTGCCTGTGATGGATGGACACAACCCATTTATAAAGGATTATTGTCATAAGGGCACGTTTGAAACCCAAAGGCTGGCCTGTATCTTTCAGTGCCAACGATATCCGTTATCGGTCATTGGTCACCTGGGGCAGCAGCAGAGGGCAATCTTTTATTTTCTTCTTTACTTCCTGTTTCAAAGGGATTTTCAGGTGCTGTAGGATCCTAGATGTGGCATGGCCCGTGTTGAAAGAGGTAAGTCGCAGAGCTGTATTTCCAAGTGCAGGAACCCCATGAGACAGGTGTTTCTTCCGAGCATTCTACAGATGAAGAAATGACTCGCCCAAAGTCTACAGCTAGGTAACTGCAGACCCAGGATTCAAAACGAGAACTGGTTTCCTCTCAAGTGCTGTTGCTTGCCCACACCCCAGCTCTCCTGAGTGGGGAGAGCTACTTGGGATTTTCCAGCGCACTGGAAATGTAGTCGCCTCAGGCATCCTTTCCGCTGCAACGGGAAAGATCGGGAAATCGGGAAAAAAGTACGTTCACAAATTTCTTGCGAAGTTGGCATTTTATTTATAGATTTTTAAATCCCCTGGCTCTAAAGGATAAGCATGTTTGTCTTGCAAAGCCTAGCTTCGTAGGAAAAACAAACAAAACAAAACAAAATCTTTGAAACATGTGTGTTGCCCTTAAGAACAAACAGCAATCATTGTTGCTACAGTCATGGAAATTCTGAATGTCTTCACCAATGCATAATTCAAACACATCTGAATACACTTTACTTGCAAGTTTCCCCCCCCCCCAAAGTTGTCTCCTACTGGTTGATATCTTCAACATGTTCATTTGTTTGATTTTTAGCAATTGGCTCTCGGTATTACGTATGAAGGGAAGGGGAAGGTTTGAGGTGAGTTAATGAATATCCTGAGAGGTGTCACGTGTCCTTGTTTTCTGAGAATTTCTTTACATGGTAGAGTTGTTCACAAAACTGTTCATTCTGATACCAGATACTTCGCACGGTGTGACCCACCAGAACCTGCTTGGTCACACAGAGCAAGCCATGCCTCGTGGCTCTCTGGTAATTCCCATCTTCGAGGTGTTCTGTCATGATGGTGTCACCTGAAAGGCCACGTGACAGGGCTGGTTCCTGGGAGTCAGCGGATGGACCCAGTTAGTCACAGCACCAAAGTGGACCAGTTCAGTAAGGAGACCAAAAGCACTCTGTTCTACTTCCTTAGGCTTGTGGAGGCGAACTGACCACAAAACAGCGTGCGGCCAGGCTTTACCTTGAAATCACAGTGTATGGGGGGGGGACACGTGGGGGACGGCACAATCCAGACTGATAGAATCTTCTGGAAAAACTCTCCTTTTCAACTTTCTCATTTAAAATACTTTAGTTCATTTCTCTGCCTTAATTTGTGTAGGGAAAAGGTCCCTGGAACGAACCCAAAGGCATCAGGGAGGTGAACATCCCCCGCTCTGGGCAGGTAGCTGCACAAAGAGCCAACATCCATGTGGACGCATCAGAGTTTTCTTTCTTTTAATGACCCTCAGGATAGGTTCTGCTCCTTCTTTCTTCCCTCTCTCTCCTGAAAAGTAGAATGCACTGAGTTTTCTTTCCTGTTTCTTTGAAGGCTTCCAACATTTGAATTCAAATAGTTCCAAGATCTCTTGCCTAAAAAACCGAATTCTAAATGTCGGCGGAGATGAGTCTCTCCACAAACATCAGGCTCGACGCAGAGATAGATGGACCGATGGGAAAAGTTACTATTCAGAACCCAGGCTGCCAAGAGCTGTTGGGGGCTCACAGTCTGACGATGACAAGCCACGTTGTTCTTCTTCTCGGTAGCATGTAGCAGCTGAGCACATCCTGTCCAGACTTCCCAGAAAATTGAGAAAATTCACCTTCCAGTGAGACTGAGCGGAGAAAATTTGAACCTCAAAGGGGACACGCGGCCAGGAAACCCGGGTAGTTCCAACCCAGTTCTGAGCTGTTCCCAAGTTGGAAGTTTGTCTGCACAGGGAGCCTGGGGAGCCTGGGGAGCCCGTCCTGCCCGCAGGGATGTAGACGTAGCCCTTCTTGCTTCGGCCGGCGGCCGGGCCAGCTTTTCACTCTCTCTGGAATCTCCCCTCGCCTGTAAAGACAGGGCCTTTGTATCACCCCCCTCCCACCCCATCAGAGCCCGCCGCCCAGCTGGCCTCACCGAGACGGATGTGTCACAGAGGCGCAAGGTGGTTGTATACCCTCCCTCTGCGTCCAGCTGGGCCTCCACGAGCCACAAGGAAACACGGCCTACCCTGGGCACAGGCAGTGGTGAATCTGTACCTCGGGATCTCTTCGCCTTTTGAAGCAAATCTGGTCTCTCAGACACACACACTCCAAGCCAAAGGGAAGGCAGCATGTGCACTGGGCGCTCCTGCCCCTTCCCCTGCATCCTCAGGACAGCCCTGCCCCCGGGGTGCTTGTGAGCCCCGCACCCAGGAGAGGGGCCAGGACTCGAATCCTGCACGGGGAAAGCCTCAGTCGGCTGAGCCGGAAACTCCTGAGAAACCGTCCTTTGTGTAAGTGATGTGATGTGTCAGGTGCCCACAGCCCAGGACCGGAGGAAAGGTGCCACCTTCCAGGGCCAGCTCCACCCCCAAGCCCCGGCCCCCGATGTCTCAGGGGTGCCCCTCCCACAGGAGCCCCGCGCTCTGCGGGCAGACAACCTTCAAAGGCCCCGACGCGGGGCGAGCCAGCTGCAGACGATTTAGCCCATCAGTCAAGGCCCTGGCCTGAGTCACGTCCACTTACAACCACACACGGCTGTTCCAGGTCCAAATGACGGCTGTCAGGACAAAGGAGAGGGCCCAGAGGACAAGTCCTGAAGCCTTCGGGAGTCCGGCATGACATCTCTGAGCGCATCTCACGCAGAATGCCGAGCGGATGGGCATTTTCACCAGGGCCGCGTGGCTTCCCCCTAGAGCAGCACCTGGGCCCACACACGGCACTAACGAACTGGGATTCGGATCGGCCTTGGTTTTGCCACTTCCCACCTCTGAGTCTTTGGTTTCCTGTCTCCCGTGATGATGCCAGTCTCGCTGCCCCACCAGGTCACACGTGAAAAAGACTTTGAGGATCCCAGAGTGCACCCAAAAAGATCATTTTGGTTTCTTTCTGTTTCTTTTATATTCACCCCACATCCAGTGTTTGGAAGCTTAATAAGAGAACCCAACAGCTTTGTCTTTCCCAGAAGGCCCGGCCAGCTCAAGGCCTCCAGGACAGAAGATGCGAGTCCGAGAGGCGTGGGGACAGACAGCTCTGGAACGCCAGGGGTCAGAGGTCGCAAGGGCAAGACAGAATTCTGAAACCGAAGCAGGTGCTTTTGTTGTGCATGTGAATAATTTCCATAGAACGACAAAAGCACCCTGGCTGTCAGGCCGCGGTTCCGGCTCACCACATAAATGAGCCTTCCCCAGGACACTGCCACGTCCGTCTGTCCATCCAGGGAGAGGCCGGTTAGGTCAGCAGCTCCTCACGGAGTTGCCTGTGCAAGTAGCCACGGGCCAGAGACAGCACCACGTAAAGGCTGCTCTGTATCTCCAGCCTCCCTGGCTCAGGCCCCACCTGGGCCAAAGCGTGTGTTGAACTTACTGTCCTCTTGCCCCGCTGGACACTGGCTCTCACTGGCAGGACTCGGGTCGTCCCTCCCTCTCCAGACGCCCCTTCCCACCCTTGGCAGGGATCACGGATGCCCTGGGTCCTCCGGCTGGGGGTGAAAGCCACTCTGTTGGCCCGTCCCCACGCTAGCCCAGCCAACATCCACTCCAGCCCCGGGCAGTTCCACCTTCATGCCCAAGTCCCTTAGTCTTTGCGCCGGTGACACTCCTGCCTCCCCCGCTCCTGACCCCCCAGCCCCGGGGCGGCTGCAGACCTGCGGTTGATTGCAAGACGTTCTCCAGTCCCCCCTGGCCCTCAGGACCCCTGCCGTGCACCTCCCGCTTCTGGGGCTCACTTAACAAGCCCCGCGAGCAAGGCATCCCGGTCCTCACTTCTGGCTGATGCAACAACCGTCCTCCGGCTTCGTGCGCTGTCAGCACTGGGACTGTCCATCTTCCCACGCTACACCAACAACCCGGCCGGAGCTCAGGTGACGTCCTTTTAGATCGGGATAGCGTGAGCCGACCCGACAGTGGACTGAGTGGACTGGGGGGCGGGGTCTCTCTTGCACAGGCTTTCGGGCCAAGCAGCTACCACTTGTCTGGGGTCACCCTTGGGGAGACGGAGCTGTCCATTGGATCCGTGTTGTTTTGCTGAGCGACAAAAATACGACAACCTTAGTGGCTTTAAATGACACATACTTATCACCTCACAGTTCCCTGGGTTAGGAGTCCAGGCATGGCTCGGCGGGGTCTCCCTGACAGATCTCACCAAACCGCAGCCCTGCACTGGGGAAAGCTCCCCTTCCGGCGCTCCCCCTGGTCGTGGGCGGAATCCCTCTCCTTGTGGCTCAGGCCTGAGGTCCGCCCTCTTGCTGGGTGCCCGCCAGAGGCCTACTCCAGTGCCCAGAGGCCGACCACAGCTCTTTGCCACGTGGCCCTCTCCGTGGACGGGCTCACAGCAGCTCACCTCCTCAAGGCTGGCGAAGGAGCATCTCCCGCTAGTCCGTGCGAGAGAGGGCAGGCACGCCATCACCCATGCCACCTTCTCGTGGCCAGAAGTGAGCTACAGGCCTCACACCCGGGTGGAGGGGGTCACATAAGAGGTGAGGATGCCAGGAGGTGGGGACCGCAGCCTCCCACCGCGCTGTCTCCCTGAGTCGGGCCTCCCCCCGCGGCTTCGTGAGTCTGGTCTGTTCCCTTGTTTGGAGACGTTTCGGAATACGAGCTCCCAAAGCCCACAGACTTTTAACATGAAAGCTGGAGGGACTTGGGAGGTTCGGTGCAGCCCCGAGTTCAGACCCGGACAACAGAGCCGGGGAGAGCACAGGCCCCCCAAGTCACAGTCCCCACTGGAGGAGACTGGGGGTGAGATCCAGAGCGTCACCTCTCACGAGCACCCTGTTCTTCTAAAAGAAACTTCCGCCTTGTCTCTGAGCGGGTGGCAATTTGCCTCGGGCTCCCTGAGACGAGTTGGTGGCTTCCATCATGTGTGTCACCTTTGCCCTCCTTGCCGGGGACGACGGCTCGCTTCAAGGTGCTGAGCTGGGCTTCTCGAGGAACCCCCCCCACCGCGAGTCACCCCTCCTCTGGCTCTGTGCGCATTGGTAACCACCACCTCGGAACCCACAGCTGGGAGCCCCCAGAGAGAGATGCTTCGCAGAGGAGCAGTGCAAGACAGGGAAAATTTAAAAAGGAAATAGCAATCTCCTTTGGGATCCTATAATAAAATAAACATTCCTCTGAGACATCTGAGGTTTGGACGAAGGAGGGGAAAGTTGCTAACACATGAAGAATGTGACCAATAAAGCAAGCTCCGGAATGCTGTTCGCGGCCGCCGTGGGGAGCAGATGTCCGCGCGGCGGCCTCCCCGTCACCCATGTGCCCGAGGCTGTGTGCGCTGCTCCTGGGACAGCGTCTATACCCGGGGGCCCCGCACAAAATGAGGACAAACAGGCGGGCATGAGCAAGCGACTGCGGCTCGGGAGGGCAGGGTCACCCGTACAGGTGGTGGCCGTGGCCCCGTACGTGCAGCCGGAGTTTAGATCGCGCGGAGGCCTCTGTGAGCCCACAGCCGGGTCCCAGTGTGGGTGGGGCGCCGGCCTGGGTCGGATGCCTGGTCTTGTTCCTGGTCTTTTCAGGAAAACAGATCCAGAAGCCCAAGTAAGCAGATGGAAACCAGAAACCCTTCTTTGGGACGGGGACTTGAAAAGCATCTTTTGGGATGCCCAGCTCAAGCACTCAAATTAGGTGCGTCTCAGAGTCAAGTCTCTGGCCATTGCACTCCCCATCCCACAAAACGAGAACCTCATAAAGAATCTTCCGGCGACTTCTAGCCGGTGTTCAGGCCCCCCACCCCAACACGGACACATCTGTTTGCGAAAGCAGATTGCATTCAGCTGATGTATTCACCAGATGAGTGGGACGTGCCCCTCGGCTTAGAATCGTGGCGTGTGTGCTGGGGGGGGGGGGGGGGCGGGGGGCACAGATGTCAAGCAAACGTTTTTAGCGCGCAGAACCTCTGACGCACGAGTGTCCGCTGATGCTAATTCAGGGCGGCACCTCTCCCCATGACTCACCAGTGGGCGGACGCGAAAGCCGCCCGCTGACCCCTGGGGCCATTTGGGCCCTTCAGAGTGTGAAATTTCAATTTCTACATCACAGCTTTTCATGGAGGGCCCGAAAAAATGCCTCATGTGAGAGCAACGTTGATGCTTTCCAGGTCGGTGTTTCTGCCGCAGACAGCAGGCAAGACTCCCTCGCAGGAGGAAGGAGTAATTTCTGGAAGGCACACGTCAGGCCCTCGAGCTCACCAGACCCCGGCCCCGGTGCCGTTCGGCAGCTGGACGCAAAGGGACACAGGCCCCACGGCGAGCGGAGCCCGCGAGAGGCCGTGTTGTCCTCGCCGGGTCCCTCGGAAGGGACGGGTCACCCAAGATCAAACCGCGCAGGGCTCCCGCCAGGCACCTGGCCTCGCTGCCCTGTCCCCCCCGCCCCAACACGAGGCCTCCCCTCCCTGGTGCTGCACCCCTCCGCCTCCCAGAGCGTGGCGCCTCGGGCCCAAAGGGCCTCTGCCGAAACGGAATCCATGCAAAACCAGGCGCATGTCCGAACTCTCTGGCTGGGGCTAGCCTTTACAGAGAAGCCCCGTCTGTGTTCGACCCATGGGAGAAAACAATGGTTCTCTCTTCTTCCAGCACTCTCCAGCAGCCATGGGGGACAGGTCGAAGGCCACGCCCCCCACTGCAGAGGCAGCCTTGGGCAGGCCTCTTTCCCTTGGGTCTCACCTGCTAATTTATTCGTTTTTTTTTTTAGTTTTGTTTGTTTGTTGATTTTTGAAAGAGAAAGAAACAGAGCATGAGCGGGGGAGGGGCAGAGAGAGAGGGAGACACGGAATGCGAAGCAGGCTCCAGGCCCCGAGCCATCAGCACAGAGCCCGACGCGGGTCTCGAACCCACGAGGCATGAAATCATGACCTGAGCCGAGATCAAGAGTTGGACGCTCACCTGACAGAGCCACCCAGGCGCCCCTCGCGTGCTAATTTCTGATGATGCAAGCTGACGGCCACGGGGTCCTCTGTGTGTCCCAGAAAGCAGGGCCTCTCTGCACACACACACACACACACACACACGCATGCACACCCCTCTGCTGTGACAAGTCCCGACACCACTGGATGCCGTGCCTATTCCAGAGGGAGCACTCTGCAAGCCATACAAGGAGGACTAGGGGCTCCGGGGGCCTGGGCTCCAGCTGCTGGTGTCTGAAACTAAGGTGTGACAGGGGCAGTGGGACACAGGGACCTGCCTGAAGACCCCTGAGGAGCTAAATCTCCCCGGCACTCGGTGGCTAACTGGACAGAGGGAACGAGGAAGGAGGAAGCGCTCAGGGTCACCCTGGACGTGAGCCTGGGGCCTCCGGGACTGTGGTTTGCACCCTGCGTGTCCTAGCGTGACGCGTCTGGGCTGAGGTGAGTCTTTGTGTTTTCAGTGCATGCACCGCGGGCCGGGAGGTGACAGCTCGGTGCACGTTGATCTGAGGGACCTGAACAGAAGCGACAACGTGGGACAAGCTGAGCTCCTTGGGTCAGTGTCCCCGAGTGAGAAGGGACCCCCAGATGGCACAAGATGACCCTCTGGGGCATGAGGTGAACACTGGATTTCTGAAAACAAGAAACTAAGCTTTGCCAACATCTAACGTACAGAATGAGTGGCGCTGGGGTGAAATACGCACGAGAAAAGACGGAAACTTGTACTGCTAAGAGCCACCGTCACAGCCGTGAGAAAGGAAGAAAGCAGGGATTTGAAAGACAAGCCCCCATCTGCGGCCACTGCCACGGGCATCCTATCCTCACTCATGGGGCTGGACAGAGTGGTGGGGGAGGGGAATGGGGAGGGGGCAAAGAGGGGGGAAGGAGGGGGAGGAAAGAGGGGGAAGGAACGGGAGGAGGGAGGAGGGGGAGGAGGGGGATGAGGGGAGGGGAGGGGAGGGGAGGAAGGGAAAGAGGGGTGAAGGAGGGGGAGGAGGGAGAAGGAGAGGAGGGGGAGGAAGGGGAAAGAGGGGTGAAGGAGGGGGAGGAGGAGAGGAGGAAGGAAAGGAGAGAAGGGGGAGGAGGACGAGGAGAGGGAGGAGGGGAGGAGGCGGATGGGGAGGAGGGAGAGGAGAGGGAGAAGGAGGAGGAGGGGGAAGAAGGGAAGGTTTTGCTCTGAGTAACTCGGAAGACAGTGTGGAGGGACTCACTGCCCATAGTCTAGGGTCACAAGCGTCCACAGCACCTCAGGATTTCTAAATACGGCTGCTCCTGGAGGCCAGAGGGAGTCCCCACGGCCACACACACACACACACACATCACACACACACACACACACACACACACCCACACACACACAGACTTCTGCTCAGGGGAGTGAAAGCATCGGCCTGAGCAGATGGGGTCCCCACTCTGGTCACTTCGAGTGTCAGCACAGGTCTTGGACACGAGGCCCCTTCAGCCACGAGAAGTAGGAACGCTCTGGTCTGGGGACAGGGTCCCCGCCGGGTGCCGGCGTCCCCAGGACCAGGCCGCGCCCCCCACCCCCAGCGTCGTGCGCGCTGCTGGCCGGGCGGGCTGCCCGGGCGAGCGTGGGCGCGCTCTTGGAGGGCCCGCTGGGCCGACTCTTCCCAAGTCTGCCCTGGCTCCCGTCTGCACCTGCCCCCTCCCCCCGGCGGCGAGGCCCTGCTGTCCCGCGTTAAGGCCGCCACCCGCCCCCCCCCCCCCCCCCCCCCCAGGCACGGCCCCTGCCCGGCTCCGACTTGACGGCCGACGCCCAATCAGCGCTGCCGAACCGGCCGCGTCGTCCTCCTGCGCACCAGTCCACGTCCACGCCGAAGGGCCAATGTCCAAACAACCGGACGCCCGCTGAGGGGGGACCAGGTCCCGGGCTCGCGGCCCAGCAGCGGCGGACCGCGGGGGACAGCGTGAGTCTCCGGGCTCCGACCAGCCTTTCTGCCTTTTTTCAAGCGGCTGATGTGCCCTCGGCTCTGCCGAGTCTCCCTCACCCCTGTCCCCGAGCGAGGTTCTAGGAGGTTCTGCGCAGCCTAACCAGATCCAGTAGGAGCTCCCCCCCCCCCCCGCTGGAAGAGGAGGGGCTGGCCCCCACCGGGACAACGCGCTTTCCTCTGGGCCGCGGGACCCCCAGTGGGTAGACTGTGCAGGCGGAGGGGGAGGGTGGGAGCCCCAGGGCCGGGGTGGCCTGGCGGGGAGTGGGTGCGGGTGTCAGGGGAGGCACAGCGTGGGCAGATGCCACGTCCACGGGGCTCACCCGTTTGCACGGGGCGTGCAGGTGTCACTTGACTCTCCCAGTAACCAAGAGGCAGGAATCCCTGTCGCCACCTCCCAGGCATGGGAACTGCGGGGGACAGAGATGGACCCAGGCCTCCCCGCTGGCAATTCTCCGTTCAGACCAGGTCTGTCTGGCTTTAAAGGGTGCCATCTTGGCCACAGTGAGACGCCGGAGGCTTGTAGTTAGTTCAGCCAGGTACATGACCAGCTCCTGCAGAGACACTGGGGCAGTGGGGGGGGGGGGGGGGGGGACAGTGGGGGGGGGGCATTGGGTGGAGGCAGTGGGGTGAGGGGACAGTGAGGGGGACAGTGGGGTGCAGGGAGAGTGGGGGGACAGTGGGTGGGGGGCAGTGGGGTGGGGGGCAGTGGGGGGGACAGTGGGATGGGGGACAGTGGGATGGGGACAGTGGGTGGGGGGCAGTGGGATGGGGGACAGTGGGGGAGACAGTGGGATGGGGAATAGTGGGTGGGGGCAGTGGGATAGGGGACAGTGGGGGGGACAGTGGGATGGGGGGACAGTGGGTGGGGGGCAGTGGGGTGGGGGGACAATGAGGGGTACAGTGGGTGGGGGGGCAGTGGGGTGGGGGGCAGTGGGGGGGACAGTGGGATGGGGACAGTGGGTGGGGGGCAGTGGGATGGGGGGACAGTGGGTGGGGGGCAGTGGGGTGGGGGGACAATGAGGGGTACAGTGGGTGGGGGGCAGTGGGGTGGGGGGGCTGTGGGGACTGATCTCCTCCCACCCCCCTGCCACATCAACGTCTGCATCGCCGCACAGGCCCCCAATGCTGGCTCCTGTCTCGTGAGCCCCGGGGCTGCCCCTGCAGGCCCCTGTTGAGCCTTTGTGGGTTCCACCATGGAAGGGGCTCCAGAATCAGTTCCAGCCCGAGTACGTGGCATTCAGGGGGGACATGAAATGCCTGCCCAACGAACAGCCCCACGCCCGCAGTGTTACATGGAGCCCCCTCTCAAGAACCTTCCTCAACAGACTTCCAAGTGACTCAGAACCGTCGTGATCCAGGGGCTGGTTTCTGATAAATTAGCAGGCGAGTTTATAGCATCAGACAACAAAATCAATAGTGTGTGCTTCCCTGTGAAATAACAGAGGTATTGTTTTTATCTTTTCAACGAACAAGTAAGGAGCATAAAAAAGCGGGAATACATTATTTAAAGTAAAATACTGAACAAATTGAAAAGTTATGAAATTCCAGGCACCTCTGGACTGTCACCTGATGGGACCTAATGCCACCTAGCAAGAAGGAGAGAGGACATTCCCTGGGGGAAACAATTATTTTTAGGATATAGGAGTAGAGCCTGGATTCCATTCCAACAGTGCTTCCCAAACTGATCTCTTGGGGAAAGTGGTGCTCACAATTGTATTATGGGGGGAAAATTTTTTGAGAAATCTTTTTTAACCCAAAGTGAAACACTGTGCTTTTCCCTGTAGGACTTCTCAGAGTCTTTAATGTGCTAATAAACATAGTAAAGCTCCAGGAGGAAAATAAGAGTAGAGTGTTTTCTGATTTATGTGACCACCAGGATGCTGTGCGTGAAGTGGGGGGGGGGGGGCAGTCATCATGGATGGATCCCAGGAGACAATTTGTTCAATGGAAATTAAGAATTAGGAAATTCTTTTTTTTTTATTTTACATTTATTTATTTTTGAGAGACAGAGACAGAGCACAAGTGGAGGAGGGGCAGAGATAGAAGGAGACGCAGAATCCAAAGCAGGCTCCAGGCTCTGAACTGCCAGCATAGAGCCCGATGCGGGTCTCGAACTCACTAACTGTGAGATCATGACCTGAGCCGAAGTCAGACGCTCAACCAACTGAGCCACCCACGTGCCCCCATAGACTTTCTTTTTTTTTGAGGGAGAGGGCACAACTAAGAGGCAGAGAGAGGGAGAGGGAGAAAGAGAGAAAGAGAATCCCCCAAGGGGCAGAGAGAGGGAGAGAGGAGAAAGAAACAGGGCTCACACAAAACGGGGCTCGAACTCACAATGGTGAGATCATGACCTGAGCCAAAGTTGGACACTTAATCGACTGAGCCACCCAGGTGCCCCCAAAGTTAGGCAATTCTGAGTTCTACTTAAGCCAGTTCCAGAGAGTCCCAAACAAAGTTGTGTCCCAGAATCAGTGGGCTTTCTCTTCCTAAATTTTCTGGAAGAGACCAACTCCTATCACTCCCTGGACCTGGCTGCGAGCTGGCCCTGCAGTTTCCCAGGAAAGAGCAACCCCATGCCTTACACCATGGTCACCTTTGAATATATCCCGCGGCCGTGCTGCACCCGCGGCCGTGCTGCTGATAGGTCTCCTTCCAGGTGGTAAGTTACCATCTCCTTCCCTGGTCATCAGCCACTGAGGGTGACTGACATCGCCTCAGTGAACATCCCAGGCTCCCCCGTTCCACCCTCGTCACTCAGTCTGAGGGACTTTGGCCACACGTTTGCAGGTTTGGGTGAGCGAGAACAGCTTGTTCTGTGGCTTCTCCTAAGGCTCCTGGCTGCACCTGTTAGGGGTGCATGGACCATGGAATCTGGGCTGTGGTTACATGACCAAATACCTCGCGTCTCCACGAGTGTCCTGGAGGGACACAGACTAGGACGTTTTGCTCTTTCTATCAGTCCCTTTGATGAAAAGTAAAGAAAAACGTGAAGACCAGCCTGCCATTCACCCCTTGTGTGGCCATTACTGAGCCACTTGAATTCTCTGCTCATGGTACCCTACTCCGAACACTGACGTCTAGAATCCTTCCTGCTCGGGGCACCTGGGGGGTTCAGTCGGTTGGGCGTCTGACCTGGGCTCGGGTCATAAAATTGCAGTTGGTGGGGCGCCTGGGTGGCGTAGTCAGTTAAACGTCCGACTTCAGCCAGGTCACGATCTCACGGTCCGTGAGTTCGAGCCCCGCGTCAGGCTCTGGGCTGATGGCTCAGAGCCTGGAGCCTGTTTCCGATTCTGTGTCTCCCTCTCTCTCTGCCCCTCCCCCATTCATGCTCTGTCTCTCTCGATCCCAAAAATAAATAAACGTTGAAAAAATTTAAAAAAAAAAAATTGCAGTTGGTGAGTTCGAGCCCCGCGTCAGGCTCTGTGCTGACAGCTCAGAGCCTGGAGCCTACTTCAGATTCTGTGTCTCCCTCTCTCTCTGCCCCTCCCCCACTCATGCTCTGTCTCTCTCTTTGTCAAAAATAAATAAACATTAAAAAGAAAAATTTAGAATCCTTCCTGCTCTAACACCGCACATGTACACACTCTTTGAGCGCGCAGGATAGATTACAATCAAAACAAATAGAAATACCTACATACACGTGGATCTATCACTCCTCTTTGACAGCTCGGACAGCCTTTCCTCTGGCGCGGGATGGCCATCATTTACCGAGCTCATCTAAGATCCAGACGGCAGGCTAGCCCCTTGAAATCCTTACCTTGTTGAACCCTCTCAACACGCCCCATGCAGAGCATCAGAGCTGTGTCCTATCAGTGCAGAGTGTTACCGGCAGGGCTTTGTATGAACTGTGCTCCACTCACACATGAGGGACAGGATCTCAGTGCTGCGTGGGGCGCACTCTGGGCTGTGTCACCTCATCTCCGCCCCCTCCCCGTATCCCAGATGCTGGGGTTCCACGGACTGTGAAATTAGCAAAGGGTCACAAACTTGTGAGGTGACAATAATGGACACACCATTCGGAGCAGAACTGTGCCGGAGGCAGGGAAGGTGTTATGATTTGCAGATATTTAAAAACGACACAATTGAAATCATCTGCAATGAGTGTGTATAAATAAGCCACGTATTCACTGTAAGTCTTTTCCTAAACGCAAAACAGATTCTGATATATTGCGTGTCACTGGCCTGAGAGGCGTGGTCCACGTGCACAATTGTTCATGAAGTCCAAGCGGCCCTTCCGGGGGCCTCTCCACAACTGGAACTCCCTCCTCCTTCCTGGCCCCAAGAGGGTCCGTGTCCAGAAAAGCTTTAGCAGCTCGGCCCAAATGTTGACTATGGCTACTCACTCAGTTAGACTGAATCACTGTTTCTTCAGAACTTAATGCACAACGTGTACTCAATAGCGGAGTTTTGTATTTAGAGATCTCTTAGTATTTTAATGTCACACTGTCATGTGTTCACGGGGTAGAGTCAAAAGGGGGCCAACCTTCCCGGCAGGTTGGAGCCACAGAGTCAGGGTTTTAGAGTCCGGGGCGGGGCGGGGCGGGAATCAGCACCCCACCTCTCAGATGAGACTATTTTACAGACAGGGAAATGGAGGACCCATGGGACACTCATCTAGGGTCACAGGGGTTGGTTCCGCCGCTCGGTCCTCAGACCCAGATCCAGCTCTCACGTCCAGAGACCACACCAACATGGTCTTTGCTCGGCACGGGAATTAGATCACGAGGAGAGATTTTAAAATGTCTCTGGTATGTCTTCTGTTGCTCAGAAGGACTCCGCTCTATGAAGACAGAGTGTTTATGGAAAATCATCTCCTCAAAAGTTCTATTTTTTTTCTTTAATGGTCATCATCTGTTGGTGGAAAAACACAGCCCCATGACAAACGGTAGAATACGGAACTGCGGAGCAAACCAGAGTTCTTGGTTTGGGTTTTCTTTTGCTGAAACACAGAGGATTTCCATTCTCGCCCTTCTGGTTCAGCCTGGTGTTTAAAAGTTTTCCTCCCCAGCTGTATGGCTCCGAGCTAAAGACAACCACCATTTTCTACTGGGCATAGAGCAGAGGTGACAAACTTTTCTGTCAAGGGCCAGCCAGATAATAAACAATTTGGGCTTTGAAGACCACGTGATCTCTGCTGCAGCGACTCACATCTGCCCATCTAGCATGATAGTGGTTGGTGACAATGTGTAAACAAATGGGTGTGGCTGTGTGCTAATAAAACTTTATGGGCACAAAGTGGCAGAGGGCCAGATGTGGCCTGCAGGTCAGAGTTCGCCAACCCCCGATATATATGATGCCAGTGTATTTGAATGGAAAGGTCAGTGAAGCATTGCGTCATCAATGGATATATTCTAGAATTTTACAAACATTCATCAAGCCCTTTAACAACCGAGTGACCTTTTAACATTTTGCCCGGGCATGCTGTCTTGTGTTGGCATAACCACCGTCACATTTAAGAAAATGATCAAGGTGAGCTTTGTGAAGCGTTGTAGTGTTGTTGAGATGCCAGCTCTCAGGACATTCAGACGAAGGGTTGGGAAAGAGCGAGCTTTGAGTATTTATTATAGCTGTTCTACAAAGCTAGGAAGCATCTGCATATACATCGCTAACAGTGCAGGTCTTGGGTACGGGAATTGTTTTCTCCCTCGTGACCTCTTTGTGAAGTAATCCCGAGTTCCCTTGTCTACATTAAGAATATTGCCAGTGGAGCGCCCAGGTGGGTCAGTCGGTTGAGCGTCCGACTTCAGCTCAGGTCATGATCCCACAGTCTGAGTCCCGCGTCGGGCTCTGCGCTGACAGCTCGGAGCCTGGCTGCATGAGCAAAGTAATCTGACAGAAGGTTTCCTTCGTCACACGTGTGCCAGCCTGAACCTTCTGTTCCTTACGGGTCTGCTGGCCTTGAGGCAAGGCTTTCTTCCCTGGGTGCCCAGGAAAGGGCACAAGAGAAAGCCCGGTGTGTGAAAGAGAGAGGTGTAACCCTGCTGGAAGCTTCTCGGGGCCTGACCTCGGCCAAATCCGTTCTTCCACTTGCCTCTCTGCCTCTCAGTGGGGATGAGAACCTTGGCCTCCCTCATCTCCCAGGATTGTAGGGTAGATGAAGCAAGTTCTCAGTCACTGCTCCTTCCTACAGATCACCCTGTATGTAAATTACAGAAAGATCAAAATGGAAAAAAAAAAATTCTCGCAATGAGCCATATTTTACACGTCAAAACTATATGGCGGCATATTGAGGAACCGAATATGCACGTGGACAATGGCCAGAGCCTATGTGACAACAGAACTCTGACCCGCGAGCCCTGCAGTGACCGGCTCAGGAAGCCAGGCTGCACCTCTGCAGCAACTGGCCCAGAAGGGCCAGGATTGGAGCATGACCGGCAGGATCCCTCATTCTCGCCCCCGCTTCCGCATCAGCACGGGCCAGCGAAAGTCAAATGTGCTCCCCGGGATGTCACCTGCAGTGAGCCTGCCTCCAGCCTCCCCACACCAACGGCTGGCACCAGGGCACACCTGCAGCCTTCCTTCCTTTCGTCCCCCTCCCCTGCCCGCCTGTGAGTCTGCCAAGCGCGGGGGATGGTGGCCGCATCCCCTGCTGCAGCGAGTCTGAGCGAAGGGCCTCTGCCCTTGTCCAGGTGGCCTCTGTTGCTTTCCCATCGTCCCACAGTTATCTCAGCGCCTCTTTTGCCACCAGCCAGCCCCGAGTCGGTGTGCCCCACTCGCCGGGACCTGGCCCCGGCTTCCCCCACCTCACTGGAGGAGTCCCGTGCAGTGTCCAGCAGCCTGAACTTCGCCACCGTCCCGCACAGAGATCATCCCAACAGAAGGACAAAATGTCCACGTTACCGGAGAGTAATGTTCGTATATTAAAAAGGGCTTCAAAACAGGAAACAAATGTTGACAAACCCACACTTATCATGGAAACAATACAACCATCTCAATAAACAGGCCACGCAGAAAAAAATATATACTGATCAAAACGTAGACCCGAACATAATTCACAGGCTTAATTCACGGACATGTGTAGAAATCAGCCTACGAGAATAGACGTGTTCTAAACTAAGTGTACCTCGAACTTCTACAAAGACCACACTGTAGGACACTAAGGAAGCTTCAGCAAATCTCAAGGACTCTTACTGTTGGAACACAATGAAACGGAGTGAGAAAGATATGTGGGTCTTTTTAAGTTTATGTATGAGACAGAGACCGCGTGAGTGGGGGAGGGGCAGAGAGAGAAGGAGAGAGAGAATCCCAAGCAGGCTCCGAGCGGCCAGCACAGAGCCCGATGCGTGGCTCGAACTCACGAAACCGTGAGATCACGACCTGAGCCGAAACCAAGAGTTGGACGCCTAACCGACTGAGCCACCCAGGCGCCCCAAAGACGTGTTCTTTAGAGCCCATGCATATAGAAAAGTTTTTAAAAACTCACGTCATGAAACAGGTGAGGGTAACGAAGAGTACCCTGAGTAATAGATGAAAGTGTTGAATCACTATATTGTACACCTGAAACTAATAGAGCACGTATGTTGACTACACTGGAATTAAACAAAAAAACTGCTGTCAAAGCATAAATCATACTGGAAGCTTCTATACTTAGAATTAACCAGTAATGAAAATACCATTAGCTGGGATGCTGCTAACATAGTTCTCTGCCGGAAATTTATAGAAACATAGATTGAAAATCAATGCATTGCGTGTCCAACCAAAGGCAGCATTTTCTAAATGGAATAAATTTGAATCAAGTCAAGAGATGACCATAAACCACATATAATGTAAAGTTCTCTTTATAAAAGTGAAAAGAAGATAGAAACAAGAGAAAGGACAAGTAAAAGCAGAATTGTGAAATAAACATAAATCTCTAGCCAGATGAGAGACAGAAAAAAAAGAAATCATAGGAATATAAAAAGGAACCTAATTATGCATGGAATACAACAACTATAAAAAAACTTACATAAATAATTTTCGTTATGTTTCTTCTTTATTGTTCTCTGAAAAATAACATTTTTTCTATCAGTCAACCTCACCTATTTTTTATTGTAGGAGGCCAATATAACTTTGATATCAAAATTCAGACAAGGACTTATTAAAAATACCAGCAAGCCTGGTAGCTTGGGTGGCTCAGTTGGTTAAGCCTCTGACTTCAGCTCAGGTCATGATCTCACGGTTCATGAGTTCAAGCCCCGTGTCGGGCTCTGTGCTGACAGCTCAGAGCCTGGATCCTACTTCGGATTCTGTGTGTGTCTGTCCCTTTGCCCCTCCCCCACTCGTGCTCTGTCTCTCTCTCTCTGTCTCTCAAAAATAAACATTAAAAAAAATGTTTTTTAATGTGAGCAAGCCCAAGTCAGCAATATTTTAAAAAGATAAAATATCATGATTCAATGTGTCTACTCTAAGTATCTATATGACTATACATATATAATTGAATTTTATTATTTAACTCAATATACGTTTAAAGGAAATTTGGCTGTTTACGTTTCTTGTAATCAAGTTGACTAATAATTTTCTACACTTTGCATTACATCGTGTGTGTGTGTGTGTGTGTGTGTGCTTTCTGGTTCTTCTCTTTGTTGTCTCCTCAACCCTGCTGACTTCTGGCAGACCATTGTCCAAATTGTGTAGAGAAGCCTAAGGACAGATTGGAGGGTCCTAGAATCTGGTGGAAACCTCCGAAGCAGGGATTACCTCCCTGGCCTTCAGGTCAGAAAAGCTCTCAACCCCAAGTTAAAGTGACACAGTGAGGGAGCCAGCCACTTTCTGACGATCTCTGGGGTCAGCCCTGTGCCATGGCTCAGAGAAGAGAGCCCAGCTCTAACGAACAGGCAGTGAGGGAAAGCCTGTGCTTAAAACAAAACTCAGTAATAAAAAAATTTTTTTAAAAAGCATAAAACCAAAATCAAGGTGACCAAAAAAGGATAGTCCACATATAAGAGAGAATATTATGCTGCATTAAAAATCACGCCCTAGAAAAATATTTAATGACCCAAAATCTAATTGTTGATTGTGGGTTGCTTTCACTGAGAATTAATTTAGGAGCTAAATAATACAATTCTTTGCATACATAAAAATGTGTATTATACAGATACAAAAAGCCTCGAGAAAGAAATAACATAAAGTTAACTATGGTTTGAGACACTGTGGGTGAATTATATTTTCTTTTTTTCATTTAATTATATTTTCTAATTTCTTTTTTTTTAATTTGTTTTAATCTTTATTTTTTGAGAGATAGACAGAGTGTGAGCACGGAAGGGGCAGAGAGAGAGGGAGACACAGAATCTGAAGTAGGCTCCAGGCCCTAAGCTGTCAGCACAGAGCCCGATGCGGGGCTTGAACTCACAAACCGTGAGATCATAACCTGAGCTGAAGCTGGATGCTCAACCAACTGAGCCACCCACGTGCCCCTATATTTTCTAATTTCTACAATAAACATATATTACTTCCATAACAACAAAACAAACAAATTATTTTTTAATGATTATTTATTTTTTACAGAGAGAGAGAGAAAGTGAGCAGGGGAAGGGCAGAGAGAGAGGGAGACAGAGGATCCTAAGTGGGATCTTCCCTGAGAGCACAGAGCCCGATGTGGGGCTTGAACTTACGAACCATGAGATCATGTCCTGGGCTGAAGTTACACGTTTAACCAACTGAGCCACCCAGGTGCCTCCAAACAAATTATTTTTTTAATGAAATTATGAAATAGGGTGTACTGCATAGTTTCTAAATATATACATAAATTATAAGTACTTTCATAAAAAGTACTAAATATCAAAAGATACCACTAGACACCAAACATACCCTATCTGAGTATAATCTACGAAGGTTAGAATGCAAAGTAAGGGGCACCTGGGTGGCTCAGTCAGTTGGGCGTCCAGCTCTTTATTTCAGCTCAGGTCATGATCTTACAGTCCGTGAGTTTGAGTCCCACATTGAGTTCCACACTGATAGCATGGAGCCTGCTTGGGATTCTCTCTCTCCCTCTCTTGACCCTCCCCTGATCATGCTCTATCTCTCTCAAATAAATAAAACTTAAAAAAAATTAAAGAATGCAAAATAAAGATATGAGTATGAATATTTCTGTGCCAATTAACATGGCATTAAAATATTTGAAGTGTAAACTCTTCATGACACAAGGAGAAACTGAGAAAACATGTTTGTGGTAGAAGACAACTAAGCGTCTTACAAATCTTCGATGCGGAGTTGGAGATCTAAATGACACAAATACAGAGTCTGCTTTAGTAGATGTATTAAGACTTGCACCTTTGGGGCTCCTGGGTGGCTTAGTCGGTTAAGCGTCTGACTTCAGCTCAGGTCATGATCTCGAGGTTTGTGAGTTCAGGTCTCTCATCAGGCTCTGTCCTGACAGCATGGGGCCTGGAACCTGCTTCAGATTCTGTGTCTCCCTCTCTTCCTCTGCCCCTCCCCTGCTCGCTCTCTGTCTCTCTCTGTCTCTCTCTCTTCCTCTCTCTCTCTCTCTCAAAACTAAACCAACATTAAAATTTTTTAAAAAATATTTGCACCTTTTAAACATCAAATACATATAAATTTTTCAAACTCATGAAACATTCACAAAAATGTATCATACAGCAAATAAGGAATAATACCTCAATAGATTTAAAAGGAAATGATGCAGGAAGTCAGTATTACCTCAGTAAAAGCCCACACAAAACCACTACAAGAAAACTACAGATGGACATCCCACACAAACATTGATGCAAAAATCCTCAACAAAGTATCAGCAACCTATTGAAAGAATTATACACCACGACGAAGTGGACTTTACTCCTAGAACACAAGCACGGCTCAACGTATGCAAATCGGTCAACATAATGCACCATATTAACAGACTGAAGGAAAAAAAAACCACAGGATTATTTTAATTGATGCAGGAAAAAATGTTTCACAAAATTCAACGCTATTTTGAAAAAAAAAAAACACAACATTCAGCAAACTAGGAATAAAGGGAAACTACCTCAACATAATAAAAGCCATATGTGAAAAACCCACAGTGAGCATTATATTATACTCAATGGTGAAAGACTGAAAGCTTTTCCTCCAAGATCAGGACCAAGGCAAGGATGTCCACTTTTACCACTTCTATTCAGTATAGCACCAGAAGTTCTAGCCAAGGCAATTAGGCAAGAAAAGAAATAAGTCATCCGAATTGGAAAAGAAGAAGTAAAATTAGTTCTTCTCACAAATGATGAGATCTTATATGAGGAAAAATTTAAAGAGAATACACACACACACACACATTTTTTATACTAGTAAATGAATTCAGCAAAGTAGTAGGATACAAAGTCAACTCACCAATGTCAGTTGCACTTCTGTACAGTAAAGTGAACAATTTGAAAAGGAAATCATGAAAATTATCATATTTACAACAGCATCAGAAAGAAGAAAATACTTAAGAATTAACTTAACCTAGGAGAGTAAAGACTTACAGAGTGAAAACTACAAGACATTGCAGAGTGAAATTAAAGAAGATATAAATAAATGAAAACACATCCCATATTCATGGATTGGAAGATGTAATATTGTTAAGATACCAATACTATCCAAAGCAACCTACAGATTCAATGTAACCCCTATCAAAATCCCAATGACATTTTTTTGCAGATGTAAAAAAACCCATTCTAAAATTCATAGGGAATCTCAAGGGGCCCAAAACAGTCAAAATAATCTCGAAGAACACAGTTAAAAGACTCACACTTGTGATTTCAAAACTTGCTACAAAGCTATAGGAATGGAAACAGAATATAGACCAATGAGATAAAATAGAAATCCCAGAAATAACCCTTCATCTATATGGTCAAATGATTTTTGACAAGAGTGCTTTTCAACAAATGGTGCCAGGAAAACTAACATCCACATGCAAAAGAATAAAGTTGGACCCTTACCTCACACCATATACAAAAATTAGCTCAAAGATGTAAGAATATAACTATAAAACTCATAGAATAAAACATAGGGCAAAATTTACATGTCACTGGATTTTAGTTTCTTGGATATGACACCAAAGGCACAGGAGACAAAAGGAAAAAATAGACAAATTAGACTTCATGAAAAAAATTTAATTTTCTGCATCAAAAGGTACTATCAACAGTGTGAAAAGACACCCCACAGGATCAGAGAAGATACCTGCAAACATCTGATATAGATACAGATTTACATATGGATATGGATAAGGAGTTGGTATTCAGAAAAATACAGAGAACTCCTGAAACTCAGTAACAAAAACCAAACAGTTCAACTAAAAAATGTCAAAGGACTTGAGTAGACATTTCTCCAAAGGTGTACCAATGGGCCAGTAAGCACATGAAAAGAAGCTCATTACTCTTCATTAGGGAAATATAAATCAAAACTACAATGACATAGCACCTCACACCCATAAGGATGTCCACTGCCATAAAAATAGAACATAACAAGTGTTGGCAAGGATGTACAGAAATTAGAACACTTGTGCACTATTGATGGGAATATGAACCGGTGTGGCTCCTGTGGAAAACAGTCTGGTACTTCCTCCAAAAATTAGACATAGAATTACCGTATGATCCAGCAATCCCTGTTCCAAGCATACACCCAGAAGAATTTAAAGCAGGGCTTTGAAAAGACATTTGTAGACCCACGTTTATAATATCATTATTTACAAGAGCTAGTACGTGGAAGGAACTCAAGTGTCCACCAATAGACAAATGAGCAAAACGTGATCCAGTCACACCATGGAATATTATTCGGCCTTAAAAAGTAAGGAAATTCTGACATTCGCCTCAACATAGATAGATCTTGAGGACATTATGCTGGATGAAATAAACGAACCACAAAGAAGACAAATACCGTATGAGTCCATAAAAATCATCAAAACCGGGGGCGCCTGGGTGGCGCAGTCGGTTAAGCGTCCGACTTCAGCCAGGTCACGATCTCGCGGTCCGTGAGTTCAAGCCCCGCGTCGGGCTCTGGGCTGATGGCTCGGAGCCTGGAGCCTGTTTCCGATTCTGTGTCTCCCTCTCTCTCTGCCCCTCCCCGTTCATGCTCTGTCTCTCTCTGTCCCAAAAATAAATAAACGTTGAAAAAAAAAATCATCAAAACCGTAGAGATGAAAACAGCTCTGGAGATGGATGGTGGTGATGATTGCACAATATTGGGAAGGTATTAAATACCAGCTAACTATACAGTTAAAAATGGCTAAGATGGTAAAATTGCATGTTATGTATGTTTCACCACAATTTTTAAAAAGGGGGGGAAATGAGATTATACAGGTCATATTACCAAACGGTGATACATAGAATTACAAATAAATGAAAACTTATACCTCCAAATCCAACCTTTTGAAAATAACATGTACATACATACACACATGTCGATTAACAAATAAATAAATATCTGATTAAAGAAGAAATGGCCATCCCAAAGGAAGACTATTAAAAAAGTAATCACAATTACAGCACTACATATCAGAGTGTATAAAATGTGTCCAAACCGGGGGCGCCTGGGTGGCTCAGTCAGTTAAGCGTCCGACTTCAGCTCGGGTCACCATCTCAGGGTTTGTGAGTTCAAGCCCCGCATTGGGCTCTGTGCTGACAGCTCAGAGCTGGAGCCTGCTTTGGATTCTGTGTCTCCCTCTCTCTGCCCCTTCCCTGCTCATGCTCTGTCTCTCTTTCTCTCTCTCTCTCTCTCAAAGGATAAATATTTTTTTTAATTTTTAAAAAGAAGAATGTGTCCAAACTGTACTCAGAAAAAACTCCGATTCTTAAAATATGTTTTTTCGTTCTTATTGTCAGTTTTCTAAATAGCTACCATCAATGGAGTGTCTACTATATTCTAAGCACAGTGACAAGAGCTGAATGTGCATTATCTGATTTAATTACTCCCTGGATCTTACCAGCTGGATGCTGCATAATTAGCATAAAGGTGAATGCAGGAAGCCTCCAAACCAAGGGACTAAAAAGGGCATCAAAATATCCTTAAGGAAAACATACAAAACGTATGAAAAGAATGGATTAAGATGAAAAACAGGAAATAATGAATGTGTAAACAGAAAAACTGAAACTGATTAATCAGCCCGAAAGCCGGTTCTCTGAAAAGATGAAAACAATAAGTAAACCACTGAGAACCCTATTTACAAAATTAAAAAAGGATTTGCCAAAGGGATATAAAAGATACAGTGGAAATTTTTAAATATAAACAAATGTTATAATAGCCTTATGCTACTGCATTTGGAAAAAAAAAAAAGAATCTGAAAACAAAAACTTCTTTAAAATAAATTGCCAGCACTGGTTCTGTAAAAGGGAGACACTTTGTAAGATTTGGGGCTGAATAAATTCACTATTGTTTCCCTCCAGGGCTCAGGACCAGCTAAAAAAAATAGGACTCAGAAGACAGGTAGGTGTAGAGCACAATACCAGTGTCAACACTGACATGCCAACCAGGACAGCTAGCTTCACAGCCCCAAAGTCTTCCTGACATCTCCCACACCTGCCATCCCCCAAGCCTGACCTCAGGTGGTCCAGCTGAGGGTGCCATCACCCGCACCGTGACCTTGCCTTCATCTGGAGGAGAGAGGGATAAACACTCTGCACTTGGAGCCCCCGGTAACAGGCTAGCAAGAGTCCATGGGGAGATGTCCACATCACTACCCACCAACCTGGAATGCTCCTCAACGGGGAGTGAGCGAGGCAGTGAAAGCAGAAACCAGGAGTCCTCCCCTTGGGAACTGGGAACTCCCACGGAAGGGAGGCCGTCCTCCCTCAGGCATTTGAACAGAACAATGAAAAAGGAAGAAAGTAAAAAGCAAAAAAGGGCAAAATCTGCCTCAAAACAGTCCCTGGTGAAGATGGTCTTACTGAACTTGATTTCAAGCTTTCAAATAACACATAACTCCTTATGTTAAATAGCCTTCGGAAACATAGTAAAAAAAGGTTTTTTTTAATTAAAATAAGTGGAAATGTTTCCAATTTCTTTAGAACCCAACATAATTCCTTCTCCGGATTTATCTTATGAAACATACATACCAGATTCCTATATAAAGAACTGGGAAAGGAAGCACAGTGATCCTCGGGAAAAAAAAAAATGCACTATCACCAAGTAGAGATTATTCCAGGAATGCAATATAAGAAATCCATGAATATAAATCATGTAAATTGGTAAAAGGATAAAAACCATATGATCATCTCAATAGATGCCAAAAAGGCTTTTGATAAAATTTAATATGCATTCTTCATTTTATGTGTACACACACACACACACACACATGCACACACACACACACACTCCAAGAGTGAGGTTACCTGCAAGCAGAGAAGACTGCATCATATCTCCTGATTAGACTACTTTTGGAATATGAGGTTCTGAGCAGGGGAAACACATAGTGGGGAGAGCTGGCTATGAGAGAGAAGTAGAATGAAAGAGTACAGCAAGAACATGAACCTCCCAAGTCAAGAGCCGTCCTACCAAAGTTCATCCAAAAGGAAGCCTGCTGAAAAGAAGAGGTGAGGGAGGTAGGGCTGCCAGATAAAATACAGGATATCCAGTTAAATTTGAATTTTAGGTAAACAAATAATTTTTCCATATTTATATGGAAAAATTTATATTCCATATATATATAATTTATATTCCATATATATATATATAAAACAATGCCTAATATAAGCCAGCCACATGGCCACAGCCTAAAAAGGAGACCCGCAGGTAGGGAAGCAACACCTATACCTTATTGTTCCTTCTTCAACCAACATTCCTGAAAGCATAGAGCTCCAGTTTTGGTAAGGGAGGAGAAGACAGACACACTGCCCAGTGGACACTCCAAGGAGGAAGAGGGAGTTGGCCAAAGAGTAAAAGGGCAAGCTGGAACCCCTCCTCACTTTCAAAGCCCACTGAACACAGCAAGAGGGAAGAGAGAACTTTAAATAGGATTAGAGATTAGATGGATTTTAATAACCAAAACTGACCGGGAAGCTACCAGAATCTGCCCAAGATGTTGTTGAGATACATGCTACCATTCAACTTGTGAGTGGAGAAAAATAAAATCTTCTTATAATTTAACCCAAAGCCAATGTCTTGATTAATGATGAAATGCTGAAGCTATCCCCATTATAAAATAAAATAAAATAAAACAAAACAAAACAAAACAAAGCTACCTTCACTGTTACTATTAAATATGGTTCTGGCAATGCTAGCCAATGCAATTAGAAAAGAAAGCAAAACGAGAGCCAGTAAATTGGGAAGGAGGTAACAATCATTATAATTGGCAAATGATACAATTTTCTGACAATTTATAAAAATTAGAGTTCAGGAAGCTGCCAAAATAAATAAGTAAATATCAACAAGTTCCTTCTGTCACACTGAGGTCTATGGATCACCAGAAGGCAACCAAACGTATTTTCAAGAGTCAAAGATTCATCTACAAGTGTCAGAGGGATGAAATATTTTTAGATATATTTGCGTACATTCTTCCCATGCATGTCTGGGCATCTTACCTTAGTCAGGGGCATCCCCTGCCCTAAAGAGGAAAGGAAAGAGATTAGGATTATTATAGACATTCATCTCCTACTCAAAAAGTAAACATTTTGTATCTGAAGCAAGAAAGCGGGACTGTGTCAAGACAGAAAAAGGATTTCCTGAATTGTTCTCCTGCCTTAGCACTCAAGAGTCAATCTATCCAGTTTCAGTAGGAGATCCTACCCCACCTAGAGAAAGGATGAGAACTCCCCACTCCTGTCAAGAGGAGGATTGCAAGTAGGAAAATGAGAGGGAAGGAATGGAAACGGATGGCCAACAGGTGGACTGAAATTCCATCATGAGAAGGAGTGTGTCTGAGAAGCTGGGGAGAATGCCAAGGTGGAGGAGCTCCTGCCTGTCTTCCTACTTGGAGCCCCTAGAAGAAGATGCTCCTGCATGCTGACCATCCTAGGTGGTCATGTCCTTTGTAAGCCAAGCAGCATGACTACAGGGAGCCTTCCTCAGCTTGGCTGTGCCATCAAAGACACCCGGCAACCTTACATGCTTTCTGCAGGATAACAGAAGAGCATTGGATTCAGAGCCAGCAGGTTGTCATTGGGAGAAGGCTGGGGGCTGCGTTAGCTGCAGCAAAGCTTCCAAAGGGGTCCAGGCCAAATTATGAGGTGTGGGTGCAGAGGGTCTCTAATGTGTAGCTGGGTGGTTGCAGGTAGCACAGGGTGAACACAGAAACCACCAGAAACAGGACCCAGAACAAGAATCAGACCAACACTTACCCTACCACAGCATTCAGAGAAACACACATCAGCAACACCTCACGGGGACCAGTCCAGGCAGCAGAGGGGCCACTGTGCAGCAGAGACCAGCAAGGCTCCAGGGATCCACAGGACCTGCCATGTACCTGTCCCCAATTTCCAGTGCCAACTCAGAGGCAAGTAGGACAGGGATGGTGACATTCTAACAATGGAGAGTCATGCAAATAGAAGCTGAGAGATTGCTGAAAGTATTGCAGACTACTGTATTGCCTTTTCCTGCAACCCAGTGCAGTGGTAAGGGAATGGTTACAGAAAAAATAAACATTGCATTTGTACAGTGGTGTGTTACATGAGTAAATTTACAATGCTATTCATTGTATGTTGTTCATTTGGACAATACTTGAAAAATTTTAATGCAAGCATGTCCTGAGTCACATGGTTAGCTAGCTACATTTGGACCAAGTAATGTCACATTGTAAAACCACATTGGCAAGAAGAACTTTGGGGTTTTTTAATTGATGTGTAATTAATATATAACATTATACTAGTTTAAGATATACTTTGTTTTAGATAACAGCAAATAAGAGAAGGAAATTAATATTTATACTTTTATGCATTCAAGAAATATTTGCCATACATATGCTAGGCACTGTACTAAGTGCTTGGAGTCCAACAATAGTGAGATAGATGGGTGGATAGGATAGATAGATAGATAGATAGACAGACACAAAGGTATATAGATGGATAGTTAGATACACAGATACAGTTAAATATACAGAAACTTAGATACATATACAAATTCTGTTAGATTTTGATTGTCGTATGTAAAATTTTTTAGTGGAATAACACTAATAACGATTGCCACTACAGGGAGGGAGAAAGTTGTTTTCATCATTTTGCATCAGAAATTGTAGGGGCACCTGGGTGGTTCAATTGGTTAAGCATCCAACTTTGGCTCAGGTCATGATCTTGCAGTCTGTGAGTTCAAGCCCTGCGTCAGACTCTGTGCTGACAACTGGAGCCTGCTTCAGATTCTCTCTCTCTCTCTCTCTCTCTCTCTCTGCCCCTCCCCAACTCGTTCTCTCTCCCTCTCTCTCTCTCTCCCTCCCTCCCTCTCTCAAAAATAAATAGAAAGAAAATAAAAGAAATTGCACATCAGGTGGTCAGGTAGGAACACTGTGATAAATGGATGCTAGAGCAGGGATCTTGAAAAGGGAGGGCATGAGCTGAGACCTGGTGAACTGGTCTGTTTCCCCATGCCTACTTTGCACCTTTCTGTTTTCCTTGTGTGTTTGCCACATTCAAAGCATAAAGTTGTATGTTTTTAAATTTCTCTAATCTATCAGCCTCTGCCTTCCCCCCGGCAAATACGACCCATTTACATTTCTGCAGTCACTACCGTCTTTGGATTGTTTCTGCCACCTTTGTTTGTGGTTTCTACCTTCTTAGATTTTACTTCCTTTCCTATCTTCTAGAGCAGGGTCTGCAAACTACCGCCTTCAGCCCAAATCCAGCCCAGTGTCTGTTTTTGCAAATAAAGCTGTATTGGAAGGCAGCCACATCCATTTGCTTAAATATTCCCAAAGTTTGCTTTCATGCTGCAATGGCAGAGTTGAGTCACTGCAACAGAGACCATATGGCACAAAAAGTCAAAAATGTTTACTATCGTGCCCTTGAGAGAAAGAGTTTGCTGACCTTGTCCTACAGAACTAGAGGGTTTCTTTTTTTTTTCTTTACTGTTTTGAGAGTGACAAATTCTACTCTATTCTCCTGTAGTCATAATTAAATTTTTAACATGTATATTTGATAAAGTCTAAAGTTAATCCATCGTTTCATGTGATCATTCAAGGATTTTAGAATTCTTGGATTATTTTACACACTACTTAATCTAGAATTTCAGACCCTATGTATTTTTATGAATTTAAAATAAGTTATTGATATTCTTATTGCGTTCATGGTCAATCTTTATTTAGATTTATCCATATGTTTACTAATTTATGTGCTCACCATTCTGCTCCCAGTTCTCTCCCTCCTTCTGGGTTCAATTTCCTGCTTGCTAAAGGACATCCCTAGAAGTTCTTTCAGAGAATCTGTTAGCGATAAATTCTGTTTTTCATCATTTCTCCATAATTCTTGCATGACAGTTAAGTTAGAAAGAGGTTTCTGTTTTCTCTCAGCACTTTGAAGATATAATTTCACAGTCTTCTGGTTACTATTGAGAAGTGGCAGCCAGACTAACTGGCATTCCTTCATAGATAATCTTTTCTTTCTGCATGTTTTTAAGGTGTTCTCTTGTCTTTGGCGTTCTTACACAGCTTACATATCTAGGTGTAAATTTCCTATTCTTTATCCTTCTTAGAGCTATTTGTTCTCTGAATCAAAGACTTCAGGACTGTCTTCAATTTTGGAAAATTCTTGTTGACTATTGACTCACTCTCCTCCTCCCTATGCACCCCACCTGAACCTCCTATTGTGCTTTTATTGGACCTTCTTAGCCTCTTACCCATATTTGTTAACCTTGCTTCCAAATTTTCCATTTGTTTACTTCCATGTGCTCACAGTGATATTCCACCTTGCTAATTCTCTATTTCATTGTATCGAATCTGCTTTTTAACCTAACCATTCAGGGTTTTGTTGAATTTCAATCTCTACAATTTTATTCCTAAAAGTTCTCTTCTATTCTTTTATAATCTCCCTGGCCTTTCATGTTCCTTCAGTGGGGGGCCTGCCATTTTCTCACAGCTTTTTATTCTTCCATTGTGTGTTTAATCCCAGTTATTTTATAATCGCTATTTGACCATTGTTGCCCAAATCTCCTAGGGATCTCTTCTTAGAGTTTGTACTCTACCTACAAACTTACTCAGAGCTTATTTTTCTCCTCCGATTGGCACTTTGGGATTCAAACTCATCTTCACTGAGGTGTGTCTGTGAGAACTCTGCACGTCCATGCACAGGGCTTTTGTGTTTTGTCCTGCCTGATGTTTCGGAATTATTACCTGCCCGGGGTTGATTCCTCTCAGTCTGCCGGACTGGGGGCTCTGTGCCACTCACATAGTATAGGTTTAATCCCCACATATACTTGAGGACTGCCACCAGTTACAAATATCAAAGGCAACAATTTTTTCTCTGCAGAACCAGTCCAAGGCTATCAAGGTTTCTGTCATGTCACTGGGCCCATGGCTGGACTCTTTCCTGGTCCACTTTTTCAAAGGAGCAGAAAAATTTGTGTAGCAGGAAAACTCCTTTCTAACCTTCAGTCTCTTACGAGCCCAAAGATACATGTCGTATTTCTGCACAACCATTAAAATCCAAAAATTCACTAGTTTCAAAGACATGCAAAGCTACCTGACCTCCCCTCTTTGCCACATACTTCTTGTTCCCATTCCCTCTTTGGTTTGGGCCCTTAGAAGATCTTGTTGTTACTTTTTGTGAGTAGCGTTTATTATATTTGTCCTATTTTGGTCAACATTCCCAGGCATTTTGCATCAAGCTATTTTTCGTGTTTCTGGGTCATTAATACTATCTCAGCAATACAAAATATGTATTAATACTAAACTATTTTAAACATTATAAAGCAAGCTCTAACATCCACATTAACCCATCCCTAGTTTATTCATGGAAGATACATGTGATGCAGGGACCTCCCATCTTGTAAGGAAGCTTCCTCATCCCATTGCCAGGCCACTGACCCACAGTCTTGATATTGAGGTTCTTGTGTCGTTGTAATTCTTGAAAGAGAGATGGGGGGCAAGGGAGAAACAATCAGCTTACGTCAGTGAACTCCGAGATGTCAAAAATAATAATGAGAGGAAATAGAGCAGCTCATAAGGCAGCAGTCTCTCGACTCTCACAACGCTGGGATTTTGCCCCTTTTGGTGTTTCTAGAACATGAGAGGGGATACTTTCTGCTTAAGTGCCACACCTTAGCAAAAGGTGTCGACAATGCCTTGGCCATAACAGTGACTTTTAAATCAGCCAGTATTTTTACAGTTTAAAGAACATTTCCAGGGGCGCCTGGGTGGCTCAGTCGGTCAAGCGTCCAACTTCGGCTCAGGTCATGATCTCGCGGTTCATGGGTTCGAGCCCCGCGTCGGACTCTGTGCTGACAGCTCAGACCCTGGAGCCTGCTTCAGATTCTGTGTCTCCCTCTCTCTCTGCCCCTCCCCCATGCTCTCTCTCTGTCTCTCAAAAGTAAATAAACATAATTTTTTTTAAGAAAAGAGCATTTCCATGCACCTTAGCTTATGGAAGTTTACTGTCACCATGCCCCCCCTTATAAGTGAAGAAAATAAGGCTCAGGAGTTAAGCAAGTGACCTTCCCCAGGTTGGAATTTTATGGTCAGCAGTGCCAGGACTTGACTATTTTTAGCAGAATGAAAACGTGTTCGTATATTCTTGAAAGTTGGAGTAAGAGCCCAAATCTGTTCTCCTGCTGTCACACCATCCCAGACACCACCTATAGGAGCTCAAGCCACACTGAAAGTTAAACCAAACAGTTTTCAAAAGGTTGTCCTAAACTGGAAACTGTGTGATTTCTAGCCAAGGGATGCTAGGTCAAGGGTGGACGGTCCAGAGCTTGGAAATAAACCAGAAGATAGCAAGAGGTGTCCAGGCATTGGGAGGTGGGGCTTAGAAGGGGGGCTTGAACCCTGGAGAGGGCACGGTCTTGGGGGAACTTGCTGGGGTCCAGGCTGGTACCTGTGTCACGGGCTGTTCAGGTTGCAGGGAGAGGTGCCTGCCTGGGACACAGAGAGCTGTTGTGACTCACCCCGCCTCTGCATTTGCTCCCTCTTGGCAGGAATGATTTTCATTGTACCATAACTCAGTATGACCCAATCTGTCTGGGGTGATGCACTGCCTGAAATTTCTCCTCAAGGAGAAGGAGGTAACAGTGGCTTCCAATATCAGAGGCTTTACTATTTGAGTCATGGCTTCCTGGCTTTTCCCCATCAAAAACTGGAAGCCTTAGTGCAGCGACAGGAAGTGAGCCGTGGGGAAGAATCGACTGCCGGCCCCTTCAGACCTCCCTGGCCGGGGCAGGGGCTGACCTGAGCAGGGAGCCCCTCTCCGGAGGCGAGCCACAGCGCAGCAGCCGGGCAAGAGCCAATGGAAGGAACAGAAGCCCGGGACTGTCTGACCCAGGGGCCAGCAGAGATGGACAAGCTCGGGGACAGACCCACAGACCTGCAGAGTGAGGCAGGAATTTGAAGGGGGGGCCAGGAGGTTCCCTTTGACTGGTGCTATGGTAGTTGTTGGCTGGTTTTCCTTGGATACCTGAGCATGAAGTAGGAGGGGTGGGTCCAAGTGCAATGCGTCAGGGATAGGCAGGCGGCCACTGGGTCACTGCGATGGGAGTGGTGAGTGCATGGATGTGTGTTTCTCCCAAGGAATTCTGCGCCCATCCTCCTGGCTCGATTTCATGCTCCCCCAAAAGGGCCAGGGTGATGGTACAGAGACAGACGGGCTCCGAGCCAGCCCAGAATCTTTGGTGAACATGAACTCTTGGCACTATGCAAACACTGATTCGCCCATCTGTCCATCGCTCTGGCAGTGAGTGCTTGGGATACCCCCTTGAGCTGAGGCCAAGGCTGGCTGCTGGGGCGCGTCTGTGGGCTGACCTGGGTCCTGGCTCCGACTGGCTGGTGGTCCAAGAGGAGAGCCCCCCGCCTCCCTGCCCCTGTCACACTCAAGCCCGGCTCAGCCCATTTTTACAGCTGACCCACAGCCACTTCTCCCCAACTCTGGAACCAAAAGGATAGACAAGGCACAGGCCAGTCCCCAAGGCACTCACAAACAGGACAAGCAGACAATGGCTGTGGGCTGAGAGGACAGGTTCCGAGCCTCCGTGGCCACAGAGACCCCATGGACTCGGGAAAGACAGTTAACCTCCATGAGCCCATCACAGAGGTTGGAGTCATTCTCTGCAGTCACTGTGGGGATCAGATGGGCCTGAATGTAGCACGTCTCAAGATTGCAAGCTCCTAAAGTCACTTCGAGACAAACGCCAGCGGTGCCCACATGCACTGGCCTGCTGAGGTCGACGGGGACCTTCCGTGCTGACCCCAGGATGCAGGAAGGTCATCTCCGTCTCCTTCCGCCTGGGAGAGCACAGCTGGGGAGACCAAGTCTGGCTTTGGGGCAGGGGGGGGGGCCAAAGTCAGCGCACTAACAGGGGCCAATCCGCAGGTGGGGTGGGGGTCATGCAGTGTGCCCCCCCCCACACACACACTCTCCCGTCACCTCCTCCTCCTGTCCCCTCGCCACGTGGCAGCATCTGGCAGCCGCGGAGACCCTCCCACTCCGAGGAGGTCTCCTCCAGCGGCTCCAGGCGAGAGGAAGACGCTTCTTTCCCCGTGGGCTCACGCGAAGCTCCCTTCAAGGCATCCCTGCACCCGGGGAGGCTTTCCACCACATTCTTGGCAGGCTGGGCCTGTCTCCATCCTGCATCGCTGTACATGTGGGCCCCATTTGCAGGGGGCACAGCGCTGGGATAGGGAATCCAGAGGGGTGGCTGTGGGGACTGGGCTTAAATATTTCCACCTGAGAATGTGGACAGAGTACCCCCCAAAGTGATGAAAGGGACCAGAGAGGGCCGGGCTGCCATGCCAAGAGAAAGGGGGGCTGCGGGGCCCCGGGGTGGGAAGGCAGGAGGCGTCCTCCGGAGGCAGCCGTGTGGTGTTGAGCCCAGAGACCCCCCAACAAGAGGCCGGCAGCAAGGACAGTGGGGGACAGGAGTGCCGGGGTGCCAGCTGCACCCCACCATCCCAGGCACACGCTGGCCTCGGTGTCTTCTCTGCATCCGGGTGACGCCCACCCCAAGGAGGCTGACGGGCCCTCAGACCCGCCGGGTTCCGGCCACAGCCACCTCCACCTCAGTGGTGGCATCATCACCAGGGTCGGCGATGGGCGTGGAGCCCTGCCCAGAATGTGCCCGGGACCGGCCAGTCCAACCACTTCCCAGATCACCAAGCTGAAACTCAGGGCGGGCAGGCAGACGGCTCCACATCAGGCAGGTGGTTAGCTGCTGGCCAGCGGATGTCAGTGAGTAGTCACTGCGGCTAGCTCTTTCTTCCTAAGCACCGGAGGCTCGGCGAGGGCTCTCGACGGGCCGGGCTGTCTGTCCCATTGCTAATATTTGAAAACAAAGTGAACACAGCCGTAGGAAGGGGCCGAACCCTGCCAGCTGTGGCCACACCTAGCGCCCGCAGTCTGGCCTCCCTACAGCCAGGCCACCATCTCCGGAAGCAAAGCCCCCCCCGCGCCCGCATCAGGCAGCTACAGGATCCCCGGGCGGAGCCATAGGAGGGAGAACCCCCGTCTTCCAGAAGCCCCTGATCCAGACCTCAGGCATGTCCCCTCCGGGGGGCTGGCCCTCGCGGCCCACCCCGGAGCCGCTGCCTTCCCTACTCCTCCCAAGTCCCAGTGGGCCCTTTCCATTTTTCCCATTATCGCCCCCTCCCCACTGCTCCCCACGGCCACGAAAAAGGTTAGCTTCCAGAGCACTCTGGGCTCAAACGTTTGGAGGCAGAGCGATGCAGAGAGACCTGGGTCTACTTCGGGGTCTGGGCCGTTGTTGAAGCTGAAAACCAAAAAACTAAAGTGACCCATCACCAGGAAGGATCAGAAGACTCCAGCCAGGGGGCAGCATGGAGAGCAGTTTCACCTAATCCCTAATTCCCTCAGGCGCCCGGCCCATCCCGGGGTCTCATCCAGCTGTGCAGGATGGGGACAGAACCCCACGGGTACCAAGCACGGTCACGGAGTGTGCGGAATGGACTGAGTCTAAGCAGGAAGGTGACAGAGACCTTCGAGAACACAACAGCCCCTGCAAGCTGTCCTAAGCACTAAGTACCGATTCGTGAGATGCCCCTCACCCCCAGGGAGGTGGGCACCAGCATTACCCCCGGTCTACGGACAAGGACTTTGAGGCCCAGAGCAGAAAACTTCTGAGGCCTGAGAACAATCCAGAGGGGAAGTGAGGACCTGAAAAGGGCCGTGACGAGGGAGGGCAGGGAAGAGGGGTAAGGCCAAAGGAAGCTTCATTCGGTAGCCCGTTGGGGACGGGAAGCTGGGGCATCCTGGGCTTCTGGACAGGGTCACTGGGAGGCTGCTGAGAGAGGGGCGTGACAATCTGGGATATTTGTGGGGCACTGGGGGAGCTGTCCTGCGGAGGACTACACCTGCAGGTGTGGGGCCCGGGGGACTGGGGCGTCACAGGCGCCGGGTTGGCCGTGCAGGGAGAGCGTGTGCGGTGAGCAGGGGCTGTGCCAGAGCCCACGGGGCGGACCTGCTCCAGGCGGCCCCACAAATCCCACTGGCCAGTGGAGGGGAGCGAGGTCTGGGGAGAGCGTGGGACTCTGAGATCTGAGCACGAGAGGTGGACGGCCCCACCACAGAGTGTCCACGGGAGCCCGGCCTCAGTGGCCTCCGAGGTCCGCTCGAGCCGCAGGTGTGGGGGAGAGGGCACCTGACCAGGGCAAACCCACCCAGGAAGGAGCCCTCAGCCAGCGGCCACTGCAGGACACTGGAAGTCTGAAATCCTTGAAGGATTTCAGAGGGAAGGAGCCTCTTACACCCCAACAAATGGTTTTCCTTTTTTAAAAGGAAGGGGGAAAAAAAGTTTAAAAAGGAAGGACCCTTACAAAGGGGAAAAATGTTCTGTTTAACCTCCAGGCAAATCGCACAGGAAAGGAGAGGGTGGGTGGGAGGCAGGCACAAGCCACGGGCCCCACGGAGCCGCGCCAGCTCGAGAAGGTGCCGGAGCCACTTGGCTCGGGGCCCGCCTGCTGACTGGAGCTTTGAAAAACAACTTCCTGTCAATAAACGCGAACAAAAGTTTGGACCCATCTTCAAAGTGATGAGTTATGCCGAAAATATGTTCCTGTGAACCGGGGGGAGTGGATCATTCGTGGCGCTTTGGCATTCGGGGGAGTTTATAAATAACCAGTCAGGTCGGCTTGGGTTGCGCCCTGCCACGAGAAAGCGCACCGCCCGGGCGAGCAGAGGGGGACCTGGCGACCAGGAGCCATATGTGATCCATCAGGAGGTTAAAATTAGCCCAGCGCCCCACGGGCCGGCCTCCCCGGCAGGGCCGGCAAAGGGGGTGCCTGGAGAAGCGCAACTCACATCCTGGCGAAGGGAGGCAGCAGGGCTCCCCCGAGCCTCTGCTCTGTGCTGAGCAACGAGGTGGACCCCCGGACCAGCTCCTCCTATTTGCATTTTGGAGGGAAAGAAAGAAGGGCTAGGTTCTACATGTGGCTTCTATCAGCCGAGAAAAGTAAAAACATGTGCCGGCATTTCTAGCTGACATGGTCCTTGTTGTCTTAATGAGAAAGTCCATAATTAGGGGCAAGAGCGAAAAGGAAACACCACCCTTTCCCCGGGTGCCCACCCCTTGGCCCACGGGTGCCCGCGGGCCCCCACGCACGCCCCTCTCAGCCCCCAACCTGCCCCGGCAGCAAAGAGGAAGGAGGGGAAGCAGGAGCGAGGCCGACCTTCCAGCCCCAACGGTTCCTTCCTCGGTGTCGAAGGTGCGGCCTAAGCAGTTCATTTGTCAGCATTTAAACATCATTACGGCATTAACAGGCTCGCCCAATGCCAAAGCGTCGGCTTTGCACGCCCATAAATTAGAGCACATCAAACCGGGGTTGATGGAGTCTCGGCCAATCAGGAGAAAGACTTCCACAACTTTTTACAATTCTCTGCATTCTTCCAATCACATTAAAATATTTATTTGTACCTTGCATGATACATATAAACGTTTTATTAAGAACATTTGAAAGCCGGCTCTTTAAACAGCCGAGAGGGTACCGTGGGTGCCCGAGGAGACTGGGCCAGCACGCGCTTTGTTGGGCGGCTTCGCGGGGGCCGCGGCTCTGGCTGGATCTGCAGGGATTACTGCACGAATAAACGGCCGGGCCAGCCGCCTGCTACTTACGGCTGCTTGCCAGCCTCAGCCAGCCCCTTTCAGAGCGGGTCCCTGCTCTGTGTCCCCCCGGGGCCTGTCGTGGGCCTGGGTCACCAGGTCGCGGGGCACCCCCGCCCCCAGACGGCAGGACGCTCCTACAGCCCATCCTCAGCGGGGAAGAAAGCTAGCGGGCGAGCTGGGCTGAGAGCCCCGAGCCCCACCTCCATGCTGCCCCATCCTGGCCGTGTGACAGCTGGCCCTGGACTTGCCCGCTCTGGATCTCCGCTCCTCTAAGGTGGGCACAAGAACGAGCATACTTGAGCGCCCCCTCGTTGCCCACTAGTCACAGCTGGCGACCTGCCTCACCTTCCAGAAGTGTGTCTGGGCAGTGCCTTTTCCGTCCTGCCACGACCGCCCCCGAAGGCCCATCTGCTGCTGACTGCCCAAGTTCTCAGGGACGTCACGTGTCCCAGAAGGTGCTGAGGCCTCCCAAAGGCTCTGCCTCGAGGTTTCCTGTAACACCACTGAGCGCCCACAAGGTACAGGGCCCCGAACGAGCACCGTCTCTGGAACCCTCGCCCCCAGGCGTCCACGGGGGGATCCCAGCTATGAGGAGGAAGTGGGATCTCAGGGTGGTCGCAGGTTTTGGCCAAGGGGGCACGAGGCAGGCCAGGCGGCCAGGGTCCAGGCCTAGCCGCTGACCACAGCACCCCACTGCCCGAGCAGAAAGCATCACAGCCAACGGCTGTCAAGCAGAAGTCCAGCCCAGGAAGCAGGTGTGGCCACGGGCAGGTTACCTGCCAGGCCAGGCCAGGGACGGCCAAGCAGGATTAGTTTAACAGGCAAGGGATTCTGCCCACCACAAAAGCACACTGCAGGGGCCATATCGGAACCTCCGTCTGCAGGGGCCACCTCGCACTTGGGGCCTCCTGGCCCCTTACTTTTGTTAGCACATCACAGACCACAACAACGGACCTCACAATGCGTAATGGCTCTGGCATGACAGAAGCGAATTGCTTGTTCCTACAACCATCCAAGGCAGGCGTTTCTGATGAGTGGGCGTGCTGCCCCCAGCAATTCAGACACAGCTGCCTTCACCCACCTTGAGCCCGGCCATACCACGCTCCCCAGAAGGCAAAGGACAGACAGGCTGGAAAGGCACCATGGGGGCATCCGAGGGCCCCTGCTGCATTCCGTTGGCTCAAACCCAGCCCCACAGCCCCGCCTAACTGTAAGAGCACATGGGAAATGCCAGCCGTGTGTCCAGAAAGAAGGGGAAAGATTTCGGTGAACACGTAGCTGTCTCGGCGGCAGGCACCTGTTTTCCTCACATAAGGAGGACACGAGAGGCAGGTCTGGCTGCACAGTGACGCCCTCACAGACCGAGTCTCTGTCTGCTATTTCCGCTGACCATCCCATCAAATTTGCCTTGCCCTGTACTCGTTTCTTCACGGCTGCAAGGGGCTGCTGCAGAACCGGTCATCACACTTGGATTCCAGGCAGGAAGATGGGGAGGAGGCAGGGAGCTGTTCTAAGCCCATCTGCCTCCATGACAGGAAAGCACTAACCTTCTCAGAAACCCCATCAGCACATAAAGCTGTACAGCATTAGGAGAGAGACTGGGCCACATATCCCCCCACCCAGCCTAAAGGGATCTGGAATAGCAGGGAAGAGGGCTCCCTCGATGGCCGTAGACTAATCCTGTTCCCTGCCTGGGTTGGGCTCGTTGCCATTACAAGCCAAACTGTGGTCTGGCTCCCCCAGAATGGGGATGGGTGAGTGCACAGCCAGGGGGGTTGCTACCCCCGGGACGCCAGCTCTCCACACGACAGCGCGGTGGCTGACTGGTCTCTCGCAAAATCTCGTTTCCACCCAGAATCTCGGGAGAGGACTTCATTCAAAAATAAGGCTTTGCAGATGTAATTGGTTAAGAATCTTGAGGTCCACTTAGTCGAGCGATTGGGACCTGACACAGGCTGCGGGTGCCCTGGGAGGTAGGAATGGGGCAGAGCAGAAAGCTCGTGCTAGAGCTACTAGGGGTGCTCCACGTGTCAGGAGTACCAGGAGCACTAGGAGTGCTCCACATGTCACGAGTACCACGAGTATTAGGAGTACTCCAAGTGTCAGGAGTACCAGGAGTGCTCCACGTATCAAGAGTACCAGGAGCACTAGGAGTGCTCTAAGCATTAGAAGGACTAGGAGTACTAAGAGTGCTCCAAATGTTAGAGAAGCATTAGGAGTACTTGAAGTGATAGTACCAGGAGTGCTAGGAGTGTCCCAGTGCTAGAAGTACTAGGAGTACTTGAAGTGACATAAGAACCAGGAGTACTAGGAGTGGGTTCCAAGTGTTAGGAGTACCAGGAGCACTGGGAGTGCTCCACGTGTCAGGAGTCCCAGGAGTACTAGGAGTGCTCCACGTGTTAGAGTACTAGAAGTACTCGGAGTGCTCCAAGTGTCAGGAGTACCAGCAGTACTAGGAGTGTTCCGGGTATTAGGAGTGCCAGGAGTACTAGGAGTGCTCCACGTGTTAGAAGTACTAGGAGTACTCAAAGTGATAGAAGTCCCAGGAGTACTAGGAGTGCTCCGCATGTTAGGAGTACCAGGAGTACTAGGAGTGCTCCATGTGTTAAGAGTGCTAGGAGTACTAGGAGTGCTCCACGTGTCAGGAGTACCAGGAGTACTTGGAGTACTCCAAGTGTCAGGAGTACCAGGAGTGCTCCACGTATCAAGAGTACCAGGAGCACTAGGAGTGCTCTAAGCGTTAGAAGGACTAGGAGTACTAGGAGTGCTCCAAATGTTAGAGAAGCATTAGGAGTACCTGAAGTGATAGTACCAGGAGTGCTAGGAGTGTCCCAGTGCTAGAAGTACTAGGAGTACTTGAAGTGACGTAAGAACCAGGAGTACTAGGAGTGGGTTCCAAGTGTTAGGAGTACCAGGAGCACTGGGAGTGCTCCAAATGTTGGAAGTATTAGGAGTACCTGGAGCAACAGAAGTACCGCGAGTACTCGGAGTGCTCCACGTGCTCAAAGTACTTGAAGTATTAGAACTCGAAGTGCAAAGGCAGTGGAACAACGGTGAAAACCTTGCTTCAAGTCTTCAGGCAAACACGGATACCTTCTGGTAATGCAGACAAAACGCACACGGTCCATTCTTGGTACTCGCAGCAGTCGTGTGCTGGTGAACACCGAACCAGAAGGTTCCTGGGAGCCTCTGTTTGCAACATCTTCATCCACCGACCAACACACAACCCGGTTCTATGTGGCTTTCTACTGAAGGACACCTCCTTTGATATATGCTGTTGGCCCATAGCACTGAACTCGCGGCCAACGGCTCTGTGACTCAGCCCCGAACGAAGCTCATCTAACACTCGCATCTTCTCAACACATCACGGTTTGTGCTCAGGAACACACACAGTTTTTCAGCTCTGGGCTGGGGGGCCTTTCAAACAGCAAAATCACCATTCAAGGCACAAAAATGTGAAAACCGTGGCACTAAACAGACGGCAAAAAGGATACGTGCTCACAGTATCAGAGCGAAAACGGGGAGGCAGCGTTTCCCCCATTTGGCCTCCACTGAGAACGTGTGCGCAGAGCAGCTCACACTTTCCACCCTTCTGCGCCTGCCCACAAATGAGCTCACCAGCACCACGAGTGTTGAATCTGGGGTCACAAATCAATGTTCGCAAGTAGGCCGGGCTGCAAACGCGGAATCCACGACACAGAGGGTTGACGGTGTTGTAAAGAGGCTGAACCCACCCCTGCTCGCAGAGGAGACTGAGAACTGGCCCTCTGGCTGTGGGGGAGAAAGTCTAGCAGGATCCGCCCAGAAGGCCACAAGCAAGGAGTGGACCTAGCTGGCTGATAGTGAGGGCCATGGGACAAGTCACTGGGAGCCATCTGTTTGCGTAACCACGTGCATGTCTTCCATCCAAACAACCTCTTTTCATCTCAATTAGCCACCGATTCCCACGTCATGTGGAAATAACTGCCAGTTCCCGGAACTCAGCAACGAAATCAAAATGGCGGCAGTCGCTCCGTTTTGAGGTGACATCTCCTGTGTGTCAAGAGCACTGAAATGATCCAGTGACAGCCAAATGTTCACCATTTCTTCAGTTAGGGGAACGGAGTGCCCTGGGGGCAGGAGCGGGCCTTCAGCTCTGTTACACCGTTTTGCCCACAGCCTGGTTTTAAGTTGTGAAGGTTTAAGAGGCTTGGGGGATGGGAGCCTCGCAATCACGACCTCGTGGGTAAGCGGGACAGAAGCCGTTCGTCGGCTAGACTTCTTTCTCCCTCGCAGGCTAACCCAGATTTCGGGCAGGTCCCAGATCTGCTTCCTGGGGACGCTCGGCTTACTTCCTGGTCCTCAGGGGAACCTCTCTCACCTCTTGTAAAGGTTTCAGGGTGCACATCAGACAGATAACTCGGGAGCTGTAATCCTGGGGGCCGCGATTCAGGCGTGGCCTGAACACGGGGTCCTTAAGCTGGAGAGCCCAGCAGCTGGGAGTGCGGTCGTGGCCAGGTGGTTCTTCCCGCAGGCGGTAGGCACGGTCCTCTGGGCCCAGGTCTCCATGCCTATGCTTCCTCTTGCAAATGCCCACCAGAAAGCCAGCAGTGACGCTGTGCACCCATAAGGATGCGGGAAGCATTGCTCTGTCCAGTGTTGGTAAGAGTGCAAAGTATTATTTCCCTGCTGAGTATTTGGGCGATCGATTTCAAAATACGTACACCAGCCCTCACACCCCTTCGGATGGCTACGATCGAAAACTCAGAAAATAACCGGTGTTGGCGAGGATGTAGAGAAACGGAAAGACTTGTGCACAGTTGGCAGGAGGGTGAAGTGGTGCGGCCAGTGCGGAGAACGGTCCGATGGTTCCTCAAAAATGTGCAACCAGAGTTCCCACGTGATATCGCACGTCCACTTCTGAGTGTATGCCCAAAAGAATTGAAGGCAGGAATTCAAGAGGTATTTATGCAGCCGTGTTCACTGCAGTGTTTTTTCACAATAGCCCAAAGGTAGAAGCGGCCCACGTGTCCCCTGAAGGATGAACGGATAATCCAGCCGTGGTCTGTACGCGCAATGGGACATTCCTCGGCCTTAAAAAGGAAGCAAACTCTGGGGTGCCCAGGGGGTCGGTCGGTTGAGCGTCCGACGTCGGCTCAAGCCATGATCTCACACTCCGTGAGTTCAAGCCCCGCGTCGGGCTCTGTGCCGACAGCTCGGAGCCTGGAGCCGGCTTCGGATTCTGTGTCTCCTTCTCTCTCTGCCCCTCCCCTGCTCATGCTCTGTCTCTCTCTCTCTCAAAAATAAATAAAAACATTAAGCAAAAAAATAAGGAAGCAAACTCTGACGTCCACTACAGCGTGAGTGAACCTCGAGGACACCGTGCTCAGTGAAACAAGCCAGTCACAAAAGGACAAGTAGTGTATGAGTCCACCTACACGAGGTCCCTCGGGGAGTCACGCTCATGGAGACAGAAAATAGAGTGGGGGCACCAGGGGCTGGGGGAGGGGGTGTTTAATGGAGACAAAGTTTCAGTTATGCAGGATGAGAAGGCTCTGGAGATGGGTGCCAGTGACGGCTGCACAACAGTGTGGATGTATTTAGTGCACATCTTAAAATTAAAGGGGCTCCTGGGTGGATCAGTCGGTCGAGCGTCCGACTTGAGTTTGGCTCAGGTCATGATCCTGCAGTTGTGGGATCAAGCCCCATGTGGAGCTCCACACTGAGCACAGAGCCTGCTTAAGATTCTCCCTCGCCCTCTGCCCCTCCCCCGCTTGCACATGCTCTCTCTCTCTTTCAAAAAGAAATACATTAAAATTTTAAAAATATATCTAAAAAAATAAATATGGAAGAAACAGCAATGACTAAGATGGGAAATTTTATGTTATATATATTGTACCACAATTAAAAAAAAAAAGTATATAGGGGCGCCTGGGTGGCACAGTCGGTTAAGCGTCCGACTTCAGCCAGGTCACGATCTCGCGGTCCTTGAGTTCGAGCCCCGCGTCAGGCTCTGGGCTGATGGCTCGGAGCCTGGAGCCTGTTTCCGATTCTGTGTCTCCCTCTCTCTCTGCCCCTCCCCCGTTCATGCTCGTCTCTCTCTGTCCCAAAAATAAATAAATGTTGAAAAAAAAATTTTTTTAAAAGTATATATATGCACATCAATTGACCTGACATTTCCATTTCTAGTTTGTTCTTTGACCAGATTAACCTTCAGTTGCTGGGATTTAGCTATAAGCATGTTCTTATCAGCATTACTATAGCAAAAACCAAAGCAAAATCAACCTGAACATTCAATAATAAAGAGTTAGAATTCTGGACAAGCATTAAAAATAATGCTTTGAAAATATACGTGTTGATCAAAACTTTATAAAAGTAATTACATATAGTCATACTTATGGGAAAACCTGGAATGATCTACAACAAAATATTAATTACTATCTCTGATCAATTTAATGTTTTTCTTACTTTTGCTTCACCCGTTATTTTCTGCTTTTTTTTCTTCTAAGCATGTAATAGTTAAAATAATTTTAAAAGCCAAAACATTATCCTGGAGGGGTAACACTGACTTTGAAGTATTATTATTGTAACTGATATTGCCTAACACCTTTAATATATCAGCTTTTATCACACAGTCGTCCCAGGCAATCATCAAAGAATTCAATGACAGGAGGACGTGTTCCATTTTACAGCTGAAAAGCCTGAGTCTCTAATGAGCGAAGACTTTCAGGTCACCTTATCACTTCCAGAACACTTTGGTGTAGGTTTGTATCTCATCCCTGACCAAAGAGAAAGTGGACAGGGGCACCTGGGCGGCTCAGTGAGTTAAGCATCGACTCTTGATTTAAGCTCAGGTTGTGATCTCATGGTTCGTGGGGTCAAGCCCCACGTCTGGCTTTGCCCCACATCAGGCTTCATGATGAGTGTGGGACCTGCTTAGGATTCTCTCTCTCCGTCTCTGTCTCTGCACCCCCTGCTCCTCTTACAAGTGTGCTCTCTCTCTCTCTCTCTCTCTGTCTCTCTCTCTCTCAAAATAAATAAATAAACATTTTTTAAAAAGAATAAAGTGGATAAAGCAGAAATTGTCTCCATTTCACAGACGGGCAAGATGAGGTACAGAGGTGTTCACAGCTCTGGTTGCCTGAGGTCACAAATCTCACAAATGCTATACTTGGGGGTTCTTCTTTCTTTCCTTCATGATATTACCCGTCCATTGGACAACTGCCAGAGAAAGAATCACTTAAACCGTCTGGCAGAGGGTGTGGGGGGAGGGCAGAGGGGGGCCGATGTGGGAGGCGGGTAAGCGGCAGAAAGTTCGGGACCCCAGTCCTGCCCGTGCCTGCAGGGCGGCCCCTCCAGGCCTCTGCGTTTGCCCTGGGGCTACCCTGAGACCAGCTCCATATTAACTGGTTGAAAGGTAGAAAATCATTTTTAAAGGCTTTTTCTTTCTCAGCCTCCCATGCAAGCTGCAGAGGGTGGTCGTGGCCCCCAAAAGACATGTCCACCCATAACCTGTGAGTGTGACCCTTTTCAGAAAAAGTGTCTTCGCAGATGCAATTGAGGATCTCGAGATGAGATCATCCATAGATTAAGGTAAGCCCAAGTCCAACGACAGGTGCTTTTATAAAGAAGAGAAAGGGAAGAGACACACGGAGAGGCTGATGAGAAGACAGGCAGAGACGGGCGGGTGCACCCCAAGCCAAGGGACGCCAAGGACTGCGGGTGACAGCAGGAGCCAGGAGAGGGGCATGGAGCCACTCTCCCTAGAGCCCCAGGGCAGACACAGCCCCGCCAGCGACTTGATTTCAGACTTCTGGCTTTCAGAACTATTAGAGAATAAATTTCTGTTGTTTTAGGCCACAAAATTTGTGGTGATTTGTTACAGAAACCCGAGGAAACTAGTCCATAGGCTCAGGCTCAAGAACTCCCATTTGGTGGAAAATTTCCCTAATTAATCTTACAGATGGCTACCTGCCCGCCCCGGCGCTGACCCCTGTGTTCCTTGAACTCTCAGTCGTGATCAGGCTTCCAGCAGAGGACGCGTGATGGATGAGTCTCCACGGTGGGTGTGTGATTCATGGAAACAGGGAAGATGTTGGGTTCGTCCAGTGGGTAAGGTCCGGGGTGGCCCATTTGTTCCCGGGGCCCACACACAGCAGGACACCCCCGTGTGACCAGACCAGGTGGCACTGAAAACCCCAGAAGGCGCCACACTGACAGCACTTCTCGTGGTCCCCGGCCACCACTCAAATGGTTCCCAGATCTCCCAGTGGTGAAGCTTCCCATGTTGGTTCACAAGGTCCCGTCTGAGAGCCTCCAGCCCCACATGGCCCCTCTGAGAGCCCCCAGCCCCACACGGCCCCCTCTGAGAGCCCCCAGCCCCACACAGGCCCGTCTGAGAGCCCCCAGTCCCACACGGGCCCCTCTGAGAGCCCCCAGCCCCACACGGGCCCGTCTGAGAGCCCCCAGCCCCACACGGCCCCCTCTGAGAGCCCCCAGCCCCACACGGCCCCCTCTGAGAGCCCCCAGCCCCACACGGGCCCCTCTGAGAGCCCCCAGCCCCACACGGCCCCCTCTGAGAGCCCCCAGCCCCACACGGGCCCCTCTGAGAGCCCCCAGCCCCACACGGCCCCCACTGAGAGCCCCCAGCCCCATCTAACACTGGAGCCTCCATCCTGCCCCCTGCCCCACCCCGGCTTCTTCTTCTTTTCTGGGTCGCTCTCGTGATGGTCTTCCAGCTATGTGGTTCACATTACTGATTATGTGCGTGGAAGTCCCGAGACGCAGGGTGGGGCGGGGGTGGGGGGCTCATCTCTTTGTTTTCTGCCATTCCCCCCGGCCTCCGAACACTGCGCAGCCCCCGGCTGGTACTCCACAACGGAATGAATGGATTGAGTTTGAGTTGGGGAATCATCTAGAACACAGTTGCCTGCTCGTGTCCAGGCTCTCGCTGCTTCTGAGGGAAGAAGGGTATCATAGAGACACCTATGCCCCATGCACACTCTACCCACTCAGCAGCGGCCAGTCTCCATGCATGCCCACCCAGGTGGCCCTCTGTCTGCTGCTCTGCTGGGGGGCTTTTTCTGGCCATGGGAGCGGACTTAGCTCCGGGTAGGGCAGCCCAGAGGTACCAGGGGTTGACAGCCAGGGCGACGAAGGACGGGGGTCAGTTGTGAGACACCCAGCAGCAACTCGGACAGCTTCCAGGCTGACCCCCAGGCGGAGCAGGGCCCTGCTCACCAACCCCTTATCAGCTCCCCTTCTGGCCCCGATCTTCTTCTGACTCCCCCCCGACCCCAGACCGGCGACGGACATCAGGCTCTGTTCTCAGGGATGCCTACGCTACCACACGAAACGGTGCCACATGAGCCACGCTCTCACTCGACACCCAGCATGTGCTCTTTGCAGCCCAGGGAGTCACATGGGTTCGCAATTAAGTCTGGGAGGGGTTGGCTTCCCAAATCACCAGAGGCCTGACAGTTTCTGTTAGTAATCGAGAGTTTGAATCTGCAAAGAGCTATCCCCTGCCAGGCAAACCAGCCATTCGGAACACGTGCTTGGCGGGTGAGCTGCTCGCTCAAAGGCTTGAGACACAAGCCAGAGGCCAGTATGCTGCCTTTTATGTTTGAAAGCATTCGCATGGAGAGCTCGTGGGCTCCGTGATCTGCCCCAGATCCGGCTTGTTCTGCGGCTGCTGTGCTTTGAGCAGAGAACAGGAGTCGGAGGCAGATTTTCATGGCTTGATTTCCTTCCAACTGGGAAATGTGTCATCAAAGCGGGAATGCTGCGGGAGCGCCTTGGACCCACATGTGGGAGGGGACCGTGCCCGCCCGGTGGACACAGCCTCCCCGACCAGCTGCGCCTCCCCTAGCCCGCCAACGAGACCCGCTCCCATCGCCCAAGGGCCGCCACGCTGCTATCTCCCGGCACTGGCTCTCCACCTGCACGGCCCCCCACCCCGGCCCTGCCGTCCAAACCGCTCCAGGACCGAGAGCCCCATCGGCCTGTTTGTCTTGGCCAGAGGGCCTCATGGCTTTTCAGTCATTCAAAAACCAGCTGATGGCTGTTTTCGGTTATTTTGTTGGAAGAATGGAAGAGCCATGGATCAGACAGAAGCCTGGGCTGATAGCACGGTGACAGGAAATGAGGAAATTTGCTGAACTGAACAGTAGGACCCAGGGCAACCACAGAAACCACTTTCCCCCCAGTGGATGGACCTGACCCAAAATGTACTACCTATGGCTCAGCTGGGAGTTGACACAAGCCCTTCTGGCAGGGGGATTCAGCCCGACAGAGGCCTCAAAGGCAGGGAGGCCTGGCCACAATAAGGCAGCCACTAGGGGCGGGGGGGGGGGGGGGGACACTGAGGGAGGGCAGGGGACAAGGGAGGCCTTCCAAGATGTGACATTTTATAACATTTTTTCTAAATATAAATTAACAAGTATTTATATATGGAAAATTTGGAATCTATAAAACTTTTGAAACACTGATTGAATTTACAAGCCCAGGCCATGTCTTTTCATGTTGCTTTAAACCTCTTTTCAAACCTACTTTCGGCCTTTGCGTGCCATTATTGTGTTGCACTGTCATTTCCGCAAGCATTGTCCTCCCATCAGACACTTGCACTCTCCCAAGTCTTCTGGACGCCCACCACAGACATCTTGGTTCATAAAGCTTGTCTCCCTTTAACCAGAAGCATAAGCACGGGGTCAAAGGTATGACCCTCCTTTTAAATTTAATATTTAAAATAATAATTTTGTTACGGAAACTACACATTCTCATCATAGACAAAGACGCTTAAAAAGACGGCGATGAGGGGGCGCCTGGGTGGCTCAGTCAGTTAAGCATCTGACTCTTGGTTTCAGCTCAGGTCACGATCTCACTGTCGGTGAGTTCGAGCCCCATATCCGGCTTCATGCTGATAGTGCAGAGCCTGCCTGGGATGCTCTCTCTCTCTCCCTCTCTCCCTGCCCCTCCCCCATTCACTGTCTCTCTCAAAATAAATACATTTTTAAAAATTAAAACAAACAAACAAAAACGACCACGTTGGACATCCAGTTTCCAATCTAGCATGTAAGGAGCCTGGAAGGTGTAACTGCACCCTATAATAGCAAGTACAAAGCTGAACAACCCGAAAAAGCAACACCACTTCCTGGATCCATCAGAGAAGTGTGGTCACAGCAAACCACCACTCAGAACCTTGGAGAGACCGACAGGCAGGCCCAGGGCTGAATTCCATCAGCAGAAACCTCTGTGGAAACCAGAGCCAGGGCAGAGAAACCTGAACTGTAACGTGAATTTCTGGAGGCTCCGTGCAGACAAGCCTGAGGTTTAAAACTCCAGGGAGGGGTCCCTGGGTGGCTCAGTTAGTTAAGCATCTGACTTTGGCTCAGATCATGATCTCACGGTTCAGAGGTTTAAGCCCAGTGTCGGGCTCTGTGCTGGCAGCTCGGAGCCTGGAGGCTGCTTCAGATTCTGTGTCTCCCTCTCTCTCTCTCTCTGCCTCTCCCCTGCTCACGCTCTATCTCTCTCTGACTCTCAAAGTAAATAAATGTTAAAAAAAAAAAAAAAAAGGCCTCCAGGGAGATCCAGTCATCAGGGGCCCCTACATCTTTGTGAGTTTTACGTCCAGGAGTTGGACAGTGTTCTCACAATGAAGATGGGAGAAAATCTCCTCACGCTTCTGGCAGGGGGAGGAGAGGAACCATTCTGTGATATGTAAGACAATCTGTTCTTCTTAACAAGGCCTCCCCTCAGGAAAAACTATTTAACAAGAGCCTAACCTGATGGAGTATTATCTGAGCCTAACTTTCTGGAGGAAGGAAAATACCCAACTCCAATCCATTCTAGCCATCCACATGGGAGAAGGGAAGTGGCCAACTCCAGCCAACTCTGGCCACATAAAGAGAAAGAAAACCTGAGAAACACTTGTGAAGGTCACAGTCCAGAGTCACGGGCTCACAGAGAGGCTGAGACCTGATCAAAGGACTGTAGAACACTTTCCTCCCCCACCCTCACCGCCATATCACTAATGGCCTATTTACCAGAGTTTCTTTTATCCAGTCCATTACGTCTGGCTGGCAAGAAAAAGTTACAAGGCATACTAACAGCCAAAAAACAAGTTTGAAGACAGAGCAAGATATCAGAGCCAGATATGTCAGGGGTGTTGGAATTATCAAACTGGAAATTTAAAACAAGAATGAGGGGTACCTGGGTGGCTCAGTTGGTCGAGCAGCCGACTCTTGATTTTGGCTCAGGTGGTGATCCCAGGGTCATGCAATCAAGCCCCACGTTGGGCTCTGTACTGAGCTTGGAGCCTGCTTAGGATTCTCTTTCTCTCTCTCTCTCTCTCTCTCTCTCTCTCTCTCTCTCTCTCTCTCTCCCCCCACCTCTCTCCTCCACTAATGCTCTCTGTCTCTCTTTCTCCCTAAAATAAAAAATGTGAAAAAATAAAAAAATAAAACAAGAATGATTAATATGCTAAGGGTTCTAATGGATAAAGTAGACAGCATACAAGGGCAGTGAACAGCAAGATGGAAACTCTAAAGAAAGAATCAAAAAGAGATGCCAGGGATCAAAAACGCTATGCCAGAAATGAAGGATGTCTTTGATCAGCGTTTTAGTAGACTGGACACAGCTAAAAACAGAATCTCTGAGCTTGAGAACGTGTCAACAGAAACTCCCAAACAAAAAAAGCAAAGGAGAAAAAAAAAAGACTAAACAGAACAGAGCATCCAAGGTTGGGATACTCAAGTCCCAACATCCAACTTGTGGGACAACTAGTATGTATAACAGGAACACCAGAAGGAGAAAGAGAGAAAGGAACAGAATCAATATTTGAATGAGTAATGACTAGGAATTTCCCCCCAAATTAACGTCAGACACCAAACCACAGATCCAGGCAGCTCAGAGAACACTAAGAAGGCAAATGCTCACAAAACCCACACTTAGGCACGTCATGTGCAAACTGCATAAAATCACAGATAAAGAAAATACCTTGCAAGAATCCGGAGGGGGGTGAAACGTTGCTATAGAGAAGCAAACCCAAGGATGATATCTGATTTCTCAGAAACCACGCAAGCAAGAAGTGGGGTACACTCCGTAGAATAATCGCTCACAAGAACCAGGAAAGAAAAGTGAGTTATAATTGTGTGAAGTCACTTTTGTGGTAAATCACAGTAACTGGTCCACATGTAGAGTCTCTGATGATGTGATTTGGTAAATGAATGAAGCTTAAGGATATCATCAGTGCTTCTCAAGATGGGGCCCTCATCATCATTTGTGATGCCTGGTGAAAACTTCAGTTGTACTGAATCAGCATCTCCGTAACCTCAGAAACACATTTTTATTATGAGAAATGAGAGAGTGGGGTGGGTGTTGGGCGGGGGGGGAGTGGATAGAAACACCAATCTAGAATTATGTATCCTGAAAAATTATCCCTCAAAAATGAAGGAGAAATAAAGATTTTCACTGACAAACACAATTGAGGGAATTTGTTGCCGGTAGACCTGACTTTCAAGAAATTTTAAAAGAGGTTTTACAGAGAGAAGGAAATGACATAGGTCAGAAACAGGTCAGTGTAAAGAAAGGAAGGTTATCAGTCGATGAATAAGTAAAAGTAAAACAAAGTAATTTGTTGTCCTTATTCCTAAACTGACAGAGTAATTTGTTCATGTCTGAACTGACAGGTAATTGGTTCAAAATCATGACAGTAACAACATGTCAGATTATGGATGCATAAATATAATCACCTTTGAGCTACTGTGTCGATGGTGAAATTGACTTTTCACCATTGAGTATGATGTTACCTGGAGGCTTGTCATGTATGGCCTGTATTATGTGGGGGTATATTCTTTCTGTACACACACTTTTGTGAGTTTTTACCATGAAGGGCTGTTGAATTTTGTGCACCTAATAGGTGCTTTTTCTGCACCTATTGAGATAATTATATGATTTTTTGTCTTTCATTCTACCAAAGTGGTCTATCACATTTATTGATTTGTGTATGTTGGACTATCCCTGGAATAAACCATTCTTTCTACTTCATCATGGTGTCTGTCCTTCTAATGTGCTTTTGAATTCAATTTGCTAGTATTTCATTGAGAGTTTTTGCATTTATATATATTTCAAGGATATTGATCTATAGTTTTCTTTCCTTGTAGTTTCCTTATCTGGCTTTGGTATGAGAGTCATGCTGGCCTCATAGTATAAGTTTGGGCCTGTTCTCTCCTCTTCAATGTTTTGGAAAAGTCTGAGAAGGATCGGCATTAATTCTTCTTTAAATGTTTAGTAGAATTCACCATAAAGTCCCCTGGTCCTGGGATTTTCTTTATTTGGGAGTTTTTTGATTACTGATTCATCTCCTTACTCATTATTGATCTCTCCAGATTTTCTATTTCATCATGATTCAGTCTCTATGGCTCATATGTGTCTAGGAAGCTATCCGTTTCCTCTAGGTTGTCCAATTTTGTAGGAAGAGTAAAATCGCCTCTGTTTACAAATGGCATGATCTTATATAAGAATCCTAAAGATGCCACTGAAAAAGTGTTAGAACCAAGAAAACAAGTCAGTAAAGTTGCAGAATACAAAATCGACAGAAATCAGTTGCATTCCTACACATCAGCAGTGAACCCTCTGGAAATGAAATAAAGAAAACAACCCCATTTACAATAGCAGGATAAACAATAAAACACTTAGGAATATATCTAACCAAGGAGGTGAAAGATTTATACGCCAAAAACTATAAGATTGATGCAAGAGATTGAAGAAGACATAAATAAATGGAAAGAAACCCCATGTTCGCAGATCGCAAGAATTAATATTGTTAAAACGTCCACACTACTCAGAGCCATCTATAGATTCAATGCCATTTCCATCAAAATGCCAATGGCATTTCTCACAGAAATGGAAAAACAATCCTAGAACTTGGGTGGAACCACAAAAGACCCGGAACAGTCAACAGAAGCCTGAGGAAGAACACAGCTGGAGCCATCACACGTCCTGATTGCAAATTACATTACAAAGTAGAGTAATCAAAACTAACACACAGGCGTTAAAAACACACACAACCAGCCAACAGCACAGAAGGAGAGCCCAGAAACAAACCCACGCGTCTACAGTCAACTGTAGGTGAGAATACCCAATGGGGAAAGGACTGTCTGTTAATGGTGTTGGGAAAACTGGACCCTTGTGGATCTGTTTGCTTCCGGAGAAGGAAAACCCAACGAAGACACGAAAACAATCCATGCCCACCAAGGCTTAGCAGGAAGGGCGAGAGCAATGGCTGACTTTGGAGGACTCTTAGGCAGTGAAAGTGCTTTGTATGATACTATGACGGTAAATGTATATTGTCGCACCCTTGTCCAGACCCATAGAAGGTACAGCACTGAGAGTGAGTCCTAATGCAGACTGTGCACTTGGATGATGATGATGTGTCAGTGTGGCTCCACCAGTTGTGATAAATGTACCCTGCTGGTGTAGAATTTTGATGGCAGGGGAGGAGGCTGTGACGATGTAGGTACAAGGGATATATGGGAAAGCTCTGTACCTTCCCTTCAATTTTGTTGTGACCCTAAAACTGCTTTAAAAAAAAGTCTTTTTTGGGACCGTGGGGTGCCTCAGTCGGCTGAGCATCCGACTTCAGCTGAGGTCATGATCTCACGGTGCGTGAGTTCGAGCCCCGTGTCGGGCTCTGTGCTGACCGCTCAGGGCCTGGAGCCTGCTTCGGATTCTGTGTCTCCCTCTCTCTCTGCCCCTCCCCATCTTGTGTTCTGTCTCTCTCTGTCTCTCAAAAAATAAATAAATGTAAAAAAAAAATTTTAAGTCTTTTTCAAATAATTAATAATAATAATAATAATGTCAGCAGTAATTTATCATCTGGAAATAACCACTTTTTCCCCACCACTTTATCATGCAAAATTTTACAGCATACACGTACCTACATACAGCAAAACTGAAAGAAGTTTACAGTATGTATTAGGCTGAAAAATGGTCCCCAAAGATATCAGGCTTTAACCCCTGATTCCCGGTAAACCTTGCCTTGTTTGAAACAAAAAGAGTTCTTGCAGTTATCGGTTAAGTTCAGGATATTGAGATGGGGAGTGTCATCCTGATTATTAGGGCAGGCCCTAAATACAATCACATGTGTCCTTTTTAAAGAGAAGCAGAGAGAGACTGATACAAGGAGGAGGCAGTGTGGCCACAGAGGCAGAGACAGGGGAGATGTGGCCACAAGCTATGGAGCCACCAGAAGATGGGAGAGGCAGGAAGCCTTCAGCAAGCAGGGCTCTGAGGATAGCTTGATTTCAGACTTCTGGCCTCCAGTACTGGGAAAGAATAAATTTTTGTTGTTGTAAGCCCCTCCCCCCCCCCCCCCACACACACCCGCCATCGGTAGTAATTTCCTACAGCAGCCACAGGGAGCTAATACACGGTGAGTGCCCAGATCACCATCTGGGTTTGACCTCTCACATCTTACCATTCTCTGTCCCGTATCCATCCATCCACCCACCCCTCTGCCCATCCCTTAATCTATCTTGGTTTTTTGTGCAACTCAAAGTAAATTGCCCCTAGATACTTAGCTTGATTATCATTAAGTGGAATTCAATAATATTTTCTTTTGATGTAAAATTTATACACAATGCACCAATCTAAACTGTATGTTTGCTGAGTTTTGACAAATGTGTGATCCAACCTCCTCACAGACAAAGAATATCACTATCATCCTTCCCAGCCAAACCTCTCCCACATTCTACAAAAGCCACGTTTGTCTGATTTTTTTTCTACCAAAGAAGAGTTTGGGCTATTTTAGAATTTTATAGAAATAGAATCATAATTATGAACTCTTTTGTGCAAAACTTGTTTCACTCAGCATAATTTTTTGAGTTTCATCCATGTTGACATATGTATCAATAGTTCATCCCTCTTGAGGCACCTGGGTGGCTCAGTCCATTGAGCATCTGACTCTTGATTTCAGCTCAAGTCATGATCCCAGGGTTGTGGGATCGACCCCGAGTCGGGCTCCATGTTGACTACAGAACCTGCTTAAGAGTCTCTCTCTGTGTCCGTCTCTCCGTTTCTCTGTCTCTCTCTCTTTCCCTCTGCTCCTCTCCCCAACTCTGAAAAAAAACAACAACAACAAAAAAAAAACAGTTCATCCCTTTTTCTGCCAGGGAACCATCCACTGAGTGGACAGACCACAATTTATTCATCCACCCTCCTACTGATGTACACCTGGGTTGCTCCCCTCTGGGGGCTATTATTTTCAAAATGGCTGTGGACACGTTTGCACACGTCTTTTTGTTAACATATGTTTTTATTTCTCTCAGATCGATGCCTGGAAGGGAACTGTTGGGTCCTAGGGTAAGAAACAACCAGACCTTCTCCAAAGTTATGGTATCATGTACATCGCCATGCTGTATTCCACTGGCTCCCCAAGCTCGTCAGCGTTTAGTGCTGTCAGTCTTTTTAATTTTAGCCCTTCCGGTAAATGTGTACCGGTATAGAAGTAGCCACTTTCAACATTTTTATACCCAATGAGACTTTTCCCATGCTGCTGAGCATTGCTATAATTGCTCTGATTTGGGATGCCCACATACTGTCATTGGGATGAATGCACCATAATCCATTCTATCACTTCCCCTCAACTACTCGCTCTTTTTTTTAATGTTTATTTATTTATCTTGAGAGAGAGAGAGAGAGAGAGAGAACGAGAACAAGTGGGGGAGGGGCAGAGAGAGAGGGCGAGAGAGAGAATCCCAAGCAGGCTCTGCCCTCAGGGCAGAGCCCAAAACGGGGCTTGATCTCACAACTGCAAGATCGTGGGCCGATATCAAGAGTCAGACGCTTGACTGACTGAGCCACCCGGGCGTTCCTCAATCACTCGGTCTTAGCAAGTGAGTGTTGCTGCCTCCCCGTTCTGGCTCCCAGGTGCAGCACCCAGCTCCGTGTGCTGCACTCTAGTGAGGGGCACACACGAGTCTACGGGCAGTGATGGTGCGCTGGGAGATACTGGGGCCAGAACAGAGGTCTTGGGAAGCGCTTAGAGGAGACACCTGGCTCTTGAGAGGTTAGAAAGGTTCCTAGAGGGAGCGACAACCAAGCTAAGTCCCAAGGGATGAGCATGAATCCCACAGGATGCGGTGGGTGTGCAGGGAACAGCCGGAGGCGAAGAAGAACTTCCTCCCTCCCCCCGGCCACCCCGCACCCTGGCTGGGCCCAAGACGGGGGCAGAGGAGGGAGCCAACAGTGGGCTCTGACAGAGAGCCCGAGAGGCTCTGTCCACATTCCAAGCTCTCAACACCTACCCCAAGGCACTACGGGGGTGCGGTTGTTTCCAGACACAGCCCCGACTCTGCTGTTACACCCCGTCCTACAGTCTCTCACCCCTGCAGGAAGTCAGAGCCACCCAAGCACAGGACATCCACATCAAGTCTCCCCAGTAACATCCTTGAAGCTGCTTTCACTACGGCCAGGGTCAGAATGAGACCCCTCTCGCCCCCTCCCCCTTCCGGCACAAGGCTCCCAAACCAGCTGTTCCCAAAGGTGTCCCTTCTGACCTCCAGTGACCCTCTCCTTGGCTTTTCCACCTCTCCCGGATGCTGGAAATGGGTGGTCCAGTTTTCTCCCACCCTCTTTGAAGCCCTGCCCTGTGGCCCTGAAGCTTTGCAGAAGATGGGGTCTGTCACCGGCGACTTGGGTAGAAGCAAGTCTGTTCCCACATCCTGGGTCGTTGGCTCCCCACCCCCCCCCCCGACTCGCCTCCCTCCCTCCCCAGCCTGTGTGGTGTTTATCAGGTTCAAGGTAGAACATTCATTCCACATACTTCCCAAATCTGTTGTTCACGGCACAAATATGTTTATGACTCTGGTGCACAAAAATGTAGACTTTTAAACCTACAAAGACGTGTGGGGCGCCAGGCCGGCTCAGTCAGTTAAGCGTCCAACTCTTGCTTTCGGCTCAGGTCATGATCTCACGGTTTGTGGGTTCGAGCCCCACGTCGGGCTCTGTGCTGACAGCGTGGAGCCTGCTTGGGATTCTCTCTCTGCCCCTCTCTCTGCCCCTCCCCTGCTCATGCTGTCTCTCTCAAAAATAAGTGAATGACCTTAAAAATTTTTAAACCACAAAGACTTTTGCTCCAAGTATGGTCTCATCTGGGAAGTTCCCAAGGATTATCTTGAAACTCAAAGCCGAAAAGAATCTCCTTTGGGCTCTCTTGTTCCGGGGCAGGGGCGGGGGGCAGGGGGGTGCTGACTCCTTTGAGACAGAGATCTTGGTAGCACTGGCCACTGCGGGGCTTTGAGCGACGGATCCTCTGATAGGTCACTGTCAGGAGTGAACAGACCTCGGCACGCCCACCCCTGCATGCCATCTGTCTGTCTGCCCAGCGTGGCCTTTCTCACATGTAAACTGGGCCACACTGCCCGCCTCTGGTGTCTTCCCCAAGTGCATTACGTGAAACATACTCGCCTCCCGGGCACGCAGCCCCCGGCGACCCAGCCATGCCGCCTCCCTCCACCCTCCTCTGTGCTCACCCCTCCCAGCCCCTCTCAGTGGCTCCTACGCACCCCCTCCTTGGTCCCTCAGGACCTTACACACCCTGGGTGCCTTGGCCTGGAATGCTTTCCCCCAGGGTTCCTGCTGCAGCTAGAAACGTCTCCACTTCCATGAGCTGGCATATCAGGGAAGCCTGCCCCAACCACACCGTCGATTTCTTTCTTTGACAGCACTTAATCACAAATTACAATGACATATTTTACAATCTGTTTACTAAACGTCTCCCTCACCGTAACCCCCATGAGGCCCCGTGAGGCTTGTTATCGCTGGCACATTGTGCATAGTAAGTGCTCAATAAAACGCCTCAACTGAGCAAATAGAGACATGAGCGACTAAACCAAGGAAACTCATCTCAGGACTTGTCAGGTAATGGCACATGGCAAGAACACGCAGACACACAGAAGGAAAAGACCACAGGTGGACTGCGAAGACAAAGAGGGTGTTCTAGACTTTTCCTGTTGTGAACAAGAACCTGCTGGCCTGGGAATGTTTGTGTGTCTCTGATTATTCTTTACAAATGAGTAACTTCCAATGGACTTACTGGGTCAGATGATGCAAACACCTTGAGGCTGTATGCGCACACTGCCTTCCAGAAAGACAGCTGCCAGCGGTGCAAGTGTGTGTCTGTCCCCCCAGCCCTGTAGACACTGGGTGACACTGATCTTAGAAGTGGAGATCGAGGGGGGCGCCTGGGTGGCTCAGCGGGTTGAGCGTCCGACTTCGGCTCAGGTTGCGATCTCGCGGTTCATGAGTTCGAGCCCCGCGTCGGGCTCTGTGCTGATGGCTCAGAGCCTGGAGCCTGCTTTGGATTCTGTGTCTCCCTCTCTCTCCGCCCCACCCCTGCTTGTGCTCTGTCTCTGTCTGTCTTTCAAACATGAATAAACAGGGGTGCCTGGGTGGCTCAGTCAGCTGGGCGTCCAACTCCGGCTCAGGTCATGGTCTCACGATTCGTGATTTCGAGCCCCACATCGGGCTCTGTGCTGACAGCTCGGAGCCTGGAGCCTGTTTCAGAGTCTGTGTCTCCCTCTCTCTCTGCCCCTCCCCTGTTCATGCTCTGTCTCTCTCTGTCCCAAAAACAAATTTAAAAAAAAAACGTTAAAAAAATGAATAAACATTAAAAGAAGAAGCAGCAGAGATCAAGGCATCAAAAAGGAAGCTGTACGTAGCCAGAGGGATATGCAGACATGTCCTAGGCTGTTAAGCTAGTGCTGACGGCCGGCACAGACAATGTCAAGGCGGGTCTGTGGCCCGACGGAGTATGTGTTCACATGCTTCTCGTCCGTCCTCCCTGCCTCCCGGGGCTCAACACACACGTCTTCTCGGTGCCATCAGCACTGGGCTTGGCCACGCGACAGGCAGGGGCTTTAAGCGGTCTTTGCTCTTCCGTCCCCACCAGGAGAGGAGGGTGGCCTGGAAAACCAGGCATCCTGGAGCGAGGGGGGGGGGGGGGGCAGATGTGGGGCCGACCCTCAGCCTCGAGCAAGCCCACCGGGTCTCAGCAGGGCCTGGCCCATCCCAGGTGCGCGCGCTGCGTGAGGACTAGGCGAGATGACAGGAAGGGGCGGGGCAAACAGGAGAGCATTGCCACGCCTACACGAGCCACGGTGGTGACCTGGGTCCGGGAGGCAGGTGGATGTGGTAAAAACGTTAGTGTTATCTCCAGATGCTCTGCTGTCTCTGCTGCTGCCAGATGTGGGGTCTTTTCCTTCCCCTTTGAATCCGGGCTGACTCCTTTGACCAACAAATGTGACAGGTGTGACACCGAAGAAATGCCCAGGTTGGCCCTAGGCTCTTCAGCTTTCACTTCAGCTCTCGGAACGCGGCTGCTTGGACTCCAGCCACCATGACGCGAGAAGCCCAGTCGCGATGGAGCGGCCATGCGGACAACCAGGGATCTGACCGGCAGCCCTCGCCGAGCCCCCAGCCAACAGCCAGCACCAACTACCAGCCACGCGGGGAGCCCTCGGAGGACCGGGACCCCGCCAACGCCACGGAAGCGGAGGAAGCGGCCGCCGAGCCCAGTCGACCCAAAGAACCGTGAGAAAATGAACGGAGGTTGTCGTGGGTTCCATACAAGGACCGTCTCTATGGCTCGCTGATCCCGAGGAGCCGCAGCCGAGACCCCCACCCACACCTGGACCCTGAGCCTGAGCCTGATGTCATAATAATACACGATGAAACAGTTTTGCTTTTGAGACGGATGTACTTAATTTGTGACCGCAAAGAAGGCCAAGCTGGATCAGAGATAGCTCGCACATTCTTCGCCACACTCTTGCCCTCCCGTCGAGGAGCCAAGGTGCACAGGGGGCCACCATGCAGCTGTCGGCCTCCGCCAAGCTCCCAGCCGAAAGCCAGTGTCAACCAGCAGCCAGGAGGGTGAGTGCCAGCCATCCTGGAGATTCCAGCCCACCTGACCCTCTGGGTGCCAGGCCTCATCTGCCACACGGCGTTAGCGGACCCCCAGCCGAGCCCAGTCAACACACAGAACTCAAGAGACGATGAGACGTTGCTGTGCTTTAAGCTACTAAGTGTTGGGTGAGTCTGTTCTGCACAGCAGACAGCCGAAGCCTCGGGTGGGAACGGAACAGGGGCATCGAGTCCGGGTCCCAGATCTCCGGCCTGAGCAGCCGGCGGCTGGTGGCGTGGCTGAGCCACGGGGGGAGGAACAAGACGTGATCCAGGGGTGGGAATGGAGGGCTCGGGTCGGATACTGTAAGGTAAGGTGCCGACCAGACCTTGAGTTGGAGGTGTTCTGGAGGCAATTTAGGGCTGTGGGGAGAAGTCCCTGTAAATTCGGGCGTCCTCACTGTACGAGCGCTAGATGCGGCCATGGGCCACTTGAGGTGTCCTGGAGAGCCAACACAGCCAGAGAGGAGACTCCCCCGGGGCCAGGGACGCACCCCCAACGAGCCAGGAGACGAACAGGCACCTTCAAACGCTGGAAGATGTCGCCGAAGCCAGACGACAAGGAGACGGTGTTTCAAGGAACGGTGTAGGAACAAAGGCGCGGAGAGGAAAGGAGAGACGGGACAGGACCCACCCTCGGACCTGGCAGGGACATCCCCGTGACCTCGGGAGCAGCTCCAGCGGCAGTGAGGGTGGGAAAGCCAACTGGAGCACAGCGAGGAGCGAGAGGGAGCCCCAAAGTGCCGACCGACAACACGGTCCAGATTACAGTTTGCGGTGAGGGGCGCCAGGAGCAGCGTGGGGCCCACGGACGCCAGGGAGCGGAGAGAGGGAGACGCTGGAAGGGCATGCTTTCGAGGTGAGGGGCACTGTCCGGTCCAGGAGAGAAGAAAACCGCTGACGACGTAGCAGGGACTGAGGAGCAGAGCCACGTCAGCCCCCGCGACGGGTGGGCAGCAAGCACAGGCCGGCGGCCTGCGGGTGAACTTGTAAATTGGGCGGCCAGGGCTTGTCGCCGGTAATGAGGACCCGCAGGTAGGAAGTGGGGGCGTCTGCTGAGATTGAAGAACCGGGAAAGAGCATGAGGAATCTGGAAAGGAAGGAGAGAGGGCAGCCGGCGCCTTGGGTCGCGTGCGGTAAGGAGGCACGTGGCCCGCGCAGCCCAGCCCCGCGTCGTCAGAAAGGCCCGGAGAGAGATTCCCAAGGGACATGCAGAGGACGTGGAGACTGGATGCGCGAAGGGAGGTGGCCTGCAGGTGCCGTCTGCGTGCTCTCTCCTTCCTCCTCCTTTATCCTGAGAGCTTGCGGCACGACACCTCCCAGGGCCCGACAACAGGCTCGGTCCGTTTGGGCAGTGACCTTGCAGAAGAGCAGAAGGGGCCCCTTACCCACAAGAAAGGCGTCATCACAACTGTTAAGCTTCCAGACGGAAGCACAAGCATGCTCACAACTGGGGAGTCTCCGTCTGCATCGCTTCCACGCTTTCTAACTTTCTGCAAGTTTAAAATGTTTCGGAATAAAGGCTGGGGGAGGAGGAAAGGAAATCTTACTTGCCCGCATAGACAGGTGAGGAAGGGGGGCTGCCTACAGTCTGTGATCGCGAGACCCTGAGAGAGGGGTCTCCGGGAGACGGTGGGGTGGCCCTGGGACGCTCAGTGAGGCACAGAGGTCGCAGATAGCTGCACGCCGCGCTCTATAAAGTAGAGGCCACCGTCCTGGGAGCTGCGCCCAGGAGGCAGAGGGACCCTGGACCGCCAGCCTGGAACAGCGACACCACGTGGCAGTAAGAGGCGTTACGGGGGCGGGATGACTCCACCCCCTGGACACAGACACAAAGGACTCCACCCCCCCAGACTGTGTAAGGGGTGCTGGGGGAGGGGGTATTTCGAGAGAGAAGAATCTAGTACTTCCAAAATACGTATGTAGGGTACATATTTCCGGGGGGGGGGGGGGGGGAACGCCGTTCTCGGGCCCCAGGGTGAGAAGACATCCTGTCCCCTCGTCGGCAGCCAGCGCTCCTGCAGGGCCATGCCAGGCCCTGGGCACAGTGAGGGCCTGCAGACGTGGCCCCTGTCCTCCTGAGACGCCCAGTGCGGCGTGGAAGCAGGCCGGGGGCAGGCCGGGAAGGACTGAGCTCCCATCTGGTTGCACAGAGAGGCTTCCCGAGGAGTGAGACCCCAGGGGACCTGGAAGATGAGTCTGTGAAGCTGCGAATGAACCCACCCGGTGAAGCGGGCTGGATTAGGTGCGGGCGTGTGGGGCAGGGGGAGCCAGAGAGCAGAATGCTTCCCTCTGGGGGGCCAGCAGGGCCGGCGCCTGGGACACGGACCAGGTTCCCCGTGGACGCCCAGAGTCCAAGTGGGGGCCGTGGAGAGGGCTCTGGGGGGGGCTCCTGCTGGACAAAGCACACTGGGCGGCCAACGGGGCTAAAATTTTAAGGGGCCAAGTCCTCTTGGAAGGCCAGAAACCAGTGGCTACACCACAGCCCTTCCCGCCCACAGTTCTGGAGCCTGGGAGGAGGCCAGGCTGCCAGCATGGGCAGGTCGTCCCCTCGAGGCCTTTTCTTGTCCACACAGAAGGAGAGGGGGCTCTCATAAGGGCCCCCCCCCCCGCTCGTGTCTCATCCCTTATCACCTCCCACAGTCCCACCTCCAAATACATCACGCTGGGAATGAGGGTTTCAGCGGGTGCGTTTGGGGGACACAAAGAGCCCCGAGCAGAGGGCTAGGACCCGATGTGCGTGGGAGACAACGGGCACCAGGAAGTGGAAGGGAGACGGGCCGGCAGAACAGTGTCAGGTGCAGGCACCGGGAGCAGGGGGCGGTGGGGGAGGGGTAGAGCCGGCGGCCCTGAGAGTGGTGGGCAAGCGAGAACTGAGCCCCCAGCGTCGACTCCTGGCTCAGGGAGGCCCCCAGGTTCTCGGGCGGCTGAGGGGAAGGGGCTTGGGGCGCTCGTCCTATGCACTTCTGGCGCTCTTCCTGCGGCCGCACAGCAGGCTTGCACCCTCCTGCATCGGGGGGGGGGGGGGGGGGGGGGGGGGGGGGATCAGGAGCAGCCACGTGACTCACTTTGACCAATTAGGTGTGGGCAGAGTGCAAGGGTCACTTCCGGAGGAAGCACCGACAAGCCCACAGGTGACTCCCCACCCCTCCCCACCAACTGCAATTATCACCCACGTCCCGACAGTGACAACTCTGCCGGCCTGGGCCCCTCGCCAGGCGGCGGACGGAGACAACGGCAAACAGGTGTCTAAGCCGCCGAGATCTGGGGTGTGTTTGTTACCGCACACGACCCAACCCGCCCCTGACCGCTGCACCCCCCTCTGTCCCCACCACAGGGCGGGCGCTTCCGGGAGCTTCCGCAGCTGGCGCCCCAGTGACGGTTTTTCTCCAGAGCCGTGCTGTTCAAAGGATTCCTGTAGCAAACGGTCTCCCATTCTCATTCTCACCCCCACCCTGTGAAGCGTGTTCTCGTCTTCACTGTAAAGATGGACGAGCTGGAGCACGGAGAGCACGAGAAGGAACTTGCCTGCGGTCACTGCCTTGTCGCCGGCCCCGCTGGCAGCCGCTGGGCCCCGGGCTCCACCCAGGCTGGTTCCGCTGTGGTGCCGACCTCCCCAAGTCCCTAGCACCCCACTGGACCAGCCCAGCACTTCCCCAGATGCGTTTGAGGACCAGATGAGACGCGCTGTGAACAAACGGCCATACTATTAAGGGGGTCTGAGAACCCACATGCCGGAGCCGCCTAGAGATGGCAGCGCTCTTGAGCTCGACCTCGGACTGACCCAGCATCTCCCAAACTCATCCACTGACGTGACCTTTAGGAGAAGCCCTCCGCCAGAGCTCCAGAACCCACTGTGGTTAAGTCTGAGTGACTGTACCCCTGACGCAGTCCCCTGGGGCTGTCCTAATAACTGGCCACAACGTGCGCGTCATAAAACAACACGTTTATTCTCTGCGTCCAAGGCCGGAAGCCTGAAGTCCAGGTGTGGGCAGAGCCACACTCGCCCACCCCAGAGGCTGTCGGGGAGGCTCCCGCCTGCCTCTCCCAGCTCCTGGGGCTCCTACATGTCAGGGCTTGTGGCCCCATCCCTCCAGTCCACCTCTGTCCCCACATGGCCTCCCCTCTGGGTGTCTGTGTGTCCTTTGTCTGTTAGAGGGACACATGTCCTTGGCTTTAGGCCCCACCTCATCTGGGATGATCCCATCTCAAGATCCTGACCTCAGTTATACCCTCGAGTGCCCCGATTCCAAATAAGGTCACATTCTGCTTGGTTTCACACGCTGTTTCTGCTCAGAAGAAATGATCCGTAGAGGACTAGACGCCCCCCACGTTGTTATATTCCTTAAAGATTCACTAGCAGCCCAGGACTTGCACTTGGCCCCATGCAACTCACTGCCACCCCATTCGTTAAATTCCCTCTGAAGCAGGTTCCTTCTCAAACTCCTGCTCCGTGTCTCTGCCTCTTCCCAGGATCCATCCGCCTTCCACATCCCTCGTTCCCCTCCTGTGGATGAAACCCCGCGCCCTCACCAGCCCCCAGGGCACACCCTGAAGCTCTCTCTGGTCGGACCGGCACCCGGTTGTGCATGGAGACGCCCGACACCCCCCTGTCTCCAGCAGCTGCACGGGGTCTGTCCGGGGCCTGGGCGCCTCGGCATCTTCTCGACAGTTCAGTTCAGAGTTGAGCCGCGCTGCACGGGCCTGCGGTGAGAGCTGGCCTCCGGCCAGCAAGGTGCGTGCCCAGCGGGAGGTGAGGAGGTGCTGTGTGCCTTGCAAATTCCTCTCAAGTTCACCCGAGTAGGTCCTGGCGGGGAGCGCCTGCATTCCGTCTGGAGGGTTGAGGGTTAGGCCACTGAGGATTCCGGCACTTATCTTTGGCCGGGACCAGAACAAAATGCCGAGCTAAGTGCATGTGAATATTATTTCAACTGCCTTTAAGAAAACCAGCTCCACGTCATAAAACTCTTGGCTGGCACCCTTGTGCCTTAGCTTTCAGACTTAAATGCCATTGGTATGTTTCTCAGCAACATTAATTAAAATCCTTTTAAAGACCGGGCTGTTTTCCACACAGGAAGGCTCTCACCTGGGGAGCACTTTCACAGGTGAATTGGCTCCTTAAAAGCTTTTAAATTAATGTCATTCCCCATAATTCTTATTTTTCCAAAAGGAAAGCCGTGCAACTGCGCTGGCTTCCTCCCCATCGAGTGCCTGGTCGGTGGGGAAGTGGGGGCAAGGCTGGGCTCTGAAGGGGGGGAGCTCCATGGGAGGCCTCGCTCCCAGCCAGCAGCGACGTGTGGGGAGCCCTTGCTGGAACTCCGGCTCCCTAACACGCTTCCGGAATGGGAGGTCTTCCTCTGCTCGGTTTCACACGCTGTTTCTGCTCAGAAGAAATGGTCCGTAGAGGACCAGACGCCCCCCCACGTTGTTATAGTCCTTGAAGATTCGCCAGCAGCCCAGGACTTGCACTTGGCCCCCTGCTTCCGGCAACAACGAGGGTGCCTGTGCCCACACGGCCTCCGTGCGCCCCCCCAGTCCCGGCTCAGTGCTTTGACCCTCGATCTGACTTCGTCCTCACGGCTACGCCATGAGGCAGGTCCTACTATCTCCTCGTAAAAATGCAGAGACAGGCTCAGAGACACCAAGTAACTTGTACCGGGTAACACAGCAAGTAAGTGGGAAAGCGGGGACTGGAGGTCAATTCTTCTGGCTCCAAAGTCTGTTTCATTTCCACTGTGCTGCAACGAGTGGCTGGTTGTGTAAGTAACTTCATAAGGATTAAAGAATCGGGGGGCCAAAGGTGCACCTTGTGTTGAGAGTCTGGGGCTCGCCTGCTGCCCGCCAGGCTTCTCGCCCCCGGTAGCCCCTCTTCTCCTGCTAGAGAGATGGGGGCGGGGGGGAGTTGAGGCAGCTCTCGGGGGCTCCCCAGCAGAGCCCGGGAGGCTGGGACAGAACAGGGTCTGGCTGTGGCCCTGGCGGCCCCGGGGCAAGCAGAGCAGTCACACCAGGGCCCTAGAGCCCGGGGTGCCTGTGGGGAGCAGTGAATCCAGGCCCCGGGCAGCCGCCCGCACCTGCTGGCTCAAGAACAAGAAGGATGACTTCAAGCAGGTGCCACTGAGAGTGGAGCCTGGCATAGAGCTTCCGGCTGCCTCGGAAGAGGGATGGGAACCCCCAGACCAGACCCGAGGACCGCCCGCCAGCCTCCTTCTCCGCTGGGCCGTGCCTGCCCAGAGGGCCCGGTGGCATCTCGCCCTGATGTCAGCAAGACAGCCAGGCCCTGGGACCAACGGGACGCGTGGGGACAGGGAAGGGGTGGGAGGGGGCGTTAATGCGCATTCAGCTGCTGTGGGGGCACCTGCCTTCAGGACCCAGGAAGTTCCACACGCTCACAGGCCGCACTGAGTGCCTTCTCGGGTGGGGGGACCTAGGAGACGTCTGCGGGTTTCGGTGCAGACGACAATGGGCACAGGAGACCGGGGAGCACGGTGTGCAGAGAGGCCAGACTGCGGGGCTCCAGGAGTCCTCTCTGGACTCCAGATGCTGGGCGGTCAGCAGAGGTCTCTGACCCCTGGAGCCCTGCAGGCAAGGGGGCCCCAAACAACCCCAGCACGGAGGCAAGGTCACCACCGCACTCCTGAACGAGCCCACCCAGGAGGGGCCGCCGGACCTGCCGTGGCTGTCCACACACCTCGCCCTGGGCTCTCCTTCCCCGCCCACTCCAGTCTGACCGAAATTCAGACTTGAACTTCTTGCCCTGTTTGAAGCTTCTCCCCACCCCCAGCTCAGGTCTGACCCACCAAGTCCTCACATCAGCCTGACAGAGTGGGGGCGGGGGGAGGGGGCGATCTGCTTCCCCCCCTCCCCCCACCCTGCCCCTGCATTCCCCAACACCTGCCCCCACCCTGCGACCCTGGGCATGGGGGGCAGGGAGAAGGGGCTGCTAAAGCCCTCACTGTCACCTCCTCCTGACTTTGTCCCCATGCTCCCCACGGGTACCATGGGCCACCACAGCCTCAGCTCCATTCCCGTGCTCCCCCCTACCCCACGTCTCTCTCTGCCTGCCCTTTAGCAGGATCTGAAGCTGGCAGGTGTCAGCCGTGTTCGGGGGCACCCCGTCAGCATCTGGCTCATCACAGGCGAGGGTGAGGGTCCTGCCCCTCAGCTGGGATTTGTAGGCGGGGCCGGAACCTGGCACATCAGTGGGGTTATGGCAGCCCAAACAGGATCGATGCCAGCGGGCTGAGGCACCTCCCGGCACCCGTGCCGGCAGCCCACCCCCGTCCCCACCAAGCCCAGACCCGGCCCCGGGAGATGGGGGGAGGAATCCCTCGACAGACGGTTCAAACACCTGGGTTGATCTGTGGGATGTTATTTTTTATTTCTGTTATCAGGCTATGCACAGCGTCGATTCCAAAAGTGAGTGTGGTTATAAAAAAAAAAATAATTACTTTTTGAAACTTTTTATGCAAGCACGCTACACAGACAGAAACGGGTGTACGTTGTAATCGTAATCGTGGAGCGCCTTGAGTTTCTCACACACTGGGGGTGCCCAATAAAAGAGTCACTTCTTAAGCTTTGTGCGTGTGGCCTCTGGGAATACCGTCCCCAACGCACAGGAAATGAGTCTTCCCGACAGCAAGGGTTTTAAATCCCCGTGCAGAGGCCCCTCGCAGACGCACACCATCCAGGGAGGCCCCAGTCTCAGTGAGGAAGCTGCACGGCTCTCGTTACCCCAGAGGGGACAGTGGGTCCCTGAGCAGACAGTGGGTCCCTGAGCGGACAGCGGATCCCTGAGCAGATAGCGGGTCCCTGAGCACACAGTGGATCCCTGAGCAGACAGTGGGTCCCTGAGTGGACAGTGGATCCCTGAGCAGATATTGGGTCCCTGAAGGACAGTGGATCCCTGAGCAGACAGAGGATCCCAGATGGACAGCAGATCCCAGACGGACACTGGATCCCTGAGCAGACAAAGGATCCCAGATGGAGAGTGGATCCCTGAGCAGAGGATCCCTGAGCAGACAGTGGGTCCCTGAGTGGACAGTGGATCCCTGAGCAGATATTGGGTCCCTGAAGGACAGTGGATCCCTGAGCAGACAGAGGATCCCAGATGAACAGTGGATTCCTGAGCAGACAAAGGATCCCAGATGGACAGCAGATCCCTGAAGGACAGCGGATCCCTGAGCAGACAGTGGATCCCTGAGCAGACAGTGGATCCCTGAAGGACAGTGGATCCCTGAGCAGACAGAGGATCCCAGATGGACACTGGATCCCTGAGCAGGCAGTGGATCCCTGAGCAGACAGTGGATCCCTGAAGGACAGTGGATCCCTGAGCAGACAGGATCCCAGATGGACAGCGGATCCCTGAGCAGATAGCGGATCCCTGAGCAGGCAGTGGATCCCTGAGCAGACAGAGGATCCCTGAGCGGACAGTGGGCCCCTTAGCAGACAGTGGATCCCTGAGCAGACAGAGGATCCCTGAGCGGACAGTGGGCCCCTTAGCAGACAGTGGATCCCTGAGCAGACAGAGGATCCCTGAGCGGACAGTGGGCCCCTTAGCAGACAGTGGATCCCTGAGCAGACAGAGGATCCCTGAGCGGACAGTGGATCCCTGAGCAGACAGTGGGTCTCTGAGCAGACAGAGGATCCCTGAGCAGACAGTGGATCCCCGAGCAGACAGTGGGTCCCTGAGTGGACAGTGGATCCCTGAGCAGATATTGGGTCCCTGAAGGACAGTGGATCCCTGAGCAGACAGAGGATCCCAGATGGACAGCGGATCCTTGAGCAGATAGCGGATCCCTGAGCAGGCAGTGGATCCCTGAGCAGACAGAGGATCCCTGAGTGGACAGTGGGCCCCTTAGCAGACAGTGGATCCCTGAGTGGACAGAGGATCCCTGAGCGGACAGTGGGCCCCTTAGCAGACAGTGGATCCCTGAGCAGACAGAGGATCCCTGAGCGGACAGTGGGCCCCTTAGCAGACAGTGGATCCCTGAGCAGACAGAGGATCCCTGAGCGGACAGTGGGCCCCTTAGCAGACAGTGGATCCCTGAGCAGACAGAGGATCCCTGAGCGGACAGTGGATCCCTGAGCAGAAAGTGGGTCCCTGACAGACAGTGGATCCCTGAGTGGACAGTGGATCCCTGAGCAGATATCGGGTCCCTGAAGGACAGTGGATCCCTGAGCAGAACAGAGCATCCCAGATGGACAGTGGATCCGACAGAAAGTGGGTCCCTGAGCGGACAGTGGGCCCCTGAGCAGACAGTGGATCCCCGACGGACAGACCCGGGGGCAGACGCAGAACACAGGAACACCCCTGCAGCAGCAACACCCACCCCTGCCGCTCATCTCCATCACCTGGGAGCTTGGAAAAGCCCGAAGCCAGGTGCACCCAGCCCGGTCAGTCCGACCCGCCGAAGGCAGCCCCGGGCCCCGGGCCTGCGGTTTGTGGAGCTGCCTGACGGCCCCAGGAGCGGTGAGCAGAAGAGGGGCAGACACAGAGTCTGCTCCGTGGCCCACAGAATGCCCGGAACACCTGCTCCCACTCTGCCGGGCAGTTCGAAAAACCTCAGAGAAGCCTTCTGTCCCATTCAGAGACACGGGAACCCATCGACGGCTGGTCGGCCAGCGTGCTTGTCCGCCCAGGGGCCACAACAAAGTTCCACACGCTGGGCCCATGCGCTGGGCAGCTTACGTGGAAACCCATTTCCTCACACTTCTGGAGGCGGGAAGGCCAGCCCCGAGGCACTGGCGTGTTTCTTCTCCCTCCTTGGCTCCTGGACATCTGTCTCCTCCCTGTGTCTCCTCACGGTCCTCTGTCTGTGACCTTCAGTGTCCTAATCTCCTCTTTCTTCAAGGACACCAATCAGGCTGGATTAGGACCCACCCCAAAACCCCATTTGTAACTAATACCTCTTTAAACACCCTGTCTCCAAATGCAGTCACATTCGGAGCACTGGGAGTGACCGCGGGCTCGGGGCGGGCGGGACACAACTCAGTCCAGATCAGCCAGGTACCTCCAACCCTCCTACCCAGCAGAGATGCCTGGGGACCACCCTGTATGGGATTCTGTCTTTAGGAGACTAGAATACGATGTGAGATAAGCCCTAATGAGAAGCAGCCAGGCTTCTGGCACCCGGAGGGCCAGACCCTGGTGAGCAGCCCCTGGCCCAGCTGTCTGCGCGGCTGATTCGGGCATCCTCACTTCTCATGGTTTCATGGTTTCAGGCAACAAGCACGTCTGTCCTGTGGGGGGAGGGTGTGGGTTTGAGCAGGAAGAGGCCAAGGAGGGAGGGACGTACAGGCTCGGGCACCAGAGTCCCGGCAACAGGTAATCAGGGCGTCCACGGAGGTGTGGGCCACGAGGACACGCATCCACCACGGAACCATCTGTGGACATCTGTGGACGTCGAAGGGAGCCCGGCGACACACACGAGAGGACTCCCCGCGCCAGTGAGGACTGGGAGTGCCGTTCTTGACAAGCGCCGCTGGGGACTCCCTGAAAATGTGTCCCTGTCTGGACTCCATAACTGCCAAGGTGTTTTATTTCCTGGAACATTTAGATCAAAGGACATTGTTTTAAGACTCTGAGCTGCAATTTCCATTTCTCTGGAGAAATCATAAGAGGCCACGGCCAGTTACTATCAGTGTGGGTGAAGGGAAGAGAAAGCAAAGGCTGCTTTCCTCCCGAAACCAGGACCCATCAAAGAGCACGGGCCTTGCCGGCCGTGCTTCTCAGGAAACGCTCTGCTGGGAATGAACTCTGCCGCGAGAGCAGATAAAGACTGGAAATTCCTTGGGCAGAAGGAAAAAGAATCAAGAGCCGTTATTGAATTGGCCCCGCTATCCAGGAAACACACACGTGCTCTCCAAGGCCGTCAAAAAAGAATATTCTTCATCTGCGGCTTCGGGAGGAGTGAAGCCAGTTGGCGAGGGAGCCCTCGGTGTGACCTCACACTGTCCAGACCACGGCCCACCACTGCTGCCTGCACCTTGCTCCTTACGGACGGGGGACCGTTACACCGGAATGTTCTGGATGGAAAGAGAACGCTCCAGGATCACTTCCACTGACATCATTCCCGTTTCCCTTTAAAACAGTTCAACGTCACTTAGGTTTTATGTATAAGGGGATCCTAAGGCCACCCACGTCGTGGAAGCTGGGGTTGCCAGAAAAATTCCCAGAGTTCACAAATCGCCCTTCCTCACTCCGGGGTCTTGATCTCACTATCGAAGGTTTCGCCTTTGGCCCCAAGGTAAAATTTTCTAACATTTTTGAGCAGAAGAATCCTTTGTAAGATGAAATCTTACACAGTAATCGAATCTACAAAATAAAGTACAGTGGAGATCTTTGGGCTGCAGAGCCCCCTCCTTCCCCTGGAAGGGCCACACATAGTCCCCAGGCCCCTGGTGCTCAGGAGGGTGCCGCCTGAACCCACCAGGGGTGAAGGAAATGCCCAGCCTCCCTGGAAGGACAGAGGGACAGAGGGAGAGCTCAAGGCGCCAGTTCCAGACACGCTCCCACATTTATCCACGCGAGAGCTCCGTGTAAGTCCCACAACCCGCCAGTGTTGTGTTCATTTCCGAGGACAGAACCAACTAATGTGAACCTGCCTTTGCACTCAAAGCACATGCTAAGCCTCTGGGGAGATACATTGCGCTTCTGAGAAGCGATCCTGTAATAATTCCTGTCCCGTATCATTTTGAGTTTAATGCTACTCCAAAAATTGGACTGAATGATTCCAAAGACGAATAAGAATAATAAACCGACAAGAATAATAACTGAGACTTTGGAAGAGGAGCAGCGAAGGCTGCCTGCCCTTGGGGATATTAAAACACGCAGGAAAGAGACAACAATAAAGCAGTAAGCTGGTGGGGAATGCCTAACAAGGATGCTACCAACAAAGCTGACGTTCGCAGGAAAGAGGTGCCCAGAGTGCAGGCAGAGTGTGGCACTTCCAACAGTAGGTGCCTTGAAAAATCGCCTCTTTGGGGAAAAATCCAAGTTAGAGCCTCACTCTAAACCATATCCCGAAATGAATTCCTAACAGATTGAAAAGCTGAGCAATAAAAAAAGAAGCCGTAACTATTTTTAAAAAATATATATATAGTTGAGTATTTAACTGACTTCATGGTGACTTAAGTAAGGTCTCTTAAAGTCTGAAAAGGGAAATTTCACCTAAAATGTAAAATTATCTGTGTGCCTCAAATGATGAAAATGCACAAACGACAGATCGAGAAGACCAGCGGGGAGCCTGGGTGGCTCAGTTGGTTGGGCGTCCGACTTCGGTTCAGGTCATGATCTCGCGGTTCACGGGTTCGGGCCCCAGGTCGGGCTCGATGCTGTCGGCGTGAAGCCCATCTCAAATCGTCTGTGCCCCTTTCCCCTGTGCCCCTCCCCTACTCGTGTTTTCACACTCTCTCAAAAATAAACATTAAAAAATATTTTTAAAAAAAGAAAAGAAAAGAAAACCAAGAGCAACAAGGACGACAAAGGGCTGACATCCTCTCCTGGGGAGGCTGTTCCAGCACAGGTAGGCTTGTAAATGGCAAGCTTCCAATGGAAAATGGGGGCAAAGTCCTCACCGGCAATTCACAAAAGCAAAACACCAGAATGGCCAATAAATGTAAAAAGTATATCAAGCACAGTAATTGATGGTTTCTTCTCTGGAGTTTAATATGTATACAGAGAGGGAGAGCGCACGCGAGCAGGGGAGAGGAGCAGAAGGTCACAGAGAACCCCAAGTAGGCTCCACACTCAGCATGGAGCCCAACGCAGGGCTTGATCTCACAGCCCTGGGATCATGACCTGAGCCAAAATCAAGAGTCAGACATTCAACTGACTGAGCCACCCAGGTGCAGAGGAGTTTACCATATTTAAAAAAAATTTTTAAGTGGCCACACTACTTTCATAATCAGAAGAGAGCACAGACTGTAGGGATTCCTTTATATAAAGCTTCAAAGCGGGCAGAATGACGGGGCAGCCAGGAGAGGGCAGAGGCCAGCTCTGGGTTCTGGAGGCTGCCTACTGGATGGCACAGAGGGAAGCACCTGGTGTTCTGGTAACATTTTACATCTTGGTGGTGATCACACAGGCCTATTCACCTTGTCAGAATTCACTAGGCCGAACATTTATGACGGGTGTGCTGTTCTCTACTTACATGTACTTGAACATTTAAAGTTCACTTAAATATATATGTATGTGTATATATATATAATATATATACATATACATATATATGTACATATATATGGCAAAAGATACCACAAAAAATAGAAAAGAAGAAATGTGCAAAATGTATTTTTAACAGAGATGACCAATAATGTGTAAATGCCCCAAGTATACAGTAAGCATAAACTCAAAGGAAAGCATAAACTCAAAGAAAAAGCCAAATATCCAATAGAAAAGTGGGCAAAAGATATAACGGGCCAAAGAAGTTAGTCAGAACAAATAAATGCCCAGCAAACATATGAGAAGATGCTCAAAGTCACTAGAAGTTGGGGAAGTGCAAATCGGAGCAGCAAATAGGTTTCACTACACCCTTCGGATCAGAAAAATAGAAAAATTGTAAAAACCGTAATACACATTGCTGGTAGAGATATGGAGAAAAGGTTCTCTGGTACATTGCTGATGGGAATACAAAGGCTTCCGGACTTTTTAGGAAGCACCGTGGCTACTGCCGTTAAAATTAAAACGGAATGCCCTCCAGGTAGAATCCAAGACAGTAGGAATTACATGAGACAAAGTATTCAAATTTTTAGAGAAACTTGCTCTCTCCTCCTTATCTTCAAGTTGTGTGAGCTACAGGTTCATAGTATCGGTCTCCTGTTCAATTTTCTACCTCTTTACTCATCGTGGAAGAAGGGACTGACCCGGACCGAGGTTTGCTCCCTACGCTGTCCAGGGACTCTCTGTGCCTGTCTCAGTATCCACAGGAGGTTTGGACTGGTGCAGTAGCCTTCCCTCTGGTCTGCTTAGCCCACTCAATCCGGCCTGCACACCACAGCCAGCAGGAGCCTCGTAAAACATGAGTGTGACCATGGCATCATCTCTCAGTTGCTCCTCAATGAGACGCTCCCAGAGCGGCCTTCACACTCTGGCCCCGGCCAACCACTTTGGTGTCTCATTTCTCACCGCGCTGAGCCCCCCGACCCTCCCCAGCCCCTCCGGCCTTTCATCGTTCCTGGACTGCACCAAGCTCTTGGTGCCTTGGTGGCCTTCACCCAACCTCCAGCGCTCTTCCTTCTCTGGACCCTCCAGCCGGTCCCCCAGGAGAGCCCCACCACTCACCCTCCATGTCCCCGTGACCCTCCCCGGCCTTTTCTCCGTCACAACTGCATAATCACGTAATCCCTCGTGCAATGTCGGCTCCCTCCGAGACCGTAGCTCCTCGGTGCAGGAACACATCCACCTTCCTCACTGCTGTGTGCCCAGGGCCAGCACCCAGCAGGGCCCAGCACAAGGAATGCTGCCCCAGTGCCCTCTGTGCCTGGCAGGTGAAATCGCCTCGCGGGCACGAAGCCAGTGTCGTGTGATGGGAGGAAAGGCGAGAGGGGGCGCGTGCTGGCATCTCCTGGGAAGGCGGGTGCTCAGACCCCCCACGTTTCCCAAGAACACCACAACGACCTCGTGGCTGGGGGTGCGGTACGTCCCAGCGTCTACTCCAGAGTCCGATGGCTGGGTTCCGGGCCCAGCTCCCATACCGATAGCCGTGGGACCGTGGCCTCTCCAGGCCTCTGTTTTTTAACCTGAATCATGGGCAGGCAGGGTGAGGAGATGATGAGAACGGCGACGGGGGCAGCCACAGGCCTCTCGCCCAGAAGGCCCCATGCTCTGCCGTCCCCCATCCTGAGAGTCTGACGCCTTCTTGAACAAGGGCCCACACTTCGCCCCCACAGACTGTGTGTCCAGGCCCGATCGCACCTGTCCCGTTGCAATAACATGGGGAACACCTGCGCCCGTCAGGTGCACGGAAGGTCCCAGCAGGTGGCATTTGCTGTCCTGGGCGTGGACTGCCGGCCCGACTCTGTATAGCCTGGTGGCTCTGTCTCCCAGCAGCCCCCGGAGGAGGGGCGGACATTGCCACCGCTACAAACAGCGTGACAGTGGCGTGGCCCATCTCCTTTACCTCCCTCCCTATCATCTGCGGAGCCCCTCTGCGGGAATGAGAAACCCTAGGACGTTCCGGGAACTCTCCCTGCAACCCCACATAGATGCGCTGAGGCTCCTGGTGCTCCGGGTCGGGCAGGAGGGCTGGAATCACCTCTTCCCTCCCAGGTGGGCCCTGAGCAGCAGAGGCGAGAGAGCCCCCCAGCCCTCCATGCCTGCCTGGGCCACGAAAACTCACCGTGGCAGCTTTACGATGGGGCAGCGGCCTCGGAGGAGAGAGAGGTCTGCTGAATATCAATATCCTGGACAATTAGGAAGGAGATATTTCAAGAATCATATATGCAAACAGTCGAAAGGCAAATGGTTTTAATAATGACTTATTAAAGTGTTTTTCCCGGACTGAGAGTCCCACAGCCCATAAAGCCCAGAGCACTTAGAGTAATGGATTTAAAGCATGTTCCTCGTGCGATTCTCCCGATGGCCGCGCTGACGCGGGCACACTCCCAGGGGGTTTCTGCTCTGGTTTCTCTCCCGGCAGCCAGGACGCTCAGGGTCGATGGCTGGGCGCAGAATGTGCCCCGCTGCCTCTCGCCACGGCCAGAAATGAAATGCTAAGGCCCATTCCCACAGCGCATGGTAAGGCCACACTGTAAACCCACACCTTGTCCTGAGCGCCCTGCCTAATCCTCACCCTGCGGGTAACATTTGAAATTATTTTAATAACTCCTGTTCCTAATTTGAAAAGCAGATGAGAAAAACAGTCGAGATAATCTCTAAAAGCACAGCTAAACCCTAAACTAACCTCACCTTATTTCCGCCATCCTCAACATTGTTTTCTCTGCAGGTTAATAGCTCTTGAGGAAAACCCGCTCAGCTCCCCAAGGGGACAGGTCATGGTGCCGGAGACAGGCCTCCGGAGTGGGATGGAGGGGAGGGACCCCAGTTCCTGGGGGGCACCCAGGGTCCCAGGAAGCCTCCCACTCACCACGAAGCGAGGGGACAGACAAGGGGACCAAGCCTGGCCAGGAGAAGAGGAGACGGGAGCCAGTTCCAGGAATGAGTGTCGAGGGAGCAGCTTGGACACAAAATGGGAGGCCCGCGGGAAGAAGGCCGGACGGCTTGGGGCTGCCGCGGGCCAGGCCCAGCGCAGATCAGAGCCCCGGTTCCCACCAAGGCAGTGGAGCCCAAGCAACCCCCGCTGGCCCGGGACCACAGTCAGAAAGGGCGGGTCTGGATGGTGCCTGGGAGCACAGAATCCAGGGGAGGAAACCGAGGTCCAGAGAAGTGAGGTGCGGCCCACCCCATTCTCACGGCGGGCGCCCAGCTCTGTGCCCCAGACAGAGCCCACCCCTACAGGCCAAACTGCACAAAGCCCGACAAGTTATGCAAGAAGCAAGTACCTTAAGACATGCATTTAAACCCACGTAAGTAGCTGAGTGCTCCCTCTAGGCGAAGCCAAAGAGGAAACTCTAAACCTGATTTATCTAAGGTTTCATGAAGCCAAGTTCGAGCCAAAAGCCCTCCATGGCCCCACCATGACCTGTCCTTCAGCCTGTCCTTTCCCTTCCAGAAGTACAGCCCAGCCCCCACCCCACCCCACACGGCCCGCCCAGCGGGACCACTCCCTCTGTGTGCACCCCCCCCCAACCAGCTCCAGGGCAACCATGGTGACTGGCTGGAGGGGGGTCCCCCAAACCTGAGACTTTCCGTTTTGAAACCAATAGAGTCCCAGACAGGCCTGCCCCTCTCCCCGGAGCCTCTGCAGCTGAGGGCCACCGTGCCCCTTTGGGAAGCCCCTTCTGTGCACCTAGACAGAGTGTTCTCTGTGGGGCCTCCCCACTGCTGACCACCTTCCTCCTCAACCCAGAGCCACCAAAGTACAGACCACGGCTCTTCCGTGGAGCTGGTGGGGGGTGGGGCGTGAGTAAGGGGCTCTTCTGCCCGCAGGGCCTTGGCACGGCCTCTCCAGCCTTGCAACCTTTCCAAAAGTGGTAGAGGGACATCGCGGAGACATTGTCAGGCACACATGCATCTGGGGCCTGGGCATTCTGCTGCCCCCACCCAGAAGAGCAGCTTTTAGGAGTTACCGTATGATTCGTGGGGCCACTATTGCAAAAGACCCTCTCTCGGCGCCCAGGCCGGGCCGGCCATTCGGTACCAGGGTTCACGAAGCGGCCGTCAGGGTGGCAGCCTTTGCTGGGAAAACAAGCACCCTGCCCCCACCACACCCCCGGGAGTGGGCCTTTCCCAGGGGCGCTTCTCTCCCGCTGTCCCCGCCATATGGGGCTGCAGAGGCGCCTCCCACGGTGTCCCGTGCCCGCTGTGTCCTCCCACGGGGACGTTCTGGGCTGAACATCTTCCCTTCTCCCCTCCCCCTCCCACACGCACCTTTTAAAAGCGAGGGAAGGAAAGAAGAGCCGTGGGGGGTGGAGAAAAGCAGGAGGCGCCAAAGCACACTTGACTTCCACTGAGCAAACCGGCCCCAGGCCGTGCCCGATGGTGGGGGCCCTGGGGCACGGGGGGGGGGGGGGGCAATGCTGACCTGCCCCGCTGAGCTCAGTGGCCCTCCCAGGGCATCCTGGCAGGAGGCTGAGCAGAGGCAGGGGCTGGGGCCGTCACCACCCACTTTGCAAACCTCCCCTAACTCTCCTGTCCCTGGCAGGACGCAGGGGACGAGGGGCTCAGGGATCTTCTCACTGCCCTCGCCCTTTCCACCCACCCTGCACCGGGGCCACCAGCCTTCCTCGCCCAGGACCCCAGGCTCCGCTGCCGATGGGCTGGCTCCCGCCCCACGGACCCTCAGTCTGCCGCCTGTCCCTCCATTCACAGCCACACTCGTCCCTCCACCGTCCAGCTTCACGAGGTCACTAACGTCTCCTGCGGCTGACGTCCCTTCCTTTCGCTCTGGTCCTCGTCATTCCTCATCTTGGGGATTCAGATGGGGCAGCGTGAACCCCTGCATCCAGTCCCGCATCTCACGCCGGAAGTCCTTCCCATTTAAAGGAAGCCCTTGGCCAACAGGGAGAACTCCAGAATTTCTCTCAAGGGGTCTGAGGGGCAGCAGTGGGGATGGAGGGGAAGGAGGCTGCCCGCGCGGCCGGTCCCCAAGCCACTCTTGCAGAGCGAGTGTGCCCTACTTTATTGAGACCTCATAGCAGGCAGGGTCCCGGCCGGTGACAGAGGGCCTCTCAGGGTGAGCCATTTGAAGCACTGTTTTAAGGAACTATTCACAAAAACCAAGGCAGAAGTTTAGAGAAAGCAGGTAAGAGGTAGCCAAGTATTCCTGGGCTGGCAGCAGCCGGGAGATGCCACCAGGGCTTGGGGGGCGCGCAGAGAGGGGGCCAGCGGGCACAGGGGGGTGCGTTCCCAGAGCAGAAGCGGAGAGGAAGCCCGGGCCAGGGTGTGTGCTAGGTACCCACGCGGTGAGAGGGCGGAAGGTGGAGCGACCCTGGCTTACAGGCCCCACAAGCCCCAGCCAGCCCCGCGGGGAGCTCGGAACAGGGGGAGTCCCGGGGCCAGGCCTCCCCGGCCACCTCCTGGTCCCAGGGTGGGGCGCGCACCAGGACCCCGACCCAGGTGAGGGGGTGTCTGCCACACGCGGACCCTGCAGGCTGGCGGGTGGGAGCCACCTGCTGACCGCCTCCCGCTGCTGGGCAGACGTCGGTCTCCCGGGAGGGGAGATGGTGGGGAGTAGGGCAGGGCCGGTGGCGTGCGGGCTGAGGGTCCCGGCCGCCTCCCTCACCTGCTGCCCTCTTCTGCTCCCCGTTCATCTGCCCACCTGGCCCAAGTCCTGGAGGCAACGCGACGCTGAGCTCCGTGGAGCGGGACAGAGCCATGTCTGGGGCACCTGCGTAGTTGGCCAGAGCGGTGGCCGTGCTCCAGGGACCCGAGACTGCCACCATTACCATTATTATTATTATTATTATTATTATTATTATTTGTACTTGGAGGAGCTTGGGGAGCCTGAGGGAGGCGACAGGAGGCAAAAGCACACATGCACACATACACACTCATACACACTCACATACACATATACACACACCACACACATTCACACATGTGTCCCACAGCCACACACACACATATACACACAGAACACACACACTCACAAACACATGTACACACACAACACATATTGACAGCACACTCACACACGCGTCCCCCACACGGCCACACACCACCTGCACACACACACCACACTCACACATGAATCATACACACCACATGCACACTCGCTCACACATAAGCCACACACACCTTGTTGCTACAGTGCTTTCCCGGCTCTCTCAAATGTCTACGGATGTTGGTGCATTTACGGATTGTACCACTCCCTCAATTAATTTTCTTAGCACATACTTTTCCAGAAAATTCTCTCTCCTGCCACATTTTCAAACCCTGAGTGTCGAACTGGAAGAATTATCCTCTTAGATTCCGGTTTCTCTGAGGCTGTTTTCGTGTGATATATTCACGTTTTCTTGTATTTCGCTTGGTCAGCTGGCTAGTAGCTTACCTATTCTATTTTTCTAGAAAGTCATTCCTGGTGTTCATTTACCAATTCTATCATGTTCTGTTTTCTAAGTAGTGTTTCTGCTATTATCCCTTCTTCCGCTTTCCTTGGGTTTGTTTGTTTTCTCTAATAATTTCTTAATTAGTTTCCTGTGACATTTTTAAACTGTAGACTCATTTTCTCAGGATGGTCCGAGCTACATCCAATAAGCTCTCACGTGTGACTTTTCTCCTTTCCTTTCTAGATATTTTGTCATTGCGGCTTGATTTTTCTCTTTTTATCCATGAGGTGATTGTCTTACTTTTCCAAGAAGTCAGCGCTCTGTCTGTTGCTAATTTGTTCTCTCGTGTGTACTTTCATACACAGTAGTTGGTGCACGGTCTGTGCTATCTCCACCATTTAGGATTTCTTGTGGGGCTGTGTCTGCTGGGTACGGTCACAAGATAGACTTTTAGATGCATCTCGTACGACTCGCTTGATACCCTTATGCGTTGGCTGGTTTGTGGAGCAGGGATGCCGCAGACCTTGCTGGCAGCGCTGGGGAAGGGGGGCGGCGAGGAGGAGCTACTCTCACATCAGCAGGGGCATCTGCCCTTCCGCAGGGAAGGGAAGCCCAGACGTCGCCTTTCTCAACATTGAGCCCCTGCACAGGAGTTCTGGTGGGCCTGGCCATCGGGACCACAAACTCCCGCAAAGGGTTTGCTTTAGTGAGAAGGGCAGGACCGCCTACACCCCACCCCACCCTCAGAATGAACTCACCCGCATACCAGAAGTAGAGGGAAGGCAAAGGGGCTGTGGGGCCACACTCAGCACGGGGCCACGGACACACCGCTGGAGCTGCCAGACTTGGAGTCGACAGATCTGACCTGGGCGGGGGCGGCCAACAAAGAGCCAGGGCCCGCTCCCCTTGGGCCAGGGAGGGGTTCCCACATAAGGTTCAGGGGTCGTAGGGGTGAAGCTTTATTAAAGGAAAAATCTGGTCTCAGACATGCCACCCATCTTGGCCAGTGGATGTTTTCAGATGAATTTAACTTGATGGGGAAAAAACTTCAACGTGACACTACCTGCACGCTGAACAGGATGGAGTAATTAATGACCACCCATTTACGACTTGTCCACAGCCTATCGAGAACTAAGAGGTGATGGGAGAATTTCCCACAACTCCATTTGTGACCATCTCTCCTTGTATCTCTGATCCGTTTTCGACTATTGAGAGTGTATTATACACAATTTTAGGAAAATGTGTAACTTTACTGTGGATTGGCCATTTTACCAATAAGAAGGAGCCTTCTTCATGAAGTTTAATATTCTTGCCTTGAACTCAATTCTGCTGTGAACAGACACTAGGTTAGGAATCAGTGAAATGCTTGTGTTCTGTGGGGTAACCACACTCACCACCATGATTCGGACCCAATTGTATGTTCAAATGGACCCTGCTCCCCACCAGCCCCCTCTGTCCCTGATCCACGTCTTCAGTTTGCTATTTTGGTGCATCGGTGGTGAGAACGGGTCGTGAGAACAGGTCTCGGGCAGCGGTAGTGGCAGGAGCAGCTCTTGCTGAGTTAGGAAGACGTGCACAGGGGAAGTGAGCGCAAAGCAGGAACGTTAACCTGCATGATAACCCCCTGGCACGCGTGTCCCCTCTGAGCTCGCAGACCTCATTGGAGATCCCTGGACACAGTCGTCAGGGGTGCCATTCAGTCACTTCTTCACTGACCCACATTGCCTGGGGGGGGGGGGGGGTTGTGGACGGGAAAAGGAAGTAAAGGGCCACCTGGGCCTCTCGGTGGGGTTGGGGGGGGCGGGGCACAAGTGAACGAACACCATCTGACCAGAGCTCAGGATGCCGTGGCCTACGGAGGTGCTGGAGCACGCAGGAAAGCGCTCCCGTACGCATGTGCTCAGCGCACACCAGCACGCGCTGACGCACAACATGGCCCACCGCCACCGCCACCCCAGTGTAGTATGAACAGTGGAGGAGGCCACTACAGCCCCAGAGGCCAGAGCTTCCCAGAGGAATGGTCAGTGCGGCTGGGACACGGGCCCTCCAGGCAGAGGGGACAGGCAGCCCAGGCAAAGTGACAGCGGTGGAGAGAGTGCGCAGTGTGGGGTCCAGCCGGGGCACGTGCTGGGTGGGCCCGGATCCTCCCCCGGCCAGACGGCCTTGCTGTGCCCACCTGGGAGGTGGAAGGGGCTCCACTATACGCTCCTGCCACTTTTCAGTTTTGTTTTTGTTTTTTGTGTTTTTTTTTTTAATCTTAGAGCCTGCCTCATTTTCCATCCCAGTGTCCCACAGGAAAGAGAGGCCTTCTAGGGCCCGTTAGTGGCCTAGACACACATAGCCCTGTCCCGGGGATACCAACGCACCTTAGTGCCAGAGGAGGGCGCCTGCCCTATGATGAACCCAGACATCCCGCAGCTCGCCCACCCTCAGGCACCCCCATCACCGCCCCCCCCCCCCCCGCCGACACACCACGCCCACCCACCCCCACCCACCCCCGGCGCTCACGCCTGCCCACCAGCACTGCCCAGGGGACAACCCTCCCGACACAGCCATGCGGGGTTCCTCCCCGCGGCCCCTGACCACCCTGGAGGGACACACTCACAGGCCACACACACTACCCCTGCGGTCACACACGTGCTTTCACTGGCGCTGTCAATCACGGCCCTCCTCGCCCCATCCGCCGGGCTGAGCATGTGATCTGGAGCACGTGTGCAGGGGTGTGTGTGTGTGTGCGGTGGGTGGGATCTGGGGGGGGGGGGGTGCGGGGGGTGTAGTGTGCGTGGTGCGCGTGCGTGGCGTGTGGATCTGTGCAGGGGGGAGGCGGTGTGGGAGGACCTAAGACACCCCTCCCCGGGACGCCTTTGGAGCCGCGCAGGCGCAGCAAGCCGGAGGAGCGGCCTCGTGGCCCCTCGCGGAAGGCCCCAGAGCCGGTGCCCTGTTTCCGTGCGACTGTCCCGGGAAGCCACGCGGCCGCGGCCACGCGGGAGGCGCTGCGGGGAGGCGGCGGGGGCCGCGAGTTGTTATCACAACCCAGAGCCCTGGGCTCCGTGCGTCAAGAGCGCCCTGCCCACACGGCCTTCTTTGCACCGCTTGGAAAGGGCGCTGAGGAGTGCCACGCTCGGCGTGTCCCCGGGAATGAGGGCGCCCCCTGAGCTTCGCAGACCCGGCTGCCTCCGCCCCATCAATCAGGGCCGGAACCGGGTGGCACTGGAGGAGACGACGACGGCATCCTGGAGCTTGGCCACAAAACAATCACTGGGACTCCAACAAGGGAAACACAGGACCAGGGGAGAGGGAGAGGGAGCAGGAAAGAGGAGCCGCTTCCAGAAGGAATAGATTTGTGCGCGCACTTTGATCCTGCTACGATTTTTATGTGCTGTAGCCACATCCTTTTCACTGCACCACTCAGCGAAAGGTGCTTTAAATTAGATGGAGCTAGGGAAGCCTTGCCCCCAAGCCCACCCGTCCCCTGCACACAGGCTGTGGCCTTCAGTCAGCGCGAGATGCACAATCACGCCATGCTCACGTGTAACTGTGGACTAGACTGAATCAAATCAAATAAACTCAAAAGCACCACACGCGCTTGGAACACTCTTTGCCGTGACTTCCTAACATGCCTGCGGAGAGCGAGGTCTCAGTGCAAACACGAAGTGGTATTTACCCAGCTTTGACTTGCAGCCTGTTAAGAGCCCCTGACTCACAGACCCAAGCTGACTGCATTGGCACCCAAATCGGCCTGTGTTATTACCCGTCTGTCTTCCCTTGTCTGTACCACTTCCTTTCCTGGGTGTCCAGGCTCAACGCCGACTTGCTTTGGATTCCTCCTCCCTCCTCTACCTGTCTCTAGTGGGGCAGTACACATGTCACGGCGTCCTGAGAGCAAAGAGATGGGGGAGTAAGAAGAGAGCCCAGGACATTTGATCAAAAAAGCAAACCAGCACCCATCCTGAACAGCCCGTTTTGGTAAGCAGCCGGGAGAGAGCGGTCTCCTGACGCTTTTCCTCTCTGGAGCTCTAGGTAAAGAGGCAGGCGCCTCAGGGCACTGTAAGGGAGGCTCTGATGTGAATCTCTTACCTTATAAAACCTTTCTCTGCCAACCTTACCCCTGTGGTCAGTCGCCTGTCCCTGGAATCCTCACCCACCCTCCTGGAAACGTCACCTACCCTCCAAGGGGCCGTCTTGTCCATTTCTCCCTTTGGGAAACTCACCCCTCAGCTCTGCTCCTACTCTGCTGGGTGCTGCTGTGACAGCCTCAAGGTCATCAGCCCCAGCACAGAGGTGAAGCTTCTGTGGGGCCAAGATGATGAAAGCTGCTGACACTCTAGGTGCTTCATAGCTAAGGGCTTTGAATAATGTCCAACCGCGGTGATTAACAGAAAGCCTCTTCAAATATGTAGTTATACATAAATAATATCCCAACAATGCTTGTCTCGTGCTTCCACTGCTCCATGCCATGCCTCTAACCAAGTTCCTACAGCCTGATGCCCCGTGGGCATCTCTCTCTCTCTCTCTCTCTCTCTCTCTGCTCCGTAGCCCCTCTTTGGCTGTGGAGTCGCCATTCTCCATGCCCGTAACATCACCCCAGTTCCCCTCCCGTGTTGCATGTGGTCTGTTGGGAGATGTATTGGTCATGGGTCTCCAGAGACCCAACAGGATGTATATATAGACAGAGGTTTATTTTAAGGAATTGGCTCACACAATTGTGGAGGAACAAGTCCAAAATCTACAGGGTAGACCAGCAGGCTGGAGACCCAGAGAAGAGGTACAGCCCAAGTCCCAAAGGCTGTCAGCTGGCAGAATTCCTTCTTGCTCAGGGGAGGCCAGTCTTTGTTCCATTCAGGGGTTCAGCCAATTGGATGAGGCCCACCCACATTATGGAAGGCAGTCTGCTTCACTCAAAAGCCCACAGATTTCAATGTTACTCTCATCCAAAAAAACACCTTCATGGAAACATCTAGAATAATGTTTGAGCAAATATCTGGGCACCATGGCCCAGGCAAGTTGACACATAAAATTAACCATGACAGGATAATTCCAGGGAATCGGCTCCCATTACAGAAGTGGCAGGGTCCTGAGCGCACCCTCACTAGAGTCGGAAGGACTGGAGGGCAGGTGTGGGGGGTCCACACCCTCCCCTAACACCGTGCTGCGGTGCTTCCTGGCCTCCGGAGCTCCCTCTCCTTCTAGTAATTCCACACCTGGCACCCAGTCCTCAGTGGATTCTGAGAGCATCTCACCTGTCCCCCCAACAGACACACTCAATATCCTTCCAATAAAACCACCTGGGATGGAACCAGTTCTTGAAGGTAATTCTTAGAAACTTTTTCCATTTATTCCTTTGCTTCTCTTTGGAATTCTTACTTCTTAGATCAATTCTGCTCATTTACACTTCCCGAGAAAATCACCCATTTCCTCTGATGCTTTAATGTATTAGGGTAGCATTTGTGGCAGGAGCAGCCATGCTCATAAATATTCAACTTGCTCCCCACACTGCCCCCTGCCCTTGCAGGGTCATGTGACTGGTCTGGCCAATGGGCTTTGAGCAAATGTGACGTGGGCCAAAATATAGAAGAGCCAGTGTCATTCTCTAGGTGTCTCTTCCTTGCTATCATATCCCAGATGGTAGCATCTCGGTCAACTTGGGTCTCTGGATTTCTGGGCGGGAGCAGAGTCCCTGCTAACCTACACCGGACACATAGCCTGAAGAAGAAATACGTCTGTAGAGTGTTAAACCTCTGAGACACCATTGTTGATTCGATCTTGTTCCTAATATCAATTATTTCTATGTCTTACCTAAAAATATCCTCTCCTACTTAAGAATACAAAAACATTCTCCTATACCCCCTTCTGAAAAATTTCAGTCTTCCTTTCTTACACCTCATCTTTAATCCAGCTGGAATTTATTTTAGATATGGAATAGAGAGGGGGTGGGTATTACTTTTTAAGTAACATTCTTTTCCCCTATGGATAGCCAGTTGTCCAAAATATTATATTCAGTTTTCCCTACTAATTTGAAATGCCACCCTATCGAATGATAAATGCCTCTGTATCATGGAACCTGTCTCTGGGCTTTCTGCATTGGTGACTCTGAACTAAAGTTACGGGGTTGTTGAGTAGGTTTAGGGAAGGTCCTTGACTTGTTACCCATCACCCTCAAGTCAGTGTCTACTCTGGACACACAACACTAACAGGCCAGGAACCTTATTCTAGGTGAACATGTATAGGAAAGCTGAAGAAGCCTGGCAGTGAACAAACTGGAGATTGGGACTCACATGCACCAAAAGTCTTCCTAAGGAAGGTCAGGGGATTTGCCAACCACCCCCCCCACCCCCCCGCCGAAGAAGAAAAAGCGGGAACTTTCTGATGAAGAGTTCAGAAGAGAGCAGCGACACAAACTCTGGGAGCCCGTCAACTCTGGAGGCACCAGCTCCGGGATGGAGAAGCAGAGCCTTGGAGGCAGCATTCTTGATGCTGGGATGGCCCTTGAGACTGGCGACGTAGAAAATGCCAGATAAGACCCACTCAGCTCTCAGGCACCTTCTGGATCCTGACGGGGACCCGGACTCTGGTCCAGCATGCAGGACTGGGCACAGCGATCGCAGCCATCGTGGTGTCGTATCAAAGGAACATCCAATCTAGCAGCTCAAAACATCAAGCACGGACTGCCCGGCTCTTCTCTGCTGCGTCTTCTCTGTGTCGGGCCACAACTGCTTCGGACAGAAGAGGTGGAAGGGCTGCCGATGGGAGAAGCCAGCAGGAAAAGCTCCGGGGTTTCCGCTTCTCTCTGAGTTCCTGGGACTGTCCTGTGGGGATGGCTGGTCTCCCCCATTCCAACTCAGACCCTCCCGAAAGGCATCTTGCTCTGCTGAGCCTGGGGCCAACCCCAGTCCAGACAGCCTTGGGTGGTGTCGAGAAGATGTGGTTTCAGGCCCCCATTTCTTTGTTCTCTCCCCGACCACGGCACCTTCTGCGCATTGGGTCATCTGGGACAGGACGCATGGACCATCTTCACCGGACCAATCAAACCCATCATACGACGTGAGCCCCAGTGAGCACAGCCCAGGATCCTGGACAGCTGGCTGCTTGGGTTCACCCGTGCAGGCAGAGCCAGGGAACACACACGTCCCATCCTTCCCGCTGAGGGCTGCGCCCACGAGCAGCCTTGGCGTCCCAGGTCAGCCAGCCGGCCTGAAACACCGCCAAGAAAGGGAAGCTCCTGCCAGCGTTCGAGGTGGGAAGTGATGAGATCCAAACTGTATTTCAGGGAAATGTGCTTTCTGAGAAAGGATCTGGACCAAGTTGGGTAATTCATTTGCTTGAGATCTCAGGAGTGAAGGGTTCTGGAAAGTCCAAGTGTCGGTTGTCAGGAAGGTTGGGTTTAAACCTCAGCTCTGCCTCTAAGGAGCTGTATGACCTCCAGTAACTCGCCAACCTTCTCCCAATGCTAGCTGCTTCTCCTGGATAATAGGAGTGAACATCCACGTGGCCCAGCTCGTACAGGGACATGGCCCTGAGTGGGCGGGCCAAGGCTGGTACCCGGTAGATGCTTAGTTAGTGGCACTGTCTGGGTGGGCATAGGCTGTGGCCCATCGTGAGTGTTGCCCGTCACTCCTCAGAGGGCCATGGTTGTGGGAAGAGTTGGTATAGACCGTAGAAATCGAGGCCCTCTCCAATTACCCCAGCTTTCCAAGTACTATAGGGTCCCTTCTCACTGATTTTAAGAAGATTTCAACCTAAAGAATCATGAGCTGTGAAAACTCATCACTGCAAAGCCCTCCAGAAGCTGCCGCTCTAGGGTTGAACAAGAGAAAGAGAGGCCTCTTTTCTCTGAAGTAGGACACCACGGGGCACCCATCGCACGGAGTGTGGCCACAGTGTCAGTCCCCCCACGAGAAGGCCCATCTCGTCCATTCCCGAGGACAGTCTGCAGGGCTCTGGAGCTGGCTTTCCTCAGCCTGGAGTCAGTACAGACCTGTGTGGACACATGACCCCGGCCAGAGACCCTAATTAACGCTGGGGCCCGAGGACTCAGCCAGCCCAGAGCCGTGCCTGAGGAGGTTGATGTGATGGCTCCAGAGACAGAGAAACTTAACAGCCCAGGCCGAGGGCCTGCAGTGAGGACCTCGGTGGGGTCTGTTCTGGCAGCAGATGTGAAAAACGCCAGCCTCCCAGGCACCACAGGAGGGTGCCCGCTGCCACACGGATGCGGCCAGGTCCATGCTGCCCACACCGGGGCGGACGCCGCCCCCGGCCTTGGCTGTGGGAAGCCACGGAGAAGAGTCTGGGAGTCAGTGAGGGACCCGCGCCCCTCCCCAACCCTCTCTCCCAAGCACAGCTATTAAAACCCCTTCTGGCCTCCAGATGCAAGCCTGCAAGCTATTTCCCTTTTGTTATTTCAAGCTCGGGGCCTTGATCTTTTGCCGCTCTGGAAGAAGCGAGCAACAAAGAGGTCTGGAGCCGTTGCTTCATAGCGAGGCTGGCTTTCCATCTCGGGGCCAGCATGCACACCCTGGGGGTGCCGATCACCGAGCCGTCACTTTGATGGGCGGAGGCAGGGGGGTCTGGTGGGAGCAAGAGCTCCTCCGCTCCCACCCCACCCCGAGAGCACCCAGCGGCTCTCTCCCCTGCGGCCTGGGCTCCCTGGAGGGAGCAGGCCGGCCCTGCTGTCTCCCTTCTTGCAGTGGCCGCTAGAAGACAACAGGTAAAAGACGAGGCGTCTGGTGTCGGGGACAGGTCAGAGCAGGGCGGGTGACCAGAACAGCTGGGGCGGCTGGACCCTTCACCCCACCTCACTCATCCAGTCCAAGGCGCAAAACGGCCTGCAGGACTGTGTTAGCACGTAACCTCTCTGCTGCGTTTTGGAAAGAGTCCGGAGTCTGACTCCAGGTGAGCAGGGCCCGTGCTGGCTCCAAACACACAGCGGGGCCCAGATGGGGACACGGCGGACGCTCGCCGAGTGATGGAAATCCCACCTCTGCCATGGGGAGCCCGAGCAATCCTGAATGTCTCCACTCATTCATTCATTCATCCATCCACTCACTCCCTCACGTATTCGTGCACTTAATGAGCACGCTGAGAGCCTACGCCGTGCTCTGGACTGTAACTAGGTGATGAGGGTTGCGTCTGGCTCTGATGGCAGGACGCTGAGGGCAGCTCACCCCAGTGGAAGAGCAGGGCAGGCTTCTTGCAGACTGACACCCAAACCTGGCTGAGCCTGCAGGAAGGAGGGAAGTTTCTCCAGTGAAGGAAGAAGGAAGACCAGTCCAGGTGGAGGACAGAGGTTGGGGGCACCGGGACACACAGGGAGTGGGACCCCTGGGGGCTGGTAAGGAGTCCCATGTAGTTAGGGCATAAACTACAAATACACAGGAACGAAGATGTGTTGAAGGGGCAGCAGAGGCTCAGACCCCACAAGGGGTCCCGGGAGCAACAGGGGCTTACGGCAGGGGGTGCGACCCGCCTGCAAAGGGTGAAGCACACACGGGATGGGGACTGCACTCTCCAACAGCAGCGAGGGGCCTGCAGGAGACGGCGGGTGGAGGCAGCGCTGACAACCACTGGGGAAGAGTAACTAGGACGCGGGGTGCGCGGGGTCAAGGGACAGCCACGCCATCCTCCGCACAGAGTTACAGAACAGGTGGGGGAAGGGCTCAGCTTGGTTTGTTTAGGAGGTGATGGAACAGGTGGCAGGATGCTAGGCAGAGGGCAGGCGATGTCTGGAGATCGGGAGGGTGGTCCGGGCTAGAGGCTGGGACCTGAAGCCACGCACATGTGGGGAAGCAGAGGCTGGGGACAGAGGGAGGCCAGAGAAGCGCACGTACCCCAGGGTGGGGCTAAGAAAGGGAAAGGTGGGCAGAATACCAGGAGAGGGTCTTGGGGTGCCTTGGCCCACTGTAGGGAAACATAGTCACCTGTTCAGGCCCCCTGCTGCTGGACGAGGGGAAGATCCCAAGACATGTGGACACAGATCCCACCCTCATCATAGACTGGCCCCCCACAAACACTCTTCCCCACCTTGGTCCCCACAAACTGGCTCCTCATCCCACATTCTCCTGGTCTGGGGGCCTCAGGCTGTAGCCACATTTTCCTGATCCTATAGAAATCTGGACCTGTGCAGTGGGATCCACAGAAAACACCTTTCTAGATGCCTTTGGTTTGCACAAGATGCCACCACTCTTGGATCCAAGGGGACAGAGCACTGGGCTGGGGAGTGGAAGGTCTGGGTCAGGTTTCAGCTGTCTCTGGGTCAGCAGGGACATCTTCTCTTGGCCTCATTCACTCTGATGGGTGATTGATAGAACACCTGAGTACCAGGGCACCTGGGTGGCTCAGTCAGTTAAGCTGCTGACTTCAGCTCAGTTCATGATATCACAGTTGGGAGGTTCAAGCCCTGCATCAGGCTCTGTGCTGACAGCTGAGAACCTGGAGCCTGCTCAGATTCTCTGTCTGTCTGACTCTCTCTCTCTCTCTCTCTCTCTCTCTCTCTCTCTCTCCCTCAAAAATAAATAAACATTAAATTTTTTTTTAAAAAGAACACCTGAGTGCCTCCCCAGAGGGTCAGACAAGCATCAGTTGGGTATGAAAAGAAAAGAATGTTTTCTTCATTGTCAGCATAATGTGAACATAAAAGGCTATACCATTATTATCCTCATCATCACCACCGGTGTCATCACATCACCATCGCCACCATCACCATCATCATCATCATCACCACCATCATCATCATCATCACCACCACCATCACCACCATCACCACCACCATCACCACCACCACCATCACCATCACCACCACCATCACCACCACCATCATCACCATCATCACCATCATCACCATCATCATCACCACCATCATCACCATCACCACCACCATCACCATCATCACCATCATCATCACCACCAACATCACCATCACCACCATCATCACCATCATCACCACCGTCATCACCATCACCACCATCATCACCATCACCACCATCATCATCACCATCACCACCATCATCACCATCACCACCATCACCACCATCATCATCACCATCACCATCATCACCACCACCACCATCATCATCACCACCATCACCACCATCATCATCATCATTATCTTCATCACCACCATCAATCCTGCCCTTGAAGTCCTGTCACCATCCCGTCCTGACAAGTGGTCTTTCTGTGACATAAAACACACAACAATTTGAGTCAGCCTATCCCATTTATAGACAATTTTGCTAATAGAAATCTCTTTTGCCTTTTTGTATGTTTTTTTTTTTCAGTTATAATTAGTCTCCTGTTTCCATCAGAAAAAAAAAAAATCAACGTTCCTCTTTCAAGTGACATTTTGTAAGATAATCATTGTGTATCCCCCCCAAGCCCTTTTTATTCCAAACCAAATGGTTTCCTCAATCATTCCATTTTATTTTTAAACATTTTAATTATGAAATCAATACACGCCCATAATAAAAAGTTTAGAAATCAGAGCTAGGCCCCCAAAAGAAAAATATTTACTGCGGCACCTGGCTGGCTCAGTTGGTAAAGCATGTGACTCTTGATCTCGGGGTTGTAAATTCAAGCCCCGCACTGGCTGTAGAGATTACTTAAAAATAAAATCTTAAAAACAAAACCAATTACTTGTAAACCCCACCACGGAGAGATAATTACTCTTGGTGGTTTTGTTCTTGTAGCTCTTCTATTATTACACATAACAAATACACACGGATTTACCAAACTCTAAGATTCATCTTGTGACGTGTCTTTTTCACGTAACCCATCAGCAACACGCTCACCAAATGTCCTAAAATAACGTCCTCCTCTTTCAAAAACCTCTAACAGCTGCACCTGCTCCTCATTCTCAGCAGTTTCTGAGAAGCCATTGGAAGAGAACATCCACACTCTCTGCCACCACATGCACCCCGCACCTGCGTCTGTGTCCGGGTCCTGGGCCTTCCCACCTGTCTGTGCTCTTCCCTAAGGCCACCCCCAACCCGGGCCCAAGGGGCCTCAGCACAGCTCCCCAGGGACAGTCTCCTGACATGCCTCCTCTCTCTCCTGCTTCTTCAGTCCTTCCCACGACTGTCACTCCCTGCAGCAAAAGGCCCTCTGTGATTTCTCCTCTCTGACCCCTTCCTCCTCCAGGCTCCCCGCCCCATCTCTCAGCTCCCCCTTCACAGCAACCCCGGGATGGTTGTCAGTACTCAATGTCTCCACGACTCTCCATCACTAGGACCAAACTCCGTCCCCTCCACACACCCAGACCGCTCTTACCAACCAACATCATCAGATTAGTTGTTAACAAATCATTGGATTTGTGAATGATTAATAATTGTTAACGATTCCTGGTTTTTATCTTACTGTAATCACTATCAAGAAGAGGAACAGGGGGCGCCTGGGTGGCTCAGTCGGTTGAGCGTCCGACTTCGACTCAGGTCATGATCTCACACTCGTGGGTTCGAGCCCTGCGTCGGGCTCTGTGCTGACAGCTCAGAGCCTGGAGCCCTCTCTCTCCCTGTCCCTCCCCACCTCTCAAAATAAATAAACATAATAATTAAAAACAAATTTAAAAAAAAGACGAGGAACAGGGACCCTGAACAGCCCCAGCATTTGGATCTACCTCTGCCTCCTCAGAGGAAAACCAAGGTTAGTGGAAATCAGGGAAAAGGGTAGGGGGTGGCCGACCACACACCTTGTCCCCCACCCCATCCCCACCCAGCTCCCTTTTCGAAGCTGTGGGGGCAGGGTGGTGTGCATACCAATGTACAAAGTCCCTGTCTTACGGCTTTTTAAATGCATCCCTGCACAGGAGACAGAAGAGGGTCCTGGAGCCCCCGTCCAGCTTTATCACCTACATTGGGACCAACCTGGCCACACCAATTAGGCCACTGTTACAAGCCTGAGTTCCCCTAAATGGTTCCTGTGAAAATTAAAGAGGCACTAGGACTCTTTAGAAAGCTTGCCCCCAGAAAGGCCTTAAAAGTGTGCTGCTCAGGGGCGCCTGGGTGGCTCGGTCCGTTAAGCATGTGACTTCGGCTCAGGTCATGATCTCATGGTCCGTGAGTTCGAGCCCCCACGTCAGGCTCTGTGCTGGCAGCTCAGAACCTGGAGCCTGCTTTGGATTCTGTGTGTCCCTCTCTCTCTGCCCCTCCTCCACTCATGCTCTGTCTCTCTCTGTCTCAAAAATAAATAAACATTAAAAAAAATTTTTTTTAATTTTTTTTTTAACGTTTATTTATTTTTGAGACAGAGAGACAAAGCATGAACGGGGGAGGGTCAGAGAGAGGGAGACACAGAATCTGAAACAGGCTCCAGGCTCTGAGCTGTCAGCACAGAACCCGACGCGGGGCTCGAACTCACGGACTGAAAGATCATGACCTGGGCCGAAGTCGGCCGCTTAACCGACTGAGCCACCCAGGCGCCCCCAAAAAAAAATTTTTTTTAAGTGTGCTGCTCCCTGTGGGCTCTGCAGTGAGAGGGCAGACTCCGACGAAGGGGGACCATGAGGAAAGCAGTGTCTGCTGCTGGGGTCACCTCAGAGCACCGGGGTGGCCAGTGGCTGGGCCCCCAGGGGGCAGGGCCACAGGTGAGTGGGAGCTCTGTGAGGGCCCCGGGGACAAGCTGTACCCAGCCTGGGCAGAGCCTTCCCATGACCCTTCTCCCAGGGCCCAACCAGCCTCTACCACATGCTAAGCCGGCCTCTTAAAATGGGAGAAGACTCACTCAGGATAGGAAGGAAAACCTGGGTGAAGAAGGGCAGGCTCCAGCACAGGAGGGAAGGGTGGACAGGGAATGGAGAGCTGGCTTCCGGTCCAGCCCGCCACTAATCACCAGGGGTCTCTTTGCCCACCAGTCCGTTGCCTTCTGATCTTTGATATCAGGCCGGGCCAAGCACTGCCCCCTAGACCAAAAGTCGGGTGTGTGCATGTGCGTGTGTGTGCATGCGTGTGTGCGCGCACATGCACGCATGCATGGGGGTGGATATACGCACCCACCCCCCCCCCAAGGAAGGGGCTCTGGGATCTTCAACAGAGCCCGAAGGGCCCAGCACTGAAAATTGAACAAAAACATCAGATTCAATGCCCCAGCCACCGTGGGTGGGGCAGAGACCCTCCGAGAGCAGGTGCAACCCCAGAGCCAGCAGGGACCCCTGCAGGGTGGTGAGGACACCCTGACTTCTCCTCCGCTCGCTCCGAACAAGAAAGCCTCCAGGACCAGATACTGCTGATGACAGAATGGCTGATGGGGGCCCAGGGTGAAGGTTAAAGCCATGAGTCAGCCAGCGCTGCAGAAACAGTTCCCGATAGGTCGGATCTCAAAGTTGGACATTTCATTAATGAACGCCTCCATGTAAAAATAAACAGAGATGCCCCAGCTCAGCTTCGTCCCACCATGAGGGTGGGGAAGGAGCCGAAATCTGCCCCACACATGCTGAGGCCAGGAATGTGTGTGGGTCTGCATGTGTGTGCGAGTGCGTGTCTGCGTAAGTAAATACGTTGACGTGTGTGTGAAATGTGTTTTAACATTAAGCACTCGGGCCCTCCGTTTGCCTTGGGAGGCGGAAGCACTCAGAGTGAAAATCAGATACAGCTCCGCACACGACAGAAAGTCCAAGTCTGATTAAAGCCAGCTTCCGGCCTTCCCTCACCGGGGACTTAGGTGACCCCTGCCGATTCGAAGCAGCTTCTGCAGCTCTGGAGTTTGGGGAAGGAGCTAACCATTATCCCGTCAAGTGTGAACCGTGAATGGTATATGTTTCCATTTAAACCTCCTGAGTTTAAGAGGGTATTTCATTCCATGAAAACCATTGAAATCATGCAGAATTCTGAGGAAACAGTCTATTGATTCATGTCAGTCCTTCCTGAACCTCTGACAAGACGAGAATTCTTTCCCGATGAGTCTCCAGCTCCAGAGCTGGATGGATGTTTTGACAAAGCAAGAGCTTTGATGTGAGAGAATTGCCGTCATTTGGACTAGCAGAATGGAGCAAGACGGTTTTCCATTGATTAACCTCGACAAATTCCAGGGCTGAGGCAGGGTTTTGCACCATCCTGGACAGCCAAGGAAAAATGGCATAATAGTGCACATTTATCAAAATACCACACGTTCTTATACAAGTCACAGCCCAAAACACCCTCTCTATTATTCACTAACACAAAAAAAAATGAAGATAAAAATCAAAGACTCTGAAATCAGGAAAAGCCACAGCCTCATGATAGATGCTCTGGAGGAAACCAGCAGAGAGTGCGTAGAGAAGACTGCCAGCAAAACCCCAGGCACCATAGGGCTAAGGGAGGCACCGTAGGGCTCAGGCACACAAGATTTCTGCTCTCACTGACTTGGGGCAAATGGGAAACCTGCACTCCCAGAGGAGCAAATACAAAAAACCCAGCATCTTAACCTCTGAAAAAGTTCAAACTCAAAAAATCAAAATATAACAAGCAAGCAGATGAGGAGAATCAAAACACTTACTGCCTCCTATTGTCAAGTAAATGAAAGAAAACATGCAAAACTATGTATATCTAGTACCTTTTTTTCAAGTAACTATATATATAGGTGTGTGTGTGTATTTGTGTGTGTGTGTGTAAATACATTTATATATGTATATATAATAAGCACTACACTTATCTTACTTAATCCTTAAGTATTATTTGCATTTTACAGACGAGGAAACTGAAGTCCACAGAAGTTAACTGATAATTATAATAACAATAAACGTAAATGGGACAAATTCACTGTTCCTGTTTCTGTTTGCTACATGACAAATCACCTCAAAGCTCAGTGGTATAAAAGCCATTTTCGATGCTCACAATTCTGTAGGTCAATAACCGGGGGCAGGCATAGTGGGGAAAGCTCATCTCTGCTCTACAGCGTCTGCAGCCTCAGCCACTGGGGCTCAAATAGCAGACGGCAGTGATGGCCCAACTGGAGTCATGTGTCTGGCTGGGCCTCACCTGGTCTTAATGTGACCCAGAAAGGGCCAGAATCACCAAGATGACTTCTTTTGTTATCTATCTGATACCTGGAATAAGATGTCTGGGGGATGAGAACTACTGGGGGCTAATAATGGACTGAATGTCTGTGTCCCACTCCAAACCTCCTATGTTGAAGCCCTACCTCCCCACCCCAAGTGTGGTTGTATTTGGAGATGGGGCATCTAAGGAAGTAATAAAAGGTTAAATGAGGTCATAATGGTGGGGCCCTGATACGATAGGACTAGTGACCTTATAAAATGAGATGAGACACCAGAGCTCTCTTGCATTCGCGCTCTCTCTCTCTCTCTCTCTCTCTCCACCACATAAGGACAACAGCAGCTGTCTGCAAGCCAGGAAGAGAGCTCTCACAAGAAACTGACCATGCTGGCACCCTGACCTCAGGCTTCCACTCTCTAGAACTGTGACAAAATACATCACTGTTGTTTAGGCTATCCAGTCTGTGGCATTTTAGTATGGCAGCTCTAGCAGACTAATATGGGCTGGTCAGCACTTCCCTCCCTTCAAGTGGCTTCTCCACATAGCTAGCTTAGACTTCCTTACAGCATAGTGGTCTCAGAGGAATTGGACTGCTTACGTAGTGGCTGTCCACCCTGCCCTCCCCCAAGCAAACATTCCAAGATACCAAAGCAAAAGCAGCAAAGTTTCTCCCAACCTGGCTTTAGACATGATGTAGTACCAATCCTCCTGCATTCTGTCAGCCAAAACAGTCACAGAGCCCATCTAGTTTCAAGAGAAAGGAAGCTGTAAACCTCACCTCTTGATAGGAGGAATGTCAAAGAATTTATGGCCATCTTTAATTCACCATGTTAACCTTTTAAAGCAAAAAACAAAACAAAACAAAACAAAACTCAAAAATCAGGAAAGACTGCATAAAGAAATAAAACAACTAAAGAAAATAAACAACATATTCTTCAATAACCAATGGGTCAAAGAAGAAATCACAGGGAAATTAGTAAATACTATGAGATGAATGAAATGAAAACACAACATACCCAAACTTATAGGATGCAGTTAAAGCAATACTTAGAGGGAAATTTACAGCTGTAAATGCCTATATTAAGAACAAAGACCTTGGGTGATGGCCATAGATGAGGGCTGGGGTTGGGCAAAACAGGTAAAGATGGCCAAATGTATAAATTTCCATTTATAAGATATATAAGTCCTGGGGATGTAATGTACAGCATGATGACTATAGCTAACAATTCTGTACTGTATATTTGAAAGTTGCTAAGAGTAGATCTTAAAAGTTCTCATCACAAGAAGAAAAGGTTGTAAATACATGTGGTGACAAAGGTTAATTAAACTTATTGTGGTCATCATTTTGCAATATATGCAAATATCAAATCATTATATTGTATACCTAAAGCTAATACAATGTTATACATCAATTATATCTCAATTTAAATGAAAAAGAAACATCTCAAACCTTCCTTCCACCTTAAGACACTGGAAAAAGAAGAGCAAACTAAAACTAAAGCAAGCAGACAGAAGGAAATAATAAGATTCAAGCAGAAAATAGAAAAAACAAAAGAGAAAATCAATGAAACCAAAAGCCAATTCTTTGAAAAGTTCAACAAATTTGACAAACTTTAATCAAGAAAAGAAGACTCAAATTACTAGAATCGTAGATGAAAAAGGAGACATTATTACTGACCCTACAGAAATAAAAAGTATTATAAAGGACCTATTGTATGCCATGAATTATGCATACAATATGCATATGTTGTATAACATATATATTATGAATAATTACATGCCAATAAATGATATAACTTAGATGAATTAGACAAATTCCTAGAAAGACACAAAATACCACAACTAACTCAAAAAAGAAATAGACTATCTGAATAGACCTATACAAAGTGAAGAGACTGAAGATGTAATCGAAAAACTGTCCACGAAGAAAAGCTCAGGCTCAGAGGCTTCACCATTGAATTCTACCAAACATTTATAGAAAAAGATGAACACTAATTCTTCACAAACTCTTCCCAAAAAATAAGAGAGGAGAGAATACCTCCCGACTCATCCTATGAGACCACTGTTATCCTGATACCAAAACTGGAAAATGTCACAAAATACTACAGACTAATATCTCATATGAATGTGGACACAAAAATCATCAATAAATACTAGCAAACCAAATCTAGCAACATCTAAAAGAATTGTGCAATATAACCAAGTCAGCTTTGTCCCAGAAATTCAAGGTTGGTTCAACATCTGAAAACCAGTTAATATAATACATCATATCATAGAATAAAAAGCAAAACTCACATAATAATGTCAACGGATGCAGAGAAATCATTTGACAGACTCCAACATCCTTTCGTGATGAAAACAAAAAACACCTCAACAAACTAGAAACAAAAAGGAACTTCCTCAACCTAATAAAACACATCTACAAAAAGCCCACAGCTAAATTCACATGTGATGGTGAAAGACTGGATGCTTTCTCTGTAGGATCAGGAGTCAAATGAGGGTGTTTGCTCTCACCATTCCTTTCAACTTTGTACTAGAAGTTCTAGCAGCACCACCTTGACAGATTAAAGATGGCCACAAATTCTTTGACATTCCTTTTATCAAGTCATCTGTAAATACAGATAGTTTTACTTCTTCCTCTCCAATCTGGATTTCTTTTTTTGATTGATTTCCTGGTTGACTATCAGCCAGGAACCTGTATTCCCCTTTACACTTTCCATCTGCCACTCCCCAGCAATGGTGGGTCCAGTCCTCAGAGCTCTGTGAATCTTCCTTGGAAAATCACAAGCTCTACCAGGAAACAAAGACCTTCGTTGACTCTATAATCGTGGGCACTGAATTAGGACACCAACCTGAATGAGCTTGGAAGTGGATTATTCCCAGAAGAGCCCAGCAGGCCTACACCTGAATTTTGGACACCAAGCAGAGAACCCAATTAAGGCAAGTCAGATCTCCAACCTAGAGAACTGTAAGCTCATAGCCATGTGCTATTGTGCTGAGGTTGTGCTGATGTGTTATGGCAGCCACAGAAAACCAATACACCCTCCCCTTGTGACTTCCAACAGTCTCCTCCAAGGCCCTGCCAGGTGCATCAGTGTAGGGGAGAAGAAAAGTTCATGCAGGCTTCAGGTGAGGCATTCCTGCTCTTTTAGGAAAACACCTTTCATGGGCCTGTGGCCCCAGGACAAAGGAAGAGAAGGGTGAAGACAAAGAGGCAAGGAGTTAATCTGCTTGGTAAAGTAACGGAGCAGTGGGGAACTGGACCCCAGACCACCCCACCTGGAGGGTATTCCCTCCCTGTGACTCTGTTGCCCCATTCTGCCCAAACCTTATGGAACTTTGGGGCACACAACACCCCTGTGGTAGATGTTTTGAGGAGAGAAGGTACAGGAATGGTGTCCATTTCAACCCCTGCTTCAAAGGCACAACCGCGCAGGAAATAAACCAGTGAGCAAGCCATTTAAAGTCAACAGGGACAGGTGAAGACTCCCAGGCAGACTACCAGGGGGTCAGAAGCTCGGGCCAGCTTATTTGGGTTTCAGAGGAAACAGTGATGCCAGGAGCTAAGGGGACTGTGGGACATCCAGGGGGCAGATTTTTTTGGTCATTTTTTCAGCTTGTTCTATCTTTAAATTGTTTTCTTCTATAACTTCCCATTCTATAGATGTAATATCTTTTTTGTTCTTCTGAGAATACTAATATCATTCTTTTAATTTTAGTTTTTACACATAAAAATTATTTTCAATTCTAATGATAACGCTTATAACTTAACTCAAACATCTCTTGATGTCCACTTTTCTCAGGGCCAGTTGTTCTGTTCACAGTCTTCTTCTCGTCTTTCAGGCTGTTGGCCCCCTCAGTGTCAGCTGTCCTTGGTTTGGGCCTCGGGGGATGAACAGGGGACTACGGTAGGGAGAGCTGAGTGGTCAGGGAGGCGGTCACAAGCTTCACCGTCATGGAGAGCACCCGCAGGCCTGGCCATAGGCTCCTGGGCGTGGGGCGGACCCCAGCTGGGCAGAGCTGCTTTCCCTTTGTTCCTTTGATGTCCAGTGGGTGACTTGGGTCCCTCAAGCGGTGCTGTTTCTCCCTCGGTCCCAATTCCCGCATGAGAGCCCCCTCCTCAAAGACTAAATATGGGGTCCCCCCCATGTCAGGCATTATGCAAAGGGGACATCTCATCTCCAAATTGATCTACAATTGAGATCCCTGCATCTGTATCCCTAACGTAAGGCCAACACCAACCTGCACACAAATCACACAGGATGGAAGAATGCTAAGCCATTCTTCCCAGCCTCAGATGAAACAAGGCTGAATAGGGACCTGTGTGACCTCCTCTGGGACCCCACGGCCATGAGTCATGACTGAGGACTCCAGAGGTTCAAGGAATGGTGGAGGAGGAAGCCTGGTTCAGCACCATGGCTGAAGCTCAGAAGGGTTGTGAGCTGTGGTCCATCGCCTGCCTCTGGGCACCTCATCTGCAGCCACAGCCAAGGCATCTGAAACCAAGACCACTGCAGAGGCACCAGTTTGCCTGCAAATCACCCAGAAGCTCTGGAACCGGAATCCCCACTCCCTGCACATGCACACGCACACCCATGCATGTATACGCACACACATGTATGTGTTCTCACATGTGCACACACATATACATGTACATATCAGCACGTGCATACATATGCACACACATTCGTGCACACATACACGTGTACATATGTGCACACACTCCCACCACCACCAGCACACCCACCATGTGGCCTCCACGTAGCATCACTCTAGATTTCTCTAGATATTCTAGACGACATAGTCTAGATGAGGCTCTTGCCTTTTGCATTAGTGTCCTGGGGCTGCCGTAACAAAGCACCAAAAACAACAGATATGTGTCCTCTCGTGATTCTGGAGGCTGGAAGCCTAAAATCAAGGTGTCAGAAGGTGCTCCCAACTGAGGCCTTAGGGGAGGGTCCTTCCTTGTCTCTCCCAGATCCTGGGGGTTGTTGGCAGCATTCCTGGGCTTTGGCTGCGAATCTCCAGTCTCTGGCACTGTCTTCACATCACCATCTCCTCTGTGTGTCTGTGTCTCTCCTCTTCCATATCTTATCAGGACATTTATCACTGAATTTAGAGCCACCCAAATGATCCCAGATGGGATCCACAATGACTCCATCTGACGATCCTTAACTTAATTACATCTGCAGAGACGCTTTTTCCAAGTTGAGTCACGCTCTAGCGTTCTGGGTATTAGGACGCCCATGTGTGGGGCCACTGATGCACGGTACAGCAGCTGGACTTAGAGCAAAGGGTGGGGGTGTGGTCCCGCCATCCACTGCTCACTCACAACGGCCCAAAGCAGCTGCCCACCCGTGGCCAATGGAGGTGGGCGCCTGGGGCCCAATACCCAGATAGGGTGGCCGCCAACCTGGACAAGGCGACAAAGGGAGCCTCTCCAAGATGGTCATTAGGAAATCCCGGCAGAGCTCTTTAACACAGCCTGCTCCTCCCTCACTCCCCTGTGCTGATGTTGCCAGAAAAGCAACTAAAGCTGACCCCAGAGCCAGCCAAGGCATCCTCCAAGCCCCAAAGTGCCCAGGGATCGGGGCTCACCCAGCTTCAATGCAACTATCACCCCGTACCCATGGAGGAGGGCACCCTTTGCCCACCCCAGCCCTCTCAGCTCCAGATGGAGGTTTATCCCCAACGCCCACCACCGTCCACACTGTTGCCCGGCATCTTGCCTCAGACTCAAGAGACCTAGGAATCCAGCCACACCCCCACCTGACCACCTGACCCCCTGTCCAGAGTCTCCTGCTCTTGAAACCACAGCCACACCATGTCAACCCTCACGACTGCCCTGGACACTGGGCTTGAGGGTTCTGTCCACTTCCCAAGAGGACCAGCCAGATGGAGCAGTCGCCGATCATTCCCCACCCCCAGACCTCCAGGGGCCCAGCTCACGTCACAGAGAAGCCGTGCGTTATGACGCGTGTGGAACTGACCCTTCATGGGTGTCCCGCCCCCAGGGCCGAGCAGTGGCTTGGCCATCCTGCCAGCACCGTCCCTTCTGAACACCGCAGGGGGTGGCGGGTCCTCCCACATTCTGAGTCTGAGCTTGTCCCCCAGCTGCCCAGATGCTTCCAGCAAAACGAAGGCCAGGAAAGAGTCCAACTCCACTCGTCAAGCGGGGAAGATAAAAACTGGTAGGTTTGGGAAGGGGAGACCTGTCTTGGATGGGACCCGTGGGCCCCGGGAGGTAATCATCCCCCGGAATTTGGGGGTCCCATTGTGTCCCCTGCCGTGCATGGCTGGACTTTAATAAAAGCCCCTTCCACACACCAGGGCATCCGTTCCCAACGCCTCGTGTTCAACCAGCCCTGGAGAAAATTCCTTAATAAACTATGAGTGTTAATACCCAGTGCAATAAATAAGACGCAGTTAAATTTTACCCGGGGGAAAAGAAGTAGGTACTTCAGAGTCGTAAAAACATAGCTTTTCCACAAAACCGTCAGTTTTAGACCTAAATAGAAGACAAAAGGGCACTCGGGTTTGTTCAGACTGTTCCATTGGTTTATACTAAGTGCACACAACATAAAAATCACCTACTCAATCTGTAAACTCATCTTCTGCATCCTGGACATGAAAGCTGTAGCTGAGGGAGGTGTTTTCTTGGTTTTTTTTTTTGTTTTTGTTTTTTTAATAACTCCAACCCATTCGGTGGTATCCAAATAGTGAGAAGATACGAATCTTATTTTTAAAAACATTATCTAGATTTTCCTCTAAAAATTAAGAAAGGAAACACACCAAGGCAGGCAGGCAAGTGGGGGCAGCTTCCGGGATCCTCTCAGTTGACACCCCCCCTCCAGGAGTGAGTGGCCAAGAGGGGCCTCAGTATGGAGACTCCTTTCTATCTGGCCGAGGGGGTGCTCCCACTCCACCACCATCCCCCACAAGCACACACACAGGCATCCCTAAGAAGAGAGGATTCTACTGCTTCAAACAGGGGCTAAATGGGGTTCCCAGAGAGGCACTGTGTCACAGGCCAAGTGCAGGGCCAGCCCCCAGCTCTGCCCACTCGCCGGGGACCCAGAGTGTGACTTAAAGCCACTAACTCACTGAAGCCACTTTTCTCAGCTAAAAACCAGAGCCCGAGCGGCCCCGCCCAGGGTGGCTGAGTAGAGCAAAGCCATCTGCAGCATGTTCCGAGGGCCGAGGACGGAGCCTGGCACCAACAGAGCCTGCTCTTAATATGACGACCAACCACCGTTACTATTGCGGGGAGGAGACGCGTACTCGTCGGAAGGGCAGATCACGCGGCAGGAAATCGGCGGATCTGAAAATTGGGAAGCAGCCGCACGGCGTTCAACGACCTGCGTGGACACGGACAGAATTGGCTGCAGAGTACGAGTGAACGCCTGTGGGTCGTCACTCTAAATTCTGTGCATGCATAGCTGATAGAAAGAACAACTACACTCTTCTTCAGATAGAGTTCAAAAATACTAGGCAAGGATTGAGCCTGGGGGGCTCAGTCGGTTGAGCGTCCGACTTCGGCTCAGGTCATGATCTCGCGGTCTGTGAGTTCGAGCCCCGCGTCGGGCCCTGTGCTGACAGCTCGGAGCCTGGAACCTGCTTTGGAGTCTGTGTCCCCGTCTCTCTCTGCCCGTCCCCCGCTCACACTCTGTCTCTCTCAAAACTTAGAACACTAAAAAAAAAATTTTTTTTAAATAAAATACTAGGCAAGTATCAAGCTACAGCCAGAGTAAAGACTGGGAATTTTCAGCAAGGCTACGAGGCGCCCCAGCTCGCTGACACAGCAGCCCTGCACTGCTACTTGTGTGGGGGACCCCCCCCAGAAGCCTCAGCTCCCGCACATGCGCCCAGGACTCTGGATTGCTACCAGTCCTAAGGAAAAGCAGCTTTGGGCCACGTCCTCTCACCTCTCATCCTTTTCGCTCAGCTGCCTCCCTCTGAATTCTGGAGCTGCCCGATTAGGTTCCCCCTTCTGCGCTAACAAATTACCACCACTTCAGTGGTTTAAAATAATACACATTTATTATCTTACGGTCTGGAGCTTGGAACTCCAAAATCAGTGTCTGCGCTAAAATCAAGGTGCCTGCAGGCTGTGTTCCTTCCGGAGGCGGCTCCGCATCCAGGACGCCTCTCCCGGCCCCAAGATCCTTAACTTAACCTCATCTGCAAAGACCCTTCTGCCTTGGGGGCCGACGTCCACGGGCTCTGGGGACGAGGACGTGGATATTTGGGGGCTGTTACTCAGCCTGCCTCAGTGTGGTAGTGATCGACGCGACCACGGGGCAGGAGATCGGAGGGGTGCGGGCGGTCACTAGAAGCCGGAAACGCCCAGGAAGTACAACCTCTATCAGCGCCTGAGAGAGGCCTCCAGGACGGCCAGAGACTAGATCTGTGCGGCTGAAGGCACCAGGCTGGTGGCCATGTGCGCACTGTGTCCGGGTCTTAATTTATAACGGAGACCGAGCGGTCACGGTAACGGAGAGGCTCCCGCCCTTGAAAGAAGGTTCGACCCTCCCACCACCCCGGGGACACACACTCGCCACACCACGGGGGGCACACGGAGCTGGCCACACGCGGAGGTCAGACAGAGGCACCGGGCTGCGTCTCTGTGGCCACGGTGGCAGGAAGGAGCCACGACAGCTAGTTTGCCGCGAAGACACACACCGCGTCGCGAGTCTGGCCCCGGGACTCGGCAGACACGTGGGGAGGTCGGGAGTCAAACAGCCGACGCGGGATTGGCAGTGACTGATTGACACGTGATTGACACGGTATTCCAGCAGCCGTAGGAAACCAACACGCGGCTCCTGGGAGGCAGCCTGCCGCCCGCTCTGTGCGGGGGGCCTGGCACCAGAGAGGAAGCCTGGAGCGAGGCTGGAGGGGCCGACGCCTGTGGGTGTTCTCGTCCTGAGTCCCCGGAGACTGCAGGTCGCCCTGGGGGCCCGCACCCAATGGAGGGTGGCAGTGAGGAGGATTCTGGATGGCCCTGCTCAACAGGCCGATCCGCCGGGCTGACGGTGGTCTGGGCTCTCGTGGCCCGAGGAGAACCCCAGGAAAGCAAACCCCCAAACACCACGGCCTTGGGAAAGCCGCCCGAGCCTGCGGAGAGCGGAGCCTGGAGGCGCGGGAGGTGGAAGGCCCCGGGACGTTCTCGAGATCTCCGCGGCTCAGCGTCTCAGGGTGCGCTGAACTCGCCGTGGCCTGGGGGGTAAAGAATTACGGCTTGTGAGTCGGGAAAGCGAGAAGCAGCCCGGGCTCTCCCCCCGCAGGAGACACCGGGGTGGGAAGTTCAGGATGAATTTCAACTGTGAGGACCAAGGTGATTTAGAAGGTAAAACATTTGTGTTTGTGTCAGATTTCTACACCTTCCCCCGGGGCGGCCCGGCGCCCCTGCTCCCCACACCGCATCGCTCAGCCCGCGCCCCCCTGATGACAGCAGGCTTCGGGGGCTCACGTCTGCAGGTTAGAGCCCTCCTCCGCAGCCCTCCCGCTCCCCCGGGGCCCACCCGGAGCCCTCCTCGGACCTGATCCTTTGGCCGGGCCACCCGGGGAGGGAAACCCGCCCTCCCGCCTGTGGTCTCGCCGGCACCGAGGGCCCGGAGCACACACTGCGCCCATTGTACGCGAGCCCGGGCTGGCCGGACGCCAGACTCACCCCCGTTATTGCATATTTTTTAAATCCCAGCATTTATGCATTTGGTGTGGTAGCTTTAGGTTGCTGATGTACTTAATTTCACCACTATATTGAGTTTGAACGCACTGAAAGGAAAACACGCAAATATGAAACAACGCCTGGCCCGCCTCGGCCCGGAGAACAGGTGTTTCCTATCTGTGCCTCCCTTGCTCTGCTCTTGGCCTGCTGGCCGTTTCCCTCCTCAGGAGCTGGGTGTGCCCAGAGGTGTTTTCTCCTCAACGGCTCTGTGATAAACAGGCAGGGCCCAGGGCCCTGCTGGACCTCCCCTTGGGACAGCTCTCTCTTAGGCCTTTTAAATGTAGCAGATTCGGCAAGAGGGCCCGTCTGTCACGTAAACGGACTGAACCCCAGGGTTCACCGTTTGCCACCATCAGGTATTTCTAACTCCCACTGCAGATGACAAATAAGACTCACGTGACTCCCTGCGGACAAGGTGCGAGATCGACACCAAATTCCACCCCTCCTTCCTTCCAGAATTGTACCCCACAGGTTGGTAAAAGTGATTTTAAAAAATAATACTAGGGGCGCCTGGGCAGCTCATTCCGTTAAGCGTCCGGCTTCAGCTCAGGTCATGATCTCATGGTGTGTGAGTTTGAGCCCCGCGTCGGGCTCTGTGCTGACAGCTCGGAGCCTGGAGCCTGCTTCGGATTCTGTGTCTCCCTCTCTCCCTGGCCCTCCCCGACTCGTGCTCTGTCTCTCTTAAAAATAAATAAAACATTTAATAATAATAATAATAATAATAATAATAATAAAGGGGCAGACTAGCAGAATCAAGTGACCAGCAGGGAACCCCAAGTAGTTTGGAGAAATTGCATTCTCCCCAGGGCCATATTGGATTGGGGCCTCGTCTCAGGCCAGTGACAGAAGCTTGACTTGGAGTGATCCTCCCTCCAGGCTGGAAGGCTACACCAGCATTCAGCCCAAGGGTGGGGGGGGGGGGGGGGGGAGGGGAGAAGGCGCCATCAGCCAGATGGCCCGAGTCCCTCGGGGCAGCGTCCCTCCTCCGCCACTGGGCTGGCTCCCTGGGCGGCCACAGAGTCAGACAGCACACCATGCTCAGAGGGGTCCTGCACCTGGTGGCCAATGTCTTAAAGTTCTTCATAAATTCCTTCGGGTTTGTGTTCGGTAAATGAAGTCCGGTGGGGACAATGGAGCCTGCCACCTGCCCAGCCCAGTGACCTGCACCTGAGGGCTGGGGGCAGGCGCCAAGTCACGGGGTGGGCCCGGGGCCCCTACAAGGGTCTGCAGTCGCACGACATCATGTAGCAAATGAAAACCGCTACGACAGCTCAAAAGAGAAACCACAGGCAAAGTTTTGTTCCTGCTTATTGAACGAGGGGCTGTGTTTTCGTTCGGCACTGAAGCCCACCACCGGTACAGCCACCTGGGCTAGTGCCCGGGGTCCACCCTGGACGCAGGGGAGAGGCTGCTGCGGGGGCAGTGACATCGGGGCCAGAAAAGGATCCGACATCCTAACTGTAAAGACGAGGCAGTGAGGCCAGAGAGGAGAGCGAGGTCCTCAAGGTGGCCCAGGTGGGTCCGAGTCACAAAAGAGGGGAGAGTGCGGGGCGCGATCCTGGGTCAGAACCACTAGCCGGCAGGTCTCCCTGCAACAGAGGAGTGAGGCTGGGGCCTGTCACCTGGCCAGAGGTGACAGTTGCGGGGGGGGGGGGGGCACCCCCGGGCTGCTCCAGGCCCCTCAAATCTGAGCTAGGCGACCGCAAAAGGGGTGAACTGATTTCATTAGCCCCCAGCCTTGCCCCTAGCCAGCATGGAGCTGGGTTTAACAGGGAGAAGACAATCGGTGACTCTTCCGATATCTTCAACCTCCCCGGGGCGGCCGACACAGCTGTTGCCCCCACCAAGAAAGCACTTATTGTGAAACTATAAATGAGATCAATATAAAAACCTTTTTCATGCTTCTTTTGCTCTGACTAGGACCCCAGTAAACGCATCTATCTGTTAAACACATACAGCCCCGGAATGTTTCATTAAGTATCAGAGTCCTCTAAGTTCCTCATCAGGCCCAGCCCCATGAAAAGAACAGAATTTAAGAGCCGCGAGAACATCCACTCGCGGGCCTGCCACACGCCCTGTCACAGGGCCCTTTGTAGGACTGAAAAGATTCTGGCTGGGGATGGAGAAAATGCATCTGCCAAAAAGGTTATTATTACCTTAGCAGTGATTCATTTAAGTGGTTTCCCGGGAGTGGTGTTTTATTATGATTTCTCAGCTCTCAGCTTGGTTCTTTCCCCTCAGGGGGGACCAGGCGGGTCAGAGCACAGGCGGCCCATTCAGCCAGCCCGCCCCCAGGGCCTCCAGCCGCAGCAACCTCAGCCCTGCCTCCTGCCCCAGGTGAGCTGAGCCCTGGGGTCCCTGAGGTGGGCCTGGGCTCGGGAGCAGTCCACATCCTGGGAAGGAAAGCCGCCGGTCAGGCCATGACGCCCTGCCCTTGCTCTAACCCTCATTATGCCAAAGCAAGACAGAGACAAAGCACTGAGAAAAGAAACTTTACTTGCAAGTAAGGTTTGCAAAGGAGCCAGGCTTCAGAGACACGGCTCACCAATAAAAACACAACCGGGGGGCAGACTCTTGGTTTCGGCTCAGGTCATGATCTCACCGTTGGGGAGTTCGAGCCCCGCATCAGGCTCTGCACTGACAGCACGGAGCCTGCTTGGGATTCTCTCTCTCCCTCTCTCTCTCTCTCTCTCTCTCTGCCCTTCCTGCACATTCTCTCTCTCCCTCTCTCTGTCTCTCTCTCTCTCTCTCTCTCAAAACAAATAAATGAACTTTAACAAAATACATTAAAAAAATAAAAAACAAAAACACAACCGGTATTTGGCCAAAATGTGAGCTTGCTGAAGCTACCAAGTTGGCGGTCAGTCTGTTCCTGGGTTTGGTGGGGAAGCAGCGGCGTGTGACCTGACGATGACACACGAACGGTCAAAGCAGACGCTGGGGTACGTGCCGACATCGCAGGAGTGGGTGCTGTCGAGAGTCAGTGACCTCCGGGGCGAGTGCAGGTGTCCTCGCTGGGGGGAGTAGACACCCTGAGACGGGGCCTTCACCGCCGACTTCTAACCAGCCTTCCCCTACTCCCTGCAGGAGTGAGGGGACAGCCATTCTCTTCCCATGACACACTGACCAGAGCCACAAAGGGTGCGCGAGGAGCCCAGGCCAGATGGGGAAGCGCTCCCTGTGTAGCCGCGAGCTCTGGGGTCGCCGAAGCGGCTCCTTCACGGTCTGCCCGCCTCCCCAGAGAATCAAGGCATGTCTTGGGAAATGTGAGTCTGTCTCTCAACAGCCCAGGGGGAGGCCACGCCCCACCAGATACGGTCCCCCCACCCCTACACTCATCTTCTTGTCCACTGAATCCTCTTGAGAGAGAAGAATCTGCCCAAGGGAGACCCTCCCTCCCTTCACAGCGACCTGACCCCCCCACGGGGCCAGCCAAGCACCAAGCGTCCTGCCCAGCCCCATCTCACCTCTCACACCTGCACCACCCCGCACAGTGGCCACTGGTCAAATATACACCAGTGTCAAAGACTCTGTGTGAAACAAGGACATGAAATATCTCATTGATAATCTTTATATGGTTTACAGGTTGAAAAAATATTTTTTAAAAAAAATTTTAATGTTGATTTATTTGGGGGAGACAGAGACAGAGTATGAGCAGGGAAGGGGCAGAGAGAAGGAAACATAGAATCTGAAGCAGGCTCCAGGCTCGGAGATGTCAGCACAGCACCTGACGGGGGAGCCAAACCCACGAACCGCGAGATCACGACCTGAGCCCAAGTCGGAGGATTAACCAAAGTCAGAGGATTAACCGTCTGAGCCACCCAGGCGCCCCTGAAAAAATATTTTAAACAAAATATACTTAAAAATATATTAAAATGAATGTCACCTGTTTCTTTGTACTATTTCCACTGTGGCATCGATACAATGTTGAATTAAGTAGCCACATTGTAGAAAAGGACAAAGAAACAAGTCTCCGACTATCTCAGGGCCAGGAACTGACTCCATCGAGAAGACTTGTCTTATTTGAGGGTCCCCCTTGGTAAGATCAGTCTGCCCCAGGAATGAGATACTTTCACCTTTCAGTCTGAGTCACGGTGAAAAGAAGAACGTCTGGGCTGTTGCCTAAAGCGAGCGCCCTTTTGAGGGGTTCCCCTAGGAGCCCCTTCAGTTATGACAATCCGGAACTGAAGTTCAGGAACGGTGGCTGACTTTCCCGAAGTGGCACAGCTGGCTGGTGGCAGAGGAGAAATTGCAGCTGAGGCTCGGGGTGACTCACGTTTTCCCCTAGTTTATTAGGTTTTTATGTTATGTCGGTGCAAAGAAGGAAGGAAGAAAATGGGATGTAACACTAATCTGATTTTGTGCCTCTTGTAGGAGGAGGCAGCGGGTAAGGGGAAGGAAGTGGAAGAGGACATCTTCACTGCAGAATATAACGTAGCCCTTGGATACATACAGATGCGGGGGGCGGGGGGGGGGGGTGTATCCAGGCACGTATTTTGCCGATTTTGAAAGAAGCAGTCTGACAATGAACCGCGTTCACGAAGGAAACCAGTGTTGGCTGGAAAACCCCAGGCCCAGCAGGTGCTCACCTGGCCTGTTGGCGCCAGCACATCTAGTCTCTGCCTCCCTTTGGCCACCAAGCCATGAAAAGCCCCACTATAGGACGCCTCGGTGGCTCATCAGTTGAGCGTCCGACTTTGGCTCAGGTCATGATCTCGAGATTCGTGGGTTCGAGCCTCGTGTCCGGCTCTGTGCTGACAGCTCGGAGCCTGGAGCCTGCTTCGGATTCTGTGTCTCCCCCTCTTCCTCTGCCCCTCCCCTACTCGTGCCCTTTCTCTCTTTCTCTTTCAAAAATAAATATTTAAAAAGAAAAAAAGAGGGGCGCCTGGGTGGCGCAGTCTGTTAAGCGTCCGAATCAGCCAGGTCACGATCTCGCGGTCCGTGAGTTCGAGCCCCGCGTCGGGCTCTGGGCTGATGGCTCAGAGCCTGGAGCCTGTTTCCGATTCTGTGTCTCCCTCTCTCTCTGCCCCTCGCCCGTTCATGCTCTGTCTCTCTCTCTCCCAAAAAATAAATAAACGTTGAAAAAAAAAATTTTTTTAATTAAAAAAAATAATAATCATAAAAAAAATAAAAAGAAAAAAAGAAAAAAGAAAAGCCCCACTGTGTGCACAGTAAGTATGCAATTACGTGTTTCCCCACCAAGATATCACCAGAAGGTGTGATAAGAATCTCATGAAAGCTATAAGCCAGGTGCACACAGTTCATCCAAGAGTCAGTGCTCTGTGCATATTCGAGGAAGGAAGGAAGGAAGGAAGGAAGGAAGGAAGGAAGGAAGGAAGGACGGACTATAGTCATGGCATCCAAGAGCCCAAATTATATCACTAACCACTAGGGTCAAATGGAACCAACTGTCTTTGTGACCATGGTAGGGACAAGAGAAACACAGAAATCCTTCCCTTCACCCAGGTCAATAAGGCACAGGTGAGGTGTGAGGGCCAGGGGGAGCACAGAGAGGCCCGGGGCTCAGGGGACACAGCAGGGTCTCGCCACCTCCCCCTTCCATCCTCGCCCCCATGGACTGTCTCCCTCATGTGTCGGAAAGGGGGCTCTGGTCCTTCTCAGCCTCCTTTGGAATCTGGAAACCCCGTCCCTGCTCTCCTCTCTGAAGGAGGAAACAGTTTGGGTTAGTGGAGACCGCCCACATGCTCCCCCTCTGTCACCTTCCCGATCTGCGGGAACACTTACGCAGACCTTTTGGGAAGGACTTCTGGTACAGAAAGTAATCACTGGTTCAGCTAAAAGCTGGAGAGAAATGACAACAGGGAAGCCAAAGTCCAACGTCTCAGTTATTAATTTTATGAACTACACAGGGTTGCAATCTCTCCTTGCAGCAAACCCCCTTTGTCATGGATGAATGTAAACATACAAAATTTCATTGGCAATTCTGGTCAAAACATTTAAATAGAAAAATTTATGAGCAAAAGAGTGATTTTATTATTCAGTTCTGTTACAAGCAGCCCCCTGAGTTTTAGCTCAGATTTGTTTCAGCTGGAAGGCGGTCTTCTGTTCAGTCTCTAATCCCTTCAGCCCAATTAACATGGAACGGTTGATCAAACGCTCTTGCGTTTTCTTTTTTTCTGATTATAAAAAGAACGCATGTTCCTTCTGCTTCTGGGAAGATGAAGCAGACCTACTTTCTCCCTCTTTCTCCCACCCAGCAGAGCTGGACACTCTGGACATTATATGCAAAGCAAACACAAAGCACCCTGAAAGGTAGTAGACCAGCTGGAGCCCTCAGAACCCGAGGGGCAACATATTGGGAGGTGGGGGGGGGGCGTCCCTGTCTTCGCTTTTGCCTAGTATATTCCAGACTTGAGAGATCAAGGAGGCTGCAACCCAGAAAGATCAATGGGCAGAGACACAAAAAAGTCCCAAAAAAGCCTGCTCTCTGCAGGCAGAGGATCAGAAAAGAGGCTGCGTGGCCGCTGGGCAGAGAACTTGTAGACAAAACGGTTCTGCTCCAGCCAAACCCCACAGAGAAAACTGCAGCCACTCCTTTGCCCATGAGAGCAAGCGAGAGTGGGGAGGCCAGAGGAGGGCTGCAGGCTTCTGGCCAAAGTCACTCATCACACCAAGAACAAGGCAGATCTCAAACTGAGTGAAAAAAGATAACCAAGAGATGCTGACAGGAGGATGGCAGAGAAGTAAGGATGATCTGTCTGAAATTTTAAAGCATCCATGACAAAAATGCTTCAAGAAGCAATTACAAATATGATCACAACAAATGAAAACATCAAAAGCCTCAGCAAAGAAATAGAATACATTTGTGATGCAAATTTAAGACCTAAAAAGTCCAACATAAAGCTCAGCGGTTAAGTTCAACAGCAGAATGGGGAGGACAGACGAAAGACACAGTGAACTGGGAGACAAAACAGCAGACATTGTCCAAACTGAACACGGAAAGAAAATGTTCCGGAGAATGACGCTAAAGAGTCTCAAGGACCCCGTGGACTATAACAGGAGATCAAATGTTCATGTCATCAGAGTCCTGGAAGGAGAGGAGAAAGAAGGAGGGGCTGAAAACCCTTCAAAGATATCATGGCTGGAAACTTCATCAATTTGACAAAAGACATAAGTCTACAGATTCAAGAAGCTGAGCAAGCTCCAAAGAGGATAAACCCAAAGAAACCTACACCCAGACACATCCCATTAACGTCTAAAAGATCAAGACAAGGAAACGATCCTGAAGGAGCCAGGGAAAAACAATGCCGTACTATAGAAAATAAAACAATTCGAATGACAGGAGACTTCTCATGAAAAACCAGAGTCCAGAAGGAAGCAGCACAAGAGTTCAAGTGCTGAAAGACAGAACTGTCTGCCCAGATGAGCTACCCAGGGTAAATACTCTTCCCGAATGAAGGGGAATCAAGACATTCTCAGGTGAAGGAGAGCCAGCAGATGTGTCCTAAAGGATGACTTATGAAGCTTTCTGAGCAGAAAGCAAACAGTAGAAGGAATCTGGGACATCAGAAAGAAGGAAAAATACACATAAGAAAAAGACATGGAGAGGGGCACCTGGGCTGGCTCAGCCGGCTAAGTGTCCATGTTTGGCTCAGGTTATGATCTCACGGTCCGTGAGTTGAAGCCCCATGTCAGGCTCTGTGCTGTCAGCTCAGAGCCTGGAGCCTGCTTCAGGTCCTGTGTCTCCCTCTCTCTCTGCCCCTCCCCCACTCATACTCTGTCCCTCTCTTTCCAAAAAATTAACATTAAAAAAAAATTTTTTTTAAAGAAAAGAAAAAGACATGGAGAACTACCATAGGCTTTCCTTCTTCTAAGCTTTCGAGATTATGTTTGATGTTTACAATTATAACACTGTGTGGGACACCTGGGTGGCTCGGTCAGTTAAGCATCTGACTCTTGATTTTGGTTCAGGTCATGATCTCAGCGTCGTGGGACTGAGCCCCAAGTCAGGCTCCACACTGGGCATGGCACACACTCTCTCTCTCTCTCTCAAAAAAAAAAAAATTGTAACACTGTGTGATGTGGTTCTAAATATATGGAGAGTAAATATTTAAAAGAGGGAGATCATAAATGGAATAAAGTAAAGGGACACAAAGAAAGGTAAGTTCCTATATGTCATTCTGCTTAGCAGAGAGGGACCCGGTCAGCCCTGTCTGAAACATAGCATCCAGGCCACCAGTGTCCCACCCACACTGCACTAAGGGTTAAAATCTGCACCCAAGGGGCTCATTGGCCCCTGCCCACTGGGGGAAGCGGACCACATGGCTGGGCTGACCACCCCCCCCCCTTTCCTGGCAGGGGGCTATCCTTTCTACCACCTCTTGCAACCAGATGGGAAGCCACATGCTTCTTGCTGAATGTCACCTGGAAAGCATAATTGGAGTCACTTGAAACTGCTCTCTGCTCTGAAGGGCTGGGCCTGTCTGGGGAATGACTGGGGAACCTTCCAAAGGAGGTCTGAGCTCCTATCATCACCTCTACCTATGTGAGCCTTCCATTGCTATCTGGCCTCATCGGGGCTGTCTTGGCAGTGTATGTTCAGAGACCCCTCAGCTGAAGCCAGTGTCGGGGATCAGGGCAGAGTCAGACTGAGTATTCCCTGTGCAGGTGCTACCAAGGTGGACCTATAATCCAAAAGAAGAACAAGAATGAAGAATGAACAAGAGTCTTCCCCATCACCAAGAGGAGGAAGGACGACATGTGGGGCACAGGTGTCTTAAAGGGATTCCAGAGTAATCATGAAGAGAGAGGGTCCTGGAACATGGGTAACTATAGGGCACAGGGTTTCCTTTCTGGGAAAAAGACAAGGTACAGGGTCTCCCAACCACCAGCTGGCTTGGGCTCAAAGGGGTCACTGCCTTGCCATCAGAGAGGTCCCACTTTTCGCCTGTGGGACCAGTTTCAAAAACGTTGGAATGCAGACAGCAAATAGGGACCAGGGGAACAAAAAGAATCTGAACGTTTAGAGGCAAGCTGACAGGGAGCTAAATCTTGAAGCATCCAGGCTGGATCGATGACAGGTTCTGCAGACACGTTTTCAGGGACAGGGAGATGAAAGACGAGTGTGCCGCAGAAGGACTCAGAGCTGGTGCCAGGGTGACCAGACAGTTTGCGCCAACAGTGTAGTTAATGGTGAACACCTGTCTTTGCTCTGGGGGCTGGAGTCTGAGTGGCTGAGGTCAGTCACATGGGCACTGTATGCCTATGTGACTGACTGTGAGAAGGAAGGGAGACGATTCATTTTCAGAAAGACCAAACAAAAGCTGTGCTGTCCAGTTAACAGTAGGTTTACAACCCGTTGGAAATGTGTACGAAGCCTCCCCACAATGGAGTCCCAAACCCTTAGACGCGTCACTTCCTGGTTCTTCTTCCCCGCTGCATATTGTGGGCACAGGTGACTTCCGGGTGAGGCTGGGACCTCTGTCGTGCTCAGCCAATGAGGAACCAGGGGAGGGACTTACCTTTGTAGTGCTCAGCCAATGAGGAACCAGGGGAGGGACTTCACGCTAGGAGATAAATTGTCTGCTGTAACCTCCCCCTCAGACCCTCGCTCTTGCAAGAACATTGATTAAAGCCTCCCTTCACTGTGCGCTGAGTTTCCGCCTCCCTCCTTTGATTGGGACTAAGCACACTGGCCCAATTTACAGCAGGCAGCTTATCTCCTAGCACGGAAGTCCCTCCCCTGGCCCCTCATTGTCTGAGTACTACAGAGGTTACAGACTCACCAGGAAGTCACCTATGCCCATGTAAGGTCAAAAAGTCATCTGATTGGAACAAATGTACTTTCCCTGAGGTGACACAGAGACTTCAGTTCTTTGGCGCATGCTCATTGCAAAGCCCGTGAAAAATAAGCCCGCGAAACAGAGCGGGAGCGGGTAAGAAGAACCAGGAAGTGACGTGTCTAAAGGTTTGGGACTCCATTGTGGGGAAGGGGAGTCCGTACTTATTTCCAGTAGGTTGTAAACCTAGGGTTAACCAGAGAGCACAGCTTTTATTTGGCCTTTCTGATAAGGAACCATCTCTCTTCCTTCTCACGGGTCGATGGGCTTATTTCTAACATGACCCCAGGAAAAGCCCGGGCCACCAGCAGTCGGGCGAGCTTCCTCTGTTGCCAACACTCCACACGTGGCGTCAGCCATCGCGGTCTGTGTGCCCTCCTAGCGTGGCTATGCACTTCCGGCCAGTGAGATCTCCAACAGGACCCACCTGTTGTTTAGAGAGACACAGAGGAGAAAAAAGCAGACACCTTCCACGGCCCCGACTGCCTGTTTCTGGCACATCTGGCCGCAGACCATGCTCTCCAGAGCGACACTGCTGACATTTTGGGCTTGGTCACGCTGTGTTGGGGGGGTGGGGGGGGGGGTCTGTACTCTGCCGGCTGTTAAGCAGCATCTCTGTTCCCTATCCACAGGATGCAGCCCTTTTGCGTGTGGTCACTAAAAATGCCCCCAGCCATGGCCATTGTCCCATGGGGGCAAAGTCACCCCAGTTAAGAACCACTGCTCTAGAAGCACACAAGTAATGTTCAGCTACTTTCTTCAAAAGCACTTTCGCTTTCTTTATAAAACAGACACACACACACACACACACACACACACACACACACACCACAGAAAGCCAACTTCCCCGAGGTACCAACGAATAAACATCTCAGGGCAGGTGCACATGAGTCGAGGCACCTGAGCGGGAACACTTGCTGAGGGCGGCAAGGCCAGGGCCTACTGGCCACGTGTTGTGAGCACAGGGCCCAAGACGGATGATGCCAGGCAGGTCTACACTCCATTCGTGCTTCCCAGGAGGCCACGGGGAGCCCAGCCAGCCTCTGCCCGGCGAGAGCGGCTCGGAGAGCCTGGCCACACCACACCGTTGTCATTTGGGTCCCACGAGACAGCCCGTTTTCCAAATCCCCGGGTGCCGTGGGAGGAGTCTGAGAACGTGGAGAACATCACTTGAAGCAAGACATCAGGCGGTGAGAGCACAGTGGAGGGGCTGACACATCCAGCCGCCCAGCCAGAGCCATCCACAAAGCCCGTGGTCAAGGTCGCTGAAGAAAACTTCCATTCCTTCATGATTCACATCCCTCCTGGCTCCGCAGAGAGCAGAGGCAGAGAAACAAAAACTAGTTGTTGGACTCAGAGAACATTCCAGGGCTCCAGGACTGACACACAACGCTGGAGCTGGAGCAGCCCCTGGGGGGGGGGGGGGTCAGGCCATTCTGACGGGCGGCAACCCTGAGGCAGAGGAATTCCTTTTCTCTGTGTCCGTCTATAAAATGCTGCTGGCAATTGGTGCATTTTCCCTTTGAGAGGAACCAGAGCCGTTCTGAACGCCGCCCCTGGGGGACAGGCCCTGCCGAAGGGGAGTCCATGCAAGGGGGAGTTAGGGTTCTTGGTGTGCGGGCGCCAGGGCCAGGGCGAGGCCCGACAGCAGAGAGGCTGTGGAAGGAGCCACGTGGGCTGAGGTCACTCGCCCTCCACCCAGGACTTTGGGGGGGGGGGCGGTGACAGCTGACCTGGGGGAGGGAGGGAGCGTGCGGGAAGGAGGGGAAGTTTGTCAAGACTGACGATTGCCAGAACAGAGTAAGAGGCTCAAAGTATGATCAAAGGGCGGCCTCTCCTGCTTTTGAATAATTCTAAACACTGTATAAGAATGTGGACTCCACCTCAGGCCTCCGGCCATGTAGGCCAAAGGTGAGGCTAATCAAAGTAACTTCTGGAATGTGCGGCTGGACCCCAGCACGGAGGTGCAGCTGGGGGAGGCCTGCGGGAGGGCCCTGCGCGCACACACCAGCCCCGCCTCCCTGCTGCACCTGGGGAGCCGGTGCCGTTAGAAAGCTGATTCAGACCATGTCCAGGGTGCTGTCATTAAACCTGAACTTTAAACCATGCCCTTTCACCCTTCGGGGCCTTGGCACAGGCCCCTATCTGTCTACCCTCCCCCATCCCCAATCTACGAGACTGTTCTGGAAACATCCTCTCCCCACGAGAGCCCCAAGCCCCAGGGCACATCACCAAATAAGCTGGAATCCCTCCTCTGGGGCCCCCACCTCCCACGACAACCAGTGAGTCACTTTCCCATCCTTTTCTTGGGTCACAGGGCTGAAGGTCCCAGCGGGGCGGGACCAGGTCACCCTATTCACGCGGCACCAAGAGCAGTGGCTGCCACTTGACTGCGCCTCCAGAAAGGCTGGTGGAATGGGTCCATTTCCTGGAGCTGCTCTAACACAGAACCACAGACTGGGGGGTTTCACGCCACAGAGCTGTATTCCCTCGGAGCTCAGGAGGCCGGAAGCCCAAGGGGGAGGCAGGGGCAGAGTGGGATCCTTCTGGAGGCAACGCAAGGTTCCTCGTTCCTCCTTCCTCTTCCAAGGACGCCGGTCTTGGGATTGAGGGTCGCTCTCCAGGGTCACACTCCAGTAGGACCTCGTCTTAACGTATTTGCGCCTGCAAAGACTCCGGGTCCAAATCAGGCCACATCCGCGGGTAGTAGGGGTAGGACAGGCCGGGATTCTGCCCACTGTAGGAAAGCCGGCCTGAAGGTCGGTGCCGGCCCAGAAAGCAGTGTCCGCAAGCATCCCGCCTCCCTGGACTTTCCGCTGCCTGCGCTGGTGGTGAGCACCTCCTGCCCGCAGAAAGGTGACTGCGTGAGACCGGGTGGCGGTCGGCCCTTCCCAGTGAGGGAGCAGTGCAGCCCCCACACCTGCAGTTACAAACAAGACCACAGCCTCAGTCACTAACCATAACCAGACGTCAAACACACACACACACACACACACACACACCATGCCACAGTTGGAGGAAGACCCCTGTGGGGGTAGGTGTGCAAGTGTGTGAGTGGGGGGGAGGGGACACCCACAGCTGAGCCTCAGTCTGCGGACCTTGAGAGCTTTCGTGGACTTGATGTGCTTCCTTAGACAACAATTACCTTTGAGAGGGGCGCCCGGGTGGCCCAGTCAGCTAAGCGTCTGACCCCGATCTCGGCTCAGGCCATGATCTCATGGGTTCGTGAGTTTGAGCCCCGTGTCAGGCTCTGCACCGATGATGTGGGGCCTGCTTGGGATTCTCTCCCTCTCTCACTGCCCCTGTCCTGTTCACTTGCGCGCTCTCTCTCTCTCTCTCTCTCTCTCTCTCTCTCTCCAAATAAATAAACATTTAAAAAATGTCTTTGAGAAACCAGTCGGGGGAGGTGGGAGAAATCGTATTTTTCAGGCTGCAGTGAGTCGTAAAGGGCAGCTGTATGAGTCAGCTCAGGCTGCGGTCACGAAGGACCACAGGCTGGGGGGCTTCGGCCCCAGAAATGTATTCTCCCGCAGCCCTGGCAGCCAGAAGTCCACGACGAGGGGCCGTTAGGGCTAGCTGCTGGTGAGGCCTCTTCCCGGCTGGTGGACCGTCCCCCTCCTGCTGCGCCCACACGGCCTTCCTGAGGGAGACGCTGGGAGAGCCCTGGCCTCCGGTGCGTCCTCCTCTTCCTCTGAGGACACCAGCGCTCAGTGTCCTCTTCCTCTCAGGACACCCGCGTGGCCTCGTTTAGCCTCCATCACCTCCCGAGAAGCGCGGTCTCCACATACAGTCACCTCGGGGGCTGGGACTTGAACACACGAGGGTTGAGGAACACGCTTCGATCCATAAGAAGACGTGACTGGAGAAGACGCAGCTACTTGAAAGGACACAAAGCACCGAGGAGAAGGAGGCCCCAGTGGGGCTGGAGGAACACGGAGCACGGCACACCCTCGCCCAGGAGCCTGGCGTGGAGGCGTGACCCCTGGAACTACGCCCGCTAGAAACACTTGGAGCTCCCTGGCTCCCTGGAGGGGCCCGGAGTGCTCGTGTGAGGGGGGTGAAGAGTGAGGGTCTGAGAGCAAAGTGGCACCCCGGTCTCCCTCGCAGGGTCCCCGGTGGCCTCAGTACCATGTGCGGAAGGAGGGCTTCCCAGGGGACCGCGCACAGACTCGCGGGAGCCCAGAGCCAAGGGGACTCCAGGTGTGGCGGGGTGACTAGGGGAGCCGGTGCCACCTGTCCTGAGAACCCGATGGTCGGCAAATGTGAGAGACCGACAGAAGAGCCTGGGTCCTATCAGGCAGTCATAGCAGATAAGAGCTGTCCAGCCGTTCTCTCGTGCTTTCCTCCAACACTCCCTGGGGGCCAGCCCCGTTTCAGCCTCCAGACCCCCTCGACTGTGCTGCACGCCACACTGGAATACCCAAAGCTCAGAGGGCTCCCAGGAAGCCACCCGAGGGGCTTTACTTCCCCTCACGGCACACACAGACAGTAAAGGGGGTCCTTCCCTTTCCCTAGAGGAGCTCGGGGTGGCTCAGAGCAGGCTCCGGGGCTCAGGGGCACCAGGCCCTCGCAGAGCCCCCACCCCCTCACCGGTGGGTTGGCACTTCTCTCGGGAAAATGCACAAACAGTACTCTGCTCGTGAAATCGGTGTGCCAACTACCAACACCCGCCAAGGAAAGCCCACGATTCACCCCGCAAGGCGGCCCTTGGCTTCTGAAGAGGCCACCCCAAAGCAGCCAGCCAGCAGAGGGCACCCCGCAGTCCCCGAACCTCCATTCGACTTGGGCTGGTGTCTCCGGCTCCGCTCCTCAGCACCTCTGCTCACGGGAGGTGGTGATGGCCCCATTCACCGCACATGGAGTGGGTTTATTTGCTGCCGGGACTTTCCAGTCGCTTAGGGTGAAAATAATTGCATCCACATGGCATTTGTTTATAGAGGATTTCACTCGTGTTTCACTGAGTACCTTCCTTTTAACTCAGTGACTGAACCACCACCCACCAGGTTCCCCTTCTTCGGTTACCGTCGTTTCCTGTTCCCTGAGCACAGTTTGGGTTCTGTTAAATGGTGTCAGGTATGGCGCCAGAGGGCCTCAAGTGTTGAGTAAGGGTTAAAGATGGCCCACCACACATTAACTATAGAGACCCCCTCAACCGCATTAGCCCTCTGGGCCTCAGTGTCCCCCATCTGTAAGGCAGCAACAATAACTCTGCTGACTACTTCATGGGACAATTATGAAAATCAAATTTAAAACTCATCTGATAAAAGGCAAGCTGCTGCTGAAACAAGCGGTCTGGAATTATTACATCAATCTGCCCGATCGTGACAGAATAGCTCGTATCAGACCAAACTCCCCGCCAACAATAACAAGAAACGCTGGATGAAACACAAAGATCCCAGGGAGAAGAAAACTGACCGATGTGAGTCTGACACCGAGTGCCGCTCCCATCCTCCAGGTGTTTGACAGTTCATCAGCAGCATGGATTGGAGAGGACTGGAAGCCGAGCAGAAAGCGGCTGTGAGAGAAGCAGATTTTCGTCAGTCTCACAGGTCTGAGAGAGAGAAACAAAAAGCTGGAGTTCAAGGAAGCAAGTCAGCCAAAACGTGAGGACTTTAGGAAACAAGGAGAATGCACAGAAGTGAGCCCAACACTCTTCACCAAAGAGTGTGATCTCCTCAAAGTGATTCCTGATTTGTGACCAGCAGCCCACAGGCTGACAGGTCCTGGAGAAAGCAAGTCAAGAGTCCAAAAAGCCAAGCAGAGCTTCAGGCAACCCCCACTATGCTGTGGAGTCGTTGGAGTTCAGGGCGCATCAAGGAGCACAGCTGTGAACAAAGACAATCCAGAAATAGACTTGGCCTTGCGAAGACTAAAACCACCTCAAATCACTTCACCACCTCATTACATTAAATCAGTCTACCCCTGATCTAACTGCCTGTCATAAACCAAAGTAAACCCTCTCTAAAGGAAGATAATGTCATTCAGAACTGCATCAATTTCTGGAACAATGCCCAACATGCAATCAAAAATTACCAGACACACTGGACACAGGATCAGGAGGAAAAGTCACAAGAGAATAATAACATAGAAACGGTTCAAATATCCATCAACGGTAGAATAAACAAATTAAAACATAGCATATTCATATATTGGATTTCTACATACCAATTAAAAAACTGCTATACAAAACAATATAGATAAATTCAGCCATAATGTTAGTAAACAACTCGGGCATAAAATTACATAATACGGGACCCATTTATGGGAGATTCAAAGATAGACAAAAGTAATCCATGGTGATAGAGGTCAAAAAATGGTTATCTTTGAGGGAAATATCATATGCAAGGGATATGATGGAGACTTTGGGGTGCTAGGAAGTTAAAATATCCTGATACAGGTGATTATTATTTCAATATGAATATAGATAAAGATGAGATAGAGATAGAGATTGAGGTAGAGATAGAGGTGGGTGTGTGCGCGTGGGTGTGTGTGTGTGTGTGTGTGTGTGTGTGTGTAGCAAATCATCAGGCTAAACATGGGATTGATACATTTTATCATATATAAATGAGACCTTATTGAAAAAAGAAAAGAGGGAAATAACATTAAAAAAAATAGAACTCAATACATGACTTTAAAAGCAAAGTATACAGGGTGCCTGGTGACTCAGTCAGGGGCCGCATCTCAACCCTAAACTCTCAAATTGTACATCCAACTATACCCATTCCACATTTTTCACTAGGAGGCCTCAAAGATACCTCAACCGGAACATTCCCAAGACCAAGTCTCATCTAATAGCATCCACATCAGTGAATGGCAAGACTCTATCCAGTTGCACGAGGTAGAAATCTAGGCACGGTTTTGACACCTTGATACCTTCCCCCTCCTCTGCACTCATGACCTGATCAGCCACCAAGACCGGAAGGTCCGACTCCCTAAACAATCCTAACATCAGCGCGCTTTTCTCCATTCCGCTCTCCTACCCCACCGACCACCACACCGTCCAAGCTGCAGCGTCCCAGCTGGCCTCAGGAAAGAGCCAAATCGTTGGCTTCCCCTAGACACCAAGACTGGCTCTTGTGGCCAGTAGAGCTTTTCAAGACGCACGTCCCATTGTGACTTTCCCTACTTAAAACCGTGAGGTGGCTTCCTGAGGCTGTTGGGATGAGGACCAGAGTGCTCACCTGGCCCGGTGCACACCCACGATCTCCACCTGCTGGCCTCTCCAGCCCCCTCACTCCCCTCTCCCTCCAGCCTCACTGGCCTGCCTCCTCTCAGCCCCTGGGGTGGCACGGCACTCCTCCTCCACGGGCCTCCGCACAAGATCCCCCTCTCCCTCCACCCTCAGACCTGCCCCCTCTCCTAGTAAACTCCCAGATTGGGCTAGGTGTGGCTTCTCCTGGGGAGCCCTTTCCCCCACTACTTTAAACAGTGCTCCTTCCCTAGCTATCCCCTGCTCAGGTTCATTTAACCCTTGAAATAAGCCTAAGCAGTGGAAGATGTTCTTGGTCTCCCCACCCCCCACCCCCCCACCCCCCCCGCACATGAAGAGACTTCTCTTCCCCCAGAGAAGAGAAATGGCCAAGGTCACAGAGCTGGGGACAGGTCCCTCTCACTGAAGGCTCAGTACACATCCGATTAATGGAGAGAAAAAAAACTAGCCGGCAAGTAGAGCTCACTTAGAAAATTATGACACTAAGAACAAGCAGACAAGTAAAATGCCGTGATGAGGCGTTCCTTACTTTGAAATTCCTTCCCTCCTGCGTGTTCTCTTTCTCCCTCACTCTTTTCCTCTCTCCCTGCATTCAGTAGCTAACCTGTCTCTCTTTAAATAATTCCCAAGGAAGCAGCCTGAACAGTCTTTCCCACAGATTTGAAAATTCCCTGCAATAAAAATGTCAAGGGTGAAATAAGGCAATGCATTTTCTCAGTCCCACCTCAGGCCAAGTTACACAGTAAAGGACCAAAAACTGAACAATAAAACTCGGGGTGAGGGCCACCTTTAACTTGCTGGAGCCCTGGCTGAGGTCCGTATTCAATGCAGCGGGTGGGGCAGCTGAAGCTGTCACTCTCCAGCGTTCTGGTCCATGGCTGCAGTCTGCTCAGCCCCCCTCCCCTGCCCCCTCCCCTGCCGTGGCAGGTACAAACCCTGGAGGAACTCCGATCCACTCTCACAGGGCTGATTGCTGCCACACTGTCCTTTCTCGCCAGAAGTAAAAGCTTGCATTGTGCCCGCTCAGAGTTCCTCCACCAGAAGCCCTGAGGGCCCCACGTCCCCAGGGCTCTGGAAGCCGTCCCTTTCGTGGCTCTGCCCTGGGTACAATGCACCTGCTAAACTGAACCCAGGATGGTGATCACGCGTGTCCCAAACGGACCAGTTCTGCCACGCCGACAGCACATCCGAAGTGGAAGCCCGGGTTGGGGGGGAGGGCGGGGGGCGGGGCTAGGCTGATCCCTGCACCAATGGAGACTGTGGAGACTGTCCGTGCAGGCATCTCACACCCAGGACAGTAAGTGACCGGGACCTTTGTCGTCACTGTCTTTCACCAGGCAGCCTATTCATGCTTCCCATTGACTCTGGACCCATGGCACCGGCTCTGGGTCTGTGACATGCCTCAGGACCACTGCCTCTTCTCTGGGCCTGCCCAAGATAAGGTCAGGGCCCAGACTAAAGGCCCAGGTGTGGGCCCTCCGGAGGGTCCTCATCACCAAGATGCCCCACAACGGGCAGTGCCACACTTGTAAAGCCGATTTAGATTTGAAGAGCCTTTGGGGGGAAACGCTGCTTGTTTCTAGAGGCAAACCAGACATGGGTGATGCCCCGATGATGTACTGATCCCCAAGGCTTCGTTCTGTTCCACTGTTCATTACCCTGGATTGGAACCCCCACACAAACTCCCCGTGCGCAGTCACGGGCAAATCCAATCTCCGCGCTCCTCTGAGGCATCCTTCGTTTCGATGCTGCCATCACGGACAAGAATGGGAAACGCCAAAGATACTTGGTTATTCACCAGAGACTGTTCCTCCCTGTGATTTTGTAGGTAAGGAAAATCGGAGCCAGAGCACAGATACCCCGCCCAAGGCGAGAGGCCCAGCTGGCAGCAGACCCAGAGCCCTCCAAGGCCTTCAGGTAGGTTCTGTGTCCATAGGAAGACTCACGTTAGGGCAGGTGCACTTGTCTCCTTCAGCAGGAAGACCCTACAGGACTCTAACACTGTCCCCACCGCCCAGGGGCCTTCTGCTTGTCCCTCCTGGCTCCGTAAACCTAGTGCTTTTGGTTTTCGTCCCATTTTCTGTAGAGATTAAGAAAATGTTCGAAATCTAAGGTCCTTCTAAGTATCAGTGACAAGGGAGCACTGGGTTTGGGGCTTCCCCTGAGATGGCTGATGTGTCATGACATAAACCTAGTCCAAAGGAAATCAGCATAGACAGACGGACACACACACATGCACACACGCGTACACACACGCACACACACACACACACACACACACACACACACACACACCACACCACAGTGGTGTCAGAGGAAGCCTGGGGGAGAGTCAGGACTTTCAACACTGCCCAGTGGTAATGAGGAGACCACCCTGCCACCCACACCCCTACAGCTTCTGGGGAGGCATCCTCTCCACCCCCCAGGGTGTCAACAGAGGCCACGAGGGGAACCTGGACTTCAACCCCACCTGACAGTAACTCCTCCCAGCGACGAGGTATCAGGGGTTACCTGCTAAGGCAGGTTTGATTTGAAATAAAACCCCAAATACCCAAAATGTTCAGGATACAACCAAAAATCACTCATCATTCCAAGAAACAGAAAACTCTCAACTTAAATGAGAAAAGACGGTCAGCAGATGCCAACACCAAGCTGACGCGCACAGGAAGTACCCGGCAAGGATTCTGAAGCAGCCATCATAATAATGCTTCAACAAGCAATTACAAACACACTGGAAATCAATGAAAAAACAGAAGCCTCAGCAAAGAAACAGAAGATGTGGAGAAGCTAATGCACATTTTATAACTGAAAAAATACCGTAACCAATGCTTTTTTTTAAAACTCACTGGAAGGCTCCCCAGCAGAGCAGAGAAGGCAGAGGAGAGACTTGTAAACTGGAACAGCAGAAATTTCCAGTCTGAACATCACAGGAAAAGCAGGTAGGCAACAAAAATTCACAGAGTCTCAGGGACCTGTGGGGATGATGACGTAAGATCTGACACTCATGTCATCAGAATCCTGGGAAGAGGGAGACACACACACACATACACACACAGAGACAAGAAGCGAAGCAAACGCCAGGAAGAGTAAACCTAAAGACATCTGCACCGAGACACGTCATAAGACTCCTCAAAGCTAAGGACAAAGAAAACACCTTGAAAGGAACAAGAGAAAAACATCTTTTTATTTATTTACTTACTTACTTACTTACTTATTTATGTATTTATTATTGAAGTAATCTCTACACCCCGACGTGGGGCTCGAACTCACGACCCCAAGATCAAGAGTCGCAGGCTCTTCCGCCTGAGCCGGCCAAGCACCCCCAGACACATCGTACCTATATAAGAAAAGCAATTTAAATGACATGATTTGTCATCAAAAACCACGGAGACCGGAATGACGAGGCACAGTATTTGCCAAGTGCTGAGAGAAAAGAACCAGGCTGAGCCGGACTCTGCTGGCCGCTCAGTTCCTTCTGTGAAACCGGCAAGGTCAGAGCCAGCCCGGCCTCACTACCCCTGCCACCCACTGAGCCTCCCAAGTGAGGCCCATTTTACCAGAAATCGGGCACAAGCATACACGTTGACCTGTTGAGGATTTTCTGTATTCATGTTGTCAAAGAACAGGTTTTGCTTTCAACGTGCTGATTCTTATGCTATTTATTTATTTGTTTTTGTCGTGAGTTGCCTCAGTGCCCCCAACTCGAAGCCCTACATTTGTCACCATTGCCAGAATGCTCGTCATAGGTTTCCTCCAAGTACCCTGTGCCACAGCAGGGACACCTGCTTCCATTCCCAGTTGCCAAGGTTTTTTTTTAAAACACTTTTTCTACATCTACTAATACAATCATTGATTTCACCCCTTAATCTGTAAATATCAGATATATAATTTATTGTATAATGTAAACATTATTAAGGAAGGCCAAAACACAAACACACCCCCCAAAATGTGTACTGCCTCAAAAATGAGAAGTTTAGGGGCGTCTGGGGGCCTCAGTCGCTTAGGCATCCAACTTCAGTTCAGGTCATGATCTCGCGGTTCCAGAGTTCGAGCCCCGTGACAGGCTCTGTGCTGACAGCTCGGCCTGCTTTGTATTTTGTGTCTCCTCTCTCTGCCCCTACCCCACTTGTTCTCTCTCTCTCTCTCTCTCTCTCTCTCTCTCTCTCTCTCTCTCTCAAGTATATAAACATTAACAGCAATTAGAAGTGTCACTTGTGTAACAACCCCAGGTGGAGGTTCCTGATTGGCAGGAAGCTCTCCCCCCCCACCCCCACCCCCACCCCCACCCCCTCCCCCACCCCGCGCTTGGCTATACTCTCCCCTCCCCGCCCCTTCCCGCCCCCAGCCCTCTGCTATCCCCGCGGAGCCTGCCTCCGTCTGCGTCCAGGGAGCAGGCGCCTGGGGAGGGAGCCTCCAGGAGCCCCAGCCCGGGGACTGCGTTCCACTGGCCTCGGCTGCGCGCCGCCCTGAAACGAGTCGGTACTAACTCGGTCCTACGAAACAGGAGCACGGACCCTGGCGCAGAGCCAGCGGCTGCGGATACAAACCCAAGGGGGGCTTAACGCATCCTACTTTCTATGTCGCTAAGCCAGTTCGCCGGATTTCCTTTCGGATCTCGCCTCTGTGCCTGAGCTAGGCCAGGGTGCCTTTTCCCTCCCGCATCTGCTGGGCTCTGTCATCAAGGCTATGCGAACTTCGCAAAACGAGTTCAGTCGTGCCAGGGTTGTGCAAACGCACTGCCTCCCTCCCATCAGCTCGAACTCCCTTTCGCAGCCGGCCTCCGAGACCGCGGCGTGTCTCCGGCGCCGGCGGCCGCCGAGCCAGGCTCTGCCGGTAGAGGGGGCTGGAGGGACGCTGGAGGAGGGCTGGCCTTCCTCCCTGCTCCCCGGGCCCCGGCTGGAGTCGGCGCACCCAGGGAAGCCCGCCGCCCGGGAGTGTCGGGACACCCGAGACGGCTTCCCCGAGGACAGGTCAGCGGCACCCACCGCAGGCAGCTTCCTGCAGCTTCTGCAGGTGGCCCAGCCACCTTCTGGAGAGTTCAACGACACCCCCATGGAGGGCTTGCCAGCCGCGCCCCAGCAGGCTCCTCGGCAAGTCTGGTGGTACCTCCCTTCCCCAGGGGCAGTTTCCAGGTGATCGGTGTAGACCTACCAAAGGTGGGGGCGAGGGGAGCGGGACCGGGAAGGCGGGGTCTAGCTTCTGCTTGCTGGAGTTCTTGCCCACCAGTCTTCCCCAACAAACATGGACCAACTCCAGTCCAGATCAAACCAACACATTCCTCTGCAGTCTGCTGAGCTGAACCGGTACCATCTCCAACAAGGTCTCAATCCCCACGCCTTAGGGAGGGAGTCCTTCCCTCCACATTCTTCCTTCCTTGTTACTCTCCCTCAGGGTATTCCTTGGAACCCTCAGGCATCTCCACATAGTAGTTAGATCCCCGGAAATAGTCAATATTCTTCACATCACACCTGCTTTGTTCAGATTGTGGTGTGGTTACTCTGGACTGGACTGGACCCTGACGGACACAACACTGGTACCGGGAGTTTCCCAAGGGATAGACGTGCATGGGCGGGACCTGGGGATTAATTTGTACTCTTAATCTTAGATATACGTGGTTGAACTCACTACCTGTGGGAAATGCGATGCTAGTAACCCATGGCATGCACTGGTGTAAGACAAAAGTGTAGACATAAAATGTAATTTATAAAATGTATGATTATTTGATGGCAAAAAAATAAAATCAGTCTTTTCATTAAGAGTAGTTTGTATTTGTTTTTAATCTGTTTAAGTTTATTTTTGAGAGAGAGAGACAGAGGATGAGCAGGGGAGGGGCAGAGGGAGAGGGAGACACAGAACCCGAAGCAGGCTCCAGGCTCCGAGCTGTCAGCACAGAGCCCGACGCGGGGCTCAAACTCACAGACTGAGAGACCATGACCTGAGCCGAAGTCCGACGTTCAACCGACTGAGCCACCCAGGCGCCCAAGAGTAGCTTGTGTTTTTTTTAAGAGTTAATCAAGTTCTGGCCTTCGGCTGATTGGAATTCTGACCAAAGCAAGTGCCTTGGAGCCCCAGTGGTTGCTGAATTTGTTATTTTATGGAAGTAATGACGACTACGGAAACTTGATGTGGGACCGCCTCTTGAGTGCATGAGTGCTCCCACAGAGAAGGTGACAAGTCATGGTGAGACCCAGAGAATTTCAAGGACAGCTGTAAAGGAAGCTTTCTCCTTGTAGTCACAGGGCTGATATTTCCCTTTCTCAAGGGAAAGCCAGGACACTGACTAGGAGAGGATCCTGAAACTCGGAGAGGGGACATCTGGTCAGACCCAGATGCAACTGACCATCATAAACCCTGAGTCACTCTGTGCCTCTCTTATCAGTAGTAAGTTTGCCCCACGGTGTCTTAGAAGATTAATCTTCCTTTGCTTGAAAATCCTGTGGCGACCTTGCCAAGGAAAAGGGATGCCTGGAAAGGGGATACTCATTTACCACAATACCCTCTGTTGCCACCAGACCCATAACTAGGCCCAAAGTGCAGAGTGCTTCAGAGGGACACACGGGTCCACACTATGCCCCAGGAAGAACGGTTTGCACACCGAGGAAACAAGTAAGACTTTGCTAGTATATATCAGCAGAAATATGGGGAACATGTGTGGATTCTAAGGGTGTCAGAACAAAGCGGATGGAATATAACACCAGGTCAGACCAAATTTATTGATGATGGTAAAGTTACTAGAGTCCAGATTTAAGGTTCTCACTTGGGCAGCGGGAGGTGGCTCTAAGAGCGTATTTGGTTGCTTAAACTGAAACCTAAACTCAAAAACGGCCTCCATTTAACAAGGTGATAGGAATGTCGGACTGGATTTATCGTGTGAGACCTGCACCTTTACCTCCTAACTACACACTTCAAGAAGGTCCAGGAGATACTCCCTTCACGAGGGCACTAAGAAATACATTCGTGAGAGGAGCACCCGCATCCTTGAAAAGCTCTGGGATTACTCTCCTTGGCAGGTAGGTGTGATGGAGGGGATACTGCCACTGAGATGGGCTGATGGCTCACTTCAGCAGGGGTGATGGGATCTGGAGGAGCAGAGGCCACACGGCAGGACTTGACCGCCAAAGGCAGGGGGCTGCATCTGCCACGGAGGACGGCAGGTATGTAGCAGTCAGCAGAATGCCACAGTCCACAGGGCTCTCTGACAGTGGTTAACTGAATGCGGCGCCTCTAGAAAAGAATACTGATGATAAGACAGATGCACAAAATAAATCGAGACAGAACACAGATGCTCACACAGTTCAAAGCTACGGTCTCCTGGTGCTGAGATGCCGAGCGTGCGGTTCCTGGGGAAGGAGCTGAGCGGGGCCGCTCTCACCGCTCGGGGTACGCGCTGCCTCCGTAATGGCTCACTGCACGACGAATGCTCAACACTACTTTTGCTTTTCACCTTTTTCACAGAAGTGAAAATGCCCTTCAGATTTCTTTCAGTCAGCAAGAATAGGCACTAATAGAGGTCTGTGGTAAAAGTGAAGAGGTACTGATGCAAACTTTCAAAACGTGGAGGATACCTGTAGATGTGGACGGTGAGCATAGGTATAGGAGATACGGGTCTGAAGATGCTGAGAATTTCTGCCCACTCTCCCCTGGCGAAGCTACAGTTACCAGAGCATCTAGAAATGCCCATTTACAAGGGCACATCCCTCCTAACTGGGCCAGTCTTCCCCACTCCCTATTACACCTGGTGTTTCTGCACTAATTATGGCTCCTACATCGCCCCTGCACGCCCCACAGTCAAGGACACCTGCCTCCTAGGTTCTGGACTTCAGGGGTCATGGCTCCTAGGTAGATCGTGGGAAGCTTTCTTCCCAGCTCAGCAGTGCTGGGAAATGTGGGGCATGCCCTGGGTACAACAGACCAAACTCAGGCCGCCTGAGATGCACTGCTGGGGACCGGGGGATGGGCAGCCACACCAACCTCCTCTTCAGGGTGACCTCCAGACCCCAAAATAACCCTGACATCCAGGCCACAGCACTGAGCCCACAAAGCCCTTCAGTCATTCCCTGGAGGTCTTGGGGGGCAATGCAAATCAAGCCAAAAGCAGACTGAGAGTTCTTCCCTGTCATCAACTCTCCCCCACCACGCATCCCCTCAATGCTGCAGACCCCAATTCTGCGCTCAACCAACCCCACAGTCAACAGAAACCCCCAGACCAAAAAAAGGTGGCTTAAACAATAAGGCTTTTATTTCCACACCCAGCAGATTAATGGGAGGAAGGCAGTTCCTTGGGAAGTTTGACCTGGAAGCTGGACGAAGCCAACAAAGAGCCCTATGAGGCCAATAATATCTCTGAAAAAAAGGTAAACGATCCCTATAAGCCACAAAACGAGCCCAGCTGAGGTCCTCCTCGCCAGAGCTGAGACACACATAGATCCTAACTAGTCAAGCAGAGAATAAAGTCCACCGGTGGCCTCAGGCTGCTTCTGAGTGTCCCCAGGGACTGGGAAGAGCAGTGAGATGAGTCCCTCCCAGCTGGCAGAGCTGGTGACGGGGCTTCTGTCGCAGGCACTGAGAAAGAACTTTGGCTGGGGTCCCCGCAGGTCAGAAAGTGATCGAAGCTCGGAAGAGCCTCCCACACACCTGGCACTCATTAGGAATATAGCCAGCGTGGGTGTGTAACCCTACGACGTTCAACTTCCGGCCGATTGCATCCTCTCGGAGGCTATTCTCAGAGGTTCTCTCCTGCGCATTGGGTCATGCTCGACAAGGAGAACGCATTCCCTGCATACTTAAAGCCTTTCTCCAGTGTGATGGTGAACGAGGTAAGGCCCTTGGCTGAAGGTTGTCTCACACTGGCTGGCTGCGCTCAGAAGGCCTTTGTGGAGCCTTTTCTGGTGCTGAATGAGGAAGACTCTGGTGCAAGGCCTTCGTCCCCCTCTGCATTCATAAGGTCTTCCTCGAGTGTGAATCTGCTAGAGGTGAAGGCGGCCGGATCTGCAGCTTAACGCTTTCTCACACTAGTCATCCTTCCAAAGCTCTTGTGCAGCACAAATGTGGCCTTGGCAGAAGGTTTTCCCACATCCGCTGCACTCCTAACAGCTTTCTAGGCTGGGAACTGCCCAGCGCTGCATTATAGCAATTCATTCTGCGCCTTCAGAGGCAATCTCTCCGGTGTGAACATCCTGATGCTGGTTGAGTGAGCTCAGCTGTGGCTAAGACGCCAGCACTACGGCGCTTCGGGGACCATTCTCTCGCGCACCTTCCCCGGATGCGGCCTTCCCACACTGGCTGCGCCCACGAGGCTGTTCTGCAGTGGGAACCGTGCTGCTGGCTGCGGGCGGCCCGCTCGCGTCTGCTGTGCCTTCCCGTGGGAAAGGCGGCCCCAGCCGCCCCGCTCCTGCGTGGAAGCCGGCGCGGGCGGGGACGGTCCTCCCCGGCCCCCGGACTCGGCGGCCCCTCCGCAGGCTCTCCCCCCGCGGCTGCTTCGGAGCTGGTTCACGCGGAGGCCGAAGCCTCGCTCGCACGCCTCCGCACACGCAAGGTTCTGCCCGCGGCCACGCCTCGCCCGGACCCGCCCGGCCGCCCCGCCCCCGAGACACTGACAAAACACCCCGCCCGAGGGAGCCAGCCCCGTCGCATCGCTGCGCGGCGGGCTCCCAGCCTTGTCCGGAGGGGCGGGGGGGTGGGGGTGGGAGGTGGTCCCACTCCTCCCGGGGCCGGCACCGGGCCACGTCCGCGGGCAGCGGGTCCTGAAGGCTCCCGGCCGCCCGCCCTCTCCGCGACGGCTCACGGGAACCGCGAGACCCCGCCCGACCGCCGAGAGTTCGGCACCAGAGGCCCCGCCCCCTCCTAGTCCGCGAGCACGGGAACACCCTCCCGGCTTTTCACTGGCCCGACGCTGCGTGACGTCACCAAAACGGGCGCCGGGAAATGACATTTCCACACGGGGCGGGGCTTCGCTTCCTCTTAAAGGAAACGCGCCAAGACTTACGAGGCAGGTGCTCCAATGACACTTCCTGCAGAGCGATGGAGGCTGTGGTTACTGTCCGAGCACCTCCATAGAAAGTTCTATTTTTCCAGAAATTTGTCCATGTTCTCTAAATTTTCACATTTCTTATCACAAAGTCGTTGATGATATCCGTATTAATGGATAGCAACATTATCTGTAACACTGCCCTTTTTAATAGGGATTTGTATGCCTTTTTGTCTTGACTAGCCTTTCCGAAGGTGGGTATATTTTACTTAGAAAGAAGCATATTTTGGCTTGGTTGCTGCCCTCTCGCTTTTGTTTTTTAATGAATTTCTGCTCTTTCTTACTTTCCCCCTTCTCTCTCTGGGTTCATTTGGCTGTTACTTTCTTACCTCCTACTATCAGCCTTTCTTTTAGGCTTCACCCCTCCATCTCTCCCCACAGAAAATGAGGATCGTATGTACAGCTTTCACTCACACACACTTCCCCCCCCTCTGACCCTCTACAGAGCTTTATGGCTGTATGGTTCAAACTCAGTGTTGATCCTATTAGGACCATGTCAATACTAACCCCTGCTGAGTCAGCTAGTATTACCGGGGTCACTTTTTCTTTCCCACCCACCCTTTTCTTTTCCTTGGAGTATGTCCCTTGGTTTCCTAGGAACTTGTCAATAACTGAATCCCAACTCCTGTACAAGTACGTTCAGAGGCGAGAAACAGTCTAATAACTAAGACATCTCGCTCGCTCACATCTAATCGAGACTGGATGCCTTCTCTTCTGATGTACAGCCGCCATCTGGAAGCTTTCACTGTGCCAGCTTCCACCTTGCGCCTTGGCGTTGGGTCCGTTTCCTGTATACCATGTTTTCTCCTTTCTTGGTTTACTTCATTTTGGAGGAGCAGTACATTAACTAGTGGTTTCTGCGTGTATGTGAGACATAAATTTTTAAAGAAACTAAATCTTTAGCTTGACTTTTAAGCTAGCTCAAAATATTCCCTCCAGAATTATGAAAGTCAAGGTCCACATTCCTCTACGGTCCCATGTGGCAACTGAGGACCATGGAGTGATTTTGATACCTGATACTTTGTACGTGTCCTGTTGATTCTCTCCAAAAGCTGTAGGATCTTTTCTCTCCGGTATGGACATTTCAGTGATGTCCTGCCAAGAGTCTTCCGTTGTGTTAGCACTACATTGGCTCTTGTAATCTGGAAAATTTGGCCTTTGTTCTCAGAGTGCTCTTGATCTGTTGGAATCCACTGCAAGACATGTGACCATTTCTTTGCTCACATTCAGTACTGGTATGTGAGGTCTTTGTCAAAAACATACCTGCATATGAATTAAAACATAAAGACGAGGGGCACCTGGGTGGCTCAGTCGGTTAAATGTTTGATTTCGGCTCAGGTCACGATCTCACGGTTCAAGGGTTCAAGCCCTGCATCAGGCTCTCTGCTGTCAGCGCAGAGCCTGCTTCAGATCCTCTGTTCCCCTCTCTCTCTGCCCTTCCCCCACTTGCACTCTCTCTCAAAAACAAATAAACATTAAAAAAAAACAAAGATGAATTTATTGCAGGGTTTTCGGCCTGCAAACCAGGTAACTCAAGGCTCCAAAAGCAATCAGTTCCAAGTTGCTCACAGACTAAAGGACACATACAAAAGTTGTTTTGCTTTTTCAGCTGATTGGTTACCTAGTGGTCTTCTTTCTTATTTGGATCAGGGTAGTGGAGTCGGGGAGTTGGGGGGGGAAGGGGGGGAGGGGAGAAGTCCAGAGAGTGAACAGACCCGGCGTTTGGGGGCTGGCTGGTGTCCTCTGCTGACTTCTAAGAAGAGCTTTCAATTCCTGTAAGGTTGTTTCCTTTACGCACCTGCGCTGATGGTCTACATTTTGTCCCTGACATAAGTGACTCCATTTTAGTCTGGTTCTACACCATCAGGCTGGTGAGATTCCCCAAGAAGTCTCTTTCTGCTCTGCTGCTGCCTACAGGATAGGAGCCCGATTACCCAGCTGCAGACTTCACACACGGAAGGCTGGATGCGGCACACCTCCCTTCAGGGCCCACTGGGCCGGGGCAGGCACAAGCATCCCACCGTGTGTAGCGGGGAGTCCTGGCGGTCCCGTGACCTGGCTCTCCGCCGGTCCTCACACTCTCACCCTCTTTCACGGCCACTTCTAAGGTCCCTGGAACTGCCGACCCCAGAGCCTTTGGGAGCTTGGCAGTAAAGTCAGATTCTCAGATACGCTCACTTCTTACAAGGTCGTTTTCTCAGATGTGTCTGTAGTAGTTACCATTCATCTATTTTCTTGAGGTTCCAAAATTTTGTTGCCATTCAGTCATCTTAAGGGATTTATACTTTTTTTAAAAAAGTGAAATTCCCTATCATTTTAACACAATTTCGGAAAGGAGTTCTGGCAAACAGCCACACCTACCATACAGGAGACTGGAAAATGAAGACTATTCTGGGAATTTAAGTGTCCAGCTAAAACTGTGGGTTCTATTATCACAGATAAAAAATGGACAGTGAAGGAAAACTAGCAATTCTGCCACACAAATTGAGCTGGTTTTGAGACAGAGACAAGCCACCTTTTCAGTAGAGCAGGAGGGGTGTGTGTGTGTGTGTGTGTGTGGGTGTGGGTGTGGGTGTGGGTGTGGCTGGGGGTGAGGGGGGGTCGGGGTGAAGAATGAAGACAATATCTGAAATCACACACACAGAGAACGTGCTAGAGCATCACTGAGATATGAGATATGTCTTTATTTAGTTCATCCATTCCTGGGTTCATCCCTCCCGCTGTCAAAATAAGTCACGTATAACATGGGCCCAGAGACCATGGTTTTTCCCACAGTTCTCCAGCACCTCCCCCCTGCAGAGCACTGTAGGGATGTCACCTTACTTGAAAGCCATGGGTTTCAAACACTTTAGGGGCACGGTCTCTTCAAACTGGAAACCCCACTAAGTAAAACAGGTTCCATCCAGCAGTATAAGCCTGTGCCACACTCTGGGAGCCTCCCTACAACACAGCAAGATCCTTCAGGGCAGCTCCCAAAAGTCCCTCCTTCCATATTGTTAGAAACTTCCCAGAGAGAAACTTTCCCGAAATGTGTATTCAAAGATTTCACAAGACCCATTTCTACCCATTGAGATAAACAGTCCCCCAAATTAAGGCATGGGCAGGGTGAATTAAAGGGTAATAAAGCATTTATTAAAGTTACAACAACGTATCGAAGACGTTCATCACACTTAGAGAAACTCGTCACCAGGCACAAGGGCAGGCACAGTCACGGTCCCCGCTGCTGCGGGGGACACTCATTCATCACCAAAGCGGAAGGGAGAAGCAGGCCACGGTGAACACACCCTGCAGCACGCCTCCGGGCACACTGGCCCCCTGCGTGTCACACTCTTGTGCCCAACACCCACAAGCACCGGGAGCCGTGCAAACGGAGCCGAGCAGGGACGCTGCTGTGGTGTCGTACGTACGGGAAAGCTGTGTGCACACCCACCATACTCCAAATGCATTTGTGCACATCTGGAAGCAAAACAACTTAAAAAAAAGATCCCCACGTATTCCAGACACTGAGCAATTACGTGTTAAGGCAACAGAAGTCACCCCTTCTCCCTGCCTCACTCCTCCAGCTGACTGTCTGCCCAGAACTTCCAGTACATGTCGTGTACGTCACTACCCTCCACTTCAAAATCCGCACGTCCCTCCGTGGACACAATCCCACAAACCATTAATGAGTGCGCATCAGTTACTCTACTCCACGCCAAGGGGGTCAGGCTGGGGGTGGAGGGGAGGATGAATGAGTAAGCCAGAGACAAAGAGGTCACACGGCCAAATGAGGCACTTCCAGCGAGCAGACACAAGCTGGAAGGGAATCCAGACCCCTCAGGACTGGTCGCTGAGTGCCCGGCAGGCACAAGACCCACCGCTGGCGTCGTCACCAACATTCAGCGGTGCCACAGGCCCCCAGGGCCTGAGGTAAGGGCAGTCGTCGCTGAGAAGGCCTGAGAAGGCCACGCGAAACTTCCCGGGGGGGGGGGGGCTTCTCACAGACCCAGGAAAAGGCCAGAGGCCTATCACCACAGGGAGCTTCCGTCACTGCCAGGACGTAAGCACGCCCTTCCTAACGCCGCACGTGGTGATCCTGAGATCAGCGGGCAGCAGAAATGCTGTGATGCCCTCCCGTCAACAATGTATAGGCTGTTTGAAGAGTCCGAGAGGACTTGTCATCACCATGCAAACACACACCACAGCTAGACCGCGGTTCCCTGACTTTGCGACCTAAGAGACTGGCAAACTTAGAAAGAAATTCTGGGGCTTGACAAAGAGCAGCCAATATATTATAGCCAAGAGCATTTTAAAAAATAAAAATATTGCCCTCTATTATCTCCTTGATTACATAAAAGTACATTTTATCACCCAAATTAGGAAGGTCATTATCTCAGAATACAATATGGTCCTTCAGGTCGAATAAACTTGACTTTGTACGTTATTTAACACATGTCCTTATCTTTGTGACCTGCCCAGAGCCCCCTGTGCCAAGGCCTACGCTCTGGGCTCCCATGACCTTCGTTGCCCCCTGGGACACAAAGGACAGCCCGATCCCCAAGGTCACAGACTCTTCAGCACCATCATCGCCTCTAACGCATATCCGCTGAGAAGAAGGGCAACAGTCACAGGGAGAGCAGTTTACAGTCACAGGGACCGCTCATGCACAAAGTGCCGTCACACGCTCTCCCACGCGTCCTCGCGAAGTCCCGTGGGAAGGCACAGTCAACCGGCTGCCAGTGTGAGAGCACAGCCTCCACGTCACCTGGGACCTGCCCGGGCCACACGGCAGGGAGCGGAAAAGCACAAAGCGCGTCTCTCTCAGGCCGATCTCCCTTTGCTCAGGCCCACGCTCGCGGCACGGCACGTTCCCCCCCTCCTTCTGCCCCAACCAATTCGTGGGAGAGGGAAAAAAGAAAACAGGACGGCACTTAGGCCTGAAAACGGAAACACGGTCAACGTGAGGAAACTGCTAACTGTCCTCTCTTTTCAAAATCACCTGACAGGTGCGTGTTGACGGGACCTTAGCAAAGATCAAAACAGAACATCAAAAGCCAAGCATCGCTGCCTTGATCCCTTTCCTTGAGCAAGGCAGGGCATAAATAAATAAATACATAAATAACATAACTAACATGAAAAGGCACGGCTGGGCGTGACATCGATGGCTTTGGGAAATGTACTCAAAATCCCCACCCAGGATGCCAGAGCTGAATTCTCAGATATCGACGCTGCCCCGGACCCTAATCCCTGCCCATCTGTCCACAGCAGCCAAGGCCCCTTGTGTGGGGACAGTAAGGACACTCCTGGGACCAGGCTGGCGGGACACCAGCAACTTCCCATTGGTTCGCTGTGCCCCTCCCTGGGGACGACTCTGGGCCCAGCCAGGCAGCAGCCTCATCACCACATTTCCTTGCTACCCCGGACTCGGGTGCCCCATGCCTCAGAAACGCGATTTTATGAAGTGTTCTGACAGTTACTCTCTCTTCTCCAGGATCCTATCCTTGCCAACAAAAGGAAAGGAGGCTTTAGTACAGTGTCACTCAAAACAGGTAGGAATGACCTTAAGCAACTATCCCTGTTTTCAGATTTGTGTTTGGCAGCAGAAGTTTCAAACTAGAGGCTGAACCTCAAAGTTGCTAGGATTCCGAAACACTCAGCAGAGTCTGGCTGATCAGACCTGTCCTCCTCAAAGGAAAAGCTGAGGCCCCAGTCCCCTGCAGACTGCCCTGGGGCACAGTGACAGTCTAGGGGCAGAGTGGGAGACACCCCCGCCACCCGCCCCCCCTCCCCCCCCCCCCCGACTCATGCTACCTCCCTGGCCAGGTCCGGGTGAGGCCCAACTATGAGGATCAACTCAGTCCATTCCTTTTAGAAAGACCCTGGGAAAAGGGTTCCACCCCCCAGAAACCGGCCCTGCACCTGCTCCACTGGGCAATGGACGCTGACACCACTCTGTGCTGGGCCCCTGGCTCCGTGCAGCCTGAAGGTTGCGCCTACAGGTGCGAGACCTCTGCACTGGCCGCGTGCCCAGGTGCTGCTTTCCAGAAGGTCCGAGAACGGAGCTACCCTCCTACCCTGGGCAGGGCTGGAGAGGCCCTGCCCCTCACAGGCCTCCGCAGAAAGCACCCAGCGGGGCAGACTCCGTGCGGGCCCCGAGTCCGGACGCAACTCACCCAGAGAACCTGGGCCGCAAGGGGACCCAGAGCCGGAAGAGCTGAGAAGCAAGGTGAACAACCACCTACTCCGGACTCCTCTCTCAGGCCCACCAAGGTGACCAGCCACGGCCTTCACACCTCCAGTGACACGCTGCCCCTACCAGCATCCAGTGCACCCACGGGGCGCTCAAGCTCCCCTGTGCCCAGGCAGAGCCCTACCTCCCCGAGGTCCTGGCACAGCCCGTGGGCCTGCTCCCACCCCGAGTGCACAAGGAGCACCCCCAGCCCTTCTCAGCGGAAACCCCGGCAGCGCTCGGCCGTGGCTCTAATGGCGCTGGTCCCCAGCTACCCGCACCCGCAGCTCCCGACTGCGCCATGACCGACCCCGGCTCGGCACGCGCCAGCCATCCAGGGTCCCGGGTCTTTGGTGGCGGCACACAAGCCCAATCTCGGGCTCGGACAGCCATCCCACACCGACACCACGCACAGCCAGAGCTTGTGACAGGATCACTTCAGCCGCATAAAGCCTCCAGTGACTGCGTCTCCCCTCTGAACCATCCAGCGACTCCTCTGCCCTCAGACCTCACACAGGCACCCGCGGGTCACAGCACGGCTTTCCGGTGGAGCCGTCCACCGCACACAAGGCGGGGCTGAGAATTCTCTCCCCGAGCCGCATACGACAATGACCGACACCGCCTGTCTGCTGGGCTACGACATGCAACGCTGTTAGTCATTAAATAAACCTGTATCATTCATCAGTGCATTGTTACAAACAAGGTATCTCTTCTTACAGAATATCTACACGCAGATTTGCAATCTGCCCATTTCTAAAGCCTTCCAAGGGTTAGAGTCGCCATGATTCCACACAATGGTCCTCAGAGGCTTCAAAGTGCCACATGTGGTTTCTCCAGAAGCAGCATCTCCTGGAGGGCTCTGCAAGGGCAGCCGGCGGCCTGCCCCGCCCCGCCCCACCCCTGTGGACAGAGCCGAGCCGCACAGCCCAGGTGTGAGTGAGCCCTGCCCACAACCGCAGCCTTGGGGATGGTGACCCGGCTCACGTCACCTCCCGGCACCCCAGCAGGCCGGCGGAGGCCCTCTGACCTCACCGCTATCCCCGTCCTCGGGTTCTAGGAGCAATGACCAAGACGTTCGGTCCCCAACGGTGAAGACCAATCAACCAAACGCCGCATGTTTTGTCCTCTGGACACCAAGCAACTGAGACTGTGGAACCACCCGGAGGACGACCGAGTCTCCCCGCCCCGGTGTGCGCAAGGACTAGGAGGCAGCGCCGCGGGGCCTCCCTTCTGTCGGAACTGGCAGTGAATGCTGTTGGAGCGGTCCTTGGTCCGAGTGTAGGCAGTCAGTTTACTGGCTACTTCTTCGGTGTGCGCCTCCCAAGATCAATCCCCGTCGGGAAACTCCTCAAAGAGAAGCCGCGAGACCCGGTGGCGCAGTGCCAGGCACGGTCGGTATCAGGACAGGGGCAGCGCTGCGGAAGGTACCTCTTTAGATGGTGAGCAAACGCAGCACTGAGACAACACAGCCGATCCGTGAGGCCAGGGGACCCTCGCGCAGTGAGGACAATTAACGGAGGACACCGCCACCACGACAAGACAACGCTCCAGTGGCAAGGAAGGGCCGTGTGTAGACAGGTGCCACAGGCCACCCCGGGGGCAGGGAAAACAACCCAGCACGTCCATGAACTGTGTTCCAGAGCTCTACTTTTCCACCAAACTCTCCTTGCCTTTAGGCATTAGAAGGCTTGAATCAAACAACTGAATGGAGAAGTACAAACATCAACGGAAGTACAGCTCTGGAAAGTGCTAGCAGTCCTCCCTGCCGGAGCTAGCTGTCCGCAGGCCTCCAACCTCAGCCCGTCCTTGCACACGCCGCACGGCCCATTTCGTTAATATGCGACTGTGAGAATCCAAAACAGAGATACTGAGGAAGAGCGAAATGAGGTTTTGTATGAACTTTTCAGCCGACAATGACCCAAGGACTGTCCAGTGCCCCCAGCACCCGAGATGGAGATACAAGCCGTGGGAACAAGGCCGTTTCTGCTTTACCAACAGCCAAATGGGACTCGGTCAGAGGACAGGGGGTGGTTGGTTCACAGGGGCAGGACCCGGTGTTCGCTTTCACCGCAGTCCCCTTCCTCTTCGCGCAGTCGACCGCTGCATCTGAGCTCTACTCGTAGAGCAGAAACTTTTTTATGGGGTCCGGCAGAGGCAGCGAGGGAATCAGATGGAGTCGGTATTTGCCAAGAGCTCTTCTCACAGCCACCCGGCACAGGTTCAGCAAGGTCCTGGGGACACCTGGAACGCCATGGAAGGGAGGGACAGAGAGGGAGGGAGGTTAATTCGTCTCCGAAGCCTGAAGACGGAAGGCTGGCTGCGACTGACAGAACGCACTGACACTCACTGCCAACTGCCCAGCTTCACAGGGGACAGGGCAGTCCCTGGCGAGGAAGGTCTTGTCACCTGCTCCTCCCCCGCCTGCCCAAGGGGTGAGAGCTTCGTTCCCCGGGGCACCTGCTCACCGTGACGGCCCCTCCTTGGCCGTGTTTCGTTTCCTAGAGAGAAACAAGGGCCGACGACAGAAGGCCCCGCCAGATGTCAGCAACTGACCCACACGCGCGCAGTCAGCCTCCGCTCTCGGTCAAGTCCAGAAACTCCAAGGGGGGCCAGGACACACAGGCCAAGCAGTATGTGAGGCGTGCGGGCCCACAATGTTGCTCTGGGGCAGGAGAGCCCAGCCACGGCTGTGCCCCGTGGAGCAGGCAGGACGCAGGAGGCTCCACTCCCCCGGGGTGCCTCCCGCTGACTACCGACCAACTCTTCCGGGGAAGCCCCGGCAGGAGCGGGTTCTAATGACAGCCTTCGGAAACCCCAACCACAAAAACACAACAACCTAAAGTTCTATGAGAGGTAAGGGTGGGGGCAAAGGTATTCAACCCAGATGCCCTCGAGACCCAGGCGAGAATGAGGCCGGGCGCGGGCAGGTCGCAGAGGGCACGCAGCAGCCTGCAGAGGCGCACAAGGTCAATTTCTGAGTCCCAGAGACGGACTCTGGCAACAAGACCAAGCCCCAGATCAACTGCAAACAGCCTATCGATTTGTTAATTCGTTAGCAAAACCGTTCTTCCGAAATTAGCGCACTATGGGCTTTATCCTAACAAAAATCAGAGGTACCACACAATAAAAACAACATATTGGTGTGGAACCGAAGAAGGGGGTGAGGACCCCTGGAGGGGGCAGGGCCGGCAGTCTGGTGTCAGGCCAACATTTAAAAACCGTGTGTCAGAGAGAGAACTGGGGGGCCACAGAGCAGAGCAAAGGGGTAAAGAGCACATAATTTCAGGCACTCTGAGAACACGCGCTTCCACGGATGTCTTTGTGTCTAGGAATTTGAAAAGAAAAGACCCATCTGGAAGTACTCTCGAAAATTCCTAGCCGTAACTGAAGATTCTGACTAAGTGCTCAGTTGGAGGCTTTTTTCATCCCTGCCACTCGACTCCTTCAACCGACCCAAACAGCCTGCGAGTCAGAACGGAAGTCAGGCCACTTACTTCTGGCCTCTTTAAAGACCTGCAGTGCCTCGGGGTCCACCTTCCTTCTGCCTCTCGACTCTGGGCCCAAGGAGTCCCACGTCACCAGGCTCAGGTTGGCTCCAAACTCCACGAGCAGGCTCACGAAGGCGGCCTCGCAGCCGTGGCGCAGGACGGCATCCATGACGCAGCCGGGGGAGCCCCTGTAGAAGCCCTGCGTGTTGACGGGGCCATTGCAGTTGAAGTCGGGGTTCGCCCCCGCCTGGAGAAGCAGCTTGAAGCACTGGAGGTTGTGGTAGGCTGCGCTGATGTACAAGGGGCAGACCACCAGGGAGGTGAGGCGCCGCGAGAAAGGGGGCCGGATGTCAGGAGTCAGGTGGTGGTTGACATCAACGTCAGCCCCGTACCTGCAGGGGAGGCACAGGGACAGTCAGACCCAAGTCGGCAGCTTCCCACGGCACCCTCGGGAGACAGCCTGACCTCCGTGAGCACCGGGGGGCCGCACAGGAGCCTCCACAGATCACAAGGGTCTCGTGACTTCCAGCAAAGGTAAGACAGCGGTTAAGAACTTGGAATCCACTCACGCAAGAAATTTACAAGGGAACTCTCTAAACCCTCTGAAGAGCCAACAATCCCACAGCTATTTCAGCTACTTCAAAGCAAAGGAAAAAAAAAAGGAAAAACTCCAAAGTCATCTTACGAAATTGGCCAAACGATCCCAAAACCCGACAAAGGCCCCACCACAAAGACAAACTACCAACCGATTGCAATTGTGAGTATCAATTTAACAACCTTCAATAAAATGTTAGCAAAGAGAATCCAAAAGTATATTAAAAAAGCAACGTACCATGACCTCATGAGGATTATTCCAAGAATGCAAGGGCAGTTCCAGTATTAGAAATTCCATTAACACAGTCCATCATATTCACAGAACTAAGGGGGAAACCACGATTATCTCTACAGGTGGAAAAAAAACTTGAAGGCATGTGACAAAACTCAACACTAATGCAGGTTCGTAAATACTCAATAAAATAAGAAGTGGTGGACATTTCCTTCTCAAGACAAGACCCAGATGTCGGAGTCTCACCTAACGGGGGGCAAACAGGGGCGGCTCTCCTCCTGGAGCCCACTCTCCTGCCTACTCTCAGGTAGGCATTTCAAACAAAAGTGTTAGCACAACCAGACAAGAGAAAGCAATCAGTCAATTAAGATGAGAAAGAAAAGGAAAAACCTTCCCTATTTTCAGAAGGTATGATTATGTCTGGAAAGTCCTGAATAATTAATAAAAATACAATAAGCAATGAGAGAATTTATTAAGTACGTTAATAAAGCTATAAAACCAACAGCCTTCATATATACAAACAAAAACAAGTTCAAAAACAAAACGGAAAAGACCTCGTTTATGACAGCAAAATTAAAGTGAGCTGTCTAAGCATAAACCTAACGGTACGTGTCTAAAATGTGCATGAAGGAAGTTATAAAATACTACTGAAGGCATCACTCAAGTAGCTCTCGGAAAAGGAAAGACCCACCACCGTTGCCTTGGCGAGGAAGGGTCTACATTAAGAGGTCAATTTTCCCTAAGTTTATTACATAAATGAAAATCCCATTCAAGAACTAAATAAGTTCATTATAAATATAAACAAATAATAGTAACATCCCTGGAGTTATAGAAGTTGATTAGAAAGGTCATTTGGAAGAGCAAATAAGGAAAGCTGTAAAAGCAAAGGTTTTTAACATGAAAATTGAAGAAAAACTTTTACATAGAAAAAAAAAAAAACCCAGCATAAGCAAAGTAAAGCAGTATGTACAAAATTAGGGGAATGTTGCAAAGGATTAATATCCTTACTATATAAAGAGCTAATAAACGGAAAAGATCAACTGCTCTATTGGAAATGAGCTAGAGAGGCTTAGCCATGTAAAAAAGGAGGCTCAGCCTTGCTCATAACACAAATGCAAATTAAAACTACCTTTACACCTGAAATTAATACAACACTATGTCAACTATAGTTTAAAAAAAGAAAAACTAGGGATGCCCGGGTGGCACAGTCGGTTAAGTATCCGACTCCTGATCTTGGCTCAGGTCATGATCTCACAGTTTGTGAGTTCAAGCCCCACGTCGGACTCTGTGCTGATGGTGTGGAACCTGCTTGAGATTGTCTCTCCTTCTCTCTGCCCCTCCCCAGCTTGTGCCCACTCTCTCTCAAAGTAAATAAAAGAAACTTTAAAATTTTTTTAAAAAAAGAAAACAAGAGAAACTACCCTGAGATACCACTTCTCACCTATCAGACGGGGATAAATCCAAAATTTTATTGACCAGGCTCTAAAGAAACAAGAAGTCTCGTTCAGTTCTGGCCGCAATACAAAATGGAACCGTCCCTACAGCAGGAAATTTGGCAACAGCTGGCAAAGTTACGTATGCATTTACCCTCTGACCCATCCATCACACTCTTGGAATCTATTCCCAAGATACATCTGCACAATTCTGAAAAGAAGCATGCACACAATTCATTGAAACATCATCCATAACGGCTGAAGACAGGACACAACCCACAGGTCCCTCAACAGGAGACCGGCTGAATACACTGTGCTCCACCCGCATAAAGCCGCGCTGTACCACAATGAAAAGGCGTGAGGAGTGTCGCTAAAGACTGCTCTGGATGACCTCCAGAATACGTTTCACAAGCGAGAAAGGCAGGACAGTCAAAGTGCGTAGTATGCTACTGTTTATCTGGGGGAAAGCGGTTGCAACACAACACTCCTAGACATATCCACACTAGGCTTACAACTTAACAAGGGGGAATAAACCATAAAAGTTTTTAAATGGTCATCTACAGGGGAGTCGAAGGAGACCAGCATAGAAGTTGCTAGACTTTTTAAGTGTACTTTGTTTTATAGATTTGACTTTGGAACCAGCTAAATCTATGTCGTGAAACAAATTAAATAAAAAGCAATCCCCAAAAATTAAAAGCAAAAGAAACCACTTTAACCCAACTGTGTAGCCACCTGGTGCCATCACGTCCTGCCTGCAGGGTGGCTCCTCTTTGCAAAACAACCAGACGATCCAGACCACTCCCAGCATCAGATTCACCTAGAAGAACCCAAGACAGGAAGCACAGCTTGCCAGTAGGACAGCTTCATGCAACACCCCCCGCTCCCAGATGGGCATGCTCACGGCAGTCCCTGAGCTAACCCTATGGCTGTCCACGAGCTCTTCTCTTCTGAGGCCCGGTGACAGCCCAGACGTGAGGAAATGCATCTCTCACGGGACGGGTGCGTGGGCGGCCAGACCTAGAAGCCTCAATCTTCAGCAGGGCCCATCTCTAAACCATTCCACAAAGGCAGAGTCTTCAGGGTCCCCACAAGGGACCTGCCCTGGTCACTGGGCTCAGGGAAGTCCAAATACACAACTTACTGTCAGGATTTGGAGTTCCCCCAGCCCAAGTGCAAACTACCAACCCAGGTCACTTTAAGCAGGGGCCACTGATTAAAGCACAAAGGGTGGCCTGGCGCAGGTTATCAGTGTCCTGGCAAAGTTTAGAGGACGTCTGCTAAAAAACACTGCCTAGCACAGGGTGTTAGAGCCCACATGGGGTGAGGAGGCATGTGTGGGAGGGGGCAGCAACATTAAGACATCGGTTATAGATGGAGGGACTGGCAAAATAAATAAATATGTTAAGGATAAGTGGAACCAGGCCTCTGTCAGAAAAGCCAATAATAAATCTGGAAAGGGAGAAAAGTAAGATGACCCCTGTGGTACCAGATTGGATTAGAAGTATTGGGGTGAACTCAACTGTCACTGTATTTAGAGACAGAAATACAGATAGAAATGTGTATATGTATGGGGCACCTGGGTGGCTCAGTCGGTTAAGCTTCCGACTTCAGCTCAGGTCATGATCTCACGGTGAGTGTGAGCCCCGCATCGGGCTCTATGCTGACAGCTCAGAGCCTAGAGCCTGCTTTGGATTCTGTGTCTCCCTCTCTCTCTACCCCTCCTCTGCTCTGCTCAGTCTCTCTCTGTCTCTCAAAATTGAATAAATGTTAAAAATAAAAATAAAATTAAAGTAAAATAAAATATAAAAAATAAAATAAAATAAAATATAAAAAATAAAATAAAATAAAATAAAATAGAAAAGAAACGTGTATATGTAACCTTAGCTCTGTCCAGTCCAAGAGCCCGAAAAGAACAGCCCATAAGCAATAAACACTCCCAGTAACCAGATCTTGGCTTCTAAACACCATTCTCCACTAAAAAGAAGCCAGGACTCCTTGGAGAAATCTCTAATCCCAGAGCTAAGATAGGCACAGTACTAGATGAGCTTAGAATATATTGTTATAGGAGAAAGTAAGGAATTGTTCAAAGGATGTTGGGGGACAGGTCATAAGGACAAAGCTGGGTTCCAGTTTGACAGGGCTCCCTGTAGCCAAATTTAAGACAATCTGAGCATCAAAATAATAAAGTAAGGGATTATGACTCACTGGGAAACCACAGGTCTAAGACAAATAAATGAATACACTAAAAATTTGATAAGAAATAGGATAAACACGTGTTTCACGGTACCCCCCCACAAAATACTTACTAACTAAATAATTACAGAGGGGGAAAAAGAATAGCTTTACAGCGGAGAAACGTGACAGACGCCGCCTTAATCAAAAGATCCAAGCGCGCTCCAGCGGCAACGGGACAAGTGTAATCGGGTGCAACCTGACAGGGCGCGACGAGAAGAGCCCAGCCTCACCCCTGTGAGATTCCCGCCCAGCACGCGCTCCCCGGCTCCCAGCTGGGTCAGCACCTGCCTCCCTGAGCTTCCCCCACACAGCCCTGCAACGCCACACGGGCTCTGTCAGCACGTGTCACTGAAAATAGGGAATCGTGGAAAGCAGTGACGACGGGCCAACGAGCAGGGTCCAGGGCACGGGAAACAGCCTCGTTCGTTCTCCACGGTTGGCCAGCAGTTATGTTCTATCACCCGTCCCTTAAGCACTGTTCTGAGTGTCCGAAGGGACTCCTCCCTGAAACCGACACTTCTGCTCTGGGGCAGCACAGGCCTAAGGAAGAGGAAGGAGGGGCACACAGGCCGATGTGCTCACAAGACCATCCGCTGCCCCACGGATGCCACGCAGCATCGTCAGACACCACAAACGCAGACATCGCCTATCCTCTTGGACCACGGAAACATCCTAAAACACGTACCAAACCAAGCAGAGACTGGTGTTTCGTTTCACACACTCGATCAATTAAGAAAAAGAGAGCTCGATTTTACAGGGTGATTTTTTTTTCCCCTCCTTTTCTTAGGGATAGGTGTTCCAAACTGTTTGTAATTTTGGGCAACAGGACAATCTGGTATTAGCTGAGCTACGGGAGAGACAGCTCCTCATAAAAACATACTGGATAAGATCCAGTTCATTTTAATCCTGAATATTTTCCAAAATTCCCCTCCTGCTTTTAATATTCTGGCAAGGCTCCACCGGGACAACTCAGTGAATCAGTATAACTTTTGCACATACAGAAACACCACTCCTTACCTTTTTAAAAAAAAAAAAAAAAAAAAACCATCAGCAACATATATCAAGGGAATTTAAAAGCAACAAAATGGAATTTACTTGCAGAGAAACAGCAAATTACAACGTGACAGCAAAGGGCCCTGCATATAAGGGACAATGACTCAAGGCAGGAGCTGACACCGTATGTAGATTGTATTACTTGTTCAGTAACTGAACCACCCCGTTCCTATTTTCCAAGTCAGTAAGTCAATTACCTGGTAATTCAGAGAAAACTTTTTAGTATATGCTCTTGGTACCTCATTGTAAAAGTCACGTCCTAGGCTCCAGTGAGGGAAGGAGATGTCTACTAACAGTAACGCTTTCTCAAACAGCACATCTGTGTGTGGACTTCTGAAGGACGAGCCTGCAGCTAACCCAAAGCAGGTATGCATCATGAACTGACTGAGATGCCTTCAAGGATTTCTGGAACCAAGATGAAATTTCACTGACCGATCCTACTCACGAATATTTCCAAATTAATGACTAACATTCTCCAAGATGCAAAGACAGGGGACTGAGGTGGCTTAGATCATCAAGCTAAAAATACTTAAAAAGAAGGCAAAAACCATCACAGCTTTATCACCTTCTAGCAAAACAACCATATTACCCTCATTTGTCTCTCCAAAAGCCAATTCCGTGGTCACTTAAAAAAAATTTTTTGGGGGGCGCCTGGGTGGCGCAGTCGGTTAAGCATCCGACTTCAGCCAGGTCACGATCTTGCGGTCCGTGAGTTCGAGCCCCGCGTCGGGCTCTGGGCTGATGGCTCAGAGCCTGGAGCCTGTTTCCAATTCTGTGTCTCCCTCTCTCTCTGCCCCTCCCCCGTTCATGCTCTGTCTCTCTCTGTCCCAAAAATAAATAAACGTTGAAAAAAAAAATTAAAAAAAAAAAAATTTTTTTTGATGGAGTAGATATATTGTCGGTACCTGGTTCAAAACCCACATTATGTGCTGGGCATGGGGGACAGCAGACCTCCTGCTCCTCAGAACCACACCCACTGGGGCCTAGCACAATGGGACCCTTATAATCCTTTCCACACTGCAAACTGCCTACCTCAACTACACTCTGTCCAACCGCAGAACAAAATGCCTCCAGAGCAAGGCACGGAAAAAGGCACCTTGGTAGAAAGAAGTCACTGGAGGCAGAATATGAAAACGTAATCTTGTTCAGATTTTTTTTTTTTTCAACGTTTATTTTTGGGACAGAGAGAGACAGAGCATGAACGGGGGAGGGGCAGAGAGAGAGGGAGACACAGAATCGGAAACAGGCTCCAGGCTCCGAGCCATCAGTCCAGAGCCCAATGCGGGGCTCGAACTCACGGACCGCGAGATCGTGACCTGGTTGAAGTCGGACGCTTAACCGACTGCGCCACCCAGGCGCCCCCAGATTTTTTAAAAGTTAACTATTAGTACAATTAAAATAAGACCAAAAATAAGTAAGTTAATTAACCAAGTAAGTAAGTACAAGTAAGTAAGTAAATAAGACCATAAACCATGTAAAGTAACAGAAAGCGGGGCGCCCGGGTGGCTCAGTCGGTTAAGTGTCCGACTTCAGCTCAGGTCATGATCTTGTGGTTTGTGGGTTCAAGCCCCGCATCGGGCTCTGTGCTGACAGCTCAGAGCCTAGAACCTGCTTCAGATTCTGTGTCTCCCTCCCTCCCTCTCTCTCTGCCCCTCCCCTGCTCACTTTCTCCGTCGTTCTCCCTCTCAAAAATAAAATTTAAAATAAAATTTTAAAAATTTTAAGTAAAATAAAATACAGAGAAAGCAAAGAAAATACAGATCATGGAACATGATACAAACTAAGAAACAGCTAAAAAACGAAAAGACAGACACAGACCTAACATCAACTATGGCAATAATGTTGACTCTATTAAAAAAACAAAGAAGCCCATACATGCAAAGAAGAAAGGTGAGCACCCAAAGAACCACTTAAACCCAGAGTAAAACTAAATGGCAGAATGCTATGTAAATGAGCCTTCGGTGAAACCTATAGTTACCTTTGGTTTCGATAATGTGCATACAACCCACAGGCAAGAACTTCTAGGGGCTCAATTAGCATCAAAACATAGGAAGCAAAAAATACTAGAAATAAAAGGGGACACTGACAAATCACAACAGTGATTAAAGACCAACAGACTTCTCTAAACTTGTGGCAGATCCAATGGCTAAAAATGTAAAAAAAAAAAAAAAAGAGAAAGAGAGAGAGAGAGAAAGAGAAAGAGAAAAAAAGAAACAAGAAAAAAAGAAAAAAAGAGGGGCCATGAAACACAATTGAGGCTACCATACTGTACTACGCAACTAAAACACCCACGGTCATGTACTTTGTTCAAGCAACCACAACAATGTAGTTCAAAAGAATCCCCCAAATGCAAATTACACACTCTACATTACCTGTGCACAATACTATGCAATTGGTTCATACAAAGTTGTATTCAACCCTTCTCCTCCATAGCCATAAGAACAAAGAGGAGAGCGACTTCAATAATACCAATTTCAAAATGAGGAAAAAACTTAGCAGATATGACCGAAGCTATAGGCAAAGACAAATTAATAATCTTGAAAGCTGACACTTCAAGAAAAAAAAATAATCATTTGACGGCAAAAGTTTGGGGAAAAATAAAGTAAGGCAAATGGGAAAAAATTAAAACAAATTAACCAGTAACCACAAAAATAAGACAACTGATAGAGCTAAGAAGGAGCTGTTTAGAAAGACCTACAATAGACAAATCTTTTAACAAGCCTAACGTGAGACAGAGAGAGGCAAACACAGACAACAAGGAATGAGAACACGGCCACAGGAACTAGCAGCCATGGGGCCACGCCCCCCACAGGGACCCACGCGGCACAAGGGTGGCCGGGCCTCCACAGTACTGACCTGATGAGGGCCTTCAGAATGTCAGCCCTGCCCACACGCGAAGCGTGGTAGACTGGGGTGCTGCGGTGGTGCCGGCTTCCGTTGGGGTCGGCGCCGGCTTCCAGGAGGATCTGGGCGCTCTCCAGGTGCCCGTTCACCACAGCCACGTACAGGGCGGTCTGTCCCTTTACATCCACGAGGTCCACCTCGGCCCCTTTCCGGATAAGGAAGTCCACACAGTTGCCATGGCCGGCAGTGGCCGCGATCCTCAGCGGTGTGCAGGGCAGCCAGCCGCAGCACCAGACAGACTTCTCGTTGATGCGGCTAAGAAAGAACATAGGGGAGCCAGGCTGTGAGGGGCAGCCTGGAAAACTGACGAGCCGCTCGGCTTCCTCTCATACTGGTACCTACATGAAACAGACAGCAGGAGGGCAACCTCTTCAGACGGACACTCCTGTGCTTTAAGAATGCCCCCACGTGCGTTGTTTTATGAAATGCTGGATCCCTGCACGTGGCAGAGGAGATCTGAAGGGCCCATTCCACGGCAGAGGAAACTGAGGCACAGGCAGACAGATGGGCACTAGGGCTGAGATCTCAGATTTCCTGATTCTCGGTCCAGAGCTCTCTGCTCCACAAAGGGTAGACGGGTCTGCCCAGGGAGTCAGTGCGGGGTGGAGAGCAGGACACTCACCGGGAATCTGGGTCAGAGTCCCGAGGCCCCTTTTCACCTGCTACCAGCTGTGAAGGCCTGAGGTCGGGCCTCGGCAACCTCACTGGAGCCAGGTGACCGCTGTGGTCCCTCTACCTGTGACACAGCACAAGTCACAGCCTGCAGGAATCACTAAGGCCACACGGGGCTACCCTCCTGGCCAACATCAGCAGAGGGAAACTGGCCAGACTCAGCTCTCATCAAAAGGGAAAATCAGGCCACGGTTCCCTGTCAAGGAGTGCCACGGCCATGCAGTCCACTGACCCACCACGTCCTCCATCAAGACGCGGTTCACTTCACGCTCCCGAGGCAGCTGTGACCAGAGCCTGGTGATCCGGATCACGGAAGCAGTGACGTGCAAATACGTAGTGGGCCAGGGGCTCCTCCTTCGGCGCACTGGCTTCCACTAGCCAAGGAGACCGAGGAACGCTCCAAGGACTCCTCATCAGAGAAGTACACATCAACAGGAAAATATCGTCGAGACAGATTTACTAAACCCCAATATAAAACAAGAAAAAAAAGTACTTGGAAAAGCAGTATGAAAACACTTGTCTAAGACCCAGCTGAACTCCATCTCATTCTATTGTTTTTATTGTTACCTCTGCAAATTCAAGCGTTTCTTTGGGCTTGAGTCATTCATATTAAATATTCATGTGGAATCCATCTGATGTCTTTGTATGATAATCCTTCCTAGAAATTTACAGCTTTTTTTTTTTAATACTGATATCTATTCTGAACAATAATGCTAAGACATTAGAAGTAGAAAAAGAAACCTACTCTTGTATTGTTAGAAATCCTTCTCTTGGGAGCTATTCATAAAATGTGGCATTAATTTCACCACTCATACGCAGGCTTTTCTTCTATCAACTTCCCTGAAGGGGAAACAGAAACACAGAGCATGAGGAGTTTCCGGTGGCGGGTCAGTTTCAAATCTAGCTGGGACTCCAGTCCTGGACACACAAAACAGAGAACCCCCGGAGGCAAGGAAGATTCTACGCTCTCCCAGGTGTCCCCAGTGGGAAAAAGGTAACATCAACGCTCGCGCTGCTACGAAGGAAGAGCCTGACGGGGTTGGAGGATCTGACGGGCAACACGCAGAGCTCTATGGACAGAGGGAATAAGAAGGTGAGCACAGAGCAGATCCCAGGAGGGTGAGACACCTGACCTGAAACAGAGCCCCAGGCCCAGGAGGCAGACAACTGGGGACCAGAGAAGCTAGAGGAGAGCACATCAGGGGTGATGTATAAATGGGGTACATCAGGAAGTCCACGCCCACCAAGAGGTAACCAAATGAAAATAACAAAGGGGAACTTATGTATACAGCTTAGGGTAAAAGGCCACGAAAGACTTGGGGGTGCCTGGGTGGCTCAGCTGGTTAAGCATCTAACTCCTGATCTCAGCTCAGGTCTTGATCTCAGGGTCGTGAGTTCAAGCCCCTCCTTGGGCTCCGTGCTGGGTGTGAAGCCTACTTTAAGAAAATTAAGAAAAATAAAAACTATTTAAAAAAAAAAAAAAGAGCCACAAGAGACTTGGAAGCGGACAGGACCACTGTTGACGAGAGTAACAGTGCTGCCATCAGGATTACCATCAAGAAAACTGACACCAGAGAGGGCCAGAAGTTTCCAGGAAATATAAAGGTCAATGACAGAGCGAGACTTGAACTCAGGTCTCCCTACAAGTCTGACCATGCTTCCCCGGTCTCCTTTCTCCCCCTGGCCTGGAAAGCACCAGGGCCTTCACCTGCAGACCAGGAAGTCACATGGACCCTCATGGATCATGCACTTCAGCTCCGCGCAGACCCACGGGGCCCAAGTACCGGGCCAGCCCCAGGACAGTGACGCTCACCTCCGGTAGCTGTCCTCTTGCAACAGGCTCCTGAGGGTCTGGAGGTCCCCCACGTAGGCTGCATCATGGAGCCTTGTGTCCTCACAGTGCTCCAGCGGATGGTCACAAAACTGCTCCCTCAGCCACTCCTTCAGATTAGGACCTGCACTGAAGAGAGGGGTTCCTGTCAGCCCGGGGAAACCCTGCCAACACCAGCCAGGAGGGGGCGCCATCTGCAGCGAGCCCTTTGTCCTCTGGCTACGGGACCCCTCAAATGCTCAAGAACAAATCATTCCCGTGCTCCAGAAAAACAGAGAAATACAGAAAGTTTCCCGTAATGAAAGAACATTCCCGACACCAAACCTGGCAAGGGCAAGAATTTTAAAAACGCTGGTGGGGTGGGAGGTAAGGAGTCAACCGTACTGAAGGATACAGAAGATCCTACATAAAATATTAGCAAGGTTCAATTTAAAATACGTATCAAAAAATCCACCATAGGGGCGCCTGGATGGCTCAGTCAGTTGAGCTTCCGACTTCAGCTCAGGTCATGATCTCGCAGTCTGTGAGTTCGACCCCCACGTCAGGCTCTGTGCTGACAGCTCAGAGCCTGGAGCCTGCTTCGGATTCTGTGTCCCTCTCTCTCTGCCCCTCCCCCACTCATGCTCTGTCTCTGTCTCAGAAATAAATAAACATTAAAAAAAAATTTTTTTTTAATCCACCATAATATCACTCTACCTATCCCAGGAATGTAGGAGTGTCTTAATATTGGAAAAAACCATAGGATCACCTTCTGAATTACAGAAAGACACTTGCCCTTGGCAAAATTCAACAGCCAAACAAATGCGGCTGTTTGTAACAAGGTGACCTGGGTAATGACCTCAGAGGAGTCGACGTGAGTAACTCATCAGCCGGTAACCTAAGATGGGGACACTTCACTAAATATAAGTTACACCTTGATAAGAAGGAAAATTTAAAAACATGTGCATATAAATAGAAGGCCAGCCTCGCATAACAGACTATAAACCTGGAAAACAACAAAGACTAGAAGCGGTGAGCACATACCATGCACCCGGGTTAAGAGTCGATGCTAGGAAACTTTTATTTTTTTTATTTTTTTTTTTTAATATTTTTTTAACGTTTATTTATTTTTGAGACAGAGAGAGACAGAGCATGAACAGGGGAGGGGCAGAGAGAGAGGGAGACACAGAATCCGAAACAGGCTCCAGGCTCTGAGCGGTCAGCACAGAGCCCGACGCAGAGCTCGAACTCACGGACCGTGAGATCATGACCTGAGCCGAAGTCGGATGCTTAACCGACCGAGCCACCCAGGCGCCCCGATGCTAGGAAACTTTTAAATGGTACCACATAAATGAAGAGGTTTAACAAATCTCTTGGGGGGGGGGTATTTATTCTTTTATGTTTATTTACTTATTTTGAGAAAGAGAGCATGCCAGCGGGAGAGGGGTAGAGAATCCCAAGCAGGCTCACAAACCCGTGACATCATGACCTGAGCCGAAACAAGAGTCAGACGCTTAACTGGCTGAGCCACCCAGGTGCCCCATCTTCGGGGTTCTTATATGCAACACAAATATCATAAAAGTTTATCTGGAAATAGGAATGGGAATCATTTTTTTTCAGCACATATGACACGAAATCTACCCTACCAGTTAGTTAACAGAACTGATTATTTGTCATCAGAATAAAAACATAAACAGAATCCACTGCTCAGGAAAGACCTTAATATAAAGATAAATGGGTATCAAAATCTGTAAGGGATAGAAAGAGTAGTTGCTATGGACTGAATGCTTGTGTCTCCCCCAAAAATAATGTTGGAATCTTAACCCCCAAGGTGATGGTTTGAAGAGGTAGTGACTTTGTAGGTGACTGGCTCATGAGAGCAGAACCTTCATGAATGAGATGAATGCCATTATTAAGAGAGACCCCAGAGAGCTCCTGCTCGCCCCCCAGCACGTGAGGACAAGGCACTGCTGCTGTCTATGAACCAACAAGCAGGCCTCCCCCAAAGAATCTGCTGGGGCCTTGGTCTTGGGCTTCCCAACTATCAGAGCTAAGAAAAATAAATCTCTATTGCTTTTAAGCCACCCAGTAGTATATGGTATTGTTATAGCCTGAACGGACTATAAGTAGTCAACAAATTTGTAAAATCAGATACCTACTTGCAAATTCTCGAGTTTTTCACCTGACACTAGAGCTCAGAAATAATCTCCAGATAATCAAGAGTTCTGCATACAACATCACAGACAGGGAGGGGCGTAAGGAAAGCGCACGAACTCAGCTCCCTGCATTCAAGTTCCTGCCTTGCCACCCTGTTCCAGCATGCGACCAGGCACAGAAGGACGCCCCTCCGCAGGTGTACTCCTTCCAATGATGAAGTTGGTTTTTATACTCAAACCGTATCTCTTTTGAATACCTACTGTATACAAGGCTTGGCCCTGGCACAGTGGGGGTGACGAATGTTTCCTTGCCCTTCAGGACTCAACGGATCACTGGCAGATGGGCAGGGCAGCAAGGGTTCACAAACACATGGGTCCCTCAAGCTGATCCCACAACACCTGTGGCAGATCAACAGGCAGGCCCCAAGGAACCCTTAGGGCCGCCCCAAGGAACCCTTAGGGCCGCCCCAAACTCTCCTCCACTGCAGTTACCCACAGTCTCACCCCCACAGAGTGAAAGAGTTCAAAGCAGGAGGGGTAAGATGCAGAAAACATAGAACAAAGCCTGACAGGTTAAGTGGGGGGCCATGGACTTTTGCTAGGTTCTTCTCCGGGCCTCCCCTCGCTGGCCGCTTTTCAACCCGCTCCCTGGCCCAGCTCAGTGCAGCCTCCTCTTCCCCAGCTCCAGATCCCAGGATAACTTCAAGTTTGTGCTTTTCTGATCAGCTTCTCCACTGTCAACGCAATTACTCCGCAGAGCACTTAGACCTTCACTGGAAATGTCCGCGGCCCCTCCACTCCCGGGCCCGCAACACTCTAAATAACAAAACAGCACTGCACAGATACAAAAGAGCCCTGTATACAGGGGCAGAGCAGCCTTTCTTCCACACGGCTCCCGTCCCTACTGGGAAGGGGCCCTCAGGCCTCCTCTCAGCCCATTCCTCTCCCTCGGGCTGAAATGACAGCCCAGGCACCAAAGGCCTGATACCTGCGGTCAAAGTCAGTATCAGCCGAATCTCAGGATGGAAGGCGCTCTGTCTGACCTGCCCGGGTTCGCTGGGCTGTCCCCCGCCCAGGCAAGGTCTGGCCTGCAGGAGTTCCTCGATAAACGTCTGGTGGACGAATGGAGGGATGAAAAGGCCCACTTGAGCCAGTCTCCAGGTGTAAGAAACTCTTGGGAGACGAACCCGTAAAGTGCAGAGCACACAGAAGCACTCGGTAGGCAGGGCAAACCCAGACAACTAACACGGAGGAAATCCCGCCACAGGTTAGGGCGAACCTCTCCTCTCCTGTGCTTAGGACGAGGGTCTCAAGGTGGAAACCCTAAGTCTGAGGGCTGTTGTGGGAGGTCGCCGTGAGCCTTCCTAGCTGCCTCCTCTGCCGGTGGGCCCCTGGACATGCTGTGTCACGAAGAGCTCGCCGGGGACGGTGTTATCGCTGTCCCTTGCCTGTGCGTGTGATGTACCTCCCCAGGCAAGCCGTGGGTGGCGGGGCGGAGAAAAAAACACCTGCCCTCCGGAGGGGCTGGCCTCTGGGGGCTTTCCTGACCCGTGCGTTCGGAGCTGGGAGATGATCCATGTCCTACTGTTACAGTTGGGGTCCTATCAAATCCCCACCGGCTCAGGAGCCGGCAGTTAGAAAAGCAAGTTCCACAGGACAGTAACTCCGGCGCGAGGACGTCCACGCGAGGCCGAGGAGCGGGCACACGCAGCGGCCGGGCCGCCCCGCACGGAGAGCCGCGCTGACCCGCCCCCGGCGGCAGGGCGCGGCTGCGTGGGCCCGGCCGGCGGGGGACGAGGAAGCACGGCCCGGGCGCGGCCGCCGCGTCCCCCCCGCGGGGACGCCGGACCCTGCCCTCCGCTGCCCCACCGCCCCCGCGGCCCGGCGGCGGCGCGCACGTTACCTGCGGGCCCCGGCCCGGCCCGCCCGTGGGGGCCGCCGCCCTCCGCCATGGGCGCTCCCGACTTCCCCCGGTCAGCAGCCCCGGCCCGAGAGCGCCCCGCCGACCGGAAGCAGAGCGGCCACAGCCACTTCCGGCGCCGCGGGCAGGTGGGCCGCGTCGGGGGCGCGGCTTCCGGCGAGCGCGCACCTCCCTCGCGGGCTTCCGAGTGGGGCTCCGGCCTCTGGTCCCGACGCCTCCCGTCCCGACGCGAGGCCCAACGAGCGCCGGCAGCGGGGCGCTGGCTTTCCGGGGGCGCGGCCTGTCGGGGGTGCGCGCCGCTGGGCCCGGCGGTGCGGCGGTTTCTGCACGAAAGTGGAGCGGTCTGGAAAAACAAGCTCACCTGGGGGCGGAGCCTAGCGCTCCTCCGCGAGCGCTGGTTGGGCGGCCCCATCCCCGCCCCCGGTAGGGGGCGTGGCCTTGTGCTCGCGGGTGTCTGCGAGACCACGGGCGGGTCGGGAGGCTGGTGGGAATCGGGTTTGTGCGGGGCTGACGGCGCGCTCCCGGGAGTGCGGGTTAAAGAAGGCCTGCGTGGGCAGCAGCGGCCCGCTCCGGAGCAGCCCCGGGAAAGCGAGGATGCGAAGGTGCCGGACTTCCAGCTCGGTTCCCCGCGGCCGGTTCTGATGGCCGGGCGCCACTACGGGGTGCATGTATCAATGTGCTACTAGCAGAATGCACCCCCAGAATGCTTTCTACGAGGGCAGGGCTCTCGTCTATTAAATTGTAGCATTTATTGACTGCCTGACACAAAGCATTTGTTGAATAAATTAGTGAACAAAGGAATAACTTCTGCGCTCTCGCTTCTTGCAACGTTGTCAGTACAGTCAATGTGTGTATTGAGCGTGGGTTCTGGAGCTCGGATTCCCTTGGCCGCAGACCTGGCAGGCCCGCGGGGGTGTTTGGTGGGGGAAGAGGGCTTCCTGCAATGCTGTTTGGACTTGATAACAGCAGACAGCACCCCTGGCAGAGGGTTGGGGGTGACGCCCTTGGTGCTGCACCGCCGGGAACCAGGGGTGTGCCCAGCCCACTGGGTCCGGAATCACAGAAACAACCCAAGTGTCCATCAGCGCTGGAATAGATAGAGTGTGGTCGGGTCATACAATGGAATGATATGCATGTTAGGAAGGACATTCTACGACATGGATGAACCTTGAGGACCTCATGCTAAGTGAAATAAGCCATTCACAAAAGGACAAATGCTGTATGATTCCACTTGTGTGAGGTCCCTGGAGGAGTCAAATTCTTTAGAGAAGGAAAACAGCACAGTGGAGCCAGCGGCTGGGGGCGGGGAGAATGGGGATTTGTTTAAAGGGCACAGTTTGAGTCTGTGAAGATGATAAAGTTCTGGAGATTGACCACAGATCAATCACACAACAGTGTGAATGCACATAACACTGTTGAACTGTACGCTTTAAAAGAGTTAAATATGTGTGCCTGGGTGGCTCAGTTGGTTAAGCATCTGACTCTTGATTGGGCTCAGATCATGATCTCACGGTTCATAAGTTCAAGCCCCAGATAGGGGGCTCCATGCTGACAATGTGGAGACTGCTTGGGATTCTCTCTTCCTCCCTAGCTCTCTGCCCCTCCCCCGATCACATGTGCATGCTTGCTCTCTCTTTCCCTCACAGGATAAACTTGGGGGGGGGGAACATTTAAAATCATAAAGTCTATGATGTATAAGTTACCACAATTTTTTTTTAATGTTTATTTATTTTTGAGAGAGACAGAAACAGAATTGAAGTGTGTTAGGGGCAGAGAGAGAGGGAGACGCAGAATTGGAAGCAGGCTCCAGGCTCCGAGCTGTCAGCACAGAGCCCGACACGGGGCTCAAACCCATGAGCCGTGAGATCATGACCTGAGCCGAAGTCAGAAGCTCAACCAACTGAGCCCCCCAGGCACCCCTAAATGTTACCATCATTTAAAAAAAAAAAAAGGAAGGCTGGCCCCACTTACCCCACCCCAGAGGTCCTGATGCAGATGGTCTGAAGTGTGGTCTGGGCCTTCACGATTTTTGAGGTTCAGGTGATTCTAATGTGCAGCCCTGTCCCAATCACCTTCAGCAGTGCTGTCTTCCCGGTCCCCAGGCATCAGTGCCTTTGTATCTAGGGGTTAGGTGGCCAGAGCAGAGCGTCACTCTGTGCCTAGGCCTGGCTTTGATGTTGCCCTCGGAATCCTGTCTCTTCTTGAGAAAGATCTGAGGCCCCACTCCATTCATGGCCTCCCACCCCTCCTCCTAAGCGCCCACCAGGCGAGGACGGTACGGTCAATGCCAGCAGGCGCTGGAAGAGGCATTAACCCTCCCGTTTTTCAGGAGCCTGAGGTTAAGGGGCCTGGTGCCATTCCCAAAGCACACAGTGGCTGAGACGGCTCTCAGCACCCCCGGGGCCGCTCTCCTCAGGCCTCACCTCTCTCCAGGGCCCACTTCCTCCAGGTCTTTTAAGCCCCGAAAACCCACCAACAAGAGGATGATCAGTGAATTCTGCAGATGGGAGTAATTCAGCTCGCGTAATCTATAACCAACAGAGTTTGCCAGTGCCAGCCCAGGCGTGGGCTCGCGGGGCATGCCAGCCCATGGACACGGGGCCGGTGCCACCCCAGGCACAGTGGGGGCTGTGTCTGCCCCCCTCCGAGTCCCAGCAGCACCCTCACATTCTCCCACACCCACTGCTTCCTCCCACCGTAAGATCACCCACAGCCTCCTGTTGCCATCTGACAGCTCAGGCCACCCCCACAGCAGCCCACCCATCTATGTCCCCAGAACAAAATGCCCACTGTCCCCAGGATGAGCCCTCCTTGAAGTCTAGCCCAGTCTTCCTGGAGGACAGCTTGGCATAATCCTTGATCAGAAATTCCTCTTCTAGGCATTTATTCTAGGGAAGTAACCAGATGCGTGAGAGATTTAGCTATGGTGCTACTCATCAGGCATCATCTTTATAGCAAAAATGTCCAACGATAGCTTTCTGGCTCCGGAGGTCTGGGCTGGGGCCCCTCGTTCCCGCTCCTGTCCCTTCCCCTCCTCCCAAAACACTGCTAGTGCTCCCAGTGGCTAGAAGCCTGAGCCCCACAGCTGCATGTGGTGAGGACCCTGGCCCCGGGCTCGGGGGTGCTGGCCGCTCGATCCCCACCGCCCAGCTCCGGGAACGGGCAGTAAATCACCAAACGACAGGGTGGGAGAGGGCAGCTTTCCTGGTTCTGGGGACCCTTTGGGCCTGCGTTTGGGGCGTCTCCTCCCAGGAGCCTCAGGCCAGGCCCCCCTTCTCCCACACTGCATCCCGGGTTGGGGACCCACCCTCCTCTGCCCAGGCTGGGAGGGAAGCAAGGGTCAAAGCAAGTCAGAGGCAGTGTCCCAGCAGGCCTCCAGCCAGGCTGGGGCAGGGAAAGGCAGTGGAGAAGGGTGGGGAGCGGTCAGTGTGGCCGACGATGCCTCTTCACACACCCACTCCCCCGGGCCGGAGATGGCCGAGGACAGCGTGGAGCCCCGGGCTGACCTGCTGAGGTGTGTGTCCCCACAGGTGGCAGCGAGACCACGTGTCCTCCATCTTCTCCTTTCACCACCTGCCTAAGCACCTGCCGTGCTCCCGTCACAGGGAGGGGGAGGGAGATTCTGGGGCTTGGCGAGGAAATCTCCGCCCCAGGCCTCCAGACGCAGGAAGGGCCTGTGCCTGAGTCCGCAGGGGGTAGTGACTCACGGCAGAGCCCACAGACTCAGGGACGACTCGCCCGGTCCTAGGGGACCAACCTCCCGCTGCGCCCCCGACCGAGGGGGTTCCCGAACGCAGGACTCCCGGTTTTAAAACCAGAGCGAGTCGGGCCCCTCCCCCAGCCCTGGAATTGCTGTCCGTCGCCCTGCCCTGAACTGCCTCCCCCCCTCGCCACCAGGTCAACTTGCCCTGCAGAGAAAGTAGCTGAGATTCCGGCTCTGTCATGTGGGCTGACAATTCCTATGACATCCTGGGAACTCCCACGTGTTCCTTCGCTGGACACGGGGGGCCCTTCACCCCAGCCTCCTCCCTCGGGCAGCTCCCAGGACACATCCAGAAGCCAGTGTCTGCACCACCCGGACCCTGCCGGCCCCCCACAAAGCAGCCCAGGGCGGCGTGTTTCTCCGGCTCCCCAGATGCCTCCCTGCCCCCACCCGAGCCTCTCGGGGGGGGGGGGGGGGCCTGGGCTCCCCGCCAGCCCCCACGCACACATCCGCCTCGTTTATCTCTTCCCACCTGGACTCAGAGCCGTGTTATCTCTGCTGGCGGCCACGGAGCTTCCTCGAAAGCTGCCTCCGGTCGGGCAAATATTTTGATTCTCTCACGGGAGCTGCCCAGCACTGGTTATTGAACAAACGGATAGAGTCATTCATCGACCAGAGCTAACAAGCGTCCTCGTCCAGGCGCTGTGCGTGGTCCCGCGTGCAGGGGTGAGCAGACCCGGCCCCGGCCCATGGAACCTGTGGCCCAATGTGGCGGGGTGTGCAGTGCCCCCCCCCCCCCCAGAAGCAGAAGCCCACCTCCCAACCTCTGAAACCGGACAGCGCGACTTTGTTCGGAAAAGGGGTTTTGCAGATGAAATCCGGGCAATGATGTCAGGGCCCTGGACTCAGGCTAGGCCCTAAGCCCAATGACAAGTGTCTTGATAGGAGAAGGGCAGAGGGAGATTGGAGACTCAGACACACAGGGAGAAGCCACATGAGAAGGAGGCAGAGGTTGGAGGATGTGGCCACAAGCTAAGGAAGCCGGGGGCCATCGGGAGCCGGAAGAGACCGGGAGGACCTGCCCCTGGAAGCCCCAGGAGGAATGCGGCCCTGCAGACACCTCGATTGCAGACCCCTGGCCTCCAAACTGTGCGAGAATACATTTCTGCGTTTTTAAGCCACTGAGTGTGTGGTGACTTATGGGGGCGGCTGCAAGCAATGAATACCCCCAGTAAATGGAGCCAGAATCACAAATCACCGGCTGAACGAGGGCTGTGAGGGACAGAGCAGGGCTGGGGCGCGGGGAGGCTTCCGCAGGAGGCAGAGAAGGGCGGAAAGTCAACCACGAAGAGAAGTCCGGGGAACGGGCAGTTGGGCAGTCGGGTGAAGGCCAGGGAGGGGCCGGCTTACTGACCGGGCCTCCCCTGGTGTCACAGGGAAGGCTTCGGGGTACAGGGACCGGATCAGGTTTGACAAGGGGCACACTGGCTGCCGTGTGCAGAGGGACGAGGAGGAAACGCATGCAGGACTCCAAGGAGACCCGGGGTGACCCCACGCCACCCACACCAGCCCAGCCGGAGCCCAGAGGACAGAAAACACCTGTGTCCCGTGGGCTGGGCAGCGTGGGGCACGGGAAGGTTGTGTTCATTCCTGCGAGAGGCCCGGTGGCCAACAGACACAGACCAGGCCCACTGAAGCTGCTTTGGGTCCAAAGGAGTCTTCAGTTTGGCTTGGGGACACAAGGTGGCCTAGAAAGGCTGGCTGCACTGGACTCAGAAGCTTCTCTGACTCTTGCTGTGTTTCTCTCTTGCAGCCTGCTCGGGTACGGGTCTCTGTATTTATCTCTGCCTGTCTCTTTCCCTTCGTGCCCCTTCTCTCTCTCCTCATCCGTTGCCAGGTAAGCGAGAACTGAGCGGCTTCCAAGGACAGCGATCCTGGGTCATCTCCCAGGGTGTCCGTGGGCCAAGCACTTGGATGGGGCACAGCAGGAAAGGCTTGCCTCTGCCTCACGATGTCTGAGGCCTCAGCTGGGAGTTCAAAGGCTGGGGCTGGGGGCGTCTGAGGGGCTCCGGCTCCCGGGCTGGTGCCATCAGAGCACGACATGTGGCCTCCCTGTGGACTTGGGCTCCTCACAATATGAGGGCTGGATTCCCAGGGGAGTGTCCAGAGAGAGGGAGAGACCTTGCCCACCTCTCGATAAGGAATGTCAATGTCGTTTCCAAAGCAAGGACGGCAGTGGGGGAGGGGTGTATATCGCTGCCGCTATTTTAGATAATTCAGTCGCTCTCTCTGCCTTTCTGTCGATCCCTCCCCATCACTCTGTCTCTCCATCTCTGCCTCTGTTTCCCTGAACCTTGGTCTTGCTCTGCCCCGATGTCTCACTCTCCCTGACTCTCTTCTTCTAGCACCCTGTGTGTCTCACCCTCCCTCTCTCAGCTTGCCAGCCTCTCCTCTACCCCTCTCCGCAGATGGGTTTCCTTGGTCCTCTCTGAGCTTCAGCCCCTCCCCCTGTGACTGGTCGTTGGGTCTCAGAGACAGAAACTCCAGCCTGACCCTTCGCGACCATCAGCTCAGGCATTCACCTCCACCATGGGTCTCTCGGTTCACATTCTGCAGACACAGCCCTGGACAGCCAGTGGGCCAGGGTCAGGCTCCTCTGGCCCCAGAGCCCCTGCTCCAAGCCTGTATCGACCAGCAGAGTCTGGCCACTTGGATGATTACGAGTTTCTGCCATGGTCTTTGGGAAGGCGGTTCGGTTCCCCTCATTCACACAGCCCGTGGGTGACTTGTCAGGACTCGCCATTGCTAATGAGGGTCTCAACTCAAACCAGTAGGGACAGAAGCATCTATCCCATTGTAGCAGGCACTGTTCATGCCCGCAGCCACCATTCTGCAAAGAGGCAAGAGACAAAGAAGTACGTGGAAGTTACACCCCTTGCCGGAGGCAGGATTCCCACTCCGAGCCTCCCACGGCTTGGTTCCTGCCGATGCCTGAAATCGCATTCCACCTGCGTCCCCCCTTCCCTGTCCCCTGCCACTGCCTGCTCCAGTCCCCTGGGAGCCCATGCTTAATCTCCTGCACACACTTTAGGGTCTGTCCTGGGAAGCCCTCTGTATCAGTCAGGGTTCTCCAAAGACACAGAACCAATAGGATGTGTGTGTGTGTGTGTGTGTGTGTGTGTATGTGTGTATGTGCATTTATATGTGTCTATTATTACACACACGCACACACACACACACACACACACACACAAAGAGGTTTATTTTAAGGAACTGGCTCATGTGATTGTGAAGGCTGGCAAGTCTGAAATCCAGGCCAGCAGGCTGGAAACTCAGACAAGAGCTGATGTTGTAGTCTTGAGTCCAAAATCCATAGGGCAGCCTGGCAGCCTGGAAACCCAGAGTCTGTATGCTGCAGTCTTGAGGCAGAACTGCTTTTTTTTCAGAGAAACCTATTTTTGCCATTAAGGCCTTCAACTGATTAGATGAGGCCCACCCGGATTATTAAGGGTAATGTTAATTTAAAGACAGCTGATTGTGGAAGTTAATTCCATTTGCAAAATACCTTCACCGCACATCTGGACTGCTGTTTGACCAAACAGCTGGGCACCATGACCTAAACAAGCTGACAAAACTGAACACCCACTAAGACGTCTGTAGAACAGGGGTGTCCAAGGTGGGATGGTCTTCAGGCACAGCTGGATCCTGGAACCCAAAGTCTGGCCCCAAGTGTCATCCATCTTTAGAGTTGTTTTGCTCTGTGTGCAGCCTCCACTGTGACAGTTTCCTCTGCGTGGCGTCACCATCGACCTTCAAACACCTCGGTTCAGCAACTGCGAGAAAACAGCCTCTCAGCCCTCATGCTCCCTCCATCCCAGGGAATACTCTGAGTGCCGTCCTGTGGCCCCGTGCCCACCACAGGGGCCGGTGCCAGGCCCAGAGCTGGGTCCCCCCCCCAGGGCCCGGGAGGTCCCCCAAAAGAAGTAGATAAAGGGGCAGAGCAAGAGGGCCACGGAAGACAACGCAGCCACATAGCCCCTTTCTGCCACGTCACGCAAAAGCACGTTGCTTGGGTAACTTTCTTTCAGAAATTTTTTGATTTTGATTTTCAGAAACTTTTCTGACGTTTGAAGACGAGACGGCGATAGTCTTTTCTCAAAGGTCACAGCCAGAAAGTACCTGCCATTCAACCTTCAGTTGCCTCTATCCGGCTGACCCAGCGCCACCCGCGCCCTGTCCCCTGCAGCTGTGGACACACTGCGGTCAGCACCGAGGGCACGTGCTGGCTGCTTCTGAATGCATAAAGTAACCCAAGAATGCCCTGGGCTACAATTAATAAAGATCATTGTTCCTAGACGTGAACAAAGCCAGCCTTTATTTCTTTATTTGGTGGCCCATTTGGTGAAGCACTTAGGAAGCGCCCAGGCCAACATACACATATAGTGGTTTTAATTACATCCTGTGAATTTATTTTTCCAGAGAGAAATATTTCTTGGGGAAATGTCCATAAAAGCAACGTCAGCAGACGTGTGATTGTGTGTGTGTGTTTCCTATAGGAAGTCTGTTTAGTTTAAGTACCAGCTTGAGCACAACTCCTTGCAGAGGCAGGGGGCTGGCGAAGGCCGCCCGCAGCCCCAGAGGTGGGGATGCCATGACCTGGGGCCTCAGGCTGAGCTGGGCGCGTGGCCCCTGCCACCGGAGGAAGGCAGGTTGGCCGAGGGCGGACGGTTTCCATAGACTCGCTGTCCAGGCAAGCCTCAAGGCTGCTCGCACAGCTTTGTGCACACAGGTCTGCTGGCTGCTTCACGTGTTCCTTCAGGAGACTTCTGAGCGATCGATCAGTTTTAGAAAGAAGGAGAAGGGTCCCGGATGGAAGTCTGAGATGCACGACAGAATGATGAGCAGATATTGGTAAATAGGTGAATACATTCTGAGAGAGTCGGCTGCCCAGATAAGCAACAATAAAACAATTCGCAAACTAAAAAAAAAAAAGCAGGCAAAATCGAAACACAGGGCTGGGGCGGCGCCTGGGCGGCTCAGACCATCAAGCATCCAACTCTTGGTTTGGGCTCAGGTCATGATCCCAGGGTGGTGGGATCAGGCCCCGAGTTGGGCTCTGTGCCGACAGCTCAGAGCCTGGAGCCTGATTGGGATTCTGTGTCTCCTTCTCTCTCTCCGCCCCTCCCCTGCTCATGCTCTGTCTCTCTCTCTCTCTCAAAAATTAATAAACGTTAAAAAAATTTTTTTAGGGGCGCCTGGGTGGTTCAGTCGGTTGAGCATCAGACTTCCGCTCAGGTCATGATCTCGCAGTTCGTGAGTTCGAGCCCCATGTCGCGCTCTGGTGCTGACAGCTCAGAGCCTGGAGCCCGCTTCGGATTCTGTGTCCCCCTTTCTCTCTGCCCCACCCTTGCTTGTGCTCTGTCTCTCTCTGTCTTTCAAAAATGAATAAACATTGGGGCGCCTGGGTGGCGCAGTCGGTTAAGCCAGGTCATGATCTCACGGTCCGTGAGTTCGAGCCCCGCATCAGGCTCTGGGCTGATGGCTCAGAGCCTGGAGCCTGTTTCCGATTCTGTGTCTCCCTCTCTCTCTGCCCCTCCCCCGTTCATGCTCTGTCTCTGTCTGTCCCAAAAATAAATTTTAAAAAAGTTAAAAAAAAAATTTAAAAAAAATGAATAAACATTTAAATAAATAAATAAATGAATGAATGAAATGAAAAAAATTTAATTAAAAGAAACTTAAAACACAAGGTACTACATCATATTAGCCAGGGGTATCCTCGTATTGTTGGAAGGAAGCTAAAGATACAGATTAATCTTAGACTTTGTAAACTCGAAGGAGTTTAAAGTAGCTAAAGTAACTATTAAAATAACGACCATAGTTTGAAAGCATAACTTTCAAACTAGACAGGTCTAGGAAAATGGAGTAATAAAAATAAAAAATAGGACAAAAACTTTTCTTTTTCCAAAACAAGGCAAAAAAAAAAAAAAACACGGGGGAAGTGAGCAAGAGCAAAAAAGTAGGAAAAACTGAGCCCACGTAATGAGAGAGTATAATACGTCCAAATGGAATAGATTCTCCAGATTCTCCAGGTGAAAACCAAGACTGCCTGACAGAATGTTTCAAGAGACACAAAATGTGAAAATTCAGAGAGATGTAAAGGCAAAGGATGAAAATATACATCAAGGGAAATAACGTTCCTAGTGGGCAGGACACTTTTCAATACCTCTCTCAGTAAGTGATGAAACAAGGAGAAACATCTTCCAGGATGCACATTTGGGTGAGACCATCAACGGGCTTGACAGAATGGGCCTGGATGGTATAACACGGTGCCCAAGATCCTTTTCAAAATTACGCGGAACACAAAAATAAGTGTGGGCAGGGATGTGGGGGGATGGGAACCCTGGGCGCTGCTGGTGGGGATATACAACGGTGCGCCTGCTATGGGAAACAGACCGGGGATTCCTCAAACAATCAGAGAATCCTCATGTGATCCCCGCAACCCCAGTTCCGCGTATCCATCCAAAAGAACGGGAAACGAGGACGCAAACAGGGATCTGGACAGCCACGTTCACGATCTGGACATTACTCACGACAGCCAAGCACTGAGAGCAACCTGTGTGTCCATCAGCGGACAGATAAACAACATGTGGTCTCTCCATGGAGTGAGATGTCAGCCTTGAAGTGAAAGGCTGCCGAGGCTACAACCTGGATGAAACGCGGCCGTCGTGCCTGGTGAGACGAGCCAGTCGCAGAAAGACAGCACTGTGTGGTTCCACTTCCGTGAGGTCCCCAGAGCCGTCACACCCACAGGGTCGGAGCAGAAGGCTGGGCGCCAGAGGCTGGGGGTGGGGGGTGGGCAGGGTGTCCTGGGGACAGAGTAGGGAAGGCGAGAAAGTTCCGGAGACAGATGGTGGTGATGACCGAGCTCCCCTGTAAAAACGGTTTGTGAAGATGGGAAAACGGACCCACGCCAGCGGCCAGCATGTGAACGGGGGTTCACTTAGGAAGGCGGGGCCATGAGCCGTGTCTGTTTCCCTCTTGGCGCTGGTTTCTGGCCGAACAAATACTCGGCGAGCAGAAAGCTCAAACAACAAAGGTCTTTGAGCCAGAAGCAGCAGCTGTGGGGGCAAAGGAGCGGGAACTGCCACCCACCTACCTCTTGAGCCACTCAGTGCTGCTGCTGCTGGCCTGACGCCTGCCCCACACAGGATCCACAGAGGCATCGGTGATCAGGGAAGGACACGGGGGACCCCGCCCCCCCCCCTGCTTCCCAGGTCAGGACCCTGGCTGGGGCAGCCCATCTTCCCTGGGGTGGAGGAGGCAAGTTCTGCCCCATCTGCAATGCCCCCCACCCCCACCCCGTGTTCCAGCTCTTCTCTGGTTCTGGAACCCCCCTGCCACATGCCAGACCCCTAGGAGCGCCTCAGCAGCCTGGAGCCACTAAATTGACGGGGAGGAGGCCACACCCAAAGCCCCCAAACGCACCTGTTCCAGAAAACAGAGGCTGAAGGAGCTAGAACCTCAGGAGGCCGTTTTGTCTGCTGCAGGGCAGGTACGGTTGTTTGTAAAGCGATCAGCTCACCTTCCTCGCGTTCCTCCCGCGGCAGCCCCCCCAGATCCAGCGGACCCGCCTTTACAGGGGCCTGGGGACTCGGGAGGAATGCCACCTGATGAACCACTTCTGGAAGGAGATGGTCTTGGAAGGGAGGATCACCCCAGGCACCTAGGGGGGTTTGCAGGGGCTGCCCTCCGGTGGGCGGAGCCGGCAGGGGGGAGGCCCTGAGCCACAAGGAGACCCTCCTGCCCCCAGTCCCAGCCAGAGGACCAAACCCGAGACTGTCTCCTCCCCTGGTCGGGGTGGGGCGGGGGGAGGTGAATTATAAATATTAACAGGGATATAATACATCTATTCTCATAGAAGATGTTGCTGATTTTGGCTGAACTCCTGTGTGCGTTGTGGCCGCGACTCACAAGTGTGGCTCTGACACGTGCGTCATTATTGGGGTCACTCTGTCACTTTGCCCGTTTCCATAGTGTCACTACTCCCAGCCTGGCTGAAGGGAATGAAACGAAACAGCAGCTGGGAAGAGATGAACAGTCCAGATAAAAAATAACCTCAGGGGCACAGGAAGACAATTAAGTGATGAATTCTCCCTGCTGACTACTGCTGTTTTTACTATAAAGTGTGTGGGGCGCCTGGGGGGCTCAATCGGTTGAGCGTCCGACTTCGGCTCAGGTCATGATCTCACGGTCCATGAGTTCGAGCCCCACGTCGGGCTCTGTGCCGACAGCTCGGAGCCTGGAGCCCGCTTCGGATTCCGTGTCTCCCTCTCTCTCTGCCCCTCCCCCTTGCCTCCTCTGGGTCTCTCTCTCTTTCTCTCAAAAACAAATAAATACTAAAAACTTTTGAAATAAATAAAATTAAAAGCAATTCTTTACTGTAAAATCACGCACAATTCCCGGAAGCGTGACATTCGTGGGGCACAGGCGGCTCCGGCCTGCCCAGCGCCCGGCGCCCAGAGCTCAGGGCCTCGAGTGCCAGCACCTGGGGGTCGGCCAGGCAGGCAGCCAGGCGGCCGGGTGTGGACTGGAGGCGCCCCACAGGCTGGGCCCCGCCAGGCCCCTCTGCAGGGCACGGGGAGGGGAAGCCGCATGACACGTGGTCCGCCTCACCCCCCGGGAGACCACCTTGCCCTTTACAAGCTGTGACCTTCCTCATTCCACTGCTGAGGGCTCCGAGAATCTAAACAGCACGCACGGTTGTTTGGGCAGGTGTACAGATGAGGGAGATACAGAAACGGGTGTGTGCAGCCTTGCAGGACAGGAGCCCCGTGGGGTCGGGGGGGAGGGGTGGGGACCGCCCTCGGCTAGGGCACGGGGGCCACTGTGGCGGGGGGGGGGGGGCATCGGGGAGGAGCACACGGGCTGAGAGAACCAAGTCCACGGCCAAGGTTCTGATTTCACAAGCATCCCCATAAGCTGAACGCTTAAGAGGGGTTTTTTTGGAACCTTCTATTTTTAAATGCATCCCAGTGTTTGTGTTGAACGTGCCCCAAAGACAGTTTCCTTCAGACGCATAACCCCTGAAGCGGAAAACCCACCGGAAGAGCGCCAGCTCTGTGGGCCCCCTGGACGAGGCGCTGGGTGGAGAGCAGAGAGAGGGCAGCTCCGAGGTGGGCCCAGCCGTGCGGGGGACGGGGTGGACCCGGCACCCACTCAGCTTGCGGGCACTTTCTTCGTGGGCCCTTCCTCCGCCAAAAGCATTAAAAATGATCTTTTACAACTGTGTTGATAGAAAGACGACTATGTTAATAGTATATATGAAAACTTCTAGTCTGACCTAAAAGTTCCTTTTTATCTGATTATAAAAGAAATCAAAACACCTTCACGGGTCCCTAAGGTACCGGGGGCCCCACAGACCCACTCAGATTTAGCGGCTGCGGCCCGCAGGTGGCTGTGGGTCCAGCCCGGGTGCGGGGTTTGGAGCAGGCCCGGGGTCCCCCACAGCGTGCTGGGCTCCCTTAGAGCAAGGGTCTCCTTAGCGCTGTGCTCAGATGACAGGACAAAGCAGCCCCACGACCAGCAGCAGCCTCCAGGGCTGCTCCCCTGGGCCACACACGCTCTGCAACTCAGCCCCGGCCCCGTTTACCCCAAAGGTGCCTGGGATTTAGAGCTGGCGGAGGCCTGTGACTTGCCCCTCCGGCCTTGGCTTTCTCATCTGTAAAATGGGTAGGAGGCCTGACTCCCAGCCCCGGAGAGGCTCACATGGGAAACTGGAAGCGAAGGATCCTCGCAAACGATTTCCCACCAAGAGGGTTCTTTTTCCCCGAGGCCCCAGCAGAACGGGAGAGGAGACTTCCCGGACGGGGAGCCCTGACTGAGGTTCAAAGCCCAGGGCGACTGCAGCCGATCCAGGCAGCCAGGCAGCCAGCCAGCGCCGGGCCTGTGATCGCAGAAGACAGCCTTGCCCCGGAGTGTAAATGACAATTTTGGAAAATCCCGGAAGGATCTCACACAGGCTGCTTGAAAGTGAAGCAGAAGAACTGGCGAATGTCCTTGTCCCAATCAGTATCTGTTCCGAGAGGCACATCTCATCAGGAGCTGCCTGCCATGTTCCCCTGGTGTCCCCGGGGCCACGGCGGAGGCGGTTTCCGTGCAGGAGAGAACGACAGAAGCTCCCTGGCTGGAGGAGGGCACTTGGGGCCCAGACAGGCCTCTCCAGGCAAACTTGAGCCGTGACAGGGGCCTTGAGGGGACCAGCAACCACAGCCAGGCTCAGCCTGCCGGGGTCCTGAAGATCATCTCTGCTGAGGCCTGAAGCTCTAGCCTTTGTGCACCAGGGGGTGTGCGTGTTAAGAGACAGACGGGGCAGTAAGGGGCTGGGGTGTGCAATTTCTGACAATAACCCACAAAGTAGGTGCCATGTGGATTAACCCAAATACAGGGGAAAGTGAGGCAGGAAGTGTCGGCCACTTGCCCAAAGTCACAAGCCAGTAAGGGAGCCCAGCACAGGCCGAAGGCAGGGCGCCTGACCTGCTGGGATTCCAACCCAGGTTAACTCTGTCCTGTCTGGATTCTAGACTCTCGGCCACGTTATTTCTTGACAGGAAGGTTAAACGTCGGTCTCACGCACTTCTTCTCCATTGGCATCTTTTATGAATTGACTGTATCTTTCATCCATCATTCAATTGGGCCGTAAGTATTTTTCTTATTAATTAAAAGTCTTCATCTATTATGAATATTAACTCTGTTACAGATGTTGTAAATATTCTTCCAAGGGGGCCATCTGATTTTTACTTTTGCTTGGCTAGACCCTGAGATATTTCCCCCACGACCCCGGGATCATGACCTGAGCCAAACTCAAGGCTCAGACACTTAACCGACTGAGCTACCCAGGTGCCCCAAAATAGAACTATTTAAATTTTTTAATGTTTATTTATTTTTGAGAGAGAGAGAGTGAGCAGGGGAGGGGTAAGGAGAGAGAGAGACACAGAATCCAAAGCAGGCTCCAGGCTCCGAGCTGTCAGCACAGAGCCCGACGTGGGGCTCGAACCCACACACCGTGAGATCATGAGCTGAGCTGAAGTCGGACGCTTAACTGACTGAGCCACCCAGGCGCCCCAAAATAGAACTATTTTAAATGACATAAATATATAAATAGTATGATAATAAATGTGCTAAGAAATAACAAAAACATCTATAAATATGATCAATGCAAAGTGTTCTTCAATTATTTTCTCCCAGTAGTCTCATATTTTTAAGTTAATTTTTTTGGAATTTATTTTTGCATGTGGTCCGAGGCAAGGTTATAACTTTATTTTTGCCACGTGGATAACCGTAGGCTTCAATACCATTTACTCTCACAACAATCTGAACCGCCTGTTTTGAAATACCACATTTATCAGAAACAAAATCCCCAGGTTTACCTCTGTGGTCGGAAGTTCCTGTGCTGTTTTATTGATTAATTTATGTTTTCCCATACTTCGTTTTAATTACGAGAGCTCTGTAGTATAGCATCGGCTTAAATTTCTTCCATATCCCCATGTGGACTTTTTTTTTTCGTTGCATTCAATTTACAGATTGGTTTGGGGCGGTGGAGGGCGTCTACATCTCAGTCCTCCAGGGTTGCTGGCTCTCGGGACCATGACAACGCCCAGGGCCCGGGGGACCCGCACCTGACCGGCCATCGGGTGGGGCGGGCAAGCGGCTCCTCTGCCTGGGGAAGCCCAGAGTCTCACTGGCTTCTCACTGCCAAGCCAGAAGGGCCTCACTCACTTTAGGAAGACAAAACAAATCTTCCCAGAAGTGCCGGGCCCCCTTAGCTCTAACGGGCCCCGTGCCCGGCTTCGAAGCCACGAACCTCTGGCAGGCGTCTCTGTTTTCAGTGCCACCACCCGGCAGGCGGGAGCCCCCACGTGGGGGCCAGCCGGCCATGGCAGACCTGTGCCCTTCCCTGGCCTGTTTATCCTCAGGCTCAAGAACCAGGCAAGGCTTTCCTGCGAGACTTCAGCTCAGACCGCCGTCCTGTTCCCTCCCAAGAAAATGCTAGTCGTGGGCTCTCTAACCGCGCAAGACTGGACTTGTATCTGGACTTAACTGCGTGTCTGTGGCACATTTCAGTAGGCGCTTCCCTCCGCTAGTAGAAACTCAGGTGTGAGAACCTCCGCCCACGAGGGGACATGGGCCGACCAGCTGGGAACACCCCATGGCTCCTGCCAGGCCCCCCGAGCCTGAGGAGGCCATGACCACAGGCTCAGAGGTACAGGAGGGGGTGTCCGGGCCACACGGACCCCAAACCCCAAGCTCCACTCCCAGGCCACCGTGGCCTTCTTCCCACGGAGATCTTGTCTTTGCCTCGGGGGTTTCTTAAGGGAAGAGGAAGCCTCTGTCACCAGATGAGAACAGTTCATCAGGGCAAAAGGCACCTGGTGGGGCGCCCGCCCCCCAGGCCTCACCAGACTGTCCTTCTCTGCCAGCGGAGGCGAGGTGAGGCGAGGACCGACACAGGGCCCAGGCCGTGCGTGTCACCGGCTCCTGCCCCCCTCCCCCCGTCTCCTCCCCGTGGGCGAGGGGCACAGTCCCATGGATGACCCCAAGGCCCGTCGTAGGGAAAGCAGGCCTGTCGTGCCCCGCGGGCCAGCAGGCCGAGCTTCTGGCCTGGGCTCCTCCCTTGTTACGCTTGAAACCCACACCCGTCCACCGACTATCGCTGATACCAAACCGTCTGTGCTTCAGCAAAATGCGGTGACCCAGGAACACGGCACAGAAGCCGGCGATGAAAAGTCACCCGAGCGTCCGGGTCCCGGTTTTGATTTTCAAGTCTGCCAAGGGCCTTTCCAGGTAGGGTTGGATTATGACCCAGGAGGGGACCATCCATCCGAAGTGACAGTGGGGAACACAGCCCGGCAGGGAACGCGGGCTCCCTGGGCGGCTGCTGGCGGGCAAGAACGTGAGTCCCGGGGGCCGTGGGCGGCGGGGGTCTGCACCCTCCTCACAGGTGTCCTCCACACCGTCTCGGAAGGCACCAGAGAAAGCTTTCACCTCGTGGTGCAGAGGTGAGGAAGGGAGCGGCAGCCTCTGGCAGGGGACGCACGGCTCCCCGCACCGTCAGCCTGCGGCACTCCAGGAGCACTGGGGGACCACACCCCAAGGACAGGGCACCCACAGAAGACTGGGGTAACTGACAACACGGCGGGGGGGGGGGCCCATCCCTCACAACCAGACGGCAAGCACTGGGCGACAAGAAACAGGGATGATGAATACGTAACAGAACTAATCGATGAGTCAGAATAACCCATCCTGATCATGGGGGGTTGAATCTATGAGTGTAAGAGGAGTTTATTAAATTTTTTCAATGTTTGTTTATTTTTGAGAGAGAGAGAGCGCAAGCAGGGGTGGGGCAGAGAGAAAGAGAGAGAGAGAGAGACAGACAGAGCATGAGAGGGCGAGGGGCAGAGAGAGGGAGACACAGAATCCGAAGCAGGCTCCAGGCTCTGAGCCATCAGCCCAGAGCCCGATGCAGGGCTCAAACTCATGGACCGCGAGATCACGACCTGAGCCGAAGTCGGACGCTTAACCGACTGAGCCCCCCAGGCGCCCCAGAGCACACTTGAAAAGCAAGGTGTGCAACAGTGTACACGGCATGCTCCCCTTCGTGACTCTGTGTGTTGTGGGGAGTAGAAGACTGAGTACTCAGTCTGCTTGCTTTTCCCTAAAGAAACAGCGCGGCCAATGGGATGGCTGCCTGCAGGGGCAGGGACGGGAGGGAGGGAGGGCTCCGTGTGGTCTCCTTCCTGCCACTTACGTTACTGATCCGTGTCAATAGATCACCTCTTCAAAAATAAAAAGACCACCTTAAATGAAACTGTAGAGCCGTGTTTTAAAAATTATAATGATGCCACACACAAATACACAAAAAACTGGAATGATTAAGGATAATGATACATAAAAGAAAGGGTAAGTTTCTTTTTAAAAAAAATCATCTTCAGGCACCCGGGAGGCTCAGTCGGTTAAGTGTCTGACTCTGGATTTTGGCTCATGTCATGATCTCGTGGTCACGAGATCGAGCCCTACACAGGGCTCTGTGCTGACACTGTGGAGCCTACATGGGACTCGCTCTCCCTTTCTCCCTCTGCTTGCGTTCTCTCTCTCTCTCTCTCTCTCTCAAAATAAATATTAAAAAAAATTTGAACGTTTATTCATTTTTGAGAGAGAGACAGAGCGTGAGCAGGGGAGGAGCAGAGAGAGAGGGAGATCCAGAATCGAAGCAGGCTCCAGGCTCCAAGCCGTCAGCACAGAGCCCGACGCGGGGCTCGAACCCACAAAGAGTGAAATCGTGACCTGACCTGATCCAAAGTCCCATGCTCAACTGACTGAGCCACCCAGGTGCCCCTCAAAATAAATATTTAAAAAATAAAATAAAGTACATTTAAAAATATTAAAAACTCATTTTCACACAGCATAGTCACAGGGTGCCCTGCTGGGCTCTGGTGGGAGCCACGATCAGGCCGTGGCCCAGGGCCAGCCGGGCCTCGTCTCCCAACGCCTCCCAAGGTCGCAGAGTCCGGCTTCATGAGACAACCCGGGGGTTTCCACGGCGCTTCCAAGGCCACGCAGCCCCCCGTCACGTCCTGATGCTTCCTGCCATCTTTCACTGCGGCAGGGCTGGTCCCGATTCACGTTCCCACGTGCTGAGTCGGTTCTCCAGTGTGTGGGTCCGGCCCACGCACTCAGGCCGGTGTGAGTCACACAGACCCGCCTGCCACAGCTCCCCCCAGACAGTGGTTGGGAAAGATGTCCAGGAGGCAGGCCCACCGGCAATTCCCTCCAGGGCAACACCATTCACAGACGCGGCCTCTTTGGCGAGGTCCTTCCAACCGATGACGAATCCGGACATTCCCACATCTGTCCCCAGGGGAGCGGACACCTCGCCAGATGCCTGAGGTCTAGACAGCACAGCCGTGATCTGGCTCAACAACCCCGCCGGCTGCAGAGCCCACGAGCGCCTGACGGCCCTCGACGACGCCCCGACGGCCACGTGCCACCACGCACGTCCTGTGCCGTCCCTACCGGGAGGGACGCTAGAGAAAAGCCAGAGCCCGTCGGGGCGGGACCACCCCCCTGCGGGGAAGCAGCAGCGCCCGTGTTCGCACCAGTGTCCCCCGGGAAGGGAGCCCCCCGCACACCAGCTGGTAGCGTCCAGCCGGGTACCGGCTTCGAGGAAGGTTCTGAAGGGCAAACTTAAGTGCTTTCTGATCGTTACGGTCGTGGCGATGGTGGCGCTAAAAGGCTTTTTCTGAGACCCAAGTGGGAGACGTGAGAGCACACTGAAGGACAAAACAGACGACGTGAGGGTGACTGATGAGCCCGGAGGCCCTCCGTCCTGCGTGCCCTTGCGACTGCCTGGCAGGTGACAAGGGGGCGGGGGCCCGAGGGCGCCCTGCTGGCAGCTCTGGCCCGGGGAGGGCAGCGTGGGTTTTGATCACACTGGTCTACAAAGCCTGGACCCCTCCCCGGCTAACCGGGCACAGCCTCTGTGTCATTTATGGACTTCACGTTTTGAACCCCGTTTTCTTACCAGAAAGATCTCCTTGCTTGGTTTAAGAAGCTATCAATTTGGAACTCAGCTCTAAATATGGATTTAAAATCTTTTATAGTTTCAAAGCCATTTAAATGTCTTTTCTCTAGCTGAATTTTAAAAAAGTCCTTCCCTGGGGCGCCTGGGTGGCTCAGTCAGTTAAGCACCGACTTCAGCTCAGGTCATGAGTTCACGGTTTGTGAGTTCAAGCCCCGCATCCGGCTCTGTGCAGACAGCTCGGAGCCTGGAGCCTGGTTTGGATTGTGTCTCCCTCTCTCTCCGCTCCTCTCCCGCTAGCACTCTGTCTCTCACTGTCTTGCAAAAATAAATTAAAAAAAAAAAAGTTAAAAAAAATGTCCTTCCCAATCTCCCTTTATGAAGACGCTCGTTAACGAACAAAAAAGGGAGTCTTGCAGGGCCTCACTTCTGCCTTACTGTAAGGCTTGTATAAACTATACTTATCAAAACACCTCTTAGAAAAATATAAAAGCTTTTTATTTATAAAGCGCATCGCAGGACAGCTAACCTCAGGGCCCAAGGGCAGGCCCCAGCTGGGCTCCGGAGCGTGACAGGAGTTCCGGCCTCTGCCGCTAGGGGGCCTCCGCGACTCCCGTTCTCACTTCCACCCTCTGCTGCGGACCACCCCGTGGAAGCCTGCTCGAAGGAGGCGGTGCTTGGCTCCTCGGAGGCGTGGCCACGGAGGCGAGGAGGCGAGCGGCTCTCTGCATCGCCGGCGTGGGTGGAAGATTCCGGAGCTGGGCTCGGAGTCCAGCTCTGAGCGGAATGTCTTCCCCATCGGCGGGAACGGCTGAGCACATGGTCTTGCTGTGCGCGGCCTCGTTTGAGCCGGATTCTTGCGGAAGCTCGAGCAAACGGGTCACCCTCGGCCTGTGGCCTTTGACATCTACCTGTTCATTCGGCTGCGGGTCCCCGCCCTGCTGGCCCTGCTTTCGCTCTATGCCCTGACACTGCGCACGGACGGAAGATGCGTCTCAGTGAGCCGGGCGCAGCTTAGCTATCAAGTCCAAGTACACTTCAGGGGACCTGTCAGCGCCGAACGCAATTCCAGGCCACCCCAGATCCTAACCCGCACTTCGTGCCACTAAATGACATCATCTTCACAGATTCCAGTCGTTACTATTTTTTTAAGTTGCTTACTGAAAAGAAAAATAAGCGTGAATACGGGGGCAGAAAGCTCAAATTTTAGTCCTGAATTATTTTTTCCAAAGCTTTACGCATTCTCTTCGAATGTAAATTAGCGTCGGCTCAACTTTTAAATTAGAACTCCTGCAGTGTGACTTCAGTACTTCCTGGAAATGTCTCAGCCAAAGTAGAGGAAAACACTTAATGATCTCCTCTGTGTATTTTCTCAAAGTAATGAATAACCTGAGGACTGACTGTGCCTATGATAAGATACGGTCATAATCACATGCAGAGACTTTCTACAACTTCATGAATGATCCTGAAATTTCTGATAAATGCTTACCTGGCTTATAAAACCTCAATTTACACAGAAGAGGTGTAAGTGTCATGGTATGAATGAAAAGGTAAATTTCCCTGAACTTTCTTCACCAGAAAAAGCAAAATACGCACATTTGAAAATAAAAAAACTCCCAAATGCTTATAAATGTCTTTTCCAGGTGTGAACGGAATTGCACAACCCATACGCTTCTAGCAAAAATATGTGATCGTTTTTAATGATTTATGTATAAAATAAAAATAAATTTTATGATACAATTTGATAAACTACTTCATACAAAATCTGACTCACATAAAATGTATGCAATTCTTTTGCAACACAAAAACTCTATTCAGATATACAAATTCATAAAAGGCAGACATCTTGAAGCAAAACAGTCCCTGTAGGGCTAAGTCGTTCAACTCAGTAGGAGAGAGAGAAGTGTACGAAGGACAGTTAACTGGCCGGCCGCCCGCCTCCAACAACGTACTCAGCACAACCTGATCACACAATTTAACGGTGCGCTATAGAAACGAGGAGATGGCCCGTGTGTGGAAACGGCGGAACTTAATCGGATGTCAGCTTGGAAGATCACGTAACTTAGAAAAGGACGTATTTTGGAAATGCCAGGAAGAAAACCTACCCATGCCATTCGTGCTAATCCTTAAAGAAGCAAAACTCCTCAGGCAATTCTAGCGTTTCAATGGCACCGCGTGGTTCACACAACAAATATCTAGAAATAACGGTATCGGGACCCAGAACCCAAGAGCTGTGAGTATGTCTCTGACCAGCGGAAAGCCTTTACATACAAAGTTAAGACTTTCGTAAGTGTTGACGATATCGTATGTGAAAAACTAAATATAAACCATGTTTTTAAAAACCCTTGCTTTAAAAAACAATTTCCCAAAAAAATGGTAACATCAAAAAAACGGGGTCAACTGGTGCATCCTTCGAAGTCTTCCTGCCTCCCAGGGACGCACGACTGAGCGCGGAAGAGGGAAGAGGCCGAAGCCGCGGGCGCAGGACAGCGAGGCCCCCCACCCGGACTCACTGCTGCCTCCGTGGGGAGAACCCGGGGGCCAGACTCCCGCCAAGGACATACTGAAACCTCCTCAAATCTCTGAACTTTAAGGCTGTAAACACAAGCCAGAGGCAACAGGGACCCATGAGAAAAATGACCTCGAGCAGCATGGGCCGTGGGTAAGAGGTTTAAAAACCTCCCGCGTGCCTCCTAGAGATACAGGCTCAGATGACCCCTCTGCAAGGGGGGATGAACTCAAAGTCGACCTTGCTCATCAAAGTCGACCTCGCTCTGCGTGTAAGTGCCAGTGCCTGACTCCAGGTCTGAGACCTGAAGACGAGGGACGCGGGTCTCCCTCGGCGCACCAGCACCGCTCGCCTGCTGGAGGATTCTGGCACAGAGCTGAGCACACAGGCCGCGGCCGAGACACGGAGAACACGCGTGCGGGAGTCCCCTCCACGGGCCACACGCCCGCGGGAGGAAGGTACGAGAACACGGCCCTTCCGGGCGGGAGCGTGCCTGCGCGTCGGTCGGAGGACACCGAAAACTTCATTTTTTTCGGGAAACTGAGCTTAGAGAGGAGCGAGGCTCTCTCTGCCTTTTTATTCTCGGCCCGAGGAGGGCTGGCAGCTTCCGAGACATCCGAGCGTTCACCTTCTGGAACTCAGAGTGATGCTGCACACCATTTTCTGGATCTTCTCATCGTTCCTCAGGATGTTGGCCTTCACGGCGCAGATCTTGTCCTGCTGGTCTCTGATCAGCTGCTCCAGCTCCGCCAGCTCGGCCTTCAGGGGCTCCACGGCACAGTCCGTGATGCTGGCGGGAAACAACACAGGGGCTCGTGAGGACCACGCGGCTCCGCGGACGCGCGCTTCTTGACCGAAACGACGCAAGAAGACAAACGGTGGTTATTCACGGCATCCACAGAAAAGGGCTAGGAGTACAAACACGCTCGGGTGATGACACGGAGGGACGAAAGCCTCACGCCTGGGAACGACGGGGGTCACAGCCTCACCGCGACCCGAAGTGGAGTCAAACGTGAAATTATACACAGGAGCCTAATGTGTCTGAAGTCTTTACATGACGTACGCTGCAGAGAGCCCTGGGGACGGCGCAGCCACCAAGACCGCCGCCCCGGGCAGCCCTCCGCCTCCCTCACCTTCCTCCAGGGGGAGGCTCACCTGGCTGCAAGGGCTTCCCCCCAGAGACCCTCCCCCCGGACTCCCTTGCCCAAGGCATGAGGCCTTTCAGTGCTGGGTTACGTGCCCGGAAAAATCTAGAACATACCTGGGAAGGCAGAGGTCAAATCAGCCTTTCCCTTTAGTTTTTTTTAAGCATATCGATACAGAATAAATACAAAAAGAGTGATGGTGTCCAACCATCCTGCCATAAAGCAACATCAGTTTTGCGAAGGAAGAACCATCTGGGTGCTACTTTTTAGTACGTTAAACGAAACGTACGAAGTGCTAACAAATGACCACGCTGGACTCGGCACCAAAAAGTTCTCGGTGATTTCCTAACTCCTGTCGTGCCGGAATTTAAAATCTTAAGGAAATTTTTAAGAATAAGCAGACTAATAAAAGAGTATAGCTTCGTTATAACACAGCTTATTATACGGGCTTAGAGATGTATCACTGAGTCCAATCAGATACTTTTCTGGAAAAAAAAAAAAAAACATTAACAACTGATATAGTTTCATGCTGGGACGATTTTAAATACAGACTGTCATGGGGCGCCTGGGTGGCGCAGTCGGTTGCGCGTCCGACTTCAGCCAGGTCACGATCTTGCGGTCCGTGAGTTCGAGCCCCGCGTCGGGCTCTGGGCTGATGGCTCAGAGCCTGGAGCCTGTTTCCAATTCTGTGTCTCCCTCTCTCTCTGCCCCTCCCCTGTTCATGCTCTGTCTCTCTCTGTCCCAAAAATAAATAAACGTTGAAAAAAAAAAAAAATACAGACTGTCAAACATTTCCCTAAGATAAGTCTCTCTTTAGCGGTTCTATTTCCTTCACGGTAGCAATTTCGAAATGGGTTCACCTGCATTTATTTCTTCTGGAGTAAAAAGTGAAAACACTGCCAAACTACAAACAGTTACAAAACTGGGGGGATTGTGGCAAGACACATAAAAAAAATAATACAAAACTGGGGGGATTGTGGCAAGACACATAAAAAAATAATACCCATACTGCACAGTTCCCCATAGTTTTTACTGCCTATGTCTATTTACGTGCGAAAGGTAACTCCAAATCTTTCCTACTTGTTACAAAGAAGTGCATGTTGCGGTATGAATGCAGAAGACACCGCTTTTGGGGAGGGTGGTGGTTTCCTGGGAGATGTCCCCCCGGCCCTGGGCAGATGTGGGGCCCCCCTCCCCGGGCCCATGCCCCCACTGACCTCTGTTCCTCCTGCAGGGGAGATGTCCCCCAGGCCCCGGGCAGAGGTGAAGGCTCCCCATCCCCCCCGGGGCCCTGGGCAGATGTGGGGGCTCCCCATCCCCCGGGGCCTTGGGCAGATGTGAGACCCCTCGCCCCCGCCCCCTCGCCCCTGCCGACCTCTATTCCTCCTTCAGCGGAGATGTCCCCCGGGGCCCGGGACAGATGTGGGGGCCCCTCGCCCCCCTCGCCCCTGCCGACCTCTGTTCCTCCTGCAGGGCCTCGGCGTGCTGCTTGTTCTCACTGTGCCACAGCTGCAGCTCGTTCTGCATGGCGTCCACGTCCTCCTGGATGTAGTCCATGATCTTCCCCAGGGGGAGTGCGCTCTTGCACAGGGTCTGGATGGACACACGCAGCTTCTCTATCTCCTTGGACACGATGTCCTTCTCCTTCTTCCACGCTGACTCAGAGACCAGCAATTTCTCCTGTGGTCAGTGGGGAAAACAGGAAGAGAAGGAAACAGCCTCATTTCCGCGGGACTGCCGAGGGTGGAAAGACACAGGAGTGGGGACAGCACTGGCTCGGGACCCACTGTCCTTCCTGTGAACGTGACACTTGGGCCAGCCGCAGCCCCGAGCCATGGGAGCAGGTACACTGTGCCCACCGGGGGTCCGTGCCTTCCCTTCTCAAGGGTAGAGGGGTCTTGACCTGGAAGGCTGTCTAAAGGGCAAATTTCTATAAAGTAAGATTTATTCCCCAACTGACCAGAAACTTATAGTTACTGTTACCAAGGCTGAGGGACACTGATGATTTTCCCAGACAGACTGGCAGAAAAGGGATCTGACCCTGCACCTCACTCCTTGAACGGACCTCTTTTCCATCTCAAATGACACCGCAACCCAGCTCGCCAGGCGAAAGGAGGAAGGGAACCCTCCAGAGAGGAGGAAACCTGGCAACGTGGAAAGGAAGGAGAGGAAGTCTGCAAGCAGGGCATGGCCAGCAGCACCAAGCCAAGCGGAGGGTCAGCTGGAGAGGGCTGGACTGAGCTGGCTGGTACAGAGGTCAAGGAGCCTGGGGCCTCGGTGGGAATCACTGGTGCAGAGGGTGGGGGGGGGGGGGGGTCTCACACAGTAGCAGGCAAAGGAGGGAAGGAGACAGAGGCAACTGGAAAACTTCATTCAGTTTTGGTCAGGAGTTGCTGGGCTCTTTGGCAACCAACGTTTACAATTCTCTTCATATGAGCTTTTATCACAGACATCTCTGAATTTCAGAAATTGATGTAAGTGACAAGAACCAATGAATAGTTTGGCTTCTTGGAAAACCGTTCCCAAGATACTGGATACTGTTTAGGAAGCCCTCCCTGGATGTTCCCGCTCCACAAGGCTGTCTAAGGTGTCACTGCTTTACTGACTTAGAGTATGAGTCAAATGCTGTTAATTAAATTATAACTAATTAACTTGTTTTTATGATATAACCATTTGTGTTACTTCTAATGCCAGTTTCAGACTGTAGGATCCAGGAGGGCAGGAGCCCTGTGTCTGCATCCACTGTGGCCCATATAGGTTCTCCTTAAATATCTGCCAAACTAACAAATGAAGTGACCGAATAGTCTGCCTCTCAAGATTCTGGCTCCACTACCTACTGAACCTGGACAAGCACGTGGAAAGTCTTAACATAATGCCTGGCACACAGAAAATGTTAAATAAACATGAGTAGAAACAAAAGGTAAAACTCATAGAACTAGTAAGAGTTAGGCAAGGTTGCAGGATATAAGATAAATATACAAAAATCAATTATATGTCTATATATTGTCATCACGTGGACACTGAAATTAAAAATACAGTGTCATTTACAATTGTATACGTAAACAAAAGAGAAAAGTATCTAGGTGTAAATCTAACAAAATATGTGTGGGACTTGCATACGAAAATTACATAATGTGGATGAAAGAAATCAAAACAGATCTAAATAAATGGGGAGACATACCATGTTCCTCAACTGCAAGATTCAAACATCGTGAAGATGTCAATTCTCCCCAAATTGATCTACAAGTTTAATAAAATTCCTATCAAAATCCAAACTAAATTTCTTGGAGACACAGAAAAGATTGTCCTGAAACTTATCCAGAAAGACAAAGGATCTAGAATAGCTAAAATATTTTTTAAGAAAGAAATAAAGAGGGAGCAATCAGTCTATCTCATTTCAGGACTTATTATGTAGCTACAGCAATCAAGACTGTGTGGTATTGGCAGGATAGACACACAGACCAATGGAACAGAATGAAGAATCTAGAAATAGACCCTCAACCAAGTATGCCCATCTGGTTTTTGACAAGAGTGCAAAAGCAATTCAATGAAAGAAACAGAGCCTTTCAACGTGTGGCACTGGAGTAACTGGATATCCAGAGGGGGAAAAGGAACCTTGACCTAAGTCTCATTTCTTGTACAAAAATTAACTCAAAGTGGGTGATGGACTTACATGTAGAACGTACAAGTACAAAACTTTTAGGAAAAAACCTAGGAGAAAACCTTTGGAATTTACGGCCAAGCAAAGAGTTCTCCCACTTGACCCCAAAAGCATGACTCATTAAGGGACGAGGTGACAAAGCTGACTCTGTCACAGTCAAAAACTTTTGAAGACCCTGTTGAGAGGCTGAAAGACAAGTTGGAGAGAGAACATACTTCCAAACCGTGTATCTGACAAAGGACTAGTATCTAAAAAAATATAAACTCTCAAAACTCAATAGTAAAAAAGCAAACAGGAAATCCAATTAGAATATGAGAAAAGACACAGATAGACATTTCACCAAAGAGGATACACGGATGGCCAATAAGCTCATGAAAAGATGTTCAAAATCATTACTTATCAGGGAAATTCAAACTGAAGCTACAATGTGGTATCACCCTACACCTACCAGGGTAGCTTTAAGAAAAAGGAGTGACAATACCAAAGGCCGGTGAGGATGCAGAGAAACTTGATTACTTGGACATGGCTGGTAGGAATGTAAACTGTACAGGTTTTGCAAACAGGTTTTGGAAAACAGTTGGGCAGTTTCTTGAAAAACTAACATGCAACCAGCAGACGACCTACCAACTGTACTCCTGGACACTTATTCCAGAGGAATGAAAAGTTATGTTCACACAAAGTCTGTACGTGAATGTTTACAGCAGCTTTATTCAGAGTAGCCAAAAATTAGAAACAACCCAGATGCCCTTCAACAAGTGAGCAGTTAAAGAAGCAGCGCTACACTCACATGTGGGACAACACTCAGCAATAAAAAGGCACGAACTGCTGATTCACGCAGCCACCTGGATGGTTCTCCAGACAGTTATGCTGCACGAAAGCGGCCAATCTCCAAAGACTACATGCTCTATGACTGCATTCACAGAACGTTCTTGAAATGACAACACTGTAAAAGTGGGGAACAGTTAGTGGTTGCCACAGGCTGAGGAGGGGGTGAGGTGGGAGGGGAGGGAATAGGCGTGGTTGTAAAGGGCAACAGGAAGGATCCTTGTGGTGATGGAACTGTTCCGTATCTTGACTGCATCAAGGTCAATATCCTGGTATGATACTGAACGTGGCTTTACACGACGTATCGGTGGGGAAAACGGAGTATATGGGAAATCTCCAAAGGCCGGTGAGGATGCAGCAAAACTCAATTACTTGGACATGGCTGGTAGGAATGTAAAATGTACATTATTTCTTGCAACTGCACGTTGAGTCTACAGTTATGTAAAAATAAACTTCACTGACGAAAAAAGTTAGTGGCCACACAAATGCCTTTCAAGTAAAATGCTAAATGACCAAAATGAACTCAAGACAATAAAAAACTACTTCTCAAGGGGAAAAAAAAATGTTGTCTTTATTATATCCAGATTATGGGGCGCCTGGATGGCGCAGTCGGTTAAGCGTCCAACTTCAGGCAGGTCACGATCTCGCGGTCCGTGAGCTCGAGCCCCGCGACGGGCTCTGGGCTGATGGCTCGGAGCCTGGAGCCTGTTTCCAATTCTGTGTCTCCCTCTCTCTCTGCCCCTCCCCCGTTCATGCTCTGTCTCTCTCTGTCCCAAAAATAAATAAAAAACGTTGAAAAAAAAATAAATTAATTAAAAAAAAATATTTTATCCAGATTAGTAAAACTCTGACTTAGTTGAGCAATTTAAAATTCTACTAAAACCCATTCATAATGCTTAGTAAAGAATTCCCACGTACTTAGCATTGTGTCGAGTCTGATACAAAACTGTTCAGGGTGCAGAGCGTAGCATGGCTAATATGTGTAAATGTGCGATAAAACAGGTGAGTTGCAAGGGAGACAAAGACATCAAGGGGTTATCTGGCCAAGCTCCCTGTTTTGGGTCACCGTGTCAAACTCCCTCATAGCTCTGAATCACAGCGCCAAGCAGAATTGGGAACACTAATCTTACGTTTATAAGTTTACTTTTAAGGGGTTAAGAATTCAAAACAAAATGCATTTGGGCTGGGATTATGAGTCGGGAGAAACTTTTATCATTGCTGCAAACACGCTGCGGCAAAACATCAAAATTCTGGCATTAAAAAAAAAAAAAACCAGCCAACTACTTCCATCTAAACGAACATGGCAGGGTGGGGTGGATAAGCCAGTGATTATTTGCTTTAAAAGCACACCCCTCTGACGACAGACTGATTTATACACAGCCCGTATAGCTGTGTCAGCGAATTTCCAGACAAACGTAACATTATAAACCCTTGTTTTATAGACTTTTAATACGTATAGTGAAATATGAGAATCTAGCACCGTATCCACCACCCAGGAATCAGTCACACGAGCCACGCTCAATTTCTGGGAGCACAAGAGGAAGATACAGTGAAACTCCACCATTATACGTCCACTACCAAAACGACGGGGAACACAGGGAGCCTTTGGGGAAACGCGCGGGCCAGCGGTCGGAACACGTGCTCTGCACGTACGAAGCCTCGCCACCTCCTCACTGTATGGCCCCGGGAGCCTCACTTGACCTGCCTGTAGCTCAATGTCCTCACCATAAAATGGAAATAATAATATTTACCCTGTAGGTAAGATTAAATGGGATCATATAAAATAGGCAGCCCGGAGCCTCGCACGTAGTAAACCTTCAATGGGCGTTAACCGTTGCCATAAATTTCTCGGACAGAAAGAACGGAAGCACGAGCCCCTGCGGGACGAGGCCCGCGTGCTCTGCCTCCAGTGCGGCGACGTGGCCCTTCTCTCTCTCGGGCGGACTCGTCAGCTACAGAGGACTCGAAGTCGGGCCTGCTCTGAGCACTCTGCTCCGAGCACTCCGGCACGTACCGGAAAACACGTGCGGGTGGAGCGGCGGCACCAACTGACCAGCTTCAGAGAGACAGGATCGTTCATCGAGAATACACCCTCCTCCCCGACACGGTCCCGTCCCCAGCTCTACTTTGTAAACATGTAAATGCCCCGCTGCCACGAAATCAGATCTCGAAACTCTCTGCCGGGAGAGCACATCTCCGGGCCACACTTTTCTGCGGCACTCCGGCCACGGCCTCGCTCTCCACGGGCGACGCGCACGGAGGTGGCAGCGGCGGGTCTCGCGGGGACACAAACCCACCGGGCTGTGGCCTCCGGCTCCTCGTGCGGGCCGCACGCTGTTTACTCAGCTGCTTCTCCGGCAGGAAGGGCCTCTGACAAAGCGTTTCGGCGTCTGGCTGCCCACTTCGCACATGTGCTTCAGAAAGCGTGAGTTTCCAAGACTTTCCAGGTGAACGGCTGCTTGCTTCTGGGACTTCATACGATTTGCATTTACCGCACGCACACTTGTCCCCAGAAATGTAAGCGTTTGTGTTTATGGCGACTTTTTAAGTTTATGGTGATTTATTCTAAGTCAAATAAATAAGAACCACTGACGTGAAAGGTTTGTTCCTTTCAATTTCGATCGCGATGCTTCACCAGAAGAAAACGCTGTTTTTAAAAGAATGCCTTAGGAGCCTGACCCTTAGGCACGCCAGAAGTGTCTCGGGAGCAGGATTTAGGGTGCAACACGAGGGCTGTGGCATGTGCACACTGCCTTCCACTCTGTCTCTGGATCCGAGGGGTCACGAACGCTGCCGGGCAGAGCTCTACCCTACATTAAGCAAACCCAATAAACAAAGGCCTGAGTAATGTCGGGTGGGGAGAGGGAATCATAAATCAAAGAGTGTGAGTATTTGCTTTAAATAATATACTCTCCCATGACCTCGGGAACTGATTTATGTACAACCTGCCAAAAGCTCATTTTCTTCGTAGGCCGAGAGTGCCTGCATCCGAGTTACAAGAGAAAGGCAGAGATCGACAGAGTAACTATTCAGAGTGTCCTGTTCATCCAGAGATATTCTACCGCCAAGCTTCTCTCTCAACCAAACATGTGTCCCTAGCGTGGGTCAAACCCGATCCCTTGAACGCACAGTAAAATAAAACAGTCTGCCATCAAATGCTTTAACCTTTTTGCACACATACAAAAAAGCGCATCAAACATAAATGGTACAACAAAATGCTAAAGTGACTCCAGCAGCCTTCGCCTGGGTCAAGAAAACCAACCTTCCCAGGGTCCCCAACGCCCCAGGCTACGACCACGCGGCCCTCCACGTGGTCCACTACTGGGTCTGTGTGCACCTGCGAGTTTCCCTGTGTGCCCGTCTCCCTCGTAGGGTGCAGACGGAACCACACAGTACATTTCCGCACGTGTCTGCCTCTTCTGCTCAACGTTCTATTTAAGAATCAACCGTGTACCTACAAGCACCTGTATACTGTTCATTTGCATTGCTGAACGGTAGGTATTTCATCACACAAATATACCATGATTTTATCCACCCGCTCTACTGCTGATGGACATTTGGGTTGTTTTTGGTCTGGGGCTCCGACGATAACTATTTAGGAAAAGTGATTATTCTGAACAGCTAAGTAATGAGTCGCTACTACAACTGTTAAACAGACCACTGTGGACGATCTTATATATGTCCCAATGCACATGTGCACAGGACTCTCTGGGATGTGCAATGACCAAGGGCATTGCTGGGCCAAAGGGTGTGTAGGTCTTCACCTTTGTGACATAACGTCAAAGAGTTTTCCATTTAATGGTTGTACCAACTGACAGCAAATATTTTTCATGAACCGGCATTTTGTTTCTGTGCATATAAAGGAACATCAACTCCTATGGCATTTCCACAATCTGACAGCTGCGGGTAAAATCTTCTCAATTATTTCACGGGCAGTCAGGAAGACGCTGTTAAGAGAAACCTTCCAGGAGAAGCCGCGTGCCTGGACGGGGCCACACAGCCACGCGGGCGACGACCCGCCTCTGCCGCTTACGGCCTAACAACCTCAGACACAATAACTCTGTGACTCTGTTTCCAGGCCTAGGAAAGGAGGATGGCGCTTATCTAATAAATTACGGTCAAGTTAAATGACGCGATGTCTGTAGCTCCTTAGTCGTAACAAGTGCTCTAGAAACGGCAGCTGTTGTTCTAGTGGTCTCTGACTGAGAACTGGTTGGTACACCTCCACGGGAGGAAAACGCACGCCACAGCAGACCTCGTAGCACCCGGCACAGAACCAGAGCTCGCTACACGTTAGCTCCTTCCACAGACACTGGCGGCCGTGGACGGCGGGGGGGCGGGGGAGGAACCGCGTGGAAGTCTGTGGCAAGTACGAGTGAGGAGGCTCGGCCTGAGGCCCAGCGGGGTCACCACAGCGGCTGCAGGTTAGGGCACAGCACAGGAGCGACGGCTCTTCAGACTGGTCTTTCTGACTTCCTCGAAAATTGGAAATAGTTTTCAAGCCATCTTTCGTCCCACAGGGAGCCGATCTGACTGACAAAGGCAGCAGGCAACGGGGAAATGCAGAGCTCCAGTTCTCAGCCCCGACAATCTCTCCTCTACTTAAAGTAACCAGAGTCATACTGGCCTAAAACCGGTCCTTTCAAACATTTTGATGAAAAGCTATTCCACATATTTATTCCCAGACGAACCTGAGAATATTCTTTGCCAAGCTCCAGAACATCCACTAAATGCTTACTGTTATTCCATTAAATTTATACAGTAAGTCGAGGGAAATAACATCCCGACCGTATCGATTTTCCCACCCAGAAACACTCTCTTGACTTTTTCCAGGCCCTTTGCCTCTCTTGGTAAAATTCTGCGGCTTCTCAAAATAGTTACTATAAACTTCTTGTTAAATGCGTGGCTTGGTAAGTTACATTTTTGTTCCCAGTTCTGAAGAGGAACTTCAGGCACATTATTTTCAATGGGTTATTGCTGACTTGCAGGAAAAACACGGACTTGGGATATTTATTTTGTCACTGGCCACCCTATGCATTTTTTCTCTAACAGTTAACCTTTTGGGGATCAATTTCCTTGGCAGACTGCTGTCATTTCAATTAATGATGAGCCCGTCTCCCCCCGTAAAGAACTCCACGCCTCGCCTCTTTCTGTGCTGGCTAGAGCCCCCAGAATAGTCGGACAGGGTTGTGTTTCGCAGCCCTGTTCCCGAGTCTGGTGGGAACACACACAGTTGCTCGCTGCCACGTAGGGTGCTGATGGGACACGCGCTCTCTTACGGAGGCACCTTCCCATTCCCAGGTCACTGCACGCTCTAGTTGCAAAGGATGCTGAAGTTTATAAACGCCATGTCTTCTTAAGAGGCAACACACTCACGGGGCACCTGGATGGCTCAGTCGGTTGAGTGTCCGACTTCAGCTCAGGTCATGATCTCACGGTCTATGGGTTGGAGCCCTACGTTAGGCTCTGTGCTGACAGCTCAGAGTCTGGAGCCTGCTTCGGATTCTGTGTCTCCCTCTCTCTCTGCCTCTCCCCTGCTCACAGTGTCTCTCTCTCTCTCTCTCTCTCTCTCTCTCTCTCTCTCAAAAATAAACATTAAAAGAAGATAAAAAAAAAAAAAGAGAGAGAGAGAAATAACACACTTACTAGTGACTTTTTTTGGTTCAAGAATAGTCTCTTGGGAGGTAAGCCATGGTCAAAGGGTGCTGCAACCACTGACCTCCACCTGGTTTTAGCTGAAAGGCTGCCTCTTCCCTGGATGTGGCGGCAGAGATGAAAAGGAAATGCTATTCACGGAAACAGAACTATATTTATCTGATAGAGGTGGATCTTCAGTCCTAGAACATATTCTAGTTCACTCTTAATTATATAAAATACATGATTTAGGAACAAAATATTAGTTCCTAACCATGATTTCTAGGGTTCTATAATTCTGTTAAAATATCCCAAGGAGACTCTGGCCAGAATGGAAAGGCTGGAGCTGAAGTAGGAAACAACTAGAAAACAACAAAACATCAGATGCAGCTGTTTCCAGCCCACATCTGACTGAGAGCCCGAGAAGGGACGGGGGCCAGCCCGCCCTCACCCTCGCTCGCTGTGTGGGGACAATCTCCCGGCTCTGGCTCAGAGCGTGAGGGTGTCGGTGAGCCGAGGAGGCAGAGAGCCCTCCGTGAGGCAGCAGACGGGGAGGGCCAGCCTCCAGGAGGGGCCGGGAACCGTCTTAGACAATTACCCATGGACGAAGAGAGCCTGTGTGGAAACCCCGGTTTCCAGAGAAGTTCCAGCACACCGATGGAGGAAAAAAAAAACAAAAAACAAAATACACACACACACACACACACACACACACACACACACGAGTTTGAAAGCATTGAGAAGGGTAAGAGGAACGGTCTGACTCTACCCCCATCACCTCTCCAAGGGGGCAGGGTGGAGGGCCAGGAGAGACCTCAGCTCGTGATCTCTCCCATGGGGGAAAGTGACAGGGTGACAGGGGGTGAGGGAGCACCTGGCCTCCCCAGCCATGCAGGACGCTGCCAAAGAGGCCCAACATCTCTCTCACCCTCGCCAGACCACTGCGTCTTGAGCCGTATGACTGGGGGCAGGGAGCAGCTGGGAGAAGGCAGACAGGACTCTCGGAGGGCATCAGAGGGACCCAGGTCCTACTGCACTGCGGACCCCGCCAGAAAATCCACCCTGCCCGTGGATCCCCACCCCCATGGGCCCACACCCACACACCCCCGCCCTGCTGCTGGCTCCCTGTGTGCACTCCTGATGGCAACACAAGCAAGCTTTGACAGCCAGCCAGAGAGAACTGCAAAGCCAGTGCGAATCTGCGGGCCAGGGAGTGGCCACAAACAACAGCTGTAGTCGGCCCCTGGGGAAGCAAAAGGGAGCTGTCAGCGCCTGCCCGCCTGCCCTGGGGCACTGCAGCGTGGAGAGAAGGCAACAGAAACTCAAGAATTCTGCCCCAAGAGGGAGCAAGAAACACAGGGCAGGTGGGTCCACACAAGGTCTGAAAAAGCATCTGAATCCCCAGCAGGGCTGACAGAGGTCACGGGTCTCCTGAAGTCGGTGAGGCAAGATGAAAGCGATCACTGCTACTTCAAGGGGAACGCAGCAACACAGGACTCCAAGGAACTTGACAGTCAGGGAAACATCGACACCACCAAGTATCTCCGTAACTGTTCGGTAACTGACCCCAAAACGGGGAGATCTGCGATCTACCTGGTGAGGAATTCAGAACGGGTCTTTTAAGAGAGCTCAGTGAGCTACGAGAAAACACAGAAAGACAGTTCAATAAATCAGGAAGATTATACATGAAAAGAATGAGTGGTTTAACAGAGAGAGAGAAATCATAAAAAACAACCACACAGAAATTCTGGAGCGGAAGATCCTACGAACAAAATGAAAACAACACGACGGAGAGCGCACCAACGTCATGATGCATCAGGAGGAAAGAATGTGTGAATTACAGGACAGACCTCTGAGGACAACAGAACGGGACAAAAAGAGTGAAGGGGGTAAAGAAAGGCCACGTGATCATGGGATACCATCAAATGAAGCAATCTGAGCATTACCGGAGCCCAGAAGGAGGAGGGGGAAGGAGGGGCAGAAGGCTTCTTCAAGGAAACAACGGCTGAAACGTCCCAAGTCTGGAGAGAGGTCTGGGTATTCCAAGTTCATGAAGCTCACGAGGTTCACCAAACAAACTCACCTTCAGGAGATCCTCTCCAGACACCTTATAACAGAACAGGACCACCCACAAAGAAGGAATCTTCAAGGCAGCATGAGAAGAGCTTGCACCTCACAAGGAACCCCATAAGGCCACAGATTTCCGGCCAGGAGGGAGCAAGAGGATACGTTTAGAGGCCGAGAGACACCAAGTGCCCATGAGAACACGACCCCACAGAGCTGTCCTTCAGAAATGAAGGCGAGGAGACAAACACGTTCCCAGACAGAGAGGAGGAGGTTGCCAGCAGCAGGCCCGCCTCACAGGAAATCCCGAGAAGAGTCACCAAGCCGCAGTGAAAGGCGCAGATGAGAACGTGGGCGCGGCCGAGGAAACACTGGCGGAGATGAGCAGCCAGACTCAGGCCCCTCACGCTGCCGGGAGGAGGCGTGTCAGCCACTTAGCTCTGTATAAAGGTGAAAGAACAGAGTACTAAAAATACAGTCATAACCATTTGTTAATGAACACACAATATAAAGAGCTGAGCTGTGACACTGAAAACCTAAAAAGGGGGAAGTCAAAGGGTTTTAAAAAGAGTTTTTGTGTGCTTTTGAAGTTAGCTTATGACCAGTGCAAAGTACAACCTTACCTATAAGATGTTTTATGTAAGCTTTGTGGTAACCACGAAGTAAAAACGGGCAGTGGATTCCCAAAACACAGAGAGAATGGAATCAGAGCATACCATGTGGGAAACCATTAATTCACAACAGACATCGCAAGAGAAGAACAGAACAAGAGAATTACAAAACAGTCGGGAAACAGTAAGATGGTATTAGTACATCCTTACCTATCAGCAATTACTCTAAATATAAGTGGATTAGATTCTCCAATCAAAAGGCATAGAGTTGCCGGACGGATTAAAAAAACGAGACCCAGCCATATGCTTCCGACAAGACTCACTGTAGCTTTAGGGACACACAAATTGGCTCAAAAGGATGGAAAAAGATCCTCTACAAATGGAAACCAAAAGACAGGAGAGGCCACATGTATTACAGCGGACAAAACAGACTTTTAGCCAAAACCTGTGACGAGAGACAAAGAAGGTCATGTCACTATTTGCTGAGGAGGGCCAGCTCATCCAGAGGACATGAACACTGTAAACACACATGCACCCCAGGTCAGAGCACCCACGTGCCACACAAATGCCGACCAGGGGAGGAAGATCGCTTCTGGACCCCAGCTGCTTAGCCCCAGAAGCTCCATGCACACAGCCCCGAAAGACACCAGGCACCATGTTGCATGCTGTCTGTGGCGAGAAAACCGGTGGCATTTTGTGAACAGGACAGCGGACTCCAGGAGAACCCTCGGAAAACCAAACCAAACCAGAGGAGCAGACTTAACAGACTGGGAAGAACTGAGATCATCGCAGAAGTCGCTCCCAGGAAGGTCCTTGCAGACCTTTCCTGCCGCCGCACTAGCGTTTACGCACGCCCCACACATGTGCATGCAATCGAAGTCACGGACACGCGTCTCTCCCACGTTCATCCCACCACACACTCCCCTGGTCTCTTTACGCCTGTGTGTTACATAGGTTTCGGGGCTCAGAGATCACCAGGTGTGTGCGGGCCTCTCACAGCAGTGCTACCCGGAGGGCAGAGCGCCATGAGATCAGCGAATGTGCTCAGGGAGGGATGGGCTCATCCCTGGTGCTCACACAGCAACCTGGGCACATGGGTCATCCAGGGATCCGTCCAGGTCCCCATCCACTCGTGGGAGCAAAGGGAAGATGTATAACTGGCCCACACCCAGGCCACCGGGCAAGGGCAGCAGGGCACGCTTTCTATCGGTTAGGAAGAAGCTTCAATATCGGCCTCACCTCCATAGCTTCCCGCTCAAATGAGCCAGATCCAGTTAGCGCCACCACCCAGGGACCCAGGCAGGGACAGGCTCTGTCCTCTCCTAGCATTAAGACTTCCGGGGGGTCTTTGGAGGGGTTGACGTGATCAGCCTTGTGCACAGGAACCAGAGGCCGGCATAGGCAGCTTCCCACCTTGTTCCTCCGGGGCCCAGCACCATCTGGACCAGAAGTTCTACGGCAGCTTCTGGTCCCTGGCTGTGCATTAGAATCACCTGGGGAACTTTGTAAGCTACCGATGCCAGGACCGTGCCCAAAGATTGATCTAATGGGTCTGAGGAGGGGCCCTGGCACCAGTATTTAATAATATGGTCCTAATGCACCAGTGGCTCTAAGCAGACGTACCTGTAAGTACCTTTCAAAGGACGTAAGATTCCAAGTTCACTTGCTTTACATTTTACGATCACTTTCCATGCTACAGGCAGGGGCCACAAACAATCCGAGTTTAAAAATACACTTTAGGGGCGTCTGGGGGGCTCAGTCGGTTAAGTGTCCAACTTCAGCTCAGGTCACGACCTCCCAGTTCGTGAGTTCAAGCCTTGCATTGGGTTCTCTGCTGTCAGCACAGAGTCTGCTCTGAATCATCTGTCCCACCCCTCTCTCTCTGCCACTCCCTGGCTCGCACTCTCTCTCTCTCAAAAATAAATAAACTTAAAAAAAATACACTTTAATGTTTATTTATTTTTGTGAGAGAGCTCACGTGAGTCAGGGACTGGGGGAAGGAGGAGCAGAGAAAGAGAGAGAGAGAGAGAGAGAGAGAGAGAGAGAGACCCAACCAGGCTTAGAGACCGATATGGGGCTTGAACTCACAAACTGTGAGACCATGACCTGAGCCAAAATCAAGAGTCGGATGCTTAACCGACTGAGCCACCCAGGTGTCCCTAAAAATATACTTTAAAAGTATTTTTCCCAGAGTGCCTGTGTGGCTCAGTCAAACATCTGACTTCAGCTCAGGTCATGATCTCATGGGTCCGTGAGTTCAAGCCCCACGTTGGGCTCTGTGCTGACAGCTCAGAGCCTGGAACCTGCCTCGGATTCCGTGTCTCCCTCTCTCTCTCTGTCCCTCCCCCACTCACGCTCTCTCTGTCTCTCAAAAACAAATAAACATTAAAAAAAAATTTTTTTAAGTATTTTTCCCTTTTCCCTATCATCTCTGGAAATGACCACCAAGATTATTAAATTATTTTGCTTTTTATTTCCATCCCTTTATTAACTAATTGGATTTGCTATTTTAGATTTCATCATTCTTTGCCAAGCTTACTGCTACAATCTTTCTTACAGTTCTGGTTCCAGTTCTGCTTTTACATATTTAACCTCCTAAATTCTGACTGTATTTCATAGCCCCGAAGTACCAGATCGAATTCACCATCAATCATACCCGGCAGTCTCTGGCAACGTGAAGGCCACGCGTGTTAACGGTCGGCACGTGAATTGGCAAAGAAACGCGCAGGCCTGTAACGAGAAGTCAGGCTATCCGAGGTCTTCGGCGGAAAATAGATGTCATGGGGTTAGTGGAGACTGTACGGAGTGAGTCGAAACACTAGAAGAGCAAAGGCAAATTCAAACACAGGAAGTCAGGTCCCAAGTACCCCTGCAAGTGGCAAGGCCACGCTGGCAACCACGTGCGGCAGGTGCCCTGACCCACTGGCGCAGACGAGGCGGTGAGCTCTGGCTTGTGCTCGCCACGCCCGACTCCTCCAGCCACCAAAAGTCAATCCAAAACCACAGCCACAGTCTCAGTGAGCGGTGGACGCCGGGGAAGGAGGTCGAGCAGGGTCAGAGACTGGTGGGCGATGGGATGGGGGGAGGACTAATGGAGCCGCTGGACAGGGAAGGCCCCTCTGAAGGGCGGCCTGTGTGCAGGGACTTGCGTGGTGACGGGAAGGGTCTCTAAGCGAAATAGGAGTTTTCTCCGACAGGTCCTCCTACAGTCCAGCAGGCCCGAGATACCAGCAGCCTGCCTCCAGAAAACTCTGGGCCGGCAGCACAGACGAGAGCAGGGAGAGACCTGGGCCTCAGGAAAACAGGCCCCTGATTATGTAGAGACACCTGCTCCTCCCTACTTTCCAAGGACAGCTGGAGTACCCGCGAGGAACAAACCGCGTAACTCTGGGATCCTGCTGAGCCCCTGCCACAGGGCAGCTGGACTCTGTTCATCCCAGGGCTCCTGGGGCCAGGACGGAAGGGGGACAACACGAGGAGTCACTGGGAGCACACCGGAGAAGGACTCTCCCAGGCCCCCAGGCCTCACACCCACGTGCCCCGCAGGCAAGAGCAAAGGAACCCGGGCCGTGTCGGCAACGGCTGCCCACAGAACCACGCAGGCTCCGAGCTGCTGGACCTCAAGTCGTCATCGAATAGGAAGTGAACTCCTGCTTCTAAGCAGCAGCCCTGGGGAGACGCACCCCCAGAGAGGACGGAAGGGCACGCAGCCCCACAGTTCCACGACCTCCGTGAACCAGATCACTCCTCTGACTTACACTATTCTAGGGCATGGGAAAAACTTTTATAAAAATTAATTGCATAGGGGCACCGGGGGGGCCCAGTCAGTGAAGTGTCCGACTCTTGGTTTCGGATCAGGTCACGATCTCACGGTTCATGAGTTCAAGCCCCACATCAGGCTCTGCACTGCCTGGGATTCTCTCTCTCCCTCTCTCTCTTTCTGCCCCTCCTCTGCTCACTCACTCTCTCTCAAAACAAATAAACTTAACAAAATTACATAAAATGAACATAATCATGTTCCTAACAACTGGCAACAACAGCACACACATGTGTGAAAACTTCAGGCCAATGTCACTTGAATATAGACTTCCATTTAAAAATATTAGTAAACTGAGGGGCCTAGCTGGCTCTGTGAGAAAAGCATGTGACTCCTGATCTTGGAATTGTGAGTTTGAGACCCACTGGGTGTAGAGATTACTTCAGTAAATAAATAAAATGTAAACAAACAAAAAATAAATTAAATATTAGCGAATTGAATATGGTTTTGCATTGGATAATTAATAGACTATGACCAGGCAAAGGTTATTTTAGGAACGTAAGAACTGCTCAGCTTTAGGAATCTATTAATAGATGATAATCTCAACAGCTGCCAAAAAGACATTTGGTAACGCTACACATCCACTTCTGATTACAAGCCTGGGAGATCGCCCAACAATCAGCAGGTGATAAATAAATGGCTGGTGAGGGAATACGGACTCACAAAACACCGTAACTTGTAATCGTAAATCAAGTTCATATTAAGGTTTAAAAAAAGGCTAAACAAATATTAGTAATGTAAGTGTCCAACTTAGAAATCAGAAGGACAACAGAATAAACACAAAGAGAGACAAGGAAGGAAATTAAGAAAACGGGAGAAATCAGTGAAAAGAACAAAGATACGAAACAGAAGGTCAATGGAACCAAAAACTATTGGTTTAAAAAGACTAACAGACAAACTTCTGGAAGCACTGCCTCAAAAAAAGCAGAAAAAATACAGATTAGTAGCATTATTAAAAACAGAACAAAACTGAATTTCAAATAAAGCAGATGTTAAAAGAATTCTATCAAGAGCTTCTTTCCAATATACTTGAGGACTTAAAAAGAAATTAATAACCAAAACTGACTCAAGAAGAAACAGAAAGCCTGAATGCTCCCATAATTAATATAAAAATAACAGCAGTAGCCTAAAATTTTCCTATAAAGGAAACATCACACTCAGATGGTTCTATGGACAAGTCCTACCAAAATGTCAAGAAACATACCTTTCTTTCCATCATCTACTGTATCTTCTAGAACACAGAAAAGAACTCTCCCTGGTTCACTCTTCACCTTGGGACTAACACAAGATAAGGATCATATGAGGAAAAGAAAATCATGGGCCCATCCCATCCGCGAATATAAACAGAAAAATACTAATTAGCAACCAGAATCTACCAATGGATGAAAAAGAGAAGACAGTGTAGCAATGTTGGTTTCATCTCAGAAATGGAACGATCACTTAATATCAGAAAGCTATAAATGCCATTTAGCGAACTAAAGAAATAAACGGAATTACCTCAATGCAGAAAAAGCATTCAATAAAATTCAACGCCCATTCATGAGAAAGCCCCATAGGAGGAAAAAATCAGACTTTGTCAGTCTGTTAGGTTGCTCGATGCTACATTAAGTCAGTCGGAAACGGGTAAATTCCAGAACTGTTACTAAAAATCAGAAAGGAAGAAGGTGTTACTATCGCTGTTATCGCTCCTCTCGAACTGGAGGTCCAGTGGGAGTAACTGGACAGCGGTGAGGACAGCGTGAGGACCGGAGAGGAGGAACAAGGCCACTGGGTCTCGGGGCAACGGCGACACAGGCACAGCGCAGGGGAGGAGCTCAGACGCGGGCCACACGCCTGCACCTGCACCCGGGCTCTGGTTCTCAGCAGTCCCATGGCCCCAGACAAGTCCCCCTTGATGCCCCCGCCTCAAACCAGGGGTGACAACAGTACCTGTCTGCACCTCACTCCTCTCTGGGTTAGTATCCAGCTGCTCCCATGGCACAGGAAATACAGAAGGATCAACAGACGTCTTTTTCAAACAACAGTTTTATCAAGGAAGTGATCGTAAGCACTCAACAGCCTGTACCCACCAATGACCAGGAAAAAAATCTAAAGCAGAGTCTTTCCAAGAGCAGAACAACCTCTAGAGTGCCCAGATACAAACCTACCAAATGATGGGCACAAGCGCCACAGAAAGAAGTCACAGATGTTCACTGAGAGGCATCAGAGGAGGCCAAATACACGGAGAGATTGTGTTCACCAACACTCCTGCTGAGTTCCCAAGAGGGTTTTTTTGTGGCATTCACGAAGCTGCTTACATGGGGCGCCTGGGTGGCTCAGTCGGTTGAGCGTCCGACTTCGGCTCAGGTCGTGATCTCGCGGTCTGTGAGTCCGAGCCCCGCATCCGGCTCTGTGCTGACGGCTCGGAGCCTGGAGCCTGGAGCCTGCTTCCGATTCTGTGTCTCCCTCTCTCTCTGACCCTCCCCCCGTTCATGCTCTGTCTCTCTCTGTCTCAAAAATAAATAAACGTTTAAAAAAAAAAAATTAAAAAAAAAAAAAAAAAGAAGTTGCTTACAGTACCTCTATGGGAGGTAAGGACCGGGAAGAGGCACATCACCAGTCACAAGACCTGTTCGTAAAGCTGATCGAAGCTGTGTGGAATCGGGCAGGGCCAGGGAGAGCAGACCGCAGCCTGCAGCCGGGCCCACGGCCTCTTCTTTTGGTTCAGCCCACAAGCGAAGAGCGGCTTTCACAAAACAAATAGTTGAAAGTAATATCGAAAAGGTAGTATTTTGGGACACATGAAAATTCTAGACGATTTGCCTTTCAGCATCCGTAAATAAAGTTTTACCGGAGCCCAGCCACACTCGCCCGTCTGCATGCTGTTTATGGCCGCGAAGCTGAAGACCGGTGACAGAGCGTGCGTGGTTCTCGCAGCTGCAAATGCGTGCGTGCCGACCCTTTCTAGAAAAAGCCTGCTAAGCTCTGGGGTCCAGGATCCAGAGAGCGCCGCAGGCACGCGTAACTTTCGCATACAGCAGAGGTAACATCACGGAGCCATGTGGGGAGGATGAAAAGCTGGTTATTCCTACTGGGAAAAAAACCAACAGCACCTCTGTCTCAACACAACACAGGAAAATCAATTCCAGGTGGATTAAGGACTGAAGTGTCAAAACAAAGTTTTCATCTTTTAAAGAGAATAAGTATCTTTCTGGCCTTAGGACAGAGGAGGATTTCTTAACTAAGACACCAAAAACATGAAATGTAAGCGTGAAGGCCGAGCAATTTAATTACATTAAAACTAAGAACTCAGTCATCAAAAAACACCTAAAAGAAAGTGAAGGGGGCAAGTTCTGAATGATGATTTTCATGTGACTTTACCTCCCTTGGCCCTCTACCGTCGATTCTTATGTTATTCTTCCATAAAACTGTGTTTCAGGCCAGGCTGGCTGCCTTTCTTCTCTTTGCAAAACTTACTCCTGAGAGAGCACACGCTAGCAGAGGAGGGGAAGAGAGAGAGAGGGAGACAGAATCCCAAGCAGGCTCCATGCTGCCAGCGCAGAGCCTGACGCGGGGCTTGAACTCACGAGCTGTGAGATCATGACCTGAGCCGCGACCAATGGTCAGATGCTTAACCGACTGAGCCAGCCGGGCGCCCCCCCTACTGCGAATTTTATACTATGTGTTTCAGGTCGGACTGGAGCTTTTCAGGTGCTTACACACCCCAGGGGACAGGTGGCCCCTGCACCCGTCAGCACAGGTCTGCCCCCTGCTTCTGCAGAGGTGTGGGTTTTTCACGTTTGCTTTTCCTAGTTCTCTGGGTGAACTAGGTCTTAGGCAATTTATTTTTTCGAGAATCCAAGAGCAATGTTTCTTGAGCCCGTCCAACATCTGGGTAGATCTTGCCTGACTTCTACACCTGTAAAGCCAATGTGACTAAATAGTAAGAATCCCGAGCCCACCTGTTTCCCTACAAGCCTGCAGCCCCAGCTGCCTCTTCTTCCAGCAGTGAGGGCTGCAGAGCAAATCTAAAAGCAACTCTGACTTTGGTTTTTTTGAAAAGAACCTATTGTTTCTCACAATATGTTCTTTCCTGGAACATAAAAGCCCTTTTAAGGGCAGACCCACAGCAGGCTGAGTGCTCGCTCTCTGTGAAAGGACCCAAGTGCCTCTAAAAAACCATACTTTGTTCAACATCCCATCTAGGTCAGAAACTTACCATTCTCATCACACTTTACTTTGAAATCTGTATTACCGTCCAAACTACAACGTCCACATTGGGGCAGAAAACTACGGCGCAAGACAGCCGTGCCTGCTTCCCAGGCCTGGGGCCAGGCCATGCAGGGCTCTGCACCAGGACACAAGGTGAGGGGTCAGTGTGGGGCTCCCCGAGGCTACGGCACCTGCTTACCAGGTCCCCTTTTCCTCCAGAAGCATCGTGAAAACTTCCACTGTCTTTCCGCACAGGGTTTTAGTTCATTCTGCCAGGTGCTGCCTCATACATGATCATCTGTTCCCGTCCACTTACCCGTCTCTTGTGACTTGTGTTTAATTAATTCGCTGAAATTCATCTAGTCAACAGGTTAAGGGTAACTTTCGTCTAGGACCTTGCCAGCCACAGAAGAGACATAGGTCTCCACCTGACGAGATTCTATTCCAAGGGAAAGTCCTTGGTGGTTCTTTCCTCCTGAACCATTCAGTTCCAAAGCCCGTTAGATGGGCCAATCGAGGGAGCACCTGCACCAGGGTGGGGGAGGGGAGAGCCACAGGGCCCAGAGTGAGGACATCCGCGTGGGGGAGGGGGAGAGCCAGAGGTCCGGAGTCAGGACATCCACGTGGGGGAGGGGTGCAGCAGCCAGCACAGGGTGGAGGGAGTCCTATCCGGGGAAAATGGCTAGCCCAGCAGCAATGAGGAGCCTGCCCACGGGGCAGGGGTTGCTGGAGCCCAAGGTGGGTGTAGATGACATGCACCCGGGACAGCGGTGACAGCAGCAACAGGAGACACAGGATTCATTCACCGACTCGATCTATTGAGGACAACAACATGTTCCTCATGACCGGACAAGGGAATTATAAACAAAGGGAAGAAACTAGCCCGATGCCCATGGTGCGCGCGCGCACACACACACACACACACACACACACACACACACACAGTTCCCGTGGCTCAGACACTGAGCGGGCCTGGGAGCTGACACACCACAAAGGCAGTGGGCACACAGACAGCAGATCTGGCTTCCGCCAAGAGGGAGCAGGAGAAATGGCGGCTCCGGGGGCAGGGAGAGTAGAGGAGGCGCTGGACACCCCAGTGAGCTAAGAAGGCAGCCAGAGCAGCCGGCAAGGACGCAGACGCCCACCTGAAGGGGCCCCCACTGGACAAAGCGGACACACCGTGAGCACCAACACAGGAGGCAGAGCGTCTACGCCCTCGAGGAACCCCGCCCACGTGAGCCCGCGATGATATGAACAAGAGGTCACTCTGAGAGTAAGAGCAGGACACTCACACTTCACGGTACCTTCCAGAAAAGGCGAGTCATCACAGGGGGAAAAGGAGGCAGACAGTGGGGCAGCCTGACAGGGTCCTCCGCGTGGGGAGACCCGGGCGAGCACCGCAGTCACGGGGTGGCGGGAAACGTGCCCTGGGACGGATGCTGGGCCATCAGCCACCTCCCTTCTGGGAGATTCCTGCCCCAGAGGCCCTACCTGAATCTAACCGTGAGCAACCCCCGCCACCCCTACCCCCAGCCCAAGGGCCCCTCCACGAAACAGCTGACCCTCTTCAAGGTCGACAAGGTCACAGAAGTGCAGAGGGTGCACTGTTTCCAGGCTGGGCGCTTCTATGCAGGGCGCGCTGGGAGGCCCGGGCTCCTGGGGTGCTGATGCAGAAAGTCCCAGTCTGCAGCAATCAGTCAAGTACTCAGGGATGAGGTCGGCCATTGGTTCTTGAGCAGTTTGCGGGTGGGGGTGAGGGGCCCTTCTCTGAGCCGCAGCACACCCAAGCGAAGCTGGCCGAGCGTTGGGACATTATGGTGGCCACTACCACGCACGGGGACATGCAGTCGGAGGAGCCCTTCCTTCCCAGACCGGGGGCCGCTCCACCTGCTGGAGGCTGAGCGCAACCCACAAGGCCCCAAGTGGGCCCAGCAGGGCAGACCCCGCGAGGACAACGCGACATGCTCTGCCAGGACCTTCAACACCGTGATCAATCAGATCTCGGGAGGATCTGAAAGTTCCCAAAAGTGCCCCTCACAACTTAAAATGTTTGACCTGCTTCTAAATCTGCTTTTCTTCAAAAGTTGCTTTTAACGCTGTGTAAAATGATTAAGTCCATTTGGTTTATTTGTTACAATTACAACATAATTTTCTATCATCTTTCAATGCAAATGAACTCTATTTGTAGTACAATAAAGCTTTCACAAGCTACCTGGAAACCTAGTGAGTACCAAAAATACGCGTATTTGGAAATTACTCCTGAGTTTCAAAACCTAATGAAGAAAACATTTTGAATGCATCGTGTTTGTAACAGGAAGCACACCTATAACAGTGAACTTCAGACCATGCGTTAACATGCGGTGTATTTTATTCATAATTTACAGAAAACCAAATGTCTGAAATAAACATATTTCTGTTTTATCTTAATTTTTTTCCTTGTAAGGGATTTAAGAATATTCTGTGAAATCAGAAATTTTTAATGTTCATTCTTATTTTTGAGAGAGAGAGAGAGAGAGAGAGAGCGCGAGAGCGTGAGTGGGGGAGGGACAGAGAGGGAGACACAGGATCAGAAGCAGGCTCCAGGCTCTGAGCTGTCAGCGCAGAGCCCGAACTCGTTAGCCCTGAGATCATGACCTGAGCCGAAGTCAGACACTTAACCGACTGAGCCCCCCAGGCGCCCCAAGAATTTTCTGTGAAGTTTAAGGCTTATGTAGAGCAAAACCCTGACATAATGCAAGCTCTTCACGAAGTGGCTGTCAGTCCTGGCCTCGGTGAGAAGGCTTTCCAAGAGGCTCTGTTAGTTATTTAAGGGGTCCCGGCTGGTGGGGAGGGGTCTTTGGCCAGAAAGAAAGGTTTGGAGAATTCAATCAGAAAACCTTGATGATGCTCCAATATGAAAAATTATACGTGCATCACTGCTACAAGTAGGAAATCCAAGTATGTATTGTGATGTCAAGCATTTCAGTTTTTTACCCTAAAAATTGCCTTGAAACCCATCTCCCAGAGAAAAGCGAGAAAGCCATGTCACTGGTTGGCCATGTCGGCCCCTTCTGAGCCCATGTCGCCCGGGTTAACGGGTCATTTATCCGCCAAGCCTGTCCCTCGGGCAGCAGAGTGCTTCACGGGAAGCTGCTTCTCAAGTCAGAAGCAAACAGACAGGAACAACACAGATGGGAACTCGGAAAATAAAACAAATGCATTTCTCACTTAAAACAATGAGCACAAATGTGTATGTTTTAGAAAGGACAAAAATAAGAATAAGGAAAAAAGTCACCAAGAAATAAATTTGTCTAAAGTGAAGCCAAGAAACATGGAATTTCGGGATGAAAATAACTCTGGAAACAACTGCTCCTCCTACAGCCGAGAGCTCCACGCACGACAGGGCCTGTGTCCTAACACATGCGGGGCTTCCTGGAAATCTGAGACCCGCCTGCTGTGGCCGAAGAGCCCGTGTGCCTTCTTGAGTTAAGACCCTGTGCCCAGGAGCCAGATGACAGATGGGACATAGGCCTGGAGCACAAGGCCTGGGGCCAGGTGCTGGGCACCCCGACCCTCTGGGTGCTGGACGCCAGGGTGACACTGGAGGTGGTCACGTGTGGGGACGAGACCCAAGAGGGGAGAGCTGCCGTGGCTCTCCTCACCGCTGTCACTTGAGGAACCCCCACTCAACCCGGGCAAACAGAGACCCCAGGGCCCCTGCCCAGCAACATGGCTCCCAGCCAAGAATGAAGCCAGACCACGCCAACGGCTCGCCCAGGCTCAGCCCGATTGCGGGTAAGCCTCTCCTCTCCAAGGGTCTTTTTCCCTTTAACACCTTCGTGAGGTCTCACTGGGTACTTCTGAAAGTCTTCACGGCTCTGCAAACCGGAGAGAACTCTCCAGCAGGGCCGGGGCCTCACCAGTCTCCCCCGCGGCAGGCCCACACTCACTGGGCGGCCGTAGCTTCTAGAACTGCTTCCCGACTGCTCTCCGCACAAGCGCACTGGGGTCCGCTGAGCTTCGCCCACCTATTATGGTCACTGTGACTGACCTCGATCTGCATTCTAATCCTTACCAACTGATTTTCTTCCCGAGGCTAGAACTCGATCCCTCATTAACGTGCTGCAGGGACCATGTGTCAACACCGGCACCTGCACTGAGCCCCCAACTCCCCAGACTCAGGCTGTGAAAGTCAAACTCAAGACTTGTTTACACAAAGCAAATAGGATATTGATGGACACGAGGCCACAATGACTGGTCAGGCCAAAACTGACTAAATCTAGAAAAGTGACAAATATAATGATACGGATTTCAAGTTGACGTTTTGAGTAAAAATAAAATCTTTATTTGTGTTACCATTCCCTGAGTGAACGTACGAAACAGAAGACGATGGGTATTTGAGTTGGAAATGTTTTTAAGGCTACAGCTAGTCACAGTTTTGCAATCCAATTTTAAGTCACACATATGTATTTTCGGGAAAAGGACTCTGACACTTTATCCACATTATGACCTTTGTTTATACAAAGAAGGCCTATTTACTCGTAATGATCTTCACAAAGTTCACATACATGTGACATTTTGATGGTTTCCAAACCATTTTCACAGTCTAGGATATATCCATGGCATGTGTCTGTAAATATTTTTAAGTGATATTGTTGATAATTTGCTGGTGACAATCTAGTTTTATATCCAAAATCTAAAATGCGCAGCCTGCATACTGGAAGAAACTGCACTTCTTGGGAACATGAAGCGATGGCCTTATTTCCTGAAATAAACAAAAACTCACCCTTTCTGACTAAAGACAGGGTCAGTGGTTCCCTGTTTGGCCACCGAAGTCTCATCAGTGAAGAATATCGTAGTATGTGTCCCTTGTTTCCTTCATAGCAATTTAAATGGAAACAGTATTTCTATTTTCCCAGTAATACTGGGACCACAAACATCCAAACTAAACATACTTTTTATCAGGTGCAGAATTTCAGTTAAGGGGGGGATTCTGAAGAGCATTTTTCAGACAGGGTTCAAGTATTTGTGATGAAACTGCACCACCTAGTGACCAAAATGAGACATAACTTAAAGATGTATTCAGATCGCCAAGCTAAGGGAATAAAATAGAAATCCCTGATGTTCATGTAAGAATTTAGCTAACAATTATTCACTATATACGACTTACTGTAGCTAAAATACAACATGTGCGTGATAAGGTCATTTCATCCGTCAAGAGTCATTTCAAGGGGCGCCTGGGTGGCTCAGTAGGTTGAGCATCCAACTTTGGCTCGGGTCATGATCTCACGATTCCCCACCCAGTTCATGGGTTCAAGCCCCACATCGGGCTCTGCGCGGTCGGTGTGGAGCCTGCTTGGGATTCTTGGTCTCCCTCTCTCTCTCTCCCTCCCCCACTCTCTCTCTCTCTCTCTCTCTCTCTCAAAAATAAACATTAAAAAAAAGGTCATGTCAAGAGTCAAGACACACATTCCCAAAGAAATGCTTCTTTCAGATGACTGTCCGTAATCTCTATAGACAGCTGATAGCTACATTAGTCCCTCATTACAACTTTCACCGAGAAGGGCAGTAAAACACATACATTCACGTCAAATTAAACACACACACCAACTTCACATGTGAAAAGATGTACAACCTCCAGAAGACACACTTTATGTGACCAAGAAAGAAGGTGAAGAGAGTAGGGGAGGGTGGCTCAGTCAGTTAAGTGTCCAACTTTGGCTCAGGTCATGATTTCACGGGTTGTGAGTTTGAGCCCCACATCGGGCTCTCTGCTGACAGCTCGGAGCCTGCTTTGGATTCTGTGTCTCCCTCTCTCTCTCTGCCCCTCCCCCACTCACTCTTGGTCTCTCTCTCTCTCAAAAATAAACATTAAAAAAAATTTTTTTTAAAAGGTGAAGAGAGTAAAGTCACAAAAACTTTAAATAAACTAAAAAAGAAATCCACTAAGAGAAATACTCTATTTCAAAATAAAGAATTTGAATGAGGGGCGCCTGGGTGGCTCAGTCAGTTAAGTGTCTTGACTCTTGATTTCAGCTCAGGTCATGATCTCACGGATCAGGAGTTCAAGCACCACACTGGGCTCTGGGCTGGTGGCAGGGAGCCTGCTTGGGATTCTTTCTCCCTCCCTCCCTCCCTCCCTCCCTCTCTCTCTCTCTCTCTCTCACTTTCTCTCTCTCTCTCTCCCCACCCCAACTCACACCATCACTCTCAAAATAAATAAATTAAAAAAAATAATTTGAATGAAAAGAAAAAGGATCTAAAATTTACATTCGATTAGAACGGACACGATGCGGAGAAACCCGAAAGAGAACGTAGGAGACAGAAGCAGGCCCGAGAAACCCCGAGCAGCACTTCCCGGTGAGGGAACCGTCTCTGAATTGCCCCCTATCACTCTCAAGCATCTTATTTATGACGTTCAAAAAGCAAGTATTTTTAAAGCATAAGAAACACCAATAAAACTGCTCTTCTGGCTGTTTTTCAAAAACCCCTTCATAAATGTGAAGGAAAAAAAATGCTGGCATGGGCTTAGCATCTTCCTATTAGCAGAGTTTATATTTCCTCTTGAAAAGAGAGCAAGTTGGTCAGGACAATGAAGAAAATGCCCAAAGCGGCCTGATGCACATATTTATTCTATAATGTGTTATTCAAGTCCATTAGTGCAATAAGAAATAGCTTTTCTTCCAACACAACTTCAAAGACCGGCTGGAGAGACAGCTGGGCTACAGGCATGCTGAAAACACACGCTGCCTCCAAAGAAAATACAAAGTACCGAGACTAAAGGCAACTACAATTTATGTGAAAAGCAGAGGAAACATCTACCATTTGATTTTTAAGTGAGAGAGAGAGAGAAGGCAAGCAATTACTATTACGACGGGTACGTATAAACCAGTAACGGCAACAGGCAGACGCGGCCGACGCAGCTCGAAGAGATTCTTACAGCCGCCTCTCAGCAAACCAGGCGCGCTGGAGTCTGGATCCGAAGTACAGAAGGTACACACACCTTGCGAGCTTTCCGGAACACCTGTGAAAACTGCCCTCAGACTAGGCCTCAGAGAAAGCTTGACTCCAAATAATCGATATTATATAGACCACATTCTTTGAACGTGAAATTGTATTAGAAATCGCCAGTAAAAAGACTTTTTAAAAACCCGTATGTTTCAAAGCTATGGAACAGACTCCTTAATAACCCACATGATAAAAAGAAATAAAGTATTTCATCTTAAAGTTCAAGGAACTTTTAATATTCATATTAAAAATTCAAAGATAAACCATGCTTAAAGAGAAATGTACGGCCTTAAATATATCTGTTTAAAATGACAAGAACTCAGGGGGCGCCGGGGTGGCTCAGTTGCTTAAGTGCCCGCCTTTGGCTCAGGTTATGATCTCGCGATTCACGAGCTCAAGCCCTACACTGGGCTACACACTGACAGAATGAAGCCTGCTTGGGATTCTCTCTCCCTCTCTCTCTGCCCCAACCCTGCTCTTGTACTCTTGTGTTCTCTCTCTCTCTCTCTCAAAATAAATAAATAAACTTAAAATAGGTAGATTAATTAATTAATTTTTAAAAATGGCAAAGACTCAGGCACCTGGGTGGCTCACTCGGTTGAGCGTCCGACTCTCGATTTCAGCTCAGGTCATGATCCCAGGGTCGTGGGGTTGAGCCCCAAGGCAGGCTCTGCACTGAGCGTGGAGCCTGCTTCCAGTTCGGTCTCCCTCTCCCTCTGCCCCTCTCCCCGACTCATGCTCTCTCTCTCTCTCTCTCTCAAAAAAATAAATAAATAAATAAAATAAAATAAAATAAAATAAAATAAAATAAAATAAAATAAAATATAAAGGCTAAAAATAAAAGAGCTAAGTATTTTACACAAGGACTAAAAACATAAATAACCAAGGAAATTAAAAGGAAAAATAAAGAATAGAAATCAATGAAATGAAAACAAAAGTGTCTATCTACAAAACCAAAAGTTGATCCTTTGCTAGAGGGTGCCTATTTCAACTGTTTCTTTAAAGTCTCAAGGTAAAAAGACACAAAATTTGGGGAAGAAAAGGAAAACTGTAACTATAGGCATATTTTTAAAATCACAAAGGCACAGCTGAAACACGTTTATGTCACGACTCTGGAAAACGTGGACGCAACAGTTGCCTGGAGAAAGGCTGGAGAAGGCACAGCCAGGGGACGCCGATTTCCGCTCTCGCCTCTACAGCAAAGCTTCTTTGCCCCATGTGCAGCCCGCATGTGGGAGATGCTGGTTCCAGAAACCCTCGGGCCCTAGCCAGGCAGCCAGCCTCCTCCACTCACCCATGTGCCTTGCAAATATCATCTTCTGAGCACTCCAGGCAGTGAGGAATTTTGGCAAATTCTCGTCTATGTGAAAACCTCGATTTTTAACTGAGCACGCTGACTTCTGGAATGAAGATCTCACTTCACGGCCCCTTAGTGACAAAGATCTGGCCGCTATCGCGGAAGTGGAAGCGGTAGGCACAGCTTCCAAGAAAGAGTCTGGAAGGAAAGGGGCATGCTTTTCTCCTTCTCCCCTTCCTGCTGGCTGGCAGGCAGTCCTGGATGGACCTGGGACAGCTACCTTGGCCCATGAGGTGCCCTGAGGCACGGGGGTCACACAGGCGCCACCTCCGGACTCTGACTCAGGAGCTAAAGCACTTTCCACGTCATTTAAGCCACTAATGTTTTCGATCTCTCCTTCACTCATAGGTGAACCTAATCCTAACTGATTCAAGTATGAATTACCCAAAGAGACTCAAAAAGGAAATAGGAAAACGGAATATACTCACTCAAGAAATTGACTTGGCAAAACAAAAAGAAAGGATTCGTTCAAGAGAACAGAAAAGCTAGCAACACTAAGACTTCGATAGGAAGAAAAGAGCAAGAGGCGGAACCAGCAGTGAAGAGAGAATAATCATCAGCCGTTGAGGAAACGCACATCAAAACACAAAAAATTAGAAAGACTGACCGTTCCGAGTGCTGACGACGACGTGGGGAAGCTGGAATTCTCCTCTGCTGTGGTGGAAATGTAAATGGTGTGACCACTTTGGAAAAGAGCCCGGCGGTTTCCCGAAAAGATAAATATACGTTTACCACGTGAGCCAGCAATCTTACTCTTAGGTGTTCACCCGAAGGAACGAAAGTGTTTGTCCCCACAAGGGCTCGGAAGGGAGTGTAACTGGCCGAAACTGGAAACAACCCGACGGCTCATCGACTGACAAATGGCTACACCCACTACAGAGGATGATAAATCCATACAACTGCAGTGGGTGTATCTTACAACGCGCTTACGACTCAGCAAGCCAAAGGACACATGCTGAAAAATGGATACATCTCAAAGTAACACGATGACTGAAAAGAAGCCAGACCGAAAAGGAGCACACGCCATGTGACTCCACCATCTGCGATTCTGGGAAACAAACAAGAGTGACCAGGAGCAGAGGAGCAGCTGGCGGGTCCTGGCGGGAGCGGGGCGTGGGGAGAGGTGGCCGGAAGGGATTCCGAAGGGCACAGACCACTGTGGAGGGCGACGCACACGTTCACCATCCTGATTGTGGATGGCACAGACGTGTGGAAATAGAGTCTCACTCCACTGGGAGAGTAAATCAGTGTAGCCAGTCGGGGAATGATTTGGCGGTATGGGGTGAAATCAAAGCTCTGTGCACGCTCAGGACCTCTGGGTCTGGGCACAGACGCTAAAGCAAGGTCGCAAACCCCAGCCCCAGGCTGGGTCCCGCTGCTGTGAATAAAGTTTTATTGGAACACGGCCACGCATCCCAGTCTCCTGTTGTCCTCCCCAGGGCTGCTTTCAGGCTATCAGCAGAGCTGAGAAGCTGCAATAGATTGTATGGCCCGTAAGCCTAAAATATTTACCGCGTGGCCCTTTGCAGAAAATGTTGGCTGACTACGGTTCCCGGAGACACTGGCTCCCATCTGCCTGGAGACATGGAGGTGTGTTCACAACAGTGGAAGGCGGAGTCAACACGACATCCGTCAATAAAGGAATTAATAAACCACGGAATACTAGTTACCAGTTAAAAGGAACAAGCTAGATCCACAGGTATCCAAACGGGGAAGGTCTCAGAAGCACACTGCGGCCTGAAGAAAGCGACCAGCAAACGTACCAGCACCGGGGGAAGCACCGAAAACCCCCGAAGCAGTAGGAACTGCTTATAAAGTAAGGCTCACACCAGCTCTTCCCTGTGACTGCCCTGGGGACAATGGGCCTGGGGCGGAGGCAGAAAAGACATCAGCTTTTCCGGTGTGTTTTAATTTTTTTTATTTAAAAAACTCTAAGAGGTTTTTAGAAGACCAGTCGGTGAAATGTAAACCTGATATTTACCAACACACTAAAGAAAACACAGCAGCATGCGTTTCCCCTGCCTGTAATACGCAGACCTTGAAACACTTACTAAACCGTACTTTTTTGGGGTGCCTGGGTGGCTCAGTGGGTTGAGCGACCGACTTCAGCTCAGGTCATGATCTTGCAGTTCGTGGGTTCAAGCCCCGCGTCAGATTCTGCGCTGACAGCTCGGAGCCTGCAGCCTGCTTCCGATCTTGTGTCTCCCTCTCTCTCTGCCCTTCCCCCACTTGTGCTCTTTCAAAAATAAATGTTAAAGATAATGAGAAAAAAAATAAACTGTACCTTTTTATTTTCTGAGAGAGAGTGAGCGAGCACTCCTGTGCACACAGGAGCAGGGGCAGGGCAGAGCAAGAATCCCAAGCAGGCTTCACGCCCAGCGCAGAGCCCAACAGGGGCTCGATCCCACAACCATGAGATCAGGACCTGAGCCGAAATCAAGAGTTGTATACTCTACCGCCTGAGTCACCCAGGCACCCCCATACTAACTGTACTTTTTTTAAAGCAGCAAATTGTTCACCAAACAAGGACGTTTTTTTCCTTGTATCTTCTAAAGTCAAAATACCTACTCTGAAGTGGACTTTTCCGAGGAAGTCTGAAGCACAGACCTCCGTGCTTTGCATAAAAAGCAAGGCCATAAAATTTAAACCAAGCGAAGCCTCAAAGGTTACCTCCAGGAACAGCCTGGAGGGACACATTCAAGTGCCACGGCCAGGGACACCAGGCCAGCTCCGCAGGCCTGAACGGGAGCAGGACACATTAAAATTCCACAGCAACAGACAACAGGCCACAGAGGAGCCAGCGCGGCGGGGGCTGTCCAGCGAGGCCTCAGCAGCATTACCCCCCGCCCCTCCCCCTCCCCGTGACACTACAGGCGCCCTTCGAACGTCACTCTCACCAGTCTTCTCACTGGCGGCTTCGGGCCACATCTTCATGACAAACTAGGACGTTTTAGGCAGAATTATCCACGTGTGCATGTGTGTGTGTAAAACTTATTGGAATTATTGGCTGCCAGCAAAACTATCCAAAAAACATCTTTCTGTTAAAAAACCAGTAAGTGAAGATGCACTCTTATTTTTTAAAGTGGCTGTAACAGAAACCTAGCCGTGACGTTGGAGGCACCTGGCCTGCAAGCAGGCACCCCAGCGTCACACACCCAGGGGTGGCAGCTGGCAGGAAGCCCGTGGGTCCCGACAAAAGGACGTCCCACACCGGTAAGCAAGACCGCTGGAGGGCACATACTAACAGCAGGTAGACTGAAAAGCCAGACCGGAAGCTGCCCAGGCTCTTCTCCTGCCATCGGCCAGGGCCAGGCGGCCAGCCTCCCGACGCTGCAAGCAGGGAGACGGGATGCACCAGGCAGGAAGGGGACGGCCACGGGGTCAGAGCGGAACAGGCCTCTGGCCTTGACTCCCGAGCCCCCAGGCGAGGCCGCGGCCCCACCCGGGACACACTGGAGGAGCCCCGAGTTTTCTATCCTCCCGGCCGAGGAGGTGGGGGGAACCTTCTAAGTGTGTGCAGCCTCTGCAGAAAGCCCTACTTACCTTCTCTCCAGGTCTGGGCGGCTGCTGAAGCTTCTCATAGTCTTTCTTGGTCTCCAGAATCTTTTTCACAAGCCCTCCTGTTGAGAATCAGTGGTTTTATGTTATTGTCCGCCCTGAGGAGCCCTTCCATTCTAAATGGGGAGGGGGTGGGGAGGACACTAATTTCTTGTTCTTCCTCTTTCTATACTGAAAACGGCTTCAAATAATCTTTATTTGGTGCAAGAGAGTCTGCAATCCACTGATAAGTAGCTGGTGGTGGAAATTAAGGATAAAATTTCAGTGTTTCACTACTAGGTATCCAAAGGATACAAAAATGCGGATTCGCAGGGGAACATGCACCCAATGTTTACAGCAGCAGTATCAACAGTAGCCAAAGTACGGAAAGAGCCCAAACGTCCATCAATGCATGAATGGATAAAGAAGATGTGGTTTATATATATAATGGAGTATTACTTGGCAATCAACAAGAATGAAATCTTGCTACTTGCAATGACGTGGATGGAACTGGAGGGTATTATGCTAAGTGAAATTAGTCAGAGAAAGACAAACATCATATGACTCCACTCACATGAGGACTTTAAGACACAGAACAGATGAACATAAGGGAAGGGAAGCAAAAACAAGATAAAAACAGGGAGGGGGACAAAGCCTAAGAGACTCTTAAATATGGAGAACAAACAGAGGGTTACTGGAGGGGTTGTGGGAGGGGGGATGGGTAAAGGGGTGAGGGGCACCGAGGAGGGCACTTCTTGGGATGAGCACTGGGTGTTGTATGTAAGGGATGAGTCACTAAATTCTATTCCTGAAATCATTATTACACGGTATGTTAAATAACTTGGATTTAAATTTTAAAAAATTTCAGCGTTTCAAAGAAATGAGCTCCTCAAAGGTGAATAAACCAAAACTTTGTAAATGGAAAACGATGAAGAGTAAATTAAACAGGTAAGTGTTGCAAACACGTGTGACAATTCTGAGCTGGTTCTAAGCACAAGATACTCCTTTTACATTAAGTCAAGAATCTTCAGCTTCCTTAGAAAAAAAGAATTACCCATGGGGTAAATACCATAAAAAAAACCACCATTTTCTTTAAAACACCATCTCACCCAAATGTACGTCAACATGAAATTGGCTGAGTAAACCCCAAGCACCTGGTCAGTGAGGGAGGCCGGGGCTGGGAGCAGGGGTGAAGCCACTTCCCCGCACCGCTGCAGAGCAAATGCCAGCACACGCTGCCCAGTGACAAAAGCCAGATGGAGAAGCATAGATCCTGGTGAACAGACACACACACACACACACACACACACACACACACACACACAGAGACACGTATTCACGTATACTTTTTAAAGGAAAGTATAAGCCGTATTTCTCACTGTTTCCTACAGGGGGAGGGAGAGGACAGGGCAGAAGCCCCGAATCTCTGAATCTATCTTGCTTGGTACATTTGACCTTGGAAACAAGTGACTACTTTACATACATAAAACAAAATTAAATCCAATTTTTCAATGCCTAAAAACTGAAACCAAAATGAAACTAAGAAACTTAACATCAAAGTGGCAAGCATAGCCTAACAAAGAACTGTTCCGTTAACTGGTTGTCCGTCCCCAGTGGGACGCACCCTGAGAACAGACAGACCTACCAAGAAAACTCCTAGTGTTTTCAGTCACCTGCCGTGGCTCATTACTGGTGGTGGTGTTCTCCAAGTGCTGTGCGTGCCATAGGGGACAGCAAACAGACGGCCGATGGCGCTAGGAGCCAGGATGCGGGGCATGAGACAGATATGCATGTATAAAATCAAAGATTTAGGAAAAACTCTAAAGAGTAAAGCTGCGTTAGAAATGCCAATGTGAACTTGGATATATTTTTCTCATCTTAAAAAAGGTAAGAAAACCCCTAGACACAATGACCAATCCAGAGGCAACATGCAGCCAGGCTCCGTGGAGAGACGGAAGGTTCCAGATATGGGGCGTGAAACACACAGAGCGAGCCTGAAACATCTTCCCCATATCAGAAGACGAGGAAGCTGCAAAGTCTCCCGGGATGTGTCAAAAGGTCCCAGACAGCCACTCGAACAGGCTCCACTGAGTCAACACTGGACAGTCAGAACACTGATGAGAAAGACTGACTTGGCTTGAAATGAAGCACATTACGTGTATTAAAAGGAAACCTGTGATTTCATACAGGTATCAACACCAACCCTCAACAGTCAGCTTGGATGGCGACAGGAAACAAACTCAGGAAAACCCATCAACAAAGGGAGAGCATGAATCATGGCGCCCACCTCTCCCATAGAGACTGAGCCCTGGGGCCACGGCTGGGGAGGCAAAGCTGTGCACAATGGCGTCCTCCGGCTAACCTTGAGGAAGGGCAGGTCCGTCCTGCCACCAGGCTAACATCACAAGCAGAGAGACATGCAGAGGTCAGGAAGAAGCACCACCACCTACTAAGTATTCTGGCACCTGATTGGGTCTCTGGAACCAAGTTGCAAGCACAGAAGAGCATGTGAAAAACCACAAGCATATCACAGGCAACACCCAACTGTGGGAAACTCTTACGGACAACCAACCAGCTTCTTCAACAAATACGTTATGAGGGAAAAGGGGAGGGAGGTTAAGAGAGACCTAAGAGTTAACATCAATCAGCTGCAATGCAGGGACCTTATTTGGATTCTGACTCAAAATAGAAAAAATATACAAAACAACTAGGAAAACAGTATTTGATGACATTAAGAAATTGTTTTGTTACCACAGTAGAATTATAGTTATATATATGTTTTTAAAGAGCCCTTCTCTTTTAGAGGGACACGTGACATGTTAACAGAAGAAATGATCTTCTCCAGGACTTGAAAACAATCTGGGGGAGACAGGAAACCATCAAAATCCTAGAGGAGAACAAAGACAGCAACCCCTTTGACCTCAGCCACAGCAACTTCTTACTAGACACATGGCCGGAGGCCAAAGAAACAAAAGCAAGCATGAACCACTGGGGCTTCATCAAGACAAAAAGCTTCTGCACACCAAAGGGAACAACCAACAAAACTAAAAGCAGCCAAAGGAATAGGAGAGGATCTTTGCAAACAACATATTGGATAAAAGGTTAGTATTCAAAATCTATAGGAACTTATCAAACTCAACACCCAAAAAACAAATAATCCAGTGAAGAAATGGGCAGAAGACATGAATAGATACTTTTCCCAAGAAGACATCCAGATGGCCAACAGACACATGAAAAGATGTTCAACGTCACTCATCATCAGGGAAACACAAATCAAAGCCACACTGAGATACCACCTCACACCTATCAGAGTGGCTAAAATTAACATAAGAAACAACAGGTGTTGGCAGGGATGCGGAGAGAGGGGAACTCTTTTGCACTGTTGGTGGGAGTGCAAACTGGTGTAGCCACTCTGGAAAACAATATGGAGATTCCTCAAAAAGTTAAAAATAGAACTACCCTATGACCCAGCAATTGGGTAATTTGGATAAATATGAATAGGTATTCACCCAAAGGATAGAAACATACAGAATTGATGGGGCACATGCACCCCAATATTTATAGCAGCACTATCAACAATAGCCAAACTATGGAGAGAACCCAAATGTCCATCGACTAACGAATGGATAAAGAAGATGTGGTACACACACACACACACACACACACACACACACACACACACACTGGAATACTACTCAGCCATCAAAAAGAAGGTAATCTTGCCATTTGTAACAACATGGATGGAACTAGAGTATATTATGCTAAGTGAAATAAATCAGAGAAAAACAAATATATGATTTCACTCATACATGGAATTTAAGAAACAAAACAAACATGGGAGGGGGAAAAAAGAGGGAAACAAGCCATGACTCTTAACGAAAGAGAACAAACTGAGGGTGATGGAGGAAGGCGGGTGGGGGATGGGTCAAAAGGGATGGGCATTGAGGAGGGCGCTTGTCAGGATTGAGCACTGGGTCTTTATGCAAGGGATGAACCACTGAATGCTACTACTCCTTTTGAAGAATTGTTTTTTAGTGTTTATTTTTGAAAGAGAGAGAGACAGAGCATGAGCAGGGGAGGGGCAGAGAGAGAGAGAGGGAGACACAGAATCCGAAGCAGGCTCCGGGCTCTGAGCTGTCAGCACACAGCCCGATGCGGGGCTCGAACCCACGAACTGCGAGATCATGACCTGAGCCAAAATCGGACACTCAAGTGACTGAGCCACCCAGGTGCCCCACCGAATGCTACTCCTGATGCTGATATTACAATATATGTTGACCAAGTGGAATATAAATAAAGACTTAAAAACCAAACAAAGAAAACAGCGTGGGGGAATGGGGGTCTGCAACAGGCAGAGGCTTAGAGAAAACGAGATGAGCCGATCACGGCTGAAGCCATGTGATGGGTACAAGGGGGTTCATTAGGAGACTCTTCCTGCTTTTGCAACTGTTTGAAATCAAAGACATTTGGGAAGAGAACAAATATTACAAACATTGTCGATTTGGAAACAACCCCAGAGGTCGAACCTCTACCCTAACCCCACGCCACGCTGGAAGCTACTGACCGAGTCCCGGGGTCCCGGGGCGCTGCGCCCCTCGAATCCGGGAGTACGAGCCACCAACCGAGGAGGAGCCCATCCGTGCTGCGGTGTCTCACTGATGCTCCTCTGAACCCTGGCCGACACGGGGCGCTCAGAGCTCAAGGGCACGGGACCCCTCCCGCGCACAGCTGTGCGCACCCCACACTCACCGTGTTTCTCCTCTTCCTCCATGTCTACCGCTGGCACCTGGGCAGGAAAGGAAGGAGGAAAAAGCTGATTCTCGAAATCCTGCCTCTGCGGATGTCCCCAAAGCAACGACAGAATTAAAGAAGGCGGACATCTAACCGAAAGGTTAGAGGAACGTTCGTCTCCGGAACCTGAATGCGGGAGCATGGATTCCAGCGTCGTCCAAGTGCAACTACAGAAACACGCTCCCGCTAACTCACCACTTCAAGTTCGGACATCTCAGGGAGCTGGGGGGCGGCCTCCACCACAAACTGGTCGTCTTCCTCACCGTCGGAGTTCTGTGCGTCTACAATTACACTGGCCACGGCTTTGCCACTCCCTGTCCTGGAGCACCAGAAATCACATCACACAGGAATGTGCTGGCCACACGTCTGCATCAATCCCATGCACCCCGGGCTCCAAGGGAGGAGGTCAACCACCAACCACCTCCAGAACATCACAGAATGTAGGCCTGGGTCCCTGTGAGTCCTGCCCTCTGTGCCCCCACTAATGTTGGCCTCTGGTCCTCACCCAGCCCCCTCCCTGTGCCCCTATCTCACAGGGGCCCCCAGGGCCTCCCCCACCCAGAGCCTTGCCCTCCCCTGGCCGCACTCTCTGGACACCAGTCCTCCGCCTGCAGCCTCTCACCCGGAGGGCCCTATTCTTCCAAGTTGCAACACCAGGGCAGGGGTGGCAATGTGGCCACAGACCCCTGCTTCTGGGTCTCTCCCAGAACACAGCAGCCTCCCCCAGTCCCACTTTTCTGGGTCCTGCTCCCTGCCCAGCACCTCCTCTCCCCCGAGTCCTACCACCGGTCTGAGTCAGCCTAACACCCAGCTGCCCAGCCCGCAGGCCTGGCCCTGTCCCCCCAGGTGACCGCTTCCGTCCTAGGGCTCTCTCAGGCCTCCCGTGGCCACTCTCAGGAACTGCCCCGCCCGCTGCCACCCCACTGCAGGCCGCTGTCAGCTCCCCTCTGCTCGCACACTAACTTCTGCTGCACCTGTGCCTGGACCACAAGCCTCCAGACCAAACGCACCGCGGCTCCCACCTGCCTTCTCCTCCTCCCGACCCGCCTAACACAACCACGCTTCACCGAGCGCCCGTAACTCCCTCCCCCACGATCACAGCACAGCCAAGTGCACGCACACACATGCAGGCTCGCATGCACACGTGCACACCCTCTTCCTGGCTTCGGGGACCTTGTACAAGGTCAGGAGGGAACCTGTGCTTGGGCGTGAGCTCTTGAAACGGTACACGTTTCTCCGGCACCAGGCCCTTCAACCCTCAAAAGCATCATCCTGCCCGTGGCGGGGCCCAGCCTCGCTTCGCCCCGTGCTCCCCCCCACCGCCCCCGGCGTGCCCCGAACCCCTCCCACACACACTCCCCCATCAGGAAGCCCTCTCCACCCTCACCCCGCCTCACAGCAGAGGCCTCACCTGTCCGCCGTGAGCGCCTCCGCCCCGTCTTGACGCTTCACCCGGGGAGGCGCTGGTCTCGCACTCCCAGGCCGAGGTGGCTTTCTAAACCCAGATATTGGAAAACCAGAGAGGGAATGTGACACACTTGCACATTTCAAAGGGGACGACAGAAAACCCAGGTCAATGTCATCGCTAATGTCCCACCGTCAACTGGTCAGGACGCAGTCTGCAGAGCATTAAGAACATTCCAGTAACCTGACAAGTTGAAAGTATCCGTCTCTTAATCCTATATTTTCATTAAATTTAAGATCCAAAAAGTAACCAAAACATTACCATAATTATGAATTTCCCTAAATCTTTAAAATGCCCTATGTGTAGCTACTTATACCCAGCATGTGAAAATAAAGCAAACGGTTTTTGCGTTCTTTGTACAGGCATTTCCTCATAATGAAGCTCGAGCACCGGACAAACGGCAGAAGGTGCAAAGAGAGAGCACGTTGGCCGCAGACCTGATGTTGGCCGGAAGCTCGCTCGGCAGCTCGGATTTCTCCTGGACAGAAGGTCCGACTTCTTCTGAAGCGTGACAATCGCATCAGCAATTCACAAAGGAAGAAACACAAATAGGTAAGTGCTTGAAAAGACAGCCATCGGGTAAGTGCAATGCAAACGAGCTTTATTCGTCTATCATTTTAATGAAGACAGAACAGTCGTTTCTAGAGGTGGTGAAGATCTGGGAGACGGCGTGCGAACCCTGGAAGTACAAACCGATTCTGTTTCTTTGAAAAGGTGGGTGGATCCGGTCAGCTACAACCTGAGAAGGATGGACGTGTGTAATCCGCGGTGTCAAGAGGGTCACCTGCCACCATGTATTAGTGACGGGCGGTGGGTAACTCCAGCCGCACACCGGACCCTCTGCACAAAACGTCATCACTCCAACATGTAACAGTAACGAGCGGGTCTCGTCACCACACCCACACACACACACACACACACACACACACACACACGACAGGGGTCCTAGAAGGACAGTCATTTCCATGAGAAACAGTGCTTTTCATCTCCTTCTTCATATTTTTCTGCATTTAAACAGATTCTACTTTGGGTATGGACCAAATTGTTTTTGTAATCTGAATAAAGCTTCTTCATTTTGGTGAAAGGACTTAATCGGTAAGTAACAAACTCTATTAAGGCAATTAAATTCATCCCACTATTTAAAGTAAAAAGCCTTTGTATTCTAGAGAATAGAATGAATCAAAATTTGAATTTAGAAATGTACTTTTTACTCTGGAAAGAGTCCTGAGATGCATTCTGCTGGAACATAAGATGTGTAGATTAAATCTTAAAGTGGTACACGTATGGTTCCTTAACAAATCTGAGAGTCCACATTCATACTGACACACACACACACACACACACAATTTATAGCAAACACACTTAGTGCAGGCCATTCCTTACCTGTATCACTAGGGGAGTCACCTAAAAAAAAAAAAAAAAAAAAAGGCACATCAGAAAACCAACTTTTGTTTTAGTGACGCTCGGAATACGAAACGAGCAGGACTAGGGAAAAACACAAACTAAGTAACACAAACGCCTGTCGGGAAAACACGGCCCTTTCCTCGGAGCCTTTTCCAGTGTCCCACCGCGATCCCTTCGTTTTCAAAGAGGGAAAGACAAAGAAGAAAGGAAACTATGACCCATAAAATGCCATTAATGAAAAGACGAAAGGGATATGAAGAGAGAGGATCACACACACAGATGAAAGATACACGGCAACAGCTGACACGCCCAGGGAGCCGCCAGCAGACCGACAGGGACACGAGGGACGAGGGGGGTGACCTGGCAAACAAGGCTCCGGGCACTCTGACGACTGGACAAGAGCGACGGGGCCCTCCCCACAGAGCTGACCAGCAGGGCTCTGCCACGGCCTAGCTCCCTATGGGCTACCTTTGCTCTTTTCACCCAGGATCCTTCTTCAAGGGCTGCTTTTTGGGGACAGAGGTGACCTACGTGGCCACAAGCACACGAGTGAAGGCCCGGCAGGGGTGGGGTGGACCCCAAGTCACAGGAGGACAATCTCTGTGTGACACGACCACGTTTGCAGAAGCACGGAAGCTGCACGGGTCCGAGTCAGCGCCAGACACCCGGGGTCGCCCCAAGGGCACACACGCACCCACAGGGGATAGAGTGCTCCTCGGACACCTTAGCCTGCCCGCTGAGGCGCACTTGAGAACGTTCTGGTCACCGGTCATAGAGCCACGTGAATGGTGCCCCAAAGAAGGTGGCTCTCGGGACAGGAGAGGCCACGCCTCCAGGGCGACAGGAACCGGGAGGCCCTACAGGGCCCATACGTAGGGAACACAGGAGCCTCCCGGAGGTCACGCTGCACAGAGTGACAGGGCAGGGGCCAGGCCCAGTGCAACTGTGGGTTGGTGGTTAGGAAGCACCCGGAAATGGCGCTTCCAGACAGCGCCACCGGAAGGACGGGGTGATGGCAACGGGGGGCTTGGGCTCACCCCCGGGACGGGCCTGCCCTGGGGCCAGAGCAGGTAGCAGCAGACCCTCTCCTCGACACCGTGCTGCCTGGCCCTGGACCCCAGACTCCTAAGCTCTCGTCGAAACTCACGCCATCGGGTTGGGGACACACCGCGGCTGCTGGAGCTCAAGGCCGACACCCGGATGGTGAGCTCACAGCGGCCTCACCCCTTCGCAGGCGGGGTCCCCCGCCCTTGGGCGAGGGCTCCAGCCTCAGGGGCGCAGGTCTCGTCCGGACCCTTCATCAGCTCTGCCTCTTTCCCCGCCCACGCACACCCCCTCCCTGGGCAGACCCTGCCCGGAGCACCCCGGAACCTGCCTGTCCCCCCACCGCCCACACGGCCCAGGCCGCCCCCGCCTGGACCAAACTGACGCGACCCACGTGCGATTCAGCCGCTCAGCCAGCACGCACCCGGCCCCATGCAGCCCCGTGGCCCCCACGCTCCCGGCCAGCACCCCTCACCACACGGCGCCCCCCAGGCCGGGTCCCCGCGCCCACCGCCTCGGGCCTGCCACGCACCCGGCCTGCGGCGTGCACGAGCCGACGAGTGTCACCCGGCCCGCGGACGCTGGCCGCGGGACATCCCCTCCGAGCCCGACACGTGCCCGACAAACGCCGGACGCATCTTTCACCACAACGTTTTCTCGATGCAGAGAAAAACCAGGCCCAGAGCAGAATCTCACCAAGGTGCGACTTAGGACACCCCGAGGACATGACAGAAACGTCGGGTCAGGGCAGTGTCCCGAGCTGTTTAAAAGTCCTCTCTGAACGCGAAACGTGGGAGGTGTACGGCTGGGCCGACGGGACTCCAGCAGTGACTCTGAAGCTCGGTTCGGGTCGTTCCCGACTCCGCCTGGGCTCCGCCCGCCACCCCAGAAAGGACACTGGGGTCACCACGCAGTGACCAGCCTGCCCTAGCCCAGCTGATGTGAAAAGGCGACAGTGGGCCACCCACCACATCCAGTCCCGACGAAGAACCAGGGACTGGACTCCGTGTGGGTCAGAAAGCCAAGGGGACCTGGCCGCCGCCCTCTGGGGAGAGAGGAGCCCCCCGGGGTTACATCTGGGGGGACCCCTCTCCCTCACCGAGAAAGGAGTGAGGAGACGGGTGTCCCGCTTACCTTTCCGCTTCACTGCTGGTCCTGGCTCGACGTGCTCACGCCTCAGACTAGCTGAATTATCGTCTGAAACGCTAGCTGAGTTAGTATTAGCTTCTTTTGTGCCTGACATAAAACAGTTTAAAATGGGTCACGAAGACGCACACACGGGCGGGTCCCCTCCGGCTCCAGTACTTACCCCGCTCTCCCATCCCACAAGCTCCCAGAACACCCACCGAAGGCAGCTTTGGAGAACTCACACCCAGAACGTTCCTCTCAGCGTGGCTGTGGGATCAGGAGAGGGAAGGGGTGCCCGGACTGTGAGCAGACCCCAGGCCCACTCAGCCCAGGCGGGGAGGCGTGGAGTCCCCACGGCCGAAGCCAACTAGCCCCTCCACCGCCATTTCCAGAACCTTCTCCACCCGCCTCCCCACTGCGGCCAGGCCCAACTGAGAAGCCGCAAATAGGTGGCCGTGTCAGGAAAGCAGGGCAAAGAGAAAAATCCTTCCAGCACAGTGCACAGTCCTAGAGATCGAAAGTTCCCAAATAACTTGTGTACTGATGGCTGACTAATGTGCCAATGTCTATGAAAATAGAAAAAATATCAAACACCTAATAAAACATTTTTTATACTAAAAATAAGGGGCGGGAGGTGCTAGAGGAACAGATTTTAAACTGTGGCAGGACCCAGGGTAGAAAGCTAACCCATCACCACAGGACCTCACTCACTAAAATGAAATCAGGAGGCAAAAATAAAATTAGAAAAATTGTTCCCTTTCCTGAAACACAACCTTACAATTTCTTTCAAGTATTCAAATAAACAGTTTATATCAGAATCAAACTATCATTAACTATCAAAGATCTGATTTTATGTAACAGAACTACATACAATAGAAGACACGCAATTTTCTAAGGAAATTTTGTTGGATCTATAAAAATGCTTTAAACAGCCTGATTCCAATGGTTAATGATTTATGATCTATAAGACAACCAAAGAATATGATATACTAACCTCAAAAATAAATCTAAACTTAAACATCAGCTTGGCAACTGCAGATTATCAATTTTAAAAGAAAACACAAGAACTATAGGTTGTTACACTTTATTTGAAAGTGTCAAAACTTTCCTACACCATACAAAACCCACCACACGGTAAGTGATTTCCAAATGCATCGCCTCTGCCTATATCTCAAGGGGACCAATGACACTTTGCACCGTTTCACCGCTTCCAAGGTCTTGTGGCATTCTTTCTTTCTTTTTAATGTTTACTTTTGAGAGAGAGAAAGAGAGACAGAGTGCAAGCAGGGGAGGAGCAGACAGAGGAGGGGACCGCCCAGGGACCGGGTGCAGGGCTCCACTCGTGGCCGCCAGGGGGCACCGGGCTCCGTTCCAATCTCTGCGAAGCTCTCAACTGAGAACCGTGTGCCACAGGGTTCCGGAGAGAACACCCACCAAGTGAGGGCACAGGTCTAAACAGCCACTCGGGTGTACTTCCATCCCATCAGACCATCTCAGCACGAGACCCACAGTAACTAACGGGGCATCTGCAAAGCAGGTGCCGTGTGGCCCACGTGCGACGAGCTGGCCACTTTCTGGGCGGAGCTCATTTAGCCTCAAGGCAGGTGCTTCTACACCCACTGAGCGCAGAGGGGCCTGCGGCTCGGACCACGCACCCAGGAAGCTTGCTCGAGGCCAAGAGGTGGCAACGGCAGGAATGGGGTCTTCCCTCTGGTCTGGGACACGGGCAGACGGTCACCGCCCGGCCGGCTGCCCCAGGTGGCGGTCTCGGCTCACACGACCGGCACCACCCACCCCTCTCCCGTGCTACGGGGGCTGCCCGGGGCTCCCCTCCTCGGAGCTGCCCGCAGCTGAGCCTCCGCAGAAAGGAGATCCGTATACTTTGAGAGGATGTGGCCGAACGGCAGCACACCCCCCCGCCGTCAAGTTCGTCGGTGAGAACCCCCTCTGCCCCACCCCCACTCGTGCTCACGCTCTCTCTCAAAAATAAATTAAAAAAAAACATTAAAGAAAAGACTTACGCTATATTTTCTCTTAAATGTCACTCAAGCTTCTTAATATTTCTGAAGAATTTAACGTCACAAATACTGACACTCATCAAGGATCACCCCATCTGAAACCCCGAATTCATGCACCTAATGGCCCCACAGCAGCAGGGCGGGGACACGACGCACCTGTCCCACTGCCGCCTCAGGGTAAGAGCGCAAGCTGTGGGCAACAACGTCCCCTTGTGCCGCGGCAAGCACCCTGAAACCTTTATCGGGGGCATTCCCTTAATACAACACAGCGGAGCAGGACCGGAAAGCTGAATAATTTCTCTATCCACCCGCCCACAGCGTTTTTCTAAATCCCACCAGCAAGATGAAGAAAGCATCTTGATCCAGATGCGAAAACGAGTTACGTGTAAAAGGCACGTAAAAGTTAACTAAAACTGAGTTAATATTCTTTATCATAACTTAGCAAATTAAAGCAAGTGGAATATCAATGTCATTGATATTGTATCAATATTTGGCAGCATTTCTGATCTTCAGTATATCATGATTAGAATAATAAAAAATATAACTACACCGAGATAAATACTTTACGTCAAAGTGGTAAAGAATTTAAACTAAAGAATATATTTTTCTTACCTATATCCGAGGTGGTAGTTTCCTGATCTGGTTCATTATTTAATCCAGACACTATGGAGCCTAAAATTTTAGCTGAGATACTATCTTCCTTTCTTCCTGACACAAAATAGTTAACAACAGATTAAAACATTGCAGAGGACTCTGCGTGTGGGGCAGGTCCTCCCGCTGGGACGGACAGGGCTTTACGCGAGGCTCATGCTCGCTCATCCCCTCCAGAGTCACAGGACACACGCCTCCCCCCGTCCTCCCGCCGCCCCTCCGGCCCCCGGCTCTCAGGACACCCTCTCTCCGGACTGTGGGACCCCCAGCAGTACTGCCTCCGCCCCGCAGGTCCTGGCAGGCTCCGGAGCCCACCCTCTCCATCTCCACGGCCCCCTACTTGAATTTCACACGAGTTTCTGTGTCAGGGAAAGACCACCGTGCAAAAGACCCCCACCTCCTTCGACGTCACCTTCAGTGGCTCCTGCCCCTCCCTGAACCCCGGGCCTACGCCTCCGACTGCTGTCTCCACACACCACCGGGCTGTTCGCAGGCACTTGAACCTCGTGCACGGGACGCAGAATTCCTCGTGCTGCCGCCCATCCCACCAACCGTTTCCTCCCAAAGCCCCGTCGCTTCAGTGAACGGGCCACACAGGTGCCCAGCCCCCTCCCCACTGACCTTACCTCCGTGCCCTCTCCTTTCTAGCAAGTGCCCCGCGGTCACCCCGCACATCTGTCATCCTTCTATAAATGTGTCCTACACCCAGTCTGCTCTCACCAGTGACACTCGGGTCCCTGCCATCAGGTCTCACCCGGACACCTACCTGCCGTCCGGCCTCCATAATTGCACCTCTCTAGTTTCTTTTTTTTTTTAATTTTTTTTTTCAACGTTTATTTATTTTTGGGACAGAGAGAGACAGAGCATGAACGGGGGAGGGGCAGAGAGAGAGGGAGACACAGAATCGGAAGCAGGCTCCAGGCTCCGAGCCATCAGCCCAGAGCCCGACGCGGGGCTCGAACTCACGGACCGCGAGATCGTGACCTGGCTGAAGTCGGACGCTCAACCGACTGCGCCACCCAGGCGCCCGCACCTCTCTAGTTTCAAAAGGAGATGCTTCTAAAACCTGAGTCTGATCAGGCCTCTGTCCGGCCTCATGTCCTCCCAGGGCTTCTGCTCACACTCGCTACAAACACTTGACCAACGTGGCCCACACCTCGGGCCTCCCTCCTCAGGGGCCACTCCCCCCTTCCCCTCCCTGCCCGCCTCGCTGCTGGGCCTCCCATCACTCACACAGGCGAGGCTGTCCCCCCGCCCAGGGCCTCTGCCTGTTCCCGGACGTCCGCACGTCCCCCGTCACCTTGTCAACTCTCTGTCCAGATGGCCCGTCCTCGGAGCCTCTCTGCCTACGCACCCCGCCCCTACCGCACCCACCCCTCTCGGCTACAGTTTCCATCAAAAGTCTCGTCATTAACGTGAAGGCAGCACCCTCGTTCTCTTTATTATCTGCCTTGTCCCTCTACGTTACACTCCCCGGGGGGGGGCAGGTACTCCAGAAATATCTGCAGAACACTCAAATGGACAATTTCAGCCCGTCACTGACTTATGGTAGGAGACCCACTCACGGTTGGGGCAGCTCTGGCGGGCAGGGCTTCACGCCCCGAGCCTGCACCACCCTGGCCAGAGCCACCCCTCCACAGCCCCGGCCCGGCTCAAGCAGGGCTCCACCCGCAGAGCTGCACCTGTCCCCTGGTCAAAGAGAAGCAACGGTGTCACTCTCCAACATTCACAGCCCCCACGAGGGCTTGCTTAGTCTTACCGAGCTGTTTCACGGTATGTTCCTTCTTAGCTTTACTGTAGGAAGGGTTATGTTGTTTTTCAGGGGAGGCGCTATTTTCACTGGTTCTAGAGTCCCTTCTTCCTGATGTGAAATTGCACAATGAAAGCATGTGTTAAACTTAACTTGTAATGCTTCATTGTACAGTCACTCGTAGTATATTTTTCTGCTATAAGACACTACTTAATCATAGGCAAAAATCATCGTGTTGTTATGAAGAATGTTTTTTGGGTTCTGTGGGGATTCTAGAAGAGCTTTAAGAGTCTGTGTGTCTAACAAACCTGGGACCCCACACTCCAGTAAATGTAGGCTCATCTCCTTGAGTAGAACATAGATGTCCCGTGCCTCATGCACCTTGCGGATGCTGGACATCTGCCCAAGTGCCCTGTGCCGTACCCATTTGAGCACGGCAGCTCTGGTGGGGGAGGCTGGGCGCTGAGGTCCGCGCCTGACTGGCAGGCAGGGGAGAGCCCACCAGCTTGCTGGCACCTCGGTAAAGCTCATCATCACAAAGCCTGGAATCTCTGGTGATCGGATCTCAGTGAGACCACGGGAAAGGAGCCCTAAGGCACAAGCTCCCCAGTCAACTCAGACGCACACGCCCTGAGCTATTAGAAAAGCAGACAGTAACGACCGTCAGCTTGAAACAACCCGAAACCAACAGAACTATGGGCTGAGGTGAACACAGGCCAGGTTTGGGGTGCAGTGACAACAGTCAGCGACACGCACACGTTCTGACACTCATCGCTAGTAACGGTGGGGGAGAGAAGACACCATCGCTGAACAAAGTGACCACAAACGAGCGCGATCCTGACTGCCGACACCGCCCAGCACGGGCACACGCGTCCTCTTGGGGGAGGCGGAGACACGCGTCCTGACTCGAAACCACAGGTGTCCAGTCTTCCCCAGTGAGGGCACAGGCAACCTAATCCTGACAAACCAATTAGTTCCGTTCGAGGGACGTGAGACTCTTTGATGCAATGTTGTAAAATAACCTGGAAGAAGAAGCGCACAAAATGGCTTAATATCAACAATTCTGGAACACCTGGTGTTCCAGAAAAATAAACTGAGAGCCTCACCTTACAGCGTCACTAAAAAGATTAAATATAAAAATGCAGGATAAAGCACAAATCCTCGTCTCTCGAATCTCTAGACAAACTACCAAAAAAAAAAAAACAAAAAAAAAAACAAAAAAAAACGACTGGCCGCTTCCAGTGCAGAAAAATCAAGCACTCAGGCAAGTGAGGAACGAAACACAGCGAGTAGAGATGAACTGGGGGGGGGGGGGGGGGAGAACAAACACGTATCTAAAAATCAGCAGACATGCTTCACAGACAGCGAGCTTGCACAAATTAAGGACAACACAGAAACTCCATCGCGGCGGTGACGAGCCCACAAAGGAGAGGACAGGCCCGAGAGGTCAATACACATGATTAACACACGTTAAAAATGCACAATTTCACTAGCAATTAAAAAGAGCCAGCACCGTTCATTTTTCACGTCCCCAAGTCGGCAAGCCTCAAAGACACTGGAAAAGGCATCGGGCGCGGGGAACTGGTGTGCACCTCGGCTGACACCCGAACGCCTGCCTGCCCCGGGCACCAGGGGCCCCTCCCGGGAGCCTCGCCCACAGAGATCGCCCACAAGAGGCCCGGTGCCGGCACAGAGATGCTCAAGGGCACCGCATACCATTATGAGGAGAGGACTCTGCCTCATCTCCGTGCCACTTCTCACGTCCAACTAGGTCCACGCTACCTGGACCTCTACGACATAGGAAAAGGATGCCTTCTCGGACACGACCGCTGCTCAAAGTAACGTGACACTTCCCTGGAAAGCCTGCAGGGGCGCTCGCCGGCACCGGCCTGACCCTCCCTCCCACCTACTGCTCCGTCAGAACCAGGTACTGCCCATGGGCTAAGCCCCGGCCGGGCCTGCCCACTTGAGCTCCAGCCCCTAGCTTTTGGCATGATTCCTGGGGACCATTTCTGATCTTTAAATGGTAAACATCACCTAAGAGCAGGGTGCTTTCGTCGGCCACTCTGCATCAGGATTAAATTGAGCCTACCGATTCACACGACCAGAGTCAAGGAAACACGGGCGACCGGCAACCATTTCTGGAAGATTAAAATTTGAGCACATCTCCCAGATTGCAACAGATCTCCAGCAAAGAGGCGCTCCCCTGCCCGTGGTGTCATGGGCTCACACACACACATGCATGAGAGAAAGAGGGAGAGGAAGGAAAAGAGGAAGGGAGAGAGGGAGAGAGGGAGAGAGGGAGAAAGAGACAGACAGACAGACAGACAGACATATCTTCACCCCTTTCACATAGCCTTTGTTCATTCTCCCAATGGTACATCTGCCTTCTAGCTACAGGACTTTTTTCTACCAGACACGGTGACCGATTTCCATATTTTCAGTTACTTATAATGATAAATTTGCAGTACCTTCCATTGAATTTTTGGATCGCCGTTTTGACATCTTTGCTGTCACGGACCCAGACGCTCTAGTGGAAACCTCAGTCTTAAAGAAAAGAGAAGGAGAAGGAATGAATCAGTGCGTGTGTCACAGCAACACGTTGAGCAGACTTCCTACTCAAGCTCTGCTTAACGAAGAACAAAGAGCAAAGAGAACACCACCATCCAGACGCTCGAGAGCGGAACGGGGCTGCTCCAGACCCGCGGCTGAACCGAACACACGGAGGCCCCTTCACTCTACAGTCAGAAACCAATCTTCTGCAAAGGCCTAAAAAGGCCAGCAGTCCACCAGCCACACTGAGAAACACTATCTTAGCAGCTGTGCTCCCGAGGACTCACTCTTGGTGGCTATACGCTATTCACTCACACGCGTCCGCCCGTAACAATCCACAGTGCGAGCGTTCACGTTTAAAGACAGCACAAAGCAGCCGCTGTGGTTTTGCTGCACCTGCCAGGATGACTCCTAACTGGCCCCCAGCCTCCACTCCACACCTCATCCATCTTCCCTGAAGCTGCCTGGATACACTTTCTGAAATGCAAACTGGACTGTGAAAGTCGGGATGAGTCTAACCTCTGGGGCCCAGAGGCGCAGAGATGACATGGCCCAGCCTCGGCTGTCCCCCAGCCATAGGATACGCACCGCAGGGTCCCACATATAGGCTGGGCACAGCTTGGAGGGGTCCCTCCAGTGCCCCTGCTTTCCCTGTCTGCCTGGAGACTGGACCCTCTCCCGGATGACGCCCCCATCCCTTTGTACCCCATACATCATACTTGTCAAATAAACGAATAAGCCCCACAGCCCACCATGGACATCTGGACTCCTGCATGAGCCTGGGCCATGTCCCGCGCCCGGGTCTCCGTGGGCTGGAAGAGGCCACAGTGCTGCGGTCACCACATCAACACAGCTACCCGTTTATGTCTCTTGAAATTATTTTTTAAAGTTTACCTCTGTTTCAGCTTTGGAGTCTTTCACAGATCCATCTGACAACTTTTTAGACACCTCCCCGGAGTTCGAGGACTGTTAAAAAAAACAACAGCAATAATTCATCATATTCTGTTGGTATTCAAATCTGTGACATCTACAAACACATCAAGATGCAAGACGTTTCTTGCTGACCAGCAGCAAGATCACTTTCCCTTAAGAGCATCGGTCACACTCCAGGCCTGACGCCACCCATGTTTCCAAAGGGCCTTCCGGGACCTTTCTCCATGGGGCAGACCGGGCAGGGCCATGGGGTCAGGGCGGTGCCTCTTGGGAAACTATGGAACGGCATCTCCTAGACATGCAGGATCCCCACACCAGGCCAAACTCCTCAGCGAGACGCAGGAATCTGGAAACGGGGTAAGGAGTGAACAGAAACGGACACACAGCCACAGTCCGTGCTTCCGAGAGTGGGGCAACGTCCAAATGGACGCTTCTTTGTAAGCGAAGGCTTCAGGCTGTACATCGGGAAAGTTCTCCCAGAGCAAATTACGTGCAAACTGCACACACCAACTTAGTCCTACAGTCAGGTCTCTAACAGACGCATCTTGATGCGAGGAGGAGAAAGCAGGAGAGACTACACAGAGATCGTCCTCCTCGAGGACTGAAAAGCAAAGGACAACGGTTCAAGTCAACGACCACGTGTCCTCCTAACTCCCTGCGGAAGGCACCAGGCTGTCCTCCTAATTCCCTGCGGAAGGCATCAGGCTCTGTGCGCAGCCCCTCGCCCGCCCCGCTGTCCCCTGAGGGTGAGGAGTCACCGTACCCCCAGCCCTGACACCTGGCCCTCCCCCCCCCCACACCCCCACACTCTAGACACACCAACCACCTGCCTCATCTTCACAAAAAGCCTGGGGGGACTGAGAAGGTCTAATCATCGTCTCTTCCAGACAGAAATCGAGTGGAAGAGAGTCAAGGGAGCTGATGGAGGGTGAGGACGGGAGCCTCCCCAGAGCCGCCGGTACCAAAGTCCCGGAGCCTGGTTCCCTGGGAGGTGTCCACACGGGGTGTCCTCACCACCAGCGAGCACTGCCCTGCAGACCCTGCAGAGGAACCCCAGATCTACACGGGAGCAGCTGGCCCCGCAAAACCACCCCGACGGCCGGCTTTGGGGGCCTGGAGGACCAGCTCTGAGCAGAAGCACAGGCCCAGGGCGCCCGGCTGGCTCAGTCGGTAGAGCAGGCGACTCTTGATCTTAGGGTTGTGAGTTCAAGCCCCACGTTGGGCAAGGAGCCTACTTAAAATTAGAAAACAAATAAGTAAATAAAAATTAAAAAAAAAAAAAAAAGGCAGCAGCAGCACAGGCCCCTCACCCTGGTCTCACCCACGAAGTCAAGCCGTCACTCCCACCAGGCTCCAGTGTCCCACAGACCCGCCTATAAAAACTCGTCTTTGGAATTAGCTTTCTATTTATAACACCGGTCACAGCATCAGCAGTTTCAGTGAACGTACAGTATGGGAAACTTCATAAGACCTGGACAGCTGAGAAGGTCATCCCGTTCCGGGGGCTGCCCAACTCGGGCACAAAAAAAACGAGAGAACGTGCTAGTGCCTCAGAAAAATGAGGTCAGTGAAAAATACTTTTTCTTAGACCTCTAAAAAGAGGCAAAATGTGCGGAATGCCTTTGTTATTTCTAAAGCCTTTCTCTAAGGGAAGCCTGGTTTTCAGGACACATACCACAGGGCCCATCACTCCAGGGGGCTCCTGGGAGACCCTGAGGCTCCCCCAGGGTCATGCCCACTGGGCCCATCATCGCCCAGTACAGTACATCCCAGAGATGCCACAGGGCCGGGAGGCACAACCCCGAGTGCCAGCACTGGCCCTGCTCCTCACTACCCAACCACCTCACCTGGGCAGACCCTGAACCTTTCCAGACCTCGGCCCCTCCTTCCTAGTAGCTGGAAACCAGCAGATCTCCACATTCCGCCTCTGGGACGCCGAAGTGTCCCCGCGAGAACAGGCACCTGCAAAGCCAGTCCTGGCAGAGGCCTCCCCACCTCTATGAGCCCAAAAGTCTCCTGCACGTTTAGAAAACACCATCTGAAACCAAACAAATTTTCTGGCCTGTCGTAAATGTAGCTGAAAACTTAATCAAACGAGAATTACAGCAATCAGAGGTCTCGTGCTCCTCCACTAATGCGCACAGGACTTAGAGCGTGGCCCTAATCCTGCCAGAAGTCAGCCGTGCCCACAAGCCAGGCGGTGCGTAAGAGCCTGCACACGGCCGAGGCACACGTAGGAACTGCGCGCACAGCGACGGCGTGAAGCTCCGTCTTCCGAAACGCCCACGTGCACGCCCACCTCGTAAAACGCCTGGCAACGCCTGGGGTCGGTCTGGGGTTCCCCTGGGAACCCGAGCCTGCCGTAGGGGGTGCTGGAGAGAAGCGGTTTCCTAATCGTGCGTGCCAGGACGACTAAAGGCAGAGGGCCGCGACCAGGACTTTACCTTCCTCTCCGGTTTGTCGTGCTCTCTGCTCTCCTCCCTGTCGGGGTTCCTGGAGTGGTCCCCGTCCTTGCCCCGCCGCCTGTCGCGGTCCCTGTCCCGGCCCTTGTCTCGCTCCCGCTCCCGCTCCCGCTCCCGCCGTCTCTCCTCCTTCCCGGCCTCACTCCGGCGCTCTCTCGCGCGCTCCACGTCCTTGTCCCGCTCTCGGGTGCCTCTGTCCCTGTCCTGCTTGGCCCGGTTCCTGGCTCGCTCTCTCTCTCCTTCTCGGCACTTGTCCCTCTCCGGCTCCTTGTGTCTCTCACGGTCGTTCTCCGTCGTCTTGTCCTTGTCCTTGTCCTTGTCCTTGTCTCGTGCTTTGCTTTCTTCTTTCACTTCTTCCCTCTGTTTCTGGTCTCTCCTTGCACCTTCCTCGTTTATCTCAGAATATCTTTTATCCTGAAGAAAAGGTCAAATAACAGCATCACTTATAAACACCTTTACCTGGGCTACAAAAAGACTCATTATCTCCCTGCCGGATATGCACAACTTGCAATTCACCTCTTTATCTTCACGAACTCCGGGCCCTTCCTCTCGCGCGTTCCTGTTGTCCAGTCCCTGAGACTTGGACGTCAGGGGGGTCCTTGCCTTCGCGTCCCCCCTCTCTCCAGCCAACACTCGCTTCACCGCATCGTCACTGGAGAGCTTGTCATCAGAGCGGGAGGAAACGAAAGGCAAGGTGAAAGTGACATCAGCACAAGTGACAAATGCGAGTGTCGGCATTCAGGGACAGCTCGTTAAACGCGTCCTGCGTCTCCCCCAGGAAGGTCCCGGGAGAAAATACTAGAAGGAAATGCTGTTAGCACAAAGCACGGCCTCTCCTGGTAACTGTCGCCTCCGGCGCGTCAGCGCGGACAACAAAGGCGACCCACACAGTTCCACAAGTGCCTGAACTCCGCCCAGGATCAACGGGGCCCCGCATGGAAAGGGCCTCACGGAATGATCTAACTCGAGCTCTATGAAACACAAAAACCCTCCTGCAGCGTCCCTGCCACCGCGCAGAGGCTTCGAACACCTCCGCTCAGGAATCCCGCCTGTTCATTCCACAAGGATGCCCTGAGCGACTGTCACACGCCAGGCGCTAGACCACAGGTCAAGGACGCTTGTGCGTACTGGGGGAGAGACCAAATGCAACAATTACACGCCTGGGAGGGAGGAGAGGCCAGGGCTCTGGGACAGCCGATCCCACACCTGCTGCCAGACAAAGAAACAGGAAGCATGACCATGCAGAGGACCTCAGGGTTCAGGCACGGGCGTGAGAGCTGAGAGGGAGCCGGGGGACAGGAAGTAGACCCGATCTCCAGAAGCTTTGTGAGCCGGGCCATGGAGAGGCTGTGCCCAGACGCAACAGGAAGCTGGCAATGGGTTCAGCAGGGAAGGCAGGAGTCAAATGTGTTTTGAAAGAGAAGGAACATGAAGGATGCAGGGGTGGGGACTGGGGACAGAGCCGGGGCCCTGGCGGAATGAGCTCCTCGTTTCCAAGCCTGAGAGTTGGATGCAGACCAGGGCGAGACTCTCTGGAGGCCTCCTCGGGGCCCTGCTCCCCACCCCCACCCCCACCACCGCTGTGTGGGCTGAAGGCCACCCTTTCCCACTTTGGCAACATGGAAGGTTAGCCCCGCCCACGATCCACAGGGTCCACGAAGGGCTGTATCAGCTATGCCCTCTCCCCAGGCCTTAGAGACACCTGCTGCCATCACCAAGCTGAGATGTCCTTAACGTCCTTGGCAAGAATGACCCGGGCTGGGTCTAAGCAGGGACCCCAGCTTCAAACCCACAGCGAGGATCCCAGGAAGTAACCAAGCGGCCCCTGCACAAGTGACACAAGGTGTCTCTGAAGGCAGCACAGCTCTGCAGCCAACAGCCAGGAGGAGAGGAGGCGCGGAGGGACAGTGCGGGGCAGGGGGAGGGAAGGGAGGGATGGAGAGAAGCAGAAAACAGAGGCTAGAAAGGTAGGCAGAGGACAGGAACATCCCATGAGCCCCAGAGAAGAAGGAAAGCAGGTCCTCCGCCCTGCCCACCCCCTGCCCCCGCCCCCACCCCTGCGCTGGAAGGAGGCCCAAAAGGAGAAGGCAGGTAGGGCTGGGTGCACGGGCACGCAGCCTCCGGCCACCCGCCCCGAGAGCAAGCGCCTGTGAGGTCCCCTGGTTCACAGTGAAGCCTGGAGAAGGTGTGCGTGGCATCCCCTTACTCGTCTCACGGTACAGTTTTAAATCGCTTCTCCTGCGACTCGGAGGCTGCGAAGCATAGCCTTTGACGGACGCCACCAGACCCTCTCCCCACGCTTCCGACCCTGCCGTCCCCATCTTGCTTTCTGGTCCTGCCGGCTCTGCACCCCTGCACTACCTTGCTGAGACAGCACTTTGCAGTTCGCCAGCATTACCTTGCTGAGGCAGCACTTTCCAATTCTCTGCAGCAGCTCGTTAGTTCTCTCAGGCTCGTGCCCGGCCACGATCCGCACCGGTTTCGCCGACAGCGGCTCTCCTGAAACCATCACCACCACGTCTATGGCCTTCTGAAGGAAGCTAATTTTTGCATCTTTATCCTGAAAGAGTTCCATTCAAAACACAAACAAAAAAGTACTTCCAAAGAACTCTGCACCCTCTTCGGTATGTTCAACAGGCACGCTTACTGTTGGTAGATGTCAAATCTGGAAATACGAACCCTCTGTCACGAAACAAAACGACTCGCTGACGCTTTTAATTCTAGCGGAGAGGCCGGAAGAAACCTTGAAACGCTGACTCCATTTGTTAACGGATAAAATCAGCACGATGCGCAGTTGGTGGAAAAAAGGAAACGGAACGGGAAGGGCGAACCGCAGCCCACAGAGTGACCGACCCCTCGAGCCGACACACACCCGGCACGCCGCTGACAAAACACCCATTTGTTAAGGTGAGGGTGTGACGCCCCCAGCCTACCTTAACGTTGTCGGACTTCATCTCGGCATCCGTGTAGAGGCCCTTCATGAAACCAGTCACCCTGATCACCTTCAAAAGATCGAGGCCACGGTCAGCACCTCACGGGACAGCCCCTTCATCAGCCTCACCCCCTGAGCCCCACGGTCAGGAGCCGTCAGAGCCTGTCCACATCCAGGATTTAATTCCTTCACTTGCTCAACAAGCTTTTGAGTATCTATCGCATGCCACGGCCTTTTACCAGGCAGACCAGTCTGGAAGTGGGGACGGGTGAATGTTACAAACACTTGCGGGGCACTAGGGAGCACAAGATCGGTCCCCAACCCAAATGCAGGAGGGGCAAGGGTGTCAGGGAAAGCTTCCCAGAGGAAATCAGATCTAAACTGAGGCCACCGCTACCAGGAAACGAGAGGGGGGGGCGGGGGTGTTTAGGAAACACGTGTCAGGCTGAACGGTCCCTGCAAGGTCCCGGGGCCAAGAGGGTCCCGTTCAAGGGAGCAAAAGGGTTCAGTACAGGGGTGCCTGGGTGGTTCAGTCGGTTTAGTGACCGACTTCGGCTCAGGTCATGATCTCACAGTTCATGGGTTCGAGCCCCGCGTCGGGCTCTGTGCTGACAGCTCAGAGCCTGGAGCCTGCTTCCGATTCTGTGTCTCCTCTCTGCCCCTGCCCCACTCACACTCTGTTTCTCTCTCTCTCTCTCTCTCTCTCTCTCTCAAAAATAAACATAAAAAGAGAGAGAAAGAGAGAGAGAATCCTTAATATTCCTGGAACCTTTTCATTTTGTCTCTTTGGACGTTTTCCTAGTTTGCAGGCAGTAAAATTGTGAATAATAATTTTAAGGGACACAAAACATCAACCTCACAAGATCAATGCTTTGATTTATGAAAGAGGCTGAGTTAGTTGAGCCGTAGCTAAGATACCAACGGTGATTTGAACACAATACTCAGAGGCAGTGAAGAATTTTCAGAGGAGACTCTTCACCCCCTACCTGAAAATGCTTTCCAATAGGTCAATCATCCTAATATCCTTAACAAGTAGGTGCCAATTAATGAATTTGCCTTTACACAGGGCAGAGAAATTAATTTCAGCATTAGATTAGGAAAGAAAACCCATGAAAGAAAAGCAGACCGTTGGTTCCCAGTGGAGAACGTGTAACTCTTTCCACACAGCCTGGCTGCCTGGTCAATCGAGTCAATTCCTGCTAGAATGTCCCTCCTCCTCCTCCACTTCAATGTGCTCTGGCCTTCCAGGAGCCCAGCACCACACCAAGACCCACAGGATGAGGCATATGCCCCCTGCCTCCCCACTTCGGTGGCCAGACAGGACTAACACAGAAGATAAAGGTGTCATGTCGGGCCATGGTGGCAAGCACTGCGGTCAGGCAGCCTCACCTCCTGGCTTAGAGGTCACTACCTGCTTACTTTGCAGGATAACACAGCACACAGCCCAGCTCCCACCAGGCTCTCCACACGGCCCTGTCCCCTCCCAAACACTGGCCGGGACAGGTGGAAGGAGGTAGAGGCTAGGCAAGGCAGCCCTGGGATGTGGCTGGGATTCCAGAGTTTCAAGCACAGTTAGGGTGTTTAACACAGAGGTGCACATTATAAACTAAGTTGAGAGAGCGGATAGGTAAAGCAGTTTGTGGAGAGGAAGGCACCCACCGGTCGGAAAGAGAAGTGAAGACGAGCACCAATTCGGGGAGCCCTCAGAAGCCTGCAAGTTCAACCTGATTCCTAACTCCCAGAGGCCACGCCCAAGTTGCTGGGTTCAATACCCTTCTTAGCTGCACCACGGAACGCGCCTTGGCCTGAGTTACCAGGAGCCCTGACAGCCCCGTTCAACGACAAAGGCTGGCTGTGCACCTTCTGTGTACCTTACTCAGTTCAGTTCACCCAGGATATGGCAACAAACACACCCGGTCTCCACCGTTCGGTAATTCACCATCCACTGGGGAAAAGTTACAGACAATCTCCATGGAGGCCAGGCTGTGCCCTTCAGCAGCAAATATCAACCTGCTCTTCTAGAGTTTTCCCTTTGGGGTCCCACTACAACCACCTTCAACAAATTCACCCCCAGGTATTTATCGAACATCCAAAACATGGGGACCACGGTGCAGAGTAGTGTGGAGAATGCTCGGGAAACATGAGGATAGAAAAGAATAACTTCAATATCCCACAATGTCTGGTCACCTTTCACCAGCCAGGCACTGAAGGGGGGGGGGGGGGGGTCACAAAAACGGCCCTGCCAAGCTAAATGGAAGATGAGCTCTAACAGATACATAGGAAAGAAATAAGGCTCCCTGAGGGGCGGAGGGAGGCAGCCCAGTGGGGGTGGATGAGAGGGCAGAGCAGGGGTGAAGGCAAGGAACTCGGTGCACAGGCACCGCGGGATTGGGCCCAGCGGGCCCGGGCAGCGGCTGTGCTCGGCTAGGCGAGGCCGACTCTAACGCCAACCCTGACTGTGGCCTCGACCCCTACCTGGGTCCCGATAACCGGCTCCGCCCCGGCCCGTCCGCACCTGGGCCCTGACCACCCCCACCCCCACCCCCGGGCCCCGCACCTGGGACCCTGACTCCCGGCACTGACCCTGACCCGGGTCCCGACCCTGGCTCGTCCGCACCTGGGCCCCGGCCCGCACCTGGCACCCCAACTCCGGCTGCACCTGGGGCCTGACTCCTAGCGCCGGCGCCCACCCGGGTCCCGACCCGCACCAGGGCCCCAGCCCCCACCTGGGACCCTGACTCCGGCCCTCACCTGGGTCCTGACCCCCACCTGCGTCCCGACCCGCACCAGGGCCCCGACCCTCGGCCCCCGGCCCCGCCCGCACCTCCGTGATGATGTCGTGCAGGTAGCGGAACGGGGGCTTGTTCAGCAGCTTCTCCGTCAGCGGCGGCCTCCGGATCACCTTCCCCAGGGCCTCCTGCGTCCGCTTCACCACGGCCGCGTTCATGGCGGCGCCGCCCGAGCCCGCGCCCCCGCCGCCCCCGCCAACCCGCCGAGCCTAAGCCGCGCTCCCGGGCCGCCGCCGGCCCCGCCGCCGCCGCCGTCCGCTCCGGCCTGGACGCAGCGCCCGGGCTCCCATCCCACAGTGCACCGGAGTCGGCTACGGCGCGTGCGCGGAGCCGCAGGCGCCCGTCGCCAGGGCGGCGCGGCCTTAGCAACGGACGCGCCGCGGCGCCCCGCCCCGCCCGCAGCGCCTGCTGGGAGAAGTCCGCCCCAGAAGTGGCGCCCGCGCTTCGCGACTTGGACGAAGCCACGCCCTTGGTGTTCTAGCAGGTGTCGGTGATTGTGTCCCACCCGTCTGCGGGCCGCCGGCACAAGTTCACTGCAGAAGTCCTTCCAGCAGTTTGGAGGCTTTGTGATCTGTTTTTGGTTCTTTTTTATTAAAAGATGCTGATTGTAGCCCCATTTTTAAATCCTTTGTTTTATTGAGATATAATTGACATATATGGCATCAGTTTCAAGTGTAGGACATAATGATTTGGTATTTGTGTACGTCGCAAAATAATCACCACAGTAAGTCTAGTTCACATCCACCACCATAGTTTCAAAAGCTGTTTATTGTAATGAGCACTTTCAAATCAAATACGTAACACAATATTAAACTAAAGTCACCATGCCGTCCATTATATCCCCATAACTTAGTTATTTTATAACTGGAAATTTGTACCTTTGACCCCCTTTATCTGTTTCTCTCTTCTAATCGTACTTTTTAAAATTTTATTTACATTTATTGTTACCATGTTCAATGCTCTTCATTCTTTGGGTAGATTCAAATTTCCATGTGGTATCATGTTTCTCCTGTCTAAAGAACTTCCTTTACTATTTCTTTTAGCAAATATCAGCAGGCAAAGAGTGCTCCCACGGTTCCTTTATTTGAAAGTGTTTATTGCACCTTCACATTTGAAAGCTTGTTTCACAGAGCATGCAAAGCTGGGTTAACAATTTCTTTTTCTTTCAGTACTTTATACATTTTACTCCATTGGCCTCTTGTTTAGTTTCTGAAGAGAAGTCTGCCGTAGACCTTTGTTCTATGTATCTGGCTGCCTTCAAGATTTTCTTTTATCATTGGTTTTTAAAAATTTGCCCATGATGTTTCTAGGTGTGGGAGTTTTTTAACTTAAAATTTATATTTGATTATTATTCATATGCAATAAGCTTTACCTATTTTAAGTATACGTACTGGTCAATGCATTTTGGTCACTATATACAATTATGTTACCACCACCACAATCAAGACATTTCCTCTCGCTCACATGCAGTCTATCTCCTCTCTCTGCCAGCAGGAGGCAACAACTGATCCACTTTCTGTCATGATAATTATGCCTTTTCTAGAGTTTCATATAAATGCAATCATAAGGTACATAGTCTGTTGTGTTTAATTCTTTCTTTTACAATTTTGAAATCCACCCGTGTTGCTACATACATTAATACGTCATTCCTTTTTGTGGCTGAGTAGTATCCCATAGTACATTTTGTTTATCCATTCACCAGTTTATCAACATTTGGGTTGCTTTTGGGTTTTGATTATTTATAAGTAATGCTGCTAGGGGCACCTGGGTGGCTCCGTTGGTTGAGCATCTGGCTCTTGATTTCAGCTTGGGTTGTGGTCTCACAGTCATGGGATCAAGCCCTGCATCAGGCTCTGAGCTGAGCGTGCAGCCTGCTTGGGATTCTCTCTCTTTCTCTCCCTCTCTGTCTGTTCCTGTCCCCACTCCCTTCTCTTCATAATAAGTAAATAAGCTATAAAATCTTTTTAAAAAAAATAATGCTGCTAAGAACATTTACATACAAGTCGGGGCAAACATAGTTTTCCTTTCTCTTGAATAAATACCTAGGAGTGGAATTCCTGGGGTTGTATGGTAAGAATATGTTTAACTTTACAAGATGCCACCAAGTTTTCAAACTGATGGCATCATTTCTCATTCCCACCAGCCATGTGTGTGATTTCCACTTGCTCCATATCCTTGCCAAGACCTGACAGGTCAGTCCTTTTTTTCTTTTTTTAGGTCACTCTTTTTTTTTTTTTTTAACATTTATTTATTTTTGAGAGAGCACGAGTGGGGGAGGGGCAGAGAGATGGGAGACACAGAATCCGAAGCAGGCTCCAGGCTCTGAGCTGTCAGCACAGAGTCCGACGCGGGGCTCAAACCCACGAACCGTGAGATCGTGACCTGAGCCGAAGTTGGACGCTCAACTGACTGAACCCCCCAGGCACCCCCTAGGTCACTCTTTTTAACTTGAGTCATTCCTGGGGCACCTGCGTGCAGTGTTTGGAACAGCCCTCTGAACTCACCCTTTCCTCTATTGGAGACAATTTCTCTCCTTTGTCCTAGGGACTTGCCTATGGTTTTGCTGTAGGTTGCTTGTCCCTGATTGCAATTCTCCCCTATTCCAGAATAAACCCATTTTGGCTGGCAAAATAACCGACAGCCTTATTTTTAAGGTCAACAGGGGCTGGGGACTTCTTGGAGAACCACGTACCTTCCAGTAAGCAATATCCCTGCCATCCTCTGATATCCGCACATCACTCACCCCGCTGCTAATGGCACCCAGGGAAGCATTTGGTCACCCACACAGAGGCCAGGTGAGCCACCAGGGCTCATTTCCCTCCAAGAGTGCCAACCTCGCCTCTTTCTGCACTCCACCAGGCAGGCAGACTGGCTGTCTGAGGCTTCACTGAGAAGTCAGGGGCCACCTAAGAGAATGACAACCTAGGAGGGAAGGAATTCGACAAGCCTCGTTATATAGGGCTATTCCGTGCCCCGTGGGGAAAAAGCACGCAGCAAATTGCACCCTCAGAGGTGTTGCCTCCCGGGTGGCCCTCAGTTAGTAACCCTCCCCCCAACTTTCAGGTCTTACCCCCTTGGCCAGAGCACTTCCGTCCTCTGCCCCCTGCCTCGTCAAATTGCCCTGACTTTCTAGAAACCCCACCATCTACATATGTATCTTCTCATCCACCCCTTTCTTTCAGCACTGGGTTCTCCATTCCAGACTCAGCCCAAGGCAGGGGCAGGGCTGCCTAACAGTTCAGTCCCTTGGAACAGTCCAGCGTGATGGTGGACGCTGTGAATCAGGTCCTTCGGGGTTCCAGATCTTCACTGTCCTCGTGTTTGTCCACATATTTGTCTTTATCACACACATGTCCTGCCTCCCTAGAACGAGCGTTAAATCAAACTCCATAAAGAAGAAGAAGAAGAAAAGATTTCCCCAACCACTTCACCATTTCTGAACGTCCTCGCCCATGTTGAAACACTTCTTATTCAAATGGAGAACAAGGCTAGCCCCTGTCTTCCCCTTCCCTGCCACCCCCCCTCTGACGGCGCTGAAAGTCTTCTAAATGGCGGGGTGGGCCATAGTGAGACTGTGTCCTTCCTCACGGCTGTGCCCTTCGTTCCCGAAAGCCGGCCCAAAGCTCTGAAGCGATTAAGCCTTCAGACAAAGACGCACCAGCTTCCTGCCCTCCAGGTGCTGGGGAGAGAAGGGTGGTATGTCATTCTCACGGGATGGCCGCATGGAGCCCTTCGGGGCTGCACCAGATACAGAGGATGTCACAACGTCTGAGAGCTGGAAGGTCCTGAGTCTTCCCTGATCTCACCGTGGCCGAGCTGGGAGCCCAGAGGCTCCTGTGAGGAACGCCCACCTCTGAACTCTGAACATCGGCTGGGGTTGGCCTGAGTAAGGGTAGAGGGGGCACTCAGGGAGGTCACTGCCTGGCCTCTGACCCCAAGTGCCCTCCCTTCCCCAAAGACACTGCCTGGACCCTTTCCTTGGAAGTTCACGCTGGGCAGAATCATCTGGGCCCGGAGCCATGGGACACCATGGCCAACAATGGCTGGTCTGTGAGTGGTCGGACAGAGCAGTGGGGCCAGGGGGCGTGGCCACGGAGGGCCCCTGAGGGTCCACTGAGGAGCCCAGCCAGAGCCACACGAGGGGCAAACCTGCTTCCAGTTTCTCCCACAGCCTGTGGAGAGCAGGGGAGCCATCTAGGCCGAGGAGGCCCCATGCAGGCCTGTGGGTACAGGCCTCACTGCTCTCTTTGGGACCACAGGGCCACGAGAGAGGGTCTCTGAGAGGATCTGGGACAAGGAAGCTGAGCCACCCGATCCCACTGAGGGTCTGTCTGGGGGAAGCAGGCCACAGAGTGTGGGAACATGCTCCAGCCATCCGCTGCATCATCCTGAGGCCTCCACATGGAGACCCGGGGCAGGAGCGCTGGGCCCTGGGCAAGCGGGGCCGGCAAGATGCAGCGAAGGGTCCCAGACGCCGAGAAAGAGACACGGATCCACCTGAGGACAGTGGGGAGGCAGAGGGGCCCAGAGACCAGCGGGCGGCCGCCAGTTCCGGGGGCCGGCGTCATGGGGGCCCTGCAGCCTGAATTACCCCTCAGCACCTCAGAGTCATGTAAGGATTAGAGAAAAAGAGAACGTAAAAAAGAGCCATTCAGGAAAGTGGCAAGTGATTAAAGAAGCATAGGAAATCACGGCACAGGAAGTGTTCGAGGAATAAAGAGCCAGCAGGATGCTTTGCAACAAGCAGTTTCTGAATGAGTGAAGATGTCAGTGGCCGTGACTCATCCCAGGAGAGAGAGCTCCGCAAAGCAAAGGGCATCCAGACCCTGCCTCTCCTCCCCCGAGACAAAGGCCAGGGGAGGCCAGGAGCCCAGGATGTGGGTCAGCCTGCGGGAAGGACTGGGGAGGTGAGCCCAGGTGAAAGAGGAGTGACCCAGAGCCTGGAGACAGCCTCACAAGCCCTGGATCTGAGACTGGACTCCCTGGCAGGCTCAGAAAGGAAGGCATCAGCTTGTGCGGCCAGTCAAGCACCTTGCTGTGTGCTCCCCATCTAAGCTGGGAGGCGACGGACACCATTTTGTGAATCCCGAGGGCCCTGCATAGAAGACTTTGTCCTGTCCTCTCCAGCTGAGCCTCGAGAAAAAGAAGGCAAGACCTTCTTCCTACACTGGCTAAGATCATTTCTGCCTCAGGACCTTTGCACTTGCTGGTCCCGCTAACTGAATAACACTCCTCCCCCAGATCTTCATACAGCTGGATCCTTGCCATTATTTGGGTCTCAGCTCACATGTGACATCTCAGAGATACCAAAAATAGATCACATCTGAATTCTCCAGCCTGTTACTTTACCTTATTTCCTTCAAAGTACTCATCACTCTGTGAAAGTATTTTTTTTATTCCTATCTGCGCTTTTGTTATCTATCTCTTCCCCCGCCCCATTCACCCCCCAGAAAGTGAGTTCAATTAGTAGAGGGGCCCGGTTGATTTGCCTACCCCTGAACCCCCTATACCTTTAACATTGTCAGACGCTCGATAACTGTTTGCTGGATGTTGAATAGACTATGCTCTTACTAAAACTGCTCTTTCAAAGGGCTCCTAATACTATGATTTGTTTATACCACAATTTTAAATAAAAAAATTAAACTGCCATGTTATGTAAACAATGGGATCTCAGTGACGTTGAACATCTATGTGTGCGAATGGGAGTATGTGTGTGTGTAAATACGTCCAGTGATTTCAAGGTTTCAGAGACTATCTGGGAGTTGGAATAATGGGACATTTCTTCTGCTTCTTTATACCTCCTTGTAATTTAGATTTATTTCTCAATACGTGAGAACTTTTTGATCAAAAACACAAGTTAAAAGTTGTCAGAGGAGGAAATCATGGTATTGATAAACTGTGTTGGTAAACTGAGTCCCAGGTCCCATTTGTAGCCTCATTTATGTCTAACTGCTTCTAACGGGGTCATTTACAAGACTTAAGTTGACCTGTGAAGATTCTGTGGCAAGCATCCCGAACTAGCGGTGAGGGTGGCTGTCACCTGGGGCGGCCTGTACCTGTAACCAGGTGTCCCAATGGGGTGGGTTCCAAACTCGTCAGTCGTCAGTTATTTCACCAGGAAAGTGAAGGATGTGAAGTACATAAGCTCAAACATCTCCCCCAATAACTATCTGTGACAGCAGGCACTCAGAGCAGTGGCCCCGGAACCATCAGGGCAGAGCCCCCATCCCACACGGTCCCTTATTTATTTTTTTTAATTGTTTTTTTTTTTTAATTTTTTTTTCAACGTTTATTTATTTTTGGGACAGAGAGAGACAGAGCATGAACGGGGGAGGGGCAGAGAGAGAGGGAGACACAGAATCGGAATCAGGCTCCAGGCTCTGAGCCATCAGCCCAGAGCCCGACGCGGGGCTCGAACTCACGGACCGCGAGATCGTGACCTGGCTGAAGTTGGACGCTTAACCGACTGCGCCACCCAGGCGCCCCTTTAAATTGTTTTAATGTGCATTTGTTTCTGAGAGAGAGACAGAGAGACACAGAGCAGGAGCAGGGGAGGGGTAGAGAGAGAGCGAGACACAGAATCCGAAGCAGGCTCCAGGCTCCGAGCTGTCAGCAGAGAGCCCGACGCGGGGCTCGAACCCACGGACTGCGAGATCATGACCTGAGCCAAAGTCAGATGCTTCACTGACTGAGCCACCCAGGTGCCCCCCCCCCATATGTTCCCTTAAACCGGGTCTCCTAGAGCCTGGGGGCCTGACAGATGGCCCTTGGATCCCTGACAACACACGCAGATGAATGCTTAAGGGTCCTGGAGCAGGGACCACGGCTCTCATGTTCTTTGCACAGGAGGCTGGTTCTCCAACAAAGGGCAAGAGTCTTCTGCCGCCAGAGTCCCAAGCAAGCCCCTTCCCCAAAGGTCTGGTTAACTAGTATCTAGAGTCGGTCACTATTTGCTCCTTCCAGAAGTACATGAGGACGAGGCACGTGTGCGGACCCGGAGCTTTCCGCCAGAGTGGGTGTCAGCAAGAGGGCAGGGAATCGAGGGACCCCACCCGGGGACTCCCTCCACCTCCCTGTGCCCAGCCCTTCCCGTGTGTGCGTCCTTCTCACACAAGACAGGCTGGAGTTCAAGAGCACAGCTTCCTTTCGAATCACCCAAAAACGGAGTCTCCCGCCTGAACTCTCCCCAGCTGCCACCCTGCAGTGGACTCCCACCAACACGTGGGCCCCTTCTCAGGGGCCACCTGACCTGTGCCTCATGGTGCCCCTGCCTCGGGGCCACGACTGAAGAATTGTGTGGCTGGCTGCACAGTGTCCCCGCCCCGGGAGAACGTAGGCTCCAGGAGAGGGAACCGATTCTACGGTCTCTCGGGGCACACCATGAACCTCGGCCACCTGAACCCGAAGGAGAAGGCTTACACCACCGCAGTGCCCCCCGGTGCCCCTCCACGAGGAGTATCGGTCCTTGTCAGCTCCCGGCTAAGCTCCTCTCTGGGACACCACCAGAGGGGTCTACTCACCTCCTGCTCCCCAGAGGCAGCCCCCATTAGAGGGCTGATCGAGTTGGGGGCACAAACCCACATTCCCAGGGACCTCCAGCTGAGATCGCTGCTTTCGGGAGCAGTCCGGGGAGGCAGCCCCTAACGGGAGAATTTGGGGCGGCATCCCCCACTGGCACCTGACCTGAAGTCCCCAGGATGGGGGTCAGAGGGAGACCCGAGTCCCTGGTGCTGCAGTCACACAGCCGTCCGGCAGGGGGCGCCACCGCAGGGCTGCGAGAGGACCCGGACTCGGATGGGGGTTGCCTGGAGAGAGCAGGAAGACAGGGGAGGCCCGGGAGAGGCAGCCGGGTTGGGCCCGCTCCCTGGCAGCCCACAGGTCAGAAATGGCTGAGGATCAGGCCCACCATGAATCACGAGGGTGGTGGGGCTCCAAAGGAGGTTTAACTCTCAAGTCCGGGGAGTTCGAGAGGGTCAGAGACCAACCCGATGGGCAAAGGGAAGGGAAAAGGAGGGGGCAGGTAGTGCGGGCCAGGGGTGCAGCCTATGGGCTGCGGTGGGGAGGAGGCCCAGCCCACACCTTGTGCTACAGCGTGGATGAGCCTCCAGGACGTGAGGCCCAGCGCAACGAGCCGCTCACTAAAAGGCAAAAACTGTAAGATTCCACTTACGTGAGGTTCCTAGAGTCGTGGAAGCCCAATGACGGAACAACGGTGGCTGGCGGCTGCCGGGGAGCTGGGGGGAGGTGGGGCAGGGCGAGGAGAGTTTTGGTTTTGCAGGATGAGAACGGTTCTGGAAACTGGCTGCACAGCAAGGTGAATGCACTTGGCACCCCAGAGCTGCGCTTGAAAAGAAGGAGCATGGCAACTTTATGTTACGTGTATTTCACCACAATGTAACCTTTTTTTTAAGGTTTTATTTATTTTTGAGAGGGAGAGAGACAGAGCATGAGCAGGGGAGGGGCAGAGAGAGAGCGAGACACAGAATCGGAAACAGGTTCCAGGCTCTGAGCCGTCAGCCCAGAGCCCGACGCGGGGCTCGAACTCACGGACCGTGAGATCGTGACCCGAGCCGAAGTCGGACGCTTAACCGACGGAGCCACCCAGGCGCCCCTAAACGTCGATTTTTAAAACAAAATCGGGATAGGTCCCGCCGTTCACTCTACTTTACAGAAGAGACCCCGAGGCTCAGGAATATATCCAGCATCGTGCACCGGGTCGACGGCAGGACAGGACGGGGACTGGGACTCCCTGCAGGGCCTGCTCTCGGCAACCGTACAGGGCTCCTGATGGATGAGAAGGTTTCCCCTTAGATGACCCCGCAAGGGGGAGAACGTCCCATTGCTGGCTTCTTACTGACACAAAAGCCCAGGCATGATGTACTTCTTCAGAATGGCAATATTTAGCTAACAATTCACATTTTCTACAGTTTTGGGGCACCTGGGTGGCTCAGTCGCTTAAACCTCCGACTTCGGCTCAGGTCATGATCTCGCGGTCCGTGAGTTCGAGCCCCGCGTCGGGCTCTGTGCTGATAGCTCAGAGCCTGGAACCTGTTTCAGATTCTGTGTCTTGCTCTCTCTGTGCCCCTCCCCCACTCATACTCCCCCCTCCCCCCTCTCTCTCTCACCTCTTCAAAAATAAATGAGCAGTAAAATTTTTTAATTTTTTTTTTAATTTTGTTTTCAACGTTTATTTATTTTTGGGACAGAGAGAGACAGAGCATGAACGGGGGAGGGGCAGAGAGAGAGGGAGACACAGAATCGGAAACAGGCTCCAGGCTCTGAGCCATCAGCCCAGAGCCCGACTCGGGGCTCGAACTCCCGGACCGCGAGATCGTGACCTGGCTGAAGTCTGACGCTTAACCGACTGCACCACCCAGGCGCCCCTAAAATTTTTTAATTTTTAAAGTTTATTAATTTGAGGGACAGAGAGAGAGAGAGAGTGCACGCACGTGTGCCTGTGCAGGAGAAGGGCAGAGAGAATTCCAAGCAGGTTCCTGCTGTCAGGACACAGCTGGACACGAACCTTGATCTCAGTAACCATGAGATCATGACCTGAGCCAAAATCAAGACTGGAACGCTTAACCAACTGAGTCACCAGGCGCCCCTAGCTAACAATTTAGACATTTGTTCTCTCAGGGTGACTTTGTTCAATCCGAATAGGTAAGCTTGATACGTGCCCGACGATGATTGTAAGTGTCAGACAGGTAATACTAGGCACAACTCCAGCATCTAGAAGAAAGGAGGGCTACATCATTGAATGGAGCCACTGGATGAGACAGACCCCCCCCCCCCACCCGGCGACTCAGGGGTCCGCAGGCAAGAGGAGCATGGAGTATTTTAAGATGAAAGCCATTGTTTTTGTTCTAAGTGCAATGCCATTTTACAAACAAACCAAAAACAATTCAATTTGCTGGGACCCAAAGGGCTCTGGACAAACGCTGAGCGCACTAGGGGTTGTCTTAGCCCGGACCTCTCTCTGCAAACACGAGGTCGGCTGGGTGCAAGACCTGAGCCCCGGGGGTGGGGGCCCGACAGCTGGCTCTGTGTCCCAGTTACCAACCGCGGGCTATGTTTTCGGGGTGTTCCCACTGTCCACCGTCGGCTCCGTGTCTGAAGGCAGGTTTCAGCTACGACCGAGGAAAAGGAAACGAGAGTCTTCGAAATTTTCCGGGAGGAAAGAAGCTGAACTTTCACAGGAGAGCCAGGCCTGCGCCTCCTCGGCCGTCTTCGAGGCCCACACCCCTGCTCTTAAACACGACCTGGCTCCAGTTCGGGTCTGCTATACAAACCCAACAAAGGCTCCGCTGGCCACGGGGAGGCGGTGACGGAAAATGGGTCAGTCTTTTGAGGCTGATGAAAGATGCAGGTCCCCGGCGACGGGCACCCTCACACATACACACACCCACGGCACACATGCACACACACACACACCACGCTCACACTGTGCCGTGGAGCTGGAGGCCCAGAGCCGCCGGGGACGACAGGGCTGTGGCAGGGGTCATGCAGCCTGGGCCTGTGCACCCTGCGAAGACCTGGAAGGACAACTCTCCATCATAGACACTCCGCCCACAAGTCTGCGTCACTTCCTTTATTGCCGGCGAAGGGCGTCCGTGAGGGCAGTTCATCCCTGGAGTTACCTAAATGTGGCCTGAAACCCCGATGACCTGAATACTGAGCAGAGGGAAAAGTGGGGATAAAAGGGTTAAAACAACGACAACAACAACAAACCCCTTGGAGAGGATGAGGCAAAGCTCATCCTTGGAAAAGGGGGAAATGATTTTTTTTTAATGTTTATTTATTTTTGAGACAGAGAGACAGAGCATTGACGGGGGGAGGGGCAGAGAGAGGGAGACACAGAATCCAAAGCAGGCTCCATGCTCCGAGTCAGCAGCGCAGAGCCCGACGCAGGGCTTGAACTCACGGACCGCGAGATCATGACCTGAGCCAAAGTCGGACGCCCAACCGACTGAGCCACCCGGGGGCCCCGGGAGATAATTCTTATTTGAGTGCGTTTCAGACAGATTTGGAGAACGCTCGTCAACCTCCAGCCCAAGGTTTAGCCCCTAAGAATTAAAAAGCCTCCATTATCCTGGCATGGGTGCCATCGAAATTTGCCTCAAAGGAGCCATTGGCTGATGAGTTCTGAGTTTTAGAAGAAGTCCGGAGTCCTGAGTGGAGGACAGAGGGGAGAGCGAGAATGGAAATTGGGGACAAGGTGGGGGGCCAGGGTACACAGTGTCCCCATCCCAGGCACCTGGGACAGGTGGAGACTTTCTTCATCAGGTGACTGCCAGGACCCCAAGCAGCTCCCACCCAGTGCTGACCGGCAGCACTGTTCCGGGGCCCCGTGTCCTCACCCAGATGACACGCAGGGATCTGCCGGGTCCTCACTGTTGGAAGAGCATGGGTAGTCCCACGTTCCAGCCCCGGGGCCTGTGGGGCATCAGAGGAGGAAGCGTCTGCAGAGGGACCAGGCCCAGGCAGGGCAGAGTGAACCCACTGGCCCCCCAGGGCCTCCTCCCCGCTGCCCACGCTAAGTCTCTGCCTCGGCTGCCTGAAATCCCGCTCACGAGACACGCAGGGCCTCTAAGCAAACACCCTTTGAAGGCTGTTTGTTTGTGTTTTGTTGTTGTTTTTTAAATTTTTTTTTCAACATTTATTTATTTTTGGGACAGAGAGAGACAGAGCATGAACGGGGGAGGGGCAGAGAGAGAGGGAGACACAGAATCGGAAACAGGCTCCAGGCTCTGAGCCATCAGCCCAGAGCCCGACGCAGGGCTCGAACTCACGGACCGCGAGATCGTGACCTGGCTGAAGTCGGACGCTTAACCGACTGCGCCACCCAGGCGCCCCTGTTTGTTTGTGTTTAAATCCACGCGGGAAAGAGAGCACAGGAATTAGCAACCCAAACCCTGGATTCTTTGTACAAGCAAAACAGGAAGGCCACGCACAGAGCTTGGACGATCCTTTCACTGCATCCACCCAACAGAACGGGATCACTCTTCCGTATTCCCTCCAGGGCCCCCCATCAGCATATGTTTTATTCCGTCACGCGCACAAGACCCTCCGAAAAACACGAATTCTGCGCCGCCTTTGGGCAATGTCGCCGCGTCGACTTTCCTTGGCTTCGCGGGTACGCCCACGCCCATCGCTTTATCCTTCTACCTCTCTGTGGCATCTGTGTCTTGCCGTGACGCTTAAAAGCCTCTGCGTGTTCCGTATGTCCAATACCACAGTGTGTCCTCCATCCCTGAGAGCTCACGGCGCTCGCCTCCGCTGGCGGTTCGCTGGGCTCACACCTGCACCCGGTCTCCATCGTCAGATTGTTTTCTGCGGTTTGTTCATTGTTTCCCTGACCTCTGTAGACTGTTTTCGTTATTTACCATGTTGGCAGATTTGCACGATAAACGTAAGGTTGGTGAATTTCCGGCCGTGGCTGCTCAAAGTAGCGTGGAGCTAATATTTATCTGATTATTGAAGACAAACTCTGGGAAATGAATAGAAGCCAGACAAAAATAGTAAATGTGCAATGAGAAAAAAAATCCAGGGCTCTGGCTGTTTTTCTGTGCTGGTCCTTATTCTCTGTCTCTGTGAATACAGCCCCGGTCACAGAACAAGCCACTTAATCGGATACTAAACATCCTGTGCAAAATTAATTTTTTACTTTATATTTAGTAGTTTATAACATTTAAAACCATAGTTGTGTAATTATGAAATGTTTATAAGAGGGGCGTCTGGGTGGCTCAGTCGGTTAAGCATGCTACATCGGCTCAGGTCATGATCTCAGGGTTTCTGGGTTCGAGCCCCACATCAGGGTCTGTGCTGACAGCTCAGAGCCTGGAGCCTGCTTCGGATTCTGTGTCTCCCTTTCCTTCTTCCCCGATCCTCCCCCCACCCCCCGTCTTTCTCTCTCAAAAATAAATAAACATTAAAACAATTAAAAAAGAAATGCTTATAATCTATAAATGCAGAGTAGATAGAACTTACAATTTACATGTACAAGTACATATAACATAAGAAGTACCCATTAAGGAATACATGAAGGGCACTGAAAAATACAAAGAATAAAACTAATGTCATTCATGTTCCACAACCCAGAGAAAACCCACTGAAGTTTTCACATTCCTCTTTGTGTACACGTGCATACAAACATACTCCACTAAAAACAGAGACTGTCACGCTCATGTACAAGGGAAGTCCATTTTCTTTTCCTAAACTGCAAGTCTGGGTCTCTCGAGCCAATGTTCCACATCAAGGGCAGGGGGACTCAGGCACAGCCACAGGCCAAGCCCACCCTCCCTATCACTTTGGAACAATCCGTCCAGCGCTGAGACTTTCAGTGACCTCTTCCTGGCCTTTGACCCTGAGGGCTAGAAACGGTTCGGGCCAAGGTCCGCCCAATCGTCTGGCTCTCCAGGCTCAGATGGTGAGAGGTGGGCTGACAGGAAAGGTCTCGAGGGCCAGATCATTCCGGAAGGGTGAAACAGGGATGCCTGGCAGTCATCTCTCCTTCCCCGGAACCCTAATGACTTAACACCAGCACTTGAGGGAGCGGGGGCCCTCACCCGGAGGCCAGAAGCCTGAGTAGCCTCCTTTCTGCTGACAGTACATATTATGGCCACAAAGAGCAGGAGTGGCTTGACTGAGCCCTGGCCTGTCCCTGCCACAAACAATGTCCTGAGGGCCACTGTTATAAATCCAGCACGAACTGGCTCACAGCAGACTCCTCATGCCAGAAACCAAGGGTCTCACCGACTTTGAGAGCTGTTTTTACAACGGAAACCTGAATGAGATTCTTTTGTGACAACAGCCCCTTTTAAAATCACCTAAATCGTTTGGAAAAATAGCCTTGTAGGTGCTGAACTTTGGGAGACCCGCTTCTCCTTGTAACTGAGCAAACCCAGACTATTTCCACAAAAAAATTTTTTTTTAATCTTTATTTATCTTTGAGAGAGAGACAGAGCATGAGCAGGGGAGGGGCAGAGAGCAAAAGGCAGACACACAATCCAAAGCAGGCTCCAGGCTCCGAGCTGTCAGCACAGAGCCCGACGCGGGGCTCGAACTCACGGACTGCGAGATCATGACCTGAGCCGACGTCGGATGCTCAACTGACTGAGCCACCCGGGCACCCCAAACCCAGGCTATTTCTAAGGCAATGCTGGGTGGGCCGTGGTGACAGCCCTAGGTGGGGAGAGGTGGGCCCCTTCTCTTCCTGCATTTGGCCTTGGGAGGCATTGCCTCTTTCATAACCGACTCACGCTGGTCGCTTGAAATTGGCCACAGTGTGGTTATTTACACCAGAAAAACTGGCAAACGCTACAAAAATTTCCCCTTCAGAGAGCCAGCTGTTAAACGTTTACTAGCAGGCTGCCGGAGTCATCCCGGGAAAAGATTAGAACGAGTTCTGGGGTACTTGCCAAAACGCTGTGTTCTAAATCACAGATGAGTGCCCCTGGGTCAGTGATTTCTCCTCCAGTTCAGCTGACACGGGACCTTCGTTCCAGGCCTGGAATCAAAGGGGGGCAGGGTGCTGAGGGCAGGCCTTGAGAACAAGCATCATTATGCAAGGCACCTGCTCCAGGTGAGAAGCTAGCAAGGACAGTCTGTTCTCTGGCAAGGTCAGAGGCGCTACCTCTGCCAATGGGGAGGCTCCTGGGAACCTGGGGCTCTGAAATTCTCAGCTCATCTATCCGGCGGCCCACATCCATGGCCCAAGATCATTCCCTGTCTGACTCCTGACCTTGTACAGGGGACCGTCAAGGCTGTGGCTTTGGTCTCTTCTGTAGCTCTGTGAACCTTATAATCAGAGTCCAGGGCTGAGTTCTGACAGTCTACCCAGCGACTGCGGAAGATGGGGATCTGCCGGGCTGCCATGGAGGCCTTTGGGCTTGCACGCTTGGTCTGAGGTTGGCCGTGAACTCTCCTAAGCCTATCATTTGCTTGCCCAGGTCTCCCACACCAACATAGGGAACCACCCTTCTCCATCATCAGCATGATTCCCATGGTGGCCTCGCTGATGAAGGCCCGCATCTGCTCGCTCCCTCAGGGCCTTGGTCTCTGTGGTCCCCCTTCGTAATGGATCGCTGGTGGAAACTTCCAGAAATGCAATGCCACTGCATGATGGGTTATTACCCAGGTCAGCAAATTTTTTTCTGTAAAGGGCTAGAGAGTAAATAATGTCCGTTTTGTGGGTCTTGTCCGATCTCTGCAGCATATTCTTTGGCTTTCTTTTCTCCCCTTTTCCTTTAAATAATGTAAAAGCCATTCTTAGCTCAAGGGCCACTGTCCCACTCACCACTAGGAATGGGGTCCCTATGGCTTTGAGACAGGTAGGCAGTTCAATCCCAAAATGAACCCCCAAGAGTGTGCTTTCTAGAACCTTTTGCAGTATCCAATGTCTTAGTGTAGATTCCCTAGAAAACAGAGCCTCGGGATAGGCATAAGAACCAACGCTTTAGGGGTGCCTGGGTGGCTCAGTCGGTTACACATCCAACTCCTGGTTTATGGCTCAAAGTTTGTGAGTTCGACCCCCGTATCGGGAGAGTCCCTGCTTGGGATTCTCTTTCTCCCTTTCTCTGCCCCTCCCCTGCTCATTCATGCGTGTGCGCTCTCTCTCTCTCTCTCAAAATAATTAAATAAAAAAAATTTTAAAAAGAAAGAACGAATGCTTTAATCTAGAAGTACAATTCCAGGGAAGCAAGAGTGAAGGACAGGGGAGAGGCAAGAGGAGGCATTGTCACGCGGCCACTGCTTGCTGATGGCCACACAGGACAAACCAGACATTCAGCAGGTGCCCGTGCTCAGCCTACGGGCTTCTCTGGACTGGCTGAGCAAAAAGCCACGCCTGGGGTCTCTGCCCCCGTGAGGGCAACGGGTGAGGAACAGGTGGGCTGATGCCTTCCTGCCTCTCACTAGTTAAGTGTAAGGCCTGCCCTGCGGTGCCCATGGAGGATATACGGGAAGAACCCAATAGCATGTATGACGGTGGCTTTTCTGGGTGACGGAGACAGCTACCTGGGCTCTGAGGTCTAGCCAGCCCCAGATTATGTGGGACCCCGCCCATCTCTGGCACGTACAGACTGGAGCACACGGTCCGCGATCTCCCAGAAGGGAGCACAGAGGACCTGGCCTCATCCCTCATTCTCTTTCGCTTTGAGGGACTCACACAGGGTGCAGGGAGGCCGGACCAGGAATGGCCTCACGGGGGGCCCTAGAGCCACACGTGCTCTGCCCACAGGAATCCGGGCTGAGACTGTCAGACTGTGGTGTGTTCGTTCTTCCGTTTCACCCGCTGAGTCTTCCTTCAGGGGGGCTAGAAGCTCTGCAAGGTGGCCCTGCCAGGTGAGAATGACAGGCTCTGATCTCCTAGGGGCCCCGGCCTTCCACTTTTGTCTTCCTTCACCACCGCCCCACAGCCCCTTACCTACTGTTGCCACAGGCCCCCTTTCGTCCCCCTCGGTCGGCCAGCCCTCTGTGGTCCAGGGCTTGGCAGGCCATCCTTCTCCCTCTGGGTGTCCTTTGTTCCCAAGCCATAGCTACACAGCTTGGGAGAAGGGCAGGTCCTCCCTGCCCCAGACAGGGATCTGGGAGCACTGTCCCATCCCTAAGCCTGCCTCCCAAGGGGCAAAGCCCCCACCTCCCCTCTCTGGAGGGCCCGCCCACATGAAACTGCCCACTGCCTTCTGAGTCCAAAGAGTGTTGTCAGGGGGGCTCTCTGGATTCCCACCAGTTCTCTCAGGGGCTTCTGGCCTCCGTGGGGTGTCCTAGTTTACGCCCCGGGTCTGAGGGAGCTCCCCCCCCCACGACAGGTCTGCCAAATTCCCTCGAGCTCGCATTCCAAGACTCAGGCAGGGATGCCCCGTGGACTGGACTGCTGGCTCTGCAGCAGGGCCCTGGGCTGGTCCCCACCGCCTGCCATCTGCTTTGCTCAGCAGCACTGATGTCGCCTCTCATTGTGCAGACAGACCCCGCGGGCTTTCTGGGAGCTCCCGGCTCTCCTCTGAGCACCTGTGTACTCCCACCCGTAAGGTCTCCCCACTGCAGCCTGGGGCCCAGCAGCTTCCATGGTGCCAGGGGGTGGGCGTGTCCTGTTTCCCTCCTCCTCCCTCGTGGGACCCGACCTGTTGAGGAGGAGCCGGGAGATGGGCACACGGCAGCCTTTCTCCTCCAGCTCCCTTCCACGTGGGACCGCTGTGTGCCCCAAGGCTACTGCAGTCCACAGTCACCTGCGCTCAGTCAGGTGACCCACCACCGCCCCTAGAGGGGGTGGCTCCCACTCTGAGAGTGGTCCAAGAAGCTCTGGTCTGGGGACAAGTGTATTTTTTCCATGTTGGGCAGCAAGGAGAAGCCGGTGAAGGAGGGCAAACACTGAGACTGATGCGCTGTGAGGCCCAGGGCAGAATTCACCGGAGGAAAACCGGAGGCAGAGACCGAGGCAGAATTCAGAGGGCCCTTTCATGCCGGGACAGGCACTGTGGGCCCGCATGGCTGCATGGACAGACACACAGTATGTGTTGGGACATGTGGAGGACCTGTGTTCCTGCTGTCTACACCCCTGAGCCTCTATGGATCCGAAAAGGAGTTACGAGGATTCAGGGGGCACCTGCCAGCCACGTCATAGAGGGAGATTTAGGGTGGGGAGGATGTTTAGGGGACGAGAGGGACACCGGAGCTTGGACTCTGTCATCACCTGGTTCCCAGACTCCACAGGCACAGGGTGGCGAGGGTGGCCGCGAGATCATTCTATGTAGGCAAAGGTTGTCCCATTTGGTGACGTAAGACCTAGCCCCACACGATTCCTTGGTGCATCATGACATCAAGGGTGCTTTTGCAAAGGGACAGTGGGGATCTGGACACGTGCCCTACAGAGGTGTGAGGGTTGAGGAAGAGCCCGCGTGTGGAACACCGAGCTTGTGCCTGACACAGTAAGCACGTGCTGAATCACAGCTCATCAAGGGCAAGGGGCACCTTGAGGTCCGTGCCCACCCAAGAATGTGCAGCCCAGACCCCAGCCTCCTGAAGGACCGGACGCCCTGATGGGGAGGGGCCTCATTTGTCCCCCAGGACACGCAGAGCCCCAGTTCCCGACACCGCCCCAGGACGTCGTGGTTGGGGGGTGCCTGCTGGGCCCACCCCAGCACTACAAACAGCCAAGCTGAGGACACACGACGGGCAGAGTGCGACTGGACAAGGGACGCCGTTGCAGGGAGCTGCACTGTCCAGCCGAGTGGCATGCCAGCCAATGAGAGACTTCCGCCCTCTGAAGAAAGAGGCACCTCGGACATGGGGGTCGCCTCAGACATCGGGCATCACCTTGTACACAGATCAGCTTGTTGGCCTGCTGTCTTTCCAGGAGACCGAGGGATACTGGTGGCCCAGGACCTTGGGGGGTGGGAGGCAGGGAGTTGAGCTGCCAGAGACCAACTGGCCCAGAAGTCAGCCCTCAAGGTCTAGGCAAAGGTCTGGCCAGCAACTCCACCTGCCCCCTTCCTCCCCAACCCTCCTCACCAGAGGGGACAGTTTTCTCCTCACTTTGTCCTTGGGCTTTAACGCCCTCATGGCCAGGACATTCGAAGTTTTAGTCCTTTCTCAAGTGACATGCTAGCAAACAGGTTTTGGGCTTCCGTTAAAACCACGTCTTTTATTTAGAAAGCAGATAATAATAACATAAGGAAAGCAGAATCTTGGGCACGAACATTTTCATTCACTTACATTTTTGGTTGTAAATTACAATAAGGAAGAAAGCAAGTGTATACAGATTGTTGTAGAGTGGAGACAAAGCTGTGGTGATTTAAATTATCTGCAGATCTGCAAAAATAGACTGATTGGGAGGGGGTATTGGAAAATAACAATACTGCCATGGATGAAAGGCCCCCTACACCTAGGTACGATTTTAAAAAACAACCAACCTCTCAGCAAACTGTAAGAGAAGGGAACTTCTCAACCTGATAAGGAACATCTACAAAAAACTAAACACCTGGGGCCAACATCACGCTTCAGGGTGAAACATTGAGCATTTTCTCCCTCAGACGGGGAACGGGGTGGGAATGTCCACTCTAACCAAGGCAGGTAAGTCTGGCCAACACGGTGCGTGTCACAGAGTAGTTGCCCAGGAAACGCTGGCTAACTGAGCACCCCAATGAACGTGAACGAGACTCTGCAAGGGCCAGGAAGGCCAGGTGCAGACCTCCAGACAGGGCGCGGGCATGGGTGGGCGGGGCTGACTTGAGCCACGCCCACCGGAGGAACCGTTGGTAGAAATGGACTGGGGGCTGGAGCAGAGCCGCCTTTGGCTGGGAGGCAGAGTGAAGGCTGACACCGGAGGCCAGCTCCTTCCACCGACAGCATTCCCCAGGTCTCACCATCCCCTTCCCCCGACTTCCTTCTTGCCAGCCTGCTTCCCCTAGTGCTAACAGCAATATGCTTGGCCAAGAGTTCTGTGCTAGAGGTGACAGCAACCCCAACACGTTTCTAGGTCAAGAAAGGATTCTTTCCACCCTCCCACCTAATGCCGCAACACACACACACACACACACACACACACACACACACACTCACTCATGATTCTTGGTCCAGTGAGAATGGCATCCACGGACTAAGCCAGGTCCTGGGGGCGTCACCTCTTCTATGTTGCAAACAAAAGATCCAGTGAGATACATTTTTGCATAACCCCCAACACCTAGGTCTCAACAGTATTTGTGGAGCGAATGAAAGTTTCCAACAAGAAAAAAACAACCTTGCAGGAAGACACTGAAAATAGATTAGGTTCTGAAGGGTTCTAAGGGTCCGCGATGTTTGATAATTTTTAAAATAATGGACTCCAACATCTTTCTACCAGATTGACAGTAGAAATAGAAAGAGCTAAATTTAGGGAGGAAATGTGACATTAGGCTACAGGCTGAATATGGAGCGAGACCAAGGAGAAGCTGAGCAGAAGGAGCTCTGTGATGTGGATGAGCTGTTTATTCTTGTTTCCAGAACAATGGAGCTCCCCGTTGACGTCAATGTACATGAAGAAACAAAAGGCCTTTGGGTGTGTGCAGGGTGCAGCTGGGCCTGGATTTACTTGGTGGGTGTGTGTGTGTGTGTGTGTGTGTGTGTTAGGCAGGGAGGCACGGAGGGTTTCTAGGTGTCAGTGTTAGAGAAACAGGAGGAGGGGCCGCTCTCACCTTGGAGTGTGAGCCACAGAGCAGGCATCCCAGGGCTGATGTGGGAAGAGCTGTGCTGATGAACTTGGTGATTGCCCAGTTTACATCTGTGTCTCACAAAGTTGTATACACACCTTGTCAAGGGGAGGGGAAGAAGTGGCTCCAACACAGGAATTCCTGGATGTGGGTTCGGCTTTGGGAACTAGCAGCTCAGTTTGCCTGCAGGCTATTGAGCAGGAAGAACGGGACCAGTGGAGGGAGATGCTAGGGCCCCCTCAGCCCTTCAGAGCCCAGCCAGCCTCCCCTGCCTGCTGAGACCCTGTAGTTACAGAGCCTGCTGCAGCTGAACTGCCTGGGAGCCTGCATGCGCTTCCATGTCCTTCAAGCAAGCCTCAGCCCTCCAGCTGGTCTGAGAGTAAGCTCCACTCTCTCCTGGCACTTTAAACAGAAACTCCGGCTTAACGTGCCCCCAGAAAACGCTTACTGAAAGAAAAAGTGGCAGCCAGGATGCTCCAGGCCTACTCTCTCCCAGAACCCTGTACCTCTGGCCCACGTGTCTCTGTGGCTTGCGCCTTCTGAAAACCTCCCTTTTCCATGCTTTTCCTTTCCCCTCTTCAAGTGCTGCTTCCTCCATGGACCCTCTGCGGATAACTCCGGCCTTGGTGAATTTATCACCCACACCGCCCCATTTAGTATTTAAGTTCCCTTTTTATGAATGAGATGGTCTTTTTCCCCTAATGACGTGGTTGGGAGCAGGGACATCATTTATTTGGTACCCCCTCCTAGTAACAATGTCCCTATTTGCTGAACCAAAATTTGCAACACATGAGCTCAAAAATAAGAAGCTGACCGTCCTGGCAGGTGTGGACCTCGGCGGCCGGGGTGGGCGTGCACCCGGCGCTCCTGCTGGGCAGCCCTGGCTCGGTCCCCCACGCAGTTTCAGCGCCTAGGGAAGGATGAATGGGAGTGAGTAAATGAATGAATGGGAATGAAAGATGTCCGCAGGGAGTTTCTCGCGGGGGCGCGCCTCTGGCCCGTAGCCGCAGGTGGCAGCCTTCCAGGGCCCGGGCTTCAGCGGCAATTCGGCCGCCCCGCCGGCCGGTCCCAGGTGCACTGGGCCAGATCCCGTCCGGTACCCAGCTCCCCCCGGCCCGCGGTGGTACGCGCCACTCCGGGCTCCCCTAGCCAGACGACGCCAGCTGTCTTGAATGGAAGACTCCGAGGCCGGAAGTGGGAGGGATCACTCGGGAGGACGAGGAGGGGGAGACGAGCGCGCCGCGTCTTCATTGAGGAACCGACGCGGTGAACATGGAGTTCCATGTGCGTCTTATGTAAAGAGAGCGACGGGCGCTGTAGCCAATGGACACGCGGCGCTCGCAGGCCCGGCCCCTTCGGTATGCAGATGAGGCTGAGCTTCGGCCAATAGCGGGAGGCGGGGGCGGGCGCGGCGCGCGCAGTCACGTTTTCCACTATGTGACAGCGGCGGCGGCGCTGCGGGCTACGCGCTGCTCTAGGCGGCGGCGGCGGGAGCCAGGTCGGCGGACCGGACCGACGCGCGGACGGACGCGCGGACCAGCGGGGACGCGGCTCGGTGAGGGCGCGGCGTGACACGGCGGGCGGGGCGAGCGGATAGGCCGGTGGGTGCCAGGCTGGGGCGCCGGACCGCGGTCCGGCAGCCCGGCTGGCTGGTTACGTAACCGCCGGGCTGGGCCTCGGGCAAGCGGTCTGGGGTCCGGTGGACGAGCTCCGGGCGGGCGGCGGCGGCTCCTGCAGCCCACGGAGGCGTGATCCGAGAGTTTTCCGGGCCGTTTGACCCCTTCTCGTCTCAAAGGGGTGGGTTGGGGGTGAGTACTGTTACCCCATTTTGCAGATGGAGAGACTGAGGTCCAGAGAGCTTAGGCAACTTGTCCAAGGTCCTGGAGCTACCGAGTGACTACCACACGGGACTGCTCTTCTCTAGATGATCTTCTTTAATGAGCCCTGCCTCGCCTCCCTGTGCCCCATGGGGAGAGGGTCCTGGGAAGGCTAAGGCCACAGGTTCAGTGCCACGGTTCCGGGAACGTGCAGAGCCCCTTAGGGGGCTGATTTCCTGCTCTGAGGCCAAAGAGCCAAGTCTCGGGCTGGGGAAGGGCCACTGATGGACGCTGGTCTAGGAGCTTTACCTGGACAGCCCCCGGGTCCCCTGGGCTGGTTAAGCAGAAAGAGAAGAGAGCTCCTGTGCCAGGCCAGACCTAGAGCCCTGTGGGCAGGGAGGCGGCCCCACCCCCTTTGCCTCCCCTGGACCTCGTTGTATTTACTCCCTCTCCCCAGATTGAGTAGAAGGGGGTCCCACTTTGTGATGCCGCACTCACACCATCTTTTTGGGGTGTACCTTGGCTGCCAAGGCCCGGACATGGACCGGGGGCAGGTACTGGCCTGCTTAAGCGCTCCAGAAGGGCCAGGTAAGGGATGAGAATTGGGTTGCCAGGGTTTCTGTAATGTACACAGAAGAGAGCAGTTTGGAAAGCTGATTCATACAACAGAGACAGAAGGTACCCTGGAAATCATCCAGGGTAACACCTTGGCTTCACAGATCAGGAAACTGAGGCCCTCATCCCTGCTGGGCACACACCAAGGAAGATCTCCAAGGTCTTCCCGTCATCCCGAGGGTCTTGATCTGGGGCGGGATGAGCTTCACACATTCTACAAAGGCCTGAAATTGGGTACTGAATGCTGAGTGGGCCAGAATCTGGGGAGAGGAGTCCCAGGTCCCCCAAATGTTAAGCGCAGAACCATGGCAGAAATTCCTCCATGAATACTTCTTACCTCCCCTGTCTGATGCCGGGGGGGCGGGGGGGGGGGGCAACTGTCTTCTCCCTGGCTGCAGAGGGGCGATGCCCTGCCCCCAGCCCCACTGGGGGTTTCTTGTCCCAGGCTGGATTTGGCGGAGAAGAAACTGGGCTCTGTCTGAAGGCTCTAGCTGGAAGTTGAGTTTTTACATACAAAGTTCATCACTTTTTTTTTTTTCAACGTTTATTTATTTTTGGGACAGAGAGAGACAGAGCATGAACGGGGGAGGGGCAGAGAGAGAGGGAGACACAGAATCGGAAACAGGCTCCAGGCTCTGAGCCATCAGCCCAGAGCCCGACGCGGGGCTCGAACTCCCGGGCCGCGAGATCGTGACCTGGCTGAAGTCGGACGCTCGACCGACTGCGCCACCCAGGCGCCCCATATAAGGTGTATGAGTAAAGAGAGAAAAGGGACTCCTCTTTTTCTCCGTGGGAGCTACGTGATGTGCCAATGCAGGGCTGGTGCTGTGGGTGTTCACAGTTATCTGTCACTGTCATCTTGGTGTGACTCACTAGGACAGAACTAATGCAGCCCAGCTTTCTGTGGGGGCTGAGGTGCTGGGCAGAGAGGGGGTGACTCAGCCACCCCTCTGGGCCTCAGTGTCCTCGTCTGCACGGAGGGGCTCAGATGAGCCAGCCTGCCAGGTCTGTCTCCACTCCTAGGCTTTTGGATTCTGGTTCCTCTACGGCTGATTTCTCCAGGCGCTTGGGCAGGAGACAGGTGTCTGATGCGCTCTCTCCTTCCTTCCGGTCACATGACGTTCCCCGGTGAGGTATGTGCGCCATGCTTCGAAGAAAGTAGGAAAGGTTCCCTCTTTTGTGTTTCTCACGCACACGCTGGACTTTCAGAGAAATCCCGGTGGACACGCCTCTGTTTTTAGACGGTGATGTAACTTCACGGGGCCTCAGCAAACCACAGGCTCCGTCAGGTCACCGAGTGGCTGGCAGGACCTCTCGGCATTTAGTCCAAAGAGCAAGTGACCCTCAAAACGACCTTATTGGGCAAAGCTCAGGAGAAACACACAACCCCTCCGCTGCGCATCCGCTCTGGGCGCCGGCCCCCATGGGAAGCTGGCCCACCTGCTGACCCAGCAGAGAGCCGAGGGGCTTGACGGGCCTCGGATGGGCCCTGCCCCTGAGCTGTCGTTAGGCCCGGCTTCAGCTCTGTAAGCCCGCGGTGTGCAGGTCTGCAACAGGCGTGTTACTGTCTTTGCTCGTCTAGGGCAAATCCCAAGCAGGTGGCGGGAGGCCCTGCGGGCTCCGGGTGCTCCCGCAGGGTCACAGGCACCCAGGGTAGCCCCCTCCCTGCACGCTGGAGCCAGGAAGCTGAAGTTGCCGCATTCTCGGCTTTAAGTCTCACGCCTATCCACGTTTGAGGCTTTGGAAGGCAGAGCCGAGAGAATCAAAAGGAGTCTCGGTGAGGCCGAGAGGCGCCTCTCTCCTGCCTTCTTCCTGCCATATTTGGTCGGCGTTTTCCCCAGTCACCCGGCCGTCGCCATGGAGAGCGCGGGTGTTTATCTAGCAGGACAAACATTTTCTCTGGATTACGGCAGGCTGGCCCTGGGGGAATCGGCTCCTATCAGGAAGTAGCAAACGTGTTATAATATTCGGGGTTGTAAAATACCGCAGGCTTTCAGACAGAGTCCAGAGTGTGAGATCCCCGTCGTATAAAGTGTGAAAAGCGACAGAAGTAACCCGGCCGGGAGAAGTCGGGCTGGCGATGACCCTGGGGGTGGGTGATGGTGGGGGGGGGGGGTGGGAGGGGGAGCCCAGGGGCCTTCTGGGGGGGCTGGCAGTGTTCCACCTCCAGAGCTGGGCGCGAGGTATGCGGGTGAACTCAGTTCGTGGACGTACATCAAAACCTTACAATTTAGGACTTTTCTGGATGTATCTTAGACGTCTGTTTCAAAAAACGCGAGCACCTGAAGCGATGGAACCACATATACGCTGACTTCTGATTTCCACCAAGAGATGCCATTGGTCAAGGGTACTGAGTCTTGAGAAGCCGCCACCGTCCCCGAGGCCTGCCACTGGCCGTGGTGGGTAGACCGAGGACCAGGCTGTGCATTCGTTCAGGGGCTTTTTTTTTTTTTTTTTTTTTTTTTTTTTGCTATTTATCATGGAAACTCTGAATGCCTGTAAAGTAGGATGGTGTCATGAACCCTCATGAACTCATCAGCCGGCTCGGACGGGCTGGCTCCCGGCCCCTCTCCTTCCACGCCCCACCCCCCTCCTGCCCCGTGGTATTGTGAGGCCCGTCCAGACTGTGATCTCACTGTGGACTGTGCTTTCTAAATGTTCCCCTGTCCAGTCAAGACAACCCTCGCTAGTCAAGTGTGGTCACGTGACCAGGGTCCTTCCCTTGGGTCTGCCCATTCTCAGGGGCAGAGCCAGGGGATGGATGTCTGCGAAGGGGGCAGCAAGGGGGCCTCTAGGGACAGGAGCACCCCAGCTTCCCCAGCAGTCCCCTTTTTGGCCTGGGTGTCTTTGCCTTTCTGGGGCCCCCGGCGCCCCGAGCTCTGAGCACCTGTCCCCGGGGGTGGAAACAGGTGTGCCCGGGGCTCCCCAGGTGCTCCGGGAACATTTGTGGAAGGCAGGAGGCAAAGTCCGCCCCGATGAGCATGTTGGTTTTGCCAAGTTGGCAAAATGAGGTCGGTCCGTCAGAGCCCTTGGTGCCGAGTGACGCATCTTCCGGAATGATGAAGTTTCGGGTGGTTGGGATGGTGTGTTCCTGCACATTTCTGCCCCCTCGTCAGACCCTCTTGGCGAAGATCTACCCTCCAGCTCAGCTGATCTTGTGGCCCCTGCCCGGTGAGTCCTACTCCGCCAGGCCAGGCAGGCTCCCGGGGCCGGCAGGGCCGCGAGGCGGGGAGCTGAGACACCAGCAGAGTGTGCGATGCCTCCGTCCAGGGGTGGGGGGTGGCCGGCTAAGCTCCTTGTCCTTGAAGTACGAGCCAGGGACAGCTCTGGTGGCAGTGAAGAATCTCCTTTAAAGAAACACATTATTTTGTCGCCCCATCTGTTTGCCTGTAGCGATTGGTGGTCCTGATGAAAGCTAGCCTTTGTTGGACACGACCGCGTTCGGTCAGCTGGCACAGGCTGGGTCACTTAACCAACGAGAGGCGGGTGCCGCTGTCACCCCCGTCGGGGGTGAGGAGACGAGGCACGGCAGGCTCAGGAACCGGCCCGAGCTCACACCACAGGCAGGAAGAGGTGGAACCCACCAGAGCCCGTGCCGTGGTGGCTCACTTGACCCCTCAGCCTTGAGCCTCACTGAGCAGGGAGGACGGGCCGCTCGTCTGGGGAGGGCCGTGGGATGAGCTGGGTGATATCCAGAGTGCTGGGGCAGGAGGGGCAGCGGGGGGAGAGTGCCCTCAGCGCCCCGGGCAGCCCCTTGGCACCTCTACTGAACGGTAGCAAGGCCCCTTAAAGGTCTCCTTGCTGCCACCTTGCCTTTACCCGTTGCCCTGTCAGAGCGTAAGGCAGATCTTGTCGCACAGAACTCCGTTTCCCATCTTACTCGGAATAAAGCCAGAGCCCTGTCTGGGCCCCAGCGAGGCGCCCTGTGATCCAGCTCTGACCTTGTATCGCCCTCCTGCCCTCCGCCTCGCCTGCTCTGCTCCAGACTGGTCCATCTTCCTCACGTGCCCCTGCCTCAGGACCTTTGCACTTACTCCCCGACCTGGAATATTCTCCCTCCAGCACCTTCCTGGCCCACTCTCTCACTCTCTTCACTCTTACAAGCAGAGTCCAGGCCGAGACCCAATGGTAGCATGTCACTGGGAGGTGCAGTCCCAGGGCAGCAAGAGTGAGGGGAAAGGGAAGCAGAGAAGGCTCAGATGAGGCCCCGCTGAGAGCACATCCCGCTGAGACGGTGCCCCTCCGAGACGACGCCCTGCTTCACAGATGCCCAGCTCGTCTCTCAGCCCACTGGGGCCTTGTCACAAAGGCCATCCAAAAAAAGGAGGAGAAGGAGAAGAAAGGAAAACTTCGGAACTCCGTCCAAGGGAGGGGTGCAGGGGTGCTTCCCTGCTCACCGGTCCTCTCCCCCATCCTCCGTGGCCAGAGTTCACGTCCCTCAGGCCCGTTTGGTCCACCAGGCCCTCTGGCGGCAGCTGGGGAGGAGCAGCGGCCACAGGCCTGAGGGAGAGTGAGGTCGAGGGGCCGTGAATCGGCACCACCCGGGGTGGCGGGGCTCAAGGACAAGGTCAGACGTTGCTGACGCACAAGCCTTGCCCGGCGGCCCGCCCGGCCTCTCCCACACAGCAGCCCGTAGTCTCCTGCTCTGCCGCTTCTCTGCAGCACTTAGCAGTTCGTCCACTACCTATGCCGTTCCCTTGCTGATGCTCTTCTCCCCGTTGGAACGTAAGCTCCACGGGGACGGGAAAGACACCTGTCCCCATCCCTGACCTACTCCAGCCCGAAGCGCCACGTGCCGTAGGAGCGCGTGAATCAACGGAAGGCAGCGCCCAGCCCCGCCTGAGTGCCGTCCGTCGCTTTGTTGTTATTTCTTGTCCTGTGAGGTGTTCCTTTGTGTCTTAGAATCTCCCTACATCAGTGGGTCTTGCCTTCCTCTTTTCAGGAGGTGCACAGTATCCCCTAGCACAGCTGTCCCAGGCCTCATGCCTTTAGCAATTTGTGCGGGGCCCTGGGGTGACAGCAGGGAACGACTCAAAGCCGCAGCACACCAGGGCGGAGGGCAGGGGGAGTCTGGCAGCAGGCAGCGTCAGCACCATGGAGGAGAGGAAGCCAGGCCGGGGATGTGGAACAGGTGGGGAAGTCAGTGCTGTTTGTGCAGGGTGGACAGGCTGTCTGCAGGATGGAGCCTGCGGGCACCAGGGAGCAGCACGTGCAAGGGTCCTGAGGTCGGAGCTCAGTGTCAGGGCTGAGGAGGCAGCCAGGGAGGCGTTGCAAAACTGTGGGCCGTCATGCAGACCGAGGCTGTGCTCTGAGCCGGGGGAGCAGGGAGGTCACTCACTACTGTGTGGACAGGTGAGGCACACGCTCAGATTGAAGTCGAGGCTGGCACTGGCCGGGGTGCTCATGGTGGACCAGGTGCCCGAGATGACCTTTGGTGGTTTGTGCCTCTCCAAACACCACACTCATGGGTCTTTGTGCAGGTGTGTAGACCCTCCCATGGAGCGGAGGGGCTCCTAGCAGTAGGAAGGGGTGCAGATTATAAACGTTGCTGAACATGCCCAGAGTCCCCTCCAGAAAGACTGAGTTAGTGACCACAATGCACAGAAGTCCTCCGCCTTGTGGACACTGGATGTCGTCAGTCCCATTAATTTCTGGTAACCTCATCCTTTGCCTTTTCCTCGTGACCACTGAGGTCGAGCATCTCTCCAGCTTTCTAGATCTTTGGTGTTTCTCTTGGTGGGAATACCTGTTCTTAGTCTCTGGTCTCTCTCTCTCCCAAAGTGAACACCTTTCGTTCTGTCACCGGATCAGCCAGAACTTGCCTGAAATGTTAAAAACAAACAAGCGAATCGGCAACACAAAGGCTGAGTAGTAGACTTGTTTTGTTCCTGACTTTGCTCGGGTGTTGTGGGTTCTCTAATCCAGGACCCCGCTGGCCTGCTGCCAAGGCCATAATGAGCAGGTATGCTGGGCGGAGATCTCCTCCCTTTGACCACAGCCGCCTCCTCTCTGAGCTGCATGCAGACTGTGTCTTCCACCCAAGACTCATATGACTTTCCATCCTTTGTAGGTAATCTACTTGTTTCTCCTGTTTGGATGCGGGTAGATTTTTCTCCCCCCCCCCCCCCCCGGAAACATCGTTTGTCATCGGGACATCGCCGGCTCCGACCCGTCTCTAACTTTGCCTGGTCTTCAGGGAGTCCTTCAACCAGCAGGTGGGAATCCGTCTTCACCCAGGTTGGCTTTCTTGGGGTGTATCTTTCGTTTTAACCTCTGTTTTAAGGTGCGGTGTCTCTTTCAGGAAGAGATATTACCACAGGTGAAAACACGAGGCTCCGATAGCATCGCCCTTTCTCTTGCCGCTTTTCAAAGTTCCTCGCGCTCACCTCCCCATCGCTGAGGCCATCTTGTCCGTTAGGGACTCTGGACTCCGTCTCTCTGGTGTTCTGTTCTAAGGTGGCATTTTCTTCTCATTCTGTGGCTTCGGCTCATCCCTCACTACTTGTTTCCTTGAACCCACCGTTTCTCGATTTTTATTTATGATACGGAGGAGGTGCCGTCCTAACTCTGCTGGTCTCCCCCACGCCATGTGGCTTCTGTTCATCTGGTCTTTGTTGCACATCTTTTTAGAAGCCACACGTTGGCTTTTGCCCATCTGTTGGTTCATGCGCAAGACGAGGTCTAATCACACCTGCTGTTTTCCGGAGAGTAATGTGGTTGGATTCCCCGTGGGTGCCCGTCTTCAGGAGCAGGTGGACACAGGATCCAGCCCTGTCACCTGCCATGCGTGGCCTTGAGTGGGTCACTGGCCTGTTTTCTCATCCGTAGACTGATACCAGGAATGGTTTCCTATGTGGTATCTGATGATGAGTGATCACGAGGGTTACGTGAAACACTGTGTCCATAGCCTCTGCCATCAACCGGGTGTCTGCTCTGTTTCTCTGAGCACACGGAAGCCGTGGGGACACATTCTGTCCCCGGGGACTCCGCTCAGTCAGGGCACTTTGGCTGGGCCCTCTGGATCTTCCCTCCCTGCTCAGTGCCCAAGGGCTGGCCTTCCAGGCCTGTGCCAGCAGGGTCCCCTCGCTTTCTGGCTCTCTGACCGCTGAGGGCAGGAGGAGAGAGGAGCCAGGGGTCTATAGCCCCAGCTCTGTTCCCCCAAATTGCAGGTCGTCTCGGTTCTTTGGTTTCATAACCCTCCTTCCTCCTGCCCCCCTGGCCGGGGCTGGGGGCAGGGGTGGGGGGGTGTGTGTGGAATAGCAGCTGTCCCTCCCCCACCTGCCTAGCTTTTCTTTCCCAAGAGACCCTGAGGGAGACACCATGCTGGGTCATCCTTTCCCAGGGACACCTCTCTGCCCATCCCTAGGCTTCCGGTCAGGCCCCTCCCCCCTTGCATACTCACCGTCAGCTCATTCTCATGGTTGTGTTCCAGGACTGTTGCAGAAACCTTAGGGCTGGCCTGGCTCTAACTTCAGCCCCCTCCACCCTCCCGCCCCTAATGCGCCAAAGTTTCCGCATAGTACGGTGGTGAGGACCTGTCCGAACGCAACAGAGTTCACTCGTTTGCTACGTCTGCTACCTCGAATCCTTCAGTGGCCTCACGCCGGTCCCTCTCCCTCCACATCCCGCGTGCACTCACCCCTGTGCCGCTGTCCGGGCTCCCGCCCACTCTGCCCTCCTCACAGGGCAGCGCCTGCCCCATGGCCTTCTCTCTCCCGGAGGGTCTCCCCCGCCCACAGCCTGGGCTCGGGGTCTCCTGCAGCTTGTGATGCAAAGACTTCTGAGCCCTCCTGCTCTCCCAACGTCACCTGGGGAGACTTGTAAAATGCAGGTTCCTAGGCCCCACCAGCCATCCGGTGGGAATCCGTGTTTTTGCCAAAGCTCCCCACGTGCCGGGCGGCGGTCATTGATGCTCTTGTCGCCTCCTGACCAGGCCGTCGGCAATTAGAGACGTCTGGGGGCTGCGGCCACGCGATTCATCCGCTTCCTAATTCAGGGCAGGTAGGAGCTCAGCGAACAAGAACAAAGATTGCCCACGGTTGACTCTGACCGCGCCCGGCTTACTTAGCGGACCGTGGAGACAGATCCCAGTGAGGCGCCCCACGCGGCGGCTGCGGTGACTGAGCTCTTCGAGGCCTGATGACATTTCTCTCTTTTCCCAGCTTCACTGTGGAGCCAACATGAACGCATACGCGGGATACCCCCCCAGCCCCCCGGCCCAGGAGCCCGTGGAGCCCCCCCGGCCCCACGAAGCCCCCCTCCAGGAAGACGTCGACATGAGCAGCGGCTCCAGCGGAAATGAAACCAACGAAAACTGCCCCTCGGGGCGGGGCTCGCGGGGCAGCAAGGAGCTGGGGGCGCTGGTCCGGCCGCCTGTCGCCCCCCCGGGGTAGGTGGGACCCTCGGCCCACCGAGGCCGGGCTGGGTGTCTGTTTTCTCTGTATCTCATCCTGTTGGATCGCTTTTGTGATCTTTAAATCACGATGGCCCGGTTTTTCAACATTAAAAAGAGAAATCTCATTAACCCAGAATAACTAAAACGTACTACAGCGATGCGACTGTTGGTGTCGAGTATCTGGTTGCCAGCAGACAACCGCTAACGAGAGCGGTGAGGTCTTGGGGGCCGAGGACTCGGGAGCCCCGCGAGCGGCCGGGCGGCCTCCAGAAAATGAACTTGCTCCCTCAGTCCTTCTCGGAACACTTAGTTTTCCTGGTATCTGAAGGTTTTATGCTCCCGCTTTCCCTTTCCCTCGTGTTTTTCCTCAGTTGCCTTGCTCTGGTATGATCTGGATCGTTGTCTCTGGCGGGATGGGGGGAGAAGTGGGTGGAGCGTGCAGCCCTCTGAGTCTGGCCTTACCTCTCGCTCGTGCTTACAGTGCAGATGCCTTTGGCCTCCTGATGGCGAAGTCTGAACACAGCACGACAACAAGCGGCTGCAGGTGAGGCCGGTTAGAACCCCTTTGCTTTCGGGTCTTTAGAGACATGGAGACTTGTTACTGGAGGTTACGTCCCCCTGGAACATTCCGCGCCCACGTTAGGTGTTTGTGACACAGGCATCCTTAACTTCATATCCACAGACATTTTCATATGACCGCTGGAGCAGACGCCGGCTCTTAGCCCCGGGTGTGTGGGCACCTGGCCACCTCGCCCTAGAAAGAGACCTGGTTTCTAACCTTCTTTCTGCTCTTACCAGGAGGTGCCCACCTGTTCTGGCTTCCTCCTCTCTCTGTATCCTTACGTTTAGATGTCCTTCTTAGAACTTTCCTCTCTGAGGACTTCTCGTGTTCCTCATTCACATGCCTGCCCCCCAGGAAACCAGTTTGCTGTGCTCTGTAATGTCCATCACCCGATGCCTTTCTGTCTGACACGGGTCAGGCAGGCAGGGCTCCCGAGGGGGTAGCCTGCTCAGCCAGACTGCGGGTCGACCAGCAGGCCATGCTGGGCAAAGCCCGGCTCTAGCCACGGGGGAAGGAAGCCCAGGTGAAGGGGCTCGTGCCGCACTCACTTGGGTCAGAGCAGTGGTCCCCAGCCGGGGCGTCTCGTCCCCCTGCAGGAGATGTCTAGCAGGGTCGGGAGACAGCTCCGGTTGTCACAAGGGGCGAGGCGATTCTGGCGTCTGCTGCTGAGGCCAGGGATACTGCGATGCATCCCACAGTGCGCCACAGAGAACCACGCAGACCGAAGTGTCCTGGGGGCCTGGTGCAGAAATGGGACTAGAGGCACAGGAAGGAGGAGTCAGGAAGCCAACGTGTGATGGCTTTCTTTAATGCCACAGCAGCGAGCAGTCTGCCAAAGCAGACACGCACAAGGAGCTGATAAAAACCCTCAAGGAGCTGAGGGTCCACCTCCCTGGAGACAAGAAGGCCAGAGGTAAAGCCAGCACGCTGGCGACCTTGAAGTATGCACTGAGGAGCGTGAAGCAGGTGAAAGGTAGGTCCGGCCGCGTCTTTGATCCAAACTCGTAGAAATCCGTGGGGTGGTGTCGACTTTCTAAAACCCAGTCCTGAAACTGCAGAAGGAAATTGTGGAAGTCTGGGAAAAGGCAATGATGGGAAACCTTAATTCTCTGGGAGTTTTCTATTGTACTTGGCACTTAGAAAAAAAAGAAAAACAGAAAAGCAGCTGATATAAGACGTGTATTTACAGCGTAACGCTTCTGTGCTCTGGGCTGGGGTCAGGTCGTGCTCAAAAGAGCACAGCTTCCTCCAGGCTGAGGCGGGAGCTGGTGGCCCTACTGTGTGAGCAGCTCGGAGCACGGATGTGAGTTGAACTGAGGGCCGGTGGCTCCTTTGAAAAATAACAAGAGATGCTCCTCTCCTCAGTCGGTTAAGCGTCCTACTCTTGATTTCAGCTCAGGTCATGAGCTCACAATTCGTGAGATCGAGCCCCATGTCAGGCGCTGTGCTGACAGTGTGGAGCCTGCTTGGGATTTTTTCTCTCTCCCTCTCTCTGTCCCTCCCCAGTGCATTCTCTCCCTCTCTCTCTCTCTCTCAAAAATAAATAAACTTAAAAAAAAAGAGAGAGAGATACGAGAGAGGCTTTTGCCAGATCTCACCCTCACAGGACAGTATTTTAGGGTCCCTGCTTTAGACCTTCTTGTTTGTGTAAAAATCTCCATGTGAGTCTCCGTGTGGTTGTGTCTTTCACCCGGGAAGCCAAGCTGGGAGCCTCCTTCCATCACAGGCCCCGCCCAGACTCCACTCCCGCTTGGGGGCATGTTTGGATCTGACTCTCAGGTGGCAGATTATGTAAGAGCCCTTAGGGCTGCCCGTGGTCTAGACTAAGGCTTCCACCTGAGGGTACCTGTGCCCAAGTCCTCATAGATGCAGTGCGGGAATCTGAACAAACACTGCAGTTTCCAAAACCTTTGCATCATCCAGCTCAGACACTTGACGTTTCAATAAACTCCAAGCCCCTTAAGTAACTGCCGACAGAGTGGGGACTTCCTTCGCTCACTGCGGCTGGACTTCGCACTGAGAAGGTACCCCGCCCCCATCTCCTGGGACTCAGGCAACCGCAGGTGCCTCTGTCTCCGGGACGGGTAAGGGGCACACTGCCCTAAGGACACACACACGCGTGCACCAGCTTTTCTAGAGAAGCAGGAACTTGACTGCTGGGTGAGCCCTTCTGCAGACATCCATCCCGAGGAGTTTGGGCTGTGACCCCTCTGTTTGGGTCACCTCGGATGCTTTAGCTACGGGACAGTCAGAAAGGTTCGTGCAGCCTCGCCTTTTGGTCTGTTGCTGGGAATGGGGATATGAGCTTTGAGAGTTTTTTAAAATTTCCTGCAGTGCTTGAGAGAGAACAGCAGAAAGCTTGGGGGAAGTATCCCTGATCTTCGAGCAGTGAACCCTCAGGCGAACCTTTCCGTTTTGCTGGGAACCCCCCACTCCTGCACTTTGAGGAATCTCTCAGCTGTTTGGGCCCCTTATGAGCAGGAAACAGAGACAGAAGAAAAGCCAGCATCTCGTTAGGGCGGACAAGGGGGTACACGTCCCTCTACCAGGGAACCCCAGCCCGCTCTACCCCTTGACCTTCGTGTACCCGTCACAGGCACGCGGAGGGCCCAGTGGACCCTGCACAGTGAAAATGTGGGTAAGAAGAGAAAAACCCGGGAGGTTGAGATAAAGACTCAAACATTGGCTTTGTTCTGTTGTCATCAGTTACTCCCTCCAGGCAGGGCTTACACTCACCTCACGGCATGTTTGTCACTAACGGTGATGGATACGAAGCCATATTCCAAATGGTCTTCATGTTTCCAGACGTTTGAACAACTCTTGTCAGAAGGGCGCCCTTGCTCGCCCGTGCAGTGTGGCGGAAAGGTCCGGTGCTGGGCACGGGGGGTCTGCAGTGTGCGGTATCCGCTGGCCTCCTGGGTGCCCTCGTCAGCCCCAGATCTCTCTGCAGGCTCCTGTCTAAACCTGTGTCTGTTTTGTGAGGGTTAATAGAGTAGAAACAGAAGCCATGCTCGGCCAGCCCACCCGAGGGCGCTCACAGACTGCAGGGGTAGGGGCTTCTCTGAAGGGCGGGGCTGCCGGAACCCATCCCTGGGGGCTGCCCCCCCCGGAGGCCTGGGGGGGGTGGGCAGCACCATGATAGTTGCCCTTGAAAGCTGTATGTCCTGAGATGAGTGGATTCTGTCCGGATGGGAGCGCCAGGGCCACAAGGAACCACATACTGGGGCCACGGCCATCCTACAGAGAGACTCCCTTGTTGGGTCACGATTAAAGACCTTGTGGGCAAAGTGAGGGTTAGGGGGGACTCTCCACCCAGGTTACTTAAAATAATGTGTACTTACCATTTGACTTTTATTTTATTTTTTGTTATTTATCTTTTGAGCAACAGAGAGAGTGTAAGCGGGGGGGGGGGGGGGGGGTGGCAGAGAGAGAGAGAGAGGGAGACACAGAATCCGAAGCAGGCTCCGGGCTCCGAGCCGTCAGCACAGAGCCCGACGCGGGGCTCGAACCCGCGAGCCGTGAGACCGTGACCTGAGCCGATGTCGGCCGCTGCACCGACTGAGCCTCCCCGGCGCCCCGTGTACTCACCACGTTAGAAGTTCTGTAATCGCAGGTCTTCGGGGTTTTCAGGACAAATGAAGGATTTCTGTTTGCTTTGCCTTCACATTTCTCTTTCCGTTCTCTCGGCGTCCGAGGAGGCTAGTGTGCGTAGCCCCCCTTTTCCGTGAGAACAGCCGCGTCCGGACGCGCAGAGGCGGGAGCCGTTTTCAGCCCCTTGGTCTCTCCCGCAGCCAGTGAGGAATACTACCAGCTGCTCTTGTCCAGCGAGAGCCAGGCCTGCGGCGCCGGCCTGCCCTGCTACACCGCGGAGGACATCGAGGGCGCCACTTCCGAGTTCATCGTGAAGAACGCGGTAAGCGCCCCCCTCGAGCGGAGTCTCCCCCCCTGCCCCCCGAAAGCCGAGCCCTTGATCCAGGTGAGCCGGTTAAGCCACTGCAGGGTTCCGGGAGGTCAGGAGATAAGTTCGAGCCTTCGACGAAAAACAAGGTCAAGTGAGCGATTCAGAAGCGGGTCGTGTAGCGCACTCTTGCGGCTTTCTGTGAGGCTGTCCTCTCACGGCGACTCCGCCCCATGCCTTGTGCGCGTAAGGGCGAGCCCCACCTTGACCGAGCAGTGACCAGGTGATCTTAGGCTCACTTTGGGGCACCTGGGATTTGAACTCAGCTCCCGAGACAACAACGCTCATGCGTTTTTAAGCAGCCTGTTAGGGTGGGGGCATCCTTGGGGGTCTGGGGGAAGGGGAGCGAGTGCTCCCTTCCCTGCACCCCTACTTCTCAGTCAGAGAGCAGGCGTAAGGGCAGGTGGGGACCCAGACATAGTGGAATCGTGGCAGAACTGGCCTGGAGAGTAGGGCTCCCCAGTCCTTCCTGCGTCCTTCCTTCAGTGTCCGCACTGCAGCTGAACCACCCCCCCCAGAGCTCCCCGGGCCAGGGCTCAGGCTAGCCGGCGGGGAGGGAGCCCAGGGCAGGAGCCTCTGGGGCTCCCCCGGAGAGAGATGGGCTGGCAGGGGAGAGGGAGAGGGGTAGAGGCGAGGAGAGTTCTGGCCAGGGCTGAGGAGGGGGACCAGACGCCTCCCCTGAGCCCCCAGTCTGTGGCCCCGGGGAGGGGCGGCCCGTCCGGACCCCATCTGCTGTCCCCACTGAGCCCCTTCTTCCTTCCAGGGTATGTTTGCTGCAGCGGTGTCCCTGGTCACCGGGAAAATCCTGTACGTCTCCGACCAAGTTGCCTCCATCTTTCACTGTAAAAGGGACGTCTTCCCCGGCGCCAGGTTCGTGGAGTTCCTGGCGCCCCACGATGTCAGCGTGTTCCACGCGTCCACCACGCCTTACAAGCTCCCGCTCTGGGGCGTCTGCAGCGGAGCAGGTGAGGGCCCGGGCGGTGGCTGAGCGGTGGCCACCTGGCCTTGTGTGCCAGCGGCACGGGGGTCGTGGGGCTCTGGGGCACGTGCCACATCTCACCTCTGCCAGAAACCGGCAGCGCGCCCCTGCCCAACAGCTGTCGAGGCCAAAGACGGAAAGCTGCTTGCTCATGAATTTCAGAGAGGGAAAGCTATTTGAGTGAGAAGACTCTAAGAAACATTAGGCATTTTAGAAACGAAGTCGTTCTGAGAAGCTGAGGTCTTGGCGTGAACCCGCAGAGTGCAGAGACTGGGCCCTGCGTCCTGCGGGCGCCATGGCGGTCAGCCGCAGTGATGTCGCAGTGACGGGCGGGCGCTCCTCCCCTCTGCCAGGGGCGGCTTCGTGCTGGCGGCCTGCGACGTCCTCCTGGGCTCAAGCCACGAGCTCTCCAGGCTGGTCGGGCTCCAGTCTGCACAGTGGCCAGACGAGTCTCAGCAGAGACGTGGCACGGGGTCCTGGCAGAAAGTGCCAGACAGGGGAGGGGCCCAGCCAGCTCAGGGCTTCCCTGGAGGCCAGCAGAAGCCCCCCTTTTGCCGTGTAAGTTCTCCACCATCTGTCTACCTGTCCCCTGTGGGGCTCTGGTCTCTCGGAGCAGAAGTTGAACCGAAGGGCAGAAACACTAAGGAACCGGGAGGGACGGGACACGGTGGGACTCAGTGTGACTGTGGGGGTCATCCCAGATAGGCGTGACCTCAGTCGTGATCTTGGCTGGAGCCTGCCCCGGGGCCGCATCGCCCAGAACCGGCTCCCGTTTCGCCCTTGGCCCGGGGGTCAGCATCTGTGCTCATATCACGTGCTCCTCAGCCCCACTGACACCGTCTCCTGCACCGCAGACCCCTGTCCCCACCTGCTCCCTCCTCCTCCTGCTTCCAGTCTGCCGGCCGGGCCACCAACCCCCTCCCCCCCCCCCCCCGCCACAGCTGCGCGGCGGAACCTTCCCTACAGCAGACGAGCCAAGCCGGGAGTTGGCCGTAGGGTTGACTCGTGAATGGAGACACTCACTTTTGGTTTCAGATATAGAGCCGCCTGCCTTCTCCCGGAAATCCCACCGAGGACTGTGCAGTCAGGTCACTAAAGCTTGCAGGGCGTGTCATGAGGACCCGTAGGTCACTGCGTGGAAGGGACATCGCTGCGCACGCGGTTTACGGCGTGAACAGGCGGGCACCGTCTCCCTAGGATGGTTGCCCCTGAATTTTTGTCTGAATAAAAAAGAAGGACCAGGTGACTTCTCCGAGGCCTTTCCAGGCCGTAACTCTATGCTGTTTTCCCTCATTAGGGATTTCCTACTTTTCCTCTTTCTTTCGAGTAGACGAAACTTGACGTGAAAGATCAGCGTCTGAGATTTCTTCTTAAAAAATTCCTTTATCGTGGCAACGCCATTCCCTCATCTCTGATGACAGCGCCTGAATGACCTCGTGTTGCTCAGCGTTTCAGATTTTGAAGAAGGTTAATATTTTAGCAGAAGGACTGATGTAAGCTTGGGTAGGGCCTTCTGTTAGAACCGAATATCCCCCCAAACATGTAGGCGGAGGTATCAGACCCTTACGCACACACGTTCGGCCCACCAGTCGGTTTCCCCGAGTTAAATGGCTTATTGGTTGGCGTGTTTGTGTCAGCTTCGGAACCGTTTCAAAAATGGTAAACTTCTGACGGCAGACTTTTAGCCCCTCCTGATGCGGTACGTGCGACACTCACGAAGCACGTTTCAGTCGGAAGTGTGATCAATGGCCTCTGAGGGCTCCGCTTTGTGCCTGTGTAAACATGCATTCGCGCCTGACGATTCTCCCGCCTCTGTGTGGCTTGGGAGAAGCCAAGAGTGCCAGCCCGTGTGTCCTGTCATGCGATGGGATGAGATCGGATGGGATTGGATGTGTGACTCGGGGCTCTTTCTTTCAGATGCGTTTACTCAAGACTGCATGGAGGAGAAGTCTTTCTTCTGCCGAGTCAGGTAAGCCCGTGCCTGGGTGTCCCAAGCTGGGCACGGTGCCAACACTTCCCCCCGAGCCCCGCTTGGGAGGCTGAGGAGGTGCGGGAGGGGCCCCCACCGGCTCCCGCTGTGCCGTGACCCCACCCCGCGCCCCTCGCCCCTCGGCACCTCTTCAGGGTAGAGGCTTATGCGGGCACCCTGCCATGCAGTGCACATATTCCTGAAAAGTCTGTGTGAAAACTGCATTTCACATGTGCACAGGGAGGGGGCGCCTGGGGGGCTCAGTCGGTTGAGCGTCTGACTTCGGCTCAGGTCAAGATCTCGTGGTTCGTGGTTCGAGCCCCGCGTCGGGCTCTGTGCTGACAGCTCGGAGCCTGGAGCCTGCTTCAGATTCTGTGTCTCCCTCTCTCTCTGCCCCTCTCCTGCTTGCGCTGTGTCTCTCTCTCTGTCGATAATAATATTAAAACAATTTTTAAAATAAAAACAATGTGCATGGGGAGTTAAGGCAGCATGGTCAGCAGTGGGGTGATTGGATCCTTCCTCATGGAGAACATCAGCCCGAGGAGCCTGGACTTGGTGTCCGTCACCTGGGAAAGCGGCCCAGGGCCCTTAACAGGAAGGCACGTACCCCAGGGCCCAAGAGGACCCCGAAAGCACATGCAGCCTGTACCTCAAGTGTGTGTTTTTTCCAGAAAGAGCCCCCAGAGCTTCCCCAACAGGCTTTTGGCCCCAAACAAGGTGACTGGTTGAGCGTCCAGCCGCAGTGTCAGGAGTGACCCCCTGGCCGGGTTCTGGTACCCTGGGCAGTTGGGGCTGGGGCCTCAGTGGTGAAGCACCGTCTTCTCCCCCAGTGAAAATGTGACCCCCTGTAGAGAACGGCTCCTGGAGGAGCTCCCACCGCCCAGGGCTGTTCACTCTTCGCCGTGCCCTTTAATGTCGTTGACACCCGAGGGAGCGGGGCAGAGGCCCAGACCCAGACCCCGGGCGGCACCTCCGGCTCGGCCCGCGTCCCCAAGAGGGGAGCCTGCCTCCGCCGCCCGGGCTTCGGGACAGCCAACGCAGGGGTGCTCTCGGAGCAGCCGCTGCGGGGAGGGGTGGCTGGCAGTAAGCAGGACGGGATCCCTTCTGTCCTCGTGCCACCTCGCTGACCCTGCCGTCCTCCACAGCGTCGGGAAGAGCCACGAGAACGAGATCCGTTACCACCCGTTTCGCATGACGCCTTACCTGGTCAAGGTGCGGGACCCGCAGGGCGCCGAGGGCCAGCTGTGCTGCGTGCTGCTGGCGGAGAGAGTGCACTCGGGCTACGAAGGTAAGAGCCCGGCCCAGGCGGGGGCACAGGCTCCGTGTGGTGCCTCAGTTAGTCCCGTGGCTCACCCCTAACGTCAGGAAGGCCGACCGCCAGCCCTGGCCTCTCCCCCCCACCTGGCACAGTGTCCGTCTCCCTCTGGTTGCACGCCCACCCTTGTCCCCTGGGCCCCCCGGTGGCCCCTGCCATACCGCCTCCCCGTGTCCATCAGAGGGTCTGGGTGCCGGCATCTCGCACCCGTGACCAGGCTGTTGCTGTGTCCGGAGCGCCCTGCCCCTTCCCCAGCCACTGCCTTCCATCCATACGGTGAGGATGGCCCTGCCGGGTCCCCGGGTCCCTCCCATCCTCATGCACCTCCCACCTCGGAAGCACAGGGACAGCACTGCCTTCTCAGGACCCCACACCATCCGCCCACTCGAGAAATAAGGCTGTGGCTCGTCCTACCTTCTACTGCCTTCCCTGCCTTCCCGACGTGCAGCCTGGCAGCCTGGCTCCCACTGTTCACTCTGGTTCTTTCCTCCCTCCCTCTGCCTGTAGAAAAGCCGAGTACAGCAGGCTTATACCAGGTGCCCGTTCCTGGTCCTGCTGGCTTCTCAGACCACCTTCTCCCCCAAAAGCCCCAAATCTGGGTTTTCCCTTGAAGCCCAAAGGCCCCCAGGCACTTGGCCACCCCGATTCTGTCCTCCTGGTGACTCCACCTCCTGAACTGTGGTATGACATGGTCCTCGTGTGACCGGCTGCAGGACCGGGCCGGGAGCCCAAGGTCCTCGCCCCAGCAGCTCCGCAAGCCACGTGACCAGAATTCCCAGAAAGCGGGTGCCGTGTGCAACTCCTGAACCACAGGGATCCAGTTCGGTCCACGTTCCGTTGTGTTTATAATCTTGTCTCAGTGGTTAATGATGCCAGTTTTTAAAAAGGCATTTATTTCTTAAAACCGATAGAGATGTTTTAGGTATGTGGCCCTTTCTCAGATGTTTGAGGGGCTCCTCCATATGGAATATTCTCTTCCAAATATTCGAGAAAGACTGAGAGGGGTTCCCTGGGTTTCACCGAGTTGTTCATCCCAACAGGATTCTGCTTCACGAATGGAAAGCTTTGGAGTTTTGAATGTTTTGTCCACGAATTTGGTAGCTGAGGGAGATTCCGGATATGCGATTTCCTTTGTGCAAGTTACTCTATCTTCTTTGCCCGCCCTAGAAACTGTAAAGTCCCCGTTACAGTGACATTTCCTGAGCATGTTGAATCTAAGCACTTAACTCATTTATTTTTTTAAACAATTTGTTGAGCTCACCCTCGTTGGATCTGAAAGATCACGGATATGGCCTTCCGGCACGATTTTGTCGAGAGAAGCCTACGCGACAGCACGTGCTTCTGTTAGTGTGGCGGTCCTTGGCCTTCTAGACTGAACCTGCCCACAGAGGAGTTGAGGCTGGCTGGTGGTCATCTAGCATAGGGTCCGCTCTGCTCCCTATGTGACAGGCTGTGGTTCAGAGTCCCCTTCTTAATTCCTTCCTCCGCCACACATCCTGTGAATCTACATGGCGTTTTCCGGTAGCTATAATATAACTGCACTAAGTGTGTATTAGAATCAGAAACTTGTGTAAAATTCTCTTCTTTCAGCCCCTCGAATTCCTCCTGAAAAGAGAATTTTTACGACCACGCATACACCAAATTGCTTGTTCCAGGATGTGGACGAAAGGTAAGCAGCCTGGCGCTGTGCCCTTTGCGTGTCTTGGGAGCACTATCGTGCCCTTCGTGGCGGCAGACTCGATCACGTGATGTTTAGCATTTCGTCATTATCTTGGTGGTTACTTAATAGCAGCTCAACACAGCCCAGTCAATTTTTATGTTTTTGGCATGAACGCTATGCAGCTAAAGTTAAGACTGCATGTTGGTTTGAGAAGGTAATCCGCAAAGATGTTGAACTGCAGGCAATGAAACGATTGTGGAATTGCACTAACAGCCTCCCGAGATAGGAACGTTGTGTAAATGGAGCATCCTGGGGAGCTGATCATCGTTGTAATGGAGTCTATCTTTATTATCCTATTTAAACTCATTTCAAAATCGCACACGACTAAAGCGCGGCATGGCCAGGGACGGCGTGCTCGGGTTAGGATTGGAGACGCCATTGGCAGGATCCCAGCAGAAATGTGTCCACCAGCGTGTGTGTCACAGCCTGCTCCCCGCGGGGGGGGGGGGGGGTGGGGGGGGGGTGGGGTCACCTCCGTTCCTGCCCGGAGCTTCACTCCGTGTCCCACTCAAGGTGCTGTGGCCGGAACAAATGGTGCTTGTGGGAGTCGGGAGCCCTGCCCTTCTCAGAGGGTTCTGGGTTGGCTGACTTGGGGCCGAAGCCCGTGGAGCGCCTCCCCCCGGCCCCTCCTGCACAAAGACAGAAGATCCTGGTGGCTGCTGGCAGTGATGGGGAAGAGCCCCCCTCGGAAGACTCACAGGAAGTGGACCTAGAAGCACTCCGGGCTTTCTCAGTCGGCCCAGGCGACCTCCACAGATGCTGTCGAGGATCAAGCCCACCCCGCTGCCTGCGCCTGACCTGGAGACACCAGGTACCCGCCCTGGACGCAGAGCCTCCTGGGAAAGAGTTGCTCTCAGGCAGCCAGGTGAACCGTCAGCCTTCAGCTCTGGGCAGCTCAGGGCTGATCTGCTCGCCCCCTGTGGCAGAATCACCAGAGACACAAGGTTTCAAGGCGCAGGTTCCTGGGCCCCACCCAGCCCCATCCAACAGGGTCTCGGCATGGGGGCCGTGGGAGCTGCGTTCACAAAGCAGCCCCAGGATAATTTTTTTTTAAATTTTTTTTTATTTATTTTTGAGACAGAGAGAGACAGAGCATGAACAGGGGAGGGGCAGAGAGAGAGAGGGAGACACAGAATCGGGAGCAGGCTCTAGGCTCTGAGCCATTAGCCCAGAGCCCGACGCGGGCTCGAACTCAAGGACCGCGAGATCGTGACCTGGCTGAAGTCGGACGCTTAACCGACTGCGCCACCCAGGCGCCCCAGCCCCAGGATAATTTTAATTCTTCCAGGAGCCTGAGAACACCTGCCTGCAAACCAGCACAGGTGTCACTCGTGTGCAGGTGTTGTGAGCAGGTGCACAGGGCCTTCCTCAGCAGAGCCCTGCGGGCGGCCCAGCCCACAGAGCACAGGACACCTGGGCAGTGCCCCGGGCTCCTCCCCACCCTCTCCCTCCTTCCTCCCCCTTCTCCTCCTCCCCTTCTTTCTTCTCCCTCTCTCCCTCTTCTTCCTCCTCCTCTTCCCCTTCCTCCTCCTCCTCCTCTCCCCTGGCCAAACCTTGACCTGGAAGGGCACCAGGAACATTCTGTACATCCTATCAAATGAAAACACGAATCCTGGAGAGTGTGTGTCAGACCAGGAGGAGAGGATTGAATCCTAATGCAGGGCCCACGAGAAAGCTCCATTCGAGGGGAATAGGCAGGCGTGGCTCTAACGGCTTGGAGAAGGCCCTTCCGCGTGAGGGCATCTGCTCGGAAGAGGTTGGGGAAACATCAGTTCGGATGCGAGAAGGCTGGTCTCCAGGGTGGGGAGGCTGAACTGCGGCTCAGAAGAGGGAACAGTGGCTGCGTGGGCAGAGAATGCTGGTCATGGGGGCAGAACGGGCACCGAGACGGTCACCCCAAAACATCGTCCTAAAAGCTGCAGGAGGAAGCCCGGTGGCACAGAGCAAAGGCCCCCCGCCTGTGTGGCACCTTCTCAGGACCAGACACGGCAGCCAAAGTAACCGAAGCACAGCATCCTGAGCTGGAAAAGAGCCAAACAGGGTTTTCCGGCGTCCAGGCAAAACTTGTTTAAAAGAAGCCATGCCCGGCCCCATCCGGCCAAACTTACAAATGACACGAAGAACGAAAAGACCTTAAAAGACAAAAGGCAAGAACGTTATCGTGATTTACTCTTTCAGGAGCAAAGACGCCGCCCTGTGCTGGGACACTTGGCCTGTATGGGTTGGGCCTGCTAGGGCCTAGCTCCCCGTCACAGACCTGTGGGGATGTTGTCATCTTTTGTTTGCCAATTAACTGAAAGACTGTTCTCTGTGAGCCCAGTTCCCCAGCTTTGCTCTCTGGGGAATTTGGAGTCTGTCCCTTCCCTGCCCCCCAAGAGGAAGATGGTCCTTAGAGATGAACTAGGGCCCCCCCTTCGAGGCTGTGTTCCAGACCGTGTCCCGAAGCGCAGCCATGAGGCTGGGGCTGGGGAAGGGGGGCTGCACAGGGACCCCCATGTGTGTGCTTGCTTTGCAGGGCGGTCCCCCTCCTGGGCTACCTACCTCAGGACCTGATCGAGACCCCCTTGCTCGTGCGGCTTCACCCCAGCGACCGGCCTTTGATGCTTACCATCCACAGAAAGAGTAGGTCCCCTTTTCACAGTAAATCCTGCCGTCAGCACCCAGCCTAGATGGGTCAGGCCGGCCGCCGGTGTGTGTGACGGATGCCCCGGCCGTGCCCGAGCCCTAGTCCCGTGGGTCAGGAGCGCTCATCTCTCGTGGGGCCTCTGTGGCCCACAGCCTGACCCGTGGCCATCCTGCCTTTAGGGTTGGCTTCCCTGGCGGGTGGGGGGAGGGGTGCGGGTTCAGCTGTGGCGATACAGGTGCTGACCAGGCCAGGGGAGTGGGTGACACGGGTCCCCACTGAGCCCAGGCCTCGCAGACACGGGGGACGCTGAGCGTCCCCCTGGGGGCCGGTCAAGGCTAGAGACGCGTGTGCCAAAATGCGTGGTGGCGCTTTTGGCAACGGTCCGTTGTTACAGTTTAAAGTGGAGCGGGGCGCCGACAGCGGTAGCGTTGGGGAGGTTGGCATCTCTCGAGTTTCGAGGTGATTCCAGAACGGAGCGCCTCTCCCTCCCCTCTTCCCGAGAGCGCCAGCCTCTCGTCCTCACGCCCGCACCCTTCCCCTCCCCCAGTCGTGCAGTCCGGCGGACAGCCCTTCGACTCTTCTCCCATCCGGTTCCGCGCCCGGAACGGCGAATACGTCACCCTGGACACCAGCTGGTCCAGCTTCATCAACCCGTGGAGCAGAAAAATCTCTTTCATCATCGGGAGACACAGAGTCAGGGTGTGAGTGCTCTCAGTGCACGGTGCGGCCCGGGGACCCTGGCTCCCCCACCAGCACACCGCGTGGGGCGGGACTGGGTGACCGGGACCCAAGGGGTCCCCAGGGGGGCGGGGGTGGGTGGGTAGGGGGACACCTCACGCAGGCAGGGCAGCGAGTGGAAAGGAGGAGGTCGTGAGTGGGCAGGTGGCAGCCCAGGGGTCTGCAGGGGGGAGGCAAGCCCGGCAGGGGTGTGCGGCATGGGGCCCAACTAACAGACAGATTCGCACGGCACAGGGGCCCTTTGAACGAAGACGTGTTCTCGGCTCCGTCGTGTGTGGAGGAGAAGGGCCTCCACCCCAGCGATCAGGAGCTCACGGAGCAGATACACCGGCTGCTGCTACAGGTGGGTGCGTCGCCTGCGCGCCCTCCTGTCCCCCTGCAGAAGTGGCCCAGGGCTGCTCGGAGACCCGGGGTGCCCCTCCCTCCCTCCCTCCCTCTCAGGCTCATCTCCCCGCATCCGGCTCCTCCCTGCGTCCCAGTACCCCTGGTCTGGGCCCCGGATAGTTGGGCACACCTGCAGTTTGCGCCGTTGGGGGCAGCCCCAGCCGTGCATGTTGGGGCGTCTGTGCCTGAACGGCAGCCCGGGGCGAGCCACTGAAGGATGGCACCCAGCCCCCGAGTCCGCCCGCAGGCCCTGGTGCGAGCCCACGCGTGGCCCCCCACAGGTGCACCGGGTGAGAGCGGGTCACCTGCTGGGCCCCGGGGGACCAGAGAATGCCTTCTCCGTGTTCTGGGGACACACGCAGCACTCGAGAAAACTTAGCGTGGCCACCAGTCCCCCCAGCCAGGCAGCTTCTGCCTGTCCGTCTCCTCAGACCGCGGCGACACCACAGCACGCCCCTTCTTGTTCCTAAAACCCCTGGGTAGAAACCAGACTGGCCCATGAGGGAGCTGAGGGACAGGGTCGAATGGCCCCTCTTTCAGGGAGTGTGTGCGACGGGGATCGGGGGATGCATCCTGCAGCCTGACCCGGGGTTGCAGCCCAGCCCCCACCTTGTCCTTGCCCTGCTCCCCCGGGCAGGTCACAGCCTCTGCGAGACGGCCGTGTTGGGGGGCACCGAACCCGCAGTGCCAGCCACGCCCCCCAGCCACGTCCAAGGCCTTCCTGTCTGCTGTCTCCCCAGCCCGTCCCCCACAGCGGCTCCAGCGGCTACGGGAGCCTGGGTAGCAACGGGTCCCACGAGCCCCTCATGAGCCAGACGTCCTCCAGCGACAGCAACGGCCACAAGCACTCCCGCCGGAGGCGGACCGTAAGTCCCTGTCCACCGTGTCCCTCCCTCTCCGGCTAGACTGACCCGCGGCAGCCCTGGAGCCCGCACAGCCCCAGCCACCTGCCCTCTGAACCTGCTCGCTCGGGACTCACTCTCTAGTCTCTAAGGGGGGAAGCGTCCAAGAGCTGTGGCTGAAGTCTGGGTGAAAATCCCTTAAAGCAGGCGAATCAAGCAGAAGTGAAGACGCAACAAAACCATAACCTGCCGGGTCCCTTGATTTGTGTTCTTGGGACCATCAAGCTCGTTTTCTTTAGCTCGGCCACACTCTGATTTCTCGCTCAGAGCCTACTTCTGCGTTGCTGGGAGTTGTCAGCTCTTCTCTGACCTCACCGTGGGGGACAGGCTGCAATGCCAGAGGGTCCCCTCGAGGGAGTGACGCGCTCTTGTGTTTTTCCTCAAGGAAATTTGTAAAAATGCTAACGGCAGGGTCAAAAGCAAAAGTCCTTATCCTGGTGACTCTGGAGAACAAAAGGAAAAACCTGCTACAGGTACAGCATTATTCTCTGTTTCCTTGGTAAAACCTTTTTGGTTTTTAATGTTTATTTTATTTTTGAGAGAGGGAGAGAGACAGAGCGTGAGCAGAGGGCAGGGGTGCAGAGAGAGAGGGAGACACAGAATCCGAAGCGGGCTCCAGGCTCCGAGCTGTCAGCACAGAGCCCGACACGGGGCTCGAACCCACGAGCTGTGAGATCATGACCTGAGCTGAATTCACACGCTTAAACTGAGCCACCCAGGTGCCTCTCCTGGCAAAACTTTAAGTGTGGGAGGCGGAAAGAGGAACCTGGTTTCATGTTAACTCCAGGTGGCAGGGATTTACCCTGCCAGCGTGCTGCCTCCCCTCCCCATTGGGCAGCCCCGCTCAGTGACGTGCCGCCAGCGTGGGCCTTCACTCCTTCAGTCTCGCCGACCCCGGCTGTTGTGTGGTCACCTGGCTCCCCGCAGGCCTGTTGAGACGTGGCCAAGGCGTGCGTTTCCGCCCCGTCGCCCCATTCTAGTTCTGTGTACTGGCCGTGGGGTCGGTGCTTCCAACGACGTGAGCAGGTGCCCTCGCCCCCCCCCCCCCCGGGCTGCCCAGCCAGCCCACAGTGCTCACACCCGTGAACGCGGTGTCTGAAATGGACAGCGCCAGCTCTGCTCAAAGGCCTCCCTCTCACGGGGAGCCAGCGGCCCAGGGAGCTGCCCGCACACCCCCTCGCCGCCTGAGCCTGCCTCACCCGGTTGTGTCCCCGCGCCCTCGTGCCTGGGCTCATGCTGTTCCTCTGCACGTATGCGCACACACACACACATGCGCCGCAGTCCTCTCCCCGTCGTGGGTTCTTGCTCTTCCCTTGCACTCAGGGCTCGCCTCCTCCAGGAAGCCTCCCTGGGCTGCCCACACCTGGTCTTCACCAGGATTTTTGGCCTTCGGGACGTGTGGGTGTGCACTTTGCCCCCAGCGGACAGACTGCATGCTGCGGTCTGTGTTGGGTGTTGGGGACACAACAGAGGGCGGGGCGTGGCTCTGCCCCCGAGGGCCCTTAGGGGAATGCATTTGGTGCGCGTGGTGAGGGCAAGAAACGTCCACAGCAAGCCGCACTGGAGACCATTACGACTGTTGTCACCACTGGGTCATATTTGGAAGGACTGACCCTCCCAGAGACAGGGAATAATATTGAGCAACTAAAAAGCGTCTGCAATCTAATTGGCCCTAGAGGCTTCAGGAGTTTAAGTAAGAACTGGCCTTCCCCACTGCTGAGTCCCTGACCCTGGGGATATAGCCCGGGCCGAGGGCCACCGAGCCCCAGAGAGAAGCAGGCCTTGGCCCTGGTGACAGCTCCCTCTAGGGTCCCTCTGTGGGTGGCACAGTGACACTTGCCCCCACAGAGCTGCCTGAGTATCTGGCTGTCCCTGGATTTCTGTGTCTGTGGATCATATTCTGAGCCCCGAGCCTCATTGGTAGGTACAATTAAGAGACTTTGTAAACATACAGAGTACAGTTTGGGGGAAGCAGGTATTGACTGAGCCATCTGATCCTTCTTTCAGAGACACAGAGTAGTTCCTGTGCTCAGATGAAAGCTGTCCCCGTGGAAAAGGACAGCTCGGGCGCCAGCCTGCCCCCGGGCGGCTTTCCCGAGGAGCTGGGTGGCAAGAGCCCGCCCGCTGGCTCCTACCAGCAGATCAGCTGCCTGGACGGCGTCATCAGGTGCGGCCACTTTCGGCCCCCGCCTCTGTCGTTCGTGCACTCTGGGGGCTCCCGTGTCACATGAAGCCCTTCCCGGCCCCCCCGTGCAGGTACCTGGAGAGCTGCAGTGAGGCTGCTACCCTCAAGAGGAAGTGTGAGTTCCCGGCGAACGTGGCGACGCAGAAGGCCGGCGATAAGCGGAAGGCGGTGGCCGGTCTTGGGCCGCATGGCACAGGTGTCTTGACCGTCCGAGCTGCGGGGGGTGTGGTAACTTGGATGCCCGCTGTGGGATCAGGTGTCCCGGAAGGCCTGGAGCCCCCTTCCCTCCCAGGGCAAGTCTGAGGGTTTCAAGGACACAGTCTGTGGGTGGAGGCTGTTTCTTCAGTAACCAAAGTAGCTCCAAAGTTAGCAGCCGTCTCACGAGCTAGACGTAAAGGTGATCTGGGACTTCGAGACGAGGGTCCTGTCGGGGCTGCTGGAGCGGGAGGACCGGGGGCACGTCACACGGTCGTTCTTGGGCAACACGGTGTCTCAGCAGAGCACCGGCCTCTGAACGTTGCTGCAGCCCTACAAGCCAGGTTAAGTCCCAGGCCCCTCAGACCCTGTGAGTGTTGCCGGTGGTCATTCCGAGAGCCAGAAACCGGGTGTCCCGTTGCTGACAGAGCACGAGCTGGGCAGTCACACTGTGAGGGACTGTCTGTGCCCGAGCTGCGGGGAGAGCGCTCAGCAGAGGGCGGGCCCCTGGCTGGCTGTGCAGCCTCTCTCCACGGGCCCGCAGAGGGGGTCCCGGCAGAGGCCCCTGACCCAGAGGACCTGCGGCTGCCCGGTCGCCCGCCCCCTTTTAGAGGACTCGGGACGGGAGAGGTGTGATTCTGCCCACTTCAGAATTTCCTCTTCTCGCCCCGGGAATAAATACCTGCCGACAGACCGTCACTGCCGGGTGTGTGCGGCCCAGGTGGGCCCGTGGGTGTGGGTGCGTCACACAGACAGTGCTGGTTCTGATCTGAACGGTTTGCTTTTATTGCACGTTTGTGTCTGTGTCCTTTCTGCCTCACAAAGAGACGGCCTCACCCTCCGAGGTGAATAGCCACGCGGAGGTCAGTGCGCACTTAACCTCGCTGACGCTGCCCGGCAAGGCGGAGAGCGTGGCGTCCCTCAGCAGCCAGTGCAGCTACAGCAGCACCATCGTCCACGTGGGCGACAAGAAGCCACAGCCGGAGCTAGGTATGCTTCTTGGTTCTCGGACGATGCCGAGGGTTCTCTGACTTTAACGGTAAAAATTGGGTTTTTTTCATTAAAAAAATTTTAATTATTTTTTTTAACGTTTATTCTGAGAGAGAGTGAGTGTGAGCAGGGGAGGGACAGAGAGAGAGAGAGAGAGAGAGAGAGAGAGAGAGAGAGAGAGAGAGAGAATCCTAAGCAGGCTGCATGCTCAGCGAGGATGGAACCTGACCACGGGCTCAATCTTAAGACCCTGGGATCATGACCCGAGCCGAAATCAAGAGCCAGACATTTGGCTGAGCCACACAGGCGCCCCTAAAAATTTGAATTTTTGGCTGCCCTCTTAAAATTTTCTTTAAGTTTGTCCAAGTGCAAAAGAACCCTAGCACTGCCCAGGAACGGAGATCCAGGAAATCCTGGAGCGTGAAAAACAGGTGGGGGGGGGGGGGGGGCCGCACCGCACCTGTCCGAGTCCCCGTTGCTCTCTGGCACCACCTGGTGGCAGGTGTCTGTTCAAGCATGAACAGGGAAGACGCTGAGGTGGTTCGGAGCCTGGGCCTGTGGGGGGTGGTGGGGAGGCAGGGGGACTGAGTAGGGATCCTCGGGTTCCCACCCCCTCCCCTGTTTGAGGACAGGAGCCAGCACAAGTCGTACAGCACTGAGTTAGCTTCTTCTTCAGAACACCCATGAGTGAAATGAAACCCAAAATTGTTCTTTTCTGGGAAGAGAGAGACAGGAAACAGTGCAGGTAAGAGAGTCGATGTCCAAACCCCTCCTTCCGGACGGTCAGTGGGTTCCACCTGCCCCTGTCCCGTCACGGCTGTCACGCCTGAACCAGGATAGGGGTCATGCGCTAGCTCTGTCTGTGGTGCTCTAAATGCTAGGGACTAGGAGTGTCTCCAACGTTGAGCTGAGCCCCGAGATCCCCCACGTTTCACTTTGCTTAGAAGTCTGCTCCTGGAGCCGCCCCAGGCTCCAGAATGAGACTTCCGTCATGGACTTTCGTCTTTCGTTGTTAGCCTTCTCAGGGCGCTAAGTGAGCTCACCGTGGATCTCAGCTTCACGAAGGATTTCTCTTCTTCAGAGATGCGGGGTGGGTTATCCGTTGTTTTAGCCCCCGAGGCCCTTGCACACCAGAGGTGCCGTCTCGTGTTACAGAGCTGGTGGAAGATGCTGCGAGCGGGCCCGAGTCCCTGGATGGCCGGCCCTGCGGCCTGGGCGCGGAGAAGGACCCCCTCCGGACGCTGGGCCTCACCAAGGAAGTGCTGGCCGCCCACACCCAGAAGGAGGAGCAGAGCTTCCTGCTCAAGTTCAAGGAGATGCGGAAACTCCACGTCTTCCAGTCTCGCTGCCATTATTACTTACAAGAAAAATCCAAGGGGCAGCTGAGCGAAAGAAGTAAGTGGCGATACCTGACCTAGAGGTGGATTTCTAAAAGCTTCATATTCTTGGTGGAATGGGGTCCAGTGCTCCTTTCGAGGTGTGAAATGTCCCCAGTTTGGGACCCCCGCGTTTGTGAGATACGTGTTGGAACTTGGAGGCGATGCAGTCTCTTGCGGTAGAAACAGGTGTCCTCTCGGGTCCCCAAGGGCACAGTGCCATCGAGAGCAGCGACAGCACCAGGCTGGCCCCCGTGGAACGTGGGATGGGGCCGTTGCAGAGATGCCACGTCAGACGTTTCTCACTGGGTGGCTGAGGGGCAGGGGACCCCACCTGTCCGCAGTACTGACGGGGCATTCGGTGTCAGGCTCCTGAGCGGGGAGGAGCCCCGGCTGATACCCTTCTCCTCGGGAGGTGTGCCCTCCTGGCTGGTCTGGCCTCAGGGCCGGAGGACAGCCCCTGGTTGTGCAGAAAGCTGCCTTTTGGGTTGAGAGCCAGCGGCTGGTTGAAAGGCGTGGGGGGAAGTCAGATAGACAGGGCTGGACTGATCAGAGACACCACGCTTTCCCTGGGTCCCCCAGGCCAGACACAGGGATCAGAGCTAGTGGGCCCAGGAGACGTGCACCACAAGCTCCCAGCTCCCACCATCTCTAGGCGGACACTCCAGGGTGAATGTATAAGAAGTAAAAGAAGCTGATGCTGTCTAGAATCGTGTCTCTTCTACTCTGTTCCTTTTCTCCTTCTTCCCCAGACTCAGGGTGACTGCCAGGCCATAGAGAATCTCTGTGGAAATGAGAAGAAGGTGTCACCTCCCCCTGTGGGCAGACCCACCCTGAGGGCCTGGCTTGGTGCGGAGTTCCAGCTCCCTCTTGCCCGCTTGGCCCTGTTTTTGCAGTGCACAGACTATACAGCTGTCCACGGCAGCCCTGTCTAGGCCCTGATGTGTTATCCCAGGAGCCCAGTGCTTCAGCCACTAGTCCCACCAGGGGACAGATTTCCTATAGGAAGAACACCAAACAGAGTCTGAATCCCAAAACCGCTGCCCACTTACCACTTTGCCTTAGACTGGCTGGTTTGTCTTCAGCATGGAGCAAAGGTGTGGACCACACCCTGGCACAGGTGTCCCCGCATACCCGCTGCAAAAAGTCCCAAATTACCCTAGGTGACACGAGAGGAGACGCTGAGGTTCCTGGGACCCATCCCAGGCGTGGCATGACACTCCGACCCAAAGTCCTGCTAGCGCACCAGTCGGGGCCCGGGGTGGGGTGGGGATGTGCCCAGGGTCCTCCGGTTACCAGCGCAGACCTCCCGCCTTCTAAAGAAGGCATCATCTCTGCAGCACTGGTCGCCTGATAGACCTCCGCTCAGGTGCAGTCCGGGCTTTATTTGACAGGTGAGGCAGGAAATCTCTTGTCTTAAGGAACAGTAGTGATAACACTTGTAAAATTCAAAAATAAGGTTTCATGAGATCAGTGGGTCTATCCTTCAGGTTTCACAGACCAGTGTCAGAGAACAGCATAGATTCATCAGCCTTTTGACTTCTTTTGGCCCAACTAAAACCTTCTAAATACTACTTTTCATCACTATGATTTTGCAAAAGAAGGGACTTTTTAATAGCAGAAGGAGACAGGCATGTGATCTTGTAGTTAAGGGCAGTCTTAAATTGGTTGACTCTGGTTTCATGAGTATTTTGCCCTGATTACTTCACTTCACCAAGGGTCAGGGGACACCTTTATGGAGGCCCCAGTGGGCCCCAGGCTGACATCTGGAAACCCCAGACTGCTGAACTAGGAGGTACCCTCACGTTTCTAAACTTCTACAAGTCTCCAAAAACCAACACAGAGGAGTCACATAAACACTTACATCTTAACTCTGGTGGGTTTTTTTTTTTTTCCATTATTTTAGCCACCCCTGGACTAAGAAATGCCTCTGGAATAGACTTATCTTGGAAAAAAACCGGGAAGAACAGAAAACTGAAGTCCAAACGGGCCAAGCCTCGAGATTCCTCCGAGAGCACCGGGTCTAGGGGGCTGGCGCCTCACCGGCCCCCACTGGTGGGCCTGAACGCCACAGCCTGGTCGCCGTCGGACACATCCCAGTCCAGCCGCCCCTCGACACCCTTCCCTGACTCCATGCCAGCTTACTCCCTGCCGGTGTTTCCAGCCCCAGGACTCATGCCCACGCCGGGGCCGGTGGCGGCCACACCCGTGGCTCCCCATGCCGGCTTCGCGGTGCCCACCGTGCCCATGGACACTCAGCACCCGCCGTTCGCTGTCCCCTTGGCCCCCGTCATGGCACTGGTGTTACCCAACTATTCCTTCCCTACGGTGACCCCCAGCCTGCCCCAGGCCTTCTTCCCAGGCCAGCCTAACTTCCTACCCGAGATGATCCCTGCCTCGCAACCTGAGCTCCCTGGTCGGACCTCACCCCCCAAACAGCCGTGCACGTGTCCTCGGGCAGAGTGTGGGCCACCGGCATCTCGTGCAGCCACCCCGGCCTCCCTGCCGTCTGCTTCTGGGCCCACGGGCAGAGCCTCCCCTCCGCTCTTCGAGTCCCGGGGCAGCTCACCTCTGCAGCTCAACCTGCTACAGCTGGAGGAGGCCCCCGAGGGCAGCGCCGTGGCCACAACAACGGCAGGGTCCTCGGAGACCACGGTGGCAGGGCCAGACTGCAAACCTGGCACGGCCTTGGACCGGCAGCCAAAGCCTTCGCCAATTGTAAGGACCCCCCCCCCCCAATGTTCCTTCTCTAAGGCGGGCGCCACACGCAGCACGGCAGGGGTGGGGCAAGCCCATGTCCTCCCAGATGGGGGTGGTCAGACACTGTGGCTTCTGCCAAACTCTTTGTTTTGACAGAAGTACTCATGCTAGAAATTAACATCTTCCAGTTAAGCGACCCTAGCAGAGTAGAGTGGTGGGAGCTCTTCATTGTTTGGAGATCCGAAAGAAGGAGGCTGGATTGATGGACGGCACAGGCAGGGTCCGAATAGCCGCATGTGACTTCATGCCTGGCCAGGAGCCGCCTGGAGATTCTAAACCAAAGTCCGATGATAAAGCACAGTCAGCCTAACTGCCAGAACGAAGGCTTGTTGCGGGGGAGGGGGGGCAGGGGCGGGGAAGCTGGCAGCGGAGGCACCCTGGGTGGACGTAGAGGCGGAGGACAGAGCTCTGGAACCAGGCGGTCGGTTGCCTTCCTCCCAAGTCCTAAGGGACGCCAGTGTGCCATTCTTACTCGATTAATGAAATTGCAATTGTGTCTCCAAAGAACCGCTTCTGTGTTCTGAATGAGCTTAGGCGTGTGGTAGTGTTAGCGAGGCTGTGCAGTCCACGGGCGCCCCGAGGGGGAGCTGCACGGGGCCCCCAGAGGAGGACGCACAACCTCATGAACACAGACTAGCTTCCCCAGTGCCTCCCTGCCCTCCCAATTCCTGTTTCTGGGGTCCTGGCCTCCCGTTCTGGTTCTGAGGACGGAAGGGTCCGGCTGCTGCCAGGCCACACCTCTCCCTCGGTCCCAAGGCCCCGCCCCCCAGGCCGGAGCCCCACCCATGGCGAGGAGCAGCCACCCGGTGCTGCTGAGGCCGTTCCCCACTCCCCAGTCTGCACTGGTGGAAGGCCAAGCGGGAGCTTTTCCCTCAAGGATCCTGGAACTGCTGTCTTTGGTGTGACTGTCCCCAAACTAAGGTTGATTAGACGGCATTCATAGACCACTGGCGAGCATGCTGCTGTAGTCCCAGTAACCGCGGGACGCATTCACTGGGCCTTCTTCTTTGGCATGTGAAGGAAGGGCCAGCGATCTGGGGACCCCGCTCTGCTGTGTCCCTGGTGTCCCTGGTTGGCCTGTGCACACAGTGCCCTGCAGCTCCCCAGCCCCACCCGGTCCATCCTGACCGCGCCATCTTCTCCCTGTTCCTGAAGCGCGAGGAGCCCACAGACGCGCCAAACGGCGATGCCCTCTCCACGTCCAGCGGCCTGCTTGACCTCTTGCTGCACGAAGACCTGTGCTCGGCCACCGGGTCGGCCCTGTCTGGGAGCGGGGCCTCCGATTCCCTGGGCTCCAGCTCGCTGGGCTGCGATACATCTGGAAGCGGAGCAGGTACGTTGGTGACCTGGGAGCACCCGAGTCCCGCGGGAGTGGACGTGTTTTAGTTGCCTCAATTCAGGGCTTTTTTGGAAGATGGTCTCTTGATGCACCTGAGGGCATCCTCAGCTTTTCCCGACCTCAGGCCACGGTAGCGGGTGCGGACCAGGTCCCGACAGGCATCCGGCTGGCCCTCCGAGCGGCTCCCCGGAGCCCACAGCAGTTCACACCCGCAGGCACGTGCCCCTTGCTCCTGCCCCAGCTCTGCCCGTGGGCATGCCCTGCACCTGTTTGCTTTACACTCTCCTGGCATTGCAGGCCTCACCCCTGCTGGCTCTTTAGGACCGTCCCTCCGGCTCTCTGGGCTGCTAGGAGGGCTGGTGGTGTTCGCCCTGCCAAGGGAGCACCCCTCACGTGAAGCTGGGGTGTGGGCTGCACGCCTGAGCGGCGAGGATGAGCCTGGTGTGCTGTGGAACTCCGTAAGGGGCAGAGCTCACTCCACAAACTGAGAAACCCCCCTTCCCCCCCATGGGGTTTCCCTTCCCCTTGCTCTCTGGCCTCACTCCCCACGGGAGGCTCACTGGAGAGCGATCCCCGACCCAGCTTCTCTGTGGCCTAGCCTCGTCAAGGAGCAGGGAACTCTTGGAAAGAAGACCACACTTTCTAAGACCTAGCCCCATCTGGACTTCTCGGGGCTGGCCCTGGAGGGAAAGAATCACCTCCATGGTGCCAGCTGGTATTCCCCAAATAATTTGAGGACTGAAATCGGGGGGAGGAACATCCACCAACCTGGGCACTCACCGCCAAGTAAAACTCTTCAGCTCCCCAAAATTGCCGTTGCCTTGTACACGCGCGTCACACGAGGTTTAACATTGTGTCAAAAGCTTTGACTTGCCACGTTTTGTGTTTTTAAAGGCAGTAGTGACACGAGCCATACCAGCAAGTATTTCGGGAGCGTGGAGTCTTCGGAGAATAATCACAAAGCAGAAGTGAAGGCGGACGTGGAAGAAAGCAAGCACTTCATCAAGTACGTCCTCCAGGACCCCGTCTGGCTGCTGATGGCCAGCGCAGATGACAGCATCATGATGACGTACCAGATGCCTTCCCGGTAACCGCTCGACCTTTTCCTAGGGACGTGGGATCCCCCACCCAGTCGGGGGGACTTCCCTCTGAAGCCTCATCTCAGATTGAGTTGAGTGCAGCAGACAGAGAAGCAGGGTCACTCCGGGTGGCTCTGTGGTCCCACAGAGAGCCATCTGTGTGGACAGTATGCCCCGGAGCCCTGCAGAGTGACCTCCCACGGGCTGTGAGGAAGATGGGCTCCCGGCCACCCTCCTGGGCGTCGCACTCAATGCTCACGAAGCATTTGTGCCAACGTCTGTCTCCCTTCTCTGTCGCCCAGCAACCCTGTGGGGTGGATGGGGTGTGTCTGTCTTAGAGATGCCGAAGCCAAGGTCGAGGTAGGTGAGCAGCCCTCGGCCACCGGCTGCTCTGCGGTGACTGGAACTGGGCCACCGCAGTGACTGCTTGTCAGGCTGTTCTAGTGAACCGTCATGGTCCCTGCCCCCGCGCAGCCCCCAGGGTGGGGGAAACTGGGGAAAGAAGGATTAAGGCTGAGGCTCAGAACAGCCCGGCCTCTGTAGGGGGGTCACTGGGGGTCTGTCGCCGGGGCAATGTCAGGGTTTGCAGGAGGCAGAGGAGTTATTCCGCCAACCGCCTTAATGGCAAGAGTCTCCAGCTGATCAGCTTGTGCAGGTAACCAGCTCCCGTGTCTAATTCAAAATAAAACCAGGGAGCCTGGGTGGCTCAGTCAGTTATGCATCTGACTCTTGATTCTGGCCCAGGTCATGATCTCACGGCTCATGGGTTCGAGCCCCACATGGGCTTGGCTCCACGCTTGGCGTGGAACCTGCTTACCATTCTCTCTCCCACTCTCTGCCCCTCTCCCCTACTCATGCTCTCTTTGTCTCTCAAAAATCATAATAATAATAACAATAATAAAATCAAAATTGTTGGGGCGCCTGGGTGGCGCCGTCGGTTAAGCGTCCGACTTCAGCCAGGTCACGATCTCGCGGTCCGTGAGTTCGAGCCCCGCGTCGGGCTCTGGGCTGATGGCTCGGAGCCTGGAGCCTGTTTCCGATTCTGTGTTTCCCTCTCTCTCTGCCCCTCCCCCGTTCATGCTCTGTCTCTCTCTGTCCCAAAAATAAATAAAAAAAAAAAAGTTGAAAATCAAAATTGTTACTCAGGTTATCATTTTAGTAGGAAAACTATGGATTGTTTACTAGGGAGATTAAGTTATCTTAAACAGGGTAATTTATTTTAAACAAAAAGGAAATTTGCATGAAACAAAATCACCTGAAATTATACTAATATGGAAAGAGTCAACAGAAAATGAGCGTGTAAAAGAGAAAACCACGAAAATCCCTTATTAAGACATTCTGAATTGCCTAACTGAATGTTCTCTGAAGGAATTTGGAGACCGTCTTGAAGGAGGATAGGGAGAAGATGCAGCCGCTGCTGAAGTCCCAGCCCAAGTTCACGGAGGGCCAGACGCGGGAGCTGCAGGACGCACACCCCTGGCTGCGGGAGGGCCGCCTGCCCCCCGCCGTGGACGTCACCGTAAGTCACAGCGCGTAGTTTCTGACGTCGCATTAAAGGGCACTGCGAGGGGGCCGCTCCGCACTGTCTTTGCTAGTGTCGTGTAAACTTAAAACTCCTAGAATTTGAGAGCGTTCATTAACGACAACGAAAGACACCGCGATACCGTTAGTCTGAGGAACTTTCTTGTAACGGCTCTGCCACATTGCTCCCGAAAAGGCCGTCTGAAGGCTCAGTCTCAAGATCCAGTGCTGAAATTGGAATGTTTTTTCTTCCTTTCAATTCTGTTTTCCATTAAAAACGAAACAAAACAGGAAACAGGAAGCTCTGCTCCTACCATAAACCCTCACTGTCCCTGTGGACCATTAAGTGGCCATAGGAACAGCGCTTCCACAAGGCCACACGCCCCCTCCCGCGGCTCCCGGAGACATACCTGCGTGCCCATCCCTGCTCCCCGCTCCCTCCTGAGCCCCGGGTCCCCCGCAGCCACTCATTTCGGGGGCTCGGTGTCCTTCCGTAGCTGCACCCGTGGCCAGCCCTGTCCTCCACCTTCAGGATGGGAACCGGCCACTCCCCATCACCTGCAGCGTCACCCCCTGGTCCAAGCACGATGCTTCTTCAGCTGCATCTTCCTAGCAGCCTCCCTGCCTCATGTCGTTCCCCCGGTCCCCGACAGTCACATCCCTGTCAACGGCGCCCCGTCTCAGTCCCAGTGCTGCAGAGCCATAAAAATCTGACATCTCTTGGTTTCTCCTCCCTCACTCTCTGCACCGCATGGGCCTCTCGCCTGCCCCTGAACGCAGCAGGCAGGCTCCTGCCACCGGGCCTTTGCACCTGCCCTTCCCTCTGCCTGGAACCCCCTCCTCTTGGATAGACACGTGGCTGCTTCTGGCTTCCCTCACGTGTTCCTTTCACACGCCACAGTATCGGTTGCCTACTGCTCTGTGTCAGATGACCCCAAACCTTAGTGTCCTAAAACAGTAAACACTAATGATCTCCCACTGTTTCTTTGGGCTGGGAGTTCAAAAGCAGCTGGCGGGGAAGCTCTCTCTCCGTCTCTCCTGAAGATAAAGGCAAGATGTTGGCTGGGGCGTCTGTGGTCATCTGAAGGCCGGAAGACCCCCTTCCCAGGAGGCTCCCTCCCATGCCTGTCAAGCTGGTGCTGGCTGTGGGCAGGAGGCCTCAGTTCCTCGCCACACAGGCCTCTCCCCACAGGGCTTCCTGGCTGTACTTGTGGCCTGGCACCAGATCCCCAGAGAGGACAGGAGGAAGCCACAGGCCTCTTGGGCCCCACGATGCCCTCCATCACACCATCACCTCCTCTTTGCTGGAGGCGAGTTACCAAGTCCAGCCCACACTTCGGGGAAGGGGAATGAGGCTCCACCCTCTGAGGGAAGGGTCTCAAAGAACAGCCCTCCATCAGTCACCTTCTCTGGCCTTTTCTAAAGGTCCAGCGTATAATAGGACCCCCTCCACGTGCCTTGTTCCGCGTCCAGCTAGACTTTCATTTTGAACACTGTAGGGAACTCGCCTCACTCTGTTCATTGTCCCTCTTCCCCTACGAGGATGTCACCTCCACCGGGCGGGGGTTTTCATCTTTGTTCACTGGTGAGTCCCAGTGCTCAGGACATGTCTGACGCGTAGCAGGTACGCAGCAGATAGTCGGGGAATGAGACCATACATCGCTGATGCCCCATTTCCCAGATTAGAAAACCGAGGTTGGCGAAGGCAGTTATACTGGGCCTCGATCGACTCCGGCCCCACAGGCAGGAAGAGGAGGAGCTGCGACCAAGCCTGAGTCTCCTGGCTTTGCCTCACTGCTCAGATAAGGGCTGGACTCTCCTCTGGCCTCGGGGGAGGGGGCAGCGCGGCCCCAGGGGGGGCAGCTGTGGCCTCCCTGAAGAGCAGGCAGGGTCCCAGCAGCCCCTCAGAGGCGCCCCACGTCCCACCCCTCCTCTAGCAGCCGCCCGGCCAACCCCTGGTCACCTGCACCTCCTCAGATTGAACTACACCGTGGTAACGAGGATGTCGTTTTTGTTACTGATTTGACATTTTTCCTTTTAAGGAGTGTGTTTACTGTGAGAACAAGGAAGAAGACAACATCTGCGTGCCATATGAGGAGGATGTTCCTACTCTGGGTCTCAGCGGAGACCCAGACACCAAGGAGGAGGGAAGTGGAGCCCCCTTGAGTCACAGAAGGGAAAAACAGACCTAAGTCTGTCCTGGCCCCACCCCCCACCCCAGACAGCCTTGATCTGCGCTAGAAGGTGCTCGGAAGAGAGGAGAGGTTTTCTCACCTGTTTGTCATGAAGTGGACAGATATGCTTATGTCGCTTTTTTTGTTTTAGCGGGAAAAAACACATGGTTTTCTGAAGGGGTGATTTAAAACCGGAGGGTGGGAAGGGTCTGGGAGGAAAATACATTTTTATATTTAAAACATACCTACGGAGGTTGGGGGGCCGGCGGACAGATTTTCAGTATTCTTTAACTTGAGAAAGCCTGAACCCCCTCCTTGCACGTGTCAGGAGGTTGTCCCAGGGCTCCCGGAAGTCTGTGGACTCGAGGAGGCTTCTCGCCGGTCCCTGTGGGTGTCGGGAGGCATCATGCAGGCTGCGACAGACAGCGGGGAGCCTCCCCAGCTTGGTGCGGGTCAGATCAAATTCTGGCCTCTGGGGGCTGCTTTTTATCTAAAGTATCATTTAGGCAAACTAGGTGTTCTTAAAAACATGCCAAATGGGGATCACAGCCTCTCCCGATTTTCTTTCAAAGTGTTTCGCATTAAACGGCTTGAAACCTACTCTGGCAAACCAGCAGCTTCGGCTTCAGGTCCCATAGCGGCAAACAGTTCAGTCTGACGTAGCTTGTGTTTGGGGTGAACGGCGTGGAGATGCTCACTCGGGACCACAGAGGCCCAGTGGCTTGGGTGGCCGGTTCCACCAGACTAGCACACGCTCAGAATCTCCTGTGTCTTTCTACAGCGTTCTTGTATCCTTTTCAGCCCGTGACCAAGAGGTAGATAAAATATGTGGTTGATTACCTCCGTGGTGACTTCCCTTTGCAGACCAGGCTTTGATCGCCACCCAGAGGACCATTCGTGTTGGTCGGTCCTTTGTTGGGAACCTCCCAGACCGGAGCTCTGGCAAAGAGTAGCCACTGACATCATGATCTGGTGACCGCGTCTGCGCTTTCCGGGGTGCCACGAGCTCACCTCTCCCACCGCGCCCTGGGCTGGGATGCCAGCCCTCATTCTTTTCATGAGCCTGACCTCACTCGGGGCAGCTTCCGGTCTCTGCAGTGAGGTCCCCCGGGGTCACCAGCACTCTCAGGGCAGCGGGACACCCGGGGAAGAGTGAGGCCTCTCTGTCTATCTCACCAAGCCTCATGTTGCACCACGCACCCCCAAGATTTGGGGGGAAAAGTCGTATAGGTCCCTGGAGCGAACGGAAAGTTACCACAGGTGAAACAATGAGCTTAAAATTGGACTGAGTTTGTAAAGACGGAAAAGAAAGCAGGCTTCCCCTTGTTCTCTGATGGAGGAGGGGCTCCTGGAGTCAGCCTCCCTGTAACCTGCTTGGTTTTCAGTCTTATGATTGGATATTAATCCCGTTTTCCATAAACTCAAATGCAAGAATACTGTGGGTTTTTTTTTTTTTAATTTATAAAGTAACATCACCTTCTCATGCCCAGAATGAGGTAGTAGCCTGTGCGTTTGTGTGGAAAATAGAGGCTGTCAAACCCGCCTCCCGCCTCTGAAGTCCGATCATCAAGGGATTAGACGCTGGCCAAGGTTACATGTATGTTACGTTAGCATACAGCCGTCCAGACGCTCTCCACTGCTATGAATGTTTACCCTCAGCATTGTTACCGTATGATTCGCGCCCATTGATTGTTATTAACCACGTAGCCTCCACACGTGCTGGAAAGTTGACAATAGGGGCATTTTGTGAAATTGTTTACACGATGCCGCGCATCGAGATGTGTTTCCTTTAGTGTGCGTGCTTACACAGGGGTCATAAAACTTTCTCTCGATTTTAAACTGAGCCTTCTTTTTAATCTGTTCCTAAACAGACATGTAAATACGCTCTCCGTGTCTGTCTCATGACTTGGTAAGCCTTGCCGGACAAGTGGTTTGTCCATGCACCCACCAAACTTTCTTCACCCAGTGCAATATGTTTGTTTACTGCTCGTGTCTTTTTACGACTGTTTTGCTTTTTAGAAAATTGGTAAATAAAGCAAGTATATTTTTTATTGTTCCTTGGGTGTATTTTGAATGTAGCACAGAGCAATCACAATGGAGATCAAAGATTTCCAAAAGGTGTGTCTCAACAGAGAACTCCAGAAATGCCGTGTTCGGGACAACTTCTGTCACCGAGGCCTCCCTCACCCCTTCCGTTGCACAGCTGGTCCCTTCCCGTGTGCGTGCGCGTGCGTCTCTCTTACGTGCATCCTCACCACATGCTGTCGCACTGCCCAGTGAAGTCTTAGGATGTGAACTTCATAAAATGTAGATCTAATCACGTAATCCAGCGCTCCCATGGGCTTTTCACTTGCAGATGCAGGGGTGAGGCTGCTTGGCTCAGCCCCCAGCTCTTCTCCACTCCAAGGTGACCCCAGGCACCTCTTCTGTTTCTCTTGTGCCCTGCTCTGGGTGTCTGTCCCTTCTAGGGGAGCTGGCCGTGCGCTGGCCACGGGGCCAAGGGCAGAGGTCTGAAGGATGCCAGCCAGAGAGGCTTCATGTCTCTGTCGGAGATGATGGGGCAGAGCCACCCAGTCCCCTCACTCCACACGCCCTGTCCTTCTTTCCACAGTGATGGAGCCGTGTGGGGCCCGGGCAAAGCAGTGGGGTCCTGTTCCCCACTTCCTCCCGCTTTTCACACCAGGATCATGAGGAATGGAGCAGAGACATAAATGGATCCTGGACCCAGTGCCCAGCTTCCCAGAAGCTCTCTGAGCAGGAGGGGGAGGCTTGAGTCCCTGCCTCCTGGCTTCATGGTGACAGGGGGGACGGCGTGGGGGTGAGGGAACAAAGGCAAAGCCCTCCCAGTAAGCACAGAGGCCTCTGCAAACTGGCCTTAAATGGCCAGAGAGGGCTGTTTCACCAAACTGACTGCCTTTGGGGACTCTTAATTGCATTTTTATTTACCATATAACCCCAAAGTCACCCCCCCCTTTTATTTCCAGACCAAAAGGAGCTTCTCCAAGCTTTCTGGGCTGATTGCCCACAAGGGGCCTGAATGTCCATAGGCTGGCTGCTGCCTTTGTTCCCTGGGGATTTATGGCCTGCCCCCCCTGCCGCTAACTGGTCCCCCTGTGGCCACCACAGCCCTGCCCAGCCTCTGCTGGCCTCTGTTCCTGGATCTGGGGGGATCAAAGAGCCCAAATGCTCAGGAAGTCTGTGCTCAAGCAACCTTTGAAGGTAGGATCAGTCCAAGGGACAAATGGCAGGAAATGGGTCCACTAGAGGAGGCTGTGCAAAGGAGAGAGAGAGAGGGCCTGGTGGCCCAGAGATGGAACATCCAGGCTTCTTGGAGGAAAAGGCCAAGCCAGCCAACCAACTAAGGGAAATTGAGGCTAACTTCAAAGATGGGGCCTTGGGCAACTTCTGGTCCAACCAAGGATTTTGTTGACTCCTATACCCTGCTCTGTCCTTGTACCTCAGGGTACTTGGTCACACTGAGGCATATCCTAGCATCTAATTTCTCCTTCCTTCAACTCTAGACGGTGTTCCTCAAACCCCACCTTCCTTTGTAAGACAAGCTTTTTGAGGACTTTCACCCTCCCTTCAGCCTCCTCCCTTCTCATGACAATAGTCACCTATCCTTTTGTTTTTATAAAGTCAACTTTATTTAATATCCTGTAACCATAATAAGACTTTCTTTCCTTCTCTACAGATTGATCCTAAATGTTGAGCCCCCATGAACAGTGTTATATTGTTGTGACTGTGGAAGAATTGTTAGCTTCTGAGTCAGTCAGTATGTTGAGATCACAGTTCTCTTTGGGAGGAGCTTTTTGTTTTTCCTGGAATTACTAGTTGCTTCTCATTTTTTGCTTGCACTATCCGCCTTTATCATGCCTTCCCCCCCAAACCCATACTCCATCTAATCAAGTGTTCTATTGATCTTTTCCCAAAGGCCTCCCCCAGAGCGCTGACCATCCTGTTCCAACATGGACTGCCTCTCATGGAGAGCATTCTAAAATACCTGTTTGGTCTTATTCAAACAATACAATGGATAAGGGGAGGCATATTCATCAGACCACAAGAAATAGCACTGAGTTTATTTTTTAATATCTCAGATTCTCAAAGTAGGGGTGGAAACATAATTGTAGTTACTTGGGGGTCTCCTTCCCTGGAGTGATGTCTAAGTGATTAAGAACAGTAAAGTCACAGGCCAGTTATGTGCTCTCTTGGGTTCCACACTGAACCCCCTCCCCTCCCCTGCCAGCCCCACCACTAGGTGTAGGGAGAGAAGGGCAGTGGGGTTCTGAGCAGCCAGATGAGGGGGAAGGAAGGAAGAGAGCTGAGCTTTCTGGCATGTGGAGGAGACCGAGAACAACAAGGGATGACTGAAATAAAGGAGTAGGTTTCTACCTGGGTGAACAATGCTGGGCTGGAGAGGTCTTCGAAGACTGCCCAAAGAGAAGCAAACAAGAGGCCGAGTGTGGACAGGTGAAAATCAACAGAAGAAACTCTCGGGTACTTGTAGAGGTCAGTGAGGTGACTTTGGGAAACTGCAAACCTCTCATCAAACTCGCCTGCCTATAAAGGTCCTTCTGGTGGGGAGCCCAAAGTGAAATACACACAGGGAGGGCTGCAAGATCCGCCTTCAGGTGGCTGGGGTGGGGGATATCTGTGGCCTAGTCCTACCACCCACTACACTGCAGTCCCTGGATGTTTCCTTCCCCTGCTGCTTTCCAGCCAGGCTTGGGGCATCCCCTCACCCTGCCTATCCACCCGGGCTCTGCTGAGGCCCAACTCTGCTGGAGGTAGATAGGAGGTCCTAGGTACCCTTGACGAGGGATGGTTAGAGCTTGGAGGGGTGCAGACCAGACCCTGACAATCCCAAACCCTGGTGAGCGGTTCAGGACTGGGTAAAGGCAGGACTACTGTGGGGCAGGTGCACTCCCACCAGCAAGAGGAATAAGGAAGCAGAGACCTAAACAGTGAGGAAATAGACATTTGAAGGTGTTTGAAGCATTCCAGGTGGAAGGCTCGGTGGGTGCAAAGGCCTGGTGGCCAGAACCCATCTTGCCATTCCAGCTTTGCTGTGCTGTGAAGGTTACCTAGGCCGGTGGAGCAGGGAACAGGCCGGGATCCCCAGGGTGCTGCCCCAGGGCGCGGGCCCCACCGACCATTCACCCCACCCGCGGGGAGGCCAGTCTGGCAGATGGGCGGCCCGCGGTGGGGGGGGCGGTCGTCTGGCGGACACAGGCTCACCCGCCCTCCGCCGCCGGACAAAGCGCGCCTAGACAAAGGCGCGGCCAACACCTGTCGCTCTTGGCTCGGCCCCCGCTTTTCTCCACCGAAGCGGCTGCAGCTGCCAACTGTCATGGGCATCAAGTTACGGGGACCAGACGGCGACCTACGCGAGCCTGGGCGAGGGGAGGGCTGGGAGAAAAGGGAGCCGAGGGGGAGGGGTGGCGGGGGACGAAGGAGACTGCCACAGGGAGGGAAGCCGGGACGAATGAACGAGAGTGGGGACCAGGGAAGGACGGGCGAGGAGCGGGGAGGGCTAGGAAGAGTGGGTGGGCACAGCGGGGAACCAGGGCAGGGTGTGTGTATGGGGGTGGGGAGGGGGAACTGGGAAGGAGGACAGGGAGATCAGAGGGGGACAGGGGAGCGAAGGCGATTAGGGGGACATGGAGAGCTCAGGGGGACAGCGATGATGATTAGAAAAGAAGGGGCGGCTGGTAGGGGCGTGGTACCAGAGAAGGAGCGGGGGAAGGGTGACCAGAGAAGGAGCGTCCCTAAGAGGAGGGGCGGTGTCGCCGGACCCGCCCCACTAGGATCTCCGCGAAGGCGGAGGGCTGTGTCGAGGGTCGAGTGGGGACCCACACTTCCGCAAGAAAGTCAAAGGAGTCCTGGGGCCCGCTCCCAACCCCAGTACCCCATGGGTCTCTGTCTCTCCGGGGTTCCGCAGCTATCCCAACCCGGACCCTTAGACCTTCCCAGGTCCGGAGACCGCGGCCTTGACTGTGGTTCTGCCCTCCACAATCTAGCACCCCGACACTCGGGCAGGAGCGCTCCTCTCCGGAGGCACCTTGCACGAACTAAGACCAGTGTGAATGCACGAATGAGCTCCTGCTCCCACGCACAGCAGACCTGGGGGCCCTGCTCAGGTAGGGAGGAAAACAAACGCACCCCCCGTCACAGCGCACCGGGTCACCGCCCCCTCGGGTGCCCCAAGCCGCTGGCGTTGCGCGGAGGCCCGGCTGGGGGCCCCGCCCGCCGGCCACGCCCCACCAGCTGCCTGTGGACCCCGGCGGCGGGGCCGGACAAAGCGCGCCGCTCCCATTGGCCGCGGCGCGCCTAGAAGCCGGCGGCTCCAGGGCCGCGCGGCCAATCCGTGCATTGAAATGCAAATAAGGGGCTATAAAAGGGGCGGGGCCTCGGCCGGCGGAAGACGCGAAGGAGCGAGGGCTGCGGCGGGCCCAGCGGCGCGCTGCGAGGGGCGCGGGCGCTCGTCGCGCTTGCGGCGCTCTGGGCCGTGCGGGTCATGGCTCCGCCCCTGGCGCCCGGCCGGGACCGTGCGGGCCGAGAGTTTGAGGACGCCTGGGAGACTCGGGGGGACCGCAAGGTGCGGGCCGGGGCCGCAGGCGGGCAGGCGGGCGGGAGGCCCGGGACCGGGGCTCAGTCGCCCGCTTCCCGCAGGCCCGGAAGCCCCTGGTGGAGAAGAAGCGGCGCGCGCGGATCAACGAGAGCCTTCAGGAGCTGCGGCTGCTGCTGGCGGGCGCCGAGGTGAGACGGGCGCGCGGGCCGGCGGGCGCCCGGGGGCTGCTGGGCGGAGAGCGGGGGGCGCGGCCCTGCCCGGCCTCACCGGCCCCCCACACGCCCCCCGGCGCTCCCGCCCGCGCAGGTGCAGGCCAAGCTGGAGAACGCCGAGGTGCTGGAGCTGACGGTGCGGCGCGTGCAGGGCACGCTGCGGGGCCGGGCGCGCGGTGAGTGGCGGTGGGGCGCGCGGGCGGGGCGCGTCCTCCCGGCCCGCCCCCGCCTCGGAATGGGGTCTTCCCCGCCCGGCCCCCCGGTACAGCCCGCGCCCGGGGCTCCTCCGGGTCTCCTGGGTGAGCCCTGTCCCCGCGGGCTGGGACGGGCCTGGCCACCGCAGTCGCTGCTTACCGGACGGGGCGCCGCTCTCTCCCTCCCACTCCCGGGTGCAGAGCGCGAGCAGCTGCAGGCGGAAGCAAGCGAGCGCTTCGCGGCCGGCTACATCCAGTGCATGCACGAGGTGCACACGTTCGTGTCCACGTGCCAGGCCATCGATGCCACCGTCGCCGCAGAACTCCTCAACCACCTGCTCGAGTCCATGCCTCTGCGCGAGGGCAGCAGCTTCCGGGATCTGCTGGGGGACGCCCTGGCCGGGTCTCCGGGAGCCCCTGGGCGAAGCGGCTGGCCCACGGGAGGGGTCTTGGGGTCCCCTCTGCCCAGTCCCCCGGGCCCCGGGGACGACCTGTGCTCCGACCTGGAGGAGGCCCCCGAGGCTGAACTGAGCCGAGCGCCTGCCGAAGGGCCAGACTTGGTGCCAGCAGCCCTGGGCAGCCTGACCGCTGCTCGCATAGCCCAGAGCGTCTGGAGGCCTTGGTGACTAACGCCAGCCCCAGGTTTGCAAGGGTGGGTGTGGCCTTCCCTTGCTCTGTTCCAGCCTCCCTGGGGACAGATGTGGTGGGGGCAGGGCCCTGAATGTCTCCCAGATCTGCCTGCCCTCTTCCTCCAGTGAGTGGGTTGCAGGGCAGTCCAGGATGACCAGCCCATTCAGGCCCCTAGCCCTGTTTCTTAAGCGAGTATCTCTTGGGGAGCCCCAGCCCCGGGTTGGGTGGAGGGTGGGAGCTGCAGGCGACAGGAAGAATCCTACAGAGCTACCGCGGTTCTCCAGGACTGCAGGTGGCCCAGGCTTCCCAGGTACTGTGTGGATCTGGGGGCAGAAGTGCTGAAACCCTCCTCCGTGCCGGGCACTAGTGTCGGGGACAGAGGGAGACCTCGGACCCTGGTGGCCCTGGCCTGAGCAGAAGCTTGAACTTGCCACTTCATTCAGGACACGGTGCATTCATTCAGGACACAGGAGGCAGGTGCATTCCCCAGCATTGCCAGTCCTCTGCCAGACAGAAGCAAAGCCTCCCCGAACGCCTTGCATTTATCACACTTGGAGTTTGTGTATTAGGTTACCAACAAATGTTCCAGTTTTATTAAATAAAGGATTTTGGAGAGTTAGTTACCCTTCAGAAGTATGACTGATGTGGTGTCTTTACTGAGTCTAATGTGTAAATACTAAACTAAGGAAGGGCATTTTTCTTGTATCTAATGCTGGTGGATGTTTCTAAAACCTCTCACCCTTTGTCAGCAAAGTGAGGAGTAGAATGGTGGTGGAGACGAGACCCCCGTGCGACACTTCTCACAGTGGATGGTGCGTCCACCTCCCTGGGCGATGGATACCACCGGCATGGGGTTTGTCTCCAGAGTAACTAAGCACCAGGGAAACAGCCTGTCCCGGGACCATTCTCTGGTACACGAGCTCCTAGGGATAAACTCATTCCTACTTCCTAGCCATGGGGTTTGGAAGTTTCTTTCAAAGACCTGTGTCAGGACCCATGAGCATGATGCAGACATCGGTCTCCCCGTGTTAGGTTGTGGGTTGTCCCTCTTCCTGACTAGAGGGAGCTGCCCTCAGTGCCAGGCAGTTCAGGGACACGGAGGCCCTCCCGGTGCATGGCTTGAAGTCTAAGCGCCATGGCTCTGGGCAGCTTGGGCTGAAGATCAAACTGCGCCCAAGAGGCCAGGAGCCTTGGAAGGAGGGCGATGGGATGGGCAGTTGGGGAATGGGGAGCGTGCCCTCCTGGGCTGGGGCAGGGCCTGCAGATAGCACGTGGTCAGTTGACAGTCACTCCACGGGTAGCCCAACTCAGTCGTCTCCTGCTCCAGGACCCAAAGCAGCTTGGGTTGCCAGTGCCCAGACTGGGGCTGAGGTGCGACGACTCAGGATTGTCACCTGGGTCTCCTCTCTGGTTGTGCGCCTTTGCTTCAAGAACATCTTTCTCAACAGCCCTTTTACAAAAGCCCCCCAACAGGTCCTGCCCACCAGGAGGGGGGGTTCACATTGGCTCCCCTCTGGTTCAATCTCAGATCTCAGCCACTAGCCTACATAACCAGATGCACCTTATTTTTATACAAATATTTATTTTTTAAAAATTTACATCCAAGTTAGTTAGCACATAGTGCAACAATGATTTCAGGAGTACAGTCCTTAGTGCCCCTTACCCATTTGGCCCATTCCCCCTCCCACAACCCCTCCCGTAACCCTCTGTTTGTTCTCCATATTTAAGAGTCTCTTAGGCTTTGTCCCCCTCCCTGTTTTTATATCATTTGAACTCATATGATTTTTGTCTTTCTCTGAATGACTAATTTGACTTAATACCCTCCAGTTCCACTCATGTACTTGCAAACGGCAAGATTTCATTCTTTTTGATTGCCGGGTAACACTCCATTGCATATAATACCACATCTTCTTTATCCATTCACCCATCGATGGACATTTGGGCTCTTTCCATACTTTGGCTGCTGTTGATAGCACTGGTATAAACATCAGGGTGCACGTATCCCTTCAAAACAGCATACCTGTATCCCTTCCATAAATACTTAGTAGTACAATTCCTAGGTCGTAGGGTCGTTCTGTCTTTAATTTTTTGAGGAACCTCCATACTGTTTTCCAGAGTGGCTGCACAGTTTAGATGCACCTTATTTTTAGCGACTGGGGATGAGTTGGTGGGATGGGGTCGGACAGGCAGGTCCACAGGAGAGGTCTCAAGAGGGATGGGAACATTATTCCTGGGATTATTTTAGCTGTGCCAGACAAACTGACATAGGAGGTGTCCACAGAGACACAGATGGAGAGCAGGTCCCCCTGCAAAACCTCTGTTGCCTGTGGCTTCTAGGAGCACACAAAGGCCACTGTGATGAGCTCTGATGCCATTGGGGGGGGACTGTTTTGAAGCATCAACTCCTTCCTCTCATATGCACACTTGTCACATTCTCCCAGTGGCCCTGGACTCACTAGGCCACGGGACTCACTAGGCTGAAGAAGAGGCTAGTGCTTTCAGAACAGCTACATCCCCTCTGGAGGCTCGAAAGTGAACCCGTTTCCTTTTCCTGCTTCAGAGGCCACCGACATTCTTTGGCTGGTGGCCCCCTTCCTCCAGCTTCTAAGCCAGTAACAGTGCATCTAGCTTTGTGCCTCCCTCTTTGTTCCTTCTACTTTTAAGGAACCTCATGATGATATTTGGGCCCTGGGCCATCCAGGAGACTCGCCCTGTCTCAGGGCCCTCAATCCTTAATCAGGTTTGCAACACCTCTTTTGCCACGTAAGGTGACACACTCACAGTTTCTGGGAATGACGACACGGACATATTTGGGGGACCATTATTCTGCCCAGGCATTCTACCTTCCATCAAGACACGGTGTGGTGCCAGCCTTCCACACAGCCGTTGGATTCGGTCCCCTCCGACCTCTCAGGGGCTCTGCTGCATCACTAGTCCCTCCTCCCTCTGGATCATTCTACAAAGCTGTAATCTCTCCGTCTGGAGAAAGAGGAGACACAATCCCCCTGGACCTGCCATCCCTGGTTAGGCTCTGCCTCATTTTTCTGCTCTGAAGCAACATTCCTTGAAAGCACTGTTTACACTAGCTGTCCCCACTTCTGCACCTCACTCCCCTTCCCTCCTCTGCAGTCAGGCTGTTCTTCCCCTCCGCTCCAAGGAACCTGCCCTGGCCAAGATCTCCAGCGAGCGTTTCCAGACCCGGGGATTCTGTCTCAAGTTTCAACTTGCTCAACCTTCTTCCAGTGAAGCACTCCTCCTGGGTTATCACTCCCTCCCTCCGGAAAGTCCACTTCAAAACCCCCCAATCCTTCAGGCTGTCACTGGCCATCCTCAGTCTCCTTTGCTGACCAACCTCTGAATGAGGACATACACGTTCAGGACTCTGTGTCCTTCCCTGTCACCCCTGCCCTGGCCCATTTGGCTTGTTCCATCGTGTGCCCTTGATGCAAAGCCCATCTCTATCCTTGTCGGCCCCTCTATCCTCAGGTCCACTCAACACCTCCACTCAGACGTCGGATGCGCATCACAAACCATAGCCAGAGCACAGCCGACTCTCAGCCCCAAACGCACCGTCACTGCGCCAGTCGTTGCCCCTTCACGGCACCCCATTGACTACGGACGATAACCTATACAAGCCACACTCTTTGCCTGTCACCTCCCCTCCACTCAATCAAGTGCATGAGCCCTACTCCAAACTCCAGTTTCCAACCGTCATCTTTCCACCGGCAGAGGGCTGGGCACCCTCATCTCACCTTTAACCTGGACTTGGGCAGCAGGCCTAACTCGCCTCCCCACTCCCACGTGGGGCTTCTGGCAGCGGCCTTCAAGGCCGGACCAGAGACCAGCTGCCTCCGCGGATCCTCCCTCCCGCAGTTCTGCTCTGGCCTCGGGCCTGGGAGAGCAACCTGAGGGCGGGGGTGCGGCCAGTCTCGCTCAGCGCCGAGCGCGGGGGAAAGCGGCCGGATTTGGGAATGAGCGAGCGGAGCTCCAGGGGTCTCGGGCCGGACTCCCACGGCGCGCAGCTCTCGGACGCGCCGCACGGACTGGGAGGAACTCCGGGGACTTCTCCCAGGCTTTCTGGAGGCTTTCTTCGCTGGGCCTGGGGGCCGAGACCTTGGCCGCGCCCCCGCCCCGCCCCGCCCCGCCCCGCCCGAGGCGAGCCGCTGAGCCTCCTGGGAGATGTAGTTCTCGTCCTTCCACTTCCCCTTCCGCGAGGCCGCTGCAGGCTGAGCCGGGACCGCGACTCCCAGAGGCCTGCGGGCCCGGAGGCCACGCCCCTCTCGGCGAGCGTCCCGAGCCAGGTGCCGGCCAGGATCCTCGCGCCGTCGGGTAAGTGGCCGTGTGGCCGGTCGCGTCCGGAGTGCCGTCCCTTCGGCAGCCCTGGCACCAAGAGAGGACGCGAGGCAGGCGCCGGCGCCCCGCAGCTCGAGCCGCGCGTCCGCGTGTGGACGCGAAGGCCAAGGGCGTCTCGGCCGGCCGGGCAGTCGCTGCGCGGGCCGCCGCCCGGGGTCGCCGACCGCCGCGGGTCCCGGGAGGCCGGGGGCATTGAAAGAGCAGCCAAAGCCACCAGCGACGGGGGTCGAGAAGGAGGGGGTCGTTCCAGGCTGTGGTACGGAAGCAGGTTTGTTGAGGAGGGGGACACGAGCCTTGCTGACGGTGCCGGAGACCGAGCCCCGGCTCCGCGCAGCCTTCACTCTCCGCCGGCGCTGAGCGAGCACCTGTTGTGCGCTGCGGTCCGAGACGCACTGACCGGACCCCCGCTGCCGTGGACCCTTGCATTCTCTAAAGACGGCCGAGAGCCCACAGCGAGCCACTGGCCACCGCACACTGCCCAGAGGTAGACAGTGGCATCGCTTTTGAGAGCAACCGGGGAAGCCCAGAGCTTATCAGATTATTAATGTCTGTCCTTGGGTTTAGGTGGGTCTAGAAGCGATAAGGTTTTAAACTGGTGACCGAGAGGCCTCCTGGATTGTCGTGGGAGCACCCAGGCATCTTACCCGGCTAGACCTGCGCTGCTGCGTCGTTGTCGTTGCCTCGCTGTCCATCTGCCATCAGCAGATGACACTAGGGGTACCGTCTTCTTGCCCCTCCGGATCCTGCCCCGCCTTGACCTCGGAAATCTGCTACGTGCCCTTAGACATCCAAGTCAATAAGCATTCCGTGGACCTCGTCACCCCTCACCGTCGAGCTGGCTCCCAGACCTTAAGCTCCTACCTTCTGTCTTACCCACTCTCTCCAGCCGAACTTGTTAGACCCCCCTGGGACCTAATCACTGTCCTAGTTTCCTTCACAGTCCAGTTTCTTGAAAATAACTTCTGTTCCCATTGTCTTCACTTCCTCACCTGCTTGCTTATCACAGAATTTCACCCCGGCCTACATTTCCCATCACTGTACTGGAAACTTCTAGAAGTCTCCGAGGAAGTCCTTACTGCCAAGTAGACCCTTTAGTTTTCTTCTGCCTAAATATTGCAGCATTTGACACTGACCGTAACCTCATGCTTTTTAAAACCCCCGGCCGGGTCTCGTGTTCTTGCTTCCTCTTCAACCCTTCCTTCTCAGATCCGAGACGGCTGTCAGCCCACCCTTTAAGTGTTGCCGTGTCCTGTGTCCCTTTCTGTAGCCCGCTTATCTCTAGACTACAATCCGTATGATCCCTGTGGCGTTCCCTCCTGTGTGGCTGAGTCCACACTTGACTTTCGGCCCAGCTGGGCTCTCTAGAGCTCTCGTGGGGTTTATCCAGATGCCCCTGGCTGTTGCCTTTCGACACCCCACAGGTTCTAAAGACACAGCAAGTGCAACCTGAGCTCTGCTCTCCTGCAAAACCTGTGCCTCCTGTCGTGTTCTGGATCCCTGGCCATCCTCAACCACCCAGGGCAGACCCCTGACAGGGAGACACCTCCTCGTCCTTCAGCACCCCCACCCCACGCGAGTGGCATCCAGGAGCCATCAATTCTCCCTTGTTAATAGCGCTAATGAATGAATGAGTTTGCATCTTCCTTGTCCCCGCTGTCCCTGCTGCCACATTCTTATTTCAGGTTCTTACCTCCCACCTGGAGAATGGGAATGGTCCTTAAGAAAACCACACCCAGTCTTACCTCCTGAACTTCGGTCCTTCAAAAGCCCGACCCTGCAGATTAGCAAAGTGTGGGAGGCGCATGACTCCCAGGGGTCCGCTCGGAGCCCCACCGCCAGGCCCCTCTTCTCTGCTCCCACCCCCTTGCCTGGGGTGGGACCGGCTGCCCCCCACCGCCCCGCAATCCTCTCCCGTTGCCTTCAAGGTTGGGAAGGTTTTCCTGGTCACCCTGGTTGGAGGCGGTTTTCAAGTTTCTTTTGATGCTGTATTTCAGACAACGGTTACTTATCCTTTCACAGTATTCATTGGATACCTGCTCTTTGTCAGGCATTATTCTCATTGCTGGACATAAAGCTTCTTCTCAAGCTCATACTCTTATGAGGGAAACAGACCAAAAACACACGATATGGCAGGCAGTGTTCCCGGCCAAGAAGAACATAAAGTGGGTCGAGAGGCCAGGGAGTAATGGTGTGGAAACAGCGTGCAGGTTTAGGAAGGCTGGTTAGGCCACCTGTCTGGTAGGTTTCATCTGAGCAGAGAACGGATGATGTGAAGGAAGGAGCAGGCAGCTCTCCTGAGAAGGAACGTTCCTGGGAGAGGAAGTAGCAAGTGCGAAGGCCGAAAGTGGGATGTGTGGGGCCAGTTCCAGGGCCGGTGCCGCTGGGTCCCTACAGTCTTGTAACAGATGCTCTTTGGAGCTCGTGGGGGGCTCCGTCGGTTAAGCGGTTGAACGTCTGACTTGGTTTCGGCTCAGGTCATGATCTCGTGGTTCGTGAGCGCGAGCCCCGAGTCAGGCTCTGCGCTGACAGCTCAGAGCCTGCTTGGATTCCCAGTCTCTCTCTCTCTCTCTCTGCCTTTCCCCCTCTTCCTTTCCCTCCCCTGCTTGCTCTCGTGCTCTCTCTCTCTCTCAAAATAAATACACTTAAGAAAAAAATGTTCCTTGTGTTTTCTGTATTTCTTTCAATAATAACAGCAATACCATATGTTCATTAACAGCAGGTACCAGGAGACTCTGTGCGTGATCTTGTCCGTTCCTCAAATGTCACGGTGACCCTCTGGGGGAGGTATTTGTTACTACTCTCCGTTTTACAGATGAGGAAACTGAGGCTCAGATAGGTTAAGTAACTGTTCCTAAACTAGATTTTTATTTTAAAAGCAATACACACGCCCAGGAAAAGGCAAGCATTACAGAAGGCCTGCCGTGGACAGTCTGGGTCCTCCTCTCTTCTTGCCCCATACCTTCCTCCCTCTCTCCAGGAGTCCCCACGGTTAACAATTTCTTGGGTGACCTCTTTGATCCTTCCCATGCATCTGCAAGCATATATATCTGGGAAAAATGTCTTTTTCTTTTTCTGCCAATGGGACCATTCTGTACATACGATTCTGCAACTTTTTTAACCCAACAGTAGGATCGTCTATTCAGCGCTGTGGACCATGCTCCCGCTGCGTGCCAAGCAAGCACTGTCCTCGGCACCAGGGACACAGTAGTGAAGAGGAAAAGCCCCTCCCTCACGGGGGCCCCCCCTGGCCCACCACGTGGCCTGGGGCAGAGCCTTCTTGCCACATTAACCTCACCAAGGGTGTAGAGAGGGTTTCCGAGGTTTCTCCAAGACCGGTACTCAGCGAACATCCCGTGTACTTTGCACATGCTTCTAGAATTAAAGTGGCCGGGCAAATGGTATGTCGTTGAAATTGTCAGATCGTTGCCCTGAAAAACTGTCTGCGTTACACTTCCGCCTTCAGCAGAGGAGGGGAGTTTTCTACACTGTCTTTATTTATTTTTTTTTTTTTTATGTTTATTCTTGAAAGAGAGACAGAGCACGAGCAGGGGGAGGGGCAGAGAGAGAGGGAGACATAGAACCTGAAGCAGCTCCAGGCTCCGAGCCGTCAGCACAGAGCCCCATGTGGGGCTGGAACCCGTAAACCCCAAGATCGTGACCTGAGCCGAAGTCGGACGCTTAATTGAGCCACCCAGGCGCCTGTCCCATCTACACTGCCTTTAGTGGCAGACATCCCTATTTCACTGATTTACTACCATGAAAAAAAGTTTGTTTGGGGGCGCATGGGTGGCTCAGTCAGTTAAGCGTCCGACTTCGGCTCAGGTCATGATCTCACGGTCCGTGAGTTCGAGCCGCACCTCAGGCTCTGTGCTGACAGCTCGGAGCCTGGACCTGCTTCGGGTTCTGTGTCTCCCTCTCTCTCTCTGCCCTTCCCGCGCTCATGCTCTGTCTCTCTCTGTCTCAAAATAAATAAAAACATTAAAAAAAATTTATAAAAAAAAAGTTTAAGGGAAGAATATTGAATTTAGTGGGTGCCATTGGCATCTGTGGAGATAATCACATGTTTTCTTATTTTCACCCTTTTGCTTGTGAATGTGGAGTATTTTGTGATTGGATTCATCCATAATGAGCCACGCTTCTGGTTTTAACCCAACTGTAGAATCGTCTTAATGGGGTCAAGGTCTTGCTGAATTTGGTTTGTATATAATTTTATGTAGGATTCTTTTAATAGATTTGATTTTTTTTTTTTTTAAATTTTTTTTTCAACGTTTATTTATTTTTGGGACAGAGAGAGACAGAGCATGAATGGGGGAGGGGCAGAGAGAGAGAGGGAGACACAGAATCGGAAACAGGCTCCAGGCTCTGAGCCATCAGCCCAGAGCCCGACGCGGGGCTCGAACTCCCGGACCGCGAGATCGTGACCCGAGCTGAAGTCGGACGCTTAACCGACTGCGCCACCCAGGCGCCCCTAGATTTGATTTCCGAGCAGAAGATAGAGATTTCCCACGTACCCCTGTTCCCACACACACCCTGATCAGTATCCCCCACCCAAGTGGTCCGTTTGTTGCAGTCGATGAGCCCACCCATCATTATCTCCCAAAGTCCCTAGGTGACACTGGGGTTCGCTCTAGGTGCTGTACATTCTCTGGGTTGGGACAAATGTCGGGCATGCATCCACCACAGAGTACGATACAGAGCAGTGTCACTGCCCTAAAAATCCTGTGCTCTGCCTGTTCATCTCTCCCTCCCCGCAGTGTCTCACAGTCACGATCTTTTTTTACTATCTGCAGAGTTTTACCTTTTCCACAGTGTTTTGTAGGATTTTTTTTTGCATTAGAATTCCTACGAGGTATTGCTCTATGGTTTTTTTGTATGTGCGGTCTTCCTGATTTGGGTGTTTGTGTTAAGCTGCCCCTCTGAAAAGATTGGGAGTCTTGCTGTTTGTTTGTTTTAAGATTTTATTTTTGAGTAATCTCTACACCCAGCATGGGGCTCAAGCCCACAACCCAGAGATCAAGAGTTGCAGGCTCCACCGACTGAGCCAGCCAGGCGCCCTGGGAGTTTTGCTTTTATTCCTGTGTGTTCTGGAACAGCTTAAATAGCATTGGGATAACACAGTCCTTAAGTTCTGAAAGTGTACGCCTTGAGGTCACCAGGGCCTAGAGAGTGCAGTGGCAAGAGGTACACTAATTTTAAAAAGTTTGTTTTTAGATAGTTTTTTTTTTTAAAGTTTATTTGTTTTTGAGAGAGACACAGCATGAGCGGGGGGAGGGGCAGAGAGACAGAGAATCCCAAGCAGGATCGGCCGCTGCCAGCATAGAGCCCGACTCGGGGCTTGAACTCATGAAACCGTGAGATCATGACCTGAGCCGAAACCAGGAGTCAGACCCTTAACCAATGGAGCCGCCCAGGTTCCCAAGAGGTGCACTAATTTAAAAAGTTTTCTGGGGGCGCCTGGGTGGCTTGGTCGGTTAAGCGTCCGACTTCGGCTCAGGTCATGATCTCACAGTCCGTGAGTTCGAGCCCCGCGTCGGGCTCTGTGCTGACAGCTCAGAGCCTGGAGCCTGTTTCAGATTCTGTGTCTCCCTCTCTCTCTGCCCCTCCCCTGTTCATGCTCTGTCTCTCTCTGTCTCAAAAATAAATAAACGTTAAAAAAAAGTTTTCTGTCCGGGCACCTGGGTGGCTCTGTCGGTTAGACATCGGACTCTCCGTTCGGCAGATCGAGCCCCGCGCAGGCTCTGCTCTGGCAGCTCCGAGCCTGCTCGGGATTCTCTCTCTCTCTCTCTCTCTCCCTCTCTCTCTCTCTCTCTCTCTCTCTCCCCCCTCCCATGCTTGTGCTCACGCATGCATGCTCTGTCTCTCTGTCTCAAAAGAAATAGACATCAAAAATAAAAAAAGCTCAAAGCGATTGTCTGCATCGCTCCCTGTAAGCCTTTCCAAGGCATCTGATTGTTTCTCACTCCCATTTCCTGAGTGACGTGGGGCATCTTTTCTCAAGCTTACCAGGTATTTGTGTTTTCCTCAGAGCCAGGTTGGGTGCCCCGTCTACACCTCCGGAGGTCCCTGAAGGTACGGTGTTGGAAGTGCAGGAGCACGAAGGAAACCCGAGAAGGAAGTGGAGGGCCCTGGCAGCCCGCATGGACCCGCATAGGCCACTCAGGCGAGGCTGGACAACACCCCTCCTGCTGTTCGTGGGATGCGACGGGCAGGGCAGGAGCTTGGCCAGGGAGGGAAGCGGCCCCCAGGAGCCGGCTGCCCGGGCTTCCATGTTTTCACCGGGCCACTTTTCCGTGTCACCCTGCACAACGGCCCCGGGGAGCTGGCCACCTTCGGCCATTCTTCCTTCCATAGTCTGTGCGAGCAATAAACGGAATCTAGAAAGGGCTCACGACTTCCTTAGTAGCACCTCTGTCAGCCTGTGCTGGACAGAATGGGAGGAAAATGAGGCAAAAGGGGGTTGGGGGGGGGGAGGGCAGGGCCCACCCGATTTGGGGAGCGAGCCACAGATCTCCCCTTGCCCAGGGCCAAATTCTCCTTTCTGCCCCTTGTCTCCTCCAAGGCTTGATCGAGCCCCTGGAGGTTTGCCCACTTCTCCTTCGGGATGTCGTATCCAGATCTGCCCCAGCCATTCCACCCGGAGAAACTCCAGTTGGAAGAGCTCTCAGACGGACCGGCAAATTCTAGAGGACTGGAGCTGCCCCAACACTGTATTATGGACATTTCCAGCGGTACCGTTGACATCTTCCTCGACGTTTATCACATCTGGGCAGCCATCCGTTAATCCAGTTTTATTCTTGATGCCTTCAGAGTAAATTCCCCTCCAACATTAGCTAGCATCCGTTATTCACAGTCTTTTCCTTTGGATCCAAAACTTACAACGAAGTGCCCTGCTTGTAAGGGACCATCTGCTGAGTTTTGACAAATCTGTACAGTTTTGTAACTCAGACCCTACTGAGATACCGGTAAGAAAGTTCTCTCATGCTCCTCAGACAGTCCCCACTCCCACCCAGAGGCAAGCAGTCAGTACCCTGCCTAGCAATACTGGAGCACAAAGCAAAAGGAAAAATCAAATTTGTGCTTAATTTTTTTTGCAGAACAATAAAGTAGGTGAAAAGCCGTTGAAAAATTTTAAAGTAGGCATATTAAAATTAAAAATATTTTGAAGTTTAAATATTTTATTTATATAAAACCAATTGATGATTTTACTTAACCAGGTTTAATGGAAACAAACAATAATATTTCCAAAGTTTACTACTTATTTTCAGTTGGAGAGAATTGCCAGATTAATTTCCTTTTTTTTTTTTTTAAATGTTTGTTTATTTTGAGACACAGAGAGCGTAAGCGGGGGAGGAGAGAGAGAGAGAGAGAGAGACAGAGACAGACACAGAATCCGAAGCAGGCTCCAAGCTCCGAGCTGTCAGCACAGAGCCTGACTCGGGGCTGGAACCCACGAACTGTGGGAACATGACCTGAGCTGAAGTCAGAAACTTAACCCACTTAGACACCCAGGTGCCCCCTTTGGATGTGTTTTTTTTTTTTTTTTAACATTTATTTATTTTTGAGACAGAGAGAGACAGAGCATGAATGGGGGGAGGGCCAGAGAGAGAGGGAGACACAGAATCTGAAGCAGGCTCCAGGCTCCGGGCTGTCGGCACAGAGCCTGATGCGGGGCTCGAACTCATGGATCGCGAGATCGTGACCTGAGCGAAGTCGGACGCCCAACCGACTGAGCCACCCAGGCGCCCCTGGATGTGTTTTTAATGTGGGTTTTCGAACAGAGGCAAAAGGCAGCACCTGGGTGGCTCAGCAGGTTAAACCTCTGACTTCAGCTCAGGTCATGATCTCGTGGTTTGTGGGTTCGAGCCCAACATCGGGCTCTGTGCTGACAGCTCAGAGTCTGGAACCTGCTTTGGATTCTGTGTCTCTCTGTCCCTCCTATGCTCATGCTCTTTCTGTGTCTCTCAATAATAAATAAAAACAAAAAAGCTTTTTAAAAAAATGGCTAAAATGATACATTTGCTGTTAGGTATATTTTACCACAATAAAAAAATCAACTAAGGAAAGTATGAACTGAACTGAATGTAAACACCCCCAGGCCCAGGATTCCAATCCCTGGGCACGTGCCAGTGGGGATGGGTGCCAGTGTTCGCCAAAAGACACGCTTTGGGATGTTCCTAACAGTAGTATTTGTTAGAGCCTCAGACTGGATATGACTCAGCTGTTCACGGATGCCAGAACATGTTCATAAGGAACCTGCACCCACACCAGGGATTATCACACAGTGAGAAGACAAGGTCAGGTCCGCCTGCTAACAGTTCACACGAGTCTCACCTACATGGTGCTGAGCAAAGAAGTCCGGGTCGGAAGAGCGCGCACTGGGTGATTCCATTTATATGAGGTTCAAACCCCCACCAAATGAATCCGTGGCCCTAGTGCCAACCGTGGGACGTCATGACTGGAAGTGGTTTCTGGGCGCAGGAAATATTCCGTGTTGTGATCTGAGTCCTCGTCGGTGGGTGTATTTACTTTGTGAAACTTCATCAAGGAATATACTTGGATTCAGTGTGGATTTCAGTAAAAAAAAGTTTCCTAAAAAAACAGAATCAAAGAAATCGATCATTACAAATAGCAGAAAATTAGGTACTGGGTGGAAATAAAGTAATAAAAATATTTTTTATCTAAAAAGTGAATTATGGTGACATATTTATCAGCGTCTTAAGTGGATAAGGTGTAAAAGTTTCCTAGTACATTTATTTTCCTGGTTAAATGGTCTCAGAAAATGCTCGATCAAGTCTCACTTGTGAAAAGTCAAATATATCCATAAGTGAGACGTGTATGGCTCATCTCCGTGCCTGAGATGAGGTCCAGAAAATCCTTTTGAGGAAGTGAGCTCTGAGCTGAGTTTGGGGCCTGAGGTGGGGGGGGGGCGGCCACTTGAGGAGCAGGAAAAAGTTGTCCTAATCAAAGGGAACGAGGGCCCAGTCTTGAGGTCCACAGAGCCCGCTGCATCCTGGAGAAAGGGAGGAGCCCAGGGGTCGGAGCCACAGTCAAGGTTTGGGACTCCCAAGGTCAGAGGTACTCATGCCCACTGCCCAGTGAGACAATGGAGGGCCTCATAAGCATAGCAGGGAATTTGGATTTTATGCTACGCAAATGGGAAGCAATTGAGAGACTTGAAGCAGGGGAGGGCAGTGGGCGGAGTTATGTTTTAAAATGATCTCTCTCCCTTTCTGGAAAATCAGCTGTAAGAGGACAAGAGTCTCGCAGAGAGGAGGCAGCGTGACTTGCCTCAGGAAAACGCAGTCCTGCCTCAGAGATCTTGGGGGTTCGCTTCCAGACCACCACAGTAAAGCAGATACCACAGCGAAGTGAGTCCAGTGAGCTCACTGGTCTCCCCGTGCGCGTGAAAGTTGTGCGCGTGCAATACACGACACTGTCGTGTGTCAGGTGTGTTAACAGCTTCATGTCTACAGGAATGTACAGACTTGAGTTAAAACGTATTTTATTGCTCAACAATGCTAACCATCACCTGAGCTCTCGGTGAGTCAGAATCCTCTCGCTGGAGGAAGATCTTGCCTCGATGTTCACGGCTGCTTGGTGGTTGTGACAGTTTCCTAAATTAGTCAACAACGAGGTTGGTCTGGTACATCAAGTGACTCCTCCTTTCGTGGACGATTTCTCTGTGGCACGCGATGCCGTTTGACGCCATTTTACGCACAGTAGGAATCGTTCGACACCGGAGTCCGTCCTCTCAAACGCAGCCACGGCTCCATCAGCTCAGTGTATGCATCTTCCAGATCCTTTGTGGTCACGTCAACGGTCTTCACGGCATCGTCCCCGGCGGCAGATTCCGCCTCAAGAAACCACTTCCCCAAGAAGCAACTCCTCCTCCGTGCAAGATTTCCCCCAAGACCGCGGCCACACATTCAGTCCCATCATCAGGCTCCGCTTGCAATTCTGGTTCTCTTGCTGTTTCCACCCCATCGGCAGCGACTTCCTCCACGGGAGGCTTGGACCCTCCATGTTGTCCGTGTGGGCTAGAATCAACTTCTTCCAAACTCTCGTGAATGTTGGCATTTTGACCTCTTCCCGTGAATCGTGAATGTTCTCAATATAAAACATAGAGAGTGGTGAATCCTTTCCAGAAGGGTTTCGGTTTACCTTGCCCAGATCCCTCAGAGGAATCACGATGACACTTGTAGCCCCATGAAATGTGAAGACCTGAAAGTCAAAACGACCCCCCGATGCACGGGCTGCAGAATGGGTTCTGTGATAGCTGGCAGGAAAACAGCATTCGTCTCGGTGTCCTTCTCCATCGGAGCTCTTGGGTGACCCAGTACGTTGTCAGTGAGCGCTGATATTTTGAAAGGAGTCTCTTTTTTTGTTCTGAGCCCTGGGCCTCAACAGTGAGATGAAAATATTTGGAAAACCACGTCGTGAACAGACGTGCGCTTATCCGGGCTGTGCTATTCTGCCTACGGGGCACTGGTGGAGTATATTTCCCATAATTCTGAAGGGCCCCAGGATTTTCAGGATGGTGAGCGGGCACTGGCATCGATGTCAAGTCCCCGGTCGCACCGGCCCCCGGTAAGAGAGCCTGTCCCCTGGGGCTCTGGAGCCAGGCGTTGACGTCTGCTCTCCAACGTGAAAACCCTCGATCACGTCTCCTTCCAGCAGAAGGCCGCTCCGTCCACACCGCCCGTCTGTTGTTTAGCGCAGCCGCCCCCACCTTCGTCCTGCCGGGTCTCCCGGAGAACTTGCCGCAGCTCCGGCACGAGCACTCGCAGCCTCACCTTACACGTGCACTTCTGTGTTACGGACACGCTTCTCTCCTGAACCAACCCCTGCTCGCTCCAGACTTTCCTCCGGCAGCCTCTTCACCTCCCGGCCTTCACAAGGAGCGCCAGGGCCTTGGTCTGGACTGGCCTCTGGCTTACGGGAACGTTGCGGCTGGCTGGGTCTTCTATCCCGACCACCAAAACCTTCTCCGAACCAGCAGTAAGGCTGTTTCGCTTTCTTACCATCCGTGTGTTCACTGGAGCGGCCCTTTTAATTTCCCCGAGAACTCATCTCTCGCGTTCACAACCTGGACGACCGTTCGGTGCGAGAGGCCCCGCTTCCGGCCTGTTTCGGCTTTCCACCGGCCTTCCTCACCGAGCTTCCTCATGTCTGGCTTTGGATTGAAAGCGGGAGACGTGCGACCCTTCCTTTCACTTGGACACGTAGAGGCCATCGTAGGGCTATTAACTGGCCTAATTGCAGTATCGTTGTGTCTCGGGGAACAGGGAGGCCCGAGGAGAGGTGGAGACGAGGCAGTGGCCGGCGGAGGGAGCAGACAGAACACACACAGGACATTTATCGATTCAGTTTTCTGACTTATATGGGCGCGGTTCGCGGTGTCCCCAGACAATGACAGTAATGACATCCGAGGTCACGGGTCACAGATCACCACGACAAATATTATAATGAACAAGTTTGAAATATTGCGAGAATTACCCAAATGCGACAGAGACACAAAGTGAGCAGACGCTGTCGGAAAATGGTGCCAATAGGCTTCCTCGGCACAGGGTTGCCCAAAACCTTCAACTTGTAAAAACTGCAGTATCTGTGAAACACAATAAAGCAAAGCACAATAAAATTAGGCATGCCTGTAATGGGCTTGGTCTGGGATCACAGTCACAGAAATGGGATGTGGAAGAATCGCGGAAGTGGAACAGGTAAGATCCACCTACTGAACTGGTCGTATGGCGTAAGGAAAAGGTAGGAACTGAGGCCGGTGCCTAGGTTGGGCAGGAGCCACTGGGCGGATGGTGATTTGAGAAAGACTGGGGTGAACAGGTTTTGGGGAGAAGGCAGGAGTTGTGTTTGGCATATATTGTAAATGGCATCGTTTGAGATGCCCATTAGACATCCAGGTGGGGCTGCTGAGTGGACAGGTGGGGATACAGGTATGTCGAGTTCCAAGAGGAAGCCAAGGCCAGAGATATGCACAGGTGTGCCATCAAAATACAGACGTGTTTAAAGCCAAAGAACTAATAGATGGTTTTGGAAGTGAATAAATTGCAGACCGAAAAAGGTCCCGCACCATGCCCTCGGGCAGGTCAACGTTTAGATGAAGAAAAGCCAACAGAGTGAATCTGAAAAGGGGCGTTCTGAGTGGGCCACATTTCCCTTCTAGTATGAAGTGGGTGGGGTTACAAGGCTTCTGGGCTTCCTTCTGCCCTGAAAGAAGGGTCTATCCTCCCGTGACATGGCTCCAGTCTGCAGACAGAGGGCGCAAGCAGGAGAGCATGTGCCCTTCCATTGCCTTCTAAGGACACTGACATTTTTCTAATCTTGAAAAGGTCTGCGGCTCCCCCACTGAGTTAAAGTCATCGTTTTGGCGTTTAGGACCCCTTGTGAAATGACCCCAAGTTAACTTGAGACCTCGAGTCCTGCCCACCCACCCACCCAACTCCTCTCCATTCCTTACAGAGCTGTGAACACGGGGCTTATTCATGCCATCGTGCCCTGCCCTCTACCCCAAAATGAATCTAAAACTCACACCTGACTTTTTTCCTTTTCTTTTAGAGAGAGAGAGTGTGTGTGGGTGGGGGAGAGAAGAGAGGGAGAGGGAATCTTAAGCGGACTCCATGCTCAGTGCACAGCCTGATGCGAGGCTTGATCCCAAGACCCTGGGATCGTGACCTGAGCTGAGATCAAGAGTCGGACGCTCAACCGGCTGAGCCACCCAGGTGCCCCCACACCGGACTTCAAAGGCCCCAGATGGAAGGTGTCCAGTTCAGGCCCCCTGACAGCCAGCCCTTTCACCATTTCTGTGCACTCCACACAGGCACTCAGGCACCCACCCACACCCACACCCACACACACAAACACACGTCCCTTGTATTTTGAGCATGTTCCTCTCCCGCCAGCAGATGCAGGAACTATTTCTGGCCCGGTGTGAGCTTCGAGAATTACCAACCCTGTTCCTTCCTGACCTTCCCCCAGCCTTAGGTGCTTATCTTACGTGCTTGTGCTCATGGGTTCTCACCTGAAGATTCAAGGGGAGCCCTCTGCAGACCTACCCAACAGGCAACATTACTTTCCTCAAAAGGCCGTTAAGAGACTAGATCAAATTATCATATGCAAAGTGCCTAACTAGTGACAGGCCCCCAACAGGCACGCGGTGTTCTAAGTTCTCTTCCCCTTCTTCACAATAGGAATAGTAAAGTCGATCACTTTTTCACAGTGTGAGAGACTTTTTCTGACATTTATTCAGACTTCCCCAAACCAGGGTTGCTATAAAATCCTTCCCACCGCCCTGGAAGACAACGGTTATTTGTGGTTTCCAAGCCGTCTTTCATTTTCCAAGCCGTCTGTCACAGTGCACAAAACAGGTGTGGTTATCAGGCTGTTCAATTCTTACGGCTGCCCTTGTAAGGGCCCCCACATTTCGCAGCTTAATCACTCCGTTTTGTTCATATTTTGTGGGTCAGGAATCCCACAAGGGCGGGGGCTTGACACTCGAGATCCTTACTGTCTGTGCACTTGGCACTTCCAGTGTTTTCCCTGGGAATCTCCTTAGCCAGATTCATCAGTTCATTGGGTACATTTTCTATTTCCCACAATATCGTGGGTAACGGCTGTGCTGAATGTACGTAACAATGGTATTCTTTCCTCCACCTTCCTCACTTTTTGTTAAGCCCTCATTTACAGCCTCCAGGCCCATCGGGGTGGGGGGCCTCCCACAGTCTTCTCCAGGCCCCTCTGGTTACCTGCTGACCTGGTCCCAAAGATAGTCCCTTATGTTTTGGGTTTTTGCACCTGACCTTAGCCAAAAGGCCGAGAAGTGACGTTTTGGCCTTTTGATGTGTCAGCACTCCCCGTCAAATTCCTCTTCCTGGTATTATTGTTGTGTAATCGATTACCCCTAAATTTAGCAGCTTAAAAACACTGCTTACTTTGCTTGCGATTCTGTGGGTTGGGAATTCTTAAAGGGCTCAGCTGGGCAGTCCTGGCTTGGGGTCTCTCACGAGGTCATAGTCAGATATTGGCCGGGGCTCGGGTCATCTGAGGCTTCCTCAGGGATGGATGTCCTCGATGACTCACCCTACGAGGCTGGCAGCCAAGGCTGGCTATTGGCTGGGAGCTCGGCTGGCATCGCTGAATACAGCGCCCATCTGGGGCTTCTCCAGCACAGTAGCCCCGGAGCAACTGAACTCCTTAGTCGCTGACCGACTCCCCAGCAAGTGTCTCCAGAGCATCAGGCAGAAGCTGCATGGCCTTTTAGGACCTAGCCTTGGAAGTCATACAATGGCCCATCTTCCATTCTCTACCAGTCAAAGCTGTCACAGTTCACCCAGGGCCGTGGGAGACGACTCACAGCCTACCTCTCGATGGAAGGTGGCAGGGATACATTTCAGAAGAGCAGGAGGGATGGGAGGTATTGTGGCCACAAACTGGAAAATATCATTGGCCACACAGGCAGCTGATAACATCCTGGGACATCAGGTACTCCCTTTCCTTGTCTCTAGACAGCTCAATCTTAAAATCCGAAGTTATGATTTTTTTCTAAGAGCAAAATAGTCAAGTAGGCTTGGGCAGTCCTGAGCAAGTACCCAGGGGGCGTCACTCTTGGCTCCAACCTTCCTCATATTCCTGAGGTAGGAAGGCTGTGTCATGCACTTTGAACTTCAAAAATGGATATAGTCTTTCACTCGTTCATTCATCCAACCAATGTATACGAGCACCTATTACGTGCCAGGTGCTCAGGGTACAGTTATGTGTAGGACCAAACATGGCTCCTGACCTCCACCTGCTCACATTCGGACGGGAGATACAGTTCATCCACGAAATGATGACATAAACGACTGTAAAACTGTAACTATGACAACAGCTGTAAAGGGTGCTTGGGGCACTCAAGAAAGGTTTTCCTGAGGAATTGATGACTCGGCTGAAATCTGAGGAATGAATGGAATGTACCCAGGAGAAGGGGGTCGAGGGGAACATTTCAAGCCAGGGGACCTGAGAAAATGCCCTGGGACAAGACAGAGAAAGACGAGTACAAGGGATCGAGAGAAGCCCCAAGAGAGAAGCCTGACAGGAGGCTGTGATTTGGTGACACAGACTTGACGGGGGTGGGGTCAGGGAGTGGATCCAGAAGACATTCAGAAGATGAAACTGAGAGGACTTGGTGATGGACGGTGTGTCAGGCATCTACTGCTGCCTAACAAATGACCACAAACTCAGCAGCTTAAAACCACACCCGTCTAGTATTCCGTAGTTGCCACAGGTCAGGAGTCTGGGTGCAGCTGGGTCCTCTACAAGGCTGCAGTCACGTGTTGGCCCGGGCTGGGGTCTCATGTGAGGCTCAACTAGGAAGGATCTGCTTCCGAGCTCAGATAACCGTGGGTAGCGTTCATCGCCTTATGGGTTCTTGGATTGAAAGCCTCGGTTTCTAGGGGCGCCTGGGTGGCTCAGTCGGTTAAACCTCCGACTTCGGCTCAGGTCATGATCTCACGGTTCATGAGTTCAAGCCCTGCGTCAGGCTCTGTGCTGACTGCTCAGAACCTGGAGCCTGTTTCAGATTCTGTGTCTCCCTCTTTCTCTGACCCTCCCCCGTTCATGCTCGGTCTCTCCCTGTCTCAAAAATAAATAAAACATTAAAAAAAAATTTTAGAAAGCCCCGGTTTCTTGCCGTCACCCGGAAGCCACCCTCAGTTCCTTATTGCTGTCCTCCTCTACTGTGGCTCACAACATGGCAACTTGCTTCTTCAAAGTCAGCAAGGGAGGGTGAGTCCCCAGGCAGGATGGGTGTCACAAACCCGTGTGAAAGAATCATATCCACGTAATCACATACATCCTGACACCTTTGCTGGGCTCTATTGGCCAGAACAAGTCACGGGCCCCGGCCACACTCAAAGGAAGGAGACCACACAAGGGTTCTATACCAGGAGGTGGAGACCATGGGGGCCACCTCAGAGGCTGTCTTCCATTAGGGGGGTTCTGGTGTAGGAGCACAGGGCATCAACCCTGGAAGGAGAACAGATTGAAGGGGGTAGGGGTGGAGAGTGAAAAAAATGGTTTCGGTCGGGACTTGTTGAGTTTGAGGTACCTTTGAGACATCCATGAGGTATCACGTGGGTACTTATTTGAATATGTGGATCTGGAGCTGGTAGGATATATAAATTAACAAACCATGTTCAGATGAACAGTAATTCAAGCCAAGTGTGGACGAGATTGCCAAGGGAGGGAGTATGGGATGAGGAGAGGACCCAGGATCAAGTCTTAAAGAATTCCATCCACGAACAGCCAGGCAGAAGACCTTGGGCCTGTGGAGGAGGCAGAGACAGAGCAGTCAGAGAACAGAAATAAAACCCGGAGAGCGACGACGACGTGTCTTGCGAGTCAAGAAGTGGCCAACGTGTCAATGCTGCTGGGGTTCGTGTAAGATGACTAGAAAGGTCAGTCGCATCTAGCAATGGAGTGGGAAATTACCGGAGAGCTTAGCAAGAGCTGTTTTGGAGAGGTCAGGAGATCAAGCTGGCTTGGGGTCGGCTGCCCTGTGCATGAGAGGCAAGGACATGGGAGGCTGTGAGTATTGTTACTGCAGAGTATTTCTGCTGTGAGGGAGGGGCATTTCTCTGGGGAGGGCGAGGAGTGAGCAGTCCTGCAAGAGAGAGGCGTGAAGGCTCGCTGGGCCCTTCAAAGTCCTAAAGCCAGACATCACCAGGAATACCCCTGCAATGGAAACAAGTTGGGTTTCCTACTCATCGCAGGGAAGGAGGGAGGGAGACCACCACCCTGGAAACGTCAGTGGTCAGATGTTGGAAAGTACTTAGCAGACTGGGATGCGTGGCGGGTCATTTGGGGAAACATTTTAAGGATGGGGGCTTTGCTCTGGATTGAAAAAAATGTCAACAAGAGGAAGAGATGCCCTGATAGGATGCCTTAATCGATCTTATCTGACAGGCAGGAAGATTAGACACAGCTAAATCTGTGATCGGTCCAGAAGCAGCAGTCACTCGTATTAGGCAGGGCTCGTGGCTTGGACTACGTTCACATTTTGTCTGAGTTCAGACATGATCAGAGGGGCCTCATTTTCCTCCCCCGCCAGAGCCTGATGTCCACGTTTGCTCAAATTGTGTGTACTGGGTAGGGGAACGCCGAGGCCTCGCTGCGTGCGGGCTGGCGGTCCCGGGACAGAGCCCCGGCGTCACGGAAGCGCCGTCTTTCCCGCCCGCCAGGAGCGCGGACAGGGGCAGGCAGATCGAGGGAACACGCCCTCCACACCCCGCACTTCCCCGGGCTTCGGGGTCAGCGCCGACCGCGGCGGTGTGAGGGCTGCGGCACGGAACGCCTTCCCGCACAAGAGTGCCCACTACGCCGGTCCCCTGAGCTTCGGCAATCCTCCCCAGGCCGGCTTCCTGGCACCGGACGCCCTACCGGAGGACAGCAGGAAGAGCCAGACCCGCCGCCTGCCGGGAACGTGGCTGCCGCGACGTCGGCTCCGCCCGCCAGGGCGAAATCAGCCTCGGCGCATGCGCGCCGCCCCGCCCACCCGCGCGCGGGACTCTGGGGTGGCCGCGCCACGCCGCGCGCCGATTGGTGGTGTTCCGGGCCCGCCTTCGGGTGATTGACGGCGCCCGGGCCGCCACCGCCCCGCCGCCGCCGCTGCCGCCGCTGCCGCCGCCGCCCTCGGGCTGCGCGACCGCCGCTGCCGCCGCCACCGCCGCCGCTGCCGCCCAGTCTCGGCCATGGACCTGTTCGGGGACCTGCCGGAGCCCGAGCGCTCGCCGCGCCCGGCTGCCGGTAAGCGGGTGGCCGCCCGGCCGGCCAGGGGAGGGCGCGCGGCGGCGGCCTGGAGGCCCGCGGCGCCTGAGGCGGGCGGCGGGGCGGAGCGGGGGCGAGCGCGGCCTGCCGGGCCGGGGCGGCGGGCCCCGCGGCGCTCCGGCGCGTCTCCGCCATGTCGGCTGCGCAGGCACAAGGGCGGGCCCGGGAGCCGGCCGCGGGCCGCCGCGTCCTTTGTGTGCGGCCCGCACGTGCGGCGGCGGAGGGTCGGCCCGAGCCCGGGGCCCCGCGCGCACCACCCGGCCTCGCGGCCTGGCGGCCGACTCCCCGCCGCTGTCCTTGCGGCCGGGCCGCAAATTCGGGGCTGCGGTCCGCTCTGGTTCCACCCCCGACGCCGAAGCAACCAGCGGCGCGGTCCTTCGCGTTTCTGACGCCCAGAGGGAGGGCTCGTTCCCAGCGTTCTTAGGATTTTACTTTTCTCAGTAGTTTCTTCCCTCCTTCCCGGGGCCCCACGACGTCCCCCGTCTCCCCAAAGGCCAGAGCACCGGCGCAGGTGCGCGCATCGGCTGCGCCCGGGCCTCGGCGGCTGTGCGTGTTCTCATCGCGGTGGTGTGAGCTCCGCCGCGCTCGAGCGGCCTGGGACCAGGCCTTTGTTAGCCCAGCTCATCCTAGGCGTTGTGGCCGCCCCGGGTTTCGCTCGGCGAGGCTGATCATTGCTTTCACACGCGGGGACGATCAGGGAGACGCTCCACTCTATAGGGCCTCCTTTCTAAGCCTAACTCGGTGGCAGAAGACCTGGAAAACTTTGAAAACAAGTTCAGATTTCCAGGCTTGCCTCCGTCCACTAAATCGGAAAGCAAGGTAGGGTCCTGCATCTATGTGGTTAAATCCCCAGGGGCTTTTGGCCAGTGCGGCAGAAGTCTGGAGACTGTGGTTTGGAAACTACTGTCGTGGGGAATAGGGGGGTGTACAGCGAGCTCCAGTCTGTGCCTGCAGAGAGCTTAAACGGGAATGCAAGTGATTATAATTAAAACTGGCAAAAGTTAGCGACCGTGGGAAATGCCGCAGGGCCTGGAGGAGTGATTGTAGTCCATCCAGAAACGCTGGGGAAGGAGGCGGTGCTGGGATGGGGCCTCTGAGCTTGGGTGGACTTGTGATTTGTCTAGGCAAGGGAGCGATCGGGCGGCGGCATTCAGTTCTCCCGTCTGCGTGAACATACTCGTGTGGAGGAGTGGTGAACTTGGGGCTCTTAAGGAGGGGTGGTCCTGCCCTGCGCCAGGCCTGGATTCTGGCTTGTGGCACGTGAACCGTCTGGCCAGCCTTTATGGGGCCATCATTCCCAGTAATGGCACCGTTAACTCTTCCCCACTTACCATTCTGATGGTACAGAAGCATCTGAATAACTGTCTTTGAGCCTGTGTGCTCAACTCGACCATTCACTTCCTAAATTGTTCTAGTTGGGGTTAAAAGCTCTGGCCTGGTGTGTGCAGTCTTTTTTTTTTTTTTTTTTTTTTTAAACCCCGTTGATGGAATATACCTTCTCTCTGAGTATGTTTGGGGCAGAGTGTGGATTTGCGGATGTGCCTGTAAGCCTATCATTTAAAAAAAAAAAACAAAAAACAAAAAACTGTGACTTTTTACCAGAAATTAATTTGCTCAGGGGAGGGCACCCTTTAGGTGATACAAAATCTGACAACTCAGAAGGCTTACAAGTTGGTACTTGGCAGCTTGCCACCAAATCCAGGGTGGGGGGGAGGGTGTCTCCAACCCCTGGCTGAGATGCCAGGGTGGCAGAGGGGCTGCAAAGTGTTTACAACCCTGTTCCCTGGATGAGTAAACTGCCCCCTGCTTGTGGGAAGGGCACTGACACTGCCCAGGCCCTGCTGCTTGGCTGAGTATATTTTTTAAAATAGCTTTAAAAACAAAGAAGGCATGCTTTCTGAATTTGTAGATGGCCAGAAGCTGAGCGGGATAAGCAGTAAAGTGAGTGGTAAGAATTGGGATCCAAAGTTCTCTGGACGCGCAGTTGGTTAAAACTGACAACATGAGAGTTAACAGGTTGAAATCACTTGAACAAGAACAGATTCTGATTTCACTATCTTGTGGACATACTGTGATTTTTGAAAAATTAATTTGAACACCATATTTTGTTTTAGAAAATCTGTGGTATTGACTGATAAAATTAATGGACTACATGAAAGGAAAATAAGGTTGGTTTCATAAAGTGGATGGAGGGGTGTCTGGGTGGCTCAGTCAGTTAAGCATCTGACTTTGGCTCAGGTCATGATCTCGCCATCTGTGAGTTCGAGCCCCATGTCAGGCTCTGTGCTGACCGCTCAGAGCCTGGAGCCTGCTTCGGATTCTGGGTCTCGCTCTCTCTGCCCCACCCCTGCACATGCGTGGGTGCTCTCTCTCGCTCTCAAATAAAGAAACATTACAAAAAATAATACAGTGTATGGAAAGATGAGGCAAAACTGCATCATCGTGACCCTCACATATGATGTCCAGGTGCCACAGATTTCTGAGCTAATGCAGGCACCGGTAAAAGACCAGTCATTTTCACAGTCCTGGAGAAGAGTGGTTTTGGACATGTAGTCAAACTGGTTTCAAATCCACTAACTGCCTTCTGTGGCCGTTCCCCATATCTGTAAAATAGGATTGCTGGCGTCTTCTGTGAGCTCATGGGTTAGAGAGAGAACTATATGTAAGGTGCTTAGCACAGGTGTAGCACATGGTCAGTGCCTAGTGGATGTTAGTTAGTAAATGAACTGTGAACTTCAGCTGCTACCTAAAAGAGAATAAAAATGCACTCTTAACTGGATTTTGTGAAAAGGTAGGAAATTTCACACTGCTCAGCTCACATCAAGTGTATTTTGTTTAAGTAGCTCTTTGACTTTTGTTGTTGTTGTTGTTTTAGACATTCCATCTAATGCTCCTGCCTCCAAGCCTTTTAATTTTTTTTTTTTAATTTTTTTTTTCCAACGTTTATTTATTTTTGGGACAGAGAGAGATAGAGCATGAACGGGGGAGGGGCAGAGAGAGAGGGAGACACAGAATCGGAAACAGGCTCCAGGCTCTGAGCCATCAGCCCAGAGCCTGACTCGGGGCTCGAACTCACGGACCGCGAGATCGTGACCTGGCTGAAGTCGGACGCTTAACCGACTGTGCCACCCAGGCGCCCCAAGCCTTTTAATTTTTATGATCTGAAGAAACATGTAGAAGGAACGCATTCAATGTTTTCAGATTTTGTGCTAAATTATTAGTTTTCACTCCCCTTACAGATTAGATTGCTGAGTGAATCCAGTCTTTTGTGTGTAGAGGGTTTGTCGAAAAGAGGAAGTATGTCCATGTCAGACCGGAGTGAAACTTCTCTGCTGTATCATACTCCTGAAAGAGCTCACTTGATGTCTTTAAGGTCAAGAGCTTATAATTGATAATCCAAACAAGTTAAAGGTGTCCTGGTTTAAAGTTGCTTTGGCAGTAAGCTGGTTTCAGTTTTATAGGGTGGTTCTTTCACTTACTAGGTTGCTACGCCAGTGTGCTTTGAAACTGACGGTCAGCTGTGGGGACTAGGTAAATACTGCAGGACAGTCTGTCTTAAGGATATTTCTTGGGAAAAAACCTAGAGACCTAAATGTAGAATAAAGGTTAAGATACTAGGGAAAAAAAGACTTTAATTATAAAACTTCAGCGATAAGCAAGGGAAAAAACTCATAAAAAATTAAAGTGGATTTAGCTATATAAAAATAAAAAATTCTGCGGGACAAAATAACCACAAAGGCAAACGATGAACAGAAAATAATTTAAGTACACATTACTAATGAGCCTTAATAAATGAAAGGCTCATACGCGGTAATAATAAAAAAAGACTTTGGTGCCTGAGTGGCTTAGTTGGTTGAGCCGACTCTTGGGTTCTGGGAAGAGTCGTGGGATCGAGCCCCGTGCTGGGCGTGAAGCCTGCTTAAGATTCATATTCTCTCTCTCTCTCTCTCTCTCCCCCCCCTTCTCCCTTCTCTTCCCCCCCTTCCTCTCTGTCTCCCTCTGTTCCTCCCCCACTTGCATGCATGCTCTCTCTAAAAAAAAAAAAGAAAAAAAGACAAATAACCCATTTGAAAATGGTCAAAGGCCATTCATGGAAGTTCATGGAAGAAGAGATGCGAATGACCAGCAGCTGGAACCAGAGCTGCGCTTCCTCAGTCACTGGGGAAAGGGATAGCACATCACTGATGGTTCCATGTTGTCACCCATCACGTTGAAATTTGTCAACATGGCGGTGAGGATGGAGAGGAACGGACATTCTCGTGAAGTGTGTTGGGAGTGGACGTTACCACAGCTTTTGGGGAACGAATGTTGGCATCTGCCAGGCTTAAACCGCTCATACCCTTTGAGCAGCAGTCTAGCACATTAGGTAGGGGACACGTCGGTGGTTTGCTGTGGCATTGTTGGTCCTGCGGGACACTGGAATCGGCCTGCGTGCCCACCAGTAAGGGAACTGGACGGCCCGCCCCCCGACAGTACCTAGCTGTCAGGAAGAGTAATTCGACCCAGGTGTGCTAGCTGGAATGAGCCCCGAGGGCTTAATATGAACAGGGGTGTGTGTGCTGTTGTGTGCAGTATGCTTCTGCCTTCTAGAAATTAGAATGCTCGTGCACAAGGGCATCAGCCTGAAAGAAAGTGGAACGTGCACGCTCCTCTGTTACTGTGGGGGGGGGAGGGCAGAGTGGGGGCTTTTTCTGATGCTTCTGTGGTACATTGCACTTGAGCCTGAAAAGATTCAGGTGTAAAGAACAGTTGAAGCCAAATATTTGACCCTCTTGTTGCTTTAGTGCGCACGGCAGCCGTTAGCTGATGTGAATATGATCCACCCAAAAGTAGTTTTCTCAGCTTCAGAATGTAGACGACTCGAAACAAAAAACCCTAGGTGAGATTAACTGTAAAGAAAAACAGTCTTTAGCCTTGTCTCATTCTTCATTAAGTTCTTGTATTTAGAATTCTGGGGGGCCTTCTTCCAAAGTTTTGGGTCACAGTCACATTTGTCTTAATTATTGCAGCCCCAGATACTTTGAATTACTATTTACCCAAAATAGAATGTAAGATTCTGGCTGATCAGAAGTTTTTGTTATAGCATCTATGACTTACAGATTTAAAAACAAAATTTTTTTAATGTATACTTATTTTTGAGACAGAGCGTGAGCAGGGGAGGGGGGCACAGTGGGGGGGGGGGTTACAGAATTGGAAGCAGGCTCCAGGCTCCCAGCCGTCAGCACAGAGCCCGACGTGGGGCTGGAACTCATGAACCGCGAAATCATGACCTGAGCCGAAGTCAGATTCTTAACCGACTGAGACACTCAGGCGCCCCCATAAATTTTTTTAAGATTTTATTTTTAGGTAATTTCTACACCCAACATAGGGCTTGAACTCAGAACCCCGAGACCAAGGGTTGCATACTCTACTGACTGAGCCAGCCAGATACCCCACAGATTTTTTTTTTTTTAAGAATCCAAATGCAAGCTATTTGATCCTTTCAGCGACGTATTCCAGAGATCTAGAGCCTCGAGATTGTGTTCGTGGGGTTGTTGGAAGGGTTAAATGAGATGCCGTGTGGAGGCAGTGTGGCACCTCACAAGAGCATGGACTGGGAAACCAGGCTGCCTGGCTTGGACTCCCCACCCCTTACAGGGTTTCCCTTGGGCATTATTGCGCCTGATTGCCTCAGTTTCCTCATCCATGAGGAACACAGTAATGGTACTCACCTTGTAAAACTGTTGTAAGGATTGATGCACTGAAGATAGATAGAGTGCTAGAATATAGAACAGTGCCTGGAAGGCAGTAAATGTTCATTATTTTTACAAGCCATTCTCAGCTGTGGCCAAAAGAAATGAGATGCTCTCATGTTCAATTGAACTAGTACTTACGGTATTCCAGTATCCCAGAGTGAGAAGGAGTGGAGAAGCGCGTTCGATTCAGCCCGTGGAGATGGGCCATTGCCTGGGGTGGTGCTCAGATCCGTGCACTGCGTCGGAGTTGTAGCCACAGGGTAGAGGCCAGGCCGGGGCTGTGCTGGGAGTGCTGTTGTGAGGAAGGCTCGCAAGAACTGAAAATGTCTTCCCTGGGGAGAGAGGACTTCCCCATTGGACAGTGGCAGTAGAGGGACCTGATTCAGATGGGTAGTTTAATTCAGAAACGAAAACCTGACCTGGCCCCAGCGGAAGGGTGGGTTGCTTTTCAGGTCGGCCCCCTCCCTGTAATGTTCTCTCTCCTGAGACGCCTGGCCCTCGGGCCCCACTGAACGCAGTGTGCCTGTTCTGCATTTGGAGTCTGTCAGGAGAATGGGCGTTTGAGGCTCAGACACAATGTGGTTTGGGTTCCTCTTGGAAGTGCCCTGTCGGAACATTAGGGATCCTGGGAGGAGGACTGTTGACTAAGTGGTCATTCTGCATGCCATTTAATGGCCTGGCGATGCTGCTTTTTGAATACTTTCTGTAGGGTGTTTATGTCATGTGTGAGATAAACGGTAGTATTTGCAGTTAGTTTGGGAAATCCTGAGGGAGAACGGTATAATTTAATGAAATAGACATTTCCCATTTGAATTAGGCTGTAAAGCAGAAGAGTTATTACTTTTTGTTAAATCAGAAATTTATCAGGTATTTAAGGTACTTTTGACCTAAAAACTCCTGAAGATACTTCTTTCCTTGGAGTTTCTATATTTTAATTTAAACTTTTGTTTTTAAAAGAGTAGGATTGATACCCAGTTCGTTTCTACATAGAGGCAAAAGGACGCTACGGAGCCTTTTGGAGCTTACAATTGAACTGGTTGTGAAGCGAGGACATTTCTGTACCTGAACTCCGAGGAACCAGAGGGGGCCAAATGCAGGATGGGATTGTGCACACCTGCGTCTTCAGCCCTTACACACACACACACACACACACACACACACACCCCGTTCAAGTGTTTAATAGCTTACGTAGAAATTTGGGGAAAGCTGGAGAATAAGGAACGGTGGTTACATTTTATGTGGAAAGGGATAATGGAGTATATAGCATTTAAGACAGGTACTTTTGGTGTGTAAATCTTCAGAGTTTTAGATAAAAAATTTCCCTGGCTTTCCGCTGAGTTTATTGTCTTGGAGTATCTGAAATTCCTCATTTTCTCCATAGATGGTAATTGACGTGGGCACTTGCTGGGGATGCCAGGTTAACACCGATTTGCTTCCTTCAGCCCCTCACCTTCTCTGTGCCCATTTGTTTGACCTTCTATTTGGTGGTCAGTTCAGAATGCTATTGAAATAGGACTTTTGAAGACCACATATCTTGGAAGAGTCCCTCTGTCTTTGAAGTTTTATCTTGAGGGACCCAATAATTGTTTTCTTGGCCTAGAATCCGTATTTTTCTTCCCAGGATTTATTTTTAAAGAAAGGTTTTTAAGCGTTTGTTGCTTTCAGGCATGAAATTATTGAGGAAAAAAATGTTTGTTTTCCTCAAAATACCCAGTGGCCCTTCAAATGCCAGTTGGGTCGTCTTTCATTGCTTTTCTGTTGACTGTAACTGTTGGAAGCAAATGTCCGTGTTAAATAGCTGTCCAGAAAATACTTTAAAAAAGTTTGTCCAACAAGGAGAAAATTTGAACTTAATAGTAAACATCTCAGAAGGTGCCCCCTTCCCCCCCCCCCCCCCCCCCCCCCCGAAAACGTGTCCTGGCCGGTGACCAGATGCTCTTTAAGCAGGTGCTCTGTGTTGTAGGCAGAGAAGCTCAGAAGGGACCTCTGCTCTTCGACGACCTCCCTCCGGCCAGCAGTACTGACTCAGGTACAGTCTTCAGGCTCTCCCAGGTGTGTGTCAACGTGTCATCCTGGGGTTGTAGTTGTCTCAAATCTTTCTCCCTTTCCCCCATTTTCAACACACAGATGTTTTAGGTGTTGGACTGTCTTAAGTTTTGAATCCATGGCATCAGGTAAGGCAGAAAAATCCACTAGTCGCTAGCCCTGAGGAGCTGCATAAAAACGTTGAGCAGTTTCCTCCGGTTCATTTGAGTGTTTACTTTACCAGCTGAAATCAGATTTAACTCTTTCAGGCAGATTTTTGTTTCCTTTGATTGATAGGACTTTAAAAGAAAATAGGTTCGAGCCATTATTTACCGAAGTATGCGTTGCCACTGGATTGACACGAGAGTTTTGAGATGATTTCATTGACCTGCGTAGGTGTCCTGGTGGGATGGATTCTGAAGCTCTTGCCTCCCCCAGGTTGTGTGGGCTCACTGAGTGTTCTGCTGTGTTTCAGGATCAGGGGGACCTTTGCTTTTTGATGATCTCCCACCAGCCAGCAGTGGGGATTCAGGTAAGTGGGAGGGAAAAGGTTCAATGTGCCAATGGAAATAATACATAAAAATTGTATCCTTATGTAAAATGTATTAATAGATTTTACAGAGCTTAGGATGACATGAAACCAGCATACAGCATGAGATTTATTAAAATCACAAAAGAAATAGGCACCATCGGGTGGAAACAAAAAGATTATATACAGCATCACTTTTTGGTGATTATTGTATACTTCTTGGGGTTCAACCTCTGCAACTGACTTTAAGAATTAAGAGCTTAGTCATTTAAACTTTGTTTTTAACATTTTATAAAAAAAAAAAAAAAGCAGTCCGTCTCTGCCTCTGTTAGTGACAGACTCCAGTGTATTCAGCAGAAGTCTCTGAATATATGACATAGTTAAAATATTTTTAATATCCCTGAACCTACAAAAACAGATAGTCTTCTTTTTTATGGCACCTACATTAAAAAGAATTTTGATCTCAAGAAAATACAGTCTGAATGACACTGGTTTAGTAACTAGTACAGACCGTGTGCAGGAGTTTTTTTGGAATTTCTTGAAACCTTAGTTGGTTATTTTCATTCAGTCCTTATTTTTTCTCAAGAACCTTTATTGATTTGATTTCATTTTTGCCAAGCCTGTTCACATTGGTTCTACCTGTTCCCGGAAATGTTTTTTCCTTTCTACATCCCAGTTAGGTCGGAGGGGAGAAAAGAGCAGGTTCTGGTCAGTGGTCACAGTGATGAGTCTCCTCTTCTGTCTCACTGAGGACTTCTCACGTGGAATCACTCTAAGTGAGGGCAGGACAGGGGGCCACAGGACAAGAGTGAGGGGACAGGGGGCAGGCTGTCTATTTTCACCTGCAGTTATCTGCTGGTGTAAATACCTTCCTTATGTCGTCAGGTACAACACTTGCTGCTGATTTTCAAGTCGATCTTTTGTGTTACTAATTCATTACATAAAAATAATCAGTGTTAGTCTAGAATGTATGGATTAAGTTAGCATAGTTCTGTATTCAGAACAAGTTATTACAGGCCTCTAATGTGAGAATTCTCAGGTTTTCGGGGCTTTACTAAAACACCACAGCATTCTCTCATTCACAGTTAAACCTGAAACCTTGCCTATAAGGACAGCAGTCTTACAATGAAAGTTAATGCGTGCAAACATCAATTTAACAGGGCTCTTTACAGGTTTAATAAAAGAAAATTCAACATAGCTGTGTCTTAGTTCTTCCCAGGACAGAGGACAATCAACTAGTAACAACTTAGAAGATTTTGCACCATTATTAACAGGCTTGATTTTTTCGGATTTAGAATCTAACCTTGCATCCAATATATTGAATTTCTTGAGAAGACATATTCACCGTATACAAAATCGACTACATTCTAGGCCATAAAGTAAGTCCCGCTAATGAATTGATTTCATATACAGACCACATTCTCTGACTACAAGTGATTCAATTAGGAGTCAGTAACAAAGCTATAAAAATGTCTCTGTTTTGCGAGTTAAAAGAGAGGAAGATCGTTTTACATACGCACCGGGAAAGCTGGGATAAACAGTACGTGACAGGAGGCTACTGGAAAGACCTTGGGGGAAAGTATATTGGAAACATCAGTGAAATTTTCTCAGTTAACGTGCTTTACTATGTGGGGCAGGGTGTGTGTAATGTCCTACTGTTGCAGATATCTGTCCTTTTGCAAGTAACTGACTCTGCAGGGACATTTTCTTCCCTTCCTCTGTACTCAGAAATGTCTGGTGAAGGATAATTGAGTAGATGGTCACATGCTTTTATACTGAAATGCAGAGAATACTTAGGGCTGCTTACTATGACAACGGCTGCCATTTATTGGGTATGTGATGACCCAGGCACTGTGATAAATGCTTCTACTTACCTCGTCCCCACCTTCCGAGATGACAGTGTTCTCCCTGTGTTACGGGTCGAGAAACCGAGGCGGGGAGGTCAAGTCACTTGCCTTAATTTGAGACTAGACTTTTCTCCTTCCAAAACGCACGCACCCTGCAGGCGCTCTTATTAGCTTTTTGGCTTGAGTACAGACTCATCCCTCTGCAAGTGTGAATGGCTTCAGCGGTCCTGTTTGGCCTTTCGCAATACACGGTTCTTAAAACCTGACATTTACCTCATTGTAGCCCCCTCGGGGCACTTGATGCTTTCTTGACTTGTTCAGGACGTGTCACTTTGCAGATTTTGGAAACTTCCCTATTAATAAGGGCCTGTGGGTATGGAGCCTCGTGTGTGTCACAGCCCCAAAATGTGGGCTGTTTTTACCACTGACGACCCTCCTTGAAGATCCTCTCACAGTTGGCCTGAGCAGGACCTGGATCTTGACCTGTGGCCCCTCCTGGTGGGCACCCGGCCCACTGCCCACCCCTCCAAGTCCTCGCCATGAGATCCCTGTGCCTGCCGCTCTCCCAGTGCTCGCGCCGCACGTCATTTTGTCTTGGGGCTGGGGTGGAGCCTGGTCGGCTGGGAACTTTGACAGTCTGTAGCTGTGTCTGTCTGGCTTCTCCTTGTGTCCAGGTTCTCTTGACGCTTCGATGTCCCAGACGGTAAAGAACGAAGGGAAAGGAGCAAAGAGAAGAGCCCCTGAAGAAGAGAACGGCAGCGAAGAGCTTGTGGAAAAGAAAGTTTGTAAAGGTTTTCAGACAGTTTGAAAACAAATGTATTAGACTTCCCATCTTAAAACAACCCAGAGCAAAAACGAGCTCAGCTCACTTCCGTATCGTGTCTGTATTTAAGAAACTGGCAGGGTTCTCTTTTTGCAGACAGACTTCCGAGTTTACTTTTGTCTCCTCCCCTAACTTTTCTGTTCGTCTCTGGCCCAACTTTGGTCAGGTCGGAAACCCACGTTTGTTCTTTGAGGGTTAGAAAACCCAGGTCATTTTGACTTCACCTTGTCTAGTCAACAGTTAGCTTGTCGGGCCCCCACTTTCTCTCTGACTCCTGTCTTTGTTCATGGCCTGTTGCTGAGCACTTTGAATTTGTGATCAGCTTAGTAGGCAGCTTCCCAAGAAGGAGCCTGAGGCTGGAAAAACCAGTTGAAATTTGTAGTCAGCTCTGTAACTTGTCAGAGTGGAGAAGAAATGAAAAGTATCAGTTAAAGAGAGGTAGCCGTGGATGTTCACACATCATATAGATCATTTTGTCCTTTGCCCCAGAGCTTCCGAGCGAAAGCCGTGGGGTGCACTGGGAGGAGTGTGAGGAGCCTACTAACCCGCTTAAGGACGGGGTCGTAGGTTAGCTGGTCATGGCCTTGAGCCTCAAGAGCACCGTGCTTACCAGCGACGGCTCTGTCAACGTGTTCGTTTTATTGTTTACACAGCCCTAGGGTGTCCGAAAAGGAGCTTAACCAGGCCTGGCCGTTCAGTATCAGCAGGTTTCTGTGCCCATGGTGTGTGTACTCCTTTATCCTTTTCTTCCTCACTTGAAGTAGAAGCAACTGTCTTACTGTTTGTTCAAATTCATTACCAGCCTCAGGCATGGGAATAGAGTTTCACGTGTCCAACAGGGCATTTGGGATAAACTCCATGCATGTGTCTAAACTAGGAATTTTTCTGTCCTCATTAGATTACTGACAAGACTGGGTTTGCACACAATCCCTTGCCCCAGTTTGGGACGACAGCACATTCCTTGCTCTGCTGTTAATGCCTTAACCGAAGCTGTCGGTACTAACTTGCTGTCGTCTGCTACTTCCCTCTTCAGTGTTCAGCCTTCTTTTTTATTTTTTGAGAGAGAGAGAGAGGGAGTTTGTGTGAGAGTGGGGCAGGGGCAGAGAGAGAGAGCATGCGCGAGCAAGAGAGAACCCCAGGCGGGCTCTGTGCCCAGCGGAGCCCAGTGTCGGGCTCGATCTCACCACCGTGAGATCATGACCTGAGCCACCCAGGCGGCCCCACTGCCCAGCCTTTTAGAGACCGTCCTTGTCCAACAGTGGTCTGATCTTAGTTACAGATTGCAGCTGGGGAGGTAGGTGGCTGCAGGGGAGCAGCTTATTCATGTGCACGCTTAGGACATCACTGAGTGAAACAGCCAGAGTCCCCTGTCCCCCCCCCCCCATCCCCCCCCGTTTGCTCTGGGACTAGGGCTTCTGGAGGGAAGAGCACAGTTTTGTATTGGCCTTTTGTTCTCTTTCCCGCAGCCTCCTCGGTGATCTTTGGTCTGAAAGGCTACGTGGCTGAGCGGAAGGGCGAGCGGGAGGAGATGCAGGACGCCCACGTCATCCTGAACGACATCACTGAGGAGTGCAGGCCCCCATCGTCCCTCATGTGAGTGTCCCTGCTCCAGCAGGCCTCTGTGGACCGTTTGGCCCGAGTTCCGTGGGCAGGTTTCAGGAGCGTGGCCTGTCGTTTGGACTGCTCGGTTCTCGATTTTGCACAGTGCTTCCCTTCCCGACGTTTTTGGTCGTCACGTGGGCGGGAGCACTCAGGTTGCTGCCAGACGCCCTGCGACAGAGAGCTGTCTGGCCCCAAGTTGTTCCCGGCTCTGGCAGAGCCGAGAACCCTGTTAAATGGGAACAGACTGCCCAGTGTCTGAGGAGCTTCCGGCAGGGAGCGCTCTTACTCTGCGAGCCCGTAGGTGGAGGGGGGAGCTGCTCCTTTGGCAGCATGTGGTGATCCAGGAGGCCGTGTCGTGGTCAGGGCCCAAAAGAGAAAGAGCAGAAATGGCATCAAGGAGAAGAACAGGGAAAATTGTCCTGCAACTGTACAGATTAAAATGAGGCCTTTGGATAAGCTCTGAGGCATGGAGGAAAGACATCAGAAGGCAGGACATCAAGGCATGTCATGAACACACGTCCCACGTGCACACGGGGGACTCTAGGGCAAGGATCACGTGTGTGTGCACCGCCGTGTTTCCACAGTCACAGTCTGTTACATGCACTCACCGGCGCCACAGTCATTAACGGACAGTGTGCTGGAGCCATTGGTGCCGGTGGCTTTTGTCCAGGTGAGGAAGTGATGGTCCCTGCTGGTACCTGGTCATGTGCGGAGAAGACCACGTGTGTATGCACGGTCCCTGGTGTTAGGCGGCCGTTGATCACTGGTATGCTTTGGAGTTTCTTTCGAAGCCAGGAAAGGCCTCTGGAGAGCCCAGGGAGTGGGTCTCACTGGGCTCACTAAACTGTGCCCTAGCAGGTACCGTGTGTTAGGAACCAGACGAAGGTATTTAGTCACAGCTCATGAGGTCTCTGTTGAAAAGGAACTCGAAACATGTTTGAGAAAGAGCTCTGCAGAGTGAATGTCATTTCCCGTGGGCATTTTCATTCTTGCTTGAAATGCTTTAAATCGTTAATGGTGTTTATTCTGTATATGAAAGCTTTCTGGTAGAATTTGAAAGGGGAATAAGTGGTAAGGTGGGCATTGAGAATTAGCTGCTGGGTCAGTCTGAGTAACAATTCTGGAATTCCCTCTGCTCTCCGAGGTATTTTTCATGGTCTTGGATCAGTAACTGGTATTGGTGTGTTAGGTTTAAAACGAAATCTGTTTTAAATACAAGTTCTGTATTTTAGTTTCATCTTCAGTGAAAGATCAGTTAATCTTGAGTTTTGAAAAATGTGAGTTTTTAACTTTTTTTTTTTAAGATTATTTTTAAGTGATCTCTATACCCAGTGTGGGACTCGAAACCCCAACTCCGAGATCAGGAGTCTCATGCTCCACTGACTGAGCCAGCCAAGGCCCTGAGTGTTTTACTTTTCATTTAAAAATGCCGTGAAAGTTGAGGCGCCTGGCCGGCTCAGTCGGAAGAGTGTGACTCTGGATCTCCAGGTCATGAGTTCGAGCCCCGTGTTGGGTGCAGAAATCACTTAAATGAACTTAGAATAAAAAATACCATGAAAGTTACTTCCACGTTTGTCTCAGTTAACGTTGTGTCTTTTTTCTCCGTTGTGACAGTGTGGCTGATGTCTTAGCAGGGGGCATCCTCAGTCTTTTCAGTGCTCACTGTTTGAAATAAGAGTTAGAAACCTTAGTGGACAGGAGCAATCTTTGTGAAAATCTCAGTAACTGACAATTCATTCCTCCAGTACCCGGGTTTCATATTTTGCTGTTTTTGATGGACACGGAGGAATTCGAGCCTCAAAATTTGCTGCACAGAACTTGCATCAGAACTTGATCAGGAAATTTCCTAAAGGTGAGACTGAGAACAAAGTCGGTTCGTGTTCGTCTTGGTGTTTGCTGTCGGTGTAAATCAGGAAGACGGGTCACGTTGCAGAGAACCGTCAGTGGCTCTCTGAAGATGGGGCAGAAGGGAGTGGGGCTTGAGGTGGGCAGGTGGGGCCGTGTAGGCGCCTGGCGTAGGACTTGTCGTCTGCGTGATGGCACCTTGCGTGAGCTGTGTGTGTGTGAGTGAGTGTCTTGCCTTCACACCTGGGAGACTGGTCACAAACTCCACTGACCCTGTCTTACGGGCGAGGAAGTAGGATGTTCTTGGTCACGACACAGAAACAAAATGGCAGCGGGAGGAGAATTTGCCCTTAAGAGTTTGTCGTCTGGTTGCTTCCGTAACAGGAGATGTAATCAGCGTAGAGAAAACCGTGAAGAGATGCCTTTTGGACACTTTTAAGCATACTGATGAAGAGTTCCTTAAACAAGCTTCAAGCCAGTAAGTGTAACCACATAAAGATGAGTGTGTGAGCGCGCGGAGGTCTTCTGATAGTCACCCACCACCGAGTGAGCTCTCCTGACTGGTAACGTGCGCGGTCGGGGTGACAGACCTTACCATTCAGCTCTGGAAGTGAGTCTCGAAGTGCGGGTGTCGGTCGGCGGTGACCGTGTTTCTGACGTGTCTGCCCCCAGGAAGCCTGCCTGGAAAGATGGCTCCACTGCCACGTGTGTCCTGGCCGTGGACAACATCCTGTACATCGCCAACCTCGGAGACAGTCGGGTACGTGGCTCCGGAGCCGCTCCCGGGATGATGGCGCTGGGTGTGGCCGACACCAGGAAGCGTGCGCTCAGCGGGGTGGGAAGTGGTGACGGGCTGAGGTCTTTCTTGCGGGGCCGCTGCTGGGGCTTCTGCAGACTCCACGTTCCGGGCAGGGGGCCGGCAGCTGCGCCGGAGCTGTTTGCTCTCTGAGCCGTCTTGGGCCCTGCGTGCACGCACACACGCTCTGCCGCCATGGGGCTGTGGGTCAGAATGTCATCCCTGTGCAAGCAGCTTGAATATTCCTCAGCTGCATGTCTCTGACTTCAGGTGGCTGGGAAGGAACAGGGCGAGCCCTTCCCTCAACACCAAATAAGTCAAAAGTAGTTGGAGAAGCACTAGGTGATGCCGTGTCCGGAGCCCAGGCCACGTGACCGCGGGCGAGAACCTGCTTATTTCCCACTGGTGGCAGCCAGTGTCCCGGCCCCAGCGGTGGGGAATGGCTTAGAGCTGGAGGGCAGCGCCCTGCCGCCTGGCTCCGCCCCCCTCCCCACGCGGCAGGACCTCTTTCAGCGAGCCTGGTGCTGCGGCAGCGGTCACGGTGACCAGTGAGCCTTCCCGCTCTCAGGCAGCACCTGGAGACCGCTGCCCGCACCCCGTCGTGTTTAGAGTGATCTCTGCATAAATACTAGGCGCTGGGGGGACAGCAGTGAGCATCACAGATGGTCCCTGTGCAGTGGGTTTTATCTGGTGATATTCTAGCAGACCATCCTAGGTCACATGTGTTGAGACTAAATAACAAGAAACATGAGTAAAATTGGGGAGGGGGGGGGGAACAAAACCTTTGAGCCTAATCCAAATTTGCATCCTGTCTGCCTCCTGGCTCTGCTGTGTAACCTCAGGCACATATCTGTCCTCCGGGCTTCCTGCTCTGCAGGACTGAGGTTTCCCCGGAAGTTCCCACGTGGTGGACACAGTGGCGGCAGCGAATGGAGGCGCTTGGCCAGCCCGCCCTCCTGCCCTCCCCTCTGCCTGCAGCGGATTCTGGGAGTAGCGACGCCTCCCGGGGCTTTCATCCTCGTTGGGTGTCGCAGACGAGAGGGCAGCGGCCTGCGGAGGGTCAGCGACTGGCTGCTTGTCCCGCGGTGCTGGCGCCAGACTGGACCCGCACCGCGGCCCCTCTCCCTGGTCGCGGTTTCTGTGACGCTTTTTTGCTGCCTGATGCTCCGAACTCGTGTTTGTCAGCGGGAGACTGAACTGAAACTCTGTTGTTAACCTTTCTCTTCACCTGGTAACTTTGAACTTCATGACCATGGGACTGTCCGTGTTCCCAGGCAATCCTGTGTCGGTTTAATGAGGAGAGTCAGAAGCACGCGGCCTTAAGCCTCAGCAAGGAGCACAACCCCACCCAGTATGAGGAGCGGATGAGAATACAGAAGGCTGGCGGGAACGTCAGGTAACAGGGCTGGCGGGTGCTCCCCGTCACCGTGGCCGGGGGGCCTCCCAGGGCAAGACTTGCCATGTTCCGCAGGGTCTGTGGCGGGAGGCGACCAAGGTCGAAGCCGGGAAGCAGGGGAGTGGAGGATGTGGGATTTCGCACCGTGTGCCTAGGAACTTTCTTGAATACTGTCATTTGTCACAACTGAATAAGCCACAGTTTTAGGCAAATTCTCCAGGAGAGAATCTGAAGTGGTGAAGACAGTAGCTCTTCGTAGCCCGCACCGACCTGCTCCGTCTGCGGCTCCGTCTCTGTCTACACCTTTGACGACCGCGTGCCCGCTCTGGTTTTCATCTGCTGTTTCTCGAAGGTGGCTGACGAGGCTGACTTCTTTCCTCGTCTTTTCTCTACTGAAGGACGTTTACCGGAGTTTGGCCAGGGCGTTTTCTGGTTGGTCTTGCAGTATGACCGTTAGGACTTGATGTTCTGTGGGGGGTGAGAGAGCAGGAAGGGGTCCGGGGAAGCCCGCGGCCGTCTGTCCCCGGAGGGGCATTTTCTGTCCATCGCTGCTGCTCTAGGCTGCTTCCGGCCAGTGGTGCACGGCCTCTGGAGAGGAGTCACAACTCTGAGAGCTCCTTTGGCTTTCTTAGAACTTTAAAATTCTGCTTTTGCCCGAACTCCTTGAAAAAATTTGGACATTGACAGTCCCGTGGCTGACAGGAGTATCAGCCATGTGGCGGCTACCCTCTGTCCCCAGGCTCCACGTCATTGAGAGCGGTGTTGAGGTGTCTTAGCGATGTCGTTTGACGGTGTGGCTAGGACGAGCCCCTCAGAGAGGGGAGGGTGGCTCAGGGCGGCGGGCCGGCTTTGTCTTCTCCACGCCCGCCCTGCCGCTGCTATTATTGACACTTTGAGACCTACAGAAAACGATGTAAAATAGTAAAACATTCCAGCATCTACCCCTGGATTCAGCAGTGAACATTTTTGCCACGTGTGAGGCTGCCCTGTTTGAAGGTTCGTTGCAGACAGAACGCAGGGAGTAACTCTGGTTGCCGGGTTCTCTCCTTTCCTGGCCGATCCCGATTTCCCCAGCTATTGAGCGCTGTCTTGGTTGGAAACCGGCGTCCAGTCGGCATTCACGTTGAGCTGGGTCCCTCCCCTTTCCGCGAGGACAGTCGTGCGGGGTCGCCCGCGTCCCGAGTTCACCGCCTGCTTTCACACGGCCCGTCCGTTGTTGGCGTACGTGTGTCCTGCACGTGGGAGTGCGGGTCAGCTCTCCACGTGGTTTTCTGAAGTACAGGTGGCTCTTCAGGCCCCGTGATCATTGGCGCTCCCTGCTGTGGCTCCCGCAGTGCGTGGGACACACTGAAAACGGCTGTGCTTCCGGGGGGCGGGGCCTGCCGTGCTCACACCCCGCGCCCGTCAGGTTTCTGTGCAGAGCTGCTGGCCTGACCGGGTCTTTGGGACCTGTGGCTGCGTGGAAGCAGGCCAGGCTCGTGCCTGGGGCGGGGGAAGCCACACCTAGTCACAGGTCACCAAAGAAGCGCCTCCTTGGGTTCCTGTGGGGCTCGCGCTTTGAGCGGCTTCCGTTAGTGCTCTGGAGGCTGAGAGCGCCCCTCCCCCCACCCAGGTCTTCCTCTGCTCTTGTGCACTTCGTACCCCTTGCTGTTCGTCTCCATGATTGTACTAAAGATGCCAGCAGGAGGCCCCCGCCGGGAGGGTGATGGTGTGGCCACAGTGAAGGGCCGGGACCGGACTGGATTCTGGTGCCAACACAGCGGCCCAGGCCAGTGAGGAACTTCCTGCCACCCGCAGCCATCTGCAAAGCATCTCTGCGTCGCATTTCCTAATGTTCCATCACTTGGAAAACCTCTGTAGACCCCCGCGAACGGCTCTGGCGTTTGCTGAGCACTCACGCGTCCCTCGTGTGCGCCTTCTCTGGTGTCACAAGCGAGGGCCTGCGGCCCCGGGGGTTTGCAGCTGCCGGAGGCCGCAGAGCACGCAGGCCCATCGGGATTGTTCTCGGGGGCATCGAGTGGGGGCCCTTTGCCCTGCTGACAGACATGCAGGCCCATTTCTAGGTTGCCTCCCCATCTCTGGATGCCTCATTGGAAAACGGAACGTGTAGGGACACCTGGGTGGCTCAGTCGATTAAGTGTGCAAATCTTGATGTTGGCTCAGGTCATGACCTCAAGGTTCCTGAGATCAAGCCCCGTGTCGGGCTCTGTGCTGACAGCTCAGAGCCTACTTGGGATTCTCTCTCTCCCTGCCTCTCTGCCCCTCCCTTGTTCGTGCTCTCTCTCAAGAAGTAAATAAACTTGGGGTGCTGGGTGGCTCGGTTAAGCGTCCCAACTTCAGCTCAGGTCACAATCTCAAAGTTCGTGGGTTCAAGCCCCATGTCGGACTCTGTGCTGACACCTGGGAGCCTGGAGCCTGCTTCAGACTCTGTGTCTCCCTCTCTCTCTGCCCTTCCTTTGCTCATGCTCTGTCTCTCCCTCTCTCCCATTAAAAAATAACAATAATAAATTAATTAAAAATCGGAATGGGTAAAAGTCTAATGTGCAGAATACTACAATCGATACAGGTTAAGATAAACCACGTTCACAGCCTATGTAAAGAAAGCGGTGCTTCGGCATCTGGGAACAGTTACCTTCAGGTATTTTCCAAGTCCGGCTGGGTGCAAGTTCAAAGTGTCCTGCTGCGGCAGCTGTTACCCTGGCTGCGGGCTCAGATGTGGCCTGAGGGGCTTCAGGGCAAACACAAAATAGAAAAACAGATCTAGGCCCCGACCCAGTCCTGTCACATCCAGCTTGAGTGTGGGCAAGATAGCAGGTTGGGGGTCGGGGGCTGCCCTGTGCCAGCCAGGGGGTGCACCGTGCCGTCGGGTGCCGCGGGGCGGAGGCGCCCAGGATTCAGCACGGAACGTGCAGACGAGCGTGTGTTCCTTGAGGCTCAGGGCTGGCAGCGCGGGTCAGAGCAGACTCGCGGGCTCCGTCTTCCCTCTGCCTCTAAGGACTGTGGACCCACGATCTGTCACATGGAGTCACATGGAGTTTCCCCGGTTTAGGGACGGACGTGTCTTGGGTGTGCTGGAGGTGTCACGCTCCATCGGGGACGGGCAGTACAAGCGCTGCGGGGTCACCTCTGTGCCAGACATCAGACGCTGCCAGCTGACCCCCAACGACAGGTACGTGGCCGTGCCACCGGCACAGGGGTGCGTGCACACAGTCTGGTTTCCCTTCCCGACTTCAGTTTGTGTCATGAGCCTGGAGTGGGTGGAGCAGTCCTGTCGTGGGCACTGCCTGGGCCTGACTGCAGGAACAGACAGACTGCTTTCTGCCCTGGCGGGTCCCCCAGTCCAGGAGGTGAGCGCGTGGGGGGGGGGGGGGTCCGGCACCCGGTGTCGGGGGACCTGGGCCACGTCCCTGTGGGAGAGAGAAGGGCCTCCCGGCAGAGGGAAGATGCACCGCCACTGCAGCAGGAGAGCATGACATGCGGGCGGGCGGCAGTAGCTGAGAGCGATGGAAGGATGACAGCAGGGTGCTGGGGGGCGGGGGGCGGGTTGTGCGGGGTCCCGAGTTCCATGCTGAGGAGTTTGGTGGAGAAGGGAGGTGTTGAAGCAGCGCCGGGCCGGGGCCAGAAAGAGACGGCCGGCCGTGATGAGCTGCCTGAAGATGGCACCGTGCCCGCCACGGCCAGGGCCCCTCAGCGAGGAGGTGAAGGTTGGGTAGGCAGCCCGAGGCTCAAGAGGAGCCCCGAGGAGCCTTGAGGAGCGGGCCTGCTCCCTCCGCTGTGCGAAGGCGCCTTCCCACGGCCCCGCCTGCCCAGCGTCTCGTGCGGGGCCGTGTGCGCTTGCCGGCCTTGGGATCTTGGGACGCTTCCTTCCACCAGCCCCTCCTCTGGTTTTCCAGACCCTGCCCGGGCCCCCCTGTGGCGTGCGCTGTGCCAGCTCCCCTGCTCTGGGTTGTAGTCGTGGCTTTGTGTGACCAGTTACTCGGGCTCTGTCACCACGGGAGGGGGGCGGGGCGGGAGCCTCCCCGGACGTGCACCTGCTGGGCTCCAGGCACCCTGCGTGCTCACTGAACACTGTGGGGGGCGCGCCCGGCCAGAAGACAAACCAAGACCTGGGTGTTAGCATGAGCAGAGAGGGATGACCACCTCAGAGCTGTGGGGGAGCCCCCCTCTGCACCCTCTTGTTCACAAGGACTTCCTTCGGGAGTCCAGAGGAGGGGGCCTCTGAAAGGGACCTGATCCTGTTCTCAGACCACAGACGTATCTGGTTGTCCTGCCTGCCGTGTTGGACTCTTGCAGCACTTCGTGAGGGCTCGAGGCCCTCGTGTCTGTGTCTACACGGTCACGTGGTGGTGGAAATTCAGTGTGTTTGCCGTAACACCTGATGTTTTTATTCCACAATTTACCTCGAGTTCATCTAAGAAGTACCTAGCGTTTGGGTTAGTCCATAATCATCTTGTGGGCGGACAGAAGGGTAGTCCAGTTTTGATGGGCAGTATCACAGCTCTAAATGCTAGTTTCCACCTCTCATAGAAGTTAAATTGTTTGTAAAAAATTCTTAGCCTTTGAGTAGTTGGATAAGTATTTGTTTTACCTGCGTTGTCCAGCCATTTGATAACGTTTGCTGCTAAAACCCGTTTATATTTCTTCTTCCCGTTGCAGGTTCATTTTGCTGGCCTGTGACGGCCTCTTCAAGGTCTTTACCCCGGAAGAAGCTGTCAACTTCATCTTGTCCTGCCTGGAGGTAAGAGCTCACCCAGTACCAGCTGCTCGAGCTGCACGTGGCTTCCTCCCCGCGGCCCCCCAGTGCACTTTTCCTGTGTGAACTCCACCCAGGGGACTCATCGGTCCTTTGGTCCTGCTGCCTGTCCTGACGGAGGCTGGGGAGCAGTTCCTCCTTTCCGAGACCACGTCTCGGAGGGTGACCGGATCCCCCGCTCACCTGTGCCCCTTTGCTGTCCGGCAGGATGAGAAGATCCAGAGCCGAGAAGGGAAGCCCACAGTGGACGCGCGCTACGAAGCAGCCTGCAACAGGCTGGCCAACAAGGCGGTGCAGCGGGGCTCGGCGGACAACGTCACGGTGATGGTGGTGCGGATAGGGCAGTGAGGGCGCGGCGAGGCCAGGGGCGCGGCATGTGCAGACTTCAGAGGTTCATTGTGTGTGTGTGTGTGCGCACATTATGTGTGTTTCGTGTACTCCTGTGGGACTCCCATGGTTGTAAATAAAGGTTTCTTTTTTTTTTCTAGTCTTTGCGTTATTACATTTGAATGATTCTTGACCCTTCAGAGATTGTGTTTGCTTTTGGATGTGCTCTGGGTCTTTCCTTGGCCAAACCGTCATGGCATCTTGGATTGGCCTGTAGTGGTGACCCCACAGGCTGCTGTGACATTGGTAGTTCATGGGCACCTTACCTGTGCTCTTTCGCCCTCCTAATGTGCCTGGTTGGGGACGTGGCATTTTATAGTGGGAAACTGAGGAAGTGACCTGCCCAGACAGGCTGTCGGAGCCTTCTGGCTTTTTTCAGTTCTCTGTGCGAAATAAGATTGCAGAACATTGTGTGGGGGGCGGGGTGCTAGGCCTAGCTGTGGCGGGCGGGGGGGGGGGGGGGTAGCCCGATACATGAGGTGCCTCTGGCAGGCCCTTCCCGAACGACATGGAATTCAGCTAATTTCTGATTCCCTTGATAATGGGTGTAGTCGGGCCCCAGGTCTCTGGACTGCCGGGTCTCCTGAGTCCCCCCATCTGGACCCCCTGGGTGTAAAAGGGGCGCTTTCCCGGTGGGGGGGTGGGGGTAGGTCGGTGGGGGTAGGTCGGAGCAGCCAAGCTGCTGTTCAAACGCCTCTGAAATCCAGCTTCCAGTGTTAGGCATGTGCGTGCAGTTGGCTCTGTGCTGGGCTGAGGTCAGTTGTGAGGACATTTGAAAGGGGGACCCTTCTGGTGAAGATGTTAAAAAATGCATAGTCTGGAGGCACCTGGGTGGCTCAGTCGGTTGAGCGGCCGACTTCAGCTCATGATCTCGCGGTCTGTGAGTTCGAGTTCCACGTCGGGCTCTGTGCTGGCAGCTCAGAGCCTGGAGCCTGTTTCGGATTCTGTGTCTCCCTCTCTCTGACCCTCCCCCATTCATGCTCTGTCTCTGTCTCAAATAAACGTTAAAAAATAAATAATAAATAAGTAAATAAATAAATAAATGCACAGTCTGCTTGCAGGAAGAAACTAAAATACTTCTCAAGTCCTTATTGATCCGGAAAACCGGTCACATGATCACCGCAACCGAGTTTTAGTAAAGCAGCTCTCGGGCCTCCCTTAAGTGTTTGCCTCAGGATGATGTAAGTTTCCACCACGTTGCCTTAGAAGCAGCAGTTTGGTAACTTGCGCCGGCCCCGCCCAGCACGCGCAGGCGCTTTATCGCCCCTTCTGGCCTGCAAGTACCCCCCGCCACGTTCTGAGCACACCCTTCCCCGGAGAGTGTGGAGCCAGCCTCCTTGCCGGGGACTGGGACTCCATACGGTGGGGTGTCACTGAAGAGAAGGACCCCTGACTTTCCAGAGGCGTGAAACAGAACGCTTTTTATCCCCTCGGCATCCTCAACCAGGAGCCAGTCTGCAACTCCCGAGTCCCCCAGTGCCCAGAGAGCCACCGTCCCAGAGCCGTCCTGAGTGGACCTGGCCTAAATGTTTAAGGTTATTTTCAGGTCTGCGCTTTTTGTCACTGTGCATAAGTCCTGTAATAAGAGTTCTTAGCACTGGAACCACATCACGAAGTCAGTTACATAAATACATTCCACCCGGCAAGATCATACAATAAATACTTCAACAAACTGGTGTGTAATACACTTAGGTTGAGAAAAAGGAAGAGGTCCGTGGTTTTTTCAAGGATAAAAGCTTCTCTAAAATATGCCCACTGGATGCAAAGGGGAATCTAGAGGAGGGTGTGGCCGCAGCAGCCCTTATCAAACAGCCAGGGGAGGCAGGACCCATGGCAGCCGGCCCTTCCTGGTAGGGTGGGTACCAGTCCTACTGAGAATCGCACCAGGCCTGCCAAGGGCACCGAATGCCCGGTTCGCGTGTACTGCGCCCGGGCCCCCCCCATCCCTCCTGCAGGAGGGAGGTGTTGGGATCCCAAGAGGGGACACGAGCTGTGTGTTCTGGGAGATCGGTCAGACCTGGTCACCGTCCTGAAGCCTGCCGGATGGTAAGGTGACTGCAGCCACCGCCCTCTTCCCTCTGGGCCTGAACACACCCTTGTCAGACTAGCCTGCCCCCCCCCCCCGGCCCCCCTGTGGCACCAGGTCCCTGCAGCCACCGTGGCCCAGGCTGCCGTGTAACTTCCTCAGCGGCACCTGGGAAGAAACACCTGTGTCCCCTCACAGGACCACCCCCCGCCGACCGCTGGCCTCTCCGCCCCAGTCCATCACTGATACAGTGTCACAATGAATTTGGGACCCAACTCCCCCAAGACAAAGCAAGTGCTTCTGGGCGCTGAGCCCCATAGAAACGTTTGCCGAGTAACAGCCCGATGGGGCTCTCCTCCTCTTGAAAGACGACCTCCTGAAATCACTCCTGGTGCCAGTGTGCACGTCACCTCCCTGGGCCGCTGGAGTTGGGCCGTCTCTGGGCTGAGCGGCAGGACCCACACGGGCAGTTCCAAGGGCTTCCTCCGGCGCCTGGCCCCCCGCCACTCCGGGGCCGCCCGGCCCGGATATTGTTCGGACCCGCTTCTGTTTGCCGGGCACAAGGAAGGGCCCGGTGTGGCCGCTCAGACGCCGAGGAGGACCGCGCTGAAGTGGGAGCCGCTGCGCACGGTGAGGGAGGAGCCGCTGGCGTTGTCCAGGAAGACGGAGGCGTACTGCCCCATCTGCAGGGAGGGTCAGAGCCAGCCTGGGGACCGCCAGCCCCCCAAATGCAGAATCTGGGGACTCCCCCAACCGTCTGCATCCGAGGACCCCAGGTGGACCCCGTGCCACCCGGCACTGCCTGGGACCTGACCCCCTTCGACGCCTTACAGCGACCACAGCTCTGGCCTCCCAACTGTGTGGGAGCTTAAGCAAACAACGTAACCTTTCTGTGCCTTCGTTCCCGTGTTTGTGAACAGTGGGAACGCTGTACATCACCTACACTTAAATAAAAACTTTCCATTCTGGTGACCTCAAAGCAGGTACTTTACGTAAAGAGCTGGGGGTGGGGGGGGCCTGGCATGCTGCTATTTAAGGGTCAGCTGTCACTCCACACGTCTGCACTTCAACTCTTTCTCTTTTACTAAGTCCCACGTATCAATTTGTCACTTGCCAAGGGCCCCACAGTGCCAGAAGAGACTGTCACGTAGGATCCTGTGTAAAGTCACGTCTGCTTCCCACGGTTGCAACAGGCCCAGGGTTGTTACAGTGTCAGCCTGAGGGCACAGAGCTGACCTCCATTCCCTCCTGCCACCTGTCCCTACAGGGAGCCCCAGTCCTCTGTGGGATGCCGGGGAGGTCTGAACACAGCGGACTGAGGAGCAGGGCGGCAGCTGAGGACGGCGGCCGTGCCCGGGGCCGGGGGGAGGCTTTGCTCTGCCCGAACCCGTGTGAGCTCCCCGGTGTGGCCCCAATCTCTCCCAGGCCTGGAGTCGGAGGGCACTGTTCCCAGGGATCCTGAGCACCCACCTAGCCTTGCCCAGGTGGTGCCTGCCCCCCGTGCCCGAGCCTGTCCCACGCACCTGCAGGTACAGAACACCGTTTACGGAGATGGTGAAGAGCTCGCTGCTACTCTCCAGGCCCATGACAGCCTCCAGGGAGCTGCAGCCAAAATGGGAAGACCGTCAGCCCGCACCCCGGGCCCCACCAACCTCCTGTGCTCACAACCACCCCAGCAAACGACAGCCGCCCAGCTCAGTGCAGTGGTAACAGCTGTCCTGGCCAGGTCTTCTGGTGGAGGGTGGCATCCAAACTGGATCCTCCAGAGGAGGGGGGACAGTCTCCACAGGGCCAAGGGGGCTCTGCGAGTGCCCAGAAAGTCAAGCCTGGGCCCAGGCCAGGGCTGAAAGGTCCCGGCCCTGCTGCAAAGAGGACACAGGCCAGTGCAGCTGGAAGTGGGGGGGGTGGTGGCAGCAGTGATGCCAAAAAAGTGGGTTCAGGCCAATCTATGGAAGGTTTCCAATGGCGGACTGGGAAGTTCTGAACTCTGTCTCCCAACTGCTGTGGAGCGTGCGCGCGCCCACTCTGTGCCTGGGGTCCACTGGGGGCGCTGGGGATACAGAGGGTGCTGCCCCTCGCCCTCCGGGGTGCAGGTGCCACGGAAAGAGGGATCGCGTCAGGGAGCGGACGGCGAGAAGGAAGTTCCCAGGCAGAAGAGACGGGCGGTGATGGGTTGCACGGGCGCTGTGGCTTCCGGGTGACAGCGCAGGTGAGGGGAGCGGGGAGGCTGGGGAAGTGTTGGGGTAAGTACCGTGCGCCGCCCCCCCCACCCCCTGCTGCTGGAAAAGGATGGCCTGATGGAGCCTGGAGCTGACTGCGAGATCGGGAAGGAGGAGATCGGGAAGGAGGCGTAGGGTCGCCGGCGGCTGGTGCGTCGGCGCTGGCCGCTGGCGGACAGGGTCTTTCCAAGCTGGGCAGCGCTAGGGTGGGGTGAGGAGACGGGGGGGGGGGGGGCGGGTTTAGTGTCGGAGTTCCCACCCCAACTCACGCGTTGCGCTGGCACCGGGACTGGATGCAGATGAGCAGGCGCAGGCGGTCCCGGGGGCGCGGCGGCCCCCGCCTGGGCTGCTCGGCGAGCGCTGCAGGGGTGGGGGGGAGGGGGCGGTCACGGGCGGCGGGGTTCCGAGCGCACGGGGGCGACCCCCCGCGCCCCGCCCGCCGGGAGCCTCACCCGCGTGCAGCGTGGCGGCGAGCGCGTAGAAGCCGGCCACGGGCGCCGTGTACTGGCCGCTGGTCAGGTTCAGGCCGGGGCCGCGGCGGAAGGCGCCCTCGGCGTCGGGCTGCGGGGCGCACGGAGGTCAGCCCGGGCCCGCCCGCCCGCGTCCCCGTCCCCGCCCCCGCCGGCCCGGGCTCACCAGGTAGTAGCCGCCCAGCTCGTGCAGCGCGCGCCGCTCCACCGACGCGTCCCGGCGCAGGCGGCCGTGGAAGGCGGCCTCGACGCGCGGCGCCCGCGGGCCCGGGGCCAGGGGCGCGGCCAGCAGGGCCAGCACGCCCGCGTCCCCCGTCCCCGCCTCCTCGTCCTCCCGCGGGGCGGCCGCGCCCGCCGCGGGGCCGCGCGTGCAGGGCTCGGGCTCCGCGCGCTCCCGCTGCCGCACCGCGCCTGGCACAGAGCGAACGGTGGCCGCGCCGCCCGCCCACCTGCCCGCGTCCCTGACCCTTGCCCCGGATCCACTACCGACTGCACGCGCCCCCACGCGCCGGCGCCCGCGCTCCGGGATCCACGGGAGACCCCCCTCGCCGCCTGCAGGGCCTGGAAAACGTGGCTTCCCGAGCCCGCGGCTGTTCCTGTTTTCCCTTCGAACTTTGGCTACCGGATAGCTCGGGGCGGACTCACTGAACCCAGCGCCCAGCTTCTGCGGCCTCACTTCTCCATCCTGCCCACGCCTCCCCCTGCCCACTCCTGTCTTCTCCGCTTATAGCGAGCTGAAGGGGAGGAAAGGCTCTCCTAATAGGTGTCATAATAAAGTGAACTCTGGAAGATACTGGGAGATAGGACTCAGCAGCTGCCCAAATGCAGGGCCGTCCCCCGGACATAACAGCTCAGCTGCCCCGCCTGCGGCAACCCCCCCACCCCCCTGACTGCCCAGGACACTATCCTCCCTGCCTCCCGTGGGGCTCTTGACCAGCAGCTGAGACCTGCCAGGGAAAGAGGCAGGGACACAGGTGATCAAGGGGAAGAAGCTGGGGTCTCAGTCCAGGGCCTGGGGTGAGTCTCAAATCCCCATGTTTGCTTTGTGATCAGAGGAGCACTTTGCAAAGTTAAGAAGCTCTGATCCCTCACTGATGGTCCCCACTCTGGGGGTACGGGTCCCCTGGCCCCAATCCCAGATGGGATAGGGTGCTGATCCCCGAGTGGCCAAGTCCTCCTTCCCCTGTGAAGCCTCCCCCTTACCACGCTCCTCCCAGACCCCCAACCCGACCCTCAGCCTCACCCAAGCCCCCCTGTCACAGAGCAGGGGCCTCCTCGAGGGCTGGCCCACACGGGCATGCCCAGCCACCTCCTCCAGGACACCCTCCTCCGGCCCCACTCACGCCAAGGGTGCGTGTCCACATGGGCACACCCCTACCTTTCAGCAGCAGCTGGAACTCCTTCAGCAGCACTTCAGGTGGGATGATGGGGCCAGGGGGGCCCTGGGGACCGGGGGGCCCCGGGGGCCCTGGGAAGCCAAGCTGAAAAGGAACCTCAGCAGTGAGGAGACATGTCTAGTAAGCTAGACATCAAGAGCAGGTGCCAGGTCTCGGGCTAAAAGGAATGAGACAGGGAACCCCGCAGTCTCCAGGGCCCCCAGGCTCCCCACCTGTTGGGAACCAGAGGGTGTGTCAGTCCAGCCTGACTACAACCCTCCCGGACGGCCGTCTCAGGCCAGCCCGGGCCTCCCTCCCTAGGGTACAGATGGAAGAGAAAGGGGGTCGCTGAGGGCGCTGCCTGGCTTTCCAGGGGTGCAGGAAAAATGATAGCAACAGGCCTCAAATTCCGGGTCACCTGGGGCCCCAGCTTGGCACTTTCTGTGCTCTCCGACCCCAGGCCAAGGGTGAGGGTCTGTCCTCGCTGGCACTGCTCGGGGTGTGCCCGTGGGGGCAAGGGGGTGATGGTGGTGGGCTGGGGGTGCAGGGAAGGCCTTGCAGGTGGAGGCCCCCTGCTTCCCCACGTGCCCCCCCAAGACACACACACACACACACACACACACACACACACTCCCCCAGGACACACATACGTGCACACACGCTGCTGGAGCTCCCGTGCTCACCTTCAGCTTCTTGGCCTTGCCTCTGCCTCCCCTCTTGCCATTGACGCCTTTATCACTCTGCCTGATGAAGAGCATCCAGGCATCCCTGGGCTCGATGCCGTGTGTCCCCTCGGCGGGGGGCTCCTGGAACACAGCCAGCCGTGAGGCTGGTTTGCCTCCTGCAGTGGGCGCCGCCCCCGCCCCGAGCAGACAGGACACTTTTCAGGACGTCCCTGTGCGCAGGACGGGCCTTCCGCACCCTCGGGGCCTGGTCCTTGTCAGCACTGGTGTCCTCAAAGCCAGCGCAGCCCCCAGCCCGAGCTTCCCGCCCTCCCGACACAGGGAGGGTGACCAGGCCGCACTGCAGCCTGGGCTCCGTGGAGAAGAGGGCTTGGGCCGCGGGTGGGGGGCGGGGGGCGGGGGGCGTGGGCCACCGAGCAGGTGAGAATCCTGGCCTGGCTGGCCCACCTCTTCCGGCTTCCCTCCACAGGAGCTCCCTGGGAGCCCGCCAGCTCAAAAGTGCTCCGGAGGAGGCCACTGTGCTCACCAGGGCCGCCTGTGCGGCCCCCACTGGAGTGCCAGGGACACGGGTTACGGCAGCTGACAGCACAAGAACGGGACGGTTAGGAGGCCCGGCGGCCTAGCACTGATCTGTTATGAATGCGGAGTGACACCACTCAGCCTCCTCAGGACCTCCAGAACAAGGACAGGGGTGATTCTAGAAACATCCATTCCTGTGCACGCTGCATTCTGACCAGTGCCGACACGGAGCAAAATCCCAGGAGGTGCCTTTCAGGGAGAGGCCTTTGGCTCATCAGCCAGTGGGCCTCAGGTGGTCTGGCCCCAGGTGAGGCCACCAGCCGGGAAGGAAATCGGCCCAAGGGCTTAGATGAGGTCACAAGCCAGTAACAGTGGCTGAAGGGAGGACGCCGGGGTTTCAGAGCTCGGAGACCGAGCTGGCGGTCTCCTGGCCACTCCGCAGGGCCTGGGGCCTTCCTTCGGGAGCTAGTGTGCAGTGGTGGGGACACGGGGCCCCCCGTGCCAGAAGAGCCTGGGGTTGGACAGAGAAAGGGCTCAGAGTGCCCAGGGCCTCCTGGGCCGGGCGAGGTGCCATCCTACTAGCTGCTCACCGTGGACACAGGACCGGGTTCCACTTTACGGCCTCGCTCTGCCTTTGTCGGGAACGCGTGCCCAGAGGGTTCCACAGAGGCTGGACGGGTGCGCCAAGCTGACCCTCCCAGCTGGGCCAGTACTCGGACCCCAGTTTGGTTTGGGGGGGCAGAAACAGGTGGAGGCGAGTCACCCTGGGGCCGGGGGAGGCGGCCCATGGCAGTGTGGGTGGGTGGCAGGCAGCTGTCCTGTCCCACTGGGGTCCCCAGCTGTGAGAGGCTCTCAGAAAGGAGGTGGGGGAGCCTCTGGTCCCGTGTGGGCTCCACAAACAGAGTCCGAGGCCAGAACCCCTCCTGGGAGCCCCCAGGCCTCTTGCTTCCAGGTGACTGTATCCTGACATCTGGCCACCCTTCTCCAGAAAGAGTGACCCATGGTCTGGGTGGGGTTGGCCTTCCTGACTTCCAGTGGTGGGAGAAGCACTTCGGGGAGGCTCCTCCCAGGGAGCCCTCCCGCTGGCTGCCACCACCACCCTCTTTGGAGGCGGTGTCCTTGGCCTTGGTGGCACCAAGTGTGAGCTGAAGCCCAGCGCTGAGGGCTCCTCTGAAGTCCCCTCCTCCCCGCCCTCGGGGCCGGGCACTGTGCGCTGCCCTCAGAAGCTGCAGGTCATTAGGGGCCCTGCACACACCGCCCCCACCCCCGCCATGCTCCCCAGACCGAAAGGGAAGCACTTTCTTTGTTGTTTTTCTGAGAGAACTGCGCCTAGTAAATTCGGGAGCGGCGGTCACACTTTCACAAATAGGTTCTTCCCAGTTTCATGCCGGTCAAGTTATTTACATTTTACCCACTTCCCAACTTCCTTCTGCCCCCACCCCGGGGAAAAGGCGGTTCACGCGGAGCCAGTGGAATTTTGCCCTTAATGCCGCAGAACTACCCCCAAAGTCCCAGCCAAGGTTGGCCCTGCCGGAGCCGGTCCGCGCGGAGGGGCCGCGTCCACACTCCCCGCGTCTTCCCGGAGCTCCGCCGGCCACGCGCTTCCACCGCACGTTAGGAAGGCGGACGCCCGGGCCAGCCCCGGTCTCCGCCCGCGACGCCGCGCTGCCCTCGGTGCCCCCACCCCTCCCCGGGATCTCGGGGACGTGCGCGCTCCGGGTGGGGAAACCGAGGCCCGAGGGGGTCCGGCGTCTTACCGGCGGGCGGGCGGGCGGCCCCGCGCGGTTCTCCGCCGGCAGCTCGTTCCCGGGCCGCGGCTCCTGGCGGGCGCGGCTCTCGGCGGGCTCTCCGGGCTCCGGGAAGACGAAGCCCGCGGCGGCGGCCAGCAGGCCCGCACAGACGAGGAGCAGGCGGGCCCCGGCGGGGCGGCGGGCGGGGGCCATGCGGGCGGCGGCTCCCTCTGGGCTCGGAGCGCGGCGTCTCGGGGACCGCGCTCCCGTTCCGCGCCTTATAACGCGCTTGAATCCCCCGCCTCGCCCTTCGCGCGTCACGGCCCTGCGCCCCCTGCCGGGCCCGGCGCGCGCTGTAGCGGGTGTGCGCGCGCGCCCGCGCCTGTGCGTGTGCCCGTGCCCGTGCGCGCGCGCGTGCCTGTGTGCGAGCGCGGTGCGTGTGCCTTGCGCGCGCGCGTGTGCCTGTGTGCGAATGCGTGTGCCTGTGCCTATGCGCGTGCGTGTGCCTGTGTGCGCGCGCGCACAGCGCGGGGACGGGGTGGGCGCTGCCCTGGAGGTGGGGGGAGCGCAGCAGGGGGAAACGGGGGAAGGGGCGCTGCAGCCGAGGAGGGTGGTGCAGAGAAGGGGTGAGGAGAGGGGAGGAGGGACCGCGGCGGAGCGGGGGGGGGGGGGGGGGGGGGGGGGGAGTGCGTACAGAGAGTAGGGTGTGCGGGCGGGGGCGCGGCATAGGGTTGGAGGTGCGAGGAGGGGACCACGGGAACGAACAGGGGCGCGGGGAGGCGAGGCGGAGGGGGAGGCCTCGCTCGCGTTGGCCAGAGCGCCCCCTCCTGTCGAGCGGGTTTGCGTTCCATCTCCAGGCCCCGGGGCCATTCCTTTGCGCTGTCCAGCTCTTCTTCTCAGGGGGGCTTGGGTGTCCCTTCTTCTGGCCCTGGACCCTCTGTCGTCTTGACAGCCTTTTCTCTACGGGGAGCCGGGTCGCTTCCCTCCTCTGAGCCTGGGAGCATCCCTTCATCCCTGTCTATTCCGTGCATGGTCTGTGGGGACCTCGAGGCATCCCATTCCCATTATTCCAGGTGGCGCCCCGTGAGGTCCAGGCCTTGCCAACATAGGTTTAATACACCTGAGCGGGGACGACACCCAAAGACCCTACCCAGTGCCTCTTTCCCAGGTGGGGACCCTACGCTTCTGGCGCTGCCTTCTGCCCATGGCTGGGATGCCCTAAACTCAGAGTGCGCTGTCCTTCCCCATCCCGGTGCAGGGGCGGGGAATCCACAACCTGGGGCAGCCACCCTGCACAGATATGGTTGCACCTAGACCCAGGCTGGGAGGCCTGAGCCCTCTGGTGACCTAGCCAGGTGTGGGGGCTAGATTCCAGTGCCAGGCACAGGGCTCTGCTGGCATGGGGCTCCAGATCCTGCAGGCTTGAACTCCAGGCTCCTCCCTGAAAGAGCCAGCTCCCTCATCCCCTCTGGGCTGCTTTGTTCCCTTACATGCCCATTGCCTTCCTGTCTCCCCATGGCAGGTAAGGGCATGGGAATAGCACCGAAGTGCCTGCACCTGGTGGGCACACAGTGTCCTTTGTTCACGAGTGGGAGAAGACACAGCTAACGATTGCACCTTGCAAAGGTCTGCCCCCACCGAGGGTCGTCTCTTCTGAGCCTCACCCTGTCCTATTTCACAGAGTGTGGCAGGCGGTGGCTCCCTAGCCTGGGGGAGGGATCGTGGGTAATCCTAAATCAGGAGCCCCCCACTCATGCCCTGTTTCGGTGGCTGGTTTTCTACACCAGACAGGGAAGGGGTAGGGGGGCTGGGGGGAGTGGGGAACACAGGAAATATTTCAGATTTTAGAAAAAGCCTGGTATTCGGTGTTCATCGTTCTGTGATTCTGCCTCTTTTTCTGTAGGATGTGAATATGGTGGTAGAATTGGGGTGTTTTGGGGGGGGTCAGAGTGTTTAAACAAAAAAATACCCTGCCTCACCCTGAGAATTTGTCCCCCGGGGGTCAGGGTGTCCCATAGACTTATTCTGTGAGGATATCTTTCAGAGGCAAATCAAGACTACAACAGAGAAGCTCTGTCTTTAATCTTGAAAAAAACAATTTCTCAGCAGAATGAAAAATGGAAACTCCCATAGAAATTACAGATGCCCCAGAAGACAATTGAGAGATAGTGGCTTGCATGATAGGTACTTAACAAAACATACGGCCTTATTTCCTCTGCAGACATTCAGCAGTGTTGTCACTAACGAGGACATTCGCTCCCGAATCAGTGGAGGCTATTACAAAGCCTTCAAAGGATTAAGCATTTCTCGGGTGGGTTCTCATTTCTGGTCCCACGAGGAAAGTCTGTTAAGAAGCTGGGTGTGCAGAACTTTGTAATGACGTGCTTGTCTGTGCTGGGACACGGGCCTCGGAGTCCACTACTAAAATCTTGATCATTTTCATTTCTGGGGGGGGGGGGGCGGGCTTTATCTGGGACCACTGGACGCCAAGCGTGGGGCGTGTTCTCTTTGCCGAAACCTGCAGTCTCCTGGCTCCAGGAGGTGCAGCCCGTGAACAGTAATTTCATGTTTCTGAAAAAGCACGCCCACACCCAGCACCTCATCCATTTTTCATGGGCCGCACTGACTAGCCCGGAGAGGTGAGGGGCCTGCCCAGGGACACACAGCCTGGGCTTGGGGGTGGGGCCGGGCCCTCTCGCCCCCTGGGCGTGCTCACACCTTCACAGCCACAGATTTTGTCCATTACGATCCTTCCTATTCTGGATGGAGAGAAATTGGAGCTACGTGATGAGCTTGCGGGTCATGGATGAACGCGTGGCCCTGTCTTTTCCCTGAGACAACCAGGTAGCACAGGTGGGGATTGCCCCCCGGGGTCTGGCTGTGAGGGAAGGCCAGGGAAACGCACGTGGCTGGCCACTCTTGAACCCAGGGAGCACTCCCCACTTGGGTGGTGGGTAGAATGCTGTGGGGGGCAGCCCTGCGCGGTGGGAGGAAAGAGACACCTCTTGGAGGCCACGTTCAAGCCCTGGCTTGCCCCCCCCCGGCGGGTGGCTGGTCTGTCCTGGAGCTTCTTGGAGTTTCCTTCCAGTTTCCCTGCCTGCGAGCTGGGATTAAGGGACACATGCCCTTGGGGCTGCTCTAGGGTGAGCTGAGGTCACAGTGGGTGCCGTGTGGGGCCGTGAGGGAAGCCTGCTTGTCTCCCAGGCTGCCTCGGTGGTGAGGGTCCCTGGCCTGGGCCATCAGCACCACGTCACGGGGGGCTGTCCTCAGACCTGCGTGAAGACGGAGGCTCCAAGCCTTGTCATGTGGCAGAGCATGATGGGAGCACAGGACAGACCCGGCAGTGGGTCTGCTCAGCAAATCTGGTTCTTGCTTGGCCACCTGGAGCAAAGGTCACATGTGGCTTTGGAAGAGGCACATATGGGGCCTTTAGGCACTCATCCCTCTGAGACTCAGTTTGCTGGTTCTGTAGAGCGGGCATAGTGGCCGCTGCCCCCGAGCCTTTGTCTGGGATCCCACTCACACGTGAGGGATGAGCAGACAAAGCCAAGGCCAGGAGGAAGGTGGCCTCAGCATGGAGGCCGGGCTGCTTGGGCTCCCCACTGCTGGTTGCTGGCCTGGATCCCATCCGCAGGGACGTGAGGCATACTGCTGTCAGGGCCGGGTGCCATTTGGCCCGCCTGACGCCACGGAAGGCGAGGCTCTGGCTGCGTACCTTTCACAGTGCCGGGGACCCCTGGGAATGGAGGGATCCAGTTGGGGGCGTGGGGTCCCTAAGATGTTTGCGTGACTTCATTTCCACCTCCCAGTGGAGAGCCCCAGCCCGCCTGAGGGCTTGGAGGACAGCTTGGAGGACAGCTGCCATGTGAAACCCAGTTATTTTCCCAAACAGTGAACAATCCTAGTGATGTCATGGGCCCTGCCGGAGGGCCCAAATCAAATCGGTTCTGGTGCTGGTGCAGGCTCCCGTGACACCGTCCCAAGGTGACGACACAGCCTGGCCCTGGGGTGGGGGAGCGCAGAGCGTGGGGCCTGCAGATGGGGCTCCCTGTCTGTTTCTGGGGGTCACATTTCGGGAGTGAAATCCGCTCAGAGGAGGGCAGGCCTCAGCAAGGACTCCCCCAGGTCAAGGAGCACCAGAAACAGGTTCCGGTGGCACCAGACAGCTTGTCCCCCAGCCCCCCCTCCCCCCCGCGGCAGCAGCCCGGGGGTTCAGAGCCGGGGCAGCATCTGGGGCTGAGGCAATGGGTCTCAGGATGGAAGTACTGAATGAGTGGGCACAGAAGGGGGCCCAGACGGAGCCCGAGGTGGCCTCCCCCGTGCGCCCTCAGGCCTGGCTGAAACCTAATCCTCATTCTTGGGCCCTCATGTCACGGCCTCAGCCCTGGCTTCCCATCAGCCTGCTGCAGTCAAGCTGTTCTCACTCTTCTCTTTTCCTCCAAAGGAAGGGCCTTTGCCGATGAAGTCATGGGAATAAAAGCTCCCTTTGCCCCCGAAAACAGTGGGAGCCTGGAGTCAACTTGTTGTGTGGCCTCCCAATGTCCAGGAAGGCGACCTTTGCTGTTTACTGGAACCTTCCAAACACATGACATCATCTAATTCTCGAATCGTGTGATTACCCCCATTGCACAGATGAGGAAACTGAGGCTGAGATCTTGGGACTGGCCCAAGGTCACTCGTCCAGGTCTAACCTTCACGACCTGGGGTCAGCGGCTCATTCAGTGAACATTTGCTCAGTTCCCCGCTACATGCCGGGCCCGGGTCAAGTGCTGGGGGTAAGCCGTGCAATCCTGGACAGGTCCGTGGGCCGCCTAGGTCTGGCAAGGGAAGGTCTGGTCTTTCTCACGGAGGGTTTCTTGGTGTATTTTCTGCTCATCGTTTCCATGTTTTCGATTGATTAACTTAAAAAATCAGCCTAGCTCACCTTCGAGTTTAATGTAAGAGGGTACATGTTGGTGGCTCTGTCTTGCCATTGTGAGAAGAATTACATTCGTGTGGTTGCGATCCAAATAACCCCAGCTGCTGGCCCTGAAGAGCCCTGGGACAGCCGATTAGCTTTGGGGAAGTGACACTGGCTCCTGGGGTGTTTATTCCAAGCAGGGAGGTTCTGTTTGCAGCCCACTTCCTCCTGCAATTAATCGACGTCGTGCCTGGCCACCCTCCCGTGTGCGTGATCCAGGGGCCTGGGGGAATCACCTGCACGCAGCAACAGTAGCCACACTTCCGGCTGAGTGGCACTGGGGACCGAAGATGAAGGACATGGCCCCGGAGGAGCGGACGGCCTTACCTTTTGTGTGGCTGTGACCACCCCTTCTTTTTTTTTTTTTTTTTAATTTTTTTTATCGTTTATTTATTTTTGAGACAGAGAGAGACAGAGCATCAACGGGGGAGGGGCAGAGAGAGAGGGAGGCACAGAATCCGAAACAGGCCCCAGGCTCCAAGCTGTGAGCACAGAGGCGGACGCGGGCCTCAAACTCACGGACCGAGAGGTCATGACCTGAGCTGAAGTCGGACGTTCAACCGACTGAGCCACCCAGGCGCCCCTGTGACCACCCCTTCTTAAGTCACAGATTCCTGGTCAAAATTCATACTTTCCACCGGGCCAACTGGTCGACCAATGGGAGTAGAGGTCTGAATTGACCACAGTGAGGTGTCATTGGATCACTTCATTTATTACAGATATTTACATGGGACTGTCAACTGCTTGATTCCAACAGTCACCGTCCCTGCCTGGTACAGGAAAGAGGCTCAATAACAGGAGGGTCTTGTCTGCGAGATACTGGAAAACCCAAGTCCAGCAGAAGTGGTGAGAAGCGTCCATGGACCCTGGCTCATCTGGGAACCAAAGGGAGTTGAGCCTGGGTTGGTGGCCACAGAGGGCACTGTGTAGCACTCTTTGGTCACCAAAGTCTCAGGGCTGCTGAGGAGTCTCAGTTTACCCAACACCGTCTGTGAGAAAGACAAGTGTGCACCCGCCCGGCAGACGTGAGCTCTTTGGGGCAGGACAGGTGCTCTCACTCCTGTGGGCCTGAGAGTTTGGTGGGCTTTTGCACATGTCCCAAGGTTATCCGTTCTCCTTTCTGGAAGTCCATACTGGCCCCCAAACCGATGTGTCCTTGTTTTCCAAGGAAGAGAAGAAGATGGCTTGGGTTGCTCTGCAGACGTTCCTCGTGCGAATGTATGTTAGTGTCTGTCTCCCGTGAGGATCCCTTGAGTGTTCAGTTCCTGTGAGGCAAATCCGTTTGCCCATCCTGGTGCCCTGTCTCCATCTGCTCTCTGCCAGTGGCCCGTTTTCCCTCTGATTCTGGTTGGATCTGGCCAGTGGGAGGCACCGGCAGGAGTCCGGGAGGCAGGAAAGAGAGTGAGGTCGGGGTATCTGTCCTGCCACTTGGTCCCCTCTGGGCCACAAGGGACAGTGGTACAGGTTGCGTTCCTTTAGCAAAGGCCCCAGACCCTTGGCACCTCCCTCCCTCCAGCTGGAGGTTGTGGCTGCTCCTTCCCACGTCCCCGGGGGGAGAGGGCAGGTGACAGCTCCCCACTGTTGCTGGACCCCCCCGCTGGGAGCCTCTCCAGCCTGCCTACGCCTTGGAAGTAACCCTTTGTGAAAACGTCCCCCATTACTCGATTCCAAGAGTCATCTGTTTCCTCCTGTGACCCTGAAGGACACGATGGGCCTGACCCAGGTGCTCCGTGTAGGGGCAGCGCAGCTGATCAGATGAGGGGCGGTCTGGCACCAGCGGGCCGAGGACCGGGCCCTGGAGTGGGATGTGCGCCCCCACCCCAGGTGCCTCCCCGCATCGCCATGAGGTGTGCGGGAGCAGAAGCGGGCCTTATTCTAAGATACCGCCTTCCGACTACCTAATTGTGATTTAAAAAAAAAAGAAGTCCATTTGACATGTTGAGTCTTTGTTTTGAAAGAGTGCGTGGTTGTCTTCAATAACTGTTCAGAAAACATTTCAGAAGATTTTCGTGTGGAGAGACTCCAGGGTGCCAGAACCTTCGTCTTCATTTGCATCCGCTCCGAAGGAGCAGGACCCCCAGCTCTGAGGACACCCGGTGAGCTGGTGGAGCTCCGCCTAAGCCCTGGGAGACACATTCAATCCTCCCACGAGAAGTGGGCATGAGAGACCAGGTCTGGGAGCAAAGTGGACGTGGAGGGACCCAGGGATTCCTTCCTCAGAACCCAGGGATGTCAGAGGCCCCTCTCGTCCCCAGTGGGTTTCAAAGAAGAGGAAACCCAGGGGGCGCCTGGGGGGCTCCGTCGGTGAAGCGTCCAACTTCAGCTCAGGTCACGATCTCGTGGTTCATGAGTTCGAGCCCCACGTCGGGCTCCGGGCTGACAGCTCAGAGCCTGAATCCTGCCTCAGATTCTACGTCTCCCTCTCTCTCTGCCCCTCCCATACTTGTACTCTGTCTCTCTCTCTCTCAAAAATAAATGAAAAAAAAAATTTTTTTTAATTTAAAAGAAGAGAAAACCCAGGTCCAGAGGGAGGTGTGGGCTCCCCAGACCTCAGACAGTCAGTGCCAGGGCTGGAGCCAGGCTGGACCTAGGACCCCGACTTGTAGTCCTGGGTCCCTTGATGAAGCTTGTGACCAAGGGGGAGGGCCACTGAGCACCCGGTGAGACTCCTTCAGTGCGATACCTTGTTAAGGACCAGTGGGAAGGAGCAGGGAGGCTTGAACCAGTTCTGCGTGGGACCCCGGTCAGACCCAAGGCGCCCTGGGGCAGACCCTGACACTGGCAGAGGACCCTCTCTCCCGGGCCCCATGCCCGGCCTCCTCCCTTCTCGGTGCCCCACGGATGCTGAGCCTGAGGCCCAGAGACGGGCAGCTGCCGGCTGCGGTCACACAGCTGCGGGCCAGGCGGCGGCAGGCCCACAGACGCCTGGCGTAGACCCCGCCCCGGGATCCTTCGCTCTGTGATGCGGCTTCCAGAAGCCACGGCCGGACACACGGCTGGGGGCGGCAGCATTTGGAGAGCGCGGGGGCCCTCCCTGTGCTTCCCTGGGCCCCTCGGCTCCTTTGAGGCCTCAGACGCCCCGTGGGCAGGACGGCCGCTTCTCGCCTCCGTGCGGGCAGCCAGAGTCCAAAGCCCTGCCGCTGGTCAGCTCAGAGCCGGGGTGGCGGCTGCGGTGTCCTCTGATGTCCCTGGTGGCCCGAGCCCTGGGGGGCCCGGCAGCACCAGCTGAACAGACAGGCAGCACGCGAAGGGGGGCTGTCCCCTGGGTGGGTGGCTCAGCCGCCACCCCCACCCCCACCCCCCGTCCGACCCAGAGCTGCTCAGTGCTCCTGGGTGGGGCTGAAGGGCTGGGTCCACTTGGACACGTCCAGGAAGACGGTGGAGGCCCCGTGGTAGAGCCAGAGGCGGGGCAGGGCGCCGTGGTGGGTCCAGGTGTCCCGCCCGCGGTCGTAGACCTCCATCTCCACGTGGTAGTCGCCATCCACACCCTGCCAGCGGCCCCCCGTCACATACAGCGTGTCACCCAGCGGCACCAACGCACCGTTCTCGTGCAGGCTGTGCAGGGACTGCACCTGTGGGTGGGCAGCGGTCAGTGCCCAGCGGGTGGGCGGGCGGGCGGGGATGGTGGCCAGAGTGCCCTTGGGGCGGGACACGGGGGACACGCAGGGAGGACGGCCACCACCCTGTCCAGGACACCGGCACACCTGCTACCTGGGACCTCACCCAGACTCCCTGTAACTCCCCCCGGGACCCTCAGACTGCCCCGCCCGTGCTCTCTCTCCGGCCCACATCGCCCAGGATGATGTCCCCGGGCCCCTTGGTCACCTAGGCCCAAAGTCACTCATATCTGAAGTCAGGGTGTTAGAGACCCTGGGAGCTGCCTCCCAGCACGTTCTGGGCCGGGCCTCTGATTCATGGCTGCTCTCTTGGAGGCGACGGGTGGGTGGGGCCCCAGGGGTGCCCTGGACAGGGCTCGTGAGGCCAGAGAGACGAGGGCCCTTGTGGAGGAGCCCAGGGTGGGCGGGAGGGAAAAGGCCCATCTGTGGCCTCCACACGAGGACGATGGGCAGCCACCCCGGGCCGGGACAGGGAGAGGCAGAGCCCTTCGTGGCCGGGATGCCCCCAGATCGGTGGCCTGGGCCGTGACCCAGCTGGGAGGCCCCAGAAAGAAAGCGCCTGCCTGGCAGGGCCCACCCTGCACCTGTTTTGCACTGTAATGGGGGCCTCCGGTCAGCTGAGCTCTGATGCCAGGGGACAGCTGCGGGCAGCAGGAGGGCAGGGGCCCTGCTGTCACCCGGCCGGCCCGCCCAACCCTCCTGAGGTGGCCGCAGGAGGCCGTGCCACCTCCTCGGGCCTCCGGGGATCAAGGACCTCAAGGCAGGTGCGGTGGGCCTAGGGTGTCCTGCTGGGGCTGAGGCCGCCATGGCTCTGGGCACCGCCCCTCCTCTTTCTCCAGAAAGAACACAGAGAAAGGCCGGGGCTTGAGATGCCCAGCAGCTGCTCTCTCCCTGGGCCCCGAGGCAGAAGAGGAGGGGGCAGCAAGGAGGGAAGCGGGGCACCGAGGAGCTGGCTGTTCCCAGCTTAGCCGCAGCCAAGGGATCCCCGTCCCTGCACCCCCGTGGGTGGGGGACGCCCTCCCTCCCGGGCCTGGCCCGCACCAGGACAGCCACGGCCGTCCCTGAAGCACCTCTGGCTGAGCCTGGATTGGCTCCCCGAGAAGAACAGACCACCCCGTGCTGGGGACGGAGCACCCATGGTGACCGGGAGCCCCCGGTCCTGGGCTTTCCTGTCCCGGAATCCGGGCCCCTTACCTCCCTTCACGGTCAGCCCCCCGTGGTGACACCCCCCAGCCCCACCGTCCCCAGGCCCGCTCTCATGGTGTCGAGAGTCTTGGGGGGTGGGGTGTTGCCCTGGGAGGTGAGGCTGAGGCCCACCTTCTGCCACAGGTTGGCCCCGGGGTCGTACATGTAGACCTTCTTGGTGTTGTCACCGACCAGGTAGAGAGTCCCCTGCAGTGCGGCGCAGCGGGGCGAGGACAGGTACTTGGGGAGGAAGGGCGAGGCGATCACGCTCCACGAGTCTGCAGGGACACGGCACCAAGCCCACTTTCACCAGGGCGGCCGCTCCCCGGGTCCCGGAGACCTCCTGCGGGGCGTGGACCCCGCTGCCCTCTCCTTCCGGAGCCCCGCTCTCCCTCTGGGGGCGGGGCTCCGCAGAGTTTTGTCCTCAGGTCCGCAGGAGGGGCTCGAGGGCTTTCGGAGGCCTTGGCCTGGCTGCCGCCCCCACCCCCCACCATCCCGCCTGGGCCCCGGGGCCTCTGCCTCTTTCCCACCCGGTCGGCCGAGTCTGGGGGTCCCACCTGACCCTGGGATCCTCCTCACACTCACCCTACAAAACGGGTCCTATTATCATCTCCACCACCCAGAGGACAGAACGGAGGGTGAGAGCCAGGGCCAGGAAGACCACCGAGCCAGAGGGAGCCCAGCTGGGGCCCAAACCCTGGCACGGAGTCCAGAGCCCAAGCGGGCGCCGCCAGGACTTGTGGGTCCGGGCCACCGCTCCTGGCCCATGAGGCCAGCTCCGGGCAGACGCAGCGGCCGGGCAGCATCCAGGGCCTGGAGATGGGCTCCCCACCACCTAGCCCCCCGCCCCCAAGCCTCTCGACTGGCACGGGGCGGTGTCTCCGTGCGGGCTACCCACCCCCTCGGTTCCCTGACCCCCCCCCGGGGCCCCCGCCTTCCTCCGCTGTCACACCCACCCCTTGGTGGGGCTGTGACCGTTTGTTAGAGGCCTCTGGCTGCCTGCTCCCTGCGCCCCTGGCCCCGCCGTCCCCGGGGTCCCCGCCCTCTGGCTCGCCGAGATGGGACTGTGGCCTGCAGGGGGGCCTGTGGCTGCCTGCCTATGTCCCCTGCCGCTCGCCCCACCCCCCACCCACAGCCACGCAAGGAGTGTCCCGGCGTGGCCGGGCGCCTGGGTCCCGTGCCCCCTACCTGTGACAGGGTTGTAACACTGCAGGGCCAGGGCGTTATATTTGCAGGCGCTGGAGCCCACCAGGTACAGCCTGCCCTGGCAGCCGGCCGCGGAGAAGTTGCTGACGTACTTGAGGGCCGGGCTGATGGGCGTCCAGGTGTCTGTGTAAGGGTCGTAGCTCTCCACCTCCACCACGTCCAGAGTGGTCCCTGTCGGGCCGGGAGGGGGTCAGGGCCGCAAGAGGCGAGGGGCAAGGGAAAGTTCCCGAAAATGCAGGCCTGGGGGCTTCTCGGAGGCGGCGGGGAGCATCCCGGGAGGGGAAGGGCTTGGCCTCGCGAGGCGGGTGACTTACCCCATTTCACAGAGAGGGAACCGAGGCTCCGAGGGGCGAGGACACTTGCCCCGGGCCATACCGTCAAGCGGCGTGGGCACCTGGACCCAGGGACCCTCGACTCCAGACTGCACGGGGGGGGGGGGGGGGGGGGGCGGGGAGGGGGCGAGGCCACTCCTATTTGCCCCCGCCTGCCCCGGGCTCAGGAACTGTGTGGGCCCTCTGCTCTGGGGCCTGGCTGCTGGGCCAGGACAGGCGGGGCACTTAGGAGGGGCCTCAGGACCGCTTTGTCACCTACAGAGGCCTTGGGACACTCTTGCTCTCGGCCACAGTCTTTGTCTTTTCCAATATTTATCTACCTGTAAGGGTCCCTGGGGTGACTCCTTGTCACAGCTCTGGAGGGTAGGAGGGACGAGGCGGGCCTCAGTGCTCAGGCTGGGGGCGTGGTGGAATCAAAGGTGACAGCCAAGGCGGGAGGACCACTATGGGTCTCGTCACCCCAGGGACTTCACGGAGCAGGAGGTGGCCCCGGGGAGGACGGAGAGGGAGGCCTTACCGCCGATGGCATAGATCTCCCCGTTGAGCGCCACACTGGCGTGGTTCGTGCGGGCCTTCAGCATGGGTGTCACTGGCTTCCAGGCTGCCTCCTTCAGAGGGAAGCACCAGGCCTGGGTGGTTGACCAGGTGTCTGTCTTGGTGCCCCGGGAGCCACCTGCAGGAGAGAGCTCTGAGGGGGTCAGGCGCCCGCCAGCCTGGGGTCCCCAGGCCAGTGGGTGCTGGCTACCAAGGGTCCGGTGTCCTCCCCACGAGGGGCCTGGGCATGGGGCGGGACGGGGGGTGGCGCAGTCCAGCTGTGTGACTTGGACGGATTGCTCCAGGCCCCGTAAGTAGGGGAGACGAGATCAGTGGTTTCAGACCTTCAGCCGTGAAAGCTGTTTCCCCAACCAAATTAAAATAGATTTTTTTTAGTGTTTATTTATTTTTGAGAGACAGAGAGACAGAGCGTGAACAGGGGAGGGGCAGAGAGAGAGGGAGACAGAATCCAAAGCAGGCTCCAGGCTCTGAGCTGTCAACGCGGGGCTCGAACCCACGAACCGCGAGACCGTGACCTGAGCCGAAGTCGGGCGCTTCGCCGACTGAGCCATCTAGGCGCCCCTCCCCAACCAACTTTTAGACGGGCCCCCAACTTCTAAGACGGACAAGAACAGAGTGACCCTCCTGCCCATCACACAGCTCCTTCCTAGCAAAGCCTCCCTGGGTCTCCGTCCGGCAGAACACGGAACGGTTCTTCGCACCCATGGCCCGTGGATTTTAAATCTCTTCGTGTTCACGTCGCGGGAGTGTCTGCGGGAGTGTTGACCGGACGGCCGGGGGCCCCGCGGGGGGAGGGGAGGGCTGCTTCTCACTGGCATCACCCCCACCAGCGACACCTGCCGGGAGCCGTGCCTGCCCACCTGTGACATAGACGGTATTGTTGAGTGCCGTCAGGGAGAAGCCCCACTTGTGGTAGTCGGGGAAGTCTGGGAGCGCCATCCACTTCTCTGGAGGAAGAGAGACAGGCAGGGGGGTCAGGGCGGCCGAGCTCTTTGCCTGCTGGGGCCCCCCTCGCCCCTCAGTGGGTGCAGGGATGTTCCCTCACGGGTGGGAGGAGCAAGGGGCGGGGGGCGACACCCCGGGCCCCCACGTGCCCCTGCCAGGCCTGGCTCTCGGCGGCCCCCTCCTCCCCACCCCGCCCCCTGGAGCCCGCCCGGCACCCGGACTGGACACAGGACTGCGGGAGGTGGCTCAGGCTCCAGAAGCTGGGTCTCGCCCTGACCCTGCAGGCGGCCTCACTGACCCCAAATGGACAATTTGGCCCCTGGGTTGGGTCCCTCCTCAGTCAGATGGGGTGACGGGTCAAAGCACCTGATCTCTGGTCACTAGGGGGTCTCTACGCAAGGGCATAGGAGATTGGACTCGGGCCTTACAGCAGGTAGTGTGAGTCCAAACCCTAGCTCTTGTGCACGGGCTGTGTGGCCTCGGGTGACCCACAGCCTCCGTCTCCTCCTCGGTAGCCTAGGGGTGATTCCCACCTCCCGGGGACTATCTCTGACCGCGTATATCTGTCACAGGGCACACGTGGTACCTGTTAGGATTACCATCAGCATGACTGAGGGACAGAGTAATTGCACCCACCTTGGACCCACCTTCAAGGAGCTACAGGAGGTAAACTGAGGCAAGAGATGAGAAAATGCTTTGGAAAGATAAAAATGAGATAGCGTGGGAATGTCCAAACGGACACATTCTGGGTGCTTGTGGAAGGCTCTGAGGGAGACCCAGGCCTCGGCAACGTCCCCTGGGAAGACACGCAGAATTCTGGGCCTTGCCGGGCACCTGCCCTCTGGGCAGGGACTGCGTGTCCCCCTGACTCATGTGTGTGTCACCCTGGGGTGGGGACTCTGCCCAGCAGTCACCAGGCCTCTGCCTGCCAGCGTGCCCCCCGCCGTCCTCCCTTGGCGTTGGAGGGACAGCTGCCCCCGGGCGGAGCCAGCAAAGCTCATCTCCTGACGTCAGCGCCCAAATCCCCTCTCGTCAGCCCCTGACCTGGGCCAGCCGGCCTCACACTGCCTCCAGCCTGCCAGCTACTGATGGCTGTCGGTGGCTGGCGACTGGCCCAGCGGCCCCAGGACACCAGCCAACCCTCGTCGGAGCTCTTGGAAGAGCTTCCCAGGGCCAACGTGGCCCCTGCAGAGACCCCGCCGGTGATGGGGCCCCGGGCAGGAGGGGCCAAGTCCCTGCTCTCTGGGTCTGCTGCCCAACCACGTGAGGAGCCCATTTCACAGATGAGGTGAGGTGACCCACCCTAAGGCTGGAATTAGAACCTGTGTGAGCTGCCCTCGTCCCTGGGCTCTCACCCTCCAGGCCACCTGGACCCCGGCCGCCTGCCCTCCCCCTGGGGCTGGGGTTCCATTGGGCGCACAGGCCAGGGGCCATCCTCCCACGCGGCAGAAGCTTCTACCTTGGGCTCCGGGGCCCAAAAGACCAAAGCTGGGGGCTGGGGCCGGAGGGCTAGGAGGCCCCGGTGCCCCCACTGTCAGCCTCCCCTGCCCCCACCACGGCCTCTAGACTCTCCTGCAGCCCCCCACCCCCCGCCCCGCGAGGCCCCGGCACAGCAGGAGGTGGACTCGGCGGGCCCCTGCGCACCCCGCTCCCTCCACCTGCCAGGTGGACACGAGTGGCTGACGTCGGCCGCAGGGACAGCGTGAGGGGTACTCACTGGCCTTGGTGTTGTAGAAGGCGAAGTTCCTGCCGTGAGGGGCGGCTTCCTCGGCCCCCTCCTCATCCTCCAGTGCCCGCCCGCCCACAACCACCAGAACCTCCTGCAGCTTCTGCGGGAGGCCCGGCAGCGCCTGTGGGGCCGGGAAGGCTGGGTTAGAGAAGCAGGTGACCGTATTCCCCGTGCAAGGGGCCCCCGGGTGCTTTCGGGCCTCAGTGGCCTCTTCGGAGGCAGGACTTTGGTGGGGCAGCCGTGTCAGGGCACCTGTGTGGGGTGATGTGCGTTTGAGTGCGTGTGTGTGTGTGCATGTGTGTGTGCGTGTGCGAGCACATGTGCACACGCACATGGTTGCCACGGCCCCAGGGCTGAAGGCAAGCGCTCAGGACTGGGAGAGACGCGGGCCAGCAGGTGCATGTGTGCCCCAGACCTGGGAGCCGCTCCCTTCCAGAAGTCCCCACGTGCCTTCCAGAGGCGTCCCCGCACCCATCTTTGCAGCCAACCCGACTCTGTCCCCAGACCCTCCCCTGGGCGGGCGTGCCGCGTGCCGAACCGGGATGACCCTGGCCCGGCGGGAGATGCTGGAATGGTTCCACCTTTGTTGGTAAGAAGCCGCTGCCCGGAGCTCCGGGGCCCCCGGGGCCCTCCTGCCTCTCGGGCCCCTTCTACACAAGGCCCAGACTGCCCACTGCCAGCAGCTACAAGGCGACCGCCTAGTGGGGCGGGGCCCCGGGCCGGCCCGCTGTGCCCCGGGGGTGCCTGAGGATAGCACCCCACACCCTGACCCTGGCCTGAGCCGCATCTTTGTCCCCAGACTTGGCTCCTGAGGAGTCCTCCAGAGCCGGGCCCCGAGCAGGCTGCCAGCCGCAGACGGGCTCATCGGCTCTCTGTCGCAGGAACTGCCCTGCCTGCCACGCTCACTGCCTGGACGCCACGAATGCTCGAGAGCTTTCTAAGGGGCAGGAGGGGGCCTGCTGCTGTGCCCAAGCTGTGCGGTCTTCCCGGCTTGTTTTCCCTCCTCCCCAACTCCTACCCCTCCTCTAAGGCCCAGCTAGGACGCTGCCTCCTCCGGAGAGCCCTCCCTGACCGGCCACCCCTCCCAGGATGCCACCAGCCCAGCTTTGGCCTTCCCCATGCTGCCTCAGGTCCCTTTCCAGGCTTGTCGCAAGCTGTGGGTGCCGACCGGGGTTGTGAAAGATCACAAGACCTGGGTTCCCCTTCCCCTCACGTCCGGGGGCGGGGGGGCACACAGGGGCACGGGGCACCGAACAGAGGTGCGCTCACAGGTAATCAGCCCAAGGCAGGCAGAGTTGCGAGGTTCAGGGCGCCTGTCCCCAGCATCCCCTCCCAGGCGGGGTCTCCGGGGCTCCCCTCCCTGCCCCTTACTCGCCTCGTCGTGACCCTGCGACAGGGCCACCCGACACTCCTCCGAGCCCCGGATCAGCGGCTCCGTGGCCAGCAGGTGCTGCACGCGCGGCCTGGGCACGGCGTCCAGGCGCACCAGGCTGAGCAGCTCGGGCAGGTGGACGGCCCGGGCCTGAGGGTCGTGACGCGCCCAGCGCAGCAGGGCCTCCAGCCGGCTCTGGTCCGGCTGTACCTGCAGCAGCTCGCCGGCCAGGCAGGTGGCCAGCCGGTCCCGGGGCAGCTGCAGGAACTCGTCCTCCCGGGCCACGGCCTCGAAGTTCTCCCGCAGGAAGGCCCGGGCCTTGGCGGCCACGCCCGGCAGCCCCTGCTGCTCCCCAAACTCGCAGATGCCCAGGCAGTTGGTGGCGTCCAGCTGGTGCTGCAGGTAGCGGCCGCAGACCTTCTGCACGGCGGGGAAGTGCAGGCGGGCGGCCGCGCGCGTCAGCGCCTCCACGTTGCCCTGCGTGACGGTCAGCCGGCCCGTGTACACGAAGTCCACCAGCTGCCCCACCACGGCGGGCTCCACGTCCCGCAGCTCCACTCGCGCCGAGAAACTCTCGGCGAAGTTGCCCGCGAACATGGCGTGGAAGTAGGGGCTGCTCAGCGCCAGGAGGGCGCGGTGGCAGGGCAGCTCCCGGCCACCCACCAGCAGCGTGAGGTCGGCCAGCTTGGGCTGGGAGCGCAGCCGCTGCAGGCCGTCCAGCATGTCCTGGGCGTGCGAGGGCACGCGGAAGTCCAGGTCGTCCACGTTCCGCACCATGGCTGCCAGTGCCACCCGCTCACGGGGAAGAAGAGCCGGGCCCCACCCCCCCGAGACCCTGGGGAGAGAAGAGGGCAGGGTCAGCCGGGGCAGGGCGCGGTCCGTCCGCCTGCTCGTCCACCCGACTGGCCGGCCGGCCGACCGTCAGTCCTTTCTGTCTTCAACAAACACTGAGCGTCAGCGGTGTGCCGAGCGCCTGGCCCGGCGTCCCGCCTGATCCAGCCCCGTAGCCCTGCGAGGCAGGGCTCTGTGTTAGTCCCATTCTGCAGCGAGAAGGTTGAGGCTCAGAGAGGGCCCGAGGCCTAACCCTGGCCAGGCAATCAGGGCGGGACGAGGCCAGCAAGAGAGCCACGCCTTGACCCCTCCACAGCTCTGGGCTGCACGGAACAGACGCCTCCCCCCCACCCCCGGAGCATGGGGATGGGATCCCTGTGGCCCCCCCACGTCCAAGTGGCTTCCTCTCCTCCCAAATCGGACATTGCTGGGATGGTGATGAGAGTACTCGAGAGCTCCCCTGCCCCACCGATCCTCACTGTCCATAGGTAAGTGGAGTCTCGGGCTGCCGTGACCTTGCTGGGCGACCTTGGTCCCTGTTCTCTGGAGTGAAGATCCAGAGTCTGGGGGGGAGAGGGACTCCGTGTGCACCCTGACACAATGCTCCCCATGGCCAGGCCGCACGACAACCCTGTGAGGTCTGTGCTATTAGGATCCGGGTAAAGGTGGGGAGACGCAAGTCACTTGCCCCAGGTCACACAGCTAGGAGTGGGGGAGTCAGGCTCAGCCCATGCGCTGAACCCCCAGGTTACAGGTCCTGGGGTGTAGGTTGATAAAGACAAACACGACTGAGGGGAACATTCCGGAGAGCGATGTTTATATATCTGATTCGGCAAATCCACTTCTGGGCTTATTTAATTATGTGCATATATTCATTTATGTACCTCTGACATTTTACCCCGAGAAAGCTGCCCCAAATCTTGCCCAGCACTACCTACAACCAAAAATAGCGGCACCCCTGGGAAATGGTCTGTCCACCAGGGGGCGCCTTCCAGAGCCATAAATGGAAGGAGATCGACCAGACGTCTCCGCCGACCAAATGTTTGCTTCAATGTGTGATCAAAATAACGAACTCCGGGAAAGAGAAGTATGAACTGTGGGTGCCAAGGGGCGGGGGCCCTACCGAGCTCTGGTGCTGTGGCCGTGGCCGTGGCCATGGTGGGAGCCCAATGCCCTTCCCCTCCCCACACCAGTGCCCCAACAGAGCAGGGCAGTGCCCGGGAAGCTCACCTAGGGGACCTGGCTGGGCTCAAGCCTGGACAGGACAGGTCAGGGGCCCCGCCCAGCACCCGTCCTGCCTGACCCCCTTCCAGGGAGGTTCTCCAGCCCAGTGAGGACAGGCGATGAGCCCGCAGCCACTGTTCCCAGGCCTCACATTCCCATCATTATTGTGTCCCCTGTGGCCAGCTGCTACCGCCGCAGGGGCCACCTTCTCGTGGGGCTTTCGTTGGGTCTGCTGATGCCTGTGACCCTGTGGTCTCAGTACACACGGGTGGGAGCTTCTGGAGAGTCTCAGAGCCTCACCTTGGTGCCCGTCCAGGCCAGGAATGAGGAGGGCTGAGCGGACAGGACAGCAAAGGGCCTTAAGCCAGTTGTGGCCAGTGACTAGACACGGGTGTCCTGGCTGCCGTTGGAGGGTGTCACCTGGCGTCCCTGTTGCCCACCTCTCCGGCCAGGACACGGAGGGGAGTGTGACAGCTGAGACTTCACCGCAACCCAAGGGGCCCAGCTTGACCAGGTTGGGGGGTCTCTCTCCGACCCTGTGATCTCTGCACCGAGCAGACTATGTCACCATAGCCCACCCTCCCCTGCTGCTTCCTGCTGTACCTCCCACCTCCTGTTCCCGGGGCGCCCACCCTCCAGGGCCCCTTGGATCGTACCTCTCAGTCGGCCCCCGGACCTCTAAGAACTCAGGACGGAGAATAGGACTTCCCAGCCAGCGACAGGCACGGAGGGCCTGCTGGGCTGGGCTGGGCTGGGCTGGGCACCACGTGGGGACAGACAGAGGGGTATTTTTAGCTGCTGTCTGCACTGGGAGGGGGAGGGGAGGGAGGGAGAGGCCAAGGGGGGGGAGAGATCACACTCCTCCCAGGCCGTCTGTTCTGAAAGCCCACACTGGCCACGTCAGGAAGACTGAGGTCCCCCGGGCCCCGGAGGCCAGGACACGTAGCAGGAAGCATTCTAGGGGGACAGTGGAGCCTGTGTGAGGGACTCAGGGGCACATGGGGGCCCCAGCTCAGGGCCTGGGTGGCAGGAGGGCCTGGGAGGCGGGAGGGCCTGGGAGGTACTGGCTTCTCCAGTGGTCATTGACAGGCACCCCAGTGGCCTCTGTCCACCTCCCAGTGGGGGACAGTAAATATCACGCAGGCTCGTGAGCAAAGGCTTTCAGAACTCGGGGTCCAGGGTGGTGGTAGGGAAGTCTTTGGTGGTTAAAGTGGTGCCCGGAGAGGTAAGGAGGCATCCCTGAGTGCTCCGCCAGGCTGGCGACAGGGACGCTGGATCCAGAGGCTCCAGGTCATATCACGGCTTTGGCCTTGGGGCAGCCCCGGTGTCATCATGAGTTGTGAGAGCCAAAGATGGCTAAGAAATGGGGTCATCTAAAAATACAGCGGCGGCTTGCAGCCTCCCCTGCGGCTCTGTTCACGATGGTCCCCGGGGAATCCCTCAAGTCTGCTTCTCCGCTGGGCCCGGGACCTGGGCCACTGAGGCGGGGTCTCTGGACATCTCTCATGCCAGTGGTCAAAGCAGAACTTCCCAGCCAAGGACCCGCAGGTCCAGGGAGCCCGCGGCCTGGGGTGGCCAGGTGAGGGTCTGCCTGTCACCCCTCCTTCCTTCAGCCACCATTGTGCAGTGTGCGGGATGTGCGGGGTCGGGGGAGGGCCAAGTTCGCCAGAGGCCTCCTGCTACCTCCCTGGGACTGGCTTGCTGCTGTTACGGGGCAGAGAGGCCCAGGTGGCTCCCGGTGGGACAGCCCTCGCTCCTGGCAAAGTCAGGCAACTTCTCAAGGGTATCAGGGGATCGTGACAGCTTGATTCCTGGATGGATGACACCTGTGCTGCCAGCACAGCTGCTGGCCCTGCCACCTGCTGGGGAGAAGGTTGTGAGCTGGGGACCCCAGTCCCTGCTCTCACGATGCGTGCAGACTAGTTGAGAACTCAGTTGTTACACACATTACTGCCACGATTGACTAGCTAATCACCAGTCCTCAAGGTGCTCCCTACTCTGCTCACTCCTGCTTCCTGATTCCATGCTTCCCTCCCCAGCCCAGCCCTGCTAGGCCCAGCCTACCGCAGCCCAGTCCAGCCCAGCCCACCCCAGCCCAGTCCAGCCCAGCCCAGCCCAGCCCAGACCAGCCCAGTCCAGCCCAGCCCACCCCAGCCCAGTCCAGCCCAGCCCAGCCCAGCCCAGCCCAGTCCAGCCCAGCCCAGCCCAGCCCAGCCCACCCCAGCCCAGTCCAGCCCAGTCCAGCCCAGCCCAGTCCAGCCCAGTCCAGCCCAGTCCAGCCCAGCCCACCCCAGCCCAGCCCAGCCCACCGCAGCCCAGTCCAGCCCAGCCCAGCCCAGCCCAGCCCAGTCCAGCCCAGCCCACCCCAGCCCAGCCCAGCCCAGTCCAGCCCAGCCCACCCCAGCCCAGCCCAGCCCAGCCCAGTCCAGTCCAGCCCAGCCCAGCCCAGCCCACCCCAGCCCAGTCCAGCCCAGTCCAGCCCAGCCCAGTCCAGCCCAGTCCAGCCCAGTCCAGCCCAGCCCACCCCAGCCCAGCCCAGCCCACCGCAGCCCAGCCCAGCCCAGCCCAGCGCAGCCCAGTCCAGCCCACCCCAGCCCAGCCCAGCCCAGTCCAGCCCAGCCCACCCCAGCCCAGTCCAGCCCAGTCCAGTCCAGCCCAGCCCAGCTCCGCCTGGCTCTGCTCCTGCTTCAGATAGTCCCAGGATTTCCCCCAGCCTTCAGCGTCAGCCTCAAGTGGTTGCAGGGGGAAGGCGGGTACTCATGGATGTCTCTGGCTCTCACCTATCCGGGACCACCCTGGGGAGGCCACTGGACGGGGAACAGAGGGGTCAGTCTGCCCTCGTGCTTGCAGCCAGAACACGAAGGGTTAACGTGCACCAAACCGAGCTGGAGGAAATGAGGACAGGGTATTCCGATGACAGGTCCCCCTCACAGGGAGCTGCCTCCCCTCGGGCACAGCTCTGTGCTGTGCCAAGAACGGAGGCCTTACAGGGACTCACGGAGAGGAGACTCAGCCCCTCACATGACAGGTCGGTTTGGGAAACCCGATACCAGGAGCTCAAAACAGATCTTTATCAACAGGTTGCTCCTGAGTGGTGCGGTTCTTAAAAATATGCTGCTTGTTTCTTTTTTATGATGATAAAAATAACACATGTTCATTGCAGAACGTTTGGAAAACGCAGAAAAATGTGAAGCAGCAAAGGACTGTCCCCATTAACACACGGGAATCTTCCCTTCCAGCCTTACACTTGTTGACGGTAGAATGGCCCCACGTGTGTGTGTGTGTGTGTGTGTGTGTGTCCTGTTTTATCATTTTATGTTACATCTCGAGTATTTCCGATGTGGTCAGTCTTTGGCAAGAGGATCTTCAAATTTCACCACACTGTGGATATATCACACTTCAAGAATTTGAAGTGACCTCTCGTCACTTCTATTACTGGACGTGCGGGCTGTGTCATCTCAGACTGCGGTGACCAATATGGTGCCACCTCTGTGTCTCTTTCCCCGGGACAGATTCAGAGTGTGAGATTACCAAGTCAACACACGTGATCATCTTTCCAGCTCGATGCACCTACCAGAGAGTGGTCCGGGATGGGCGGCTGAGGCACTGTCTCCAGCAGGAGGTAACACGGTCCCATACACTTGGCCCAGCACCGTCAGGCTGTGAAAGCCATCCCAGCGCACCTGACCCACCCACGCCTCTTTGGGTGTCTTACATCTCCACTGGCTTACCGTGTCTATTTTTCCATCTGGGATTTATTTTGGGAATGGGGTGCCGTAAGGTCATGTTCCCCTCTCCCCCAAGTAGTTTACCAACACTCTCAGGACTATTACTGACGGTGCCTCCTTTCCCCCACGGATGTGCTGTGGCGTCTTTATCTTAGGGCAATGTTTTCTGTGTGCAGTATCTCAGCTTTCTCCGTTGTGGTCTATTGACCTGAGTGAAGCGTATCTTGGGGTTAGAACCACCTGGTTGGTGGACTTGGGCTCTATAATATGATGTCTTCATATCCGAAATGTAAGCCTCTCCATCACCCTTCCCCGTAAGTCTTCTTGTGTATTGTTGTTAGTTACCTGTGGCTGCATGACAAATGGCCCTAAAACCTGGTGTCTTAAGACAACAAACACGCGATCCCACGCAGCCTCATGGCCCTGGGGCACTTGAGCAGGTGCCTCTGCCTCAGGACCTGTCCTCAGCTGGCACCCAGGGGTCAGCCGGATCGCAGTCATCTGAAGGCTGGACTGGGGCGGGAGGCCTCACTTCTTGCCTGCATGGGCCTCTGTTACCTGCACGGCCGCAGGCTTTCCCCAGAGAGAAGGGAGCGACGAAGATGGGAGTCTTCATTACCCACCCGGAAGCAGAGCGGTCCTTTCCGCCCTGTTCTGCAGCCCAATCCGGGAGGGATACACAGGATGTGCTATCAGGACGGGGGGCCCTGGAGGCCCTCTTGGAGGCTGGCCTCCACAGCTGCATTTGTTCACTGTTCCTTTCATATGAACTTCAGAGTCATTTAGAGGGAGGAGGAGGAGGAGTGGGGGAAGGAGGGGAAGGAGGGGGAGGAGGAGGGGGGAGGAGGAGGGGGGAGGAGGAGGGGGGAGAGAAAGGGGGAGGAGGGGGGAGAAAGAAGAGGAAAGGGAAGAGAGGGAGGGGGAAGAGGGGAGGAGGAGAGCGGGGAGAGCCGGGCTCCGCATCCAACCTGCACGTGTTGGCGGCAAGGGCGGCATCTCTAACACAATCACTCTAGTCCTGAGAAAGGTGACGTTCCCTCCCCACTTTGGCACAGCCTCGTTTTTCTTCGTATCTGTCCCGCACACATTGACGGGGCCGGGATGGGGTTTCCTTTCCCCGGTGTTTTGCCAGCTCACTGGGAAGCTCGTGGGCTTGGCCCTGGTCTGCTCGCCTCACTGAAGTCTGCAGCTCCGCACGCCTGTATCTGGGCAATGGGGGTTTCGCCAGCTGGTCGACAGGCTTACGGGCACCGAACAGGCTTGGAGCCGACAGTGTGGCCTTGCTGGGGTCAGCCCGACTCCGCAGGGATCACCTGCTCCTCCCAGGGGAACTGCTGGTGGGCTGGGGGTTTCCAGGCCGCTGAGCATCAGAATCGCCTGGAACGTCTTAAGGACAAAAACGGCTTTCCCAGCACCGGCCTCGGCTGAGGGACCCAGAATTCCTGGGGCTGCTCCCGGGACGCTGGGCTTCTGTACAGCCCATAGGAAGCAGAGTCTGCAGAAGGGCATCTGGGGAGTCGCCCCTGAGAGCCCAGCACAGGCGCCGCGCCCTCTCCTTCTTCCCAGGCCTCAAAGCTGGGTCCCAGCCACCACCTCACCCCGCTTCGGGCAGTTCCACCGGGACCCCAGGTCTTCCTGGAACCCAGGATGGTTGTGGGGCGCCCCCTACTGGCCTTGGCCCAACCCCACCCCAGGGACACTGAGGTCCCAAGGCCCTGGAGGGACTTGCCCAAGGCTACAGGGAGTGAGCAGGGATCCCCCAGGTCAGGTGGCCCCCTGCGCAGTGCTGTCCTGAGCACCCGGGGCCAGCACCCCCTGAGGCCAGGTCTGTGTGCACCGCGCACCCCCTCCCGGCCCCCTCCGTTGCCAGGCCCTCGAAACAACAGGGTCGTGCAGGCGGCACGAGAGGATGAGGGAGACATCAGAGTGTCGGCCGCCTTCGGCCGCCAGGGCTCCCCAGCCCCACCCTCAGAGCCGCACCCCTGCCGAGTCTGGACGGCAGTGCCTGGGGACCAGCCGTCATATAGCTCCGGTGGTCACACTCGGGGACCAGGAGCTTGGAGTTGGCGCCCTGCTCATTAGAACCTGCTCCACCGCAGGACAGAGACGCCTCCCACGTGGGACTCAGTGCACCCTCTCCATGACCCCCGGAGAGGGCAGGTCAGCACCACAGCCCATTTTACAGATGAGGACGTGGAGGCTCTGTGGGGCTGAGGACGTTGGCTCTCGTGTCTGGTGGAGCTGGGGACAGGGGGCTCGGTGCTCACCCAGTGCCAGGACTCTCTCAGGGCACAGGTGGCTGTCCCCTCGCTGTGGGCACGGGAGACAAAAAGCACAGTGAAGGCCGGCCGGGAACGGGGGTCTTTATTCGCGAACTCATGCGTGGGCCGGGTCCCAGGGAGGGCACAGAATCTGAGCCAGCGGCTCCTCCCCCTCCCCCCTCCCCTGGGCGTCCGGCTGTGTGTTCCATCCAGCAGTGAGCCTGCCACCCACCAGGCTCCGCAGGGAGGCGAGGACCCTGCAGGGGACCTCTGTCCCAGGAGGTGTGACTGCAGGAGGCGGTTCCCAGAGGAAGGTTCCGGAAACCTCCCTCCCCCCCCCCCCCCCCCACTGCCTGCTGGGGCAGGCACAACTGTCCTGTGCTCCTCCCCCCAAGCTCCCTTCGCTCTGGGCCAGCCCTCCTCGGGCCCGTGGCCTGGGTGCGGGCCACCCTCCGGGGGCCAAATCACATCCACGGCCAGCCATTCAGAGCTTGTCCCTAGAGCCCCTGGTGCCATGTTCGCTCAACACCCTGCAGCACCTGGGCTGTCCTCTGAGGGAGGAGGGTGCGGGTGACACGGGAGGGGGGGGGCCACACAGGAAGTGGCTGTGCCTCGGAACCTTCCATCTGTATGTTCTCTAACAGCGCACATCTGAGGGTGGGGTGACAGCCGCCTGTGCCCAGAGTCCCCTTCAGACACTGGTTCTCTGCGAAAAATTCCTTATGTCCCCGCTCCCCCGAGCCTGCAGGGGGGCCCCGTCGCTGCCTTGGGCCGCGTGGCCAGGGCGGCTGGTCAGCTGGAGGAGAGGACAGGAGGCCCAAGGGAGGCTTCCTTTCGGGGCCCGGGTCCTCTGGAGCGCCCCGGGGGGAGCAGGGCACAGCAGCAGAACACGAGTCTGTCAGCGGGGCCGTACTGACCGGCGTGGGCCTTGTCTCTGACCCAGAGAATTCGGGAAGGCCTGACGGGAAAGCCGCTGGCCCATCGAGTCCCGTTCTCTCCAACCCCCAGCTCCGTCATCTCACGGACCGGACGGAGACAGAGGCCTGGGGAGGTGAAAAGGCATGGCCCAAAGTCGGCAGGAGGCAGGCAAAGGCTGTGGCAGTGGCCGGAGCCACCGGTGCTGGAGATGCGGAGGGGCGTGACAGCAGGCAACTCAGCCCTGGAAGGAGAGCCCGCAGGGAAACCCGGGCCGGCATCCCAGGGGCCCGGAGGACACCCGGGCAGACGGCCTGGGGCTGGAGGGCAAGGCCTCTAGCCTCAGGGCCGGCTGGGAGGCAGAGAGGGCTCCTCGGTCCCTGGTGAGGATTCTGAAACTGAAGCTGAGTCGCATAGCGGGGGGTGGAACCCGGCAGGGGTGGGACTGGACGAGGCCATCGGCACACCGAGTGAGTGTCGTGTGGAGTGTCGGCCAGCCTGGCCTCGGGGCCCACCCGGCCACCAGGTGGGGGGCAAAGGAACCAGCAGGGAGAGCCAGAACCCCTTCCCACGCCCCACTCCCAGAGGCAGGCTGCCGGCCGGTCTCACTCTCCAAAGCTGAACATCTCGGCTTCTTTCTCCTTCCAGAAGGCGAAACTGCGGTCGATGTAGCCACAGATGTCCTCGCTGTTGAAGCTGCCCCGCTGGCAGCCAGACCCCGGCCTCTCCGCGGGGGGCTCGGCGCTGCTGCTGGGGGCGGCGGCGGGGGGCAGGGGCCCCAGGGGCGTCAGCCCCGACTTGCGGCCGGGCTCCGCGTCCCAGGCGGGACCTCGGCTGGAGCCGAAGAAGCGGGCTTTGATGTCCTCGAAGCCGTCGGTCCAGGCGCGGCGGCCGGCGGCCACCTCGTCGGTCACGGCCTTGTGGAAGGCGCGCACCGCGTCCCAGCCGTGGGCGCCCAGGTGCTCGAAGACCTCGAAACACAGCAGGTGGCGCATCTTGCGCTCCTCGGCCGGCAGCTCGCACTCCAGGAGCCGGAAGTAGCCCAGCATGAAGAGGTCCAGCGTGAGGCCGCCGTAGGGCACGGGCGCCCCGTCCACGTGGGGCAGGAACTGCTCGGGGGACAGCGGCCCACGGGGCCGCCGGCTCAGCCGCCGCAGCTGCCGGGCCGGCACGTGTGCCATGATGGCCTTCCAGTTGCCCAGCAGGTGGGCGATGACGTGGCGCTGCTGCCACAGGTGGCCGAGCCGGGGGCCCTCGCTGGGCGGTGGGGGCGGCAGCCCAGGGCCCCCCGCCGCCGCCTCCCGAGCCGGCGGCGGCGCGGCGCGGTGGGCCTCCAGGGTCCTGCAGGCCGCGGCCTTGAGGGCCGGCGCGTAGGCCGACTTCTTCCAGTGGCTCAGGAAGAGCATCACGATGCGCTCCTTGCGAAGGCTGGCCAGGTGGGCGCCGGGCGCGGCCCCCGCCTCCGACGGGGCCTCCTCGCAGCCGACGCCCGAGTCGCTGGCCTCCTCTGCGTCCCCCGGCGCGGGCGCCCCTCCCGCGGGGCTGCTGTGGGGCTGCGGGGCTGCGGGCCAGCAGCCTCTCGGGCACCGCCCGGGCGGGGCCCCCGGCTCCCAGGGGCCCGGGTTTGGGGCGCAGGACGGGCCCGGAGCGGACTCGAAGTTGCCGCGCAGTGATCGCACGGACACGCCGCACTGCTGGATCTCGCGCTGCGCCTCGCTTCTCGGGGGGCCGGCGGGGGCCTCCGCGTGGGCCTCCCGCGGGGGCCTCCCCTCGCCCTGCACCAGCCCGTTCATGCCCTTCAGCAGCAGGGACATGCTGCGCACCAGCCGGGCGACGTGGCTGCACCAGAAGGGCAGGGGCTGCTCGCCGCGCTCCGCCCCCGAGGCCCCCGAGGGGCCCTTGGGCTCCGCCGCGGGGGCGGGAGCCTCCTCACCCTCGGGGCCGGGCGCCCGGGGCAGGAAGCGGCTGTGGACGGTGATGCTGACCAGGGGCGCGGGCAGCAAGGCCTGCAGCTCGGCCGCCAGGCGGCCCAGCTCGCTCTCGTACTCCTGGCAGCGGCGGCGCAGCTGCAGGTCGGCGATCTGCTTCTCCAGGTAGACCAGGTCGTCCTCCGTCAGCAGCTCCCCAAAGGGGCCCAGGATGGCCTGGTGCGTCTGCGAGTACCGCCAGGCCGCCTGCTCCGCGGGGCCCTCGCTCCCGCTGTCGCCCTGGAGGCGGGGAGGCCGGCTCAGCAGCGGCCCAAGCCGAGCCGAGCCGGCCCCCGGTGCTGCCACGGACCCGGCCCAGCCCCTCAACTCCAGCTGGCCCTCGGCCGGGCTTAGAATAAACCGGGAGGCTGGCCGGCCCCAGTCCCGAGTCTGAGGCTCCGGGCAGCCACTCTGCCCTCTGGGCGCCCCGTCTTTGCCCTCAGAACGGGGTCCCTCTGCTCTGCTCTGCCACGCCCACATCCTAATCTCATCTCCTCAGCGTTCAATCCAAAGGCTCTCTCTCCTCAGACCCCTCCCCGCCCCTCCCGCCAAGCTCCGGAACCTTCTGCGGTTGGGTGGCTGCTTCTGGCTCTCTGCTCTGGGCTCTCCTGCTGGCTGCCCTCCCCTACCCCCGGCGCTCAAGGCCTGTGGGACAGGGACCCCGAGCTGGCCCCCTCTGGGCTCTGTGCCAGCCCGATTACAGCTCAGGACCCCCTGGGGGAGGAGCCCCATTTCGCAGGCGAGGGGCCTGAACCACCACCTGCTTTTGCCCAGAGGCCTGGGGCTGTGTGGTCCCGGGCAGTGCTCTGCACGACTAAGTTCTGATTGCAGGGCCCAGCGGGCCCAGAGCACGGAGCAGAGCCTGCGCCGGAGGAAGCGGACAAAGCCGGATCCCTCCAGGGTTAGGACTGGAGCTACTGTGCACACGACAGCTAGGGGGAGCCCGCTACTCTGCTCAGATTCCCAAAGGCTCCCCAAAGGCCTGACACTGAGCAGTCCTGTAACATCCGCCCGCCCGTTCCCTCTCTGACCTCGCCTCTGTCCGTCACACCTCATTCACTGCACTCAGAGGGACCAGCCTCCTCCTGGTCCTTGGGCTGCCCACTCATGCCTCAGGACCTTTGCACTTATTTTCTCTCTGCTTAGAATCACTTGTCCCAAATTCTCGCAGGGCTCCTCTCTCCTTCCTTTCTGGCCCCTGCTCAAGGCCACCTCCCCAGACAGGCTGCCCCTGAGCACCCGTATGGAATCGTCACTCCCCTTCCCCCTGCTCTGCTTCTCTCCATGACACGCGGAATCACCCTCCCTGCCCCCCACACCCCATCAGGTGCCCAATCACCCTGTCTTCCCTGCTGGAACGTGAGGGCTGGGAGCGCAGGGCTGGTCTCCCTCACTGCCTAGAACACGGCCTGACACGAGGTAGAGGTGGGATAAAAATGGTTACATAGAAGAACACGTGGAAATAACACCTCTAACCAGGGGAAGAAGTTCCCAGCTCCCTGATCTGGTTCAACTTCATCGTCTGGCAGAGGAGGAAGCTGGGGCCACAGAGGGGCACGCAGTGGGGCGCCCGGTCGAGGTGTGGGCTCAGGCCCAGCATCTTCCGCGTCCACCTGCCAGGACGGAGCCTTCTGCCCCGCCTCCACTCTCTACCCCTTGGCCCCGCCCCGCCCCACCCCTCTCCGGCAGGTCCCCGCCCCCTTCCCCGCCCCGCCCCCTCTCACGCCCCGCCCTGCCCCACCGGGCTCCACCTGGGACTGGGATTCGGGGTCTGCGCCCAGGCGGGCTTGCAGCTTCCGCACCATCACCTGCCGCTTCCACTCTGGGATGGGTCGGCCGCGCTCGTCCTGCGTGGGCACCAGCCAATCGAGGTCGCCCGAGGGCAGCCTGTCCAGGTGCAGCGCGGCCAGGCAGTCTGGGGCGTCCCCCGCCGCCATCTCCTCTCCCTGTGCAGACTCGGGTAGGTCACTCAAGTCCCTGAGGGGACCTCCCCCCCTGCCCCGGGACCGGTGGGGAGGGCCACATGGGGTGAGCAAGGCCCAGGGAGGAGGGGGTGGGGGCAGGCCAGAGAAGGGTGGGGAGACCCAGCCTGGTAAACGTTGGCTTCTGAGGGCAGGGACCCCTGGTGTTCTGTGGGATCCAAGTATGTGAGTGGGGCGATCTCTGACTGAGAGGAGCAACCCCGAGATTCTTCCCTTGTTCTATATATGGCAGAAGAGGTTGCCATGTGGATAGGCAAACTCATTTGGAGAGCAGTTACATAGGGAAAGTCTGGTGGCCAACTCTGAACTGCAGGACTTGTCAGAGCCTTTAAAATGCTGTGTGCCCTATAACTCTCCAAGAGGGACAGCACCATGCAGCATTTCCCAAACTTGCACCGGACATCTCAGGGGCTGAGAGTTCCTGGCACCCTTTCAAGGAAGGGGTGGGTTGGATTTATAAAGGCCACAGGCCCAGAAAATAAAGGAGAGAGAGGAGCTGGCCTCCTCCAGTGGGTCCTGGGCTGGGTGGGAGCCCCTGAGGAGGAGGGCAGTAGACTCCAGGCCCACCCCTCCGCCATGGACAACTGCATCTCTGCCCTGGAAGTGACCTGGCTGGGCCACACAGATACTGATGAGAGGCCAGGTGAGCTTGGGGGGTTGGCTGGGGGGCCTTGGGAGAGGGACGAGGAGGCAGGAGGCGTACCGCGGGGACGGCGGTGGCGTCGGTGGTGACCCTTGGGGGCGCTGTGCAGGTTATCTGCTCCCTCGGCGGAGGTGGGTCATGCTGGTCAGGCCAGGCTGGGCTGGGAGACTCTACTGCGGGGGAAGGGAAGCAGAGTCAAGGGGCTTCCCGAGAAGGCAGGGGTGGGGGGTAGAGAACCCAGGATCTAGGGCAGAGCTGGTATTCCTGAAGGACTGCTAGACTTGCAGCCAAAGTTGCAGCCAGCCCCCAACAAAGCGCCCGGGGACCCGGGGTGCTGGACCTCTGCGGGCGCCTGTGGGGCTTTCCAAGCCTGGCCAGTTGGAGAACCTGAATTTTAGCCCCTCACCCGCCCCTGGAAGGAGCCGGGGAGGGCACAGGGTGGTCTGGGGACCTAAGGCAGCCCCTCCCAAAGCATGCCAACACGCACACCAGGGCCACACCCTGAGCGAGAAACAGGTCCTGCACCACACACACACACACACACACACACACACACACACACACACACACGCACACACTCCTCCGTGGGACTGTATAACCACCACCCACTCCACGAGATGGTGCTAACCCTCACAAATGTGGGGCCTGCTGAGATTTTTCGTGTTCCATTTCATTTTTTTTAAATGTATATTTATTTTTGAGAGAGAGAGAGAGAGAGAGAGAGAGCATGAGCAGAGGAGAGGCAGAGAGGGAGACACACGTCCGAAGCAGGCTCCAGGCTCTGAGCTGTCAGCACAGAGCCCGATGCGAGGCTTGAACCCACAGACTGTGAGATCGTGACCTGAGCTGAAGTCAGGCGCTTAACCGACTGAGCCACCCAGGCGCCCCTCCGTTTCAATTTTTGGTAGGACGGCCCTAATTCTCTAACAGTCAGCGGCCTGCCCCTGCCAGTCCGTGGACATCCCACCTGCCGGGGGCTCCAACCAACAGCAGCAGATCCAGAAGCGGCCTGGGCCCCGGTGACCTGACCTTTGAGATTTACCTCTCTCCGGACAAGCCAAGGCCCAGGGAGGGAATGAGGCTGCCCAAGGTCACACAGGCAGGACGTCCGGGCCCTGGGGGCTCAGAGCTCACAGAGGGACCCCGGAGGGCTGCGCAGGGGGCCAGTTAATTGTAAGCGTCCATTACGGAAAATGTTGATCCTCCCTTTAAAGAAGCAACCCAGACAGTAATGGAAATTTGGGAGAAGCTGGGGGCTGGGTGGTGGGAGGGATGACCCCAACTGTGTCCTGGAGGCCTGGCTGCCTGGAGTCCACTGCTCTCCCAGCCCCACCCCATCAAAGGACCTCAGAGGCGGGGCCAGCAACACCCACTCCCCCGCGCCTACGGTCCAGGCCAGTCTGGTGTACTCACAGGTGGGGCTCCTGAAACCCGAGCCCCTCATTCCATCCTCCGGGGCGCGCCTGGCAGCTGACAGTGGAGGAGGGGGAAACGGTGGTGGCGGTGGCGTCATCAGGAGTGGCACCTGGGGGTGGACACGGACCTGGTCAGCAGGAGGCCCCAGTGAGCCCTGGCTTGGGCCGCCGCATGACTGGTGGGGTGGAGGGGGCATCCGGCAGGCTGGCCGTGGCCCAGTCTCCCTGGCGGGGGAGGAGGGCATGTGTATCTCGGAACGGGGCTTGGAGAGGGTGAAGTGCACAGGACTGAGGTTCTGTCCTCCCGTGTCTGCCCACCCCTCCATGCCTGGTGACCAGGACTCCTCGCGCTCCCCATGTACTTGTCTCAGTGCCGTCACTCACCGTGCCCCCGCATATGGCCACCACCACCGGCAGGTGAGCCCCCCCATCTAAAGGCCTGGCTCAGCCTTTCTCTGGAACCAGCTTAACGTGGCAGCTCCAGGTGCTGGGTCAGGGCCAGGTGTCCAGCCTGTGCTTACCTCTCTCTGGCCTTGTGAGACATGCGTGCACACACCTGCACCCGTGCACATGTGCACACACTCACACATGCGTGTGTATACACGTGCATGCACACACGCATGTACACAACCCACATGCACACACACGCACATACACACATATATGCGCGCCCACACATACACGCTCATGTACACGCAACCCCCCTCCCTGACCGTCCCGGACTTCCGTGCTGAGACAAAGTGCCTCGAGGGCACCCCCTCTGAGAGGAGAGCAGAGTCCCCACCAACGGGCACAGAGGGAAACCGAGAGGCACTTGGAACACTTCTCAGAGCCACAAGCAGGGGCTGTGGGGCTGTGGCCTCACCTCAGAGCAGTGGGGTAGTGCCCAGGCCACCCCCTCCCCAAGGCCACTTGGAAACAGAGATCACCGAGTTCAGCTCCATGGAGCTTGGTGGTTGGGGAAACCCAGGCCCGGCACTGCAGGGGCACCCCAAACTCACCCCCATAGCCTGCCCCATGTCCAGGGCAAGGCACAGAGCTGCCTCTGGCCACCTCCCCCGCCTCCAGCACTGACAGGTGGCAGCCGAAAGAGCCTTTGACCTGGAGCTCTCTCCCCAGCTCAGCCCTGAGCAACCTCAGCTTTTGGGACCGACTGACGGAAGCCAAGACTTCTGGGCCAGCTGACTAGCCAGCAGGAGACACGGGGCGTGCACGCCACTCTAACAGCACAGGGGTGCCAGCAGGGGGACAGTGCTCACCTCCTTGCCCCCTGCGTGTCCCTCCTTCGGCAGCAGAGAAATCACTTTTTGGTTTAAAGATGAAAGTTGAAGTCCGGCCGACGCCGTCTCTTAGACAGCAGACCTCGGGGCCCCGGGCCGCGTCAGGGAGGCCCTTCTGACGCCTGATTGCCCCGGCTCGCGTCTCCAGCCAGTCGGACCACAGCCGCAGCCCCCTCAGCACCCCACCCTGGCCGTCAGACTGGAGCTCCTCACCCCTCCTTCCGCAGGCAGCGGAGGCTGGACACGCCTCCAGTTGGGGCTGCAGAGAGCCCCGAGCAGGACAGAGGACATGGTTCAAAACAGCCCCACGTGGGATGTGTGGCCTGTGGCCGGAGGGTGTCTGGAGGGTGTGGCCCATGTCACAGCGCCGTTTGTTGCTCTGCTGTCTCTGTCTTAAAATCCTTAATCATTTTGGGGGCGCCTGGGGGGCTCATTCGGCTGAGTGTCCAACTTTGGCTGCAGTCATGATCTCACGGTCTATGGGTTCGAGCCCCACCTCGGGCTCTGTGCCGACAGCTTGGAGCCCAGAGCCTGCTTCGGATTCTGTGTCTCCCTCTCTATCTGCGCCCCGCCCCTGCTCATTCTCTGTCTCTCAAAAATAAATGTTAAGAAATTTGTTTAAATAAAAAAATAAATTTCTTAATCATTTTTGAATAAGCAGCCCCAAATTCGTCGTGCGCTGGCCCTGCGTGTGATACAGCTGGTCCTGCTGGAGAAACCCCTGGGTCACTCTGAGTGTCCCCTTGCTCACATCCTGATCCCACCTCCCTGCGAGGAGGCACTGACTGACCTCAGCTCGGCGGTGCCCTCAGGAGAACCCCTGACCTTCACCCGAGTGTCTCCAGACGCTCCATTGCTCTCCTGTCCAGGCCCCGCGGCCCACTGTGGCCACTGGAAAGGGACACAGCCTGAAACCCCGTCTGCCTGGCCACCACGCACCTCACACCTCAGTCCTCGCGGGAATCCGTGTGGAGATCCCGGGAGCCCCGGTGGGCTGGGGTGTGTCCGCCAGCCCCCGGCCCGGGAGGACCCGCAGAGACAGGCTGGGCTGCGCACGGGGAGCTGCAGCCGTCCTGGGGCTGTCAGGACCTGTGGCAGCTGCCGCCCCGGGGAGAGCAGGAGGTGTGGCATTAATATTTGAAGGCGGAGGTATCGGGTGGCCAGGCGGGCTTGGGGTGGCTGTGGGATCCCTTACCATGCACCTTAACCCTCCACGGTGCAGGGGAGCAGACCCTCTGGGGATGCGGGCGGGACTGAGATCCCTGGGTCAGACAGAGGGATCCTCTGGTACAGAACCCCTCTCCCACAGCCCCCCAGGGAGCAGACGGGGAGACAGGATCAGAGAGGGCAAGGGGCTTCCTCAAGGCCCCAGAGCTGGGATGTGGGAGGGCTGGGATCAGAATCTTATTTGAGCCCCTAGTCCTTGCTCCGGGAGGCCCTCGGATCACTGCTCCTTTGGTCCAGGGGCATCAGCACTAGAGGAGGAGGCAGATGGGTGGGCCTCGGGGGGCGGGGCGGGGGGGCTGGCGCTGGCTGGGTCTCGCGCACTCTTTCCACGGATGCAAGTTCTGGCTGCATTTCTAGGGACAGACCCAGAGGAACCCTGTTGCTCCCAAATAAAATGGGGGTCCCCCAGGCTCCACCATCCTTCCCCCACCTCCTGTGTGCCCGGTAGCCATCTGGGCCCATATCACATCACACTGGGACCCAATAAAACATGATGCTTGCCCTCTGCAAGGTGCATTGGACCCGGGACTCTTGTGCCGTCTTCCAGCATCCACGACACAGACGTCTGCTGGCTCACGACCTTCAGGCAGGGTTGAGTCAGACCCCAGACCCTGTGGCACAGCTAGAGAGCCTGGCCCTGTGGTCTGACGGAGGACGGCTGAGTCCCGGGGGCGCCCGCACCACAGGGTCCCCCTGCTGCCCGGGGCCCCTGCCCCGCCAGGACTCCCCCTGCTTCCTGCCCCTGCCTGGGAGCCCTCGGCCCCTCCGCTCTCAGGGGTGGGGGGCACAAATCTCCCCACCCCCTGGAGGACTGCGGACTCAGCTCGGGCCTCTCAGGCAGGGGGAGACGAAAGAGGCCGGCAATTGGTTTGAGGCCGAGGGAAATGGACTTGGCCCCAGAGTGGCACCTACAGCCTGGGAGACCTCGGGGCTGAATCCTGCTCTACCCCTCACCAATGAGAAGCGCTGGGGAGCCACTGCCTGGGCCTCGGTTTCCTCGCCTGTAAGTCAGGAAGATGAGGAGTTACGGGGGGCGCCTGGCAGGACCCGGCACTGGTAGGGCTCGGACCTGATCCCCGTGGTTACCCTGGAGAGGCGCTCACCCCGAGTTCTAACCAGGTCCGCTGTGCAGCTTCCCAGGTGGCGGGAAAACCAGCATCCTGACTAAGCGAAGCTGCCCGGAGCCGAAGGAGCACAGATACTGGGTCCCGACCTCTGTGTCCTGCTGGCAGGACACGACTGTCCCCGAACCGGGCAACTGGCCGGAGGCCGGCAGACATCTGGGCCTGGGCTGGCGCCCTTCCTGCGGCCTGCTGTCTTTTCCTGTTTTCGGTGAGATTTGAGCAATGCTGTGCCCGCCATGCATTATACATAGAGGACAGCTGTGGCGAGCAGGGTTACAGGCCTGTAATGCCACCCGGGCGGAGAAAATCATGACCCACAGATGGGTGCCGGACACCGGTCACCATGGCTGAGATTCAGTTACTGGCCGCACAGCCAGGCCCCACCTCTCCCTGGAGAGGAGGCTGTCCGAGGGAGTCCCTTGCCCCCTCTGGGCCTCAGTTTCCCCAGCCGAAAGGAGAGGGTCCTAGAGTCCTTCTGGACCTAGGGGAGGGACTTAGCCCCCACCATGCATCTCCTCTGCCTTCACAAGGCTCTTCAACCCTGTTTTACAGATGGGAAAACTGAGGCTCGGAGATGCTCAGAACTCGCCAGTGCTACCCAGCCAGAAGGAGCCACCCCAACCCCGGAGGGAGGGAGTACAAGGCTGGGGGTGAACAGGACAGTCCGGATGCTCTGGAAGGTACTAGGGGGCTCGCCCCTCCCCTCCTGGAGGGCCGTGCTCGCCACCTGAGGCCGCTGTTCATCAGTGCCACCAGGACTTCACTCACACCCGGCCCTGCAGCTGCCGCCCCTGGAGCCCCTGCCCCACCCAGGTCAGAGAGGCCCAACCCCTCACTGTGCAGAGCGGTGCCTGAGAGCCAGGAGGGCAGACAGACCTGGCCCAGGCTGAGGTGGGGCCTGGCCTCCCTGAGCCGTGGGCAGGGCCTGCCTCACCACCACCAGCCCAGTCTTGTCCCCCGGGCCACGTCTCTGGAGACCCACGACCTCCCCGGGGCCAGCGCAGGCTGTCCTGTGGTGCGGAAGACGACAGCTTTTGCCTCTCCTGAGCCCAGCACAGGAAGAGGCCGGCACGGCCACCTGTGGATATTGCGTTTCCATCAATATTGCATTAGGCGCACAGCCCCCACTCCCGGGCCCCGGGGCCCACAGCTGACACCCTGCCCTCCCGTGGGGCCAAGCCTGCGAGCGCGAGGCAGGCGGCCTGGGAAGGGGGACATGCCAGCCACAGGCGAGGGACTGGCCTGCTGCCCTGGGTGCTCAGCGAGGCAGAAGGGAGGCTCCGGTCCTCACCCCGAGTCCCACACGGGCTCCCCCAGCTCCCCGCAGACACAGCAGTGAGCCCGGGGTGGGGGGGCCATACGGTCAGCCCAGACTGGTTGGGGGAGCCCCAAGAGACCAGAATTCTGTCTCGAATCCTATGGTGATACCTGGGAGACGGCCAGGGCAGCAAAACCCCCCAGCAGCTTGGGACGGGCCGGTTCTCCACGGCCCGGGGAGTCAGGAGACACCAGAACCCCCGGCCCCCAAAAGAGCTGGGCAAAGAGGCCAGGGGTCCTGGCAGGTGTGCTGGCACCTGGGGATGGAAAGCTGAGTCAGGGTCGCTGCCCCGACAGGCTGGGGACGGGCCGGGGACCCCACCCTGAGGCCAGGCGGGACCTGCTCCCCGGCAGCCGAGCAGCGCCCACCCCACCTCCTGATCTCACCTTCCGGGTTGGCCCCAGGAACCACACAGGGACCACACAGGGGCTGCGAGGGTCCCTGAGGGCCGGGACACTCCTGGCTTGTGGCCTGGGAAGCTCCGCCCACTACACCGGGAACCTGCCGAGCCTGACCAACTCCTTGAACCCGAGCCCAAAGGCAACATACATACATCATTCCGCAAATAAATTACTTCAAGCAGTAAGTTCTCGTTTCTCAAACCACAACAGCAGGGCACTGACATGTGCCCCAGGGCACCCGAGCTGCCCCGAACCGCAGCGAGCCTGGGTGTGGGTTTCAGGTGGCGGTGACAAGAGGCTCCTGGCAGGGGCCGGGTGAGGACTGTCCCACAGGCCCAGGGCCAGGGAGGCCTGCAGCTCTGCCTCAGTTGGTCCCGGATGCTCCTGAGGGAAAAAGAGGCACAGCAGCAGTGCCACAGGGAGACCTGGCTTTGGGGGGCGGGGGCAGCTTCCCCGGTGGACCTCAGGCTCTCACCCGGAAATGGGGCCAGGTGGTCCCAGGGACACCTTCCGAAAGGGTGGCCACTAAAGGAAAGTGGCATGAGCTGTGGCAGGTGGGGACTAATCTGTCACAGCAACTGCCTTGGGCCTGGAAGGGGGGAGGGATGGGCGGGAGGGACCCGGGGTGCCAGGCTCCATGCTGACCACACCGCTGACCCCAAGCCACCTGTGTGCCCGGCCCCACCCACTCTTCATTCAGCACGCGCTTGTGGTGGCCTGCCATGTGCGGGGGGCTGGCCCAGCAGGATGCGTGGGATCCTTGTCCCACGGATGGGGAAATGGCTCGGTGGGGTGTGGAGCCACGAGGGCCACGCCGAGATGGGGGCACGGGGCTGGAACCTGCTGCCTTCTGCCTTCTGCCTTCAGGACGGCCACGGGGCTGGCACCTCACCAAGGACCCAGGGTCCTGCTCCCGCCCCCAGGGTATCCTCAGTCTGACAACGTCACCCCACAGGAGTCCCGGCCAAGGTCCAGCCACAAGCCCAGCCCTGGTCTCGGCCATAGCCCTGGCCCCTGTCCCGACCCGTCACAGCCCCGGTGGGAGCCCCAGTCATGGCCCCAGTCACAGCCCTGTCATGACCCCAGTCATGGTCCTTATCACAGCTCCGGTCACAGCCCCGGTCCCAGTCCCAACCTCTCTCGCGGCCCCTGCCATGATCCCTGCCATGGCCCATCACGGCCCCTGCCACAGCCCTGCCACGGCTCCAACACGGCCCCGTCACAGCCCTTGTGGCTGCCCGGCCCCGGCCCTGGCCCCCGGCCAGCTGACTTGCGCCGCTGGCTCGGTCCCGGCCAGGCCCCTTCTCCTGGGAACAGCATGGCGTCCGCAATGAGCTTTGTCTCTAACTCGGCCATCAGGGCGGCAGGAGTCCCATCACCCCAGGCCCCGGGGACGGACGAGGACCGTGGAGCTTACCGGCCGGGCGGCCTCCTGCAGGAAGCGGGCACAGTCCCGGTGTCCGTGGTAGTCGGCCAGGTCGGCTGCCGTGCACCCATCTTTGTCCCGCAGGGAGGGGTCCACGTGGTGAGAGACCAGCGTCTGGCAGCACTGCAGGGAGGGGGCACATGAGCGACCGCTGGGCTACCTGCCTGCGCCCACGGCGCTCACCAGGTGCGACGGAGAGACGGCACCGTGCCCGCCCCATCTCACCGGTGGGAAACCGAGGCCGCCGACAGCCGAGGGACTTGCCCAAGGCCCTGCCGCCATTCACTGCAAGGACAGGGCTTGAACCCCCGCACCCCACCAGCCAGCAGCACGCCCTCGTCCCGGACAGAAACCGAGGCACCCGCAGTAAGGAACTGGCCAAGGGCTCAGCCGGTGAGCAGGCGGTACGGCCAGCATGGGGGCTCGGCCCTGCCCTCGTAGTCCATGCCCCCGGGCTCTAAATGCAGAACCGGTGTCCGTTTCCACAGCAGCGCTCAGAGGTGTGTATCATTCTCATGCTTAGAAACAGGAAAACGGAATGATGGCCGATTACTGGCAGATTCGTGAACAGGGGTGGGTGATTCCAGAATGACCGAGGTTTAAGTCTGCAAATCTGTGAGGTGGCTGTGCCAGCAGCGGAACAGGCGGGTGGATGGATCCCATCAGGGAGCAGAGAAACAAGTCCCCAAGGACAATGTAAAACATGGACTAAATGTAGAAGCCGCCTTCCTAAAGCATCACGTGGGTAACTAGGAACCAGGCAGGCTCAGGAGCCAGGGAATATCTGGAGGGATGAACCCACCACTCAGAGCTGTCTTTGCCCCTGGGCGCCTGGGGGGTGGGGCTCAGTCAGTTAAGCACGGACTCTTGTTTTGGCTCAGGTCATGATCTCACGGTGCGTGAGTTTGAGCCCTGCACCGGGCTCCATGCTGTCAGTGTGGAGCCTGCTTGGGATTCTCTCTCTCTCCCTCTCCCTCTGGCCCTCCTCCACTTGTACTCTCTCTCTCAAAACAAACAAGTAAACTTTAAAAATGAAAAAAAGAAGAAGAACTGTTTTTGCCCTAAGAGCACGCTGACACAGGAGAAACGGTTATCTTTGGCAGCCTCGTGGGACTAGGGAGACCAGCCAAAGCTCACAGTCTTCCAAAGATGAGGGCTTGACCTTCATAGAAGAGGTAAACCAGAAGTCAACCAGCCCTCTGCTTCCCATCACTTGGTGGTCCAAGGAACCTCGAGCCTGGAATGTGGCTGAGATCCTGGGCTTACAATTCCCATGTGTGTCCAACAGGCAGAGGGAAGTAAGATATCACCCAAGGCCTCACATGACTCCTACGAATTATTTTTCAAATATAAGTTCCAGCATACAGTCAGACAAGATCAGGAGCACAAAGAAATAAGACACCAGAACCAGAACTAGAAGATCCAACCGGCAAGGAGATAGACCCACAAAGACCTGGGAACCCAATAGATAGAACACAACTGTGCCTCCTAATTTCAAGGGAATAAAAATCGAGCTTGAAAATGTAGGCATGGAATTATAAACTATGAAAAGTGACGTGGTAGATTTGAGAAATGAGTATCAGTAGGTCAGGAGCATGGAAATAATAACCAAGTTAAAAATCAAAGCTGTAGGATTAGTAAACAGAAAAGTGGGCAGACGCAGCACAGACAGACAAAAAGATGTGAACAAAAACACCAGCAGACACAAGAAGGCCTAAAATATGTGTGGGGCACCTGAGTGGCTCAGTTGGTCGAGCGTCTGACTCTTGCTTTTGGCTCAAGTCATGATCTCACAGTTTGTGAGTTTGATCCCTGCAATGGCCTTCATGCTGACGGCATGAAGCCTGCTTGGGATTCTCTCCCCCTCTCTCTCTGCCCTTCCCCTGCTCTCTCTCTCTCTCTCTCTCTCTCTTTCTCTCAAAATAAATAAATAAACCTTAAAATTTTTTAAACAAATAAAATATGTGTAATAATAATCCCAGAAAGAGATGAGAAAGAGAATGGGTGCACAAGTCACTGAAGGGATAATGGCTGGGAATTTTATGGGACTTCTGGAAGCACCAAAGCACAAATTCAAGATGCTCAAGCAATCCCAACTAGAGAAATAAAAAGCATTCCAACTCTGGTCATAGTGAAATTGCAGAAAACCAAAGACAAAGTGAAAAACCTTAAAAGTGACAAGAGAAAGAATGATTATCTTCAAAACCATGGCCCCTCTCAGCTGACTTCTTTGTAGAAACCACAGGCAATGAATGAATGACATTTTCAAAGCGGTGAAAGAAATAAGCTGAAAAGATGAAGCTACAATTCTATACCCAGCAAAACTATTCTTCAATACTGACAATGGGATAAAGATGTTTCCAGGCAAACAAACAAAACAAAACAAAGAATTGGCCTGCAACAAACCCACACTAACAGAACATCTGAGGCATCGGCTTCAGACTGAGGGAAAGGGATCCTATATGGAAGGCTGGAGAAGCCAGAAAGAATGAAGATGACAAAATGGTAAATTTGTGGATAACTTTAAGCCTTTATTCCTTGACTGAATGGAAAACAGTAACGTCAGACAGTTTTTTTCTTAAAAATTTTTTTAACGTTTTATTTATTTTTGGGACAGAGAGAGACAGAGCATGAACGGGGGAGGGGCAGAGAGAGAGGGAGACACAGAATCAGAAGCAGGCTCCAGGCTCCGAGCCATCAGCCCAGAGCCTGACGCGGGGCTCGAACTCACGGACCGCGAGATCGTGACCTGGCTGCAGTCGGACGCTCAACCGACTGCGCCACCCAGGTGCCCCCAGTTTTTTTTAAACTGCAGAAAGAGAACACATTAAAAATGGTGACCCCATTGCATTGTAGCCTCATCGACACCCTGCAAACTTTCTTGCTCCCTTCCTTCTTGCTACTGGCCTCTAGGCTGTACCTTGAAAAGCTCAAGTCCATCTGTAGGGAGCTGGGGGTTGCCAGGGACCATCGTGCTCACCACATGGAGAAGGCTTTGCCCAAGAGATGGGGAGGCAAGTCCTTCCCATGTGCTTCATGGCACCAGGCACCATTCTGGAGCAACACGTGGACCACTGATTCAGTCCCAATGTCATCCTGTGAAGTTTGTTACTGTGCCTGCCATTACACAAGAGGACATGAGGCACGGAGAAGGACAAGAAGCCTCCCCAAGTTCGTACAGCTGGATTCACAGCAATGGCACTAAGACCCCATGATCTTCACAGGCACCCTAGACAGAGGAGCATCACAGGACAGTGCAGGGCTGGAAGAGACCTCGAGGAGAAGTTAGCCCAGAGTCCCCCATGCCATCAGTCCCAATGCCCCCTTTTTATTACAAATATTTTCTGATACCCCGTTCACTATTCTAACATGAACTCTAAATATAATGCAATTTGCTTGCACGTGTAATAATTATTATACATTTTTGAAAAATTTTTAATGTTTATTTATTTTAGAGAGAGACAGCACAAGCAGGGAAGGGGCAGAGAGAGAGGGAGAAACAGAACCTGAAGCAGGCTCCAGACTCTGAGCTGTCAGCACAGAGCCCGAGATGGGGCTGGAACCCATGAACCATGAGATCATGACCTGAGCCAAAGTTGGCTGCTCAACCGACTGAGCCACCCAGGCGCCCCTAATAATTACTCTATTTATATTTTATAAGTATGTATTAATAATCATTAGTGACATTCTATTAATAATAATTAATATATATTTTAAAAATTGCTACTACACTCTAATATACAGGAGAAAAGAAAAATAATTTATAATTTAAAAGACATGCATTTTGCTGTGTGAATGTTTGGGCACGAATGCACCGAAGACAAAGTCTGATGTCAGTATCGTGAAAAATTGAGAAAAGCATTGACATGGACAAAACAGATTACTGACTGTCCTGCTTAGGACACTCTGGTGGTTATTTCTGCCTTTCATTCACTGCCTTAGAGCCAACTACTCTGCAAGCTGTAAAAAAAAAAAAAAAAAAAAGTTCATATTATAAATGACTCTTGTCCAGAGAAAGGCAAAACACAAAATGTGTCCGGTGGAACGCAGCTGACTATTTCCCTGTCCATACTGACTGGTTTTGCATCTGTCTATTTGTAAATTCACTCCATCATTCCTTACCTGTGAAACATTTACTACCGACTATATGAATTACTTGTTTTCTCATTAATTAACGAGTTAAGTACACATCTTTGAAAGTCTCATTTTATAGTTGAATGAGCACCATGATTACAGGCGTTTTAAAAACCATCCTCCGATGTACCCACATGGAGAATAACTGATCTTACAGTTACACTTCAAACTGCGGAGACTCAAACATCAGTGATGCCATGTTCCCAGACAGTGAGTAGTTCTTACTAAAGTGCTAAATAAGACAAAATACTATCTGCCCTCAACACACACAGTGGGATCATTCTTGGGAAGGTCTTATGTGCACTAAAACTGAGAAATGTTGGGGTGTGTGTGTATTTAGATTCTGAGCTTAGATAATTACATATACTTGAGCTGGGTTCAAAGCCCAAGTAATTATAAACAGGTTTGCCACCTACATGCATGTCAGAGCCATTGGGGAATTGTGTGGGGTGGGAGACCCTCTGTCATTTTGTGCAGGGCTGCCCGGTGAATAGCAGGTCCCCTAGTGTCCCCTCCACCACAATGCACCTCGATCACTGGACCAACCAAAACCAGCCCTGAAATTTCCAACACCCGCCGCAGAGGGTGCTGCCCTGTTGAGAACCAAGTACTCCTTGGTCACGTACTAAGCAGGTGCTCAATCACTATGTGTTGGATGAGCGAGTATCTGAATGAAGGAGAGCGAACGGGTACACATCAGAGGGTCTGACCAATTAGCCTCTCACAGGCACAGGAAGTCGACCGAGGCGATCATGCTCAGAATGCCTTTAGGGACTCCTGCAATACTCAGGAAGCTCCCTTCTTGAATTAGCAGCAACTCGACGTTAGGTAGAGAACTACCAGGGAGTTATAATCACTTTCCTAAACCTTGAGGGAACCTCATTTACACCTGTCTTCTGTGGTTTCCTTCTCAACCTCGACACCAAAGCCCCAGATCACACCCCCTCTTATGGCAACTTCCTGCAGTGTGCCCTCCTCTCGAGATCCCGATCCCGTAGCAGCCTCCTGATGCAGCGTGAAAACTGCAGAGAGGCTGCAAGGCCTGCCACGGGGGACCGCTTGCTGCCAGCAGGAGCCCCTCCTCTCTGCTCCGTTCTAGCAGTCTGGCCACGTCTAGCCCTCTCCCTCGCCAGAAATCCCGCTCCTTCCCATGTTCAAATCACCTTGGTGAGAAGCATCGTCTCTATGAATTCTTCCTAGATGAGCTCAGCTAATGCTATTCGCACAGACAGTTCTTGAAATTGTATATTAGAATCACCTGGGGTGTTTTAAAAAAGTCCTGATACTTGGAGGCTCCAACTAGAGCCAATTAAGCCAGGAGGTCTGGGCAAGTGGAGCCCAGGTGTTAGGATATTCTACACCCGTCCTGGAGATTCCCAGGGTGCAGACAACTTCGAGAACCAGTGTGCCAGCACTATACAAAATGTTAGCAAATGAAATTCAGCTACATATAAGAGAGATAACGTATCACGATCAGGTGGAGTTTGCTCCAGGAATGCAAGGTTGGTTTAATACTGTTAAGGGTAATCAGAGTAGAAAGCAAGGTCTTGAAGAGCTATTTGCACACCCACTTCCGCTGCAGCATTGTTCACAGTAGCCGAGAGGTAAAAGCAACCCAAGTGCCCGCTGGGGGATGCACAAATAGAAGCGATGTGGTCCATCCACACACCGGACTATTAGTCTTAAAAGGGAAGGAAATTCTGTCTTGTGCTACAACATGGGTGAAACTTGAGGACATTCTGCTGAGTCAAACAAGCCAGTCACAAAAGGATAAATACTGTATGATTCCACTCATATGACATTCCTAGAGTAGTCAGTCACGCTCCTAGGGACAGAAAGTAGCAAGGCAGGTGCCAGGGGCTGAGGGAGGGGGAGTGGAGACACGTTCGATGGGGACGGAGTTTCAGTTTTGAGAGATCAGAACCCAGAGATCTGCCGTACAACAGTGTACATATAGTTTCCACCACCACGCTTAGAGATGGTTAGGAGGGTAAGTTCTATGTTGTGTATTTTTTACCTCAATTAAAAAAGCAAGTAAGTATGATTCGCACCATTCAAAGCATAAAGACCGTGATATAGTAAGACAAAAAATATGCTAAACAATCATTGCTCTCCTTTGGAAGCTGCTAGGACACCAGCTCTTTATTCCGAGGTTTTATTTTTTAAATCGGTGGGGGTGGGGCACCTGGTTGCTCAGTCAAGTTAAGCATCCGACTCGTGATTTTAGCTCAGGTTGTGATCTCACAGGTGTGAGGTGGAGCCCCAAACTGGGCTCCTCGCTGGGAGTGGAGCCTGCTTAAGATTCTCTCTCTCTCTCTCTCTCTCTCTCTCTCTCTCTCTCTCTCAAAACAGACAAACAAACAAACAAAAAAACAGGGGAGGGGGGGACTATCCCAGCTGAAGAACCTAAGGAGATACGAAGACCAAATGTAGTGTGAGGGGACACCCGGGTGGCTCAGTCTGTTAAGCATCTGATTTCGGCTCAGGTCATGATCTCATGGTCTGTGGGTTCGAGCCTCAAGTTGGGTTCTGCGCTGACAGCTCGGAGCCTGGAGCCTGCTTTGGATTCTGTGTCTCCCCGCTCATGCTCTCTCTCTCTCTCTCTCTCTCAAAAATAAACATTAAAAAAATTTTTTTTAATGTCGTGTGATATCTTGGAGGTAATTCTGGAGCAGAAAAAAGACATTAAGTAAAAAACTAAGGAGATCTGAATGAAGTATGGACTTTGTTTAGTAATACTGTATCAACTTTGGTTCATTAATTGTGACCAATACACCATGCGAATTAAGTTGCTAATGATAGGGGAAAATGGATGTGAGTCTGTGGGGATTCTTTGTATTCATGTCTCAATTGTTCTAGGAATCTAAAATCATTCTGAGCTATTATAAAATAAGCATTTATGGTAAAGTTGTGGGGGAGATCAAGCATTATCCTGTATTTCCTGGACGGAGTATATTTCTGGCACTGTTTATGGATTAAGAGCCTCAAGAGGCAAACCTATATAGTGTGTGGCCCTTGTTTAGCGATTACACTGTAGTCGGGGAAGGGGACGGGGGATGGCATCAGCAGGCTGGACGTGAGGTGACGGCACGACCTTACTATGAATTATTTTTAGTTGTGATGACGGTTTGAGGCTGTGATAAAAAAAACAAACAAACAAAGGGAGTCCTCATCTCTTGGAGACGTTTGCTAAAGAATTTTTCTCTTTCTTTCTTTCTTTCTTTCTTTCTTTCTTTCTTTCTTTCTTTCTTTCTTTCTCTTTCCTTTTCTTTATTATTTCTGAATAAAACAATGTGCTATCTCTGGTTTGCTCTTAAATAACCCAGTGGCAGGGGGAGGGGCTGAGGAAGGAACAGCGCCCAGACGGGTAAGTTCTTTTTTTTTTTTTTTTAATTTTTTTTTTAACGTTTATTTATTTTTGAGACAGACAGAGACAGAGCATGAACGGGGGAGGGTCAGAGAGAGAGGGAGACACAGAATCTGAAACAGGCTCCAGGCTCTGAGCTGTCACCACAGAGCCCGACACGGGGCTCGAACTCACGGACCGCGAGATCATGACCTGAGCCGAAGTCAGACACTTAACTGACTGAGCCACCCAGGTACCCCTAGATGGGCAAGTTCTGATCCCATGCTCTTTTGTGGGTTTAGAATTTCCAGAACGAAAAGATTGAAAGGAAATCTGTTCTCGGCTTTGCGGCCTGAGTTATTTTATGTTTGTATGAAGGAGGCTCGGACTCTTGGCTCATCTGGTCGACTTCTTGGGCTCGTGTAGAGCGTTTCATTTTAAGGAAGCCCCCGCTGTGGCCGCCGTTCTCAGCCGCACCGACTGGCTGGGCTCAGGGCTCCTCCGGTCCCTCTGAACTCGGGGTTCCCTCACCTCCTTGGACCCTTCTGTTGTCACGTAGCGGGACAAAAAGCAAGACCGACTCACCCTCTTCTCCCAGGCCTGCCGAGGACTGTCTGGCCCCACCTGAGGCTCGCCCTGCCCTCCGACCCGCTGTCGCCTCCCTGTCTAGGTAGGGGATGGAAGCTGGGGGGCGAGCCTGGAGGGCCAAGTGGTGGCCTGGAGGAGGAGGGAGGGAGGATAGCTGGAGCGGAGCGAGGGGAGGAGCAGAGAGTCAGAGGAAGACGATTTCCAACGAGCGGCTGTGCGCTGGGACGGGGGCTCCTTCGCCTTCTTTGAAAGGGACGAGCGTCTTCCCGTGACTCTTGCTTGTGACGGTTGCTCTTCCTTGACACCTCTGACACCGGGCCACCTGGGCCCCGGGGACACTGTGGCTTCCGGCCGGGAGCAGCCGTCTCCAAGCATAGACCCCAAATGGGATACCTAGCTGCAGCCGATAAAGCCCTCCCTCTCGACTGGCCTGCCTGGCACCTTGCAGCAGGCTGGGCCCTGGGGGGCCGTGGGAGGCGCCCCCCCCCCTTTGGAGACCACTATATGGGGCTGGGGGTGGGGCAGGTGTGGTTTGCTCTTAGATATTCTCTGGTCCTGCCTTTACGTGAGGTCTCTGTGCTGGTGGTGCCCGTGCAGGGGCCAGGTGCTGAGGGCTGGGTCTGTTCTCAGTGTTGGGCCTTCCTTAAATATTTATTTTTTGATTTTTAAAGTTTCTTTACTTACTTTGAGAGAGAAACACAGCATGTGAGCAGGGGAGGGGCAGAGAGAGAGGGAGACATATAGAGACAATCCCAAGCAGTGGGATTCGAACTCAGGAACCTCAAGACCATGATCTGAGCCGAGATCAAGAGCCGGACGCTTAACTGGCTGGGCCATGCGGGCGTCCCTGGGCCTTAAATATTTAAACATCACCCCTTCCTACTCCAGGGTGTCTGCTTCCTGGAGACTGGGCCATGTGAGTCCCCAAGATTTGCCGGATAAAGCAAAAGGGCTAACCCCGCACCCCTGCTCGGCCCGGCCCCCCAGTGCTCACAGCAGAGCGCAGCAGCCGAGGGCTGGCCTGGGAGGGCCCTCGTGGAGCCCAAACCCCGGGACGACACACACCGGGGGTCTCTGTGCAAAGCAGGGGTAGGCACGGAGGGGAGAGTGTGGATTTTGCCCCCAGATAAATCAGAGTCTGGATCCTGGGCAGTGACTGCCCCTCTGAGCCTCACTTCGCCATCTGTAAAAGGGGAATCAGGACACCTCTCCTACAGGGATGAATAACTTAGATAGTCAGCGTCTGGGCGTGGCAAGCTTTCTGAGGCTCCTGGGCTCTACTGCGCGGCACCCCCCCCCCACCCCCCTACCCTCCACCTCGCCTGCCTTACCTCCAACTGCCCGTTCTCTGCTGCATCGTGGAGAGGGGTCCCACCCCAGGAGTCTGTCATGACGGGGGCACCCATCAGCAGGAGCCGGTCTAGAATGGGTGTGTGGCCGCCTCGAGCTGCAAAGTGGAGGGCCGTGGCCCCCTCGTTATCCCGTGCCGCCAGGCCAATGTCGGTGAACGTGACCTGGGGGAGGTGAGGGAGAGAGACCAGCTGAGCAGGTGACCACTCCCAGGGAGGGTGGTGTAGTCGGGAGGGAGCCCAGCACAGAAGAGGGAGGCCACCTTCCCCCGGAAGCCCCGGGGACAGCCATGTGACCCAGGCTGCTAGGGAAACGCGAGGGGCTCTTCTAGGCAAATTCTGCCTTCCTGGTGGAAGGGGCTGGGGGGGTGTGGTGTCTTTTTCTTTTCTCCCTCTTCCTGCCTTGCATGTGCCCGGCTTTCACCATAAAGGAAAGGCCAGGAGAAGAGTAGGGATGCAGCCTGATGGGGCTGGGGGCTGATCCGAAGTCAGTGGCCTTTGCTGCTTCTATGTGGGAGGGACAGCAAGAAGGACATCTAGCCCAGCTGTGGCCTGCAGCCAAGAGCACTGCAGGAAGCCAACAGTGATCTGGGAACAGAGCCCACCCATCGGCCCCAAGGGAGGGGCTGCCCAGCCCTGGAGACAGTGAACCGGGTTAGAGGCGGCAGGCAGACGGGCCAGGAGGCCATCTGGAAAGACCTTTCTGGGCCTCAGGGCCCATGGCCCCGGCTGCTCCTTCCCTGGGATGAGCCCCTGGTGCTCCCTGGGGCTCAGTGGACACTCTTCCCTCCTGCCCATCCTCCCCACCCCCGCTGCTGCCTCCAGCTGCTACTTCTGCCCCAGCAAAGCCCCATGGCTCAGCTCCGTGATGTCAGCGCCTGCCTGTGCACGGCTCTATGGCCAGAGATGCCAGGACTCGGGTCAGGAATCCAGGTGTGGGGACAGGCACATTGGTGGCGTCAGAACCGCAGGAGAGGGCATGTGAGGACAAGTCCACAGGGAGGCTAGGGCCGGGCTGCAGGGCTCTCTCCTGGGAGTGGAGCGGGCTGGAGCAGGAGTAGCTGCGGGAAGGCAGCCCCGCAGGGACACGGCCCGGGGACACGCCTGGGGATACGGCCTGCAGATGCGCCCCTGCTAGGTGCCTCGGGGGCCCAAGAGCCAGCCTAGGAGGCAGAGCGGCAAAGGGAGGCCGGAGGCAAATGCTGGCAGCCTCATAGGCCAAAGCGGGTGGCTGGACTTCATCCCGAGGCCGGGGGAAATCATTTCTTCCTCGTTCATTCATCTGCTAGATAAACATCCCCAGAGCCCTTACTATGGCCAGGAATGTGGTCCCTGCCTCCCAGAGGCAAATTTACAGTGTATCAGGTGTTGGTGCCATGGAGGAAAGACAGCAGGACAGCAGGACAGAGGGCTGCGTGGGTGGCGCCACGAACATGGGGGGACCAGGCAGACATGTGGAAGCTGCTCGGGGAGTGAGGCCAGCCTACTGGAGGAAGAGCCGGGAGCCGCAGCCCTGTGGGGAGCAAGGGCAGTTCTGAGCCAGGAAGGGCTCTGTCCTCTCCACCAGCGGCCAGCGCGACCTTCAGACCGGTCACTCCTGGCTCAGAGTCCTCTGGGGCTCCCAGGTCCCTCAGGAAGGAGCCCCGGTTCTCTCGCTTTCCCTGCTCACTCTGCCCCACAAATCAGGCTCCCCCCAGCTTGGACTGAATGCCAGGCCCACCTCCTCCTCGCTCTGGGCGCCGCCCCTTGCCCAGCCACCCCCTTTTTGGGCCTACCTCCTGCCCCTCCTCAGGGAGACCCCCCCACACACACACACACTCTGAGACTCCACTGGGCCTGTGCAATGAACCCTCGAGGATCCCAGAGACCTCGCCTGGTCTGGTTTCCTGAGGCGGGGGCACATCCTGGAAAAAGGCACCCCTGCCCCAACCTGGGCCACTCTGTTCTGGGGCTCCCGGCTTCCTTCTGGAAGCAGGCCTGAATCGCCCCTCCATGGGTCCAGAAGGGAAGAGACAGGGACTGGCCCAGGACAGTTGGGCCCAGCACACCCCAACAAGTGGCCTAACGGCAGGGCCAGGAACTGCCACCGCCTGGTGCTGGCTTCAGAGCACCTGGGTGTCCCCAACCCCGAGAGCCCCCAGGACTCCTGGGGAAGGGGCCACAGTCCTGCAGGGGACTGCCAGTCAGAGCTGGGGGCTCCAGGCGGCACTCCCTGAGTGCACACGTGGGGGCCCAGAGCGATGGCCGGGCACATCTGACCCCCCAACAACCCTGTGTGTCCCCAGTTTTCCTGTGGGCAGACTGAGACCCAGAGAAGTGGAGCCCCCGGCCTGGCCAGGCCCTGCTTGCTTGGGGGTGACTCTGCGGCCAGGGAAGGAACGGGTGCCAGCCTTCCGGGACCCCCTTCTGTCCACACCCCCGGCACCCCCTTACCAGCCAGACGACAAGCGAGTAGTGGCCACGGGCAGCAGCAGCGTGCAGCACGCTCATGCCGTCGAGGGCACGCAGGTGCACGTCGGCTCCGCAGTCCTTCACCAGGAACTGGGCCAGGTGCAGGTGGCCCTCCTGGCAGGCCAGGTAGAGCGGGGAGGCACCACTGCGTGTCCGCTGGTTCACGCCACTACGGGGGAAGGTGAGGTGAGAGGGTGTTTGGCGGGGCCTGCAGGAGGCAGGGGGCTGCCCCCAGCCAAAGGCCCAGGTCAAGGGGAGGGGAGGCCCAGCACTTGACCAGCCTGTTTGCGCCCAGCCCCACCTTACTGGCCACCTGTAGGGTTGTACAGGCTGTGCACTGCTCAAGGACACCATGGCGCCCCTCCCCCCACCACTGGAATCCTGGAATCCAGCTGCGCGCACTCCCCATCAAGCTGTTAAGCTGTTCACGGTGCTGGGGATTTGCTGGGAGGGGGCACGTCTTAGGGGTGAATAGCCTAGTGGGGCCCGCAGCAGGCAGGTCATTGAACCTCCAGAGCCCAGGCCCTGCTCTGCAAAGCGTCCAGGGCCTGGCATCCAAATCCCGGGCCCTGGCATGGATTCTCCAATCCCACTCTGCCTCTGTGTGGCTGCAGGGCCCGATGAGTTCTTGGTCCCTAGTGAAATGCTACAGGGAGGGGCAGTCCCTTACCCAAGGCCACCCCATCCCCTGGTGACACAGACTTCACCTCTGGCTCCCGTGGCCAGTGCCAGGTGGGAATGTGGACCCTCGGGCGTGAGACATCACGTGCACACTTGTGTGTTTTGATGTGAAATCTCCAGGTTTTCAATGGTAGAAACTACTTTAAAAATGGTGAATCTAAGAGACACTGTGTGGCTGGCCAGGCCCCAGGCGCCCAGAGAGTGTCCGTAGAAGCAAGTCCCCAAGACCTTCCCCGAGGGGTTGGGATCAGAAGGCACAGATCAGCGTTCCACCGCTGATCTGTCACCGCTGATCGGTCAGCCGAAGAGCCAGCCATCCCAACAAGAGGCCCCCGAGGAGACGGGCACGGCCGGAGGTAGGCGGCTTCTGGGGAGACAGGCTAGGTCAGGTGTGGGGTGGACATTAAGTCCCACACCCAGCCAGGACAGCAGCCCTGGGAACAGGCGGTGGGAAGGCCGCGTGCATGGGACCCCCAGATGGCCCGTCACCGTGCCCACGGCATCCTTTATGTGGGGCAAGGACTGGAGAGCACTCACAATGAGGATGGGGACTGTGCTGCCCCCTGCCACACCCAGCTCACCCACCCACCAACTCCGGGCAGCGGGCACAGGGCCACCAGGACGAGATGGGCCATCCTGGAGGGGTTCCCGGGGTGAGAATGGGGCAATGCGGCATTATAACCCTGACAGGGACCTCAGTCCCCTCCTGAGCGCACTGTTGGGCCTCTGCTCCCTTCAGGTGAGCTGAGGGGCCCCACCTTCCCAGCTGGGGCAACCTAGGACCTGGGGTGGCCCCGAGGCAGAGCCGGGAGCCGCCTGAGCATCACAGGGAGCTTCCTGGCTGTCCCCGCTGCCCCTCCACACAGCAAGAACGCGCCCCAGTCTGCCTGCCCCACCTGTCCTGGCACCTGCACTGCCCTCGGCCTGCAGGATCAACGTTCTTCCCTGCCGCCTGTCCCCCGAGCCTCCTCCGCCCCCACGGCGCAGCCTCCTCAGAGGCCAGCACTCCCCAGTGGCCGCACTGGCGGCGCCCTGGGTCCTCACCTGCCGTGGGCGGCCGCCAGGAGCTTCAGGCAGGTCAGGTCCCCACTGACGGCCGCGTGGTGCAGCGGCAAGGCCCCCTCCAGAGTCTCCAGCGTGGCCGCGTGGCCCTCTCGGAGCAGCCACTGCACCAGCACGGGGTGTGCGAAGCGGGCGGCCAGGTGCAGCGGGGACACCCCCGAGTCGTCTTGGTCCTGCGGGGGCACAGAGGGGCCGTGAGCCGTGGCAGGTCCGGACCCACCCCTGCCGGGCGGCACCCTCCAGCGCCAGAGCCGGCCGCCCAGCCCACACTGCCCGCCCGCCCACCCGCAGCTCCCGCTCTTACCCCCTGCTGGCTGGGCCAGCTGACCTGCTCGAGGGAGGAGGCGGGGTGTGGGCCCACGTCCAGGCCTCCTGGGGCCAAACCCATGACCCCACTGCACCCCGGCCTCTCTGTACTCGGCTCGCAGCCAGAAGGGCTTCCGCTGGCCCAACCGTGTCCATGTCAGGCTCTGCGGCCTGCTGGTCTGTCCCCTACCCCTGCCGGGCCCCCACCTGCCACCCCCGGGGCTCACGGCCAGAAGCATTCCCACTACAGGTGCCAGCACACCCGGTGTGCTGTGACCCCTGGCACAGAAGTGGGGACCACCCCTGCCCTGCTGCCCCTCGGGTCCTGGGGAGAGCTGATGGGGACGGCGGTACGGAGGCCACCGCACACTCAGCTGGGACCAGTGAGACTTCCCTGCCCTGGGACCCAGCGTGACCCCCGGGAGGGTGCCCTCGTGCCCTCTCAGGGCTTGTTCACTGTCCTCCCCGTCCTCCGGCTGCACAAAGGGACGCCGGGCGGGCAGGAAAAGGGAGAGGAGCCCTGGAGACCCTTCTTCTTACCATGAGGGCTCTCAGCCCACCGCCCCCCACCGCAGGGCTTCTGCTGTCACCCACCAAGGTCCCCAGTTGTACAAGCGGGTGCCCACAGCTCCTGAGCCCGTGTGCCCACCACACTTCTCTACACACGCCTTTCTAGACCCTGTGGGAAACAGGCCCCAAGACCAGTCCTGAGGACACTGGCGAGCCCTCCACTGGCAAGGCCAGGCGCTGGGTATGGAGGCCGGGTGCCTCTGTGTGGAGGCCGGGCTCGCTCATGTGGAGGCCACGTGCCCCAGGGTGGAGGCGGGCATGGGGAGAGAGTGCGGCCACTCTGTGCTGCTGGCCCCAGGGAACACGAGGTGGCTTAGGAGGCGGCCTTGTCTCACAAGGGCTTTGTGTTGGTTTGGGATGAGGCGGCCGTGGGGCAGGGACCATGGGGCTGGCACGGCGAGTCCCCGAAACAACCCAGGGCCGCGGTGCCCACGGGAGCCCAAAGCTCCAGGCTTCCTGGCCCACGGCTCCCACCTCCCCCGATCCACACGGACACTGACCCCAGCCCAGCCGCTGTCCCACTCACCTGCAGGCCGCAGCCTCCGTCGCGCACCAGCCAGCGCAGCTCGGCCAGGCTGCCCGTGGCCGCGGCGTCGTGCACCGGTGTGGCCCCGTTGTGGGCCCGCTGGCTGCCGGGCAGCTCGGCCTGCCGCACCAGGAACTTGACGCAGGCCAGGCGGCCGGCCCGGGCGGCGTGGTGCACCAAGCCGGCCCCCAGGGCGTCCACGATGCCCGGGCCCAGGGCACCGGCCTCCAGCAGCCGCTTCAGGGTGGCCAGGTCCCCATCTTTGGCGGCCGCGAGCGCCCGCTGCCCCTCCATCCTCCGGCCCGGCCACCCGGTGGCTCTCGGCGGCTCGCGCACAGGCCGCGGCTTCCTGTTTCAGGCGTGGACGCAGCTCCCAGCTCCGGTTACCGATAAGCGGCACACAGGGCAGATGGGAGGCGGCAGGGGGGTGCGGGGAGGGGGGGCAGGCTGTGGGGACTACCCAAGCCACTCCCACGGTGCCCAGAGCTGCGGTGGGCGGAGGGCCCGGGGCCCAGGGGAAGGGTCCGCACCGGGTCCAGGTCCGCACCGGGTCCGGGTCCGGCGGCTACCGACCATCCTGCGGCTGGACGGTGCCCGTTTGTCCCGCGGAACCAGCGCTAAGGAGCTGCGTGCTGTCCCTCATCCCGAGATGGACTTCCTGCGTCTGGTGTGTGTTCACAGTTACACGTGTCCCTCCAAGAAGGGGGAAGGCTCCCCAGCATCTGCTTCCTCGGGTCAGGGCCGCAGCCTGAGGCTGTGCTGGCCCAGGGGCGTCGGGGAGAGGCCACCCGAGAGACTCTGCTCTTCACAGTGGGGCCCTCTCCGGGCCACTTACCAGCACGCGAGCTGGAGTCTGCACGTTCTGGCCACGTCTTCACCCAGGGAGCCGAGGGCGTTCAGCTGGCCTTAGACCTCGGAGGCTCCAGGAACCTCTGGGGTACAGCAGCTTTGCAGAGCAAGCAAGGGGCACAGGGATCTGACACTGCACAGGAAGGCCTCCCAGGTGAGCGAGGGTCTCGGGGCCCCCGGCTCAGCCCAGTCCCCAGCCGCAGCGACCGAGTCTCTGGGGCTGCAGCTGGGGGTCCGCAGGGCAGTCTGAGCTGCCACGCGTCTTTCCCAGACTGCTCTCTTCACTGGGGCTGGACACCCTTCGTTTCTCGCTGGGCAAGTTGGGGTCACCGGGGCCTCTGCCCAGAGGCAGCAGGACGCTCAACTTTAGTGACCTGTTCTTAAGGGCCCCCAGACACACAATCTCAAGCTGAATTTCTTAAGCTGAAGCCTAATCATATGGTGACAAATTGGGGTCACTGCCCAACCCTCCAACTCCGCCTCCGCGGCCCGCTCAGACACGCTATGAACCCCAGAGAAAACACCTGCTAGAGAAACCACAAAACGCCTCACACAAGCACTGAAATATTTTATTAGTTCACTTAATTTCTGACAACTGTGGCCTCAATGTCATCACGTAGCTCTTGACACCTTAAAGCCACACGTTACAAGCGTTTATTCAATTAAAAAATCACTCCTGTGTTAAGTGTCTCCAGGAGCCTGAGCGCTGAGGCGTACCAGGACGCCACAGAGCAATTGTGACAATAAAAGAATCCTTCCGTGGATGAGATTACGACGCGGGCGGAGCCAGGGGCAGACTGACTCCCACTGCTCAGGAATGACCCCAAGCCCAGTCGCGCCCATGTCCGAGCTGAAACCCTGAGTAACTGACCAAAAGGAAAAGACTGCGGGGCCTGAGGGCTGTGTGCAGGGAGGTGTGGGGGGGAGGTGCAGGGAGGGGCGCAGTGGCCGGAGGGCTGAGGGACAGGCGGGATGGGGAAGCAGGAGGACGCGGAGCAGGGAGTGGGGCCTGACCTTCGGGGGGCCCCCACCTGTCGAGCAAGGGCTTGCAGAGGGCCCTGGGCACGAGGGGAGGGCACACAGACGACTGCTGTGCAAACACGTAGGGGAGGCCGTGACTGCAGCAAAAATCAGGTTTCCTATTCTCATGATACGACCGACAATCGCTTACAGATACTAGCATCTGTCTTCTGGATAAGAACGCCTCACCCCACTTCCCACGGGGGGAGCACGTGGCCGAAACGTCTCCACCTCAATAGAGGCCACTGGGCAGCAGTGACGGTGACAGTCCCGCACAGGCATCTGTGTCCTGGGCCTGTGAGCACCTGTGGCGTCTGCCTGACCCGAGGACAGGGGAGGAGGCCTGAAGGCCTCACGCGCACGCATGCAGGTGCACACACACACACACGCGCACACGCACACACACGCACACACAGTCCAGTCGCTGTGTCAGACTCTCTGGGACAAAGTGAAGACTTGCACGGATTAAGATGGGAGCCGTCTGCATTGTGCCCACAAACGGCTTCCTATGAGGCGCCCCTGGAGCCAGGCGGGCCCTCCAGCCGGGCCACGGCCTGCTTCAGGTCCTGCACGACGAGGTCCACCTCGGCCCTGGTGGTGCTGCGGCCCACGCTGAGCCGGAGAGCGTTCCTGGCCACCTCGAAGGGGATGCCGCAGCTCAGCAGCACTGGGGATGGCCTGGGGGTGGGGGTGGGGGTGGGGAGAGCTGGCGTCAGCTGCTGGAGGAGAGGCTCTCCTGTGCTCCTGGGGGCTCGGGGAGGGACCCTGCCCCTTCTGCTCCCGGCCGGCTCCCCGACTTGGGGCTGCATAGACCCGCTCCCCTCTCTGCCAAGCACCTCCGGGCCCACTGCTGGTGCTCGGGCTCCACACGGCCCATCGGCCCCAGGGTAGGCGGGCACCAAGACAGCCCAAGCACCTGGGACACAGGGCTTCTCATCCTCGGGGAGAGTGACAGGTCTCTGGGGAGACACGCGGCCGCACCGAGAGGCGAGAGCCGAGAGGCGGGGGCTGTATTTTCCACAGCCCCCAGCGCCAGGCCCTGGCACACGGGGCCCCACCAGCGTTTTCAGAGTTTAGAAACCACTCGTAGGGCAGCTCCGGAGCCCTTCGCTCCAGAGGGTTCACTGTTCGGGGCCCATGGGCCTCCCACACGCACAGTCCCGGGAGTCCCTGCCACATACGGTGCCCTGAAAACTGTCCAGATAAACACCCCTCGTGCACAGGGCTATGTGGAAGGGGTGACTTCCACCGCCCCTGGTCACCAAGGGTCCATGCAGGTGAGAGGTGACACAGCTCACGGCTCTTGGCTCCTGGCCCTCCCCTGGCTGGGTGGCGTCACTTCCTGTTCCCGAAGGGCACGGCCAGGGGGCAGTGAGCAGCTGCCTCCACCCCTCCCCCTCCTACCCTCGCAGGAGCCACCCTGGACACGTGTCCCTTACCTGCTGTGCTGTCGGCCCCTCCTCATCCTCCTCACTCCCCTCCCCCTCATCTTGGGGCTATCTCAGTTTCCTCATCTGGGGAATGGGCCGCTCAGATCCTTTCTTGAGGGCTGTGGGGAGCACCCTGAGCCACGACTACGGGAGCACTTGGTAAGGGGCAGCCCCCTGCGCCCCCCTTCTGCACTGCATACCGGCCGGCCTCACTGCTCCTGACATTCACTCTGGCTGCCACATGCCGGCCCCTGGCCCCACCTGCCCTCATGCAGTGCCCCCTGCAGGGCTCTGAGGCCCCCAGGAGGCCCTGTCATCCCCACGCAGCCCTCAGGAGAGCTCTGGCCTACTGCGGTCAAGCTCACGTGCGCAGCCACAGACTCTGTGACACCCCGCTGCTGACCACGGCTCTGCTCTGTCTCTCCAGCACCGCGCCCGCCTCTGCGGCCCAACCCCCCACCCCCACTCACGGCAAGTGGGAAGCCGAACCCCCGCTCCTCCTCCACCGGGGTCTGGCCACTGCCGCCGATGCCCGGGCCCCACAGTTGTCCCCTCCTGCCTCAGCCTTGGCTGCCTGCCTGGGCCTGCCGTCCTGTAATCCCCCTGCACCAGACAGGTGTCCACAGGCCTGTCGCAACCCTTCAGAAGACCCCCACTTTCTGAGGATGAAGGGAGCTCCTGCGGCCTGCCCTGCCCCTTCCCTCCCTCGCGACCTCCCTTAGGCTGCAGTTTCCCCTCCTCCCCTCGGCCCTGCGGCGTCTGGCCACTTTTTGTGTCCCCGTTGGCTGCGCGGCTCTGGAAACCCCAGGCCCAGTGGCCTGTCCTGGCTGCTGGATGCGCCCTGGACACCGCGGCCCAGCACCGGAGCACTTACCGATCTACCTGGTCCGAGTGGCAGGCGGCCCCCACACTGGCCAGCAGCGTCCTGCACTGTGCCAACAGCACACGGCCTGCGGAGACACGGCACGCGGCTCTGAGGCGGATGGTGCAGGCGGGCCCCACCCGTCCACCTCTTCTCGGCCCTCCTGCCACGTTTTGAGGCCACCCCCCTCAGGCCACCTGGGGGGGGGGGTGGTTCCAGGGCACAGGACCCTCTCATCCTAGGTGACCGGGCAGCAAAACCCAGAGAAAATGGCTCCTCTCGCACACGATGCTGCCTCATAAAACTGCCCTCGAAACATGACTTCTGATCAAGATCAAGTGCCCAGGAAGGATGCTCAGAATTCTCAGCAGCTGCCTTCCTTAATAGTAACACTTCCCCGTAGTAACACTTCAACGTAACATCTGTGTTTTCTGGAGGTGGAGCCACCCAGGGGGGTGGCTTTATTAAGGAAGGCACCTCCTTTTCTTTTGTAAGCACAGAGATTAAAATAATAAATCTACTGACTTAAAAACAATCTCGGGCGCCTGGGGGGCTCAGTTGGTTGAGCGTCTGACTTCAGCTCAGGTCATGATCTTGCAATCTCTGAGTTCGAGCCCCGCATCAGGCTCTGTGCTGACAGCTCGGAGCCTGGAGCCTGCTTCGGATTCTGTGTCTCCCCCTCTCTCTGCCCCTCCCCTGCTCATGCTCTGTCTCTCTCCGTCTCAAAAATAAACAACAACAAAAAAACCTGTCTCACTTAAATTAACATAGGTCATCACTGAATACAGTACATCTGCCCCCAAAAATGGGGAAGGTGACAGGAACTTTCTTCCCCACAGCAAGGCGAGCCAGAGAGGCAGCCAAGAGCCTAGGCTCCTTCGCAGCGAGAAAGCATCCAGCCCAGGTTCCCATCCGCTGTGGTCACGGCTGTGCCCCCCGCCCCCCTACATAGTGCAGCCACCCCCATACATGGTGCAGAAGGGCTGAGCTCCTCCCTGCCCAGGGGGCAACCACCTCCTCCCTACACAGTCAGGACTGCTCTGCAGAGAGGCTCCCCCGTGCTGGGAAACAAGGCAGCTCAGCGCCCTGGAACTGGCCTCAGGGCACTGGGGGAGCCAGGCCTGATTTTCATCCCTGGGTTTCCAGCAGGGGAGACCTGTCATCGCAGGAACGAACGAACCCCACAGACGTGCATTTCGTCCTGACTCGGGGCCAAATTTTAAAGCTGACCCCTCTCCTCTCCCTTATCCTCATAAGATATTGTGTCAAACCTGCTGACAGAAATGGACAAGCCGATCTAAAGCCTAGTCCCTGTCACCTCATTCCCCATCAGCTTGGGGCAGGCGCTTCGCCCGGGGTGCCACCTGCCCAGAGCAGTGAGCCCAGGCAGGGAGAGCAGGAAGCAGTGCACAGGGGCCCAGCCTCCTGGGGACAGCAAGGCTGCGCTGCTCCCGGTGCCCCGCACTGGCCAGGGCACCAAGTGCTCGGCGCAGCCCCGTCTGCTCCCACCGCCCCCACCACCCCACGCGGGACCTACAGACCCTGCTCACCTTGGAGCTGGGGTCCCCGGATGGAAAAGTTGCAGGTGTTGGGAAGTCGCTCAGTCCCTGGAAAGCGGCTGTTCAGATGGATTCTCTGCTTGTCAAATTCAGCCTGAAAAATCAACGGGGTGTTCAACGGCGGTTTCAAAGCCCCTCCCCCCACCCCCATCAACGGTTTGACCTTGAGCCTTTTCTGGAAGACAAAATCCCAACCTCGTCACATAAAATAAGCCACCCCCGGGCTTATTTCATCAATAAGCAGCGACCCATAAGAGTTACGGAAACTGGTAAGCAAAGTTAACAAGGACAAAAATTCTGAATACGGTGGCTCTTCCCCGTGCAACCCCCAGATACACTAGTTCTGTGGCATTTCCCACACGCGGCGGCCGAGACCGGCCCACAGGCCTAGAGCCCATTGGCGGGGGGGGGGGGGGGACTCGGGCTTCTGTCCTCCAACCTCCCCCCTCCCCCCTGATTGTCCTCAAAGCCCCCTGACCCAGTCAACCCCTGCCCTGTCTGCTGCCTGGGTGGCACCGACCTCCACCCTCACGCTCAACCGCTCAACCGGGTAAAGATGGGGCTGACCGCATGCCCCGCCCCCGCGGATCCCGGGCTCACAGCCCCACCCCCAACCACCTCCCGTGACCCCCTAGCTCACAGCCCCGCCCCCGCGGATCCCGGGCTCACAGCTCCGCCCCCCACCCCGTCCCCGCGGATCCCGGGGTTCACCAGCAGCCTCTCCTCCAGGTAGTCGCGAACGTCTCTCATGTGGGCCTCATAAGCCTCCCAGTTCTCGGTCACCAGCTCCGCAGCCTGGGGACACAGGAACAGCAGAGGGAAAAAGTATGCTCAGTTGTCCTAGAACAAAGGAGAATAAAGCAGCCTTCAAGAGCGGAGGTGAGATTTACTGATAACAGAGAAGTGACATTTCCTCACAGTGCTCATTTTCTGCAATATCAGGAATAGATCATGTTTACTGAGTGCGACCGTGTGCCAGGGGCCAGGATACGTGCTTCGGAAGAGTTATCTTCACCTGTTCAACAGGAATTTACTTTATCAGGCCCTGCCTGACACCTCCCAGCACCAGAGATCCTGCTGGTTCCAGCAGCTCCGTTCCAGAGAGGAGGACAGCATCATGCAGACGGGGGCGGGCCGGGGGGGGGGGGGGGGGGAGGGGTGTGGTTGTGCACAGAGTGAGGGTGTTCACGGCCACGGCAGAGGGAGAGGGAGGGGCAGGTGTGTTCCCAGCACAGAGTGACGGAGGGGGACAAGGCTGGGGCGCCCAGGACAGACAGGATCAGGAGCTAAGTGCAGACTACAGATGGGGATGACCCAGTCCAGACGGGTAGGCCCTGGAGACGCACAGGCCGCAGACCTCAGTATATTGTGGAGACAGGACGCAGGACTCACTGGCTGCTCATCAGGTGCAGGGGACGAGGACCAGGCAGGACAAGGCATCTCCTGGATTTCTCCAATGAGGTGCTGGATGGCGGCAGGCACCATGGAGAGGGAGGGGAGCCAGGGAGGAGACGCGTGTGCCCGCCCAGCGGGAATGCCAAGTAAGCAGTGGGGGATGTGGGTCTCTCAGGAGAAAGGTCAGGACCTGCCCTGAGATGCCAAGTTCAAGGCCCTGAGCACAGGCTGGTGGTGGAGCTGCAGGACAGGGGGAGAGCCCCGAGGGCGATGTTAGTTGTGGAGAGGAGGCTGGGGGGCATCAGGAGGTTGGCCGGCAGGCTGTATGGCGGTGGGAAGGCTGGGGAGGAGGCTGCAGGGCGGCCGGAAAGGCAGTCTGGAAAGCTGGGAACATTCTAGTGGAGAGGCACAGGAGGAGGTGCACGGAGGACACAGGCAGGAGGGGCGGTTCCTCGGGAAGCGCACAGGGAGGGAGGGAAGCCGGGAGGACACCCGGACCAGCCTGGGAGTCATCTCCAGGGAGTGGGGCCCGGGCCGGGAAAGGGGGGACAGTCAGAGAATGCGGGCGAAGGTGCAGCTGCAGCAGGGAGCTGAGGCGCCAGCATATGGGATCTCCTGCTGCAAATGCCACCCTGGAAGGACAACCAGGGGGGTGCCGGGGCGGCCCGGGGGCCCAGCAAACCTGTGGGCCTGACCGTTGGTCTCTGCTGTGAAGACATGACTATATTTCTCATATCAGCAGAGGCTTGAGGAAAGAGCTTTTCGCTTTCAATGCTAAGCATGTGCAACCCACTCTACAGAACTCAAAAAGTATACTTCCGGGATGATGAATGTAACTTGAGGCTTTTTCTAACATCAGTCCATTTATTGGGCTCACGAACATGATCTCTCCCAAAGTCCTGGGGAAACAGATCATGAGATGATGGAAAAAAATAGGCCTCAGTGCCTGGGTCCCGGCACAGAGCTCCTGAGACCCCTGTAACTTCCTAAGTGATAAGAGCTAGGAGCACCTCTTGTTCTAGTATTTAGACTTCGGTTCTTGACACAGTGTTCCTAAACCCCTCGGGATTTCCCAGGAGATACGAGTATCTTTTATTCTAACGTGGAGACTCCGGGTGGGCTCTGGGAGGGCACTGGTCACTGAGTCATGATTAGAGGCTTGGAATTTTCACCCCGCTACCACATTCTCCGGAGGGGGTGGGGGTGGGGGCGCTAAACATGGAGTGAAGGGCTGATCAGAGCCTCCACAAAAATCCCAATAGCGTGGGTCTAGAGAGCTTCCGGGTTGCTGAACACATGCAGGTGCTGCTGGGATAGCACCTCCCCCACACCTTGCCCTGCGCGTCTCTTCCGTCCGGATGTCTGTCTCCTTTATCACATCCTTTCACACTCAACCAATAATCTAGTGAGCAAAGTGTTTCTGTAACTTCTGTGAGCCGTTCTGGCAAACTAACTGAACCCGAGGAGGGGGTCACGGGAACCTCAGATCTATAGCTGGCTGCTGGCACTGACAACTGGCGTGTGACGTGGGGCTGGTGGGGGCAGTCTTGGGGGCCTGAGCACTTGGCCTGTGGGGTCTGACGCCATCTCCAGGTGGACAGTGTTAGAGTTGAGTTAAACTGTAGGACACCCAGCTGGTGCCCCAGAATTGTCCCCTGTGGAAGCCTTCCCCCCTGCACCACATCAGGTGTCGGGGTGTCGTGCATGGGGGAGTAAAGGGGACACCCCTGGAGCAAGACTCAGGTTTTCCTACACATGAGACAAAGCACCCGCTTCACCTGTCCAAGCTCAGCAAGGCTTACCTTCCCAAGGCCGGCAATCATTGGGGTGTTCTCTGTCCTGTAAGAGACAAGGGATTCATTCAATCCTATTTCCATGCAAAGCAACTAGCAAGTGTCCCTGGAAGGAATCCTGTCTGCAGAAGTCATGAATTAAAACAAAAACAAAATTACACCAACACTTTTCCTAGACATGTGCCATGTGGCTGCCTCAGTGGCAGCCGTAGGCCCCCAAACCCTCCATGTGGACACTCCCGGTCCAGTCCCAGTTGACACGGCCCATCTTGGGCAATATTATGTTGGGTGTTTGCAGTGACCATTCTGTCTGGATCCTCTTCCCACCCAGGAAAGACCCCTCCTCCAACTGCAGACCCCAGGGCCTGCCTCTTTGGGCCTCCCTGTCGAACCAGGCAGGGGTCCAAAGACCTCAGCTCAACACTGCTCCCTTCAGCTGAAGCTTCTCAACTATCATACGGGACGAATCCTTTGTTATTAGAGATTGTGTGTGTGCAGGAGAGGGACAGGAGGGCCCCTGCAGGCGGGTGGCTCTCGCTCAGACCTAACAAGCTAAAAGCAGAACTCTTCGCTCTATTTTCATTAACTTATTAATTTTCTTAGTTTTAAGTTTTGGCTACACAAAGTTTTCGTAAACATTTGGGGCTGGCAGCTGCTTGCTGCCCAGTAGATAAGGGGACAAGTGAACTCGAAGCGCAAGGTAGTACAGGTAACGTGACCCTGCTGAGCTTCCTTCGACAAGTTTATTGGTCAGTTGTGTCCCCGGAGACGGGCTCTGACACCTGGGGAAGGTCCGGGACATTCCCTCTTTAGACCTCACCCCACTCACCTGTAGGACAGCTCGTCCAGACCAAGAGCACCTCTCAGAGGCCTACCACCTGTGACTGCCTGGGCAGGGGCTGCCCACGTGGAAGAGTCAGGACCCCCTGTAGAACCTGGAGCCTTCCCTCCCTCGGGGCGTTCGGGTAGCCCTCTACCCTCCATCTAGAGCAACACAAACCCTGCTTCCCCCTCCCTGTCCACCTACTGAGCTTCCAGAACACCTGACGTTCTGCCCTTTTTTTTTAAACTTTTTTTTTTTTTAAGAGAATGTAGAGTCAGATGTGGTTATAAGAAATACTATAGAGGCATTCTGTCACTCAGCTTTGCCCTAATAACACTATAGCACAAGATCACAACCAGGATACGGATAAGATACAGAACATTTCTGCCACAAAGGTCCCCACGTTGGCCTTTTATAACCAGACCAGCCTCCCTGCAGCCCCACTGCTTCCTTAACTCCTGGCAACTGCTAATCTGTCCGCCACCTCTAATTTTGTCGCTTTCAGAATGTTCTATAAATGGAATTAGAGAGCTATAACTTTGGGGCATTGGCTTTTTTCATACACCATAATTCGCCGGAGATTCTGGGCTGTCGTGTTTATCAAGAGTGAATTCTTTCTCGTTACTGGGTAGTGTCCACGGTACAGATGTGCCACAGCCTTTCAGGCCATTCACTCATTAATGGACATCTGGGCTGTTTGCACTTTGGGGCTATTATAAATAAAGCCGCTATACACACTCGTGTACAGATTTTTGTGTAAATACAAGTGTTCATTCTCTGGGATGAATGTCCAGGAGTGAAATTCCTAGGTTGTATGATGGGTGCATATTTAATTTTAAAAGAAACTGCCAGGCTGTTTTCCAGAGCGGGTGGACCACTTCAAACTCCCATCAGCCGTGTATGAGTGATGCCGTGTCTCTGTACTCTCAGCACTCGGTGTTGTCACAGGGTTTTGTTTTAGCCATGCTGATAGGTGTCGGATGATGCTCACTGAAGTTTCTTTTGCATTTCCGTAATAGCTAACGATGTTGATTATCATTTCATGTGCTTCTTTGCTGTCTGTGTATCTTCTTTAGTGAAATGCCTGTTTATGTCTTTCGCCCATTTTTTGACTGAATTGTTTGGGGTTTTGGGCTGTTGAATTTTGAGTGTTTTTTATATATACTAGATACTAATCCTTTGTTGAAGCCATCATTTGAGAACCTATTCTCCCAGTGCACAGCTTGTCTTTTCATCCTCTTAACAAAGTCTTTTGCAGGGTGAAAGTTTTAAATCTTGATGAAGTTCAGTTTATCAATTTTCCTTTTTATGGATACTTTTGGTATCAAGTCTAAGATCTCTTTGCTAAGCCCTAGAGCCTAAAGATGTTTTCCTGTTTTTGTTTTCTAAAAGTTTTATAGTTTTATGTTTTACATTAAGTTCATCATGTATCTTGAGTTAATATTTTATAAGATGTGAGACTTAGATGGGAGGGTGGTTTCCTGACCAAGGATGTCTAATTGGTCTAGCACCATCTGTTGAAAGAGAGAATCTTTCCTCCACTGAATTACGTTTGTATCTTTGTCAAAAATCATTTCGGCATATTTCTGATTGTATCTATTCTGTTCCATTGGTTCACTTGCTGGGCTTTTGTCAGAGACTGGACTAAACATTTACCAGTTTGGGGAGAATTGACATCTTTATATACTGAATCTTTTGATCCATGAACAGAGTATATCTCTCCACTTACCTAGATCTTTGCTCTCTTTTATCCACATCGTGTAGTTATTGGCTTACAAGTCCTGTACGCATTTTGTTAGCTTTCTATTTTTGAGTGATTATAAATGGTATTGTATTTTTTAATTTTGTTGTTCATATGTTCATTACCAATGTACAAAAATATAGTTGATTTTTGTATGTTTGTATTGTAACCTGTGATCTTGCTGAATTCACTTATCAGTCTTAGGCGTTTTCTTATATACTTCTTGGGATTTTCTACAGAGACTATAAATAGGGACAGTTTTACCTCTTCCTTTCCAATCTGTATCCCTCATATTTCCTTTTCTTGCCTTCTGCACTGACTAGAACTTCCAGAACTGTTGAAAAAAGAGGTAAGCGTGGACATCCCCAGATTGTTCCTGATCATAGGGGTAAAACATTCAGGCTTTGACTACTGAGTATGATGTTAGCTGTAGATTTTCTTGTAAATGCCCTTTTCAAACTGAAGAAGTTCTCTGGTCATATCATTGTGAGACTTCTTAATGAATAAATGTTGAATTTTGTTAAATGCTTTTTCTACATTAAATGATGTTATTTTTCTTCTTTACTATGCTATATTGCATAGATTGATTTTTGAATACTGAACCAGCCTTGAATTCCTGGAACAAACTCCATTTTATTGTGGTGTGTGTATTATTTTTATATATTGCTGAATTCCATTTGCTAATATTTTGTTCAAGATTTTTGCATCTGAATTCATGAGGGATATCTGGTCCATAGTTTTATTTTTTTATACCACCTTTGTCTGGTTTGGGTATAAATTCATAAAACGAATTGGGGAAATGTTCCTTCCTCCACTTTTCTAGAAGAGACTGCATAGAAATGGTGTTAATTCATTAAATGTTTGGCAGAATTCTCTCATGAAACTATCTGGCCCTGGAGATTTATTTTTGGGGGGTTTAAAGTTACAAAATGGGGGCGCCTGGGTGGCTCAGTTGGTTGAGCGTCTGACTTCAGCTCAGGTCATGATCTCACGGCTCGTGGGTTCAAGCCCCACGTCAGGCTCTGCGCTGACAGCTCGAAGCCTGGAGCCTGCTTTGGATTCTGTGTCTCCCTCTCTCTCTACCCCTAACCCACTCGCATTCTGTCTCTGTCTCTCTCAAAAATAAACATTAAAAAAACTTTTTTTTAATTACAAAATAATCTCCTTTTCCTAATAATTATAAAGCTATTTAAATGCTCTACTCTCATATTAAGTAAATTGTAGTAGTTTTTTTTTTAATTTAAAAAAATGTTTTATTTTTATTTATTTATTTATATTTTTTAACGTTTATTTATTTTTGAGACAGAGAGAGACAGAGCATAAATGGGGGAGGGTCAGAGAGAGAGGGAGACACAGAATCTGAAGCAGGCTCCGGGCTCCGAGCTGTCAGCACAGAGCCCGACATGGGGCTCGAACTCACAGACTGTGAGATCATGACCCGAGCTGAAGTCGGATGCTCAACCGACTGAGCCACCCAGGCGCCCCAAAAATGTTTTATTTTTGAGAGACACAGACACACAGCATGAGTGGGGGAGGGGCAGAGAGAGAGGGAGATACAGAATCCAAAGCAGGCTCCGGGCTCTGAGCCATCAGCACAGATGTGGGGCTCAAACTCAAGAACTGTGAGACCATGATCCAAGCCAAAGTCAGATGCTTAACTGACTGAACCACAGGGTGCCTCAGTTCTTCAAATTTATTGAGGTTTGTTTAATAGCACAGAACATAGTCTATCTTAGTATATATTCTGTGGCACTTGTAAAGAATGTATATTTTGCTGCTGTTGGATGAAGTGTTCTAAACACTTCAATAGGTTGGTTGTTGGGTATGACTGAGTTCTTCCATATCCTGGCTGACTTTTGTCTAGTTGTTGTATCCGTTGTTGAGAGAGGGATGTTGACGTCTCCAAGTGCAGTTGTGGGTTGACTATTTCTCTTTTCATTCAGTTCAATCTGTTTTTGCCTCACACTATTTTGCAGCTCTATCGTGCAGAGCATTGACATTTAGGATTGGTAGGACTTCTTGGTGGACTAACTCTTTAATCATTATATAATGTCCCCTCTGTGTCTCTGGTAATTTTCTCTGCTCTAGAGTCTCCTTTATCTAATGTTATATAGCCATTCCTGCTTTCCTTTGATTAAGGTTTGTCTGATACATATTTTTCCATTTTTTAATTTTCAGCCTCTATCAGTATATGTGAAGTGAGTTTCTTAAAGATAGCATATATACTTGACCCTTGAACAACACAGGGTTGAACACTATGCGTCCACTTTTATGCAGGTTTTTTATAGTACTATAAATGTATTTTCTCCTCATAATTTTTGCCATATTTTCTTTTTGCTAGCATACTGTATTGTGGAGAATATACTGTATAATACGTGTGACATACAAAATATGCATTGACTGCTTATGTTGTCAGTAAGACTTCTAGTCAACAGTAGGCTATTAGCAGTTAAGTTTGGGGGGAATTTAAAAAGTTACATGCAGATTTTCAACTGTGCAGGGGTTGGCACCACTAACCTCTGCGTTGTTTGTTCAAGGCTCAACTATAGTTAGGTCAATTTTTTAAAAAATTCACTCTGCCAAGCTCTGTCTTTTAATTGCTACATTTAGATCACTTACGTTTAATGTAATTAATATGTTAGGGCTTAGGTCTGCCATTAATTTTTTTTTTCTGTTTATTCTGTTTTTTATTTCTCTGTTTTCTTTTTCCTACCTCCCTGTGGGTTATTTGAACATTTTTGAGATGTTCCAGTGAGTAGAACCTTACTTCCATTTACATCCTTTTAGCCCTCCCCCATTTATAATTATCCTAAATATTTCTTCCACATATATTTTGAACCACATTAGACAGTGCTATCATTTTTGCTTCAGCCATCAAATATAACGAAGAAAACTCAAGAGGAAAGTCTATTTTATTTACCCATAACATGCTTCCTTCCCTTCCCCTTCCCTTCCCTTCCCTTCCCTTCCCTTCCCTTCCTTTCTGATGTTCCAAGTTTCCTTTTTTTACTATTTCCTTTCTGTTTAAAGAACTCCCTTTTGTCATTTTTAGCACTGGTCTTTGGAGGGCAAATCCTGCTAGCTTTCCTTTATTAGAGAATGTCTTGCTTTCCCCTTTGTTCCTGAAGGGTATTTCTGCCTGTACAGGATTCTGGCTTGACAGTGCTTTTGCACTTGCAACATATCGCATCACTTCCTTCTGGCCCCCGGGGTTTCTGATGAGAAATACACTGCCATTTGAATTACTTTCACTCTATAGGAAAGGTGTCATTTTTTTTTTTCCTCTAGCTGCTTTCAAGATTTTTACTCTGGCTTTCATTCTCAGAAGTTTAACTATATGCCTTGGCATAGATTTCCTTTGGTTCATCCTGCTTGGGGTTTGTTCAGCTTCCTGAATCTGTAGGTATATGTCTCTTGCCAATTTGGGAAGTTTTCAGCCATTTTTTTTTTCAAGTTCCTTCTCATCCCCACCCTTTCTCCTTTCGTTCTGGGACACCAATGAAATGAATGTTAGATTTTCTGTTATAGTCCCACAGGTCCTTGAGGCATGGTTTCAGTTTTTTCCAGTCTGTTGCCTCCCTGCTGTTTGGATTGGGTAACTCTGTTGTTCTCTTTCAGTTCACATTCTCCTTCCTCTGGTGCCCCTATCCTGCTGGTGAGCCCATCCACGGAGCTTCGGACTTTGGTTGCTGTAGTTTTTAGCTCTAAAATTTCCATTTAGTTCTTCTTTACGTTTTCTTTTTCCTGACACTTCCATTGGTGTTTCTGGGTTGCAGGCTCCACCAGTTGTAAGTCAGGAGAAAGGACGCAAAAGAAAACCCAAGGAACCCACCACCATGTTCTGGTTTCTCCTTCTTATTAGCATTTCTGATAAAAGGTGTGGTCCTGGCTAAAGTACCACTGTGTGTCATGGGGACACAGGAGCTGCCAGAAAGGAAACAAGTGCTTCTGTGCAGCCCCGCTCATCCCACGGTCATGAGAACAGCAGTACATCTCAGCAAGGAGGGCTCCCGTGTTGAATCATCCCCATAGAGACCGAAGATCTGGGAGTCCTAGGTGCAGAATCCATCAGTGGGGCAAATTCTGACTCAGTAGTGACAGAGAATGGGCTACTACAGTTCTTCCGAGAGACAAAGACAAGTGACTGCCCTACAGACCAAGAGTATCACCAGTAGGTCAGAAACTTCTATTAACCTTCTATCTTACCCTGGCCTGAAATTCCGTTCCTGTCCACCTCCAAACAGCATAGGGTACAGAGGGGTAAGTTCACCGAGTCCGCGGACGTAAAGTGCTCCAATCCTGGGACCATAGAACTGGAAAGAAAGGTCGGTCATTTATTCAACAAGAACCTCCCGAGTTCCTACTCTGTATACGTGCTGAGTGCTTAGAGGCACCCAGAGAAATCCTGTGTGCTGTGTAAGCCCCACAGCCGTGCTACCTGTCACCATTCTGGACGTGCCGGAGTCAAAATCGCCTTCGGGGTCCAGGACGGAGCCTGCACTCCTGTTCCCAGCCCAGTGGCAACACAGCTTGACTGCACATCACAGAACAGAATTCATAAAAGGAGAGCGGCTGGAACTAGAGACTGCCAAGGGCTTTTCCTGGGTACGACTCCACGTTTTTGAATCATCATTTGCAAAAATCAGTTAAGAACCACGGCGTCAGGTCGGCACACATACTCCTTTGGAAACTAGCTGAGCACCATGCTTCAAAATAGAGGATTAAAACCACTTGAGGTTCCGGTCCACTGCCAGAAAGATGAGCAAAGCCTCAGAAGGGCGTTCCCTGCTCACGTTTCTCTCTTCCACCGTAAAGAGAAGAGCTGAACCTCTGCGTTCAGGAGCCGCGCTTTCAATCAAGTTAGAGAAGGCAACGTCTTGAACCCCACCTCTTCCGTCCCCGTGGCAGCGGAGGCGGGGACACGAGTGGGCTGGCGAGGGGTCTGCAGGCGCTCTCTGCCCACGGCAGAGAACACTCACCACCTGGCTAAAGCCACCTGCCTTATGTCTCACCTGGGCCCTCAGTACCCTCCCACAGCCCTGCCTGGCCGGCCCCTCCTGCCCCACTCTCCCCCCTGTGCCACGCATCAAACGGCACTCCAGCTGCTGCTGGCCCCCCTTCTTTAGCCCCCGCGGGCGGGGGCCGCAGGTTGCTGCACCATGTCCCCCGGGCGCCCTGGATGACAGACGGATGATCAGTGGCGCTGTGGGCCCTGCTCTAAGGTGAGCCTCGAGGTCACGGGGGGGGAGGAGGCCTCTGTGGACGCACCTTGTGCCCCACGATGGTCAGGAAGTCCACGCCCAGAGCCTCCACGTCCACGCGCCGTTTCCCCAAGGCCTGCGCGGCGTCCGTGTGCACCAGAATGCCAGGCAGTCCGGAAGCCGCCCGCTTCCGGTTCAGGGCTTTGATTCGCTGACTGATTTCAGCAACGGGCTGAAGCAGGGAAAAAGAAACAGTTGAGGATGTTGCTCTGATTTCATGAAAACCCAGTGAAAGAAACACAGAGTCATGAAGGAGGACAGGCGACAAACAAGAAAAACGAGAGGAAGAGGCCCCAGGTGTGGTGCCCGAGAAAATCAAGCAGAGCGTGGGCTCCCTTCACCCCGCACTACGTTTTCTTAAAAGGATAAACAACTCACCATGATGACGCCAGTCTCATTATTGGCCAGCATGACCGTCACGAGGCACGTGGCCGGGCGGACAGCGGCCAGGATGTCCTCAACCTCCACCTGCCCGCTCACCTTGGACACCGGCACAAAGGTGACCGCTGAGGAAAAGACCCAAGGACCGAGGTTAATCTTACGAAATAACCTCTGCTGAAAGTTCATTTAGATACAGCTTAACAAAAGTATTTCCACATTAAAAAGTAACCGATCTGGGGCGCCTGGGTGGCGCAGTCAGTTAAGCGTCCGACTTCAGCCAGGTCACGATCTCGCGGTCCGTGAGTTCGAGCCCCGCGTCAGGCTCTGAGCTGATGGCTCAGAGCCTGGAGCCTGTTTCCGATTCTGTGTCTCCCTCTCTCTCTGCCCCTCCCCCGTTCATGCTCTGTCTCTCTCTGTCCCAAAAAATAAAATAAAAAACGTTGAAAAAAAAAAAAAGTAACCGATTGTAAAAGTTCCAAAACCGATCAAGAAGGAGTATAAGCCACCCGTTATCACGGTGCCCAGAAACAGCCAACCTGAAGGCTCCTCTCGTGCCACTTCCATCGCTGAGCATCCATGGGACACACTCCCCGTGTGGCTCCGGAGGGGCCCAAGAGGAGGTAATCCGCTCTTAGTTCATGAGAGCATCTTTTTTCTGTTTTTAAGTTTATGCATTTATTTTTGAGAGAGACAGAGAGGGAGAGGGAGAGAAGGTGAGAAAGAGGCAGAGAGAGGAGGGACAGGGAGACAGGGAGAGAGAATCCCAAGCAGGCTCCGCACTGTCAGTGCAAAGCCTGATGTGGGGCTTGAATTCACGAACCATGACATCATGACCTGAGCAGAAAGCAAGAGTCAGACGCTTAATCAACTGAGTCACCCAGGTGCCCCAAGGGCATCTTTTTAAAAAAAAAAATTTATCTTAGGGGCACCTGGGTGGCTCAGTCGGTCGGTTCAGTGTCCGACTCTCGATTTCGGCTCAGGTCATGATCTCATGGTTCATGGGATTTAGCTCTGTACTGACAGAGCCTATTGGGATTCCCTCTCTCTTTCTCTCTCTGCCCTCTCCCCTGCTCGCACATACATGCATGCTGTCTCTCAAAAAATTTTTTTTAAATTTTAATTCCACTATAACTAACCTACAGTGTTATACTGGTGGCAGGTGTACAATGTAGTGATTCAACAATCCTATACATTACTCCGTGCTCCATGAATCCCCTTCACCTGTTTCACCATCCCCCCACCCACCTGCCCACGGGGAACCACCAGTGTGTTCTCTATAGTTGAGAGTCTGTTTTTGGTTTGTCTTTTTGAATTTGTTTTTCTTCTTTCCTAAATTCCACGTATGAGTGAAAACATATGGTATTTGTCTTTCTCTGCGTAACTGGTTTCATTTAACATTATATTCTCTAGTTCCACCCATGTTGTTGCAAGTGGCAAGATTTCATTATTTTTTATGGCTGAGTAATATTCCATGGTGTATGTATACATCTTTGCCATCCATCTATCAGCGGGCACTTGGGCTGCTTTCATATCTTGGCTATTGTAAATAACGCTATAATAAACATAGGAGTGCTTATACTTTTTCAAATTAGGGTTTGCACATTCTCTGGGTAAATCCAGTAGTGTGATTACTGGATCATATGGTAATTCTATTTTAAATTTTTTGAGGAACCTCCATACCGTTTCCCACAGTAGCTACACAGTTTGCATTGCCACCAACAGTGCATGAGTGTTCCTTTCTGTCCACATCCTCGCCAACACTTGTTGCTTTTGTGATTTTTAATTTTAGCCATTCTGACAGGCGTGAGGCGACATCTCACTGAGGTTTTGATTTGCATTTCCCTGATTATTAGTGATATTGAGTATCTTTTCATGTGTCGGCCATCTGGAGATCTTCTATGGAGAAATGTCTGTCATGTCTTCTGTCCATTTTTTAATTGAATTATTTGATTTTTTGATGTTAAGTTGTATAAGTTCTTTATATGTTTTGAATACTGACCTTTTATGGGAAGTATCATTTGCAAAATTTCCTCCCATTCAGCAGTTTTTCTTCTCCTTTTGTTGATTATTTTCTTCACTGTGCAGAAGTCTTTTTATTTTATTGTAGTCCCAGTAGTTTATTTTTGCTTTTGTTTCCCTTGCTTCAGAAACATATATTGAAAGAAGTTGCTACGGCTGGCGTCAAAGAAATGACTGCCTGTGCCCTCTTCTAGGATTTTTATGGTTTTAGGTCTCACATTTAGGCCTTTAATCCGTTTTGAGTTTATTTTTGTGTTTGGTGTAAGAAAGTGGTCCAGTGTCGTTCTTTTGCACGTAGCTGTTCAGATTTCCCAACACCACTTGTTGAAGAGAATGTCTCTTTCACATGTCATATTCTCTCCTACTTCGTCAAAGACTGATTGACCATATAATTGTGGGTTTATTTCTATTGTGGGTTTTCTATTCTAGCCCATTGACCTATGTGTCTATTTTGTACCAGCACCATACTGTTTTGATCACTACAGCTCTGCGGTATATTTTGAAAGCTGGGGTTGTATTACCTCTAGTTTTGTTCTAATTGTTCAAAATTGCTTTGGCTATTTGAGGCCTTTTTGATCCCATACAGATTTTAGGATTGTTTGTTCTAGTTCTTGAAAAATGCTTTGGTATTTTGATAGGGACTGCATTAAATGTGTAGATTGCTTTGGGTAGTGTGGGCATTTTAAAAATATTTCTCTTCCCAACTCATGAGCATGGAGTATCTTTCCACCTTTGTCGTCTTTGATTTCTTTTCTCAGTGTTTTATGGTTTTCAGAGTATAGGTCTTCCATCTGTTTGCTTATTCCTAGGTATCTTACTGGTTTTGGTGCAGTTGTAAATGAGACTGTTTTCTTAATTTCTCTTTCTACTACTTCATTATTAGCGTATAGAAATGCTATGGGTTTCTGCATATTGGTTTTGTATCCTGTGACCTTACTGAATTCATTTATCATTTCTAGTAGGTTTGTGTGTGTGTGTGTGTGAAGTTCTTGGTGTTTTCTGTATAGAGTATCCCGTCAACTGCAAATAGTGAAAACTTTTACTTCTTCCTTACCAATCTGGATGCCTTTTATTTTTCTGATCTGAGTGCTGTGGCTAGGACTTCCAGTACTGTGTGGTGAGAGTGGATAGCCTTGTCTCATTTCTGATCTTATGGGGAAAGCTCTCAGTTTTTCACTGCTGAGTATGATGTTAGCTGCGGGTTTTTCACATTATGTTGAGGTATGTTCCCTCTGAACCTACTTTGTTGAGGTCATGTTTTATCATGAACGCATGTTGCGCTTTGTCAGATGCTTTTTCTGCATCTATTAAAATGATCATAGGGTTTTTATCCTTTCTCTTGTTGAGGTGATATATCATGTTGATTGATTTGTGAATTTCAAACCACCCTTGCATCTCAGGAATAAATTCCACTTGATTGTGGTGAACGATTTTCTTAATTGTATTGTTGGATTTGGTTTGCTAATATTTTGTTGAGAATTTTTGCATCTATGTTCATCGGAGATCTTGGCCGGTAGTTCTCTTTTTTTTGTAGTGTCTTTATCTGCTTTTGGTATCAGGGTAATCCTTCTTCTGTTTCTTGGAATAGTTTGAGAGGAATAGGTATTAACTCTTCTTTAAAGGTTTGGTAGAATTCACCTGTGAAGCCATCT